>NW_027256881.1:128798199-131354449 GCF_029215685.1 Pituophis catenifer annectens
CAACAACTATAGGGTTCTATAGCAACAGCAGCCCTTGGCGTAAATTCCTTCAATCTCCTCCTTTTACCTGTCATCCTGCAGCACCAGCCATTTCAGGAGAGAGAAGCAGATGAGATGAGAAACAGGAAAATCCCAGCAGCCCTGCTGGAAAATTGGCCTCCTCAGTCTCCTTTTTCCCAAAATTGTATTCAGGTCATCCTACATTCAATAGTTAGCCTGTAACTTTAAGACTGTTTTCCTCTCTGGTTCAAGAGTTAGACTGATAGCCAAGAAACCTAGATTTTATTCCACACTCAAACCCCTCAGGGGTAGATTCATATTCTTCCATTACATGGAAAATGGGGTGGGATAAGATTAAGACTCATGATTGGATGCTATCTAACTTACGAATGGGACTATTATAAGGAGCTGGTCCACACTTCTAGCACCTCTAACAAAAAATATATAAAAAACTTGGGGATGGTTGAAAGATCCGAAACCAACACATTCTTGTGACAAGGTGACATTTGTGAACACGGGAAGCTAGACATGCAAATGCTACATTTGTGCAATCATAATAGTGCCAAAGCAGTCTTGACGGTATATAAAGAGTCTGGCTGTCTTATTCTCACACAAGTCTTTCTTCAAATGAAATACTTCTAAACCGCCAGATATTAAATAAGGTCAATAGCACAGAATTCATTCTTCTCCTGCCAGGATTTGTCTAAGCTTTCTCCAAATCCCAACTGAATATTATGGTTGAAGTAACAAGTCAATAGCCAGCTCATTGGTACCTTCGCATTTTTAAAAAAATGCTGAGACAAGATAAAATTGCATGCTGTTCCACATGAAATATATTAATATCAGCAAGCAGTGAATTGTAGGAAATGGGAGGAAAGGAAAGCATTCTGGCAACAGTTACTAAGAAGGTGTGGGATAACATAGATTCACTGAAGAATTCCCATAATCTGATTTCTTATGCTATAGGGCTTCAAAGGTTAAACCAAAAAGGAAAAAAAATAGTGCATACACATCCTGGGATTTTATTCTTGTAAAAAGAAAGAGAAGTCAAAGCATCTTCTGTATGCTAGAAATAAAAGCTTCAGGTAAAAATTGAAAAATATAAAGCCCTGCTTTATTCTTAACAAGTTTCTTTTTTAAAAAAAAGATGAATTACAATATCTAAATCAAGAAGTTACATGCTGGTATTAGCCAGTTTGATTTCTTTTCATCAAGCAACATAGAATATGTTACTTTTGTCAGCTGTAATCTACACAACAAGGCAGTGTTATTCACTGAATTTTATGCAGCAGAAGAAGCAATATTATCCATTACTAGAAGCACCCAAAAAATTTTTATAAAAAAGCTTTAGGAATGTAGTTAATATACATCGCATGGGGCTTAGATATCAGCACCTTTGAAGCTATGGTACATCATGTGATTAAGATATTTGGAAGGCTGGATAGCATCAAACCATCAAAAAATAATCTTTAGTGAAAGTAAGATCTACAATTTCACATTGTAAACTAAATTGTTGTAAACTACTGTGAAAATTACAAAGATAGTGGAAGACTAATAGTTTGACATGTCTTTAACTTACAACTGAAACTTACTATAATATATAAATATAACCTATAAAGGAAAGGCCAAAGCTCTGCTATTCTTAGTACAGAGTCATAATTACACAATTATTTTATAATACACAGATCTTAATGCAAAGGAAGAGTGTCTTTTTGATCCTTTGTCCAACCTCATCCATTTAAAGATCTTTCCCTGTTTCCACATCTGAAAAAAAAATCACATGTAAGATACTTTTCTATTTTTCTTACTAGATGAAAGCTGTTAAGACAGGTGAGTTCTAGCAGGAAAACAACAGGAAATAAAATCTTAGTTTTGTGCTCCGGTATCTGAATTCCAATTGCAGGTTCAGCAACTGCATTTCGTAAAATATAGAAGGATGCAAAAGAATCGCAAAAGGCAAGGTAAGCATGAAGATATGTGTTAGGGAAGCATACAGGTGGGGGAGCTCAAGGAAAGAGTAAGCTAAAATTCACCCATTTCAACTATTTGGGCAAACAAACATTGGAAATGAAGGGACCCAGGCACAGCAGAAAATGCATTCTCCAGGACATTATACTCTGGCAAAATGGTACACAAGTATAGGGAATGTTTACATTTTAAAAGTTCGATTTAATTAATTGATTATGTGTCATAAGCTCATTGTTAATTCTTAGTGATCACATTTGTTCATTCATTCATTCATTCATTCATTCATTCATTCATTCATTCATTCTATTTATATAGTCACCTAACCCTAACCTTCATAAAATGTGACTGTGGGGGATGTACAATAACAAATTATAAATTGGTAACAAAAAGTCAACAATTAAAAAATACTGATATAGGTAGTCCTTGACTTATGACCACAATTGAACCCAAGATTTATGTTACAAAGTGAAACATTTGTTAAGTGAGTTTTGCCTCAGCTTACAACCTTTTTTGCTACAGCTGTTGTGAATCACTGCAGTTGTTAAGTTAGTAATATTATTGTTAAGTGAATCTGGCTTCCCTGTTGACTTCACTTGTCAGAAGGTCACAAAAGCTGATCACAGGACCCTGGGACACTGTAACTGTCATAAATATGAGTCAGTTGCCAAGCATCTGAATCACATGACCAAGGGGATGCTGCAACGGTCTTAAGTGTGAAAAATGACTATAAGTCATTTTTTTCAGTGCCTTTGTAACTTTGAACAGTCACTAAATGAACTGTTGTAAATCGAGGATTATCTGTATTATGATTAAAAAGTAAATAGAAAGCAACAGATATTAATAACAGAGGAGTCACTTCAGGAATTCATCCTTCCTTGGGCCTAAAAGGCCTAAAATAACATAACCAGGTTTTGAAGGCCTTATGAAAAGTTAACAGTAATAGAGCCAACCTCATCTTGAGGTGGGAAATGATGTTCCATAAGATGGACTCCATGACAGAAAAGGCTGATACTTCCTTAACAGATGGGATCTGGAACATGCATCTTCTGTTGGACCTTCTGTTGGGTAGAAGTAATTGGGGAGAAACAATCCCTCAGATAACCTAGCCCCATACCATGGAGTCCTTTTTAGGTTAAAACCAGCTTGAATTGGGCCCAGAAACAGACTGGTAAGTAATGTAGCTCGTGGAACAGAAATATAAGGTGTGCTGTTCTAGGGACACACATAATAGCCCATGTTGCCACATTCTGCCAGTTTGGTATAGTGGGTAAAGCACCAGGCTAGAAACTGGGAGACTGTGAGTTCTAGTCCTGCCTAAGTCATGAAAGCAAGCTGGGTGACCTTGGGCCACTTCAACCCTCTCTCTCAGTCCAACTCACCTCACAGCAGTGGTGAAATTCAAATTTTTTTACCACCGGTTCTGTGGTGGTGGGCGTGGCTTAGTGGGCATGGCAGGGGAAGGATACTGCAAAATCTCCATTCTCACCCCACTCCAGGGGGAAAGATATTGCAAAATCTCCATTCCCACCACACTCTGGGGCCAGCCAGAGGTGGTATTTGCTGGTTCTCCGAACTACTCAAAATTTCCACTACCGGTTCTCTGAACTGCTCAAAATTTCAGCTACCAGTTCTCCAAACCTGTCAGAACCTGCTGGATTTCACCCCTGCCTCACAGGGTTGTTTTTGTGGGGAAAATAGGAGAAGGGAGGAGAGTTAGATATGTTCACCACCTTGAGTTGTTTATAAAAGAAATAATAAAGGTGGGATATAAATAAATAAGAAATAGATAAAAATGCAATGAAGTAAAATAATTAGAAAATTATTTATGATTGTTTATTGTTCAGAGTCACATGTTTGAGATGGGTGGCTAAACAAATTGAATAAATATGACTTATTAATATTAGACCTTGGATGAATAAATGAATACATATGAATAAATAAATAATCTGTATGTGAATAAATAAATGAATAAACGAACAGAGGAAAAACATTACAGTAAAAGTTTCACTACTAAGCTAAAACACATCTTCATCTTGTTTTGAAACAAGAAACACCTCTTTATTGCTTTGTTCTGGCACAGGAGCCAAAATGCAAAGAGAAGTGAAAATGGATCTTGGAGTTTTGGGCAAGAGAGGACCTGTTTGGAAATTTCACGCTGGGAAAGCTCATTTTGGAATCATTTTCCTACAAGACAGGCTAGATTTCACACACAGGTTTCTCTGCAAGTCAAGTGTATAGCTCCACCTAGAGGGCCCATTCACTATATTTTAGCATAAAGTATACCTATACTGGATGGAAGAAATCAAACTCAACCCATCTTTAAATTCCCCCCCCACCTTTAACAGGAAAGGGTAAGAAGTGATTTTGAAATCCTTGACAGGCAGAGAACAAGTGTTGAGGCTATGAATTATATACTCACATTTCAAAATCAAATCCTTATTACAATCTACAAAAGTTGAACACAGATAATGTCATTAGATTAAACTGACACTGTTTGATTGTTTATAGACATCTGACTCAACCTTTTAAAATGTGTTTGCTCTAACACAATAACAGGAACCCACTTGCTGTTTCTGCCCCCTTTTGGAATCAATGCATTTACAGCCTAGTCAGTTTGCTGTTAAACCTATTGTCAGGCGTAAACCCCAAGGAAGAAACTTCTTTCTAGAGGATGGGCAACTCCTGCAAAGATTAAGGACTGCAGTTCTGCCTTCTGATTTTCTGAGGGGCCACAGAAGACTATTGGGATGGTCAAGATGTTTCATTCTGATTTGGGGTGCTTTTGTTTTGCGATTATTGTGGTGGATTTTATTTATTTATTTATTTATTGGTTCAATTTATATGCCGCCCTTCTCCGTAGACTCAGGGCAGCTTACAATGCGTTAAGCAATAGCCTTCATACTTTTGTATATACCTGCTTAGTAGGGCTTTCAGGCCCCCCTAAGCGGTGTTCTTTTTTATACAAAGTCAGTTTATTGCCCCCACAAAGCGGGTCCTCATTCCTACCTCGGAAGGATGGAAGGCTGAATCAACCTTGAGCCTGGTGAGATTCGAACTTTGCAGTAATTGCAGGCAGCTGGTGTTACTTAACAGCATTTTAGTCTGCTGCGCCACCAAGGCTCTGCATTATTGTGCATTTACTGTGGTATAACAAAATAACAGAATTGGAAGGAACCTTGGAGATCTTCTATTCCAACCTACTGCTCAAGCAGGAGACCTTAAACCATTTCAGACAAATGGATATCCAATCTCTTCTTAAAAGCTTCCAGTGATGGAGCACCCATAACTTCTGAAGGCAAGTTGTTCTGCTGATTAATTGTTCTAACTGTCAGGAAATTTCTCCTTAGTTCCAGGTTGCTTCTCTCCTTGATTACTTTCCATCCATTGTTTCTTGTCTTGCCTTCTGGTGCTTTGGAAAATAAGTTGAGCCCCTCTTCCTTGTGGCAGCCCTTTAGGTATTGGAACACTGCTATCATGTCAACCCTAGTCTTTCTTTCCTTCTTTGTTCTCCCCCCCTTCCCCAGACACATATGAAAACTACCCACATGTAGATCACCAAATTTTGGATATTTTGTTGTTCAATATCGTACGAGGTACAAAGGACCTTACAAATGGCCCCTGAGTCATTAGGAATTTTGGTGGCTGGACAAAATGAATAAATAAATAAATAAACAAACCACCTACCTAATAGAGCACACAGCAGTCACTTTTCAGATTTGAAAAGTGGAGTGGTACAATTGTTTTCTAGATGATAGTTCCTCACAGACATCTTCTCTGTCTCAGGGGAGATCAAGCACTGAATATACCAAGTTCATTTATTATATTTTTCAGCCGGGTATCAATCAGTCCCAGGTGAATGGATAAGAATAAATATCAATCAGGAGATTTATGGATTTCTAAGCTGATTCACCAGTTAAATTAAGTCATGTTGTTCTCTCTGGATCATGTTTAACACCCCCCCTCTCTCTCTCTCTCTCACACACACACACACACACACACACACACACACACACACATACACACACACACAATTGGTTGATTACCCCTCTCACCTATATGTGGAACTTAAGTGCCATTTGTTTTTCCTTCCATCAAAAAGTGTTTGAAAGATTGGTGAAAAAGTTGCTGCGATTTCCCATTTTGTCACTTGGCTAGCAGGAAAAAAATTTGGAAGACCTCATCAATTTCAATCAGTTTTGGAGGGAAAGTGGGGCGGGGAGTGAGAATCCCCCATACGGAATCTGTGGGGGGGAGGGAAAGAATAACAACAAAACATTCATTTTTACAGTTGTTTCTGTCACTTGGACTAAAAGGGGAAACTTGGAGGAACTCTTTTCAGTTTCACTCAGTTAAAAAAGGGAAAGGGAAATCAAAGGCATGGCCAACAGTTCACCATGACACTAAAAGAAAAAGGAAACCTCCATCCTTTTATGACAGCAAGCCAACAACCTAGTACGGAAGGGCCACTGAGGCAGGCAGCAGGGACTGGGGGAACGTGTGCACACTCACCAGTTGGAACAGAGGCATTTGTCTAAAGCAGAATGAACACAGCAGATAGACTTAAGTGCTCCACCTACATTAGTTACATTGCCACTTATGCAGAGAAACACTTTTAACTCACAGCCAGCAGACATGGTTGGAGATTACCTTCTAGAAGACTAGGAAAGGATGATTACTATGTTGTCCATTCCTGTCCTCCCAAAATAGAAGGGCAAACATGGGGCAAACAGGAAGTGCTGTGCAGCCTAGGGTCAGGCAAATGTATCCAGTTGGGGCAAGGGGGAGAGATTAATTAAGAGCAATAGCACTTAGACTTATATACCACTTCATAGTGCTTTTACCATCCACTCTAAGTGGTTTACAGAGTCAGCAAATTGCCCCCAACAATCTGGACCCTCATTTTACCCACCTCGGAAGGATGGAAGACTGAGTCAACCTTGAACCGGTGAGATCTGAACAGCTGAACTGCAGCTAGCGGTCAGCTGAAGTAGCCTGTAGTGCTGCACTCTAACCACTGTGCTACCTCGGCTCCTTATAGCTCCTTCTATGATGCCTTATATACAGCAACTGTTTTATCATGCTGTACACAACAACAGATATTAAGAAGACTTATAGCTATGTTTCAGGCAATATCAGAAAAACAAAGCATAATCATAAGCATTTTTTAAAAGCCAGGGAAGAAAATGTAATAAAGAAGAATTAGAAGTCCCAGTATCCTAACAGAAAAAATCAGGTAATTCAATATATAAGCCAATGGACAGCCTGAATCCTTGAAATCTATTCTTCTTTGTCTTTAGACTAATGAAAAAAATCACTTTGGGTTCTTTCTCCCCCTTCCCACTTTTAAAACTTTTTAGAAATTGGAAGTTTCTCTATAATTGCAATCAGTCCTGGTGATTCTGCTAAATCATATTCCAGGGTTTCTAAACATGTACTTAAATCAGACATTTTACATGAAAACCAGAATTTGAGCAATAATAAGCATGCAGTAAACATGAGATGTGTGTTGACAACCTCTGGTTTTATCTACTTTCAGAACCAAAATAATAAAATCATGGAATAAAGGCATGTTGTTTATTGAAAAAGATCACTACAGATAATTAGTTGATATTATGTCAGTTTCTCTGGTTAACAGTACACTCTGCAACCAAATTATTACATTGTTATAATACTTTTTACTTTATTTATTTGTGCCTGCAAATCAGTGTTGACTCCTGACAAGTGCCTGGACATGTCCCTGCAGTTTTCCTGGCAAGATTTCAAAAATGGTCTGCCATTGCCCGCTTCCAAGACCTGAGAGAGAGAGGGACTGGCCTGAGGTCACCGAGCTGGCTTTGTGCCTAAGGCAAGACTAGAACTCACAGTGCCTTAACTGTCTTTCAAACTGGCTGTCTATAATACTAATTAGAATCATTTGGATGCTGCTTATTTCCATATGCAATGGATTTGTAATGGAGTTACAATGCTTTAATGCAGTGAATTAATAGGGTACTGAATGTTTATTCTTGCCTCTTTGAATTGCTACAACATGAGTTGATATGGGTTTGCAGTTACTATTATACAACAAGATCCCGTAATGCTTTTCTTCTTTCTGCTGTGATCTGTTTTATGTCCAGCTGAGAGGAGAAACAGAATGTAGATAGATAAAGAATCTATCTAGGGACATAGCGGCGATGAGTTCTAAATTCTCCATGAAATAAAAGGGATGGGATGGGGCATACAGGTATTTTTCTCCACCAACACCTTTTCTTCTAAAACATACCAAATATACTCCAAAGAAAGATGACTTTGAACAGTTGGGGTGGGGGTGGGGGGAATGATTGAGAAGGATTCAAATCCTGTGCAGTAAATAACTTCCACATCTTGTCAACTTGTGCCTATTCCAGATGAATGTTAAACCTGGAGATTCTCCCACCTACAATAAATATGTGCCTATAATGCACTTGTATAATTCACTGCCTAAAAATAAGATATCCGGCTTACAAAATTCATCTTATCTTGGCCTTAAATACCAATCACTTTATATCACACATATCGCACACCTATTTCCACATCCAGAAGAATACAAGTACACGCATATACACATTTCTCTTCTTCTTTCTATAAGCAAGAGGGAAACTGATGTGAGGGGAGATGTGATAGTCCCTTTGGAGAGGGACTACAGCAGGGGTGGGGAACGATGGCCCCTTTACGACCTGTGGACTTCGACTCCCAGAATTCCTGAGCCAGCCAGATTCTACAGTGAAGTAGAATTCAGCTGACTCCTGCAGAGGAATTCATCCAGTAGATTTCCTTTTTGGTGACAGGGATTTTTAAAGATGTTTTAGCAAACCAGTGTTTTGCAACAAAAATGGTGGTGTTCCATCTGACAACAGAGCATCATATTGGTAGACCTTGATTCCAACTAGACCTTGATCCCATTTCTCTGGGAACCCAAATTAAACTAGTCCTGGTTTACTTGGAAAACGAAATGATTTGGTTATTAAATTACATTTGTTTATTTATTTATTCAATTTCTATAGCAGCCCATCTCAGGCAATGACTCTAGGCTACTTACTATTCAAAAACTATATTAGAATTAAAAATACTAAAAATATTTTTAAAAAGTAAAAACACTAAAAACATCCAGATTAAAAATACATATCAACTGATATACCTGGACAGTTAACAATACAGCCCAGGTTTTTAAGGACCGCCTTACAAAAGGCTAACAGGGTTGGGGGCATTCTGATCTCCAGAGGGAGGATATTCCATAGAGTAGGGGCCACTGAGGAATAAACCAGTGGTGGGTTTCAAATTATTTTATTACCGGTTCTGTGGGCATGGCTTGGTGGGTGTGGCATGGCTTAGTGGGCATGGCTTAGTGGGCATGGCAGGGGAAGGATACTCTCCATTCCCACCCCACTCCAGGGGAAGGATACTGTAAAACCCCCATTTCCTCCCGATCAGCTGGGACTCGGGAGGCAGAGAATAGATGGGGGTAGGGCCAGTCAGAGGTGGTATTTACCGGTTCTCCGAACTACTCAAAATTTCCGCTACTGGTTCTCCAGAACTGGTCAGAACCTGCTGAAACCCACCTCTGGGTTATATAAACCAATCT
Source organism: Pituophis catenifer annectens (assembly GCF_029215685.1). Taxonomy (NCBI): domain Eukaryota; kingdom Metazoa; phylum Chordata; class Lepidosauria; order Squamata; family Colubridae; genus Pituophis; species Pituophis catenifer. The sequence continues at coordinate 128,807,768 of NW_027256881.1, forward strand.
GGAATAAACCAATCATATGGTCACTACCAGCTGACACTCTTTGGCTGATGGGATCTGCAGCATACCAATTCTGCTCGACCTGGATGGACAGATAGAGACTCTTGGAAAATGGCGGTCCTTCAAGTATTTCTTTGTTATTTCAAAGAATTCTGACCTCTTCCAATTCTGTCCCAATTAAAAACTGGCCAAGGACTAACCTCATATATAATTTTAGAAGATGATGATCTGTACAGTTGTGTGCAGCATGAAGATATATAATCTCAATCTCTTGTCCTTTGCTACACTAATTTTGGCAAATCCAACATTGGATTGTTATATCCAGACTGCTCTGTTTTTACCAACTGCATTTTTGGGGCATTTTATTCAGGTAGGCATTATTGCTGTGTGGAACTGTTTCTCAGCAAAGGGAGAATGTTCATTATTATTTTTTCTTCCATGTTACTCCACTCCTGTCTTGATTGCTCAGGAAAAGGGAAGCATATTTTTCATTGCAAATTTTGGAAGTATGAATGGCCATTCACTATATACAGGATAACTACAGCACTGAATTTCAATGCAATAATAATTTCCTGGAAACAATTTTTCATCTAGAAAATAAGAGCTCTTCTCAAGGTTCATCTGATAGAGAGGGCCATTAATGCGAGGGAATTTCCACCTACTTGATACATCCTATGGTAAAGAATGAAAAAAAACAGGCTTGTGTCCAAGGGACTATAAATAACTCGTGAATAAAAATGTAACTAAATCATACTGAGATGAGCCTAGGATGCATATATTAATGGCATCTCTTTTTCAAACAATGCAAGAACATCTGATTATAAAAATACTATTGCTATTTGGCAAGAATTCATTACATTTTACTTTTTTCTTTGAGATTCAATTTAACTTTCGGGGTGGGCATATTAATGTGCAACTAAAATAGTAGCTTGTGCTTATAAAATTGCTATGTTTCTACACCTCCACCTCCTCCTACTGAACAGCTGCCTTCAATCATAAGTTTCATGAAATCATAAGAAAGCTATTGTGACTATTTGGGGCCAGGTGGAAGGAAGTTACAGGTTTTGCTTGTATCACCCATCAGAATCTTGCAATAGAACAACATGACCAAACTAAATGTCAGCAGGCATCTCTGATGTCATTTTTGTAGGCTATGGTAGCATCATCCTCTGATGTCCAAATCTTGTATAACCAGAACATGGGAGTGAATGCGTAAAATAAGAGGGTTTGCAGAGAAAACTTGAGAGAGAAATAAACAACTAATAGAAGGGGGAAAGAAGACAAATGGCCGAGGAAGGTTGAGACTATTAAGTTAAAAAGTCGTCACAACAGGAGTGATGGCTGGCTGGGATGCAACTTGAAGTATCCTATCCAAATCTGAAGGCCACTAAGCTAGGAAAAAGGATTGCAATATCCAAATGGTATATAGTAAACGATGCTATATGTTAGGAAGGGAACTTAACATGGGGAAATAGTGTTCAGATGCCTCCAATAGGAGTAAAAGCATTATCCTTTACCAAGATTTTCTCTTTTATATTTGGTTAGAATATACAATGTATTGTAATATCACTTAGCATGAGTTAATGTCAAAGTTTTATTTATACATACATACATACATACATACATAAAAGGAAGGAGGGAGGGAGTTTGGTATAACGGTTAAGGCATCAGACTAGGAACTAGAAGATTGTGAGTTCCAGTCCTATTTTAGGCACAGAGCCAGCTTGGGCCAGTCACTCTGGCTCAGCCCTAGGAAGGAAGCAACAGCAAACTACTTTTGAAAAACTTTGCTGGGAAAACTGCTGGGACTTTTTCCAGGCAGTCTCCAAGAATTGGACACTATTGAACAGAATGCACACTTCGCACTTTGTACCTTGTCATCTCTACTCCCTTTCTCAATTGTGTGAGGACAGACTCATGGCCTTCAATCGTAGAGCTTTAACCCTTATTGTGATCAGTTCAGAATGACCCATATTTGTAATCTGCATAAGCAGAAATCCCCTTTCCCTGCTTCAGTTGGAGTTTTTTCATAATGAAGTACATAAGATCAGTGAGGTTGTGCAAGGGATCAGCGAGAACATCCCTCCCATTCACTCCCTCATATCCTAGGCTCACAACCTACACTCAATCACTACTCATATTATGGAAATGAAAACACCAAATGCAGTTGCCAGGATAATGTCTAGCTCAGATTGTAGATTCATTAAAATTATTTAAATTAAGGGACACTACAAACATGAGAAAGGGTTCAACTACTATATAAGACTTGAGGCCATACTCTGTCATGAATTATTCCCTCCATAATACTTCTGATTTGTACAAGGAAGGGAGAATGACACAAAAGAAGTCCTCAATGAAACTGGAGAATAATTATATTTAGGTCTGTCACCTGGAGAATCAATGCAGGAAAGCTAGATAGCAACCAAACTTAGAGTTATATACCACTTCATAGTGCTTTACAGTCCTTTCTAAGCGGTTTACAGAGTCAGCATATTGCCTCCAACAATCTAGGTCCTCATTTTATGGACCTTGCAAGGATGGAAGGCTGAGTCAACCTTGAGCCGGTAAGAATTGAACTGCTGGCAGTTGCCAGAATTAATCTGCAATACTGCATTTTAACCACTGCCCAACCACGGCTCTTAGATGAAATAAGGAAAGGGGTTGTGAGATGGGTGGGGGTGGTGGAAAATAGGATTGTACTAATTCTATGCAATTATATAAGAGAACTTCAAATGGAGGAATCTGGAAAGGATTGGTTATATTATAGCCTCATTTGATAGTGACGCCTGAGTCCTACATTTAAAAAGATGATTTGAATTATGGGGGAAAACATTTAATGTTTAGATCAATTTTCTTAAAAGTTTCTTTTTAGCTCTGTATAACACTGATTTTTATCTACTCTACTGTATGATACTATTTAGAGGCACTGTAGTTCTAGATATGCAGCCATCTCATGAGATTAAGCCTGACCTGCTGAAAGCTAATGGTGACATGCAATTCTTCTGTGGTTTATTTCTGTTTAGCAAAAATTATCCTAAAATGAAGCATATTAAAAAGCAAGGATATTACCTTGCTGACAAAGGTCCATATAGTCAAAGCTATGGTTTTCCCAGTAATAATGTATGGCTGTGAGAGTTGGACCATAAGAAAGGCTGAGCACTGAAGATTTGATCTTTTTGAATTGTGGTGTTGGAGAAAACTCTTGAGAGTCCCTTGGACTACAAGGAGATCAAATCAGTCAATCCTAAAGTAAATCAACCCGGACTGTTCTTTGGAAGGAGAGATATTGAATCTGAAGCTTAAATACTTTGGCCACCTAATGAGAAGAGAGGACTCACCGGAAAAAAATCCTGATGCTCGGAAAGATGGAAGGAAAAAAGAGAAAGGGAAGGCAGAGGATGAGATGGTTAGATAGTGTCTCCGGCATGGTAAGCATGAGTTTGGGCAAACTCTAGTAGACAGTGGAGGATGGGGGGAGGATGGTATACTGTAATCCATTGGATCATGGAGAATCAGGCATGACTTAGCAACTGAACAAGAGCAACAAAATCCTAAACTGAAGTGCTAATACCACGTTAAGCAGGTAATATAGAAAGCAGCAGATGTGAGCTGGTAACATATTGTGCTCTGGAGAACAGGACTGGAACTTATATTTTTCGGTGAGACAATGTAAAGGGGTCATATATTGATCGGGCAAAATATTATTAGTCAGATAATATTATTATAATATTTTGCCTGCAATAATACTATAAGACAGAGAAATTTTATGACTCTCTCCATGGAAAAGGATGAATTTAAATAAATATTTGGGAGGCCTTGTGGGATCATTTGATAACAATCGGGGGGGGGTGAGGAGCACAGAGGAGGCTCAACTAAAAAAAGTGTATTTGTGTATCAGTCACAGAGATGCTGTGTGGCTCTCTTTCTCAAAGTGAAACTAACAGAGAGTGAGAGAAGAAAGAAAAAGGAAGGAAGGAAGGAAGGAAGGAAGGAAGGAAGGAAGGAAGGAAGGAAGGAAGGAAGGAGCATAGCAGAAAGAAAGATACCTATGAGAAAGAGAAGTGAGAAATAAGTCCTCTCCTCATTTAAGAGGTTGCAGTAAATATTTCTGTGCTGTTGAACTGGGACATATCTTGTGTGTGGAAAAGATGGTCCCATTCTTGCTCATTTTGTTGTACTAAGAATCCCTCTGTCAGCAATTCATAAGGGAGACTGCTTTCTCCAGACAAGCAAGGAAAAGCATCCTTCCATTTACTTATATGCCCAGTGTCATGGCCAGCTTGGATTCTAATGAGGTGACCCACAATGAGCAGCCAGTTTCAGAGTACCAGCCAGGCATCAGAAGCTGTGCCTCCTGGTAACCAGGAGACACAGCTGACCCTGGTCTCTGAAGATGAGGAGACTAAGCTGCCATCCCCTCCCTTTGCAAGGGCTTGCCAAGCAGAGCAAAGACATTCTACAAGGCTTCTCACCCTTCCAAATGAGCAACATCAGGTAGCTTCTATTTAAGATGAGTAGCAAGCTCAAGCTTCTCTGTTGGCAACAACCATTCAATACTCAGACTCCATGTGCTTTGGCTCATGATGTGAAACCTCATGATTTTGACTCTGGATCAGGACCAGCTGATGAACCATCTACAATGTTTGGACCCTTGGACTTCCCTTGACCACTCTTATGCCTGCTGTTTTGGAGTTAGAACTCTCTCAAGACAATCTTGCTGGACTCTGAGGAACTTGCTTTCTCTCGGGTATGTGCAATTGCGCACACATTTACTTTGCTGCTTGTTTATACATGCAAAAGTTGAAATAGCTCCCCTAATTTTATTCTAACCTTTCCTTTTTAGCTGGTTGCTCCCCAACTGCAGTGCTTTTTTTGGCTTTCTCTCTGGGCAGAAACCTCTTTTGATATGTAGTCACACAGAGAAAAAAATAGTCTAAAAAAAGCTGTTTTTCATATCCACTGAAATATGTCCTCCCCCTCCAAAATTTCCATTCCTAATTTAGGCTCAGCTATAACAGAAATCATATTTATAACATCAAAGAAGCTGAGAGAGGGGGGGGAGGGAGAGAGAAGGAGAGGAACCTACCTGATGTGGTGTTCAGTCTAACCAGATTTAATCACCATTTTAATACCATTAATTTCATGCATTAAAGGATAGAAATTAACATAGTTGTACATGTTCTCTTAATTTCACATTTAATTCAATAAAACGTTGCTTGGGATATATCAAGTTTCCTACAGTTTTTTTTTTAAATTTTTTATTACATATATAAACACACAAAATACACATACACATACACATACACATACAAATGCAACAAATACGACATTAATAATATAAATAACATCTAAACGTAATGTCTGATTTCCTCCGACATCAATAACCTAAATTCCTCAATATGTATTCCTTCCTCTTGCCTTATATAACGATATTATTTTTTAATATTTAATTATGCGTTGTTATATCTTATTTGGTACAGAATTTTGTTTTACTCTTTTAGGATCCTCTTTTGGTTTTGGTTTTTCCCTCTAACCATTGATACCACCTTTGCCAAACCAGTCAGATTTTTCCTTTCCTTGCATTTCCTTGGTGAGTCTGTCCATCTCAGCACATTCCATGACTTTAGATATTATTCTATCTTGTGTTGGGACTTCTTTCAACTTCCAATTTTGTGCATAAGTGATCCTTGAGGCAGTCAAAATATGTGTGATCAAATATATTATTTCTCTGTCATAATTACCTGTAAATATGCCTAATAAATATGTTTCCGGTCTTAGTGGTACTTTTTGAGCTGTTATTTATTCCAGTTGGGTTTTGATATTATTCCAGAATTGTTTGGCTTTGGGACACGACCACCACATGTAGTAGTATGTCCCTTTTTGTGCTTTACACTTCCAGCAGAGTGAAGATGTATTGGGGAACATTTTGGAGATCCATGCCGGTGGGAGATGCCATCTATAAAACATCTTGTAGATATTTTCTTTGTACAGTACTGATAGTGTTAGTTTGCTGTTAATTTTCCATAGTTTTCCCCATTTGTTTAGTTCTATAGGGTATCCGAAATTCATCGCCCACGTAATCATATTTTCCTTGACTATCTCCTCCTCTAATTTATATGCCAGTAAGAAGTTATAGATTTTTGTTATTAGTTTCTCATTGGGGCCCAATAAGATTTTGTCCAGTTGGTTTAGTTCTTTTTGGATTCCAAATTTCTCCATATCTGTTTTGTGTCTGGATTTTAATTGTAAGTATGGCAACCAATCCATTTCAAGACCTTGAGTTCTTAATTGTTCTATTGTTTTTAATTTTCCTTCTTCATTTAAGAGATCCTGGTATGTTTTCATTTTATTTGTGTCCATTGTATTTGGATAAATTTGTGCTTCCATTGTAGGGATCCAACATGGTATCTTATCATAGTGAATCTTTCTAATTTCGTTCCAGGTTTTGATCAGGGTATTCCTCACGATATGTCTACGGAATTGTTCTTGTTTTGTGGGTTTGTCTTCTCATAGGTATGCATGCCATCCCTTTATCAAGTCGAAACCTTCCAATGTTAATGTTCATCTGTTCTTCAATTCAATCCAATCTTTTATCCATGTTAATGCTGACGCTTTATAATAAATCTGCCAATCAGGAAGTCCCATTCCTCCTCTATCTTGTTTATCCTGTAAGTGCTTTAATTTGATTCTTGCCTTTTTTTTCTGCCATATGTATTTTAGTATCATCCTGTCCAAATCTTTAAAGTATGTTCTGCCCGGTTTACTGGAATCACCCTGAATAAGTACAGCACTCTTGGAAAAATATTCATTTTGATAGTGGCAATTTTACCTAAAAAAGATAACTGGAGTTTTGTCCACTTTTCCAAGTCTTTTTCTACTTGTTTAGCCAGTTTAGTATAATTGTCTTCCTTCAGCGTCGATATTTTGTTGGTGAGACACACCCCTAGATATTTGACCTTTTTTGTTGTTTGCATTCCTAGCATATTTTCCAACTCTTTTTCTTGGGATTTGATGAGATTCTTTGTTAAAATTTTAGTTTTTTTGTTTGTTGATTTTCAAGCCCGCCACTTCTCCATATTGCTGTATTTTAGTCAGTAATTTTAGTCCTGATTGTAGCGGTTTTTCTAAGATAAGTACTATGTCATCGGCGAAGGCTTGCAATTTATATTCCTGATTTTTTATTTTTAATCCCGTTATTTCTGTATCCCTTCTGATTTCTTCTAATAGTATTTCCAAGGTTAATATAAACAATATGGGGGATAGGGGGCATCCTTGTCTCACCCCTCTTTTTATGTCAAATTGTCCTGTTGTCTCACCATTAATACCATTAATTTCATGCATTAAAAGATAGAAATTAACATAGTTGTACATGTTCTCTTAATTTAACATTTAATTCAATAAAACGTTGCTTGGGATTTATCAAGTTTCCTACAGTTTTAATTTGAAAAATGAATGAGTCAGGCTTTATATTCTCTCAAGATGAATGCTTTGACAAGCCCCAACTTTTATCAATAGTCAATGTACATTTCAATGTGCTTGGGCAATTTTTACAATTGACTATGAACTCTTGTGCAATCTTCTTCCATTTCTTTGAATTCCCAGCCAAGACATTTCCAGCATACAATTATACTTATCAAGGCTTTTTATTTGATTTCCATTTTTACTGATGGGCATAAACTGTTTTAAACTTCTGGTTCTGCAAGAAAACTACTATATATCTAGCTTTGACAGACCTCTATGAGGATCATCTATTAGCGTGGTAAAAGTGCTTTCATTGAGTAAAACATGAGATGGAGGAAAAATAAGGATGCATACAAAAAGTTCAAAGTCAAATACATTGGCATATATACTACCGTTTATGATAACTTTGCAGAAGGCCAATTTTAAATGTGCTAAATAACTCCCAATGAATATAGAACAATTCCCAAAGTTCTTAGTCTTGAATATTGTACAATACTAGAAATTCTCTAGGGTGAGAAAAAAAAATAATTACAGTTATCATTTCTTACTGCTAAATCTGGATTCATAATCAGATTTTTCAGAATATCCCCCCCCCCACTATCTCTTAGAAAAACGCTGTAGAGAACTTACTATAGTTCAAAGACAAGGACTACGGCTCAGTTTCATCTGTCCAATGGGTCTCATACAACATCCTTCCCACAGGCTCAGCTTCTTCACTCACTTGGGGCTCACAGAAGCTACCACAGCTGGTGCTGTTCTTGAAATATCAGCAGGAACCTTTCAAATGGAAAAAGGCCAGGCATGGTCCAAGCCACATGACATTTCTTACCTCTCTGCTTTCTTTATGATGCAAAACCTGACTGCAATCAGAGTAGAAGGGTATCTTGTGGGTTCAACAACCACAGTTGTCTTTTTCCCTTTCAAATGCATTGCACTGTGGCAAATATAGACAGAACAAAACAACATTGTTCTCTGCTGCTTGCAGAACAGAGGAAATCTATAAAATCAAGAGGGAGATGTCCCTCCCAAAAGCCCATCACCTGAGATCATCTATTCCATGGACAAGACCAGATGCCACACCTGAGTTGCAGAGACAATTCACTTCTCTACCCCGGCTACATTTGCTCTGCACCATTCAGTGCATTAAAATGCACTACCTTCTTTAACATACACATTTCATATGCAAGCTTGTACTTTTTTGAAGGTAATTAAAGCTACAAAAAAAAACACTTATTTTAAGAAGATACCAGCTGACACCTTGATCTGGCTGCAGTAAATTCCAATTTAGTGAATCATACTTTCTTTGAAAAGAATTCCATGAGAGGTTTGTCTGGACAGTCTTGACTTGTGACAAAGATGACAACTCCATCCACCAAACCAATTTCATTGATTGTGACTACTGAAAGGACTTTAATGAATAAGTTTCTCATCCATCTTAAAGCACCTCCCTTTCTCTATATACTACTCAAACTCTTGTGTCGAATTGTTTGTAACCTTCAATTGGGCAAAACAGAGTATCATAAGGGAACAATTTTTGAATCAGCACATCTGAGTCTAATTTTCAGAATGTGTCTAAAATCCAGGACCCATGATTTGGAAAAGTTAAGGCAGTTTCACCACTGTGCAGCCACACCACTGTAGTCAGACACTGTCGTGCAATCATCATTGCCAATGATGCCAGCTTTTTAAAAGAAATCTCAATGGGGAAGCCAGCAGGAAGTCATTCCCATCGCCACTGCTTTTTTGCCCACTCATGGTTGTTCTGTTTCTCTGTTTCGGTAAGGAAATATCTCTGAAATAATGACCCAACCAATCATAGGACATTTAATGCTACTTGAATAACCCAGTGAGAGAGCAGTAAATGGATGGCCATGGCAACATATTGAAAATACTAAAGAAGGGGATTATTTCTAGATGGGACATTCCTGTAGTTTGTATGCTTTCCATCTTTTGGAATAAGTGCACAGCTATAAATCTTCTCTACTCTCCAATGAAAGAAGGCATTAAAACATCCCAATCAGATAACTGATTGTTATCTATTAATGATGATGGAGGATGATAGAGACAGCAGTAAGGATGATGGAGACAGAAGTAATGTGGAGGCCATTAAAGCAGAGCTACTAACTACGTGTGTGTGCATGTAGATCAAATGGAATCATTCAAGGCCAACATTGGAAGAATTCGATCTTAATAAATAAGAGAAAGAGGCACTTATAGGGTACTGCATCTGGTTAGGGTATCTGCATATTGTTGTTGTTGCTACGGTAACAAGCTAAATGTCATAAAATTTTAGCACTAGGAAACAAATTCAGATTTTTCTTTCGTCCAACACCCATTAAAGCTGACAAAATGTGTTACCATACAGTTAAGGCTGTGTTAATATATTGTTAGTTCAGAAATATTGCTCTTGATTATTTGTGAGCTGATTCCTTAACAACAAGTGTGTGTGTGGGGGGGCGGTTTTCAAGAATGTTTTTGGGTTATTTCAGAAGCTCAGCTTTGAGAGAAAAGCCTTATCCAGTGTTTCTTAACCTTGGCAGATTGAAAATATATGGACTTCAACTCCCAAAATTTTCCCGTCAGCAATTAGATACAAAATAAGATTAGAAAGCTATGCTGGCTGGGGAATTCTGGGAGTGGGAGTTCACAACATCTTCAAACTGCTAAGGTTTCAAACTGCTGCTAATCCATTTAAAATAAGTGTCCATTTTTGAAGGTTATACTGTATAAAGTGAACTAAAACTTGATATCAAGACGGAATAGTCCTTATTTTGTAACTCTAATTCTTTCCTGGGAACATATTTGATTTTTTTTCCTACTTACATTTATTATCTACAGGTTAATTCAAATATGTCTCCTTATACATTGCAGTTTAATTCCAGATAGTCAAATTCTTAGCCCATTAATGAAGATCATCCAATAAAATTAAATCAGTAGAGCTTTATCACTGTTTCAATTACATTGGCAAAAGAGAGTATTAATTTGTACCTGAACTTTTTTTTTTTCTGACCTTATTAGAACAGCACAATTTAAAATCACAGGAAGATTTTCCTAGCCTGCTTTAGAAACCTGTTATAAAAACCGCTGAAACAATGTAAAAGAATTTGCATTCTTAGAAAGATTTAAAGAAATGCTGATTGCTATAAACCTTGACTCTATAGAAATTTGCAGCTCATCTAGACTTTAAGCCTTTTCTGAACTAACTTGAATAATTCTCAACCTCAAATAGGTATTCACAAATCATTTTCACAGTAATGAATTTTAAATGGCCGAGATATCAGAAAAAGTAATTTATCATTGTCCGTCTTCAGAGGTGAGCATTATTCTAACTCTTTTGTTTCCTATCTTTATTGCTTTCAAAAGAATCCAGCTTTTTACCACATGGCTATTTTGAAATTCAGACTGCAGCAACACTTTAAAGTATTTGCAGGATAATATATCATTTGTGTATTATTTTGCTGGGCTTGCAATTGCTTCTATAATAATCTATTATTGATTTTAAGGACCGTTGGCTTTATTGTTAACAGTTTCAAGATTCTTTTCATTAATCTTTTGTAAACTCTCTGGGTAGAAATAAGAAGATAACAATAAAATTCTTATATTATTATTGTTCTTGTTATTTGTTCACAACAATGTGAAGCCACAGTATTGGCCTGTGCCTACTGGCCACCCGGTCTTCAGGTTTCCGGGGCTCCGGCATCTGTGAAGATCAGCTGGCCAGCATGCATGCGCGCACCGGAAACCAGAAGACCAGGTGGTGACAGCGCACCACATAGGGGGCTCTGCGTGCCACCTCTGACACGCGTGCCATAGGTTTGCCACCACAGGTATGATATATATACAGATCCAAGCAGTGTGGTCTTTCGCAATTAACAGATGGAAATTTTGTCAATGAGTAAATTTTCTAAAAGCCATCCAAGATTTTCTGATATGGCATCCAATGTGCTGATAACCACAATCATAATCTTTCAGTTTCGATTTTCAGATCTTAAGAGGTTGTGATCTTTCTGAATCTTTGCCTTCTGTTCTTACTGTCCCCTGATATTGCCACATCAATTATCCACACGTTCTCCTTTTCAACCACAGTGAAATATGGTCTTACGAGCCAAGGCTTCATCTGTGTTCAGAAATCCCACAGTATTTTAACCTGCTCATTTTCGATTACTTTTCAACTCTGTGTTTCCACCAATTTTTTTTTTTACTACTGGCACATGATACTTTTTTTTTACTGATGTTCCAGTGAGTCACTTTGGCAATTGTGTTATGTAATTTATCATCAGCTTGTACAATCTTTTTCCCAAGAGCTGAGTATATGACCAATTTTTTTCCTGCTTTTTTGCAGAAATTATTATTAAAATTAACCAGTTTAGATATACTGTACTTTAATTCTCTATTTAAAAGATCATTATTTCAGTAACAGTATTTATTGAATTGCCCTTTAGAAAAGCTTATCTGTTGATCGAACCTTACAGTAAAGTAAATCTAGTATTTCTGGATGTGCTTCTTGTCTGGAGAAATATCTTGTTGATATGGAGATTCTCAGTCATCCAGGTCATAGTTGTTCCAAAGGTGCCTTTTTCAAGAGACAACTGGACATTCTTGTTTTTCTTTGAAGACTTTTTGCTTCTTATCCAAGAAGCTTCTTCGGCTCTCTTGTTGTATCTTGTTGATACTTTCTGAACCAAAGCAATTTTTATCAAATTAGTATTACTATCCTAAATTTGCATGGCCATATGAATCTCTCAGATGTTTTCTCTTATTCTAAACAGGAGTTTAATCCGATTGTTGTATATATAAAATGGTATTCGCATGAATATATTTATTGAATTTCAATGATACATTGAATTATGGTTGCTATTCCTGATTCTTTCTTAATTTTTTATCATTTTATCACTTTTCAAACTAAACATTCATTTTTCATTCTAGGAGGAGGCATAGCATACCTCAAAGAAATCTCTCTAGCACCCCATACACACAGGCAGAGGCATAGTCTGTTGCTGAATTAGTCACATCGAGCATTAAGCTACACACTTCAGTGTTATGTTAATCACAAATGTATGTTTTTAAAAAACCCTCAGTGATACAGAGTAAATGCTACAATATAATTTATATGCAGCCTTAGTACCTTTTTATGAATTAAAGTGAACCACTGTGGCTTTTAAGTAAAACATCAATCATTCTTTCCATTTCCCATCTTCATTTAGCTTTGTAGTTAATCAGCATCAATACAAGCTATAAACTTTAATTGATGCAACTCGCAGTGCTCCTCACACTATGTGCTAGTTGTCTTTTTAAAAGTAATTTTTCAAAGGCATAGATATGCTGGTTAATCAGTTTTAGTGGTTTTTTTAGTTTTGTTTTTTCAAAGTGATATTCTTTAAGATCAAATTACTTTCATTAGCCTCAATAAAAAAAATGATGCTCTGGGAGCAGAACTCATTTTCATCCCAATTTTGAGAACAAGCAATCTCTTTGCAAGACCATTTCATGGCAGAACAAGCTTGGGTTTAAATTAACTGACAGTGACCTCCAGATGTATGATACAGAAGCACCAAAACTATCTTGGATGCAGCTCCCAGCATGCTATCCCTTGAAGTGTCCTTTCCCACTACCGGCTGTCAAAAAATAAAATTAGCAAATCTAGCACACCCAATGACAAAAGAGAATATTCTTTACGGCTGAAGAAATGTGGTAATGATAGAATCTTAAACTTGTGGGGCAACACCATTGTCCCCAAACTCTCTCATCATTAAGCTTAAAAACATGGAAACTAGTTCTCCCTTTATTTATTCCTGTGTATTATTTCTTAGGTTTGTTTGTTTGTTTCCTCCTCCCCTTATGTCTGTTTTTACACTGCCAACCTGTTAGTGTAAGCATCTGCTTTTTCATTCTTTAAAAAGACAGCACTTCTTAAATAAACCAACCCAAACAATGTGGACCTTTTATCAACTGTTACAATCTCACCAGTTGTTCCTATCCATTCTTCACCGACTCCTGATCTAAGCACACTTGATTCATCTTTCTAAAAGGTAACAAACAAGTTAGTTAGCTAGCTAGCTAGCTAACTCAAGATCATAGATATTAAGGATGATGACTGGAGCAATTTTGAGGGGCAAATACAGCTGACTGGATTAACCAAGTCAAGTACAAGCTTAAAATAGAACTACTCTTGCAAGTAAACAGCATCTAGAGGAATAAAGTGCCATTATATGAATTGTCTTGTTAAGATCATTAAGGTAAAGTGGTTGAACAGCTGGGTTTTTCTTTAAAAAAATTTAGTTAATTCTATTTGGTGCTGCCCAATTGCAAAGAACATAAATAAAATATATAAAAACAGTATAACAAAAATTGATGTACCAAATCATTTTACTGTCAAGTCTTTCATGAAATCTCCTTATAAATAAATAATAGGCAGGAAGAAATTAACACTAAAAATGGAGAATATTTATAATAATTTGGAATAAATGACATTATTTTTACCTATTTAGCATTTAGAAAATTAAACAACTCTTTTGTGTATGCTTAATTTGCATAAATATTGATCTCTGTTTACAATTTTTTGTTGGCAAATAAAATGTAAATACTTAATATATTAATGGTGCTCAAAATTATTTCAGAAAATGTTGGCACTTTTCCTGAGAAAATGTTGGCACTTTTCCTGAGACTTCTTAAGGACTGATGAGAACAAAGTATCTTGTCTGTTTGTCTGTCTGTCTAGCTCAAGCTCAAGCTCTATCTAATTTAAATAACATCTATCTATCTGTCTATCTGTCTATCTATCTATCTATCTATCTATCTATCTATCTATCTATCTATCTAATCTATCTCATTTGAATTGTTCATATTTTAGGCTGTAACACAATTCATCTTGATGGTTGATAGTTATTATCATTATCAGAACTGTGGCTAAACCAGGTTAATTAACTTAATCTTTCAAAAATAGTAATACCTCTTCTGTCCCACTGAGAACAGTATAGAAATTTAAGTGGGAATAAAGGTGAGCTCTACTCATTACCAAAAGTAATAGTTTATAGTGCTTCCCATGTTCAGAATAGTATTCATCATCAGTTATGTTTGCTATCTGTCTGTCTACCATCTGTCTGTCTGTCTGTCTGTCTGTCTATCAATCATCTATCTAGCAAAATTAGTTTGGACTAGAAATTTGCCTCCAAAATATGTTTAACCCGGTACTTCAACTAGCAGAGTGGTACCATGTTTTCCCAAAAATAAGACCCTATCTTATATTTTTTTGAACCCTGAAATAAACGCTTGGCCTTATTGCTATGCGCTCAAAAGCCCAATTGTGCTTATTATCAAGGGATGTTTTATTTTGGGGAAAACAGGGTAATTGAACATCTGCAACCAAGCTCAAGCTAAGAGAAGTGCATTAGTTACAGAACAAGGAACAAGTAGAAGTAGAGATGATAGGAATTTACACTCAACAGCTTCCAAGGCATAAGAATCCTTTTAGTGCAACATTGCCCTCCACAGAGCAAGAAACTTAGCCTCTAGCTTTAAAAAGTTGAACTGTGGCGAGCATGTAACTGTTGACTGAATATTTAATTATTGTGTTAGAGGCTATATGGGCATGCAAATAAAGGTTTGAAGAATAAAGATGACAGGAGGAAGATGAGTGGAAATAAAGGCTAAGATATTTGAAAGCTTTTACTTGCTCAATTTGGTAGCGGTTGATCTTCCAAATGTGGGGGTGATTAGCATGCTACGTGGTGAATGCAACCATATTGGTTTTCACATGATTAATTTCTAGCCTTTCAGATTGGCAGTAGGAGCATATGAAGACAGTGTGTGGCAATGTGCAGTTCTTGTGCTCTATTTACATGTCTCCACCACCATTTCATTCCTGTTCCTTCTCTAATTTGCTTGCCGACACATGCACCCACACTTGCCAGTATGGTATTCGTATTGGCAAGTTCCGTTTTCATTGGCAATTCTTTGAAATATTTTATCTGCAATCATTTCATATGCCCCCTTTTGAATGACTGAGGTCATTTTACTTATATGGAATTCTAGGCTGATAAAGAAAGTTTGCTATTGCATTCATAGTGAGATTAATGTAAGTTGGAAATTTGCCGGAAACATTTATAGACAATCAATCTTAACATCAATTCTCCAAAACAGAACAGCAAAGCTGTTGCTGGAATAGAAAAAATCTGGATGTCAGAAAAGGGAATTTTACCTTCTGGATGCTTCTGTAGAGAAGGATCTATTGTTGTCCCCGTTGGTAGTCCTCAATCTACAACCATTCATTCAGTGACCATTTGACATTACAAAAGCACTGAATGAATGGAGGTTACAGCTGGTCCTGAGACTTCCAGCTTCCTAGCCTCCTCACATGATCGCAATCTGAGCACTTGGCAACCAGCTGCATTTATAATTGGGTTACAGTGCCTTGCGATTGCTTAGTTGCCATTTGCAACCTTCCCTGCTGGCTTCCCCAGAAAGTCAATGGGGAAGTTGTCAGGGAAGGTTGTAAGTCACGGGGTAAATATTGTACACTCTTCCCCAGCCCCACTGTACTCACACACCTTCCTCAATTATGCTGCACCTCTTACACACACCATCACACATCCTCCCCAACCTATACTGCACCTGTCATACACCCTTGTTGACTTTCCTTCACATACTCATGCATCCTTCCCAACTCTCCCTTGCAACCTCTGCCAAGCTGAGACTTGCAGTTTTCCCACTGATTTGGCAACTGGGACTCCAGGGATTTATGACAGCTTCACTTAGTGATAGGAATTCTGGTCCAATTGCTGTTATAAGTTGAGGACTGCCTATAAATTATACTCTTTACTGTCTTTATATTTTTTATTAGTGATTAGCATTAAAAAGTAGAGTAATTGCTTATCAAATCTGCAGATGATACAGAATGGGCTAACATGCCTTGAATAAATAACACTGGAAATACTCTTCTTAGGCTAGAAAAATGGCCTGACAGCAACAGAATGAAATTTAATTAAAATGATTTTTAGTTTCTCCAACTAGGAAATAAAAATCAAATGTACAGGTTTAGAATGTGAAATTCCTAGCTAAGTTATGGTATTTGTGAAAAATACCTTAGGATGGTAGTTGGCTGCAACTGAATATGACTCAGAAACTGTCTGCAAAAAAGATGGGGGGAAAATCATGGTTGCACCAAGAGATTTAAGTTAACAAATCATTAGCAGTAATTATTCCAATGTATTCTACTTTGCTAAATACCTTCCTTGTGTCCTGGGTCTAGTTCTGGCCATCATACCCCAAAAGAGGCTCAAAAAACTAAAACAAATTAAGAGAAAAGTGATAAAAAAAAAAGATCAGAGGATTGGAATTGCTACAAGGAGAAGTTAGGGGCCTGGGAATCATTACTTCTGAGAAGACTGAGGGGGCTATGAAAACACTCCTATTGCTCATTTATTGTTATTTGTTTAAACTTAAATAATACATAATAACTTATTTTTTAATTTTAAATAACTTTTCTTCTAATGTTAAATAATTTATTTACATTTTTTTAAAAAGAAATCAAGATCTGTACTGTATCTTTCCAGGGTAAAGAGCACAGAAAAAAAGAAATTTTAAAAGTTATAAAAATTCAGATTCCAATTAAATGTTAAAAAGAATAACTTCCTAACATAAAACATTTAAATAATAGTTTAATAGTAGATCCAATAACTTGTATGGTGTTAAACACCTTCTCTGAATGCTTTCAATTAAAGGATAGACTCCTATTTCTTGGAGCTGCTTCACATTGTATTCCTGCCCTGAATAGGGTTTGTAAATATAAATTTATAGTGTTACCTTAAGGTGTTGTACTAGATATTCTATCTTGGGAATTCATTTGAAAAGTGAGATATAAATAGCTGTATTCAATCAAAATTATTTCAGCAAGAACATGTTTACAACTGCTTAATGATGTTCCCAATTATCAAAAAAGATAGACAATTATTTGAAACTAACAATACATTGAAACAGTTATTTGAAACTTGAGCAAATTCACAACCATCTCCAACCTGGCATAACCTGTACAGAAAAGAAAACACACAGCATCCAATTATCTATATTAAATTCAATGCAATGTTTGTTGACTCTCCCATTAGAACTGGAGGCCAAAGGGTATTATTTTGTTACAGTATAGAGATAAACTTATTATCCAATATTTTAATATGTGAAGTGTTGCTAAGGATCTGATCAGCTGTGCCAACATTTCAAAGACTTTTACCCTTGTTGAATTATCTACTTAGCATTAATAACTTCCTGAAAATTGGTCAAAAGAGGCCATCATGTCAGTGGCAGAAAGCAGAACTATTATTTATTTAAAGCTGTATATTTGGCCAGCTATCTTAGAACTGTGACTGTCTGCAATGGACAAGAAATTAAAACTAGAAAACCAGAGAGAAACTCAATTAGTGAAAATGGAATGACACAGTCACAATCCATATATCATGTGCCAGAAGTCATGTGTTAGTTCATTCCATCTTATGATCAGCAAAAAGACCCAACAGCCATAATCAAACTCACCAATGGGGCTGCTTTATTTAATTGATTTATAAGCTGCCTCAATCATCAATTAGGGTTGCCAGGTGTCCACTATTTGAGCTGACAGTCCGCTTTTTTCACATTATGTTCACTATTTTTTTTCACAAAATAGTGGACATTTTTTTTATTCAAAAGCTTTATGATGAAATGGTACGTAATCTAAAGCTGTACAGTCTAAGAGAATAAGGATAGGAGAATCGTGTTTTGTCTTTTTTTTCATAAGTTAGAATGAGACAAAGATCGAATATCCATTGAACTCGATTCTCCGAAAAAATTAATGATGAGATTAAAATAAAAATATATTATAAAATTATGTACAGTTCACATTTTTAAAATGTATAGTAGCTTGTGTCGACTGACCTAAAATGGCGTGTTAAAATGTTTGTAAGAAAATATATAATTTAATTGTAAAAATTTTTTTTATTTTTTTACTACATAACACCCCCCCGCCCCCGCTTGTCCGCTATTTTTTGGAAGCAGACCTGGCAATCCTAATCATCATGTCAATTCTAGGCAACAAAAAAACAAAGCAAAACTCAGTCAGTAATAACAAAATTAACTTTTAACAACTCACTTGGGGAAAACATAGTTACAAGTACAGAATATAAACTGGAATAAAAAAGCAAAGTTAAAAAAATCACCAGCCTCCTGTATTTGCCTTGGGAAAATGATTCTCCCCTCTCCATGCCTTTTATCTAATACGTGGTAATTGAAAAGAACTTTCCCTATGAAAATACCAATGATAAGGAAATAATGTGGAAATTCAGATCAAAGAAAGTCTTAATTTAGAAGCACTTGCAATAGAGCATGCAACTTTCCTGCTTTTAGAGGCTTGCAATGGTTATACTTTCTGTTGTATGTTTTATTCAAGCTCATTTTACCGAGTCATGGCACACACTTTAACTAATCCCTCATTTCCTTAGTGGCTAGTAAAAAGCAATGTTTCTCAGTAAGGCAGCTTTTTTGCTAAATTGAAGCCATCAAATCTGCAGACCACAAAATGCTGACTTAATGGGTATTAAAGACTCTGGTACACCTCTGATTTCAGAATGATGTTGGGATACTTCCCACGTTAAGAAACTAGATTTGTTCATGGAGATGAGTTTTACCGGAACAATTTAGAAGGATTACTTCCCAGTTGTCCCTTCTACCAGTGTAGGAAAGGCAAGTAATCTGGGCCTGGTAGCTCAGCAGACTAAAAGCATTGTGATTAACACCAGCTGTCTGCAATTACTGTAAGTTCAAATCTCACCAGGCTCAAGGTTGACTCAGCCTTCCATCCTTTCTAAAGTAGGTAAAATGAGGACCCAGTTTGTGGGGGCAATAAGCTGACTTTGTATAAATATACAAAAGAATGAAGGCTATTGCTTAATGCATTGTAAGCCACCTTGAGTCTCCGGAGAAGGGCGGCATATAAATCAAATTTAAAAAAAAAGGTGTATGTTTTCATGAGCCAATATGCAAACTTCCTGAGTTAATCCGTGAACTAAATTCTGATCCTTCAGATTTGTTTTTGAATTTTATTAGGCAGTTTTCCAGTCAGAAATGTGTAAATGCACTTCTCGGGGAGAAATGCAAACTAATTGTGCCTTAGCTAGTATTAATCTATTGCAAGTCATTCTAAAGGTGTTCTTTAAAAAAAAAAGAAGTGAGTAGCTTAGTGTTATTTTTGAATAACAAGTGAGTAGAAGGCTATATATGCTGTAGAATATTGATATATTTTATTTATTTTGTACCAATCGTGTTTCAGATTGATGGTAATCATGTCTCTTCATCAACGTTTCTCTATAAGGACTCATTAAAAATTGGAATTTCGTATGAAAAGAAAAGCACAAGCAAAATCACCTGTCTTTGAAACTTTAAAGTCCCTTGGAAGATTCACATGATGGATTCAAGGATCGTTTCCGGTAGCCTGTGCATGCTGTAGTCTAGCTCTTCCATGGCCTAAAAGACTGAAGCAGCATCTCAGCCATAAGTAGGAACCTAATTTCAACTTAACATTCCAGCTTTAAATGAACAATCATTTCATTGAGAATCATGAAATGCACAGAATGTGCATTCGAGAATTCTGCTTTCAAATTAATCTAAATTTCAGTATAAATATACTGTATGCAACCTTACTTTGGCTATTTATCGACAGCAATTTTTTCATAAAATATTGGAAACAAACTACATTATGAACTCTCTACAGCTTTAGTAATTTAATAGTTTTAAAATGTAACTTTGAAGTTAAGCCTTAACTGCTCCTTCAACCACCATAGGAAATAATTCATATTCTATATAGAGAAATGGAAATTATTCTTAATCAAGCTACAAGAACCCATATATACTCTTGAGTTTGTAGATGTTCAGCAAACCAATAACTGGAAATGTTTGCTTGGAAATAAATATATATTTCATGAATGTATATATGCAAATACTGAGAGTGGAAATCCATTTTCTAGAAGAGCAATTAGCCCCAAATGGCATGTCATTTGTAAATATATTATTCTACTTACAACAGCTAATTTAAATTCAAGATTAACAACCCATTTCTCAGAGGGCTTTTTTCCCAATCCTCCTTATGAAGAGCAATTGGAGAATCATCTGATTCTTGTAATTCCTTCAGAGTTCTTTGTCTCAAAACAAAGGAAGACATTAAAAGAGCAGAATAAAATTTGGTGATTACCTGTATTCCTATCTGGTAAAATACAGCAGTGTTTCTGCAGAATGCCAGGCAAAACCTATAAGAACAAGACACAAAAGAAAAATATTTGATTACTATAAGACAGGATAAGAATGTATTTAAGTATAAATCCATTTTAGAGGCATGAGTCCCTCTCTCTCTTTCTCTCTCCTTCTTCCCCCCTCCCCCTCTCCCTCTCCTGTACAAGGTGCACTAGTTGCCAGTTTGCTTTTGGGTACAATACAGAGTGCCCATTATGGTTTATAAAACCTTACATGGCATAGGTTTTGGTCATTTGAGCCCCACCCCATCCCCATTTCTCATGGTGTTGCATGGAAAATAGGGTTGATGTACTCTAGTTTCCTCTGGTCAAACAGGGATGTGGTGGCTCAGTGGCTAAGATGCTGAGCTTGTCGATAGAAAGGTCGGCAGTTCAGCGGTTTGAATGTCTAGTGCCGCGTAACGGGGTGAGCCCCCGTTACTTGTCCCAGCTTCTGCCAATTTAGCAGTTCATAAGCACATAAAAAATGCAAGTAAAAAAATAAGGACCACCTTTGGTGGGAAGGTAACAACGTTCCATGCACCTTTGGCATTTAGTCATGCTGGCCACATGACCACGGAGACGTCTTTGGACAAGACTGGCTATTTGGCTTTGAAACCGAGATGAGCACCGCCCCCTAGAGTCAGGAACGACTAGCACATATGTGCAAGGGGAACCTTTACCTTTACTTTACTCTAGTTTCCTCTGGTCAAACAGTGTCACCTATTAGAACCCAGGAAAGATGTATCTCTGATGCAGCATCTGCCCTCTGCAATGAGGTGCTCCTAGGATCCAGATGGCTCCCACCCTGCTGGTGTTCCAGAAGGCCATAAAGCCCTAGCTATTCTCCCAGGCCTTGGGCTAGGGTAGCTGGAACTTTTGGCTGGCTAATGAAGGTTGCAGGATGTTTGGACTGTTGTCAGACTGGCCATCTTGTTGGTTTTCTTCTTTTCTAGTTTGTTTTTTGTTATGTTTTTAATACACTGTTTTTATTTTGTTGAGTGTACTGTGAAAGCCTCCCAGGGTTACTTTGAAGTTGGGCAGCACAACGTCAAATAAAATAAATAAACACATTGTGGCAGGACAGCACTTGCACCATGATCAGAGTTATTTACTGGCAAAAACAATGTCTACTGGAAGAATAGGCTTACACTGTCAGCTTCTTTTGTTTAGGGCAGGGATGTCAAACTCAATTTCATTGAGGGCCACATCAGGGCTGTGGTTGACCTCAGGGGGCAGGGCAAGCATGGCCGACTGGGTGAGCGTGGCCATCTTGATGCCACTCACTGGGCGTGGCTGACTGGGTGGGTGTGGGCAGCTGGGTGGGCGTGGCCAGCTAGATGGGCATGGCCAACTTGGCGACACTCCCCAAACTGGCCTGAAATTTCCTCTTCGCAATGGGTAGACCAGGCCAAAGAAATGCGGATAGACCAGGCTGAAGCGACACAGGCCAGCCCCTTACATTTTCGAGGATGGCCCTGCAGGCCACATCCAACCCATGGGCCTTGAGTTTGACAGCCTGTCCTAATTTTATGCAAAAATGCAACCAGTTGCGATAGGGTAGGCAAAAAAACATGGTTAACCCAGGGCTGGTGATTGAAAAGAATTGGTCTCTCACCATTGGTGGAAAGAGTCTAACAAAATGAGAAGATCTTGGAAAGAAAATACAATTTAATGCTGGCACCCCAACATTACAGTGAAATCCTGCAATTAAAAAAAAAGAAGACAGAGAATCCCAACATTTTTTCCTTTGTTTATGTCTTTTTGTTTGAGAGGAAGTTACACAACTTCTCATGTTTCAATGACATTCAATTATAACAGTGAAATTTTAAAACCAAGGAAGGCCTAGGTTCAAATTCATCCTCAGACACATAAATTGACCGGATGGCTTTGAACAACAAAGTCTTACTACAATCTACTTATAGATGTTGGTAGATGGGGAAAAAATGGAGGAGGGGATATTGTATATACCAACTTCAGCTCTTGAAAGAAAGATGGGACATAAATCTGAGAAAGGTTATAGAAAAGGCGGCCATGATGTTGATCCTGTATTTGTATGCTGAGCAGAGCAAAGGTATGGATTCATAAGTAGTAAAGCTATTTACATTTTAAAAGATTTACAAGAATTTCATTTGAGTCTAATTTCATAGCTAAGTGATTTTTAAATTTAAAAGTGTTCTTCTGTTAACAAATTAATTGCCACAGGAAAATTCCCCTGATATTAGAATCAAAGCAGTCACTTGGCATGGAACATCAAATGCACCACTGTCCCAAAGAAACATGGTATCCTCTCAATAATAAACAGTGTGATGCACAGATTTCCAATTAAGATTACAATTTGGGGACTCTGTTCTTGTCTCATGAGGTGATTGCCCCAATAAAATATAGCAAAAAATGTGTAATATACCACGAAGGGAAAAAAATCCTACAAACCCCATCGTCATATTACTTGTAGTCTCTTTGTTTTTCAAAATCATGTGATTGGATGTCAGCTTAGAGGTCCAGAATTTGCACAAATGCCAAGGATTGTTTTAGCTTGTCTTCCTGCTATATACCATTCTCATGTCTTAATACTGGAAGTCCATTTTAGTGACTAGTGGAGGGATTAATTTCTGAAAAAGCATCGAAACTTAACTCTTTGTTTGACTTTAAAAATTCCAGCACTGAGAGGTCTTTCAGACAGGACTGGGATTACAGTGTATTGAATAATGGAGGTATGTCATTACAGGTAGTCCTTGTTAAATAACTGGTTGCTTAGCAACCATTCAATTACATGACGGAAACCCCCCCACCCCAAAGATTCTTATGACACAATTCTGGAATTCCGACTGCAGCATGTCACGTGCACCTGCAGTCACATGACCGCATTTTAGGTGCTTGGCCACTCACTTTTGCAATCACTTGCAGCATTCCAGAATCATATGACTATGATTTACCAAAAAATTTTTTGTTAGTTTCCAGCCATTTTGGGTGGCTTCCAGCAACAAAAGAACCCATTTTATGACTGCAACATTCACTTTATAGTTGCCATGTTTGCTTAATTACTATCACCAAAAAAGGTTATAAAATCAAACTGGTCATGTGGGTGCCTCAATTGATGGCTGTCATGACTTATAGTAGAAATTGCAGGCTACATTATGGTCATACATTAAGGATACTTGTATCCCTCTAATAAGTAGCTTAAAGTGTTGTCCTAACAATTCCATTGTCAGACTTATAGGATCTTTTGGAGAAGGAATTTTTCACCAGGATTGTAAGAGATGGACAGAGTTAAGGAGAACCCTTCCAACACACCTAAGTTCTGATCCTCACAACCTCATCCCATTATTTATTCTAATAAATTAACACCAGCATATTAAATCCTTGTTGTCTCTATCATTTATGTGAGTTTCCCTTCCCAAATTTGAAAAAAGGCCAGGCTACCAAAGCTTGAATTGTGTAGAAAAGCTTGATAGGTTAACTGGTTTACAGATTCTATACCCTACATATATATAGATATATAGTTGTCAAAATCAATGCTTCTTCAACATTTGATATACTTTATTCTGGAAAGAAGATAGACAGTTCTCTTTTTACAAATTCACTGCAATTTCTCATCTTATAAATGGAGAGCTCAATCATTTGTTTCCTTCAAAAACTGGAAGCAACTGAATCTCATTCTTCAATTTCTCAATTATTTCCAAAGATTCTGTTATACTGTCTTCCTTACTACCAAGCAATATTGAGACAAATACCACAACCAACCAAGTTGAGATGCGTGTAATGTTGGAAGGTTTATGGCTATCTAGAGAGGCATCCATCTCTTTTAAGTAAGTCTCTGTAAGTCTCACAGAAGAAGTTACGAAAAGATGTTGTCAGCCACATTCTGAGCTTCCATAATATACTTAATTAAGAGACTGAGTAGTGAGCTAGAAAACCGGTAGTTCAAGAATCGTCTCACACAGGGTTTCATCATGTGTTCTTATCTATATCTGTTTGCCTTAGTTTCCCAAAGTCAGCCAAAGAATACTGGCTGTGAGATCATATTCTACACAAGACACATGTCTGGTGGAACACATAAACTTGATTTCGATGCAGTATGAATACTTAAACAGTGAGGATCAAATGCTAGATAAGGAAAGCACACACACACAAAATTAATATATATAGTGTGTGTATTTTGTTCACCCCTTATCGCAAGTGAAACTCATATTTCCCAAATTCTTCAGTAATTCAGATTTTTTTATCAAATCTGGAAAAATCCCGTTGCCCTCTTACTAAAAGTAATATCTACATTTACTTTCTTCTCTCCTACACCCTTTAGTTAGCCCCTAAGTAATTGTTACTTAAGTTTGGAGCTACAAAGTATGCTGGGTCCTTCTCTGGATTAGGGATGCAGAGGCAAAAAAATTCATTGACTAAGGAGCAAGGATTCAACTGGCTGGGTCTTACAATTTTCTGCTTTATTATAAAAGCAGGGCTGTCAAACTCACAGGCCAGATGTATCACGCACTGGTCACACCCGTCTGGTTTAGCGAAGGGGAAAAAAGATGACACAAGTTTGACACCCCTGCCCTAAAGACACAACTCCATATGAGATTCAATTATGTCGAGGCTTTTGCAGTACCTGTAACCCTAGTACAATTGTCTTTCCTAGGAGCCAAACAGTAACCTTGAAGAAAGGTACTGAAGAAAGATAAGAAGAGCTATTTTGCTTATCCAGCCCTTATTTATCAGGGTTTTCAGCTGTTGAGTATTGACATCTTTGGTGTTGGAAAAAGACTTCTATGAATACCATGGACATTCAAGAAAACAAACCCATGGATCATCAAACAAATCAACCCAGAATTGTCACTCAAGGCACAAATGACCAGGTTCAAATTATTCTACTTCAGATACATTATTGTATGCTAACACTAGCTCTCTGGAAAAGACAGAAAAGTAGGAAAGGTGGAAAGGAGAAGAACAATGAATCTAATGATATTATGCAACTATTCTCCCAAACACCTTAGGGCAGGACAAGAAGTAACAGGTGTAAGGTCATTAAGAGAGATCCAATTTAGAACTCAGGAGAAATTTCCTGACAGTGAGAACAATTAATCAATGGAATGGCTTGCCTTCAGAAGTTGTGGTTTAGCAACACTGGAGGTTTTCAAGAAGAGACTGGACAGCCATTTGTCCTGAATGGTATAGGGGTCTCCTGCTTGAGCAGAGGGTTGGACTAGAAGACCTCCAAGGTCCCTTCTAGCCCTATTACTTTATGTTCTATGCTCTATTCCATCTTTCCCTCTTTAATAGATTTGTTCTGGCAAGTGCTAGAAATATATGGGAATGTGCAAATGGAAGATGATGTCATCTAGATCAGTGGTCCCCAACCTTTTTATCGCCGCGGACCAATCAGCCTTTGATAATTTTACCGTGGCCCGCTGAGCGCGCGCAGGGGTGGGGGCTTTGGGCCACACATGCGTACCTGCGCGGGGCTCTCTTCCCTGGAGCCTTTGCGCACGGCCCAGGAGCCTTTGCGCTGCAGTGTTCATGTCCCCCGGCCGCTGCGCGGCCCGGTGCCAGGTACTCCACGGCCCGGCACCGGTCCGCGGACCGGGGGTTGGGGACCACTGATCTAGATTATCTTTAAATCTTTATAAAGTTATGGCAGCCCATTTCCAAGTTCTGTAAAGGCATAAACTGGAAACACTGTATGCCTTCTTCAAATAATTTATATTAACCTCTGGGTTTGTATTGCAAATTCTATGTATTAGTTACTTCTATGGTGTTCAAATAAGCATTCAGACAATTGCAGTTGTAGCTGCCTGCCAGTATCTCTCTAAAGGTAATCTCAAAATCAGGTATTTAATGCATCTTACATCCATGGGCAGATATACAGACATGAGAATCCAGTGCAGTGGAATGTCATCTGGATTCCCAGGAGGGAGGGGCTGCATTCCAGAGGACTAAGAGACAGCTGAGTTTATGTGGAAGAAGGTCACAGTAGCTCATCCCTAGAAGTTCTCTGAGTATATCTTCAATGATGCAAATAGCTGCTTTAGCTTGGCAAGATTTCTGCCTATAGATGAGGAACGATAAAGGAAACTGCTCAGAAGTAATTCTATATATCTTTCTTAGTTTTTGGAGCCTGACACACAGTAAGGAACTGTGTAAAGCAAAGTATGCTATTTTTTCTCTTATGGGTTTTTCCGTTTTTTGTTATTCTAAATTTTGCACATACAGTATGAGTCTGTCTAATTCATTTTATGAACTTCTTGAGTTGCAGATTATCATGAAGTTTCATGGAATGTAAAATGCTTTAGTGGTGGAGGAGGCAAATATTTACTAGGTTAGGCTAATTAATACCTGAAAACTATTTTTTTATACAAATTAGTATACTAATCCACATTTAAAGTGGATTTTATTTAGGGGATAGGTAAGACAAACACATGCAAGTGGGAATTCAAAATCTGCATAAGATGTAATAACTTTAGTGCCGAATTGCTCAATATAAGACAAATATAAAGACAAAGACAATATAAAATATCGCTTATTTGGTTTTTAAGGCAATGCATTGCTTTTATTAATTAATCTGGTCCTCCAAAGGACTCTCCAGATTTATTACCCAGATGTTCTGAAAATGAAGTGATATCTGCAGAGGGTGACAAAAAGATAAGAGTAAAAAATGCACAGAAAAAATGGTGAGACTTGGAGCAAACTGGCTGGGAATTCTGGAAGCTTGAAGTCCACACATCTTAAGAGCCAGCCAGCCATTGTCAAGGCTGAAAAACACTGATCTAGACAGTAGTTAAATACATCTCTGACAAATGATTTATAAAAACCGTTTCAAAAAAGTTTCAAGATTTTTTTTCCCCTCATGAATAGACATTCCACTAATTTATCCACTGCTCAGGACATATTTAAGGCTGGTATGCAAGGTTCTAATACTGCTTATGCTTCACATTAAATGAAAACTAAAAAATAAATAAAGCAAGGCTATTGGGGGGGAAATTAGGGAACTTTAGAGTGCATACGCAAGACATCCCACACAAATCTATATAAAGCTTTCATAAGTGCAAAAAAGAAGCACATTTCTCTTTGTGCACTTGAAGTAAAATCTTTATTGAATAATGCAATGTGGAGATTCTGAAATAGAAGTGAAAAGTCCACGTAGTTAGCTGGTCCCTAGGATGAAACAATTGCAACTATTACTCCAGTTACTGTGGTGTGTGTGTGTGTGTGTAATTTTCAATAAACCAATACCTTTTGAATTTTATTCCAAGATTTGTAGAAAATAATAACAGAATCAGAATCTAATAATGGTTATATAACATACCTTTCCCTAGATAGCAAAAAGAAAATAAAGATAGAAAGGAAGTAGGGAAGGGGAAGAAAGGGGAAAGAGAAAAGAAGGAAAGAAAAAAAAGCAATTGATAACTTTTTTCAATGCAGTGCAATACAAAATAGAATTGCGGCCTCATCTTTTTATTTTACCAACTTAACAAATACTAGACATAACGGTAAACTAAGTTAATCGGAAAAATCCAAAGTCAATTTTTTTTCTATATCAAGCACAAAGTCCGGAAGTGATATCCCAAGTAAAATCAAAGCTGGATATGATCCCGCCCCCCCATTAAAACAGTTAATTTTGCCATCTCTGTTAGCTCTATCACTTTCTCCATCTATTCTTCTATTGTGGGTCACAGGGATTCACTTATTGACTGCTGTAAAAGAGGTCATAAAATTATGCTTGGTAATGTGATGACTCGCTTAATAACAATATCGCTTAGTGAACAAAATTCTTATTTCAATTCTGCTCATAGGTTGATAGGTTGACCTAAATATTTATACTTGGTATACATTTCAAAGTCATGGGATGTCCTTTTAAAATAATGTTAGCCAGCTCTATATCAATATCAAGTATGAAAGCTACTTTTTCCACAATCCATAATGTTAAATATGGATGCAAAAATATTGATAGCATGTCAGCCAAAAAGACTTGGTTGGAGATAGGGAGATGAGGAGATGTTTAAAATATGAAGGAGATGGTGATGGGATATAAGAACAGTATTGCATGATTATGTTTGTTATTATAATATTGTTCCAGCCCACTGCAATCAAAAGAGTTTCAATAAAGATTCTCAACAAAGCATGAAAAGGTTCACAGTAATATTAAATACCAATTTATGCTTTTTGGGGAAAAATGACATATTAATGTCTTTTGTTACACATGATAAAAAAACAAGGTTTTGAAATATAAACTGTTAAAACTTTTAACTGATGTAAGACAAATATTTTAAGATAGGCTTTCTTAATGTGTACATATATCTAAATATATGAAAATTGAGCATTATCTGAAATCAATGACAACTGCAAAAGTAATATTGCGAGAACTATATAAAGATAAGTCACACATACTTAAACGTGCATATTTGGATCAATGTTTTTGCATCTTGGCACAGTAAATCTCGTAAGTAAAACTCGTAAGATTTTTATGTATGCCAATAGTCAGTATATTTTTATAGCTGACTTGTTACACTCATGCCTGAATTGATTTGCTTATATTTATTTGTTCAAAAGACTTATATGGTCACCTGTAACCCTGGGCAGCTCACAAAAGAGCAGTAAAAACACCCCAAACCCATAAAATCATAACAAAGATTCCCAGTGACCCAAAGACAAACATTTCTCCACACATCATTTAATTTTGCTGGGCTCCAATTTCACCCTACCCCAATGCTTGTGAGGAGATCCAGCTCGTCAAGGCTTCCTGGAAAGCCAAGAGATTGGGGGCCTGCTGGATCTTGAGGGTAGCAGGGCAGGGATCTTCACAGAGAAGGTATTCTGCCTGGGACCCACCAGAAACAGGGAAGGGATCTGCAATGTGCCCATCCTCTCTAACCTGGGGAAATGAGCAGATGCCTTCAAGGAGAGGCAGTACCAAAAATAGCCTGTGCCCTTGCCATTCAGAACATTAAAGGTGGAAGTCCCTGCAGCTCAAGGAGCAGTGGTGTAATATGGGCAAACTGTAGAGTGCCCAGAACTTCATCTGCCATTGCATTCTGGACACTTTGGATAATCTTCAAGAACAGTCCCATGTAGAGAATATTACACTAATCCAACCAAGAAATGATGAGGGCGTGAGTGATTGCGAGTAGGCTATCCCAACTGAGAAATATATGCAATTGGTGCACAAGATGAATCTATGCAAAGTTCCCCCCACACGCAGCTGCCATTTGCTCCTCAATTAGTAGCCATGAGTCCAGAAAGACCCCAAATTGTCTCTATCAAGGACTCTGCAACCCCAACAAGATGATACCTCACCAAATCCAAAATGACCAAATATCCGGAGCCATTATATCTTGTGTCAGCCTTCCCAGGTAAACCAGACAAGAAACATAACTTGATGAACTAAATCCATTCTAC
This sequence comes from Pituophis catenifer annectens, assembly GCF_029215685.1. Lineage (NCBI taxonomy): Eukaryota > Metazoa > Chordata > Lepidosauria > Squamata > Colubridae > Pituophis > Pituophis catenifer. The sequence continues at coordinate 128,837,860 of NW_027256881.1, forward strand.
TGTAAGGCTATATTAACAGAATCTTGCAAGCTAGAAGCTATAACCTTCCCATTGCTACATTTAACCGCTTGAACAATTAAGGCAGGTTCTTGTTAAGTTTCTTTCCCTGACCGTTAAGTGACTTCAGGCTCCTCCCTCTCTTGTCTGATCATTCCATAAGCAGCATTTTTTCCCCTCATCCCCCAAGGTCAACCACACATTCCATTATACTTTCTAGGATGGAGCCAGTTCATCTCCATCCGGATGCTCACAACCTCTAAGCAGTGGGCCAAATTGAACAACATTGGCAGGCATGAAGATCTATCAGTTATACCCCTAATTATGATGTGATTTATCCCTTTTTAATTTTTAAAATTTATTAAATATTTATTAAACAAAATTATATAGCTGCCCATACAGTATAGCTTCCCTAATGAACTTTCCGGATGGTATAAGATTGAGGAAGTCTGATATTGAAAACACAATTGAATTATATTTTGTAGATCAGAATTGGAGCTGATGTGTTTATTAACTAGTCATAATAATAATCTCCTAATGTATTTTCTGGAGTATACCTCTGCAAACAGAATGATTTACTAATTCTTCATCACATAATGCTTGCAGTCACTAAAACAGCTGCAAGTGGAAAGTTAAATTTTCCCCGCTGTACTAAATCAAAATGTCCCCCGATGCATTCTTCATACTAGAATGGCTAATAGGTCTTGCAAAGTATCAAAAGTGTTATGTCCTTATAAGGACATCCGCCCTGATTGGCTGCTAGCAATCGGGCGGGAGATTTGAATCCCTGTCAAGGGGCGGTGCGTCTGCCGGGAGCATATATAAGGAGAGCTCCGGCAGCGCGCCAGCAGTCTTGTCTTGCTACTTTTGTAACCAATAAAGTTATTAAATGTATCGAGCTGGTCACGTCTTCTGTTCCTGCGCCTGATCTAACACTGGCGACGAAGGACTAGAGAAGAGAACCTGAGAAAGACTTAAGGCACGATCGCCCACAGAGCTGAAGTCACTACACCACAGCGACTTCCAGAATGGCTACCCCGCAAGCCCCGATGACCGCGCTGAACCCATTCGACCCATCCCGGGAGAAGTGGAGGTCATACATGGTCCGATTCCGGCAATTCCTGCGAGGTAATGGCTACCAGAACCTCGACGACGAGAGGAAAAGAGCCCTCTTCCTGGCTCATTGCGGATCGGACGTCCTAGAGATGGCGATTGACCTCGTGGCACCCAGGGACATTGAGGAGATGTCCTGGAACGACCTGCAGGAAGTCCTACAGGAGCACTATGCACCTACGGGCACCCCCATCGCAAATAGGTTCACCTTCCAGCAAAGAAACCAGAGGGAAGGTGAATCCATCAAAGAATTCGTGGCAGCGCTTCGCCAAATCGCTGCCAACTGTGAATTTGATAACGTAGACAACGCTATCCGAGACCGCGTTGTGTTTGGGATGCGAGATGTGGGTCTGCAGAAAAAGTTCCTCAGCCGAAAGAGGATCCCGCTCAAGGACGTCCTCGATGAAGCAACAGCGGCTGAAACATCCGAGAAGGCAGCCGCCGCAATGGTGAAAGCCAGAGGGATCCATAAGATCCACAAGTCGGGCCTGACCTCATCAGACGAGGCAACCACGCAATCCGAGTCTGATGAGGAAATGGCCGTCTACAAGGTTTCCCGCCCCCCCAGGCGGGAAAACCCACAGCATGGCGACCGGGGAGAACGATGCGGCAGCTGCAGAGGCGACCACCCCAGGGCAACCTGCAAATGGAGGGACGCGACCTGCCGTCGATGCCTGAAGAGGGGGCACATCGCCGAGGCCTGCAGAGCAACAGATCCAGCCCCGGAACCGCCCAGACCTCGTTTCCGCGAAAATCGCAAGGACAACCAGAGGACATCCAAACGGTCCTCGAACCAGTCCCGGCGCGGGGAGGAGGAATATTCCCGCAACAGAACGGTGCACCAGACCACCATCGCTCACACAAGCGACGAGGGAACCACCAAGTTCCACGTGACGCTGCTGGCAGAGGGGTCACCGTGCAAGATGGAGGTAGACTCCGGATCCGCCTACTCCATCATGGACTGGCAGCACCTACAGCAGCTGAAGCCCTCATACAAAAAGACCCAGCTGAAAACCCCGAAGGCGAGGCTTGTGGACTTCAATGGAAACCCCGTCGAAATCCTGGGCAGAGCCACCATCCACGTGAAGTACAACGACTTCAACGGAAAGCTGCCCATCACCATCGTGGAGCACAGCCGACCGAACCTGTTAGGCGTGGAGTGGTTTAAGCCGCTAGGACTTTCAATTCAGGGTATCCACGAGATCCACAGGGACGAACTCGACACCATCATCGAAGAGTTCAAGGAAGTCTTCGATGGTAAGCTGGGGAAATTTGTGGGGAGGCCAATTTCTTTTAATCTGGACAAGGGAATCACCCCAATTAGGCTTAAGCCCCGCCGAGTTCCGTTTGCCCTGCGGCCTAAAGTAGATGAACAGCTGGATAAGCTGATCGCCCAGGGCGTCTTGGAACCGATCGATCATGCTTCATGGGAAACTCCCATTGTGACCCCACTGAAGCATGATGGGTCTGTGCGCATCTGCGCCGACTACCGTTGTACCATCAACAAGGCGTTGGCACAGAGCGCATACCCAGTCCCAGTGGTGCAACACCTGCTGCATTCCCTGGGATCTGGATCAATTTTCGCGAAACTGGACCTGGCCCAGGCTTACCAGCAACTGCCAGTGGATGAAAAAACGGCGGAGGCACAAACAATTGTCACGCACAGGGGGGCATTCAAATGTAACCGCCTCCAATTTGGAGTCAGCGCTGCCCCCGGCATCTTCCAATCTATGATGGAACGCCTTCTCCAAGGCGTTCCAGGGGTGGTGCCTTACTTCGACGATGTGCTCATCTCCGGTGACTCAAGAGCTCAACTCCTTGAAAGGCTCAGGCTTGTCCTGCAGCGGTTCAAGGCCAAGGGCTTGAGGGTCAGGCGTGATAAGTGCATCATAGGAGTACAGGAAGTCGAGTTCCTGGGCTACCTCATTGATAGCACAGGCATCCACCCCACCAAATCAAAAGTGGAAGCAATCCATGAAGCTCCAAGCCCAAAAAACAAAACGGAGCTTCAGGCTTTCCTTGGGTTGCTCAACTTTTACGCCATTTTCTTAAAGCAGAAAGCCACAGTTGCTGAGCCACTCCACCGCCTGCTGGGGAAATCGGCGTCCTGGAAGTGGGGCCAGGAAGAGGAAGCAGCGTTCCGGGCCATCAAGGGACTATTGACGTCCAAAAGCGTCCTCATTCAATACAGTGAGACGCTGCCCATCAAGCTGACCTGTGATGCGTCGCCATATGGGGTGGGGGCAGTCCTCAGCCACGAACTGCCCAACGGCACGGAAGCCCCCATCGCCTACTTCTCAAAGACCATGTCCGGCGCAGAACGGAACTACAGTCAGCTGGACAAAGAAGCCCTGGCCATCGTGGCTGGAGTGAAGCGCTTCCACGAATACCTCTACGGAAGACGCTTCACCATAGTCACCGACCACAAGCCGCTCCTGGGACTCCTCGCAGGCGACCAACCCACCCCGACCTTCATGTCGCCACGGATGACGAGATGGGCCATCTTCCTAGCCGGCTACTCCTACCGGCTCGTGCACCAGCCAGGCACAGCCATAGGAAACGCCGACGCGCTCAGCAGATGCCCGTCGAGAAATCCAGTAGAAGACCCAGCCCCCACGCTCCACCTATTCCATATTGATGACGACGCCAGCTGTCCGGTGTCATCCGCAGATGTGGCCGTTCACACACAGAAGGACCCCACACTCCGCCAAGTGAAGTCCTGGATCCTCAGAGGGTGGCCATCGGAAAAGCCAGAGGAGAAGTTCAGCCCCTTCGCCAGGAAACAGAAGGAGCTGTCCACCATAAAGAGCTGTCTACTATGGGGAGACAGAGTGCTGATCCCAAGCGCTCTGCAACGGCGGACGCTAGAGACTCTGCATAAAGGGCATCCGGGCATCGTCCGCATGAAGGCCCTGGCACGGAGTTACGTCTGGTGGCCCTCCATGGACAGAGACATTGAACAATGGGTCTCCAGATGTGACCCGTGCCAAGAAGTTCGCCCAGCGCCGCCGCAATCCGAAGTCGCGAAGTGGGAGACCCCCAGCAACCCCTGGTCGAGGATCCATATCGACTTCGCGGGTCCGATGCAGGGGCGACACCTCCTCATCGTGGTAGATGCCTTCTCCAAGTGGCTCGAGGTGATATCCATGGCATCTACCACAACAGAAGCGACGATCCGAGCCCTGCGCCGTCTGTTTGCCACACATGGACTTCCGGACGTGCTAGTTTCGGACAACGGCCCCCAGCTCACATCCCTGGCCATGGAGTCCTTCCTGGCAGGACTGGGCATCCGCCACGCCCTGTCCGCCCCCTACCGGCCGGCCGGAAACGGTCAAGCCGAACGCATGGTCCGACTGACCAAAGAGGCCCTCACCAAGATGGGCCCGGGGGACTGGCAAGAGCGCATAGACAACTTCCTCCTCACCCAGCACATCACGCCACACGCCACCACCCACAAGAGCCCGGCCGAACTGTTGATGGGCAGAAGGTTGAGGTCACCCTTGGACCGGCTGCACCCCCAATACAGCCCGGAAGTGATCGCAACTGCCAGCCGCCCGCTTCGCGCCTTCAGCAACGGAGATTCAATCTTCGCGCTAAATTTCAGCGGCTCTCCCAAATGGCTGAAAGGGAAGATTGCCAGCACAACCGGCCCCAAATCCTACATCGTCGAGTTGGAAGATGGACAGTTCACGAGACGCCACATCGACCAACTCCGAAAAAGGTGGGGGGGAGCACATGAAAACCAGCCTGACGAGGGAGGCCTACAACACCCTGACGAGGTAGGCCTCCAACACCCCGGCGAGGTAGACCTACCATACCCAGACGAGGTAGGCCTACGACACCCCGGCGAGGTAGGCCTACAACACCCCTGCGAGGCAGAGCAACGCCATCCCGACGAGGTCGGCCCAGCACACTACCAGGTACTGTCATGACGGCAGTCCAGCGAGGTAGACCGGGGCCAACCACACGGGGGATGGCAACACCAACCCAGCCAGGTGGGCACCGGGCACAACGGGGCTAGGAACCACCAACCCAGCCCTCAAGTAGACCGGTACCTGCCCAGAGGAGGAGCGGCGCACCCCACCAGTGACGGCAGCCTACGCCAGCCCAGCCAAGGGGACTGCAGTTCCAGGCGAGTAGACCGGGACCCATCCAAGACGGGCACCCCCCGACCCATGGGCAAGGGTGGCACACGACTCCCCAGCGAGAGGGACCCCCGCCCATCACAAGAGGCAGCCAGAAAACAACAACCCGACCCGGATGGCCCCAGGCACCACCAGACGGTAGACCAGGGACTAGGGGGAAGGGAAAGCCGACAACAACCCGGCCAGGGAGACCTGCACCACCCCGGCAGGGGAGACCTCCGCCGCCCCGCAGAGGTAGTGCCGAAACGACAACCCGGCCAGGTCGACCACCACCAACCTGACGGGGTAGACAAACGCCAGCCCGACCTAGCAGACCAACACCACCCCTGCGAGGTCGAACAACACAACACAAGCCAGCACCACCAGCAGCCGGCGGGCCAGTCCAGAGGGCACCGAACAGAACCACCCCTCACCCAACGCCAGGCCGAACCGAAACCGAACCGCAGCGCCCGGGAGACCAGGGAGGAGCAAACGATGGACTTACCGAGACTCAGACGCTCTTCCCGGGTCGGAACCGAGCCACCGAGACAAGGCGATAGATCCACAGGCCAGGAGGAAGACCATCAGAACCAGCCATCCAAGGTCTGCGGTCCGGCCGGAGGCGCTGGGGGTGACCCCGCTCACTCGACAGCCGAACCAAGCCCGGTTCCGGAGAGGGAACCAGGAGACGACAGAGCCCCGTCCATCCAGGCCGGAGACGGAGAACAAGTGAGACTGCGCAGGTCAGCTAGGGTGCCGAGGCGTCCTACGTACCTGCGTGATTACGTGACTTTTGTGGATGAGATTGACAGCTCGGACTAAGGGGGGAGGAGTGTTATGTCCTTATAAGGACATCCGCCCTGATTGGCTGCTAGCAATCGGGCGGGAGATTTGAATCCCTGTCAAGGGGCGGTGCGTCTGCCGGGAGCATATATAAGGAGAGCTCCGGCAGCGCGCCAGCAGTCTTGTCTTGCTACTTTTGTAACCAATAAAGTTATTAAATGTATCGAGCTGGTCACGTCTTCTGTTCCTGCGCCTGATCTAACAAAAAGAATGCTAATTGGTTCACATCTTGCATCAGAGTGGGGAAAAATGACTATTTTCCCTCCCACCCCCACCCCCCGCGACTGCTTATTGACCTAAACTAATTTGAAGAGCTAAACGGGGTCAGGGTCTGGTAAGTTCTTGGATGGGAGTCTGCATCGCATCCAGAGTTGGCTAGATGTGGAATTTTTTCTTAAAAAAACACAATCTTCTACAATGGCAAATTATTTCTATAATACTGCCAAGAAAATCGTGTAGATCTCCTGGACGTGAGCTTGACAAGAATCAAAGAAAAAGGTAGATTTCAGTGCATTTCTCCCTTCCAATATCTTCTACTGATCAAACTTCCATGAAAGCTTGAGGAGAAATAAAAACTGCTATATAAGTGCAGAGGGTACCTGACTGGTACACTACTGAAGGCTTGAGGGTGGGAAACTCAGGAGAGAATAACATTTATAACACACACATTTTTTTAAGCAATATCCATACTCTGTAAACTGCTTAGAGAGTGCTGTAAAGCGCTATGAAGTGGTATACAGGTAGTCCTCAACTTACATCAGTTCATTTAGTGACCACTCGAAGATACAATGGCACTGAACAAAGTGACTTCTGATCCTTTTTCACACTTAACGACCATTGCAGCATCCTCATGGTCACAGGATCAAACTTCAAACACTTGGCAACTGACTCATATTTATGACATTGCAGTGTCCCAAGGTCACATGATAACCTTTTGTAACCTTCTGACAAGCCAAGTCAATGGGGAAACCAGAGATTAATTTAACAACCATGTTATTAACTTGATAACTGCAGTGATTCACTTAACAATTGTGGCAAGAAAAGTCATAAAATGGGGCAAAACTCACTTAAATGTTTCACTTAGCAACAGAAATTTTGGGCTCAATTATGGTCATACGTTGAGAACTACCTGTATGAGTCTACATGCTATTGCTATTGCTGTTTCTGTTTTAAGCAAGTGTCAAGCACCATTAATTACCAAGGTATCAATGATACACATCTGTTAAACCAGTGTTAGACTTTACCTAATTTCCCAGACAGCTCACAGTCATAACAAACCATCAAACAGGAAGGACGAGGTCTTCCCCGAAGCAAAACTCCCCCCCCCCAAAAATGTTGCTGACCTGGCTGACAATTAATCAAGGGACATCTCTTCTAGAAGCAGAAAGGTTATTTGAGAAGCAATGTTCTCCTTTCCAAATGAATAATGAGCCTGGGAGAAAACTCTGCACTGTAAAACAGTGCTATTCATGCAGAATTTGAGCTACAAAAAGATATTTTTGATGCTGTAAGGAATTGTACAGAAATAACATATAGTTGAGGACAATTTCTAGGATTTGGAGCAAGAGTGCCATTGAATCAATCCTTCCATTTATCTGACTGAATTTAAGGAACTTTTCCTACTGTCTTCCATCTCCAGTAACAGAGCTAGAGCTTAATCAGACACATCATCAGGGGTGGGCTTCAAAACTTTTAGCACAGGGTTCTCTGCCCGGTTGTTGGGTGGATGTGGCCATGATGGGCGTGGCCTAGTCGGCCTCCTGCCCTCCCCGGGCTCCTGAGGCTTTCCTCGAGCCTCTGGGAAGGCAAAAAACAGCCTCCCCAGGCTCTGGAGGCCCTCTGGAGGCTGGAAACGGGCCCTGCACTTACTTGCATCCAACACAGGATGCGTGGGGACTCCTGGGAGGGGTGGGGTGGGCAGGGCCAGCCAGGAGTGAGATTTGGGGGTTCTCCAAACTGCACAGAATCTTAGCTAGAGGTTCCCCTGAACCCCTGCGAACCCCCAGCAGCCCACCCCTGTACATCATTGATTGGTCTTTATAAGGTTTGCTCCAGCCTTCCCCAAACTCAGATATGTTAGATTTCAATCCTTCTAGATCAAGTCATGGAAAAAGGCCATGGTATCTACAAATTATGGGAACTAAATTCTAACACATGGACAGTATCAGATAAAGGAAGGATATCATTGCCTATATAGGTGATTATAACATGTCTTAATCTGAGTCACAATTACAAAACTGTCAAGGCTGACAGCCCACAGAAAATTAGGGTAATAAGTTTCCTTCCAGTCCATCTCAACTTATAATGGTTACATGGGTACCTCTATGCAAATTTCTTTGTAATGACAAAGAAATTCAGGTTATCCTGGATTTCTTCTGGACAGTTTTCTATTTTCCTGGCATTTGGGAAGGGGTGCCATGACCCTGCTCTACTTACAAACCCCTGAAACGTTGCCCAAATGTTCCTAAGGCCTACAAAATGCACATAAAAGAAATCAGGCCCCATTTGTATTTTATTTGGATAAGGGGAGTAATGCTCAGTAGAGAAAGTCTCCTGTATTTTTTCTTCTTCTAAGCATTCTCAATAAAACTTTGCTTTTGGAGCTATTTCAAAGGAGAATATAAATTCTCATGGGTAATGTAAGTTTTCCTTGCGTTTGTTTAGTCACCAAGTATCAGGGTGATTGTAAATGGTAAAGCTATTTCTCCAACTCCTCCCACTTCCAATAAATGCCAAGGAAAACATGATAACAGGATTTTCCCCACTGGGTTTTGCAGTAGTTATGTTACTTTTATTACAAGGGGAAGCGGGGGAATCATGCCCTTGATTAATTGCTGGAGAATTTCTCTTCTGCAGAAATTTGGAAAAGTCACCCACCCAATTCCTTTGCTCACAGATTTGTTGGGAAATTTCAGAAGGCCATTTCAGCCTATCTTCATCTATTATTAATTAATTTATTAATTTTATTTCTATACTGCCCTTCTCCCGAAGGACTCAGGGCGGTGTACAGCCTGATTAAAAGCACAAAGACAGACAAAATTTAAAAATAATTAAAATTATTAAATAATAGGCTCAATTATAAAACCCCCAAATTTAAAATCCCATATTTAAAAACCAATTAAAATCTTTACATTGATAACCCGACCTGGCGGAACAACAAGGTTTTGAGGGCACAGCGAAATACACGGAGATCAGAGATCTTACGAATTTCTGGGGGCAGTTCATTCCAAAGGGCAGGGGCTCCCACAGAGAAGGCCCTCCCCCTGGGTGTCGCCAGCCAACATAATTTGGCCAATGGCACCCTGAGGAGATCCTCTCTGTGGGAGCGGACTGGCCGGTGGGAGGCTACTGGTGGCAGAAGACGGTCTCGAAGGTATCCAGGTCCAATGCCATGGAGCGCTTTAAAGGTGGCAACCAACACCTTGAATCGCACCCTGAAGACCACTGGGAGCCAGTGCAGCTCGCACAGGGGTGTCACGTGGGCACAACGAGTTGCAACCATAACCACCCGTGCGGCCGCTTCTGGACCAGTTGGAGCCTCCAGGTGCTTTTCAAGGGGAGCCCCATGTAGAGAGCATTACAGTAGTCCAGTCGGGAGGTGACAAGGGCGTGAGTGACTGGGCGCAAGGCGTTGCAATCCAGAAAGGGCTGCAATTGGCAAATCATAGGGAAGTTTCACCAAATCTGCTCCAATCAGATTTATTTATATTCCTATTTCTATCCTGTTACAGTATACTACTTCTCAAGCAGGATTATTTCAAGTTAAAATGACTACAACTATGCTAATACTTAGGAGATTTGTTTTTGGATTCTTGCTCTTTGTCAATAGGTCATGGATTGCACCGTTCCATGGAACATTACAAAGCAGCTGTTTGGGGGATTTATTAAAGTCCAAGACTTGTATGTAGAAAATCAGAGAAAGCTTTTTATTTCATATATTGTACAACACCAGATATTAAGAAGATTATGCATGGCAAATAAAATACAGTTGCTGTTCTTTCTCTCGAGCTTTCATAACTAAATAAGAAATTCCTTTCCTTTCCTTTCCTTCCTTCCTTCCTTTTTTTGAAATGAGGGTAGAAGAATGTATGTGTGATTGTACAAAAAAGAGGCTTTCAAAATCACCCATAGATAATTAATCAACCATGACAGTACAAATTAACATCAATAAATCATCTTTCCATAAAGTACTAGACCATTTATTATCCTAGACTAAGGAGATTGCCCTTCCTGCCTTGAAAGACACATTGGTGTGCCCCTTCTCAAAAACCCATCCCTGGATCCACTGGATAAATTTCTTCCAAGTTTAACTTCCCTAAAAGGGAAAATTTTAGAGAAAGAAGTTGAAGTTGAGTTTGAAGTTGAAGAAGTTGAAGTTGAGTTGAGTTGAGTTGAAGACTGGAGTAATTACTTGGATAACCAGTGAAACATTTCAAACCAAAAAGAAGTACAGTTATCATAATTTAATTCATTTCTTAATGTCCTTCTTTATTTAGTGCAGGGTTTTATTTTTTAACCACTAACATGCTGTGTTTACTAGGTGACTGATGTCTAAAGAAGAGTTTTGAATTTGTTTTGTCGGGTATCCCAAATAAATGTGTGTCATCAGAATTAAGCTGGGCTGTCCTATTTAATGGGAAGGTCAAAAGTTAAGTCATTCAGTGCCATAGCTAAATTACCAGCATTAAGGATTGAGCAAATGTAACACTAAGAAAAAGCTACTTGGTTCACCCAGTGAAGCCAAGTTGACAGTTACCATAAGGCCTAGTATAAAAATGAATAACCATCAGTTATTCTGTCATAATGAATCACTAGACTGCCCACAAAATAACTATATATTTTATTTTTAGGAAATGGCATTCTTCTTCCACCACTTCCTGCCTGCCTTTTCTAGAACATTATTGATGCACTTTTGGCTCCAAAGAATCTCTACCAATGGTTTTTTTTTTTAATTTTAAAAGGTGACTATGGAAACAGACAAATAGCAGTGACAGTTGTCATTTTGAAGCGAGTCATAATCTCAGAGGTTACAGATTAATTTTAGCACCAGCTATCAATAGGCTTCCTTTTCTTGCCAGCTACTTGCATAATTGAAGCATTTCTGCTTTCTTCCCAATTCAAACAGCTTAGGGCTGTTAATTATATACATCTGAAGTAGAAGTACCCAATTAAAGACAAAGGAGTACATCCTGTGGTGGGTTTGCTTTTTCCAAAGTGCTTACAACTACGTTGAGAACACATTTTTAAACAGATCCTCTGTATTAAATTCAGCCCCCTAACCTCACCTTATTGTGTTCAAAATGCTCTGTGGATCCTCAGAAGCAGCTCTGAGGGTAGGAAGCTTAAGGGGGAACTTTTTAGGATGGGGTGTGTTGATACCTGCCTTACAGTGTGAGCCGTCAGCCAGTGGAACAGGATGCCACATGAAATGGTGAACCTGCCTTTCAGTGGAGGTTTTCAGGCTGAGGCTGAATGGTCATCTGTCAGAGATGCTCCAATGGGTTATGAGTAGATGGTCTTCTAAACTTCCTTTCAATTCTATTATTCTGTCTGTGAATCTCTTTAAGTCAAAGGCCCAACTTATTACATATGGACTCAAACCTGTAACTCAATTTCTCATAGTCTCATAAGTATGCAATCACAAGTCTTAACAATATAATCAAATCTAACACACTATCATAAAATAGGAATGAACAGCTATTAGTGTACACAAGTGAAGGAATGGAAGAAATTCAGAACTGAAACTGTAGGTGAGCCAAAAGGTAGTGGGTTAGAGATAGATCTATTAAAGTTTATAGCATAGCAGCAGATTAGAGCTATGGGACCCCACTAAGTGAGAAACAGGGAACAAGGCTTTCCAGAAAATCTTGTGTGTTAAACTAGGCTCATAGGTTGGGGAAGTTGGGCTAAAAACTTCTTTCTAGGGATCTGATCTGGAGTACATCGATTTTGAAGTAACAAAAAGGCACTGTTGCTTGATATTACTTATATTTAACTTGCGTTAGCATCGAAATATTATTACAATGCCATATATATTTTCATTTGTCTTTCTTCTACAGAAATCCAAACCAGAGTACTATTGTTTCCCAGAAGTAAAAAAAAAAAAAAAAAAGTCATGCAACTTGACAATGTAAAGCACAAAATGAATGACAAATGTGTTTGAACAGGGATAGAAACTCCCATTAAATAAAGTAGATACTGGAACAGAAATATACCAGAGGGCATTTGATAAAAGTTATGAAGGGCTCTGTTGCATCAGGCATATAGAAGAAATATATACGATGGATATACAATGGAAAAAAGAAAGGTTTTCCAGGCCCATGCCCCCCCCCATAGCTATGCTATGTACTCCCCCTAAAAAATAAAAATTCCAAGCCACAACTTTCTTCCATGCTTATCACATCATATGCTGTACATCAAATTCTGAAATATTCGACCAAGCAGTTCATTCTCCTAGTGTGTTACAATAAGTCTCAAACAGCATTTTTGTTGTTCTCCTTTTAATTCCCAGATATAGCTAAACTACTCCCACTGTCCTTGCCCTGACATTTCAAGAGCACTTTAAAAAAATTTGTTAGTATGCAAATTGAGCTGGTGTGCTCGGGCATTCCCATTTTTTCACATCACTAAACACACACAGTCAATTTGAATGCATCCTGGCAACACCCTGAGGCTCTCTTATAACTTTCACAAGTGGAGTAGTAAGAATAAATAGAGGAGGGAGGGACAATGGTACCTCATGACATTTTCTTGTACAAAGCCCTGGTAGCTTTATAACAGGCATCTGTATAGTACAACTCCTGACCTCCTCTATCCTTGTCATTGTCATGGGATAATCTTTAAATATATGCAGGGAATCAGGGGGCATTGGTGTTAGATCCTTTTGATTCACTTGTAAATTGTGCATCATTTTAAGCAATCATGTAGTATTTTTTTTTGATAATTTCTGTTAGATTTCAGGGTACATCCACATTTAGAGGAAATATTAACTCTGACGGGTCCTTGGTGCTCTCTGAGCTTGGTTGTATTCTTGAAGATGTTTCATTACCCAAACCAGGTAACATTATCAGTGCTACACTTCTATCTATCTATCTATCTATCTATCTATCTATCTATCTATCTATCTATCTATCTATCTATCTATCTATCTATCAAAATAGAGCTGGAAGGGACCTTGGAGGTCTTCTAGTCCAATCCCCTGCTCAAGCAGGAGGCCCTATATCATTTCAGACAAGTGACTGTCTAGTCTTTTCTTAAAAACCTCCAGTGATGAAGCACCTACAACTTGTGAAGGGAAGCTTTCTACTTGTTAATTGTCCTCACTGTTAGGAAGTTTCTCCTTAATTCCGGGTTGCTTCTCTCCTTGATTAGTTTCCATCTATTGTTTCTTGTCTTGCCTTCAGGTGCTTTGGAAAATAAGTTGACCCCCTGCTTCTTTGTGGCAGCCCCTTAAATACTGGATACTGCTATCATGACACTCCTAGTCGTTCTTTTTCTGTATGTATGTATATATGTATATATGTATGTATATATATATATATATATATAAATTGAATATGAATAATGGTAAGATTTTTGGAGAAATTCTGCTAAATTCTATTATATACATTCAACGGGCCTGATCTAGAGGAAAGATAAATGGTCTTTATTAATATTGCCAGAGTTTCTTAGAAAAGGGAAGAGAGAATCTGCATTAGGCATTTTATTGCTGGTTTTCTCTCTAGGTGGCCATGCTGGCTCAGGAATTCTGGGAGCTGAAATCCATAAGTCATAATGGGGCCATAGCTGCCCACTTCTACTATAGTCAATCCTAAAATGTTCTTAACAAAAGAGACTACTTCTGCATTCTAAACACTGCTAGTTGAATTATTATTTTTCATCACTTCAATACAATCAAAAGAAAGAAACTGGACTATCTCCACACAGTGGCCACATCTGGTCTATGTGAAATTTATAATATAAGAAACGGAAACTTTCTGAGTTATTAACAGAAAAACTCTTTCTGGGTTATTAATCACCTTTGTTCCTTCTTTTGCATCCAGATAAGAAGCCAAGGAATCTCCATTAATCTTAGTGGATTTACACATTACTGTATTGTGCAACCAGGCATTCTAGTTCAATATAAAGACAGTTCAACCTACTTTTATGGCAACTATTCAGGGCAATGTGATGAACATTATTTCAAACTTGTAGGGTTTAAAGTTCTCTTGGAATTTCTTTCAAATGAGAGAGAAATGAAGATTCAATCGAATAGTGCATTTTGGTCCTCAAGGACAATACAATACTCCTTTCAAGTAGCTTCAGGATCCTCCTTGATCCCAATCCTTCATGAGAGGCTAAAATAATTTTATCAGCAAGGATGTTCTCCACTGGTCCTTAGCTATGATCTACTTGGACCAGGATAGCCTACTTGGCTTAGTACATTCCTATTAGTAAAGATACTTCTTGTGGGTGCTTTGAGTCAGCTTTGACCCCTCTCAATTGCCTGGGCAAGTCCTTGAGGTTTCTTGGCCACATTTTCAGAAGAGGCCTGCCCTTCCCTTCTTGCTAGAGCTGATTTTTATTAGTCTGGGACTCATGCTAGAGACATCTATATTGACTAAATTTTGTCTTGCCTAATTAAATATAAATGATAACAACAGCAAACAAAAACTCATAATATCATAATTACCCCAGGATCAGGCTTTTATTTTGACAGCCTTTTATTTTACTTTTTTAAAAAAATAATAATTGTGTTTTGATATTTGGATTTATTGTTTTAGGCACTGCTGATTTTATTGTGATGTTTTATTAAGGTCTATTTATTGTAGAAGCTTTATTTAATATGGGTTTTACTGTACACTTCTTTGGGCAGAAAAGAAATGTAGAAAATAAATTCCATTTGGTGTTTATTTGGTGAGATAGTCATGAGTAAGGTTTATGGCTGAGTGCCATGTAAAAAGTTCCATAAAATACCTGTTGTGTTTTTATTTCTTTTCAAGGGCAGAAGGATTTCTTCCAGAAAAGACAAGTGTATCAATTCCATGTCATTGAAACACGTATCACATAAAGATAGAGAAGAAATCTTCTATTGCACTACACTGTAACATAGTCTATAGAGGTAAAAAACAATGATACTTATTCCAGGAAAACTGAGTAGTAATACGAGACAAGTGAGAAGGGGCTATTGCTCTCAGGTTTTCCTTGTGGGTTTCCCTAACCATTTGGTTGGCACTGTGAGAACTAGATAAACCATTCGTCTGAACCAAAATGACTCATTTTATGACATGAACTGAAACCAGAGGAAAGAACAAATTGGTGGATGGATGTTCCCCAATAGTATCTAGGACAGTATTTAAAAGATAAAGGTTTCCCTGTCAGTCATGTCCAACACAATGGCACAGTGCGCATCTCCATTTCTTGGCCAAGAGAGCCAATGTTGTTCAAAGACACTTCCATGTTGCCAGCATGGCTATACGCCAAAGGCACATGGAACCCTGTTACTTTCCCACCGAAGGGGTACTTATTAATCTACTCAGATTTTTTTTTTAAATTTGCTCAGATTTGCATGCTTTGAACTGCTAGGTGGGTGGTGTAAGTAATGGGAGCTCATCCTGTTGCATGGCACTCAGTTCTCGAACCCAGACTGTCAGCTCTCCAGCTGACAAGCTCAGCGTCTTTAACCACTGAGCCATACTGTCAGCCCTAGGACAGTATTTACTGAAAGGGAATTGGCTAGCTAAATTGGAATATACACATTATAGCAAGGGTGGGCAATTAATATTCCAAAGGAGGCACATAAGAAATTGGCACTGTTGTGGAGGACTGCCACCTGCACACAGTCTACCCCCACCCCCACTGTCATTGCCCCACCTCCATTCCCCCCAGTCTCCTAGCTAGCACCACTGCGGGTCAGACACAGACAGATGTGGCCCACAGGGTGTAAATCCGTAGGTCTGCATTACAGCAACTTGGATAAAGGAAAATGTAGTATTATAGAATCCTTCAGTTCTATACTGGTTTTAGATGCATTCCTAGAAGTAGTGTGGCATATTAATTGGAAATCAATTATGTTAAGCTTGCATAAATATTTTTGGAAGTGCAGATCCAGCGCCATTGACTTTTTAACACTCAGAGTAATTACCTACCGGCTTCAAAGGAAGAGTGGGATGTAAACTGAGAGTTAATAAGGTATCCTGAATCCCTTCTCTATCTATCACTCTGCCTGCTCTTGTCTAAGAGATTGTTAATTGAAGGCTGCTTCCTTCTCCCTTTCTTCTTCAGGCACACACTCATGGAAGAATGTGGATGTCACCCTTTGCCTACCCCTATATATCCTGTAAATAAATCTCCTCTCTAATCCAGCTTTAGATCTGCTTCATTACTACCATGTTTTCCCGAAAATAAGACCCTGTCTTATTTTTTTTTGAACCCTGAAATAAGCGCTTGGCTTTATTTTCGGGGAGGTCTTATTATTTTGGGGCACGTGGAGCAAGACGGGGATCCTCTTGCCATCTTACCTGATTTCCAGCTCTCTCTCCCTAACCCTAACTAGAGGAAATGGCAGGGACTGGCTGCACATGTGTTTAAATATTTTTGGGGAGGGCTTATTTTCAGGGAGGGCTTATTTTCAGGGGGGGTATTTTAGCGCATGCACTCAAAAGCCCGATTGGGCTTATTATCAGGGGATGTTTTATTTTCAGGGAAACAGGGTACCTGGATGAAATTCCTATACTCAAGAATGTATACAAAATTCTGTTTGTACACAGAATTATTCCTTTCCCAGCAGGATCTATGCACTCTAGTTCATTAATTTAAATGATCCTTCAGTATGGTTCAACTTGACTGTGACTATTAATCTCCCCTGAAACAAGACTGAACAGTGCTTTACCCATGGTAAATCTTATCACAATTTTAAAATAGTTGTTTGTATTTGCATGCTGGAATTCAAGACCTAGAGGCTACAGAAGAAATGAAGAATGTATTTTCACAGCATTGCACAAGCATATTTTATAAAGTACCACCCTAAATACTGACAATGACTTAATGCAAATTGTGACATCAGACATTGATTGAGAAGAACAATAAGTGAGCATTTGTCCAGAAGCCATCCTCTCAAAGAACCAGCATTCTAATGTTAGTGTTTTTCTCCCTATTTGCAATTTTATAGCAATTTCAAATCTAAAATTTTGGAATAAAATATATTAAATCACTCTTAATGAATGTTGTCAGTAAATAAATGTCCCAGGCATGGAAACAAACTTCTTCATTTTAAAATTTGCTTCCCAATAAATGTCTTAGTTAAGGGGGAAACACTCTAATGATCTTTTTTATTCCTCTGAACTAGTTTGCTATTTAAATGCAAATATAAAGGGAAACCTAAATAAAAATTTAGTGGAAGACTGACAAACGGAAAGGGGAATAAAAATATGCATAACATTCTACTAAAAATTCTTGCATAAAATATAGACATAATAAAAAGAAAACATTGCAATTCCCATCACAACAGTAGTTTAACATTCAATCTTGATTAGGTGTTTGCAACAAAATGTTATAGCTCTGAACAGAATTTTAAAAATTCCCAACACTGACAGAATTCATTCTAAATTGATGGTTCTCCAGTTTTAAGAAATGTCTTTGCTTGGTTTATAAATAGTATATGTGGGACTACTTGAAAACAAAAGGAAAATTTCAACTATATTTGTTATTTATTATTAAATTTATATGCCGCCCATCTCACTATCAAACAAGCTGCTTACAAGAAGATAAAAATGACATTATAAATCATTAAATGATATTTTCATTTTGATTTCATTTCATTTGATTTGATTTATATATTAAGATTAATATTAAAAATCAGCTAAGTATTGAAATGTTGTCATCCTTAATCCATTAAATATTTAATGGTTAATGGATTAAGAATTAAAATGCTCCCATTGAGGCTCAAACAGAGCCAGGTTTTAAGGCCCTTGTTAGGATATGGTGTAAGCCTAACAAGTTGTCCAGGCAATATATGTGTGCTATAACTGTAAATGTATTCTGTAACTTTAAGATGTAATACTGAGTAATTGTACTGATGAGCCATTGCACTGCTGACTCCACTTATCTTAAGTGGATAATTACTAGTGTAAACTGTATATAAGGAGAGAGCCGAGCTATAGTCATTGTTGCTTGACTTATTGCTTGACTTGTCGGTTGGAACTGTTACTGTCGTGTGTGAAGAAGTGGATGGATCTGCTACTATCGTGATTTGTTACCAGCGTTGAATTGCTGTTTATTACCAACTGCTGTAAGTAAGAAGATATCTGTAACTTCGGACTGATTTGAATGGTTAAAAACTTGGATTGACTAAAAGACTATGCAATTGTTTGTATGTATTGTATTCATTGCTCTCAGTACCATTTCTCTGTGCACTTGCTCTGCTGGTCGGTTAACACATCAATATCCTTAACAGCCCTTCCAAATTTATTTTGTAAAAAATAAATCCATTAATCAAAAATTCTTCAATCCTTCAATACTGTCAGGCTTGAAAGTCCAGGCCCACATGAGAATGTTCAATTAAACTATTTTGCCTATTTTGCCTATGCACAAGAATTTGCTCAGTTAATGGTCAGTACCTGCTTAGAGTTAGATCAGGGTCAACAACATTCAAGGAAGATTAGACTTGGTCTCCTTGGGGCTATGTAGGGATTCTAGGCTGATCCCTCTATTCAGCCCTCAGGTTCTCCTTCTCCTTCTCCCATAATGTCTATGTTTCCAGTCCAGCTTGACTGTCCTAGGCAGGGGTGGGTTCCACTTACCTTTACTACTGGTTCGCAGCGGGAGCGCGCGTGCGCATGCGCAGAAGCTTCTGCACATGCACAGATCACCCATGATGATGTTGTGGTGGGTGGGTGGAGCCTCCCGCCAGTTTTACTATCGGTTCTGTAGAACCAGACTGAACCAGGAGCAACCCACCACTGGCCTAGGATTAAAACAATTTCATGAATACTCTGGCAGTGGTGGATCAGGTTGCCAAAGCCTTTTTTCAGTTTCAGAGAGAAATAGTGATTCAGATGGACCAGTTAATCCAGACAATGAATCAACTAGCCCAGCATTTACCTGAACAAGCAGCTCTGGTACATTCTCTAGCCATAATCTAGGAGCATGCAAAGTATATGACGTTTATCTCCCATCTCCTTACCTGATAAGTATTTGCCGTGATAAGAAATCACGGCAAATTTCTTCCCTTCAATACATCTGCCTAAGGCAAGAACTTCCTAAGATTCACCAATGTGTCTTATATACGATTTATTATTGACCTAGTGACAGAAAGAGCTGACAAATGGGCAATTTCTTTCTGACATAGATTAGCCAGACTAAAACAATTTCATGACATTGTTGAGGGCTACACTCAATCATCTCATTAAACAGATGACTGCCAACTGCAAATTTGGTTGCCTACAGCAGGATAACGGATGTGTATTAGAATATACCACTGACTTTCAGTTGTTAGTTTACGAGGGGAGCTGGAATGCAAGGCACTGGATTTACCAGACTGGTGCTGGAGCGAAACAGGTGAACAGTGACTGGAACTGGGGGAGAGGATTCTTTTTCACATAAAACCTAACTCCAAGGAATAATGTAGAACTACTTGCTCAGAATTATTTGTTAAAGCGGTGATTAAGCATTCTGAGAAAAATACCAGACTGGAAGGAAAAGATTTAAAGAGAGAAAAACAATAAATCTCTAAAAATACAGAAAATTGGACTCTTATACTGGGAAGATGTGGTAATTGGAAGACATTTTAAAATGCTGGAATTATTTACTTTAAAAACTTATCCTGCTTCTATAATTGAATTACAATTAAAATTATGATCAAAATAATTAAAATTAGACTGATTAGTGGCAACATTGAAATTTAAGTTGATAGCGCCACCTGCTGAATAAAGGAAAATATACAAGTCTGAGAATACTTATATGAAGGATTCAGGAGTGAAATGCTCCCAGTTTGGACCGGATCACCCGATCCAGTAGTGATGGCGGTGGGTGGTTCAAGAACCGGTAGCAAAAATCCCTGTACCCCACCCCCCATGCCAGCTGAGCCGCGCAATCATCAGAAGCTGTTTTTTTTACTTTTAAAAGCATTTTTTCTACAACCTCTTCAGCTGAAAAAGTGCTTTTAAAAGTAAAAAAAAGGCCTCTGATGATCACGCGGCTAAGCTGGGATCATCAGAGGCTTCTAAAAAAATGCTAAAAGCATTTTTTTTCTACAACCTCTTCAGCCGAAGAGGTTGTAGGAAAAAAAATGCCTTTAAAAGCCTCTGGCGATCCCAGCTGACTTGCCTCATCATCATAGGCTTCTAAAAACATTTTTTTCTGCAACCTCTTAAGGTTGTAGAAAAAATGCTTTTAATTTTTTTTAAAAAAAAGTTGGCCATGCCCACCGAGTCACATTACCCCCACCACCACCAAGCCACTCCCACAGAACCAGTAGTAACAAATTGGAAGGATTGTGAAAATATTTACTGAGTTATATATAACTATCCCATGACTACCGGAGACTCAAATATGAGAACAAGGAAGTTATTTAATTAAAGTGACCCCTGAATGTTATGCTAGAAGATTGAACCTGAAAAGGGGACGTAAAGAGGCTTCTGATAATTTCTGGGACTATTTAAACGGAACTGATCGATTACCTATGGGATACAAAGAACTGTGATTAGCATACTTCTTGAAGGGCAATTTTAGGACTGAATAAATGGTTCTTGGACTACTGGACAAAAGTGGGATTTTAAAAAAAACAAAATAAGATGCTTCATAAGGAAGAAATGAGTGGAACTTCGAAGGAGATGGCGTTGATTTTCCAAAGCACAAAGGACATCATGGAGAAAGGATTTAAGGAGATTATGGAAAAAATGGAAAATACTATACGAAGGATAATGAGTAAAGATCTAGACTCTCAGAAAAGGGAGGAGTTAACAGAAGGAATGGAGGAAAAGATAAAACCGAAGAACCAGCGAACAAAAGAAGACAAGGAGGAAATAATAATAAAAATAACAGCGATTGATGAATTAAACCAGAGGGGAAATATTTTAAGAGAGTTGAAAAGAGAATTGGAGATACAGGAAGATACCTTTGAATGGGAGATAGGGGTTTGGACATATACTTTGGAAGCTAGGCAGCGGAAGAGGGTAGAGATGGGAGAAATACTTAAATTGAACAGCCAACAAGTAGATGCAGATAAAGATAAAGATCCAAGAGGAATATGGGAGGCAAGTCAAAAAAAAGCATAGCAACTAAAGTTATCTCCTCCTTGTCTTCTTTTGTTCGCTGGTTCTTCGGTTCTATCTTTTCCTCCATTCCTTCTGTTAGCTCTTCCCTTTTCTGAGCATCTAGTTCTTTATTCTAATGGGCAGGGATGAAATCTAATTTTTTTTGCCACTGGTTCTGTGGGCGTGGCTTGGTGGGTGTGGCTTGGCGGTGGTCATGTGACTGGGTCGGTGTGGCCATTTTTTTTTTTTTACTTTTTAAAGCATTTTTAACCAGTAAAAAATGCTTTAAAAAGTAAAAAAAAAAAAATTCCGATGATCAGCACCTGACCAGCCTGGCCTCTCTTCGCCAAGCCAGATCCAATGCCTCCTAGCCCCAAAGATTGCAAGCCTTTCTACCTCGGCCAACCAGTCTGGGAGATGACGGGGGGTGGAGAGAGAGAAACAAAGTGCTCGGCTGCTCCCCCTTTTCACTCACCCTGAGCTTCCTGTTGTGGATTTTCACACCTTGCTTCACGCGCCTGGGATTGTCACCCTCGTCTTCTTCCTCCTCCTCTCCAAGTGGAAAAATGCCAGGAGCAAGTGCAAGGGGCCTTGGTAGTACAGTGGTCTAAAGCACCCTGTTATTAACACAGCTGCCTGCAATTATTGCAGGTTCGAATCTTACCAGGCTCAAGGTTGACTCAGCCTTCCATCCTTTCTAAGGTAGGTTAAATGCGGACCCAGTTTGTGGGGGCAATAAGCTGACTTTGTATAAATATACAAAAGTATGAAGGCTATTGCTTAATGCATTGTAAGCCGCCCTGAGTCTCCAGAGAAGGGCGGCATATAAATCAAATTTAAAAAAAAAAGTGCTTGCTTGCTCCTGCCCTTTTTCCATTTGTAAGGAAGTTTTCGTACCTGTGAAGGCAAGTCTGGCTCCCTGAGCTAAAAATCTCACCAGTACCGCTGTGCGCACGGCTTGTGTGTGTGTGTGGATGTCAGGCATGGGCTGCTGCGAAGACCAGGAGCAAAAAAAAAACACACACACACAAGCTACGTGCACAGCAGTACTGGTAAGGTTTTTAGCAAGCAGCACAGGAAGCCAGACTTACCTTCACAGGTATGAAAGCTTCCTTACAAATGGAAAAACGTCAGGAGCAAGCAAGTGCTTCTTTTTGCACTTGCTCCTGGCATTTTTCCACTTGGAGAGGAGGAGGAGGAAGAAAAAGACGAAGGCGACAATCCTGGGCATGTGAAGCAAGGCATGAAAATCCACAGCAGGAAGCTCGGGATGAGTGAAAAGGGAGAGCAGCCGAGCGCTTTGTTTCTCCAGAACCGGTAGAAAAAAATGCTTAAAAAGTAAAAAAAAAAAAAAAGTTCCGACGATCGGGCATTGCTCAGTTGATCGTCGGAACATTTTTAAAAAACTTTTTAAGCATTTTTTTACTACCGGTTCTCTGGAAGTAAAAGCAGGAAGTAATGACGACTGGGCGGGTGGGCAGAGTCTTGCGCCGCCATCACTTCTGGTTCGCCGAACCACCGGCCATCATCGCTACCGGATTGGCCAATCCAGTCTGAACCAGGAGCATTTCACCCCTGCTAATGGGGGTGGGGGACATACGTGGGGGGTGCTCACAATGCATTTTGGGGGTACGCATGTGTCCCCGCACCCCATTTTGGGCCTGGAAGGCCTCCTGCACCAACCTGAAAGCCAAAACAGGCCTGGGGACACAGCGCATGACCCCACACACCCCGTTTTGGGCCTGGAAACCCTCCTGCACCAACCTGGAAGTCAAAACAGGGCACAGGGGGGGCGTGCGAGGGCCCCCATGTCCTGTTTTGGGCCCGGAAAGCCTCCTGCACCAACCTGTAAGCCAAAACGGGGCGCAGGGGAGCTGGGGTACATGTGCGTGGGCACTCACACTGCATTTTGGGGGGTTGCGTGTGTACACGTGCATTCACGCATGCATGCACTTTGGGCACTCTGCACCAAACATCACTGTTCTATATCATCTATATCTCATCATCCATATCTATTTCATCATTTATATTATATATCATCTCCTAATTTGCAATAAAGTTTCTACCTAACTGTATGGAGTCCTTGAAAGTGTTGCTTCTAAATCATTACTCAGTGGGGAGGGGGGGGGTTGAGCATCTGAAGAATCAAGCCATTGCCTGCATGAAGTCTGGCACTAGCACTCCTTCCTTCTAAATTAGCATTGAGACAAAAGAAATACATGGAATTAGAAAGCTTAATAAAGCATATACAAAGTGTTTCCTCTGTGACTCTTTTATGGTAATGACATTCTACTTCAAAGCAATTTATTGAAACCTGATCATGCACACTGATGACAGACTGAGTCATATCTCAAGCTGTATTCATGAGGCCATATTCTTTTAGCATGCATGCTATGGAGTGTGAATGAAAATGAATGACAAAGTCCCAGCAAAGTGAAGCACGAATCAAATGAACAAAATGATTTCAAAGGGAGGCAACAATCAAGGCATTCAGTCAGCAGGCTAACCCCGGATCCTTTGATTCAGAGTGAAAAGTCAGGCCCCCATGTCTCACAGACATAGGAGTTTACCTTTTATAATGTTACTACAATTTAAAATCTTCCAGCCATTTTGTGGATTGAACTCAGCACAGCAGAAACACCCTTTTCTTTGGCTCGACTGGATAACAATTCAAAATGATTTGTTGCAAAGCAAGAAATGACAATAAAATATGTGTTACCACATAACCAGTCATATGCCTAAAAAGTAACCATCTTTCTTAGCATCAATTCTCTTCTAGGTTTAAATCCATAGTTATCTGAATATATTAGGTGAGACTACTGGAAAGGCAATAATAATCCTTTCTGGATCGGGACTCGTTACACACAGTCACTCATGCCCTTGTCACCTCCCACCTGGACTATTGCAACGCTCTCTACATGGGGCTCCCCTTGAGGAGCACCCGGAGGCTCCAACTGGTGCAGAGTGCGGCCGCGCGGATGGTAATGGGAGCGACATGGCGTTCCCATGTAACACCCCTCCTGCGCGAGCTGCACTGGCTCCTGGTGGTCTTCCGGGTGCGCTTCAAGGTTCTGGTCACCACCTTTAAAGCGCTCCATGGCTTAGGACCTGGGTACTTGCGGGACCGCCTACTACCACCAATAGCCTCCCACCGGCTGGTACGCTCCCATAGAGAGGGGCTCCTCCAGGTGCTGTCAGCCAAACAACGCCGACTGGCGGCCCCCAGGGGGAGAGCCTTCTCTGTGGGGGCACCTACTATCTGGAATGAGCTCCCCCCAGAGATACGGAGGATCCCGGATCTGCGCACCTTCCGCCGCGCCTTAAAGACCATACTATTTCACCAGGCCGGCCTGGCCTAATTTTCCCCCTCTTTTATAAAAGATTCTTAAAATTTTAAATATCTTTTAGTATTTTATATATTCAATTTTAAATTGGTTTTAAAAGTTTGGGGTTTTAAATTTGTCGGGGCCAAAATTATTTAATTTGATTTTATTCTATTTTTAAATTTTGTATGTATGTGTTTTTTATTGTTTGGCTGTGCACCGCCCTGAGTCCTTCGGGAGTAGGGCGGTATAGAAATCTAATAAAATAAATAAAAAATAAATAAAATAAATAATGTCCATATGATTCTGCAGGAGACCTTCATAAATCTTTGACCTTGCCCCTCTGTGTTTTTTTCCCTACTTATTAAAAATTGGGGAATGAAGGAAATGGAGCTATGGTGGCTCAGTGGTTAGAATGCAGTATTACAAGTATTCTGCTGACTTAGGTTCGTCATCACAGTTCTAGACCTTCCTTGCCTGGATGCTGCTGGGTGAATTTGGGCCAGTCACTTCTCTCAATCCTAGATTGGGAAGTTAGACATTATTTATCAATGTGCACTGGACCAAGATACAATCTTCACAGACATACACATACATCTACAACTAGACAATACTTATTCTATCATATCTGAGCCAAAAAGAAGAACAATTCAGGACAAGCAAAGGCAAAACAGCATTTCTCTGTTTACATTTTACAGTATAATTATCTAATTTTTTGAGGTCCAGGTATGGTAGATCTAATTATTCTTCAGTAAAGCCTAAGACAATATTTTGAAGGCAGCCATCAATCAATTGGTAGTCAAATCCCTTGACGAATTTCTATAGCTGGAAGAAGAATGTATTGTGAGCAGATAATTCTGCAATTTAAAAAGACTCAAAAGAAAAGTCAAAAACTTTAGTGAACATTAAACTAAATAGCTCTCCCTTTCCTTTCTCCTTTGCATTTTATTATGGAGAAGTTGGCAGGTCTCAATAGGTTCTGTAATACTACCCAGTATTACAGAATCAGTATAAACTATTAATGGAACAGATTCTGTTCTATCTACATTTCCCACATTACTTCAAAGGAGATGAGTGCATCTCATGGTTCTCTTTTTATTTAAGCAAACTATCCTGACAAACTGTAAGAACAGGATTAGGAGTATTTCCTACACATCTACCAGATTTAAGATGAATACATCCAGATGATGCTTATTTAGCAGCCAAGAGTTCAGAGTGCTGTCTGTCTCATTGCTACCATTCAATGGCTCTCCAGAGGATTGCACCCCAGCTAAGGTAACTCCACCTTCTCCTGACTAGGTTGTGAAAAGGGCAGAACTGGAGCTGTGTGAGAAAGAAGTAAAATATCTTTAAAGGGATCTTTTTCTGCTTTTCAGTGACAGAATGGCAGGAATTAGTACAAGAGTGGGCAGATATAGTTACTTTTTATGGTTATCATTATTCTTATTCAGTTCTAAGATTCTTGGAACTGCAGATACTGACAATGGTTTCATTGTAAGAATAAATATACCATCTCCCTGAAGCAAAACTACACTACACATCCATCCACATATTCCCTAACTGTGATTCTCTCTTCAGCAATGGATGTGTTTTCACTGCCCATAAAAGAAAAAAATTCACTGTAAAAGAAAAAAAATTCCCCCATCTCCTTTCTACTATACTACAGGCTATTTACAAAACATTTCAAAGGATGCTTAATCTATTCTGGAAGATGAATGTGATATATAGCCTCATTTACTACTGATTGCAATCTCTATGATAGATCTAGATATTGGTTAGTCCCCAAACAGAGAGAAATGCATAGCAACATAAAATTCTTTTTAAAATGTATGAATCATAAAAACTAAAGAAATAAAGGGAACAAAAATGTGTTTGTTTAAAAGCACAACATGATTTCATTAAGATAAGATCTTAGGGAAATTAATTATTAAAGTTCCATCAGAAAACACTTGCATCTCGGCCGGTAATTTTAATTATTGTTATTGTTAATCTGTTTCATGCACATTTATTCAGATACACTTTAAAGACGATCATGGTTTAATTTCAGTTTGCATCATCAACAAAATTCTTAATGCAATGAATATTCCCTTTCTTAACTGCAATGTTACTTGTACCATTATTTACCTAGATGGACCCTGATGCACCTCTCTAGATACACTTAAACCATTTATAGTGTACTTAGCTGGATATAAGATGCACTGAATTCGTGCTTAAAACTGTAGTATCATGTACCTACTCAGAAGCAAAGTTTCTGAATTAGTGGGGCTTAAGTCTTCCTGTTTCACAATACTTGAAGTGATGATCATTCAATAAAAGTGAGGACTGGTTCAATGAAGAAGGATAGGATAGGATAGGATAGGATAGGATAGGATAGGATAGGATAGGATAGGATAGGACAGGACAGGACAGGACAGGACAGGACAGGACAGGACAGGACAGGACAGGACAGGACAGGATAGGATAGGATAGGATAGATAGGATAGGGCAAGGCAGGGTAGGGTAGGGTAGGGTAGGGTAGGGTAGGGTAGGGCAGGGCAGGATAGGATAGGATAGGATAGGATAGGATAGGATAGGATAGGATAGGATAGGAACAGAATACTTCATTGGCCAAGTGTGAGTAGACACACAAGGAATTTGTCTCTGATGCTGCAGCTATGAAAATTATGGGATAGCATACTGGTGTGATGACCACCAACCAGGATAGCTTTAAAAGTTGATTGGGAGGGCAAAGTCATGAGTGACAACTAATAATTCAGTATAGAAAACCCATCTTTTAATTACTAAGGGAAAATAAAACAATTACTTTCCTTTTGTCAAGCTGTTAGGCTGCCCTTAAGCATGCTTCAAACATATGAAATATAGACTAGGCAGGATCTATGTAGGTCTTTGGTTTTATCTAACAATTGAGTTATTAAAATTAAAATGGGTGACCTTTAATTACCATAACCAAACTGATCATGCAGGTCCAATAAAACCACTTCCAGGAATCCAGTTGCCTTGGAAAATATGGAGCCAGAGGTGGTATTTAGCCGGTTCGGACCGGTTCAGCGACAATTTGAATTGGTTCGCCGAACCAGTAAATACAACTTCTGGTTGGCCCCTCCCGGGCCCGCCCATTCGCTGCTCGCCCCTCCTGCCCACTCGCCACTCATCCCTTGCATTGATTTACGAATGAGATTGAAAAGAGGGTTGACAGACTGATTTGTTTTCATCACAAAATAATTTCTTCAGATCTGAGGCCCATGCCCCCAAGGAACTTTTTGAGGGATATCCTTTGGGTCAATGTGATTGATCTGTAGAAATCCCCACAGCATTATCTGAATTAAAATTGATCTGAGCTTCCTTTTGCTGACAAGGCAAAGGCTGGAAGAACAGATTTCCAAAGATATAAATCAGTAAAAGAAAAGACACTGTGAAAGCATTCCAAACTGCTGTGTCTCAGATATGAGCCCTATTTATAGTAAAACAAAAATTCATTCTTGCACCTCTTGTCTGAGTGATACAACAGGGTAAATGTCTCCTGTTTTTGGACAGGAAGCCAAGTTTCCTTCTGTCTTTTATTTTGCTAATGGACAGATTCAGAATTTTGCTTCTCGCTGCATGAGAACTCTTACAAATAACTGACAGCCTCCTGTGAATCAGGGTCCCTACCCCAATTAACATTTTTTTCAGATACCTGAAAATATAATAATAGAATGGTTAGCTGACAGGCTGCAAATCCTCTTGAATCATCTTCATTTAGAATGACTCTGGATCTCACATCTCAGCTCCATTCATATAAAATCAAAATAGTGGGCAGCTGCAATTAAGTGCTTTATTTATAAATCTGCCTGATGCCCTAGGAAAAAAAAGACCAAGGTAAGCTAAATGGTGAGAGCCAGTTTGGTGTGGTAGTTAAAGCACCAGGCTACAAATTCAGAGACCATGAGTTGTAGGCCTGTTTTAGGCACAAAGCCAATTGGGTAACTTTGAGGCAACCGCTCTCTTTCAGGCCTAGGAAGCAGGCAATGGCAAACCACTTCTGAAATCTTACTAAAACTGCAGGGACTTAGCCAAGCAGTTCCACCAGGTGTCAACACTGATCAAATGGCAATGTGATCATGGCCCCCACCCCCCATGGTGAAATCCAAATTTTTTTACTACCGGTTCTATGGGTGTGGTGGGCATGGTGTGGCTTGGTGGGTGTGGCAGGGGAAGGATATTGCAAAATCGCCATTCCCACCCCACTCCTGGGGGAAGGATATTGCAAAATCTCCATTCCCACCCCACTCTGGGGCCAGCCAGAGGTGGTATTTGCCGGTTCTCCGAACTGCTCAAAATGTCCTCTACCGGTTTTCCAGAACCTGTCAGAACCTGCTGGATTTCACTCCTGGTCCCCCCCCCACCCTCGCCCCACACACCAAAAAAATCTGAGTGGTAGTCAGAATCCTGAGGAACCAGAGGAGAATGCAAGAAGTTGTCTAATTTGTCTTCTGGTAAATATTTGTTTGTGACTGGCAATGGTCACCATGGCAACTATTTTGTGAGTATAGGACATTGGACAACCTATAGTCATCTGTTCAGCAACTGTTCGAAGTTATGATGGTGCTAAATAAATAATGGTTATCACTGGTCACAGCATCCCTGTGGTCATATGATTGTGACCAGGGTGCTTCGTATCTGGTTCACACTGACAACTGGTTGGAGTGCCCTGTAATCACAAGATCGCTATATGAAATTTCCCTGACTTCTCTGGAAAGTCAATGGGAAGCTGTCAGGGAAGGTTGCAAGTTGGTAGGGGAAAATGTCCCATATCTGTGCACATTCCCCTTATCTCACCACACCTCTCCTAAATCCCTGCACACCCTCCCCAATTTGTGCCGCACCCTTGTGCAACCTCCTTGACCCACACACGTCTTGCAATCCCCTTACACCCTTATTGACCCTCCTGCACACCCTCACCCTCCCCAAGATGCCCATGCACCCCACAACCTCATTCCTTTTTCTATCCAGCAGCATTTTCCTATCTGCTAGTCTGGGACTTGCAACTTCCTGCTGGCTTCCCCACTGACTTTCACTGTGGGAAGCCATCAGGAAGTCACCTCGCCTAACCACTATGGGATTTAGTTAACAATGGCAACAAGGACTGCTGGGATTGCTGTTACTTAGTGACATGGTCACACTTTACAATCCATAGCTTAGCAATTGAAATTCTGGTTCCAACTGCAGTCATAAGTCAAGGACTATCTGGAGGCAAGACCTCTGTCTTATCAGTCCTGAAGAATGACCTAACTCTCTCTGGATCAGTTTGAATCACTGCACTCTCTTTTTCTCTGTCAAAGTTAATATTGCACAAAATTACCTTGAGGATAAAAAAGGTAAAAAACCTAAGCAAATGAAAGAAAGAAAGATAATTATGTAACCTCTCTTCCTTTGCTTTTTTGCCTTTAAATCAAGAACATCTACAATAGCATATAAAGGTAGTCCTCAACATACAAAGGCAGTGGAGCCTGCCCGTTATGATTGTATGTTGTGACAAACATATTGTTTATGTTTTTATGCAGTAGTAGTTAAATTAATCACCATAAATGTTAAGCAAACTAAAGGTTTGCGATGGGCATGGTTTTGCCAAAAATTGGAAGTGCTATTTTTCTCCAAAACCATCATAAAACGTGATCACATGTTCATTGGACACTGCAAACGGCCTCAAACGCAACTGTGTTGCAGTTTGGATATGTGACTGCAGAGGGTCCCCCAACTGTCAGAATTTCAAATCCAGTCGTTAAGTGACCGGTCATAAACCAAGGACTATCTGTAAAATACCCCACTTGCAATATAATATTTATTGTTAATAATATCAAAGTGCAGGTTTTTTGGCTAATGTATTTCTAGTGAAGTAAACTTGGTTTCAGATGTAACAATTGGCACACAATTTTTTTCCCCTCCAGGATGAGATCGCATAGGTTACGTTACGCTTATGACTCTGACACAAAATGATGATTGTACTCTGTGTTCAGGGCAAAGATTTGATCTACGATATTCCCTTGATAGCTCCCTATTAGATGTAAATTTCAAAATGGAATAAAACTAATTCAATTCCACCATAACGAGAATAAAAAAATCTGCTAATTGGTCCTAGTAATATATAACGTTGAAAAGCTTTGTACAAATCTGATTTTCTATAGATTTATGAAGGTAAACTCAGCACACAAAAGCAAGCCGATTTGAGAATATCATTAAATGAAAAGCTTAAAACAAATGCAGGCCTTTGTATGCCAAGGGTTTCATCAACATTTATTGCACTTTGCTTATATAAATGCTAATATGAAGAAAAATATATTGTTCACGCAGATATGGAATTTATTACTAGCAGCTCTACTATTTTTGGCTAAATATACACTAGAGGGTGCTCCTGCAGTATCCTTTATATTACATCTTTTAACATAACATCCAGACCATTTGCTTCCATTCTGATTTTTGTCCCCTATTCCCAACAACATCAAAAGTTTCAGGAAAGGGCATCTTATCTCTATCTCTTAAATCAGGACACTAATTTATTTTGATTTTTTTTAAAAAGAAACTAAAGTTTAGTCTGGGATGCATTAGAGTTGCTTTATTAAAAAATGGTACCTTTGTAAGAGAATAAACGCATGAAGTGTTTGAAGAAACGAAGTTAACCAGGAGTTTCCACTTCCCATCTATTTATTGGGAGTTCTTTAAAAGCAAATATGCTGAAATTCCTGTAAGGCCAGCTCGCCTGCCTGCCTTCCTTTCAACTTCCTGCTCGGGAAAATATTTCAGGGAAGTCTCTGAAGACTGAATGCTTTGAGGAAAAAAGGCACGCATCATTTAATTTATTATGTGATAGATTCATGATACCGTACTGAGTAAACCAGTTATTTATTAACTAGGGAAATATAAATATATATTGAATATATATTGAAACATTAGTTTCACTCTTATTAACCAATAAACATATTAGCTTGGTTGCATGTTTGTTAACCCTTCATTTACCAGAGTGCAGCAAATTTTAGACTATCTAATAAAAGAGTTAATCCAGGACAAGTTATAGTACCACTTTTCAAGTGTCAATTACTCTGGTTTTTTGGCGGGGCAACGCACATATTATTTCTTCTGTGCAAAAAAAGAGGCATTGGTCCTGGGAAGTTAACAGTACCTGAGTTGTCCCCATAATGTCTGAGCTTTGTTTGCGTTGCAGGTATTCACAAGAGGCAGCAATGGGAGAACTTGTGCTGGTTACATTCGCCCTTCAGAGGCTGTGAAACCCTATGATGAGGAATGAACAGAAATGGGGAAAAAAATAATAGCAAAATGTTAGAAGCCCCCACACCCACACCCCTCTGCAAAAAAAAAAAAATAAGCCTAAATGCATGTGGAATTAATTTTTAAAAACAAACCAAACATTTCTTTAAAAAAAAAAAAGCATGGCCTTGCACCACATTTATTACAACCAAGGACATCCTTGGACAAGCAAGTCAGTGAACGGAGAGTTACAAATGGTGTGCTCAATAAAGTGTCTGGAAAAAAAAAATTTTTTTTAAATTTGATTTATATGCCACCCTTCTCCGGAGACTCAGGGCGGCTTACAATGCGTTAAGCAATAGCCTTCATACTTTTGTATATTTATACAAAGTCAGCTTATTGCCCCCACAAACTGGGTCCTTTTGTTTGTTTATATATTTATTTAAAAGATGCATGCTGCCTTTTAAAAGCAGGGTCTCCCAAGGTCGTTTGCAATCCGTTAAAATCACCAAAGAATAATGGAGAGAGGTACCTAAAAGTTAGATCATAAGTAGTAGCAAGACAATAAAAGCAACTAGATTAGTTTAAAAGTAAAGAGTATATCTTTTTAAAATTAGCATATTGACTGAATAAAATGTCTTAAGAGAATAGTGTTGTCGTTGCTGGAGGCTAAAAAACAGTAATGTCAGAAATTGGTCATCCCTCTCTCTGGAGAGAGGATTCATTGACGCTCATTTAAAGGTTTGAAAATGGATGGACAATACACTACCTATTGATATTCCATGCCCATGGATGCCTATTTAGTACCTGCAAACTTCCTACCCCATTTTCATTTCTATATTTAAAAATTAATTGAAATAATTTAACAGGAAAGTAGTAGGCTTTATAGGCCATCACAGAATATTTAAATGAAGGGTGGAAGATGAAGCACTAGGGAACACTTGGAAGGGAGCAAGTCACTGCTTTTCTTCCAATTAGAATGCATTTTGTGATTGTCTTTGCCCACTGTGACATCCACAGATAGTTCGAAGCCTGTCATGGTTCACAGTATGTCTAAAAGTACTATATTTTCACACACACCCACATACCCAAGTTGTTTGCTTACTCCTGAAATGTTGCTTGCTTATTTCCTGGATATGGGGAAAAAGAATTCCACTATTTCAGGAATAACAACCTATGTACGACATATGCAAAACATATGCACATATGTTTTAAAACAGGTTCTCCTAATTAGTCTCTCTATAAAGGTACTGGATAACAGTTCCTGGCATTACCAGCTAACCAAGTCTTTTGAATAGCATCCCTGTTTGTCTGGGAATTTGGGGGATTTTAAACCAATATATTGAGATACCTCTTAATATAGGTAGTTCTTATTTATCAACCACAACACGGACCAGCGACTCCTTTGCTAAGCAACATGCATGTCACATGATTATGCTAACTTACAATGTCAGTTCCATCAATTCTGATTGTGGCCATTAAGTAAATGGCTGCAGATTGATAAGTGTGATATCATGTGATTAGCATTTTCAACTTCCCATCAACTTTACCCATTGACTTTTCTTGTTGGAAGCCACCTGTGGAGCTTGCAAATGGCAATCATGTGATCATAGGGAAGTCTGACTGTTGTAATTGAGAATTGGTTGCCAAAATTCCAATCACATGACTATGGGGATGCTTCTTTTGGGACCCACATAAGTCTTGCTTTTCAGTGCTATTGTAAGTTCAACAGTCGCTGACTGAGAAGTCAGGAATTAAGGACTACTTATATAAACCAAAGTCCCAGAGTTGTTCTGAAATGGCATTCTACCGCTCATATTTCCCTACTCCCTTCAGCCACAGCCCCTGCTATTTCATCAGCAAGGAGAGATGAAAAAGGATCGGGCTCAAGATGTTATTCTTAATGGGGAATCAATCCATTTTTTTCCCTTCAAAGAAAAGAGCTGAGAAAATAAATGAGAGACATGAAAAGATAACTATATTGCCATTCAACTCCACAAACTCTACTTCCTCATCTCTGGTCAAACAGAATGCATAGCTTTCCATGCTGGACTTCCTGTAATTCTTGCCCTGTTAATCAAATGAGATCAGGTCAGTGGTGGGATTCAAATAATTTAACAACTGGTTCTCTGCCCTAATGATTTCTTCCAAGAACCAGTTCACCAAGCTGCTCAGAAAGTTAACAACCGGTTCTCCTGAAGTGGTGCGAACTGGCTGAATCCTACCACTGGATCAGGTTTGCATTCCAGGTTCCAAGAATATCAATTCTCCTTAAGCAAATAACTTGCCTTACCAAGCTATTTTTAAAAAATGGAGAGAAGGCTGAGAGATGGCTATCCTTTTGCTTTGCATAGTTTAACAGCTATGCTAGTATTGTCTCCACGTAGAGCAATTAGATCAACACAAAACCCTTTTAATATGGAAAAGGCAACATTTAAAATATGTGTTATGCACTGTATGTTTATGTGTCTAACAAGATCTTTTCCTTGGGGAAGGCAATGTGTTCTCAGCTACACAAATGGCTCACATATTTATGCATAGCTCTCAAGTGGCATCTGACTGAAGACACTGTAATTTTTCACAGATCAAAATATCAGTTATTCTAATAAAATGCTAATAGCATAGCCATTCCCTGCACATAAAATATCAGCTTTTGACAGAAGTACTCAATAAAAACAACTTGTATTGTGATGGGATCATGCTTGCCTATAGGGGAAAAAAACCCACCTAAACATGTATGTAATGGTTTTTCTCAAAGGAAATAATAAATACGATATGCTGTGACCTAGTACCACCTTATCTTTTTAAAAAAGTAGGATATTATTTTTGAAAATGAGTTAATGGATTATTTATAATACATAAATAAATCACAAATAAGTCATTGGGCACATCTTCTATTTGTAATTATAGATTTTAAATTTATTTTTTAACATTTAAAACTGAATGTAATAGGCTTCGCTGTTTAACATCCACTGCCACAATTTGCATATACACACAAACACACAAGAATTATCGGGTTTGTATAATATGGATAGATTTATTGTGGCTTTGGTTTACTACTTTGTGTATCCAGTATCAGTGATATTGTTAACAAGCCATGATTAAACAAGCCATAGCTTAAGGTTTAATATTTGAATACTCAGCCAACAAGTATGAACGTAGCCCTAATACTATAATCTATCTTCCATTATTTTAGTTGAACTGTACAGATAGTCCTTGGTTTGCAACCATTCATTTAGTGACCGAAGTTACAAGTGACTTATTACTGCTCTTTGCACTTACAACCAGAGTAATTTCTACACAGTGATCAAAATTTGAGCACTTGGCAACCAGCATGTATTTATGACAGTGGCAGCATCTCAGAGTTATGTAATCATCATTTGCAACCTTCTCAGCTGGCTTCCAACAAGCAAAGTGAATGGAGAAATCTGGTTTTGCTTAATGATATATGATTCACTTAACAACCATGGAAAAAATATTTGGTGCAACTCACTTAACAACTGCCTTGCTTAACAATAGAAATTCTGATACAAATTGTGGTTATAAATTGAGAACTATCTGTAAGCATACGCACTGACATAGACAAACACCCAGCATATAATTAAAATACATTTTCTCCTTACCAAAAAAAAAAACCAGATCAGAAATCTTGGAAAACTGTACAGAGAATGACTGAAATAGTTTTCTATATATTCCTGTTATCTGAGGATCAATCAGTTACTAATAATTTAGCAAATATAACCCCCCGAACAGAGTAAGGACAGAATTAAGCAAAACATAGCACAATTATTGAGGAGGCTGTAAATCTAAATATTAGATTTACAACAGTAGCATCATTTTAATTTAAGCACTTCGAGAATTTTGCTGCAGGATTATAGCTATAAATATTTATGAATTAACTGACCCAGCCAAAGTGCATACAGTATTGAGCAACTGTGTAATAGTGACCTTGTTGTGATAATGCAAATAATATGGTGAGAACGTAGCCATGTTTTTAACAAACATGTCAACAGTTTATCTCAAAACATTTAACTCAGTGATCAATGTACCAAATAGCTATGTGTGTGTGTGTGCACCTAAAAATATGCCTAATAAGACAATGCTCAATATTTTTCTAGTCTAGATTTCAACAATATATGGAATAACAACCATATGTATAAGCCAGATGCAGCCAGGACCACTGCACCAAAATTGCATTGCTCTCATCTGATTAACAGTGAAAAAGCCAAGGGAATTCCAAAAAGATGTCTGTTTTTACTTTCTTGATAATGCAAAGGCTTTTGATTGTATTGGTCACAATGAATTATTCATAGCTCTTTTTTTAGAAAAAAAAACCGGGTATGCCAAAACCACCCGAACCAAGAATAGAATTATATCAATAAGAATTTCTTGTAGATGTAGTGCATCTGGTGTAACTTAAGAGAGTTGGATTTATGAGGGGAGACCTGGGTTCAAATGCATGCTTGGGTGTAATACTCTTTAAAATGTCTCCAGAAACCTTTACGCCTTATAGGTGTTCTGTAAATTTCACTTTCTGATGAGCATAGCTGTGTTTTTTTCCTTAACTGCAGCTTCTTCTTATGTAATGATACCCATTCAATTTCTCAGTAACCCTGTTGTTATTTATTGAATACATATAGTTGTGTTAAGACCTGCTAAAGTGAAACTAACCTTTAGATGACTCTAACTGTTAACTCCAACTGTTTTGGAGGGAAACTTAGAACATTCATATTTGGGTGGGCTTTTTCAAGTATTTTGATTGGTTAAGGCCCTGTGGGCCCAGAGTATAAATTATAGGGATTCACCTGCAGTTCCTCAGTTCCAGTTTTTAGTCAATAAATGTTGTTGTATCTATTATGGTCTGTTTCTTGCCTGCTGAAGCCCATTACACAATACCTGTTGTGGATTTATGTGATATGGTTTCACAGTTGGCTCCTATTACCAGATTAATGTGCCTTTGGAACAGCTGTATCAAACTTTTGGCTTAATCTGTCTATAATTCCTTCTATATATACAGTAAACCTGAACACTAGGTACTGCCTTTATATCTTAAATCAGAGTCTATTACAACAACTGCAATTCCCCAAGTTCTCAGAGGTTGTATTATTACTTCAAAACATGTCCCAGCTGTAATAACAGGATAAAATCAGGTGTTTGGTCCTAGAAACAGAAGAGTTGAATAGTGCTTATTTTTTTTCCTCTCCTATCATTGCTCAGTCCCTGGGAGCCACTATAATGACACAGGAAATCATTAGTCCAGATTATTGGAAATGTTAGTTTGTCTCCTTGTTTTAGCATTAAAAGAGCTGACTTTGGTCTCAGTGGTGATGCTGTAATTTTATCAATTAAGGATAATATAAGTAACTAATGTTTCCTTGAACAAGAAACTGATCTTGTTTTCTCTTAAGTATTAGACTGTATTCTAGTTTTATGTCAGTGAGGTTGCTGACTAATCATCATCATCATCACCACCACCAATTAAATTTATATACTGCCTAACTCTTAGCAACTCTAGGCAGTTTAAACTCAAAAGAAACAAATATATTGGATTTCATAGTTACTTATGGTAAAAAGTCCCAAAGGAGGGGAAAAAAATCTTAGAAGGACATATTGGACAAAGTTTGATTAAAGTATAGAATGCCACAAATGGAATAATAAATCCAACAATTTCCCCCTTAGCTTGTCCTTCAAATATTTTTCATGCTGAAGATAATTGTGACCCCCCCTCCTGCGCGAGCTGCACTGGCTCCCGGTGGTCTTCCGGGTGCGCTTCAAGGTTTTGGTTACCACCTTTAGAGCGCTCCATGGCTTAGGACCAGGGTATTTACGAGACCGCCTTCTGCCACCAGTAGCCTCTCACCGACCAGTACGCTCCCATAGAGAGGGCCTCCTCAGGGTGCCATCAGCCAAACAATGTCAACTGGCGGCCCCCAGGAGGAAGAGCCTTCTTTGTGGGGGCACCTGCCATCTGGAACGAGCTCCCCCCGGAGATACGGAGGATCCCGGTCCTGCGCGCTTTTCGCTGTGCCATCAAAACATTTCTTTTCCAGCAGGCCGGCCTGGCCTAACCTCTCTTTTAAACTTTTAAACTTTTAAAATTCTTTAAATTTTCAATTTGTCTTAAGAATTTGGGGTGTTTTAAATTTTGTTTTCCGGGCCAAATTATTTAATTGTATTTTAATGCTTTTTAACATTTGTATTATATGTATTTTATCTGGCTGTTCACCGCCCTGAGTCCTTCGGGAGTAGGGCGGTATACAAATTAAATTAAATTATTATTATTATTATTATTATTATTATTATTATTATTATTATTATTATAGCAAAAAAAATGTAATTATACACAATATGTAAATATGAGTAATGTTTTTTCAATTCTATGAGTAAATTACAACGACAACTACTATTTAATAAAAGTTAAAATATGCCATGGTTGGTATATGTACAAAAAGTAAGAAGGATAAAATCAGATCTCAAAAAGGAAGGAGGGAATATGTACAAAAAGTAAGAAGGATAAAATCAGATCTCAAAAAGGAAGGAGGGATATTAAGGAAAAAAACAGAATTTGTAACTCATACAAAATCAACAGCACTTAGGATGTATATTAGGACATACTGTATAAACTCTTAGATACAGAGACAGAACAAACAAAACTATACGATAAAATGGATGCAGAATTTCAAAAAAGCAATTACTATACAATAATGGGAAGAATTGTAGGCTAAATATATACACTTTACATCAAGTTATAACTTAAAAGGAAAAATGGTTTTATAGATGATATAGAACTCCATCAATAAAACATAAGATAGACAAATCGTTCAGTAATAAATGTTGGAAATGCCATTTTACAGAAGTCCATCTTATCACATAAGATGGACATGTTAAAACTTGACAGTATTGATAAAATATACATAATATAATGCAGTAAATTTTGGAATTTAAATTTGAAATTAAACAGAATTGTTTATATAAGGTATAATCTCAGAAAGCTAACAAGAAATATCATAATTTAATGAGTTGTTGCATATATAAGCAAGAATAAACTTTGTTCAATATTGGAAGAAAAACACAATCCTAACAATATCTGACTGAGAACTTAAACTTGGAGGAACTTCTAGGGAATATGGCAGACTGAAGATGGCTCCACAAAAGGCAGTCACCATTTGCGGCCATAAATATCAGCTCCTTCAACCTTTTCTGAATAAACAGGACAAGATTGGCCAAGCAGTTCTCCTTACAGCTTCTCCTTATGATGAGGCCTGAAGACAGTAGTCTTCAGAGGGTGAGAGATAAGGAAATTCACCACATGCTTCAGCCTCGAACAGGCCTTTTTCAAGGACACTAAAGTCACACTTCATTCCCTAACCACTTTTGGAAATTGCTTATTAACTGCTTCAAAGTGACAAAACTGTAAACACCTGCCAATTGCCTTCAATTCTTAACATAAGAAACTGAAGGCGTATGCTTATAATTTTTAAGGATTTAAAATAAACAGAAAAAAAACAAGACAAGGTTTTGGCTAAAGAAAGTTTTAAATTGGTTAGAGGCTCAGAGAAGTTGGACTATTGGATTTCGAGTGTTAAGGCTTTGAAATGTTGCTTTTGATATTGGAGACCTAACAAGACAAGTAACTTATAATTATGTTCAGAGAAGTGTTTCAGGAACTGGACTGGATCAATTATGTCAGCTATGTTGTGTCTTCTTGGGAACAGTCTGTTCCCAGAAGAAGTTAAAGAAAAATATGCAACAAAATCAACATGAATGAGAATGTCAATACAAATTTGTCATCAGCTATAAAGAAAAAAAATGGATGACACTTTAAAAATTAAGAAGGAAATAATAATAATAAAAAACCCTGACAATTCCAGAGAGCAGTTGGAACAATTTGTTTTTGATGGATTTACAAAAGAAGCTGTTTAAAACATTGAAGACAAGAATCAATAACCATAGGAACGAATTAAGAGCCAGATTGTTTTGTGTAAAAAGAAGGACCACAAGTCAGTTTATTTGACCAGGGTTAAAATGGGACATGTCCTATTTTAGACGGTTCTTTTTGGGATTTCTGATCTGGACAGGAAAAATGTATATTGGATTTGCTTGCATTTAATATGGTGTTAAATGTATCCTAATTGAACACTCTTTAAAACTGGAATTGTTTTTTTTAGTTAACATACAGAGATTTTGTGAATATGCTCTTTTTAAAATTCTCCCTCTTTGTTATGTTAATTTTAGTCTTTTGTTTATTGTAGAATATTGATATTTGCCAAATGTGGTTTTCTTCAAGATATATCAAGTTTGTCTGAATTGGATATGTTGCTATTTTGGGTGGTTCTTTTTGTAATTATTGTCATTTAGAATAAAAAAAATATTTATTTGGTTTGTTTACAGTTAACATGGCGTTTAAACTTTTCCCCTACAGTTATTCTAGAAGCTAGAGATATTTATGAGCTTGCTTTAAAAAAAAGAAAAGGAGAAATGGTCACTCTTTGTCATGTTAAATTTTAGTTTTTTTGTTTATACTAGGATAAACTTTGTGCCTTTTAAACATGGTTTTGTTTATAGCTAAGAATTGTGATGTGGAATGTTCAGTTTTATAAATGTTAATTAATGTTATTATTTTAGACTGGATTTTTTTTTTTTTTTTTGCTGATACCTGGATTGAAGAAAAAGTTACTTATTGGATTTGCCTGTAGTTAAGAGATAAGTTATGGAATCACTTGGAAAACCTAGAGTCAAAAAATATAATTAGATATCATCAGCACTCTGATAATATCAAACTCCAAATTGGCAGATTTTATTTATTTATTTGTTCAACTTGTATGCCACCTTTCTCCGAAGACTCAAGGCGGCTTACAATGCATTAAAAACCATATATAAAAACATTAAAAATTAAAATATTAAAAATAATTAAAACCCATTCACACCATTCATGGCCAGATCTCGCCAAATCGCAACAGCGAGATCAACGGCCCCAGGCCTGCCGGAAAAGCCAGGTCTTCACCACTTTTCGTTGGGGATGGTCCGGATCTCAGGAGGTAACTGGTTCCAGAGAGCTGGGGCAGCCACAGAGAAGGCCCTCCCTTGTGGGCCCGCCAGTTGGCACTGTTTAGCTGACAGGACCCGGAGGAGACCAACTCTGTGGGATCTTACCTGTCGCTGGGAGCTATGCGATAGAAGGCAGTCTCGAAGATAACCTGGCCCTGAGCCATGTAGGCCAGATGACTTCACCTAGCAGTTACATGTAGATACTGAAAAGTAGGGGAGAGAGATTAGAAACCTACAGCACCCCACAAAATATGGACCTAGAAAATGATCTTTCCCTACCAACCAACACCAACTAGAACCAATTCTGTAGAAAGAAGGAGAACCATTTTAATATGTGTCCAATCCCCAACCCAAGGACCCAGTGTAGAAACCATGATCAACAGTATCGAAAGACACCAAGAGATCAAAGAATATAAAGATGGATTCACCATTGCTGACCCAGCTCCACCATAGGTCAACAAGTTTAACCAAAACTGCCTCAAAACTAAATTCTGGCCAGAAACATGACTAAAATAGGTCTAGGTTTGCCAGGGTTCTCATCAGCTGCAGACCAAGTACTTTTTTTAACAACCAGAAATGGAAGATTGGAGACTGCATGATTAATATCAGAGACTGTTGGGTCCAGAGAGGCCCCTGAGGAGGAAATACATTTTTTCAAGTTTTTTCAGTTTTTAACTATAAACCACAATCCTGTATTTAAGCACTGATTGCTAATGACAATCTGTTCTGAAAAGATGTGGGAGTAATCTACAGCAAATTCAGCTAATCTGTAAATACATATTAGAAAGCAAAATACAAACACAAGAAATGAACTTGGATAGGAAATAAATTAGAAAATACAACACAGAAACACATAGAGCCAGTTTGGTTTAGTGTTTAAGGTATCAGGCTAGAGGCCAAAAGACATAGCTATGAGAATCAGCTGCCCCAGGCAGCTGGGCCAGCCACTTTCCCTCAGCTCAACCCACCTCACAGGCTTGTTGTGGGGAAAATAGGAGGAGGAAGATGTATTGGAGACCTTTGCGACCTTGAATTATTTGTAAAAAAACAAGGTTAAGATACAAATAAATGAAATAAAATAAACAACCAATACAAATTATTTGCGGCAGTCAAATATACATTATTTGCTGACTTGAAAACCATGAGGTGTCAGAAACTGTTCTTCTCAGAAGACAACTATATACAACATTGGAAGCTGCTAGTGATTCATTTAGCAAAATCATTCTCATTTTTTTAATAGGAACACTTACACTTTTGCATGTAATTCAGATCTTTCAGATATCTTACTTAAAAGAGGGCACGGGGTTTCTAAATACAAATGAGTCATGCCCTATATGAAGGATTAAAATGCAATTTCACCCGTATTATTATAACAAGCTATACGCTCTATAAAAGGGATACATGACCCAGGGGTAAATTTCATAAAGGCTCAAAATAATGTTTGATCAAAAATACACCAGGAAACTCAGCAAGGAAATGAATATGTACTGCAAATTGCAGAATTGATTTGAAGTAGAAGATAAAGGTTCCACAACTAAACAGAAATAGCAACATTCAGCAAGAACACATGGGTAAAAGCAAGCAGAAACAAATAGCAAATGCATCTGTCCTGAATTAAAAAAAAACACATTCAGAGCAGGATAAGTAAAACATGACTGAAGAATAGCCAGAAAGATAATAACAAAAAGTAACTCTATTAATTAGGCATGGGCAAAACATTAATTCAAAAATTAAATAAATTTACTGCTTTTTCAAACTTATGTGCTGGACCTTGATATATAGGAACACAATAACAATCCTAGCAAGGAAATGTTCTTTTGGTCTTTTCCATCAAAACATACACTGAAACAAAAGTAAAAAAAAACTTACTCCAGCTCCATGGACCTAGAAAACTATTTCCCAGAATGCACTGAGTCACGGAGGTGCAGTGGTTAGAGTGCAGTACTGCAGGCTACTTCTGCTGACTGCCGGCTGCCTGCAATTTGGCAGTTCAATCCTCACTATCTCAAGGTTGCCTCAGCCTTCCATCCATCCGAGGTGGGTAATATGAGGAGCCAGATTGTTGGGGGCAATATGCTGACTTTGTAAACTGCTTAGAGATGGCTATAAAGCACTGTAAAGCAGTATATAAGTCTAACTGCTATTGCTATCATTCTGTACCATTTCAATGGTGTCCAATGTGTCTGGACATATTGACTGAACAGCAACAGCAGACCCTAATTTGTC
The DNA here is from genome assembly GCF_029215685.1 of Pituophis catenifer annectens. Lineage (NCBI taxonomy): Eukaryota > Metazoa > Chordata > Lepidosauria > Squamata > Colubridae > Pituophis > Pituophis catenifer. Next base: position 128,881,009 of record NW_027256881.1, read on the forward strand.
ATTTTTGGGTTGTTACAATAAAACATGGGGGAAATGGAAGGTGGCTTAGGATACCTGTTGTAGCAAAAGTACCTAGGTTTTTTTCCACCCTCATGAAATTTATAGCATCAAAGGAAGTAATTTAAAGGTAATTTTTGCTCTTTGCAAAGAGAACTGGCAACTAGATTGAAAAAAGAGGCATGGTGGATTTCAGGACTGAAAATACACAAGCTACTTGGGATCTATCTCCTGTAGAAAGCTGGGGCTTTGCTGGTTAAAATCTTAACTGTTGAAGGAAGGCAGACTATCCAAAAAAATATTACTTAGAGCAAATTGCAAAGCTGATCCCAGAAAACGGAAGTCCTCATGACTCATTTCAGTTAGATTTTGAAGAAATCTATTACAGAAAAAGAAGAAAAAATCTTGTTAGATACAGACCGTTCCTTATAATTCAAGTTTCTTCCTCCCTTTGGCATATCTGCTTAAAGGTCAAATCATATCAGAAATATATTTGTTTGATATTCAGACTTTTCAGTCTTTAAGATGTGTCTTGCTTTCAGAGCAAATGTTCAGCTAATTGGAAAACACACAAGATAGAAGTTGGATTTAACTGTGCTATCCTGCTTTCTTTCCTCATGAACTCTGCCTAATTTTTTACCAGCTCAACTCATCTAAGATCCGGAACAAGCAGAGAAATGCAAGGCCTGGAGAATTTATACATAGGATCAATCAATTAGAGGAACCCCTTAAAATCTAGATAGATTGAAAATGCCCTGCAGAGGAATCAGGATGTGGCTTGCAAGCGGCAATTTTCAAATTCTCACCTAGTTCTCAAATGCCACAGCATGATGTTCAATGCTTCAGGGCAAATGCAAGGTTTCTTTTTTTTTATGTTTTTTGGAGTATAGTACTTAAATTCTTTTCAATAGCCTCCCACTTACAAACAAGGAAGGGATATTTGCCCAGAACTGAATCTGTAATTCTAACGATTAGTATTTGTTCTGGTACCTCAAGACCTGTCAGAGCACTTTGCTGTCACCTTTTTGTAGTTCCATTTTGGGCATTTTTTTTCCTCTGGCCTTTTCTTTACATTTTTAGAAATTTCTTTTCCAAACTCATTATTCTCTAGAAATGTCTAAAGACTGCCATGTTGTCATCTCGAAAAACAAAACAAAACAAAACAAAACAAAAGCAGCTTTAAAAATAAGGACAGGGATGGATCATTTTCTAGGCATTCTGGTTCAGGATAAAGCTCATTTTTGGGAACTCTCCTAGCAGTGACAGTGATGAACTCTGAAGGTTTTTCTGCATCTTCATCTGCCAGTCAGCAGAGAATTCCAATCTGGAAAATAATTGGCAGCTTCCTATATGGAGTGGAATGAAATGGGGCAAATTAAAGAGCCTGCCAGAGCTTGAGCTTTATTGAACCCGGCCAAAGGATTATATTTTTAACAATTTAGATATCCTAAGGAACAGGATTAATAGTGAAGTAAGTGTCATCTCTAATCATATTTGATTAGATGCAGACCTTAACTTAAGTCCTAGTGTGAAATCATACTAGAATTCTCCAATTAAATTAATATAAAAGCACAATGCAGTGATATTTCATTTCTAACTCCCAGATGCCTATTTCAGGGCAGAGGAGAACTTTGAAAACTACATTGGACATTCTCTGAAATAATATAGATAGAACGTATGAAATATATTTTTTTCAAATTTGCCTATAAAATATCTAGAAGTCCCTTAGGAAATTCTCTATCATTGTTTAAAGATGCTTCAGATCATCACATAAAACAATGAGAGAAGGCATGCATGATCTTCTCTCCAGTTTTGTGTCTATGGAATCCAATTCAAACATATATTAAAAATGACCAACAGTCTGCAAGATTATCATGAAGAATTTCAGTATTTTTAGTAGAGATCTCTACAGATTTCATATGCAGATGCTGACATTTAAAATGAAAACTCCGAATCTCATATTTGGGATAATTTAAAATTACTACTACTATTATTATTTTGATAGTAAAATAATGAATCATCTGTGGTACACATTATAAACCCATGATGGCGAACCTATGGCATGCGTGCCACATGTGGAACGTGGACCCATATCTGTGGGCACTCGAGCATTGTCCTAGCTCAGCTCCAGCACGCATGCGTGTGCCAGCCACCTGATTTTTGGGTCTTCCGGGCCCACCAGAAATCGAGAAACAGGCCATTTCTGGCCTCCGGAGGGGCTCCAGGGAGATGGGAAAAGCTGTTTTCACCCTCCTCAGGCTCCTAGAAACCTCTGGAGCCTGGGGAGGGCAAAAAACAAGCCTACTGGGCCCACCATGCCATCACATGCCAAAACTGAGGGGAGTGCGGGGGGGTCGCGTGCGCATGCGCAGGGGGTGGGTGGGGTGTATTGAATGATAGGTGTGGGCATGCGCATGCATGACCCCCCTGGGCTCCCCCCACTTTTGCCACACGACGGCAAAAAGGTTAACCATCACTGTTATAAACCATCTATCATTTATCATCTGCTTTATCTTCTATCATCATCATCACCTTGGCCGTTTATCTCCCTAACACCTTTCACATACAATTTTATTAAACAATATGCAAATGATTATTTCCATTTATTACAAGTTTATTCTACCATGTCTCAAGGTCTGCGCTTTGAGACTACTATGAACAAGTAATATTCTGGATCATCTTCTCATGTGCAAACAACCTTTATTACAATACCAGACTGAAAATCCCTTTTGAATGTTCTTTCCCCTGTATTTCTTTTTGACATTATAAGAGCCTAGAGCTATAGGTCATCCATCCAAATCCAAAGTGAATGTAATTTACTTCCATAGACATGCCAGTAGTGTTCATACACACACACACACACACACACACACACTGCAATCACATGTTGGTTAGCAATCTCAATGGGACATGTCTTGTTAGCTAATTCTCATCCTTTATAGTTGCTTTTGCAATTAAAATGTAGAAATGTTATTCAAACACTGTTTTTTAAGAAGCTATACCCTCTTTTTAAAGATTGGTTCTTTTTTTAAAAAAAACACGAAATAATAAACTAAATACATCATACCGATAAATATCTCTGGTTTAATTCACCAATTGGCCTTGGACAAGCTATCATCTCAGTCTAGATCCCATTCCTTTGTGCACAGTCTAGAATAAATAATATGTCTAAATTTAGAGGCTTTTGGTGAAATTCTTTAAAGACTTTCAGTGTTAATAAGTGTTGGACAAGCTCTCCCCTCACAACTCCAAGCTGTCCATGGCTTTCTCTTCAAAACAGAAACAAGCTCAGATGATCCTTCCAAGCAGCCTTAAATTCAATTTATAAAGAAAGCTGGAGAAGAATTCTGGCCTTAATAAATAAATAAAGCTTATTGAAGAAATTGACCGAGACTTTTCTAAACCCCAAAAGTTCTTTAAACCTTCCAAGAATTTCAGCCTCAAGTTGCATCTCTGTCCATCTTGTAATATTTTACTGCACAGCCATCTAGCTATTCTTTTCTATGACAAAGATTTTGTTATTCGTTTTTTTACAAGAAAGCCTTTATTTTTAGAAGAAAGCTCAAAGGCAGACACATGTTCCCTCCCCTCTCATATAAATAGAAGCTGACTTCTTAATTTATTACTAATCTATATAAGGTAATCTAAATTGAGTTTTATATACACTGGAAATTGGAGAGAGCTATTTTATCGAGCCACCTTCTCCTATGAGTAGCTAAAAGAATACAGAAAATTTATTTTCCTCCTTCCCAGCATATCTGGCATGCAGAATGGAAAGCAGACAAAATATTGGGGAAACCTTAGCAGGGGTTATTACAAAAATGTGGGATTGTATAATGCATTATTCTGATGATTACTTCAGTTGAGGATACAACAATAAACAAGATGTCTCTGCCGAAGGGTAATGGTTAAAGATAGCACTGAGAATAGTGAAGCTGTTCCAAATTTTGGCCTTGGAATTTCTTATATGGACAGTATGCAATATGCATTATCTAGATATGCACTGTGTATGCATTTGGATTATTATCATAGACATCTCAGAGAAAAGCAGGAAAGTAATATTTAGTACAAATGGAGTAAGATAAAGGAAGAAATCAGGATGGAGGAAATGGTCTTGGAATTTATCAGAAGCTTTGTTTGAAATACCATTCAAAATATCCATTGTAAATATTGCATTTTATTCAGCATAACAGAATTGCTGCTTTTAAAAACTTATACAATCAGAGCCATATAGACTTCTATAGAAAATGACACATCCATTACTTCCATTGAATCTAATGCTCGTATATAGTTTAAAACTACTAAAGAATTTTATATTGTGAAATAATTGCTACTTTTATGTGGAATTTTACAGATCTAGATTAGAAAAAGAACAAACAAATGGGTACGTACAATGAAGATCAGGGGGAAAAAAGACAGGTAATAGGACTATTTGGGTATTTTTTGGCACCAGTGTATGTGCGTGGGAGAGGGAAGCAACTGATATGTTAAAGGAAGAGAAAATGGATTATCTTCTGCAATGGATACCACTAAAACAATAGAACAGAATAACTTTCCATGCACTCTTGCAATTAAGTTATTTGCTTTGGCACTAAAATAAAAATAGCATGGTCAGCAGAAGATTCTGCTATTCTTAGTTTTCCCAAACCAAAATAAAAATCTTTAACAAATGACAGGACATTAATAAAAAGCAACTACAGTAGCCAACAGCAGTATCTATTTGCAAAAGAATCAAATGCTGGCAGCAGAGGGCACCAAATTCCTTTTATTATTGAATAGTGTAACCCAATCATAAAAGTTTGAACTCTATGTAAAATTTCCTGCCCATCATCAGAATCTATTCAGAAAGCATAAATAATATAGAAGGGGTGTTGGTCTTACCTGAGACGAACCTTCTCGTTGGGTTGAGACAGCAGACAAGAATTGGTTGTACTCATCTTTTTAGTTGAAGGACTGAGTCTGTCAAATTTGTAAGCCCCTCCCTTGTTGCTAGGGTCTCCAGCTTTTGGCGAAGACGAAGAAACAGACTTGACATGTTGGAAGAAAAAGTTGTCCTGCCTAAAGAAGACCAGACTGAGCCAAGGGTGGGGCTGGTTGCTGTCTCCACCCAACGAGAAGGTGCATCTCAGGTAAGACCAACACCCCTTCTCCATAGTGGTGGAGACAACAGCCAGGAATGAGACATACCAAAGCTGACTGTCCCTGAAACTACAAGCGGGCCCCATCTGGTCAGAGGACTCCCCTTCGGTATGAACCCACTGTAAGACCCTTCAGCCAAATGCTGCCTCAGCTGAGGTGAATCTGTTTAACTTACAATGTTTAATAAATGGCAAAGGGGAAATCCAAGTAGCAGCTCTGCAGATTTCCGTGAGACATACCTGTGTTGCCCATGCTGCTGACATGGCCGCACTGCAGATCGAATGTGCCGTCACATGTGCGGGCTTCAGTAGGGAACACAGTTCATACACATTGGCGATAGTTTGACGAATCCATCTGCCAATGGTAGAAGATGTTACTCTGCAATCTAAAGAAGCTAGGATAAAAGATATAAACAACGACTCTGTCTTTCTCAAATCAGCAGTTCTCTTAAGGTATATATGGAGGGCCCTCTGAACGTCTAAAGCAGTGTTTCCAAACTTGGCTATTTTAAGATGCATGGACTTCAATTCCCAGAATTCCCCAACCAGTATGCCTGGTTGAGGAATTCTGGGAGTTGAAGTCCATACATCTTCAAAGGGCCAAGTTTGGGAAACACTGATCCAAAGTATGCCAACGCCGTTCTAAGGGGTGGGCAGGGTGAGGACAGAAATTGGATAGGATCAGTTCCTGCATTCCATGAAATGGTGTGTTGACCTTTAGAATAAAGGAGGGATCCAGCTGAAGCACCATGCGATCAATGTGAAACATGCAGACGTAACTTTGCACTGAGAGAGCGGCAATTTCAGAAATTTGCATGGCAGAGGTAATTGCCACCAAAAAGGTGACTTTCAGGACAAAAGGCGGAGGGTAGCAGTCCATAAGGGCTCGTATGGGGCCCCCGTGAGTGATCTCAGAACAATAGATAGGTCCCAGGTAGGATAGCTGTATACCACAGGGGGACATAAATTAGTGGCACCTTTCAGGAATCTCCATATGGTGGGATGCTGAGATAGAGAAGTTAGGGATCCACAAGTCAGGACAGATGACAGAGCCACCACTTGCCTCCGAATGGTGCTAGGCGATAGCCCACTATCTAGTCCATCCTGGAGAAATTCCAGTATCTGGGCTATCGAGGCCTGGAGGGGAGAGATACCTGCACAGTCACACCAAGTACAAAAGGCCCACCAAGTGGCAGAATAAATACGCTCCATGGAAGGCCTCTGAGAAACCTGAATAGTTCTGATGACCCTGGAGAAGTTGTCCCCACTCAGAGCATGCCGCTCAAGTGCCAGGTGGTCAGTTGGAGCCACTGTGGGTCCGGGTGGACCAACATCTCCTGGCTGAACAAAGCTACGCCCTGAGGGATCCTCCAGGGTGGAGCCACTGACAATGTCTTGAGGTCGGCAAACCAAGGCCTCCTGAGCCAATGAGGTGTGAGCAGCAGGATCTCTGCCTGCTCCTCCAGAATTTTCCGCACCATCCTCAGAAGGAGGGGATGAGGAGGAAACCCGTAAAGGAGTCCCTGTGGCCATGGGCTGTGGAGAGCATCTACTCCCTCCACCCTTGGAGCTGGAAATCTTGAATAAAATCGTGGGAGCTGAGCATTCTCTGGGATAGCAAACAAGTCCACCTCTGGGACACCAAAATGGTCCGTCAGTTCCCAGAAGAGGAACGAGTGCAGGTGCCACTCTGTGTGGTCGGTGACTGTCCGGCTGAGCCAGTCCACCTGAACATTGGACACCCCAGAGATGTGCTCCACTGTCAAGAAGCGCAGATGATGCTCCGCCCAGAGGCCTAGTCTCTTGGCCTCCATCATCAGACCAGTGGATCTGGTGCCCCCTGGCAGTTTATGTGCACCTTCGTGGTCACATTGTCAGTAAGTACTAATGTGTTTGTTGGTGACCAACTGCCGAAAGGGCAGGAGGGCTAAATAAACTGCTCGCAGTTCCAGCCAATTGATGTTTCACTGCAGATCGTGGCCCGATTATCTGCCCTGAGCCACCTGTGACTGGAGATGCACCCCCCACAACCGAAGTGGCTGGCATCCGTTGTCAGCACCAGATGGTGAGGCTTGTGGAACAGCCGCCTCTGTGAGATGGCCGGTGACCTCCACCAGTTGAGAGATCTGTTGACGCTAAGGGGAACCTGGACCCTGGCTGGCGAATTGCCTCTGCCCGCCTTCTGAAAAGGCAAAAGAAACCATTGAAGGTCTCTTGCATGAAGGTGTGCCCATGGGATGATGTGAATGGCCGACACCATTTTGCCTAGGAGCTTTGACAGCAGTGCCAAGGGTACTCTACAGTCTTTTTGAACCCTACCAGCTAGATCTTTGAGGCTGGCCTGCCACTCCTGAGACAAGTATACCTTTCTCTAGCAAATCTATCACTGCCCCAAGATGGAGCAAGCAGGTTTAAGAGGTCAAGTTGCTTTTCTCCATGTTAATAAAGAAACCGTGATGTTTGAGACAATGAATAGTTACTTGGAGATCCTCGATGGAAAATTGCCTAGAAGAGGACTGAATAAAAATATCATCCAAGTAACATTGGACACAGATGGGTATGGCCCTAAGGTGGACCGCCAAAGTGGCTAATACCTTAGTAAAGGTATGGGGCACAGAAGAAAGCCCAAAGGGTAACCCTCAATACTGATACTGAGTACCGGCATAATAAAATCTAAGAAATCTCCGATGCGGAGAAAAAAATTAGAATGTACAAATATGTCTCAGTGAGGTCAATAGAGGTGAGGAAGTCACCCTTCCTAATGCCAGCAAGAATAGATTGAAGAGACTGCATTTTGAACCATTTATATACAAGGTATCTGTTCAGTCTCTTAAGGTCCAGAATAGGTCTCCACCCATCCAAAGACTTAGGAACAAGAAATAAGAGAGAGTAGAACCCCTGCCCTGCCTGATCCTTTGGTACCTTCTGGATAGCTCTAATGTCCAGAAGGTGTTGCACGGCCAAATCCATGAGGACCTTTTTGTTTCTATCTTTAGATACAGAGCAGCGGATAAAGAACCTTGGGGAGATGGAAAGGAATTAAAGGGATAAATCTTACAGTATCCCTGACCTAGGTGTCCGACATAAGTTCATCCCATCAGTCAGCAAAGAAAGCTAGTCTGCCCCTGATGGGAGGGTTGGACATGCAGTTATCTGTGGCACCGGAACAAACAACTTCCTCCCCCTCGAAAGGGCCATTTGCCTGGGAAGGTTCTACCTCGAGGCGGCCTGTCCTGGTGTCCCCTCTGTCTAGGCCCAAAAGACCCTTGGGAACAGGATGTTCCAGCACTCCAATCGGAGCCCCGAAAAAGAGCCCTGCAGAAAAAAGGAGAGTAGCAGAAATCGCCCCTTCGCTGAGATATAGGTAACATCTTACGCTTGTTCTTCGTCTCCACCAGCAATGGGTCCAATGCCAACCCGAATAACTTGTCCCCCATAAAGGGAGGAGAAGCGAGGTGCCACTTGTTTTTTTTTTTATTTTTTTTTATTTTTTATTGAAAATTATTAAAAAATACAGAAAAAAAATATAATAATATGGATAGAATTGCAGAGAGTAATATAATACATATAGAGTTTTAAAGTATCAATTTTCGCCTGGAGAAAGTACAAACTTCCATTAAGCTAACTCATCAAAAGAAAGGAAGGTTTAATCAGAAAAAAAATTCTCAATCGTCATGCAGTACTCCTGGAAGTATTTACCCACGTTCACATTAAGGTTAATATTTTCGTTCTTCTTAAGATTTCTTTTTTTGCAGCCAAGCATACCATCTGTCCCAGCTCCTATATAACCCCGATTCTTGTCTATCTCGCAAAAGTCCAGTAAGCTTGTCTGCTTCTGCACAGTCCATGATCTTTGCAATTAACGTAGCTTCCGATGGGATATTTTTAGATTTCCATTCTTGCGCGAACGAGATCCTGGCTGCAATGATGATGTGGAGAGCGAGATACCAATTAGATTTGTTTAAATTCTCTGGTTTCATGCCTAGTAAAAATGTTTCTGGGTTCAAATCTATTCTACATCCTATGATTTCTAAAATCCATTTTTGAATTCTAACCCAATATTCTTTTGCTCGGGGACAGGTCCACCAACTATGAAAGTAAGTTCCCATAGCGGCGTTGCATTTCCAGCAAACCGGAGAGGTCCCCGGGAACATCTTCGATAATCTAGCCGGGGGCAGGTGCCATCTATATAGCATTTTGTATATATTTTCCTTATAGGAAACTGACATTGTTAATTTTAAGGTTGTCCCCCAGATTTCTTCCCATTTTTCAAGTTCAATCGAGTATCCCAAATTTCTCCCCCAGGCAATCATTGAGTCTTTGATGACCTCCTCTCCAATCCAGTCCATTAAGAGGAATTGATAGAGTTTGGATAATACCTTCTCATCCTTCCCCAACAAGATCTTATCAAGTTCCTGTAGAGAATTATAAATTCCTCCTTTATTTTTATCCTGAGCTGTCCTAGATTGGATCTGATTGTATGACCACCAATCTAGCTCATAGCCTAATTCCCCCAGCATATTTCGAGATTTTACTTTGCCTGAAGGATCCATCAGAGCTTGGTAGATTAGTGGTTTATTTCTGTTGTAAAGAGTCGGGTGTGTCATTGCCTCTAAAGGGGAAAGCCAAATCGGAGTCATCAGGTAAAATTTATTTCTTATTCGATCCCATATGGTCATCAAAACCTTTCAAATAAAGTGGTCCATAAAATATTTATGTTTTTTGGGCCTTTCCTGACTCAGATAATAGTGCCACCCCTGTTGCAAATTGTGGCCTTCCAAGCTAAGGATTCTCCTCCTCCTCAAGGCAATCCAGTCTCTGATCCAAGTTAAGACAGCTGCCTGATGATAAAGCTCCCATTTAGGTAGGCCAAATCCTCCCCTGGAAGGGGATTCTTGAAGCATTTTCAATTTAATCCTTGGTTTTTTATTCTGCCATACAAATCTATGTATACACTGATCTAAAGAATGAAAAAAATTTGTATCTACTAAAACTGGGGCTGTCTGAAAGAGAAAAATCCATTTAGGCAGGATATACGTCTTAACTACTGCAATTCTACCTAATAATGATAGCTGTAAACTTTTCCATCCTTCCAACATTTCTTTAGTTTGACTAAGTAGTTTTTGGTAGTTATCTTCTTTAATGGTCGAGCATTTAGATGAAAGCCAAATTCCTAAGTATTTTAGTTTTTTGACTATCTGGATCCCTAGTTCTTCCTCTAACTGCGCTTTTTGATTCTTCGTCATATTTTTAATTAGGATCTTGGTTTTATCTTTATTTAATTTAAATCCCGCTACTTTCCCGTAAGCCTCCAATTCCTGTAGCAGGATTGGTCCCGATTCCAAAGGTTCTTCCAAGACAAATATCAAGTCGTCCGCAAAGGCTTGGAGCTTAAACTCTTCCCCTCTGTTTCTTAGCCCTCTAATTCCTTGATTTCTTCTGACCTCATTCAATAATAACTCTAGGGTTAAAATAAATAAAAGTGGAGATAATGGACATCCCTGTCTAGTACCTTTACTTATATCAATTTTTTCAGACTCCTCCCCATTAATAAGTATTTTCGCTGTCTGTTTTGCGTATACTGTCCGGATTGCCCTGGTAAATCTTTCCCCGAATTCCATTTCGCTCAACTGTGCAAAGAGAAATTTCCAGCTCACTCTGTCAAAGGCTTTTTGTGCATCCACGGAGACCAGGGCCACCTGTTTATCAGAATTATACTCATAATATTCTAATATATTCATTATAGTTCTCACGTTATCTTTCAATTGTCTATGAGGTAGGAAGCCATTCTGGTCTCCGTGGATGTACTCATTCAGGAAAATTTTTAGTCTCTTCGCTAAAATCGCAGAGAATAATTTATAATCGGAATTAAGCAGGGAAATCGGTCTGTAATTTTTAATCAGAAGTGGATCAGTGCCTTCCTTCGGAATTAGTGTGATATATGCTTCAGACCAGGAGGGTGGCATTTGACCAAAGACCAAAACCTCATTAAATACTTGAGTCAAAAATTCCCCCAAAGTCTCAAGGAGGGCCTTATAAATTTCTACTGGCAGACCATCCGTACCTGGGGTCTTTCCCTCCTTTTGTTCCCTTAATACTAACTCTACTTCCTTCAAGGTAATCTCTGCATTCAATATTTCTCTCATTGGGGGTGGGACCTTCCGGGGATCTGCTCTAGCCAAATACTCTCTAATCTCCTGGTCCTGTTCATCTCCAGCTGAATACAAAGCAGTAAAATATTCTTGTATTATTTTTCCTTTCCCTTCCTTATCCGAAACACATCTTCCCCTTTGGTCCTTCAAACAAACTATCCTATTTCTCTCCTGTTGCTTCTTCAGTCTATAAGTAAGCCATTTTCCTGCTTTATTTGCATGCTCAAAATGCCTTTGTTTTGCCCATCTAATTTTAGTAGCCAATTCTTCCTGATCTAATAGGTTTAACTGGTGTCGGGTTATTTTCTTCTTCTCAACTAGTTTTAAGTTCCCTGGGTCTGTCTGCAACCTCGCTTCCACTTTCTCCAATTCACACCTCAATTTACTCCATTTCAGTCTTTGGGTCTTCCTCTTTCCAATTATATGAGATGATACTACTCCCCTGATCACCGCCTTCGCCGTATCCCAGATAATCTGTGGACTAGTATCCTCTTTCCTATTGACCCTAAAGAAAAAAACCATCTCCTCTTTTAGCTTTTGGAGTAAATCTTTGTCTTTTAATACTCCTACATCCATCTTCCATCTCTTTATTCTGCGGGCTCCTCTCCATACTATTTTCAACGGGTTATGGTCTGCCCAGTCATTAACCTCAATTGCCACATCTAACACCTGGTCACATAATCCTACAGTCATCCAGGCCATATCTAATCTAGACCAGGAATGATGTCTGGGGGAGAAATAAGTACCGTTTCTTTCCCGGATTTCTATCCCTCCATATATCTCTCAACCCTGTTACCTCTCTAATCTGTTTACAAATTTTTGGCAGAAGTTTCCTCCTCTTTTTCCCGGCTTTACCTCTCTCTGGTATATAATCCAAGTTTGGGTCTATAACCGCATTAAAATCCCCGAGCAAACAAATATTGGCATAGTTAACCTCTAATAGCTTCTGATATAATTTCCTGTAGAAGTTTACTTGGCATCCATTTGGGGCATAAATTCCAACCAACAAACATTTCCTTTGGTCCATTGTTACCTCTACCATCAGGACTCTACCTTTTTTCCCGGCATAAATTAATTTAGATTCTAAGTGTCCTTTTACATATATCACTACTCCCTTCTTTTTTTGATCTGCCAGGGAGGCATACAAATTTCCCAGTCTTTTATTCTCCAGTATCACTTTCTGGTCTCCTTTTATATGAACCTCCTGCAGGCATATCATATCATAATTTCCTTTTACCAACCGGTTAAACACTCTCTTTCTCTTACATGGATTATTTAAACCATTAATATTAGCTGAAAATAAAGATACCCCCACCTTTCCCTTTATCTTCCTCCTTACTACTTACTTATTACTTGCTCTCTGTTTTGTTTTTAGTCTGTCGGGTTCTCCTTGGGGAAAGGGGTTCTTTCCTTCCACCAACTCCTTCCCTCTCTATCTTTCTCTCCTTCCCATCTGTTCGTTCCTTAAATTCTTCATCCTCCTGTAGGTCTTCTAAGCTTCCATTTTCCGCTTCCCCCTCAGTCTCCAATTCATTCACCTTAAAGTTTAGTTCATAGAAATCTCGTGCATCTCTCAAGTTCTCAATTTTAATCCTCTTATCTCGCAAAGTTATCAGTAAACCTTCCGGTATCAACCATCTATATAGAATTGCATTTTTCCTTAATTGCATCGTCAAAAATTGGTATCTTCGCCGCTGCTCTCTAACTTTCCTAGGGATTTGCTTTAAAATCATAATTTGTTGTCCTTTATATGATATCACCTGGTCCCTTGCCTTCCTATAAACTTCCTCCCGTATATCCTTCTTACAAAATCGAATATGAATTTCTTGAGGCAAATTATGTCGCTTTGCATATCCCGTAAATACCCGAGGTGCCACTTGTGATGGGCATCCGCCTGCCATTGCCTGAGCCAAAGCAGACGACGTGCCACCACCACAGAAGCCATGGACTTGGAGGCAAAACAGGCAGAATTTAGCATAGCATTGGCCGAGAATTGAACTGCAGCAATGATCTTATTAAGATCCTGCTGCAGTCTGGTGTCATCAGCTGGCAATTTGTCTTATAGCTGTTGCAGCCAAAGTAACGTTGCCCTATTAAAGAATGACACTGTGGTGGCTGATCGAATTGCCCAGGCTGCCCCCTGGTTTGCCCATTGAAGGGACTTGTCCATCCACTGTTCTTCCGGGCATAACCCCTCATCCGGTTCACCCGGAATAGAGGTGTTAGATAATAAGGCTGCTATTGGGGCGTCCACCGATGGAACCTGGAGCAACACTGCCAACTCCGGGGCTATATTGAAGAACTGCCTGTCTGTGGAAGAAGGGATCGGGGCCGACCCAGGAGTTGTCCACTGTCATTGAATGACATCGAGGAACAGACAAGGCACAGGAATGGCGTCCACAGCTTTGCTCGGTTCCGAGAATAGGGGAGCCGACACCTCATGGGAAGGTGGAGGTATATCCCCTGCAGGAGGGGAGCTGAGGCGTGCCACATTGGTTGCTTTGAAGAGCAATGATTTAAAAATGGTAGGTGGAAATAAACCGGTAAGTGCCAGCTGCTTGGGTAGCAAACCATCATCATCTGAAAGATCTGGGTCCCGGTGGTCTACCTCCTCGAGGAGCGATGGATGGCTCCTGTGGGAAGGAGCCGGGGAACCCAGATCCCGAAAGGATTGAAGATCCTCCGGACAATGATTGACAGGTGAATCAGATGCGAGTGACATCTCAGAGTACCCTCTGCTGGGCTGCTGAAACCCAGCCGAGAGAGATTGCTGTATAGCTCTGGAAATAATGTCCTGGATATTGGTCGGAAGGATAAATCCCCGATCCTGCTTAGAATAGGCCCCGGCATCCGCTGGGATGTCTGTAGAATGAGGGTCTAGAATAAGGTTCCGGACAGGGGCCGCGCCATCAGCAGGCTGCTCCTGTGTGGGGACTACACAGTCAATTGAGGGTGCAAGGCCCTTTCCTCTAACCACTTAAAAGGCACAAGCCTGAAAGTCAAGGCGCTGAAGGCTGAAATTGTCCTTAAATAGAAGAACCAGCAGCCAGGGTCAGATTACCTAAATTGTAAAGTGTGGGGCTCCCGCTACCCTAGCTCCAAAAAAAAAGTGTGGCTTGAAGATCAAATATGCTGCCGCCGCCAAGTTGGGGAAATACCGGGCCATCGCCTGAAGTGCAGGAAGGTGAAATGGGAGCACGAAGCTCCTCTGACAGCTCTAAATGTTGGGCGGCTCCTTCCAAGTTGTAAAAGCAAATGGCTGCCTGATCAGCCTGTTCGGGAGCACGAAGCTCCACCAAATCCATCCCAACAGAAGGGAGCGTGAAAACTCCACCAGTCAGTAATCCCAGCACCAATGGAAGCATGGAGCTCCATCGCTACTCCGGAACACCTGCAGTTCAACAGAGGCACCAGGTAATACCCAAAGGGAAAATACCTGTCAGGGAGCTGGGATCCCCTTGACAACAGGCAGAGCCAAAGCCCAGACACTGGGGAAAGAACACCACTCAACCAAATGGAGAGTCAGCCCTTTTACTCACAAACCTAAGTAATCTGAAGAAATCCAGAAAAGGTCTCTATAAGATGAAGCGAAGAATTGGAGAGAAACAATCCGACACCTCCATCCAGTCTGAAGGACTGAGTCAAAAGCTGGAGACCCTAGCAACAAGGATGGGACTTGCAACTTTGACAGACTCAGTCCTTCTGAGTCCAACTGAACAGACGAGTACAACTCATTCCTGGCTGTTGTCTCTACCACTATAGAGAAAAATCAAGTTTCCCTGTAAATGTCATTCATTTAGCAAGGAAATTTTAAAAACTGGCAAGTAAGTAAGTAAGTTGGTTAGTTAGTTTAGTTAGTTTAGTTAGTTTAGTTAGTTTAGTTAGTTTAGTTAGTTTAGTTAGTTTAGTTAGTTTAGTTAGTTTAGTTAGTTAGTGAGTGAACCAATTTGGTCTAGTGGTGAATGCACCAGGCTAGAAGGAAGGAGATTGTGAGTTTCAGTCCCATTCTAGGCATGAAAGTTGGCTGGGTGACTGGGCCAATCGTCAAGAGGCTGTGAGTTCTA
This sequence comes from Pituophis catenifer annectens, assembly GCF_029215685.1. NCBI lineage: Eukaryota > Metazoa > Chordata > Lepidosauria > Squamata > Colubridae > Pituophis > Pituophis catenifer. The sequence continues at coordinate 128,896,360 of NW_027256881.1, forward strand.
GTCTTATTTTAGGCATGAAAGCCAGTTGGAAGACTTTGACCCACTCTCAACCCAACCTATCTCACAAGGTTGTTGGGAAAATAAGAGGAGAAGGAAGGAATATTAGGTATGTCTTCCATCCTGAGTTACAGTATTTATAAAAATAATAAAGATGGAATATAAACAAATAAATGAACAAATAAATAAAGTAAGTTACAATATAATACATGGTTAAGGTACTGGACCAAAATCTTGGACACTCCAAGTTCTAATTCACTTTTAAGCAAGAAAAATGTACAGTGAGTGACAGACCAGCATACCACACAGAACTGTCATTATAGAAAAATAGGAGAAGGAAACATATATAGTTTGGGAGGATCCAAAGCCTATTGGTTTGAAATTTATTATATTTCAAATTTTCAGAAACAATAATAATAATAATCCAGAACACTTTATAATTTCAGAAACAGAAAAAAATAAACTCTTGTCAACTAAGAATTGGGCCAGTTACTATTGATCAGATCTCCATCTCTTCTGGAGAATAGGCAGATTATAAAGCAAGCAAGAAAAAAATATATCCATAAATAATCTCCCTATGTGAGAACACTGTGGGAAGGGAGGCTTCTGCTTTCATTTGCACATTTAAAATTTCACATTTGCATATTCAAAATACCCATGGAGTTCAGTTTTGAACAATATCTTTACATATGCAATGTAGTTGTATTAATGTATGCTTGCAAAGAAAGTTTGCTGGATTAAGTAGCAATGGCACCAGCCATAGCAAGCCAAAATGCAAAAATGACCTATGTGTCATTTTTAAATGTCACTCTTAAATCTTAAATACAATTGGTTGTAATAATTGTATCCAAACATGTATTTTGTCATTGCCTCACTGTAGATATCCTTATTCAAAAGGCCTTAAACCAAAAACTGTACATAGGATTGAAATGTTATCCACGTGCAAGCCTTCTCATACTGGAGGTCTTAGGTAAGCCAACCTTTTAAATTTGTTACACGTTTAATGTCTATCTGGACTCAGTGTTGAAATCCCTTCATTTTATCTTGCAGAAATCAAATTTAAAACAGGTAAATCCCCTTAAAACTCTTAAAATGTGGCATGGACTAAAAATTAATGCAAAAACTAATTCTCAGCCTCCCTATCTTACTGTTACTCAATTCTCTCTATATAGTTCCCATTTGAGAGAACATACAAATAGTATTTGATTTAGGAACACAATTGAGCCCAACATTTCTGTTGCTAAGCGAGATATTTGTTACATGAGTACATATTATGACTTTTCTTGCCATAGTTTAAGTGAATCAGTGCGGTTGTAGAATTAGTAACCCTGTTGTTAAGTGAATCTGGCTCCCTCATTGACTTTGCTTGTCAGAAGATCATATGACCCTGGGACACTGCAACCATCATAAATATGAGCTAGTTGCCAAGCATCCGAATTTTGATCACATCGCCATGGGGATGCTGCAATGTTTTTCAGTGTGAAAAACGGTCATAAATTACTTTTTTCAGTGCCGTAGTAACTTCAGACAGTCACCAAATGAATAGTTATAAGTTGAGGACTACTTGTATGTATATATTTGTGAGTGGGTATACAGGTGTATGTATATGAATGAACCAACTAATCTTCAGAATGTTTTAGATTCCATCTTTCCATTACAATCAACCACCCCAAAAGATTACTTAATAATTTATACAGTAAAAAAGATACCTAAATATAATTAGTGATTAAAATAAACTAAGAGTGACAAAAAGAGAAAAAACAACTAATTAATAAAAGGGGAAGAGAGTTATTCCTCAATATCAATACAAAATTAATTATGTTCTTAGGTTTATTATTAACTCTAGAACATATAGAATCATATTATTTCTCCTTCTCATTTTTCAAACATAAAGACTTTTCAAAAATAATCTCAGGAGGATAATTTTATGTTTAAAATTTGTATGACCTCTATAAAGTATTTGGGTTTATATATTTCTTGAAATACATCACAATATAATGAATTAAGTCTGTCTACATATATAAGTGGCATTTCAGTAGGCAAAACTGAATGGCTAAAAGTGAAGGCTAAATTCTCTAAGGTAAGATTAATGTTATCCAAATAAATATTACATTGAGACTAATGTATATTTTAAGAAGGATTCTGGTGTTAATCCCTATTAGATACTGTAGTTAAAAAGATAAGTTAATGAGAAAATGTTTATGGCAGGATGAAACCAAAGTGAGATTAGTTTGTGATGACAATAGCTTTAACCTACAAGTTTTATTCCAACACTTACTGTATATTCTTTGGGAACAAAAACTTGTATGAATATTTCCTTCTTTGGGCCTACTTGGAGAGTAAATGTGTACTACTTCTAAAATCTTGTCAACTTTTCAGGTCTAGGTATATTTAACAGGGATCTTTATTTCTACTTTAGAAAGCTGCCAATTATAGCTGATCAGTAATAGGTAAGTGAGTACCTTTGATCACAAATTATATGAGAAATTGCCTTATTAAAATGCTTTGGCCAAACAAAAGATCAATATCTCAAATCAGTTAATTACTAATGGTTGTTTCAAAGACTTAGATAAATTGCATCTTGAATATAAATTACTTAAAATGTTCACTTGCAAATATATATTTGGCTGAAACATATATTAACTAAACAAAATGGCTCAAATGTTTTAGCAGCCTCTGAGGCAACTGCAGTTTTAGGATTCTTAAGAGATGAGCATATGAACAGAAACCAAGAATTCAATTTTATAAGGAATTAAAATGAAAACAGAAATGTGTTACATATCTGAAGATCTGGAATACTCAGTTTGGAAATCAATAGGTAGCAGTATTAAGAAATGGTAAATATGTGTCTTTATAATTTAAGGGGGAAATTAATTCATCAAGAATTTTAATATATTTATTAAATCTTTCAAAAATATTTGGGCCTTATATTTTGGGGGGCTGGCTCATCATTAGCTCACATAATCTGATTTTGTCTAGCTATAGTTTTGAATCACTACATAAATTAATACAATTTTGGAAACAAACACTGAAGATCTGAACGTGATGTTGAATTATATTCATAAAACATGGAATTTGTCATCTCAAGAAGAGCTTTGGTTCCACAGTGCCTGAGGTATGGTACAGAAGTTAATTTTATGTGGATGGAAGTTAATTAACTTCCCAATGAACTGGTGGGAAGAATTACAGGTAGGTCAAAGAGACTTTAGCTATTAGCCAGCTTAAAGATACCAAGGGCAGTGTTAATGGTTGATGTACACTTTCAATTTTACACTTGTGAAAATTACAGAGATGCCCATGATTATAGCACTAAATATATCCACAAATATGTAAAAAGGATAAGAACCTGAAAATATTCAGGAATAATTTAAGTATCTACTGTGCAAACTTCAAAGTAAATGAGATGATAGTCTGAATTGCCTCAGAATCCCAAAAAGTAATCATATTATTTATTAATACATAGTTATTAATACATAATATTTTAAGAATTTCAGAAGTATAGTTGGAGAAGAGACAGTCCCTGTTTAGAAGTAGAGAAGATAGGATAAATTATTTATAAGGCTAGGGTCCTCTAAGTAGAACATAGTAAGAACATACAGTAGTGATAGAAGAACATTATGGTAGCAAATCATCTCCGAGTATCTTGAAGGATAAAGTAGTACGATGATAATTTAGGCCTCTACTCTTCTCTGACACAATGACTGAGTTTTCACAAGTCTTTTGTGGTTATAAAATTAAGTCCAGCAGAGGCTTTAAAATATCCATTCACATGCATCTATCCCAGAAAGATGATGATGTCGTCAGCCATCTACTGATAGTCTTTGCTGAAGTAAAATTCCTGCATTTAGAGTTTTTGTCGACAAGATGAGAAATGGAATATTTTCTCTTTACTGCATTCCCCCCACCCCCAATACAAAAGAGCTGTCAGTCCTTTTCCCCATTCTCTTTAGCTAGTACAAATGTATGCTGCCTGTCTAGTAATAAATAACATGAAGATGCAAAATCTTATTTGAGAACCACTTCCAATAATTCTTGCAAATGATTGCCTTTTAAGTTGAACATTCCCACATTATCCTCTCCCAGGGAGAAAATGATGTTTTTGACATCTTTGTTAAGCTTTTTGGTTAGCTGAACAAGTAAAAAGAAATCTGTATTTTTCCTGAAACTCTCGTGGTCAGATTTATTTCTTTAAGACAAATATAAGGTGGCTGAAATTTGAGAAGTGTTATGTTTTTAAACTAATATTACATTAGAAAACATATTTCCAGGCTGTTTTTTTGAAACCTTATGTCCTCCAGAGGAGTCTGACCAATTGCCATAATTCTCTACGCAAAATATTCAAAGGCTATTTATGGTTTATGGATTTTACATTCAGGAAATCTGGAAAATCAGCTGTTGTATTAAAAATACTTTGCTGCAAGCACTAATAAAATATACAACCCTAACATGCCCTCTTGTATATAACACATTAATTTAAGCACAGATAACTCTCTCAGGAAATATACTGTAATACAATGCTTCAGTGCAGCTAAAAAGATAGTTGCTTTCATCCTTACATAATAACAGCTAAAAGGAGATGAAAGTTATGGATATTATAAGATCCAAACATTAAAAGCTTACACAACCCACCTTGTGTACATGCACCAACATTTTCTGAGTCACCGTTATTTCCTTATACCAACTTATCTAACATCCTTGTTTTGTGCCCATTGGAATCAAAGGGATGCTTATCTATAGAATTCTGTGACATCCACTCCAATGTGTTTCTGCTTGCCCAGTTGTTATGGATACTTTTTAGCTTCCTCAACCTAAGAACATAAATTGAATACAAGAAGGGCAAACTGAACAGCTTCCATTTCTCCACTCTTACCTGCTTAAAGCAGCACTGCTGGGGTGCCTACCTGACTATTATGCTGTCATTGTTTCTGTGAGGAAGGGTAAAATAGTAACATTTTTAATAAACTAAAGAGAATCCTCTCCTGAGGATACACTCTTTAAGGTCCATGATTTTAGACATCATAGAACAGAACATAACAGAATTCTTTATTGGCTAAGTGTGATTGGACACACAAGGAATTTGTCTCTGGTACATAAGCTCTCAGTGTACATACAAGCAACAAAGTGATAGGTCATAGATCATAAATCACAAATATGTCACCAATGTTAATTTTTGGACATATTATGTATGATGGCTCAATTCCAAATATTGAGGGATCTGTCTCAGAAATGGTTTTGGAACTGATACATGTAGTCTGCTTGATAATGGAACCAGAAAATACATCATTTTTTTGTTTTTCTGGAACTTTCAATAATTTTTGATATTATCAATCTATTAAGGTTGGCTTAGGTCTTGTTTAGATTTAGTCCAATGTAAAAGCATTTCCTTCATTATTCAACCTCTCAGTTTATGGACTATCACAGATTTCAACCAAGTTCAAGATTCATGCATATACAATCTGATGTTTTTCTGCTTATCGGTGTTGCAACCAACATAAACACTGTTACAGACACAAACACACAGAATACTCTCGGATCCTCATTTCTGCAAGTCTTAGAATCTACCAAGGCCTGTCTATTGCACACACACACACACACTCTCCTCTAAAGTTGAGGCCCATTTGAGAGTGAAACCCAATTCAAATGGCCCTCCTAACTTTTCCTGATTGATCTTAATTGGGCCTAGCAAAGAACAATTGTTAAAAAAGAAAAATAATTGGCTTCTTCCAAGGCCCCACTGATTGAAGGCCCATTAACTTCACAGATTCCTAAAACAAACTACTAGAAATATTCCCCAATTTTGCGGTAATAAGACTTGATAATTACTGAGCTTTCTGCAAAACGGGTCTTTCATCAAATCAGCAGAAGGTAGCACTAGCAAGTTAAGAGGAACATATAAGTGTAGAGAGAGTGAGGGAGTCCAACTTTTTCTTTCTAGCAATTTCAGCAGAAAATAAGAATGCTGCCTGGATCTTATGAGCCAAGGGTGCACAGTGGTTAGGGTGCAATACTGCAGGCTACTTCTGCTGACTGCCTGTTGACTGCAATTTGGCAGTTCAAATCTCACCAGGCTCAAGGTTGACTCAGCCTTCCATCCTTCCGAGGTGGGTAAAATGAGGACCCAGGTTGTTGGAGGCTGACTCTGTAAACCGCTTAGAGAGGGCTTTAAAGTACTGTAAAGTGGTATATAAGTCTAAGTGCTATTACTATCTTGCATTCCACATACATCCAATGAATGTAGATAAAAGCCAACTTTCTGTAGATTCCACTAGGTCCCATGACTACCCAGAAATGTTTTGCTGTAACTTCATTCTACTAAAAAACTGAGAGGACAAGTCTTTACGTTAGAAAAGATCTTTAAAAAATAGGTCATCTGCTAAGATTCCAACAATATATTAAAAGTTATATAATTTTAATATATTCAATAACAACCACTTTAGGAGCTACACTTGTCTCTAGTACAACATACAAATGTCTCAGTTGTGTTTTTTTGCTCAAGTATCAAGCGTGATGAAGCGTGATTATATATAAATCTTATCTGAATGCCTAAGATCTCTTGCTAAAGGCTATACATGTAAAAAGCCCTAAAATAATGTCACAGTATTTTTCCTCTCATCTTGGTAGGCAACTTGAATGGGAAAATTTTAAGACTGATTATGTCTTAAAATTTAAGTACTGGTAGTTGTTTTATTACTTTGAATCACATGAGTGTAGAAAATCTCAATTCTGCCTTTAAAAAGAAAGCAGGGAGAATAGAGTATGTACAGTATCTCTTATTGCAGAATCACTTACAAATAAATACTTTAATGGAATATTGTAACTTAAATTGAATATTGTAAATTGCAAAGGGAATTAGTTTGAAACATTACTGTACAGCAGACTCCAATATGCAAGATTGCTGGTCTAAAGTAAACACCAATTATTCACCCTAGAAAGTCAGATCCCTCTGTAGACTTTAAGCTTGACATATACTTCCATTGTTAATTAGAACTCAGTGTTCCAACACCAGTTAGAAAATTTGTGGGTTCTCTTCTACAGGTTACAAGTATTTTCTAATCTCTTTTATACCCTCCCTGTTTTAAATATTCCACAAATAATGCAAATATTTAGATTCCCCCCATCTTATCAATAAGGTTCAAGATGGACCACAGACAGTGCATTGAAACCAAGTGCTAATAGTATCAAAGCACTGAAAATATGACAAACTATAAATGACATCAAATTCAGTTAAAATCTATTCTGCTCAATAACAATTATTTCATAGAGAAAACACAAAAAGTTGCTCATTCTGCGATTGGGTTCGTGCATTGCATTAATCATGATTTAACTATGATTTGTTCATTAAATCACAGAAGTGGGGTTCAAAGAACATATCAAGATAAAATCAAACAAATCACATTATAATTCTGGCAATATGTAAATCCAGCCTATAAAATAGCTATAAATTAGTTGTTTCTGATACTAATCTCAAAACCAGAGAAAATAACACTGGATTGAGCTTAAATATTATTGAATATGTGAATAGGCATGATGTAGTCTTTAAAATTGTCAGTATTTCCAAGAACTTTTAAGGATAAGCTTTTACCAGGTATTGAATCTAAAAAGTAAAGCTGTTGGACATGATCTAATCAAAGCTTGGAGTATCTCCAGTGATTTAAATGGGGAAAAACTATTCAGCAGCAGTTCAGCAACCTGGGAGCCAATTATATGAATGTATCAAACTGGTATAATAGGATCCCAGTGTGACCCAGGCTCATCCCAGAAGACTGAAATTTTTGCGATATGTTTCAAAAACAATGTAAGAATAGCAGATGCATCTCCACATTTCAATAGGATAGAACTGCAAAACTGCTGCCATCTAGTGACGGTCTGGATTTTTCCAGCCCAAAATCTATAGCCCTAGCACAAGGTACGGTAGCATCCATGTATTATAAGGAAAGGGGGAGGGGAGAACAGGCATACACAAGTAGAGATGTGATTGTTTTGCTATCCCACCCAACATTCAAAAATTGAAGGTTCAATATAAGATATTAGCTGCCCAGAGTTCCATAATAGTGAGATCGCAGCATATTAAACCAACCAACCAACCAACCAATCAAAAAACAAACAATGAATCAATATAGGTAATGAGTTGTTTTAAGCATGATTTCTAAAGTAAGCCTCAACAGTTGAATTTGTAGTTAACAATGAGTAATCAGCAAAGGCTGCATTGGCTAGAATCACACAACATGCTATAACAAAATTAAGCAAAGGACAAAAATAATATTTTCCCACAGATTTGTGTCCGTCCTGTCCCAATGACTTTCCAGAAGCCTTAAAAAGCTGGCTACTCTCCCAGGGTCTGGGGTAAAATGGCTGTGGTCCCCTTGTTAGATGGGTTTTGGGATTTTGGATGTACTGTCTGAACAGAAGTTAATTTTTTTATTGTACCTTTCATGTTATATATTTTGCATCTTGTTTGTTTCACATGGCCAGCCACTCAGAGTGATCTTGGCATCATCTAAATAAAATCAATCAAAAATAAAAACATGATATTCTAAAGCCAATTATGGCAACAACCCCAAACACAACTAATGAACTCCAAGCCAAAATTTTGCTACATGCCAAAATGAGTACAAATGTCCTTAGGATTGTGCTGATTCATTGCTGTGCCAAGATAAATTTAGATAGCTAGCTGATAGCAGGGACAAGGAGAAACTCCTCTGGTGAATTTGCAGAAAGAGGGTCAAGAAGTTGCTGATTCAAAATCTCCTGTGATCAGGACATTTTGCTTTGAATCCCTTACTAAGAAAGACACTGGATGAAGGAAGTGAGACAGAAATGTATTTTACCTGGTCTAAATCTGTCTCTACTATCAAGGGGAACATGAATGAAAAAGAAGACAGTTGTAATAAAGATATATAAATATTTGTGACTTGGAAGCTGCCTTTTTTCATTTTGTCTTACTGCAGGCTGGGGGAGGAGGTAGATTACCATGAAAATAATCACATTACTAAAGTTGGGTGATATTCTGTGTCTAAGATTAAGGTTTCCATTTTTTCCCTTATCTATCCTAAACAGGAGAAATTGCTTCAATCTTAGGAGGAGGGGAATTTGGTTTTTTAAAGGTGTAATAGGAGCCTTAAATCTTTCAAGGTTAAATCTCATTATTCTTTAAACTTCTTTGTCAAAGATAGAAAAAAATGTTCATTTCAGTTCTCCTAGACTGCCTCTTTCTAAGTTATTGCAAAAATGGATGCTACAAGGAGGACCAAAACTCTGTGATACAGGTGGTCCACATTTACCAATCACAACTGGGACCAGCAACTCTACCATCAAGTGATATGGTCATAAAGTGAAAGATCACACAAATACACTTAATTTAAGATGTCAGCTGATTAATTCCAGCTGAGGTTATTAAGTGAATCATCATAGGTTGTTAAGCAATCAAGTAACCCCAGCTTGCAATTTTCTGCTGGCTTCCCCACTGACTTTGCTTGTTGGAAGTTGGCTGTCACAAATGACAATCACATGGCTACAGGACACTGCAATGGCTACTTCAAAATCAGCTTGTAAGTCACTTTTTTCCAATTATACAATTATACCTTTAAATGGTGAACAAGTAGTTGGTAAGTGAGGACTCTCTAAATATTCAACCCACCTGTACTGCTCCATTAACAAGAGGTGTCATCATTGTATGTAACATGTGACAGGAACCTTTTAATTTTTTATTTATTTATTTAGAAAATTTATATTGCTGCCTATTCACACATGGCAGCTTACATGAATATAAAAACATCATATATAAAAAATATAACTAATAGAAGAAAATAATCTAATAATAAAATAATAAAATAATATAATAGCCCCCCACACCCCAGCAACAACATATCACACAAGTCATTTAATGGAACACAAGTTAAAATAGGGATGAAAATGATAAGTGAGCACCTGTTTACCCTAGACAAGTTCAAATCACCAGGACCAGATGGACTACAACCCAAGGTTCTGAAGGAACTGGCAGACAAGATCTCAGAACCACTAAATTATATCTTTCAAAGATCCTGGAGCAATGGGGAACTGCCAGATGACTGGAAAAGAGCTGATGTAGTTCCCATCTTCAAAAAAGGAAATATAAATAGATCCAGGAAACTACAGACCTATCAGCCTGACCTCAATACCAGGGAAGATTCTGGAAAAGATAATCAAGCAACGAATCAGTGAACACCTAGAAGCAAACAAAATAATAACCAAAAGCCAACATGGGTTTTTCAAAAACAGATCATGCCAGACTAATCATATTGTATTCTTTGACATGGTGACAAAATTAGTGGACCAGAGGAATGCTGTCGATATAATTTACTTGGACTTCAGTAAGGCATTTGATAAAGTAGACCATAACCTACTACTTGCTAAAATAGAAAAAGGTGGGTTAGACAGCATCACCACCAGGTAGATTTGTAACTGGTTGACCAACCGCATTCAATGTGTAGTCCTCAATGGAACTGTATCTATATGGAGGGAGGTATGTAGTGGGGCATCCCAAGGCTCGTTTTAGGCCCAGTACTCTTCAACATCTTCATCAATGATTTGGACGAGGGGATAAATGGGGAACTCATCAAATTTGCAGATGACACCAAGCTAGCAGGAATAGCCAACACTCCAGAAGATAGGCTTAAGATACAGAAGGATCTTGACAGACTTGAACATTGGGTGCTATCTAACAAAAATAAATTCAATGGTGACAAAAGGTTCTACATTTAGGCAAGAAAAACAAAATGCACAGATACAGTATATGTGGTACCTCACTCAATACTAGTAACTGTGAGAGGAATCTTGGAGTCCTAGTGGACAACCATTTAAGTATGAGCTAGCAGTGTGCAGCAGCTGCCAAAAAAGCCAACACAGTTCTAGGTTGGATAAACAGAGGGATAGAATCAAGATCACGTGAAGTTTAATACCATTTTATAATGTCTTGGTAAGGCCACATGTGGAATACTGCATCCAGAATACTGCATCCACATGCCATGATGTAAAAAAGATGTGAAGACTCTAGAAAGAGTGCAGAGAAGAGCAACAAAGATGATTAGGGGACTGAAGGCTAAAACATATGAAGAACAGCTGCAGGGTATATCTAGTTTAATGAAAAGAAGAACTAGGGGAGACATGATAGCAGTGTTCCAATATCTCAGGGGCTGCCACAAAGAAGAGGGAGTCAAGCTATTCTCCAAACCACTTGAGGACAGGACAAGAAGCAATCAGTGGAAACTAATCAAGGAGAGAAGCAACCGAGAACTAAGGAGAAATTTCCTGACAGAACAATTAATTTTTTAAAAAGCCTCTGCCAATCAGGCAACTCATCTTGGATTGTCAGAGGCTTTTAAAAGCATTTTTTCTACAACCTCTGAAGAGGTTGTAGAAGAAATGCTTTTAAAAGCCTTTGAAGATCCCAGCTGAGCCGCGCGATCATCAGAGGCTTTTTTTTTTTTTACTTTTAAAAGCATTTTTTCGGCCAAAGAGGTTGTAGAAAAAATGCTTCTAAAAGTTAAAAAAAGCCTCTGATGATTGTGCGGCTCAGCTGGGCATGGGGGGGGGGGCAGGCAGGGATTTTTGCTACCGGTTCTCCAAACCACCTGCCTCCATCACTACCAGATCGGGCGATCCAGTCCGAACTGGGAGCATTTCACCCCTGCATTTACCAAACCTTTAGCTCCTTCAAGAAGTTCAACTTAGGAGATGAATTTATAGAAAGACTGGCAGAGCCAGGGGGAGAAGTGAAAAGAGGGGTCAACCTAGAATCGCCATGTAGCCATAAATGAACTGAATCCAACCCCCTTTGAATACTATTGACCTTTATCTAAGTCTAACCAACTTAACCTAACCATTACTTTACTTTACTTTTACTTTTATTTGATTTGTATACCGCCCTACTCCCGAAGGACTCAGGGCGGTGAACAGCCAACAATAAAATACATACATACAAAATTTAAAAAATAGAAATAAAATCGAATTAAATAGTTTGGCCCAGACAGATTAAAACCCCAATCAATTTAAAACAGATTTAAACTTTGAAAATTAAAAAAATATTAAAAATATTAAAATATTAAAATTGTTTAAAAAGAGGGAGAAAGTTAGGCCAGGCCTGCCTGGTGAAATAAAAAGGTCTTTAGAGCGCGGCAGAAGGTGTGCAGATCTGGGATCCTCCGTATCTCCGGGGGGAGCTCGTTCCAGACAGTAGGTGCCCCCACAGAGAAGGCTCTCCCCATGGGGGCCGCCAGTCGACATTGTTTGGCGGACGGCACCCGGAAGAGCCCCTCTCTATGAGAGCGTACCGGCCGGTGGGAGGCTATTGGTGGTAGTAGGCGGTCCCGCAAGTACCCAGATCCTGAGCCATGGAGCGCTTTAAAGGTGGTAACCAAAACCTTGAAGCGCATCCGGAAGACCACCGGGAGCCAGTGCAGCTCACGCAGGAGGGGTGTTACATGCAATGGTGGGATTCAATTTCAAAGTGGTGGGTGTGGCTTGGCAATCATGTGACTGGGTGGGCGTGGCTAGCTGGTCACGTGACTGTGTAGGCATGGCTAGCTGATCATGTGACTGTGTAGGCGTGGCTAGCTGGTCATGTGACTGTGTAGGCATGGCTAGCTGGTCATGTGACCGGGTGGGCGTGGCTATGTGCATAGGGACTACTCAGAGGGCTGAAAAAAGTTATTTCTGACTGGGCCTCGCACTTTTGACCGGTCCTCACACTTATGACCATCCTCACATTTATGCCTGTGCAGCTTTCTTAACAACCCTGTCACTCATTTCACAACTGCTTCTCTTCACCATGGTGACAAGATAGGGCAAAAACGTAAAATGTGAGGACAGTCATAAGTTCGAGGACTGGTCAAAAGTGCGAGGACCAGTCAAAAATAACTTTTTCAGCCCTCTGAGTAGTCCATATGCATAAAAGGATACAGCAATAAAGAGGGATGAAGGAAGGGAAGGGAAATTAGAGTAGGAGGGAGGGTAAAAGAGGGAGGAAGAGAGGAGGAGAAGGAGAAAGGAAGAAGAAGTAGGGAGGAGAAGAAGAGGGGGAGGAAGAGAAAGTAAGAAGGAAAGAAAAGAGAGAGGTGGTAGGTTTGAGGAGAAAGATTGCTGTACAATAAAAAAGATGAAAGGGAAGAAAGCCAACCCCAAACAAATATAAAGATATTAAGATAAAGAATGAATTGTTAAACTTTAAAGAATAAAAGAGAACAAATATGAATAAATAACAATAATTAGAAACACACATACAAACATACAATGTATTTTCTTTGAACAGAGTATTTGGTCGGTTCACAAATTTAAACAGTGTTTAGTCATTTCAATTAAATTTACAATTTCTATATTTCCTTTTTGCCATATTTATTCCTCATCTATTTTTGTAAAAAACCAATATTACCCTTCATCCTCATCTCTAATCTTAATCAAATTCAATTTTTCCCTTCTATTCTATATTATACCCCTTCCCATTGTCATCTATTTTTATATCCATCCTCACATTGGTTAATTATGTAATATTAGTTGTTTAATATCAATTCAACACTTTAATATAAATCAATTAGTTATATAACTACCTTTTTTGTATATTAATCAATATGAACATGAATATTCCAATTATTTCCATGCAATCCAATTTCTTACAAATCAATTAATTATATTTACCAATAATAATAAACCAAATAATTTCCCCCATATATTCCTCCAAACAACAACTTAATCATTTCTGCTTTCAGAAATATACAATTAATAGTATCTCAATTATTACAATTCCCTAATTAAATAGAGCTTTTTGTGTGTGTGTGTTTTAAAATCTTGAACTCTCCTCTTTTTCCCTAAATTTCCCATTGTTTGCACCTACCTTTTTTGGTGAGGAAAAAGAAAAGAAATCTGCCTGCCTAATTTTCCAACTTGCAGCAACAGCAAAGCCAACAGCCTCTTTACTTTCAGTTTTGTTTTTCAGTATAGCTAGGGGAAAAAAAATCTGCTCCAGCAAGCAGCAGAGCCCTGAGCAAATCAGCTGAGAGCAAATCAGCTGAGACTCGGGAGCTGATCTAAGCAAGGGCTAATTAGCCTATGCTGAAGCTCCGCGGGCCAATAAAATTACAAAAAAACACCGAACCAATAAATAGTGGTGCAGAGGGGCGGGGCAAGCCAGCAATTTAACAAACAGTTCGGCTGCACCACTGGCTATAGGACGGCCCTTTGAAGCCCCGCAGCAAGAATTTGAACAGTTTTTTTTCCTCTAGCCATCAGCTGGGACTCTGGAGGCAGCAATAGATTGGGAGTGGGCGGGGTAAGCGAACAGCCGGGGATCCAACAGAGCAGAGAGTGAGGGTGAGTGAAGGCGTAGAAGTTGCTTTCTCCATCCTGCTCTCTTGCGTCCGGAGCCAGTGGGGAACCACATGGCAGCCCACGTGGATCCCAGGCAGCAGAACTCAGGCTAGGGAAGGGGTGGGCAATTGTGGCTCTTTTACAACCTGTGGCCTTCAACTCCCAGAATTCCTGAGACAGCCAAGCTGTATCAGGAATTCTGGAAGTTGAAGTCCACAGGTTGTAAAAGAGCCACAATTGCCTACCCCTGGCTAGGGTAGGCTGGCGCCGCGCGGGTGGGAGGCGGGGTGGGGCGAGGGGCGGGTGAGCCAGCAATTTAACAAACAGTTCGGTGTGCTGCGGGGGCCAATAAATTACAAAAAAACACCGTTTGTTAAATTGCTGGCTCGCTCGCCCCATTTATTGGAATAAATAGTAGTGCGGAGGGGCGGGGCAAGGGGCGGGGTGAGCCAGCAATTTAACAAAGGGTTCGGCCGAACCCCCTAGAACCGGCAGAATCCCACCACTGGTTACATGGGAGTGCCATGTAACTCTCATGGTAACTTCTCATTAATTGAGAAGATTCCTGTGCATTGGCTTTTAGCAATAAATCTGTTAATTGAACTTTCATGAGTGGACCTGGTCTTTTGCACCTGATAGAATTTCATCATAATTCATTAATTAATTTCAGTTAGCTATAATTCAGCACTGGTTATTCCAACTGGGAAAAAATACCTAAAGAAAAATTATACTGTAATTACTAGCCCTTGTATTTATTATGTTTGTTTGTTTATTTATTAAATGGAACATTTTGCCTCTGCTGTTCGGGTATTCACTTTTCACAAGACAATTAAAAATTATCTTTTTCCAAAAAAATCCTTTTTGTGTGGATGATAGATTAGGTTATCTGCCTTTATACACTGGTTTTGGTATCTTAAGATTTATATTCACTTTTATTTGTGCTTCATTGTTAACCACCTTGCCTGCAAAGCTGCAAAGCATATAAGCATATACTGTACAAAGTCACTACAAATACATTTGCTAATTAGGCAGCATATGTATTAAATAAATATACAGAGCATTAAATTAAAGTACAGCGAATCATAACTCTCATATATTCTGTAGTTTTGGCAAACTATGCTGACACTGGGCAAATTAAAATAATATATATTGGCTTCCACTAGATTGTATAATATGAACTTTTTAAAATATTTGAAGTTTTATAAAACTTCAGTCAGCCTGAATTATCTATGCTTGATAGCACTTAGGTGTTATTTTTGTATTACACTATATATTCTATTGCTTCTTTGTGTGAGTCCACACATGAGCATGCACTACACGCAGTCCTCAACTTACAACTACAATTGTGCCCCACATTTCCACTGTTAAGCAAGACAGTTGTTAAGTACGTTTTGCCCCATTTAATGAATGACCAAAATGTCACATGGAAGAAATGAATGATGTACTAAATGTTTGTTTGTCTTAAAAAATAAAAATAAAAATAAAATGACTTTTTTTGCTACAGTTGTTAAGTGAATCACTGAAATTGTTATGTTAATTAAATGGTTGTTAAATGAATCTGGCTTCCCCATTGACTTTGCTTGTCAAAAGGTTGCAAAAGGTGATCACATGACCTGGGACACTGCAACCATCATAAAGACATGCCAGTTGCCAAGTGTCTGAATTTTGATCACATGACAATGGGAATGCTGCAATTGATGTAAATGTGAAAAACAATCATAAGTCACTTTTTTTAGTGCTGTTGTAACTTGGAATAGTCACTAAATGAATAGTTGTAAGTCAAGGACTACATGTATAACCCTATGAAACCCAGATACAGGTTCACTTTATAATATATGAAGAAGGATCTATTTTTGCGATCAGTGTGGGCATTCCTTTTCGACAAGTGAGAATATTTGGAATTTTGAGGGCATATTATAGAGTTAATGATTCCCATGATTCAATGATTGACAGGAAGAATCACAAAGAGACCATTTTACTAAAGGAGATATTGCTCTCCATCCTTTCAATTCCCCACCCTACCGGCACCATCTTCAAATGCTTTCCATCACTTCAAGTCTTATTTGTGCTTTTTTCGGGTAAGACAGCAAACTATACTGTAGACCCATATAGTTTTTCTTTTTAAAAAAATATCTCTGGGTTATATGTAGAAATCAGAAATATTTTCTTAAATAAAAGACTGGTGCTTTGCTTTGCAGGAAGCTAGACTCTGAATTTTTAAAAACTTTTAAAAATTCAGGAGAAACCTACCAGGCATCTTAAAAGATGTCCATGGGCACAAAAGCATCCTGAGGTATTCCCACTGGTGTCCCAGGACTTGATACAATGAAAGAGAAGATGATAGGGAGTATAAACAATACCGATTATGTTGTCTCCCAATACATTCTAATAATCTTAGTAGTAAAAATATACAACATGTACCCAATAACTTTAATAGTATCAAACTCAATTGTTCCAAAACTGGAAGGATTTTTTAAATCCTCCTATAATCAGAATGAACTGATCTCATGGTGGAGAAAAATTCAAATTAAATTCATTCAGATTACAGATGGTCCTCAATTTATGACCAGACTGGAGTCCAAAATTTTGGTCACATGCTGTTCCAGTTTAAGGAATACTTAGCAGATCTTTCAACATTGTGCAGAATGTAAGAAGGATGTACAATGTCCCTTTGGTTGTTTAATGTATTCATGGATAAATGTGGAAGAAATGCTCATGATGAAGTTATAAGTGTATTGCTTGGAAACATGAATGTGTATGCACTTTTCATTAGAGATGATGCCATATTATTGGCTGAGGTACTATTTGATGCAATAAGGAACATAAATCTGAAAATGTATGTTTCAAAACCGAGATATTTTATATTTGACAAGGAAAAAGCAGTGAATTATTCCATGTTATACAGTGTACATATATGGTAAACACTAAAATACATGAATTTGTGTACCTTGGAAGAAATGTTTACAGACAATAGGAAAATGAATGGAAGCATTTAAAGAGGTGCAGATGCTGGTACAATGGTCTGTTGCAAAAATGAACTCTGAACTTTCATTATGGCTCATTCAAAATAGCTGTGTTTAAGAATACGTTTCTGCACATTTAGTTATACTAAAGTGATAATTAGGTAGATCAGAAGAAACATAAAGATGAGTTGGATGCAGTGGAAATAGTACCTTGATGTATGTGTGGTTTAAAAAAAATAGGATGAAGTATGAATGGATGCTGAATTAATGTAGTCTGCAATTAAAAGCAAGTGGGAAATAAGTGGGCTGGTCAATGAGAATCCAATAGCAAAATATAATTTTGAGAGAAAGAGGACAACACTGAATATGTTAAGTTGCATTAAGTTACTGAGATCCTTTAAGAGAGAAAAATAAGGTTTAAAAAGCAAAAATGCAAAGCGGTACATGGATATGCTGAAAACAAGGATGGTTTTGTTTTGTTTTTTTTAATTTGATTTATATGCCGCCCTTTTCCGAAGACTCAGGGCGGCTTACAATGTGCTCAGCAATAGCCTTCATCCTTTTGTATATTTATACAAAGTCAGCTTATTGCCCCCACAACTGGGTCCTCAATTTACCTACCTTAGAAAGGATGGAAGGCTGAGTCAACCTTGAGCCTTGGTGAGATTCGAACCCTGCAGTAATTGCAGACAGCTGGTCTTAATAACCAGCTTAATAACAGGGTGCCTTAAAGCCCTGTACTACCAAGGCTCTTTGGTTTGCAAGGACATAAAGACAGGGAGATGTATAGTGAAGGGTATTCATGTAAAACCATATTTAGATTTCCTTTTCTTACCTCTGTATTTGACTTGTTATTTCTTATTCCTTTTCTGTGCTTTACATAATATTGGTTATCTCTATAGGGAATAGTATAATGGATATATATTTATGCTGAACACTGGACATCTAGCAATATTGCATCAGTTAATAAAACTGCAGCAGCTGTTCTCCTTCAACTCACGTAGTTTGAAAACCCTCCAGTGAGATGCTCAAGAAGGAAAAAAAGGTGACTTAAGCGTTCTGTTACTTAGATTGTAGGAGAATGGTAAACGTTTATTGGACTTGATGCAACTGCATTTTAATTGTTCTTACAACCAAATAAATGCAAAATTTAATTTATCCTTCACATTAAAATCTACAAAATTACAAAACTGTTGTGCTGGTTATTCAAGAGCCTACTAATAGTGTGAGTATTGTATTTTTGTTAATTATACACATTTTCAGTGATTTAAACAGTGCATAAAATCATTGTGTGTGTGTGTGTGTGTGTACACACACACACACACATATAAAAACAAAAACTTTTTTTTTAAAAAAAAGAAAGCAAAACATTGTGGCTTTCCCCTCTATCAGCTATCTGTGGTGGATAAATATGACTGACCCAAAGTGCTTTTTCCAAAAGGCAACTGGACTTTCTTGGCTTTTTTTTCCTTTTGTTTGAAATCGCTTCACATGCCGTGCAAGAGTATTGTAAAACAGAAGCTTCTTGATGAGTCCAGTTGCCTTTTGGGATAACCATGACCTGGATGATTGAGAAATGCCATAGATGGTAAGGATGACTAAAGAATGCATATGCTTCACCAAACTAGGGCCATGTAGCATTAAAATGGAAAGATGACTCAGACTGATATCTCCAGTATACGTCTCTAGTTTTTGATGCTGGACCAGGACAGGAATATTCCTTGCAATCAGTGACAGGCTGTGATTATCAGAATTGGAGCATTCCTTTCTTTCACTTTCAAAGTTGCAGATACATAGTTTTCTTTTCAAAAGTGTGTATTGTTACTTAGTAAACTATGGATATAACACAGTAGGCATTGCTATTGCAGAACTCACAAGGGATGTTTTCATATTATAGCTTCAGCTGGTCATACTGTTTACCATAGATCTATACTCCTTGAGAGCCTACTTTTTCCTTTGATACTCTTATATAGTATTTGTGCCTTCAAGTCAGGAAGACATCTGCAGTTTTTTGGCAAAGTTTTTCAGAAGAGGCCTGTCATTGCTTATTTCCTGGGGCTGATAGAGACTGATTGGCCCAAGATCACCCAGCTGATCTCATGACTAAGGCATTACTACAGTAGAACACATGGTCTCCTGCATTCTAGCCTGGTGCCTTAACCATTATGCCACACTGGCTCTCATATCTACTCTTTATAGCCTAAATATATTAAACCCACTGGCGGAAAAGGAAACTATACAGATGCATCTGCATATCACTTTATATATTTTTTTATTTTCATGTGAGAAAATGCTTAGCAAGAGCTGCATATCAATCAGTGCTATTTTGTCCTGATTTCTTTTTCAGGGCAAATAGAGTTTACCTAAATGATAAAATACCAATTCCCTTTATAGCAGATTACCTCCAGATTCAAATGAGATCAAGGCTGCATCCATAATTTTCAGAAAGGAACTAATAATCATATGAATAGTCTGAAGTGAATGGTTTGTATTCAGACAGAATATTGATGACTGACAATGTTTGATGCTATTGTTCAGGGTCTGAAATAAGTTTTTATTTGATATTAAATGTCAATATCCAAGGTGTCAGACAACCCACCAGGTGAATATGATAGTCCACCAGGATTATATAAATGTTTTAAGTCCTAAAGAAGATCTTATCAGTTTAGAACTGGAAGAAAATCAACACCAACTAAGCACAACAAAATGGCATTATTCAACTCATCTTTATGAGAATACACTTGAGAATTTGAATAAAGAAAACGAGCCAGTGGTTTGTTCATTAAGCCAACTTTTCAGGATCTCTTAAATGTGATCCACCACATTGGAAAAGCCAATGCATATAAGTGGCCTAGTATTTGATGTCAAGTCACTGATATCACCACAAAATAATATGACAGCCACAATATGAATTTAGTGACTTTTTCCAGGACTACTCACACTGTTGATTCTTCCATTTTTAACTAATCCATCCAACTATAGGCAAGCCCTTCTTCCCAAGAACCTCTACAAACAGAGCTTGATGAACTATTCAGTGCAACAATTCCATGTCCTGTCACTTGTAGGAGAAAGAAGTACCTATTTCATGGGATGGAATCCAAAAGCAGCCATCTAATTCAGGAGGGGGGGGGAAGAGTGCAGTGGCTCACCCTCTCCATTCTTGCTCCCAGCAGTTTACATTTCACTTTTTTTTACATAAAGGGCAAGTACAGGTAGTCCTCGATTTACAACTATTCGACTCCTCGAAGTTACAGCAGCACTGAAAAAAGTGATCATTTTTCACACTTACAACAGTTGCAGCAACCCCACAATTACATGATCAAAATTTGGATGCTTGGCAACTGGCATATATTTGAGAGGTCCTTGGTGCTCTCTGAGCTTGGTTATTTTCTTGCAGACATTTCATTACCCAAACTAGGTAACGTCATCAGTGCTAATAGTCTCCTTACTAGCAATGATGATATTACCTAGTTTGGGTAATGAAATGTCTGCAAGAAAACAAAACAAGTTCAGACACCATCAAGGGCCCCTCATTTCAACCCTGGGCTACAAATATTCTCCTTTATTGGCATATATTTATGACGGTTGCAGTGTCCAGGAGTCATGTGATCACCTTTTGCCAGGTTCATTTAACTGTGCTACTAACTTAACAACTGCAATGATTCACTTAACAGCCGTGGCAAGAAAGGTTATAAAATGGGGCCAAACTCACTTAATAGCCCATCTTGTTTAGCAATGGAAATTTTGGGCTCAATTGTGGTCCTAAATGGAAGACTACCTGCACTGGGGAATATAGAATAGACTAGAATAGAATTTTTTATTGGCCAAGTGTGATTGGACACACAAGGAATTTGTCTTGGTGCATATGTACATAAAAGATACATTCATCAAGAATAGTAAGGTACAACACTTAATGATAGTCATAGGGCACAAATAAGCAAATATACTCTCAAATCCTGATTTTGTGTGTCATCCAACCTGGTGCAGAATTTAACAAGGAACAGATCTATAGCTTTTGCTCAGTGTCTTAAACTCCGGAGGGGGGAAAAATAGCTTTGGAAGTTCGTTTGGCACGAAATGGGCCATTGCACAAGGCAGGCGGGTGGGAGCCTCGCCTCGCCTCACTTCACCTCAGAGGCAGCGCGACTCGCGTTCGCGGTCGGCCTTTCTGCACCGGGCACCAATCTCTACCTAAGGAACGTGGGGTATTTGCCTTCCACGCGAGACTCTTCCAAGGGAAAGCAGCCCACGACGGGTCCCTATTTACAGCCGTCCTCGCTTCTCCTTCCACCTCCCTCAAACTCCTCTGCCGCTCGCTGGCCTCGCCTCGGGACTAGTAGGAGTCGTATTGGAGGGAGCGGAGGAGAAAGACGAGGCGGTTCGTCGCTGTACCCCAGTAGCCTCTGTTCTTCTCCGGGTCGTTTTTTTTTTTTCCCCCTCTCTCTCTAAAAGTAACCCGCCTGCTCGCAGATTTAACGGGCGGAATGAGCGCTCGCTCTTTACTTCTCTAAGGAAACAACGAAATGGGTCCGCGGTCTCCTCACACTTCCAGGACTCTAGAAATCGAGAGGGCATCTGCGGGGGCAGCGGCGGTGGGGAGCAGTCCGCTTGGGTCCAAGCGCACAATGTTAATTCGCCGCCCCCTTATCTGAACCCGCCAGAGTTTGCCAAACGGGGTTTCAAAGACACCCCCCCCCCAGTCCTCGCGGAGTGTTTGTAAGGTCTCCGACAGAGCCTCATGAGGGAAACCCCGCGCGCTTCTTGGCGGCTTAGAGAGCCTCGCTGCCTCCAGCGCTCGGGAACGAGCAGGTGAAGCGAGCGCCAGTCCGCAGCCCTCCGCAGCAGCGGATGGCGCCGCACTACAGGCGCGGAGCTCCACCAAAGGGATACTTGGACGGCGGTCGCCCCAGCCAAAAGAACAAGAGATCGCGCCGGCGGACACGTCCCTTTCGTCCCGGCACTTTCCGCGGAAGCGGGATCCTCTCCTTTTCCTCTAGCCTCTCCAGAAGCGCCGTTTTTTACGCGCTTGTTCCCGCTCCCCAGGCGCGTCCTCGGTCTTTCTCCCATCTTAGATCGGAAGACGCTCGCCGCAGTCTCAGTCGTTTCCGAGGGTTACATCTGGACGGTGGAGGCCACCTCAGAAACGGGGGGAGGGCATCCTCAGGACCTTCCCGGTTATTTCTGAGAAAGTGCTCCCTCGCCCCCAAAGAGACGCCGCCGTCGTTTCGACACTTCGTTTGCCCAAATTGAGCCCGGCTTTTGGGAAGACGCCGTCGCGTCTGGTCCTCCGATCCTTCCCTTTTGTAAAGAGCCTTCCCCCCCCCCGCCCCGAATTTCCTCCCTCGCGCTTTCTGACAGCGCTTCCACATGCCGTCGCTCTCCCCATCAGTCCCCCCAATTCATCCTTGGTTTCTGTCTCACCCTTCTACAAGCATCTCCAGGATCGGGATTTCGGTCCCCACAAGGAAGAGACGGGGGACTTAAAACTCTCATTCTGTCACCCCAATAGTTCTCTGCCATCCTTAGTATCGATTCTAGGTGCTTTAAGCCTACCTCTCCCCACCCCATCCCCCCACCCCGTTCGCCAGTTCGTACGAGTGTATCGATGTCGTCGAGTAAGCGAGGGACGGCCACTGTAACCCCGCTTCTCAACACCATCGACGCCGATAGTGGCTCTGTTCCCACGCAGTAGTCCCCCTCCCCTCCGTGACCGAAATAACCGCAGCTGTCACAGAAAACTCCCGTTCTCCTCAACTCCGTCTCCCCTACCATCGTCCCCTTCCCGAAAAAAACAGCCTCCGCAACAGATGCTACCCCAGCCCACGAGCATCGTCTCCCCACGTCGAAAGACTCGGAGAAAAAAAAAATCGAGCCGAAAGACACAACCCCCCCCCCAAGCCTCCAGGCTTTTGACTCCAGTGGTCCAAGGTGAACCCCCTCTGTCCCCCAATAACTATTACAAACCCCGCTCAGAACCACCACGCCGAGGCAAACCCCAACCGCAGCACCATCAATGGCATCGCTTCCCTCTTAATAATCCCCCCCCCAATTGACTTAATCCTACCAGCTCTTTCCATGTCCACCTCGGACACCACCACCCTCTTCCCCGAAATCCACACACTCCGAGAGTTTGCAGCGCTAATTCACAGCCGGCCAAACATCTTTGCTCAGCTTGGCAGGTTTTAAATCTTCGGCAAAAGGTATACTGAAGGTGTGTATTTGTGTGTGTGTTTGTGTGTGGAGGGGTAAGCTTAGATGCCCCCTCCTGCCCCCGCCCCAAACCAGCACCACCACACGAGGGTCCTGGGCGGTCTTGCTCATTGGCTGCCCGCTTACCTTTTTCAGCGCGGACATTCTAGTGCATTATTCATTTAGCGTATAGTGAGTTGCATGCTGCGTTCAACGAGTCAGGTGAAGGATTGTAGTGGCAATAACAGTGGTGGCAATAGTGAAGGTGAAGAAGAAGAAGAAGAAGAAGAAAAGAGGCAGAGAAGTATGCATAATGAACATTATCCCCCGGGTGTATTTGTCTCATAGACTCGCGCGCGGCCGCCACACATTCGGGAAAACGGCGCCGCTGGATAAGTTCCCTTGTCGCGATCCAGGCGCTGTCCGGCTGCTCCGTAAAAAGCGGCTTGGCGCGCTGTGAGCAAAGCGGCTTCGCTCGCTGCTGCCGCTGTCCGAACCGCTCTCGAGGCGGAATTCTCACCGTTCTGCGCAGCCGCGCACGGCCTCCCTTTACCCTCCCCTCCAGAGCTCGGCAGGCGGGGCTCGGTTCAGTCCCCGGCCAGGCAGCCCTAGAAGGGAGGGCTTCCCCGCCCCTTGGAACGCTAGCGTAAGGACCGCCCCCTTCACAGCAAGAGCCAATGAGAAGCCAGGGCCTCTGCAGATTAGATACACCCGGATGGAAAGAGGAAGGTGGGAGTGGGTCGGAGCAGCAGCAGCAGCAGGAGGAGAAGGTGGAGGGCTGTATTTCAACCGGGCGCTATGATTCCCCCTCTGCGAGGGTTGTGAGCCTTTGCTGTTTTTGTGCACCTCTCTGGGACACATGGCCTTGAACAGGAGGAGTGAAGGTGAGGCGGCGGGGCGAGCTGGGGAAGCAGGCAAACAAGAACGTCGCTGTGCAGGAAGCATAGAGATCAAGCGGAGGTGGGATGGACAGATCTCTCTCCCCCCCCCTTCCATTCCGAGGTGCAGTACTGTAGTAGAACTTGCTGCGATCGGTAGAGAAGAAAGCTTTGTTTATCCCACAGGTGCTTTTTCAGGAGGCAACTGGACTTTCTTGTTTTTTCTTTTGAAGACGTTTCGCTTCTCATCCAAGAAGCTTCTTCAGCTGTGTCAGGATAATGGGGAATGGAAGGATTTATATTCCTTGCAGACAGCTGGTCTGCATCCTTTTAGAGGGTAGCAAGCAATACCCACTTCCATTCCCCACTATCCTGACAGAGCTGAAGAAGCTTCTTGGATGAGAAGCGAAACATTTTCAAAAAAAAAAACAAAGTCCAGTTGCCTCCTGGAAAAGTACCTGTGGGACAATCATGACCTGGATGACTCAGAATCTGGACAGACTGTAAGCTTTGTTTATGTTTTGGGCATAGACAAGGTACTAATTGGTAACAAGAAGAGTCTTAACACTTTTCTGCTGTTAAGGGGTGAGAAGATTTGAAGAAGCTTTGGAAAGAGGTCATCAAATAGGGTGGGAGGGAGAGAGAGAGAGAGAGAAATTAGGTTTGCCTGTCACCTGGGTTGGTGGGCAAAGTAAGGTTCTATAGTAGTGAAGCTGACAGGTAACACAGGTTTATCTGTTTCGGTTCCACCTCCAGGTAATTCACAGAGTTGCCAGGAAGCATGATCAATGTGCAGTCCAGAAAATCTGAGAAATGCCATACCAGGAAAGGATGGACTCTGTTATTAAGTCACATCCTAAGGTCCCAAAATTGGGGATTGCTGAATGTCAACTTAGATACTGCAATTGCTAAAGAAAGTGTGTTTGTCAAGAGAGTTAACCAAGTGCTGAAAAATGTATTTCAGTGAGTGATTTATGACATTATATATTACTAGTTTTTATTTCTCTAATATTACATCATACTGATAAAATTTTTAATGTTTTTAAGAGTGTGCCTAGGACCTTGAGAGGAATTGATCTATATAACAGATAAAGCCAATTTGCCAGGAATGCAGCAAACCACAATTTTGAAACCCTATTTACAGAGATGGACCTACTATTACAGAGAGTGAGGCAGGTTCATCCAGAGTGAGTAGCAGGGAGTGGGTAATGACAAGGACAAGATTACCAAGGATAAAGTGGTCTCCCAGTCCCCCCCTAAATTAGCTTGTAATGTTCAGATATAGTAAAATAGTATGTCCTGTTGTCAATGTTAAAATAAGACAACAGTGGAATTTGTAAACTGGAAAAGTTGACAACTTATTCAGGCTGCAAATAACTTGCACCAGCCCTGCAACTACGGTAGATCTTGGAAGACAAATTAGAATGACTAGTGGACTACCTACTAATGGAGTTGACAATATGCAAATTGCACTTGTAATTACATTGGGAAGACTTTTGTAAATCTTGGAAGTTTCAAATCCTTCTGGCTTGATTTAGAGGGAAATATCAATGAACAGCCATTAGTCTAGTATAGGCATTCTTGTCTACTATCCCTCTAATTTTTACCATGATATGGTGGGGTGGCATTCATCATATCTGCTGTCATAATGAAATCCTAGTGCGGAAGATACAAAAATGTTTATTTAGTGTTTATATCCAGCCTTTATTTTATAAATTACTCAAGGCAGTAAATGTATTATTAATTCAATTTGTATGCTGCCCTCTCCGAAGGGGCGTACCTATTTTATTTCCTCCTCCTGTCTTCCCCACAACAGCCACCCTGTGAGTTAGGTTGGGCTGAGAAAAAGGGACTGGCCCAAAGTTATTCAGCTGGCTTTAATGCCTAAAGCAGGACTAGAACTCACAATAGCAATAGCGCTTAGGCTTATATAACATTTCGTAGTCCTTTACAGCCCTCTCTAAGTGGTTTACAGAGTCAGCATATTGCCCCCAACAATCTGGGTCCTCATTTTATCGACCTCTGAAGGATAGAAGGCTGAGTCAACCTTGAACCGGTCAGAATCAAACTCTTAGCAGTTGGCAGAATTAGTCTGCAATAGTGCAGTACTGAATCTAACCACTGCGCGGTCACAGCACAATCTCCCTGTTTTTAGCCTGGTGCCTTAATTAATCTCTAGGTCATTATTCCTCTACAAGTGAGAGGTTTACAGAAACAGTGTTATGGCAGGAACATAGTGCAGTGAGTGGGACAGCATTTTGATGAAAATTATAAATTATTTCCATTGACTCTCAAATCAAAAGACAGCAAGTCACAAATTAGGGCTGTTAAAACTCTAGTGTTCTTCCCCAGTTTGCTTTTTAGGACCTTACTCTATTGGTATTCAGAATGTGTTCTGAAATGATATATGTAGGAGGCAGGGGCAACTCCATGATGATTTTGGGTTTTTTTTTTTTCTGTAAGCATATTCATTAAAATGAATCGGAAGCATCACCTGACCAGTCATTACCAAATCACAATCAAGATACTTGCCCCAGAGCAATCCAGAACATGGAATGTCTGGTGCCAAACTTTTGTATGCCATGAAAAAGTTTCTTGCATTGAGGGAAAATAGGAATGGCTAGATTCATACCCCACAGTATGCTATAAAATGCCTCGCCAAATCTTGTCTCAGTATGTTCCTATGATTCCAACTATTGAGCACTGTAAACCTCAGTATAAGAAGTGTAGTGCAAGATGGCAGCACCGAACTGACCTTGGTTGATCTTTAAAAAGTAATCAGGGTTGGACCTGGTTAGTGTTTATATGGTAGATACAAAGATTTTAGGCTAGATTTAGAGCAGGGATGTCAAACTGGATTTCTTCGAGGGCCGGGTAGTTCTCCACCAGCTGGGGGGTGGGTGGGGAGATGGGACAGACACCTCCTGCAGCATCCCTTCACGCCCCATTTTGGCTGGCAGAATGCTGCAGGAGGCCATCCAGGTTGAAAATGGGGTATGGGGGGGGGGTGTTTTGGCTGCCTGAGGCACCGTGGGCAGATCCTTTGCTATTTCCAGGCTAACCCCACAGGCCAGATTTAAGCACCCCGTGGGCCTTGAGTTTGACACCCTTGATTTAGAGGGTGAAAATATCCTGGAAAAAGGCAGTAGTGAATCTCTTCATATTATTTCCAAAGAAGGTCAATGAAGATATGCATTGTTATATGTGAGGATGTCTAATATAATGTCTTTAAAATCCATGGTTTTAAATACTTCAACTTTGTATGTATGATCCCCAGCTAGAGAACGTAAACAATGATGGGCTGCTTGTCAGAGGAATAAATCTCAGTTTGTAAATAATGCTAGGATAATGAGTTCTAAGATATGATTTGTTCAACCTGTTCAGATAGTTGGAAAATCTGAAGAGTAGCAGTTGGATAGAAGGAAAGAGCATAAATGTGCATTTACAATGGGTGTGAGTGCAGCCAAAATATTAGTTTTGCTTATCTTTAAATCTATTACTAGGTTTACTATATCATTTAGTTACTCCAGTGAAATTAGTGGAATGACAAAGAGAGCTAGATTTGTCACTATTGTAAAATGCAGATAAGGGTTCTTGAAGTGGTTGTAAAACAGTACAGCCAGTTACCATTGGAACTTTTCTCTACTATTGACGTAAAGGAACAGCTATCCTTTGGGTCAGCAAAAAAGATAAACAATATAATTATTGTCAGTTCCACTCTTTCTTTATAGCTGTTCTGGCCAAATTATGTGATTCAAACTGATGGGTTTGCTAATATACCCTTCTGCTCGTCTCTCTAGAGAGTGCAATTCTTCCCCCTTGGTAAATGTCATCTGTAGCTTGGAAAAGCCAAGCTGTTTTATTTATTGATTCTGTGTCATTTTTGCCCATTGCAGCATTTCATCTCATAGAAGTTCACCATCACACCAGTTCGGGTTTGCACAAATCCCGCCTCTGCCCTCAATTCCCCTTCTCTTAAGTTTTGTTTGTAAGAATATCTTATATATCATTTGAAGCTGGAAGAGAAGATTGACTTGACCACATTAAGGAAACTGACAAGAAGTGTTTGGAATTTGGAGATATTTATCTCTCCATTCCTTGAATTCTTCTGCAAAATCATCTCTTTTCAATAGCATAAGTGGTAGTGTAATATTATGCTTATGTGTAATGGATAAAAGGTTGAGGAGAACAAGAGAAAGGGATGGGCTGGAAGAAGCAAGTAGGTTTATATATAGATATCTTTACAGGTACATTTGAAAAGGAAATGGGGAACAAAGAAAAGATCTGGTTTTAGATAAAACCATACACATCTGGCACAACAACCACAGACAGGTGCTTTGCTGTTCCTTGTTTGTTTATGACCTTCAGACATCTGGCAATTGCCTGGACATTGGCTGCAGTTTTCTTGGCAACACTTTTTTTCCCCCCAGAAATAATTTGCCCTTCCCTGATTTTTAGGGTTAAGAATTTGTCTAAGGTCACCAGCCATATGGGATTAGAACTCACAATCTCTTGGTTTTGAAGCCTGATGCCTTAACAATATACAAACTGGCTCTCTTCTTGTCCTAGCTCAGAGGTGTCAAACTCAAAGCACAGGGGACAGATCCAGCCCACGGGGTACTTAGATCTGGCCCAAGGGGCCGCCCTGGGAACAGCGAAGGACCGGCCCATGGTGCTTTTGCCAGTGAAAACAGGCTCCCGGGCTCCGTTTTTGACTGCCAGGGCCTCCTGCAACTCTCTGCCAGTGAAAATGGCGCTCAAAATGGATTTGATTTGCATACCTGTTCTAATGGGTCCCTGTCACCTTAAGCAGGGACCCATTAGAACAGGTATGTTCACCTTAAACAAAGTGAGTACAGACCGGTTTAATATTGGCCTGGAAACTAGATAGGTCTAGTAATGTAAAGGAACAATATGGATTGCTGGAATATATTGGAGTCTGTTTAAACTTCAAGTATTTTATCTTGTTACTTCTGTACATTTTATGTCATCTGTCTTTTCTGCATGCTTCACGTTTCTCTTCTCAATTGCCCTTTTAATTCATTTTCCAAATTAAAAATAATTCCTGTAGCATTATAATTCTTGGCTCCTTTCTCTAGGGAGACTGGAACACATTCAACTTTCATTTGTACAAAATCAGCTCATCAGAAGTCTATACAGATCATAGAATTTTTACACAATGTATGTTGGTTATGCCCTTTCTTTTCTTCATTGTAGAATTTTATTTGCTTCTTATTTGAAAGGACAATCATCTATTAAGCATTAGTAAAGCATAACTTAGAACAGAATCTAAGGTAACAGAAAATTAAAACTACTTTCTTGCCATCACATATTCCTTTAAACTTCCTCAAAATAGATACTGTATTTTTCAGATTATAAAATGCATTGGTGTATAAGACGCACCAAGATTTTGAAGAGGTAAGCAAGAAAAAAACCGTTTTTGCCCATCCTGGCCCCTTGGATCACTCTGCAGGCCTCCCAAACCCTCTGTGTGTCCTGTTTTTCACAAAAATGGGGCGCACAGAGGCTTTGGGAGGCCTGCAGAGTGTTCCTGGTGGCTGGAGAGGGCAAAAACGCGATGTGTGTGTGTGTGGGGGGGGTTGGAAGGCCAAAAGGGCCTGTTTTTCGCAAAAAGGGGGTGTTTTTGCCCTCCCCAGCCCATAGGAGCACTCTGCAGGCTTCTCAAAGCCTCTGTGTGCCCTGTTTTTGTGAAAAACAGGCTGTACGGGGTGGGGCTTCGGAAGGCCAAAAATGGCTGCATTCGGTGTATAAGATGCACCAACATTTCCATCGCCTTTTAGGGGGGGGGAAAGTGTGTCTTATACTCCGAAAAGTACGGTAGTTTATTTTGTATCCTGTTCCTTGGATGAAGTATAGTTATATCTTTGGTTATAAAACAGATGTTGCTTAATGGAAGGTTTCAATAATAATCTAGGATATTTTTCTTAGATATCATATGATACAGATGATGGCTTCATTTTTCTATTATGTTGTACAGTCCCTTCAACAATAAAACAAATTAGATATCTTATACTAGCTTTGAATTTTTACCAATTTCCAGGGTCAGCTTTCTTAATAAGTAGTAATCCAAGAATGACAAGGAAAAGATTCTTTTCATTTATTATTAAACTGAAATCATTAAAATCACATTTGTTTTTACATACCCTGTTTCCCCCAAAATAAGACATCCCCTGATAATAAGCCGAATCGGGCTTTTGAGTGCATGGCAATAAGGCCAAGCGCTTATTTCAGGGTTCAAGAAAATATAACCCAGGGTCTTAATTTCTGGGAAACATGGTAGCTTATTTGTGAAAAACATAGCTGTCTGAAATTTGTATTAATAAGTGTACATGTACATGTTTAGTTGTTTCTGCCAGAAACAACTAAACATTGCATAATTTTGTTTATGCAAAATTCTATAGCCCAGAATTTTGCATACTTGTAGATCCATTTAAAAAAGGGGGAAATATGGAGGTGCTCTCATATGCACTGACCATATATAGGAAAATATTTCTTATTCATAATATAGAAATAACAAAGATGAGATACAGAGCTATTTTTGAAATGAAGCTTAAATATCTTGTTATTTAAGAATAGTTTTTAAAAAGATTCATTTGCAGGTATGCATGTGAAAATGCTCACAATCTCTCTCAGGTGTTCAGGGAAAGTGGTTGAGAAACGAGTTTTATTGATGTTGAAGTTACTGAAATGTATGGGCATGAAATGTTACAGGAGGTCCACATTTGTAGATGCACTGTTCACCCGGATCTATTTATTAAAAGTATTGTTCTTATTAAGGGAGAAAATAGACACAATAAAAATCATTGTGAACTGGTGATTCGAGATTGTGAGTCTCATATAGAATGCCCTGTGAAACTATAATAGTGAATTGCACAAATCTGAAAATAGCTGTAGCTTTTTTGTACCTGTAATTCACAGAGCTGTTTTTCAATATTTATTTATTAGATTTCTTTTTATCCCTTATTACATTATAAGTAACTCAAAGCGGCAGATATACACAACACTTCTTCCTATTCCTATTTTCTCCACAACGACAACACTGTGAAGTGGGTTGAGTTGTAAGAAAGTGACTGGCTCAAAGTCACCCAGCCAGTTCCTAAATAGTTTAGGATCTGCCTTGTCTCATATGCATCTATTGCAAGTACTTAAAGTATTCCAAATGACATGATGGGGCTGATCACTAGTGAGCCAAAGCTGTTTTCTTTTCACAGTGACATCAAAATGGCATCTGTGAAGACATTTGCCAAGTGATATCCTTGTGGACTTTTAAATTCCCAGCGAAGACATTTTCATTCCGCCATTGTCAGTCACGTATTTATATTTACATTACATTTCTTTTTGTTTGGAAGATTTTATGTATAAAATTCTGAACGACGTTTGAACGATGTGTTTTTATGCTAATACTGTTTCATTTTACTAGCACATTTATGAGCTGCCAAACAATTCATCTTTATGAATAACTGTACTTATATAAATATAGTAATAAAGCACTGCCCATTGACAAGGTTCTCTTCAGAAAGAGCTTTTTTTGAATAGAGAAAGAAAAGAAACAAACAGATGTTACTGGTTTTCCACTTGGCAATTTGGTGTACTGTGTAATTGGTGCTAGTGAAAGCGCAAAACAGAGGGCTAATTTTCTCTTCATGCGTTCTGTACCTCCTATGATGATGTCACATTTTTTGTAATCAATTTCTGGATGCATCCTAGGGCAGTTTCCAGTGCAATTTCATCTCTTAAGTATACCATTAGATATTGCTATTGTATTCTCTTTCCCCAACTTCGTTCTTTAAATTTTTGAACTGCTAATATAATCTTCAGAATAGAATCTGTAGGGGTAAAGATGAAATGGAGCACAGGTAATCCTCAATTTATGACCACAATTGAGACAGAAAAATCTGTTGCTAACCAAAACAGTTGTTAAATAAATTTTGCTCTATTTTATGAGCTTCCTTACTGCATTTGTTAAATGAATCACTGCACTTGTTTAGGTTGTTAAGTGAATCTGACTTCCCCATTGACTCTTTATCAGAAGGTCACAAGAGGTGTTCACATGACCCCGGGACAGTGCAATGGTCATAAATACTTATTACCTAATTTCTTTCTGACATAGCATTGGATTGGAAACAATAAAAGGGGAATTGGTAAGGCAACACTCAACTTCTCAAAGGCCTGAAGTAGGCTAATTCATGTTTCCATAGTCCTTTTTTAATTTTTTTTTCAAACTGATGGGGAGTAATGAAATGTAAAACACCAGATGGATTCCAAGACAGTATGGTAATAGATTTGAATACTCTCAGAGATCACTATAAGACAGGAATAGTGAAAGACTACAGTGTTTGGAAGGCAGCGGCTGCAGTGGATAGCTTAATGGTACATATTGGTTGAGGCACATTTTTGGATTGATTGCTGGATTTGAAGGGGCTGCTTCTTAGCTTTTCCAAACTATATTAAACCTGTTCTAGATTTCACACCAATGCTCATGTATGTTTCCTGCCTTAAAAATAACAAAAACTATGCCCAGTTATTTTCAATAGAGGCAGAGGGTTCTAGATGTTGCAAAAGCTGAACTGGCAAGCTGCAAGAGACCCCAAGGAATGAGGTTGTCCATCCCTGTTGTAGGCTGCATTAAACGTGGTCTTGTGGCAAATACCGTTAACATCTGATTCTTGTCTGTGAAAACGGGTTTGTACTTGGCCAATGTTGTTTTGAAACTTGGAATCGTGTCATAGAGAACCTTGAATGTATTCTGTCAGTCCAAGAGATTGATTTGTTAGCGCAGGGTTTGTTCATTTGTGAGTGCGGTGGTGTATATCTGCTGCAGGTAATTGATAGGAAAACTAGGGATTTAGAGACTGCATTTTGGGCCATGGACAGTGGAGCCTCTTTTAAGTTTAGAAAATACGATCCTTGCCTTCGGTTGCAAAACTATATTCTTGCTGCTGTGTTCTTCTGCGTATGTGCTTGTGTATGCAACAGATGCTTTTTCATACTGTGCAACTATATGCCCAGGTATTTGTTTTTCTTTTGAAAAGTTATACAAGCTGCTTCCCCCCTTCCTTTCCTTGTGATATTTCTTCTTTTCACTGGGATGTGCAGAAGCTTGCCTACAGGCATATCTAAATTAATAGTATTAGGGGAAAAAATCTCCCCAGACACGTTGAATATAATTTCCCCCCACAAAAGCAGCTTTGAATATGGTTTCTGTTCACAGTCATTCCTGTGAACAGAATGATTGTTTCAGGTACCCTATTTAGAATACAAACAGTCCATGATTTAAAAGAGAGCCAAGCTGCATTCCCTGCTTTTCTTTTGCCTGAAATTAAAACAAACAAACAAAAAAAAAATCTGAAAAGATTTTGTTTGAGGAATATAATTATTATTTTCTTGGCAATTATAATAGTCATCCTTACTGAACAGATGTCATTTTCTTCTCAGCTTTTTTCTGATAACAATGGCATTATTGAAGTTTTCTTAATGTTGTGAATTGTGTGTATGAATCTGCCCGGGGTATCCATGAACAAATGACAACTTTGGGTACCATTAACCATTTAACATTAAAAGATTTAATTTAATTAAGATTTAATTTGTAGGCCTTTTTTTGGCCAAGGCCAAGAAAAACAAAGCATATGAAGGAAAGCTTTCCCATAGAAGGGGCTAAAAAAAATTGCTCAGATACATTTGACAGTTTATAAAACCTATTATTTCAAAATGACTTGTGTAGATCTTCAAGCAAGTATGATTTGATAACAAAAATTATAAGGTTCTATATAACTGCTGGCTGTGCCTCCAAATAATGTTGGAAACAAGCCTTGGTAGTACAGTTGTTTAAAGCACCCTGTTATTAAGACCAGCTGCCTGCAATTACTGCAGGTTCGAATCTCGCCAGGCTGAAGGTTGACTCAGCCTTCCATTCTTTCTAAGGTAGGTAAATTGAGGACCCAGTTTGTGGGGGCAATAAGCTGACTTTGTATAAAAATATACAAAAGGATGAAGGCTATTGCTTAGCGCATTGTAAGCCGCCCTGAGTCTCCGGAGAAGGGCGGCATATAAATCAAAAAAAAAAAAAAGCAGAATTTTATCCAGGTTAGGCCTACGCTTCTAAGAAGCATATTTTTCCTGCCTTTAATGTGCATCGGAACTGGGAAAATGTTCCCCTTCAGTTGTTGGTGAACAGTAATTCTGATATCCATTCTCTCTCTTTCTCTTTCTTCATTTATTTGTACAGTTGTATAAGTTTCAGCACAAATGACCTGACAAATTCTTGAAGCTATGAAAACTTTGCAAAACTTAAATGACCTGAAGAGTCTTGTTGGCTAATAGGAAGGCTACCTGATAATCATATGCCTGCCCTGCCATTGTTATTAAAACAATAATAAATCGAATTTTGCATAAGGCCAAATAAAACCTATAAAGTAAAAATGTATGTATAAACTTTAAACTTATTCCGTACCACAAGGACACAAACTAAACGTTTTGAGGTACTTGCCCTGCAGCAGTGGAGAAGAAAGAATATTGTAATCTGCCTTTATAAAGGCCTATAACTCTCCCATCAAATATAATCAGGAGAAAATAGATAGCTAGTGTAGATTGGACTGCAGCTCTAAATTCAGGAACCATTGTGTGATCTTTGACCTGATCCCTATTTAATGCACAGTTGGGAATAGTTACAAGATGTTAGTTTCTAGAGCAGGTCTTTTTCCAGCTGGATTGGAGATTACTGTTCAAATGAGATGGGACAGCATATATAGAATCTAGTTAAGTTTCTGCTATCTAAATTCTGTTTTCTATCCTGGATTCTAAGGCCAATGTTAGCAATACACCTGGCAGTGGCAAATACAGTTCTGGAAAACCTAGATTGTAGTTTTATTTTAAAGGTCAATGGCCAGTAAAACCAAACAAAAGAACGATAATGGATTAGAGTAAAATAAACTTTAAAATCATATCACAGTAGAAGTAAAATTGTAAGTTAAATGTTTAAGAGTTTGGAACTGTAAAACATAATACAGTAGTATGATACAATTTATGTATGACAACAAATAACAAAACAGTAAAATTACCAATTTGATCTATTTAGATTTTAATTACACTAAAAGCTATGGAAAAGTCGTAATTAACATTTCTTGAAAAAAATGTAGTGATTAATATATGCAGAAGAATAATGCATAAAGAGTGATTATGGTTTAAAAACTAAAAGTTAAGAGTCCAATTATAGTGACTATTTATATTGTTAAAACAATTCTGGCAGCTAATTAAATTAAGACAGAAATAAGATTCAATTGACAGTAAGAACATAAAACATTAATAAACAGTAGAAACCAAATAGCTGCATTTGAAATGTTTCCAAACAGAATACCTAGGAGATGCTTGAAAATAAATGATGGCAAATTGTACAAACTATGGAACAGTGTTTAGCTGTAATCATTGAAGTAGAATCAGATTAGCATGATAGTAACCAACAACTTGAGGCCGGAATATTTGGTGATGAACAAAGATAGTAATTTGTGGTTTCTATGGAGATTCTCAGCCATCTAGGTTATGGTTGTCCCAAAGATGTTTTTTCAAGAGGCAACTGGACTTTTGCTGTTTTTTCTTGAAGATGTTTCTCTTCTTATCCAAGAAGCTTCTTGGATGAGAAGTTTCGGGATCTCATTTTTTCCCCCCAGTACCTATTGCGAGAGCATTGAATCCAGCCAAGGACAAATTCTTTCTGAATTTGGGGGTCATTATGCAACTGTGATATCTGGCTGGGGGAAGTAAAAAAGCAGAGTGTCTCAAAAAGTTGTTTCTAGGTAAGACTGATTATGGCTTTGAGTCGATGGCATGTTGTTTAAGATCAGCTAGCACAGATTCATAGCTCAGCAGGGTGTGATGACTGCCCCTGAGAAACTATTAGATTTTAAGTTTTCATATATTTCCCTACACCAGAGAGACTGAAAATTGTCAGTCATAATTAAAGGGCCAAATCAGCTGGAGAAAGAAGAAGCTTAGGCCAATATGAAAGGATGTGAATCCAAGTGGAAGTTTCTATTTTGGGTAAGCCAGCTTCATGGCAGTGTACAACATTTGGAATGCAGCAGGATACTGGGAAGATAGATCTCAAATACTTAGACTGAACTCTTTCAAGGGGAAGAAATGACCTGTAAGGCCCCAGTTGGTCTCCAAAGGGAAGTTTCTAGTTGAGAAGACTAAGCACTATAGGTAGATTCTGAACGCCATTGGAGAAGTAGATAGAAAGATTGTAAAGCTACATTTGTTTCCAGCAGTTTTGACCATTCGCAGCATCTTTGGCATTGCCAAATAATCTTAAAATCTTTCTTAAGTGTTTGATGCCAAGTTTTCTGAGGCCGGCCTTGTTTTCTCTTTCCTCCAAGAGATATTAGTGCATAGTGCAATTTTTAGCATACCATAGTGCAATTTTTACCGTACCGCACCACAATTTTTGGATGCCGGTCTTCAGGCATACATAAGGTATGGCCAACAATATGCATTTGATGTTCATTCACAGTTCTTGATAGGTGTTCTAAATTTGATCTTTCTAGTGTCTTTAATTAGTGATGTGGTCACGATATGAGACCCAACCACAAACTGTTTAAATACAACGGCAAAGTGTTTATTTGAATGTGTTCATGAGGACAAATCTTCATACAGTAATGCACCTGTGGGATGTTGTCTTTTAGTTGTCTTGGGTTTTTTAATAACAAATTATCAGTTGTTCATCTTGACACTGTTGAATCAGACTACTAATGGTTCTTTAGAGCCTGCCATGTCAGAGGTAGAATAATGACATTATCTCCCGATAGAATACGTGGGAAATGCTTGTTTGCCCATTTAGAGCCATGGATGTACATGGTTTTTAATTGGTGGATTAAATAATTAATAGATGTGAAACAGAGTTGAGGCTACTATGTAGTTCAGAGGGACATGTCTAAAGGAAAGGAGATCTACTTGATGGTATTTCCTCTGTAGGAATGATCTGTCATGCAGTTTAGCTGCTATAGGAGCAAGAGTTTGTCGATCATTGAGTTACTCAACTTGGGCCATAATAAACTGTGTGATACTGAATGAATAGCTGCCTTGAAATCAATAAAATCAGTGATCAGTAGTGAATCAGCCTGGTCTAAAACAGCTTGTGCTTCCTCTGGGATGAATCTTTGTATCAAAAAAGAGACACTTAAAATGATCACAACTTAAATCACTGTATTGATCACTGCTTATGGATTGTTGTTGTTTTTTTGGGGGGGGGGAACTATTTTTAATTTTGAACCAATTCCAGCAATAATGGTGAAGAAGAAAACAATAAATTTCATTTAATTCATTATTGAAAAGGAGAAGAAAAATATTAGGGGGACAATTAAAAAGGGAAGTAATTGTATTAATTTTTTTTAAAAAAAAAATTAGTCTAAAGGTTAATGTTTTTTTAAAAAAACATTAATTTTTACAGTATCAAAGTAATAACATATACTCTAAATCACTGCAGTATAATTTTTAAATCACCAGTTAAATCTAGACCTTATGAATACAGACCATTATCCAAGCTGTAGTGATCGCACCATTCCAAGAATATGAGATCACCATTTTTTAAAAGTTCCAGATGCAGTATATCCAGAGCTCCTTATAACTTGGCAAATTCCATATTTTTAGAATGTAATTAACAACATATTAATTACATTGAGCGTTAATTTGGTGGGAGATTGACAATAGGCTACATTTGGGGAAAGAAGGGTTGATATCTCCAACCAACTGTGGCTCTTAGCTCATATTATATATGTCTTCCTCTGCTTCACAGTGACATCCTTGCAAGGGCTGCTTAACTTAGGGCTAGGGGTGGAATTTCCAGGACCGCTAGTGTTAGGAGACTTCAACTTATTTGCCCTTGGGGCTGGGGTTGGAGCTGCCCAGAAGTTCATGGTTGCTATAACAACCATGGTCCTATCCACAGAAGGCCATGTTGATCTGTTTTTTGTCTCAGAGCAAACAAAATGTATTGTAATTGAAAATGGGAAAGGTGCTTCTTCTCAGGAACAGATCGATCATAGTTTTCTTTGGAGTGACACTGGATACTTTAGTTCACAGAACCAAGTCATAGAAAGATTGGCTGGCTCTTTAATTGACATATGTAGGGAAAAAAATACACAGCTCACCCTCCAGCACAAATTAAGATACTTTTAAGATACTTTTAATGAAACTATAAGTAAAGTTTGTTAGATTGCATTTCTTCCAAGAGCTTCAAGTGACGTATGTAGTTCTTCTTCCAATTCTTCTTGTCCAAAAGATAGAGATTGATTGGCCCCAGGTCCTCTAATGAACTTCCATAGCTCAGGTGAATTTGAAATTGGACCTTTCTTGGTCTTAGTCCAATAATTTTATGGCCTGTAACGTAACCTTCCCCAGTTGTGGTCCTCCAGGTTTGCTGAAACTGGGACCTATAGATCTAGGAGATTAGGGAAAGGTGTCTTGGGGCCTGTTCCATTTAACAGAGATCCTGTATTCCAGGATTCGGTACCCAAGGGACACAAAGACCCCTTTATATATTAAGAAATTTGGCAGATCCAACATGACAGTAGTTCTACGTTGACAAAATATAATGTGACAAAAAGTTAATAGTTGTGAGTAATGCTTTTAAATGGGTTTGTATTTTATTAATCACAACAGCATGCATATGCAGCTTAAGGATCAGATATATATCTATTTACATAACAAATGTTTAGGGAGGAATCCCTCTGACAACCTGCTAAAATTGTTCAAAAGGATGGTGGCAAGACTTTTCCTTCTGTTCATTTTTTTCCTAGCCACACCCTTAATTTAAAAAAAAATGTAAAATAATTGAAAACGAGAAAGACTTATTTTATTACATGATCATCTTCCCCAGGGTATTTATGTTTTTGTTTGGTTGAGAAGAGGTTTCAGTGCATACTTTGTAATAGTTGTCACCATCACCCTCATCCTCCAAGATCTGTAGTCCACAGTTCGGGAACCAGGGAGCTAGCGTGGTTTTAAGGTGCCAGTCTAAAAACCAGGAGACTGTGCATTGTAGTTCCATCTTAAGCATGAAAGCCTGCTGGGTGACCTTGGACCAGTCGATCTCCCTCAGCCCAACCTACCTCACATGGCTTTCGTCATGGTGGAAATAGGAGATAGAAGGAGGATTAGGTATGTTTGTCACCTTGAGTTACTTATAAAACAAGGGTGGAATTAAACAAACAAATACCGTGTTTCCCCAAAAATAAGTCCCTGTCTTATATTTTTTTGAACCCTGAAATAAGCGCTTGGCTTTATTGCCATGCACTCAAAAGCCCTATTGGGCTTATTATCAGGGGATGTCTTATTTTGGGGAAAACAGGGTAAATAAAGCCACTGCTGTCCTAATTCCTATGTCTTGCTATGTTATATTTTCCACTTTTGAGTTCTCCTGCATAAGAATGTATGCTCCTTGCTTAAAGAAGGCTTTTGACATAGGAAGCTGGAATGCCTTAAGCTTTTTTTTTTTTGCTTTATCAAGACTTTAACTTCTTTATTCTATTATTACCTTTTTAGTGTTCCAGAAGAAAGTCCTGGAAAAACTATTCCCTGCTCCTGTACTTCCGGATGTAATTTCTTCAAGTGTAGAAAGCACTGCTGTTTTGAAAGATGCAGTTGCAACTCAGGAAGAGCCAAAAAATGTGGCAGCTTTGGAAAAAGATTCTAGGATCCAAGGTAATATTTGTATGTGTGCATTGGCGTGTGGGTGTACAAGTACATGTTAATTAAACAAGAATTACCTGTAATACCCAACCGGTTCCATTTTGCTTTGCTATGATATCCAAACCTAGTCAATCAATGACAGCAAGTTTAATTTGATGCAACAGTATTTGGATCTGTGAAAAGTATAGGTCACTCCAATCTGTTTTGACTCTGGGGATGCTGGCAGCTTCTCTGCTGGGCTGCTGGCTGTCAGCCTCAGATGTTCTGCCAGCCAAACCATGGTACATCTGCCCAATCTCCCACAACTTTGGCACTGTTTTACACACATGTCCAGTAGTCTGGATCAAGCACTAAAACTAAGGGGAAGGGACAGGAAGACATACCAGTATTTGCTGATAAGAGATAACTAGGATTAAATACTCCTGGCAATAAGTAGCCAAGGATGGTGTCGGACATATCTGTGATAGCCTTAGCTTGCATCTCACAGCTGGGCCAGCATTTTCCTCTAAACTTCCTCCAGATTGAACTGCAGACTGATCACTTGGCACAGTTTGTGCTGGCAGAAACAGGAAAGCCACTTTAAAAGTGGAGCAGATTGAGGCACCATCCTGCTGGGCCAGAGTCATACTAAGAACATCATGCATTCATGTCCTTAACAAATAGTTGGTGGGCCATCTATGCCACAGCAAGCAGGGTGTCTGAATAAGGCCTGTATCTTTATAATCTAAAAAGGATTTTGGATGAACTCAAAATGATATATTTGGGGTTTAATTGCTTCTTTGCTGCAGAGCTACACACAAGACCATTTTTACTAAAGCTCTTGGCTTCAACTGCATCAGTGTGAGGACTGTGGTTGATTATTTTTGCCTTTTAGGTTGGATTTGAGTATTGAATTGCTGTATTACAAGTTACAGTTCTAAAACAGTAATAGTACTTCACCAAGGGAACAACAGCTATCAACAACTAGCATTTTTTAAACATAAAATATTAGCAAGGCAAAAATTAACTTCAGAAACTAAAAACGTATAAGTATTCAGTTAGCAGGTGCAAAACAAAAGTCACCTTTGATAATTTGCCACTAAAAAAGCAACACACCTGTGAATTGTAAACTATCATCTTTGAAATACTGACAGGTGGGCGCTCGGGAATTACTCTTTAGTATTCGGTTGAAAAGAAGAGTGGATGCAGATTGGTTAAACTTATTTTCCTGAGCGCTGCTCCCACTATCCAGGAATGGGTTAATGCTTCAGCCTTTGGCAAACAACTGAGTGTTAAAAGTATTAAAAACAAAGGACTTCCCCTTTCCCCTCTGCCTAGCCACACCCCCACTCCCATGATACCCCAGTCTTCGCTCAGTTGTTTGGCAAACGCTGAAGTGTTTCTCAGGAGCTCCTGGTTCTAAGGTATTTTGTTCTCCTGATCCTTGTTTTTTCTGTCTCTTTTTCCTTTTCCCTGCTCAGGGACGCTTAGGACTTTATTTTATTTTTGAATATTTCCTTTCCCGGGGTTTTCTTTAAGTCTCTGCCTTTTCTTTTTACCGCCGCTAGCAGCGGCAGCGCTGATCAGCTGGGCGTCGGATTCAGAAAGCCGAGCCGCCCACGCAGCGCTTTGTTTTCGTCCCCAGCAGCGGCGCCAATTTCAAACTTGCTCCAAGCCCCAGGAAGAAGCAGCAGCTGCCGCGTGGGGCGAAGAGGAGTGCGATCGGCCTGGAATTGCGCCGATCGCGCCGGGAAGCAGCGTGCAGCCGTGGTTCGCCCGGCTAGCCCTGCCAACAGCCGCTGCACTACAGAAAACGATTCCCCCAAGCAGCGATTAGGCACGGCAGCTGGCTGGACCCTCGGGCCTCCAGCATAAGACCGTAGCCAACAAAAGGCACCCGGCCCCGCACCACGTGGCGCCCACCATCTTGCCGACCACGTGGGCCGCCATCTTGGGCCAAAATTTACTACCAGCCCCCAGACGCTCAGCGGAGCCATCCCCCTAGTGCGGTGCCTTTTGTGATAGGGGTTACCTGGTGAGACCTTCGGGCTCCCAGCGGCCCTTATCTCATCCTGCGGAGCGGATTGGGCAAGTCTCCGCAGAAGCATTCAAGAGGAGAGGGGTGGCCTTACTCACAACAGCCACCATGTCTGACTCTCCCTTCTCATCAGACCCTGAACTGGAATTGAGCCCACCTCGCAAGGGGGCTACAGCGTCCAAAAAGAGTACCAGGAAGAGGTCTGATGCATCTGGCCACAGGTCCAAATCGGGGACGGGGCTGATCTTTCAAGACAAGGACGCTCAAAGACGCCATCAGGCGCTAGAGAGGCAGTGCGCCAAGGCCCAAATGGCGCTGGCTATGTCACCCACCAGGGGGCTAAGGCCAGAAGGAGCTGCTCCGCCCACGCCTAGGGGGTCAGTCTCAGCAATGGCTAGCCCGACAGAATTAACACAGACCCCGGCGACTCCAGTCCTGACAGAGAGGGGCCCTCAGAGGGACGGAACTCCCGCCCCGGCCCAGAGTGAGACGGCACCCCTCCCACCTGCGGGCTCATCACACAGCCCAGGCCCAGCCGCAGGAGCGCAGGGGGGCCCCCTACCACCATCACAATTGGATTTTCAAGCCATGTTCTCAACGGCTCTATCATCCTACTTGGCCGCCAGCTGGCAGCAGGCACTACCACCTCAGCCAGCACAGGTCCAGGGGTCTCACCAACAAGTCCGGAACAAGACAACGGCCCCCTTAGCACAAGAATCCTCCTCCGAGGAGTCAGAACAAGCAGAGGACGCCCCAGAAGACATCGAATTCTCAGAGGATGAAGGGCTAAACCCGGACACACCTGCCTTTACTGGACTTTTCCGACCAGCGCTCTTTAGGTCGCTCCTTCACAAGGCGCGACTCACAACTAACCTGGGTGTTCCGGGTGACGTAAACCCAGCCCCACCTTCCACAGCGGGGCCACACGATGCCCTCTTCAAATCGACTAAACAGGAAAAGGACAGCATCCCCTGCCCACAACTGTTCTCCGATGTCATTCGAAACGCCTGGGGGCAACCAGCATCACAAACCACACCGAGCAGCCTGGACAAGAAACTCTACTGTTCGGCTCCGGAACTGGAGGACCTGCTACTCCTCCCGACTGTGGACCAGCCGGTCGCAGCGCTCTCATCTCCATCGTTAGTCTCCACAGAGGCTCTGGATGGCCTCAACGCCGAGGAGAAGAGAACGGAGCTGGCTTTTCGTAAAACACACCAAGCAGTGGCCTGGGCGATCAGGACATCCACAGCTACATCCTTTTTCAATAGAGTGGCCCTCATTTGGCTACGCCAGATGCAAGAGAGACTCCCTCCGGAGGACACCAGGCTGCAACAAGATATCAACAAGATCATTGCAGCCACCGAGTACGCCTCTGATGCCTCCTTGAACTCGGCAAAGTTCGCGTCAAAGGCCCTAGCCTCCACGGTCACGACTAGGAGGCTGTTCTGGCTCCGTCCCTGGAAAGCGGACCTAAAGGCTAAATGGAAGCTGGCCGCAGCTCCCTACAAAGCACCGAATCTGTTCGGAGCAGCCCTGGACCCAGTCCTTGTGGAGGACAAGGATAAGAGGAAGGTGCTGCCATCGGCCTACCGCCGCCAAGAACGGAGGTATTCCCCATACCCAGTTCAACAGCCCTTTCGGCCGGGCCCAGGGCCCAGGGGGTCCTTCCCACACCGCTCCAATTACATGGGAGGCGACAGACCACACGACCGGCATCAGTTTCGAGACCGGGGCAGAAACCAACAATCCAGAAGGCCCTTCCGGGGGGCAGGCGCCAAACACGCCAGAAGAGGGAAGTGACTCC
Source organism: Pituophis catenifer annectens (assembly GCF_029215685.1). Classification (NCBI taxonomy): domain Eukaryota; kingdom Metazoa; phylum Chordata; class Lepidosauria; order Squamata; family Colubridae; genus Pituophis; species Pituophis catenifer. The sequence continues at coordinate 128,940,247 of NW_027256881.1, forward strand.
AAGACCGAGGGGCCCATAGGGGGAAGACTGCGCCTCTTTCACCAGCAATGGGCCCGGTCGACATCGGACTCGTGGGTAAGGCGCACCATCTCATTTGGACTATCAATAGAATTTGCAGGGCAGCCACCTCAGCGCTTCGTGAGGTGCCCGGTCCCACAGTCCTCCGAACTACAGGCCCTAATGACCCAGGAACTGATCCACCTTCGAGAGATCAGAGCCATAGAGACAGTACCACCAGGCCAACAGGGCTCCGGGTTCTACTCAAGCCTGTTCCTAGTCCCCAAGAACTCGGGGGGCTGGAGGGCCATTCTGAACCTAAAGAAGCTGAACCTATCTGTGCGTTATCACAGGTTCAAAATGCACTCACTTCAATCGATTCTAGCGGGAGTGAGAAAGGGGGACCTTCTCCAGTCAGTCGACCTTCGGGAGGCCTACCTCCACGTCCCCATTCACCAGGACCACAGACAGTTCCTGAGGTTCGAATATGGGGGCCAGCATCTCCAGTACTGAGCCATGCCCTTCGGTCTGTCGTCAGCACCCCGCACCTTCACCAAACTGGTGGCGGTGGTGGCAGCCAAGCTTCGAGCCATTCCGGTCCAAATCCTCTGCTATTTAGACGACATCTTGATTCTCTCATCGACTCACGACCAAGCGGCCAGAGACGCTCGCCTAGTCCTCGAAGCCTTTCGAAACCACGGTTTTACAATCAACCTTGAGAAGAGTCACCTTCAACCGTCCACGCGGATTCTCCACCTAGGCGCAGTGATAGACTCCGCCAGGGGTCAGGTCTTCCTATCCCCGGACAGGGTCCAGAGTCTCCAGAACCTGGTCCTCCAGATTCTGTCAGGAAGGAAGGCCTCCCTTCTGCAACTATCGTGCCTACTGGGGAAGATGGTCTCCTGCTTCGGCATCGTTCCGTGGGCACGCAAACACTCGAGGCCCCTCCAATGGTTTCTCCTCCCCTTCCAACGCTCGGGGAGGTCCAACTCCAAAGGCAGGGTTCGCCTCTCCCCCAGGGTGCGCCTCTCCCTCAGATGGTGGACATCCACCGCACTCCTCAAGGGCTCAGAGTTCCTGGAACCGGACAGACTGGTCCTCACCACGGACGCAAGTCTTCGGGGGTGGGGAGCCCACCTGCTCAACGGGGTGGCACAAGGTCAGTGGTCCATGGGCGAGCAACACAGCAGCATCAACCTGCTGGAGCTACGGGCGATCAGATTAGCCCTGCGCCACTTCCAGACCACGGTTCAGGACCAGCACGTACTGGTCCTGACAGACAATATCTCGGCCAAGGCCCACGTAAACAGAGAGGGAGGCACGAGATCTCGCAGCCTGATGCTAGAATCCGAGGCGCTTTTCCACTGGGCGGAAAGGCATCTACGCTCGATCAAGGCAGACCACATTTCAGGGTCAGCCAATGTGAGAGCAGATTGGCTAAGCCGAACAACGATAGACCAGGCGGAATGGCAGCTCCACCCCCGCCTCTTCAGGAAACTCACCTCCAGGTTCGGGAGACCAGTGGTGGACCTGTTTGCGTCTCCAATCAACGCCCAACTCCCTCGGTTCGTGACGTGTTACCCGACACCACAAGCAGAGGATCATGATGCCCTCCACTGCAAGTGGCCGGCAGGCCTCCTGTATGCCTTCCCACCAGTCCCGTTGATCCCTCGCCTGGTTCGAAAGTTACTGGCAGAGAAGGCCGACCTGCTCCTGGTGGCTCCAAACTGGCCTCGAAGGCCGTGGTTCGCCGACCTGGTGGCCCTGTCGGTAGAACAACCATGGGTGATCCCACCACATCAGCTTGTACTACGCCAGGGCGAGGTCAACCACCCAGAGCCTCAGTGGCTCCAATTAGCCGTCTGGCACTTGAGCGGGTCATCTTAAAGAAGGACAATCTGCCGGATAGCGTCGTCAGCACGATCCAGGCGGCCAGACGCCCATCAACAACTCGTATCTACGAGGCTTCCTGGAGGGCCTTCTGCAGTTGGAGTGCCGGGCACCATGTGGATCCCACCATGGCTACGATCCAAGACATCTTATTGTTCCTGCAGTCAGGGTTAGACAAGGGGCTGGCCCCAGCAACCCTAAGGCGTCAGACCGCAGCCCTATCGACGGTCGTCTCCTACGCACCATACCGGACCCTATCACATCACCCGCGTATCAGAGAGTTCCTTCACGGGGCAACAAATTTACATCCACCAACGGTGCACCGCTACCCATCTTGGGATCTGCCTCTAGTCTTACAGGCCCTGACAGGCCCTCCTTTCGAACCACTAGACCTAGCCAGTCTCAAGCACCTGACTCTCAAGGTGACTTTCCTCCTAGCGATCACCTCAGCAAGGCGAGTTTCAGAATTAGCAGCTCTTTCCGTACGTAAAGACCTCTGCATTTTCAAAGCCTCCTCGGTGGTCCTCCGGCTGGACCCGACCTTCATCCCAAAAGTGAATTCCTGGTTCCACCGAGCCCAGGAACTCATTCTGCCGGACTTCTGCCCGTCACCAAAGGACCACAGGGAAAAACGCTGGCACACCCTGGATGTCCGTCGGGCGATTCAGACGTACATACACAGAACAGCGTCCACAGAAGCCCTCCTGGTCTCTTTCAACCCGGCATCCATGGGCCTGAAGATCTCGGCTCCCACGGTCAGCAGATGGATCAGAGCCTGCATTGAGTTAGCTTATGACTTGAACTCCAGACCGCTACCGGGCAACATCCTCCCTCACTCCACTAGGAGCGCGGCCACGTCGGCAGCCTGGGCTACCCAGGCCTCTGTTGCCGATATCTGCAGAGCAGCGACCTGGTCCTCCGTGTCGCCCTTCATCCGGCACTACAAGATTGACACTTATGAGTCAGCCGAGGCGGCGTTCAGTCGCCGGGTGCTCCAGCAGGTCGCGACGGGAGTGGACCCAACGGGCAGTCAGCCTCCCGCCCAGGAGATTTAAGCTTGGGTATATCCCATTCCTGGATAGTGGGAGTAGCGCTCAGGAAAATGGACGTTGTCTTACCTGAACGTCCCTTTTCTGGGCGCTGCGTACACTATCCAGTCCCGCCCGTATATGTTGGGCTTCCTGCCCGGTGGAAATTTTTACCGTTTCTCAGTTTGAACACGTTGAATCTTGTTATTAATAAAGTTATGGTTATTTTTTCATTATGATCTTGTCACGGATTGTTCCTTTCGCCACACCTTCGCTCAGACTGGGGTATCATGGGAGTGGGGGTGTGGCTAGGCAGAGGGGAAAGGGGAAGTCCTTTGTTTTTAATACTTTTAACACTCAGTTGTTTGCCAAAGGCTGAAGCATTAACCCATTCCTGGATAGTGTACGCAGCACCCAGAAAAGGGACGTTCAGGTAAGACAACGTCCATTTCACATTCAACATTCACATTCAAAACAGCCATGCATTGAATTATGATTTTTCCCGGTACATACTCCCTTAAAAAATCCCTTCACTTGTTAAAATAATGCATCCTTTGGCCCTGAAGTATCATCTGGTGTTTTCAAATTGGACACAGTGCTTGATATTACAACCTGAGAGCCATGGTGGTGCAGTGGTTAGAATGCAGTATTGCAAGCTAATTTTGCTGACTGCCAATTGCCAGCAGTTTGCCAGTTCGATTCTCACTGGCTCAAGGTTGACTCAGCCTTCCATCCTTCCAAGGTTGGTAAAATGAGGATCCAGATTGTTGGGGGCAATAGGCTGATTCTGTAAACCATATAGAGAGGGCTGTAAAGCACTGAAGCGGTATATAGGTCTAAGTGCTATTGCTATGATGCAATCAAGCATTCTAATCAAGTTGACTCAAATTTATATGAATGGTGTCCACATCTTATGTAAGTAGTCCTTGTTTATTGACTCTTTGCAGTTATTGTACCAGGCACCATTCACAGTTATGAAAAAGTAATTTTATGACTACATTTATAACTTTCACAGGTCTGTAAAACAAAGAAAAGCTGAAGTATAAATATAAGCATAGTGATGGTTCCACATAGCAACCTCTTTGCTTAATGACCAATTTATAATCCCAGTTGTAGTTGCTAAATGAAGACTACCTATATACTCCAGGAAGCATTTTCAAAAGAGAAAATAGCACAATTCTTGACATGGACCCAAAGAATAAATAACAGGAATGTTATTTTATGCTACATGGCCCTCCTAAGTAATAAAAATGCTTTTCTAAAAAAATATATTCATAGTTGAACTATTTTGCATGCATGCATGCATGCATGCATATATATCATTTGATATTAGGGGCGCATGTCTCTGGTTTTAAAATTCACTGTGGTCCCACAAAATATGCATTTAGTTTAAGGAGTTGCAGATAGGTATTTCTCTGTGTGTTCCAAAATATGTTTTTGCCTTAGAAGATGAAGTGTTTCATTGCCCTGCTTGATTTATCAGTCTAATACAGCTTTCTTCAACTTCAAAATGAGTTCAGCTACGCTGCCTTTGGAATCTGAGGATTTCTAACTCCAAATAGAATTAATTTCATTGGGAAAGACTGATCAAAATTAAGTAAAATTAAGTCCATTGATTTAAAGAGGCTGTTGTATGTTTTATTCATTGGTTATTATTTTATCCCCAAGCTGATCCATCTTGATCAAGTTCTTTAATTCTTTTTAACCATGAAAGCTTGAGTTTTGCTTAATCCTGATGACTTTATGGACATATCTGCGAGGTTTTTTTGACAGTATCAAAGAAGTAGGATCTTCTTTAAGGTTATATAAAATGAAGTCTTTCCTTGATTCCTAAAGCTGCAAGGCCTATAGCAAACAGTTTATTGAAAAGGACCTAGCAGAATTTAAGTGGATTGGAGCGCAAGAAATGAATAGCCTGTAGCCCTACAATTACATAATCATTACTTCAGGAATGGGTTTGAGAACACTGTTGGGAGCTAGTAATCATGCATATTCATCATAGAAAAGGAGCATATTTGCTATTAAATGTGAAATGTGCCCCCCATGAATAGATAGAAGAATCATAATATATTACTAGATAATAATTCAGAATTATTGAGAAAGAGTAATATCTTCTTTTCACATTCTTTATATTGATAATATTTCTCTTGAGTGGCAAATATATTGCTAGAATCAATAATCCAGGGTTGCAATAAACCCTTGTTTGTTTTTAATGTGGTATTTTAAATGTAATGTGAGTTCTTTCTAAATTCCTTTGCTGCACTTGTGTTGATTTACAAGAACAGATGTATTTCTTTGCCAGTTCTGGAATGCTAGCAGCTCAAAGCATACTTTGCACACGCTGCCTTAACAAAATGTTGCTTGTCTTATATTAAAAATGTCTGTGATTTGGAGGACTGAGGACTGGAGATAGACTGGCAAGCAAAGCAAATATTGTCTATACATATTCATGAGAGACTCTTTGGCACTGCAATATTGGAATAAACAACTTCTGCAGACTGATTAAACAATTCATTTTAGCAGTTAATTACTATTGCAAGAAGGAGCAACAGACTGTAATTATTACTTTGCACAGTAGAATATGACATTTTAAATGCCTTTCCATCAAGAATTTGTCTTCTGTTGGGTGATTATGTTAACATGACATAACTATCAATATGGCTGCTGATTATTCATAATCTTCTAAAGCCATAATTTTATGGTTTGGATCAATGAACTGCTGCTTTTAACTCTCAGTTTCTGTTGCATAGATCTTCCCAAGCATTGTCAGATAATAATCTAGGCAAAATTCCTTGAATCAGAAAGGGATGATGGAGTTAAGTTACTTGATTCTCATTTATATGTGTGTGTGTGTGTGTGCAGTTTATAGCCCAAGTCTTTTGTTTTATCAAACTATGCATTTCTGGTGTCTCGCTAATTCTTCTCTTTATAAGTAACATTTTGGTTACTTTATTTTTTTATTTATTTATCAAATTTGCTTCCCATCTCATGGTTCAGGCGACTCTTATTACAGCTCTAACAAGGATCAACCTATAGCATCAACATATGAAGACAACAATCTAGTTGCTGGCAACAAATGGCAAATGGGAAGATGTGTGAGGAGTCTTTGGTGCACTCCGAACTTGGTTGTTTTCTTGCAGACATTTCATTACCAAACTAGGTAACATGCTAATAGGGAGTGGGGTTTGCTCTCAGTTTATATTCTAGTCTAGTGGCTTGCCCTTCTTTTGCAACTCCTTGATTGCGGTATTGTTTACTTCGTGATCATTGGTCTGATATTAATCTTGATGTTTATCTATACTCATCTAAGTTTTGATTGCTGGTAGTGAGGTGTTTTGGTCGTTTTGTTCTCTTTTTGGCTTGTTGATTCCCTCTTTTACACAGTATGTATATGTTGTTTATATCTATCTGTCTATTGATGGCCAATTTGTGTCTCATAAAGGAGGATGTGTCTCATAGTTCACAGATACCACAAATTGATATTATACATCAAGAATATGGTTGTCACATCATCTCCTTAATGGATCAGGGTCAGTAAACCCATAGCTTTGGACTTCTGTAATACGAGACATTATAGCAAGCAGTGGTGACCAAAAAAAAAAAAAAGCTAATGAAAAAGTGTAAAATAGAAAGACTAGAAAAACATAGTATCTATATAGTCACCCAAAAGTGGATAAAAATCATAGCTCTGATACAAATCCTCTTAGCAACAAGTAGCACACCTGTTTTTAGCCAAAAGGACTAGAAGCTTGGTGTTCTGGTGCCTGGTTAACTGCTTTCCTATGAGTAGAGGCACATGTCCTGTCTGTCAAATATCTGCAGATATTTGGAGAATTAATTTCAAATAACTTTCTACTTAGAACTACTAAATAACCCCCTGGAAATCCCCATTGTTAAGTACCTCCCAAGTAGCCATAACGAAGGATCTTACTACACAACTGAAATCTGGAAAACCTCTTGGAAATTATGTCATTCACAACACAACATGTTTTCTCTCTGAGTGGAATGCGACCATTGTCACCCCATTCTGCAAGGATAATGGAAATAGACCTGACCTTGCTAATTAAAGACCTATTAGCTTGCTTAATAAGCAAGCTGTATGCAAAATACATTTATTTAAAAATATTGGGTTGGATCCAAAGTGAAATTGTCCTTGCTGAGGAGCAAGCAGGATTTAGAAGGGACCACTCATCCTTAGATCATGGGTTTCATCCTGCAGTATTTAGCTGAAAAATATACTTTACTATATCGAAAGGGACTCTTTTGATAGCTACTGTATTTTGAATTTAAAATCAGCTCTTGATTTGATTCCAAAGGAGAGGCTATGGGGAAAATTTCAAGGATCCTCAATAGATAAGTGTGGCTTCTTTTTATTCATATTTTTTATTCTAATGTCTTATTGAGAGTTCGATGTTTCTCCCCGGGATATCTTTCTGGAGCTGTTATCACGCAAAGAGCAGTTAAGCAAGGGTGGCTTCTAGCCCCTTACTTATATCACTTCAATAAATCAGGCTGTCACTCTGATTAATAGTAATTTTGTCTGCCCCCCAGATGGGAATGAGAAGGCATTGACTTTCTTTTGCCTAAAAGAGCTATTACAGTTGTAAGTAAAGGACTAGCTGTATTATTTGTATTACATAGAAATCTAGGCGCCAAAGATTTGCTTGACTGGAGAAAGATTTCTTTTTTTTTTTTTTTTTTTAAATTTGATTTTATTATAACATATAGTGATACAATCGGTACATTTTCGGTTCATTGGTGCAGTTATATACATATATACATCTACATACATTATTGCTTGTCTTTTGTTGATATTGTTTCTTGAAGCTAGATTTAATTTCAAACACTTAAAAATAATAGTGCTCAACTCCCTAAGACTAAATCTAATACTATTCATATAGATTTTGTTAATTAGTTAAAATTTAATCTCTATTACCTTCTTTATTTCTTTCCCCCATCCATTCGTACCACATGTCCCACACGCTATAAAATTCTGAATCTTCTCTGTCATTAATTTCTGAAGTCAATTTGTTCATTTCGGCGCACTCCAATATTTTTCCAATAACATGTTCTTGAGGTGGTATTTGTTTTTCTTTCCAATACTGGGCAAAGGAAATTCTAGCGGCTGTCAGAATATGTATAATTAAATACTTTTTCTTTTTTGCATATTCAGTTTTCAAAATTCCCAGGAGAAAAGCTTTTGGGTCAAAATCAAAATTTTCTTTTATTATTTCTCTAATCCACACCCATATCATCCTCCAGAATTTTTGTGCCTGATTACATGTCCACCAGCAATGATAAAAAGTACCCTGCTGATGGTCACATTTCCAACATTTAGGGCTCGAATTGGGGTAGATCTTCGCTATCCTGGCTGGGGCCATATGCCATCTATAAAACAGCTTGTATTGGTTTTCCTTATAAGCCGTCGCCTTTGTCATTTTAAGGTTATTATTCCATATTGAATCCCATTCGTTCAAATTTATATTCTGTCCTATATTTTTGGCCCATGCTAACATCGGTTCTTTAACTACTTCCTCTGCCATATCGTACTCCAATAAGTAATTATATAATTTAGCTAAAATTTTGTCGTCCGTACCCATCCATATCTTATCAAATCCATTTATGCTCATTTCAATGCCAAATTCCTCCTTATCTTTTTTATATCTGGATTTAATTTGGTTATATGGCCACCAGTCTATAGAAATACCTTGTTCCATCAATTCTTCCCTTGTTTTAAGGTTCCCTCCCCCATCTAATAATTCATTGTATCTGAACGTTTTACCCATTTCTAATACATTTGGATATATTATAGCCTCCATGGTGGAAAGCCATCTCGGAATTTTCCTATAGTGCTTCTGTCTCATCTCTCCCCATATTTGTATCAAGATCTCCCTTATTTTATGTCTATGGAAGTAAGTTTTTATCTTCTTCCCAGTATCCCAGAGATATGCATGCCAACCCTTCTGGAGATCATACCCTTCTAGAGTTAACAGTCTTTTATTTCTTAGGGTTGCCCATTCTTTCAGCCATACTAGGTTTGCAGCTTTTTGATATAACTCCCATTTAGGTAATCCGAAACCCCCTCTTTCCTTCTTGTCCTGTAAATTCCTAAATGCTATCCTTGGTTTCTTTCCCTCCCAAATAAATTTCCTGATGATGCTATTGAGCTCCAGAAAGAATTTTTTATCTAATTTAACAGGGACCGTTCGGAATAGATACAATAACTTGGGTAATATGCTCATTTTTATTGCCGCGATTCTGCCTAATAATGATATCTGTAGTCTTCCCCACTTTTCCAGATCCTGTTTAATATTTCTAATCAATGGTAAATAATTATCCTCTCTGAGGGCCGAGCACCTTGATGAAATCCAGACCCCCAGGTATTTTACCTTCTTGGCGATTTGGATCTCCATTGATTCTTCCAGTACTTTTTTCCTTGCCTCCGTCATATTTTTTGTTAATAATTTAGTTTTGGATTTATTTAATTTAAGGCCTGCTACCTCCCCGTAATTGCCCAATTCTTCCAGAATTTTAGTGCCTGATTCTAATGGTTCTTCCATGATTAATACCACATCATCTGCAAATGCCTGTGTCTTATATATCTCTTTTCTGATTGTCAGACCCTTTATTTCATTATTGTTCCTAATCTTTCTCAAGAATACTTCTAGTGCTAAGATAAATAGAAGTGGGGATAGAGGGCACCCTTGTCGGACCCCTTTTCTAATTTGAAAAGCCTTAGTTAGTTCTCCATTCAGTAATATATTAGCCTTTTGTTTTTGATAGATTGTGGATATCGTATTGACAAAATTTGATCCGAATTCCATTTGGATAATTTGTTGTTTCATAAATTGCCAATTAAGATTGTCAAATGCCTTTTGGGCGTCGACAAAGACCAATGCCATTTCTTTGTTCGGGTGTTCCTCATAGTATTCCAATATGTCTATTATCATCCTTGTATTATTCCTGATTTGCCTCCCAGGGAGGAATCCATTTTGGTCACTGTGTATTAATTTATTCAAAATTATTTTTAGCCTTCCTGCTAAAATACCCATATAGATTTTGTAGTCCATATTCAGGAGGGATATCGGTCTGTAATTTTTAATTAATTTTGGGTCTTCTCCTTCTTTTTGGAGGAGAGTAATATACGCCTCTCTCCATGATTCTGGAATTTTGGATTCTGTTAGGGCCTCATTATAAATTTCTAACAACTTTGGTAACAAAATTTCTCCCAAATCCGAATTTTTATAAAATTCCCCTGGAAGTCCATCTGGGCCTGGGGATTTGTTCTTTTTAAGTTTTGATATTACCATTCTTAATTCTGTCATCGTTATTTCTTTATTAAGTATTTCTTTATCCTCTTCCCCGATTTTTGGAAGACTTTCTTTTGACAAGTATTGGACCACCTTTTCATTAGGAATTTGTTCTTCCGCATACAGAGCCGCATAATACTCTCGGGCAATCTCCAATTTATCTTCCTGTTTATTGTTGAGGTGGCCTTCCGGGTCTTCCAATTGATGAATTATGCCTTTCTCTTTTTCTTTTTTTAACCTATAGGACAGCCACCTGCCCGGTTTGTTTGCATTTTCAAAGTAATATTGTTTGGTTCGTTTCATTTTGTACGCCAATTCCTCTTGATCTATTACGTTTAATTTGTGCCGTATAACCATCCAATTTTCTTTAACATCCTTATTATCTGGTTTATGTTGTAGTTCCCTCTCGGCTTTTCCTAATTCTTCTATCAGTGCCTTCTGCCTCTCTCTTCTTTCCTTATTCCTGTGTGCACTATATGATATTGCTAGTCCTCTTACGTACGCTTTCATTGTATCCCATATGATACCTCGAGATGTCGCCAATTATGCAAATCTTGCTCTTATCCATCATGCTTAATCTCTCTCCTAATTTTTTATAAAAGTCTCCTAGGTTTTCATTCGGGGCATAAATTGCTGTTAATAAGATTGGACAGTTGCCTCTTTTAACTTCCACCATTAATACCCTTCCCTTCAGGTCTGCATATTTTAGTTCGGCTTTTATTTCCTTCTTGATGTACAATGCTACTCCCCTTTTCTTTTTATCAGCTAGGGATGCATAAAGATTCCCCAATTTCTTATATTCCAAATATTTTTGATTTTCCTTTTTAATATGGACCTCTTGAAGGCACACTATATCCATATTTTGTTTAGCTAATTTTGTAAAAAAAAATTTCCTCTTTTTGTTATCGTTTAGGCCATTTACGTTAACCGATATCAATTTCCAATCATCCATCTCTTAATTTTTGTATACTATCCTAATACTTCTTGGCACGTGTGACTCTTTGTGGACTTTGGTCTTTCTTTGTCTCCTTACTATCCTTATCTTCCTCCTCCTTTTCCTTCGATATCCCTTCTTTCTCTCTTATCTGCTGGGTTACTTCTTCTTTCGATGTTTCCGCCTCTAACTCCTCTTTACTACTTTGATCCTCTTCAGACGCTCGTAATTGATCCAGGAACTCTTGAGCTGCTACTAAGCTATCTATCTTAACTTTATTCCCTTGCCATGTGATCCACATGCCTTCTGGTAAGATCCACCTGAAGAGAATATTCCTTTTGTTTAATTGAGTAGCCAAAAACCTATAATCTCTCCTTATCTCCCTTACCCTCCTTGGGATTTGTTTCAGTATGATCACCTCCTTTCCCTTATACATGATTGGCTCATCTCTTGCCATACTATAGAGGATATCCTTTACCTTCTTCCTTGCGAATCTTATATGCACCTCCCTCGGCAATTTATTTCTTCGTGCATAATTTGTCTGGACCCTGTACGCCTCGTCAATTTCCTTTATAATATCCAATTTATCTTGTTGCAACACCCCAGCAATTAATTCTGCCATCACCTGGCACAGATCTTCTTCCTTATCTTCCGCAATGTTTTGGAAACGGAGATAGAAGGAGGCTCGATCCATTTCCAATTGGGTAATTGAGTCTGCCAATTCCCTGTTCTGTTCCATCAGTTTTTGGTCAACCGTATCTAAATTTTTTTCCTGTTGTTCCATTTTAACTTCCATCTTTTTAATCTTCTGTGTATTAGTTTGTATCGATTCCTGTATACCAATCATTTTTTGATCTAATGCCCTAATATCTGTCTTCAATTCAGTATGATTACTAGACATTTTTTCTTGTAACATAATCATCGTGTCCTGTATTGCTGTCAATGTTGATTGCATTGCTTGCATTGTGGGTAGCATTCCTGATTTCTCCATTTTAGAGAAACCTTCAGTCAATTTCTGTGTAGCAGGTGATGTCGTTGTGATCGTGGGATTTGAGGATGTTTTCTTTCCTGTTTTTGTCACCGTGGATGAGAAGCTCATCATCTCTTTTAATACCTTTTTCTGTTTTCTTGTTATATTTTCAATGTTTTTCCAAATTGTCATCCACCAATATTTAACTGCCTCTATCAAATGAATTTATATTAAATCGTTCCCTTCCGTTCCACTATTCAATATTGTTTAGTAATACAATAAATCAATAATTCAAATTTTTATCTATTGCACAAACCTATCTTGTAATAAGTCACTTATTGATCAATTAATAGTTAAACTAATTTGAACTAAGATAACCCTCTCACCTGCTACCACTACTTAAGCAAATTATCTTTACCTACTCTTATTTAACACTTAAGCACTGATGACTTTCTAATATATCTTGAGCAATCTAAGTACACATATAAATAATTAATTATGCAATCTCAATATTCAATATTTTAAGTTATAAAAAGCTAATCAAAATTAAGAATCAATAATTGAAAGAAGAAAGGAGGAGAAGAAAGGGAAAAATCCAATTATAGAATATAAAAGATTATAGCGTATATAAATTCCTTAATAAAAAATCTAAAAAGTACTTAATAAATTTTAAATAAGTTCACAATTAATTTAGATTATCTAAAATGGAATATGTAATATATATAATATTAATATAGATATATACTTATAGATATATAAATTTTCTAATGTTTTTTTCTTGTTGTTGTTATTTGCCCAACTCGTTGATTAATTAATTGATTAGTTGATTAATTGCTCAATAACTTCTCTCAGTCATAAAAGAGCAGAAGGGAAAAGCAACCAAAAAATATAAAAAAATTCTTTTACAATGATGCAGCAGGCACGCTTTGCTGTATGATCTGCTTCGCGTTGCTCTTAAGTTCAATCACTCTCCATTTGCATTGTCATTCAGATTTCATCAGCCACGTTATCTTCCCCAAGTGCTCCTCAGTCTCTCAGCTCGAGACAATCTTATTGTTAGTCCTGACAGCTACCGCACTTCCAAAATCCAGTTCCTTTATTCAATTAGTCTATTCCACACTCTTAACTTTCCAAAGTTTGTTTGCTCGAAACAAAGTATCAATCCAATCCACTGAAGGCTCCGTCTCCCTTTCTAAAAGTATCCTCAGTCTCACCAGCACGTCTGCGATTTCATCTCCCACCAATCTCCTCCAACCTCACAATCGCCGCCAATTCCTTCCAGGATCCTTCTTATCAGACGCAGCCAGCACAATCCAATTGAACTCACTCCGAGCGTGTTTAAGGGAGAGTAGTACGAATGATCATAGGCACCAACTTCACCGAAATCTTCTTGCTTCCTGTCTTTTGTTGGCTATCACAGCTTCAAGTCTGCCATTTAAAGAAGACGCGCCGCGTTAGTTTGACAGCGGTAGTCGGTCCAGCAGAGAGTGCTTGCTCCTCACCGCTCTGCCTGCTGACACCCCGCTATCGTCCGCGGAGCTCTCCAAGCTCCCACGCCTCGAAGGGACCCCAAAACGCAACAAAAAAGTGGCACTGCAAGCAGCGATCGCTGTCACAGCGCCATTTCGCTGGGATTCACCAACCGGAAGTCGTATCTAAAGATTTCTTTTTTTATTTGTATCCTGCCTTTATTATTTGACAAATAACTCGAGGTGATGAATATATCTATACATCATCTTCCTCCTCCTCCTCCTCCTTCTTCCCCACAGCAATAACCCTGTGAGGTGGGGTGTCCTGAGAGAGAATGACTTGTCTGAGCTCAGTCTTTCATGGCTAAGGTGGGATTTGAACTCACTGTCTCCCACTTTCTAGCTTTAATCACTTCACCAGGCTGGCTAAACAGTATCACTGGCATGTTGATGTCATGAGGAACATGACAATTATATTCAGGAGCGTCTCTCAGAGGAGGGGAAGGGGGAAAGCATCAGACTTAGAGCTGCATCAGATGGGAGATAGGCATCTCTTAGTGGCTTTTCTCTAATGTGGTACAGCGAGGTGAGAAGAACTTGGTGCCGGGCAGAGAAAATGGGCTTCTCATCATATGAGAAGCTGCCCTTTTTCCATACTGAGGTAGGACAAGGAGACTGTGGACAGGACAAGTGAGTTATGCTGGGAACCATGGATCAGAATCTCCTTCTGTAGGGCTGACTTGCCTGCTTGGCTGTGGTGAGTCCTGATTACATCTCTACAAGGATTGGAGCCATCACATTACCCTGACCTCCAAAAAGTTCAGAACTTCTTATTATGTAAAAGCGAATAGACTGTCTATACAACATTCTCCAACAAAATAGGTACCCACACACAAGTTGATCAAAAAGTGCCTGGCAACTCAGCCCACTATAATACAACCAAAACAAGCTACAGAAAGGATAACCTGATCTTACATAAAAAAACCATATCTGAAACAATCAACACACTACTTACTATAACCACACAGCATCACCATAGTGCAGAAACCAACTAAAGAACTCCAACACATCATAAGTACAGCTAGTCCTTGACTTAATGACCCAAAGATGATTTTCAAAAGGCAACTGGACTTTCTCACTTTTTTCCTTAAAAACGTTTTGCATCTCATTCAAGAAATTTCTTTAGAACTGAAATGTTTTCAAGGAATAAAGTAAAAAAGAAAAGTCCAGCTATCTTTTGAAAAGCACCTTTGGGGCAACTATGACCTGGATGATTCAGAATCTCCATGGACACTCAATGACTTCCTTTAACAACTGTCTGTGGAGATTCTGAATCATCCAGGTCAGGATTGTCCCAAAGATACTTTTTCAAAAGGCAAGTGGACTGTCTTATTTTTTTTTTCCTTGAAAACATTCTGAAGAAGCTTCTTAGAAGCAAAATGTTTTCAAGGAAAAGAAAACGAGAAAGTCCAGTTGCCTTTTGAAAAAACACCTTTGGGATTTGCTTAACAACAGTTCAAAAATAATGACAGCTTCAGAAAAGGTGCTTTATGGCCAGTAAAGCACTTCTGACCATTGCCAAAAGTTGCACACGAACCTACAAAAAGTCCTTGACCTATGACCATAATGGAGCATGACCATTATGGTCACAAGTCATGACAGTTGTAAGTGAGGTGATCATGTGATCACTTTGCTTAATTCCCACTCCTGCTTTCCATGATGCAGTTGATAAAGAGCATGAGGAATGTAAAGGAGAACATGGGGTGTTTCAGGGCTGTGTGAAGCTTATTCCAGACTGAGGCCTGCCTGTTCTAGGCCTCATCCCATGATCTGCCTCCTGCCTCTCAGATTCCTACTGGTCTTGACATGCTTTTGCCCCACTGAATCCCTGGAGAACTCCCCACACACACATTGGGTTCCTGCAAGCTCAGGGCCTATTTTCCATCATGCAGGGACCCATATCTCATATCCCATCACTCATCACCCATAGTGCCAGGATTGTGGTGGTTGAGCAAAGCAATCATATGAGGTCTCAATCAGTGATCATTTTGTTCAACAACTGAGATCCTGGTCTCAATTGTGGTCATAAGTTAAGGTCTACCTGAAGTTAAGATTCTACTGAATCACCCACAACATGCATCCAACATGAGGAACAGCCACTATGAGGGATCCTTAGGACTCACTGAGCTTGGTTGTTTTCTTGCAGAGATACCTATAGACATAAACAGTATCTGTATACTATGCAAGAGAGACACCTTCCCTACCAGCAATCAGCACCCAGAGAAGCATAGATTAACTCCCAAATAAGCATCAGACCAACAATCAAGTAAACAATACCCCAGTCAAGAAACTGTCAAACAAGCCAACTGTAAGCAGCCCAACCAAAGAACCTCTTAGACACCCCCTC
Organism: Pituophis catenifer annectens; assembly: GCF_029215685.1. Taxonomy (NCBI): domain Eukaryota; kingdom Metazoa; phylum Chordata; class Lepidosauria; order Squamata; family Colubridae; genus Pituophis; species Pituophis catenifer. The sequence goes on from NW_027256881.1 coordinate 128,956,252, forward strand.
CCCCCACACACAGACAGGGCAAGCCACTAGAATATAAACTGAGAACATCTCCCACTCCTTACTAGCACTGATGATGTTACATAGTTTGGGTAATGAAACATCTGCAAGAAAAGAATCAAGCTCAGAGAACACCAAGGACCCCTCATTTCAACCCTGAGAACTACAAAGATTTCTCTTTATAAGCAGAGCTTATTCATGAACACCAAGTAGCAGTCAGAAGACACAATGAAAATATATGAATTTAATATAGTTTCATGGGGGAACTGTGAGCATCCTAGACCAGTGACAGCTAACCTTTTCCAGACCAAGTACCCAAAGCGCGCGCCTGAACCCCCAAAATGTAATGTGCGTGTGACCCCTGTGATGCATACGCAGCTCCCTGCATGCGCCTCGCCCCCCTGTGCATGCATGGCAGAGAGCCAAAGACCAGCTGGCCGGCAGGAGGCACACGCACATGCGCAGCAGAGCCAAACTGGGGCGACAGCTCACGTGCCATCAGAGAGGGTGCTGCGTGCCACCTCTGGCACGCGTGCCATAGGTTCACCATCACGGTCCTAGTCTTATGGTTTTCAGCCGCGGACCACTAAGGGGCCACAATGTCATCATCACAGGGGGTCCGCGAAGTCTTGAAGAAATGTCATGATTTAAGTCTTAAGTCTTGGGAGTCTGTGGCTATAGTCCATGGCCACAAAAGGTATTTTTAGAGGGGGATCTGTGGTGAAGAAAAGATTGAGAACCACTGTCTTAGGTGACGCTAAAACCTAGCACTGATGTTATCTAGCTGGATAATGAAACTTCTGCAACTAATCAGCCAAGCTCAGAGAGCAACAATTTTGCATCTTGGCTTCCTTAGCACCGATACCTTTTCAAGAGCTACGCACAGCCCTGATCATACATGGTGTTAAGGAGAAGGCTTTTTTTCTGCAAGGTTTCACAGCAAGGCAGCAGAAGATGGCAGAGTCCAAGGCAAAAGCAGGGGTGCAGCAAATCATTGCAGTTAAGAATTTAGCTGAGCAAAGGAGAATTCCAGGTCAAGTGGTCCAAAGTCAAGCTGAAGATTTATGATGCCAAACCAAGGGAGGGATGAAATCTTAGTGAATGAGAGCCATGGTTGTCAATAACTGGATTCCAAGCAAAAGTCATGGTCTAATGAAGCCAGATGCTTAAGTTGTTCCTAGCAACAGAAGCTTGTTTCACTTTCCTTGTCCGGGTTTTTCAGTTAATCTCGAAGCCATTTTTACAGAATTTAGTAGAAGATGAGAGGCTTTCTAAGGATCCTTGAAGTCACTGTTAATGCAGCAGGTGGTGGAGGCAGTGGAAAAGCCAATTCTTGAGCTAAATTTTTCATCTGCTGGAGCATCTGATACATATTAGCTGCTAAATTCCACACCTCGGGTTTCCAAACTGTCTTGGTGCCTGCAGATGGTGTCCATCCAATTCTGTCTGCCATCACTGCAGCTTGTGGATCCGATGCCATGCTGTGGTTTTATTGTAATCTGTGAAATTTTGGGGGAGTCGATGAGATTAATGTCAGGTGCAAGAAATCAGGAGCCAGCATAGTGTTCAAAAGTACTGTGAGTTTATTTCATGCTGCCTATCCACAAAAATCTGTCAAGGCAAATTGGTGCTAGGTAAGAGCAACAGAATTCATAGGGGCCTGGAGTGGCCTTAGGTCATAGCATAGCATAGTGGGAGCATAGCAATTGTGAACTGATAACACTTTGACCCCTCCCCTGGGCTCAGCCTGGTCACCTCCTACACTTGCTCTTAGATTTGTATATGTAAGATTAAGTGTAATGAGCCATAGTTCATTAATTTCTTTCTCTTGTTTTTGGTACTGGAGGGGGATATTAAGTTTCACTATTTGGCCAATTACTGAAGAATGTTATAGGTAAGATTCAGCTACAATAATAAGTTACATTGTCCTAAAACACCCATTGTAATTTTTTTCCTAAATATTCATAAGGTGGAATTTATATGTGGTCCATGAACAAAAGTTTTCTTTTACCTCTTCTGTGACACCCTTCATGGCGGTTTTCATTCTTCTCTTGAAACTGCCTTCCATCACCAAATAATGACAATTGGCAGCTAGAAGATAAAAGTAATCAGTGAGAATGTGGAATAGCATTAACACTTTTTTTGGGGGGGGAAAATCAGAATACAGGTTTTGAAAGACCGTGTCCAGAACAGCATATAATATTCTAAATGTATTTGCCATCTAGTTTCTCTAATCTGAATATTTAGGATAACCGTTGAACAACCAGGGTAATTGATAATTCAAAGCAGCATAAAAAGATTAGCAAATAAATAATGTTCCTGTCCCAAAGGAACTAGAGGAATCTTTAGAATAATGAAAAATGTGATTGGTAAATTAAAATACAAACAATAAAACTTCTGGCCTCTAAAGACTGGACTAAAAGTAAGTGTTTTTTAAATATATCTTATAAAGGCAGAATGGTAGCCAACTGCAATCGCTTAATGATGCCTTCCAAACTCTGGGAATGATGCAGGAAAAGGCCACCTTCTGTCTGCCTAATACATCAGTTTCAAAAAGCAGTGCAGCTTCTGGGTTTCGCCTGCAGATTTCAACGTCTTGCTGAAACAAATTCCCTTAGGTAGTCAGGCTCTAAGTGCTTAAAAAGGCAATTCCCATTTGCCTTCCTTAATGCCCAAGAGAGATATAGCTCAATCTTTCTGGACAGCACTAGGCTGCCCGACCCTATCCAGGAGTTTTCACTTTCCTTTTTTGTTTTAACTAAATATTTAGTATTTGTTTTCCAATTGATAGGATCCCGGGAGTCCTAAGTTTTTCAATATCTTGTAAGTGACAGGGGAAATGTATGATTCTTTTCATGAAAGCAGATGGGTGAGCCAAATTCACCCTCAGGGAGACATTCTTGTTTCCCCGTGTGATTTCCACCAATTAAGTTGTCTCTAGAAGCTACAACCTATACTTCCCATTGCAACAAAAGTGTATTTGAATCCTACAGAAGTCAGCTTATTTGTTTGTTTAACTTACATGTCACCCATCTCACCCAGAGGCAACTGTTGGATAGCTTACAATCAACAAAAACAAAATAAAACATTAGCATATTAAAACAATAAATATTAACCCTAAAATTATTTTTAAAATATAAATCCTACTAAGAATGGATCTCTTGAACTATCTATAACAATATATATATGTTTATGTAAGTTTTCACGGGTATGTATGTGTGTATAGTTAATATTTCGGGTTTCTTCCCGTGTAATTGTGGATATATCCCTAAAAGGGTAGAAGCAACGTTTCGACAGAATCCCATCTGCCATCATCAGGCTTATGTCAGCAGTCATTTTGCACTAACTGCCGTTGGTATTTCAAATCTGGTGTTGGTATTCTGGGATGGCTCCACCTTTTCATTCTGAATGGTTGGGAGTCCCAGTATGTGTTTATTGGCTTGGCTTCAGGTGTATGGTCAGTTTTTCTCCACTAGGTGGCAGGGCTTCATTTTTGTGGCTGGTTTGAATATGATTTGGTTGGGATTTTTTTGATTAATGTTTGGTCTATGTTTTATATATGGTGTTAAGATTCGTCTATCTATGAGAGTAGGTTTCCAAATAGTAGGCAGACGTGAAGTGTCATCCCGTTTATTCATGCAATATGGTCTTTTTTCTATTTCTATTGCTTCTCTGATTATCCTGCCATTGAGATGTTCTATTTTTGCAACTGTTTTTGTTTTATTAAAATTAATGTTGTGTCCTGTTGTATTTATATGTTGAACTAATGATGATGTGTGTTCTTGCTTTTGTATTGAGTTTTTGTGTTCCTCGATGCGCACACTCATTCTTCTGTTGGTCTGTCCAATGTATGTTGATGGGCAGGAAGCACACGGGATTTCGTATATGCCTTGATCTTCTAATTCTATTTTGTCTTTGGGGTTTCTCAGAATGGACGATATCTTTCTATCTGTGCAAAATATGGTTTTGATGTTGTGTTTATGTAGTACTTTGCTAATTTTATCTGTTGTTCCCCTTATACAGGGCAAGATGGCTTTCCCATTGTTTTTTTCCTCTTGTTTTTTATTCTGTTTTGGTGTTGTATGTTTGATCATATTGATGACTTTATTTCTACAGAACCCATTTGATGTCAGTACATTAGTTAGTGTATATAATTCTGTTTGTAAATGTGCTTCATCAGCCAGACGTTTAGTTCTTGTGGTTAATGTTTTGGCAACAGAGTTTATTTGTGCTGGATGGTGGTGTGATTTGGCGTTGAGATAGCGGTTCGTATGTGTCTTCTTTTGATAGATAGTATGTCCTGAGGTGCCATCAGATTTTTTATAAATTAATACATCGAGGAAAGGTAACTGGTTTTCTGATTCTATCTCCATGGTGAACTTTATTTTGGGATGGAGGCTGTTCAAATATACTAAGAAGTTTTCCAATTTATCTCTTCCATGTGGCCAGATCACAAAGGTGTCATCAACATATCTGAGCCATAATTTTGGTTTGTTAACAGTTTTTTTCTAAGGCATTGGATTCAAATTCTTCCATGAAAAGATTAGCGATGTTTTGGGCATTTTGATGATTTTTCTCTGGGAATAATTTTTTGTTGGATTTCTTTACTTATAGTACTTGATTTTATCTTTATCTTCGTGGTTTTTTCTAGATATGTTGTTGGGTCTGTGTTTATGGGTTTATATGTGGTGTCTTGAAGTAAGTCAGACAGTTTCTTTTTATAGTCCACTGTGTTCATTACTACTGTTGCATTGCCTTTATCTGCTGGTAATATCATTATGCTATTATCGTTTTTTAAAACTTGCAGTGCTTTTTGTTCTTCTTTTGATAAGTTGCTTTTAGGTGGTTTACTAATACATAGAATGTTGGTGACGTCATGTCTGACTTTATCAGCATCATCAGCACTGAGTTTCTTTAAGCTGGTTTCAACTTCGCATATGATGGTTTCTATTGGAATTTTATTGGGTGCCACTGCAAAATTAAAGCCCTTTGCTAAGACATTTGTTTCTGCTGTTGTTAGTTTTCTATCGGAAGCATTGTATACTACTTGTTTTAAATGATGTTGTGTTGTGGTTGGAGGTTTTTTATGTTCTAATTTCTTAAGTTTCTTTGAATGTCTGTAAGTTTTATGAGTGGTTTCTATTTCAGATCTCCAGGTGGCAAGCTGTTTTATTTTGTCCCATAATATGGGGTGAATAATATTGCTTATCTTTAAGTATGAAGCTAATAGATCCTTGTTTACTTGATCCAATAGGAATCTTTTGCTATGGATTTCATTTCTAAGTAATGCCATTTCAGTTCTTTTAAGAATATGTTGGATAGATGTTGTGTGGGTATGGAATTTCAATTTAAAGCAAGATGGTATTATATTTTGGTCACGACATTGACATAAAAATGTTAAATCACACAGTATTCGAGATCTTTTTATCTCTAACTTCTCATAAGTTCTGGTAAGTTTATACATCTCCTCCCCGTAGAGGTTTGATATTTGTTTATGTAAGTTTTCACGGGTATATATGTGTGTATAGTTAATATTTCGGGTTTCTTCCCATGTAATTGTGGATATATCCCTAAAAGGGTAGAAGCAACGTTTCGACAGAATCCCATCTGCCATCATCAGGCTTATGTCAGCAGTCATTTTGCACTAACTGCCGTTGGTATTTCAAATCTGGTGCTGGTATTCTGGGATGGCTCCACCTTTTCATTCTGATTGGTTGGGAGTCCCAGTATGTGTATATATATATATATATAAAACCATAAATATTCCCTGTGAAAGGTCATTCTCACTTTGTTCCCAAATGCCAAACTATAAAGGTAGTCCAACAAGTTGTTTTCTCACAGTTTAGGCAGTACCTTGTTTGTGTACCTTGAGATCACAACTGTATTAATAAAATTTGCAAATATAATGAGAGGCTTCATATAAAAAAAAGAAACTCAACTATTGATACTCCCAGCTCTTTCCCCCCAAGTTTTATCAGAACAGAGGTCTTCTTAATATTCTACATCGATCCTTTATCTTTAAAGGATCGACTTTAAGATAGGAATTGGCAACCAGAGTTTTCCAGACATCCACCAAGCTGTCTGCAACCCGATTTGGATGCCAAAAATAAATACAGAAAGCAAAAATGTAATATAAACCTGGTGAGCTGCAAAGCAAAATGCCAGTCTCTGTCACCTTTATTTCCATGAATGCTTCAATGGCGTACAGGAGCAGAATACAAGGTAGGTGATGACATCACAGTTCTTTATCTGGAGGTGAGATTCCTGCTGCCCTCCTTCTTCCCCATCAAGAAGGCAAAGGATTGATGGAATAGGACAGTGATGGCTAACTTTTTTGCTGTTGCGTGCCAAAAGCAGGGGGGGGTCCTCATGCGTGCGTGCCCACACCCATAATTCAGTGCTCCCCATCCCCCTGCACATGCGCGCACGGCTCCCTGTACTCTCCCCACTTTTGGCACGCGATGGCACGGTGGGCCCGGTAAGCCCGTTTTTTGCCCTCCCCAGGCTCCAGAGGCTTTCTAGGAGCCTGGGGAGGGCAAAAACGGCCTCCCCCCCCCCGGAGGCCCTCCGGAGGCCAGAAATGGCCCATTTCCCAATTTCCGGTGTGCCTGGAAGGCCTGAAAATCAGCTGGCCGGTGCACGCATGCACGCTGAAGCTGAACTAGGGCAATGCTCGCGTGCCCACAGATATGACTCCGCGTGCCACCTGTGGCATGCATGCCATAGGTTCGCCATCACAGGTATAGGAGAAAACATTCTGAGCAAATAAACTTGTTAGATCTCTGCTGTTGTTAAACTTAATTTTAAATTAAGGAGACATCATTTCCTTAATTTAGGAGGCATCATTTCCTAGGAGTCAAAGTGCAACCTGCTGGGTCATCATTTCAAATCTTACCAGGATCCTCAGCATCTTCAACAAGGACGAAGCTGCCAATGTGATGCCTTTGCTTGAAAAGCTGGGCATACAGGTGAAACTTGAAAAATTAGAATATCGTGCAAAAGTTCATTTATTTCAGTAATGCAATTTAAGAGGTGAAACTAATATATGAGATAGATTCATTACATGCAAAGCGAGATACTTCAAGCCTTGATTAGTCATAATTTTGATGATTATGGCTTACAGCTCATGAAAACCCCAAATTCACAATCTCAGAAAATTAGAATATTACATGAAATCAATAAAACAAGGATTGTACATAGAACAATATCGGACCTCTGAAAAGTATAAGCATGCATATGTGTTCAGTACTTGGTTTGGGCCCCTTTTGCATCAATTACTGCCTCAATGCAGCGTGGCATGGATGATATCAACCTATGGCACTGCTGAGGTGTTATGGAAGACCAGGATGCTTCAATAGCGGCCTTCAGCTCTTCTGCATTGTTTGGTCTCATGTCTCTCATCTTTCTCTTGGCAATGCCCCATAGATTCTCTATGGGGTTCAGGTCAGGCGAGTTTGCTTGTAATCCCATGGTCATTGAACCAGGTTTTGGTACTTTTGGCAGTGTGGGCAGGTGCCAGGTTCTGCTGGAAAATGAAGTCAGCATCCCCATTAAACTCGTCTGTGGAAGGAAGCATGAAGTGCTCCAAAATCTCCTGGTAGACGGCTGCGTTGACCCTGGACTTAATGAAGCACAGTGGACCAACACCAGCAGATGACATGGCTTCCCAAATCAACACAGACTGTGGAAACTTCACACTGGACTTCAAGCATCTTGCAGTGTTGCCTCTCCATTCTTCTTCCAGACTCTGGGTCCTTGGTTTCCAAATGAGATGCAAAAGTTGCTCTCATCAGAAAAGAGGACTTTGGATCACTGAGCAACAGACCAATTCTTTTTTTCTTTAGCCCAGGTAAGACGCTTCTGACATTGTTTGTTGTTCAGGAGCGGCTTGACAAGAGGAATATGACATTTGAAGCCCATGTCCAGGATCCGTCTGTTTGTGGTGGCTCTTGATGCACTGACTTCAGCCTCAGTCCTCTCCTTGTGAAAGTCCCCAACACTTTTGAATGGCCTTTTCCTGACAATCCTCTCCAGGCTGCAGTCATCCTTTGTGCTTGTGCACCTTTTTCTTCCACACTTTTCCCTTCCACATAACTTTCTATTAATGTGCTTTGATACAGCACTTTGGGAACATCCAACTTCTTTTGCAATTACCTTTTGAGGCTTTCCCTCCTTGTGGAGGGTGTTAATGATGGTTTTCTGCACAACTGTCAGGTCAGCAGTCTTTCCCATGATTGTGATTCCTACTGAACCAGACTGAGAGACCATTTAAAGGCTCAGGAACCCTTTGCAGGTGTTATGGCTTAATTAACTGATTAGAGTGGGACACTTTGAGCCTAGAATATTGAACCTTTTCACAATATTCTAATTTTCTGAGATTGTGAATTTGGGGTTTTCATGACTGTAAGCCATAATCATCAAAATTATGACAAATCAAGGCTTGAACTATCTCGCTTTGCATGTAATGAGTCTATCTCATATATTAGTTTCACCTTTTAAGTTGCGTTACTGAAATAAATGAACTTTTGCACGATATTCTAATTTTTCGAGTTTCACCTGTACACTCAGAGAGCGCATAGCGCTCATGTCGGATTTACCAAGGTGCCTCTGGATTGAAAGGATTAGCTGATGAGGGCTCCTTTCATGTCCCTGGCAGGAGCTAGAGCACAGAATGGGAGCTCACCCCGCCCCATGGCAGCACTCAGATCTCGAAAGCAAGCTTGCTGCTTGTCAAGCCAGCATCTTAACTGTGTGCTCCTTCACACTCAGAGATATCCCCTGTTGGATGATCCTGTATAGCACAGTCAAATAACAGCACAAGGAATCATAGGTGTGCACCCCCATATACCTCAGAGGAAGTGTGTAGCTTTGAATATGAAAGGTTGTAAGCTTTTAAAAAAGAGACCCTGAGGTCTCACATGTCTCAGACAAAGTCTGTTGAATAAAAGGAGGAAAAAATGGAAGGGGAAAGATTCAGGGAAGACCTCAAATCTTCCAATGAGAACTGAGCACAGAGAATGCCCTTGAAGTGCTAAATGAATGGGGGGCAGGGGAGAGAGGGAGAGAGAGAAAGGGGAGGGGAGAGAGAGTGAATGAATTAAGAAAGAGAAAAATCAATGGAAGGGATGCTTAACTGGCTTCCTATCCCTTTATTGAGGAACTTGAGTGGAGAACAGAGGAAGGGAAGATGGGGAATTGAGAGGCAGCTCAGTGATTTACTTGATCCCTCTAAGCTTTAACAGAGGTGTCACAAGATGATTCGAGTCATAGATCAACTAGTTATGTTCACACATGGTGGGGGAAAAGACCAACCTGCTGCCTTCACATCACATGCTAAATTTGATTTGGGACTTTGGGGTGGGGGGGAATGACTATGTTGTTGCACTCCTGATACATCATCTGATTTGGGTGCTCATTCAAGAATTGGCTTTTTACAAAGTTTAATCCCCTGGAAGCCGTCCAGTCCAAGCTTATAAGAGTTGTCTTTGCATTTCTGAAATGCATGAAGAACACTGTCTTCTGGTTAGAGAAATGTTTAGTTTTGATGGATTCCAGAGTCTGGTGCTATCTCATTAATTTCTGATTGAATTTTTTTTTCTGTGGGTGTCTGGCTCCAGTGGTTCTAAGAGATCATTTTTAAATCAACTTGGTTAACAAGAGCTAATAGCAAACTTCCAGTCTTTAGGTCTCTGCTTGGATAGCCTTTGTCCATTAAGGTTTGGAAATGCCAAGAAACATCTTAAGCAATGTCTAGACCAGGGGTGGGCAAATGTGGCCCTTTTACAACCTGTGGACTTCAACTCCCAGAATTCCTGAGACAGCCAAGCTGGCCCAGGAATTCTGGGAGTTGAAGTCCACAGGTCATAAAGGGGCCATATTTGCCCACCCCTGGTCTAGACTATTGACTTCCAAACCAGTCTAAGCCTAATATCCAATGCCATAATCTGATTTTTTTCCCCCTCAAATGGGCATGTGCCATCATCCTATCTCTCTTCCATCCTAACTCTGAAATTTCGCCGAGTCTTTATCTTGTTGGGTGTTTTATCCTCCACATTCCTGTGGGGCCCATATAAAACAGCCCTATAGAGGTGCATATGCCCATATGGGGGGATGAACCTGAGGAGTCCCTGAGCCCCATGATCCTCTGTTGCTTCCTATTTAGATCAGGGGTGTCCAACTTTGTCTACTTTAGGACCTGTGGACCTGAGCCATGCTGGGTGGGGAATTCTGGGAGTTGAAGTCCCCAAGTCTTAAAGTGGACATGGTTTGACATCCCAACTTTAGAGGAAATCTCAGATGACAGCCATCTATTCCTTTCCGTTACCTTGGCAAGAATGAACAATGCTTCTTTGTTGCTTCTTCTATCAGACCAGGATTCTGATGTATTTTTTCCAGGTTGTCCAATTCTGTGCCTCTATTTGTTTTATTTGTTCTATCCCAGGGGTGACAAATTGGCGGTCCACGGGCCGGATGCGTCATGCGCAGGCCATGCCCACCCCGCTCCGCAAAGGGGAAAGACTTCGCAAAACTTCAGGTGACAGTAATGTGACACGGCGAGTTTCTACCCACAACTGAAACCTAGTGCTAATCCCTCTGATTTCCACTAGTATTTGCATTATTTTTATATATCGATAATGTTATTACATTCTATGCCTACATTTTATTCATATCTATATATTGGACTTCTGTATAGTATTTTCCTGGCTTCAAGGCCATAATAAAGCTTTGCTTGTGATTATAGGACTCGGCAAAGCATTCAGAAGAAGGGCTTTGTTTGCCTTCCTACTCATTCTTCCAGATGTTTTGCCAGATCTGGTATGTAGCAAAATTCAATTGTGCACAGCGGATACCAAGTTTAAAAGGCACTATAGGGCCTCATGATCAATAAACTGAGAATTCAGGCAGCAGGCTCTTATTTTAGTCTGGTCCAGCAAGAAATTATTTGCTAGATGGAGCTGGGTCTGCTGATAAACTGCTTTTGAACTTCTATTCCTGCTGTTACCCTAGTAGACGTGCAAATGGAACTCTTAATCAAAGCTGGGCTGAGTTGCCAAATGCTCAAAAAGAAACAAACAAACAAAAAAAGAATAATCAAGAGAAATCCTCATGTCAGAATTGCACTTGCTGGTTTATATGTTGCTGCAAATTAAAAAAAAAAAAGCCAATAGACATTTAGTACATATATACTATAATAGAGAATTTAATGAGCAATATGCATTCCAGTCTCCTGCAATCTTTCTGAATCTTGGCAACTTTAAGAGGTATGGACTGTAATGCTCTGAATTCTCCAGCCACCATGCTGGGAGTTGAAATCCACCTTTCAAAGTTACCAACGTTGAGAAACCACTATCCTAATACAGGTGGGTCTCGACTTACCATGTTTCCCTGAAACTAGGACCTGTCCCAATAATAAGCCCAATTGGCCTTTCGAGTGCATGCGGTAAAATAAGCCCCCCCCCGAATATAAGCTCCCCTGAATATAAGCCCCCCAAATATTTAGATGTATGCACAGCTGCTGTGCAAACAACACATCATGAGGAGGGGAGGCCGGAGAGGAGCCCGGCTGACCAGCCCCAACGAGCAAATTTTGCAAGCAGCCTCCCTCCCTATCCCGACTGAAAGTCAGCACCAGGGGCTCCAGCTTTGCTTCCCTGCCTGGCCGGCTCCACACAATGGGAGGGCACAGAGACTTCCCACCGCTTCCCCACATGGAAAGGAGCTCCCCGTGGGTGGCTGGTAATTGGCTCCTGTAGATGCCAAAAGCCCTGTGGCGGAGGAGGAAAAGCGGGAGGGGGTCTCCCCTGGGGTTGCCAGGGGAGAGGTGGGGGGTCGCCTTCCTCTTCTGTCTGCTGCCCACATCCCCAACCCAACCTCACCCTCGGCAAACCTTTTTGTGTGTGTGTGGGTCGGATGCTAAAAACATCCTCAATGGCCACGAGGACCATAGCTCCGAGACGGGACTTGATAAGAGGAGCTAATTGAAAGGTTAATCAGCATGGGTGCTGACAGCCGAGGTCCCTTCCTGTTCCAGCTCTCTCTTTTTTCTCTTTATAAACTGCTAGTGGGAAACAGAGCGGCTTAGGGGGAGGGGGCGGGAGGGGGCTGCTATGGCGATCTCACCAGCTGGGTTAAACACTCGGGCAGAGGAAAGGGAGGGAGAAGGCAGCCACGCTGATGATGCCGGGATGCAAGAGACCCTGGGGCGGCTGCTCCAGCGTCCGACTTAGCCAGGCAATCCCCAATGAGCAAAAGCTGGAGAAGGAAAGGAGGAAGAGGAGGAAGCATCTCGCTCCATGTGTCTCGCTTCTCCGCCATCCCACCCCTCCCCACCTGCCACTTCCCCTCGCTAGCCAAGATCCTCAAGCCAGATTCAGGGAGCTGAATGTGCTGCCACCGGCTGGGAAGAGAAGAACATGAGAAATGGGCTCTCTCGCAGGCCCCCTCTCTCTTTTCTTCTCCCGAGTCCGGCTCACGGAATCTGGCCTGCCGAGGTTTAGGGATAAGACACCCCCCCGCCCCGATAATAAGGCCAAGGCCATATTTCGGGGGTCAAAAGAAAATAAGACCCTATCTTATTTTCAGAGAAACACGGTAGGACCATAATTGAGCCCCAAATTTTGATTGTAAACCATGATGGTTGTAAAGCGAATTACCGCATGACTGCGCTTACTCTCAAGACTGGTTTTCGTGGCGGTCTTAAACAAATGCCATGGTTGTTAAGCCAACCCCTGCTATGGGGCTGTTTTTGCTGGAAAAAAACCAAACTAAATTTGGTTTCAAGCAAAAACATCATAAAGCGTGGTCACATGATCATGGGATGCTTGCTGCAAACATTTGCTAATGCTGCCCAATTGCTGAGCACACATAATGTAGTCATGTGACTGCAGCCGTTTTTCTTGACCGTTTTTCTTTTTGTGAGCCAGTTGTAAATCGAGGTCCTCCTGTAGGTACCATGGATGAGTACCTTCAAGGGTCTGTCCTTTCTCATCATGGCTCTTAGTCTTGGAAGCGAGACATTGAGTGACATCCTTTCACAGAGAATGTTGCATTCTTTGAAGCAGGATACATGGAAATGCTTCCTGAATCAGGAACATGGCTGTATTACTGCAGGGTCTTGGTCAGTTAGTCCTGGTACAAATGACGCAGCAGGATGATCTGCCCCCCGCAGTGGCACATTGGAAACTTGGGACATAACGCCTTCAAGAATGAAGTCTATAAACTAGGTTTATAAACCTCTTCAAATGCAACAGCAAGCAAGCTCAACATTTTGGAAGCTGAAGAAAGCGGAACCAAGCAGAAACTAAATTTAGTGTAATTGATGTATAAATATATTTAAAAATAAAGTTAACTATTTAGTAGCCATATTGATTCCAGTTTATGCAAGGTTTTGAAGACTGCATGAAGCCCTCAGGCATCAAGCTATTTACCCCTGTGCACGAACACCCAATTCTAATTTGGAAAACTATGCTAAAGCTATCGGAAGTTTGCAGGATGTCTCCTGCAAAATTTTTGCATTTACATTAATAAATAAGAAATTTTAGAGGAAATTAAGATAGCACATCTAAGAATTGCATTTTTAAAAAAGCAAACCAGTATTGTCCAAGAGCTTTTAACAGCCTAAAAATCTTTCACATTTATTCTCATTAATTCCAACACTGATTAACACCTCATTATTAATCAAGTGTGGAAGGAGAAATCAACCTCAGGACTTGACAGTTTGAGATAGTTTGAGCCTGAATTTAGGGAAAATGAATTTCCTGAATAGTTTCAATTAATTTTTACCTTGATGCCTGTCTTTTCAGATTGCATGATTAATCAGTTTCATCTTATTGCATTATTTTTCTCTGTTCTCTTTGACCTCTAACAAGGGAATATTTTCCATAAGTAATTAAAGGTATTTGGAGAAAATTTGTTGGAGCTCTTTTTTAAAAACTGAGAAGAGCCTCTGTTTCTCACGGTATGTTCTAATTTCTTTTCATGTGTGCAAGAAAATGGGCTGAAATAATAGAGTTCACTTAGAAATCTTAGAAATGGAATCCATGTCCAGGAACATCCGTATTTTACTTTTTTAAAAATCAGTGGACAGTAGCCCTGTGTTATAATAATACATCTGAGAATAGTTCATTAATCTGTGTAACATTTCTCATATTGAAAATCAAGGTAATAGCATTCTTGCAAGTGTAATCAAGTTCTATTAAGGTTTTTCCAAAGGTTTTTCAGCAATGCCATATAGTTGCTTATGAACAATATTTCTTCTGTTTCCTGTTCTACTCTGTGAGAATGATTCTGCTTTTTAATGAATTTATTCTACAGATCATAGTGGGGTAGCAGTTTAAAATTCGACAGGGTGGAATTGAGTCATTCTTAAATCCTGACAGTCGCATGGACAACTCTTTGCAGATCCCTACACATTTTCAAAATTCATTTGTCATTGCCTAGGGCTAATAAAGGAATGGTTTAAGATTGCCAAGCTGGCTTTTTTGCTTAAGGCAGGACTACTACCCAGGATTCCCTGCTTCTAAAGTAGCACCTTAATCCCTAGACCCTGGTGGCTTTCAGTATAAACTCTAGCATTGTTAGATATCAGGGAAATCATTAATCCAATGCAAATTGGCTGAAGGTCAGGTAATGTGATCAATAAAAGTATCTCTCTCTCTCTCTCTCTCTCTCTCTCTCTCTCTCTCTCTCTCTCTCTCTCTCTCTAGACACAGATATATGTGTACAGTTAGTATCTCGGGTTTCTTCCCGTGTAATTGTAAACATATCCTTAAAAGAGTAATAGCGACGTTTCGACGAAATCGCATTCATCATCTTCTGGCTGATGTTCTCGGTTTGGTGCTTATGGGCAAACTGTGTGATCATAACTGACATTTTTCTATGAAAAGAGGCAAAGGTGTATTCTGATTGGTCGAAGTGTTGTATTCTGATTGGCTGATGACGTAGCTGTATTTTGATTGGGTGGAAGCGCTGTTGCTTGGTTGTGGGTCAATGGATAAGTTATGCTGGAACTGGTGGCAACACAGGCATTTTGGATGAACCTTTGATCTATGGTTTATATTTTGTGTTAAGATTCGTCTGTCTATGAGAGCAGGTTTCCAAATAGTAGGCAGATGGGAAGTGTCATCACGTTTATTCATACAATATGGTCTTTTCTCTATTTCAATGGCCTCTCTGATTATTCTGCCATTGAGATGTTCTATTTCTGCAACTGTTTTTGTGTTATTAAAATTAATATTATGTCCTGTGGCATTTATGTGTTGTACTAATGATGATGTGTGTTCTTTCTTTTGTACTGAGTTTTTATGTTCCTCGATGTGCACACTCATTCTTCTGTTGGTCTGTCCAATATATGTTGAGGGCAGGAAGCACACGGGATTTCGTATATGCCTTGATCTTCTAATTCTATTTTTCTTTAGGGTTTCTCAGAATAGACGATATCTTTCTATCTGTGCAAAATATGGTTTTGATGTTGTGTCTATGCAGAACTTTGCTAATTTTATCCGTTGTTCCTTTTAAATAGGGCAAGATGGCTTTCCCATTGTTTTGTTCCTCTTGTTGATTTCCGTCTGGGTGTTGCATGCTGGATCATACTGATGATTTTATTTCTACAGAACCCATTTGATGTCAGTACGTTAATTAATGTATATAATTCTGTTTGTAAATGTGCTTCATCAGCCAGACATTTAGTTCTTGTGGTTAATGTTTTGGCAACAGAGTTTATTTGTGCTGGATGG
Organism: Pituophis catenifer annectens; assembly: GCF_029215685.1. Lineage (NCBI taxonomy): Eukaryota > Metazoa > Chordata > Lepidosauria > Squamata > Colubridae > Pituophis > Pituophis catenifer. The sequence continues at coordinate 128,971,983 of NW_027256881.1, forward strand.
TGATGTGATTTAGCGTTGAGATAGCGGTTCGTATGTGTCTTCTTTTGATAGATGGTATGTCCTAACGTGCCATCATATTTTTTATAAATTAATACATCGAGGAAAGGCAACTGATTTTCTGATTCTATCTCCATGGTGAACTTTATTTTGGGATGGAGGCTGTTCAAATATACTAAGAAGTTTTCCAGTTTATCTCTTCCATGCGGCCAGATCACAAAAGTGTCATCAACATATCTAAGCCACAATTTTGGCTTGTTAACAGTTTTTTCTAAAGCATTGGTTTCGAAATCTTCCGTGAAAAGATTAGCGATAACCGGTGATAATGGTGATCCCATTGGTGCACCTTCTATTTGTTTATATCTCTGTCCTCTGTGTATGAAATATGTGTTGGATAAATAGATATATATAGATATATACATACACAGATATATATAGATATATACGGTTCGATTTATATGCCGCCCTTCTCTGGAGACTCAGGGTGGCTTACAATGCATTAAGCAATAGCCTTCATAGTTTTGTATATACCTGCTTAGTAGGGCTTTCGGCCCCCCCTAAGCAGTGTTCTTTTTTTATATATATACAAAGTCAGCTTATTGCCTCCACAATCCGGGTCCTCAGTTTACCTAGCTCAGAAGGATGGAAGACTGAGTCAACGTTGTGTTTTGTGTTGTGTTTTGTGTTCCCTTTAGTTGTTTGAGCAGTGTATAAACTACTGTATGTAATGAACAAAGTATTTAATAAGGCTATTTCATTCATTCAGATCTCGGATGTCTTCTGCTTGTGTTCCCTTTATTTTTTTGAGCAGTATATATATCTGTATGCATGCATATATATATACATACATATGGTTATACTTACACACCAAAACAGCTATAATGACTGTATTTGTAGGGTTGTGTCTACAAATCCTTACAGATGTCTCCTAATGTTCAACAGTGCATACAAAGTGCTGTTGTTTGAACATAAAAACAGCCACATATATTTCCAGATTTGTGAAGATGCTTCATAAATTATCCACAGATGTCTCTGCATGCATGGGCATGCATATTAAGGCTATGTGGGAGTTGCATATAGAGTGCAATTTAGACTCAAAGAGGAGAAGGAGATTTAGAACATGTATGGCATATGTATATGTGTGACCTGCCATCTTCTCTTTACATCAAAGAGATCTTTTTCTGTTAGGGTACAGTGGCAGCCACATGAGGAGAACAGACATAATAACCTTGAAGGAAGAATGCAGGATTGGTTGCATCAACATCATTTAGGCCCAACAAAGACAAGGGGTTGAGTAAGAAACTCAAGATTGCCTTCCCTTGATTCTATTTGGCATAAGAGGGGAAAGCAAGAATGTCAGGCTTTTACGATTCTGTTGTTATACTCTGCAATAATAAGAAGGAGGTCCAGTAGTCCTTGTGGAGTCTATTTCCTGGCAGACTAGGCTAATTAGAAGGAGTAAACATGGAGGGAGAAAGTTGTTGAGTAACATAGTAAGTGTGGCTACTGGCACTTTGTTCTTAGAATCCAGTTCACTGCATAGCCCTAGTAGAAGCTCTGGTAAGTCTTTTGTACCTCAGTTTCCTATTTATTCTCTTCTAGACAAGACAAGTGTGATTCTACCTTCAAGAAAAATATACACTGTGACTCTGCCTCCTGAAGGTTATGTACCAGTTGCTACTAATGAAAACAGTAAAGGATCTTCTGGAAGTGGTGCTGAGGACAGTAATACTGGTGCTCCAGGTAAGAGAAAATGCTTCATCTTTCTCTAAAGCAGCTAGTGCTTAAATATATGCGCTGCAGATAAATGGAAAGTTGCATCAGTTTACGGGCATGTACAACCATGTATGAAGTAAAGTGTGTCTGCTAGAATATACAATTATATAAAGAGACAATCATCCTAAAATCAGTACAGAATCCAGATTGAAACATTCCAGACAGATGCTCAGCTCTCTGAGTAATTGTTTCAATGGTAAAATGCCTTTCATGTTATGTTAACTTTGTACAGGCAGGAATTTTGTTACAGTGCTTTAACGGTAATCAGAATAGAGCTGGAAGGGATCTTGGAGGTCTTCTAGTCCAACCCCCTGCTTAAAGAGACCCTCTACCATTCCAGACAAGTGGCTGTCCAGTCTCTTCTTTAAAACCTTCAATGATGAAGCACCTACAACTTCTGAAGGCAAGCTGTTCCACTGGTTAATTGGTCTCACTGAAGTTTCTCCTTAATTCCAGGTTGCTACTTTCCTTGATTAGATTCCATCCATTGCCTTCTGATGTTTTGGAAAATAAGTTGACTTCTCTCTTCTTTGGGCATCCCCCCCAATACATCCCCCCCCAATACTGGAATACTGCTATCATGTCACACCCTAGTCCTTCTTTTAGGCACTACTCATTTTGTTCTTCATACTACTGTAAATGTTAACAAAGGATGAGTCTACTTGCTGCAAGCATTTCAAATACATCAAGTGATACCCTGAACTAAAAAAAAATTCACATAAAAATGGAAAGAGTGGATGTTAAATAATTTGGATTTGGTATGTAGCTTAATTCTGTATGTAAAATTTCAGATAGGTGTAACATTTCTTTACATTTCATAGCCCAACTTAATGTGATATATTTCCTATTTGTATTAAGAGGAGACTGATTAAACAGCAGAAAAAATATTTATGTTTTTCCCATTGTTAACAGCCTTATCTGTATAGAAAGATACGTATTAACCTTATCAAGAGGTCAAATATTCCTTTAAGAGCAGTTTCAGGCCAATTGATATGTAAATTACCTGTCAATTCTAGTAGAAATTGAATAAACTTTAGGCATATGTAGCAGTTACCTTTCTTCATTTAAGGACTGCTTCTGGGCAAATAAATGTCTTCCCGGATGATTTTTATGAAGGAAGCAGTTGGTTTGTGGAAGAAGACTGTCCTTTTGAATAGTGACTACCTGGGGTTCAGTTCAGCCATGTCCATTTGTGTACCATGTGATCCTGTAAGGAGGAGATTTCTTGTATTAAGTAGACACCCATCACACAATGACTGCCTCTGAGTTGGTAATATTACAGAAAGCACCAGATACTTAAGTAAATAGGGACCAACTTCATGGCATGCAGGTAACAATATAGCTAATACTGTGGAGTCCTTGGTATTCTCTGAGCTTGGCTGTTTACTTGCAGATGTTTTGTAACCCAACTAGGTAACATCATCAGTGCTAGAAGGGGGTGGGGTTACTCTGCTCTTATACACTGGCTTGTCCTGTCAATGTTTGTGGGAGTGTTGTTTTCTCTTGTTAGTTCCTTAATTAGGCTGAGAGAGGAAAAAATACTGTAGGAAAATGTGACAAATCTAGATGTTTCACATCTCTGCACCCATTTGGTTACCAGTTTAAATGGACAGTTTTTTATCATTCTGACAGAATGAAAGATTTGATGGATGTCAGATTGCCTAAGTGGGAGCTAAGAAGGCAAGGAACATCAAGAGGAATTAATTTCAGTATAGACTATTATCTGATTGCACACTTTCTTAGGATTTTCCCTTCCCCCCCCAGTTTTATTATAGTGCTAGTAGAGAAGATTATAATTAACATAATTATGAGGAGATAGTTTATTTCTTTAACTTTGGCATCAAGTCTTGTTTGCCTGACATATAATTTGTATTTTATTGCTATGTTGCTATAGTGCAGCAGATATGAAGGGCACCATGTTGCAAAGGCTGCTTTAAGACATGTCCTAGATAGCAAAAGAAATAATACAAGGGTTGCATGAAACATTAGAATGACTTGCTTAATTTGACCTTTTAGTGAGTCTGCTAATGTTTTTTTCCCCCCTCTGGGATTCAGTATCAGGGCAAGATTTAATGAATCAGCCATCTAATGAATGTAGTTAAATCAATAACTTAATCACTTCAAGCTGTTTCAATTCTTGATTCTGCTGTTCCAATATATTTTGGTGCTCTGTTCATTTAAGCAGACTTTTTATAGCATAAAGGTATAGTCTCTGGTTTATGAAATAAGTAAAAAAAATGACAAAGGAATTAGCATTAATCATGTTTGTGTGCTGTACACTTACAATCAAGGGATTGCTTATTTTGTATAATGTGTTAGTCTACTAATCCAGGTGATTAATTATGATCAAAATAGTATTCAGTTTTTAGACTAATAATTGAGTGATCGCTGTGGTGGTATAAGCCAATAATAAAAGCTTCCTTGTTTTTTTTAATCTTTTTCTGCCTGTGTTGACTTTATGGTGTCCTATCCACTGCAGTTCATAACTTAGCCATGGGATATAGTGCAAGAGTCCATAACGCAGCCATTTTAGACCTGAGTTAAGCAGACCAGGATGTGGAGATAGAACCACAGCACACCATAGCCTCTCGGAAAGCGTTGCTTTGAGTTTCACAGTGGAGGAAAGCTTTTTGTGTACTGCTTAGAAACCGAAACTTACAATAACTTGAATGTTCTTTTTCATAACCAGAGAGATTTTGAGAAGATTTATTTTCCTCTTGATCAACAAGAGTTGCTTAATGCTGCATAGTGGGTGCCACTTGGAAACAAAAGTCTAACGATATGACCATACAAACAAAATTTGTACCTGCGATTATATTCAATAATGGCTTTGTTTCGGTTAGACCAGAAAACAGAATCCACACGTTTGAGTAGAACTTTATTAATAATGACTATAATAGTTTAATCTGAGTATAATTACATATATCTGTATATAATAGTCACTCCTCGTGCGATGGGTGGCTATATAAATTTAATTAAATAAATAAACAATGTTGAAGGCCTGACTAAGTTTTCCCTTCCCTCCATTTTGGTGAGGATAGAGCCAGTTTTTCATTCTATTTTCAGAGTTTAAAACCTGCTTGTATTTATGCAACCATTGTCTCACTTAGTTTTTCCAAGTTCGTGAGATCACTGCAAGAAATGCAGTATGTGCAGTGTTACATTATTTCAATTCTTGCCTCATTTTTCTCTTCTCCCTGCCCTTCTTATCCAACAGTCTCCACCACCCTCCTCTTTTCTGTCTCTTATTCCTTTCTCCCCCTTCAGATATGCTGTAAGCTTCCTGTTGTCGTAGCAACGTAACAGCAGACCATTTGCAAAAAGGAGAAATGAGGGGTTGCAGGCGTAATCTTGTTAGTTTTCCAAAGGACCTCCTAAAAGCTTGTGAAGATGCACATGTTCTTTTACTCACATCGTGCCTTATCCACAGCCTGATCCCTCATGTTGATTGGATAGCTTTTTATATTGAACATTTTGACTCCATCAGATAAAACAATAGGGTTGGAAGGGATCTTGAAGGTCTTCTAGTCCAACCCCTTGCTTAAGCAGGAGAGACCCTTCCAGACAAATGGTTGTGCATTTGAAAACCTCCAGTAATGGAGCACCCACAACTTCTGGAGACAAGCTTAATTTTTTTTTTCACTATCAGGACATTTCTCCTTTAATTCTGAGTAAGATCTCTCTTTAATGATTTTCCACCCATTGCTTCTTATATTTAGATAAGCATTGCTTTAGTTTATACCTTTGGGCAGATGCCTTAAAGCAGGAATCTTCACCTTTTTCAGAGATAAAGAATGTGTGTTAATTTTGAGACTGTTTGATAACATGGGGAAGGAAAGGATTAGATCAGTGGTTCTCAACCTGTGGGTCCCGACCCCTTTGGGGGTCGAACGACCCTTTCACAGGGGTCGCCTAAGACCATCGGAAAACACGTATTTGCAATGGTTTTAGGAATAATTTTATGGTTGGGGGTCACCACAACATGAGGAACTGTATTAAAGGGTCACGGCATTAGGAAGGTTGAGAACCACTGGATTAGATGAATAGTAAAAAGAAGTATCTAATAAAGTTGGAGATAATTGGTTTCTTTGCTAAAAGACTTCACAAGAGTAGGTGTTCTCTAATCTCAGTACTCTCTTCTCCATCTAGTCCACAATCTTGGATCCTGCTGTGGCATCTCTGGAACTTGGCAATTTAGGATACCGCCCCCCCCCCAGCCCATTGGTAGAGAGCCATTTAGGAAAGCTTTGCCACTTGGTTAATCCATAAAGATTTTGTTGGGCTCTTGTGTCTGGTTAGTCATCATGCTAAGACATTTGATTTAGCATGAAGTGTCACTTCTCCCCTATCGCCATGTCTTAACATTGACTAGTTTGACAAATCATGATTAATATTCTTATAAATTCTATTTATGTCGGATACCGTATTTTTCAGTTTCTTGAGCAAATCTGAACTGAGGATTGTTCCTAAAAAAACAAAAACAAAAGCAACATTTCTTAGTTCTCTAGAATGGTCATAGGCCAGTACTGTACAACCATTTGGTTTTCCTTCCCTCTTCCAAAACTGAAGTAATGATCTTTTCTTCCACATTGATTACAACAGGAGCCATGGCAGTGCAGTGGTTAGAATGCAGTATTGCATGCAGACTCTGCCCAACAGCCAGGAGTTTGATCTCTGTCTTCCATCCTTCCAAGGTCAGTAAAATGAGGACCTAGATAGTTGGGAGCAATATGCTGACTCTGTAAACTGCTTGGAGCACGGGTGTAAAATTCGATGGTGTCACGTGACATATCACGACATTTTTTGCCTTTGTGGAACTGGGATGGGTGTGGTCTGTGTGTGACGCATCTGGCCCGTGGGCCGCCAGTTTGACACCCCTGGCTTAGAGGGTGCTGTAATACAATATTAAGCAATATGTGGGTCTAAGTGCTACTGCTATCTGTATCTTGTCTTCCTTGGAAGGAACTGAAGAAAGAAAGCATGTTGCTACCTTCGTTAACTCCTAATAACCCCTGTGAAGTAGATTGCCAATGGATGTTAATAATTCAGGATCCCAATGTGGTTGAGGAGGGATTTGAGACCAGTATGATTATTCCCCATGCTGGCTGGTGATTCTGGGAATTGAAGTCCGCAAGTCTTAAAGTTGCCCAGGTCAGAGATCTCTGCTCTAGAGTTATAGTTGTTCTCTGGATTCTGAGGAATTTGTTGGTTCGAAATTGGCTGAGGGTAAGCAAGATGAAGTAAAAGTAATTTCAATTTAGCATTTGCAAAAATGTAGAAAATACAGAGATTAAATTAGTATGATAATAAGGATTATTGTATATCAGGCAGGGTTACTTTCTGTGAAATGTGAGGCCATATAAGTGTTATTAATAAATACATAAATAAAATAATAGTGCTTAAATTTTAGTGTCTTAATTTGTATCACTTCCAGCAGTTGGTTTGCTAATAATCATATTCTATAATTTCTGACGTTTCTTCATTAAATGCTCCCCAAACAATAGCTGTTTGTACAGTTGAGGGTTTTTTTTCAAATTATAGCAAAATAACAGAAAAAAAGCATACATATAACTTGGTTAACATTGCAATATAATAGTAAAATTAAAGGAAGAAAACGCCTGGAAATCTGTATCATAAACAAAATTACTTTTTTAAAAAGTTAACTAAATTGAACAAAAGTTGTTTCTGACCATCTTACTGAAAATGACTAATTAAAACAGTAAACATTATATCAATAATCTATTACTACAATGTAGGTAGTCCTCGACATATGACCACAATTGAGCCCAAAATTTCTGTTGCTAAGCAAGACAGTTGTTAAGTGAGTTTTGCTCCATTTTACGACCTTTCTTGCCACAGTTGGTAAGTGAATCACTAAGGTTGTTAAGTCACTAAGATGGTTTTTAAATGAATCTGGCTTCCCCATTGACTTTACTAGTCTGAAGGTCGCAAAAGGTGATCACATGACCCCGGGACATTGCAACTATCATAAATATGAATCAATTGCCAGGCATCTGAATTCTGATCACATGACCAGAATCACTTGCAGCGGTTGGTGCAACAGTTGTAAATGTAAAAAAAGTCTCAAGTCCCTTTTTTCAGCCTTTGTAACTTTGAATGGTCACTAAACAAACTGTCGAGAACTATCTGTACTTGTGTATGTATAAGCCTATCCATGGATAGGCTGACATTTACATTTTTGTTTTTACTAAAATGCTATGAAAAGTGTGCCACCCGTAGCCAGGTTTTTCATAGTATTTGGATTAAAAATTTGAGGATCTTCTGTCCATGAATGGGCTTTTCCATGAGTCATACAGGGTATATGGGTACCTTTTAAAAAGTTTTATTATACATTCTTCCAGATAAGCTCAACTACGGATAAACTAATTTGGGGGGGTGTTATATTTTGGCACCTAAAATTCCCAGTTTATACATGAGCATGTACAGTAAGTGTATATTTGCCTTTCATTTTTGTATAATGATCCTTTTGACCTGTATCTGATAGATACATGAATTTATGGAAATTTTAATTCAGGTAGTCTTATTGTAATTGGGACCAGCAACTCTGTCGCTAAGTGATGCAATCATAAAGCGTGATATCACATGATCCTGCTGACTTATGACTTACACCCATTCCAATTGGTGTCATTAAGCCACTCCCCATGGTCAGCATGCCAAAATCACGTGATCACCATTTGCAACTTCCTGCCAGCTTCCCCATTGACTTTGCTTGTCAGAAACTGGCAGTGAAGGTTGGAAATGAGGATCACAAAGATGTCTCTGTGACACTGCAACTATCATAATTATAAGCCTGTCACCAAGCGCCAGATCATGATTACATGACTGCAGGGATGCTGTGATGGTCGCAATTATGAAGAACAACATTAACTTCTCTTCATTCAGCACTGTTGTAACTCTAAACAGTTGCTGAATGAGTGTTCATTCAACAAGGACTATCTGTAGTGTGAAATAAATATCTACATTTATGGAAACTAAAAACCTACAATTGCCAGGGGTTTTTGCTTTAAATTATTCCTATTTCTGTATGAAGTTTTTACAGCTCCGTTTCTTTTTTCAAGCTCCTGCTTGAACTTTTGTACTACTTTCAGCTGCCCTGTTCATAAATTTAACACTTACATGCATAACATAAATTTAGAACTTACAAATTAGAAAACTCAAAGATCAGCTTATTTCAAGTAACACAATGACTGATGATACAAGAATCTTGACAGGAAAGCCACAAATCCATCAGGCTGCTAGAGATACTTAGCAAAATTACTGAGTACATGTTATACCTTAAATTCATAACTTCTACATTTTTACATTTCAGAGGGGAAGGTTATAACCAAAATACTGCTCAAATAGAAGATTGACTATTCCAATTTTGCAAGCATTTTGCATCTTAAATCATAACTGACTGAATGAAAGATTTTAGTTATGGATTTCAATCTGATAAAGCAGTCAAACGTTTTGGTCATATGGTCAAACATCATGACAGTCATTAAATGGGTTGGTCATATGGCCAACCTGATTTTATAACCTTTTTTTGCAGCAGTGGCTGTTAAGTGAATCAGTGGTTTGCTATGGGTGCAAATTTGCCAAAACCCAAACTATTTCATTGAGGGCCGCATCAAGGTTGTGTTTGACCTCAGGGGGCCAGAGTGGGCATGGCCAGGGTGGGCATGGCCAGCTCAATGTCACTTGGGCCTGGGGTGCCTGTGGTGGCCCGAGCACTCTGTCAGCAAAAAAGGGCTCCCAAGCACCGTTTTCGACTGTGACGGCCTCCTCCAACCCTCTGCCAGCAAAAACGGAGCTTGGGAGTGCCACCTGTGGCCCTCCCGAGCTCCGTTTTTGCTGGCAGAGGCCCCTTGGGCCAGTCCTTTGCTGTTTCCAGGACGGCCCTGTGGGCCAGATCTAAGCACCCCATGGGCCAGATCCGGCCCCCCAGCCTTGAGTTTGACACCCCTGGGTTATATTTAAAAATACAATATTACGCTTTGATCTTTTCAATTGTTGTGCTTCAATTGTTTTTTCATGCAGCTAGCATTTGTACATGTGCTTTTGCAATAACTTAATTTGGATAATACTAATTTGTATAATGGTCTGTTTTTGCCCAAGCAAACTTAATGACACTCTTAAGGATCACCAAAGCATAATTACAAATAAAAATGAATATTTATATTTTTTTCTCTTCCATTTCTAGTTGGTAAACAATTTGATTAACTGCCCCACTACCCAATGGACTGAACAAAATGACACTATTCATTTTTATCAAATGTGCCAAAGACAGCTGAAATTGCATACTGCTTAACAGTAATTTATTTGCTTCTATTTGCAGTGCATTGATGTCAGAGGAATTCATTTGTTTACGCTGTGAAAATGACTTGTGAAATGAGATCTTAAGAATCATTAGTATTGGGGTAGAAGAGCGACAAACCCTCCAAGAAATTGTTCACTTCAGAAATCAATATGGTCTATTTTCAAGTACTGCATTATGATTATCACAGAATCCATAAAATCAAAGATTCAAGTGTTTTTCTCCTCATTGACTCTACAAATCTATTTGGGCAAAATCATGTATTTAAATCAAGATAGGTTGAGAATGCATTAATGTATTAATCTAACTTTTAGAGCACGTTTAAAAGTGCATTGGGAACAGACAATCTGGTGTCTTCCTGGTGTGTTAGTCTTAGCTACCACTCTGGTGGCTGAACATTATGAGAATTTTAATCCAAAAAAACTGAAACGCAGCAACTTGCCTCTCCAAGGCTTTATAAAACAAGAGGTAACCACATTGTTGTATTAATTAAAATCACCAGGATGTGTTTAAAAAGTGTGATTTTTTTTAGTACATTAAGCCTTTTTATATTTTGTATATGTGTTTATGCTAAAAGTTCTAAAAATGCCCATTTAAAAGCTTAATACAATGTATCTGTTAGCAATATTTTATGCAACATTTATCAGCATTATTTAACATGTCGTAGGGAAGCTTAGATTACTCCAGGTAGTTTGTTGTTCCAGAGCACATATATTGACCTGATCTGACATTTATTCTTCAATGAGTAGAGCACGGCTCTATCCTGAGCTGTAAATTTGCTTGTTAGCTTTTGCATGCTGTTTTTCTCTCCTGAAGTTCAAGGCAACATCCATTTATCTCCACAACAACAATAATTCTGTGAAGTGGTTTCATCTGAAAGAGATGTAGGTGACCAGCCCTAAGTCATCCAAGAAGCTTCCATAGCTCAGCAGGAACTTGGATCTTGGTCTCCTCAGACTCGGCATTTTACCCGCTACACCACACAGATTTTCATTTATCCATTTAAAATCTTTGTATCTCTCTGCCCTTGTGTTTCACACATTATGTTCTGCTTGCGTGCTTGTGTTTTGAAAACAATCTTTTTAAAAATGAGCAACCAGTTTTAAAACATAATTGATGAAGAACCATTTTAGGTTGCTAAGCAAATTAGCAGCGGGAGGAATCGTTGGTCTTGGTGATCTGTAGTTTCTGCTTAATAGCCAAAGGAAGAAAAGGCCGGCAAGCACACTGCTCATTCTCTACTCTGCATTTTCAGAGAGCCACGTGAAAATGTAGGGAGAAAATGGATGGTATTCCAGGTAAAATAGACAGGGTTTAATCAAATGAGCACCATTTTTCTTCTTCATTCTATATAATGTCAAGTATGGAGAAGACAATTATCCCAGTTTAGATTACTGACCAGGAAGAGGGTTATAAACTTCTGTCCCCATTTCATGAAGAGTACATGGATGTGTATGCGATTCCCTATGCGTTATATGACCTATGATATGATGGATGATGCCTCTTTTTCGTAATAAGTTGATGCCATTTTTTTTTAAAATTTTTATTGGATTACGTTGTAATACAATACACAGAATATCGGTTAGACAGTGGTGATATAAATAATGATTGAATACATTCTTAACTTATAATATCTCCTAATTTACCTCCTTATTTGGCTATTTTAAGTATCTCTTTTCCTTTCTTTATTCTATCTTCCATTCATTTATACCATAGTCCCTACACCGTAGTATTCCAATTCCTCTTTCTCATTAATCTCATACGTTAGTTTGCTCATCTCGGCGCATTCTAGGATTTTCCAAATTAAATGATCTTCTGATGGTATTCCCTTTTCTTCCAATGCTGTGCGTATGTTAATCTGGCTGCCGTAATAATATGTATAATTAAGTATCTCTTTCTTTTCTCGTATGTCCTCTTTAGTACTCCCAGAAGAAAGGTTTCAGGTGCCAAATCTATGTTTTCCTCAATTACTTCCTGGATTCAATTTCAAGTTGATGCCATCTTATCATGTGCTAACAATTTCAACTTTAACCATTTCACTCCATTTGTTGTTACTTTTTCACAATTTGGCTTTGGATGGTCAAACATTACTCAATAAATCAAGGAGAAGCAAGTTATGAATATTTTTTTTGTTCATTCTTGATCTGCTAATGGGGAAAAAAAACCCTTATAATCCAGTGGAAAAAGCTGTCAGAAAAAGAAAAGACAGAAAAAGTTGTCTCGATTTTCCACCCCCCGTTTTGCACATTTTAAGGAATAGACCCTTCCAATGTTGCTGGGACATTTGTACAGCAAACATCTAAGCAGTTATATTTTACTGTAGCAACTCTGTAAGAATACAGTTTAGGCAGAGCTGTGCTCAAAAATTATTTGAAATTGTTTGTTTTAAATTTTCATATTGACCTGTGCAATGCAAACTGATATGAAAATGCCCTTTATACTAATTTTCTTCCAGGAGTAGCCTATGTCTCCCTGTTGCCTTAACAATCCCATTCTTTTTAATCCTCAGATTTTCTCCAAGCACAAGTGGAAAACAAAAACAGAAAGGATGATTTATCGCCATTTAAACTTGGAAACATAAAAATTGTAATGTGAAAAATAAACTAATCTTGGCATACTCCTTTTTAAATTAACCTTAAAAAATTAAGAGAAGGGAAAAATGTTATCTCCATCCATGGTCCATTCCATTGCAGTCCTGTCCCATCCCCAAACAACAGAAGACTGGTCTTCAGTGACCAAAAAATTGCCCACTTCTGAACTGGAGCATGATTTTGCCTGAACAGATTTTCCCCAAGTGATTGTTTTTTTTTTTTCATATATTGCTATACTATCATTTCCATATACGGAAACTTAAAGTCTCACTCACATAGTTTGAATAAGATATTGTTTAATTCTCACCGAACACTCTTATTTTAATTTTGCTTTCTTCCCAGACAAAAATTCATATTTATTTCTATTTCCTTCTGAGCACATAAGCAAAAGAGAATGCAAGTCATCTACGCAATGCCGCAAATGGCCCCTTTCTTCAGCAAGCAAGGAATATGAATAATTCCCCTTTCTTCCTAATGTATTAAAAAAATGGAGGGATTTTAAGTGTATCTCTTTTCCACAGCCGCAAGGTGGCACACATCCTCAATGTTGTTCCTACAGAGGGCAGGATGAAGCAAGGGCAATATCTGACTGCCCTGTTGATTCCTTGCATGTAACGGTCACATACTTAACTCTGATATTAACCTGCCTTGTGTTATGAATGGATTATTTTCTCAAGGGTGACATGGATCAGATTGGCGGTCAACGGAATGCACTGATTTAGGCTGACAGCTTTGCACAAGCCAATTGTCTGTGTGACCTTAGTAATACAGAACAAAAACTCCTTTGAAGCCGGTAGGGAAGTTTCTTCCAATTGTAGATGGTAATGCCGTCTAATACCAAAATGCAATATAGTGCGATTTTCAGAAATTTTAAGGAAAAGCGTTAGCAATTCTGAAATTTTGATATATATTTTTTTAAGAATACGTTTGATTCAAGTATAAAAGTAGTATCTGTGTCTATATAATCTATAATATTTTGATGATCAGGAAATATTCAAAAATATACCAGTTGACATTTACACATTAGTCCATATCGTATCTGGGTTATCTTATACAACTGCTTTTTCTCTCAAAACTGTTTTTATATATATTGTACCGCCATGAAAATGTTTCTCACTTAAAACAAATGTCTGATAGAAACTAACGAATATTGTACAGTTTCATCCAGTTATACGTCTTGCATTAAACTCCTGCTCTTTCCTTATTACATATAAAGTAAAATTTTAATTCTAAACACTGTTCATCTAAACAATCTCATCTGAATTCATCAGGTATTCTTTACTTAAACTCAAAACTTAATAGCTCAAATCTGTTACCCTTATTTGTTCAGATTCCTCATTTCTGTGCATCTGAATAAATGAAATGTGTTAAAGCTTTTACCCAATTTTGCGTACCTAGATCCAAATTGAATAGATAACACTGGATACCACGCTTGTCTAATATTGGTTATTTTGTTTTAAAAACAAGTGAATTACATTAAGGTTCCTCCACCAAGGAGACCATAAATCCAAGTGCTTGCATCCAAGTGTCATTCTGATACAGCACAAAAGGGCTGCTACAAAATATTGCTGGAGTTGCTGTCTCTGGGGCCATGAAGCCAGTCAGGTTAGAATGACAAAAGACTGAACCTATCAAATGCAGATGCTCACTGAATTCAAATTGAGAAGGAGAACTTTAGATAAATTTAATTGTTTGCTACTTTTATTCAGTAGCATGCTGTTCCTGTTATTGAAGGTTTTATCAGCTGGCCCATGTCTAAAGGCCATTTGAATGAACGTGGCCTCAAAATCCAGGTGTCACTTCCATGGGACCTGTTACAAGGGTGAGGCTGAGACCCAACTGACTGAAGTGACCTTGCAAATCTTTGAAGGCTTTTGGATTAATAGTGCGGCAGTCATCCACAATAGTATAATACATCCGTTAATGCAATTTATAAATCTACCCCCATTCAGAACATGGACAGCTTCACTGAAAATTAAATTAGAGAGATGCTTTGCACGAAACATAATGAAACCTTGACATTTCTTTCCAGTGACACACTTTCCCTGGAGGGTAGAGATGCTGTTGTAAAGAAATGAAAAGAAAAGCTCATTTTCTCCTTCTTTCTTCTTCTCCATTGCTGAAGCGGCAGTCTTTTAGGCGCGTTCGTCTGTTACTTTAAAAGAAATGCAAAAGGGATTAAAATGTAGATACAATTTAGACATTAAATGTCAGGGACTTTCTATCAAAGAAGGGACCTAGAATTTTGGACTACCTGTGTTTAGAGTTAGCTGAAGGACAGCATCCCAATAATCAACCTGTTTGATTATTGATAGTCACCCTAACTGAGTTATCACAAAATACTAAACGGAATGTCAGATTTATAGAATTTTATAGAACACCTGGGAAAGAAGGAACAGGGAGAATTTCTCCCTCTTTGATTTTGCTTTTTCGTCGTTTTCCCTACAAAATCCATTTTTTGGATTTGAAAAGTTTCTGACTCCTTCTCTTGACTAGGAGAATTTACCCTGATTTTTGTATCAATAGTGTTGAATAACTGAGAAGAAGTCAGTCTTGCTACCATTATCAAAGTTATTAAAACTCTGTAATACTAAATAACAGTACAGTCTTATAGGATGTAAGGATTTTAGATTCATTGGGCAAAATGGAAGTGTCTTTGGTTTCCTAAAGCATAGATTTGTTTCCATAGTGTCACTAACATTCAGATGTTTGATTATATTTTAATGAATGTGAAATGGATGTAACCAAATATACAAATTTAAATCCGGTTCGTAATTAAAGGAAGAAGAGGAAAAAAAAATGCTGTCTCTGTGTGTTTGCATGTGAAATAGAAAATTGGGGCAATTAGATATCAGCATTTGGGGAGATTTAAATTAATGAGGTCTTTAGGATTAAATAAATGCTGTCACTATTTATGATAGTTTGTAATAATGATAATTATTAGATCAATTGCCAGAGAAATTGTGATAATAATTCTTTAATGAGGCACAAGGTTTTCAATAAGGTGAAATCAGAATACTTATGTTGCTACCTGACTGGTATGAAACATCTATCCCCAAAGCTGCAGCCTAAACACTGAATTCTATTAACTAAATAAATTTGAGGATGTCAAATTAAGGTGATTTCAGAAGTCTTTAAGCACCAGTAAGATTGTTGAAAATAATTTTTTTTAAAAAAACACTGCAGTGATAAAATACATCACCAGTATTAGTCTTCCGGGTAAAAGAAAATATATGGAATATTTAAATGAATATATGGAGAAGGGATAATGCGTGGTTAGATTAGTGAATATTTCTGAAAACACTCTGTGACTTTGCTTTCTGTCTTCCTTTGTATTGAAAATACCCTTGGTGTCCCCATTAGATACCGAAAGCAAAAGCTTTATTTCTTGAAAATAATGGACTTTGGCAATCATGTAGCTGGCCAGTGACTTTCCAATCCACCACTGTAATCTGAAAGGACTGATGGATATAATTGCTTGAAAAAACACTCTACTCTGCTGTCTTAATGCATCAAGATAGTCATCATTCAATTACACATATTCAAAGCTGTCCCTTCCATTTTCTCCTTTTAAGCCCTCTCCTGAAGTAAAGTAAAAACAAATCAGAAATGTGGTACTCTTTTCTTCCTTTCCTCCCTTCGCAAACTCTTTTATTTATTCTTTAACCAATGTTAAATTTTCACAAAGCCGATATTGAATAGCACAGGACAGCAAGATCCGCTTTGACCCAAGCTGCTCTTTGCCAAGTTGCATCTCAGGTTTCAGAGCACTCCCATTCGCAGACTATCCGTGTGTGAAATGATGCATTAAAGGAAACATTCTGCTATAAGGGAGGGGGGAAAAATCTAGCATTGCAGTTTTTCTTCTGCCTTTGCAAAAAGTCAGCTATGATTGGAGCCAGGTTCACAGCAGGCAAAGTCAATATAGTAGTAGCTTCCCATTAGAGAATAATAAAGGAGGGAGCACTGTGTCAATTTTCTTAAGATCATGGGTGAACAGTGGGAAACAAATGTAATAAATTGTATTAATAATAGATATTGGTATTATAACTTTAAGATACAGATCACTAAGTTTATGAATACACAGTGGAATGGCTTTTATCTCTAAAAAAACAGCTCCTGGAGTCTATTCCACAGTAGTCCATTGGATAAAATAACATAATGGTTAAATTTGGAGAGAAACACCCCTCCCCCACTTTTATCAATGCCATTAAAGAGGTAGAAGATCTAACTACATTCATATAGCAATATCACTTAGACTTATATACCATTTTGCAGCCCTCTCTAAGTGGTTTACAGAGTAGCATATTGCCCCCAACTATCTGGCTCCTCATTTTACCTACCTCAGAAGGATGGAAAGTTGAGTCAACCTTGAGCCGGTTGGGATCGAATTGCTGGCAATGAGGGGTGAGTTAGCCTGCAATACTGCACTCTAATCACTGCTCCGCCACAGCTCTAACTGTATATAAATATAGTTACTACATCAAGCCGAATACACTGCATAAAAAAAAAATGGAAGGGAAAACGTTTGAGGCTCTTTGAATGTCTCATTCATAAACCAAATTTTGGCATGCCAGATTAGGAAAAACAAAATTGCAAATAAAATAAAATAAAATAAATAAAGGGGAGATAAATGTTTAGGGTTTTCTAACATGGTTCCATATTTCTCAGAATTATTACTACATCTCAGACCAGTTCTTTTAAGTGTCATAAATTATGTAGCTCCTGAAATGTTCTTCTCAAAGACTGAGAACAAGGTCTCTAATAATCTTGCAATCCTGATTCTGCTGCAGAACATACAGGGAAACGCTTTGTATGTTTCATCAAGCTTGATTGGCAACGATCCACAGGCTATTATTTGAGCTAGAAATGATGAGGAAGCAAATTGGAGATAGTTAAACTTGGGATTTACTACATGATGGACACTAATTGACAATTTTGAAAAGGGCCAAGACAGTGTCATGGAGAATTGGGCTATAAATAACTACCTTAATTTAGCAGCTGTAAGGGACAACAATGAAAGATGGGTTATTTCCATGTTTGTAAGCTCCTTGAATTCATCATGTTGCTTGCTAGGTGAGACACAGTGCTGGTTCCTTCCAATATATCTGAAATGGAAAATGGAGGCAACCTGTTGCCAAGATTAAGAGCAGATATATATGGTACAAGTTACCTTCAACATTTTGTCCTTAACAGGAGGGAAATCTCAGTTGTGTAGAGATCTGGATTCATATCTATGAAAGGTTGAATTGTTTGGGCATGTTCACAACACCAGCTTGAATAAGCTGGAAAAGATGTAAAATACATTCCAATGTGATCTTTGAAACAAGACATCTTGAACATTGTGTTTCAGTTCGGCAGAATGAGGGTGAAAATAGAAGTTAACGAAAACATGGGTGGCTGCCAAAATCTGCCTCCCTGCTGTGTGTTCTGGCAGCAACCACTACTGCCTGGGATAAGAAAAGGTAATGGGAAAACTCAGTATGATGGTATTATGCCACATGGCATATTTCACAACGTATTTTTAGGAAGAGGGCTGTGGCATTAAAATTGCCTTAGATGGCTTGATGATTTTTTTGTCACACAGAGGGAGTGTGACAATTGTTTTTATCAGCCATCTACCATATTATTCTGTATTATCTCGGTGGGAGGGAAAGGGATGGATCTGCACTTGCTTTGTAGCTGTTCCATTCTGATCTCTTAGGCTGATTTTCTACACAATTATTTCAGATAATTTATATAGAGATCCTGTGTCTCCCTTCTAGGAATAGCAATAGCACTTACATAGTGCTCATAGTGCTTTACATCACTCACTGGGTGGTTTAAAATGTCACCATATTGCCTTCCAAAATCTGGGTCCTCGTGTTACCAACCTCGGAAGGATGGACGGCTGAATCAACCTTGAGCCTGTCAGGATTGAACTCCAGGCTCTGGGTAGAGTTTGCTTTCAGTACTAGGGCTCTTTTGCCTTCATCACTTTTTACATCTGCATGAAATTGTTGAGGGAGTCCTTCCTGACTCTTCATCTGATGAAATACAGTGTGCCACGATGGCTTTTTTGAAGAGTTTTCTGAGATGACCAACTTTTCTGGTGGCCATGGGCTGGCTTAAAGAGGAAAAAAAAGGAAGCTGGCTCCAAACAAGATTGGAGCACCATGATAGCACTTACAATTGATAGGGTTATATACATCTTCAGAACGATGTCTATACCTCAAACTGAGGCAATAGCAGGAACATTTACCGTATTTTTTGGAGTATAAGACACACCTTTTTACCCCCCAAAAGGGGGTGAAAATTTAGGTGCGTCTTATGCACCGAATGTAGCCCTGCCCACCCACTGGCCCCAACCCTTTGGCCTGTGCCTCGCAGCAGTTACCTCCTTGCAAGCAAACAGCAAGAAAAAACAGCTCCTTTCAGCTTCAGCATAGGCTAATTACCACAAGTTGATTAGATCGGCCTCCCAACTCTCAGCTGATTTGCTCTCAGCTGTTTTGCGCAGGGCTCTGCTGCTTGCTGTAAAGAGTGCTGGAACAGATTTTTTTTTCCCCTTGTGCTAATCAAGCTATGCTGAAAAGCGAAACTGAAAGTAAAGCAGGCTGTTTACTGCAACGTGGCAAAATGAGGCAGAGGGAGATTTCTTTTTCTTCACCAAAAAAGGTAGGTGCAAACAATGGGAAATTTAGGGCAAAAGAGGAGAGTTCAAGATTTTAAAACACAAAAGAAAAAAGGCAAAAATAAAAATGGGAAGGGAGAAAAAGAAAAAGAAATGAAAGAGAAAGATGTTATACATATTTAGAATTGAAATATGAATAGTAGTAAGAAATTAATGGGAAATCATGATTGTAAAAATGAAATGAATAATAATTGGAATATTTTTCTATATGGGCAAAGCTTTGGGTTATTGGGAGAGTTTAAGATGTGAAAATGAGTAACATAAGGGGAAAGCTCTATTTAACTAGGGAATTGTAATAATTGAGATACTATTAATTAATTGTATATTGTGTTGAAAGCAGAAATGGTTAAGTTGTGGTTTGGAGGAATATATGAGGGAAATTATTTGGTTTATTATTGGTAAATATAATTAATTGATTTGTAAGAAATTGGATTGCATGGAAATAATTGGAATATTCATGTTCATATTGATTAATATACAAAAAAGATAGTTATATAACTAATTGATTTATATAAAAATGTTGAATTTGTATTAAACAATTGTTATATTACATAATTAACCAATGTGAGGATGAATATAAAAATAGATGACAATGGGAAGGGGTATAATATAGAATAGAAGGGAAAAATTGAATTTGATTAACATTAGAGATGAGAATGAAGGGTAATATTGTTTTTTTAAAAAAAAATAGATGAGGAATAAGTATGGCAAAAAGGAAATATAGAAATTGTAAATTTAATTGAAATGACTAAACGCTGTTTAAATTTGTGAACCGGCCAAATACTCTGTTCAAGAAAATACATTGTATGTTTGTATGTGTGTTTATCTAAAAAATTAAAAAAAACTTAAAAAAAAACAACAACCAAAAAAGGTAGGTGTGTCTTATACTCTGAAAAATATGGTATTTTAAACCAGGCTTAGCCAATCAACCACGTTTGTTCATTTTAAAAGAAAATTACACTGGTACATCTGCCAGTAACTTGAAGGTTGGAGCCATGGTGGTGCAGTGGTTAGAATGCAGTATTGCAGGCTAATTTCTGTGACTGCCAGCAGTTCAATCCTGACCGGCTCAAGGTTGACTCAGCTTTCCATTCTTCCAAACTTGGTAAAATGGGAACCCGGATTGTTGGGGGCAGTATGCTGACTCTATAAACTGCTTAGAGAGGACTGTAAAGCACCATGAAGTGGTACGTAAGTCTAAGTGCTATTGCTATTGCTACTGGCAGACTCAACCTGTTGTGCTTGAATTTGACTAGAGAGGTTATAGAAAAAAAAATCTGTGGATTCAAAATTTGGCAGCCTGATTGATTCAAAGGTTGCCAGTTAGTTTCCTGGCAAAATACAGGAAATAAGCACTTGCCAAATAATTGCCGATGGTTATTTAAAACCTGGACACTTCAAGCCTAGTCTATCGAAGAAATCTTGCAACAGGTGCTGATTCTCCTAGCAGAAATTCAAAGTTAGCCCTTCTCTGTAATGACCCCTTAGATTTAGAATAATTGTTGAATCTTTGGATGGTTGGAGGAAGCTTTAAAAGTAGATATCAGTAGTCAGGCTTTTAGTTAATATTGGTTTTGGTAGATTTTTAAAATTATTTAATTTATTGAAAGTTTTTTTTTTCTTATTTTAAGTTGTTTTATTTGTTGGGGAAAGTTGCTAATGATATATTTAAGTAACAGGTGATTCAGAAACGTAGTGCTAATAACAAGTATACATATGAGTATGTTTTTTTCCCCCCAGCTTCCCTAATATTAGCTTACAGCTGAAATTCCTTCATGTTAGGTCACAGCTGAAATTCCTCCATCTTGGTGTTAGAGCAGACTTATCAATAGCTTCCTGAAAATCAGTTGCAATGCTAATAATCCCAGTAAAAGAATTGTCATTATTGCTATATTTCAGCACAACTGCCACTTTCCTCCATCCCTCCAAAATGCGCAAAGTGACATACATTCTTGTCCCAGGATGGCAGCTTGGTGAGAAGAATTGCAGCTAATGGTCTTTAAGCAGCCACCTTCTGTGTTCATGGATACTTGGAAATAATTGTAAGTTTTCCATCACACAGATATGAACACTGGACTAATTATTTTCAGTAGCTGAAGACCTATGAGCAAGCGTAATTGCATAGTGATAATTCATAACACCACAGGTGTTCATAAAGAACTCTTTGTTTAGTCTAAGAACTGTCTCTTTTTAGCAATCCACTCCTTTGCAACCATATATTAAAGATACAGAATATCTAACATTGGTAAACAGCTAAAGCTAGAGCTCTGGTATACTGTTTCCTTTAAGATTAAACTTCTACTCTATATACCCATGAAGGTGAATAAACCAAAGAATAGAATAGCTGTTACTTACTACTCCTATGCAGGACCTAGCGAGAGGACACATGGTTATAATTGTTCGCTAAAATGAACACCTAGTTTGACCCCCTAAATTGGATGAGAAAATACTGGAGAATTCTTCTTACAGTGCATTACTAAAAATTCTATAATAGAAAGAAAGAGCTATAAATAAATAAGAGGTCAGATATGTTTCCTACAGAAACCCTTCATGTATTCCTCTTTATCAAATATTTCTATTATTGTTATTGAGATTGCTAGACAAAGAGAACTTCCATGAGGTGCTTTATACAACCAATTCAAAGTGATTCATATATTCTTCATGGTCACACACAAACATTGTTTTCGGTTTTTGAACAAAGGTTGCAATGTTTCTATAACTAATGGATGAGTTTCTCTTGGACTTCCTCCCAGATAAGTGTATGTAGGATTATGGTTTTCTGTCAGCATAGAAAAAACGTATAACCCCTCTTTGCTCAAGCCACAGATCTCGTTACATTTTTTTTTCTTTAAAAAGGGAGCTTAAGCAATGATACCTTAACATCTGTACCAGCTTATGCAGGGCTGGAATGTATTTGTCATTTGTTCTTCCTCTCATCTGTCTGTATTCTCCCAGGAGATGTTTGTTTCAATTGTCATACAGGTAAAACACTGTTCGGTGTAGGTTTGTGGTGCAAATTATTTCAGTCTTTTTTGTGCTGCAGCGTTGAATTGCAAATGGGTTTTTTATTCCTCCTCCTTTGAAGGGATCAGAACTGCTCTGCAGTGAGTCACTCATCTGTCAGTTAAAGAACTTGCAACTCTGGAGCTGATATTATGAAAAGAGAGAGGAAGTGTTTCAGAGATAACAAAGCCCGAGAACCGAGAGGTTACAAAAATGAAATTGCATTTCTCATCTTTAGAGCAAATTTATTAGTATAAAGGCTGGGGATGAATTGTAGCTGGGGCACCGGATGAATATTGGGTGCCAGAAGCCAAACTAGCAAAAATAAAACATTTAGAAACCCAAAACATAGATTTTTCTCGTATGTTTTTTTATCACTGGTTTCTCAGGTGTATGTGCATATTAATTCTGCTTGTAGACCTCTCAGTGAAGGGCATCTTCTGGACACTGCAGAGGTGAATTAAAAATGTGAAACATGGTACAGTAGCAAAGATAATATATAATAAAGTTGAGACGAAGCTAGTGCCAGCTGATAGAACAATATTAATAAACAACTCAGCAGTAGACGTAGATGAGTATTTAAAACAGTATTGTCATTCTTGTTGGCATTAGCTGAAAACAGAGTCTTGTCATGTATCTGCAGAGATATGGGTGTGTCAGAGAACATGGGATATAATTCCTTATATATTTTTATTTGAGAACATAGCTAGCCACCTTATAAACAATCATTTTTGAGGGAGGGATCTCCCATGTTACCCACTATTTAATTGGAAATTATTTAAGTTGACCTTGAAGCTTCTTGCATACATTCTTCTAAGCTGTAATTTGCTTAATTAAAGGAACATAAATTGGTGTTACTGCAATCGTTTCTTCCAGTTCTTCTAATTTCGTAAAGTTGCGTCTTAGCCCTTTAGTTCTCATCTTCACATGAGGGTTCCCTATAGAAGACATGCAGATACATGACAAGACTCTGTGTATAGAGTATGTGGGGAGAAGAATAATCCATTTCACACATGCTACAATGTCCTTCAACATGTATGGAGGAAGACCTCATGCTGGCAAGAGAGAACACTGTCCACATGGCCCAATCCTGAGTGAATATCATTTACTTTCAATTCTAATAATTTAATAGGATTAAAACTAAATGACACTTAGTTTTAAATATTTATTTAAGTGTTAAATACTTACATATTTTTACATGTGCTAAATTTCTATGACCTATTTTATGTCTATTTTATTTGCTCAGTGAATGTTATGTGTTTATAATTATATGACACAAATGAAGAGGCCCTCATTCCTATTCAAATCAAATAGTAATACTCAGCATTTGTGCTTATCTCACTTCATTCTCTCCTTTGTGTTGGCCAGCCCCCGCTCATCAAAACGTAAGACTCCTTATACTGTAATACTAATTTGTCTTCGCGCGTGTGTGTGTGTGTGTGTGTGTGTGTGTGTGTGTGTGAGAGAGAGAGAGAGAGAGAGAGAGAGAGAGAGAGAGAGAGAGAGAGAGTTCATGCCACTCATTAATGAGGAATATACTTATGGTAAATGAAGAATAAAAGTACAGGTAGTCCTCAACTTATGGCCACAATTGAAGCCAACATTTCTGTTGCTAAGTGAGACATTTGTTAAGTGAATTTTGACCTATTTGACAACATTTCTTGCCACAGTTGTTAAGTGAATCGCTGTAGGTGTTAAGGGAATCTGGCCCCTCCATTGACTTTGCCTGTCAGAAGGTTACAAAAGGTGATCCCATAATCCCAGGAGACGGCAACCGTTATAAATCGGTTGCCAAGCATATGAATTTTTTATCATGTGACCGTGGGGATGCTGCAACAGTCCTAAGTATGAAAAACGACCATAACTCACTTTTTTCAGTGCCGTTGTAACTTTGAATGGTCACTAAATGAACTGTTGTAAGTCGAGGACTACCTGTACTTGTAATCAAAATGAATTTTCTCTCTCTCCCCCATCTGAGATTATTAAGCATCACCGTCTTAGAGAAAAGGGATATTTTTATCCAGATAGCCAAATTGCTCCATACCCCCCTATTATATTTACAGTCCCTTGTGTTTTTCTTTCAATGCACAGAGGAGAATGATAAAGGACAACTTCCAAGAAAGCGGCGGAGGAAAAAATGGAAGAATGTTTGTCAAACTCCTGCTGATGGACATGGAAGTCCAGCAAGATGTGGAGGGCGTGAAAACCCGACTGGAGATAACTTGCAGCTGCAACACAGGGACGGTCCAAACTTGACTCAAAACCAAAAGAGGAAAATGAAAAAGAAGCGGCGGAAAGAAAAAATGAGAGTAGCTGGCTTACTAGGAAAACCCGTTGCTACCGAATTCACATATATGCCTGAAGAAAAGAGAGAGAGAGAGTTTGAAGTTGCGGATAAAGTAGATGACATACTGGATTTTTTGCAAGCAACACAGGAAATCTATTTTTCTGACAGTAGGTATATTTCATCACACATGACAGTGACTTGAAGGAGGGGAAACAAATTATTTTTCCACTGTCAGATATAGGGAGGGAGAAAGACTGATGATGGCTTTGTGCTCTCAATTTGAGAAAGAAAGAAAATACATACATAACTCCAATTGGGCCTATGCAAGCTATTTTAGATTCACCTTGCAGGTTAAGGCAACAGGATACAGGTAGTCCTTGACTTGGGACCACAATTGAGCCCAACATTTCTGTTACTCAATGAGACGTTTGTGGAGTGAGTTTTGCCCCCATTTGTGCCGTAGTTGTTAAGTGAATCTGGCGTCCCCATTTTTTTTTTAATTTGATTTATATGCCGCCCTTCTCCGAAGACTTAGGGCGGCTTACAATGTGCTCAGCAAAACCCATTGATTTTGCTTGTCAGAAGGTCGCAAAAGGGGATCACATGACCCTGGGAGACTGCAACTGTCATAAATATGAGCCAGTTGCCAAGCGTCTGAATCTTGGTGACATGACCATGGGGATGCTGCAACGGTCATAAGTGTGAAAAGCAGTCATAAGTCACTTTTTTTAGAGCCGTTGTAACTTTGAACGGTCCCTAAACAAACTACCTCTCCTCTCCTCTGAAGAGAAGGCCTTAACAAAACAAACCCTGAAAAGGTCACCTTGAACTGACTGGGTCCAGAACTGTTGGAGGAGAGTCCTGTCAGCCTTCTTTCTTTCTTTTTTTTTTATTGAAAAGTTTTATGAAAAGTACAAACATTTTCACCCCCCCTTTCCCCCTTAACCCCCCCCTCCCCTTCTTCCCCTCCCTCCCCCCCACCCCCCTCCCTAGACTTCCCAGAACGAGCACAGGGTATAGCATTCACAAACCAAAAACTAAAATGTGCTAACAAATTATTACATTTCATGTTCTCCCTAGGTCCTTAACTCCTTATAACTCAGAAAAAACAAACATAAACTACTTAATATTATTTCATTCATAAGCTATATGAATCTTCTTATTCGGATACTTCTTCTGTATGTAATCAATCCATTTTTTCCATTCCGATATATCTCTCTCATTTGAATGGTCTTTAAGGTATGATGAAATTTTTGCCATTTCCGCCAAATGCACAACTTTTAATGTCCATTCCTCAATAGTAGGTGGATCTTCCTTCTTCCAGTACTGTGCCACCAGTAACCTGGCAGCCGTTATTAAGTTCAAAACCAGCTTAGTCTCTATTACAGTACAATCCGTAACTATTCCCAACAGAAAAAAACGTGGTGTAAATTTAATTTTTTTCTTCAAAATATTTTGAATAATCCACCATATTTTTATCCAAAAAGCCTTAATCTTTTTGCATGTCCACCATATATGGAAATATGTAGCATCTTCACACTCATATCGCCAACACTTGGGTTGTAAATTCGGATACATACAAGCCAGTTTTTTTGGGTCTAAATGCCATCTATAAAACATTTTGTAAAAATTCTCCCTTAAATTTTGTGCTTGTGTAAATCTTACATTTCTAACCCATATCTTTTCCCATGTTTCCATCATTATTGGTTCACCTACATTTTGTGCCCATTTTATCATACAATCCTTGACTAACTCTGTTTCTGAATCTATTTCCAGTAATGCATTGTACAA
The DNA here is from genome assembly GCF_029215685.1 of Pituophis catenifer annectens. Taxonomy (NCBI): domain Eukaryota; kingdom Metazoa; phylum Chordata; class Lepidosauria; order Squamata; family Colubridae; genus Pituophis; species Pituophis catenifer. The sequence continues at coordinate 128,998,418 of NW_027256881.1, forward strand.
CCTTTTTATGTGCATTTGACCTTCATCTCTTATTTGCTTTATCAAATTCTCATCCTGCTGCAAAATACCAATTTTTTGATCTTCTCTCCATCTGGCCAGCAGCTGTCCATATTGAAACCAAGTCTTAATAATCCCTTCTTCTTTTAGTTGTTCCATGGATTTTAACTGTAGTCTGACTCCTTCCTTATAAAGGAGTTCCTTATATGTAATCTTATCTTGCTTTTGCTCTAAATTTATGTTCTCTATCGCGTGTCTGGGTACTGTCCATATTGGTAACCTATCATTTAGTTTATATTTATACTTTTTCCAGACACGCAATAGAGCATTTCTTAATATATGACTTTTAAAAGTCTTATCTACTTTCTTATCATACACTAAGTAAGCATGCCAGCCATAAACCAAACCATATCCTTCAATATTCAATATCTTTTCTTCTGTTAAATTTATCCAATCTGTGATTGCTGAGAGGGCAGCAGCTTCATAGTACAATCTTAAATTGGGCATCTTAAGACCACCTCTTTCTCTAGTATCTTGCAATATCTTTTGTTTAACTCGTGGTTTCTTCCCTGCCCACACAAATTTGTTTATGCCCTTCTGCCATTCCTTCAAGTTCTCATCTTTTTTAAGTATAGGTATCATTTGAAAAAGAAATAGAAATTTTGGTAAAATATTCATTTTTACAGCGGCTATCCTTCCCAGCAAAGACAGTTGTAGTTTTTTCCAGTTGTCCAACTCTTTCTGTATTTTATGCCATAATGGTTCATATTATACTGATATAATTTCGTATTTGCAGTCATAATATAAACCCCCAAATATTTAACCTTCTTAACTACTTCAAATCCTGTTAACCTTTCTATCTCTTCTTTTTGGCTCCTAACCATATTTTTAGCTATTATTTTTGTTTTAGCTGCATTTATTTTAAAGCCAGATACTTGTCCATATAAGCAGGTTATATCCATCAAGGCTGTAATCGATTGTACCGGTTGGGTTAAGGTAACAACCAGGTCATCCGCAAATGCTCGTACCTTGTATTCATGCTGTCTAATTTTAATTCCCTTAATTGTATTCATCTCGCGTATCTTGTTTAATAAAATTTCCAGCGTCAAAATAAACAATAACGGGGACAAAGGTCAGCCTTGCCTTGTTCCTTTTTCTATGTTAAAAGCATCTGTTAAACCACCATTAACTATTATTTGCGCTGTTTGTTTTTGATATATTGCCTTAATAGATTGTACAAATTGTTCTCCAAATTGCATCCTTTCTATTAGTTTTAGTAAAAATTGCCAATTCAATCTATCAAAGGCTTTCTCAGCATCCAAGAACACAAGCACTGCGGGGACCTGGTTGTTCCTTCCCAAATACTCTAGTAGGTTAACAATTTGCCTTACATTACTCTTCATTTGTCTACCATTTATAAAACCAGTTTGATCATGGTGAATCATTTGCTGCATGACTGTCATTAATCTATTTGCCAAAATTTTAGCAAATATCTTATAGTCTGTATTTAATAATGAAATTGGCCTATAATTTTTAGGATCTGTATCGTCATGCCCTTCTTTTGGGATCAACGAGATAAATGCTGTCTTCCAAGTTGGAGGTACCTTTCCTCCCTGTTGTATATTATTAAATAATTCTTTCAACGGTTCTATCATTTCCTCCTGTAGGGTTTTATAGTAAATAGCCGTCAAACCATCCGTCCCAGGAGCTTTACCCACTTTCAACTGCTTAATTGCTAACGCAATTTCCTCAGACGTTATCGATTGATTTAAACTATCCCTCTGCTCATTTGAAATTGTATAAATATTCTCTTTCTGCAAAAATCTCTCTATATCTATATCTTTAATTTTATCACCAGTATACAGCCTCGAATAAAACTCTAAAAAAGATTTTTTAATCAATTGTTGCTCATAAACCTCTTTACCCTTATATTTTATTCTCTCTATTGTCCTTGATTTTTGCTTTTTCCTTAACAAATATGCTAACCACCTACCTGGTTTATTGGCATTGTAAAAAGTATTATGTTTTGCATATCTTAAATTAGTTGCCACTTGATCTGCTATTAACATATTAAATTGACCTTTCAATAAATTGATTGCCTCTTTAATTTTCTTATCCGTTGGATTAGCTACTAAAGCCCGTTCCTGTTTACTAATCTCATCTTCTAATTCTTTTCTTTTTGTCCCCTGTTTCTTTCTATATTTATTATTCAAATATATCAAAATTCCTCGCATATATGCCTTACTTGCATCCCATACCATTTCCATCGATGTGCCCTTTTGCATATTCATAACAAAAAATTCTTTCATAAATTTTTTACACTCTTTTACATTTTCTTCATACCTAAACAAATTATCATTTAACCTCCAGGACCTCCTAGGCCCCTTCTCATACTCCAATTCTAGCCAAACTGGACTATGGTCTGTCAATGTTCTTGAGCAAATCTTCGTATTTTTCACCCTAGATAAAAGATCGTTAGTAATTAGTATAAAATCAATCCTTGAAAAGGATTGATGTCTATCTGAAAAAAAAGTAAAATCTTTTTCTTCCGGGTTTCTTTCACGCCAGATATCTCTCAACTCCCAGTCGTCCATCATTTCCCAAAACGCTTTGGGCAATTTTGCTCTTGTTAACACATTTTGTTTAGGTCCCTTCTTGTCTTTTTTAACGTCCAAAACACCGTTCCAGTCGCCTAACAGGATACAAGTTTTATATGCCCACTGTGTCAATTTTGAATGTAGTAAATTATAAAAGTTTTCTTGTTGTTGATTCGGGGCATAAACTCCGATTACAAGTATTTTTTCTCCTTTTACTAAAAGTTCTATCGCTAAAAATCTTCCTTGATCGTCTGCTTCAATTAATTTAGCAACTAAGTCTCTTTTCAAATATATAACTATACCATTTTTCTTTTCTGATGCTGCTGCTACGTAAGATGTACCAAGTCTTGCATTAATCAAATATTTTTGATCTTGTATTCTTATATGAGTCTCTTGTAAGCAAATTACTTCATTCTTAAATTGCTTAAGATAGTGAAATATTTTTCTTCTTTTCTGTGGAGAATTCAAGCCATTAACATTCCAGGTCAAAAATCTAGTTCCTATCTCTGGGCCTTTGGAGCCTCTGAAGCAAGTCCTGATGCTCTGATCTCATTTGAGTTTTAGGTCTTGCGCCCCCCACTGCTCCTGTTTTAGTAGTATCTTGAATCATTTCTTGAGTTGCCATCTGGGATTGTTGCTGTCTTAATTCTTCCTTGAGTCTAGCTGTCACCGATCTGGTCTGTCTTTGGTCCTTTGGTAACTGCGAGAAATCAATCAGCGCCAACTCTTGAGTAGCCATTTGGATTTGTAATGTTTCTTCTTGATCAGCCAAAGCTCCCCCCTGAACTACTGTCAAGAGCTCTTCTGTCTCAGCTTCCATTACTTCTTTCTTTCTTTTGCCTTCTGGTGATTTAGTTAGTTTGGGTGTGCCAGCCTTTAATACATTAGTGTAAAAATCTCTTGCTTTCCAAATTGTATTAAGCCGATATCTCTCTCCTGAGTAAGTCACCACTAGTCCAGTTGGCACCTCCCATCTGTACTGTATCTGACGTTTTCTCAGCTCATCCACCAGAAAGGCATACTCCCTTCTAGCTCTCAAGATCTTAGGGGGGATTTCTTTCATTGTCATTACTTCCTGGCCTCCCACCCGAAGCTTGTTTTTAAAAGTAGCCTGTAAAATTTCATTACGTACTCTCCTTGTAGTAAAATATATCACAATGTCTCTTGGTAGATGTTTCTGTCTAGCAATCCAAGAATTAATGCGGTACAGCTTGTCCATCTGCCAGCCCAGATCATTTTTTGACTCCCCCACCAGCGGTGCCAATGCCTCAGACATCATTTCTCTCAAATTCTCTTGTTGATTCTCCTTCACCCCTCTGAATCTTAAAGCAAATTCCATGTCCCTGTATTGTATCATTATTACGTCGTCTTCAGCCCTTCGAATTCTGTTTTGAGCCTCTCCCATTTTACTATCCAAAATTTCAGAAGATTGTTTAATTTCCTCAACTCTATCATCCACCATCTCAATATTGCCTGCCAGACACTTAAATGCCATTAATATATCATCCCTAATCCCCTGATTGCGAATTGCAATCTCATCTGACACAGCCTGTATCTTTTCGTTAGTTTCCTTAATTTTTTCATTAGTTTCCTTAATTTTTTCATCAATCACATCAACAATTTTATTTTGGGTGATTTGGAGAGCTTGTTGCAACATTTCCAACGTTAGGGTCTGTGGATCCGCTGGAGGAGCAGAAACTTGTAATCTAGGAATATGAGCTGGGGAGCTACCAGCACTCCCAGTTTCTTTAGTAGGAACCGTTTTTACAGACTTTGAGGCCATTTCCAGTTTGAAATTAGTCTTTATATTTAATCAGAGTCAAAAAGAAGAGTTCCTCAAAAGATTTCCCAATATTAATTAACGTTTAAAGTCCTTCTTCTGTCAGCACAAAAGCTTTTTTTTTTTTCCCAAGTGAAGGGCTGCCAGCAAAACGAAACTTTTCCTGTAACTTTCCGTTTCCCCCGCCCTTTCAAGCTTCAATCGCCATATTGTTGCAAAGTACTAAGTGATTACTTCCGAAGGAGGCTCTAGGCATTGGAGTTAGGTAAAAAATACTTGCAGTCTGATTTCTCCTTGCTCGTTCCGCCTGCTGTTAGTTCAAGATGTTAATTCCCTCATTTCCATTCAGCAAGATTGGTCGCGGCTTCTAATTCCGCTAATTAGCGGAGACGTCCCTGGTCTGGAGCGGCTTGACAGGCTTTTAGGGAACGCGCACCCTTCACGCCCCAGGAGTTTTCCTAGGGCGTTCGGGGGGGGTTCTACCTCCACCTGCCTGCTCTTCTCTCTCCCCTTTGCCCGGGGAGAGAATTTCAAGCCTCCAGACAGCGTTTGTCAGCTGCTCTGGGGTTTTAACGGAGCCAGGGAGTGGACGCTCTCAAAAGAACGTCTTTCGAGGCTCGCGGAGCCAAGCGGAAGCCCTGTCAGCCTTCTTTCTTAAATGTCAACTGAAGACTCTCAGTTGCATCGTACCAGTCTAATTTCTGCCCTGTTTGGCAAAGCCACTCAACCTGGAACCATGTCAGCCAGGACAGCAGGAGAAGATTTTCCCCTTCAGTCTCCTTCCACAGTGCTTTCCTCTTAAAAAGAAAGAGACTGCACTGCATTGCTTGGAAAGGAAGTTTGCTCAAAACTATTTTGAAGCTAAACTTCCCCCCCACCCCATCATTTGAAGATACGATCAGCCCTAGTTCCTATACTCAGGAACCAAGAAGACTTTTCCACTGCCCCTGATAATAAGGTCTTCATTTATTTATCAAATTTATAAGCTCACCCAACCTATAATGATTCTGGGAAGCATATCAGCTAAAAACATGCCCAATATAATAAAAGAGAAAAAGAAGATAGTCAACTGGGAACCAACACAGCTAACCTATTTATGCAATTCCTTCAGAAGGCACGTACTTCCTGAGCTGGCTGTCTAAGAAAAGACCTTGTCTGTCAAGGCTTGTCCCAGTGAGGATAGGATCACTCAAACTTCCAGGATGATATCCTTCTAGAGAAGTGCTTCTCAACCTTGGCAACTTTAATTCTGGGAGTTGAAGTCCAGACATCTTAAAGTGGCCAGGATTGAAAAACACTGTTCTCTATAGAGAACGTGTGTTGTGACAGGGAAAGTATAGTTCTATATCCTGTTGGATGATACTTAAACTTGGGACCAGGTTTGTGTCATATCTTTTTGGATGAGAAAGGTGGAGAAACAAGGATACTTGGATAGCCAGGCTTCAGGCCATGAAGATAGCCAGGCGTGATGCCATAAAGGACTTCATATTGCCACTCATGCAGCAGTAGCCACTCAATCTGTGCCACTCGTGCAGCAGAAGATGGAATCTGGAAGTGGGCTATTCACGGGAAAGCAATCAATTCTTAAAATCACTTCCAGCTTTCAGCTCCAGTGCCAAATCTCTATCCTCAGAAGCTTTGACCTCTCGCTGTTGCTTCTGAATACCACGATTGGTCTATAATAGAGCTTCTCTCATCTATGAACTTATTCTGGAAGAATGGCCAACGTTGCATGCTTTATTAAGGCCCATTGGATGCAGATGGGGCTGTTCTTTTTTATAAATAATAGTTTTTATTAAAGTTTACAATGATAAAGATGAAAAAAAAAAAAGAATGAAGAAGCGGAGGAAATAAAATCACCCAACCCTCAGCCACCTCATATGCAGTGGTGGGATTCAGCCAGTTCGCACCACTTAGGGAGAACCGGTTGTTAACTTTCTGAGCAGTTTGGCAAACTGGTTGTTGGAAGAAATCATTAGGGCAGAGAACCGGTTGTTAAATTACTTGAATCCCACCACTGCTCATAGGTGTTCTATATTGCAAGCTGTAGCTGATTCAGAAGACATGGATCGTAAGTGTGTCTGGCTGTGGACAGTGCAGGTAGTCCTCAACTTACAACCATTTATTTAGTGACTGTTCAAACAACACTGAAAAAAGGGATTGTGACCGCTTTCACACTTTATCACTGTTGCAGCATCCTCACAGTCAGATGATCAAACTTCACACTTGGCAACTGGTTCACATTTAGTCCCCAGGACTACAGCGTCCCAGAGTCATGTGATCCATCTTTTGCCATTTTCTGTTCTGCCCCAGCTACGGACCCCATAGAACGCAGCACACACGAAGTCTGAACAAACCTTAGTTTACTAAATTAAATCAGTCTTTTTCAAACAAAGGCTGTTAATTAACTTTCTTAACAGCCTACAAGAATCCAAAGAATAAATAATCGTAATCTTACTATGGTTGGCAGAAAGCCCAGAAGCAGGAAGCTCATAAGAGAACTAAGATCAAGACGAAGGAGAGTGAACGAAGTTGTTCCCTGCAAATTGTCTCAGTCGTCGTCCTTCCTTAAATAGCCTAAGGGAGTGGCCAATTAGCCCCAAGCCTTACTCTCGAGGAGACCTCCTCCTGAGGAGCCACTCCTGCCTTTTGGCAGCTCTTCTTCCTCTTCACTTATAGGAGCTTCTGGAGGTTCTGAAGGCCCTGGCTGAATCCCCACCTCTGGCACCACATCTTCTCCAGCCTCCTCATTGTCTGCCTCGAGTGCCAGCTGCACAGGCTGCTGGCGCAGCACCACACCAGCCTCCTCGCTGTTGGAATCAGCTACTAGCTGCACAGGCCGCTGATGGGCCACAACATCTTCTGACAAAGTTAATGGGGAAGCCAGATTCACTGAACTGTGTTACTAACTTAACAGCTTCAGTGAGCCACTTAATAACCGTAACAAGAAGGGTTGTAAAATGGGGCACTTAACACCTGTCTCGCTTAGCAACAGAAATTTTGGGCTCAGTTGTGGTCATAAGTCAAAGACTACTTCTATTGATTCAAGCCTGCTCTTGTTTTTTGTTTGATGCCTATTTCCAGGATAGCTCTGATACAATAGCAGATGTAAGGAACTATGCTTTTAGATGTACTTGAATATATGAATAATCATTGTTTATTCTAATGAGATGCATTTCTAAGCGCATGCACTGAAACTTCCCTTTTTCATGTAAACTACAGAACCTGTTTTCTGTGTCTCCCGTTTAATTCCTAAAGTACAGGGGACAATGGTATATAGTATGATTTCATGCTATACTTTCCAGAAGATGCAGTGGCACAAAGGTCCAGTAAATTATTCATGAGCAGGCATCATACACCCACAGGCAAAGATTTCAAAGAAAATGATCCTGCATTTTTCAGATTTAGGAAGTAGCTGTACTGAATACAGATTCCTTTATTTTGTTCAGATTGAATTTCAAACACATCTGCAAACCCTTGTTGGAATATAAACTTGAAGCTTTACTACCAGAGATGATAACTGGGCAGAAAGAAAGGGATGGGACGGGAAAGGACATAAGTGAAAAAAGTTCATTTTCATATTTGAAAAACATGGAAAAAATCCTCTATCTATCTATCTATCTATCTATCTATCTATCTATCTATCTATCTATCTATCTATCTATCTATCTATGACAAGAATATGATAATTAGCTATGTTTGTGAAAGAAAGTTTTTCTTCTGCTTTGATTTACATTGTCACTGGGAATAGTCTATTTGCATTACTAAAAACATTAGCATAACTAGCATCTTTTTTTTTTTGGCTTTAATTTATATGCCACCCTTTTCTGGAGACTCAGGGCGGCTTACAATGCGTTAAGCAATAGCCTTCATACTTTTGTATATTTATACAAAGTCAGCTTATTGCCCCCACAATCTGGGTCCTCATTTCACCTACCTTTGAAAGGATGGAAGGCTGAGTCAACCTTGAGCCTGGTGAGATTTGAACTTGCAGTAATTGTAAGCAGCAGATGTTAATCTGTTAATAACAGTGCTTTAGTCCACTGTACTACAGGCTTTTTCTTAATGCTTTTTATTCACTTTTCTTCCATAGTGTCTCATAAACAGTTGGATGACTTCTCTCACCCTTTCAGCCTCTTTCTATGTATGCTTGATGTTATTTTAGTAATGATTTTTTTTTGAAATCACAGATTAGGGAATAGAAGTACTGTTCTAGGATGAGTTGTTTTTCAAAGGCATGTTGCTCTTGAAACATGACATATATGATCATTGATCCCTTGGCTCTTGAAAAATGACATATATGTCAATGATCCCTTGGCTGTGGCACCAAGGGATCATTGACATATACGGAAGATCCATGAGACAAAGTTGCCATCTCATCCCATAATCCTTTTAAATGGAGGGAGTTCATAATTTTGGGTCTAGTTATTGATTATGCATGGACCTCAGCCTTTAAAAATTGATATTTATATGAAGCTCTCTTCATATCAATATCATCAGGTTGAAGTCATATTCATGTGTAATGTGTAATGTGTAATGTGATGTAAAAGTCATGTGTAATGCCTATAGCTTCTCAGCATAAGCTCACTTGATGTTCATCAGGACTGGACTCGAGGTGTATGTATGGTTTTATACAGACCCATCAGAGCAGGATGGACCTGGCAAATTTAAGAGGCCCAGATTCAGAAACACGGTTCTATGAATCTCTCATAGTCTTTTTTTCATATCAAATTTGGTAAATTTAAGGGTTCAGGGATGACCAGAGTGGGTCTGAGGGGTAACCCACCAGGGTCAAGGCCAGGTCCGGCGGGGGCTGTGGCATTCGGGATGCAGGGTCGGATACTAGGGAGGGGGCTAAAACTCGATCTAGTGAGGGCTGTTTAATTAGTACTGTGGGTGGGAGGGGCAGGTATGGTGGAACCAGGGGACCATATAATGTTTCGGGAGTGCGCACTTGCTATCTTCAAGCGATTGCGCACTCAGGTCCCCAATGCTTTTCTCGTTCCCCAGGTAGCACAGAGCCTCAGGGCCTGGGCTACCGGCTGATGTTGTGCAATGCCAGGTCCGTGGTAAATAAAGCCCCCCTCATTCATGATCTTACTCAAGAGGGGGGAGCGGACCTGGCGGGTATCACGGAGACCTGGTTGGGTCCGGAAGGTGGGGTGCCCCTTGTTGAAATGTGCCCACCAGGTTTCCGGGCATTCCATCAGCCGAGAGCCCAGGGTAGGGGCGGGGGGGTGGCGGTTATCATTAAAGAAAGTCTATGTCCGAGGGAGACCACTGTACCTCAGATAGCCGGGTGTGAGTCCCTCCTCGTGAAGTGGGGCCGTAGGGTGCAGATGGGCCTGCTGATTACGTACTTGGCTCCCTGCTGCGTGGCAGCGGCCCTGCCCGAACTGCCTGACGTGATAGCCGGGGTGGCGGTGGATACCCCCAGGCTTATGGTTATGGGGGATTTCAACCTGCCATCTGTCAGTGAAATGTCTATGGCGGCTTGGGAATTCATGGCTTCCATGACGGCTTTGGACCTGACCCAGTTAGTTCATGACCCTACTCACATGGGGGGGACACACTCTGGATCTGATTTTTGTCTCTGGTCAGTGGCAGAGTGATTTGGAAATAGGGGATTTAGTCATTAAGCCCTTGTCATGGTCTGATCACTCTCTCCTTTGCATGGACTTTCAAACCGCTACCCCTCGCCACAGGGAGATGGAGCCAACTAGATGGTTCCGATCCCAGGTACCTGATGGACCCTGATAGGTTCCTGACAGAGCTTGCGCCATTCCCTGAGGCACTGGCTCACGGCGCGACTGAAGAACTGGTGGCCGCCTGGGATAGGGCGGCCGCTGGAGCTTTGGACCTTGTCAGGCCTTTGCAGCCTCTGACCCGGTGCCGATCTCAGCTGGCTCCCTGGTTCTCCGAGGAGCTGAGAGAGATGAAGCGCTGGAAAAGACACTTGGAGAGCGATTGGAGGGCCAGCCGCTCCGAATCTGACCGAACACTGGTGAGGTCTCATATTAAGATCTACCTAGTGGCGATAAAAGCGGCAAAATCTAATTATTTTTCCGGTCTTACCGGGTCTGCAGAGAACCGCCCAGCAGCCCTGTTTAGGGTGACCCACTTCCTCCTTCAACTGGGAGTGAGGGAAGACCCCTTACAGGGCAGGGCTGAGGATTTTGTGCAATTCCTGCATGACAAAGTCACTCAGATTCGGGAAGACTTGGACTCTGATTGGGTAGATTCAGATGGGGTGACAGAGGTGGGTCTTGAGATTGTTATCTGGGAGGGGTTTGACCCTGTGACTCCCAAGGATGTGGACAGGATTCTGGGTAGGCTTAGCGCTGCCACATGTTTATTGGACCGTGTCCCTCCTGGTTGGTGCTGGCCTCCCAGGCGGTTACACGAGGCTGGCTCCAGGGGATTATTAATGCTTTTTTGAGTGACGGTTTCTTCCCTCCCTCTTTGAAAGAGGCGGTGGTGAAGCCCCTCCTCAAGCCTTCCCTGGACCCGGCTATATTAGCGAACGATCGTCCAGTCTCCCACCTTCGCTTTGTTGCAAAGGTTGTTGAGAGTGTGGTGGCGCGACAACTTCCCAGTACCTGGATGAAGCTGACTATCTAGACCCGTTCCAGTCGGGCTTCAGGCCAGGGTACAGCACGGAAACGGCATTGGTCGCATTGGTTGATGATCTCTGGAGGGCTCGGGACAGGCGTTGTTCCTCTGTCCTGGTCCTATTAGACCTCTCAGCGGTTTTTGATACCATCGACCATGGTATCATGCTGCGACCATTGGAGGGGTTGGGAGTGGGGGGCACCGTGTTGCAGTGGTTTTCCTCCTTCCTCTCTGACCGTATGCAGTTTGTGTTGGCAGGGGGACAGAGGTCGACCTCGAGGCGCCTTGTTTGTGGGGTGCCGCAAGGGTCGGTCCTCTCACCCCTTCTGTTCAACATTTATGTGAAGCCACTGGGTGAGATCATCCGTGGTTTCGGGGTGAGGTTCCATCAGTACGCTGACGACACTCAGCTGTACATCTCCACCCCGGACCATCCCAATGGTGCCCTTGACGTGATCTCCCGGTGCCTGGAGGCCGTGCGGATCTGGATGGGAAGGAACAGGCTCAGACTCAACCCTTCCAAGATCAAGTGGCTGTGGTTCCCGGCGTCCCGGTATAGTCAGCTGACGCCATCACTGACTATTGGGGGTGAGATCTTGGCCCCTTCAGAGAGGGCTCGCAACTTGGGTGTTCTCCTGGATGCACGGCTGTCTTTGGAAGAGCATATGACGGCTGTGGCCAGGGGAGTTTTTTATCAGGTTCGCCTGATACACCAGTTGCGTCCCTTTCTGGACCGGGATGCCCTGCACACAGTCACTCATGTCCTCGTCACGTCCCGTCTGGACTACTGCAATGCTCTCTACATGGGGCTCCCCTTGAAGAGCATTCAGAGGTTCCAACTGGTCCAGAATGTGGCCGCGTGGGTGATTATGGGGGCGACTTGTCGCACCCACGTGACACCTCTCCTGCGCAAGCTACAGTGGTTCCCAGTGGTCTTCCGGGTGCGATTCAAGGTGTTGGTTACCACCTTCAAAGCGCTCCATGCCTTAGGACCGGGGTATTTACAGGACCGCCTTCTGCCATCGACAGCCTCCCACCGGCCAACTCGCTCCCACAGAGAGGGGCTCCTCAGGGTGCCGTCAACCAAACAATGTCGACTGGCGACACCCAGGGGGAAAGCTTTCTCTATGGGGGCACCAGCCCTCTGGAATGAGCTGCCCCTAGATGTATGTATGATCCCCGACCTGCGCACCTTTCGCCGCGCCCTGAAGACCCTTTTATTTCAACAAGCCGGGCTGGCCTAACATGAATATGAATTTTAAATGGGTGTATGTTGGTTTTAATTTGCGGGCCAAATTTTTGTATATCCAATTTTAATGGTTTTTTAAATTTTGTAAATTATATGTTAATATGGCTGTACACCGCCCTGAGTCCTTCGGGAGAAGGGCGATATAGAAATCTAATAAAAGCTAAAGCTAGAGCTAAATGTTTCTCAATATCATTTTTTTAAAAAAATAAGTCTGTCAAAAGCAAAACCACAGAGTCAAAAGGCAAATAAGATGCTTTTTTACATACAGGTAGCCCTCAATTTACCAGCACAATTCAGCCCAAAATTTCTGTTGCTAAAAAAGACAGTTGAGATTTGCCTGATTTTTTTTCCCGGCTGTTCTTGCCACAGTTGGTAAATGAATCACTGCAGGGATTAATTTAGTAATATGGTTGTTAAATAAACCTGGCTTTCCCATTAACTTTGCAAAAAGTGGTCACATGAAGCCACGACACTGCAATCGTCAGAAATATATGCCAGTTTGCAAGTGCCCAAATCTTGATCACCTGACCACGGGGATTCTGCAACGGTCATCAAGTGTGAATAATGGTCATAAATCGTAACTTCGAACCACCATTAAATGAATTGTTGTAAGTCGAGGAATATTTGTACGCTGATACTTTTTCTTTCCCTTAAGAGCTATCAAACAGTGCAGAGTCAGCTGAGAGCTCCGGAAGCATCCATGAGGTTTTAAAGAGTCTTGAATCTGGCATGTTGTCATCATCAGATATTACACGTCTTCGTCAAATGAAATCATTCGTCCTTCTGCAGAATGTGGAGGAACTTAATATTGCCCTAAAAGATCTCAGCACACATTCAGAGATGCCTCATGGTAGGTTGAATGCATCCAAGTTTGTTATGAGATTCCTTCTAGCATGCAGATTTCCTATAAAACTATTCTTCTCAAGCATTTTAATTTCTTTTTTTAAAAAAAATAATTTATGTTTGTTTAAATATAAAGGGTTTTTATTCAGTGTGTCTTTGCAGGACAAAATGTAAATTCTTCCCCCCTCCCCCCCCCCCAAACTTCAAATAAGTTCTTTGTATGGGAAAAGATAATTTAAATCTTGAAATTGCTTTCTGGTCAGTCATGGCTTTCCATGATCTTTTTGCACTGTATCTGTGCAGCTGCTAGATACCCCTAAAAGTGGTTCTCAAATGTAATTTATATTCTGACAGATGGGAGGTATTTATTAAATAAACGACAGGAGAATAATCATCTTAAGTATATTTAATGTAGTTTAATGATATGAAATCAAATTTAATCCTAGCCCTCCCCCTTACTTTATGGAAAAGCCCTTAGCCCAGAAATAAAATGTGCACATGGGTCTTAAACATATGGACAGGCAAGGTTTTGCTTATTACTATATAATGTATCCCCTATATGGAAGAGCATCATTGCCAGAATTCCTTTGGCTGGCATATATCAAGTTTCAATTCATGGAATGCTTGATTCTTAGCATTGAGAAAAAAAGAAAATCCCAACAGGAATGAAAAAGCTTTGTTTTATACAATGACAATAAGAGATTAAAGTTTAAAGAGAAGAAAAGGAAAAGGAAGCCGTTGTAGTTAATTTCTTAGTACATTTGTCTTAGAAGTGTAGAACATGCATATCAAGTAGGTACTACATCCCATAGCAGAGAGGAAGGAAATAATCTGCTATATGATCACAAAGAACCCTAACTGTCATAGTTAAACATTAGAGGTATGTCTGCACCTTTGGTTCTAGTTAATATATTCATACTTTCATTTTGTGGGACAATTCATTCATTGCATCCAGTAAACAACTACATGTGATGAAGAAATGAGAAGAGTAATAGATTCTTCTTTCAGTAAATTCATGTATTCTTAATCTCTATGCTAAATCAAGAATAAAAATATCCTACCCTCTACAATTGCAAAACTGATCAATAGAATTATGAGAGCCTGTTTGTTTTTTTAAGCATTTAAAAACTAGGAGATGGTGAGTTCTAGTTCCCCTTTAGGCCTAAAGTCAGCTGGTCCCTTCTCTCTCAGTCCAACAAGGCATGGACAAACCACTTCTAAAATGTTGCTAAGAAAAACTGTCTGAATTTTTCACCAGGAGTCTAGACTGACTTGAAGGCAGGAAAATAAAGTAAAATAAAAATTGCATTGTTAAATTGAAATAAAAATATCCTAGCTTCTATAATGGAAAAATTGATCAAAAGATACATAGACCATGTTATTTGAACTGATCCAGGGAGCTTCAATGGAAGATAACATTCCATAATTTGTGTATCTAATATAATATATTATTGTGTTAGCTGTTTATTGTCATTTATCGAGATGGAATGAAGGTCTTTGAAAGGTTAATTGTTTTGATTGTTGATTTGATAGTTACGAATTTACTTCTCTTTGTTTGCTACAATTTCCATTTCCTTAAGGGAATACTAGTTAATCAAAGCCAGTTTTTTGTAGTGGTTAAGGCATCAAGCTAGAAAGCAGGAAACAGTGAGTTCAAATTCCACCTTATCCATGAAAGCTAGCAGGCTGATCTTGGGCCAGTTACTGTCTCTGAGCCCAACCCACCTCACAGGGTTGTTGTTCTAGGGAAAATAGGAAGAGGAAGCTGTGTTAGATACATTTACTGCTTTGAATTATTTGTAAAAATAATAAAGGTGGGACACAAATAAATATATATTTCTTGTTATTAATGTTTGTATATGATATATGTATTTTAATCTAATCTGTTGAAAGTTAAGAACAGAGTTATTTAAGGTACATGCATGTTAGTTGCTTTTTTAACTTCAAGCTTATCTGGATTTAATAATAAAATGTAAAAAGTTGAAACTCTTTTGTTGGCATATATTTCCAGTTATTTCAGTTACATCTTTAAGTCATTTCACGAGTTTGTCCTTGGAATTACAAATGACTAAAGGTATAAGCCAGTTGCTGCTTAAAATTATAATGCAATAATTAAAACAGCTTAAAAAAGTCATTACAAAATTCACAATAATTGCTTTTTTGCTTTGTTATGAAAATTAGCTTTGCAAACAAGATGTATTGTTAAACTCTTTTTTTAATGTTTATCTCCACTAAAGTTAAAAAAAACCGGAGACAATATTTTGATGTGGAGGGAAGAATCTAGGATTTTCCAATCAGCTGTTCTACTTGAAGTAAATGGATCATTTCCCAATATATAGTTACAAGTAGTTCTCCAATTATGACAGTTCACTTAGTGATGGTTCAAAGTTATGATACCACCCCCAAGAGTATTTATGACAATCCCGAAGTTACAAATGTTGCAGCTTCACAGCAGTCATTCACTCTTACGACCGACCGTAGAGACACTGCATTCTTCCCCTCTGCTTATTTCCTCCCTAGGGATCTAACAGGCACTGGCCCTGCTATAATAGCCCACCAGCTCCTCCCCACCCTGTTACTGATTGCTCACTTACCTTTCAAAGATCCAGAGTTCCAGAACAAGCTGACCGCTTCTCTCTCCTCAAGCAAGTGATCTCCTCTCCAGACTTTCTGTTGCGGGACTGCGGTGCATCGTGCTTTCTTTGCCTGCTCCGAGCACTCCAAAAGCAGAGTTGTGAGAACAGAGGCAGAGAAGGAACGAGTGTGCCCTGCTCAGCTTGGCTGACTCACTGAAGCTGCCTGTGCAGGATACTAGATCTGCTTTTGCAGCACCGGACAGCCTTAGTGAGTCTGAAGGAGCATAAGATTGCGCCCCCGAAGAGCTCTGCCCCTTTGCAAAAGCTTTTGGTGCAGAGGACAGAGGCCTGGAGAAGTGCAAGATCGTACCCCCCAAAGGCTTCTGTGCTCCTCTCCAAAAACTTTTGTAAAAGGATGAAAGGCTTCGGGGGAGTGATCTTGCGCTGCTTCAGGCCTCTGTCCTCTGCACCAAAAGCTTTTGCAGTGCCTGTGGAGACCCAGTGGGACAGAAAGTGGGGGGGAAGTATTAGATATCTCAATAGATTGGGGGAAGCCTTGGGCAGTCAGATGCACTAAGCCCCCCATGGTCTTCCCCACCCTAAGATACTTCATGTGCACTCAATGACCTGCACATTCAATTAGCAAATGCATTGGGTAAAGCAGGGAGGGATCAAATTCATTTAATGTGATCCAATTAACGAATCCTCAGGTTGCAAATGTAATTGGCATGCTCTATTACATTCGTAACTAGAGGATTACCTGTATACTTAAAACTTTTTCTACGGTAACAGCTAACAATTTCTAAGCCAACGATTGAAACTGGTGTTGTTTCTTTTCCAGTTTTTGGAAGGAGCATTATCCTTGCAGTCTGTTGCCAAGTTACTGAATCTATTTTGAATCAATTTTTTAGAATAATTTGCTTACTTAGAAAAAACGGGGACAATTTCTGACACTGAGTTATCCACTAGTTGTCCTCTTTTATGCCAGCTTTTACAGTACCACTGAGATAAATTCATGCAATTAATAGTAGCAGAAAGGCTTTAAATTCAGAGATTTATTTCTTGATAGAACTTCCCTTGATGATAGTAAATTAAAAGCCATTTTAGATACAGTGAAGCTCTCATGGGTTCAATTCAGCAAAAACAAAAGTTTGTTCCAAGATTAATTTGTAAGAAAGAATGATCTAGAACCATTGTACTTCTGAGCCAGCTAGTCAGCCAGCTAGAAATACATTGACCCAATGCATCCTGTGATGTTAGCAATAAAATATGTGGTTATCTCCGAGATTAACGAACATTTGGGGAAAGGGTTACCTGTGGATCAGTCCCACAGTTTAAGCTGCGCACAGATTTCAGTTCAATTTATTTAATGTTTATTGCCATCTGAAATACAATGGATACTGAAAGAAATCTGGTGCACAAGGGACTTTATTCCATATTTGGCTATTCGTTCCTGTGAGCAAAGATGTGTGATCAATAGTTTTACAGTTTACTTCAGGGATTATAGGAAGTATATTACTTTCTCTAAATACAGCTTTGTCCTTTTATCTTTGATGGTGATAGCTGTTGCCAGTGGATTAGGAATTCATAACTTTCTTTCGTGCTTAGTATGGCAATTTTGGAAATGTAGAAGTCAAACATAGACTTCACCTCAGAATAGCTAGAGTATGGATTATTGCATCCAAGGGGGGGGGGATTATACTTTGGAGTCCTTGTCATCCATGGGAATAAGAAGGAGGAAAGTGACAATATGAACATTACGATGTAAATTCCATACTTTTGTATGTGCAATGTGATATCACATGCACATAAAGACACGACATTGCCATGTTTGTTTCATCATTCTGGCAAAGCAGATCCTTGTGTTTGGATCTGATCAGAGGGATGATACATGCCTTCCTTTTATTTCATCTGCATGTTATGATTTTGTATTGAATTTTATACTCCAATCCAGGGGTGTCAAACTCAATTTCATGTAGGGCTGCATCAGAGTTATATTTGACCTCAGGGGGGCAGGGGGGACATGACCAGGGTGAGTGTGGCCAGCATGATGTCACTCATGTCACCTGTGGTGGCCCAAGTGCTCTGCCAGCGAAAACGGGCTCCTGAGCTCCGTTTTCGGCCAGGACAGCCTCCTGCAACCCTCTGCTAGCAAAAATCGTGCTCGGGGAGGCTGTGTGCAACCCTTGCGACCTCCATTTTCGGCTGGGATGGTCTCCTGCAAACCTCTGCCAGTGAAAACGGAGCTCAGGAAGAGTCCCAATTTTTCTGGCAGAGGTACTGCAGGCCGGTCCTTCACTGTTTCCAGGGCGGGCCTGTGAGCCAGATCTAAGCACCCCCCGGGCCGGATCTGCTCCCCGGGCCTTGAGTTTGATATCCCTGCTCCAACTCATCCATTAGCCTTGTGGAAATATGTTTTCTAATTCAAACTTTTTAGAAGTTTTTTTTAAACCTTTCTCGTGATGCCTATGTGAAAGTCTTGCTTATGTATTAGGACAACATAGGTACCAGTGTAACCTGACAAAATTTGATAGAGAAGTATATATGGTTACTTGTGTGATCCGTGTGAGATCCATTCCAGAGGTATTTGGGGAAACAAAGGTCAGGCTGAATGCTTCTGTTTTTGTGGCAGGTTCCTATTGAATTGGTTTTTTAATTCAAAGCATCTAAAACATGCGTACGTACCAAAGAGCAAAGCTCTTAAAAGGCACCAAAAGGAAGTATGCTCAGGTGTACATAACATCTCAAGCAAAGATTATAATAGTATTACTCATCCAGAGTATTCTGATGAGTCATGTAGTACCGCTATATTGCAAAATATTCTTTCTTTTTTGATAAAATACCATTTTGAGTCTCAGATTCCATTGCACTTGACAACCAATAAGATTGTAAGAATCCTTCTGACATAGATTTCCAAAAAAAGACCAAAATAACTGGAAGGTCTTTCTATATGTTGTAGATATTTCATAATTAAACAATTCTTTCAAAGGTTCTATCATCTAAAAGCACCGCCAAATGCAAGCTTCCTTTAGGACCAGCCATATCAGAGAAAATATGCAAAATAGATCATATGGATAGACTTAACGGCCTGCCCAAAAATGTACCATTCCTGCATTTTTAAAGCATTTAATCAATCATATTGTAATTATATCAAATCTCACATACCTTCCTCTTATAAGTGGACTGAAATAAAAAGAACTAGATAAAAGGCATTCAGTTTTTCGATGGTGAAAGGAAAGATTTCAAAAAAAAAAGGGATTTAATGTAAAAGTTACTTTGTGGCTTTTATTTTATATACTTTTCGTGCATCGAAGTTTTTCATACTTTGGTTCAGAAAGTTGCAATTAAAGGAATCTGTGAGAAACAAAATGCTGAACTAACTAAGATTAACTGAAGCCAGATCCAGCAGGGCTATTCTCATGTACTTAAGGAATTAAAATATATATTTAGAAACAAAACCCTACTGTAAGATAATTGGCCCATCTGCCCCAGTAACTATACTGGTTGTAGTATAATCATACAGCTTTAATTCAGACCGATCTGCTCCAAGAGGCCAGGGGTGAAGAAGGCAAGTATTTGGGAGTGCAGAGTAAACAAGTAGTGCTTGACTTATAACCATTCATTTAGTGACCGTTCAAAATTACAATCACCCTTTTAAAAAAATTGGCTTATGACCGTTTTTCACACTTAACAACCACTTAACAACCAGTATCCCCTTCGTCATCTGATCAAAATTCAAGTGCTTGGCAACTGGCATATATTTATGGCACTTACACCCTCCCAGAGTCATTTGATCACCATTTGTAACCTTCTCAGCCAGCTTCCGACAAGCAACGACAATGGGGGAATCCAGATTTGCTTAACAACTGCATGAGTCACTTAACAACTGCGGTAGTTTGCTTAATAACTGGGGTAGAAAGGTCATAAAATGGGGCAAAAGTTACGCAACCTTGCTTAGCAACGGAAATTTTGGGCTGAATTGCGATGGTAAATCGAGGATTATCTGTATGTAACGGGCCAAAGGATTAACCTTGCGAACAGGAAGAAGAGCCATAGCCAAGACACAGTCAGATAAAAGAAATCTGGGTCCAGAGAACAAATATAATTAGGGAAAGCATCTCAGACATGATCCCCCATAATTCTTAGGACAATAAAAGGATTCAGACTTGCAAGATTCTCTTACCATAATCTGATAATAAAAGTGGGATTAGCTTTCATGTCTTTGGTTTCCAAGTTGCAGGGTTGATAGTATATGCCTTACCCAAGTCTATTAGCTTAATCCCTGGTAGGATTTCATTGAGATATACAGCACTAAGTTCATTGGAGAAAGGCCAAAATACATTAGTCCTCACCTATAAGCTTGCAATTGAAGTTGGGTGTGCTTAAAAAAAAAAAAAGTTCTGTGCCTATGTTTTATTTGGTGAAGCTAAACATATTTATTCAGAACCAAGCATCACTGATATTCTACGGTATTTATTTTTCCTTCATATTCGAATCTTCTTCTTGTAAATCACATGAATGGACATGACCATATAAAGCTGTCTTAGTTACTTCGGTAGAATAGAAACACCGGTATGGTGAGAGAGAAAATACCACAGTACAGAATGCCAATATGCATACACGCTGCAGCCTTGGGACTTGTACTTGAGTAAAATCAGAGGGCATCTTACTCATTAATAATTACATGTAGGCTGCAGAAATCTAGATGACCAGAAGTTGGCAACAGAGAGAGTTTTCTGCATTATTTGCTGGTATCTAATGGTCACCTGGAGTTTTGTGGCTCAGGTATGGTAGTTTTACCAAAAAGGGAGTATAGAAGTATAGTCTAAGAAATTGCTTGTGGAATGAGCTTATAAATTCCCTTTTTTTTTTTTTTTTGGTGTACAGGTAATCCTCGAGTTATGACAGTTCACTTAGCGACTGTTTGAAGTTGCAACATAGTACTTACGATACAGTCCTGAGGTTACAAATGTTGCAGCACCATGGCAGTCTTTCGCTCTTAGGAATGACAGCAAAGGCACTGCAACATTCACTCTGCCCATTCTCTCCCCCTCTGCTGCTGCCCCCCCCCCCAGATCTCCATAAGCACTGGGCCTGTGGAGGCTCACCTTGTGAAGATCTAGCGAGCTGTCTCCTCTCTGCCGCAGTTTCTTTGCTTGCTTTGTTGTTTCAGGCTTTCGGTACATTCGCTGAGGCCTAAAGTAGTGCTAGATCACGTGATATCAGTAGCGCGAGATTTCGTGGTACTGATCGCTCAATACGAGATCTGCAGCAAAATGCTTTGCAAACAGAAGGAAGGTTTCAGTGCTTCAAGTCTACCCTCCATTTGCTGTTTCCTTCTCGAAGCCTAAAGGGACATTGCATCCCTGTAGGCTGCGGTCAACTTTGCAAAAAAACTTTGCCAGCAAGAATGGAGCCCAGGAGGGACTGGCGTGTCCCTCCTGGGCTCCGTTCTTGCTGGCAAAGTCATTTTGCAAAGACTTGCCAAAGTGTTTGCAAGCCAATGAGACGCTTTGAGGCAGCACGATTTCACTGCCCCAAAGCCTCCCATCAGCATGCAAACTTTTTGCGCACTGAGACTGGAAACTTTTGGGGCCGTGATCTTGTACGGCAGAGAGGCTTGCTAGATCTTCGCAAGATAAGTGACCCAGCACGGCAGGATGGGGAGGGCAAGCAATTGTGGGGAGCATGAGATATCTCAGTGGGTCGGGAAAGCCTTGGATGGTCTGAAGCAAGTAGCCTGTTCCATCATTAGCCGCCCCCCCCCCCCCCCGGCATGGCCTTCCCCACCCTGAGATACCTCATGTGCACTTAATGACCTGCACATTCGATTAGCGAATGTGAGGGCAAAAGCAGGGAGTTTTCACGTTCATTTTACGTGATTCACTCTAACACCTGAGCCTGAGTGGCGTAGGAGGCTAATGCCTCCTACTAAGGCAGCATTTAACATCCAGCTGCCTGCAATTACTACGAGTTCAATTCTCACCAGGCTCAAGGTTGACTCAGCCTTCCATCCTTTCTAAGGTGGGTAAAATGAGGACCCGGTTTGTGGGGGCAATAAGCTGACTTTGTATAAATATACAAAAGTATGAAGGCTATTGCTTAACGCATTGTAAGCCGCCCTGAGTCTCCGTAGAAGGATGGCATATAAAAATAAATAAAATAAATAAATAAATAAAATTAACACGTCTTGGGTTATGAATGTAATTGGCAGGCTCCATTACATCCGTAACTCGAGGACAACTTGTATAGGATTTTTATTTTTAATCCTTCTAAGCAGCCCTAATCTTATCTGACAACAAAGAGTTGCTAAAGTTGCAGCCTTTTGTACAACATAACTGTTCTCCAAGTTTATTGCTCCTGAATCTCCAGCTGTTCCATATGGAATGACTGCTTGGAATGTATTTTCTACAGTGATCTTAACCACATGTCCTATTTGGATGATGAATGTAATTGTCCTGCTTTTATTTTGTGTCTTTGTTTTATTGAACATAAAGCCACAGGAACTCGGTTCCTTTTTTAACTTTATGAAACAAGCTGTTAAAAAAAACACATCAAGCTATCTTGAACGCTGTAAAACAAACCCAGGCGTACATCGGCATTCCTAAAAAGCTATGATATAAATTAGATTAGGGTAGCATGGGTCCTGTTTTTCCTGTAAAACAAGTGCACATCAATGTGTCATGCCTCTTTTCCCTGTTTCTTTATTACTTTTGGTCTCCTGAGACAAAGACCAGACTGCTGCTTGACACATTTAAAAGTGCAGGCATGGTCCTGAGTCACAAGATTCATTTTCTATTGCCTACACAGTCAGCAAACTTTAATTCCCTCTGCTGTACGTGGCACCCATGTTCATGATTGATGACCTGCACCTTATGGACTGTCAGGTTCCTTGGAGATTAAAAAATAAAGGGGTTGTGTGTGTATAATGGTTGATTGTTTTCTAGGCAAGGTTTCTGTTGGAGTTCTACTTGCTCACATTATTTGGATCTATTCTGAGGATTTTGACAACCTCCATACTATTGATCCAATTGCAGTCTATGTGTGTCTAATGTTAGTAGATTGTTCCTCGTGAAATTTTCAGCATGTTAGTCTTGGAAGTGTAGGAAGTTAGAACCCACCCTTGTCCTAGAAAAATGAAATATTCTAGGAAATATTAAAAAAGCAGAATATTATACCTCCCTGGATGAGAAAAGAAGAAACATGCTTTTGGAAAACAGCTAATAACCCCAGAAAGGCTGGGCCAGCTTATCTACAACATAAAAGTCATGGCCCTCAGGACATGATAGGATTAGCCCTCTACCAATCTAGCAACAGAAACTCGCCACATGGCACCTGGGGATATTACATCACCCAGCAAGATTCAACCAAGGTTGGGACTCAAGACACTACAAAGTTATCCCTGCATGACCACATGGCAGTCTGACAACCAATCAGAAAACATTTCTTACACAGGAACAGAAAGCTCCAAGGCAGAGCCCAAGAGAGGGTATAAATCTCAATCTCTCTCTCTCTCTCTCTCTCTCTCTCTCTCTCTCTCTCTCTCTCTCTCTCTCTCTCACACACACACACACACACACACACACACCCATGTGCTCTTTTTGCCCAGGACCTCAAACCATGTGGTCCTGCCCACCATTAAACCATCTTTTCAAGCAGTCTCCATACTTCCAGTGTCTTTCTCCCCACTTGGAATTGAACCCAGATGGACATTTCTTACAACAGAAGTATGGTAGGATTGTTGGTACAGTTGGAATAAGTATTTGTTTCTAGCGCTCAGCAACTTCAGAAGGTGAAAGAGATCTTTAAATGCTTTTTTATGGTTTGTTTACTAAATTTATTTTAGTACCGGTAGCAGGAAGCAGTTGACAGCCGAACAACAGGTTGAAAGGCAGCTGCCATGTTATGCACCCAAAGAGATGTAATATTTCCCTACTGCTGAAATCATGGGAAATTGATGGCATTTTTTGAACCATCAAAATTGGAAAGAGTCATGACTATCACTTAATCTGAATCCATCTGAAGATCTTAGGTGCTGTGCGAGTGGGAAGCACCCACCCTCTGGTTATTAAGGCAGGCACTGAATCACCAATCAGACCCTTTTGTAATAAATAAAAGTATGGAAAATATATTGCTTCCCAGGTGTAAACGTGAGTTTCTTTCTTCTCAGCGATAAAGGTTTTGTTGTTGTATAAATTCATTGTTCAGCCAGCTGCTTCCAATCATACTCTTGACCAAATAAAGCAGATTGCTTGGAATAGGAGCGTAATGAGCTAAATGCAAAGGAGCACCTTCTGGCGGGCCCTTCATGGATTTCGCGCATCTGGAAACCAGGAAATATGAGGCTGCTGCCAAGAGCAGCATTTCACATGTAAATTTGAGATATGCTTAGCCAAATCCTAGAAGAAGCATAGCCAAAGGTCTTTTTAAGTTTGGAATATCATGATCTCAAGGAGTATATTAAGAAGTTCTCCTCCTTTCACTCAGATAACTGAACCATTTCTTTGGCCTTAAGATCCCCTCTTCTTTTAAGGCAGACTGTTAACGCTTTCTTTCTTTTTTGTCAGCAAGCATCAAGTCAAAAATAGTCTTCTCGGGTGTTGCCTTGGAAATTATCACCCACTAAAGAGCTAAAAATGTCTTCTAAGCACTTAACAAAAAGAAACTATGGAACCGTCTTCTAATAATTCTGTGAATTCTCTACAGTAGTAATGTTTATATCCTATAACCCGTGAACAATTTGGACTTTTTGTTGCCTTCCATGTAGTAGAAATCCTATCCAAAGAAAGAGAAATCAAATGGGTGTTACCTTAAAAATTGAATCATGCAGATGATGCTTAGCATTTAATAAACATTGCACAAGATAGATAGATGGCTGCAGTTATATTCTTATTCAGCCCAGCATAAAATTATAGATCAGGGGTCCCCAACCCCTGGGTCGGGGCCCATTATCAGACCCGGGCCTGTTTGAAACAAGACTGTGGGAGAGATGGGCAAGCGTGCACAGTTGAATCTCCCCACTTGTGAGTGGCGGGCAAGCGTCCATGCATGAAGCTCCAGTCATGTCAGCAGAGAGCGCTTACATGAGCGGAGAGCACTTGCACAAGTGTGTGAAGCTCCATTCATTTGAATGGAGCTTTTTCCACAGGAGTGCCCTAAGCTTGCACGAGTGGAGCTTCACATGCAAGCACCCTCCACTCAAGCGCCCTCCACTCGTGTGAGTGAAACTTCATGTGGAAGTGCCTGCTGCTCGCACGAGTGGAGTTTTGTGGATGAGTGGAAGCATCCTGTCATGCGCAAAAGTATATTTCGGCAAGTGGAGGGTGCGCACACGCATGCCATTCACACAAATGGAGCTGTGCACATGTGCATGCATCTGCCACTCAACCCCCCCCCCCCCAATACCAGGTCGTCCACCAAGCTGGAAAGATTGGGGGCTGCTGCTATCAATAACAAACCTGTGACTATAAGTGGTCCTTGATTTACAACAATTCATTTAGTGACCATTCAAAGTCAGAACTGACAAAAATGACTTATGACCCTTTTTCACACTTATGACTATTGCAGGATCTCCATGGTGGACGTGATCCAAATTTGGACCCTTGGCAACTGACCCATGACAGTTGCAGTGTCCCGGGGTCATGTGATCACTTTTTGCAACCTTCTGACAAGCAAAATGGGGAAGCCAGATTCACTTAACATTTTAAGTAAATAATAAGAAGATTATTTAACATAATAAGATTTTGTGTCTTTTTTGATTTGGGAGTTTAGGCCTTCTTGTAGCTGTTGTCTGCAAGGTATCATCTCCTTTATGCTTACAATGGATCTCACTGGGGCTCTGCATGACTTTGTTGTAGCTACTGGCCTTCTTCATCTTAATTGGCTCATAAGGCTTCTCACCTCCACATGATTTTTTCATGATCTTGAAGGGGGCTCTTGATCACTCTTTAGGATGCTCGTGCTGCCCACAGACTACTTAGCTCATAATTAGGCTAGCATAATCTGTCTTGACCAACAGAAAAGGAGGAACAAATACAGGTGTAAGAAACCTAGTCTTAATCCTTAGGAATAAATAAATAAATTTGCATATGAAGTTTGGTACAAAGAATAACAAAAAAACCCACACCCCAATCTATGAATAGGCAAAATGTTTATGCAGGTACCAAATCTGGATATGCAAAACTAGGTATCACAAGACTATGAATAACAAGGGCTGCCTTTATTAAAGTTAGACTCCAGTCTTGAAAAGTAAAGGTGACCTCAGATCAGATTTGATTCCTGATGACTTTGTAGACATGTCCGCATCATTTTTCTTTATGCCTGTATGTAAGAAGCGGCCAGGCTGAATTCGAGGGTGGGGTCAAGTGCATCATCAGTTTGGAGTCTCTACGCTCCCATAAGAAACGTAAGTCCAGCCCCCTTTAAGTCCGTTGACTCTTATCTGGCACCAAGTTTCCTTGACTGTTAGTAGTTCAGATTCTTCTGAATAGATAGCATGAAATAAACTTCTAGTGCTGTATTTTTAAATATCCTGATCCGTAATACATATGGAAGTAGTTTGGTTTTATCCTCTTCCAGGATATTGTGATAGTGTGTATTTTTCTCACTTTTGTCGTACAGTTCCTGTATTCAAACAGGTACTAATCTGAACAAACCCAAGATTTGCCAGCTACTGCCACTTGTCTTAAGAATTTAAATTGCACCAATTGCATGGTTGCCAGAGTGGGTGTTAGCTATCAATATTATACCTTATTATAACCCTTCCTTTGTGCCTGCAGTGGTAATATTCCAATTTAATTCCATGTGAATATGTGTAGTATCAGATGGACCTCAAGCACTGTACATTTGGGAAATGACATTAGTGTACTTAAGGAAACAAGTGGACCAATCTGCTAAAAGTTGCTAGCAACATTTACAGGTGGAAAGTTACATTTGAGACAGGAATTGGGTTTTTGCTTTGAAAATATTAATGTCCTTAATTTATTCTTGTGTTGTATGTTAGCAAAAATAAAACATTAAGGTTTGCATATATTTGCATACCTGGAAACAACATGACTTTAAGTAAACAAACTTGGGGCAGATCATAGTTGTGCCTAATCATATTTCATTGATAAAATGTGTAAATTAATAACCATTCTAAAGTTTAAAACCAAACAAGACTTTGCCTACGTACTGATTCCTATTTTAAAGAATAAAGGAGTAGATGGGAAAGGCAGGAATGGGTGGGGAAGGGGAGAACCTAATGATATGCAAAAACAGAGGGGATTTTACGCTAATGATTCAAAGGGATGTAGCAAGTGAGAGAGAACAGGAAAAACAGATATTAAGAGAGATTTCTAAGTAAGAAATCCAAATCAAAGAACTGAAGCTGGATAAGTATTAAGGAACTAGGAGTCCTAACTAGAAGATCAGTCTAAGCAAAGTTTAAAGGAGGGATGGGGTTGTTATTGGTGGCGTCTTTTCAAAAACTTGAGTCCCTCCGGAATAATGGTTTAAGGACCTTCCTGCTGGCAGCGGGAGCGCAGCTAAAACTGGAAAGGGTCAGCTCTTCCAGAAAGCTTTTGAAATCAGAGCAAGGGCTGCCTCCAAGGTATAAAAGAATGAGAAAGCCTTTAGGGAGAAATGAAGAAGCAGAGGCAGAGAGAGAGAGAAAAGAGAATAAAATATAATGTATACTGGCAGACAAAGGTGGGGAAATGTACAGAGGAAATGTTTAACCCCCCCCTCCCCCAAAAGGAGAAGGGGGGGCAAGACTGGCAGTAAAACTGAAGACTGAATGAAAAAGGAAGAAAATGGTACTGGTAAACCAGTACAATCAGTAGCATAGGGGATAGACAAGTATATTGAAAATGGAAAGCAATGCATTGGAAAGAATGGTGTGGGATTTTAATTTTTATCTATCCATCTAGGCAGCATTTTTGGAGGAGGATTGCTAACTGAAAGGAAATAAGGACTGAAAGAAAATAAGTGGCCACAAACCACCCAGTTGCTTTCTGTGCTTAAGACAGGATCAGAATCCAGGTCCCCCTTTCAGGTTCCAGTACCTTAACTACTAGATCAAAGTGGTAATAAGGAAAAGTCCAGGACTTCATGGTATAAATTTGGAAAGCTCTTTGCTGGAAAGAATTTGTATTGGAGATCAACTGACTGAAGTTTTTGTAAAACAGTTATCAAGTTTCTTTCTCCCCCCCCCCCCATCTTTGCAATCTTTATTGAGATCTTTAAAAGGAAATATTTGCGGGACCGCCTTCTGCCGCCAATAGCCTCCCACCGACCAGTACGCTCCCACAGAGAGGGACTCCTCAGGGTGCCGTCAGCCAGGCAATGTCGGCTGGCGACCCCCAGGGGGAGGGCCTTCTCTGTGGCAGCTCCTGCCCTCTGGAACGATTTGCCCCCGGAGATACAAAGGATATCGGATCTCCGGGTCTTTCGCCGTGCCCTGAAAACTTTTCTTTTCCATCAAGCAGGGCTGGCGTGAAATCCCCCCCCCCTTTTTTTTAGTCTTTTTTAGTTTTTTAGCTTTTAAATTGTCAATGGGTTTTAATTCGAATTGTTTTAAATTTGGGCCAAAGTTATTTAATTCTTTTAATAATTTTAAATTTTGTATTGGTATGTGTTTTAGTTCTGGCTGTGCACCGCCCTGAGTCCACTAGGAGAAGGGCGGTATACAAATTGAATAAAATAAAAAATAAATAAACAAACAAACAAACAAACAAACAAACAAACATTTAAAACCCTGGGATGGAGACCTCATTCGCTGTGTTTGTGCCAGGCCAGACACAACCCTGCACTTTTCTGGTTGAATTCCTGCCTGCTGCTGTAGCTGTTTGGAGGTAGGATGCCTGCTATCCTCTGCCTTTGGCCATGGAATCTGCAGCTGGTAGCAATTGCTGCAGATGTTTGGCGGGCAACAAATTGACCTGGGCTGGGTTTAAAATGGGTGCCACTTCTCCTGAGTTTACGAGTTCTTCCCAGTGTTTCTTTTCGTGGCTTTCTTCCCACCCTTCCCACCCAAAATATGGGTGCTATCTAGGAAGGAACGGGGCCGTCGCAACTGACTGCAAAGCAGAAAGCTTTGGCAAGAGATCTGCTTTTCAAACCTAGCACCTCATGAGGACTAGGAGCAAGCAGGACACCACTTCTTTTTATGATCAAGCTTGTGGTTTTTTTTTAAACTCTGTAATTCAGTGCAAAAAAAAAAAAGGAAGAACAGGCATTTATAATTTATATATAAGAACAGTTCTAAGAACAGCTATCAAGTTTCTTGAAATGCTTCATT
Source organism: Pituophis catenifer annectens (assembly GCF_029215685.1). NCBI lineage: Eukaryota > Metazoa > Chordata > Lepidosauria > Squamata > Colubridae > Pituophis > Pituophis catenifer. The sequence continues at coordinate 129,027,351 of NW_027256881.1, forward strand.
CAAGGAATTGCAAAGGCTTTCAGTCCTATTGTAAGATACAGGTTTGCTAAAAACTGTGTGACGTTTTGTGAAGAATTTGTTTTCTCTTTCGCAGATCAAGTCACGGCAATCTCTTCTTTGTTTCGCTACTGGATTACAGATATCCTTCCTGGAAAGGAGGACAGGAAATGAGCTGAATGAGAATCTCCATCTGTACAGAGCTAAAATCTAAACCTCTGAATTAAATCTGAAAATATTTGGGGAGAAATATGTCTTTGAACAGAATACAGGTTCACAGAGACACTATTAATTCTTTTATTTTATTTTTTGGCTGGGGTTTTGTTTGTTTGTTTGTTTGTTTGTTTGTTTGTGACTGGCTGAATCTGCAAGGGCCTTTCATGTTTAGTGCACCCAGAGATCTCAGACAATGGCCTCAGGGAAGTCCATCTCACTTTTTCTTTCAAGAAATTTGGAGTGGCCACCTTACAAGCCAGCAAGTTCCAGCATTGATTTAAGATGTTGGCTAACAACATGGACCGCAAGAGCTGTGACTTGGACTAGAGAAGCCTGATGTTCTTTTTCTCAGCTTAATTCACTTTGAACAAAGCTCAGAAACTCTTTTGATTGATCGGTCCACGGGCAAGCTGAGAAACTTCGGAGACCAATTTACAGGCAGCAGAGAGAAACATACTGTCTGGTGTGCAAAGACAGGAAAACTTGAGAAGATTGGCTTTCCTCATCATATCTCTGCTGTTGTTTTTTAAAATACTCACTGTAGGAGCAGAATAAAAGGTGAATCTTTTTTCTTGTATTCTTTATTTGAGTTGGGATGATGGGATGATAAACTGTATAGGCTTCGTTTTGAGTTACGGCATAGTCAGTTTTTGGCAGACGTTTTTTTTTTATGTCATGGAAATATTTGGGGTATTCTAGATGGGTATCTCCATTAGTTCTTAGAACTGCAGCCTTCACCGAACAACTCAAATTATTAACTCAAATGTTTATTATGGTTTCCAAGAGAGAAATCTAGAGGGAACAGCTTTTCTAATACCTGCACAAGAGCAGCTTCTCTTGCCAAAATGTGCCCTTTATATAAATTTTAAAGATACTAGAGAGAACAGGATCCCTAAGGGACATCAAAATAAATTATTCAGAGAAACTATGCAGAATAAATATTATTCCTTAAGCTCCATTTGTAAGCATAGACTCCAAACCCAGCTTCCTTGTGTTTCTGCCTCTGCAGTCTGTACAGAAGAAAATCTGCTCCTGAGTACAGTGTGAGGTCATTAATTTTTGACCAAAATATGTATTTTTAACATATAATAAATCCCATACTAGCACGCCTGTCTTCTATTTGGCTTGCCTGCGTAGCAAAAATGGAGAATGTTCTCCCAAAGTTGCTGAGTCTCGGCCCCCTAAGAAGCATACATAATGCTTATTTCAATAGTTTCTGAAGGACTGCAGAGGAACTCTTATCTTTGACACTGCGTATCTGACTGTTTACTATTTAATTCTACTATCCTCAGAAATACCCACCTATCTCTTAATACTCTAAATACAGTGGCTTCTGTAAGTTGTATGTTTTTATTATGCATTCACATTACGCCTGCAAAATGTATGCTATTTCTCCTTTCTCTTCTGCATCTTCAGTATAACCTAGCTTGTTATGATCAGCTCCTCTTCTTTTTTTAAGAATGCAATTCATTCTCTGAAACTGTTTTGTTAATACAGGAAGTCCTCCATTTACAACCATTCATTTAGTGACTATTCAAAGGTACAACGAAACTGGAAAAAAAAGTGGATTATGACCATTTTTCACACTTAACAGCCGTTGTAGGATCCACATGGTCATATGATCAAAATGCAGACATTTGACAACTGACTCATATTTATGACGGTTGCAGTGTCCCAGAGTCATGTGATCATCTTTTCCGATCTTCTGACAAGCAAAGTCAATGGGGAAGCCAGATTCACTTAACAACAAGTTAGTGTTACTAACTTAACCACTGAAGTGATTCACTTAACAACTGTGGCAACAAAGGTTGTAAAGTAGGACAAAACTCAATAATTGTCTCTCTTTGCAGTTGTCTTATTCAGACATTGACACATTCAAAGATTCAGGTAACAGATAATGGCAGTCAGGATATTATATTTCCATTCAACCAACTTTGAAAATGAGTTGATGAAGAACAGAAAAACAGACTACGTACATGGCATGTCTGTCATGTTCCATGATACCTAATGCAAAAGATTCTCAGATGATTATATTCATAAGTAGAAGTGGTTATCAGCTCTATTTCATTGTACTAAAATTTCAAAATAAGGCAACCATTAGAAAACAGGAAACTCTTTTGTGCTTGTGAGGATAGATTTTTCTTTTCTTTTCTTTTCTTTTCTTTTCTTTTCTTTTCTTTTCTTTTCTTTTCTTTTTTGGAAGGATCATAACATCTTCATTTTGCATCATTGGCATTAGCAACAAATGTCATTTAATAAAGAATAATCTTATTTAAAAGAAATCAAGTGAGATTTGAGATTCCTGGTAAGTAAAGCAATGTTGCCCCTGATTTTAGCATTCTGGTTTTGTTTTGTTTTTTTGCAGGAAGATTTTCTGAAACCAGAGGAATAAGGAATGCAGAGTGTGGATTGGGAATATTTAGTTTAGTTGAGTATTAGTGACAGCGTCAGAGTGGAAGCATATTGCGCTACAAAGGAAAGGAGGTCATGGAGGAAAAGTGACAGGATTTGGCCTTGATCATTGTCAAGACCGCGAGATACATATTAGATCAGGGGTGTCAAACTGGCGGCCCGCAGGCCGGATGCATCACGTGCAGGCCACGCCCACCCCAGCTCCGCGAAGGCAAAAGATGTCGTGATATATCACGGGGCATCAATGTGACATGGCGAGTTTGACAGCCGTGTATTAGATGAAGAATACTGAGAGAATTCTCCCTGCCTAAAATAAGCCATTGCTGCATGCACTTCAGTCAGCAAGCGAAAGCGAGAAAAGCCACTTCTGTAGTGTAGCCAGCTTAAGACTTCCATCAAACCAACATTACCCAGACTATATTTATGAAAGGAATTTAGGCTTGTTAACCAGTCTCCTTGCATAATGTATCTTCAGCTGAATATGCAGATGCAATGGATGTTACTCCCATGAACCATGCACAATTATGTCATTCACTCCAGTACCTTTGCTCATTTTCATGTCCTAAAAGAATCCTAATGGGATGAAAAAGAAAAGAAAAACTCACTCTTATTTATGCACCCATCCTCTGGAATGTGGTGCCACTGAAGATAAGATCCATTCCCACCAGGGGTGGGTTCTAAATTTTTTTACTACCGGTTCTGTGGGGGTGGCTTATTTTGTGGGTGTGGCTTGATGGTCATGTGACAATTCTTTAGGATTTAGCAGAGGTACTGATCTACCAGGCTTTTAACTGCTTGCAGAGCTGTACCTATCTACCCATTTATTTTTTCAGGCACCAGTCTACACATGTATTTTTGCAGGCACTGATCTACTAGTGTATTTTTGCAGGCATTGGTCTACCCATTATTTTTTCAGGCACCGGTCTACTCATGTATTTTTGCAGGCACTGATCTACTCATGTATTTTTGCAGGCATTGGTCTACCCATTATTTTTTCAGGCACTGGTCTACTCATGTATTTTTGCAGGCACTAGTCTATCTATTTATTTTTGCAGGCATCAGTCTACTCATTTGTTTTCTTTTAACACTGATCAGCTGTAGGCAGCCCTTTGAAGCCCTGCAGCAAGAGTTTAAACAGTTTTTTTCCCTCTAGCCATCAGCTGGGACTCAGGAGGCAGCAATAGATTGAGGGTGGGGCCAAATAAAAGGTAAGAATAATGCGGGGGGGTAGAACCGGTTCGGTGACGTCATATCATCACCGCTACCGGCTCAGCGGAACTGGGAGGAACCGGGATGAACCAACCACTGGTTCCCACCCTCTTGACCTTCCATAAGAGCCTCTAAACCTGGCTCTGCCAATTGGCCTGGGACCCCTATGGGGGGGGGGCATATCATTCTGGAGGTGGATAATGGGCTGCTTGTACTTTGCTCCCTTCCTTGCCATCTTCATTCGTTTTAATATTTACGATCGTAACATTTTAAAGCTTTATTTTTCTATTTTTCCTCTGATGTAAGATGGGTGGTATATAAATTTATATATATGAGATGAGATGGGTGGTATATCAATTTAATATATTTATACACCACCCATAAATAAATTTAATAAATAAATATTGAGCCGCAGGTTAAACTAGATGATCTACTTCAACAAACTTGCAAATATGCTTAATCCACTTGCTCAGTCTCATTTGCTGACTATTCAGTTAGCGTCATCCCCAGGAAGTCTAGTTCTCATACAGATATAAAGGGGTTGGTTTGTAAAACTGCACAGGAACTATACTATTCTGTCCTATAATGCAATCAATGCTCTATTGTTATAGACTTCTGTACCATTTTATATTTCCAGTCTTTAAAAGATGAGCAATAAAAAAAACAAAACTACTTTGATCTGGCAGTTAAGCACCAGGCTAGAAACTGGGAGACCGTGAGTTCTAGTCCTGTTTTAAGCATGGATCACCTTGAGGCAGTCACTCGCTGGATCACCTTGAGGCAGTCACTCGCTCCCAGCCAACTCACAGGGTTATTGTTATTGTGGGGTAAATAGGAGGATTATATATGTTTGCCGCCTTGAGTTATTTATAACAATAATAAAGGCATGATTTTAAAAAAATTATGAGTAAAGTTATCATAGGAACTAAGGATTGAAGCGAAATTTAGAGATGGATTATTCCAACCTCTTCTCCAGCATAGTACTAGACTGCTAAAGCATCCAGCCTCTTAGTTTAATTACTTCCCAAGTCAGCCTGTTCCACTGTTGCCAGCTCTGACCATTGGGAAATTCTTCTTGATGTTCACCTGAAATCTTGCTCCTGGCCATAAGAGCTCATGAGAACTCACATCTTCAGGAGCCGTTTATCTTTGGTACAGCGGTTAAAGTTCAGTTTTGCAGGCTAACTCTGCCCACCGCCTGGAATTTATTCCTGATGGCGCTCAAGGTTTTCTCAGCCTTCCAATCTTCCAGGTTTGGTAAAACGAGGACTCAGATTGTTGGGGGCAATAGGCAAATAATGCTTCTGCATTGTAAATTACCTTGAAACTGCTGAAAAATGCTATGGGGTGGTATATAAGCTTAACTACTATTGCTATTGGTTATCTCTCCATACCTGGCAACAGAAGGGTCTTCCATAAACAGGATTCTTTATGTGGGAAAAGCTGGACTCTTTTCTCTAATCTATTTTTTCATATCACATAATAAAATTAGGGATGGGCAGATTAAATCATTCTGTTTTGTATTATTTTTAAACATACCTTTATGCTATATGCATTTACCCCAAAAGATAGACTTTCCTTTAAACATTCCTTTAAAATGAGCCGTATTTATGTATTTCTTTTAACTGAGAACTGCTTTACTAAATTTAAGAAGTGTGTTATCCAGAAGATATTACTCCATTCCACAAAGTTGTCAGAGAAGTGAAATAGGTTAATTTGAAAAATGAACAAAATAAATCTTTGCAGCATTCCTAGCAAAAAAAAATACTATGAAAAAAACATGATTGTGCAATCGGCTCGTTTAAGTATTTGAATTTTGTTTATCACAGACTTTTAATCAACCAACATATTGGAAAAAATGAGAAAGAGAAGCCAGTTGAGGTCAGTGTTGCCTGATAGCTTTATAAATTACCTGTAACATGAAATAAACTTGTTCACCAATCAAAGTTGGGCGCCTCTAGACAAGAAGAAATGAAAACACTCTGCGGAATAAAAATGCCAACTGGTTTGTGTTTGGCTTTAAAAATAGGGCAGTTTTTGAAAGGAAGAAAATTAAAGAAATGCAGAGTTAACTGGAGTATAAGCAGCAATGTTAGGCTGCAGTACCTGAAGGATAAAGGATAAAGTACATGAAGGAGACATCCAGTACATGGAAGAGACATGCAGAAAGATGTTTATGTATGTGAGTATAAAAGAATTGTGATTATAGTAGTAAAATTTAATACAAACCAAGAAAAAGAGAAGAGAAAGAAGTGCAAGAAAAAAGAAGAGGGAAATGCAATACAATAAAGATATGTGTGTGTGTATGTGTGTGTGTTTAAGAGACTTCCAACCTTCACAAGTATAAGCAAATTTAGTGACTTCACCCCTTCTAAGATTACCAACATTTATCTCTTCATTTCATATAATGTCTCTTATCTATAAACAAATCCATAAGAAAGCATCTTTTTAGTCCTTGTGTCACCAGAAATTCCATGAAGGGTTGTCAGAAATAACAACACCTCCTGTTTTAGCCTTGATCAAATAAACCAACTTTACTTCCTTTTACTTCTAACAGTCTTAATTTTTAGTTCATTCAAATATTGTTGTAGGATTTGATTTCTGATCATTTTTTCTTCAGCCCATTGCACAAAGTTCTTCAAGGCCCCAATAAGCCTCTTTTGTAAAATCAATAGGAGTAAAATATTTAGGTCTCTCTTTTGGTTTGTCATTTGTGTTTGTTTCCCTTTTAAATTTTAAAACCTCAGCCAGGTTTTTTTATAGATCCAGTGATATGGATTAAATTGTAAATGTGCTTTAGATTACAGATTGATAAATATATTTACTGATATCCATAGTAAAATACAAAAATAGCATTGATATGAGTGGGAATATGGAAACCTAGATAAATTCTATAAAAATACTTTGATAGCTTACTAAATAATAAGACAAAAGCCACACAAGGTTGGCTGACAGACATACAGATTGTAGTTGTTTTGTTTTAATATACGGTAGAAAACTGAAACCAGGTTCATATCTGAATCCTACACATTATAAGGAAAACCATTATTCCATTTTACTAGTAAATAGCTTTTAAAAATTTGGGACGCTATTCAATTAAATGCAAGATTGCAAATTGACAGCTATATATTAATTTTTTTTTCAATTGCATTAAGCTAAGCATGTTGCAAGAGTTTTCATTTATTTTAGAATAGAATAGAATGGAAGGGACCTTGGAGGTCTTCTAGTCCAACCCCCTGCCCAGGCAGGAAACCCTACACCACTTCAGACAAATGGTTATCCAACATCATCTTAAAAATTTCCAGTGTTGGAGCATTTACCACTTCTGCAGGCAAGTTATTCCACTTATTAATTGTTCTAACTGTCAGGAAATTTCTTCTTAGTTCTAAGTTGCTTCTGTCCTTGATTAGTTTCCATCCATTGCTTCTTGTTCTACCCTCAGGTGCTTTGGAGAATAGTTTGACTCCCTCTTCTTTGTGGCAACCCCTGAGTTATTGGAACACTGCTATCATGTCTCCCCTAATCCTTCTTTTCATTAAACTAGACATACCCAGTTCCTGCAACCGTTCTTCATATGTTTTAGCCTTGAGTCCCCTAATCATCTTTGTTGCTCTTCTCTGCACTCTTTCTAGAGTCTCAACATCTTTTTTACATCATGGAGACCAAAACTGAATGCAATATTCCAAGTGTGGCCTTACCAAGGCATTATAAAGTGGTATTAACACTTCACGTGATCTTGATTCTATCCCTCTGTTTATGCAGCCCAGAACTGTGTTGGCTTTTTTGGCAGCTGCTGCACATTGCTGGCTCATATCCAAATGGTTGTCCACTAGGACTCCAAGATCCCTCTCACAGTTACCACTATTGAGCAAAGTACCACATTTTTTCACTGTTGAATTTCATTTTGTTAGATAGCACCCAATGTTCAAGTCTGTCAAAATTCTTCTGTATCTTGAGCCTATCTTCTGGAGTGTTGGCTATTCCTGCCAGCTTGGTGTCATCTGCAAATTTGATGAGTTCCCCATCTATCTCTTCGTCCAGGTCATTGATGAAGATGTTGAAGAGTACTGGGGCCTAAAACAGAGCCTTGAGGTACTCCACTGCATACTTCCCTTCATGTAGATGCAGTTCCGTTGAGTGTGGTTGGTCAGCCAGTTACAAATCCATCTGGTGGTGATGCTGTCTAACCCACATTTTTCTACTTTATCTAGTAGTAGGTTATGGTCTACTTTATCAAATGCTTTACTGAAGTCCAAGTAAATTATATTGACAGCATTCCTCTGGTCCACTAATTTTGCTGCTTAGCCCTTTCATATTTTGCTAACAAAAGAAATAAAGTTATATTCATAACAACAATTGTAATATTTGATTACCTAAATTATTCTAACCAAGTAAAAGCACAAATTCTTCCTTGGAACTACATGTCATCATCAAACTCAGTTTTTAAATATTGGCAACTTGAACTAATGTGGACATCAACTCTCAGAATTCCCCAGCCAGCAATTCTGAGAATTGAAGTTTGAATGTATCTTAAAAGTTGCTGAAATTGAGAAACTGTTAGGAAATTGTTATTGCCCACCTGGTTGATCAGGAAATATATAAACCAACATTGTGTGTTTGTAGCTAAAAGTATTATGTAGCTTTAAAAACAGTGTTGCATCATCATGCATCCTGATTGGCTGAGCTCTGTAGCCAATGTATTTAAGGAAAGCTGAATTATGGTTTGTGTGGACACAACACCATTTTACCTGCTGATATGCTGTAACACTATATTTGATCTCTCTGCATGATCATTGCTTGATCATGGCTATTTATTGCTTTTCTATTATTTATTGACTGTCTTTATATTGAACTTTGTTCCTGAATGAAACTGAAGAAGATCTGTTTTATTGTATTTTTCTACAACTATAAGAAGACTTTATATTGGAAAATATCCCTGGACTGATCTTTATGTCACTTTATATGTGTATGACTTGGAATGGTTTTGGACTATGATTTTGCTTTTTCCCTAAAAGTAAAATATTATCAAAACCCAGTTTGTTTGTATGTTAACTGTTATTATCCACAATCATTCTCAGTTGCTTTCGTGCGTAACCTCAAAGGGTACTCTGCTCAATAACCCACAACATCGATTGTGAGCCAAGAATATCCTTAACAGAAACTGTGAGCTAGCTGATTCTGACTGATATCAAGAAGTTGAGCCAGATAGGGTCTCCTTAGTATTTGGATGGGATAACACCAGGAAATCTAGTTGGCTAGACTAAACAATGGAAGAATTTTCAGAGAAACAGAAAGAGGAACCATTTTTCTATTACTGCCAAGAAAGCTACATCAAAATAAATTCACTAGAAGTTGAGGTTGGCTTTAAAGACTTTTTTTTTTTTACTATTTTTCAAATAAAAACACAGGTCAATAGAAATTATGTATTTTTGAGTCACACGCCTATATCCAGAACTTTTAATTTTAGAGGGTAGAGGCATGAACAGCTTTTCAAAATATTATTCAGATTTTTAAAAAGCCTCTTCCATTTACATGAATGAAATAGCCCAAACATTCAATAATGCAAAACAACAGAATACATTTTCTTTAAATCACTATTAAATAAAGACTCATTTAATATTAATAAATTAAGCACATAGTATTATCCTTTAGATGTCTAATAGTCACAAAGCTAGTTGGATGATCCAGCACTCGCTCTCAACACTAGGAATCCCATCCAATATTCAGATGAAGATTAAACTATTTGCCATATCTGCTCATTCCTTTCTGATGAGAAGAACGGGAAAAATTTTTTTGCAGGTCAAACAAAATCAATGCTGCTTCAGGAGTTCCAACCACTATTACCTGAGCTAACTTTTCCTAATGCATGTCCTTACTCTTGCTCAAAAACAGCCATTTCCCAAAGTATATTTAAGGGGCACAAAATAGGTTGCAGAAGAATCAAGGAAATACTACAAAAGAGTACCCAGATATATTTTTGTGAAAACAAAAGTTTTAAAAGCCAGTAGGAACCATCCAATGATAGATAGCACTAGCACTTAGATTTATGTACTGCTTCACTGTGCTTCACAGCCCTCTCTAAGCAGTTTACAGAGTCAGCATATTGACGCCAACAATTTGGGTCCTCATTTTACTGACCTCGGAAGGCTGAGTCAACTTTGAGTTGGTCAGGATCAAACTGCTGGCAGTTGGCAGAATTAGCCTGCAATACTACACTTTAACCACTGCACCACCACGACTCAGTCGCTTGGACTGAATTACTTGCAAGCAGTGTTCCCAAACAGGATTCTCCCAAATCAGTATAGAGTCAGGTGTAGCTTAAATGCTAAGTGCAAATATGGCCTTGGTCTGGTCCAGCCAGGCTATCCTTATGAGCTTTTCAGAAGGTTCTTCATATTAGTTTATCAGAACCGTGGGATGGTTAAACCAGCAAACATAAACACAAGCTGTCACTTACTTTCTTCATTTCAACTCTGTTCCATAAAACAGCTCTGGCATCATAACATCTTCTTACGACATATCCATTGTACTGCTCTTAACAGCATTTGGATTCTCTTCTCTGGCCTGTTTCTCTTTCTAACAACTGGGTAACACGTAGTAAGAAAAGAACCTACTGTATTGCTCACATGTATGCTTGTTTAAGGTTTCCTTTTTTGTGTATTTTTTTTAAACCGGCAAACGCAGAAAACCATCTTTCCAATTAATTGCAGTTTTCCAGGCTGCAGTGTTTCATTCTGCAGCACAGCAAAGCAAACTCTTAAATGTTTAGATAAGTGCGTTGTAAATTGTTTTGCCTTCTGCTCAGCAAATTGAGTAGAATCTGTACAGGAAGGGCCTTTGCAGTTAGAAATGAATAGATAAGTACACAAATCTCCTGAAAGGACTAAAGAACGAAAACAGCTTGAAAGGTATTCTCTGGCAAGTCAGGTTCCGGCCAAGTTAATAAAGGATGACTATCAGCCTCCCATCCTTTCCAGCCTTAGCCTACAGATTCAAGTTAGACTTCAAAAGCTTTTGAAAGCTGAAGATCTTACTCTGAATGCTGCAGCCTTGGAAATGCCTGCCCTTTGCTCCATATGGGAAATTTTTCTTGGGTATGGTTTTGAGCAGATAGTTGCGTTTAGCTCGGGGAAGAGAGGTGGGAGTGTTCTCATTTGAAAGCCCCTGGTCATTTAAAAGATAGAAATATTATGTAATAACTAGGCAGGGCCTTTTGCTCAGCACCATATTACACTATATGGTTAACCTTTTGGTCCCAGGTTCCCAAAGCGTGCACGTGCATACGCAAATGCACACACGTGTGCCCGAACTCCCAAAATGCAATGTGAGCACCCTAGACCCCCTGCGCCACATTTTGGGCCTGGAAAGCCACCTGCACCAACCTGGAAGCCAAAACGGGGTGCGGGGGCGCAACGTGAGGCCTCCCCATGCCTTGTTTTGGGCCTGGAAAGCCTCCTGCACCAACCTGCACCCCCTCCGTGCATTGCCACGTCGCCTGTGCATGTGCATGCACGTCCCCTCATGCACCCCGCCCTCCATGCATTCGGACCTGAAGACCAGCTGGCTGGCAGGAGATGCGCGCTCATGCACAATGGAGCTGGCCTGGGACGACGGCTGACATACCCACAGAGAGGGCTCTGCGTGCCACCTGTGGCACGCGTGCCATAGGTTCACCATCATGGCACTATACTGTACATAAATTCCATTACATCAGACCATCCCACTCAATCAGGCAGGAGAGGCATGTTGCAGATCCCGTCGGTTAAGGAACTCTAAGTGGCAGGTACCAGGGAGAGACCCTGCTCTGCAATTGCCCCCACCCTGAGGAATATTTTGCCCCCCAGAAATGAGGCAGCCCCTACTCTCCTGGCCTTCTGGAAAGGTGTGACAACATGGCTTTGCAGCCTCGCATCAGGAGCCCCAAGGAACAGTGGGGCTGTCTAGTGCCCTGAGAGCCCTCCCTACAATGTTGAACTGATTTTAATAGTGTTTAAATCATTCTTGCCTCTTTCTAAATGTTTAACTTTTATATATACTAGTTTTGTATTTTGACATTTTACTGTACACCGCCCAGATTCTCTCTTTGAAGGAGATTAATGGTTCAAAAATGAAAAAAATATACATAAGTACATGTAGTCCTTGAGTTACGACCACAATTGGGCCCAAAATTTATGTTTCTAAGCGAAACATTTGTTAAGTGAGTTTGCCCCATTCTACAACTTTTCTTGCCACCGTTGTTAAGTGAATCATTGCATTTGTTCAGTTAATTAAGTGAATCTGGATTCCCCATTGACTTCGCTTGTCAGAAGGTTGCAAAAATAGATCGCATGATTCTCCGGGACACTGCAACCGTCATGAGTCAGTTGCCCAAGCAGCTCAATTTTGATCACGTGACCACGGGGATGCTGCAACAGTCGTAAGTGTGAAAAACGATCATAAGTCACTTTTTTCAGGGACGTAACTTTGAACAGTCACTAAACGAACTTTTGTAAGTCAAGAACAACCTGCAAGCAAGCAAGCAAATAATGATGTTGTAAGGTTCTTGCAGGGCAAGAATGGAAGAAAATCCTCTAAAAGAGGCCAGTCCTTAATTCTGCTCATATGTAACTTCTGGAATTTGCTTCAACATGGTTTAGAAATGAGTAAACCATGTTTGGATGCTTTCAAAAATAAATCAGTGAAGATGGGATTGTTGATGGTTGCTGCATCAAGAGACTTAGGTTCATAAGTATAAACTATAAGGTTGATTTTTTTTCCCCTCTCATTTTCTTTTCATGATTAGTTTGTATTTTTAATTCGTTTGGAATTATCCTTTTTCTCATTGTTTTAAGACGTTTTCAAAGTTTAAATAGGGTTGCCAGGTCTGCTTCCCAAAAATAGCGGACAAGCGGGGGGGGGGGGTTAAGTAGTAAAAAAATAAAAAAAAATTACAATTAAATTATATATTTTCTTACAAACATTTTAACACGTATTAAAATAATCACTTCAAAACTTTATTTAAAATTCAAAACATCAAATATATTATAATAATATGTAAAATATTAAATTACATTTTACTTTGCTGTCGTGTGTATTTTTTATTTGACTGCGCAGCTTTGATCAATTCTTTGTGTTTAAGGAATAATTCTTTAATTTCAGTACAACGTTGAGAAATATTAAAAAATATACAAAGTTCACTTCGAACTGATACAAGCAGTCGGTTATATTCATCAGTCCACAAATTTCCCATGATGCTGAAAATTCGTTCAACGTTTGCATTTGATACCGGAATTGATGCACAATACTGGAACAGTTTCAGTAAACTCGGAGCTGGCTCTTTCTTGAAAAAGTACGTCCACTTATCAAGGGATGAATCGCCCTGCAGATGAACATAAACTTCTTCTAAGGCAGAAATTTCATCGAAGAGAGAGTTGGGTGGAAGTTCTTCTCGCCATGGTGATAATAACCAGATGTTCGTCATTTCTTCTAAAGTTGGAGAATTATTGCGATCAATTAGATTGAAACAATTTAGCATCTCATGTACTGAATTGGTGAAATTATACCACTTTTCTAGGTACACAATGGCTCTTTGATACACGTTGATGGCTTCTTTCTTGAACTTTTGCATGGCACTCTCAGGAAAATGTTTTTTACGTAAGGCAAATAAAACTTTCATTCCAAAAAACTGCTCATTGTATTTTTTTTACAAAGAATCACGCAGCTTACACATGATAATGTGAAGATCACATGCAAGAATTTTCTTGCTTTCCAGCTTCAGTAGGGTGTCTTGCATTATTGACATGAAGAAGTGCGTGAAATATAAATACAATTCTGAAATTGTTGGATCATCGTCCTTTGCGAGTTCATTTTCCTGATCCGAAATAAGGTTCCAGATAACCTTATGGCACTCATCAGATCCAAGAGAAATAAAATACGATTTTAGAGGTATCCAGTTTAAAAGAAGTCTTTCGACCGCTTTAAACAAACTTAACCAACGTGTTGGAACATGGCGCAAAACTTCATGGAATTCTGACTCGCAAAACTCAAAAAATGATTTCAACTCTTCTCATTTCTTCGCAGAATTCGAAAATTCGGCAAAAACCTTCAGCACTACATTTTCGATATCAAAAGATAACTGCTTTAATGCATTTTTTGCGCTGTTATGTAAAATGTGATTATTGCAATGAGCATTCGATCTTTGTCTCATTCTAACTTATGAAAAAAAAGACAAAACGCGATTCTCCTATCCTTATTCTCTTAGACTGTACAGCTTTAGAGTATGTACCGTTTCATCATAAAGCTTTTGAATAAAAAAAATGTCCACTATTTTGTGAAAAAAAATAGTGAACATAATGTGAAAAAGTGGACTGTCTGCTCAAATAGTGGACACCTGGCAACCCTAAGTTTAAATCTTGTTTTGTTAATTGTAAATACACATACACACACGCACAGACACAGAGAGAGAGATTTAGAAAAATAAAATAAATTTTAAAAAATTCGGAAACTTGGGATTCATAGCATTAGTGGCATTCAGGGAGAGGATGGCCAAATAGCAGGACAGCCTAATTGTACCTCAGCCCAATTGTTGTATCATTTAAGAGCTGCCCCCCCCTCCACTACTTTCCTGTTGTATGATAAATAAGAGCTAAACAATGGCAGTTGGGAGGAGCTAGAAGAAAGAGAACTACAGAAATACAATGTTCTTTTCCTTACTGTGCAGCAGAAATGAGAGGCTGGTTTTTGACTGTCAGAAATGTGGAAAGGGGCATTGCCTGGCCCATGAACTGGTCAGCAACTTTGCAGGGTCTTGCCCCTCATTTAGTGACTCAGTGGTAGCATACTTTGAATACAGATGGCTGACGTTCTTTGGAAATAAAAAATCTAATGAAAGTCATTTCTACCCATTAAAAGTATTTTTAATCTTGGATGCATGTTGAAAAGTCCATACATAATATTCCATTTTCAAGCATTAAATTCTCACAGCAATATCTTCTTATTGTGAATGTACCTAAATCACAGAACATATGACACATGCCCTAGTCTGTTTTCCTGACTCTATCTATATACTATTGAAATTCTCTTTTCACAATCTTTAACTGGATAAAACAGTGCATAATAGGGCAACAATTTTGAACCCAAGGTTCCTCAAATGTACTAAGTTACAGAATGTGTCCAAAATCCAAGACTCGTTATTCCCAAGGGAATGAGATTTGGAAATGTTATGTTTCTGTTTGCTGCTGCACTCATGAGATCTTCCTTTTCAACGTTCTGTGACAGTTTCCCAGCCAGTCTCACAATCCCTTTCTTCCTCCCTGACCCAGCAGCAGTCAGTAACCTGCCTGCTGGAAAGAAAAGGGAAGGGGAAGGAAGGGAGGGAGGGAAGGAAGGAAAGGAAAGGAGGGAGGAACCCCCGCACACCCTTCCCGGCCCTTGCCACAGGCAATCTCAATGGGAAGCCAGCAAAAAGTCACACCTACTCCCACTGCTTTTTTGCACACCTGTGGCCATTCTGTTTCTCTATTTCAGTAAGGAAATAACTTGAAATGATGCCCCAATGCGGCAGGGGGTTGTCTAATTCTGTTTTTCTAAATGCATTTAGAATAATATTTTTGACAGCCATGGTTTTAATCCTCAATTAAATACAAGGTATAGTTCTATAAATTTCACACAGGGATGCTCTTCAGGGAAAATACAAGTTTCATCTATAACAGTGATGGCCAACTTTTTCGGCACCGAGTGCCCAAACCGGAACATGCATGCGAGTGTGCATGTGCGTGTGCCAGAGTGCAGGAAACCCAAAAACCAGCTGGCTGGTGTGCATGCTCATGCCAGCCACTTGGTCTTCGGGTTTCCAGCATGCGCATGCGTGCCAGCCAGCTGGTCTTTGGGTTTCCGCCTGGAGACCAGCTGACCGGCATACATTCACAGGCTGGACCAGAAGAGCAGCTGGTGATGGTACATGTGCCCACAGAGAGGGCTCTGCGTGCCACCTCTGGCACGTGTGCCATAGGTTCGCCATCACAGATCCAGAAGAATGAAAAATCCTGAGAAACGAGAGTTGACTCTGTAATAAAATATTCTATATTCTATATAAAATATAGACTATAAATTCTGAAATTTAATTTAATTTAATTTAATTTCCAATTTATATACCGCCCTTCTCCCTGAGGACTCAGGGCGGTGTACAGCCAAGATAAAAAACATAGAATACAAATATTAAAACATTTAAAAATATATATAAATTTTGGCCCGAAAGTTAAGAATCACAAACTAATTAAAAGAATTTAAAAATTTCTTCTAAGCCAACCCGCTTGCTGAAAAAGATAGGTTTTCAGGGAACGACGGAAGGCATTGAGGTCATGGATTCTTCTTATCTCCGGGGGCAACTGATTCCAGAGGGTGGGAGCCCCCACAGAGAAGGCCCTCCCCCTGGGGGCCACCAGCCTACATTGTTTGGCTGATGGCACCCTGAGGAGGCCCTCTCTGTGGGAGCGCACGGGTCGATGGGAGGTCGTCGGTAGCAGCAGGCGGTCTCGGAGATAGCTAGGCCCTATGCCATGGAGCGCTTTAAAGGTGATAACCAACACCTTGAAGCGCACCCGGAAGACCACCGGGAGCCAGTGCAGCTCATGCAGGAGCGGTGTTACATGGGAGCGCCATGTTGCTCCCATCACTACCCGCGCTGCTGCATTCTGGACCAGCTGGAGCCTCCAGGTGCTCTTCAAGGGGAGCCCCATGTAGAGAGCGTTGCAGGAGTCAAGGCGAGAGGTGACGAGGGCGTGAGTGACTGTGCACAAGGAATCCCGATCAAGAAAGGGCCGCAACTGGCGAATCAGGCGAACCTGATAAAAGGTCCCCCTGGTAGCAGCCGTCAGATGTTCCTCCAAAGACAGCTGCCTATCCAGGAGGACTCCCAGATTGCGAGCCCTTTCAGTGGGGGCCAAAGACTCGCCCCCAATAGTCAGCGATGGAGTCAACTGACTATATCGGGATGCCGGGAGCCACAGCCACTCAGTCTTGGAAGGGTTGAGCCTGAGCCTGTTCCTCCCCATCCAGATCCGCACAGCCTCCAGGCACTGGGACATCACTTCAAGGGCATTGTTGGGGTGGCCTGGGGTGGAGATGTACAGCTGGGTGTCATCAGCGTACTGGTGGTATCTCACCCCAAAGCCACGGATAATCTCGCCCAGCAGCTTCACATAAATATTGACACAAGAATAGACCAGGTACCAAGGGATGATGACATGAAGGGTCACTTATAAACTCTGTTTCCCCAAAGAACCGGGTAGATGAGAAAAGAACAATTGTACAAAAACCAACTACAATGCAATCTATGCTACAATCTATGCTAAACATATGCTTTAGTCGGAAAACTGACTAAAATAAACCCAGCTGCAATTAGAGCCTTCTAGCCACTCCTATTTCTCCTGCAGCTGCAAAATGCTCACACTTTACAATTAATGGACTTTGCCTCAGATTCTTTTTTTCATGTACTTATTAAGCACCAACTGCATCTTGCAAAACTATCACTTTCAGAGGTGATATACACACACACACACAAAAGGAACTTGCGTGAGGTAAGGCACTTAGAACAATCATTCCTTTGAAACAGAATGATTCTCAACTGAGAATAGGCCAGGATATGTAGCCTGTCATCTCCAAGATGAATATCATGAAACATGCTAATGGATAAGGCTACAAAACTGAACAGAAATAAAATGGATGTTATTTCCTCGCCTCCCCCCCTCCTGCTCCCCCCCTCCCACCACCTTCCCAACCTTCCAGCCATTACTACTAATTGTTTTATGAAAGAGATCCTGGAAAAGTTCAAAACAGGAAAAGGCAGACAAGATCATTCTCACTTGACTTTTCTTTCCCCATTATCAGTAATTGGCCTTTAGGCTGGATATACTGTAGGCTCATTTAAAAAAAACAATAATAATAAAAATAATACAAGTATTCTTTTTATTTCTAGTGGTCTGCATTGCTTGTTACCTTATTCAACCCTATCTTGGGGTGGAGGGGTGGGGTGGCAAACTGATCTTGACTGATACTGAAAAGCTGAACAGTTTGGAGCCTCTCTAGATGAGAGACAAGAAATCACAGAACTGGGGTGTTAGCCCTCCTGGGTAAACCAGACAGGAAACACGACTAGTTGATGTCCCAAAGGTGCTTTTCCAGGAGGCAACTGGACTTTCTTGTTTTTTCTTTTGCAGATGTTTCGCTTCTCATCCAAGAAGCTTCTTCAGCTCTGACAGGATAGTGGGGAATGGAAGGATTTATATTCCTTGCAGACAGCTGGTCATTTGCATCCTTTTAGAGGGTAGCAAGCAATATCAATCCTTCCATTCCCCACTATCCTGACAGAGCTGAAGAAGCTTCTTGGATGAGAAGTGAAACATCTGCAAAAGACAAAACAAGAAAGTCCAGTTGCCTCCTGGAAAAGCACCTGTGGGACAACCATGACCTGGATGACTCAGAATCTCAACAGACAACTAGTTGATCTAACTCTACTTTACTGTATGGCTACATTAACTTGAAGGAACAAGCTTCCCATGGCCACTTTTTAGTGCTTGATCCATTAGGGTGGGTCTTTCCCAAGTTTCTTTCTTTGACCATTAAGCCAATGGGGGCTCCTGCCTCTCTTCTCTGATTGTTTCCTAGGCAGCATCACTTCCTCTTGTCCCCCAAGATCATCCACACATTCCATTACAGGTAGGCCAGACTGAGAATTTGGGGGAACAAATCCAAGTAGAAGGCAATGGCAAGCTGTTGCTCTAGTGTTGCCAAGGAAATAACTTGGATGATGATGATGATGATGATATCAATATAGAATACTTTATTTGATGAAGTTAAGTACCTTACAGTCCAATTAATTTTGGTCTCATAAATTGAAAAACATGTTTCTTCCAAATCAATATTATTTTTAAAAATGTTCTCTCTTTTCTGGATGATGTCTTGAAGTTGTCAAGGCACTTTAAAATAAAGACCCAATACTATCATCATAGGCCCCATGCCTGTTTCATCATGGTCTTCAGAATAGCTCAGGTAAGTCAGCCAAAAGAAAATCTATCAACTTATTAATTTTTAGCCATCCCACCACAGTCGCCGGCAATTTTGATTGCTATTCACATGATGTCTTTAAACTCAGGTTCCAGAAGGCACTTAACAAATGACCTACATTAAGCTGGTGTCCCTACCTGGGATGGTATTTGGACTTCAGCCAGGTATCCATTATATCACTGAACATTTAAGGAAAATGAATCACCTAGGCTACCTTTTTGTGCTGTAAATCTTTAAAAACGCATCAGGAAAGTTGTCTCAGAAAAAAAAAAGCAAAGAAAGTGAAGTTGTCGCCCTGAAGCTAAGAGAACAAAATGTTCTTTCTACCATCTTTTGAAAAGGAAAAAAAAAAGAGTTCTGTAACAAGGGCATAATCTGTAAATATTTCTAAGTCCTCCTGTTTTTACCGGATGGTGCTGAATTATGCCGGCTCTGTGTTGTGCCACTCTACCCTCTGATGATAAACAGCCATGCATCACAGCTTTGTGTTCTGCCTGCCACAGGCACAGTACTGCTAAATTAATAGTTAATTCAGAGAACTTGACTGTTATATTACTTTTGGAATTAGAAAATGAAAGCCTTGCTGTCATCTACCTTGAAGGGAAATAATGTAGTCTCCCCATGGATGATGAAATAATATCTTGGAATCGTTCCCATTAAAATCTGGGGCGCTTGCTTCCAAAATAAATGTGCATTTCCTATATGCCGCCCAGAGTCCTTGTAGGATAAAGGGTGGCGGTGACATAAATATTTCTACATATGTATGCATAAACAAATAAATATGCTGCCTATGACCCTGCCAAGTATCAGACTAGGCAATGCCTTCCAGGTATTATTGTTTTCGTTTATGTGCATCATTTCTTTATGTAGAAACAATTTGTAGTTTGCATAGTTAGCATTTAAGTATGACAGTGTCTTTTTTTTTTTTTTTTTGAAGGGGAAGGTTTAAAAACAGAATGAATGAATAAAAAATGAACACCGTCTTAAAAAATCTCATCACTTAGAATTAAATGCATATTCTATTTTATTTCTGTAACGTTCCAACAAAAATGTCTTCCATACACGGGTCATTGTTGTGATGCTTTCTGACTAAGTCAACATTCAAAATTTGGCTTGACAGATTTTTTTTAAATTTTTTTTTTAGTAAAATGAAACTAACCAGCATGGTTTAATTTAGCATATATGTTTTATGAGGGAGGACTAGTTTGGTGAAGTGGTTAAGATTCCAGAGGAAAAACAATTTAACTGGATTTGCCTTGGGCCAGCCATTCACAATCCGATTTACCTCACAGGGTAGGTATTATGAAGAAAATAAGGGGAAACACCACCTTGAATTTGTATATGTACATACATACATAGGAATAGAAATCTAATAAATTGATGTCTGAATTGCAGAGATTGCATTTATTCAAAAAACAAACAAACCTCAGCTTGCTGAACAAGAGTTGGTAATTGGAACTCACCGCTGATTTTCCTTGTAGCCCAAGAGAAGGGATCTTATCACAATGCAGGAGTTCAGTATAGGAAGAAATCCAGATCATTGGTCCATCTAAAATAAATCCTGTTACTTTTTGTACAACATTTGTTCTCTAGCCTGTCTGAACATGCAGACATGACTTCCCCTATTGATCCTTGGTGAGGCTGGCTCTTGTTATTTCCATTCTGATGAGCTCTATTCTCCCTTCTGGAAGCCAAACATAATTTTAGGCTTATATCTATCAGAAAATGCTACTGAAGCATCAAAAGAACAAAACTCTTGGCTCTGTTCCTACCAGAATCCTATATCTCCCTGAGTTGTCCATGAGATACAAGAATATTTGAAGGTCCAATCTGAGTCAGTCATCAGGACCACAGGTTTATTCTTCCAAGCTTTTGGACTCTTGCTGAAGCCCATCCTCAGGGAACTTCTCAATTTATTTATGTATTTAATTTATTAATTTAATCCTGCCTTTATTATTATTATTCTCAATTTATTTCTTTATTTTGTTTATTTATTATTAATCCTGCTGTTATTCAAGGGAGAAGGAGTCACTAATGCGCTGACATTGTAAATCATTCAGAGTGTTCTGTAAAGCACTATGGACCAGTATATAAGTCTAAATTCTATTGCTATTACTCTACTTCCCTTTTCAGAAAAAGAGATGGTGAAATGATAACACAAGGGAGCACTCTGCCTACAAGAGGACATTAACACTTCAGGACAACTGACATCTTCTATATGTGTAGCCAATCAAAAGAAAAAAGAAAAAAAGAAAACATTTAACTTTCTAGACCGAGCCATGCGTGTCCAGCACTCTTATTTATTTATTTATTTATTTATTTATTTATTTATTTATTTATTTATTTATTTATTTATTTATCTTTTTATTTAATTTAATTTAATTTAATTTTATTTTATTTTATTTTATTTTATTTTATTTTATTTATTTGTCAACAAGTATAAGGAAACAAGTAACAGTATACTGATAGCACGAGGACGGTTGATTTATGGCTTTTTCCTTGTTTTGTTACTTCTGATAAGAGCGCATAGGCAATTAGTTTTTAGCTACAGTAGGACAGGGACGGTAGGCACGCTGGTGCGCTTATGCGCGCTCCCTCTTAAGAAATATGTAAAGTCCATGGTAGACAGTTTACGGTGAAAGATATGGGGATTAGAGAGACTAATAACAGGATTCAGGTAGAGTGTCCCAGACATTTACTACTCTATTGCAGAAGTCATATTTCCTACAATCAAGATTAGAGCAAATTACATTGAGTTTGAATCTATTGATAACCCTTGTGTTATTACAGTTGAAATTAAAGTATTCATTTACAGGTAGAACGTTTTGGTAAATAATCTTATGAACTAAGCATAAGTCGAAACGTAGACGGCGTACTTCGAGGCTATCCAAACCTAAAATTTCAAGCCTGGTGGGATAGGGAATTTTATTTCGAGCAGAAGATTTGAGTACTCTTCTGGTACACTATCTTTGGACCTCTCTAATGTATTGATGTCTGAAATACAGTGAGAGTTCCAAGCAGGTGAGCAGTATTCAAGTATAGGTCTGGCAAAGGTTTTATATGCCCTAGTTTGAAGTATAGCATTACCAGAGAGAAAACTTCACAAAATAAGATTGACAAGTCTTAATGCCTTTTTTGCAATGATGTTATAGTGAGCTCTGGGACTTAGATCTTTTGAAATGAGTACTCCTAGGTCCTTGACAGAGTGTGGGTCAACTTTTAGATCTTTTCCAGCCAGCAAATATTTGATGTTCTTATTTCTATTGCCAATCTTAGCTCCTTCTCTTCAAATGTCCTCACATGAAATCAATAAAACAGATTGTGATTTTATTTTATGGAAGTAAAATGTGATCCCAGCCTCCCAATAATCTGATTTCATTGACCCATTGAATGGTCTGTATTTTTTCAGTAGAATCCATGTGTTTTTTTTCTGTGTCCAGAGTAGCCAAGATTTAGATTGCTTTGTTGTAAAGCAAGCTGCTTTTGATTTGCTTTCTTAATAAGATTCGAACATACCAAAAGAGTTTTCGGATATTGGAGACATAACTTGCTCTCGGCAGAAGAGTTAGGGACTTCTGCCAACACTTAAGCTCTGCCGATAAATCACACGTGGCAGCTTATATAATAGGCTTGGGCTTTATATACTGTATCTGTAGGACAGTGGCATGTAAAAATCTTAATGGGAACAACATGCTCCAATCTGAACAAATTTCTTTTATAGAACAGTCTAGGCAAAGTGAGTTCATATAAGCCTCTATGGCAAGTTCTTATTTTCATTAAGTCGTGGCTGTCCACCAGCTCCTCTTTTTTAAAAAAGGAAATTGGAAATTGAAAGTCTCTGAAAAACTTGGATAAAAATGTTTATCTACCTGCGGAAAATCACACCGGGTTATATAAGATTATTGCAGGTAAGATATTTTTTCTTTCTCTCCATACCATCTTTCACTTTTTACTTACACTTCTTCAGGGCTACTGTTTTGGGTCACATAGCAAAAGAATATTAAATTTGGTACAGCCGATTTTCCAGCCATCAATGGGCATCTAATTAAATTTCTAGGGGGATGCCTTGGTTATCAATCTGGATAACTGGCATTATTCTACATTGCCCAGAGCAAAATGTGTGTATTTTGTTATTGTGTTTTCAGAATTTTCTTCTTTCTTCTAGGTTTTTAATTACAAACATTTATTTAGGCTGAATTCAATACCTACTTAGCCCCAAATAAACCCCCATTATATTTAACAGGAATTACTTCTGAGTACAAGAACTTTTAAAATTATCTATTCGCAGACATTCTGGAACACAATGCCACACTATTAGAAAGTGAAGGAAATGTAAATAATTCTAATTATAGTGAGGTTCCTAAAACATTAACACAGTTGAGTAGTAAAATATTTCTGCCTTAATGGAGTATGATTTGAATATTTAAAATATCAATGCAGAAATCAGACTTGTGGAAAACCTTTAATTTTTCTAGCTTTCCCACAGATAGGATTCTACAACAATGCAAAAGAATACAATAGATGCAAGGACAATTTGAATGAAGCAGCTTTTACTGTGATTCATCACATTTCATGGCCTTTAGAGCACCTACCATCTTCTTAATCAGGAAGTCCCAGAGGTGCCAGTGGGAGAGGGGATCATATGCTCAAAATGGCAGTGCGCTGGTTTCTATGGCAATTTAATATAGAATGACTTTCTGGTCACCTTGCACGCCTCCACCTCTTATTAACTGGAATTCTCACATTGTAGTCTCTGTTCTGCATGTCTGTATGAATTTCTGTTCATAATACATTAAAGCATCAGTGACATTCACCAAGGCTACAGCCATAAACTCCACTCCCTTATGCTTACTCACAATAGTCAGAATGAACTGGAGTAAAAACTCTTTATAAAAAACCTTTCCCATCAGAAATGGGGACATCTAGTTTGGTCCAGTGGTGAAGGTGCTGGCCTAGAGATCAGGAGACTGGGAGATCTACTCGCATGAAAGCTGGCTGGGGGACTTTAGGCCAATCTTTCTGTCTCGGTCCACCTACCTCACAGGGTTATTATTGTGGGGAAAATAGGAGGAGGAAGGAGTATTAGGTGTGTTTGTCGCCTTGAGTTACTTATAAAATAATAAAAGGAGGATAAAAATCTAATAAGTAAATACAGCAATAACTCTTGGTGACACTAGCAATTCATTCCAGCTTCTCATTTGGAAAATCAGAATAAAGCCCATATTCCATAACATTTACATGACTACCACATATGGGATTGGGATTTTCTTTTTTTCTTTAAAAAAAAGGATGCTGACCCTAATCTGTGGCAGGGCACTCTTGTTCAGTGCTCTAAGGCCACACTTTAAATTAGACTCAAGACGCAAGGCAGCCATTCTGCTCCAACCACTGAAGACAGATCGGATGCGGTATATGTAGAAATAATCAGATCCCAAAACAAAGGATTATATAGTAAATAGACCAGGACCTCTGAAAACCAAAAAGGGAACAATTTGGGAAGATGGGGTTTGAGAAAACCGGTGAAGCAAAGCCTCTCAACTGGGAACTGAGGTAGGACTGAGCATGCTCAGTAGCCAGAGAATATGCCATCTTAATTAGAAAAGATAAATGGAAAACCAAAGGGAAAAAGTGGATATTGCAAGGCTTTGTGGCAGGAATTCCCATGCAGATGGTTAGGAGACTCCAATAAAGGAGAATATGTATAGCTCAGGATGGAAATGAGGGGTCCTTTGTGCTCTCTGAGCTTGGTTGTTTTCTTGTAGACGTCTCATTACCCAAGCTAGGTAACATCATCAGTGGTAGTGAAATGTCTACAAGAAAACAACTAACCTCAGGGAACACCAAGACTAGGCAGCTGGATTGTTTTCACACAAGGGCTCTTTGGTATTCCAGATACTAATCTGTTAGCTTCATCTTCTCACATCTGAATGCTTCAACGGGGAATTTGCTTTGCCTTCTTGCAGACCCAAGCAGCTGGGAAGTTAGCCATCAACCCCATGGATACACTGATCCATCAGGCGGCCCTGTTCTTGGGTTTGTTTGGGACCAGCATCTCTACCTACAGCTTAATGCAGCTGGCTCAGAAGAAGAGGAAACCTGTGGATTTTTAATCAGATTTTGGATCTCAAGCCAAAGAGCTAAGCCTGAGCAGCACCCATTGATTTTCACTGTCACTTTCAGAGATAACTCCACTGGCAGAAAGGTGTGCAGAGAGTGTCATCCTCTGCTGTGAATACAAATCCTCTCAATTTGTATTCCGCAATATTTCTTGAAAGGTGGAAGAAGAACCTCAATTATCTCCCCCCTCCGGAAAACAAACTAACAAAAGAAGAAGAGCTAGAAGAAGGAGGGAGGGAAGCATTGCATTTTATGGCAAGATGGATTCCCCAGGACAAGTGATGGATTTCTTTTTGCTGAGCTTAATACACGCAGAAAGATATCTGTATATACACAGATCAGTTAAAATCTGAGCTAGAGCAGACAGACAGATTGCCAAGTAGAACTGCTTTGTTATTATCCTACCAAATCATTTTGGGCAGAAAGATTAACAGGACAAAAGGGGAGCAACTGAAAGTCTGAAGAAAAATAAGAATGCCTTTCCCCTTCCCCTTCGCACACGAACTGATTGCCATGATTTGGCACCACCATCTCAGCTGAATGCCTGGACCTCAAATGCCAGAGGAAAGTGAAATGGGTGGATGCATGTGTAACACTCTGTGCAAAAGATAAACCATATATTAACAGGCAGTTCTATGCAAATGGATGGTTGGTTCTGTGCTGTGTTTTGGGCATGTATGGCAGGGATATAAGTTAGTGCTTAGTGCTTTTGACAACCTCTCTGTTCTGTAGTCATATAGATAATAGTTCTCAGACACAAAGTCCAGTGCTACATCATTTTGTGACAGCTGAAATCATAGGGTTGACCAAGCCTTAGAAGTCATCTAGTCCAGGGGCCCCCAACCTTTTGGGCACCAGAGACTGGTTCCGTGGAGAGAGGTTTTTCTGTGGATCGGAGGGGGCGTGGTTTCATGTGTTGCCTGCATGCAGTGGATGGGGCTTCGCTTGTTTGAGTGGCCCGGTTTCTGGCATGCCGCGGACGGTGCTGGTCTATGGACCTGGGTTTGGGGACCCCTGATCTAGTCCACCCTCTTCTGTTACCCTTTGAACTTATACAGACAGGAAATCAAAATACTTGGTTTTGTAATAGCACTACCTTTATTATAAGTCTTTTGTAAACCTTGCAATTCTGAAAGTACTTCTTCCTCCCCTGCTTTTACTTTCTAGAGAACTAGGGAGAGTCCCTTCTGAGATGCTTTCTTCATGCCCATTCCTCCTTTGGACTGAGATTTCTCTTATCAGATTGCTGTCTAGGCTGTGGCTCTTCCTCCTGTCCCCCAAGGTTATTCTCACAGCCCATCATGTCTTCAGGATCCATGAGTGTATCTCTAACAGGTGACCATCCAGCCTGTTACCCTACAAAAACGGTCTTCCATGGACACAAACAGATATGTGGAAGATGAGACTGAATTTATTTGGGGATAACTGTAACTGAAAGTTGTATGATGATTTAGTTTCAGGTTACTACTTTAGAAGAAGGAGAGCAACATATTAGATGGATAACTATCACTTTGAGGTAATCTGCAGACCCAACCTTCAGTCAATGTTATGGTCAATGTTATGGTCATAACATACCTCCGGTTATGTTATGGTCAATGAATCTTGAATCTTGTATCAATGAGAAACTGAGTAGCTCTTTCTATGCATCCCATTTACTACAATATGAAACAAAGCAGGATAGCAACCAGATACCCTGTGCAAAGATTGGTTCATTGTAAATTTTTTAAAAAAAAAACATGATTTTTTTTGTACTCATCATTGTTGTACTTTCTTTGTTAATGGTACAAATCATTTCCTTTGTAAACAGTATTTATGTTTAACCACTGTGGGTCATTGTACACCTCTGTCTTTCTTTAAAAAAAAAAACAGAATTGCCTAATGCATTATTATAAATCATAAATAGATTTGACATTACAACCTGCTGTATTTTTTTCCGCCACGTTTGAGAACAATTGTGAGGAGTTAGAGAAATTAGAAAATTGGTTTTTAAGAGATTCTTCTCAAGAAAATTATCTAATGCATTAAATTTAATTCCCCACCCAAGCCCACATTTTATCATGTTTAATTCCTTGCCAAATAATCCTTTATTCATTCTTCATTCTCAGGGAAGTTAGCAAACTTTAAATGAATCCTCTGGCGATATTGGAATGCTTTACAATGGAAAATAATACATCTTGTTATATGAGACAGATTGTTATTATTCCTTAAACAAATGTACACTGTTTTTGGATTGGATTCAGAATTTCAGAGGTCATTTAGGCCAATGTCCAGCCCCTATTTAGTGCCGGAATCCAAATGCAAGCATTTCCGACAAACAGCTTTTTGGTTTCCATTTGAACACCTCCATTGAAATCCATAATTTCTCTGGGTCATTGGCTCTACTATGGAATTTTGTTAGGAGATTTTTGCTAAAATTCAAGCAGGATCTCCCTTCTTTTGTAACTTATATAACTATTATAATTTGAATTCCTTACTTTGTCTCCTGCATCCTGGCATTAGGATGATCAGATCTTACCTTGTGTTGGGGCTTATTTTAGTGGTGCAAAAGTGAAGATTGAAAAAGTCATGAAATGTAATTTCTTATTTAGAAGAGAGACACATTTTCTGTAGGTGAAGCAGATCCTGCACTTCATCTGCTTCCAAGCCTCAGAGGCAATAAAAGCAATATTTCATCACACGGCAGGTTGACTTGTGTGAATGTGCATTTGTTTCACTTTGTTAAAGTTCTAATCCTTTGGGAGAAAGTTTCTAATTACAAAATAGGTCTGATATTTTGACTGCAGCATGAAAGGTGAATAATTAAATGTGCTAAGGATACTGATTAACAACATTGTTTATGATTATAGCTTTAAAATTATTCTGATTCTGGCAAGGGACGTACAGAGATGGAAGCACAATTTGTATCCTCAAAATCAGCCCAGTTAGGCCCAGATCTAAATGCTCTAACACTGTTTTTCAACCTTGGCATCTTGAAGATGTGTGGACTTCAACTCCCAGAATTCCCCAGCCAGCCATCATGGGAGTTGAAGTCCACACATCTTCAAGCTACCAAGGTGGAGAAAAACTGCTCTGACATGACAGCAACTGTATGCATATTTCTCCAAACATGGGCTCTTATACTGTACTTTATACCATAACCTTGTTTAGTAATCATAATTAGGACTGGCAACTTGGTCTTTAAGTGAAGCAGCTGCTAAGTGAAACCACAATGGCACTTATGCTCTTACTTAGGTGTCCTTTGCTTTACTGACCTGTGAAGTTCATAAATGTGAGGACTGGTTGCAAAGTTACCTTCTCATCATTGTCACAAAGCAAATGGTCAGTCGCTAAATGAGGACTACTTCTACTGCCCATAAAGAACAAGTCATGGAATGAAGAACAGATATGGGACAATCCCATGCAAGCAAAGGATATGCCTTGTGGATGTGGGCCAGGATGAAACCTTTGCCTCCGAGCTCCACTTAGCAATAACACTTAAACTTATATACTGCTTCACAGTGCTTTACAGCCCTCTCTAAGCGATTTACAGAGACAGCATATTGCCCCCAACAATCTGGGTTCTCATTTACCAACCTCAGAAGGATGGAAGGCTAAGTCAACCTTGAATCTGTCAGGATCGAACACCAGGCTGTGGGCAGAATTAGCCTGTAATACTGCATTCTAGCCACTGCGCCAAATAAGCAGAATGATAGAGGATGTTTCAGTTCCAAACAGCGTGATTTCCATAGTGTCACCCTATGCACATAGACTTTAGTCTCCTGATTAGAATAAATGTATTTTACCCAATGTTGTAACAGTAAATGAGCAGATGGGTAACTGCATTTACTCCCACTGCCCAATAAATGTGCCTCGTTATCCCCAGTTTGCTGATTCCATTCTGTGCACATACAGTTTTCACCACATGGGGCAGTTAACAATAACAATGACACTCAGACTTATAAACTGCTTCATAGTGTTTTTACAGCCCTCACTAAGCAGTTTACAGCCTATTACCTCCAACAATCTGGGTCCTCATTTTACCAATCTCAGAAGAATTGAAGGCGGAGTCAACCTTGAGCCAGTGAGGATCAAACTCCTGGCAGTGAGCTGAATTAGGCTGAAGTAGCCTGCAATACTTTATTCTAACCATCGTGCCAGCACATTGCTCACATAGAGGATTACAATATTACCTAAGATCTTTAGAAATGAAACCTAAATCTCTCTAAATTGGATGGACTACCTGATCACATCTAACCATCTTGTAGGTCCCATCTGCTAAGGAGTTCCATCTGATAGGACCCAAATTACATGTTTCTTCTGCTTTGCCTCTCACTCTCTGGAACATCATTCCCCCTTAAGTTGAGGTTAGCCTTCGGAAGGCCCTGAGAACGTGGTTCTTCCAGTAACATTGGAGAATCCCATGAGGAGCCTACGATATGATTATACTGTGTTTATGAATGCTTTTCTCCAGCAATTCTGCTTTTTTTTTTTTTTTGTATTTTAATAGTTGGGACATTATTTTTAATTGTTGGTTGTACACCATCTAGAGTCCCATCCAGTAAGATAGATGGCTGTATAAATTTGTTAAATACATAATTAAATTTAATGGGAAGGTCTCTGTGTTTTACTTCTGGTCTAATTTGAGCTAGAACTACTTGATATACCCTCTTCCTTTTAACTTATGTTATTTAGCTTACATAACCTTGGCAAAGCATCAATAATTTAACACAAAGTACAAGTCTTGCTGCTCCATGCTTGGGAGGTTTGAAACAATTAACTGAACATGTTGATATTTCCCAGAGATATATTTAGATGGGCACAAAGTTTGCACATTTATTGGCGTTCTAGTACAGGAGATTTATTTATTTATTTGTGTGCTGCCCATCTCGTCTAGAGGCAGCTCTGTTCCAGGGCTTTGTCACTTCCATAGAAAGCTCTGCTGAGTTCAGGACAAATTGTTTTACAGTGGTAATGTATAGAGCAAATGGCCGGTACATTTATTTCTTGATTGTCCAAAAAGCCAAATATTGCATTTACTTGAATGGAAGATTAGAGGTTCTTTATTTAATCAGATAGTTTAACCTAAAATGGGAACAATTTGGTAGAATATATAATAGGGGCATAATAATCTCCCTTTTGATAAATTCTATGATTTATATGCATGGTGCATTCTCTCTCGTGACAAAGAACATGACCCTGCAAATGATCTGAAGCTGTGTTGAAGTTGTGTTGTATTGAGGTTAGAAAAGACTGAAAGGCTGATATTTATTAGTCACTGGGAATGAATGTTACTGTTGTAAATGCTCTCATAATTCATAACCTCTGGAACAGGCTGCATTTTGCTGGCATCGCTCTTTTCCAACTTTCTTGCACGGTCTCTGAAATGACTGATTGAGAACCTCTGCTTTAGGAAAATATTATCTTCGAAGCTTAAGATGTTTCGCATCACCATTGAAGAATCAGAGTATGACTTGTGAAAATTTCATTTGCATTGTCCTTTGGACTGCCTTAGGTTTATTGCTTCCATCCAATTATTGAAATACTTTACCTTTTAGGAGTCGAAGGTTTTTATAGCTCTTTGTTTCCTATTGTGAATCTGCACCATTTTCTAATTTTATGGACTGAGGGGTGACAAGCTAAGGAGCAGAATAGAAAGAAGAAACAAAACAATAGTTTTAAAAATAAAGAAAAAGAGTATGCCTTTCTCTTCTTCTCATAAATATCGCTCAGAAAATGGAATCACCCACCAAAGCAAGCTAAAATTTAGCTTAATCAAATGACATTTTAACAAGACTCATATTCTAACCACCAGAAAAAAAAGTCTACAAATATTTACTGCAACTTCTAAGATAGAATTTGATTTTGATACAGTAGTCCTGCCCTTCCTTGCTGCCAGATGACAATCAAGAGGAATTTTGCAGCTGAAATCTGGTAACCTTAGGATGAGTGTTTAATTGGACATCCTAAAAAGGAACAGGATTTTAATTAGGATTGGCACAAGTTGTTCTACTGATTTCCTTTTTAAGACTTGGCACCTGGCTGTAATTGCTTCAGAATTAATAGAATGTGTGTTATCTAATCCCTCAATGGGATTGTTACAAGCATCTTACTGGTACCACAAAGAAGCCAAAATTATATAGACTTTGGAAGACTGCCTGTATTATTATAAGACAGAGCATCTCTCCCCACCCCCAAAAAGGTTTTTTTTATGATTGTCATGTGGTTTTTATATTTGTGTGGATTTATATTTATATTTAGTTTATTTTGAAGAATTAATATCTTATTTTTCTTAAAAACAGGAAAAACTGTGTAACTTAGAGCAATAATGCTGTCAAAACAATAAATGATAAAAGCAGAGCAAAATAAAAATAGTAAAAAATATTAGACTTTCAGAAACAATATTGATTTAAATTATTAATTTAAAAAGTTACAGAGAAATAGAATACTACAACTTAGCACAGATGGAGAACTCTACCAACTAAACTGTATATCAATTATGTAATCACAACTTATTTCAATCTTACATCTAAAGAAATTTCCCAAATGTATTATTTTATAATTTGAACAGAATTTCCTATTTTATTAGTTTCATTCATCTGGTTCAGCTATACTGAATTGATTTTAATTTGAATAACAATAAAAAAGGAAAAGGAAAACAGAAAAAACATTTGACAGCCTCATCAAAATTAATTATACTTCAAAGTAGTACCAATCAACCCACACTGGTCTGAATACTTTGAACTGACAATACTTTTTAAAAATCTTTCTATAATAGAGCTACCATGTTTAAATCACAAAACCCTGAATTAACTCTGCTTCAGTGTATTGCATTTTGCAGGCCAAATAAGTTAGTTAGGCTGTTCAATAATGAATAT
Organism: Pituophis catenifer annectens; assembly: GCF_029215685.1. Taxonomy (NCBI): domain Eukaryota; kingdom Metazoa; phylum Chordata; class Lepidosauria; order Squamata; family Colubridae; genus Pituophis; species Pituophis catenifer. Next base: position 129,059,198 of record NW_027256881.1, read on the forward strand.
CTACCTTACAAACCTGTTCATATTCTTTAGATTTTCCCCCATGTCCTGAGGAGCCTGAGTGGCGTAGGAGGCTAATGCCTCCTACTAAGGCAGCATTTAACATCCAGCTGCCTGCAATTACTGCGAGTTCAATTCTCACCAGGCTCAAGGCCGACTCAGCCTTCCATCCTTTCTAAGGGGGGTAAAATGAGGACCCGGTTTGTGGGGGCAATAAGCTGACTTTGTATAAAATATACAAAAGTATGAAGGCTATTGCTTAACGCATTGTAAGCCGCCCTGAGTCTCTGGAGAAGGGCGGCATATAAAAATAAATAAATAAATAAATAAAATAAATTTCTATGTATTCATTAAATTTATCAATGGTATGATGTGATATCAATCTCTCTGTGTTTATGGCACACACAATTAGAGGAAGATGGACCCAAAAGGGGAATTTGGAATGACCTATAGTAGTGGTTTAAACAAATTTTAACACTTGGCATTCCCTATGCATTCCTCACAACTGTTTGTACTTGAACATGTGCTTCCTCCTTCAAAGGTGAATGCTGTATTATCTCATGCAATTTGAACACACAGCTGAATCTTTGCTTCTGACTCACATTCAACACAGATGTCAAAACTAGAGCAATTGTATGAAATAGGGGGAGGAATATATATTGTTCTGGTAGATTGTGAGATACAGGGTTGCAGCTGGATGTCTGCTTATTCAAATGAAAGCAGTGACAGGAATAGGGACAATTAGACCTCCTTAGGGGAATAATGCAGAGATAATCCATTGGGCATTAGTGCTAAAAGCAGCTACATACTACCAGGTTCAAGTTAGGGTTATCAATTCGAACAAAGAAGGCAAGCTTGCTCAATCCAAGGTCAAGACTCAAGAGCATTTGGCCCTCATATTAAAGGTGATGGCTAATGAAGAGGTGAGAAGAAGACTGTCACAATTGTAATCCTAGTCTGGTGCCAGTCCAAACAAAAGGCCCTTTTGTTTCCTTATTGGAGCTGCAGCAGATATTTCTCCAAAAATACCTCTCATTGAACAAGCACAGATTCTTTGCTTTTTTAATTTACTCATTAATTAAAAACATTACCTTGGTCTTTGGTCTTTCCCAAGAGATTTTCCCCTCCTTTTTTAAAAAAATTGACTTTTAATCCAATAATACTCAGAGACATTTGACTCTAATTCAGCAGACTTGTGGCAGACATTGCGAAAAAGGATCCTGACTTCTAAAATCATTGGCATATTGTCTGGGAGTTAGACTGAGCCGAGGTGGCACAGTGGTTAGAGTGCAGTACTGCAGCTACTTCAGCTGACTGCTAGTTCAGCAGATCAGCGGATCAAATGTCACCGGCTCAAGGTTGACTCAGCCTTCCATCCTTCCAAGGTGGGTAAAATGAGGACCCAGATTGTTGGGGGCAATATGCTATTTAGTATACTGTCTTTGGTGTAAGCCGCCCAGAGTCTTCGGAGAGTGGGCAGCATAGAAATATGACAAATAAATAAATAAATAAATAAATAAATAAATAAATAAATAAATAAATGTTGTAATCCCAAATCTGGTAAAGAAGCAGATTTATTTTTATTATGCTAAAAAGCAAGCAAATCAGGAAATGCAGTTTTGGGCTACAATAACTGAAGATTTTGTGTTAAGCAAAGTAGAAATGCTGTAGTTTATATATGAGAAGCAAATGCATAATTATTTTCCTTTCATAAAATTGATGCTGCAACATCAACATACAGTCCTCTGCAGCATTGTTTTTTTTTCTTGAAGACAGTCCCTCTTTACTAAAAATAAATAAATCTAGAAATCCCCCAGGCTTATAAGATTCCAAGATATATTCATGTTTTCAAACACATTTTATAATAAAGGGCTAACATTACTGTACTCTTAAGAAAGAATCAAGAATCTCATATTTTATTACTATTCCATATCTTTCCTTCAGTTGCATGGGACTGAAGAATAAGCAAAGCTAGAACCCAATTCAGTCATTCTTCTTAGGAAGCTGGTCTTACAGTAAAATTAGATGATCAGTCTAAATTGGTCTGATTTGTCTACAATTACTGGCAAGTACTTTCTTTCAATTTTGATAGAGGTCATAATTTCTAGCTTTAATTAGTTTTATCTGCTATAGTCATTATTTTTATGGTAGCCGTCCAAGCAGAAATCAGGTGCAAGGATTAGCCCTGCCTTCCTTCAAATTCAGTTTTCTAGGAAAAAAAATAAGACCAAAAACAATATTTAAAGAAGCAAAGATGTTGCCTAATTTTAGACCTTTGTTTCACACGTGATGGATCAACTTGTTTAACCTTGTTATAACAAATAAGGCATAGCTGATTTTGTATTTTGCAGTTCATAATAACCAGATTCATACAATATGCAAATCAAACAAATTATGTTTTGGCTTTATAGGTCATGTGAAATAGACTGCTGACTCTGATTATATTCACACAAAGATGCAAGCCAGAATTATTCTGCCATTGTATGTGGTTAATAACAACAAAAAACCCAGACCAATCTGAGCTACTTAATAGCAATAGCACTTACTTATATACCACTCCATAGTGCTTACAGTACTCTCCCAGTGATTTACGGTGTCAGCCTATTGCCCCCAACAATCTGGGTCCTCATTGTACCAATCTCGGAAAGATGGAAGCCTGAGTCAACCTTGAGCCGATCAGGATCGAACTCCTGGCTGTGGACAGAGTTAGCTTGCAATACTGTATTCTAACTACTGTGCCCCTGATAGAGATAGTCTTTGAGCCAATGTTAAGGACCCTGGGTACTTTTCCTGGGAAATGTCAGCATCTAAATTGAGATCATACAATCTGGTATCTAATTCTTATGATGATTATGCATCAGCCATAATTTCTCATGTATTATACTGTTAATGGGATTTTTTCATCCATAAGAGGATGACAATCAGATAATAGTGAACCTTATTCCATTTCCTTTTATTGAAATAGTTTGTACTCAGGTATAAATGGATTTTGATTTGTATGAATGTTACTCAAGTCAAAGTTATAGTTTAGTGTGGGCAAATTACTCATGCAGCCATCACCATTCCCACTGTACTCTCTCTGTAACCTATAATTTATGTGATTCTTTAGTATTCTCTTGAACTAAAGTCAGTGAAGTAAGTGTCCATCCCTGACAGCTAGGAAGGAGAAAATAAATCGTGAAGTGAGTTTTCTTTATTATGAAGACAGTGATGGGTTTTTCCCTCCTTCCCCCTTTATTGTCTAGTGAAACTGTACCAAGTTATCAAGGTGTTTGGTGTACCAGCCAAAAACTGAATGGAATTAGAAGTGACACATTTGTCACGACAAGAACAAAATTATTTATCTATAATAAGACTTGAACATTTCAATTATAGCATCAACATTAGTGAAAGCATTCAAATCAAAAGACAGGTGAGGTTTAAATGTGGCAAGTAAATTCAAAATTAACATTATCCGCGGCATACAAGGAAAACTAGATGAAGATGTTTTAAAGATGGCACCTTCCACCGGCAAGACTTGCAAAGATGTTCCCAAAGAATACCTCAACCTGTTGGAAATGTAAGAAAACTCATGGAACATATTACCATTTATGGTGGATGTGCCCGGCAGCAAAAAAATTTTGGACAAATATAAAGAAATGGCTAAAAAAAAAATACATCAACCAATTGAAAGAAAGCTGGAAATATTCTTGTTAGGAATATTCACAAGAACATACACCAAAGAAATAAAATATCTGATTTTACATATCATAACTGCTGCACGAATATCATATGTACAAAACTGGAAACAGGAAAAGATACCAACAGACAAAGAAGTGATAGAAAAAGTTTTAGAATGTGCCGAGATGGACAAATTAACAAAAGAAATTAAAGAAAAAGAAGAAACAGATTACTATATAATTTGGAACAAATGGTATGAATGGCTTGAGTCTAGAAATAAAGAATAATAAATACAGGGAAGAATTTAAAAGTATAAAATATATATATAACAAATGTATAGAAATGTTAAAAATTAAGATTATTAGTGTTAGAAAATACAATGTAACCAAAGAAAAAGGAACAATGTAGAAAATGAAATAGTAGTAGAGATATGGGAGGATAGATACAAAATGGAAAGAAGACCACAAAGAAATACTGATGAAAAAAGAGGAGATATTTATATGTTGTATGTTATGTGATTGTCATATTGTGTCATAATAAAATACTATTAATTTTTTTTTAAAAAAAGACAGGTGAGGTTTTATTAATTCAGTTTTTAGTTACCCAAGTAGCTGAGATTGCTCATTTTTAGGTGATTCTAAACACATACAGAAACCTGGACCAGAAAGGGTAATTGTTAGTTGGATCCAAGATGGGGAAAAAAAGCCTCATTGAAGAAGAATGGTTCTAACCTCTTTTGAAGGACCATCAATTGAATTACCTTTGAAGAAATATAAAGCCACTAGGTCCAAGATACCCACTCCATCACATACAGTAAATGCTAACTGATACCTTTCTATTAAGTTCAGGAATTCAAACCAACCAAAGTGAAACAGGGAGCCATCAGCTCATCAGTTGCCGCATTAATGTTGGTACCAGGAAATTGGAACACATTCCTTGGTGCTTCTCCTAATTATCACTGCATTGCCCATGGGGGAAGGAGAGAATCACAAGTGTTTAGAAAAGGAGCCCAGAGAAATGGGAAGCTCCCAAAATGGTTATATTGTATGTAAGATACTGGTCCATTCTCCTGGGCTTTGTTTGCATTTGCATTTGTGTTAAGCTACAGTTAACTGTTGTTTTAAATGTTTTAACAGGTTGTTTACTGTACATGGCCCAGAATGACACAGGTGAGATGGGCAGCTATATACATTTGATATATGAGGGATGTGGTGGCTCAGTGGCTAAGATGCTGGGCTTGTCATTCAGATAGTCGGCGGTTCAGTAGTTCGAATCCCTAGTGCCATGTAACAGAGTTAGCTCCTGTTACTTGTCCCAGCTTCTGCCAGTTCGAAAGCACATAAAAAATGCAAGTAGAAAAATAGGGACCACTTTGGTGAGAAGGTAAAGCACTCTATGCGCCTTTGGCATTTAATCATGCCGGCCACATGACCAGGGAGACATCTTCGGACACCGCAAACGACTAACACACATGTGCGGGAGAATCTTTACCTTTTATACATCTGATAAATAAATGTCCATATTAGGACTTCCCTTTGCTTTTGATGTTTAATTAACATTATTCTATAATTTTAAAAAAATTAAGCCCTAATTTAATTTCTAATTCTAATGTTAAATTTATACATTTTTTAATTTATCTGTTATATTATATTGTACACTACCCAAAGCTCCTCTTTTAGAAAGTTTAGAAATACTATTTATATAGATATAGCAAAAATTAAAATAACAAAGAATACAGGACATTCATTTCTAATGACATGGATCTTGCATTTGTCTAGCCTATAGGATCATTAATATAAAAAGTACACATATTATATTTGTATGAATCTTATTCAGGAGGGTATATTCAGTGGTGGGATTCTACTGGTTCAGACCGGTTCGGGAGAACCATTAGCTCCGACTTTCAGACTTGAGTGAACCATTTCTCTCTGTCTTTGAAGTCGGCCCGCCTGGGCTTGCCCGCCCCGCATTAAACTCACCTATATTTCTGCTTCTGAAGCCCAGCTAATCGGGGCGGCAGAGTGGATTGCCGCTCCTCAGATGTTTTCCTTGCTCTCAGCAATGAGGAAGTTCAATTTTCTGCAAACTGTGCACGCACACGAAGCGCACGCTCAGCGAACCAGTTGTTAAACCAGTAGGATCCCATCCCTGGTATAAATTCTATTTTAAGAACCAATCTTATAATGATTTTTTTTCCATCGAAATTATATTACTGCCCTTACAAATCTCTTTATTTGCTATCCAGTTTCTGATGATGGTAGTTCACAGTCATTCTGGAGTCTCCTTATTTTTGAAAAGGTCTCTGTGCTACAAACCAAAGTTCATGAATGATTCAAAGATACCACCTACTCAATGGAATTTCATACATCCTGTCTAAGTTACTAAGGTGCTCATTTTTATGGAGATGAGCTATTCTAAACAGAGGAATTAGAGACACTTCCTTGCATAAAGTTTCCAGGAAGCCATAATCGGTGCACCTGATGCTTTATTTTGAAGTAGAGAACTCCAACATAAGCACTAGATAAAACAAGTAGCAAAATACTCATTATTTTACAATACAAGCAGTGTCTCTTTTTCCTGGAAGAAAAGAAGCTGATGTTACTCAGAACATTGATGGTATTGCTTCTGAACAAACAATAATTTTAATTTGCTTCCCATTACCTCTCATGAGATTCCCTTTTAAAACATCCACACATATGCAGCAGATAAGCTTGGCCTTCGTATAAAAGAAATGCCTCTTGCATTTATTTTCTCCTCTTTCTATGCAATGGGTTTTTGCCAACATTACATTTGGGTGTTCCTATATGATTCATTTCTAGGAGTCTGATTAATAAGAAAAATAAGAAGCATGCAATTTAGCATCATAGTTAAGTAAATAAATAATTCAAAATCCTGTTCCAAATCTCAGGGCAGGATGCAAAATAGATAAACAAGAAGTCTTGACCCTACTTGGCACCTTGGATCCTGACTCCATTAGTTCCTTATCGTTACCATAAACATTCCAGGATTTCCTGACCTGCAAGGATTTTTCTGTTGAATTAATTAAAATAGGCTATGTCAAGCACCAGGCAAATCAGGTGATTCAGGCAGTTCAAATGACTATAAAGATTTATTGCAAGTTTAAGTTCTCTACAAGAATCTGAACTACTAATGATCAATGGAAATTAGTGGGAGTTAAGAATAGAAAGGAATTCAAGGTGGGCTGGACTTAGATCTCTCGTGGGCGCGAAGGGACTCGTGATTTATGACATGTTTGAAGCTCCCTCGGGCTCAGCCTGGTTGTCTCCTACAGGCAATTACACAATCACAAAGGAATTCTTCACAGAAGGAAAATGGATGGTGATTCACATAGAAGTTCCTGAATAATCTATCACTGAAATAAAATTTCATAGGAATCAATAAAAAAGCAAAAGAAAATTAATAGATTCTTACACTGTGATATAGTTGATTTTGCCATACAGTGCACAATTTCTGAATACTTTCTGAAATTTAAAAATTAAAAAATATATATTTTTGTCCTATATGAAATCAAATAACAGCAATGAAATTTGAACTGTTTGTGTTTTGGGTTGAACCATCATTTCAACTGCTGCTAGTCTACCAAACAATAAAAGTGAAATATGTTTTCATGTCATAAATTCTATTTTATTTTTGTGGCCCATAGGGAAGGATGAGTGAAGACAACCTGATTTGTAGTCTTGGATAAAACTGTGGAAAATACCCCAGAACATAAGAAGAACAAATAATCCAATTCATAAATGAAACAAAACCATACATAAGCAAGGAAACAAATGTAGATTGCTCACTGGAAGTACTAATAATGAAGCTAAGGTTAAATTTCTTGTACACAAACAAGAATCATTGGAGAAAAACTCTGATGCCTGATGCCCTGATTAAAGGCAATTTCATATACCGTAAGGCAAGGTGGTTAGTGAATGATACAAGCATGCACGTAAGAACACAGAGAAGCAATTTTTGACACACAGTTCTAGCAAAATGCTAAGCATTGTGCCAGGTAGAATTGGAAATGACTAAATGATTGAACAGCAACAGTAGAAGTTTTGGAAGTTGTTTTTGGAGTTCTTTACAATATTCATAACTTAGCAGATGATTTAGCATCTGGTAAACCTGTCACTCAATCAATACATTTATTGAAAGTGCAGATATGTCTCTGTTTTGATTCTTAGGAAATGTCAAGCTGGTATGAGCAGATCTTCTAAAATAATCTTTTTCCCTTCCCTTTTTAAATCTTACAGTTATGCTCCATATGCTGGAGCTAAAGTTGGCTTCAGAATTAAATTGTCTATGCTGTATTTAGAGATACCCATTACGTTTCAAAGCAAAACACAGAAAATGTATGAAGTTTAATTTAGTTCTTTGCAGAAAATATCCTTCCACTTTCTGCACAATCGTTTGTGGATCATGAAAGTGAGAAAGGGAATTTTCTACACTTTTGGGACTGGCAGGCAGGGTGAAATCATTTGGAGAAGACAAGCAGGTAGCTAGCCTTCCCCTCTTGCTTTTATTCTGAAAACGCTGTTCTTCTAAAAAGAAGGTAGCAACAGAGAAGAAGTAACAGATTAATAGAGTTGTAACAGAAGAAGTAACAGAATAATAGAGTTGGAAGGAACCTTGGAGGTCTTCTAGTCCAACCACCTGCTCAAGCTCTTTGGGTTTTAAAATTCGGCCAAAACTATTTAATGATTTTAATTAATTTTAACTATGATATTGTATATTTATGTTTTTAATTTTGGCTGTACACCGCCCCGAGTCCTTTGGGAGGAAGGCGGTATATAAATATTATTATTATTATTATTATTATTATTATTATTATTATTATTATTATTATTATTATTATTATTATTATTATTGAAAAATTTGTGGTTTAGGATTACACGTCATTGGTCCATTAACCTTTGTTCACTGGTGTCACAGTCCGTATACAATTTCGGACAAATGGTTGTCCAATCTCTTCTTAAAAGCCTCCAGTGATAGGGCACCCACAATTTCGGAAGGCAACCTATTCCACTAGTTAATTGTTCTCACTGTAAGGAAATTTCTGCTTAGTTCCAGGTTGCTTCTCTCCTTGATTAGTTTCCATCCATTGTTTCTTGCTTTGCCTTCTGGTGCTTTGGAAGCTAGGTTGACCCCCTCTTTTCCAAAGCACCAGAAGGCTTCAGCTCTTGCTGATTTTCAGATAAAGCGCAGAGAATGTTTCAAGGTTTTCCCCTCAGCTGAAGTTCTACTGTAGACCCCACAATAAAGATCTAAAATTATTCAGAGAGAATTAGTGTGTGTGTATGTGTGTGTTTCATTTTGCTACTGAACTAGGCACAGAGAGGGACAAATGGTGAATTAAATATATAACTATCAACATTAATAGAAATGTAACCCAATAAAAGGCCAAAAATTCTGCACCCAAATCTACTTTCTCGTCCAATAATAGGGATGCTATACTACATAAATAAATGAACAGTGAGTATCCTTGAAAGATGAAAAAAAAAAGAAGAACCATAAATTCTTGGGCTGTGCACATATGCAAATACAAGCAAGGTACGAAAAAGATGCAAAATTATATGGTTTTATTTAGAAATGACAGATTTGGATAAAATACTCATGGAAACAGAGGATAAAATAATTTTAAAAATCTATAGCTTTCTGCTTAGTTTAGAATTAGGGGAAGAACAAGTAAAGGAAACAATGATTGCTTGGGCAAAAAATTGTGGATATTCAATTGAGCTCGATAGATGGCAACAGTTATGGGAAAGGAACTATAAACTAACAATGTCCACTGCATATAAAGAGAATCAATATAAAATGTTTTATAGATGGCATATGCCTCTGGAAAAATTGGCAAAAATGTTTAAAGACAAATCAGCTAAATGTTGGAAATGCCATCAAATACCAAGATCTTATTATCATATGTGGTGGACATGCCCAGAAGCTAGGGACTATTGGAGCAGAATTAAGACATGGTTAGAAGAAATGATCCAACAATACATTGATTTAAAACCTGAGCTGTTCCTATTGGGTATACTACCAGAGAAAATTAGTAAAGAAAATATATACTTGATTATATATATAAAATAACTGCAGCGAGGACAGTATTTGTGCAAAGATGGAAAGCAGAGAAAATCCCTTTGGAAGGGGAAGTAATTAAAAAAATCTTAGATTGTGCAGAAATGAACAGATTAATTTTGATGATTAGAGAGGATATGGACCAGGGGTGAAATGTTCCCGGTTCGGACCGGATCGCCCGATCTGGTAGCAATGGCAGTGGGTGGTTCGGAGAATCGGTAGTAAAAATCCCTGTGCCCACACCCCCACCCATGGCCAGCTGAGCCGCACGATCATCAGAGGCTTTTTTTTTCTTTTAAAAGCATTTTTTCTACAACCTCTTCCGATGAAAAAATGCTTTTAAAAGTAAAAAAAAAAAAAGCCTCTGATGATCGCGGGCTCAGCTGGAATCATCAGAGGCTTTTCAAAGCATTTTTTTCTGCAACCTCTTGGCTGAAGAGGTGGTAAAAAAAAATGCTTTGAAAAGTCTCTGACGATCCCAGCTGAGTTCCTGATCGGCAGACAGGCTTTTCAAAGCATTAGAAAAAATGCTTTGAAAAGTTTTTTTTTTAAAAAAGTTGGCCACGCCCACCCAGTCTCATTACCCCCCACCACCAATCCATGCCCACAGAACCAGTAGTAACAGATTTTACATTTCACCCCTGATATGGACTATTATAAGATATGGGGGAAATTTTATGATTGGTTAAAAAAGAGATATAGATAAAGATTGTGATAATTAAACAAAGAGAATGTTATATTAAATGTACTGTAATTTGGAGGAAATATTGCAAGAGAGAAATGGAAATTATCAAGGAGAAATGAAGATAGAAGGAATAATAAAAAGAAGTCATGGAAGAAACACCGAGAAAACACACAGAAGGATTGATGTATTATGTGTTTGTTTGTTTTAAAAAAATAAAAAAAAACTTTTATATAAAAAAATTCTTGGACTTTGCAAAGCAGACTGTATAACAAAGAATACGGACACTTAAACCATTAAAGGAATTTTTTTTCAGATGCATGCCAAGTTTTACATCCTCTCAACGTGGAGATAGAAATACTGTATCAGAGAGAAGAAAACACTATCTATTTCTCAGTGAGACCAGGACCAGATGGATTACACCCCAAGGTTCTGAAGGAACTGGCAGACATGATCTCAGAACCACTGAATTCTTTCAAAGATCCTGGAGCACTGGGGAACTGCCAGAGGACTGGAAAAGAACTGATGTAGTTCCCATCTTCAAAAAAGGGAAAAAAAATAGAGCCAGAAAACTACAGATCTATCAGCCTGACCTCAATATCAGGGAATATTCTGGAAAAGATAATCAAGCAACGAATTAGCGAACACCTAGAAGCAAAGTAATAATCAAAAGCCAATATGGGTTTGTCAAAAACAGATTATGTCAGATTAATTTTATTGCATTATTTGACAAAGTGACAAAACTAGTGGACCAGAGGAATGCTGTAGATATAATTTACTTGGACTTCAGTAAGGCATTTGACAAAGTAGACCATAACCTACTACTTGAGAAAATAGAAAAAGGTGGGTTAGACAGAATCACCACGAGATGGATTCGTAATTGGCTGACCAACGGCACTCAACATGTAGTCCTCAATGGAACTGCATCTACATGGAGGGAGGTATTGCAGTGAGGTACTCCAGGGCTCTGTTTTAGGCCCAGTACTCTTCAACATATTCATCAATGATTTGGATGATGGGGAACTCATCAATAGCCAACACTCCAGAAGATAGGCTTAAGATACAGAAGGATCTTGAGAGACTTGAACATTGGGCACTATCTAACAAAATTAAATTCAATGGTGAAAAAAGTAAGGTTCAACATTTAGGCAAGAAAAACAAAATGCACAGATACAGTATATGTGGTACCTTGCTCAATAGTGGTGACTGTGAGAGGAATCTTGGAGTCCTAGTGGACAATCACTTAAATATGAGCCAGCAGTGTGCAGCAGCTGCCAAAAAAGCCAACACAGTTCTAGGCTGGATAAACAGAGGAATAGAATCAAGATCACGTGAAGTGTTAATACCACTTTATAATGCTTTGGTAAGGCCACACTTGGAATACTGCATCCAATTTTGGTCACCATGATATAAAAAAGATGTTGAGATTCTAGAAAGAGTTCAGAGAAGAGCAACAAAGATGATTAGGGGACTCGAGGAACATATAAAGAACGTTATAACATGCTGGAACTGGATATGTCTAGTCTTATGAAAAGAAGGACTAGGGGTGACATGATAGCAGTGTTCCAATATCTCAGGGGTTGCCACAAAGAAGAGGGAGTCAAACTATTCTCCAAAGCACCTGAGGGTAGAACAAGAAGCAATGGGTGGGAACTAATCAAGGAGAGAAGCAACTTAGAGCTAAGAAGAAATTTCCTGACAGTTAGAACAATTAATCAGTGGAACAACTTGCCACCAGAAGTTGTAAATGCTCCAGCACTGGAAGTTTTTAAGAAGAGATTAGATAACCATTTGTCTGAAGTAGTGTAGGATTTCCTGCCTAAGCAGCGGTTTGGACTAAAAGACCTCCAAGGTCCCTTCCAACTCTACTTCATTCTACTTATGAAACATTTACTTACTTGTAAGGTCTGACCCCCACAAAATGAGCAGGTTTAAATCTGTATAAATTTGAGTGGAGTGAATTTATATTTCTAAACTAGTTCAGCCAAAATGTTAAAAGTATGTAAGCATATCCTTGGCAACCTGCTCAGATTTTCATTGTTCTGTAGATAGCAGATTTTGTTATGAATCACATTCTGCATTTGTGTTGATTGTCAGAAGCTGCAGCAGCAAATGAAAGGCAGGACTTTTGCCCAGTGAATTCTTTCCCATGTAATTTTACAGCAGCTGAGAGAAAAAGCAAGCCTTACACAGAAAGGAAACCAGCACATAAAGTTTGGGGCTGCTTGGTTTCTTCTTTCAAAAAAAGGTGATTCGTTCCATTAAATCAGAAGTGGGGAATTATGGCCCCTTTATGACTTGTGGACTTCAACTCCCAGAATTCCTGAGCCACCCATGGGAATTCTGGGAGTTGAAGTCCACAAGTCATAAAAGGGCCATAGTTTCCCCACCCCTGCATTAAATGCCCCTTGGGAAATTTGGATTGTGCTCATAGATCAAATAGTCACCATAGCAGAGGAATATGGAGGAATTTTTCAAACTCAAATTTAGCAGCAATTTTGTTTCTTTATGCATCATATGTGACTTGCTTGTTACGTTTCGGTCACACCTTCCACTGTTTGCCTTCTATGGTTGCCTCAGTGGAAGGAAGCCACACAGAATTGGCAGGAACAGCTTTGTTTCAGTCATTTTTGTTCGGTGATTTCTAAACCCTTTGATCTGATGAATGACTACCCTCACTTGTAGAGGTAGTCCTTGATTTACAAGCACAATTATGCCCAAAATTTCCATTGCTAAGCAAGACCATTGTTAAGCGAGTTTTGCCTACAACTTTTCTTGCCACTGTTGTTAAGTGAATCATTGCAGCTGTTAAGTTAGCAATGTGGTTGTTAAGTGAATCTGGCTTGCCCATTGACTCTGCTTGTCAGAAGATCGCAAAAGGTGATCACATGACCCTGGGACACTGCAACTATCAGAAATACATGCCAGTTACCAAGTGTCCAAATTTTGATCACATGACCATGGAGATGCTGCAACGGTCATGAGTGTGAAAAATGGTCATAAGTCGTTTTTTTCAGTTCTGTGGTAACTCTGAACAGTCACTAAATAAATGGCTAAACAACTACCTGTATGGGAAAACATTAGAACTTGTCAAAAGTGTTTTTGCTAAATTGTCCTAGGTTAATTTCAGCATACCTGCTTTTCCACTCGTAAAATCCTTAATCCAGCTCCAGTATATTTACTGATTATACTTTATTTTTACTGAACAATTTCACCTTGATTCATAATAACTTTAGTGATAAGGAAGGATTAGAAGGATTCTAGTAGTAAGGAATGGGGGAGGAGGAGGAGGAAGAGGAAGAGGAGGATTTGGCCTTCTCATTGTGATTTCATGATTTCATGAAAAAGTCAGACTAAGACATTTTGCTCCCAAGGCAATAAAATGTGTGTCCAATCCTATTATTCCCCCGAACCAGCAATTGAGGTTGCTTAATAATAATGCTGTGCATAACAGTTCTTGCAATGAATTTATGTTGAAGTAATATGTGCATTATAAAATAGTCATAATACCGGAGATCTGGTGTGCCACTTGTTTGGAAATATGAAATCACTTGTACTGGATTCATAGAAAGAGAAGAAAATAATTAGAAAATCAAAACAGATTAGAATAATGTTTATAGGGTTTAGAAAAAAGCAGTCATTTCTCCTTGGATCATACTCTCAGAGTTAGTTAGGCCATGTTTAAATGTCACTGTATCAATTCTGCATTTCCTAACCTAGTGTCCTCTTGAAAAAAATTTCTCAGGCAGACAAGAAGGTCTAAATCAATCTTTACCAGCTTAGGCTGCCCTGTAGCAGTACTGGACTCCACAGCCAATGAATAGCAGAGTATGGGATGATAATTGATGATCATCACGCAACAAAACAGTCAGTGGCATATTTAATATCGTAAGATTTAGGAGGAGCAGGAGCAGGAGGAGAAAAGGGAAGGGGAAGGAGAAAGCGGAAAGGAGAAAGGAGAAGAAGCACTTGCTCAGCGTTGGCAATTTCTTGGTTAAATCCATTCAATTTTCTTGGAACAAGTATGGAAGTAGTTTGCAATTATATCCATTCTAGGCTACAGTTGGGTTATTTGTCCTTAATCTCAGTCTGTTGATTAACACATTCATATATTTTCCAAAGAGGATAATAATAGTGACTCACAAAAGTATTTTTTAAATGTACTGATTTTTCAATTATTTTATCGTATTCTTCTATGAGGTCAATGCCATTCCCCTGTAGAAGTTTTATATATAATTACATGGATTGTGTGTATATGTTTACTTCCCTTCTGTCATGTTACCATATGTTAAATAATAATAATAATTGCCATAAATGCATGCTGTACATCAGCAGTAAGACAGATTTTATTACAGAATTTCACTTAGAATAAGCAGTAGCTTTATGAGAATGAGAACAAACTAGCTCGCCCAGCAGCCCTTCCTTTCCCTCCTTTAGTAAATTGCTGCAGAGATTTATCAGAAGGTGCTGGCAGAAATAACAGAGTGATATGTACCTTGCACTTTATAGTGTAATTATATTATTAAACATCATTCAAATAATTGAATGCTATGTGCTAAACCATGTGATTATATTGTGAAACTCAGTAGTTAAAAATAAGCATAATTATCTTGAGAATTTCAATTTTGCAACAATTCCTCTTCATTTTTGCTTTATTCGATAAACACACAAATAGACACATGAAAATACTGCAATGTATTTTCCTGAAGTCAACCAATTTGTTTAATAGCTGACATCTACACAAACAGTTGGACTCTATCATGCATTATCCTGAAAGGAGATTGAAATCGCCATCAATCATTTATCCTACATTCTCCTGTTACGTGAAGTTCTGTGCTACCTGCCCCATTCAAAAGAGTATGGATGTATTTAGCTGATTCCTGTGCTTCTGAATATACAGACCTTCTTCATCTCGTTATTTGTGACCATCAAAAATCCTTGTATCTGTAGTTAGTTTTTATTCTAGCTTTTTATTAGAATTAGGGCTGGTTCTGAAAGGTTAATGATTCATGGACTTGCATATGAATAAGGGATGGGTTATGGGAAGAAGAGATTTTTTTTAAAAAAATTAAGTCCTTAAACATTTACTTAAAACTTCTTTCATAAGGATTGAAGTAAGGGTCTGGGGGTTAAATCATATGACATACTTGAGGGGCTGTCACAAAGAAGAGGGTATTGACTTATTCTCTAGGGGACTAGAGGGCAGGACAAGAAGTAATGAGTGAAAGCTTGTCAAAGAGAGATCCAACCTAGAAGTAAGGAGAAATTTTCTGACACTGAGAGCAGTTATCAATGTAATAGCTTGCCTCCAGGGTTGTGGGTGCTCCATCATTGGAGATTTTCAAGAATAGACTAGACAACAATTTGACTATGATGATATAAGTCTCCTGCCTTGAGCATGGGGTTGGACAGGAAGACCATCTAGATCCTTCCAGCCCTATGATTCTATAAACTCACCAGGTGGTTTTAGACTTGTCAATCCAAAGATTAGTAATAGCTGAAAAGCAGTTAGCAAGGAATTTCAGAAAATGTTTAGAAAAGGAATGAGGAGAACCCATTGTCCTTTTGAAGATACCAATTATGGTTTGAGCAAGACCCTCATCTCCCAGAGTTCTAAACCCACCAGAGACTATCTGGTGAGTAGTTGGTGACCACCTTTAAAGCGCTCTATGGCTTAGGACCGGAGTATATATACGAGACTGCCTTCTGCCACCAACAGCCTCCCACCGCCCAATATGCTCCCACAGAGAGGGGCTCCTCAGGGTGCCGTCAGCTAAACAATGTCGACTGGCGACACCCAGGGGGAGAGCCTTCTCTGCAGGGGCACCAGCCCTCTGGAATGAGCTCCCCCTAGAGCTTCATCTTAGCCCTGACCTGTGTACCTTTCGCCGCGCCCTGAAGACCCTTCTGTTCCAGCAAGCCGGATTGGCCTAATACGAATTTTATAAGGGGTGTATGTATGTTTTAATTTTTGAGCCAAATTTTATATATTTGATTTTAATTGGTTTTAAATTTTGTAAATCTATGTGTTTTAATATGGCTGTACACCGCCCTGAGTCCTTCGGGAGAAGGGCGGTATAGAAGTCTAATTATAAATATAAATAAATAAATAAAGAGACCACTGTCTTGCAGTCTCCTCTCAAGGAGCAACTGTCTGGAGCATTTGTGGGTAATCTCAAGTTTTCTCCTAGTTTGGAGAGAAATTATGAAGAGCTACTCAGCACCTCTTTATTCCACTACAGTTGTCATCTCTGCTAAAAGCTATACCATTTCTTCATCATCAATTCACCATTTCTTCACCAGAAGTGTGTGTTTTTTTTTAACTTTCTTCACTGGCAGACATTAAAGCACTCATATTTTTGTGTGAAAATAAAAAGGATGCTCTGCATGTGGCACAAATGGAGGGTCTATTTTTATCCCATACCATCACATTCATTTAAAATGAATTACCTTCTTTCTTTCTATTAGGAAAACAGTTGGTAAGAAGACATTTCAAAACAATATATGAAACCAGTGGAAATGCATAAAAGTAATATTTGCAATTAAGAACTCTTAAGACATTTTTGTTTACATCACTTCATGCATCAGGAATGGGCAACTCATTGGATGAAGGTATCAAGCAATTTTCCCAACAGTTGTTTGTTCCCTTAGAAATCAGGCTGTAAATTTTAAGTAGAAAACAACTATTTTCTTTGTTAGGATTCAAGTATGGTGCATCGAAAAGGAGGATGAGGTACTTCTTTGTAAGCTATGTCTCTGATTGTGTCTAAACGTTTGTAATAATTCTTTTATAATAATTATAAATTGTTGTCACTCCTTAAGTGAGTTAGCATGAGTTTCTTCAGCAGCCCCATCCAGCCCTTCTCAAACCTTGCTAATCTTCAACTCTATTTTACCCATTCAGTCTTTTTTCTGAGTATTAAGATTAAGGGGAGAAAGATCAAGCATAAGAATCAATATTGGAATGGGCAATGGAATTAGAATGGGGAGTGGAGTGGGGTAGGGTAGGGTAGGGTAGGGTAGGGTAGAGTAGAGTAGAGTAGAGTAGAGTAGAGTAGAGTAGAGTAGAGTAGCCACTCTACTTGTATATTGGTTCCTTGTTCAGATTTATTTATTTATTTATTTATTTATTAATCAGATTTCTATACCGCCCTACTCCCGAAGGACTCAGGGCGGTGAACAGCCAAGATAAAATACAGACAATACAAATATTAAAAATCCCTTAAAATTATTAAATATTTCGGCCGAAACACAGATTAAAACACCCAATTTATAAATCACGAATTAAAAAATTTAAAATTTAAGAATTTAAAAGAGGGGAGTTAGGCCAGGCCAGCTTGCTGAAATAGAAAAGTTTTGAGAGCACAGCGAAACGTGCGCAGGTCCGGGATCTTCCGTATCTCTGGGGGGAGCTCGTTCCAGATGGTAGGTGCCCCCACAGAGAAGGCTCTCCCCCTGGGGGCCGCCAGTCGACACTGTTTGGCCGACGGCACCCTGAGGAGCCCCTCTCTATGGGAGCGTACTGGTCGGTGGGAGGCTATTGGTAGCAGAAGGCGGTCTTGTAGATACCCCGGTCCGATGCCATGGAGCGCTCTAAAGGTGGTAACCAAAACCTTGAAGCGCACCCGGAAGACCACCGGGAGCCAGTGCAGCTCACGCAGGAGGGGGGTCACATGGGAGCGCCACGTCGCTCCCATAACCACCCACGCGGCCGCATTCTGGACCAGCTGGAGCCTTCGGATGCTCCTCAAGGGGAGCCCCATGTAGAGAGCATTGCAGTAGTCCAAGCGGGAAGTAACAAGAGCATGAGTGACCGTATTTAACGAGTCCCGATCCAGAAAGGGACGCAACTGGCGAATCAGGCGGACCTGATAAAAAGTCCCCCTGGCCACGGCCGTCATGTGCTCTTCTAAAGACAGCCGTGAGTCCAGGAGGACACCCAAGTTGCGAACCCTCTCCGTGGGGGCCAATGACTCGCCCCCAATAGTCAGTGATGGCGCCAACTGATTTAATGTTTGATGTTTTTGTATTTTTGTTTTTATGATCTTGTAAGCCATCCAGTGTCACTTGACAGTGAGATGGGCCACATATAAATTTAATAAATTAATAAATATACCAATGCAAAGTAAAACTTTTGTCTTAAATGTGATACTTAACTGTTTCAATATACATCAATAGGATCAATAGGAAATTCCTCAAGGTTATCTCACTAAGACTTTGAAGACTTGATGAGATGAATTAATTTTTTTGTAATAAAGAGATACATAGCTATTTTGTTCTGAGGTCATCCAATAATTCTGCAGAAATTTTGTTTTGTTCACAGTGCTTTGTGTTCCCAATAATACATACTGTATGAGAGCTGATTATATAAAAACAAATGCTTAATACAGAGACCATGTTGTCTGCTGTTTTTTTTGATGCAGTTAATTTGCTGTGCAATCTAGGAACCTCGTGAGATCTCCAGGCCATGATATCAAAGTCAAGGAAAACATCAGAACATTTCCTTTTGTTCAGTATAGTTTTGCGGAGCTGGAATGGACTGAAAAAAACAACCACTCTGTTCAGTGCAATTATACTAAAACAAGAGAAGCCCTTTAAAATCAAACATATATAAGAAGCTCACCAGGACTACTCTCCATTATAAAGAAGGAAATGATTCAAATTCAAGCAGAACTTTGTTTAATTAAAAAACTAAACTAAAACAAACTTCCTCCAATATTAGCCAATTTCCAATTTCTTCCAATATTAGCCAAGCAGATTGCAGCTCATCCTGCCAGTAAAGGCTTTTATTTTAAAAATGCAGGAAATGCTTTATTTTAAAATGTCCAAACTTTTAGAAAGGTTTAAATGAATAGGGGATTCAGTGCTGAACTATAATGGACTACTTCCTTTTATCCTGCCCCAGGACCAGGATTTCCATTGAAAATAAAATCAGAGTCATGTATTTCAGGAACACAGTGGGCTGAACTTGGTGCAGGTAGCTTATGTCTGCGAATTTTGCAACCTTCATTAGCACGCTACAAGTGTAACATCAGGGCAATGTACATCCATGTTCGCAGCTGCCAAAATACTTATGACATTTCATTAAAGTGGTGAAATCCACTTGAATCTCTTCTTTTAAATAACCATTTTTTTGAATGGGCCAAGTCTTAGTGTCAACTCTGAAGCCATTTTGGAGCATCTTCAGGGCTGCCACAGTAGGGCTGGCTAGAGCTGTGGGAATGGGAGAGGGGAGATAGAGATAGCTGGGGACTTGTAGCCAAAATAAAATTCTTTCTCCTGGGAATCAAGGACGTGGCTCCGCTGTGAGCCGGTAGTAAAGATAAATAGAACCCACCCCTGGTGCACACATGCCTCTTGTTCTGACCCAGCCTTAGCAGAAGCAAGAAACAGACTCCTTGTCACAAAAAAACCCCTCTTTATTTACCACTTGTTAATTAATTGCATTCACCCACCAAAAAGTCCAGGCAATAGTCCTTCAAAGAGTTAACGGCAGCAACAGAACTTATCATTTCCTTGCGATAGTTGCAAGGCCGTGAGCTCCCAGCCAAAAGGCTGCAAATTAAGTTCTGGCAAACAGTCTCTGTGGCACGAAACATGATGAGCAAAATCTTCAGAAATATGAACTGTTGTCTCCTATGACAACCACTCCCCTTTCCTTCTATTTATTCCGCAGCCAGGGAGGGGCCATTCAAAGTCCATGTGTGCTTTGCTTCCCGAGTCGACTCTTTGTCCTCCATTGTTCCCCTCTCCTAACAGCTCTGCACATACGTGCGTCTGGAACAGGCCCCAGCTGTTCTTCCTCCTCACTCATATCAACCTCCAAAGGCAGCTGCCTCTCCGGTGGCTGAGAAATGTCAGACGGCCCTGGCTCTATCTTTGCATCTGACCCAGAGCATCCATCAGAGCCTTCCCCAGACTCCAGAACTGGCCCAAATTCCTCCCCAACCTCCTCATTGTCCAATTCTACCTCCAGCTCCACTGGTAACTGGCTGGCCACAACACTTCTTGACAAAGTGAGCTTTATGTGCTCACCCGCTACTTGCTGTTCACCCAGTTCCCAATGGCCTATGGACTGGTATTCATCCATGGCCCGGGGGAATTGGGGACCTCTGACCTATAGGATTCGACTTCTGAAGAAAGGAAAAACAAAATTTTCCATACATTTAAGTATAAACTATGCATTGAAATAGTTGACAGAGCAAAGCAATAAGCTGCAAGGTGTAGGTGGGTGTGGGAGGGGGAAAAAATCAAACTTAATGAAGTAACCATCAACAACAAATACACTAAGGGAACCAGAGCCATGTTCCAAGAATGGTTTTCCTTGTTGAAAATTATGACTTCAGGTATCCTAATAATTTATTAATTTTCATCAGTTATTTATAGCTAGTGTTATTTTCATCAGTGACAAGTGATACCTTTCCAGGGTATTTAGTTAAAGGCCCTTAATTATTTCAGAGTTAATGATACTATCTTATTCCTGGATTCTCAGATAAATATTAGAAGGAACACATACACACAGTGAGTGTCATTCTATCTAAAATCAAAATGCTGTATGGTGTTTTATGAAAAGTATTGTCTTCTCTTTAAAATGGCTGACCGTGGACTAAATAAATTCAGAATTAACAACATTAAGTTGTTATACTTTATGTGTTCTAGTTAGTTATTCTCTTCTCAAGTAACTTTATCCCCCCACAAAATATTTCTGAATGTGTAAAAAGCTAATTAGTAACAAACTACTTAGTGTAAAGTGTTATTGATGTTTTTTGTTTCACTTTGGAAATGAACTTAGGTATTGAAAAGCTGGTGCTAATCAGTAGAACAAACATTCACCAAGATTCAGTAAACTATGGAATAGGGATCTAGACCACAAAGGTTAAAAAAAAAGAAAAACAACTCAGTTGTGTTAATTATATTGAATTGATCCACAAAGTGATATGTAGCACATTTCAAGTGTCTACAAAATTATAATCAAAACAGAAAATATATTTACTCAAAGATGATGTCTCTCTGCATTATAAACTATACTTTTAGCTAAAGGAATAATGAGTTCTCTAGTCCTCATGTAGAAGTAGTCCTTTTCCAGTAAATTTTGTGCAAGGTTTTGAAAATAACAAAATGACGTAGTTCTGTGATGGCGAACCCATGGAATGCATGCCAGAGCTGGTACCCAGAGCCCTCTCTGTGGGCACATGCACCATCGCCCCAGCTCACCCAGCTGGTTGTCAGGTTTCCGAGGGCCATGCATGCCGGACAGCTGGTTGTCGGGTTTCTGGCGCTCTGGCGTGAGCGCCTTCCAGTTTGGGCACTCTGTGCCTAAAAGGTTCGCCATCACTGACCTAGTTGATCATTTGGCTTCTCATTTAGATTCATATAACAAGATGCACTACTGGTGGTTTTGAGGAAATCTCTCTCATTTCTCTTTCGTTACCTTGCTGTTGGTATGTTTCTTGCCCATCCCCCATCTGATTTTATACTATTTGTTTTTTTCACTGAATATTCCCTACTTATTCTTTTTATGGGCACCTTTATGTTTTTTGTGCTTTGTGCTTTATGTTTTTTGTGCTTTGATGCTAACCTATGTTGGGTTAACCATAGCTATGTTGGTTACATTAATGAATGGGGTACAGGTGTGGTGGAATCTCCAGCTAGAGTGTAAAAGGAGTTGTAAAGAGACTAGCTAGCTTATAGTCCTTGCGTAGCAGGAAGTGATGAAGGCTTGACTTTCACTGGAGTCCCTGAAACTCTTATTTGGCTGTCCCCAAGACACTGCAATCAGTTTGGCAAGATTCTTGTAAATAGGTGAGCAACAATAAAGAAGCAACTCCGATCAGCTCAGAATTCTTTACTCTTGACAATAGGGGATAGAAAACAACTACATTTTTGAAAGCTAAAAACATCAAACTATGTTTTCTTTCTTTCTTTCCTTCCTTCCTTCCTTTTTTCTTTCTTTCTCTTTCTTTCTCTCTCCCACCCCCTCTCTCTTTCTTCTTTCTTTCCCTTCCTTCCTTCCCTCTCCCCCTCTTACCTGCAATACCAAGTTGAACTATTTCTATGTTTTATCTCTCCATATGTCTTTGCTCCTACTTTTAGCTAGTCAGCCATTTGTTCCATTGGTTGGAACTTGATATCTTAACCATAGATCTGGTAATATAACACCCATTATTGCTTCTTTGATTACTTTTGTTACAAGCATGCACAGCTATTAGCATCTTGGATTGGTGTTAGTTTATTGAAGTATTGACTTCCCTTATTTCATGCTACAATTACATTCCTTCAAAACCTTGCATAAAGCAAATTCACAAAATTAGATGCTGAACCAGTGCAAGAAAAGAGGTTGTGGGGCATAGTGTTAAAATTTGTAAACCCAAATACAAATACACTCAAATTTATGCTCTCATAAATGGTTAGAGCCTTTTGATGAAACACTATATTACTCCAACATGTTTTCCGCATCTAGTATTTTTCCCCAGCTTTTCTGCAGCCGGAATTCTAATGTGGCTATTATGGCAGGCAAAGTGATAGAATACATCACAGCACTACACATTTTATCATCATTCGTTGTTTTGCAGCAGAGAGTAGATTGCCCAGTTAAAGGGCATCCTGGATCTTGGGATCCTTCACTAGCTCCAGTGCAATGTAATATGTCAGCTTTGTTTCTAGAATTGGAGAGGTTCCTTTTCCATTTCCTTTTGGACAAGATGTTTGACCCCATAGAAAGGCTAGCAGTTATTGCAGATACAAAAATAAGTGCAACTAGAGCAGCTGCATGACACGATGGGGGAACACACGACCGACAACAGAAAGGGGTTTTGGAAAGAAATGGGATAGAAACTGGTGCTGAGTTGCAGGGGAGAGGAATGAAGAGAGAAATCAGCATTTAGCTGTTGGTATGAAGGAAGAGTCCCTTAAAAGTCCCTTAAGGAGACTTTTAAAAGTCTCCTTAAATCTTTACAGCATTTATGTGATAGTTATGCAGAGTGTGCTTTAGTTTGGGAAGATTCCTGTCTACAGGCAGAGAGCAATACAATTCTACTTTGAGCAATTCATTGTATCATTTTTGGTTTTCCGTGCCTGACAAGAAGAAGTCTTGACATATTTCTAGACCTTTGGAACCAATTGACTATGCTGCAAGGGTGAAATGCTCCAGGTTTGGCCAAACTGGTAGCGATGGCAGCCGGTGATTCAGAGAACCGGTAGCATGGCGGCCGGTGGTTCGGAGAACTGATGGTGATGGTGGCATGAGGCTCCACCCACCCATCCGTTCGTTGTTACTTCCTGGTTTTAACCAGGATGTAACCTGTTTTTTACCCTCTGTGCATGCACAGACAGATTTGCGCATGCGCAGAGGGTCCAAGTGCATGTGTGCACTTCCAAACTGGTTGGGAAGTTAAGTAGATGTCACTCATGCTATACTGGCAGAAATAATATAAGAGTGGTTTTTTTTCGTTCAGAAAGCAAATCCTTGAACCAAAATTATTAATTGCATAATAGCAAATCAGTATAAAGTTACTTTGCACAAGGCAGGCTGGGAAACCTACATAGAACTTTTCCAAGCATTCTGTGCTGAAGATTTTTGCTTTTAATAAAAAATATAATTATGGAAGAAGTGAAACTTCTGCCACAAAATAATATTTTGGAAATATTTTAAGACTTTGTCTTAAAAATTGGGACCATCTATGTTTTTTGCATAAATGCTGTATAAGCATTGTTTAATTGGATACTTCATTGTAACTAGAGACTGAGGTTGTTTACCAGATAGATAATATTTCTTATGTATAACAAAGATTGAAAAACTGGATATGTACACTCTTCTAAAATTCTATTGGAATCATTTGAATTATCTGTGAAGCAGTTTGTCCTGAGACAAGGGGGGGGGGGAAATCAAACTTTAAATACTATTATATGTTTTCATGTAACTTTAGAATGCTATCACATGTTAAAATCCTCTGTTGTCATAAAAGTAGCTTTTCTGCTAAAATGATTTTTCCGGTGAGACTTGTTTATCAGGACAACCTGGTCTACCCAAATATGGGACGGAGCATACTGTTTCCGCTTTCATCTTTCAGCCCCAATCCAGGAGCCTTTGCAGGCAGTCGATTCTGCGACAAACTATTTTTGTGTTAAATTTAAATTTACGGACAAAGAAATAAAGGGAGACTAGAATAGCTATTTCAAGCAGTTTAGCTCTCATCAGCTAGCCATACCCTTGTGGAATTCAAACCCAGGCCGCTTGCATATTAGGCAGCTGTAGTAACCTCTAGACCATGGGCTCCCCAATTCTGATAAACTTCATTATGTGTGTATTATCATATAATTGGAAAAATAAAAATGACAAGTGACTAGATTCAATAGAACCATTTTCCACACTTTTTTTTTTTTAGCTCTGCTAATAATCTTCCCAAAAGACAAGGATTACTTTCAGCACATCTTGAGAGTTAAAACATAGAATTTAAGGGTTTTGTGTGTGTGTGTGTGTATAGATGCAAAATGTATATTAGCATAGATACTGTGTATTGGACATTGACTTTGGCTAGCAGATGTCTTCGTTACAAAAGTTCACTAGGCAAAATATTTGTGAGCTGACACTCCATTCTTGGAGTGTATTTCTTGTTTACAGGCTTAGTAATTACTAGTGGTGTTGCTATTTATGTTTGTCTTTCAGGAAAAGCAGCGCAAGAACCTTTGCTTTAAATTATATATCTTAACACAAGTTAAAAAATGGAATATCACCCAGGATGAAACCCTCCAACCCACCCTCCCCAAAAGAAAGCAATTTGGAGCAGAGAATTTATAGTTGAATCTGTAGCTGGAAGATAAGAGGATGATTTACCAGCTGTAAAGATTTTCAGGAAGGGGTGAAAGCATCATGACTCTAAAGAGCACGCCAATTTTAACTACAATTGTTGGCTTTTGGCAAATTACACTGAATGATACTTTCAAGGTTCTCAATATTCCATGTGAATTCTATTTTTTAGACCAAGCATCTTCTACCCAAAAGCAAAAACTCTGTGTCAGATATTGATAAAAATGATAAGATTTTATCATTTTGTGCTAATCCCATGTGCTACAGTTTATTACTTTAATAAGTATTTTATTTTGTAACCTATTCTTTCTGCTTTCCCGCAGATATAAGAAATCTTTTAAAGAGAAATAACTAAGTTGTCTTTTCTTCTAACAATGAGAAGTGGTTTTTACTCATTAAATTTGTAACTCATTCAGAATCCCAGAAGGGCTCCTGCATTAAAGCTTTGGCAATATTCATATTTATTTAAATCTCAGCTCTGAGAATCTGTAAGGACCTACTTCAATGATCTTCCCAAGAAAGTAAAACTCTTGAAACAATTTACATTTCAAAAGGAACTTTTACTGAGAGATAGTGATTGCAGAGAAGTCAGGAGGAATCTGAAATTCAGACACAAAGCGCTAGGCTATTTTTCCCTTTCACCCCGCACCCGGATACCCTATGTCCATCATCAACCAATAATGTGCTGCAAAGATGTTTAGGAAATCTTCAAGGATAGATGGTGAGAAGAGTTGTCCTCAGGACACTGCGATCTTGGATACTCGGCCCAGACCAATCAAGAAGGAGTTGATGCAGATGGTGAGATCTCTCCCTCCCTTAAGCTCCCAAGCAGTTACAGCTACAGCAAAAGTGAAAGCATGCAAATTATGAGGCCCGTGATGCCTCCCCCACCACTCTTGTCAGAATGGCAGGGTTCTGACAAAGTCCTATTTTCATTGCAGACCGCATCGGGGATTATAAAAGTAATCAGAAACTGAATTGTCCTGAGTTTGTCACACACACACACACACACACACACACACACACACACACACACACACACACACGTGTGTGTGTATACAGTGTGTGTATATATACATATACATATATATGTATATGTATATGAATATAAGATAAATGTTTGTCATTTTTTTACTGTGAGCACACTGACTCACATTAAAAATGAAATTCTGTTACCTCTTCTCAAAAGAAAGTGTGAATATAATATACAAATTCACACACATACATTTTATATATACATATAAATATTAATCACTGTCCATTTTGAATACATGGTGGAAAGAGGAAACTTGAGAGTTTGCTATTGTATGGAACAAAACTGTGACTGAATTTGGATACCATGAAGCCTCCTCTCAGAAGGTAACAAGGAAAACAGGTCATGAAGAGGATGCATAGCATCCCAGACAATACTGCGGACCCCCCTCAAGCATCTTTTATATGCTATGTCCTGAATAGAAGGAAGTGAACGACCAATAATCTTTTCTGCCATCCTCACCACTTTCTGCACTGCCTTCCTGTCTGAAGCAATAATGCTTCCAAACCAGACAGTAATGCCATATGACAGGATCATCTCTCAATCATCCCTCTATAGAAAGTGATAAGGACAAAGAAAGATGTACTTTTCACATGCGACACAGGAAATGCAGGTGCTGCTGTGCCCACTTCATCAGTGTCTCACTGTTGAGCGACCAAGCTAACCTACTCGTTAGCTGCACACCCAGACACTTGATTCTGCTAACTACCTCCACATTAATCATTACTATACAGAGGTGTGTGGCCGTGGCTGCCTTTTCTGAAATCAACAATGATCTCTTTAGTTCCAGGGTGTCAAACTCATGGTCCACAGACCAGATGCACCATGCGATGGTCACACCCACCCCTGTTTTAGCAAAGGGGGAAAAAGTTGTGATACATCACATGACAACAATATGTCATCGCGAGTTTGACACCTCTGTTTTAGGTTTTCCTATGTTTAAAACGAGACTGGTGTTACACCAGTTCACCAAACCCTCTACTTCCTTGTGATAAGAACCTTAATCATCATCTTGAATAAGGCCCACTACTGTTGTATCTTCTGCATACTTCATCCGTGTACTTGAAGTAAAACTTCAAACAACCACCATTTTGCTGTACAGAAAAATACTATCGCTTTGAAATCGGATATTTTCCCTCTATAAATTACAACATTGCTATCTATGCATTTCTAAGAAGAAAATACAGGTCCTGGTTTTGCAACATACTTTTATCTCTTCTACGTATCTCAGATGGCAATTAATAATAGTTTTAATTTGGAAATGAAGCCATTTTTTTATGCTTCAGTATTGTTATTCTAAATGCCATGCAGAAGGGCTCATAATAAATTTCAGGGCATTTTTAAAGGAAGGGAAGGATGTCTAAATACATACATAAATACATAGGGCAAAGAGCTTTACTTCCTACAGGTCATTTGAGGATTTAATATGCTTGGCAGTGTGGTAGAAAGAACTTCTTTAAAAGAAAAAAGCTGATTTTTAAAAAATGACAAAAAGGAGAGGTAGGACTTCTGGAAACCAACAATCTGCCCTGAAATCTGAATAATCCTCACAAGTAGTTGCCCTAATTGAAGTAGTTTGATGTTTATTTCCTCCAGATAGTCAAGTTCAATCATCTTCTTAGCACTCTGCCAAAGCCAATGCCAGTAAAGCTGATCAGAAAAATCTCACTATACAATTGGTAGTAGTAGTAGTGATGACTGGGGTGTACAAAGGGCAGGAATTTAATTAACATGAGCTTTTGACCCAAACTGACTGGGCATTTGAGAAGTAGTTCTGTGTGTGACCCTGTTCTTTCTTGTAAATTCCTAGTTGATTTATTTTTTTCAATTCCTCAATTCTTTTTTTCAATTCCAACTCCAGTTCATTCTTGATGCTTCTTTCACTGACTTTCCATATTCCTTTCCTCACTTCCTTTCAAAATGTGTCTGTGATTTCTTTAGTTTGGTTGACAATAATTTTTCAGTTGAACTGGTTTTTAATTAACTCAACTCCAAATTGCTAAAATATGAATCATTTGGGAGTGATTAAATAAATATCCAATCTACATGAAATTAAACATTCAATGAATTCATTAAAATGAGATCATGTCATTCTAGCCCATGAACAATAATTAGTTCCATGTCAGGCCCAACAAAACAAGAAAGACACATGGTGATTCTTCCACACAGAGTTCATTGTTCCACACCTGGAGACAGACTCTTGCCAAACTGAAGCACTCTACTATCTGCATCTGCCATATATATTTAGTTATGCACTTTAGATGCATATAAGGACAGATATTCCTAGCATGTATTAGTTGCTAGAGGAGAGAGTCAAACTAGATGACAAATAAAGCATCTATGATTAGATCCCTGATAATTCTTTTAAAATATAACAATAGTTGTTGTCTGTGAGGCCTCTTGCAAAAGAAAGATAGTCTATGAATTCTGACAATATATTTCTAATGTTAAAATAATTTCCCTCTATTTCCCTGTTTCTTTGTAAATGAAATGCTGTGCTACTTTTAGCATTAGGAACTACTCTTAAAAAGTTTTCATGCTTGAGTTGTAACCATCTCTGCAGCTGTTTATCTTTATTTTACAGATTGCTAAAGCAGAAATAAATGAGTTCATTAAAATGAGATCATGTAACTCTATCTCATGAACAATCACTAGTTACACCTACTACATAAGACCCCAGATTTAAGAATTGTTGATAAGAAAACAGTCAGGATGGTAGAAACAGAAACAGTACAATTCTGGACATAGATATGGGATGAACCAACGAAACACAACAAGGACACAGCTTGGTTAAAAGAGCTGGATAAGAATAAAAAAGTTGAAAAAGCAATAACAGCAGAGGGGTGCAATCAAAGGGGCAGTCATGAGCATACAGTCAAAGTCCCATACCTTTTGACATGATGGTGAGCTTGACACATATACAAAATGAGTGGTTTCAATTGCATCAGCTTGTGTACAACTTTGATTTTTTACATCCTTCCTGTGGATGCCTCTGCCATGAATTTAGGACCAGGTGCATTTGTTTTGCTATGGGCCTCTTTCACATGAATGTTAGAAGCAGACAAATCTGAAAGCAATTATTTGAGGGAAATTGGAGAGTCCTGTAATATCCTAATGTATTCTTCTGAAGAATCAGTACAGCAAGACAGATAGTGAGAAAATGCAAATGCAACAGTAGTACACTCCCTGACTTATTTTCCTGTCTTCTAGTTCAGCTCCTAGTCATCCATTTATGTCTGAAAATTTGTTTCTTCACTGGTATTCTGGACCCTTGTTTCCATCCCAATTATATACCAGATAGGTATTATACAATGACACCAATTTATTCATTGGATTTTATGGCGGGTCCAAATGCCATTCACCTTCATTGCTGTAACACTCCAGTCTTTTCCCATTTTTATAATTTTTCTTTCCAGAGAAAACCAATCAAAGACAGAAAAATGTCATAACTACACAGTGTATGTGAGGATCTTTGGTGCTCTCTGAGTTTGATGGTTTTCTTCCAGACGTTTCATTGCCAATGTAGGTAACATCATCAGTGCTAGTAGAGACAGTGTCTTGTGAAAGTATTATAATTTACTCAAAATCTTGAGCTCGGCCATTGCAAGACTTGATGGGCAATTCCTCTGCCTCTTGTCTTTCCTCTCCATCCAGGGAAGGGAATTCTTCCTTTCCGGCTCCTGGGTGGGCCAGTCTACCAGCAGCTGCCTTTCCTTCAGGGATTGTTTCTTCTCACTAGACCAATGTTGTGAATTTTTTGAGCTCACCGTGTCAAAAATTCAGAAAATGCAGGATTATTATTTTTTAAATGTAGCAGCCCATCAGCCCAGAATGAAATATCTACTAGAATGTAAGAAGCATGCAATGTGAGTGCAAATAAGAAAAGAAAAAGACAAAAAGACGGAAGTGTTACAATAATGGAGGTCAATGGCATTTGAACCTGATATAAAATTCTATGACTGAAGTAGTGTCATTCTACAATAAGAGCTACCAAATATATTGGATTGGAATAAGGGGTCCAAAATACCAGAGAAAGCATTTTACTACTTTCTTATGTTTTTTTAAAAAAACCTTCCAGTAAATAGAAAGCTAGCATTGCAGGGTAGAAAAGCTAAAGCTGTTACTACTTTTTGTGTTCATTTTAACTTTTTGGAGAGTTTTTACCATAAACAAGGAAGGGGAGAATGAAAAAAATATAATCCACTCAATAGAGTGCTTTCTAATGTGAATGAATTAGGCTATGCACTTAGAAAATGTGATATCTGCTTTAGGAAAGTATAAGCAGCTTTCTCCAACCAGAGAAGTGAAATGAAATGGAATGGAGTGGAGGAGAGGAGAGGAGAGGAGAGGAGAGGAGAGGGGAGAAGAGGAGAGGGGAGGGGAGAAGATTATTTATTGGCTAAGTGTGATTGGAAACACAAGGAATTAGTCTCCAATGCATAAGCTCTCAGTGTACATACAAACAACAAAGTATATAACCATAAGATACTAATAGGAAAAGATAGTAGAAAAGATCCCTTGGTGCCAGTCTAACACTTTATCATCACATGAGGTCTCCTTCGTTGGTCTACAAATTGGGAGACTTTCAGATTAGTGGCTATTAAGGGCAGGACTGAGAGGAACATAATGTCCTGTTTTCATAATTTTACTAAGAATTACCTAATATCACAATATATGTATAAAGACAAATGAGAAAAAAGGAAAAACAATCTGTCCAAAGAAGATGTCCAAAGATCTGTCCAAAGGAAACCTTCCACTTCATCTCCAGCAAACATATTCAACGTTAACGATTTATCACTGTCTACTTAAATTGCAACCCAAAACATCTTCATTTCACACCTCACCCAGTTTTCTATAAACTCATCTCTAAATCTTCAGCTCTCCTTATTGTTCTACCAAGTTCCAGTAAGAAGTATTTGTTGAAGTTTGGTGGAGCAACACCCACAGTGTAATTTACTTTCCAAACACAGAAATCTCTCCAGTTCTGCTCATTCACCACTGCACCACTTTTTCACTCTCAATTGTGCGTATTTCTCCAGACATCTCCTTGCTTTCTTCAGGGACACTAATTTTTCAATTTTTCTTGTTACTTCATCCTCTGATTCCACCAAACGCATCAGCAGGATTTTGTATTTACTTTTCTACCAGTATTGAAAAATAGATAAAACTCTGAGTAGCTTTCATTCAGCTAATCAGCTTGCTTTGCTTTTCCTTTCTGAGGTCACACCTCATAACACTGCTTACAAGTGCATGAGCCCATAAAGGAGAAGTAAACTTACAACTTTTTGGTGGGCTGAATGATAGCTATTCACCTGATCTTTTATGTCTGTGTGGATGCTTTACTTAGTTACTGTGTCAGCGTTCCAAATTAGGCTCTCTTCCAGTGCTGACATAACAAGATGAACTTTTACCTAGTTTTGTATGCACAGATAGTGTTTCCTGGGAGACGAGGGTGGGGGTTACATTCCTGTGAAAAGAACGTGCCGGGAGGTAGAGATGGATCTGCATGATGGCCAATGGGACATTGGGGTTGGAGAGCAGAAGAGGAGGGGGTTGGAAGGAGGGGCCAGTTGGGCTGCAATTAGAATCAGGAATGTCGGCTATTTCTGTTCTTAATAAAAAGTGATTTATTAGAGACTCTGCGCTTGATAATGGAACTTATTTAAGACAGAACCGAAACCTGACATACTGAGGATTGGTTGGTTAATTTGCTTTTGTTTTATTTAACTTTATTTACATAGTTTAGGTTTGTTTTATTTTATAATATTTGTTTATTTATTCATCTATTTACTTATATCACACTTATTTACATATACTATTTATTTATTTATTTAATAAATATCATATTTAATAAATTTGTTTATTTAGTAGTAGTTTATTTTAGCTTACTTAGGATTTACCTTATTTCATGGACACTTTCCTCTATTATGCAGGGGAAGCCCTCTTTGAGGTAAGAGATCTTCAGTTTTATTTATATGTTTACTTCTCAACTTCCATGTCTGACTCTAGGATTTAGAGTTCAAAAAGGTAACACGACAGATAACATGACATAAGTAATGGGATCTGGAACGAACTATATTAAAATTGGATAATGAAGTAAAATAGGAATCAAAGGAATCTAGGAACAAGCTGAACCTTCTCTAGTGCTAAAAAGGGGTATAGGATAGTGGAGTGACAATATTCACCAACTGTTGTCTGCTGGGTGCTTCATCCTTATGGCCCGTAACCACGACTAATGGCCAATGCAGCTTAGTGTGTCATGAGAATAGAACACAGGCTATTTGTTTGTTTTCATATTTAAGAACTGCCCATTTCCCTCTCAGAAGTCAGGGGGGTGGGATGTCTCCGTCCATCTCTCTCTCTCTCTCTCTCTCTCTCTCTCTCTCTCTCTCTCTCTCTCTCTCTCTCTCTCTCCATTAACAAGGATAGTGTTTCTCAACCTTGGCCACTTGAATATATGTGAATTTCAAATCCCAGAATTCTCTCTCAGCATGAATTCTGAGAGTTGAACTCCACATCTCTTCAGATGAACAAGGCTGAGAAATACTGAACTAATGGCACTAAAGTTGGCCACTGAGATAGGTTTTTATAAGAAAAAGAAAGATTATGCGGCAATGCTTGGTTTTCTGCCCTAAAAACATTGTGCAATCTTTGCAATAGTGGAGAATATCTATGCAATTTGCAATCTGTGCATTGTACAATCTTATCGGGCATATTATGCATTTATCTCATTGGCCATCTTAGACCAAGCCCAAAAATGTTACAGAATTCCTGGAAGCCGGGCACACTAACAAATTGGCGATCAATAGACACACAAACATAAACATCTACACACTGAACAAAAGAGACAATCAACAAACAAAAAAGAATGAAAAGACCAGTGGTGGGATTCAACCGGTTCACACCACTTTGGCCGAACCAGTTGTTAAATTGCTGGCTGGCCCCGCCCCACCCCTTCCAGAAGTCCCCACGTGCCTCATTTTGACTGCCAGGTAAGTGCAAGGAGGCCTACTAGGCCCAAAATGGGGTGTAGGGGGATGCGGTGTGGCCCCCTGCGACCCGTTTTTGCTCCCAGGAGGCTGGAGGGAGGTCTACTAGGCCCAAAACTGGTGCAGGGGGGGCCCCCCGTGATCTGTTTTTGCTCCCAGGAGGGCACAGGAGGCCGAGTGCTGCCTGTCACACCCCTGGCCACATCCACCATGGCCATGCCCAGCCAGCCAAGACCAAAATACCTCCCCACGAGAATCAACACTCAGATGAGCATAAACACCAAGATTAACATTGGAAGAATAATCAAGAAGCAGAGAACAGTTACGATACAATCTGGCAAATTTTGTAGCCTATGAAAATCACACCAACTTTCACAAAGACATCCCCTCCCCAAATGAACAAATAAACAAATAAATTCCCAAGCAAATTTGGTTTTAGCTGATATCACATCATCCTAATCTAACTTTACAGAAAACTATCTATTATGTGCTGCTAACATTTCCAGAAATGTATGAATGTATAAGTTATATATATATATATATATATATATATATATATATATATATATATATATATTTGTTTTCTCAGGTTTTCGCGGGTGTTTGTA
This sequence comes from Pituophis catenifer annectens, assembly GCF_029215685.1. Taxonomy (NCBI): domain Eukaryota; kingdom Metazoa; phylum Chordata; class Lepidosauria; order Squamata; family Colubridae; genus Pituophis; species Pituophis catenifer. The sequence continues at coordinate 129,093,051 of NW_027256881.1, forward strand.
TGTAGGTCTTTGGTTATTCGGGTCTTCTCCCACGTAAAATTGGAAGTGTCTTGGCGACGTTTCGACGAAGTCTCATTCGTCATCTTCAGGCTGGAAGCACGAAGCCGAGAACACCAGCCTGAAGATGATGAATGAGACTTCGTCGAAACGTCGCCAAGACACTTCCAATTTTACGTGGGAGAAGACCCGAATAACCAAAGACCTATATATATATATATATATATATATATATAAATAATATCAGTATGATCCAGCATGCAACACCCAGACAGAAGAGAAATCAACAAGAGGAACAAAACAATGGGAAAGCCATCTTGCCCTATATAAAAGGAACAATGGATAAAATTAGCAAAATATTGCATAGACACAACATCAAAACCATATTTTGCACAGATAGAAAGATATCGTCTATTCTGAGAAACCCTAAAGACAAAATAGAATTAGAAGATCAAGGAATATACGAAATCCCGTGTGCTTCCTGCCCTCAACATATATTGGACAGACCAACAGAAGAATGAGTGTGCGCATTGAGGAACTTAAAAACTCAGTACAAAAGAAAGAACACACATCATCATTAGTACAACACATAAATGCCACAGGACATAATATTAATTTTAATAACACAAAAACAGTTGCAAAAATAGAACATCTCAATGGCAGAATAATCAGAGAGGACATTGAAATAGAGAAAATGCCATATTGTATGAATAAATGTGATGACACTTCCCGACTGCCTACTATTTGGAAACCTGCTCTCATAGACAGACAAATCTTAACAGAAAATATAAAACATAGATCAAAGGTTCATCAAAATGCCTGTGTTGCCACCAGTTCCAGCATAATTTATCCATTGACCCACAACCAAACAACAGCGCTTCCACCCAATCAAAATACAGCTACGTCATCAGCCAATCAGAATACAACAACACTGTCGACCAATCAGAATACACCTTTGCCTCTTTTCATAGAAAAACGTCAGTTACGATCACACAGTTTGCCCATAAGCACCAAACCGAGAACATCAGCCAGAAGATGATGAATGCGATTTCGTCGAAACGTCGCTACTACCCTTTTAAGGATATGTTTACAATTACACGGGAAGAAACCCGAGATATTAACTGTACACACACACATATATATATATGAACTCAAATCAAATTTTAATATAGTTCCTTTCAGATCCTAGTTTTGAAAAATATAATAGTTTCTTAGAAGAATTATATGGATTATTTGCAAGAATAATATTGTTTTCAAAAATCTATTTGAAACTAGAGAATTGCATTTTTATTCTTACAGACTTACAAACAGAGGGAAGGACAGCAAAATAATTATTTTCAGCAGCTGCATTTGTTGTAAGCCTGTTTGCTGCTAAAAATCCAAATTCACCATATTTTGTCCCAATTACAAAAATCAACATTTTGCTTAGACAAAGCATATATAAATTACTTTGAAAACTAGGATATGAAGATGCTACAATGTAAGATTGACAATAGATCGATGTAGTTACCTTCCTTTTCAAAATGTGGCTTTATAGCAGTGGTGGGTTGCTACCGGTTCACCCCGGATCGGGAAAACAGGTAGCGGTGGTGGTGGGAGGCTCCACCTACCCACCTGAACGCTTCTGTGCATGCGCAGAAGCATCATGCGCACGAGTGTACAAGTGGCCATGAGCAAACTGGTAGCAACGGGATTTGCAACCCACTACTGCTTTATAGCCCAAGCAATTTGCCTACTGCAAAGTGCTTTAGGATGAACAGTAAGAAAGCAGCCAAACCGCATTGCAACTGGATATGACTCCAGCCAGAAATAAAGCTCTCTCCATCATTATCAAGCTCTGGAAAGTTGAATGAAGAAGCATTAAAAGTCGGGGAAGCGTAGCTTGGAAAAGGATAGAGGGAAGACAGGACAGCTTTCTGGGTCTTGTAGTTCTTTCTTTAATAGCACTTTGATAAAGAATGAGCTTAATTCACCCCTTTGTCTTCCTTTGGCAGTCCTGTCTCCAGAAATACAGGAAAAATCAGAGAGACAAAGGTGAATAACCAACTATGTTGTTTGTATGGGTACCTGTAGCAGGAGTGGGGATAGAAGGGCACTCCTTCCTCTAAACCACAGGGGGGGGGACCCTTCTTTCAGAAGTACTATTTTAGGGAGAGGCTCTGAACTCCCTTTAAGTTATTGGGAGGAAAGATGCAAAAAATCTGTTTCCCTGCATTGCATTTTAAATGGACTGTGCCATTTGTAATGACCAGTTTTAATTTGGTGTGTCATTGGTGATTTAATATGCAATGTCTTTCATGAATATTGTGTAATAGTACAAGTGTTTTTCCATAAAATACAGAACAAGAGGTGAGAGAAATATGGATTATTCCTGTAAAAAGTATACCCTGAGCTACACCATTTTAAGTACAGTACTGTTAAGTACTGTTAAAGACCAACTTAGAAAAAATATATTAGTTGGCTAAAAAAAAATGCTATGATAAGAGATGTAAGTAATTCACTTCCCTTACAATCCTGTTTTAGCTTTCTCTTTTTGTTTGTTTATTTGTATTCTATGCTTACTGAATGTTTCTTATAATTTCTGCATCTTAGCTGGAGGAGAAGAACAAGTTCTTGACAAGCGAAATTGAAAGCCTTGTGAAACAAAACAAATACTTGAAGGAGAAACTCCTTCAAAGTCAAGGAAGTGAGTATAATTTCAACTTAACAACATTTTAATTACTTTCCTTTTAAAAAGAAAGTGATTTATTTCTTATTAAGTTTAGCTTTACAAGTACTAGTTATTTTGTTATTTTTTGCCAGGGCCTGCCTAAGAGGAAGAAGACCTTCCAAGTGAGAAACAACCGACTGGAAAAAGACCAAGGAAAATACATGTATGATATATAAATAAGGACATGGAATTGTATTAGTAACTTAATTAGTGGAATAAATAAGTGGAAATGCTGTGAATGTAGCATATGTAGAATTCAGTAAGGCATTTGACAAAGTAGACCACAGCCTATGTCTTCCTAAGATAGTGGGATAATAGTGTGGGATAGACAGTGCCACCACCAGATGGCTTTGCACTTGGCCGACCAACCACACTCAGCATGTAAGGCCTCAGTGAAACTACATCTCCCTGGAGGGAAGCATGCAGTGAGGTACCTCAAGGTTCTGTCTTGGGCTCCTCAATATCTTCATCAATGAGCTAAATGAAGGGATAGAAGGGGACCTGATCACATTTGCAGGAAAAAAACAAATGCACACTATAGGCAGTTACTGGCTCAATAGTAGCAACTATGGGAGGGATCTAGGTGTCCTAATGGACTAACACTTAACTATGAGCCAGCAATGTGCTGCAGCTGCCAAAAAAAGCCAATGCAGTTCTAGGCCACCTCAAGAAAAGGATTGCATCAAATTCACAAGTGATAGTACCGCTCTATACCACACTAGTGAGGCCACACCTGGAATGCTGCATCCAGTTCTGGTCACCACAATACAAAAAAGATGCTGAGAGTCTAGAAAGAGTGCAGAAAAGAGCAACTAAGATGATAAGAGGTCTGGAGGCTAAATTCTACGGTGATCGGTTAAGGGAGCCTATCAAAGAAAAGGTTAGGAGTGGCATGATAGCTGTCTTCCAATATTTGAGGGGCAGTCATACATATGAGGGGGTTGACATATTCTCAAAAGCACCTAAGAGCTCGACAAGAAGCAATGTGTGGAAGCTCTTTAAAGTGAATTCCTATCTGGAACTAAGAAATTTCCAGATAGTGAGAGCAATTAATCAATGGAATAGCTTGCCTGCCGGAGTGGTGGGTTCTCCATTACCGGAGGTTTTTAAGAAAAGTCCATTTATTCAGGATGGTATAACAATTCCTGCTTTAGGCAGGAGATTTAACTAAAAGACCTCCAAGGTCCTTTCCAGCCATATGATTCTAGGTGAAGGAAATGCATTCAGTTTTAATCAGACAGAGAAGCTACACTGTGGGGTCCTTGGTGCTCTCTGAGCTTGGTGGTTTTTTTGCAGATGTTTCATTGCGCAACTTAGTAACATCAGCAGTACACCTTTATAGCCAATTATTCTTCTTTTACACTCCTTTCCCCCAGGCTGCAAATGAAGAAGGAGCTGGCAGTGATTAAGAGTAGTGTGAAAAACTAAAAGCGGAAATTCAGTGTTTCCATCAAGAAATGGATCAACTGAAAATTGTAAGTATTTTACATAGTAGTAAGAAATTAGAACAATCTCACTAAGTAAAATTATAAAATGGATTAAAAGTTAAATTCTGATCGTGCTTCATCAATTTTATTTTACAGGAAATAGCAAAGGAGACCCAAAAACATAAAATACTCCAAGAGGCTATTGAGAAAAATATATTAAAAAATGTGTAAAATATTCAATTCCATATGCCTCAGAAGAAATAGAAAACCCAAAGACAATGGTAAGATTTGTCCTTCCGTTTGTGGGAGAGAAATAAACATGTTTCATTTGATGACTCTCTACTTTGGAAAGTCACAATTGGGAATGTCATCTCTTCATCCTCCCTCACTAGAATTTTATAACATTTTAGCAGCATGCTTTCTTTGAATAGATCAAAAATAGTTCTTATAAAAATCCAGCTCCTTTGTATTATTCGATACAATAATATTTTTCATGGCAAAATAAGCAGTTGTAAGTAAATGCAAGGTTAATAAAATGCATTTTTCCTAAGGTGACATAGCATAAAAACCATGAAAAATCCAGATAATTCTGTTCTAAAATATTTGTTTAACTCTTTTCAGATTCTGCTGGATCCTCATATAAGACTTATGAATGTTTTGAAAAGGTAAATAATACATTTTAAGATATTGTGTATTTTTATTCAGTAGAAAAGATATCATACAAAATTCAGTAGTTAAAATAAAATCAATTTTGTAACACAATGTTTACTGTTTTACAGCACCTTGGGATCAGGAGCCACAAAGTGGCCTATTACATCACTGATGAAAGAGATGAGCAATCCCGCCAAAGGATAGAAATAGAAGATAAGTATTAGGATAGTTTTTTGTTTCACTCTTTTTAATAAATTTATCATGTTTGAGTATTTCATGGTTAGCTTACATTTTGTTACATATCTGCATTTTTGCTACCACAGTGAAATCATCCATCATCAAAACGCAACACAGCAAGAAGATACCCTTGAACCAATTCCAAGATTATTCCCAGGACTTCCCAGGTATACCTATTCAAAAACATTTAACCAAATATGATATTGTCAAAGATGAAATGCCATGTTTCTTGGACAAATGTGAAATTACGTAAAATATAATTTCACATATAAAAATTGAAATTACTGAGAGGACATTATTTCATAGAAAATTCACATAGGTGTCATGAAAAAAAAATGAAAAAAAATTCTCTGTAAATTTTTCAAGGTGTTTTTCTGAGATTTTCAAATTCTGCAGAATTCTATACCAAGATCAAAAAAGAGCCACAGATGACCAATAATTGGGGTACGTCATTCAGCCATGAAATACGAGATTTTAGACATCATGCAGTCTCTCGTGCATTAGAAATAGAATTTAGATGGCTTGACTTGATATGCTGGGCTGAATGATTCCAAAAGCAAATGTGATGAAAAATCTTGCTAATTTTCTGCCTGCTAATTTCCACCAAAAAATTATTCACCAGCTTCAATTATTGTTTATTTTAATGTGGCTAGTTTTGATTGGACAAAAATGCTATTTCATAAATAATTTAATGTGTTAGTTTTTTTATTGAAATGCTTATTTTTGTTCAAAAAAGGAACATGTTGTTTGTCTTCAAATGCAGTCTTTAAATACAGGATTGAACTAATGTGATTCTCTTTTAACCTACTTGTTTTTAATCTAGTTCAGTGAATATTTCAACTTCAAAGACACCTGCAGTCGTTTTTTGGGACTCCCTCTGCTCCTTACTTTACCCAATCAGGGACAACCAGAACGGGCTGGATTGCTGTGGCTAACAAATGCAGTCTATGATCGGAGCCTTGATGAGTTGAAGGGGCTCATGAGGGTAAATTAAATCATGGACTATGTTGTTGGATATGTATATCTCCAGAAGGGTCACCTAAGTCAAATAGGCCATGCGTTAGCCCAGACTAACACTTATTCCATCCACCAACCCACATTGGACTAGTGCAGCAGATTATAGTCTATTCTTTCAACATGTCAATACATCATCAAAAGCATCATCAAATACAATATCAAAAACATTTCCCAGTGGCCTTAGTGCAACTAGCCACAGCAGCGGGAAAATCTACCCAAAGGCAGAGGTGCTAAGAATCACTGAGCTAAATCAGTAGCTGAAGCAGTTGGGGGGGGGGGGGGAGAGAATTGCTTATTGACTGCACTTTTTATGATTTTTTTTAAATTTGTTTCTTTTACTTTTTACTATTTTTTAAAAAGTTCTTTAAGTATGTATATACAATTCTTTTTTGTTTTTCCTTTGCTCGCATGTCTTAATCAATAATATATATATATTTTAGAAAATCAAGAGATGTTGGATTACAGCCTTTTGCACACAAAAAAATAGACTTCAGGTCAAAAGACTTACTATTAAGCACCAGAAAGTCAAACATATGGCTCCAAACCATTCATAGAATTGATTATTATAGATCAGCTATGGATGTCTGCTATGAATTATGTCATCCATTTATTGAAATATATATGCCTGTAAATGTGCGTCTTGTAGGTTTTTGTTTCTCCTCTTTTACTTTTTTCTCCCTTTAATTTTTGTTTGTTTTTGCATTCAGTTAGTTTTTAAAAATCTATTCAGGCTATCATTGTTTATCCAGACTTCCCTAATTTGGTATAGGTTGGGCAGCATTTTTATTGTGAGGTCTCGCCACAATGAACATTGTGTACTAGATACAACAAACCAGCTAAAAACTCAATTTTAGATTGTTGCATAAACCCATCAGTGTGTGGTATGAATTAAATAATGGCATCATCATGACTCAGCTTATAATAGAATACAACTAGTAATATGGACACCAAACTGTTTTCAGGAAATACATGTTTCATATAAAATGTATGGTATATATTTATAAATGTCCACTTTAAGCATGGGAGAATAGTCTGTTGTGTTAACTTCACCTGCCACTGATGACAATGGCATCATATTTCAAAGTGCCAAACTTCATATCTGTCAGTGTATAAGATGTATCATGAACTGGAATAGACATGATAACAGGTCAGCCAATGGGGACTGTTTGGTGACTCAGTTTGGAGCGTGGGCATGGCTTAGCTTGACTGTTATGTAAGACTTGGTTTGTCCTTGCATTATTGCCCCTGTAGCGGGTGAAATCCAAAATTTTTCCCTACCGGTTCTGTGGGCATGGCTTGCTGGGTGTGACAGGGGAAGGATATTGCAAAATCTCCATTCCCACCCCACTCCATGGGACGGATACTGCAAAATCTCCATTCCCACCCTAATCTGGGGCTAGCCAGAGGTGGTATTTGCCAGTTCTCAGAACTACACAAAATTTCCGCTACCGGTTCTCCAGAACCTGATAGAACCTGCTGGATTTCACCCCTGCCCTGTATTATATTGCTTCTGTGAATATAGCTTCTGTGATTATTTATTCTGTACTTCTGGATTCTGAGTTCTGGTTCTGGCTTCTGCTGTATGTATGGTATTGTATATAAAGAAGTTTCTTATATAAATGAATCGTGCTGAATTGTTTACTTGTGTGCTGGTTGGATTGCTGCAAACTCTAACAGTATCCCCACACTCCCGCTGTTCCACACAGGCTGCAACTGCACCCCAATGATTGCTAGTATCACGAGGCAGCACCAGCCATGATCGAAGCACAACATCCGAGTGTAGGTGAAGGACGGGTAAATCACTGAAGTCCCTGGTAAAACATGGCAGAAATTTGGGATGAAGTTGAGAGCCCAGGAATGCCCCTCAATGGACACAGCCATCTGTTGCCTGTAATAACCACAGCTAGCTGGTGCCTGAGGATTATATTTGTTAGGCCTGGGAAATTTTGCACATGCACACTTGCATGACAGACTTCTATGATATATTTTGGGGGAAAGCATCCAAACTGATCTCCACTGGGCCATTGGCAGAGGTCAGTGGGACTGCTGGACTTGAAGGATGTCATGTGGTTACGCATCATGACCCACACCCCAATTCTTTACTGATCTGTGACATCAAAAGAGGATTTATATTGTCCTTTTTTGAAACTGTCCTATTGATTCCCTGACAGGATTTGTAAAAGAGAGGAATTATTTCGTAGTGTTTTTTTATCCCCTAAAAGAAATGCTTTTTATGGGAGAACAGAGTTTCCAATTAGTAGTGTTTATTAGCCATGCAACCTCAGTTGACCAATATCCAAGTGGAAAACAATGCCCTAATCAAGGAACTATTGAAGACAAAACTACAGCTCCACCAACACTGGCAGGGTAAGCTACTGTATATAAACAGGGAGCCAACTCCACTCCCTTCTAGCAAGGAAGATGTTAGCTGGTCATGTAAGGAACCATGTTCAGAGAGCACCAAGGACTCGACAGATCATCTTTGAGCAACATATATGGTCATCTACTGGCATCATGTGCATGTGTAATCAGTTGTAAGTAGAAGCCTTAATATTCAGAGTAACTGTTCCTGAGCTATTCAAGGTCAATAGCAAAAATAAGCAAAGAACAAAATCAACCCAAAAAGCAGGGCTCACAATATACTATAATGAGATAAAAAAAGAATGACGTGGAAAAGGAAAAGGAAAGGAAAAAATCCTAACTTATATGGACTTCAAGTGAAGTCCTATGTAAGCTATTATAAGTTTTATATAGTCCCATATAAACACTTTATTTATTTACCTATTTGCTTATTTAACAAATTTATATAGCTGTCTATATTGCCCAAAGTGATGCTAGGCAACATGCAAAAGATTAAAAAAAAATAAGAATATAAAAATAGCAAATACAGATAAAACTGGAAATCTTGTCGTTGAAGGAAATAAAAATGTTTCCAATAATGAAACCATCTAGATAGGTCTTTGGTTCCAAGAAAACCCCAGTATCAGGCCTAAACCCTCAAAGGACACAGGGAAATCCAATTGGATTCAATCTTTTATTTGCTACAACTAATGGATAGCATCCTGCCAAAGCTGAGCTTTACCTTCTAATTATGAAATAAACCCTGGGAAAGTCTAAGAGTGAAGCTACCTTACTCTGAACCTCTTCCCTGCTTCCCCATCTAGCTCAGGGCTGTGAAGTCTCTTGATCTAGGTCTCTTTCTGGGAAAACTCTGTGCTGCCCAAACTCTCCCTCACTGCTCCTTCAGGTGCATATGCCATCACACTCAGTCCTGGCCCAATAATGTTACAAAGAACAATACCTAACTATATACATTTGTGTAATTAAACTTGTATATATATATATATATATATATGTCAAAATATGAAGTGTGCCACATTCCTCCCCCCTGACTCCTCCTTACCTTTCTGACTCTGCCCACTGTATATATATATTGTATATCACTGTATTCTTAAGCCTTTTTCAAAAATCGAAAGAGATGGGATTGACTTAATCTAGGGAAGAATATTCAGTACGGAGGGCATCACAATTGAGAAGACATGTGTCTCGAGACCCACCAAATGTAAATCCATAGCCTCCCTGAAGCTCATTCAAGAGGAATGGGCAAGTACAGTGTGATGGAGCAAGAGCCATACTGTAATTTACACAGACATCTCTCCAATTCTGCTCATTCAACTCTGCACCATTTTTCCACCCTAAATTGTACATATTTCTCCAGAGATCTCCCTGCTTTCTTCAGTGGCACTACTTTTCTATGGCTTTTTTCTTGTTAGTTCATCCTCTAATTCCACCAAACGCATCAGCAGGATTTTGTATTTACATTTCTGCAAATATTGAAAAATAAATGAATTCCTGAGTAGCATTCATTCAGCCATCAGTTGACTTTGCTTTTCCTTTCTGAGGTCAAGCCTCATAATACTGCTGACAGGTAGATGAGCTTACAAAGGTGAAGTAAATACAACTTTTTGATCAGCTGAATGAAAGCTATTCACCAGAACTTTTATCTCTGTGTGGGTGGTTTACTTAGTCAGAATTGGCTGATTAATTTGCTTTTGTTTTTACATACCTTAGGTTTACTTTACTTTACAGTATTAGTTTGTTTATTCATTTGTTTGCTTAATATCATACCTGTTTGTTTATTTATCACACTATTTATGTATTTATCATATCATATTTAATATATTTGTTTATTTAGTTAGGATTAGTGTAGTTTAGCTCACTTAGGGTTTAGTTTAACTCCATCATGGAAACTTTCCTTTATTATGCACGAAAAGTCCTCTTTGAGGTAAAGGATCTTTAGTTTTATTTATTTACTTGTCAGCTTGCATGTCTGACTCTAGGATTTAGGATTCAAAGAGGTAAAACAACAGTTAATATGACATAAGTAATGAGATCTGGAAGGAACTATATTAACATTTGATAATGAAGTAAAATAGAAATCAAAGGATTTTGTCAGTGGTTTGCTCTCCAAGCTCATTTCAGTTTAGTTTCTGAATGTTTCGTTACTAGACTAGGTAACATCAGCAGCAGGACTGTCTTGTCCTATTCTTCTTAGCTTATAAATACCATGTGTGGCAGTTGGATCAGTTGGTCGTTTGGTTGGTTGTTCGTTTAGAACTATATTTAAATTCTGAGCAGCTGATTGGTTCTTTTGTTGATTGGTAGTTCGAATGGTCTGGTTTCTTATATATTTATATGCCTTTATGTAAGTCAATATGTTTGTTAATTGCTCCTTTGGTAGAATACTAGGCCTCAACAAATTCATGGCAGGTGCTAGTATGGCCAATGATTTTTGTTCCTTCCCAATCAATCTGGTGGTGTTCGTTCATGTTCAATTAGGAAGGAACAAAAATCACTGGCCATGCTAGCACCTGCCATCCATGTTAATTTGTTAGGGTTTAGTTTAGTTTAGTTAGGGTTCAGTTTAGTGCCATCATGGAGACTTCCCTTTATTATGCAGGGAAAGCCTTCTTTGATGTAAAATATCTTCAGTTTTATTTATTTACTTGTCAACTTACATGTCTGACTCTAGGATTTAGGATTCAAAGAGGTAACACAACAGATATTGTGACATAAGTAATGGGATCTGGAAGGAACTATATTAACATTTGATAATGAAGTAAAATAGGAATCAAAGGATTTTGTCAGTGGTTTGCTCTCCAAGCTCATTTCAATTTAGTTTCTGAATGTTTTGTTACCAGACTAGGTAACATCAGCAGCAGGATTGTCTTGTCCTATTCTCCTTAGCTTATAAATGCCTTGTGTGGCAGTTGGATCAGTTGGTCGTTCGGTTGGTTGTTCGTTTGGAACTATATTTAAATTCTGAGCAGCTGATTGGTTCTTTTGTTGATTGGTAGTTCGAATGGTCTGGTTTCTTATATAGTCACATGCTGGATGTAGGTCAATATGTTTGTTAATTGCTCCTTTTGTAGAATACTAGGCCTTAACAAATTTATGTATTTATTTATTTATTTATTTATTTATTTATTTATTTATTTATTTATTTATTTATTTATTTATTTGTCAACAAGTACAAGGGAACAAGTATCAGTATAGACATAGACATGGACACATGAAAATTGGCACAAATAAATGGATATAAATAGGCAAAACATAACCATAAACACATAAAATGAGTACATATACTGTAAATGGGGACAGTAGGACAGGGATGATAGGCACACTGGTGCACTTATGCATGCCCCCTTAGGAACCTCTTAAAAAACGTGTAAAGTCCATGGTAGACAGTTTAAGGCAAAAGGTATGTGGGTTAGAGAAACTAACAACAGGATCAGGTAGAGTGTTCCAGACATTTACTACTCTATTGCTGAAGTCATATTTTCGGCAATCAAGATTAGAGCAGATTACATTTAATTTGTATCTATTGATAGCCCTTATATTATTGCAGTTGAAGTTAAAGTAGTCATTAACAGGTAGGACATTATGGTAGATAATCTTGTGTACTAAGTTTAGGTCGGAATGTAGATGGTGTAGTTCAAGGTTATCCAGGCCTAAAATTTCAAGCCTGGTGGTATAAGGAATTTTATTGCGAGCAGAGGAGTGGAGTACTTTTCTTGTAAAATACCTCTGGACCCTCTCTAATGTATTAATGTCTGAAATACAGTGTGGGTTCTAGGCAGGTGAGTAGTATTCAAGGATAGGTCTGGCAAAGGTTTTGTATGCCCTAGTTAGAAGTATAGCATTACCAGAGAGAAAACTTCATAAAATAAGGTTGACAACTCTTAGTGCCTTTTTAGCAATGTTACAGTGAGCTCTGGGGCTTAGATCTTTTGAAATGAGTACTCCTAGGTCCTTGACAGAATGTGGGTCATGTTTTAGATCGTTTCTGCCCAGCTTGTACTTGATGTTGATTTTTATTGTCAATGTGCAGGACTGAGCATTTGTTAGCAGAAATTTGGAGTTGCCAATTTTTTGACCATTCAGATACATAATCTAGATCATTTTATAGGGTAGTAGAATTATCTGTGTTGTAAAATAGTTTTACATCATCGGCAAAGAGGATGTAGCTGCTTGTAATATGATCACAAAGGTCATTTATATAGAGCAGAAAGAGTGTTGGTCCTAGAACGCTGCCTTGGGGAACACCACTGTTAACTGGTGCAGGGTTTGATATAGTGTTTCCAATTTTAACTACTTGTTGCCTGTTTGATAGGAATGTAGCTATCCACTTGTGCAAAGATCCAGAAATGCCATAAGAACTTAGTTTTAACAGAAGTTTGTCATGTACCACTGAATCAAAGCTTTGCAGAAGTGTATGTAGATTGCATCTATTGCTTTAATCTGGTTGAGTTGAGAGGTCCAAATCTTTTTGCAGTGTATAAATTCATGGTGGGTGTTAGCATGGCCAATGATTTTTGTTCCTTCCCAATTGAACTGGTGTTGTTCATTCATGTTGTTCAGTGCAATTGGGAAGGAACAAAAATCACTGGCCATGCTAGCACCTGCCATGCATGTGAATTTGTTAGGGTTTAGTTTAGCTCCATCATGGAGACTTTCCTCTATTATGCAGGGAAAGCTCTCTTTGAGGTAAGAGATCTTCGGTTTTATTCATTTACTTGTCAATTTACATGTCTGAATCTAGGATTTAGGATTCAAAGACGTAACGTGACAGATAGCACTGGAGAAGGTTCACCCTTTTTTCAATTCACCAGGTGGATGGCTCAAATTAGTGAGAGAGGGGAAAGAGCCCCCCTTCCTACTGTTTTTGGCTGTAGAGGTAAAAACAATATTGTGGAGGGTATGCTGTCCCCTCCACCATACACCTGCACCCATGACAAACAATCCATTTGTTTACATCATCATTTGTGCACAAAGGCCTCCTCTGCCCAAAAAACTATGATTATTTTAAAGCAGAAATATTTCTAATATGTATTAAGAATTCAAATCAAATTTTAATATAGTTCCTTCCAGATCCCAGTTTTGAGATAAAATAATTTCTTAGAAGGATTATATGGATTATATGCAAGATTAATATTGTTTTAAAAATTTATTTAGAGTTAAAGGATAAAATGTTTATTCCTGACAGACTTTTACAAATAGAGCAAAATAATAATTGTCAGCAGCTTCATTTGTGATCAGCCTGTTTGAGGATTGCTGCTAAAATCTAAAATCTAATCTAAAATGCTAAAATGCTAAAAATCTAAATTTATCATACTTTGTCCCAACTACAAATATCAATATTTTGGTTTGAGAAGGCCTACAGTATATAAATCATTTTGAAAACTATGATAATTAGATTACCTTCATCCAGTTGGTTTGCCCTCAATGTTCATAATGTCTTTTTTTGGCAGTACTGTCTCCAGAGCTACAAGAAACATCAGAGACAAAGGTGAGCAATGAAACATATTGTTTGTGTGGGTACCTGTAGTAGGAGTGGGGATAGAAGGGCAGTCCTTCCTCTGCACCCCAGAGGGAAAAAAACCTTCTTTCAAAACTACTGTTTTTGGTAGATGCTCTGAACTCTTTTTGAGCTAATGCGAAACAGGTGCAAAAAGATCTGTTTCTTTGCACTAATAACACACCTCAAAATTGCATTTTAAATGGACAGGGCCATTTGTAATGACCAGTCTTAATTTGGTGTGTCATTCGTGCCTTAATATGTAATGTCTTTTATGAATATTGTTTAATAGCAGAAGTTTTTTTCTATAAAATACAGAACAAAAGGACACAAAAGAAACAAGAAGAAAACACCAGGAGAAGATGGCTAAGAAAAATGCCATGATAGATGTAAATAATTCACTTCCCTTACAATCCTGTTTTAATTTTCTCTTTTTGTTTGATTATTTGTATTCTATGATTGCTGAATGTTTCTTGTAATTTCTGCATTTTAGCTGGAAGAAGAAAATGAGTTATTGGCAAGTGAAGTTGCAAGCCTTGCACCAAAACAAGTACTTGAATGAAAAACTCCTTCAAAGTAAAGGAAGTGTGTATAATTTTAACTTAAGAACATTTTAATTATTTTCACTTTAAAAATGAAAGTGATGTATTTCTTCTTCAGTTTAGCTTTACAAGTACTAGTTATTTTGTTATTTTTTGCCAGGGCCTGCCTAAGAGGAAGAAGACCTTCCAAGTGAGAAACAGCCAACTGGAAAAAGACCAAGGAAAATAGAAGTATGTTATATAAATAAGGACATGGGATTGTATTAGTAACTTAATTAGTGGAATAATTAGTGGAAATGCTGTGGATGTAGCATATGTAGAATTCAGTAAGGCATTTGACAAAGTAGACCTCAGCCTAAGTCTTCCTAAGCTAGAATAGTGTGGGATACACAGTACCACCACCAGATGGCTTTGAACTTGGCCGACCAACCACACTCAGCAGGTAAGGCCTCAGTGAAACTACATCTATCTGGATGGAAGCATGCAGTGAGGTACCTCAAGGTTCTGTCTTAGGCTCCTCAATATCTTCATCAATTTTATATAAATGACATGGTAAAATGGCTAAACAAACCAAATCACACACACACACCCAAGTAGGTAACCAAAGCATCGCCCTCCTGCTCTTATGCAGATGACACTCTGATCCTCTCCAGGACACCAGTAGGTCTTAAAAGAGCCTTGCGAGCCCTTCTCCAGTACTGTAATTACAATAAACTGGACATAAATTATAAGAAAACAAAGATAATGGCCTTTGCAAAAGAGATCTAAATCCAGATAGTGAGAGCAATTCATGGTTAGCTTACATTTTGTTATATATATTTTTGCTACCACAGTGAAATCATCCATCATCAAAATGCAACACAGCGTGAAGATACTTTTTGAACCAATTCCAAGGTTATTCCCAGGACTTCCCAGGTATACCTTTTCAAAAACATTTAACCGAATATGATATTGTCAAAGATGAAATGCCATGTTTCTTGGACAAATGTAAAATTATGTAAAATATAATTTCACATATAAAAAGTGAAATTATCATACTGAGAGGACATTGTTTCATAGGAAATTCATATAAATGTCATGAAAAAAAAGAAAAAAATTATAAATTTTTCAAGAAAATCTGAGATTTTCAAATTTTGCAGAATCCCATACCAGAAGAGCCACAGATGTCCCATAATTAAGCTATATCATTCAGCCATGAAATAAGAGATTTTAGACAAAATGCATTCTCTCATGTATTAGAAATAGAATTTAGATTGCTTGTCTTGATATGCTTGGCTGAATTGTTCCAAAAGCAAATGTGATGAAAAATCTTACTAATATTCTACTTTACTTTACTTTACTTTATTCAAATTTCTATACCGCCCTTCTCCTTTCGGACTCAGGGCGGTGAACAGCCAAGATAAAAACATCTATACAAAACATCACAGTTAAAAATAAAGTTAAAATAATTTATAAATTTGGCCCATAATTTAAAACTTGTCTAATTTAAAACTTGTCTAACTGCTAGATTCCGCCAAAATGTTATTCATCAGCTTCAAATATTGTCCATTTCAATGTGGCTAGTTTTGATTGGACAAAAATGCTATTTGATAAATAATTTAATGTGTTAGTTTTTTTTTTTAAAAAAAATAACATATAGTTTCTCTTCAAATAGAGTCTTCAAATATAGGATTGAATTAATATGATTCTGTTCTAACCTACTTGTTTTTAATATATTTCAGTGAATATTTCAACTTCCAAAATACCTGCAATCCTTTTTTTGGACTCCGTCCACTTCTTGCTTTACCCAATCAGAGACAACCAGAACTGGCTGGATTGCTGTGGCTAAGAAATGCAGTCATGTGACATTGCACATTATACCTCTTCACTTAACAATATCAATGACAATCAGACCCAATTTGGTCCCAATTGATGTCATTGTCAGCCCTGGAGAAGTTTTCTTTGGATCTTCAGGGCTGCCACACTTGGTGCTGTGGGAAATTGGGAGGGGGAATTGAATGGAATCTAGCCATAACAACATTCTTTTCCCTGGACATCAAGGACGTTCAGCCTGCAATTGGAGTTGCGTGACTGAGAGGTATCTCCAGTTGGGATGGTGGATTGATTGGACCATGTGATAGACATGTGGGTGCAGGGGAAAGGACTTTGACTTTCTTTTGGGCGGGGAAAGCCCGGAAGCTTTCAGATTCAGGTTTTCCCAGATGTGCCAATATGACATCTCTAATAAAGTGGAACTTTGAGGAATTTCTAGCCTCGGAGTCTTCTTTCATTGGGGGGTTACTTGGAACCCTGACATTAACCCAAATCTCCATTAAAACCTCAAACAGCTCCCTGACCTCCGGGAGAGCCCTTAGCACCAATCTGACACCGGGCAGCATAAAGACTCAGGGAAGATGGAGGAGAGAATGGCGACCACAGAGGGAACCACTGAGACTGGTTCAATGGTTCACGTCAAAACCATCTACTCCCCTTCTGAATCTGTGATGAAGGCAGCGGAGGCTGCCGAAGCGGAATGCCAACAGGGTGTCTGGCCTGGAATTTCTAGCCTTGGAGTCTTCTTTCGTTGGGGGTGTTACTTGGAACCCTGACAGTCCTAACATGATGACCACCTGTATCATGAATATTCTCTATCAAATACGCTCCTGAATCTCCTTCTATGATCAGGGTCTTAATGAGGTGAAGGGGGTTATGTGGTTAAATGAATTTGTGGATTAGGTTGTTGGACATGTACAGGTCCAGAAGGGTCACCCAAATCAAACAGGCCATGATGAATAGACCAGACTAACATCGATCGTATCTGCCAACCTGCAATGGACTAATGTGACAGATTATAGTCTATTCTTTCAACATGTCAATACAACCCAAAAATGGCCCTCATTCCCCCGAGGTCCTAAGGCAACTAGCCACAGCAGCGGGAAGACCTGCTGAAAGGCAGAGGGTGCTAAGAATCACTGGGCTAAATCAGGCTGACTTTGGACTTTGGACATAGAAATGTTCAACATTTGAAGATTGAAAATAGACGCTTGACTAAAAGAACTGCTGATTGAACCTAACAATGTGCATTGAGATATCTACTATATTTAGTAGTGTTTCACAACATTTAGTAGTTGTGAAATACTACTAAAAGGCAAAAATTTGGTTAAACTTGATAGAACTGGGCATCTATTCTACACCATGGGTATCAAAGTTGTACAGAGCCCAGGTCTGTAACCTGGACTGTAAGCTCTCCACCTGACAAATTCAGTGTTTTTAACTGCTGAGCCTTCAAGCCCCACAATAGTTACCAGGGAGCTACTTTTTTGTTGCAATAGGCTATGAATTTGAGTCTAAAAGGTCAGACCAGTTTAGAGATCCTGTTCTTACACTGCTTACTTTGTTAAAAAGCAGATGCCTTCCAGACTTGATTGAGAGCTGGATTTGGTGTTCAGCTGTTGATGCTGAACAACTTCAATTCCGTGCCATGCAAGGCTTGACATCCAGATATCAGCAGGATTGCCTACCTCAAGAAGAATCAATCCATCCAATGTGTTCTTCATTCATCATCCCCAGCCCTGCTGAAATACAGTGAAGAAGGGAGCAACAAAACAAGTTTCTTTTAATCAATGCTCTATTTCTCTGTCCTTATCCCCAGAAAGGCAGACAGATCCTGCCCTGATAGTTTTTAGAAGACTGGTCAAAATGAAACTCTTGCACAGAGCATTTGGTAGTTGTTGCACTGCGTATCAAATTGCACTGTCAAGCAAATTTTATTATTTTTCTATTGTTAGTCATGAAGGTTGTGAATTGGGAAGATGTCTCAGCCATCTTTTGTGATGAAAGTATATGGTTCTTGTCAAAGGTAGTGAAAAAAATTGGCAGGAGTTTTGGCTTTCACCACTGGAGTGATGCCTAAGATTTATTATTTCCTTTAATAATGAAAAAAGTAAGAAAGCTGGAGTGGGCTGTTAGCTTCTCCAGCAAAGAAAAATAGTGGCAAACATTCAATTGCATTCATCCTTTGTAGAAAGATAATAAAACAACCTTGCCTTAAATGTTTACCTCTCGTGAATCTCCTCAGCCTGAAGCACTGATATTCATCAGAGAGGAAACATCCTGCTACTTATATTTTGCCATCACTCCAGAGGTATGTTATATCCAAGACAACAAAAAGCATTTCCCAAGGCAAAATATTTACACACAGGGAAAAAGAATGCATAAGTTTACAGGAAACGATAAGCAGATATAAAACTATTATTTTAGCACCAGTGAAACAGTTTTGACCATGTAAAGGAATGCTGGACATTTGAAGTTTACAGGATTAATATTCAGTAGGGGAATATGATGGAGATGGTGGAATGAGAGAAGTCCTAAAACTAAGTTCTGAAACACAAAGCTTCAACTTCAATCAGAATAGAGCTGGAAGGGATCTTGGAGGTCTTCCACTCCAACCCCCTGCTCAAGCAGGACACCTTATATCAGTGATGACTAAACTTTTGACCGTCGCATGCCAAAAGTGAGGGAAGTGCAGGGGTCACGCACGCATGGGCCCACACCCATAATTCAATGCACCCCCCGTGCATGCATGCATGACCCCCCCTGCACTCCCCCCACTTTTGGCACACAATGCACGCACGACCCCCCCTGCACTCCCCCCACTTTTGGCGCACAATGGCATAGTGGGCCCAGTAGGCCTGTTTTTCACCCTCCCCAAGCTCCCCAGGCTTTCTTGGATCCTGGGAAGGGTGAAACAGCCTTCCCCACCCCGCCGGAGGCCCTCCGGAGGCTGAAAACAGCCCATTTCCTGACTTCCAGTGGGCCCGGAAGGCTAGAAAATCAGCTGGCTGGCGCGCGCAAGCGCACTGGAGCTGAGCTAGGGCAAAGCTCGCGTGCCCACAGATATGGTTCCACGTGCCACCTGAGGCACACGTGCCGTAGCTTCATTTGAGACAAGTCTCTGCCAGTCTCTTCTTAAAAACCACCAATGATGAAGTACCTACAACTTCTGAAGGCAAGCTGTTCCTCTTGGAAAAGCACCAGAAGTCAGCACCTGAATCACAAAGGTTAATATTTGGATTAAAAGATTAACAATGTAAAGATTTAATTTAGAATGAAGTTAAATGCTGACTTTGTGTTTCTCTAATTCCTGAGTAATAAGCTACGGTGAAGAGTAATTTAACCTCCACATGGAATTTTTCTCTACTTCGAAGTGCCTCGTTTAGCAATTTAAAGCTAACCTGTGGTGCCCCAATTATGTCACTTCCAGGAACACAAATAATAACCAATGACCAGGATGATCAAGAAAGTTCCCAGGCCTTCTCACAGCCATTAGAATGACATTCTGCCTGAATGCATGTTCTCTCCCTTGTTTCCTGAAACACAACAAGTTGGCCTAATAAGAGAACTGATTCTGATTTCATAGATTTTGAAACTTAACTTTTTGCATCTTGAGTGAACTAATGAGTCAAAAGGGAGGGAGAGCCAGAGATGGTTTAGATATCACAGTATCCATCTCTTTATTTGTTGCCATCCAACCCCTGGGAATGGTCATCGGTATCACACTGGGCATCACAGAGTCTTAGTAATTTACATTTATCATCAACCTCAATTGTCCAAATGTTCATATAAAGGTAACAATGACAAATTGAAAAACTGCCTTGGAGATGTAATGTTAATTTTCTTTACTGCTTATGTACTAATTAGATGGGATTTTAATGCCATATATACATTACTGTTGATGCTATCCTGACCCCTGTGATGATACCTGCTGCAGCATCTATTTAAAGTCAATATATTGGCTACTGTCTAGTTCATTTAACTTACTGTTTAAATCTGAATATCCTAAATATGGCAATGTTGAATGACTGTCTAGGAAAATATACATATGGGTGGGGGGGAGTGAAATGAGCACTACAGATTATTTTATTTTATTGTTTGTTTTTGTATCCCACTTTTATTATTCTTACAAATAACCCAAGGCAGCGTATATATCCAACACACCTTCCTCCTCCTATTTTCCCCACAACAGTAACCCTATAAGGTGAATAGGGCTGAGAGAGAGTGAATGGCCCAAGGTCACCCAGTTGATTTTCATATCTAAGGGGTGGGCTAGATTATATCATCATCTCAAATAATATGGTTGATTTGTTAATTTCATTGCAGGTCACAATGGGCAGGCTAGAAAGTGACTACCCCCCAGTAATTTTACACTTAAAACTATTTGTATTTTACATACACACTGACACATTCCACCAAGCTGACTTAGAAGGTGACAGATGTAACAGGAAACTAAAATAGGCTGATAAGATAAACTATGCTGTTATCCAATTATTACCTTCATGATAACAAAGTGATGCAATAAATTACATGTAAAATGATGACTGATGAGACCAATGGCAATGAGAGTAATAAATTGCTGGACCTTGAAAAGCATACCATCAAACTGAAGGGAGTTCTAATTAACCAAGTAGCAAAAGTAGACCCCTTAGGATACATAGCTCAAAACTATGATTTTATAAAGACTGCTTAAAGTAAAAAATAGATCTTGTCTACAGTTACAACTAATTCAGGAATAAAATTAGGTATGAACCTCCAGATTCTCTTGCAAAACAAATGCCAGTAGAAGCATTTAATCATAGATAAAAAAGAACAGTGAACACAGCAAGGTTGTCTCAGCTCTGTGAAGCCATGAGGTTGAGTGATTCACATACATTGTGGCATAATAGTTCACAACCTCAAGCATAAGGATTGAATGCTAATTCCAATCTCTACCCAGGAGGCCTTTTCCTGTGTCTATACTCTACACAAGCTGGCATAGATGCTAACCCTGCCCAGGAGTGCATAATAACTCTTGAAGTGCTACAATGCCGGCCATTTGTATCCAACAGATATATAAAATAACTAATTGAGCAATTGAAGCCTAATAAAGCCTTAGATAATGACTTTATTCCCAGTGAAGTTCTCAGAAATAACACCGACTGGTGGGACCTCCATTCTTATCGCATTTTTCACTTTTATTGGCAACACCACTCATATCCTAGAAGACTGGGGTATAGCCATTATAATTCCAATCTATAAAAAAGGTCAAAAGAAAATTCTGGTCAACTACCATTCAAGCAGTTTTTAAAATATAATTAACAAAATCTATGCTAAACACCTAAATAGAAGTTCTATGACTGGATTGAAGATAATATCCTAGCTGAAGAAAAGGCTGGTTTTAGATCAGGAAGATTTGAAATCGACCAAGCAATAATCTATAACACCTAGCAGAGAAATACATATAAGAATCCAAAAGTTATCTTTATGCAGTTTTGTAAATTTCAAATCTGCATTTGGCTCCATATCAAGAGAACTATTGTGGAAGCAGCTGATATCTACCAACATAGATAAATTATTACTTTCATTAATATATAAACTTTACGGCAATACCAATCTGAAGTAAAATATAGTCCCCAAGGGCAGTTAATTATAACAACAGAAATAATAAAGCTGGGGGGGGGGAAGAAAGAAGATTATAAGGATAAATGTACAATTAGGATGATAAAAGTGACAGATTGAGTAAAATTGAAAAGAAATCGAAAAGAAAGTATATATTAATAGAATATTGGAATTGCTCGAATACCAAACAAGGAAAATATTCCACAACAAAGGAGAAAGAAAGGAGAGAGAAGTAGAGGGTAAGAAGAGGAGAGGGAGAGAAAGGAATTTAAGAAAGGGGAAAGAGGAAGAAAGGACAGGGGACAGGTCTAGGAGAGAAGGTAAGAAAGGGGGAAAAGAGGGTAGGAGTGGGGGAAAGGAAGGGAAAGTAGGAAAGAGGAAGGAGAGGAAGAGGGAGAAAGTAGGAGAGGAGAGGAGGGAAAGAAGGGAAAGGAAGAAGAAGGAGAAGAAGGTTTGTTGTGAAATAAGGGAAAAGAAAGGGTAGAAGAGCAACCCCGAATGTAATTGAAATGCCTTATTTTTATGCTTTAAGAAAAATATGTATATGTATGATCAATTATGTATAAGAGAATGTACATTAACATTATGTGTATAAGAAATAAAAACTAAAAAAAATTCAAAAAATAATAATAAAACAAGGTTGTATTCTTGCTCCATTACGTTTTAATTTGTATATAAATTCAGTTACCCAAACTTCAATAAAGCAATTTTCACCCATCAGAACTAACCAAAAGACGACTTTCAGTTCTCCTGTATGATGACAACGTGCTTATTCTGCCTGTGCCTATGATAGGGATGTAAAGAACCCCTAGACGGCTTGCTTAATATTCTGAAAAAGAAAAATTGATGATAAATTACCAAAAAGCATAACTTCTGACCTTTAACAAAAGACCTAAAATTTATAATCAGTATATTAACGGCAATAATACTGAGCGAGTTAAATGTTTTAGCTTCTTGGGAATTATCTTTCATTCCTCAGGATGGAATGCAGGGACTCACATTCACCCACAAATCATAGGATGCCCAAAGAAGAGCCATTATCCTTTGGTTTCTCTAGACTAGAGGTTGACATTATGTTACAGCTGAACTAAAACTATTTGAGGCAAAAGTTATGGCACAACTACATAGAATTCTACTGGGTTGTTATGTTAACCGAACTGCAGTCCAGAGGGTATAATCCAAGTATCTAAGAATGATCATGCAGGTCCCGAGATGCATATTTAATGCAGCTTTAAGATTAGAACTAGGAATTACAAAGGTAGAAGCCAGTATCTAGATGGTTATCTTCAATTACTGGCTAAAACTACTATTTAACCCAATAGGTCTGACATTCCTGGTTTACAAGTGTAACTTCCAATCTACCTGGAAAATATCCATCAGAGAAAAACTGGCAGCCTACGGCTTCTCTAATAAAGCAATAAAAAGGATGTGATATGATCAGGCAAAATGAACATTGAATGAGAGGCTCCTTCACACAAGATATCAACAAGGTATTAGCTCAGTAACAAAAAATTTGGAGGCTGTCTTTACCCCCAAGCCAACTGATTGTTGCTGATCCTTAATTAACAATAGATATCACCGAGCATTTGCTCTGGTTAGATTTGAAGTATTCCCTTCAGCAGTTATTGGGGGTAAATACCAATTGATGATATAGTGGACTGAGAGATTGTGAATTTTAGTCCTGCCTTGGGAAAAAAATCAGCTAAGTGACCTTGTCAGTTACTCTTTCTCAGCCTTAGGAAGGAGAAGGCAATGGTAAGGCACTTCTGAATCTATCCACCTACTTACCTCCCTATCTACCTATGGCAATTATTAGCAAATAAGATAACCTTGAAATGCAGAGAATAAAAGTGAATGTCATGAGACAGTCAGTGCTTTCCTGCCAGCTGACCAACAGTGTGAAAACCATCCTGTCCTCAATGCTTGGAAAAGCTACTGTAGGCTCTGAAGCAATTAAAATTCTCTCAATTGCTTCACATTGCATGCAAAAGCTCATCTCACCAATAAATAAATACTCTGAATACACACACACACACACTAAAATGTGCATATATTTCGGCAACTGTTTGCAAAAGGGTTTGAGCAGTTGCTACAATGAGCCAATTGCAGATATGACAGATCTTTTTTTTTCTTTTGTTCCTCAATCAGGCATTATTACTAATAACTACAATAATGTCTGTGAGGTGTTTACTCAGGAAGCCTAGGTCAGAACAAATTTATTCCTAATGTGGCACTGATCACATCAGAGTCAATTTCTACCTTTACATTTGGAACTTTGATAATACAATGGGGAAACCTCTGTATATATCAGCTAAATACTGATGGAGACCCCCACCCCTCTTTAAACCATATAGAACTTCTGCACATGGAGCCACATCTCGCAGTTTATTTATTTAAAGGAATTGTATGGCTGCCCACCTATGTAGCATCTTTCACAAATGTAGCCAACTTACTGCTACTTTTTAAGTCAAGATCATTTATGAAGCAAGTTAAAAAGCACCATTCCCCATATAGATCCTTGGGAGAGGATCCAATCCTTACTTCCATCCATATACCCCCAGGCTCCAGCCCACTACTGGGCTGTGGTCAATTCAGAACCAGGATATGGTAGCAGCAGGAGAGCATCCGCACACATGCAGTTCCACTTAAATGTGCAGCAGGTGAGTGAGAGTGCACGCATAGCTCCATTTGGTGGCACAGCAGACTAATAGCCTGTTATTAACTTTCAGCTGTCTGCAATTACTGCAAGTTTGAATCTCCCCAGGCTCAAGGTTGATTCAGCCTTCCATCCTTTCTAAGGTAGGTAAATTAAGGACCCAGTTTGTGGGGGCAATAAGCTGACTTTGAATAAATATACAAAAGTATGAAGGCTATTGCTTAACACATTGTAAGCCGCCCTGAGTCTCCGGAGAAGGGCAGCATATAAATCAAATTTAAAAAAAAAAGTGGTGGGCACATCTGCCTGCCACTTGTGTAAATGGAGCTGCCCCTGTGCATTCACCAACCACTCATGCAGAATCATCCCCTATCCCGTTGGTCCTCAAAGCTGGAAAGGTTGGAGACCGCTGAACTAACACATCTCCAAATGAGCAGAGATGATGTCACAGTCATGATCAAAAGACCAGTGAATAAATAATTTCTTTGAAATCTTTCCAGAAGAGGAAAAGATGGAAGATCAACAGAGGTGGGTTTCAGCAGGTTTTGACCAGTTCTGGAGAACCGGTAGTGGAAATTTTGAGTAGTTCGGAGAACTGGTAGTAAAAGATAAACCATCAATCTCTCAAGGACAGCAGAGCCCTTTTAAGGATATTGGGTCCATTAATCCCACTTTCTAATCACTTTTGGAAATTTTTGAATTATCTGAAGGTGAATAGAGATCTTCAGAATCACAAAGTTGCAAAACCAAATGGTGAGTTTATCTTCATTGCAGAATAAAAGAAAACCTACAAGCTTAAGAATTTGTAGAATTTGAAATTGGTGTGAACTACAATTCAAAGCCTGATCTTGAATCTTACAATGTTGCTCCAGCTGAGCCTGTGCTTCAGAATTGTCAGCTTCAGGAATCAGTAAGCCAAGATTCAATTGAGGCTGATCAGCCATAAGCATCTCCTGTTCATCTGGAGCAATCAGATGACAAGGCACAATTCCCAAGCCTCAGGTCTAGGAGCATACAGAAGTGAGCAGACCAATGTTCTTCAAAGAGGGTTCTCAAAAGCAAAGCCAAAGCATGAATAATTGCAGCCAGTTGACTACAGGCAGATTTAGGTATCTCCTGTGCTTGTTGGAGACAACTGTTCAGCTCTTCAATTGTGTTCCTGCTTCTTGTTTTTAACTCTTGACCCTTGAACAGGCTGATTACCCAGTTTGGCATCTTGTGACTTTTGGAACATCTCTGGACTACGCATTGCTTCCTGAACTGTATTTGGCTCCTTTCAGGCAAGCATTATTTACTATTTCTGTTTTCTGTTATATGCCTAAATTGTGGTAAATATTCTTGCTTTTAAAGTATTGTTTGTATGTTTGTGTCAACAACTTTGAAACAGAACAGAAGTAAAAAACTATATAAGAGTTACAGTTATAAACAAATTAAACGATCAGAAAAAATTGGAATATTAGGGCTTGGTATATAAATAAATAGTATCTTTGTGGAAACTAAATTGTTTAGTCTGTCTTCAGTTATAAGAGAAATTTGAGCTTTTGTGATTTCAGAAATAGGACACTAGAGGGGACTAAGGATTTCAGGCAGAAAAGGGGAAAAGATTTGCCTTTTATGTTTGGTAAGCATTACAGACAAAATAACATAAAATAGGATTACATGTTAAATACTTCAGATCTTTGAAGAATAGGGTCAGAAAATAGGAGCTGCAATGTAACATGTCTGCTTCTATGGATAGATAATTTCCCAAAGTTGTTCAAGAAGAAATGACAATGTGAAAGACAATGTGAAATAATACCTTTATAACCTTTATATACCTTTATAAGGTCTACAACAGGGGTGTCAAATTCACGTCATCACAGCGTCACATGACATATCGGGACTTTTCTCCCCTTCACTAAACTGGGTGTGGCCAGGGCCAGCATGTGACGCATCCAGCCCCGGGGCCGTGACTTTTTTTAAAAAAGGTTTTTTTATTTTTCTACAAACATCATTGTGTGAACAGTATGGGACCAGAGTATCTTAAATTTTAGTGCAAATAAAACAATATTCTTCATATTTAATACAGTTAACAATCTTATAAACTTTTAATAATAATACACATATTTTGCTGAGTTATAATCTTTCCTTAATTATTCAACATTTCAATATATTATTTTTATGCCAATCTCCATATTAATATCACTTTTACTACAAATAAAATACCAATAATCATATTTGTTGTGTCTAAGACTTATATAATTCTAATAGTAATATACAGCTTTGTTTTGAATTATAATCTCCCATTGTTCCCCTTTCTAATTTTTAATTATGCCACTGTTATATTTAAAAGATATCCCCTTTCTAATCACATTTTAAAAGAAATAAAACAATGTTCATCTTAGTTATGTTTGACAAGTTATATAATTCTAATAATAATATATGTTTTGTTGAATTATAATCTTTCATTATTATCTTGTTCAATAATTCAATGTTGTTTTCATGCCAATCAAACTCTACATATTGGCGCCACGTGACATATCAGGACTTTTCTCCCCTTCGCTAACACGGGTGTGGGCATGGCCAGTGCATGATGTATCCAGCCCTGCAGGCCTTGAGTTTGACAGCCCTGGTCTACGGGATAAAAAGCTGAAACAAATTTCTCTTGATGCAGAACTATTAGAATATATAAAAAAAATACTGAAATACTGGAAAATAAAAACTAATGTAAATTATAAAAGAGATGACAATTTAACTGAAAATGCCAATTAAAACCAAGAGAACAACCTGTATAATTGACATTGAATTTATAAAAGAGGTTTACTGAAGACTTGAAGAAGCCTTTGAAACGGAAAAAAGGAAATTTAAGAGAGATCAAATTCTATGACAACATCTGAATGAATTAGACTGTAAGAAATAAAAGGAAGGGGAGTAAAGAATTACTAAGTTTGCTTGTACTTGTGATGAAGATTGGAAATCATTTCTTTAAATATTTTTTTCTTTTCTTCTTCTCTTTCTTTGCACATGCTTTTCTTCCTTTTTCTTTCAGAGTTTATGTTGTCATTATTTTTTTAAAGAATCAATAAAACTATTTTTAAAAATATGACTTCTTAAAGAAATTACTTGGGGAACTTTATGAGACACTGATGGGCAGTCCTTCTGAAACTTTAGTTGCTTTCTGGAACAAAAATGAAGCTGCAGCCTTGGATATATTTGCAGTTATCAGTCTCTCCCTACTTGCTGATCCAAAGGGACTTCTTGGTGAACTGGCACTGTTGTGATTGGTGTCTGGATGCACTTAGAACTTGAATAAAAAAGAAAGAAAAGGTTTTGGTTAAATCCCTGGAACATGGCATGGCTTTGGGTGAAGAAGTCATCTGGTTCTAGGAATATTTCCTGGATGGGATTAGACCTATCCACATTGATCTGGTTCATAATCTGGGGATCTTTCTTGAGTCTCATTTCCTGCTTGACACTTAGCAAAGCCTCCGATGGCACAACTCAGTTTTCTGTGACAGTCATGACCTTTCCTAGAACAGCAGGCTCGATCACTCATGTCTTAGTCATATTGTGTTTAGACTATTGCAATGTATTCTACATGAGGCACTGTACATAGGGCTATATTTGAAAACCACTTTGAAGCTACAGTTGGGTAGAATGCAGTGGTTGAAATAGTCATGAATGCTTCATATGACACTGTTGTGCTATTTTGGGAACAAACCAGTTACCAGTTGGCTCCCAAGAACGTGTGTGCTCACATTTGCGAACCGGTAGGGAAAGTAAGTGAATACCACCCCTGATGGGGATGTTGTGAAAACCAGGTAGTCCTCAATTTACCCTTCATTTAGTGATTGTTCGAAGTTACAACACTGAAAAAAGTAACTTTTGACAGTTTTTCACACGACTCTTGCAGCATCTCCATGGTCACATGACCAGAATTCAGATGCTTGACAACTAATTCATATTTATGACAGTTGTAGTGTGCCAGGGTCATATGATCACTTTTTTCGATCTTCTGACAAGCAAAGTCAATGGGGAAGCCTGATTCAACAACTATGTTATTATAATAACTGTATTATTGTACTAACAACTGCAAAGATTCACTTAACAACTGTGGCAAGTAAGGTCGTAAAATGGGGCAAAGCTTAAGTTTTACTAAATATTTTTTGCTTAGCAACAAAAATTTTGGGTTCAATTGTGATCATAAATCAAGGATTACCTATATTTCCTCTTTTAATCTGGAGATTAATGGGCTTTATTCATCTTTTATATTTTTGTATATTTCTGTATATTTTTATTAGTTTAAGGTACACACACGCATTAAATCACCCATTTCCCATTGTTAACAATTCTCAAGTGAATGCCACCTGTTATATAATAGATACCTGAGCTTGTAATGATGTCCTACAATATCTTCTATTGTTTCCTTAGTGTGTTTTACTGGTTCCAATTCCCTCTCTATGTCATTAGGCTCAAGTGTCTGTCCTATATCTTCTGTAGCAGAGACCGATGCAAAGAATTATTTGTTGATATGCAATTTCCATATCTTCCTTGAACAACCCTTTCATTTTTTATGTGGGATCACTGCCCAACTGCTTTCCTAGATGAGAACCACATCATGAGGCACCAAGTCAGAAGAAAGAGACAGAATAGAGATCAACAAATTTCATGCTTGTATATTATTATGCTATCTAAAAAAAAGTGACGAGCACTTCAGCTAAGGTATCGGGAAGGCAATATAAGGTAGAATCAGTTACTGGTCAGGAAATGATCTCTGCCATGCTATCTGTATCCTTGAAAATTGTTAAAACATTTTAATGGAAATATAACTTTAAAGAATACGGTCATAATACGACCATTGTTTGGTCTAAACATGTCCCATGTCTATCGATGACTAACTCCAGTTGTGTCATTTCTCTTAACATATATGCACATATTTAATTTCTGTGTACCTCACCCTCTTATAAACTATATTAAAGTAAATGTATGCATGTATCTTCAAGTCAGTCTTGACTTTTGGCAACTGACCAGACCAGTCTAGTTTTCTTGGCAGTATTTTCGGAAGTGGTTTGCCATGAACTTCTTTCTTCCTAGGGCTGAGTGAGTGACTAGCTCAAAGCTGCTTGAATAGCTTTTAAGTTTTAAGCCCAAGGCAAGACTGAGACCTCAGTTTCCCAGTTTCTAACCTAATGTCTTAAACTACTAACCAAATTAGCTCTCAGTCCATGGGAAAGCCACACAAAAATCTCGTGGCATTTTACAATTTTACAAATTATGGCATGAGTTTACTGGACGCTAGTAGCCTCCATCAGCCTCTTGAAGTACAACCCCTCCCCCTCATTTTTGTATTTCCTTAAGAAAGGCAAGGCGGCTCCTCTCTATCAAAGCACCCCCACCAAATACTGAGGTGTGCCTTCGTAGTCCCAGTTTAAATGGAGGCGAGGCCCCAAGTATCCCCGAGGACGGAGACAGGGAGGATAGGGAGGAGGCTTTTCTCTGTGCGCTCGACTATTAGGAGCTACGGCACTTCTAAATTTCATTCCCGCCACAACGAAGCAAAGTTCTCGTCTGAATTGGTCGGTGGACTGGAGAGCAGATTGGCCGAGGAAGATGATGACGGATCCACTTTTGCCCCCGCAGGCATTTAAGTTATGTCACGAGTTTTCGAGGAATTCCACACACACACACCCCCCCTCTGCGCCACCGATGCGGAGAGCACGAGGAAGGCACAGACAGAGGGGTCTTTGGGGAAATCTCGACGCCCCCACCCACCTCCCTCTGTCTCCCCCGCCCCTTTAAGGCTGGTGCCCCGGACGCGCGCCCGCGCGCGCTGCCAGGTTGCTGTGGCGACGTAACAAGCCCCTGTTCTCTTGCGCGCGCTCTCCCTCCCTGCTTCCCCCCCCCGCCCCAAATCTCCCAGCTGCCGCTCGCGCTCTTCCTCGCTCCGGCTCCCTCCCATCGCCCAGTCAGCCGCAAACATGGCAGCGGCCGCTCGCAGGCTCTACTACGCTGCGGTGGCGGCTCTGACAACGAGGCGGAACGGTCACAGGTGAGGGGGCGGGAAGGGTCCCGGCGGTCGGTGGACGGGGAGGCAGCCCGACATCCCTACCAGGGCCTTCTCTCTCTGTTTCGTCTCTGCGCTGGAGGCAACAGTAGCGACTTTTCTCCCCCCCGGGTGGAGCGTCTCTGGAGGCGGGTGGTGGTAGTGTGACGGCTCGTCGCCGTCTCCGCTTTTGCAGAGAAAATTGGGGTCGGGGAGGGGGTTGCCTGTGTGGGGCCTTGGGAAGAGTACCTGTCCGTCCCCCCCACCAGCGCGGAGCCTTAAGGTCAGGCTTACTGCCCTCTTTTGCCGCTTCGCGTACTTTGTGGCGTCTCCCCGCCCGCCCCTTTTCTCTGGCAAAGGTGTCTCTGAGCACATACAGACTGCACCCACCCCTTTTGACGTGGCTGAGTCAGCGGGACCCATATATTTGGCCCTCGGGAGAGTCCTTTAGAGCAAATTGGGATTATGCTCGGAGGGTGAGGGAAACCTGATCTGTACGACAAATCCAGCAAAGAAGGCGCTAGGTCTCTGTGCGCGCAGTGGGGTTGCACGTTTCACTCCCCCCCCCCGCTCGTGCCTTTCCCCTTTTTTTTCTTCCCCTAACGACAGTGGCTTTTCTGGAAGCCTGGCCGCGCATTTTAGGATCGACCTGCCTGGCTTCCTTTAGCTATTTCTCCAGAAAGCTTAATATCTCTAGGCTGGTGGCTGAATAGCAAAGTCATTGCCGTTTCACCTGGTTCTTTCTCAAACTTTCTCAGGCATAAATAAGAAGGACCGGTCCACTTTTTACCTCCTCCTCCTCCCCCTTCCTCTTCCTCTCCCTCCCGCCTCCACTCATAATGTGGAAGCTCAACAAGAGCAGTAAAGTCCTCCTGGATGATTCACCAGAGGAAGAAGACAGCCATCGGCAGGAACCGCCATCTCCACCATCGCCAGCAGGCACCTTTTCAGCTCAGGTAAAAGTCACCAGAGTGCTGACTCTGGATCGTAGTACCATTAATAGTTCTGCCCTGGTGATTCTGTCACCTTTTGTTCTTATTCACAGAACACACTTTGTCTGCCTTTTCTCCCTCTGGCCTTTACGCAGGCCAAGCATCTTGGCTTTACTTTATTTTTTTAATAACTCTGATCTGGCATTATGAGTAATCATTTTCTGTTCTCCTTGGATGCCTTAATCTTGTGAGTCTTGTGGCAAGAAGGAACTGGTATGTGCTACTGCTGTTTATCCTCTGAAAAGCTATTTTCAATATTTCCCTAAAAATGCTCCACTTGGCAGTGAACTTTTGTCTGTGCTTTTGAATTTAGGTGTCCAATTATATTTTTAATTAATTACAATGAGTAAAATTACATGTTACATTGGTTAAACCTATCAAAAAATAAAAGAGTGCACTGTTAAAATTCTCACAGTTATATTCAAAACGGGATCTTAAAACTTGAGGTCAAATTTTGTTGCACTTAAGCATGCTAACTTCTCTTCAGTATATATGAAAATACTTTTGTTTTACTTTTAAAACTAATAAAAGATTTAATAATAAAAAAAAGAAAATACTTTTTATAACTTAGTAGAATCTATTTTAGTGCATTTTAATAGCACTTGAAGACATGTTTGTGAACACATACATTTTGAACCTGTTCTTTATTTGTGTTCCTTCTTTAAAAATTCTGCAATAGCTTGTGTTAAGATTAAAAGAATATAAGATATTTACATTATTTTTTTCATTATTTTATCAAAATAATGAAATACAGAAATACAAAGAGAAATGAAAAATAGGGAAATAGGGGTGGAAAAGGAGAAGAGGAAAAAGTGTAGGAGAAAAGGAAAAGAAAAAGAAAAGCATTGACTTCCAACTCTTTTTGGCACATAGAATAAGGTAATAATATACAACCTCGGCTTTTTACTATTATATAATAATAGCTATTTTTATAACAACAAACTTATCTAATCAGCAAAACCCCAAATCAAAGTTTCATTTTTTCTGCCTCAAGAACAAAGTCTAAAAGTGGTTTTCAACTAAAAATAAAATTGTGTTCTTTTCTTTAATCAAAGCAGTCAGTTTAGTTATCTCTGCTAACTCCATCAACTTTTGCAGCTATTTGTCCACTGGGGATCAAAGTATCCTTCCATTTTTGTGCTTAGAGTGTTCTTGCTGCATATATATCAGCATATATAACATCAAAGTTCCATTTTTTACAATTTCTTTATTCATTGTTCGTATTACTTTATACTAACATAAGCTCCCTATTGTTTAGTGAAGTAAAGTTTATTTAGGATTGTATAGGTGTGCAATTTTAGGTCCTTAAAAGAGAAACGTGTATAATGTCTAATCTTCTCAAAGCTATGTATCCTTATTTCAGAGGGGCTTACTCTCAGATTGCTATGTGGAATATTGCAGCTTTATAGTTATTTATCTCAAAGTCACTCCTTTGATCTTAATGGCAGTTACAATAATGGAACTTTAAAACGTGTTTATTCAGGATTGCAATGTGAATTATACTTTTCTAAGCTTCTACTAAAATTATATTTTAAAAGATAATAGGTTTGTTTATGAAGTTGTTATGTAACAACTTTTATAAAGTAAAATAAGTCACTTGAGTTTGAGCTTAAATATTTTATTAATTTAAACACATTAATTCATTTAAAATTAAATGAATTAAATGTTTCTTGAATTATTTTTAAAAGAGATAAATTTCTGATGAAAATAGAGAAATGTAAAAAAAAATATTGTCCAAGCAATTATGCAGAACATTTAGTGTTGATTTAAAATTATAATTTTAAAACATATAATATAATATAACATAACATAAATTACTTATTGCCACATTAAAAATTCATAAATATATTCCACCCTTCTGAAGTTGGTAAAATGAGGATCCAGATTGTTGGAGGCAATAGGCTGACTCTAAACTGCTTAGAAAGGGCTGGAAAGCACTGTGAAGCGGTATATAAGTCTAAGTGTTATTGCTGTTAGCAGTTGGTAAATAATATACTTGAATAAATTACAATTACAGTAGAGGTAAGTTCTCGGATTTTTTTGTAGTTGGAACCTATTCAGCGCAAGCAACATATTGTCCCAAATTACCGTTTTATTAGTAAATAAGATCACCTTATTTTGCACAAAGCAGTTATTTTGACATCTTCTTAGCACTTTTGATGAAGTAATTGATGTTCTTGCTCATTTGGCCATGTGCTTTACCTAAGCGCAGGTATTATTAACCTTGCATTCTGAGCAAGAGGGGTACTCATTTTCCTTACTTAAATGAAGACTAGGAAACAGTAGTGGAAATCTCAAAGAGACCTTACAGCACCTCTTTGAGATACCTGCACCATTTTATACTCCAGTTTAACAGACCCAGTAATGCAGTGTAATTATTCGCTTTAACTTGATCATAACTTTATTAAATATAACAGCTTTTCCTGAAACAACAGTTCAAGCTTTTAAAAAACTGGAAAAGTTCAACCTTGGCTTCAATTTGTAACAAATAACTTGTTTGGTTGGTTTTTTTTCTACCTGTACTCTCCCTACCATAAAGAGCTAGCTGTTGTTTAGTATGATCTATCTACCCATGTCCAAAACTTCTTAGCAACATTTACATGTATTTCTGAGAGATGTAAGATATTAGCTATATATTATTATGACAAGAAACAGTCTGTTTCTGAATGTTGATGTAATGCCTTCCCTATTTAGGGATAGTTACAGGCTATGAGGTCTAACATGATTTTCCTGTATTTATTTGTGCTTTAAATGCTACCTGTAACTTAAAAGTGTTTGCTTTCTTGTATTCATGAATTCCTAAGTACTTTAAAACGTTCAAAAAACACCTATGTAGACATAAAGTCTCCTTTGAGTCAAGTTTGATTTGTATTGACTTCATGAACATGTCTGTAGTTTTCTTGCAACAATATGGATTATCCATCTAAATAAGATACCCACTTTAACTGAATTGCATGGTTCTTCTCCCAAATTTGATAGCCACTGACTCCTTTCTTTCCTGGTTGATCTTTTATTCCATCTGTTGATCATATGCCTTTAGGAGGGTTGTAATTGAGCATGGATATGTTTACATAAAACATTTTGGTCTTTTTCGTATAGGCAGTCGTCGTAGTACCTCAGAAAACTCAGCTTTCCTGCTGAGAAAATTGAGGCCTTCCGAAGAACAGGTGAATGTTTGGTCAATGAACACTTGAAGCATTCATGTTTGACCAGCCTGATGGTTTATACATTTTAGCTGTGATTGAATTTCTTCAGGATAAGTGGCTGTGGTTTGATTTTGGCTACATATATAATATTGCATTTGAGTAATAGAGGATCAAAGACTAATAGAGGAGCCTAAAGACTGTTCCTGTCCATCAAGGCCATAAGCACTCTTATAAAAGTAATAGAGTTGGTAAAAACATTTGTTCAATATTATTAGTTTCCTAAAGCTCTACCGGATAACTGCTACCCCCCGCCCGAGGTCACAGGGCAGGGGCGGGGGGGTAGCAGTTATCATTAAAGAAGATCTGAGACCGAGGGAGGCCACTGTTCCTCAGATGGCTGGCTGTGAGTCCCTCCTTGTGAAGTGGGGTCATGGGGTTCAGATGGGTTTGCTGATCACGTACCTGGCTCCCTGCCATGTGGCAGCAGCCCTGCCTGAGCTACTCAACGTTATCACCGTGGTGGAGGTTGATACCCCCAGGTTTATGGTCATGGGGGATTTCAACCTGCTGTCCGTGGGTGAGACGTCGGAGGTGGCTCGGAAGTTCATGGCTTCCATGACAGCTATGGACCTGACCCAGGTAATTCATGGACCTACCCACACGGCGGGAAACATGCTGGACCTGGTTTTTGTCTCTGGACAGTGGTTGAGTGATCTTGAGATAGGGGATATAGTCACCGAGCCCTTGTCATGGTCAGATCACTCTCTCCTTCGCCTTGACCTTCGAACCGCTGCACCCCGCTGCAGGGAGGCGGAGCCGGTAAGATGGTTCCGCCCCAGCCGCCTGATGGAACCTGATAGGTTCCAGATGGAGCTTGGGCCATTCCCTGAGGCTCTGGCACATGCCTCAACTAGTGACCTAGTGGCTGCCTGGGATAGGATGGGCGGCCGCTGGAGCTCTGGATCGGATCGTGCCTTCGCGGCCTCTGACCCGGCGCCGATCTCACCTGGCTCCTTGGTTTACCGAGGAGCTGAGGGAGATGAAGTGCTGGAAAAGACGCCTAGAGAGTAGTTGGAGGGCCAGTCTTTATGAATCTGACCGGACACTGGTAAGATCTCATACTAAGAATTACCTAGTGGCAATAAAAGCAGCATACATACTTTGCTGCTCTTATTGCGTCATCAGATAATCGCCCGGCCGCCCTGTTTAGGGTGACCCGCTCCCTGCTCCACCAGGAAGCACGGGACGACCCCTTGGAGGGTAGAGCCGAGGATTTTGTTCAGTATTTGTATGACAAAATCACTCAGATTCGGGAAGGCCTGGACTCTGACTGGGTAGTGTCAGGGGGGATGACTGAGGCAGGTCTTGAGAATGTTATCTGGGATGAGTTTGATCCTGTGACCCCCGACGACGTGGACAGGATTCTGGGTGGACTGAACGCGACCACATGTTTATTGGAACCGTGCCCCTCCTGGTTAGTGCTGGCTTCCTGGGAGGTGACGCGAGGGTGGCTCCAGGGGATTATAAATGCTTCATTGGGTGAGGGTGACTTCCCCGCCGCCTTGAAAGAGGCGGTGGTGAGGCTTCTCCTCAAGAAGCCTTCCCTGGACCCGGCAGTGTTGGCTAATTATCGTCCGGTCTCCAACCTTCGCTTTGTGGCGAAGGTTGTTGAGAGTGTGGTTGCGCGACAATTCCCCCAGCACCTGGATGAAACGGCGTATCTGGATCCGTTCCAGTCGGGCTTCTGGCCTAGGTACAGCACGAAAATGGCATTGGTCGCGTTGGTCGATCTGTAGAGGGCTCGGGACAGGGGTTGCTCCTCTGTCCTAGTCCTATTAGACCTCTCAGTGGCTTTTGATACCATCGACCATGGTATCATGCTGCACCGGTTGGAAGAGTTAGAGGTGGGGGCATTGTGTTGCGGTGGTTCTCCTCCTTTCCCTCTGACCCGTGGCAATCTGTGTTGGCAGGGAGGCAGAGGTCAACCCCGAGGTCCCTCATGTGGGGAGCCGCAAGGGTCAGTCCTCTCGCCCCTCTTGTTCAACATTTATGTAAAGCCGCTGGGCGAGATCATCCGTGGTTTCGGGGTGAAGTACCACCGGTACGCTGATGACACCCAGCTGTACATCTCCACCCCGGACCACCCCAACGATGCCCTTGAAGTGATGTCCCGGTGTCTGGAGGCTGTGCGGATCTGGATGGGGAGAAACAGGCTCAGGCTCAACCCATCCAAGACCGAGTGGCTGTGGTTTCTGACGTCCCAATATAGTCAGTTGACGCCATCGCTGACGGGGCGAATCGCTGGCCCCCACGGAGAGGGCTCGCAACTTGGGCGTCCTCCTGGATTCACGGCTGTCTTTAGAAGAGCATATGACGGCCGTGACCGGGAGGGTTTTTCATCAGGTTCGCCTGATATGCCAGTTGCGTCCCTTTCTGGATCGGGACTCCTTACACACAGTCACTCATGCCCTCGTCATTTCCCGCCTGGACTATTGCAACGGTCTCTACATGGGGCTCCCCTTGAGGAGCACCCGGAGGCTCCAACTGGCGCAGAGTGCGGCCGCACGGGTGGTTATGGGAGCGACATGGCCCTCCCATGTAACACCTCTTCTGCGCGAGCTGCACTGGCTCCCGGTGGTCTTCCGGGTGTGCTTCAAGGTTTTGGTTACCACCTTTAGAGCGCTCCATGGCTTAGGACCTGGCTACTTACGGGACCGCCTACTATCCACAAATAGCCTCCCACCGGCCGGTACGCTTTCATAGAGAGGGGCTCTTCCGGGTGCCGTTGGCCAAACAGTGTTGACTGGCGGCCCCCAGGGGGAGGGTCTTCTCTGTGGAGGCACCCACTACGTGGAACGAGCTCCCCCCGGAGATACGGAGGATCCCGGATCTGCGTACTTTCCGCCGCGCTCTTAAGACCTTCCTATTCCAGCAAGTTGGCCTGGCCTAACCTTTTTCCCCTTTTCTTTTAAATTGAAAATTTTAAATCTGTTTTTAAATTATTGGGATGTTTTAAATTTGTCTCGGGCTAAATTGTTTAATCTGGTTTTATTTCTGCTTTTAAATTTTGTATTTATGTATTTTATTTTGTGCCTGTTCACTGCCCTGCGTCCTTCGGGAGTAGGGTGGTATATAAATCTAATAAAACAAACAAACAAACAAACAAAGCTATTGTCGAGCCTGGCAACCTGCTCGACATCGCTAACGCGTGCTGAAAGCATCGAGGGACATATACATACTTGGTGGTGGTGGCACTGGGTGAAGGCGGCCATATGCGGTGTGTGGGGTGGTGGTATTGGGTGCGACGGGATTAGGGCCGTTCCGGAGGACACAGCGGCAGCACCTTCCAGAACACGCTGAAGACCAATTATGCCCCTAAAAGAGGGGCGTGATAATAAACAAGGGCACGGTCTATGCCCCTAAACGAGGGGCGTAGTAACAAACAAGGGCGCGGTCCTAATGAGTTAATGGAAAGATGGGCTATATAAACGCCCCATTCTTGGTGTAACGTAGCGCCGATTTCAATCGTGTTTACGAATTGCAGTGTGTAGCCAGATGCGGATGCGAATAAACCAGCGTGCCAAAAGAGCTGAATAAGGCTGTAGCTGTGTTTTGATTGCGTCTCGCACGGCATTCCTGAGAGCTATATTTTTTTATTTTTTTGTGTCCAGATACTTCTGTCATATATCAACTCTGATAATGACACACTTTCAATTTCTAAGAGATTAAAGGGTGGGATCAGATGCCCAACTGATTCTATAGTTAGAAATAAATTGATCCTGATTTTATGAAAGGAGGTACCATTAACATTGTTAGGGCTCTTATTCCTGCTATATGTACTTATAGTCCTTATTGAAAGTGGATTTGGCAGCCCTGGAGTATTAAAGGCATGGAATTTTTTCTGTATTGTTTGCTTGCTGATCCCAATGTACCTGGTTTGAATAACCATGCAATTTAACAAGGGTTTTTTTTTTCACCTGCTAATAGTAGCATAAACCTTTTCTACTTTTCCAATCTACATGTTCTTTAAATATATCTGATTTTGCATTGATTTGTTCAGAACACTTATATGTGGCCCAATTTCCTATCGTTATTAAGCATGTTTACGAAATTTATTACAGTAATTCTTTCTACATTTTATTAAACCTTTTTATCCTCTTTACTATCTTCCTTAATGCATTTAAATCATATTATAATTTAATGGCTTCTGATTTAGGAGAATGGATTCTTTATGAGAGAGGTCATATACTTCAAGATTCTTATCCTTATTTTTGATTAAGTCTTGTTTCTTTTTGGAACTATTCCTTTTTTCTTTTAACAAAGGTTCATTAGATATCTGTCATCTTAAACTTTCTTAATATGAAGATTGGATTTTATCCCATTTTAAGTCACTTTTTCTCTTGAAATGGCTAAGGTTTAAGCCTTTTCTCATATGAGATGACTTTTTGAACTCTTCTGTAATGTTCTTTGAACAAAAAACATGGCCATTTTAATAATTTGAAGACACATGTTTTGTGTGCAGTCCTGCATGTTGTAAGCATTTCCTTCAAAAGGATTTGCATAGTTACAATATATAAAATTAGAACCTGACTGCATAATTGCATGCACAGCTGCAGTAATCCAATAGAAATCTACTGTAACAGTTTCTGACTTTCTGTGGGACTCTTCCATATTCTTGTATGCACTGGAATGAAGAATTACAGGATTGCTGTCTATTTTTTTCTCATATTGGACATAACAATGTTAACTCAGCAAGATTGTAGCTGTTTTATTTGTGCTTGGTCCAGAGTTTCTTGTTAGTGAATCATATCTATAGAATTTTACGTGTATACCATTTGTGTTGCCAAACTTACAAAAATATAAAACGTTGAGATACCACTGTCCCCCATTTCAGACTGCATAAACTGTCAGTGATCTGTCAAACATGAATAATTGCACTGACAGGAATTTTTA
Organism: Pituophis catenifer annectens; assembly: GCF_029215685.1. NCBI lineage: Eukaryota > Metazoa > Chordata > Lepidosauria > Squamata > Colubridae > Pituophis > Pituophis catenifer. The sequence goes on from NW_027256881.1 coordinate 129,132,672, forward strand.
TTTTTTTTAAAAAAAACCTCAATCTTATAAGTATTAAAAACTAATTAAAAGTATAATTTTAAAGATGGACTACTATCTGTAAATAAATAAAAGGAAAAATAAAATGGCCTGAAATATTCTTTGGATGGTCAACATATTGCCCCCAAAAATCTGAATAGGAGGCTGAATCAACCTTGAGCCAGTCAGAATTGAATTCCTAGCTGTGGGCAGAGTTAGCCTGCAATACTGCATACTTACCACTGTAAGTATCACTGCACCACCATGGCTCCTAAAATGATTATACTTAGATTTTACATTAATTGAAGAAATCTTAGTATATACACTAAGAGAAGTAGATAATACTTTTTGATGGATTTTAGTAAAGAATATCAAATTAGAAGAAGGAAGCCAATTTTATAGAGTATATTTATACACTTAAATAACTGATATAAATTGGGAAATAAGCTTTTGGGACAAAATACAGTACAAGTAAATTGAAAATTGGATTATATAGACATGTTTATCTATGTTTGGATTATTCATTTCATTTCTTCAGTAGTAGGAGCTGTGCAAAAAATCAAAGTATAGCTCTCCTTTCATAGAAGTGTTCCTGTCCATGGTTCCAATTCTTTCCATAGTTTCCTTCAGCTTCATCTCCCATCTTTTGAATTAAAAATAAAAAATGTCTGCAAGCAGCTAAATATGTATAATATTTATATTTTTATTTAAAAAAATAGATTTTGAATTGATGATTTGGAGAGTATTGTGTAAATTCAGGATACTTCCCTATCTTGGTGGCACTCTTGTATGTTATCTAGTGTACTATTAGAAAGAATGCTATTCTGTTAGCACACACTTTAATAAGTATAAAAAGGAAGAAATGAGGGGTTGAGAAAATGCATCAAACAAAACCTATGTAATCCTCCATGGAAAAAAAAATAAACTACCTGAGAGGTGGTTGCTATTTGCCTTTATGTATCATCACTTGTAATTTTTGCCCTACTATTAGAAACAAAAACATCATTGAATTCTTTTTGAAATAGTCTGTGTATTTAGACTATTTTGAATCTAAAATGCCATTCAGATTCTTCATCAGAAATAATTAAATAATCATGGAAATCTGGATTTATATACTGATCTTGTATTACATCTAAATTCTTCCTTGTCCTTTAGGCATGTAATCTGAGATATTTTACATCCTTTTAAAGCTATGCATGAACTAGTTTTTGTTCACCTTGTTTTTCTTCTTGCTCAAAAATTTAGATCTTGCATGCAGGATCAAACTTTTCTGATTTTTGTGCTGTAGTAATGAGCCACTGCTGAGATTTTCCAGGTTTCCATCTGGAAAGAAAAACTTCCTTTTAAGGAGTAATTAAATATTTTTAAATGGCTGGCGATAATATATTTTTCTGTATTCATAGTGTATAGTCAAGAGTGTCAGTTGCATGCAAGAAGCCTTCTAACAGAAGGTAATAAATAATTTAGATGCCACTTGTTGCCACAAATTACTATTCAGAGGCATCCTTTTATGAAGAAAAACCTCTTAAATAATTGTTCTTATTTTCTGCTTGGGAAACATTTGTTTGGAACTATACATGCCAAGGTATCACAAACCAAACACTGACTTTTTTTTAGTGTTCAGTGAGATGTTTTTATTTTAGGCAACCACAGCTATCTAGCCCTTCCTATACAATAAATATTTTTCTTTTCCTCATGTTTCTAATACGGAGTAGAGTTGTGTAGTTTTATTTACATAGCTTTATATACTGAAATTATGTTCTTTTCAACACAAATATTTGTACGTACAGATTTTGTGACATTTGTAGATTTGTTAATCCAAATCTTTCTTCCTGATCCTTTCTTTTAAAAAAACCTCCCTCATAATGATTTCCAAACAGAAATTGGATAAAAGTGAGAAATATTTCCTTACCTGAGAAATATTTCCTTACCTGAACAGACAAACTGAATGACCAAAGGTGGGCAAAAAAGCAGTGGGGAAATTTCCAACTCTCTGCCAGCTTCCCAATTGAGTTTCCTTGTGTGAAGCTAGCAGGTATTATCAAAAATCTTCCTTCCTTCCCTCCCTCCCTCCCTCCCTCCCTCCCTCTATGTCAGCCAAGAAATTCTTAAATGACAGCAATTAATGTTTTATATTTATAGAAAATTCAGAAGACATATAAATTATATATATGGATGGGAAATGCGTGTGCCTCTGTATGGGAAATCCAATTATTACCTCAAACAGATTTCAATCAATGTAGCAGAGTTCAGTTTTGACAGTCTGGATTTGTAGGACTGTATGAAGTAATTTCCAAGGGATGTGGTGGCTCAGTGGCTAAGACGCTGAGCTTGTTGATCGAAAGGTCGGCAGTTCAGCAGTTTGAATCCCTAGTGCCGCGGAACAGGGTGAGCTCCCATTACTTGTCCCAGCTTCTGCCAACCTAGCGGTTCAAAAGCACATAAAAAATGCAAGTAAAAAAGTAGAGATCATCTTTGGTGGGAAGGTAACAGCGTTCTGTGTGCCTTTGGTGTTTAGTCATGCCAGCCACATGACGATGGAGGTGTCTTCGGACAGCGCTGCCTCTTCAGCTTTGAAACAGAGATGAGCACAGCCCACTAGAGTCGGGAACAACTAGCACACATGTGCGAGGGGAACCTTTACCTTTACCTATGAAGTAATTTGCATTTCCTACCACAACATAAACAATGAAATGAATTATTATTATTTAATATAAATGAGAGGAAAAGTTGTCTTAAAGTTTAATCTCTATATAAAAAGAGCTGTGTTCTGGTTTAATTAATCCCTTGAATACCTGTACATTTTAAAAGAATATTCTAGAAAAAATATTTGTACATTCCTCTCAAAATATTGAACGAACAGGCACAGTTACTGCCAAAGTTTGAAAGCTTGTTACCAAGGTATTAAACAGCATAAGACAAGCTGAACCTCAGGAATGCTGAAATAAGAAGAGTCTTATCCTTTGAATATTTAGTGAAAGTAATACCGGTTCAGTAGTTTGACCAGAGAGCATAACATTAGGTTACTATCTTAAATTAGGCCATTAAAATATACAACATGGGTGTTACTTGCATGCATTACCTTTGAAAATTACAAGGGAAGTATGAATATATACATATCAAAGTTTGCTTTGTCCGCTGAAATGAATGCAGAATTGTTTCAATTCTGGGTATGTAAATCTTTTGATTTAAAGTTGGGAGTATTTGTAAATTTGCAAACTTCCCTGTAAGAAGCAGTCTAGTTTTCATTATGGTGGTTTTTTGTTGTTATTGCTGTTTAATTTCACTTGGTATTTTGGCTACATAATTATTATTGTTCACAGTGAGAACTATGAGTGTGAACTGGAACTTGACTTGAATGGGAAGAAGAATGGCCAGATTCTTCTTTTGTCATAATACATTTGCCCCTTCATATTTATGTGTGGCTTACCTCAAAAATTGATAGAAAACAAAACCTATTGGATGCCATTTCCTTCAGAGCTGTATTTTTATTAGAACTCTCTTTTTAGGAAGCAGGCATAGCTTGTCAAGCAGGCTTAACTTGAGTAACTTAATTTTTGGGAACTAATGAGATCTACTCTGGGGAAAGATGCTGCCAGCATAAAAAGGCACTTTGCAAAATATGGTGCTTAAATTTTATATCTGATTTGATATTAATTAATATAAAATTTGTTAATATAATAAAGTATTTATTTTTTAGGGAAACAATTCAAATTATTCTTAGTTAACTATTAGTTATCCACATGTGTGTGTGCACACATTTTTATTTACTTCTATAAATAATAAGATACATTTGCAGCAATTTAAGACCAACCTTTAACCTGTATCCAGTAAAACCTGTAGAACAGAGCATCTGGTATCAATCATAAACCCAATATCATTGCCCTCCATCTCTTTCCCGAGAAGAGAAAAGTTTGCTGAAATATTTGAAACTCAGTAACGTAGATTACCCACAATATCACTCAACTAGTCCTCAGTCATATAGGACAGGTTTTCCACCATTTTTCCTTGATTATGGTACTGAGAAGTAGAATCTGATAGAACTTGGACCTTATATTAAGCATTAACAGCTTAAAGTGGAAAGTTTCAGTAATCTAGCATCCAGAACTGCAGGAACCAGAATTTAGACTAGAAGTGGGAATTGGCACTTCTATTCTTAATAGATCTCTTTCTGTCTGTCCCGGTTGCAATCTAACTTCAGTCCTCCTGTTTTGTATAGCCACGCTGCCTGTCAATCCAAGCTCTCTGGGACATTCTTGACTGGTAGGTTATGGATTGGTTAATTTTATCATATCAATATTTCTAGGCCATGACTCATTTTTTTCAATTATACAATTTGATAATATGCAATAAATAATTTTGAACAAATATTACACTTAAATGTTGATCCTAGAAATAGCACTTTTGTTTATGCAAGTGAATTTTCTTCCTCAGTTATCTAAGATTCCAGCATCAGCATAGTTATTGAAAATGGAAAGCTTTCTGCATTCACATTTGTGCTGTTGCCTCTTTGGTCTGGAAAAGCATCTTCCTCTAGGAAGAAAATGGATTATATGACTGATATTTGCAATTAGTTCTAATGAACTTAACTGTTTCGTTTGTTCCCTGCCTAGGAAAAAGGTTATTTAAGTTTTAGCTGCTGTTTTTAATCTTTCATTTTATTTTTCCAGTTCTGCTATTCCTCACAGATTTCTTTTTTTTATCTTTATGTTGTTTGTTATGAGTCTTATTTTCTTCCTTGGACCATGGTGCTAATAAAGTAGTCTGGTTACCAAGCCTGTGAAAACAGAAAACAAGAAACCACATAACATATTTTATAGACGAGACTCATGGTTAACCAGATTCTTCACAAATACTTGTCTGCCAAAAAGAGATGAGCCACATGATCTAACTCTTAACGCTTTTATTCAACATCAAAAAAAATATACTTGCATATTCATATCCTCTAAAAGGTGTACAGATCTATAATTTTCAGTATCAGAAATGTCCAAATCTAGTCTCGGTGACATAGGGATGGATGCCCATCTGGGCCTCTGCCAGTTGCCACTTATATTCCATCCCTCCCTCATTCTTCTGGTATCCCAAGTCTCAGATAGAATAACTTTATTGTCGCTTTAAATGAAGATGATGATGTGACTTGGAATAGAGGTGTAAACCTGTCACCCACACCATTACAGACGTGTAGGTCATCTGACCCTCATTTCCTTGGAATGTGAAAGACAATTTTGTAAACCTCAGGCAACCAACTTGAAGGAATACTTTTATACTTTCTGTTGCTAAGTGAGACAGTTGCTAAGTGAATTTTGCCCCATTTTATGATATTTCATGCCACAATTGCTAAGTGAATCACTGTGGTTGTTAAGTTGGTAATAAGATTAAGTGAATCTGGCTTTCCCATTGAGTTTGGTTGTCAGAAGGCTGCAAAAGGTGATTGCATGACCCTGGGACACTGCAACCATCATAAATATGAGCCAACTGCCAAGCATCTGAAGTTTGATCACATGATCTACAACAGTTGTAAGTGTGAAAAACAGCCATAAGCCACTTTTTTCAGTGCCGTTGTAACTGAATGATCACTAAATGAATTGTAAGTTGAGCAATGCCTGTATACTATAGTGCCTTCTTTATACAGTATTTATTTCTATCTTTTTTTCACTCATTCAATTTTCACAAAGCCCACGAATACCATCCACTTCCCACTTCCGTTCATAAAACATCTGTATATCTGGCTACCTATCATACTATCATTTCTACACCACCTATCTCACCTAAGTGACCCTGAGAAGTTTATTTACCGTTAATCTTATTCAGGAAGCCACTTACACTCAAACTATAACAAAAGAATAAATGTGCACGTGTTGTTTTGATATTCCTTGAGATATATCTTTTGACTTGATAATTATGAACATTTGAAAAAGATGGGTTGAAACTCTGACTAGTTTATCTTGTTTGAAAGATCTTAATTGTAGTAGTGGTATCAATAGCACCTTTTTTTCTCTGATCTACAGATAAGTGGATCAATATTGTAAGCTAGTTTTACAAAAAGTGGGAAGTGTTGCTGTCTGGGTAGAGATAAGTCATAAAATCTCCAGTGCTACTTGATAAATTTGAAAATAGCATGTAGTTGATAGCAATGAAACCTCTAAAATTCCAAAAAATAAGGACATCAAATTTTTGAGATAATTGAGCAATTATTTTTATTTATTTTTTATTTATTACTTTATTTTTATTATTAGTTACTTGAAACCTTTATACACTGTTCATTTTGTACCAAACTCTGGGTAGCTCACTTTATGTTTTGAATGACAAATCTATGAGTGGGATGGTACAAATTACTATAATGGGCATACAAAATTTGTCATTTGTCAGCTTAAAATACTAAAATGACCAAGGACAGTGAGGGGTTTTGGTAATATTCCCACCTACCACGACAATAGAAAATTGCTGCCATTATTGTGATTGTTGTGGAAGAGACAGAGCTGGTAGCAGCTGGGAATGAGCTGTTGTGCCATGATCCTAAAGTTGGTGAAAGTAGAAATGGGTAGGCTTCTGCCCATCGTAAGAAGCAGGGTAGTATAAGGAATTCTAGCTGGACATGAAAAAGCAAGCTCTGACAGGAAGAGCTTTGGACATAGCAAGGGCTGATTCTTGGGAAAGATTATATGGAAACGGATGATTTTGCTTTGTTGTCAGTAACATTCTAAATCTCCAAACAAAGAGAAAGGAAAAGAATGTGTATACATACAGAAATGATGGTTATAATTTTGTTTTAAAAAAATGGTGAAACAAAGATTTTAAAAAGCATTCTGGTAGCTCTCTTTTCTTCCTCCTCCCCTTTCTTCCCTAGTTGCAAATTGCTACTTGAATATTTTTATACTATATTTTGGACATCTATGATTATTATTTATTTCTATTTGGAACATTTGGATATTTTTTTAAAAATAGAAACTATATTCCAAGCAATTTAGCTTACCTTTCTGTGTGATAAGTTATACAGTATATGAGGGAGCCATTTCTGCTTGAATTTGTTTAAACTTTTGCTGTGGAATTTTTTTTCCATTGCCTCCTTGTTCAATTTAGACAATTCTGTTTGTCTTTTCCAATGTTGTGCCAGATTGATTCTTGTCATTATTCTTCATTAAACAATTCTAGTAGTCTCTTCAATCTATTTCTTGAGTACAGATATGTTGTGTTGGCATATATGTTCAGATCTTTCTTACTGTAATTATCCTTAAAGTAAAAAATCATTGGTGTAATTGTTTTCAAATAGGTCTTTATTGCATCCTGTCAAGTAAAGTCCTAAATATTTCACTGGATCTTTTATTATCTCACAGCCACTCTTTTTTTTTTTTCACATTTTCTTCTTTGTAAATTAAGGACCTTGTTATTATCTTTTTTTCCCTTTAATTGATTTTATATTCAGAAAAGCAACCATATCTTTTGTTACTTTCATCAACTATGGAATTTTGTGCTTATAATCAGGTTTTAGTACTACATCAAGTCCATAGCATTTCATATTATCCTGTATTTCTTGTTCATTCCAATTATCTATTATCTTTTCATATCTTGTGGTCACGACTTCCAGAGCAGTCACAAAAAGTAAAGGGGTTAATGGACATCCTTGCCTTGTCCCTTTGCTAATTGAAAAGCCTGTGGAGAGTATTTCATCTTTGCTGCTTGCCTTGGCTACATATTCTCCACATGTTTCAAATTCTTCTCCAGGATTAATTCTGTTTAAGACCTGTAGTAAAAACAGCCTGTTCCAAATTGTCAAAGTCTTTTTCCAAGTCTAGAAATATTACTGCTGCCTTCTTTTTTCATAATATTGATGAATTCTGTGGCATTTATGGATAACTCTGTTATCTTTCATCTTTCTTTCTGGAATGTAATCTCTGGTCTGAGTATATTCTGTATTTATTCTTTCAAGTATGTGTTCAGCTAGCATAGTAGTAGATATATTGTAATCAAAATTCAGTGAAGAATTTGGTCTACATTACTAAGTTTATTTGGGTGCTTCCCTTCTTTGTTCAAGTGGCATGTGCTTATGAATGTTTTGCCATGGAATCTTGTTTTTAACGAAACAATAGGAGAGAAAACTAAATATGGACCGAGTACATTATTTATATGCCAGTAGTATCTTTATTCAATATTATCCATTCTTGTTATTTCTTATTCATCACAAACATTTGTTAAACTCTTTTGAAATTTATAGTTATTTATTCTTTTTTAGACTAAGAGCAAGGATTCATGTCTTCAGGATGAAGTAACATCTTCTGTTTCACAACTCGCAACAAAGGTTTGTTTATTTTTGAGATGTGAATTTAAACTTTATTTTGGATTTCTCCTGTTGGGAATGTTTAAGTACACTACTATTTGTTCAAGCAAGATTCTTTTGTTATGACTGTAACAAGATGATTTATTATATTCTATTAAACTTTAAATTCTTACTATTGTATTATTAGGTATATTTTTGTTTGTATTTCATAACAAAATAACACATGTCAGTTTATGTTCTTTATATTAGGAGATTGTGTATGACACTTTCAACTCTAATTTGTTTGTTTTGGGGATCTAAATTTTTAATGTTACATAATCAATTTTTCTGCTGGATAGATAGATTTCTTATGGGCAAATTTAGCTATTTAATCAGTTTAGCATATGGCAGCATCTAGTTGATTTTAACTGTTCTCCGAATCTAAGCCGGGTCAGATCCATCTTCTTTACTTATCTTCTTTACTCTTGTTGAATATGATTATTATTATGATGATGATTACTCTGTTGCTTTGCATGTACACTGAGAGCTTCTGCACAAGAGACAAATTTCACTTGGCCAAATTATTTCTATTCTATTCTATTCTATTTCTATTTCTATATTCTATTCTTTATATTCTATTCTATTTCTATTCTCCTATTCTATTCTATTCTATTCCCATTCCCATGCCAGTTCTAATGGGGAACCACATACTAATTTCAGAGCTGTTGAATAGATTGGGAGAGTAAAACAAATCTGGAAGAAGGCAGTAGTAAACTAATTCTATAACAAATATTGCAATGAAAATTACATGATTGAAGTCACCAAGACTCAAACTCAAGGTCATCTATACATTTCTGTGTGTAAGAACTAGTTCTTAAACCTGCTTTTCAAACTTCCGATATATTAATATTTTGAGGGTTAAAAAAATAAAACTAGAAAACAGATTATGACTTGCAATATTAAAGAAAATCTGTCCAAGTAATCCTTGGATATGCCTTCTTGATTTTATTGTGTAAATAATTTTTCTGGGCTATTGCAGAACTTAATCCCCCCACTTTTCAAAGTTTATTGTAGCAATTGTCTTAAAAGCAGTCACTTCCTGGGCACTTTATTTTTGAGGACTTTCGATAGCTTGGAATTATCACCTTGTTGTAATGCAACTCTAATGGAGGGCTTCTGTCCCTGCTTTTATTGAATGATTCCTCAGCAAGAAGTTATGATTGTCAAATTGATTGCATCAGAGCCAGCAGATGATGCATCGGATGATGCTATGCTGGATAGCTATAATTAAGTTGTTTCAGCAAATGTTAAGAACATTGCAATTCTTCATTTCCAGAAAACATACAAATATACACCATACATAGTTTGATCATGAGTGCCAAGATGCTAGGAGGTGCTTGAGTCAGTATTTAACCAATACTTCTAACTGTATAAAGGAAACCTGCTTTTTGTTTAACATCTGATTTACAGAAATCCAAAAACATATAAACAGTTAAACCATGACAAAAAATGAAAGCTATGAGAGAATCCTGGCAATGTCTGATTGTGCTAATCCATACATAGAACCCTACTATTTTTTTTGGAGTTAATCTAGTGAAGGCTAGTATTTGGAGGCTGGCAAAGTAAATGTTGGTGCTTGCTAGCATTTTTCCCTCCAGAAGAATTTGGTAGAGTTTTCCCTTTTGGAGGGAAGGGGAAAACACTTAACAAAGGCCAGCATTCTGAACATTCCAGAACAGTGACATTCCCTAGAATTTTTGCCAGATTTCAGGTCCTTTCTATGGCGCGCTGGAGGAATGGATATCTCAAATCTGATGAAAATGCTAGCAAATGCCAGCATTCTTGTGATTGTTCTCTACAGTGGAGCAAGGAGAAGGCCCAGGTCTCCCAAGCATGGTGGGAGATTTGGCCCCTTTCCTGCTCTCCCATGAAGGTCCTGGGTCTTCTCCCCGATGCACCACTTAAGGTGAAGTGCATGGTCACCTAACTGCTATTGGGAGATCTAGGATTGCGGTCTTTAAGCAAAGCAATCATATGGTATCTTGCTTAATGACTGCTTCATTCAACAACTCAGATTATATGCCCAATTGTGGTTGTAAGTGGAGTACTAGCTGTACTAAAACTTTAAAAACACTTCAGTAGAAAAATGTCTGCTGCTTTTGATATTTAAAATTTATGAGGATGCAAAAGTATCAAATGCAAAAGTATCAAATTTATGAGGATGCAAAAGTATCAAATCAAAAATCAAGGACATGTCACTAAAGTAATATCTGTAAGGAAATGAGTTAGTCAAATGTATTGACTGCAGTTTCATTTAATACATAAATTATTGGGGCCTCATCTAAGGAAATATGTTTTCATTCTCCTAAACAAGTAGATGTATCAGTATATTTTTGATGCTGCAATTTTATCTGTGGCTCCAGTAAGCCTTAAGAGAGCTTTGCAACCCATATCGCAACAAGAAGGAATTAATTTTAAATTTTGCCCAGACCAAAATCATCACCCTCTCTAAACATGCAAGAAATCTTCAGCAGTTGGGTGGACACATTATTGACTGTGGAGTACTTGGTACACTCTGAGCTTGGTTGTTTCCTTGCAGATGTTTTATTATCCAATTAGATAACACCCTCATTGCTAGTGAATGTTGAGTTTGGTTCTTCTTTATGTATAATAGCTTACCTTGCCAGTGTTGGGATGGAGTTTTCTCCTTCATAGTTCCTTGATTAGAAAAGCAAATCTGTTGAAAAGCAAACCACACTAACCAAGTGCTCCGTTACCAAAATAATATCCCAACTTCCACAAGAGAAGCTGTGTATGATTATTATTCAGATGAGTACAAACACATTACAGCAACCCAGAACATCAGAAAACAGAAACAGATCACCCCATATAACATCTGTTGACAAAATGAATACCTACACAACTTTATCAAAAAGTGCGTGACTACTCAAGCCACTACAGCACAACCAAGACAAGCAATGAAAAGGATAACACTACCATACATCAGAAAAAGTCTATAGATTGTTACAACCTCATGGCATCACCATGGCACACAAACCAACCAAAGCCCTCCAAAATATCTTAAGTAAACAAAAAGACCCAGTAATCCAAGAAACAAAAACAGGATTCATGTACAACATACTGTGTAAGAACTATAACATCCATTATGTGAGACAGATAGCAATAGCGTAGCAGAGCACATCCATGAACACCAACAAGCACTCGAAAGGCATGATGAGAACTCCTTAATGTCACAGCACATGGACAGGCTTCAACATAGTTTCAGTTGGGAAAATGTGAGCATCCTAGACCAAGCTAAATCCAAAAAGATTCAGGGAATTGCTGGAAACTTGGCCTTTAGATAAATCAGCCATCAATATCAACGTAGAGATACACCACATTTACATATCATTTTAAAAAGGCAACAGAAAAGCTAAGAAGGAAACAAAAAAGACAACATATCCACTCCAGCAACCAACACTCAGACAAACAATCAAGTAGAAAACATACCCTGAAGGAACCACCTCCACCAACACTGTACGTAAGCAAGCTGCACACTCGGTACCACTGATGTACGTGTATATGTGTTTGTGTCTGTGAGAGAGATGCTTATGGTTACATATGGTTTTCTTCTTCTGTGCATGTCCAAGATGGCCGCTCTCAGCTGAGCGGCAGCGATGCCGGGGGGACTATTCCCGGCTTTTTGGGGGTTTCGGGGGCCGGACCAGCTAGTTATGCCCCATGCCCGGTGAGGGGAGCTTCCCACTGGTCTCTTCTGATATCTTGAGAGCTTGTTGCTCTCCAGGACGCGACAGCTAGGACGAGCGCGGAGGCAGCTATGCTGCGGCTTTGCAGCCGGGTTAGAGCGGCCTCGGCGTCTCCCCACGGCCGCTGGGCTGGCGGAACAACGGCGTCAGTGATGCTGCCCCTCGTTGGCACTCCAGGGGAATCCGTGGGGATGGCAGGAGGGCTGGCGACATCGATGTTGGCGCTGGCTGCGACGCTGGGATGAGCGGCTGCGGGGGATGACATCAGAGAGGGAGAAGAGGGACAGGAGGCCTGCATTGGGAGAGCGAGGGACACTCTGACCATTATACCAACTATGCTACCAACGTTGTTTTTGGGACTGCCTGTTGCAGCCATGGGGGGGGTGACCCACTTGGAGAGGGCCCACCCCTGGTCATTCCAGAGGCTCTCCCCCCTCCCTCATGTGGATAGGGGTGAGCTAGAGGCATTGTTGACCCCATTGGCCGTGAAAGATCTCTGGCCAGGTCTTCTGTGCCTCGTGTGGTCTATTAGCCTCTGTGAGGCTATTTATCATCTGAAGGTGGCCTCTGGACAATGTGACATCTGCCTCCCATGGACTTTTTTATGGCCTCCTGATTCGCCTAAGGTGCAGCCACCGGAGTCTCTTCCTGGCCCGTGGTCCTGTAGATTGGTGGTTGTCATCAATGCTTCCCAATTGTAGAGGGATATACCCTGGATTTCAAGTCTGGTATGGAGTTGGACGATGACCGGTTCTTGGCCCTTCCCAGCTTTCGTGAGAGGGTGGCTGGTGTCGACATCTAACCCCCAAAATGGCTTAAGACTCCATCCACTGCTGTGAGAGAGCAGTGGAGTTTATTGACTTGGACCTGACTGGATATCCCTTTTCCGGAATTTGGACCAACTCGATTAACCTCCTGGCCATGGGCTTCCCCTGATTATTTAGATGTATTCGTCAGCGGAACTTCTTATTGTGCAAGATTCCCCCCTATCGCAGGTGTGGCCCTCCACTCTACCGAGGGCCTACCTTTATGACAGGCTTTGGCACCCCGAGAGGTGGTATGTTGCAAAAAGGGGATTGAGGGGTTTTCTGGGGAAATTTTTAGATAGATTTTTAAGGTGTTCTAGGGGGCGGGAGGGTTGTGTGGGTTTGGGGATTAACCCACGGGGGAGGGGTCTGGCCCAGCTGCCAGTCGGGCCACGGAGGGTGCAGATTCTGGGGGTAAGGGGGGCATTAGAGTTCATTCTGCTGAGGGCTTTTCCATCAATATGCTGAGTGGGAGGGGCAGATATGGCGGGAGCAGGGGGCCATATCATGCGGTGGGGGAGCGCACTTGCTATCTCCGAGCGGTGGCACACCCCGGTCCCCATAGCCCTTCTCGTTCCCCAAGCTGTTTAGACTCTCAGGGCCCAAGCCTTCGGCTGTTGCTGTGCAATGCCAGGTCCGTGGTAAATAAAGCCCCCCTCATTTGTGATCTTATTCAGGAGGGGGGAGCGGACCTGGCAGGTATTACAGAGACCTGGTTGGGCCAGGAGGGGGGAGTTCCCCTGTTAGATATGTGCCCACCAGGCTTCCGTGCATTCCACCAGCCGAGAGCTCAGGGCAGGGGCAGGGTGGTGGTGGTTATTATAAAGGAAGGTCTTGATCCAAGGGAGACCACTGTTCCACAGATAGCTGGATGTGAGTCCCTTCTTGTGAAGTGGGGCCGTGGAGTGCAGATGGGCTTGTTGAGCACGTACCTGGCTCCCTGCCATGTGGCAACGGCCCTGCCTGAGCTGCTCAACGTCATAACCGAGGTGGCGGTTGATAGCCCCAGACTTTTGGTCATGGGGGATTTCAACCTGCCATCTATTGGTGAAACATCTGAGGTGGCTCGGGAGTTCATGGCTTCCATGACGGCCATGGACCTGACTCAGTTAATTCATGGCCCTACTCATACGGGCGGGCACACTCTGGACTTAGTTTTTATCTATGGTCAGTGGTCGAGTGGCCTTGATACAGGAGATATAGTCATCGAACCCTTGTCATGGTCTGACCACTCGCTCCTTCGACTTGACTTTCTAACTGCTACACCCCGCCGCAGGGAGGCGGGACCGACTAGGTGGTTCCGCCCAGGCGCCTGATGGATCCTGATAGGTTCCAGATGGAGCTTGGGCCATTTCCTGAGACTCTGGCTCATGACTCGGCTGAAGACCTGGTGGCCGCCTGGGACAGTGCGGCCGCCGGGGCTTTAGACCGCGTCGTGCCTTCGCGGCCTCTGACCTGGCACCGAACTTACTTAGCTCCTTGGTTCTCCAAGGAGATGAAGCGCCGGAAAAGACGCCTGGAGAGCAGTTGGAGGACCAGCCGTTCCGAATCCGACCGAACACTGGTGAGGTCTCATATTAAGACCTACCTAGTGGCGATAAAAGCGGCAAAATCTAGCTATTTTGCTGCCCTTATTGCGTCATCAGATAATCGCCCAGCCGCCCTATTTAGGGTGACCCGCTCCCTCCTCCATCTGGGAGCGTGGGATGACCCCATGCAGGGTCGAGCTGAGGATTTTGTGCAGTATCTGTATGACAAGATCGCTCAGATTCGGGAAGGCCTGGCCTCTGACTGGGTAAGTCCGGACGGGATGATTGAGGCAGATCCTGAGAGTATTATCTGGGAGGAGTTTGATCCTGTGGCTCCCGAGGACATGAACAGGATTCTGGGATGGCTGAACGCGACCACATGTTTATTGGACTCATGACCCTCCTGGTTGGTGCTGGCTTCCCGGGAGGTTACACGAGGCTGGCTCCAGAGGATTATTAACACTTCTTTGAGCAAGGGTGTCCTACCGGTTGCCTTGAAAGAAGCGGTGGTGAGGCCCCTCCTCAAGAAGCCCTCTCTGGATCCGGCTGTTTTGGGTAACTATCGTCCAGTCTCCAACCTTCATTTTATTGTGAAGGTTGTTGAGAGTGTGGTTGCGTGACAGCTTCCACAGTACCTGGATGAAGCTGTCTATCTAGATCCGCTCCAGTCCGGCTTCAGGCCTGGGCACAGCACAGAAATTGCATTGGTCGCGTTGGTGGATGATCTCTGGAGGGCTCGAGATAGGGGTTGTTTTTCTATCCTGGTCCTGTTAGATCTCTCAGCGGCTTTTGATAACATCGACCATGGTATTATGTTGCACCGGTTGGAGGGATTGGGGGTGGGGGGCACCATTTTGCGGTGGTTCTCCTCCTACCTCTCTGACCGGTTGCAATCTGTGTTGGCAGGGGGGCAGCGGTCGACCCCAAGGCTCCTTGTTTGTGGGGTGCCGCAAGAGTCCGTCCTCTCGCCCCTTCTGTTCAACATTTATGTAAAGCTGCTGGGTGAGATCATCCGTGGCTTTGGGGTGGAGTTCCATCAATACGCTGATGACACTTAGCCGTACATCTCCACCCCAGGCCACCCCAATGATGCCCTTGAAGTGATGTCCCGGTGCTTGGAGGCCGTGCGGGTCTGGATGGGGAGGAACAGGCTCCGACTCAACCCCTCCAAGACTGAGTGGCTGTGGCTGCCGGCGTCCTGATATAGTCAGCTGGTGCCATCGCTGACTATTGGGGGCAAGACATTGGCCCCCACGGAGAGGGCGCGTAACTTGGGCATCCTCCTGGATGCATGGCTGTCTTTAAAAGAGCATATGACGGCTGTGGCTAGGGGGGCTTTTTATCAGGTTCGCCTGATACGCCAGTTGCGCCCCTTTCTGGATCGGGACTCCTTATGCATGGTCACTCATGCCCTCTTCTCTTCCCACCTGGACTACTGCAATGCTCTCTACATGGGGCTCCCCTTGAGGAGCACTCGGAGGCTCCAACTGGTGCAGAATGTGGCCGCGCGGGGGATTATGGGAGCGACGGGGCGCTCCCATGTGACACCTCTCCTGCACGAGCTGCACTGGCTTCCGGTGGTCTTCTGGTGCGCTTCAAGGTGTTGGTGACCACCTTTAAAGCACTCCATGGCTTAGGGCCGGGGTACCTACGAGACCGCCTTCTGCCGCCAATAGCCTCCCACTGGCCAGTTCGCTCACACAGAGAGGGCCTCCTCAGGGTGCCGTTGGCCAGACAATGTCGGCTGGCGACCCTCATGGGGAGAGCTTTCTCTGTGGCGGCACCTGCCCTCTGGAACTACCTACCCCCAGAGATACGCACGATACCAGACCTCCGGACTTTTCGTCGGGCCCTGAAAACACATCTATTTCATCTGGCCGGGCTGGCTTGATCCCATCTTTTCGGTTTTAATTTGAAATTGGTTTTAACTGGGTTGTTTTAAATTGAGAGCCGAAATTAATGTCTTTTAAACTGTTTTTTAAATTTTATATGTTATGTTTTATCTCGGCTGTTCACCGCCCTGAGTCCTGTTGGAGAAGGGCGGAATAGAAATCAAATCAAATCAAATAAATAAATAAATAAATAAATAATTATGAATTTTAATATAAGCCACCAGAATCACTGGATGCGAGTTGGGTGACTATGTAAATTTATTTAATAAATAAATAAAATAATAATAGCAACAACGGTGCACTGGAAGATCTGCAAAAAATGCCATTGCTAGCAAACAAGAACTGGTGGGACCATAAAATGAAGAAAGCTATAGAAAATGAAAAAGCTGAAATACTCTGGGATCTAGAATTCAAAACTATAGGCACCTCAGACTTAGTAATTGTCAATAATAAGAAAGACAAAGAAAACTCTGAATAATGGACGTGGCAGTACCTGGGGGCAGCAGAATAGATGAGAAAGAACTGGAAAAGATAGCAAAATACGAAGACCTGCAAATAGAAATAGAACAACTGTGGCAAAAGAAAGCCAATAGAAATAGGCACCTTGGTGCAATCCCAAAACAACCGAAGTATGATTTGAATATCATCGGCATTGACAAATTCACCATCGGTTGCAAAAGGCTTTACATCAGAACATCTTTCATCCTGCGATGGTACCTCTAAAACTATCAGACATCAACATCTGCCTCTCCCAGATCCTTGGGAAAGACTCATGTGGATAAAAAAACTAAATCCTGTCTGAATATCTGGCTGACTGTGCGATGAACCATAACAACATGATTAATGATAATATTGTAAATGTTTGATATTTAGCATGTGAACAAAATATTTCATAATAGGATTCAGCTGGTTAAGAACTATGAATTTATAGATTTCATTATCCATCTTTATATCTTTTAATATAGAGACAGAGATCTAATGATGGATGAACATAGCAATAGCATAGATGATGGTTATACAGCATATTGAATTGCAAAATGCCATGTAGTTGCTTTGTGAAAATGGTTCAGAAGAAACCTGCCTTTTTTCTGTTACATTTTTAAAGGCTTCTCGGCCTTTTGGCTAAGATCAAGTGTAGTGTGTAAAGTATAATTTAACATCAGTGAACTTAATAAAATAAAAAGCTTTAAACAAAAGTTTGAATTTATGTACATATTACATCTTATAATTTTAAAACTGTAAGTTGCTAAGTATGTCATATAGGTTAAGATAGTTATATTTAGATTTTAATAAAAGCTTCTTTTAATTTTTTTAATCTTTTCCAAAGATATCCTAGGCAATCTTACAAAGTTAAAGTCATACTGTCCTGTGTACAATAAATCTATTATCATTAACACTAATGTAAAACTACCGTGTTTCCCTGAAAATAATCATCCCATAGCATGATTTTTTAAGACACATTTAGTACCGTTTTTCCTGCAAATAAGAACTAACTGGAAAAAAACCCCTAATGCGTCTTTTGGAGCAAAAATTAATATAAAATCCAGTCTCATTTTTAGGGAAACACAGTAGTACACGTAGATCTTGACTTATGACCACTATTGTACCAGCACTTTCCATCGCTAAATGAAGCAGTTGTTAAGTGAGTCATGCCTAATTTTACATCATTTTTTTTCTGGGCTCTTTAAGTGAATCACTGCGGTTGTTAATGAATCAGACCATTCTGAATGTAAATTCAGTTTCCTCCATTGACATTCCTTGTTGGAAGCCAATTGGAAAGGTGCCAATAGCAATCACATGACCCTGGGATACTGCAACCATCATAAATACATGCCAATTGCCAACTTTTGATCAGGTGACTGTGGGGATGCTGTGGTGGTCATCAGTGAAGGATCAGTTGTAAGTCACTTTTTTCAGCATTTCTGTAACTTCAGTCACTAAGAGAATGAATTGTGAGTTGAGGACAACCTACATCAGACTTCCCCAATCTTTCTGGCTTTGTGGACTGGCAAGGAGTGGAGAGAAGATGGTTCTGGCGCATACACTCACCCGCCACTTCTGCAGCCCGGTTGCAAAAGGCTCAAGGCCTGGTAGTGGCCCAGGGTTTGGGGACCCCTGACCGACATAACTTTCCATTATGGAGTTAGTGCCTTCTTTGCTGTCCTTAAGGTAAAGATAAAAGGTTCCCCTCGCACATATGTGCTAGTTGTTTCCAACTCTAGGGGACAGTGCTCATCTATTTCAAAGCCAAAGAGCCAACGCTGTCAGAAGACATCTCCATGGTCATGTGGCCGGCATGACTAAACGCCAAAGGCGCACGGAACACTGTTACCTTCCCACCAAAGGTGGTCCCTATTTTTCTACTTGCATTTTTTACGTGCTTCTGAACTGCTAGGTTGGCAGAAGCTGGGACAAGTAATGTCAATTATGTGCAGTTTAAATTAAAATATATAATCAGTTCATTATTTATGGAAGGTCAACCATTAATACAGCATCATACCTTCTATATATAAAAGAATGAACATAAAGTCACTACTTTAGCTAGGATCTGCAGTAATGATAGTGTTAAATAATTTATTAGGTAATTTAAAATATTTAAATTTCTCAAAAAGTAAGCCAAGGCTTTTTTAAAAAAACAAACAAAAACAAAGATATAAAATTATATATTTTCATGCCAGATTTCTTCTGACCAAAAATCTATTAGTTCCTTGATAAAACCATTAACTTACTACAACAAACTAGATATTACGATATACAATTATGCTATATTTAGTCTCATATGGTGCATTTTAAAGGGTAATATGAAAAGTGCTCACTTAAATAACAGGAATTTCATTTAAGTTATAAAATGTATTATTCTCCCCCAAAATGCATAAACAAACTACAGGGAAACTGTTTTAACATTCCAGGAAGAGGCCCAATTTAAAACTTTCCTTTGATATAGTACATCCTGCAATAGAATTTTTGAATGTTTCCTAAACAAAAGTTGCTCCAGACAAGACTGATTTAATTCTGCTGAAAAATTACTTCCCTACATGTATATGTTAATCAGAAACATCACTAAAACAGTGGCACACAAATATTTAATATATGCAGTATATTGTAATAGAGTGAGGACTCTGTGATTTAGTGATTTAGTGGCCATATAAGCAGTAGGTTTTTTTTTTGTTTTTTGTTTTTTTGCCAAGGGAGACCAAAGAAAGAGGAAGAGGAGAGGAGAATGGAATGGGATGGTTCGAAGTTCTTTTATTTTTTTAAATGCCATGCTCCAATGTTTTACTTGAGATTCCTCTTGTCGCATTCAGTTAAACATTTCTTCCTAGCCAAATAATGTACCATTTAGATTTAGTGTAGAAAGCCAGCAACCTTGAAATTCTCTTTATAAAGTTACAGTGCGTCAACATTTACAACATTTTTGCAAAACCCATTATAATCAGCAGATTTTAAAAACTGACTAGAAAATAAAAATGGATTCTCTGCTATATTCCAGGAAGGCACAGTGAGTCACAGCTGGACTCTTTTATATAAAATGGCATAGTTCTGACATGATATGATGAACTGATTTCATATTTCAGACAAGAACAAGGATAATGTATTTTTTAATATTTTTTTATACTACTGAATCTCAAATGACTCATCAGTATAAAATAGTGTAAAACAACTCTTAGAGACAAAAAACTAGAATAAAAAAAGCAATAATGCAAATAATTATTCATGTTTAATTAATAATTCATTAAACTTGAATGGCACTTGAATTTCACCAAATTCTGGGCAATTCACAACAATCCAATTAACAGAATAGTGATAGTTTTCATTGCCCAAATGCTTTCTGGGACAATTCAATCTTCAGTGGATTCTGAAAGGCCAGCAGTGGGGATGCTGGCCTGACATCCAGAGCGCAGCCATTCTATAAATGGGGCCCACAGCTGGAAACCATTGTTTGTGTCCCTCCCCACCTACACACACATCTGAGAATCAGCAAAAGTCTTAGTGAGAATTATGTACTGTGCAGATAAATTGGATGTGCCATCCCCATACAGAGGAGGCTATAAGTCTGTAAATGCTAAGCCATATAAATATTTATGGATTAAATCCAAGGCTTTGAATTGCACAGAGAAATTTAATAGTGTCCAATGCAATGATTGTAAAACATGTGTTACGTGAGCATGATGAGTAATTTGCTAGTTTGTTTGCTGTATTTTGCACCAGTCATACTTTCCAAGTTGTGTACAAAGGCAGGCTTATGTAGACTGCACTGTAGGAGCTTAGGTAATGATGTTAAGTATAGTATACAAGTCACCACTGGGATAAACACATGAGCCATCATGGCTGGGGCCTTCTGTTCCAGGGAGGGACTCAACTTTGTTCAACTGAAGCTGGACAAAGTACTTGCTGGCCATAATGCACTTTGGAATAGCTATGAGATCCAGAGCTTTCCAGTCTGCAGATCTGCTCTTTCAAGAGAAGTATACTCTATTCAGAATTATTACTGAAGACAATTAAGATTCATCTGCACAGAGAACAACTTGTATCTTACTCTGGGGTTCAATTTCAACCAGACTCAAAAGCCTCTACTGGTTCAAGACTTCTGGTACATCCTTGTAGAAACATAAGACCTGAGCATCAAAATGGACTCCTAGGATAAACACGTTGGATATGATAGCAACAGTTTTAAAAGATGCTGAAATGTACCACAACATCGGGGTGAGAAGTTTCTGATTCTGATCTGGGTGAATAAATTATTGTAAGCAACACCAGATTTAAAATCACTCTGAGATTTAGAGTATTTATTTGTTTTATTTATAGATCTAAGCAAGTAATTTTTTCTAAAGCACAAATTTAACATGTCTAATTATTGAGCAGTATAGATTAAAAAACTTACAAAGTTACTATGAGATATTTAGATTAATGACTAAAGCATCTGGGCCATATAAATATTAAAGCAGATTAGGAACATCAATAAAGTAATTTAAAAAAAGTGGTAAAAATGTCATGAGAATTTGGCACTTTAAAGTTTTTTAAAAATACATTTTAATTTGTAAAGTTATATTTGGAGGTCAGTGAATATTGTGTACAGTTGGGAGCAGCAGACTGCCAATCTCCACTTTAGACAACAAAAGCATTGGGCTGAATCTGAATCTAATGTTTTTCACAGATTCTTTAAAATGTAATGCCAGAAAAAATTAGCATAGAAATTTTAGGAAATTTAAAGGTTTATTACTATTAATGCCTTATTATTGCATTACAATTGTTTTAAAACAAGTTGCAACTAGGATACAATAAAAATTTCAAATTATATTAAACTTATGAAAGAAAATAAACTTTAACTATTAAACGTTTTCTGCAGTGTTGCCATATTTCATAGAATTATTTATAAATATTTTTATTATATTATTAGGTTCAAGGTGCAGGCTTTCGGGGTTGGAAAGAAGTAACCTCCATATTTAATAAAGATGATGAACAACAATTATTAACAGGATGTAGATCTCCAAAATCTAAAGGGTATGTATATAATGGAGTGTAAAATGATACTAAATGTAACTATCTTGTAGTAAGTTTACTCAAATTATTAAAGCTAGAAGTAAGGCAATAAATCAGGAAAAAGTAACTAAGATTCCAGAAAATTAGACAATATACAGTACACTTAAATTCTGCATTGTTTTTCATAACAAAACATTCTATTTAAAGATTTATGTTGAATTGGAGCTGTGATTATTATAGATGACTTGTGGGGGAAAACTGGCATTATTCCCAATAATACAGCTAGAGCTGCCAATTCATAGAAATTAAAAGGCTTGCAAATTAATTACTTTTAATTTTTACTATGCTGGTTAATCTTTTGTTAACCCTTTTTGCCTTTAGCCATTTTTTAAAAGTTGGAAATTGTTGTGATCGAGGCCCATGTAGTGATTACCAAACACAATTCAGTCCTGAACAAACTTATTTTATTAAAACAGCTGAGAATTAATTCATTTTCAACTTAGTTCAAAACAAATTCTTCATAACCAGTCCTACGGCTTTATCAGCAACCTTTGATGTCTTTGGCAACCTGCCAAAGGCTTTTCTTGGCAAAAACCCTACAAAGTTCAAGAGACGCTGACAAGAAGCACTGGAATCAACATTGCTTTTCTACAAAGAACCCAACTGCTCGATGCTGCTCTTTTAAGCTTTATGGGAGTGGCCAATCATCTTCTGGCCTTACTCCCGAGTTGCCCTTTTTGCTTCAGCTGCTCTTGCCTTCTGGCACCTCTTTGCATGCTTGCATTAGGAACAGGCTCCTCCTGTTCCTCTGCTGTCTGCCTATGGAGGCTCTGGAGTCCGCGCATCGCTCCCAGATGGCCCTGGCCCTATCTCTGCCTCCAACACAGAGCCCTTGTCCGGGCCTTCCCCTGACTCTAGGACTCCCCAGCCTCCTCATTGTCCGACTGCACTGCCAGCTCCGCAGGCTGCTGGCAGACCACAACAGAAATATAAAAATAAATGCTTAAATGAGCTAAATATATTCAGTGAGTGAAACTAGAATGGTAAGAGGAAGATATTGGAAAAACCATCCTAATCATCATCTTTCATCCAGTGATAAAACAATGTTAATCTACTCTGACCTAGACAATTAAATATCTTCCTTTTTCATATGATTTCCAATAAAACTATTTATTGTTATCCAGAACAAATATGAAACTTAAAGAAGATTTGAAATCAGAAAAGAAAGCTGGATTTTGGGACAGCTTGGTGATAAAACAGAACATCCATTCCAGGAAGCCCGATGAGATTGAAGGATGGGAACCTCCCCAGATTCCTGCCAGCGACCACCTCAGTGATGCAGAAAATACTCTAAGTGACTCTTCATCTTGGTCAGGCTGGGAAGATGAAACCAAAGGCTCAACGAAGTACACAAACCTGGCAAGCTCAGGGAATAGTTCAAGGTGGAGTATTAAATCAGCTGGAAGGTTGGTCAGCATTAGGCGACAAAGCAAAGGTAACCTTACTGATAACTGGGAAGAACTAGAATGATATAAAGTGTTAGTTATGACAAAGTAGAGCATTTCGGCTTCAGTGTATTCCATGTTTTTCTGCAAGAATAGCCAGTCTGAATCTGGGATAGGTGCATGCATTTCTAGAATACATCTAGAATATTATGAACCTGTTCCACAAATGCTAGCACCAACCCCAGAATACTTGGATCCACCCAGTCCATAGGAAAAAGTGCAAGTTTTGTTCTGTATGTATCTGCAAAAGATGTGGAATGTTCTAAATATTGTTTTAGGTTAGATGATTTATGTATGTACTTAAACCAAATCAAAACACTGCATCTTTTTACAGAACTGCATTATTCAAATTCTTTAATAGTTGATTCATTGGTTTCTTAGACTACTATTTCCTCACTGAACAAAGTTCAACACCAACTTTGTGCCTATAATTTCCACATTCACACTGTCTTATCATCTTGAGTTGCTCTTTAAAAACTGAAATGATTGTATACACTGGTTGAATATTGATTGCATTAATGTAAGATTTAGATTTCTTGAACTTCAGGTAAATTTTTTGAATGCTTTCCCTGTTTTGTGAAAATGCTAGTTTATAGCTGATACCTCATTGTTCCGGCTTTATAATGGTTCTTAAGATGGACATTTTGACCTGCCAAAATTCTGTGTTCTTCTAAAATACCAAATCAAATATGAAGCGCAAGAACACCAATGTTTTTCTTCTGTTGAAACATGCCACAGATGCATGTTTGCAACAGAAGAAAAACTGTTTTCTTCTGCATGTTAATAATGCTTCTGCATATTGTGGTATTGAACTATCATTTAGCTAAAGCAGAAGTACAATCATCCTGAATTATATATCGCAAACACAACTTGGATGTCAGCCTAAGCACAAATTCTATCCTTACAAAAATAGTTGCATATAGTTTGACTCCACTTTGTAGCAAAAATAGAAGCAAAAACTCCTCAACTGAGCAAATTTGAGTAATATGGAAACTTTTCAGGTTGCTGTTGCTACTCTGCTGAATCATTATATGTATTACCATCATTGCTGATAATAATATTGCATATTATGAGGAATTTTTAGGCTGTTGTATTATTTAGAAAACTAAGAAATCAAGCCTTTCATAAAGTCCAGCCTATAAGAAATGTTATCACTCAGTTTATGCACAATCCTTTTATAGACTAATTGTTTTTCAATCTTTGTCCTTGTATCCTTTGTCCACATGATCCTCTTTATCTTTGCTGCTATGTAAGATTTAATTGGTTATGCTCTTTCTTTACATCTTCATGGAGACAAACATTCTGTCTTGGCTATCTACAAATGCTTATTTTAATTTGCTGTTACACAATTTGCTAGCTGCTGCTAACTTTTATTACTAAAGAAGAAGAATTTTTCACAGTGCAAAGAGAGCAGAAGAAATGTACTCTTAACCTTAATGTGGGGGTTCTTTCCCCAACAGGATATTTTTATATATACATTTGTTGAAAATTGTTCCATGTATGCGTTTAGCATGTTAGAAGACACTGTACTTTTGTATGCATATGTGCCCCCATGAGAGAAGAAAGAGATTCAATGACTTCGTTTGAACAACTTCCTTCAAATCAACAAGGAAACACATTAGATAAATGTTTTTGGGTTTTTTTGCATTCTTTATTATAAGCATCTTTTCCAGTCTTCTGACTGCTCCATGTATGAAGTTCCCTCAAAGACTGGAGATTAAAACTTGTTAAAAGTTATTTTACACATATGTCCTTGTGAACGGAATCCAGTAATTTTGAATTGGAGAAGACAGTTACAGTTAAATGAGAAGCTACCAAAGAGCCATTGCTCAGCTAACTACTAGTACTACTGATTTCAAAAATGAAGAAAATATTAAAAGTGCCTTGAATTATAATCGTTTGTTATAGAAATGTTTGGTTAGAAAAATTTACTGTTTTCTTCCTCATCCTTACAAAACTTTGATTATTATTTGATTTCAGGTTCTGCAAAATGAGTATCCAATCGAGGATGGTAGCATATTTCTTGCCTCTTAGTTACCAATCCTTACTTGAAACCGATATTGAGCATGCATGCCACTGCTTATAGAATGGGCTGTTTAGCAATATAGAAACTAAAAATTTACATTCAAAATTTCTTTTTTAAGAATCAGGTTTTTTTTATAGGACTGTTTTATAACTATGCAGAACATTTCCAAGGTATAATTCCTCCCTACAGGTAAAAGCTTCAAATTATATTAAAAAATGAAATATCAATACTACACAGACACAAATTATGGCTACAATCCAGAGATATGATATCTCTGAGTTATACAACGAGATTTTATAGCTTTTGTCCACCATGTCAGTGCTGTCTTACATCTTTGAGGATACAGAATTTTTCCTTGCTGCTCTATTGCACTTCGAGATGCCCTTATGCCAAGCAGTATCTTGTGATCAAGTGACTTGCATGCAGATTGTAAAATTGTGGTGGACTAGGCTGCCACAACCAGCCTGAATCTTGAATGTGAGCTATTAACAAATCCTTTTTTGCTTTTCATTTTTTTTTCTACTGACAGTTGTATTTCAAGCTAATGGCATCAGTCCTGTGCTGAGGAATGATAGACAACATTTTTTTTTTCTTTTCAAATACCAAATTGTAAAATTGTAGCCTAAATATAGTTGCTATGCAGGAATGGGATTTTATAGTAGCGTTATAGCTGGACTAAGAATTTAGAAAAATATTTATTTGGGCAAATTAAAGCAGAGTATCCAAACCATTGAGAGTAAAAGTATATTAAGACCCCTTTTGAGTTCAGAGAAAACTTTACAAATATGCATAATCTGTTGAAAGTGATTTACTGCCTGACTATGTCTAATGTGTGCCCTTATTTCTTTAAATTAATTGAAAGTAATTCCAGAATATAGCCATTTTCTTTATGCAAAGACCTCTTTGGTTTACAGTTTATGGAAGATAACCATATAAAAGAAGCAAAAGTATGTTGGCATTGAGATGCGACATAGAGACAAATCCAGGAGTGAAACTTAAAAGAGTTAAATATGTATTCTTACTTACCATTTATCAAAACTTTTTTATACTGTGACAGATTGAGGTTCTGCCTTGCATATTATACCTGTCAAGTGCCTGTATTTCATCTTGATGTCATTTCTGTGATGTCCAGCTTAATTCCATATTCACACATTTGTCCTATATTTATATAAAGATGGGTAGATTTACCAAACTAAATCCTATTGTAAAACAAATTCCACCATCTGCATCCTATGTGTTGACTTAAGCTGTTGCAGTATTAATAACGAGTTGTGATGATGAAGCTAATATACCTGAAAAGTAGAACTGATATGGATGGTTTGGCCCCACTGTTACAAAAGCTATTCTGTTCATTGGCCGCAATCGTGATTGGCAATCCTTCAGTACAGCCTTCACAAAACCCACGGACCACAAGTCATTCCTCTCTGACCTGCAGTGCAAATTACATATTGAGTGATGGCTTGCCATAGAAACCCTAAAATGCTATCAGTTGCTCTGCTGGATCCTTTTGTGTGCAGTAATGTGCAATATGGTCTATTTGGTCTTAATTCTGGATCCTGTGTGCTTTGGAAGTAGGAAAAAGGTCCAAAGACCAGGTCTAAAGTGAAAATTTGAGATATATAAGGTATTGCCTAGTATATTAAAGCTATGGAACTTCTTTTATAAACACGCACAAAGTCTATCAAAAGTTGCACATTATTACATTGGTTTCTGTATGCTTAATGTCATCAAAATTCATGGGATATAAGTGTCCTTCACTATGGCTGGTTTATGTCCATGTTTTCCTAAAGCAGAACTACTTAATACTTAAAGGCAATGATTAAATTTTAATATAATTTATTGATGTGCTTTTGTAGATTTTTAAAATATAATTTTCCTTGTGAATATTTGCTTGACAACTTTTTATTTGCATTTTTCATGTATCACTACTTTGATATGTGTTAGCCTTCCTTTAAACAATACATACCCTTTTTCTTTTTGTAACTATTTGATTTTAACTAAGGTTTATTAGTTTTAAAAACATTGCTTGAAAGTTGCACAAATGTAATGATTCATACGTTGTTCATGTTGCCTTTTCACTACATCTATGCATAATTCTTGGCTTGAAGTCAATGAAGGTGAAATGCTTTATGTGACTTTAATTAGTCACAATGCTCATGTTTCCTTTTCTGTATTTTATTAGTTTTACTTAAAAATAGTATTTTCACAGATGAATAAAAACTTAATTAAAACCAATCTAATGAAAATTTTCATTTAATTTTATTGATTATATGTTCCAAAGACTGTAGCAGAATATAGCTACTATTTATTGTAGTTGTAAAGGATTTGCATCCATACATTTGCCACACCTGTGTAAGTGCCATTGATTAAGTTGATTTGATTTGATTTGATTTGATTTGATTTGATCCTAGGCCTTTAAGCACTGATCTTAAAGTTTTCTTCCAAAAACCAGTAAAAATCTGCTTATTTTTTATATTTGTCTCCCACACCTTTAGGACAAAAAGTCAGTAAAAATGCAGTGCGTAATAAAACTAAGTAGCCAACAAAAAAAATTAGAATAATATTAAAAAATCAAAAGCATAGTAACAGTTATTACAAGAGTCAAATTTCTGCAAAAAAGGGGCTCTTTTGAGAGATCCTATGAAAGTTTTGCAAGAAAACAACTAAGCTTAGAGAGCACCAAGAACCTCTCAGAGATAACTTTAACAGGTAGGTCCTTACTGCACTGAAAATTTCAGGAAAGAAATTTGGGAACTGAGGGAAGATGGGTTTAAATCTAACACATGATATTTAAATTATTTACTAACTTTAAGTATATTTTAAAACAATTATCTATATAATATTCATTTATGTTTGGACATGTTGTTCC
The DNA here is from genome assembly GCF_029215685.1 of Pituophis catenifer annectens. Lineage (NCBI taxonomy): Eukaryota > Metazoa > Chordata > Lepidosauria > Squamata > Colubridae > Pituophis > Pituophis catenifer. The sequence continues at coordinate 129,160,798 of NW_027256881.1, forward strand.
AGAGCTTGGGTAAGATCACTGAGAATGACCTTTGTAGCAGATTTATAGCAGTTGGCAGGCTGTTAAAGCTGTACATTATTCTAGCAATGTCACACTAGGCAAAAGCTTTCTATCATATTTATCCCACAATTCTCTTTTAGCAAAGGCCCTTTTTGATATTAATTACATATTCATCTTAACAGTTTCTATCCATTTTATTGGTTCCTGTAGTTAGCCCCAAAGGAATTAGTGATTACACAGACTCCTAATGCTCTAGTATTTGCTGGTTTACTAATTAGATCTTGCGATGTATGAGGGACAGTTTAAAATAGAAAAGCAACAATTTGACAATTGCGATTTGAGATTCTAAACAAATTATGGCAATCTAAGCAAAAATCAATACCCTTAATTCATAAGCAATCTAGGCACTTCCAAATAGAGGCACCTGGACAAATAACATCATGCAGCTATTCTATCTTTTCCTAAACATGTATTTTCCTTTAAAGGAAAAAGACAAAGCAGTGAGAAAACTTTACACATGGAAAATAATGTTGCTTTGACCGTTAAAACAGGTGTCAAACTTAGGGCCGGATGCATTACATGGCCACGGCCACCTGTTTTAGTGAAGGGTTAAAAGTCACAATACATAATGCGATGACATGACTTTGACACCCCTGCTCTAAAATACTGTGAAAAATCATAGAAAAGCCTCATTTAAAAGCACCCAAAATCTCCAATTGTTTTAAGTCCAATAAATAAGCTTACATACTGTGAATCGTGCAGTCAACTCTTGTAATGACCTTGGGAGACTGGGCAAAAAAAGGCTGCAAGGGAACAGTGAAATTTATTTATTTATTTATTATTTATTTATAAATTTTTATACCTCCCCTTCTTCCGAAGGACATGGGGCGGTGTACAGCCAAAAATTAAAAACTCACAATACAAACATTAAAATACTATAAAACAGATTAAATTTATCATTTGGCTTCCCAATTTAAAAGCCCCTTACCCATAAAATTCCCCAATTAAAAATGTTTAACCCAGCCCGGCCTGCTGAAATAAAAAAGTCTTCAGGGCCCGGTGGAAGGTACGGAGGTCCGGGATCAGTCCCTGGGGGTAGCTCATTCCAGAGGGCGGGTGCCCCCACAGAGAAGGCTCTTCCCCGGGGGGTCGCCAGCTGACATTGCCTGACCGACGGCACCCTGAGGAGGCCCTCTTTGTGGGAGCATATTGGCTGGTGGGAGGTTATCGGTGGCAGAAGGTGGTCTCGTAAATAACCGGGCCCTAAGCCATGGAGCGCTTTGAAGATGAGAACCAATACCTTGAAGCGCACCCGGAAGACCACTGGAAGCCAATGCAGCTCACGCAGGAGAGGTGTCACGTGGGAGCGCCATGTCGCTCCCATAAGTACCCGCGCGGCCACATTCTGCACCAGTTGGAGCCTCCCAGTGCTCCTCAAGGGGAGCCCCATGTAGAGAGCATTGCAGTAGTCCAGGTGGGAAGAGAAGAGGGCATGAGTGACCGTGCATAAGGAGTCCCGATCCAGAAAGGGGCGCAACTGGCGTATCAGGCGAACCTGATAAAAAGCCCCCCTTGCCACAGCAGTCATATGCTCTTCTAAAGACAGCCATGCATCCAGGAGGACGCCCAAGTACGCGCCCTCTCCGTGGGGGCCAATGTCTCGCCCCAATAGTCAGCGATGGCACCAGCTGACTATATCGGGATGCCGGCAGCCACAGCCACTCAGTCTTGGAGGGGTTGAGTCGGAGCCTGTTCCTCCCCATCCAGACCCGCACGGCCTCCAGGCACCGGGACATCACTTCAAGGGCATCGTTGGGGTGGTCTGGGGTGGAGATGTACAGCTGAGTGTCATCAGCGTACAGATGGCACTGCACCCCAAAACCATGGATGATCTCACCCAGCGGCTTCACATAAATATTGAACAGGAGAGGCGAGAGGACCGACCCTTGTGGCACCCCACAAACCAGGTGCCTTGAGGTCGATCTCTGCCCCCCAGCCAACACGGACTGCGACCGGTTGGAGAGATAGGAGGAGAACCACCGTAAGACAGTGCCTCCCATTCCCAACCCCTCCAACCGACACAGCATCATACCATGGTCGATGGTATCAAAAGCCGTTGAAAGGTCTAATAGACCAGAACAGAGGAGCAACCTCTGTCCTGAGCCCTCCAGAGATCATCTACCAACGCGACCAATGACGTTTCCGTGCTGTACCCGGGCCTGAAGCCGGACTGGAACGGATCTAGATAGACGGTTTCATCCAGGTACTGTGGGAGCTGTCACGCAACCACACTCTCAACAACCTTCGCCAAGAAGCGAAGGTTGGAAACTGGACGATAGTTTGCCAAAACAGCTGGGTCCAGAGAGAGCTTCTTGAGGAGGGGCCTCACCACTGCCTCTTTCAAGGCGGGAGGCAAGAACCTCTCACTCAAGGAAGCGTTTATAATCCTCTGGAGCCAGCCTCGTGTAACCTCCCAGGTAGCCAGCACCAACCAGGAGGGGCACGGGTCCAATAAACGTGGTTGCGTTCAACCTCCCCAGCATCCTGTCCACGTCCTCGGGGGGTCACAGGATCAAACTCATCCCAAGTAACAGTCTCAAGACACACCTCAGAAAACCCGCCTGTACCCACCCAGTCAGAGTCCAAGCCTTCCCGAATTTGAGCGACTTTATCGTGCAGATAATGCGCAAAATCCTCAGCACGTCCTTGCAAGGGGTCTTCCCGTGCTCCCAGATGGAGAAGGGAGCGGGTCACCCTAAACAAGGCAGCTGGGCAATTATCTGCCGACGCGATAAGAGTGGAAAAGTAATTACACTTCGCCGCCTTTATCATCACTAAGTAGGTCTTGATGTAAGACCTCACTAGTGTACAGTCAGATTCAGAGCGACTGGCCCTCCAACTACTCTCTAGGCATCTTTTTCTGGTGCTTCATCCCCCTCAGCTCCTCGGAGAACCAAGGAGCTGGGCAGATTCGGCGCCGGGTCAGAGGCTGCAAAGGCACGACCCGATCTAAAGCACCAGCGGACGCCCTATCCCAGTCGGCCACCAGGTGTTCTGTCAAGTCGTGAGCCAGAGTCTCAGGAAATGGCCCAAGCTCCATTCGGAACCTATCAGGATCCATCAGGCGCCTGGGGCGGAACCACCTGGTCAGTTCCGCCTCCCTGCAGTGGGGTGTAGCGGTCAGAAAGTCAAGTCTAAGGAGGGAATGGTCTGACCATGACAAGGGTTCAATGACTATATCCCCTGTATCTAGGCCATTCAACCACTGACCAGAGACAATTTAAGACAGCATAGCCCAGAATGGATAGCAGGTGAGGCAAGAGGCTCAGAAGGGACCCTCTCCACTTTCTCAGGCTGCAAAGGGGATGGGCGGAAAGGATTCTACTTTCAAACTTGCAAGACTCGGTCAATGCGGCTTTACATTACATTAAAGTAGGATTAGCTCATCCGGTTATGATTCTTATCTGGTTTGTCCATACAGGCCAACACCTGCAGAACCACCACAGAAAATTTTGTCGCAAAAACCTGTTAAATTATAAATGTACATTAACTACAACTAGTTTATAGTTGAGATAATCACCCACTTGAGTCTTCCAATGTGAAGCCTCAAACACATTTACCTTTGAATCACATTAAAGTTGTTTGTCATTGCCTTATTTCAGAGTATTTTTAGAATTTCGTACATAGGATAAACTTAGGATTCTTTGGTTATCTCCCATCCAAATACTAAGCATGACTGTTGCTGCTTAGGGTGGTGGGGTTTTGTTGGGTTGTTGGGTTTTTTTACACAAGATCAGCAAGGTTCTATCGCATCAGTTAGGTACTATCACAAGTAGGCAGTGCCAAATCAATGATTAAGCTATATCATGGTTTAATAAACTTTATACAGCTGCTTTGTATTGTAGTTTTAGAGCAAGATCTTATTCCAGAATATATTTAATGTGTGAATAAGAAGTATGTTATTGCATAGACACACACACTTTTCAGTTTACATGGGTGATGCCAACAGAATTTGTTTTTTTCCCCGATCTAGAGCAAAATATGAAAATTTGCTGCATATTTAGAAATTGCTTTGAAATTAACTACATGAGCCATGATTAACCTTCAGTTTTTTATTTCAATTAGTATACTCTCTAGCCGTAACTACTCCAATGTGTTTTTCTAAACCTCATAAAATAAATTATTGGAAAAGATCAATAGAAATGTTTCATAGTGGAACTCTGGAGTATGTGTGTGTTGTAGTTGTAATGCCTTTTTTAAAAAAAAAAATTGGGTGAACTATTTTCTGAGAAATTGTTACAATCACTTCACACAATTCACACAATTGTGAGTGTACTTTTTAAAAGCTGCCTGTCATTAAAAAATGTAATTAAATAGAGGCAAGTGGCATATTTCATGACGAAGCATTCAGGGAAAATTCACATAAGAAAACAATGGCTATGTAAATATGTAATAGTGAAACAATGTTAATAAATATTACTTCTTTGTTTTCTGTTTTCAATGAATAATCATAAAACATATTTAAACAAAGACACTCAAAATGTTCTTCAATATCTTTATTTGCAGACACACACCGTTGCTCAAAAACCTTGTTTTTCTTTTCTTTCCCCACCTTTTCCCTGTAGTGAATTCTGTTTAAAAAATAAACAGAAGACTCAACAATAAATTGGCAACGAAGCATGATAGCGACAAACTAAAGGAAAAGAAATCAGGCTTTACTTCCTGTTAGGAAATAAACTATTGTCTCAGAAGATCTATGAGTTGACTTCCTTCAAAATGAAGAAGGCCCATAAAAACATACAGCAGATTTGTATTATTTTTGTACCGGTAGCATAATTGACTTTGCTTAAATGAAAACATTTTTTATAACTCTTTAGGCTCTCTGGCATTATCAAGCAGGGCATCTTTTTGTAAATTTGAGTTCCTTCTATCTCCAGCTGTACCTTGGATTATGGCCAGGGTCAGTATTAGGTGGTACATAATCATTTCCTTTCATAGTGTACGTTTTTTATGAGAGTGCCCTTGAGTCTTAAAAAGGTGACAGAAGACATTGTTCTACTAAGTCAGAAAAAAGATTAATAAACATTCTGTTTTCCTATGTGTGGCCAATGCTTACATGGATTTTTAATGCAGTAGTCTGCTTCACTAACCCCAGCTACTCAACCAAACAATCCTCAATATTTCCACTATTACACTTCAGGAGATGATTATAAGCTTATTTAATATTTATCAATTTATAAATCTGCCCATCTCGAAATTGTAACTTTGGCCCGTGAACATGGCATTGGAAACCAATCATCAACAATAATATGTCATTTCATCCAAGGGCGATCTAATGCAAACTATAGAACCACAGGCATGTCAAGGAAAAAAAACCTGCTTTGACAAGCTCACCCAAACTGCACACCCAATGCCAGGGGAGCTTCCGAGTCTTCAAGAACTTACCAAATGCCAGCAGAGTTGGAGCCAAATGAATCTCAGTGGATATGCTATTCCAAAGGGAAATTGCTGTGAACAAAATATCTCACTTTTTGCATCTCACTAATTGGCAATGCTTAATAGATGGGATAGAGGGACGTGGTGGCTCAGTGGCTAAGATGCTGAGCTTGTCGATCAAAAGGTTGGCAGTTCAGTGGTTCGAATCCCTAGTGCCGCATAACGGGGTGAACTTCTGTTACTTGTCCCAGCTTCTGCCAACCTAGCAGTTCGAAAGCATGTAAAAATGCAAGTAGAAAAATAGGACCACCTTTTGTGGGAAGGTAACAATGTTCCATGCGCCTTTGGCGTTTAGTCATACTGGCCACATGACCACAGAGATGTCTTCAGACAGCGCTGGCTCTTCAGCTTTGAAACGGAGATGAGCACTGCCCCCTAGAGTCGGGAACGACTTGCACATATGTACAAGGGGAACCTTTACCTTTTAATAGATTGGATATGGAACATCCCCAGTGTATTGGTTGTAGTGAACCAGGCAAAAAGCTCCACATTTAATTCGGCTTCATGCCATGCAGGGTTTTATAGGTAGTAACCAACACCTGGATTGGACTCAGATGTCCACTGGAATCAGCACCCCTGACTGGTCCAGAGAATATCATGATTGTTGGTACTGAAAGCTACTGAAAAATCAAGGAAATCAAAGAAGAATGTAACGTGCCATGCCACTTGCCCAAATTTTTCTACAATTCCAATAAGTGCTGTTTTGTCCCATATCCTGTCCTGAAGCCTTTTTGAAAGGGGTCTGAAAAATCCTCAAAGCTCTTTGCAGCGCAACCGATATGAATCAGCATGGCAAAATTCAAGAAGCATGGTAAACTGCCACTAACTCTGAGATTACATTTTCAATCTCTTTTTTCATGTAAAATGGATACATTAACACAATGAAGAAGAGAGGGGGGGAGTGCCCAGAGTTGTGGCCCACCGGAGGCCAGCGAAGCTGGCAGCACTCAGACAGTGAGGAGGTTGGGGAGGAACTTGGGCCAGTCCTGGGGGCTGGGGAAAGCTCAGACGAGGGCTCTGTATCAGAGGCAGAGAGGGGGCCAAGGCTATCTGATAGTTATGTTCTGTCTCTGGAGTCTGACATCAGTGAGGCAGAACTGCGGGAGCCTATTCCCAGTGTGTGCATGCGCAGAGCTGCCAGAAGACAAGAACAATTAAGGAAACAGGGTCGACTTGGGAGTAAGGTTTGGAGATGATTGGCCCCTCCCATAAGACATAAAAGGAGCAAACGGGATGTGAGCTTTTGCAGGAAGCAATTAGTTCATCTGGTCAGTTCAAGCTTTGAAAAGTTCTGTTTGACTCTGCCAAGTTTGGCCTTGCCCTGCGTTTGGCAATTAGTTCTCTGGCAGCATTCCAAGGGAGATAAGGTAGGTGTTTCTAAACATTCCCCTGAAAGACTGTTTGTGAAGCCTTGCAGACTGTGAATGACAATAATTCACAGCCGTGTAAATAAAAGAGATTTTGCCGAGGCTAAGATTGTGCTTTATACTTTCTAAGGAAGCCTAGGTCAGAACAAGAATGACTTCATTGGTGAGGTGGGTGGCATATAAATTTAATAAATAAATAAATGAAAATAAAAAAAAGGTTTGTTGCATTTTTTTTAGCAGGCTTGGTGTTACGGTCATCTTTTGTCTGCTGGATAACCCCCTTCCCAAGTTAGGGGCACAAAACCATCTGTGTTCACTATCCAGAATAAAAGGCTGCAGGTTTAATCTCTGTCTACTACAGCAGGGATAGAAAATGGATTGTCAATTGGTGTCCTCTCTCCTGAATCCTTTTTGGAACATCTGATAAAGGGAAAATGTTAGATCTCAGTGATGCATTTTTTTAAAGTTATTTCATTAAAATAAGAATTAAAAAGATACATAAACACTCTGCTTGTCTTTCTGACAGTATTCCTCTTAACGTTCATTGCAACTCTCTGAGCTGATTTTCAAACAAAAAAATCCCCAAAACCTTAGCTTCTCTGGCTTGCAATACAGCTACTTGGTTGAAAACAGTTTAAAATCAAGATGAAAGCAAGCACCGTTATCCCTTATCTGAGGAGAGCCAGAGAAGCTAAGGTTTGGCGGGTTTTTTTGTTTGAAAATCAGCTCAGAGAGTTGCAATGAACTTTAAGAGGAATACTGTCAGAAAGACAAGCAAGGAATTATTAATTCCTTGTATTGCAAGGAATTAATTTCAGGCAGGAATAAACAGGAATGCGATGCCAACAGTCAGACAAGCCAAGACTGACCTAAAATGGGGAAGATCAAGAGGCTGGGAAGTTTTTTTTGACAAAAAGTCTTCTTCCAGGATACAGAAGTACGGGGAGGGACTACCCAACTACTAATGCAGGATTTTTTTTTACCAAATAAATCCCTGAAGTTTTAGAAACCACTTGACCCGTGAAACAGTGCTTAAGGCACTTACCTTTGCTGAAGTTGACACACTGAGACATTTTCATAACAATATATAAACTTGTGCTTTGTGGAAAGCCATAAAAGCATCTCCTTTTTGTTGGAGCGCTCTCCAATAGTGATTTCATGCCATTAGCACAGTATTTTCACCCTTTTCTTCAAGGGCATCTCTAGCAGTTCTCATAGCTTATGATGCAGAACTAAACTTGTCACTTTAAAATATATACATGCAAGGCACTCAGTTCAAGCAAATACAGTAGTTTTTGTTAAGGCTGCCAAGCTGAGTGCCTTTTCCACAGAGATCACAATTTATATAAAATAAGCCATGATGTAGCTAGATGGTTGGAACTGTCAAGTGTTGGTTCTTGACCAAGTTTGGTTTTCCTTTCCTTCTAAGGTCAAAGTAACCCAAAATGTGAGTGGATATGTATGTATGTATGTATGTATGTATGTATGTATGTATGTACAGTATGTATCTTGTCTGTCTGTCAGTCAGTCTGTCTATATATTTAATATAGCTGCCATCTCACAGACGTCAACGTGGGTAGCGCACACATACAAATAAACTACCCAAACAAAACCATGAAAAAACAAAGCAGATTTTAAAAACTTACAGAAGTAACCCATCTCTTAAGCCTGGCAAATATTTGTAACTGACTATAAGGAGCAGGATTAGAAAAAGGAAGTTGCTTCTCCTCTTCTTTCAAACAACTCTAGTGTACAAACTGAAGCCCCACCTTTAAACAACCTGGATCAAATCCAAATATGTGATCGTATTTGAACATCCTCAGCTGTGGGAGGAATTTGGGGGAGACATCCCATAATAGTAAGGGCTCCTAGGACCGTTCAGATCATAGCCCTATTGCATCACATGTATTCATCTTCATCAGCACAATTTACTGTGCACAATTTACCCTGCACTTACAAAAAGGAGAAACGAAAGAGTTGACATACCACCACCATCGATGCTCCGTCGATCCTGGGTTTTTGCAATGAGACAACTTTGAAGGGTTTTGCTGAAAAATAGACTTTCAAATTTTGTCTTAACCAATTGGTAAGCTCATTGCACAACCATGTTAATGATGTAATGTAGAAATCTAAGAAAGGATGCAGCGTGGAGACTAGTCCATGCTTTTCACTGGAATACAAATTGGTAGCAACTGATATTCCAGCAAAAGATCTTCATCAGATGAAAATCAACATGGTGTGTGTGAATTTTTGCCCACGTAATGCAAGTTTTTGCATTGCAGCACTTTAAACCTCCTTCAGCGCATTCTCGCCTTAACCCTGAGGAAGGGCCCACATATGGCTTCAAGTGAAAAAGAAGTTATTCTTATCGTTATTTCACTTATTCTGACAGGTAGATTTGGTTAGATTTTTTTTCACTGTCTCTTGGGAAAGTTTATTAATACTTAGTCCTACCTCAAGTACTGTATAGGTTTATTTCTATTTTTTAAAAAAACCTTTTTCATAAGGCAATGTGAATTCTGTGCAAAATTATATAAAAGATATTATAAATGTTGCATGCAGATGTCTATATTAAGCCTCCCAATGCTTTAAAAAAAGACATCTGATGGGGATAATCTAAGTAAAAAGCAAATTATAGTTTACCATAAGGATAGTTTACCCGAACAATCTTACTCTTCTGGGTTTATTTAAATTCTCTGTGTGTAATTTTGGGGGGGAGGGCATGGGGCATGATTGTGTATGTAAATCATGACAGAAATGCTTGAGAAACTCCATTTCTGATCTCTCCAGCCTCGATCCAACTTTAGATGAGCTATTGGAGATGATGAGAAATAGGAAGATTGACCATTTGGGTGATTACTGGTTACTTCTGGCAATGCTATCCCATTAAGAATCAAAAATTCTTTCTTAGTAGAAAGAAGACCAACATTTATTCAATCTCTGAGAAACCATTTTTTCTTGAAATTCGATACAAACATGGTGTTGGCTGCTATCCCATAGGGCTACAATAGCAATATATTAATATGAACTGCTATGAAAATATTGGAAACGTTAATTACATCTGATCGTAAAACATGTGGTAGGCTTTCCCCATAGCTTATATAAACATAAATATAGGTATAGCATTAGAATCCATGTTTATAAGTACAGAATGCTAAAACCAGGAGTATGTAATGTGTTAACATAAAAAACTCCACACTCTAGTTAGAAGATGAAATGATTTATTCGGGTAGAAACTTAGATTCAATATATATGGTGGTACATAACATAAATCCTTGTTCATCTATGTATTGTCTTAAATGGAAATGGTGATTTTAAGAGTTTCTAAACAGTGGAAGTTCTTGCAAATCTGCCCTTCGCTTCTCCTACCAATCCCATTCTCAGAGTAGTCTTCAGAGCATTCAGATTATCTTCCACTTCTGAGAAACTAGCCAAGATGTTCACAGCAAAGCTTCAACAGCACTGCTTCAAACAAAGTCCCATTCTCTGTCAAAGCCCAGCCACATATTTTGCTCAAAGCGATTAAGACTTGAGGATACATCAATGAGAAGACGACTGGGAAAACACATATATCTCTCACTCAACACAATTCATTGGATTGCATCTAGAAAACAGCATCTTGGCTCAGCAGTCAGGATACTAACAGCTCACATTATTTAGGAGACAGAGAGATGGGACGGAATGAATAGAATGTATTTTAAGAAAATAAATACTGTGCTGAACGTATTTACAATATGGAATTGCTGGCTATCCTGCACAAGTGGTATACAGGACATTTTGCCCTTGTGTAATGCTCACAATCAACATGATATATACATAGAAATCCTAAGAGTATCCTCTGAGTATTTACAGGATGTACCAACTGGGTATATTTAGAATTGGACAAGTAAGAAGAAACTCATCAGTTTCTTCACTTCAGTAACAAGTGAACTCCAAACATCTCACTGAAACTCAAAGAAAAACATTAATGTGTTGTTGGCTATCAAGCAGATAGCCCAATTCCAATTATTACTTTCACAGAAACCTATCTCTTTCTGGTATATCTTCCCTTCCTAAGTGAATTGTCTTTCTCTTTTCTGCCTCCTTAGAAATTAAAGGTTTTAATGGAAGTTCCAGCAACGTTCTATTTGACCTGATTACACCCAGGTTTTAACTTGAAACATCTCAGGAGAAGTATTGCACACACACACACACACACACACACACACACACACACACACACACACAAAACTCCCATTCACGTACTGCATGGCGCTGCCAAACTTTAACAAAAAAACACCTCAGCCTCTGCCACGGGTTGCCGTTAAAATTTGAAGAGGTCTATGAAGTGCTGAGGTGACACTGGTGTGAAGCACCCAGTGGGATCGTTAGCTGTACAAGGATGACCCGTGTCCTAAAGAAAGGAAAAACACCGTTATTCTTGTTATGGACTAGAAAATTGCTGGCCGCCAAATGGGACTTTGTACAGGAAGCAGCGCTGAGACAAAGGAACATCTGGGTCAAAGTCTCCTGCTTCTATTTTTAAATCAGAACTGAGGCTAGATCAAAACATCTCTTGAGCTCTAAGGCCCCACAAACAATTCTCGAGTTCAAGAATGCACACCTTGTAACCCAAGCCACAACTTACCCCCTTAAGCACTTGCCAAAAGTTTTTCTTTCAGTATGAAACAAGAGGGAGAGATTGTTAATGCACTGGTATTTATTCCTAGCCTGTCAGCTACAGTAAATATTTACTTGAAATATATGGGAATAATTATTTTGCATGTATTTAAGTAATGTCACATGGGTGCTTTGTTCAGTCCCACTCACTCCAAAACTGCAGCTTCCAACGTACTATTCAAAAGTCAAGCATAATTCTTGGCTGGAAAAAAAAGTCGATTTCATCCCTCCTAGAAAGATTTTGGGAAATACAGGTAGTCCTCAATTTACAACCATTTGTTTAAAGATAGAAATTACAATGGCCTTGAAAAAAGTAACTCACAACCTATCCAGGAGTGAAGTGGTGAAGGAGGACTCAGAAGGTGAAGGAGAGGATTTGGCAAGGCCTCCCTCTCCAGGACCCTCCTCTCTGGCAATGCCTCTGGTTTCCTCTGAAGGCCAGGAGATATGCCAGGAGCAAGGCACTTTGGAGCAACCGCAGATAAGAGAGCGAGGAAGATGAGTTTTGGCTGGATCCCAGACAGCGTTGGAAGGATAAGGTGCGCTGCAGAGAAAGAAGTGTGGGCGGGCCAGAGATTGAGCTGAGTCACTGGACCACACCCCACAAGGGATAAAAGGGGGTGACGGACAAATTGAAAAGCTCGGAAGTCATATTGTGTTTCTAGAACCCTGTTAGAAGCTCTTTTTGGATTTCTTCGGACTGGACTTTGACAATTCTTTGCTTTGTGGAATTAATTTGGTATATTGGACTGAGGAGAAAAAACCTCCCTTAGTGAGTAAAATCTCTTGGCAGGCAGTTCATGGTTCGCTGCCAAGACGGTTATCTTAAAGGAATTCCTGACTGTTTGATTCATTAACTCCTGGCTGTCTGTTTGTGTGTGTGCGTGCAATGGGGACAGAACAGAAATTCAGATGGTTCTATCTGGCTCGGGTGAACCGGTAGTGGCGGCTGCAGGAGGCTCCGCCCACCCACACGGACGTCATGAGGTTGCTTTTTTGCTCATGATTTTAAGGCTTTGCGCATGCGGATGGTGGATGGTGCCTGCACATTTGCGGACCAGTAGGGAAGGTAAGTGAATTTCACCCCTGAACCTGTCCCTGAAGTTACAACCATCGCCTACTCCTGTGGTCATGTGTTCACAATTTGCATTTACCATTGGTTGCAAGAAAAAGCATCCTTCCAACAAGCAAAGTCAATTGGGGAAGCTAGATGTATTTATTTATTTATTTATATCCCACCTTTATTATTTTTATAAACAATTCAAGGCGGTGAACATATCTAATGCTCCTTTTTCTTCCTTTCCCCCACAACAACAACCCTGTGAGGTGGGATGGGCGGAGAATGAGTGACTGGCCCAAGGTCACCCAGCTGACTTTCATGTCTAAAGCAGGAGTTGAATTCACCATTTCCTGCTTTCTAACCTGGTGCTTTAACCACTAGATCAAACTCAGATTTGTGATTTGCATAACAATTGTAGTAAAAATGTTCATAAAATCAAGTCCAGTCACTCAATGACTTGCTTAATGACTACATCACTTAGTAGCTGAAATTCCAGTCCCAATTATGATTGTAAATTGAGGACTACTTTAGCATTTATTCAATCTGGCACTCTCAAATGACACTGTAGATTTTAAAATGTACAAACATGACCACAATGATAAAAGATTCTGGAACGCTCAGTCTCAACATCCTTGGAGTGTACCACATCAGGAAGACAGCTGCAGATAGGTCTTAGGAACTGTTTTAGGGAAAGACATATCTGGGATTGTCTATATCAGCTAATAGCAAATCTTGTGAGCCTCAGCCTCTACTCTCAGAATATCAGCACTAGGGTTATGGCTTAACACCATCTGGGAGCTTAATCACCTAATACTCCAAAGTGAGTTACTTTGAAATGGAATACTATGATGCTACACAGGAAAATCAGAATTTCTACTTGTAAAGTGCTTCAAATGAAGCACTTAATTTTTTTTTTTTTAAAGTTTCACACTGAGAGATTGTTGCTTTCCATTTCCTTAACTACCGCAGAGCAATATATTTCCCACAGTGCTTAGATTTTCAAAGCCCTTTTATTCATTCAGAACAAATGCATATAGTTACCAGGTCATTTAAAAAACAAAAAAGTCATCTTGTGATGTGTATCTCTGCACAGATCTGCTTTGATAAATGGCTGGGGTTGATGGCAGTTTAAGAATCCTTTTTAACTCTTGCCCTCCTTGTCTCTTTCATTTTCTAAACCCTGCTATTATTCTAGTAGTCAGTTCTAGCAAGTAACACAACTTTGCAAAGAGAATAAAAACCAACGGCCTATGTGTTTCTACAAACATACGAGAGAAAATCATTCCTGGTTTCCAGTTAATTAGTACAGGGTCTCCTGCTGAAGCAGAGGGTTGGACTTGAAAACTTCAAAGGTGTCTTCCAACTCTTTAATTATTCTATGTTCTATGTTTTCAGTTGAAGGCATGCTGGCTTCATCATCCAGATGTCATCTACACACACACAGAGAGCCCTTTTATTTTTCTTTGCTCCTTTTTTTATTCAATCTGGAACACTTTTAAAAATCAATTATTGACACAACTATACGGGTTTAAAAACAGAAGGGGAAAGTTTTAATGGGGCAAGCAAATGAAAACAATGCTTTGAAAGCTCATCACATAATGAAGGAATCATCCTGTATTTTGCACAGAAGCCTTGTATCCTTCATCTCAAGAGGCTTCATGAAGTGCTGTTGTGAAAATTTGTGGCAATGCGCCAACATAAAGTGTTCCTTATTGAATTATTGTTCTACAGAGTTAATCTCCACCTAGTACTGGGATCAAACTTACACATGAACAATAATGTAATCGTTCCATCTCTCTGGCATAACACAAAAAAGCCTTTTTATATTAAGATCCTCAACTTTGAAGGCTGGTGGATAAATCTGGAATTTTAACAGCTTGCTGCTGAAAAAAAAACATCGTAAAGAACGAACTTCCCCATTAGAAAAATAACAACAGCCTTGCTGGATCAGAACTCGGACTCATCTAACTTTCTCTTAGATTGTAATATTCTGCTCATCTAGTACAGGTAGTTCTTGACTTACAAGCACAACTGAACCCCAAATTTCCGTTGCTAAGGAAGACAGTTAAGTTAATTTTGCCCCATTTTACGACCTTTATTTGACACAATTGTTAAGTGAATCGCTGAATTTGTTAAGATAATAACACAGTTATTAAGTGAATCTGGTTTTCCTGTTGTCTTTGCTTGTCAGAAGGTCCCAAAAGGTGATTTCATGACTCTGGGACACTGCAACCATCATAAATACATGCCATTTGTCAAGAGGCTGAATTTTGATCACATGACCATGGGGAAGCTGCAATGATCATCAATGTGAAAAACAGTCATAAGTCACTTTTTTTTTAGTATCATCATAACTTCAAACAATCACTAAATGAATGGTTGTAAGTGGAGAATTTCCTGTATTCTATGCCTCACAGTGGCCAACAGGAAGTATTTGGAAAACTCCCAAGCCCAGACTGTGTAGAATAATAGTTCACTTCCCATCAACTAGCATTGGTAATATTAATTTAGGAGTAGAAAACAGCCATCAATATCAGTTCTCATTGACAACTTCATTAGTTCAGTCTACTTTTATGAAATATTGTTTGTTTATGAATTAAACCGGCTTCAGGAAGTTTCATAGTTTAATTACGTGCTTTATCAAAAGCATTTTCTTCTCTCAACCTAGGCATTTAATTCCAATAAATATCACCTCAATTAATATAATGAGAGGAGGAGAAAGCTTTTTGTTATATTATCCCTGCAATTTAGTTATACACCTCTACTCAGTTCTCCCCTTCCTTGTTCTGCACTAAAAAGGCCCAATTTTTATCTGATAAAGGAGATACTTGAGCCGTATAATCCCTTTGGTGGCCTTTCCATGCCATTTCCAGTTTTATAATTTTCTTTTTCAGGTGTGGTGTTCAAAAGCTGTATGCAATCCCCCAAGCGAAGTCTCACCTGAGACATGTTTTAGGTATTTCAACATCAGCAGTTTTATTTTCAATCCTCCTCCTAACTATACCCAGCGAGGTTTTTGCTTTGTTTACAACCACTGCCAGTGGGTTGACATATTCATCAAATTGTTCACTATGATTCCAAGATTCCATTCCTAATCAATCAGTCACTGCCAAGACAGTAACAGTGGTGAATTTTTCTGGGCCAGCATGCATTATTTTGCTTGTTTGCACAGAATAGTTTTTGCCATTCTGAGGCTGCCCAGGTTGGAGAGATCCTTTGGGAACTCTTCATAATCTTTTTTTGATTTCACCATCCTGAACAGCAAACATAGGTACCGTATTTTTCGGACTATAAAACACACTGGAGTATAAGACGTACCAATATTTCGAAGAGGAAAACAAGAAAAAAATAGTTTTGGGCCTCCGCACATCCGGTTTTTGCCCTCCCTGGCCCCCAGGAGCACTCTGCAGGCCTCCCAAACCCTCTGCGCATCCCATTTTTGTGAAAAACTGGCCTGTTTTTGGTGAAAATGGGACATGCGGGGTGGGGTTTCAGGAGGACAAAAATGGCTGTATTCAGTGTATAAGACGCACCAACATTTCCACCCTCTTTCAAGGGGGAAAAAAAGTGTGTCTTATACTCCGAAAAGTATGGTATGTCATTACTCAGCCCTAACCCTAGGCTAGATCTGGCCCACGGGGTGCTTAGATCTGGCCTGCGGGGCTGTCCTAGAAACATCAAGCTCCATTGCTGAGCTCCATTTTCACTGGCAGAAGATGACAGGAGGCTGTCGCAGCTGAAAATGGAGCTCTGGAGCCTGATTTTGCTGGCAGAGTGCTTGGGCCACCACAGATGTCCCCAACACAAGTGACATCAAGCTGGCCATGCCCACCCTAGCCATGGCCACTCTGGCCCCCGAGGTCAAACACAACCCTGATGCGGCCCTTAATAAAATCGAGTGTGATACCTCTGCCATAAATCATCTGTGTACACATTGAAGCATTAGTTTCACACATGATCCCTGGTGGGCACAACCTTGCACATCCTGTCAATGGGAGGATTTTCATTTATTCCTACTTTGCTTATTTTAATTGGTTGCCAGTCCATAAAAGTGCTCGTCCTCTTATGGCACAACTGACTTTGTTGAAGTCAGAACTGAAAAAGAGCTTTTTTCAAATCGAAATATAGAATATCTATTAGATCAGACAGGTCTATACACAATAACCTAAAAAACCCTAACTGACTAACTACTAGCTAACCAACCAACCAACCAACCAACCAACCAACCAACCAACTCTATCTATCTATCTATCTATCTATCTATCTATCTATCTATCTATCTATCTATCTATCTATCTACCTACCTACCTACCTACCTACCTACCTTTCTATCTATCTATCTATCTATCTATCTATCTATCTATCTATCTATCTATCTATCTTTTTTTTTTGCATCTGAAGACACATTATTTTTTACAAAGTTCATTCTTCGAATACAGAAATATTCCTCTTAATAATTCTTTTAACCTTTGCCCTGGAAGATATGTTAAATTAACTGAAATGATTTTCAATCTATTTTGAAAAAAGTAGGTTTATATTTTATTAGAAACAAACTAACCATATACAAACTAACTAATAAAATACTGTGGCATTTTTTTTTCTAAGAAAGAAAAGAGAAAAAGAAATTAAAGAGAAAGCTAAAAGTGCAAGGAAAGAAGTAAAAGAAAAATCGGAAAGAAAGAAAAAAGATACAAAGAAGTGAGTTCCAATATTCTTCACAGCAGCTATAAGTGAAAACATATTTTAGTTCCTTTCTCTAAGGTTACATCAAGATTCCCTTCTTTCTGCAATTTATCCTGCCTAATCATCAAAGCCATAAATCACAAGTTCATTTTTTCATTTCTATGCATACAGGGAAAAACTAGGGTTATATTGTGTTTGTTCTTCAGATTTTGAAAATAGCCAGTGTTAAAGTACTTATTTTTTTGTGAAAAGATCAGCAATTTTGTATTTAACTTCTTTAAGAGCTGCTATTTAGTTTGTCAGTTTGACTCCTCACTTCAGTTCTTCTTACCACAGTTAATAAAATGGCTGTTCTAGTTTGGTGCGGCTTGTTATAAAATAACCATTTTCCAAAAGGCAAACTGCTGAGATTGTTCTCGCCAAGGCCTCCCATCCCTGCAGGATGTTTTCTAGCATCTCTGGTGACTTTTCATTTTCCCTCCCCCAGTGGAAAAGTGCTCCTTTATGTAAATCTCTGCACTTTAACTCACACATCATTTTTACTTTCTAAGAATGCTTTATGAGGTCCTAAAACATTGCTGGACCTTTCAGGCACGCCAATTTCCAATAAGTTAAAAGATTTGTTTTTTCAAGAACATGTAAAACCTGCAAGAGAAATATCTCTGGAATTCAGTATTATTGAGTTCAATATTATTGAGTTTGTGTTACATTCTAAACCATCAAGTTCATTCCCTCTTTTCCCATAGATTCTTTGAATGATACATCATCATCATTATTATTACTATTGATTTAATTTTCAATTCGATTCACAGTATGGGACTGGTAAAAACTTAACAGTTCAAGTCCTAATCAAGGACCTAGGAGCTGTTAAGGTAACTTCTCAGTATATCAGGTCTAATAAATTCAAAATTTCCATGTATCTAAGCAGCTCTTTGGGTATTGCTCCAAAGGCTCCTATTACTATTGGTACAACCATTGATTTCTTCCTCTGTAGTTGCTCAACTTCAATTTGCAAATCACAGTATTTTTTTATTTTTTCTAGCTGTTTCTATTCAATTTGTGCTTCTTCTTCTTATTATTCTTATTATTATTCTTATTATTATTCTTATTTACTTTATTCATTAAAGTTCGAACTCAGTCAACTGAACAATCAAAAATGCATCACAAATACCACTGACTGGTGCTAATGGTTGATACGAGTTGCTGCCAGTGTCCTAGGTATCACCAAGTACCTTCTTAAGATGTATGATGTTCCAAGTAGTTTTTTGCATTATTTCCAGTTTTGCATAAATTTCCAGTTTTTTGCATTATTATTTATTGGTTAATCTTTAGTGAGATTCACAGCCTTTGAGGCTGGTTAATAGCTCAGCAGCTCGAGTCCTAACCAAGGACCTAGGAACTGTTAAGGTATCGTCGGAGGATGTAAGCTGTTTCGAGTAAGGTGGTTTTTTGTAGAGTCAAAATGTTCAAGTCCGGCAAATTTAGAATTTCTAAATAGCAGGGTAGCCCTTTGGGTATTGCTCCGAGGGCTCCAATTACAATCGGGACAACACACGATTTCTTTTTCCACAGTCGCTCAACTTCAATTTGTAAATCCCGGTACTTTGTGATTTTTTCTTGCTGCTTATCTTCAATTCGTGCATCACCAGGTATTGCAATGTCAATGAACCATACTTTTTTCTTTTCAACTATTGTTATGTCAGGTGTGTTGTGGACCAAGTGCCTGTCAGTCTGAATCCTAAAGTCGTTGTTGTTGTTGTTGTTGTTGTTGTTGTTGTTGTTATTATTATTATTATTATTATTATTATTATTATTATTATTATTGTAGGAGTACCTCAGAAGCATGAGAAGCCACACCTGTGCCTAAGTAGACATTTCAACAATTCTCACTCCAATGAACTTCGTGGGGCAATTTTTTTTTTTTAAAAAAAAATTTGATTTATATGCCGCCCTTCTCCGGAGACTCAGGGCGGCTTACAATGTGCTAAGCAATAGCCTTCATTCTTTTGTATATTTATACAAAGTCAGCTTATTGCCCCCACAAACTAGGTCCTCAATAATACAATAATTACAATAATAAGAGAGCAGAAAGCTGAAATTTTAAAAAGCCAAAATCCCAGAAAGGGAAACAGTCCACCATGAAGCAAACCAATATAGATGTTACTAAAAAATGTTGTCTGAAATGCTAATGGGGGGTAGGGAGACCCTCTGTCCCAGATATAGAGAACATGGTTTATAAATAAAGGCCTTATATTATGACTAACTATATCATGTATCTAATTGGGCCTTACTGGGACTCAGAATGACCTTCCCCCACACAGATTTCCTTGTTGGTTTTATTATGTGCTTTTCTTGGCATTAATAACCCACAGTTAGAATGTCAAACCAGGAAGGAGAGAGAAATGCACACATGCACACGCAGACACAGCCATTCAGCATGCTGAATTAGTCATTCTCTCAACTTAGTCTACTTCAGTGTTCCCATATAAAACTGAAAGGGGGAATACATGCCATTTAAAGTCCGTAGAGGGCAGGCCTTTTACAAATGCAATAAAAGATCAAATATAATCCTCACATGGCTTTCTGCATTTTGGTGCCCACTTGTCACACTGTGTCCAAGACTGGGTTGAGGAATAATTGAGGTAGTCAAAGTCAAAAAAAAGCCTCTGGCCTTTGCTTAGTGTACTCTTAATTCTCTAAGGCATTCGCTAAAATTCTCATAAGTAATCTGAACCATCTCTTTAAGAAGAAAGCACATGAAGTGGATGTTAACCAAACATGCCATTTCTTCCATGCGGAAGCAGGCAAAATGTTGCAATTTAAAGTGCCCTTTCCCCTATAAATAGATAACTCTACACACATCTGGATTCTCAAGTTAAGGGACACAATTCTAAAATGCCAACAGTTATGAGAACAGCATGTTGAGGGTTGTAACATTCCACATTCCACTTATAAAGGACACGTCTTTTCACTTCAGTTACAACAACATGGACACAGAAGAAAGCCAAGTTGAAAGTACAATGAAAAGTACCTTGAATAACAAAGCAAGTTGGTAGTCCTTTGAGGTCATGGAGGAAGAAACGGGAAGGAAGGCAGTGAAACAAAAGAGAGGAAGATTTTATTGGACAGAACCAATACTCCAATCATGGTTATAAAAGTGTTCTGTGGGCACTACTATTAAGCAAGGATGGAAGGGAAAACTTCCACTCTCTTGGGAAAAAACTTAAAAATAGCAAATTAGCCAGATATTTCTTGGAAGCAAATGAGCTGAAACCAATGGATCCGTTCTCCTTATCAATAAAGTAAAATTTTAGACATAAAACAATACAGAGAGAAAGCTTTTAAGATGACAATTAGTCATTGCTATTGACCAGCGCTATTATTAGCAATTCTTTATCCCCATTTTCAGCATTTCATCCTTGTAACCTTTCCTGTACAAGACTTTTCTTGCCCCACTTCTGCTACTTAAGGCTGCTGGCTGCAAATGCAAAGACAGTCACTGGAAAGGCCAGGAGCACTAGTGCACCCTTGTTATAAATCAGACTGAAAACATCCTTAAAGGTAAAGGTTCCCCCGCATATTCATGCTAGTTGTTTCCGGCTCTAGGGGAGGTGCTTCTAAACTGTAGAGCCAGCGCTGTCCAAAGACGTCTCCTTGGTCATGTGATCAGCATGACTAAATGCTGAAGGCGCCTATAGTGCTGTTACTTTCCCACCAAAGTGATCCCTATTTTTCTACTTGCATTTTTTAGGTGCTTTCAAACTGCTAGGTTGGCAGAAGCTGGGACAAGTAACGGGAGCTCACTCCGTTATGCGGCTCTAGGGATTCGAACCGCTGAACTGCCGACCTTCTGATTGACAAGCTCAGCGTCTTAGCCACTGAGCCACAGCATTCCTTTTGATTCCCCACCTGTGTTATATTTATAAACAACACAAGTCAGCCAACATACCTAATCCTCCTTCCTCCTCCTTTTTTGTTCCTACAACTACTCTGTAAGGTTGATTGAGCTGAGAAAGAGAGTGACTGGCCCAAAGTCACGCAGCTGATTTCTGCTGGATATCACAAGGAATGCAACCAACGAAATACCTGAGCATCTACATTCTCCCTGTAGAATCAGGCAGCCATTGGGGAACAGCAGCAAAGAAAGCTACTATTCACATGTCCCTTTTAGTAGGGTGTCCAGAAGGAAGAAGGGTGCTAGATAAGACTTCAAATTATAGTTTACTTTTATGAACAAGCTTTAATAAACCTACTCACCCATGTCAAGAAGTAGGAAAGATAGTCACTCTTCCTCAAGCTCCGTAACTGTAGAAGTGGATAGGGATTATCCCAACAATGGCACAGGAATTCCTACATTTTTCCTATAAGCTTCAAATGGCCAATAAATGTTTCAAACTACACAAGGCCACAGGGGTAAAACTCATCCCACTTGTTCTGGATACCTCGGCTTCCAAACACAAATTATTTGCTAAGGGTTGCATTTATTTAATGGACCTGTTTGCAAAGCCAGCTTTTGCATACCCACTACTGTCTGAGAGTAAGGAGGTGTTTGAAAGCAAAAATGAAAAGTAAAAACTATTTTTGCTGGTCTATCTAGCAACATCAAAGCTGCTTGCAACTCTGACTTTGGTACATTCTTAATGAAATATGTATTTCATTATATATATGAAGTATATTCATAAAGTGATTTCTGCAGGCATATCATTATTTCTCACAGTGCAAAGCTGAACTCTTCAATCACATATCTTATTTGGAAAGCTATTTATATACTGGAACAATGATCACTTCAGGAGGCTGTGAAGTAGATATTAGCACACAGCTAATAATTTTTCTTTACTCCAAAATATTACACAGTTCTTACCTTCCAGAATAGAATACTGCAGTGACGACAAAATTGCAAGGTGTCTCCATATTGTTCCTTTATGGGATAACATTTCTGAAGTGCAAAATACATCAGCTTCCAGTCAATATGACCTTTTTCTGACAAAATAAGATGCCTACAAAACTGAATATAAAAAGTGACATTTGAAGGCAATCATGTTTCATCCAGCAGTCAAGTCAGATAACAATAATGGAACAGAACTTGTACACATCAAAAGAAATGTTTTAGAAAATAATTTGTGAAATATGTTAGGGGGTTACTGACTCACTAAGGGTTTTTTTGGTTCCTGTCCATCAAATAATTGTTAGGTTATGGCATGGCAAGCAATGCTAGGCAAATGTTTTCAATTATTATAGCCTCTTATTAAAGGTAAGCAAAACGTGGGTCTAGAGCAGAGTTTTTCAAACTTGGTAATTTTAAGAGGTGTGAACTTCAACCCCAAGCATTCTCCAGCCAGAATGAGTACATGTTCTTTACCATTGAATTTATACTTAAATGGAAGTAAATTCTGCTGAAACCAGAGATTTCTTTCTGACCCACTATGTTTACTATGTACATAAGAGAGCAAAAGAGTGCTGCTAATGATTGTTCATGCTTCCTTTTGGAACTGCAAGCAAGTTGGTTTCCTTTTTCTTTCTCCTTTTTTTTTTCCTGATTCTTTACATAGAAGCAAAGTTTCAAAACCTCACTAAACAAAAGTATATGCACAACAAAACTTTTTCTTACTTGTTTTTCAGCAAAATGGTATTGACACAGCTTTTTCCATAATTGCCTATCTTCACTGAGCATATATAATGTTGGAGTCACTTGTCCTAAAGTAATGATATCCCATCCATCTGAAAATCTATGTAAAATGTTGTTCAGCATATGTAAAGGAAGATCGCTAAGTGTAAGTCCATTGTTGATGTGCTAAAAATCAAAATCAATACAGTTGTCTGTTAATTTAAACACCAAGCGTAAACAGGATTTAGAAATTCAAACATTTATATCAAAAGCAAAGCTTAATAAATAAGCATGATATTCTAAAGTCAAAACTAAATGTTCCAATAATTCTGAAAATTAGAAGTAGACTAACTATATATATTGCTATACAGTATACATGTCCAGGTGCTCAAAATATTATTAAGTTATTAGAAAAAAATAAGATTTGTTTAAAACAAAAATCCAATGCTAAAACATTGCCTATTTCTTCATGTTTTAGCTAGATTGCCATTTCTGATTCTTCACAGATCATCTATTTTAGATTAAGATTTTTTATTTATTTCATGCTTTCTTGTCCTAAAGAGCAAAATGAAGGGAGTTAATCCTTAATGAGATTCTCACAGAAAAGATGCCCCTCTTTGTCTCCCAGTATTTCCAAATGATTTTTCCAGTTTTATATAACAAAGGCATAAAAGCTGGATGTACCTTGGTCATCTGAAGATTACTGAGCTGCTGCTGCCACAGAAGGATAGTTTCCAATCGGCAAATCCAAATATTGATGTTTCCTACCAGCACCGATTTCCCTACACTCCTGATTAACATGCAGAGGGTGGAACTCAGGTCCTGAAGAAGATCTTTTATCAGGCGTGGGTTATACTGGTCTTCCAAAACTTGGAATGGGAATTGAAAGATATATACAGGTGGATGAGTAATCCCGCTTTTAAATATAGTGTACAGACTATTCATTCTCTTAGCTAAAACAGAACCTGCCCCATAACATGCTTCAAATGAACAGGTAATTTGATCCAGCTATTTAATCCTTAGCTAGTATTAATCAGAATGAACTCTACAAATAACATAAATAACCCTACTGGTAGGCACAGAATGGGACAACTTGCTACAACCAATGTATTGTGGCCAACTCACCACGGCCAACTCAACAGTGGACAACTTGCCATGGCCAACTTGCCATGGGACAAGTCACTTCAGGACAATTTAACAATTCTATTTAATTATTTAAAATATATAAAAAATATTTTAATTTTTGCCATTCACATTTCTTTTCTGAAATGTGAGAATTTCTGCCCCTCCTTTTGCATCCTTTTTAAAAATGATTCTATTCCACCATTTCTTTGACCAACTCTTGTCCTGCAGTGAGTTGTTCTGTGGCAAAATGGCCATGGGGAGTTGGCCCCACAGTGAATTCTCATAGACCCCGGTAGGCAATCTTTTTGGGGTGAGTGAACAAACCTGAAATTCTGAGAATATGATGCAGTTTTACCTTTTTGAACAATTTTATCCAAAATGTTGAAGTAGTTCTTTTGAGCAGCACCACTCAAGGATGTCAACTGGGATTTGGCTATTAACTGCAGAAGCTAAAAGAAAACAGCCACCCTTAAACAGTAGGTAAAGTCAAATGGCACATATTAATCACAAGAAGCTACAGCAGGGCTAATCAAGTGGAGTGCAAGTGAACGACTCTTCTGATGCCGTCAAAAGTAACCGGCCTTTGAATCTGGGGCTTGCTCTTCTCTGCATGTGTGCAAATTCCCTTTTGAGAGTCACAGCAGGAGCGCAAGTCACTTGTACCTCCACCTGTCTACAGCCGCTCTTAACATCAGGAGTTACTTTAAGAGTGACACACAATTCACCTCCAATTTTAATCCTGTCAACTTCAAACCAAAGGCACTTCCTGAGCGATATAGTTTTGTCACATAAAATGCCGAATTAAAAGGTAGTTTTCGAGTTCCTGCATAGCAGATGGGGGGGGGATGAACTCCTGCAAAGCCGTTCTCTTGAAAATATTTTTGAAGTCCAGAAAATGTTTTTGCTCTACTTCATCAAACATCTATGAGGGAGATGCAAATATTATTACTATGCTTGAGCCATTTTAAGTACATTCCAACCACAGGACTTCCCGCTGATTTCAATAGGAGGATTAAGAAAATCAACAAAAGTCACCCGGAAAGGAGGCATGCTCGGATGCTCAATATGCCTGAGTATTTAATTTAAAGATACTTAAGTGAATGTCAAAATAATCCTAAACATGTTTAATCAAGTAAATATATTGAATGAATCCAACTCTATGGGTCAGCTAAAGCACAAAACAGTAACGTTAGACAATGTGCTGATTAATGCTGTTGGCCAAGGGGTTCTCTAGGTGTGAGAAACTTCTGAGAGTAAAGAAGTTTCTTTGTAACTACTCCGATAATATCATCATCAATTGAGTTGGGATGTAAGTAGGTAGGTAGGTAGTGAAAGCAATGCAAATTTAGAGCCAGGCCATCCGAATATATTACACTAATCAACATGCAGATAGCTAGTTAAAACTTGTTCTGAACCACCTCAAGGTCAACAGCATAAGGCACGTTCATTAACTATAAGAATTAATTCAATCATGGAACTACACAGGCCAGAAACATCTTACTTTAACTACGTAATTGAACCTCCGGATGTCCTGAATTGCACTTGAAAAATCCAAACGATTGAATGCTTCTCCCAAAGTGCAATAGCCATGCCTCTTGAAACAAAAAAGAAAGAAAGTAAACAGATGTTAGAGTTGCAGAAGGACTAAAAAGAGAAGATGAAGCAGGAATAAGAAGTACACAAGCTATACAAAGAGTGATTCACGCAGCAGCTGATGCTCCAGTTTCCAAGCTGTCTAATTTCTCAACATCATCACCAAAGGAGTACAAAGGAGGGAAGGCAAGAGGAAGTTTCTACATAAACCTAACAGGGCTCATTCTGCTTCTACATTCATTTGTGGCAAGTCTTCAATGCCTAGAATGCTTTCTTTTATCTCTCAAAAGGGAAGACACACATGTAATGTTGTACTTTAGACCAATTAAGATAACAAACGTAGCAGTGGTGAAATCCTACCGGTTCGCACCGGTTCGGGTGAACCGGTAGTGACAAAAGTTACTGATTTGGTGAACAGGTAGTAAAAAAAAAAGCTACCGGTTGGTCACAACCGGTATTTCTGACGATCAGCTGTGCCGCGCGATTTAAAATCATTGAATTGAATCTAATTTTAAAATCATTAAAATTGAATCTAAATCACGTGGCACAGCTGTTCCCCCCTCGCTGTTCTACTTACCTTGCCAAGCCTCCTTTTTCCGTGTGCAGCGCACCTTTGGCGCATACTACACATGCGCACAGTGTGCATTTGGCATGTATTGTGAATGTGCATGTGCACAGCGTGCATTTGGTGCACACTGCGCATGCACAGGCAGCGAACCGGTGGCAAACCGGGGAAGATTTCACCACTGAAATATAGGTATGGGAAGAAAAAAGAAAAAAATGATTGATACTGCGGCTCCTCAAGTCTCATTAGATCTTTTTTTTTTACAGATAATACAAATAAATCGATCGAAATATTTTGATAAAACTGTTCCTATCCTGAAAAAGAGTTAACATACAGTATACTCCTTTCTGCAGTGGCAAGAATAGATTCCTTAAATGAGGGACTACCAGGACCTTTCGGAAACAGTCACTGTACAGAAACACTTACTTCACGGGTACTTTCTTTATGAACATATATCCAGTTTTCACGATAAAAACCTGAAAACAGAACCAAGCACAAACTCATTGAATAACTTCAAGTTTGGATTGATAACATTCGCCCTTGCCCACATTTGTTTTCTATGGCACTCATAGAATTCCCTGGCTGAATTTAAAGTGACTCCCACCAAAGCATTAGCTAGCAGGACAGTAGCTATTTCAAGCAGGCTTCTGGTGTTGGACAAAATGTGGTGGTAATGTAAACACCAGTTAAGATTTAATATTGATCAATCAAGGAATGTCACAATAGGTTTTGTCTTAAGGCTTTTCTGTTAATGACTCCATTGAATCCATATATCTGACCGTGCGTTTGCTGTCCTGTCAAGTATATTATTCAAGAATTATTCAATAAAGATGATCAGACGTATGTACGGGACAGCTCTTCAACAGACTGCCCTCATTCAAATCTAGAGAAAGGGATCGAACATTCTCTTTGGACCAAAAAAAATTTCAGTGTTTAGATGGTGTCCTCACCAATATTACAGATTTCCAGTTATTTCACAGGCTACCAAATCTAAGAGTTTGGGGGGTGAGGGGGAGGATGGAACAAAGAGGACAATATTTACAGTTTTGGCTTAGGGGATGAAATTTCAATCAGTGGAGCAGAGAAGGTAATATTGACTCAATGCACATCATATCAAACGGGAAGGAGGAGGTATTAAGGTCAGCTATTTTCCTTTCTGTTTAGTTGAATACCCTCACTAGCTTTTTACTTTAAAAAAAAAAAACTAGATTGTTGTAGACTTTGGGAAAGAATGTGATTCAACAAAATGACCAGCAAAACCGCCTCTCACTAATAACAACAGAAATGTAATTAACATACCAGTTCTTCTCACATCTCTTCACTTCCTTCTAGTTAATCATCATGTTACACTGAAGTGAGATTCTGTACAATTTAAAAGCTTTTGCAACCACCTTTAAAAATGGGGAAGACCTGCCTTCTCTGGGCCAATTCAGACTCCCCCTTTTAAAGTGGAATCAGTCCAGCCAACACTTCAGATTTATATTCTAACTAAAAGCCAGTATATGACTTCCTGGACTGATCTGGATTGCTATAATTTTACATGAATTTTGCTAAGACCTACGGTTGCAAATAAATGTTTCATTGTAAAAATGCCAATGTCCTGAAATCATCAAGAGGTGAATTTCACTGGGAAACACACTTTCAACATCACAGTTTGGTATTTAGCCACATCTACTCATTTGCTTTTGATTCTGCCTCAGAAAATTTCAAGCTTTCAACCAGGGCTGTGGATGCTTCAAAATACTTCAGCCAGAGCACAAGTAGAGGCCTTCACAGTTATTCAGGCCTGATTTTTTCCAGGCTTCTGTGCATTAACATTACCATGTTGAACTCTTAAAGAGCATACCACTTTCTTTTCAGACCCAGGAGAGTAGGTAGCCTGAAAGAATCAGTCTATTTTAATACAAGGCGGGTGAGTTATGTTGGCATTTGTACTGTGGTGCTTCTCCTGAATCTTTTTCATACATGACCAACCCTATTAGGAACCTCCGAAAGGGAAAATTCTTAAATCATACATTTAAATATATACATGAACAATTGTTTTAATAAAAGTTTAATAAAAGAGCATTGAAAAGTTGTTTTAATCTTACCCTGTAAAGCAGGGCTGTCAAACTCCCGGCCCACGGCCCAGATAAGTCCCGCGCTGGCCACGCCCGGTTTAGCGAAGGTGGAAAAAGTCCTGATATGTCACATGACGCTGCCGTGATGACATGAGTTTGACACCCCTGCTGTAGAGAGCGTAATAGCCTTGAAGAGCTATGTGAGTCAAATAAACCCTTCTTTTTTTCTTTTTTTTAAAATATGGTGCAAACCCTAACCATATACAACTTTTTATGCACATACACACATACAAAGCAACCCTTACCTAGTCTGTGCTTCTCAAGTATATAAATCTTTTGTGGACATACTTATAACAGCTCTGCTGAGGCACAAAAGCTATTGTCAAATTGCATAATTGCAAAAATTCTTGCTTACACTGAGATTTTGCCGTGTTCCTAAAGTGATCCTTTTTCCTTTTCTTGCTTGCAAATTCACACTCGGTGCTGCATATTTCTTCATCGCTGTTCAAGAGGCTGAAAGCAAACCACAGAGGTAATGCATGAAATGTGTTTGACATAGGAAAGAGCCACGCCGGCTGTGTTCAAGCAATATTTAAACAAGCACCAGGGTGAAGAATCACTCGCAAACACAAGAAAAGAGCTCTCTTCTATTTACAAAAACATTCCTGGCCTCCAGGTATAGATGTGTGGAGACACGTTTCACACAGAGAATGGCTCAGATTCTGTTCTTCTACCTCGACTTAAAAGATGCCACATGACAATGTTTAGACAGGCAAATCTTGCTAATTGGAGCATATGGATATATGAATTATTATTGGTATAAAGTAGTAATTCACGTCATTCCTTTCAGGCAAAGTAGTTAACTATAGTCAGACACCACAGAGAAAAAGACCGTTCCAATAAAAATTACACCCAAGGGTCATACAATATTTTATTCTTGTTTTAAATCCAGTATTTTGTGCTATTTTAAACTTCCTTTAAATGCGAAATTTAAATTTTTAATGTAGAAGTACCAAGTGATCAATCTATGTGAATTCTATAATTACACTTTCAATTTTCATAAAGAATTTTTTTTAAAAAGTAGGTTGGTAAAAAGATACAGCAAACTTTATTTTCCCAGAACCCAATCCAATATGGTTTGCTTTGCTCACCTCCCAAATACTGAAACTATAAACATGAACAATGCAACATGAAAAATAAAGGTGTTACTTGGCTATTTTTATTCTTTGATGGGAAAATTGCGTACAGGAATTTTCTCCATTCACTGAGCTCAGTATCAAATGAAAAGTATTTATCACTGCCAATTCAGATTTAAGAAACTCATACAGTATACACGGAACACAGTAAGCATCAAAGAGAAAAAGAATAGAGGATGCAGGAAAAAAACCTTCCACCCACTTCTCTAGGGATAAAACAGTAACTATTAAAGCAAAGAGTGCATCACAAATTCAACATTGCAATGCATCAGAGTTTTTGAAAAGAAAAAAAAAAATCTCTTTGGATTTTTTTTTTAATACAAATACCGCCAGCCATCTGTGGCATAGCAATTATCTGCTCTATATAAATCTAAATCTAAATCAGAAGTAGATTCTTCCAATAGCAAATTTTAATGAAAAATATCTCACTAGGAAAATAGATTCAGCCCAAGCGCTATGAAACACAAGGACGAAGACCTTGGATTTATTTCAAAGAAAGAAATGAAACCTGACATTGCTAACTTGCACTCAGCTGGGACTTTAAGTTCACTTCCATTTACACAAAGAAAAATCTGCCAAAATATTACAGTAAACAGCAGAACGTATTAGCCAGAAGAAAGAATAATTCAGTTATGAAAGAGGTTTCTCTACTACCAAAGAACCAAAATACTTGATTTAAATGAAATAAGAGAAAACATCAGGAATACCCCATTCAATCCCAATCTATGTCTTGCTGCATGCCCACAAAGAAATAAATTTGGAGGGACAGGAAGGTCATGGCCCTCCAAAAGCTGTTTGAACAAAGTACCTGTTACTTTTCTCAGCAGTCATGCTTGCTGGGCACGATAGAACTGGAATTCTAGCACATTGGTTCTTGAGAATATGATGTCATAAGAGCCATGATGGTGCAGTGGTTAGAATGCAGTATTGCAGGCTAATTCTGCCGACTGCCACCGGTTCAATTCTCACTGGCTCAATCTTGACTCAGCCTTCTATCCTTCTGAGGTTGGCAAAATGAAGATGCAGCAGTGGTGGGTTTCTACCGGTTTGCCACAGTTCGGGCGAACCGGTAGTGGTGGCAGCAGGAGGCTCCATTCACCTGCCCGGACGTCATCATGGACGCTCTGCGCATATACAGAAGTACCATGCATGAGCAACGTGAGCGCACACGCGCGCTCACTCCCGGTTCCAAACCGGTAACAACGGTAAGTGGAACCCACTACTGAGATGCAGATATAATTGGGGGGCAATATGCTGACTCTGTAAACCGCTTAGGAAATGAAGCAGTATACAAGTCAAAGTGCTATTGCTATCTTCACTTATCAGAAAACTCCATTATTATACCATGAATTGGGCTAATGAAGCACTGAACACTGGTGCTATATTTCTTGCTTTCCTTCTCATCTACAAAACTGTGGGCCTCTTGAAAATGACTCTGCCTTTTCCTTCCAGGATTGAAGAGGTGGAAGGAGGGGTGCTGGGATAGTTGATGAGTTAGGGTCAGAAAAGTCATGCTCACTTGACATCTGGTCCCCGCCTTGCTTTGTCCACCTTCCTTGAACCAACTACAGTATGCTCGGTTTAGACAACACATAAAGCATAAACCAATCACCTCACTAAAGGAATGCAGTGGCTCAGACACTGAGCTTGTCAATCCTAAAGGTCAGCAGTTCAGCGGTTCGAATCCCTAGCACCGCATAATGGAGTGAGCTCCTGTTACTTGTCCCAGCTTCTGACAACCTAGCACTTTGAAAGCACGTAAAAATGCAATTAGAAAAATAGGGACCACCTTTGGTGAGAAGGTAACAGAGTTCCATACGCCTTTGGCATTTAGTCATGCCGGCCACATGACCACGGATATGTTTTCGGACAGCGCTGGCTCTTCGGCTTTAAAACGGAGATGAGCACCGTCCCTTAAGAGTCGGGAACGACTAGCACATATGTGCAAGGGGAACCTTTACCTTTAATCACCTCACAGTTTCAAGCACATTGTGTGAATCTACAAAGTGAGAAATTCAGATGTGGGGAGAAAGGAATGGTAGAAGGATTAGCACTTTGAGGCTTTCGGACTGGGTTCCTGGTTCTTAGCATCTCCTTAGTGTTGAGTGAGCCAGTGGAGGAAAAACCTGTGCTCCTGGACATTTTTGGAGTAAATGTGCATAAACTTGCAACAAGTGAAAGCAGTATATAATTCTTGAATGATTCTTCAAAAGCTAAACGGCATCAGGATTGGTTAAATCGAAATGAATAACCCTACAAAAGTACAGAACTTAATTACTGCTTGCTCTGTTTTTTGCTTAATACCATTTTTGCCCAGGGTTTTGGACTTGATATTCAGCTTCAAATGGCCTCTTAAGAGGCTGTGCTTGTTTTATTTGCCGTAAGGCTGAAATAAAAGGATTTGGGTTTAACCAAGAGTGAGAAATTGCAAAACCCAATCAAAGATATACTGTAAAAGTGCTAACGGATTGAATACCAACTTTCTGTTATTGTGTTTTCCTTTTGGCCCCAAATACTAACAAGACAATAATTACGATATGAGGGATGCCAAATTTTTGATCTAACAAGAGATCATTATGCTGCAAAAGCTGTAGAAACATTACTTTAGAAAATTTTTATTTGCTATTCTGTGCACAACATATTTAACCTCTAGTTAAAATAGTTATTAATCAAAGATGCATATGCACTTATCAGCAACTTGATTTCAGGATGAAAATCTACTACTCCTAAAAAAAAAAAAATGCACCTTTGGAACAACCATGACCCGGATGACTTGAGAATCTCCATAGACATTTACTGTTCCTTAACACTTAAAGCAGGGGTGTTAAACATGGGCTGGATGCATCATGCGCTGGCCACTCCCACCCCAGCTCCACGAATGGGAAAAACATCACAAAATATCACGTGACGGCAACGTGACATCGCGAGTTTGACACCTGTGACTTAAAGGAAGCAGGTGTACAATCATATTCTTATATATCTGAGCAGTTTTGTTTAAAACACAGCTATTAAAAGTATAGCCTTGTTATGTTTGTTCCCAGGTGAAAGCAAATTTACAGACATGCTGCAGTAGGAACAAAGTTAATACACAAGCAAACTATGTGGAAAGTGGTTGGTGAACTCATGAAATGAAATACCCAGTGCCGCCCAGAATAAATAGTTTAGGAAGACTCAAAACATTTGCTGCAATTAGCTGGAATTCATCAGCTGCAAATGACTAGTGTTGTGACTATTACTCATAGGCAAACTATGTGATCCAGCTGTGAAGAACAAAGACAAATTTTTGATATAATAGGCATGGAGTTTATCCCAAAATACAGGATTTGGAAAGTTAAGAGGTGCCCTACCTTGTACAAATCTGGAGCCTATCAGGCTAAACAAAATGCTTTAAATCTGCTTCAGGTCATATTTGAAGCAGCATTTTTAGCGTAATATGTTGAGAAATTAACATTATTTTGCCTATACGTAAAAGCTCACTGTTAAGCAATCCAAGCAGGAACACTGTAACACTATATTGTTTGAACTTGTGTTTTAAAACAAGCCAGATATTAAATCATGAATTACTTATCCAAGGAACCAAGATTTCTTAATTTGTTCAAGTAAACAAATGAACTGAATGCACATGCTGGTAAAATAGTAAGTTGAATTATAAACTTTGAGACTTTCATACTATACCAGGGGTGCTTAAACCCGGCCCGCGGAGGCGGCCTAGAACATGCTGCCTGTGGTGCCTATGCCGGCCAAAAACGGACCATGTGGAGGCCTCCCAAGGCCTCCATGCAATCCATTTTTGGCTGGCAGAGTGCTGTTGGAGGCCGGGGAGGCCAAAAACGGGCCATGTGGTCCATTATTGGTCGGCAAAGTGCTGCTGGAGGCCAGGGAGGCCAAAAACGGGCCGCACGGAGGCCATGGAGGATGAAAATGAGGTGCAGCCCATGTAGGCATCCGTCCCATCTCTCTCCCGCTCCTTGCCCCCCACCCACCCACCCACCAGCCTGCGGAGAACTACAATGCTGATCCAGCCCTCGAAGAAATCCAGTTTGACACCCTTGTACTACACTGATCTCCAGATTCTTTGATAGGGTTACAAATATCTAGATGATTGCTAGATGGCAGCAAAAGAAGTTTTCCCTAATATTGCTTTGAGATCATTTGAGTCGCTTGTATTTTTGCATTGTAGGTCTCTGATTTTTAATTTTATCTTTCATCTAAAAGAAAAGTTCACCATTGCCTTCCTGTTACTATCAGTGATTTTTCAATCAATTATAGCCAATTTGGACATATGTTACAATTCAGCCTTCCCCAACCAGAATCCTTCTGATAGACTGCAACTCTAACCAGTAACAATTCTGGGAAGGCCAGCATCCTCCAACACAGAGAATGCTCATTGGGAAAAGCTGGCACAATTAAACAAGGCGGAAAAACAGTCCCATGTAAAAAAATATCTTCTTGTTCCATTAGAAAAGGTTGATGACTACATCCAATGACTTCTGCCCTTGTATGAAGAAATATATAAAATCACAGACTCTTCTTTCTTAAAAAAGTACTCTAGTTGCTTTTTTGCAATTTGTATTGGAAAATTAGAGCTTGTGTCTTCAAGCTGCTATTTCTTGAATATCTTTGTGGTGAAAATACCATTCCTCCCCAAGTCTGCAATTTCCCCCTTTTTTTAGCTTAAACCTAGTTTTAGCAACATGGGTCCAACAGCCCACCTTGTATTTTAAGTACTGAAGTCCCCATGGCAACACTGCATCAGATAATTAGGTTGTTATTTTACAGATGAACACCATGATATTTTAAACAAATACAAGCAGATTTCAGCTCGCCTTATCTTACCCAAAATGGGTATCTCACCATGAAGGGTACACGGCTTGTGCAATTACTCTCATAATTGATTTAAATGTTTAAAAACAGCAGGAAGATAATAGTTTTTAACATTTACATGATCACAGTTGGTTTACACCCCAATTATGTAAGATTTTAAGCTGTGTGTTTCAAAGCAGCGATAAGATCTTTTGCAATTAATTGTTGTTGGCTGTAAAACATTCTACTGAAACCTGCAAATGTTTTATCCCAGGGCTGTCAAACTTGTGGCCTGTGGGCCAGATGCATCACATGCTGGCCACCCCTGAAGGGGGAAAAGTCCCGATACATCATGTGACGCCATGTGTTTGACACCCCCGTTTTATCCCAAGAAGGGTGGATTTTTCTTAAGTGTCAGCCTGGCTTTACCAACATCATTCAAAACTCATCATCTCCTTTATTTGCATCCATCTTTCTGGGCTTAACAAATATCGTTTGTCCTAGCAGTCCTCTCTTCCTCCCACCTGGCCTTGAGAAAAGTCTATAAAGCCTATTTCCTGGGTATCTTAGTAGAGGATCATGACATTACATAAAAAAATACACTACACACACAGGCCTGTCATTTAGGCAGGCTGTAGTAACCCAAGAGTGGAAGGTGAAGGTAACGCAGCAGCAGTAGCAGTGTTTGGTGGGTTAATTCAGGTACTATATCCAAGGAGAAAATCACTGTGTCAGGTATCTGAGCAAAGAGCTTCAATGTGCCCTCAACAAGGAACACCCAAATCCTACTCAGCAAAACGCTGTTTCTGCTCAGCAACTGTGCTGTCTCTGCATTATTGGCAATCAGATTGCCTCAATAAAGACTCCAGGCAGGTTCAAAGTGGTCCATTTTTCTAAACCTTTTTACAGAGATGCAGTGCAGTGCAGTATGGTTCCAGGACTGAAGCACCCCCCACATAATTGCTTGCTTGCAATTATACTCAGGCCTGGATGTCATGTGAAAAAAAGCAAAGTCCTTTCCTCCAACAAAATGGCATTTATTCTCACATTAGATGTGGGCTTCATTACATGCACATACACACAAATTAAATTCCAGAAGAGCAACATTACAGGTAGTCCTCAACTTACAACAATTCATTTAGTGACCAGTTACAACAGCACTGAAAAAAGTGACTTATCACAGTTACCACCTTTCCAGCATCCCCATGTTCATGTAATCAAAATTTGCATGTTTGTCAACTTATTCATATTTATGACTGTTGCTGTCTCTCAAGATCATGTGATCACCTTTTGCAACCTTCTGACAAAGTCAATGGGGAAGCAAGATTCACTTAACCAGGTTACTAATTCATCAACTGCAGTGATTCACTTAACAACTGATGCAAGAAAGGTCATAAAATGGGGCAGAATTCACTTAACAAATGTCTCACTTAACAGAAAAGCTGGGCTCTATTACAGTTGTAAGTTGAGGACTACCTGCATGCAGCTGCAATGTTGAATGACATAAGGAACCATCCACATCTGGATGGAACCGTTGGCTCAAGGTGGCTTCCTCTATAAACTAAATAAGATGGACAGTATGACATTTAATATATATAAATCTGTATATACAGCAGTGTCATACTATACAATTATTCTATGATCCAGCTTATGAAAAACCCCATCTTCATTTGTCTACCATGTCTCCCAGAAAACTTACATAGCATGGTTGATGTCATTAAGCGGATTGCCTTCATCCTCAAATTCTGAGCTGCAAGGGTCACTTCGCTTCCAACCATCTTCTGTTTTAATCCATCTCCATCCTGGAGATCGCCAGTCCTGGCCCAGAAAAGGCATGGTTTCCTTGAGGAAACAAGCAATCAAGCTAATTAACCATTTTGCTCTTAGGCATGGGTGAGCTTCAGAACTTCTTGCAAGGAAATTAGTACAAGAGGCAGGGAAGCTGAAAATGTTAATAGTAATCAGCTGATCTTGACAGAACCCATCTCCTTTTGCTTATAGTGCTGTTGAACTTTCAACTGCAAGTCAACGGGGTGGCAACCTCAGAATGCTGGGGATACATCATATTTTCCAGCACATGCTCTTGTGAACACAAGGTAAGGATTAATGAACTGAGGCTGCATTAAGGGGGAAATTACCATTACTGTATTGTGAGCAGGTGGTTTAAAATATGGGGAAATAATACTGTTATGGAATCAAACTTTCATTGTAGATCATGGGTATCAAACAAGCCACATAATGTTGCTGTCACATGATATTTTGTGATGGTTTTCCCATTCATGGAGCTGGGGTGGGTGTGGCCTGCGTGTGACGCATCCAGCCCACACGTCGCCAGTTTGACACCCTGTTGTAGATAACCCTAGTCGCCACCTTCAAGATAAAGGAGATCAAGACACTGATCATTTTACAGGAACTGGAAAGCAAAGGGCAACTCTCCAAAAACTGACCGTGGAGGAGCAGCAACAAGGAAGTGGGCTTAAGAAAACACCTTGCAAAAGAGAAGGAAGGGAGAAAAAGAAACGACATAAGAATATTTCAGCAGTGTTGCATTTGGGTAGCTAGAATTTGGGCAGCCAAAAAAGCCAATGCAATTCTAAATTGCATTAAAAGAAGGATAATGCAATTGTAACAGAAGAATACAATCAAGATCATGTGAGGTATTAATACCTCACTAATACAATACCATAAAGCCTTAAGTAAGACCACACCTAGAATACTGCATCCAGTTTTGGTCACCACACTATAAAAGATGCTGAGGCTCTAGAAAGAGTGCAGAGAAGAGCAACAAAGAGGATAATGGAACTGGAGGCTAAAACATATGAAGAACGGTTGCAGGAACTGGGTATGTCTAGTTTAATGAAGAGAAGGACTAGGGGAGAAATGATAGCAGTGTTCCAATATTTGAGGAGCTGCCACAGAGAGGAAGGGGTCAAGCTATTTTCCAAAGCACCTGAAGGCCAGACAAGGAATAATGGATGGAAAGGAAACTGAACAAGGAGAGATTCAACCAAACAAGGAGAGATTCAAAGAGCCTTGGTGGCACAGCAGACTAAAAGTGCTGTTAAGTAACACCAGCTGCTTGCAATTACTGCAAGTTCAAATCTCACCAGGCTCAAGGTTGACTCAGCCTTCCATCCTTTTGAGGTAGGTAAAATGAGGACCCAGTTTGTGGGGGCAATAAGCTGACTTTGTATTAAAAAAAAAAGAACATCACTTGTGGGGGTGGCAAAATATACTATACTATATACTAAGCAGGTATATACAAAAGTATGAAGGCTATTGCTTAACGCACTGTAAGCTGCCCTGAGTCTCCGGAGAAGGGCAGCATATAAATCGAACCAATAATAATAATAATAATAATAATAATAATAATAATAATAATAATAATAATAATAAACAACCTAGAAATAAGGACAATTTTTCTGACAGTGAGAACAATCAACTAATGGAACAGCTTCCCTTCAGATGTTGTGGGAGCTTCACCACTGGAAGCTTTCAAGAGATTGGATTAGACGACCTCCAAGGTCCCTTCCAATTCTGTTAATCTGTTAAATCTGGGTTCCTAACCACGTTCCTGATCTGCCTCCGAGTAGCCATCACAGGACCCGGCTGTGTCAAGAGGGCCACTTTGCCATCACAATGCGTGCTTTTATTTGTTCGACTCTAATAGCGGGGACGACGTGTCGAAGGACACAATTCATTCGGGGGGGGGGGGAAGGGCCGTGCTACGAATTGGATTTGCCTGGCCACCACCTTCGCCTTGCAAAAAACAAAACAAAACCGTGCAACTTCTCTTTGCTGGGATAGGTGGGGCAGGACGGATGGCGGGGCAGCGGGAAAGAGATGGGAAAGGCAGCCACCAGCTTGAGGATTCCTCCCCCACTTCCCAGACGTGTTGCAATGGAGAACACAAAAGGCTCCCTTGGCCGCCCAAGCGAGAGGCAGAGTCTCCACCATACCGACCGCCTCTTTCTGCCAAGGCAGCCCCTTCCTCCGCCGAAAGCGTCCTCTACCCCCGATTCCCCCTTCGCTTCGCCCACGGCAGCGAGATCCTCCCGCGATGCTCACCCCAGCCAAGAGCGCGCAGCCCGAGCGACTCCCAGGGTTATGTTATTGTTATGGAAGGAGGCGACACGGAAACTTCCATATCCCCGCCCCCTTGCTTTTCGATGATTGGTCCGCCGGCGCCGCGCTTGTTGCCATCCGGGATCCCGACCGGCTATTGGCTAAACGGGCCGTAGTGCTTTTTTTCCCCCCCAGGGTTTCGGCCTCACGTGATGAAGAAGCCACGGAGCACGTGCCAATGTTTTGGTCGAAAGGAGGGGAGGAGGAGAGGAGAGGGCAGGGCGGGGTGGGGCGGGGTCAGCCCCCCCCCACCTCCCCATGGGCGGGGTTTCAGACCTTGGCTCCATTTTATGGTGCTGGAATTGTGGGTGGCGTGGGGTGGGGGAGGGGGGCGAGATTATCGATCTACTAAATTTATCTGTTGAATTGATTGAACTGCGTGGGGTGCAAAGCTGTGTTTGCGGTACCGTAATTGCCGGAAAGTCAACACCGTAGGCGGTTTCGCACGCCTAGGCTTTCTTTTAAAGTAGAGATCGGGCTGCGAGGTTGAAATCTTGCTGTACTTTGGAGAAGTTTGGCAGCACGTAGGTTTGAGTTTGACAGATCTGTTGGCAGGTTTTAGGCGAGTGTCGAGTTTTAACCATTTGAATGTAGCTTGGCAAATTGGGGTGGGGGGGGAGGGAAGGAGAGAAGATTTCGAATTCCAATAACTTTTTAAGATGGTATAAAAGCAGGTATAAAGTATTTGGAGGGTTAAGGCTGGCAAGTGTCAGATAGATTTATCCCAGCTTTTTCTTGGCAAGGTGCTTTGAAAAGCTGCCTTCCCAGATATTAATCTGTGACATAAATAAGATTTATATCCAGTTGTTAGGCAGCCCTTGGAGGCAGCTGAAAAGAGGGCAAACAAATCTTACAACAACAGTTAAAATTATTGCTGACCTTGACATGAGCTTGGTTGGAGAGAAGAATCTTAATTTTCTTGGGAAAATAAAAAATAATAATATTGCAGTTGACTGCAATTCCCAAAACGGTGTATGCCATTAGCATGGCCTGCAGAGAGGAAAATATATTTTTCTATGAGTTTGATCCTGAGGTTTTGGCCTCCTGATAGAGGCAGTCCTTGAGTTATAACCATTTGTTCAGTAACTATTCAAAGTTACAATGGCATTGAAAAAAGTGATTGATGATGGTTTTCACACTTATGACCATTGCAGCATCTCCATAGTCATGTGATGGAAAATTCAGATGCTTGGCCACTGGCATGTATTTATGACAGTGGCAATGTCCCGATGTCATGTGATCACTTTTGATTACAAGCAAAGTCCTTAGTAGGCTCCAGGCTTTCCTGCTGGATTTGCTGAAATTTAATGAGGTTGTGAGTTGTTCCCATGTCTTGCGACGAACTGCATCCAGGCTGTGTAAGAGATCATTGGCAATCTTGGTCACCACTCTGTAAAAAAGCTACAAGACTCTTTGTTCCATCCTGGAATATAATCTTTTCTGAATCCTCGAGTGATCTATCTTTTACCTGAAGCAAGTACAGCCCTCACAAATCTATGGTAATGTTGACTTGTTAGTGGGATCCATTGTATGATACCGTCAAGGCTTTGGCAAATTCTGGCCATTTGGCTTTATGAAAATTCCATCTGGGTCTAGGTGTGGAGCAAATTAGGGGAATCTGAATTCCGATTTCAAGCAAAACAGGGCAATGTTGACTATGAGGAAATTTGTCCAGAATACTCCTTGTTATTGGGAATGGCTGCATGTTTGGGCCTTCTGAGACAAAACACAAATCTCGGTTAGTTGCACATTTCCAGGCTGCAGATTGGAAAGTACCCTTGTCTTTAGCATCAAAAATCAAGTGGACTTTATTTGCAGCAGCCCAGTCATAAAGCTGATCCCCATTTTCATCAGAAGAGCTATAGATCCAGTTTACATGATGGCTGTTAAAATCACCTGCGTAAATTGCAGGTTGATATCCAAAACATACTATGGCCAGGATATCTGAGATGGCTTGTAAATGTTGACTATTGTGAGATCATGTAATTTTGAAACAACTTCATGTGTATTGTTGTTTGTTGAGGTTGACAGTAGAAAAGCATATTCCTTCTGACATACATAGCTGTGCCATAACTGTGGTGGTACATGGCCCCCAGTAGATCAAATCCTTGGATTTTACCTCTGCTGTATTGCTGATCATGGTTCTCTATATGTGTTTCTTGAAGAATGGCCATATCTATATTATCTATATATTTAAAAAAAGAATGGCCATTTTTGTTTATCCCTTGCCATGTACCGTATTTTTCAGAGTATAAGACACACCTTTTTTCCCCAAAAAGAGGGTGAAAATCTGGGTGCGTCTTATACTCCAAATGTAGCCCCGCCCAGCTTCTCAAACGGAGGTTTCAGAGGCTGAAAAAAACATCAGAAATGAAGCTTCAGAAAAGAAGCCCCCAAACAGAGCTTCAGAAAAGAAGCCCCCAAACAGAGCTTCAGAGGCTTTTTTTTTTTTTTTTGAAGCTGTTTCAGAGGCAGGAAAAAAAGTTTTTCTGAAACAGAGATTCAGAAGTTTCAGTGGCAGAAAAAAAAGCAAGGCACAGAGCTCATAACCAAGGAACCTGTTGCTAAAATTCACCTCTGGGAACAGCTGATTGGGAGCATTCCAGGATCCGATCCACCTGCCAACCAGCTTTTTTCTTATTTTCCTCCCCAAAAACTAAGGTGCGTCTTATACTCCGGTACATCTTATACTTCAAAAAATACAGTACTTAGAGAGCCAGGAGTTCTACAAAGATGTCTGGGTGCCAGTTGTCGTTAACTGCCAATTCTTCAATGTAGTCTGTCTGCCAATTGTTGCTAGACGTTTGGTTCACACTATCATGCTATCCAGGGTGCACCATGAAGAGGCGAATTAGCATCACACCTCATTGTTAAGTGGGGTGATCAGAGATAGAGGAAGATATATAGATATGTGTATATTAATACACATACACACACGTGTATGGAGAGAGGGAGGGAGGGAGAGAGAGAGATCACTCTCTTCTATGGGATCACCAGAAGTTGAGGTCCACTCAAGAGAGACTTTAATCATTTCATGTTCAAGCTAATAACCAGGAGGGAAAAAGATGTTGACAGGAGGAATTCTGGGAAGGGGCACTGGGCCATGCTCTCCCTTATGCTCTTCCAACATGGTTTCTCCAGATGTGCTCTTTGAGAATCAAGCGTTGTGTTAAAGCTGCAATGACTAAAGATGTGATTAAGTTGGAAATATTGTGTTAAATATTTAAAGCCTCATTACCTTTAAATTTAGAAAAACCATTTTAATTTCTTTTCATTCTTAATATCCCTCTCTTCAACCATGTTGATTAAAGCAGTACTGTACACATGTTTACTTAAAACCATACGATTTCCCTAGAAGATTCGGATAGATGTGCATAGGGCTTGACTTGCTATTAGACAACTGAATGATTTGGGGCTTTGAAAAAGGGCAGCAAATTGATCTTTGATTTATCATTGTACCTTTATTTCCAAAGAAAATCATTTTAGCAAATTAATAATCTAGAGCAGGAGTGTCAAACTCATGGCGTCATAGCAGTGTCACGTGACATATCACAATTTTTTCCCCCCTTTGCTAAACTGGGCATGGCCAGCATGTGACACCTGCACATCTGACACCCCTGGTCTAGAGAATAGCTTGACTTGAAGAGAAGAGCACCTTTTTCTATGACATTGGAAACAGCAAAATATTTTTGGCTGATCTTGTAAAGGCATCTGCAAAGCCATATGTGCTTCATTGACTACTATTTCTTTAAGAAAGAAGCCGACTC
Source organism: Pituophis catenifer annectens (assembly GCF_029215685.1). Classification (NCBI taxonomy): domain Eukaryota; kingdom Metazoa; phylum Chordata; class Lepidosauria; order Squamata; family Colubridae; genus Pituophis; species Pituophis catenifer. The sequence goes on from NW_027256881.1 coordinate 129,202,902, forward strand.
AAAGACATTTTACTTGAGATGAAATTATTTTTTTTCTTTCTGCCTTATATTTAAATTCCCACTTTTTATGGAGTATATTCCACAGATGATGAGTACTCATTATCACTCCTTAAGTTTCTCCCTCCAAATTCAATTTTAGCTTTGGAAGAGTGCTCTAATTATATATGGATCATCACATCTTTTTAAAAAATGTATACTGGAAAGTTTGTGTTTGAGCTGAAATTAGAAATCAAGGTTGCTTTCATGAAATAATTTAAATTAAAAGAGCTTATTTCCCTATCCTAAAGTTTCTATTATAATATAACAATGAAATATGCATGGACATCTTTATCGTTTATCCTGTATATATGTTTACCATTAAATCCCCAGTGAATCAGGATGGCTAAGGATCAGGCCAGACTTAATAATAGCAGTTACATGTCTTTCCAAGCATTGATTTTGTGCACAGACAAAGTAGAATTTGGGAGACTGATAGGACAGGGAAAAGGGTGACAATACCTTCACCCATTGCATCTCTATATGTCTTTATTCTCTTCAATCATTTTCTCATTTCACAGCTCACTACCCAAGTTACGAAAAGAACTCATCATTTTCTCATTCTCATTCCATTCCTATGGGTTTGGCTGGACCTCTTCCATCCTGAAGAGTGCAAGAGAGAAGTGCCCTTGCTCTCTATTTTTTTTTTCTTTCTCAATAGGAAACTGGGAATAGTAGATCAGAACTGACCTGTACTCACAAGATTGCAGAATTAGATCATTTCCTTTCCTCCCTGCTGGTGGCAAAGCAACCACCAATCACTCTCCTCAACATGAAGTGGGACAAGAATAGGCAATTGAGGAGAGCAGGTTTTAGCAATATATCAAATTGCCTAACGGGTTGCTAATGCAGAAAGATGTGCCTTGCCAAATACCAGCAGAAGGCAAGACCTTCTATGTTCCTACTCTGACAACCCCTCCTCTGTGCCTCTCGCCTGTCAGTTTTACTCTTTCTAGGTCTATGGTAGTGATTTTCTGAAAGAGATGAGTCCCATAGGAATGAAGTAACAGGGTAAAATGGCAGCTAACAATGAAAGAGTTCCATCCTATAAGAGCCACGTTGGCTCATTAGTTAGAGTATAGTACTGCAGGCTACTTCTGCTGATCACTGGCTGCCAGCAGTTTGGCAGATCAAATCTCACCAGGCTCAAGGTTGACTTAGCCTTCCATCCTTCCCAGGTGGGTAAAATGAGGACCCAGATTGTTGGGGGCAAGATGCTGACTCTGTAAACCGCTTAGAGGGCTGTAAAGCACTGTGAAGTGGTATATAAGTCTAAGTGCTAGTGGTATCCTTGAATAAGGTTTGAAAGGAAATGTCAATGATAGAAGTGAGTGAGGAAGGATTCCAGTTCTGGTCTCACAGCAGCCAGCAGCACCTAGTGCCATTCAAGCTGGGAAGGATTAATTTCTCTTCACCTAACAAAAAACAGCTGCCACATGAAATCCTTTCTGGCAGAAGCAGTTAAAAATCTGTAGTGCATCCAATGTGGAGAGCTGGTAATACCCAGTTTTTTCTTCCCAGTTTCATTTTTTTTTTCTGTGTGGGATAACATTAATACTCAAAGAAGTGCTAGTTCTGATTTTTAATCATTAGTCTAGCACTCTTTCCAAATTGACAGGTGAAAGTCATTGTTTTTAACTTTTGGATACAGTAGTGAATTCTTTTGGCAGAAATAGGAACTCTGGGTGGCAACAGTTTATGGTTATAAATCTCTAAGGTGAGAGGATGGATGAAAAGCAAGGCAAAAGTGGAATCTTTAGTCATTCATATATCCATCAATGGAGAATCTGGCACTATATTTCTACTCCTTGGCTGAAGTCACTTTACAAAAATATCCCAAGTGCTTTGCAACAGCGACAGAAGCAAAGATAGGGATGGCCAAGTCTCATTTATAAAATGGGAAGGAAGACTTCTCAGCCACCTGAGTTTTCTGTTAGTGTTGAATCATAAAGTTAAGCATTCCAGTTTCACCAAAGGGAAGTGCTACTTTAATGAATCACAAGGGAAGATCATAAGGCCAACAGTTAGGAGACATTAGATACATTCCACCAGGAGAGTGAAGTAGAAAGAAAAAAAAAAGGGGGGGGGAGAAGAAAAATATTGGGAAGCAAACTTACATAATGATGAGTGTTGCCAAAGTCAGAACTAAGAGTTATTTGGATATATTTATGTTATTTTGGATGCTGATATTTCTTAGCACTAAACAGCTGGAACTATAGTATAATTACATCATCACTTTTTAAAAACATAAATACATAAATAGAAATTGGCATGGAATCCTTGAATGTGCAAGGGGTTGATTTAATCAGAGAGACTTTTTTCCCAAGACAGCTGGGTGCAGAGGGGGATTTTTTTTTTCTAACAGGAGGATAAGTTAATGCTGTTTATTATATGCAGCATTTCCATTCTAGCTATTCAGTAAAACCAAATCAGATGCAGAGTGTGATAGAACGACACATTTCATCTGTCCTTAAGTATCCTTAGTGATACTTAGAGATTGATTATATTATGAAGGCAAATATACATGTCCCAGGATAATGTTGCACGAGTCTGAAAGCTCAGAAGAGTAAACATCTGGTCCCAGTGACCAACCCAATATTATTTTATCCTCATTTTTATGGGAGAGTTTTGTGTAATCTTGGGCAAGGCTATTTTAAGGGGAACAGTAATAGAAGTTCTTTCCTTCTCTCTCTCTCTCTCCCTGCCTCTCTCTCTCTGCCTCTCTCTCTTTCTCTTCCTCCCTCTCTCCCCCCCCCCTCTCTCTCACACACACACAAGATGAAAACTTACCTAAAGTAATATTCAGTGTTTGAAATGATTAGGTGATTCCATACTCATTAAAACCAACACAAGTTTTTTAATAAAATAGAATTACATTAGTAATATGGATTTCTTCAAATATTCCCATTAATTGGGCAATTGATAATAATAGACATAAACATGCATCCCCAATTATGCAGTTCCCTTTAAGCAACATTAAGAGAACGGTAAAAAATGGGTAAATAAAATATAGCTGAAGAGGAAAGAAAGTAATGCTCAACAGTTGGGCCTTTAAATGTTGTCCTCTGCTTGCCCTTCCTCATGATGTCTTTGATCAGTTGAGGCTCTCACATGTTTTTAGTAAGATAGAGATGGTATTGGCTAAACTTAGATGCTTATAAACAAGGGATAAAAATAATTATATTACACACAGTTAGGACTACTATTTCAGCTCTGGCAGATCCAAGAATGAATTGAATTACTTCTGAGTAGTTTATTGTATAGATAGAAATCTTGCCAGGCTAAAGCATTTATTTGTATAACTACCAGATTTACCTTGTGAAGTTCTAGGGAAAGTCCACCTTCGCTCTTTTTCTGCTTACTTGTTTTCTTCGGGTTTTTTTCCTATTTTTTTCTCTTTTGTTTTCTTGCCTTTCTATTTTTCTTTTTTTAAATATATTACAGCTGTTAAAACTTTTAATAAAAATATTTTTAAAAGGACAATGCCGCAGCAGACAAATTTTTGCAACATCCTTCTGTTCTGTAAAAGAGAGAAAACCTTTGAGTCTTTTATAAAGTACAGTTTCATAAAGAACATGTAGGCTAATATACAGATGCCATGAAAAAGTGCCTATTCAGAGGTACACTGTAACTATAAAGGTCCAGTGCATAGTGGAATTCTTGGCTTTGCTATGAATTTTGTTACCTAGACTTGAGGTTTTCTTGTACTTCGACACTTCAGCTGTTTTTGGATGGCCCTTGTGAGACTCCTTGGGCTTGAAGAATTAGACCTGCATCTTCCTCTCTCAGCTTTTTTGACCTCTAGTGTCTCATGACTTTGCAATTAACTTCATGCAAGTGTTTTATGGCCAGATTAGGCCATAAAACAGGACACCAACACTGGCGTAATACTGTGTTGCAAAAGGCTGGGGAAAGTTAACCCTAAGACATCTCTGGGCCATGTGCCATTTATTTTCCTGCCTAATCCAAAAAAATTCCCAGTCTTAACCAGGGAATGCTGCTTCTACAAATACAGGTGTCCAGGAGGAGTTAGAGTCAGGAAGCATATGACTTTCCCTAACCTGGGTCCACTCCAGATATATGGGAGGCTTTGGCTCCCAGAATTTTCAATGATTGCCAATGCTGGCTGGGGAATTCTGAGAGTTGCAATCTGTACATCTGGAGGGCAGGAAGGTTGGAAAGGATTGATTAGAAGCTCACACGCATTGCATTCACATGCATTGCATACAATCACATAAGATGATTAATTACTATACTCTGACTGGCAGTAATTCTTAGAGTGCAGTCATTCCCATCTCCTGCTTCCTAGTCCTTAAAAATGGTGATAGATAAGGATTGAACTTGAAATCTTCTCTATATAGAATATGAGGTCTGTCCTTGAAATCCATCTAATCTTCTTAGGCACCTACAATTGAAGAACATAAATAGAAAAAAGAACCAGTATATATAATAGTTAAAATGTTAGACTAGCACTGGAGAGACCTGGGTTAGTGATTTTCACAAGAAATTCTGATAGTGCCAAAATGATGCATACAATGACATCACATAAATGCCACCAAGAATTATTTGTATCCTGATGTCTGATGCAAGAGTGTAAGTTGTGACATTTGCATGCTGGTGTGATCATTTACATGTCCTTATTTGCCTTCCTTATCTTCTGTGGATGCTACCAATACCCAGGTTTCCACTTGATCATTAACTTTGTCTACATTCCCAAACTATACATTGGACCTGTGATCTCGTGAAGTTATGGAGTCTGTGAAATGCTAGTATTGTTTGTAAGATATTTGTTGCATTCTCCCATGACATGATTAATTGTTTTAAATGGCTTCTGAATTAGGTTTTGCTTTTTGTGTTCCAACTGTGTGAACTGTCCAGAATCACACATGTGAAATGTGCATCTATATAAATTGAATAAACAAACAATGTTTTTAGTGTAGGTAATATGTAGTTCACCATCAAAAAGGTGAACCATGTTAGGACACTCAAAATCTTTTTAAAAATGAGACGAAAAGTAGAGAGATGGCTATTTATGTTGCTCTCCTTATAACGGGAAAACAAGTACTTTTGAAGCTACACAGAGTCTGAAATTCTTGTGTGTGATTGCGTATGTTATACACACAGCAATGCATACAGAATTTCTTTGCGGCATTTCCTAAATGGTATTTGAATGCTAGAATGAAAGGGTTTTTTTTTTTTTCATTTTCTTTTGTTGACAACATTTTTGTATCATTAATATGTTCTTTCTCTTTTTGTCATCTGGTCAAATTCAATAGGTGAAAAGGGTAATTTGACTGATGACAACTGAGCATGTAATTTTCTGTTACAAACTTGGTCTTTCGTGCCACAATGTGTTGGCATTTCCAAGTAGTAAGATCAAATTGTCAGCTGCTGAGGCTGAATTCAATTCAACCACTTAAAGAAAAAGAAATGACTTTAAAAGGAGTGGAATGTACATGCAAGCTGGCAAAGTTAACTGAAAAATTGAACCGCATTAGCAAAGGTTTACAATGTCTCCTTACATAGGAAACAATTATTACAAATCATTATGCCAGCTTTTGACTAACTTGAAAATGTAAGCAAGCTTCTGTTTACCAAAAGATCCAGTTCATTCCTCCCCTACCATCACAACACTTGTCATGGAGGAGTCTGCAACTACAATCCTATTATAAATAGTTGCTGTTGAAATACTCTACACTAAAATAGTCAAAGATATTCATCCTGGAGTGGAAAGGAATAGTTTCAATTGTTTGTATGTGCTGGAATGTGTTGATTCCAGGAGAAATCTGAAGGATTTTCACTTCTATAGCACACAAAGTGGTGGCCTTTTAATGTGTTAGGACTACGCTATATTGAAACTACAAACACCATACTGGGTGGGAAGTCTGTGAGTTGCAGTGCACATCCGGAAGATATTACTTTGTGGGGAACTTGCGTGGGAAATCCCAATATCAATTAAAAATATGGATAAAATTCATAATTGTTTATTTCAAACTGAAGGGCTTTTAATCCATATTAAAGCATATTTTCAAGAAGGGATTTGCACAAAGCCCTCCTCCTCACTGCAGCTCCGTAGTTTGAGCAGCTACAGAGAGACCAGTTAGCTGGAAAAAGAGAGAAGGAACCTTATCAAACCAAAGCTGCAGAAATCTCTCTCTCTCAGACCGAAAAGACTTGCATGGTTGAAGACTTCCCAGGTTGAAGCTGTTGGTTTTTGTTTTAATGAATTTAGATGAACATTCCTCAGATGTGTTTTTAGATATGCAAATATTATTCTCACTTCCAACATCTAATTAACAATAGTGTAGTTTTGGAATGTTCAACCATGGCAAGGCTGGAGGGGAGGAGGAGACCTAAGGTGTACACATGTTTTTTTGAGAAATGTGTGGATTGCATTCAAGAATGTGGTAGAACCAGAAGGAGATTAAAGAAGAGTAGAAAATATGTTAAGATAGAGACATAAACAATATGATAATTGTTAGTATTAGGATTATGGTGCTTATTATTATTATATTATTATATTATTATTAGAAGATATGTTAAGAGGAGAAAATGAATAAGTTTACTATGCTCAATTGTTTAATATATTATAATTGTCAGATTAGGGAATTAATATCAATGTAGTGAATGATCTTGTAAATTCTGATGGTTATTGCACAGAGAGATTTGTACCCAGATGACACACTGTTTAAGAGAAGATGGGATGTTTATATTTTTTAAAATAATAAAAACTTTTTTAAAAAAAGAATGTGGTAGGACCAGAACAAGGAAGTGAGTTGGGCCAAGGGAAATGTTAAGAGTTGGATCTGATTTAAGTTAAAATGTTTTGTCTGATTTATCTCCCTGTATTTTCTATTTGACATGCTGAAAATTAATCTTGGGTGGCAACTTCTGGCAACTTTGCACCCAAAGCACAAAAAAACAAAACAAAACCCAAAACACATCTGTTTTTGGAGTTACCAATTCTGCACCATTGGCCAAATTTGCTACCTTATATCAGCCTTTATATCAGTCTGATTTTTATGGCAGTTCTCAGAAGATTTCTCTTGGCACAGCCCTTTCCATATGAAGTTCAGTCTCCCTCAGAACTTTCCTTCTGGTGCATATATATATATATATATATATAGCATATTGGGGCATGAAGGGAACCTCTAATCCTTGCCTAAGACAGAAATCCTCAGACCATTCTAGGCAAATGGCCATCCAACCTTCGCTTGGCAATCTCCAATAATGATAGAGAACCTATGACATGGAAGCAATTATGCTGTTTTAGTGAAAGTTTAAAATGTAAGAATGGTTAGAAATATATAAAATATAACATGTGAAATTTTCTTGGGCTTAACACTAGAGGGCAACAGGATCCATGGGAAATGAAGGTTCATTCCCTTGCCTTTTATGAAGTATGCAAAAGAGAGAATTTCAGTCCTTAGGGCGCATTTTTGGAAGAATGTGAAATCAAATTAAAAGACCAGGCTAACCCATCTTTCATTATGTGCCTTACTATATTTCCTGATCCAATGAATTAACCATTCATCCATTCATTCAATGAATGAAGCTGTGGTTTGTTATGGGCGGATATTGCCGAAAACCAGAAGTAAATGCCCCAGTGATGAAATCCAATTTTTTTTTACTACCAGTTCTGTGGGCGTGGCTTAGTGGGCGTGGTGTGGCTTGGTGGGCGTGGCAGGGGAAGGATACTGCAAAATCCCCATTCCCACCCCACTCCAGGGGAAGGATACTGCAAAATCTCCATTCCCACCTCACTCTGGGGCCAGCCAAGAGGTGGCATTTGCCGGTTCTCCGAACTGCTCAAAATTTCCGCTACCAGTTCTCCAGAACCTATCAGAACCTGCTGGATTTCACCCCTGAAATGCCCGTGTTCTGCAAAATTGTTGCAAAATGTGGGCATGTGACTATGGGATGTTTCAAACGGCCATGAATATAGCCTGGTTACTGAGTGCCAAAGTGTAGTCATGTAACTATGGAATGGATATCAAATTTGGATTGTAAGAACTCCCAAGTAGGTCTGTTGTGCCTTTGAATGGTTGCTAAGCAACCAGTTGTAAACTGAAGTGTACCTGTAATATAAACTGATATCAATGGAAGAGAATATTTGTAGCTCAGGATGGAACTGTGGGATTCTCAGTGCTCTCTGAGTTTGGCTGTTTTCTTGCAGCTGTTTCATTACCGAACTAGATAACATTATCAGTGCTAGAAGGGAGTGAGGTTTGCTCTCTTTTTATATAATAGTGACTTGCCTATCAGAGATAGTGGGAATGATCTTATTTTATTTATTTATTTTTGTTTAATTTAGAATATTTATATTGGCCCCTACTCGCCCATGGCAACTCAAGGCGGTTTATACAATATAAAAGCATCATATAAAAATAAGAATAATAAAATAATACCCCAAACTCATCCCCATCCTGGCAACAGCACATATTTATATGAGCCATTTAATGGGCTCCATCCCACTCTGTCTTCCCCAGGCCCGCTGGCAGAATCATGTCGTCAGTGACCTTCACAAGAATGTTATAGTGGGAGCCATTCTAACCTCTGGGGAAATGATGTTCCAGAGAGAAAGAGCCACCACAGAGAAGGCCCTTCTTCTGGGTCCCACCAGATCTATTTCCCTAGGGGGAATGGGACTTGCAACATTCCTTGCCTTCCATCTCTAATGGATTACCAGTACTGTATTACAGTATTACTGGTAAGAGACGGTCCCTCAGATAACCTGGACCTAAGCCATCTTGGTGGTTCATTGATTAGGCTGTTATTTACTGTCGGTAGTTCCTTGATTAAGGTATTGTTTATTTCTTGATTTGTTGATCTAGTGTTAATCTTGGTGTTAAACTCTGCTTATCTGAGTGTTGATTGATTGATTGATTGAATTTATATTGCCACCTATTTTTCGAGACTGCCTTCTACCGCATAACTCTCAACGACTGATAAGATCCCACAGAGTTGGTCTCCTCCAGGTCCCGTCAGCTAAACAATGCCAGCTGGCAGGCCCTCTGGGGAGGGCCTTCTCTGTGGCTGCCCCAGCTGTCTTGAACCAGTTACCTCCTGAGGTCTGGACCATCCCCACCCTATTGGCCTTCCGAAAAGCGGTGAAGACCTGGCTTTTCCGGCAGGCCTGGGGCCATTGATCTCACTCTTGCGGTTCGGCGAGATCTGGCCATGAATGGTGTGAATGAGTTTTAATGTTTTTAATTTTTAAATGTTTTTTTATAATGATTTTAAATGCATTGTGAGCCACCCTGAGTCTTCGGAGAGGGATGGCATACAAATTGAATTAATAAATAATAATAAATAAATAAATAATATTCGCCCATGGCGACTCAAGGCAATTTACAGAATCTAAAACCACATTTAAAACAATAAAAACTAACAAAAAGAATCAAATAAATTAAATTACAGGTGAAAAAGTGAAAGACATCTCTATTGGTCATGGTTGGGTATAAACCTTCATGTTTTAGTATCCAGGTTTAAAGGATGATGATAACAGTGGAAAAGGAGCTGATCTATAATGTGAATTATCAGATAGCTGTCACATTAAATTGTATTAAACATTGTCTTTATTGTCTGGCTTTCAAATATAGGGTCTTGCTAATTAGAAATAAATCTCTCAAATGATATGTTTAGCTTCAGGTAAACCCTACTTAAGAGACCATAAATGCCCCACCTCTGCAGGCAGCATCACTTTATGTGTTTGATGTCCAAGCCTGGATCCAGCCTAATGGTTTTGCAAATCACCCTGAGCCCTTATTTGTTTTAACTTGGGTTTGTTGGATAAACAGCAAATTAGACTCCCATAGTCACTTCTCAAAAATTCACTTTTAAAATTCTTGGTTTTGAGAGCAACAGGACCTCATCTGAGTAAACTCGTTTGAGAGCAGCATCACAAAAAAAGCAGAATAATAATTGCCTCTTTTATATTTAGACCATCTCCTCCCTAGTCGTTGACAGCCATATTTGATTGAACATCTGTGTTTGAGGATTTCTGCTGTGTTTGTGCCATTTAAAAACACTGTCTAATAATTACTAGAGTGTGGATTCCTGGGGTGATTATTAAAATGGGATTATTGTTTTTTTTTTTGCCTAGCCTCTCTCTCTTTTTCCAATTTTTTTTAAAAAACATGGATTGACAAGTTTCTGATTAGGCTTTTTGTGTCAGGCTTGTGGGGTTACTACCACCAAATTGATAACACAAATTCCTCACACCCTGCTTTCGTTTTTCTTCTCCTGTTTCTGCAAGATAATAGTAGCTGTGCTCTAGTGATCCCTTATATATGCCTGTAGTAATAATTGCAGTTTACTTTTCCTCATGTTTAGAAGTACAGGTAATCCTCGAGTTATGACCACAATTGAGCCCCAAATTTATGTTGCTAAATGAAACATTTGTTAAGTGAGTTTGCCCAATTTTGCAACTTTTCTTCCACAATTGTTAAGTGAAACATTGCATTTATCAAATTAGTAACATGGTTGTTAAGTGAATCTGGTTGTCAGAAGGATTACCGTATTTTTCAGAGTATAAAACGCACTGGACCTACCTTTTTTGGTGAGGAAAAGAAGAAAAAGAAATCTACCTCTGCCTCTGCCTCTGAGCAATTTCGTCTCATTGCAACAAACAGCAAACAGCCTGCTTTACTTGCATTTTCGTTTTCAGCATAGCTTGATTAGCACAAGGAAAAAACAAAATCTGCTCCAGCAATTTACCTCTTTGCAGCAAGCCGCAAAACAGCTGAGAGTCGGGAGGCCAATCCAATCAACCTGTGCTAATTAGGCTATGCTGAAGCTGAAAGGAGCTGCTTTTTCTTGCTGTTTGCTTGCAAGGAGGTAACTGCTGCGAGGCAGAGGCCAAAGGGTGGGAGCCAGTGGGTGGGCGGGGCTACATTTGGTGTATAAGACGCACCTAAATTTTCACCCCCTTTTGGTGGGGGGGGGAAAGATGCGTCTTATACTCCGAAAAATACAGTATATGACCCTGAGACACTGCAACCATCATAAATATGAACCACTTGCCAAGCATTTTAATTTTAATCACGTGACCATGGGGATGCTGTAATGGGTGTTGCACACAATGCAAAGTATGAAAAACGGTCATAACTCACTTTTTTCAGTGTGTTATAACTTTGAATCATCATTAAATAAACTGTTGTACGTTGAGGGCTACCTGTATGGTCCAGGATTCTGGGAGGGTTATTGAGATGCTGTATGTTGTGTTGTGGGAAGTATAAGGGACAACCCCTCACAAAGAAACATAGGTTGCAGAATGTCATGTGATTATTCAGGGTTGTGCATCAGCTTTAAAATAGATGAAGGAAAAGTCCCCAAAGAAGGAAAAGCAGAGATCCTTCTGTAATGCCGCTTGAGAAACAGTGAATGAAATGTGCTTGTGGTGTAATGTATTCATTTAAGAACATATGCCTTTTTTCAGGTGAAAAATAAGGATTTTGCAGGTAGTCTTTGACTTATGACTACAATTGAGCCCAAGTGAGACAGTGGTTAAGGGAATTTGCCACATTTTACGACCTTTGCTGCTAGAGTTATTAAGTGAATCACTGCAGTTATTAAGTTAGCAACATGGTTGTTAAGTGAATCCGGCTTCCCCATTGACTTTTCTTGTCAAAAGGTCACAAAAGATGATCACATGATCCCAGGAGCCTGCAACTGTCATAAATATGAACTATTTGCCAAGCATCCAAATTTAGATCATGTGATCATGGGGATGCTGCAACAGTGATAAGGTTGAAAAACCTATAAATTATAAGTCTTTTTTTTCCCAGTGAATCTTTTTTAGTGAGTCTTTGTGTATGTGTCTGTTTCTCAGACACAGACCGAAATGATACCTCATTTTTAATGAGCTTTGCATTATCACAATAGTCTTCCTAGTAAATTGGATAAATGCAATTGTATGTAGGTTGTAACCCCAAATCTCTTGCCGCAATACTATGGCAGTAGATGCCACTGAATACAAAGCAGTGTTCAGGTTGAGCTGCTAATTATGACATTTCAAATGTTCCCAAGCTTTTAAAAACCATCTTCCAATAAGCTGCCTGCTAGCAGTTTGATTAAACTAACTCTGTAAAGTTGCTATTCAGTAAAAGGAGCTGAATCATAGTTCATTTCAACCTGTCCAGAATCTCCCATTCTGTTGGAAATCTGTTGTTTGGCACACTCTCTCCCCTGTCGGCTCATCCCTGCCAATGGAAGATGCTGATTCCTAACTTTCTATCATCCACCATGAGGAAGGAAGGTCAGAATCAAAATTAATATTCCCTTCCTTATTACTAGATGCCCTGGTTCCCTGCTTTATCCAGAATAGATATGCTGGTAAAGGAGAACTTTTACAGCACATCAGGAACAATTAAGAAACTCTCTTTGGTTAATATACCAGTATATTAAAATTCTCATTCCCGTAACCTTTAACTGGGCAAAGTGGTGTATTAGAGGGCAACAATTTTTGAACTAAGATACCTCAGTTGGGCAAACTTATAGAGTGGATCCAATATCTGTAATCCATGACTCCTGTAGAAATGAAATTTGGCAAAGGATAGGATAGGATAGGATAGGATAGGATAGGATAGGATAGGATAGGATAGGATAGAACAACACAGTTGGAAGGGACTTTGGAGGTCTTCTAGTCCAACCCCCTGCTTAGGCAGGAAACCCTATACCATTTTAGAGTTATTCTAGGGTTATAAAACATTTTGTGATACAAAAACGATCATAAAACAGTTTATGACATAGCACAAAATGTCACAACGCATTTCCCATGCTGATGTTTGACAGTGGTATATAGTTCATCATGGGCTATTTTCAAGGCAGATGCATCTCTTAATGTATTCCAACTTTTCCAGTGAAGGCAATACATTAGAAGTTCTATCATTGTTAATGGCATTGTGGAATCTAGTCAGGAAATACTGTATCTCTAAAACAATGATCCAACATTGTCTAGTATTTTATAAAAATGAATTTTCAATCCGTACTTAACACTCAAAGAGAATAAAATGCCCTAATGCTTGCAAGGGTGACATCCCAGGATCAGCCATGAAGGGATTTCTGCAACCACAGAGTATCTATTGGGTGGCAAACCCAGTCTATTAAGGGATCTGATGGGGCTTAAGTGTCATCTTTTCCAGGAGAAAGAAAAGATGAGTCAGTGCTTTGCTAAGTCAATTCATGAGTGTTAGATGTTAAATTTGTCTAGTTCCTAGCACTAGGCCTAATTTTTATTATCTTTTTAAAAACACAATCCTAATTCTGATCTGATCAGGGGATAATCCTTTCAGAAAGATGCTGGAATTGGTTCAAGAGCAGCTGCTTGAAGGTGCTAAAATGGCAAAGCATTCCTCGTTCGCCATGGCCAACTCGCTACACCAAACTCGCCACGGCCAAGTCACTGTGGGACAACTTGCTGAAGGACAAGAGTTACACTAATACCAAAGAAATGATGGAATAGAATCATTAAAGAAAGGATGCAAAAAAGAGGGAGAGAATAAAATGTGAATGACAAACATTAAAATATTTTATTTATTTATTTTAAATAATTAAATTGAATTGTTAAATTGTCCTGCGGTGAGTTGTCTTGCAACGAGTTGGGCATGGAGTATTGTCCCTTTCTGTTCTTCAAGAGTTTTGTGGATAAAATCACGCAGCTATGTTGCAATAGTGAAATAAAATGGTGACTTGTGTGAATAGAACAAGATCAATATTAAAAGTAATGAAGGCACAAATTGGTGGTTGGATTCGCATATTACATATGGCCATGATTTGTTGAAGATATCAGCCGTGGTTTGCAAACCACAATACCCACCAACCTCAATTTATGCATCCATAGAGAGTTATAAAATTATGTATTTGGGTACACACGCATATATGTATACGTATTTTATAGTTCGTATAGTCAAGGCTATGGTTTTCCCACTTGCAATGTATGGTTGTGAAAATTGGACCATAAGGAAGGCTGAGCGTCGAAGAATTGAGGCCTTTGAACTATGGTGCTGGAGAAGTCTCCTGCGAGTCCCTTGGACTGCAAGATGATCAAACCAGTCAGTCCTAGAGGAGATCAACCCTGACTGCTCTTTAGAAGGCCAGATCCTGAAGATGAAACTGAAATACTTTGGCCACTTAATTAAAAGGAAGGACTCATTGGAGAAGAGCCTAATGCTGGGAATGATTGAGCGCAAAAGAAAAAGAGGACGGCAAGAGAATGAGGTGGCTGAATAGAGTCATTGAAGCGTGATCTTAAATGGTCTCTGGGGGATGGTAGAAAACAGGAAGGCATGGAGGAAAGTTGTCCATGGGGTCACGATGGGTCGGGCACGACTTCACAACTAACAACAACAACATTTTATAGTTATGTATAAAGCCTTTCTTTTTAAACTCAAATGTGGCACGTGCCACCAAACTAATCCAACAAGTAAACTGGACAGTGGTATTCGTCCTCTAGAATCCATGCCTTTCCTTCTCCTTCACTTCACATAATGTGTCTATTGAGCAGGTTCTATGTTGGTTCTCCTCTGAGAACACAAGATAACTCTCAGCAATAAATTGACTCTTATTCTGAGATTCTGTCAGATGAAGAACACTTTTATGATGATAGTGGGGTGGCAAACGTGATGTAGAATTAAAACAGAATTGTGATGATGATAAAAAATAAAAGGCTGTTGTGATGTGATGTCTGCCCTATGATTATATTGTGTCTGAAATACTGCATACTAGGCTATCGGTATTAAATGCCATCAAATACCTAATATAAAATGGAATTTTTGCACATGATATAGAATACAATCTATTTTTTTTTTAAATTTAATCTATGGGAGTCCAAATTACCCAAGGCATCTCATAATCACAATCTATTCCAGATTCTCCTAATGATATGCTTTTGTGTAACCTTTAATTTTCTACAATGGGTAATTTCATTCAACTGGAAACATTAAATGACTGAATCGGCATTGGATCTAGTACATAGGAGACAAGGGTAAATATGATTTATTATAATTTGTGTTATTATTAATACAATAGACTCAAAAAGTCTCTATATCCAGCATATAAACACACAGGGTTTCCAACTGGAATTTTGTAAACTTACTCAGAATATGCATTGTAAAAGTGAAGGCCAGGGAGTGGATGACTGTTCTGTCCTCACTACATGTTACACTGTGTGTTGTGTGCTACACACAGACCATGTGTGTAGATCTGGATGCTTTATTAAAGGAACAGGATTGGTGAAACTGGAAAAAATAGAAATACATACAATAAGAACCCAAATACAAAATAGGCAGTGTTGAGTTGCTGGTGAACATAACAATTAACAAATACAGATAAAATCTAAATCTCAGCAGCAATGCTATGTGTATGGGATGTGGATTTTTGTTCTCAGATGAACATGTGCCATGGATTAGGCTGGATTCTTCCTGGTGCTTCTGTTTGCTTCCGAATGCTAAAGGAAATGGAGTCTGGCTTCCCAGGATGCACTTGTTTTGGGAGTGAGGGTTTATAGGTAAATCAGGGGTGGATTCTACTTACCTTTACTACCAGTTTGCAATGGGAGCGCATGATGATTTGCAGTTTGCATGGAATAAGGCAGTGAATTAAAATCTTATCCTTGGGTTTCTCTGCAGGTTTTCTCCTCGGCAGTGGGTGAGACTTGGCCAAAGCTCTTATGAAACAGTATATAACAGACACTGAGTACCAATTGGACCTAGCCTGTCCCCAACCTTTATTGCCAATGAATCCAACAGGTACTCTTGCTTCCTTATGAGCTCGAAGTACCTAGCCACTGGAGGGCCTTCACTCTGCAATGGAGTCATGCCTTCCCCTCAGCTGTCCTTGAAAGCCAATATAGGAAAATTCCCTGTCAGAAGAGACAATGTCTTTGGAGATACATAAAAAGCATGTGTTCCTCCCATTCCTGTATTATAGAGTCCCCAATCCCTGGGTTGTGCAAGCGAATGAAGCCCCATCTGTGCACACACAGGATCCAGACAGCGCACAAAACCACACACACACACACTGGCTCATGGAAAAACCACCCTCCATGGACCCATTCCCTGGTATCCAGAAGGTTGGGGGACACTGCTATTGAGACAGTCATATTAGCCTCATTTTACCAATACTGTATAAATATCCAGGACAATTATACACCTCCCTGCTACATGCAGTCAGTGATCCTGCTACAGCATACAACATTGCCAGGGGCTGTGCAGCAATGATTAAAATCCATCAGATGATGTGCAACCAGCTTTAATAAGTATTTAATTTGTCAGTTAAGAGTGTTTTGTATTGTGACATATTTAGTCATATACAAGTTTTATATTTCCCTGTATTTAATGTTTTACCCTTATTTATAGGGTTTTTTTTTTAGATTTTTGTATGTGTGTGTATTATCTTTTTATACACATAGACATATGTTTTTAACTGTATTTATATATTTATTAGTTTTTAAAATTACTAATTATTTGCATCCCTCTTTTCTTATGCTGGTTTTCAACTGTAATAAAAATTTGACGATTTGATTTAGACTAGTCTTACAAAATGGCACCTGAGTACTACAAAGTACTTTCTAGAATGTTATTTTCCATCCTCTTTAAGCTTGCCATATGGCAGAACATCTTTACTTCACTATTCCAGCTTGGTGTCCGTCTGTCCGTCCCCCCCTCCCCCCACAAGCAGATTGGCATCTATTCGTGCTATTGAAGTGGAAATCTCTAATTCTTATAGCAATACCAATAACACTTAGACTTATATACTGCTCTGTAGTATTTTACAGCACTCTCTGAGCTGTTAACAATGTTAGCATACTGCCCCCAACAATCTGGGTCCTCATTTTACTGACCTGAGAAGGATGGAAAGCTGAATCAACCTTGAGCCACTCAGGATCGAACTCCTGGCTGTGGCAGACTTAGACTGCAATACAATTTCTCATCTATCCAAAAAAGCAAAATCGTTTAACATGTGGTGATGTCACACATGTGCCAAGATCCAGAAAGGCCACGATGCATGAGTGGAAGATTGTTCTTTGCTTGTTGGCTGAAATAATAGTAATATTAATAATAAGTAATATTAGGAAGCAATCATAAAACTTCTTCTTCTGGGTCTATGTGGAGCAAAATATCAGTATACATTCTTTGACTTGAATGATAAACAGGGCCAGTACCTTTAGATATGCTATGAAGCCTTCCAAAATAACTGTTCTAAAAAAATATTTTAATAACAGGTTTGGTATTAGAAGAAAAGTCACCAGCTTGTTTCTCTCATCCAGTGCTCTATGGGAAGCTGATGTTATTTGGGCTCAAGTTATTAACCCTAGGTGGATCTGCCAGCATTGACCTTATTCATGTTTTCATATCTTTCAGCTGGAATGATTTTTCCCCCTCTTATTGATACTTCAACAATGTCCCTGTTGTTGATTTCTCATCATCAGAGAAAACAAGCAGTAGATTGTGGGAGAATTAGCTGGGGGGAAAAAACATTCAAATGTGTGATAAAATGGAAGAGAACGCCAAATGTAAAATGGAGACACGAACTAAATGTTGCACTGGAGACTAAACAGAAGTGTGACTTTTCATGAATTTGGTGACTTGGCACAGATAGGCGGGTTGTGTTTTGCATCAATGTGAAATTATAAATCTTGTCTAGTAAAAATAAAAACGGGATGATTCAGTGACAGCTGCAAAAAAAAAAAATTCCTGTTCCAATTTTCAGCTAATAATATCTAATATAAACAATTTGCTGCCAGCATGTCTAACTATTTCTGAACAGTTGTTGATGTTTAGAAACATTTTCTTTTAAGCTGCTAAAAAGGAAAGATAGTGGCAAATTGTATTTCCCTGTGAAGTACATTTCTTTGGTTTCACTGAAATTAAGCAGTTTGAACTAAGGTTGACACTTTATTCAAACATAGTATTAAAACCTAAGAATATGGTGAGAACTTCCAAGTTTCTGGACGAGCCATTCATACCAATATCCCAGCCATGTTAGTGATACAATTTCACAACCTGTGTTCAGAAATAGCCAGAGTAGGATGTCACAGGTGTGATGTAGTAGGTGATCGCTTCTACTATAGGAGGAAACTGGCAGAACTCTTGCCAATTTTACCACATTTTCCAAATATTTAAATTGATACATCTGTAGGGGAACTAGAGTTGCCATGGCCTGTACCACAGAGGTATGCATATTGGCATTGAAATAAACAAATGGTGCTTTCCGTAAATTAATAAAAGCTGTGTAAAACTTACGTACAACTTGTTTGATATTATTGATACCTTAGTTTCATGAAATAGCTATTCATGCAAATATGAGAAGTTGCCCACTGCTGGAAGCAAAGTTATTAAATCCATCCAATATCCATCCAATTCAATAATTTTCATCTTAGTTTTTTTTCATTACAGACATTTTGAGAACTCATAGCATAGAAGGCTTATATTTGGTATAATCGAAAGCTATGATCATTCATTTGGAATTTAGACAGCAGGTAAGAGAATTATAAATTTAGCCTTTTCATTTAATGGACTTGTTCCCCTTTTCATCATCTCGAGTGTCATTAAAATTATGTACTGAGGAGCACATGTACATCAAACATGACTCACAATTTTTAATTAGAAATGTTGGCAGAAATAATAGGGAATATGTCTTCCGTTACTATTTATTTCATAAATTATATTCAGTTGCTGCCAAAATTTGTCATCCCACTTGATTCAAACCTCCTATCAAAAGCAGCCACGTTAGTTGACCACATTTCCAGGATTCTTCCTATTGAAGTGACTTTTAGACTGCACTTCCCTAAACCCTAATTGGAAATGGATCCAGTATTAGTTTGAACCATCAATTCCAGCTCAAAACTATAATGAGTCGGGGAGGGGGTGTAGTTCCCATCACATATGAAGGGTATTGCCAAAGTAGCTCCAGTTACTGAACAAGACCAAACGGTTAGACAATTGTGAAGTATTCCTAAGAAATCTAATCAAATACATCTCTCTCTCTCTCTCTCTCTCTCTCTCTCTCTCTCTCTCTCTCTCTCTCTCTCTTTCCCTCCCTCCCTTCCCCCTCTCTCTCACACACAATATTTAATTCCTTTTGGAAGTAGGGCTCTCTGATTGTTCAAGTCAGAGAGAGGTTAGGTTATTCTTTGGAGTATTTATTTGGAGCACATGGCTCAGGAGAAAATCAGACTTCACCAATATCCCAAGAAGGCTTCCCTTCAGGTCTAGTAGAAAAAAGGAGATCTGGTGATATAGCCTTCAACAAATGAGGTCCTTGGTGCTCTCTGAGCTTGGCTTTGTTCTTGCACATATTTCATTACCAAACTATGTAAGATGTTAGCACAGATGTTACCTAGTTTGGTAATGAAATGTCTACAAGAACACAACCAAGGTCAGAGAGCACCAAGGACCACACAGTTCAATCCTGAGCTACAAGTATTCTCACAAATGAAGGCGAATATACATCTCCCAGGATGATGTTGCAGGAACCAATCTGGGTCAGTCACCCGGACCAGAGGTTTTGTTTTCCAAGCTTTGAGACTCATGCTGGAGCCTATCTTAAGGGAGCTTCTCTCTAGCAAAACAGCACACACTCTGCTAGAGAGAAGTCCCCTGAAGATGGGTTCTAGCATGATTTTGAAAGCTCGGAAGACAAAACCTCTGGTCCTGGTAACTGACCCAGATTAGATCCTGTTATAAATATTTTCTTCCAAAGCTTAATATACAATATTTAGAGCCAGTGGAGAATAGAAAAGAAAACCTCTGACTTGTGTATGGGACTTTCATTGCATTTCCCCCCCCTCACTATGCAACAAAGGATAGAGAAATTTCACACCATTCCTTCCCACTGCTGATTAGCTTGTCAACCCACATCTGTCCATATACAAAGATGCCCATGTAGGTGGAGCTTGTGTGATAGAATGCCATCACAAGGCCTGGAAAATTTGGAAGTGAATCAGTCCTGTAGAAAGTGATTGGTTTAACTCAGCGGTGAAATCCATTTTTTTTTACGACCAGTTCTGTGGGTGTGGCTTGGTGGGTGTGGTGTGACTTGGTGGGAGTGGCTTGGTGGGCGTGGTAGGGGAAGGATACTGCAAAATCCCCATTCCTTCCCCACTCCTGGGGGAAGGATACTGCAAAATCCCCATTCCCTCCCCACTCCAGAGGAAAGATATTGCAAAATCTCCATTCCCACCCCACTCTGGGGCCCGCCAGAGGTGGTATTTGCCGGTTCTCTGAACTACTCAAAATTTCCGCTACCGGTTTTCCAGAACCTGTCAGAACCTGCTGGATTTCACCCCTGGTTTAATTTCTCTTCCAAATATGCCAGGGACCAGAATGTCAACTGAATTAGATAAGGCTGGTGGGGGGTTGTGGGAGTTCACTGGATTTTTCAATTTCCAATTCTTCAGAAGAGCAGAACCAGCATTAATTAGAGCATGGCAGAAAGAAAGCAATTAAAGGCCAAAGAAGTAGACAATTAGCTGCCCTTTGATCTAGATCTAGGAAGATACTTCCCATCCACCTTCTCCTCCTTCACATGCTCTAAATCAGCTTGCTTGGCAAGGCAATGTGGCTTTGAGGCTGCTAATCAATTTCTCTATTAGTTGAAAAGAAATGAGGTCTTTCCACATCAACCATTGTGTCCTAATTGCATTCACACATGTAATTCCTTTTGGGGTCTTGGGACCCGCTATTTTTTGCTGCAATTTGCATTGTCAGTTGGGAGTATGTACAGAAAAAAAGAGGACATCCCTGTAATGCTTAAAGCTGATGCAAATCTTTTTTTTTTTTGGATTTGATTTATATGCCGCCCTTCTCCAAAGACTCAGGGCGGCTTACAATGCGTTAAGCAATAGCCTTCATACTTTTGTATATTTATTCAAAGTCAGCTTATTGCCCCCACAATCTGGGTCCTCATTTTACCTACCTTAGGAAGGATGGAAGGCTGAATCAACCTTGAGCCTGGTGAGATTTGAACTTGCAGTAATTGCAGGCAGCTGATGTTAATAACAGTGCTTTAGTCTGCTGCGCCACCAGGGGTCTTTTGCATTTTTATTCACCTGAAAATGGTTTCTCCTCATAGGTTTCTTATCCCGTAGAGCAGGACTGTCAAACTCACGGCCCACGGGCTGGATGCATCACACGCTGGCCACGCTCACACCTGGTGTAGCGGAGGGGGGGAAAGTTGCTATACGTCATGTGATAACGCTGTGATGATGCAAGTTTAACACCCCTGCTGTACAGCAAACAAATCAGTAAGTTGCATGTTTTAAGTGCTGAATGCAGCCACCCAATCTTGGTGAATCTTCTTTGCTTCTGCTATGCATAACTCTGTCAATCTTGGATAAGATCAGATTGCTTTAATAGGTCATTTCAGTTTGTGTGTGTGTGTGTGTGTGTGTGTGTGTGTGTGTGTGTGTGTGTGTGTCCTCAATAGGACTGTGTCAAAACAGACAAAAAAGATACGGGTAGGTAGGTCCACTCTGTGCAAGCCAGGTTTTCTGTCTCTTTCAGAGCTCAAGTCTGAATGGCTGTAGAGGCAGTTCCTAGTGAAGGCCGGCACCCACAGTAGATTTAAGCAGTCAACAGAAGCTTGGGGACTTGTGCTCATTTCCAAGGAACAGACAGAGATGACATCATGAGGACATGCCTCATAAAATCAGTGAGGTAAGTTGGATTTGAGAATGACTTTTTTATTTCCAAAGAAGAGTCATAGTGACTGATAGGTGAGATTACTGAACCTGAAGCCAGGTAGACATCATCAAGAGAAATTGCCTGGCCCTATACTCTGCAAGATATCCACTCTCAAAATCTTCCTTGAGATTTATAGTTGTGTCTGTCCTTGGGCCTCTTCAAATTGTATCATTTATATAATTCCATGTTTCTTATAACTGGGTTGAGTAGGAGAAAGTATTTTCCCTGAAGGGTACATTTAAATCAGAGACCAGGACATTACTTTGAAATATAAATGTATTTATTTACAGGCACAGTATATGTGGTCAGGATGCAAAAACCTAAAGGAAGATGGAGTTATAAGCCCTCTTTAAATTTTTTAGTTTTTAAAAATAATAATTAACAATTGTGATTTGTCATTATAATTTGTGTGATTTATAAGGTTAGCTTTAGTGATTGTATATACCCAAATTAAGTGGAGTGGTAAAGGGATGGAAGCATGAAATCACACTTTCCCTACACTTACTTACATCCTTTAATTTAAAACTCGGGTTTTGGAACTATAGCTAAATTGTTATTTTAGTCTAACACCTATCAAGAATAATCTTGTCTCCCAGTGCCTAGTTTTAAGAATTCCAAAGCAGGCAAATGACCTACAATTGGGCAGTTAACACATTCATTTACATGATTGGTGTTTTGCTACTGTAGGGTTAGAGCCAAGGGAGGATTCCAGAGACCTAATTACTTTTAGCTGAATTTACACTATTGTTTAATTAGAAGATGCAGATGAGTTAGAGTCCCAATTGATTTATTCCTATTCCTATTATGGTAGTTGTAGGCATACTTACATTAAAAAGGCAGGTCGAATTGAGGTGGAAAAAGGCAGGGCTAGGTAATTCTACTCAACAATGCCCTAATATCTACATCCTTTACTATGCTGGCAGAGAATATTCCATTAGACCAGAGGTGGGTTTCAACAGGTTCTGATCAGTTCTGGAGAACTGGTAGTGGAAATTTTGAGTAGTTCAGAGAACTGGTAGTAAAAATTCTGACAGGCCCCACCCCCATCTATTCTCTGCCTCCCAAGTCCCAGCTGATCGGGAGGAAATCGGGATTTTGCAGTAACCTTCCCCTGGATTGGGGAGGGAATGGAGACTTTAGAGTATCCTTCCCCTGGAGTGGGGTGGGAATGGAGATTTTGCAGTATCCTTCTCCTGCCATACCCACCAAGCCACGCCCACCAAGCCATGCCATGCCCACCAAGCCACACCCACAGAATCAGTAGTAAAAAAATTTGAAACCCACCACTGTGTTAGACAGAATTAATTGGCCACAGGTTCCCCACCCAGAAATAAAACTAGGAAGATGGATGAATGAGCTGCAAAGTATTTTACATGGACTACTCTATTGGGTGTTTACAAAGCAAGATCTTGGCCTTGGTAGTACAGTGGTTTAAAGCACCGTGTTATTAACACAGCTGCCTGCAATTACTGCAGGTTCGAATCTTACCAGGCTCAAGGTTGACTCAGCCTTCCATCCTTTCTAAGGTAGGTTAAATGAGGACCCAGTTTGTGGGGGCAATAAGCTGACTTTGTATAAATATACAAAAGTATGAAGGCTATTGCTTAACGCATTGTAAGCCGCCCTGAGTCTCCGGAGAAGGGCGGCATATAAATCAAATTAAAAAAAAAAAGATATAATGAAAGCTCTCAGTTTATAGCATGGTAAGTGAAAAGTAAAACTGTACATGTTGTAAAAGACTTATTTGGTCATATTCTGAATATATAAGTGAAGGCATGGGAAATGTCCAAATAACCTTGACTTCATTTGAATGATTGATGCAGGAAATATCAATGGCATCAACAGATTTGTCAAAGGAAATTACAAAAATATATTAAGATTGATGCAGGTATCAAACAAGCAGTCAAATCCCATCAGGCAGTGTATATAGCATGGAAAGTGACAAGAGTGAAATATTGTGGAAAAGATTTTCAAGAGGTACTGCTTCAAATACATTTAGAAAAACTCAGGGTTTTAAAATTGCAAACATACACTTTACATCATACACTTACATCTGGCTGAAGAGTAATATATTTTAGTTGAGGTAATGCAGTCATTAACAAAAAGTGTTAGGTACAGTACTTATCAATGAAAGGATTTTAAATATCCTTTGAAATTCTGAACTTTCATCTTCCAGAGTATATTTCACTTTCAATAAGAAAAACTACCCTGTTTCTGTCAGCACATCCCTTATGTGTGTTAAACTTAGATGTAAATAAAATTCAGTACCCATTCTCTGGGCAAAATGATAGGTTTATTACCTTCTTGTCTGTTCTGCTGTTTATACATTCTCTGTTTACCAACTGACTAGGTTTTGAATTAAAAGTTTGTTTACTATAGTTTATTATCATGCTATACACTGAAAAAGACAAGCCAGTGCACTGATCTGTCATTCATTTGATGTTATTTTGCCTGAAGTGTAGACATGATGGTATTCTTCCAACACAATTCCTGGACTATTCATTTGTGTCAATAGCATTACAAGAGAAGAATAGACTATTTACAAACAAAATTGTTAGATGTTATTGTCAGGCCAAGGCAAGGCAAGGCAAAGCAAATTTATTTATTTATTTATTTATTTATTTATTTATTTATTTATTTATTTATTTATTTATTTATATTTAAATTTATATACCGCCCTTCTCCCGAAGGACTCAGGGCGGTGAACAGCCAAAGGTAAAAAACATAGAATACAGAAATTTAAAAGCAATTTAAAATATATTAAACGATTTGGTCCAACAATTAAAATACCCCATTTAAAATTAAAATTAAAATTAAACAATTGGAGAAGTTAGGCCAGCCCGGCTTGTTGAAATAAAAAAGTCTTGAGGGCCCAGCGGAAAGTACGTAAATCCAGAATTGTCCGTATCTCCGGGGGGAGCTCGTTCCAAAGGGCAGGTACCCCCACAGAGAAAATTATTCTCCCACAGAGAAGAAAATTATTTCCTAGGTTATGAAAGTTTAGAAAGTTGATTCACCATAGAAAAATTGTGAAATTAGTACAAAAGAATTCCATATACAAGGCTAGAAGAAATTATCTTTTATATGGGAAGTAGAAATTTCATCTTGTTATGTCCTTATAAGGACATCCACCCTGATTGGCTGCTAGCCATCGGGCGGGAGATTTGAATCCCTGTCAAGGGGCGGTGCGTCTGCCGGGAGCGAATATAAGGAGAGCTCCGGCAGCGCGCCAGCAGTCTTGTCTTGTTACTTGTTAACAATAATAACTAATAAAGTTATTCAATGTATCGAGCTGGTCACGTCTTCTGTTCCTGCGCCTGATCTAACACTGGCGACGAAGGACTAGAGAAGAGAACCTGAGAAAGACTCACGGCACGATCGCCCACCGAGCTGAAGTCACTACACCACAGCGACTTCCAGAATGGCTACCCCGCAAGCCCCGATGACCGCGCTGAACCCGTTCGACCCATCCCGGGAGAAGTGGAGATCATACATGGTCCGATTCCGACAGTTCTTGCGAGGTAATGGCTACCAGAACCTCGACGATGAGCGGAAAAGAGCCCTCTTCCTGGCTCATTGCGGATCGGATGTCCTAGAGATGGCGATTGACCTCGTGGCACCCAGGGACATTGAGGAGATGTCCTGGAACGACCTGCAGGAAGTCCTACAGGAGCACTATGCACCTACAGGCACCCCCATCGCAAACAGGTTCACCTTCCAGCAAAGAAATCAGCGGGAAGGTGAATCCATCAAGGAATTCGTGGCAGCGCTTCGCCAAATCGCTGCCAACTGCGAGTTCGACAACGTTGATAACGCAATCCGAGACCGCGTTGTGTTTGGATGCGAGATGTGGGGCTGCAGAAGAAGTTCCTCAGCCGGAAGAGGATCCCGCTCAAAGACGTCCTCGACGAAGCAACAGCGGCTGAAACATCTGAGCAAGCAGCCGCCGCGATGGTAAAGGCAAGAGGGATCCATAAGATCCACAAGTCGGGCCTGACCTCATCAGACGAGGCAACCACCCAATCCGAGTCGGATGAGGAAATGGCCGTCCACAAGGTCTCCCACCCCCCCAGGCGGGAAAACCCACAGCATGGCGACCGGGGAGAACGATGCGGCAGCTGCAGAGGCGACCACCCCAGGGCGACCTGCAGATGGAGGGACGCGACCTGCCGCCGATGCCTGAAGAGGGGGCACATCGCAGAGGCCTGCAGAGCCACCGATCCAGCCCCGGAACCGCCCAGACCACGATTCCGGGAGAATCGCAAAGACAACCAGAGGACATCCAAACGGTCCTCAAACCAGTCCCGGCGCGGGGAGGAGGACTATCCCCGAAGCAAAACGGTGCACCAGACCACCATCGCTCACACAAGCGACGAGGGGACCACCAAGTTCCACGTGACGCTGATAGCAGAGGGGGCACCGTGCAAGATGGAGGTAGACTCCGGATCCGCCTACTCCATCATGGACTGGCAGCACCTACAGCAGCTGAAGCCCTCCTACAAAAAGACCCAGCTGAAAACCCCGAAGGCGCGGCTTGTGGACTTCAATGGAAACCCCATCGAAATCCTGGGCAGAGCCACCATCCACGTGAAGTACAACGACTTCAACGGAAAGCTGCCCATCACCATCGTGGAGCACAGCCGACCGAACTTGTTAGGCGTGGAGTGGTTTAAGCCGCTGGGACTTTCAATTCAGGGCATCCACGAGATCCACAGGGACGAACTCGACACCATCATCGAAGAGTTCAAGGAAGTCTTCGATGGTAAACTGGGGAAATTTGTGGGGAGGCCAATTTCCTTTAATCTGGACAAGGGAATCACCCCAATTAGGCTTAAGCCCCGCCGAGTTCCGTTTGCCCTGCGGCCTAAAGTAGATGAACAGCTGGATAAGCTGATTGCCCAGGGCGTCCTGGAACCGATCGATCATGCTTCATGGGAAACCCCCATTGTGACCCCACTGAAGCATGATGGGTCGGTGCGCATCTGCGCCGACTACCGTTGTACCATCAACAAGGCGTTGGCACAAAGCGCATACCCAGTCCCAGTGGTGCAACACCTGTTGCATTCCCTGGGGTCTGGCTCAATTTTCGCGAAACTGGACCTGACCCAGGCTTACCAGCAACTGCCAGTGGATGAAAAAACGGCGGAGGCACAAACAATTGTCATGCACAGGGGGGCATTCAAATGTAACCGCCTCCAATTTGGAGTCAGCGCTGCCCCCGGCATATTCCAATCTATGATGGAACGCCTTCTCCAAGGCGTTCCAGGGGTGGTGCCTTACTTCGACGATGTGCTCATCTCCGGTGACTCAAGAGCTCAACTCCTTGAAAGGCTCAGGCTTGTCCTGCAGCAATTCAAGGCCAAGGGTTTGAGGGTCAGACGGGACAAGTGCATCATAGGAGTACTATGTACTACATAGTCGAGTTCCTGGGCTATCTCATTGATAGCACTGGCATCCACCCCACCAAATCAAAAGTGGAAGCAATCCATGAAGCTCCAAGCCCAAAAAACAAAACGGAGCTTCAGGCTTTCCTTGGGTTGCTCAACTTCTACGCCATTTTCTTAAAACAGAAAGCCACAGTTGCTGAGCCACTCCACCGCCTGCTGGGGAAATCGGCTTCCTGGAAGTGGGGCCAGGAAGAGGAAGCAGCGTTCCGGGCCATCAAGGGACTATTGACGTCCAAAAGCGTCCTCATTCAATACAGTGAGACGCTGCCCATCAAGCTGACCTGTGATGCGTCGCCGTATGGGGTGGGGGCAGTCCTCAGCCACGAACTGCCCAATGGCACGGAAGCCCCCATCGCCTACTTCTCGAAGACCATGTCCGGCGCAGAACGGAACTACAGTCAGCTGGACAAAGAAGCCCTGGCCATCGTGGCTGGAGTGAAGCGCTTCCACGAATACCTCTACGGAAGACGCTTCACCATAGTCACCGATCACAAGCCACTCCTGGGACTCCTCGCAGGCGACCAACCCACCCCGACCTTCATGTCTCCACAGATGACGAGATGGGCCATCTTCCTAGTCGGCTACTCCTACCGGCTCGTGCACCAGCCAGGCACAGCCATAGGAAACGCCGACGCGCTCAGCAGATGCCCGTCGAAAAATCCAGTAGAAGACCCAGCCCCCACGCTCCACCTATTCCATATTGATGACGACGCCAGCTGCCCGGTGTCATCCGCAGATGTGGCCGTTCACACTCAAAAGGACCCCACACTCCGCCAAGTGAAGTCCTGGATCCTCAGAGGGTGGCCATCGGAAAAGCCAGAGGAAAAGTTCAGCCCGTTTGCCAGAAAACAGAAGGAGCTGTCCACCATAAAGGGCTGTCTGCTATGGGGAGACAGGGTGCTGATCCCAAGCACTCTGCAACGGCGGACGTTAGAGACTCTGCACAAAGGGCATCCGGGCATCGTCCGCATGAAGGCCCTGGCACGGAGTTACGTCTGGTGGCCCTCCATGGACAGAGACATTGAGCAATGGGTCTCCAGATGTGACCCGTGCCAAGAAGTTCGCCCAGCGCCGCCGCAATCCGAAGTCGCAAAGTGGGAGACCCCCAGCAACCCCTGGTCGAGGATCCACATCGACTTCGCGGGTCCGATGCAGGGGCGACACCTCCTCATCGTGGTAGATGCCTTCTCCAAGTGGCTCGAGGTGATACCCATGGCATCTACCACAACAGAAGCGACGATCCGAGCCCTGCGCCGTCTGTTCGCCACACATGGACTTCCGGACATGCTAGTCTCGGACAACGGCCCCCAGCTCACATCCCTGGCCATGGAGTCCTTCCTGGCAGGACTGGGCATCCGCCACGCCCTATCCGCCCCCTACAGGCTGGCCGGAAATGGACAAGCAGAACGCATGGTCAGACTGACCAAAGAAGCCCTCACCAAGATGGGCCCGGGAGACTGGCAAGAACGCATTGATAACTTCCTCCTCACCCAGCACATCACGCCACATGCCACCACCCACAAGAGCCCGGCCGAACTGCTGATGGGCAGAAGGTTGAGGTCACTCTTGGACCGGCTGCACCCCCAATACAGCCCGGAAGTGACCGCAACCGCCAGCCGCCCGCTTCGCGCCTTCAGCAAGGGAGATTCAGTTTTCGCGCTGAATTTCAACGGCTCTCCTAAGTGGCTGAAGGGGAAGATTGCCAGCACAACCGGCCCCAAATCCTACACCGTCGAGTTGGAAGATGGACAGGTCTGTAGACATCACATCGACTAACTCCGGAAAAGGTGGGGGGGAGCACACGAAAACCAGCCTGACGAGGGAGGCCTACAACACCCAGACGAGGTAGGCCTCCAACACCCCGGCGAGGTAGGCCTACCACACCCAGACGAGGTAGGCCTACAACACCCCGGCGAGGTAGGCCTACAACACCCCGACGAGGTAAGCCTACCACACCCCTGCGAGGCAGAGCAGCGCCATCCCGACGAGGTCGGCCCAGCACACTACCAGGTACTGTCATGTCGGCAGTCCAGCGAGGTAGACCGGGGCCAACCGCACGGGGGATGGCAACACCAACCCAGCCGGGTGGGCACCGGGCTCAGCAGGGCCAGGGACCACCAACCCAGCCCGCAAGTAGACCGGTACCTGCCCAGAGGAGGAGCAGCGCACCCCACCAGTGACGGCAGCCTACGCCAGCCCGGCCAGGGAGACCGCAGTTCCAGGCGAGTAGACCGGGACCCAGCCAAGAAGGGCAACCCACCACCCATGGGCGAGGGTGGCACACGACTCCCCGGCGAGAGGGACCCCCGCCCATCGCAGAATACAGCCAGGGAACAACAACCCGACCCGGATGACCCCAGGCACCACCTGACGGTAGACCAGGGACTAGGGGGAAGGGAAAGCCGACAACAACCCGGCCAGGGAGACCTACACCCCCCCGGCGGGGGAGACCGCCGCCGCCCCGCAGAGGTAGTCCCGCAACAACACCCCGACCAGGTCGACCACCACCAGCCAGACGGGGTAGACCAACGCCAGCCCAACCAAGGGGACCAACGCCACCCTGCGAGGTCGGACAGCACAACGCAAGCCAGCACAACCCACGGCCGGCGTACCGGAACCGAGGGCACCAGGCGGAACCACCACCCAATCGGCAGCAAGCCGGACCGCAACCGAACCGCAGCGCCCGGGAGACCAGGGAGGAGCAAGCGATGGACTTACCGAGACTCAGACGCTCTTCCCGGGTCGGAACCGAGCAACCGAGACGAGGCGATAGATCCACAGGCCAGGAGGAAGACAACCAGAACCAGCCATCCAAGGTTTGCGGTCCGGCCGGAGGCGCTGGGGGTGACCCCGCTCACTCGACAGCCGAACCGAGCCCGGTTCCGGAGAAGGAACCAGGAGACGAAGGAGCCCCGTCCATCCAGGCCGGAGACCGAGAAGAAGTGAGGCTGCGCAGGTCAGCTAGGGTGCCGAGGCGTCCTACGTACCTGCGCGATTACGTGACTTTCGTTAATGAAGTTTGACAGTTCGGACTAAGGGGGGAGGAGTGTTATGTCCTTATAAGGACATCCGCCCTGATTGGCTGCTAGCCATCGGGCGGGAGATTTGAATCCCTGTCAAGGGGCGGTGCGTCTGCCAGGAGCGAATATAAGGAGAGCTCCGGCAGTGCGCCATGTATCAAGTCATATTTATTTCTTCTCCTTTCTCCCTCATATTGGGAGAAGTCTGGTTTTTCTTTTCCCACTTCCTTCACACTTCCTTTTAGGAGGACCAGTTCCACATCCACTGATCTCTCAATAAGTCTCTTGAAATTTAGTGTTCTCTCCTTCCTTTCCTTCACTAGAGCAGTGGTTCTCAACCTGTGGTCCATGGTCATGTGGCCAGCATGACTAAATGCCAAAGACCTTGTCTGAAAAGAGTAGATTAAATAGAAATTGCACTTCCTACCTGGAAATTTCTTCAAGACAGGATATATAAGGGTTTGTCTGGAGTCCTTATATAGGGAACAGTATAATAGCTTATGACCTGGAATTTCTATTCTCTCCACGAAGACATAACCAAAGATACATTGAACTACCTTTAAAACATACTGCAATGTGCTAATGATTTTTATTTGTTTTTAAAGTTTCTAAACTGCCTAACGTCACCTTCAGGTGCAATAAGTGGTGTAGAAATTAGAAAGGAAGGAAGGAAGGAAGGAAGGAAGGAAGGAAGGAAGGAAGGAAGGAAGGAAGGAAGGAAGGAAGGAAGGAAGGAAGAGAAAGATCATGTTTGTTTCAGAGCAGGAAAATTTAAACAGGCCATCTTTTTTTCAGAATGTTACAAAATAAAGATCTTATGCGCATTAATATTGCTCTTCAGCAGCCATTTGATTGAACTGATTCTCAGTTGTGTAAGTACAAAGATTCTGCTGAACTGGTGGAAAAAGAAGAAACATGTAGGATGAGAAAATAGTAGTTTCTTCCTTTCTATCTGTAGCATGCCCCAGTTCTTTTCCATCTATAGACACATGGTGTTGGATTAACATTAAGGATTAAATCTGGTGTGTCCTAGTAAATTAGTTCATCTCTCATTTCTCTTTAAATTAATCAGTCAAAACCACCTCACTTCAGCCCACATCTTCATCAAAGAGTTGAAAGTCATATACAGGTAGACTTCGAACTACAAGTCACTTATTTAGTGACTGAAGTTGCAATGGCACTGAAAAAAAGTGACTGTTTTTCACATGACCATTGCAGCATCTCCATGGTCACATGATCAAAATTCAGATTTTTGGCAACTGGCTCATACTTACAACAGTTGCAGTGTCCCAGGGTCATGTGATCACCTTTTGGGACTTTCCAACAAGTAAAGTTAATGGAGAAGCCAGATTCACTTAACAACAGTGTTATTATCTTAACAACTGCAATGATTCACTTAACAACTGTGGCAAGAAAGGTCGTAAAATGGGGCAAAATTCACTTTACAAGTGTCTCACTTAGCAACAGAAATTTTGGGCTCCATTGTGGTTGTAAGTCGAGGACTACCTGTACATGTGGTGGTCATATTCTGTATTTACCTTCTTGTAATTGGCAAAATTCAGTGTCCCTGTTGCCTGTCTAGCTGATTCATCTAAAGCGGCTGGTTGTATAATTGCATAGAACGATGTTGTTATTGTAGTGTACAAGAAGGTTTGCCCATTGATCCGAATCTAAGAATATATTCTTTCTGGGTTTGCCCCCAGGGGAAATTTCCCTGTCTCAAGAAAATGTACAACTAGCTTTGAATGATAAAAGCTTTAAATCTCCAGCTCAACACTTCTAATAGCAGATTCTGCTTCGGTGAAAATAAATGCTATGGCAACAAATAATATCCACATCTATTCTAGCCAAAGTTAAAGACAATGCAATCTATAAAAGGTATCAGAGATGTGATTGAGGGATTTTCAGCTTCGCATGACAAAACAACACAGCTGGCTCTGTGTAAGCCCTTCAGGGTAGTGCAGACAAAAACACAACCACGAGGACTAACTCTATATTTATTTTAAGGTTATATTAACAGAAGGTTGCAAGATTGAAAGTATTTTTCCTCTGCTTTCCTTTTACTCTCCAGAAAACTAGGAACAGGGTTCTGAAATGCTTCCCATGCCTCCTTTCTTTCCATGGACTGAGACACATTTTACATGCTGGTTGTCCGGTCTGCAGCTCTCTCTTCTGTCTCCCAAGATCATTTCATTCCTAGAATTATCTGCCTTGTTTCAAGTTGCTGTTGTTTCATTGTTTTAGAAAATTCAGTGTCTCCTCTGTGTGTGGGGGGAAGACACTGCATCCAATGGCTTCTTTATCTTGTTCAGCAAGGCTGCTCATTTGTTCTAAGTATCCAGCAAAAGGTCATCTTAATGATGTTTTCGTAAATGGCCCTGTTGGTTTCTTTTGCTAAAGTATCTGCATTGTCCTTGGTGCAGGCATAAAGGTAAGCAGTCATTATTGTTCTTGATAATATTAATGTAGAGCTTTATGAATCTGATTGTGAAGCATAAGGAGGCCGGGAATTTGGCATACCTGGGAAGAGATGGAGACAGCAGAAGTCACAGAACAGAAAACAGAAGCTGGGATCCAAAAATTTAATCTAACATTCATGACTCGCTCTGAAATATTGCTTGGAATTTGAAGAAAAAACCCAAGTGCATATTTGGATTGTAAACAACAGAGCTACCAGCAACTTCTATCTATTGTGACATAAAAAGACATTTTTCTCAACATAGTCTGTAATATTTTTGGTTTGCTATGGGGTGGAATTTTAATTCATCTGATGAAAAATAAGTTATGATTCACTGTTACTTTGCTTGTCGCCTACCTTAATAATTGCCATCTTTTGATTGAACAACTTTAGACAGAAAATATATTTGATTCATTCTTATTCTCATTGAAGGGTGGATGTTTTTTTTCTTTTTCAGTCTTGTAGTTTTTATTCTTTTGGTTTTAAACATGCATGCACAAAAACGAAGATGAATTCTGAGGACTACTGGTTGAAGCATATGGCATTAAACTTCTGTCAGCAGTCATTGTATCATTGCTATGAGTTTAGAATGTTTCTATTGATCAAGCCATAACTTGTATCATCAGCATGCAAATTTCTTTTGAATGGCAACATGACACACCATAGCCTTAAGCAAGGCAGCTGTCATGCTCAATTCTACTATTCACGTCAGTTGAAAGCATCTATTTATTTATTCTGTGTTTATTTATTCTGCTGGCCACCCAGCTCATACACATGATTCTAACAATTAAAAGCAAAACAGAACCAGGATAAAACCACAATTTTAAAAAGCAACATTGGTTACAAATGGAGTTGCACACCCTTATCTGTGCACCTGCCACTCGCACATAACCATCCCCTCTGTCCCCCTCACCCCAAGCTCCGTTTTCACTGGCAGAGGGCTGCAGAAGGCCATCGCAGCCAAAACGGAGCTCGGGAGTCCATTTTCATTGGCAGAGTGCTTGGCCACCACAGGCACCCCCGAGAGGAGTAATGTCAAGCTGGCCACACCCACCATGGCAACGCCCACACCAGCTCCCCAAGGTCCAACACAGCCCTGATGTGGCCCTCAATGAAATTGAGTTTGACACTAGCCCTGATCTAGATTGTTTGGGAGCATGTGACAATGGCTAGCTATAACTTGCTGACAGTTGTATGCTTTGGTCCATTGGAAAAAAATATATAAGATTTCTGGATAAAATTGTACAGTTTTGTGAATGAATGTGATCTATCCATGGGAAAGTCCTTATTTAAGAGACATGAATAAAACAAGACAAACAATTCAGAAAGAGCGACTGAGACATTTTGAAGGCAAAAAAAGAATGATAATGGAAGTCACGGGCTTCTGTTCAGAAAAAACTCTATTTCTTTCAAATATCTTCTTTAAAGAGAGGTCTTTTCTCATGCATGTGTAACAAAAGAATCAATATAAAACTATAATTTTATTTATTATGAAAGAGAATGAAGGAAAAAGATAAGGATAAAAACTTCTGAATGTGTATTACAGTTTAATCACATTCAGAAGACAATGGGCCAGGGAAGGTTGATTTAGATCTTGCAGAACATTGAAATCTGCAAATATTCTGGCAGGTTTTATTTTTAAAATGATTTTGCTTGTATTTTCCTCTTGCTGAATGCAAAATGCTACCTACTTAAGAATAGGAAAAAAAAAAACATATACAGTCTGGGTAGAAGCATATCATGTGCTTTTTCTCAGGCTGACTGTTGCCCGAAGAAATACTTGACACATTGAGCATTTATTTGTGCCTTGGCACCTGGCCAAACAGCTTTCAAGTCAAGGTCAGATCAGTAGTTCAGACTCATTTTCCAAAATATCACTTGAAAAGCAGTCACAGGCATTAGCTAAATTATCGGGTTGTTCATGATTAATGAGAATAGTAAAAGGTAAAAGGTAAATAGGAAGATGGTTGAGGCTTAATTAAATGTGACATTTAATGCAAATACAAGAGTTCATAAGAAGACTGAAAGTTAGAACAAGTGTGAACAGTATTTTTCCAGATATTATTAAATTGCAATTCTGAGCAGACTCTCAGCATGACCAATGTGAGGGATTCTGGGAATTGTAGTTCAGTCATTTCTGTAGTTCAGCTTCTGCATATTTAGCATTAGGTCTGGTACAGATCCTGTGTGCTGACTCATGATTATGTTGTGCTGAGTGATGGGGGGAATCACCTTTTATGGACAATGACCCCATAGCCCGAAGCTGTGGGGAAACCTTATTAATATTTCTGTCCAAAATCATTGAATGGCTGGTATAAGCATTAGGGTTAGTTGAATTACAAGGTTCATTTAGCATGGATTCTCTCTCTGTAGAAACTGCAATGTGCAATTAAGTGGCTTATTGCATTGGGCAATTCCATCCAGATCCAAGTATTTCTGATCTAAGTACCCAAAAACTATATGTAATATGTAGCATTTGGAATTTACCTCTGTATCTTTTCTTATCCAGATGGCATACAGAAGATCAATAAAGATTTCCATTGCACCATCTTCAACAGCAAAGGAAAGATATAACCTATTGCACATGTGTCCATGCAAATGTCAGCGATGGAATGTAAGCTACTGAGACAAACAGCAACAGGGAACAGAACTGAAGTACACATTCAGATATTACCATTGAGAAAAATTATTCTGTCCCATGTTTAATTGTTCTTTTGCAGTAAACCAAGGAAGGAAGGAAGGAAGGAAGGAAGGAAGGAAGGAAGGAAGGAAGGAAGGAAGGAAGGAGGAAGAAGGAAGGAGATTATAATGAGAGGGAAGGAGGGTCTGAGGGAAATCACCTCAGCTGTGAAGAAAGAAATATCAATAATCTGCACTGTGCTGATGACACTACTTTGATAACTGAAAATACAAAGGGTCGACAAGCCCTAGTACTAAAAGTCTAAGAGCACAATGTGGGTATATGCATTATTTTGTATTTATTTATTTATTTTGTCACGTTTATGACAAAAACGTGTATACTGGAGTGGAGCCCTTTGAGAGCTGTATGCAACGAAATTTCATTTTAATGTATGCCAATTAATGTGCATTCAAAGTGACAATAAAGTTATGCCAAGTCTAAGTCTAACAATGAAAAAAAAAAGGACTAAAATTTAATATAATATAAAGAAGACCGATAGATAGAACAATCAGCCTTAGAATTGACAATGAAGATACTGAAATAATGGAGAGCTTTTGCCTTTTAGGATCAACCATCCCCTGTAAAGAAACAAGCAGTCTAGAAATATGTAGCAGATCAGCATTTTGGACAGCAACCATGAAAGCCACAGAAAACATTTTCAGATGCTGTGATATGTCTGTTCCTACAAAAAGATTAAAATTGAGTGATCCTAACATTCCACACTATGGAATTGAAAGTTGGACTTTGAAGAAGCAGGACAGGAAAAATATTGATACTTTTGAACTTTGATTTTGGAGAAGACCCATGAGAATACCATGGAGAGTAATAAAATAAATGGCTCATCAAGCAAAACTCAAGAGTTCCTGTTCAAAGTACAAATTATCCTACTTCAAATACATTATGCAAAGATCTAGCTTTCTGGAGAAGGCTCAAAAAGTAGAAAGAAAGAGAAGAGAAGCAACAAGGTAGAATTGGTTACAATGGCAGTGATGCACTGTTGAAAAATCCGAAGAACCAAGTTAGGGACAGATCATCATGGAGAAAATCTATGTGGTTGTTAAAAGTTGACACGGCCTTGACAGCATATAATCAATTGACAGGTCAATTGTGGCAGCTGAATCCATTTTGATTGAGCTGGTACAATTTATCTGTCAATTGATAAGATTGCATATTCTTGCACATACATTCCAATCTATGCTTCCATCATTTCTGATATATTTCCAATATAAGAAAAATCCCTTTCTTATATAAATCTCTTAAACGATTATAACATCACCTACTTCTCATTATCCACCAAAGAATGCACTGTGTTCTCAAACTATAATCAGTTAATTACTACAAAAATGTAAGTTGGACAATTTTTAACTATTAATTGCTTTTCAAAATTCACAGAAACATAGACATCAGAGTGCATGGAGAAGAATCTGGAGCAAATGATCTATAATAAACTGAACTATGTCTTTCCTGAAATCCATGTCAAATTTAGCTGGAAGCATAAGGTGAAACGGGAATAAAATTTTGTTACTATTTATATATGCACAGTTGGATTCATTAAGTTAGGCAGAGGAGGCCAAGTTTAATTTTTAATGGTTCCTTATAGATTTCTTTGCAAGGTTGCATTTTTATTTAATATGCAATTTTTTAAAAAAGGGTGCTTCTAAAATAACCTAAACAAAAATCTTGAAAATCATTCTAGGAATATTATTGAAAGCATGTGCATGAATGTTATCTGTTCATGAATGCTATATCTCTTCACTCAACTGGGCAACTAGGATTACAATGAGATCTTCACCTGCTTGGAAATAAGCCTTATTAAACCTTAATGGGACTCCAGGTACCCATTAGAATTGCATTGCTAGAGCTGGATCTGAGTTGAAATTGGATCTGAATTACTGCTCTTGTGTTTGCTCTTTTTCAGACAGAAGAAGAGGCATAGTCTGTGAATGAAAACTGGGGGGGGGGATCCCAGGGTTCCCATCTCTTTCTTTAATCAAGCATTTTTTAAAACCCTGGACTACTTTTAATTTGGGGAACAAAGAGACAATTTGTAGGTTTCCTGATAGCAGAAAATTATGGGCAGCCTAATCCTAAACCTTTGGAATTTGGAAGCCTCAAATCTAGCTTTGGCTATAGAGGCACTACATACTAGTCCATCTTTATAAAAGCAGATTCTAAATACTTATACAGGGGTGTCAAACTGGCAGCCCATGGGCCAGATGTGTCACGCACAGGCCATGCCAACCTCAGCTCCGCAAAGGGGAAAATGTCGCAATATGTCACATGACGGCAACGTGACACTGCGAGTTTAAAATGCCAAGCCTTGATGATGAGTTATTTCTACTAACCCCTCTCTCTCTCTCCCTCCACTCCCCCACCCCCTCTCTCACACACTTACACAAGTCAAGAGCAGCCTTTCCTGCTTTTTGTTTTACTGAACTCTTTGGAATAATCAAAGTGAGTGAGTCTGCAAGAATTACTCTATATGCAGACAGCCCAAAAGAACTTACCGTACAAGATCACAGGCATGCTAAATTAATTATAATTATAGCCTAAAACACTACATTAGATGTTCTTTGGAGGCAAAATAGATTCCCATTCACAAGTATAAGTCCCATGATTGAAAACACGTGGTGGTTAATCATTTGACCATTTCTAGGCATTCCCTTCCCTTTGTGAAGTTGCTGTCATAAATGGCCTGGTAAGGGGCATATGACAGACCAATTCCCACTTTTCTGCATTATTTCCCCCCCTAATACAGGGTAGTCCTCGACTTACAACCTTTTATTTAGTCACTATTCAAAGTTAAATTGCACTGGAAAAATTTACTAATAATCATTTTTCACAGTTACAACTGTTGTAATATCCGCATGGCCACATGATCAAAATTTGGACGCTTGGCAACTGACCCGTATTTATGATGGTTGCATTGTCTCAGGGTCATGTGATCACCTTTTGCAACCTTCAGACCAGCAAAGTCAATGGGGAAGCCAGATTCACTTAACAACCGTGTTACTAATTTAACAAGTGCAGTGGTTAACTTAACAACTGAGGCAAGAAAGGTCATAAAATGGAGCAAAGCCCACTTAACAACTGTCTCAACAGAAATTTTGAGCTCAATTGTAGTTGTAAATAGAGGAGTACCTACAGGTGAAACTCGAAAAATTAGAATATCGTGCAAAAGTTCATTTATTTCAGTAATGCAATTTAAGAGGTGAAACAAATATATGAGATAGACTCATTACATGCAAAGCGAGATAGTTCAAACCTTGATTTGTCATAATTTTGATGATTATGGCTTACAACTCATGAAAACCCCAAATTCATAATCTCAGAAAATTAGAATATTACATGAAATCAATAAAACAAGGATTGTACATAGAACAATATTGGACCTCTGAAAAGTATAAGAATGCATATGTACTCAGTACTTGGTTTGGGCCCCTTTTGCATCAATTACTGCCTCAATGCGGCGTGGCATGGATGCTATCAGCCTGTGGCACTGCTGAGGTGTTATGGAAGACCAGGATGCTTCAATAGCGGCCTTCAGCTCTTCTGCATTGTTCGGTCTCATGTCTCTCATCTTTCTCTTGGCAATGCCCCATAGATTCTCTATGGGGTTCAGGTCAGGCGAGTTTACTGGCCAATCAAGCACAGTAATCCCATGGTCATTGAACCAGGTTTTGGTACTTTTGGCAGTATGGGCAGGTGCCAAGTCCTGCTGGAAAATGAAGTCAGCATCCCCATTAAGCTCGTCTGCGGAAGGAAGCATGAAGTGCTCCAAAATCTCCTGGTAGATGGCTGCGTTGACCATGGACTTAATGAAGCACAGTGGACCAACACCAGCAGATGACATGGCTCCCCAAATCAACACAGACTGTGGAAACTTCACACTGGACTTCAAGCATCTTGCCGTGTGTGCCTCTCCATTCTTCCTCCAGACTCTGGGTCCTTGGTTTCCAAATGAGATGCAAAAGCTGCTCTCATCAGAAAAGAGGACTTTGGACCACTGAGCAATAGACCAGTTCTTTTTTTCTTTAGCCCAGGTAAGACGCTTCTGACGTTGTTTGTTGTTCAGGAGCGGTTTGACAAGAGGAATACGACATTTGAAGCCCATGTCCAGGATCCGTCTGTGTGTGGTGGCTCTTGATGCACTGACTCCAGCCTCAGTCCACTCCTTGTGAAAGTCCCCAACACTTTTGAATGGCCTTTTCCTGACAATCCTCTCCAGGCTGCGGTCATCCCTGCTGCTTGTGCACCTTTTTCTTCCACACTTTTCCCTTCCACATAACTTTCTATTAATGTGCTTTGATACAGCACTTTGGGAACATCCAACTTCTTTTGCAATTACCTTTTGAGGCTTTCCCTCCTTATGGAGGGTGTCAATGATGGTTTTCTGCACAACTGTCAGGTCAGCAGTCTTTCCCATGATTGTGATTCCTACTGAATCAGACTGAGAGACCATTTAAAGGCTCAGGAGCCCTTTGCAGGTGTTACGGCTTAATTAGCTGATTAGAGTGGGACACTTTGAGCCTAGAATATTGAACCTTTTCACAATATTCTAATTTTCTGAGATTGTGAATTTGGGGTTTTCATGAGCTGTAAGCCATAATCATCAAAATTATGACAAATCAAGGCTTGAACTATTTCACTTTGCATGTAATGAGTCTATCTCATATATTAGTTTCACCTTTTAAGTTGCATTACTGAAATAAATGAACTTTTGCACGATATTCTAATTTTTCGAGTTTCACCTGTATAATAAATAATATGTCCTGTTATATTCAACTTAGTTATAACCTAAACACAACAATGTGTATACATACAAGTTCTGGTAGGTCACAATAGTGATGGTGACTATACAATGAAAACCCTATTCCTTTTGTATGAGTGTCAACATTGCATGCCAGATATATAAGGTGTGGGGCTTCACTCTCAAGGTGCATTTCCAGTTAAAAAGAATATCAAATTGTAGCAGGGAGGTGCAGTCTTCTGCCGAATTAGGAGCTGAGCAAGCCACAGGTCTTTTGTTGTATGCAAGACCTTAGAAGGCCCATTTTTTTTTGAAGCTTCTTCCAATCATAAGGCCAAAATGCATTGCATAGTGTAGCATAGCCTAACATAGGGGTAAGGGTAGGGGTAGGGATGGAATGTCTAGACTAGACTAGACTAGACTAGAATAGACTGGAATAGAATCTGGAAGGGACCGTCGGGGGCTTTTAGTCCAACCCCCTGCTCAAACAGGAAACCCTATACCACGGGTGTCAAACTTGTGTCACATTGCCATCACATGTCTTTCGTGATGTTTTCCCCATTCGCGAAGCTGGAGTGGGCTGGCCTGTGCATGATGCATCTGGCCCATGGACTGCCAGTTTGACACCCCTGCCTTATACCATTTCAGACAAATGGCTGTCCAGTCTCTTCCTTCTTGCCCTGTCCTTTGGAAAATAAGTAGACCCCCTCTTCCTTGTGGCAACCCCTCAAATACTGGAATACTACTACCATGTCCCTCCTAGTCCTTCTTTTCTCTAGATTAGCTAAACCCAAATCCTGCAACCGTTCTTCATATGTTTTAGACTCCAGGTCTTTAATTATCTTAGTTGCTCTTCTCTGCACTTTTCCCAAAGTCTCAACATCTTTTTTGTAATGTGGTGATCAAAACTGGATGCAAAGTACAATCCTTTTCACAGGAAGTACAGTTTTCTGCCATGATCTGGCTGGTAGCATCCCAAAAAAAAAAAAAAAGAAGAAGAATTCTCAAGCCATCATGTCAACACAGTTTTTAAAAGATGAACTCTCAAGATAATTGTAGGAAAAAATATATGTCACCTTCTTCAGTTCTTAGACATTCAGAAAATACTGCTCTATATAGTACTTTTATACCATCCCAAAATAGGACTATGGTTTTCAGGCAAGGCTGTAGTGTTGGCTTAGCTATGAAAATTTTTGCCTACTGCTTTAATGAGGAGCTGCAAATCCAACCATCGCATTTAACTAGCTACTGACCCTTGTAACTTTGGATTGATTAACTGCTATGCAGGCTAGACTATTGGCCAGGTATAAAATATCCATTTATTCCATCTGAAACTTGTGATGGTGGTGATTATCTTACATTGGAGAGAAATGAGATTCAGTCATGCGTGCGAACTGAAGATTACTCTAAATGCTTGGGATTGATGGCCTGTAAATATTAATAATAATACACATGCAGATTGGACCAAAATCTGCCCTCTAATATGTAAATGTTCTTTTTCTACCTTGAAAGAAAGTTAGTGCATTCTGAAGAATGATTCTGAATTTTTGTTTTCAA
Source organism: Pituophis catenifer annectens (assembly GCF_029215685.1). NCBI lineage: Eukaryota > Metazoa > Chordata > Lepidosauria > Squamata > Colubridae > Pituophis > Pituophis catenifer. The sequence goes on from NW_027256881.1 coordinate 129,244,536, forward strand.
TTTCTTGGAATGGTGTTTTAAATTTCCTTACTGTTTTTCTTCTAGGAGTGTCCATGTTTTCTGAGGAAGGGCTGCAGGCCCCCACAGAAAGATGAGTGTACAAAGAACACTGTTGCACAAATCACTATAAAATTTAAAATACTTTTTTGTCAGACACCTCTGCCTGTCTTGGAACTGCTTATTTCAAATGTAATGGCAGCTCCAATCTCTTTTTGGAAATCAAACTATATTTGGACACTTAGAATGTTAAAACTGCAAATTTGTTTATGTGGGATCTAGGTTTGATATATATCCCATATCAGTGGTGGGTTTCAATTTATTTTTACTACCGGTTCTGTGAATGTGGCTTGGTGGGCATGGCATGGCTTGGTGGGCATGCCAGGGGAAGGTTACTGCAAAATCCCCATTTCCTCCTGATCAGCTAGGACTCAGGAGGCAGAGAATAGATGGGGATGGGGCCAGTCAGAATTTTTACTACCGGTTCTCCAAACTATGCAAAATTTCCGCTACCGGTTCTCCAGAACTGGTCAGAACCTGCTGAAACCCACCTCTGTCCCATATCTACCTTCAAACCTAGATCCCACATAAACACATTTATTGGGATTTTTCTCTTTTAAAAATAATTTAAGGTGTGATTTTTTTTTTGTACCAAAGCCCAATCAGGTGGTCTCTTGTATTTCTTAAATGCAATGATCTTGTCTCCTTTAATGAATAAGTATGTCTATGTATCTTCCGAATAAGATGATAAGGGTTTCTGGGATTTTTCTTTTCTTTTAATCTTCCTAGTTTAGCCTTATTGTTATATATATATACTGTTATATCTCACAAATTTCAAACAATTAAGATACACACCTGGTAGTTGAACGGTGGGGTGGCACACTCAGGAGGTTGAGAGTTCAATCCCAGGCAGTGAGAGATGTTTCTCTATTAGGGTGAAGAGTAAATATCTGCTGCAAACTTTGTGTAGGTGTCAGGAAGAGCATCCGGCCAATAAATGTTCAGCTCCACTCAGTCAACCAAACTCCACCCTAATATAAAAAGAAAAAAACAACCTTGTGGTCTGTTAGATTGGTGCAGAGAAAAGAAGACGCGACTCAGCAGAGGTCCGTTCAGTACTTTATTCAGCTCATGCGGAACTGGCTGCTGAGCTGCCGAGCCCTCCTTATATGCAGCTCCGGCAAGTCAGCCGGCCAATGACATTCATTTAAACTTCCCGCCGGTGGATTAGCCAACCACCGGCGGATGCCCATATAAGGACACAACATGGTCGATATTGAAAATGGTATTATACTAACGATAATCAAGAATGTATCTCCATCAGCAAACTGTATCTTCAAAGTCAATAGACATACAGTAAATGGGTCCCCAGCAATGGCTAAAAATATCCCTCCCGTAGATGTGAATGAAAGAACATTTTTGAAAGCATCTAAGAATCAAGAACCAGTTTGGTGTAGTGGGTTAAAGCATCAGGCTAGAGAGTGAGTTCTAGGCCTGCCTTAGGCAAAAAGCCAGCTAGGTGACCTGGGACAGTCATTTTCTCTCAGCTCTAGGAAGGAAGCAATGGCACTTCTGAGAAACGTTACTAAGCAAATTGCAGGGACATCTTCAGGCAGTGTCCAAGAATTGGGCATGACTGAATGAAAGACAAAAAAAAAAAAAAAAAGAAAGTATTTAGTAAAACCTCTGGAAAGACTGAGTTTCCTTCTGGTCTTCTGAATTTTCTACCTGGAGCACATGCTTGGGCTTTCACCTGTTGAAGACAGCTTTTTTTAAAAAAAAATAAAAAAAATGAATGAATTATATTTGAAGGACCTGGATAAACGCACTTCTCAATTGCAGAAGGGGTGTCACAACTGATGTGGGACTTTCTGAAGTTTGTTGAATAACCATCCTCACCTTTAGCTTGATAGGAGCCTCCTGAGGCCTTTGAGAGAAGCATCCGCAATTTTTTTTTTTTTTTTTTGGCAATTCTCAGTGCCTTCACTACAAAGCATGCAGGGAATACTAAGCAGGGGGAAATCTAAACTTAGAAAGTGACTGATTTCCTCTCCATGGAGATACGGATCACACAGCTAAGTAGGAGGAAGATGCAGAATGCCACCTTAGGCAAGGTTACTATCTGCTCCTACAAAGGCTGCTACTGCCCTCTACTGGGCATGTTTGTGGCAGCAAATAGCCCCATGGCAGAAAGAACATCCATAAATATTTTTCCCCCTACAAAGGCAAATTGGTAATTGAAGATTGAAGCAAAAGTAAGGTCTCCACTTAAAAGCCATGGAAAACAGATTTAGCACAGATGCATAGAAGTCTTTTTGGTATGAAACCCAATGGGCCAATACTTTCACCTTTGATTTTCAGATCATGGTATTTTGTAATCTTCTCCAATTGTTTTGTCTTATACTATCCCCTAATATTGCCACATCAATTTTCCATACTTCTTATTTTTATTAGAAAGGGGGGGGGGTGCCCCTCTTATATAGGCTCTGTCACCATTTGTAGATGGCACATTACAAATTTAGTGTGCTGCTCTCAAATTAATGCATTGCATATCAACAAAAACATTTCCCGAGACTTGGAGGTGGGGTAAATCTGGTACCCACAAGCTATGGCTCCAATTGGCCTGAACAGAGTGGCCAGCACCAAAAGTTTCTGGGAATCTGCATTCCAAATGCTGTAGGTCCCTAATCACGCTTACCTAGTATGCTTTTAACCCTGGATGCCAAACGGCGACTTACTGCCTTCCCTCAATCATTTGTTTAGACTGGTTCTGAAATAAATGTGTAGACACTTTAAACAGAAAAAAATGATGCTCTTTAGCCAACTATTAATAAGCTTGCATTTTGTCTAGAACATGGCACTGAACTCGAGCTCCTTAAGCTCCCAGGCCTTCATTTGACAGGAATTTTTGTAATCTCCTTACAGCAGACGAGGCAATTACATCTAACTAGAGTATGTCAGCACATGCCGTGTTGATTTCGGGCTAATCCCTCATGCCAGCCAAGTCACAGTCATTATACAAGCCTCCTCATTCTTCTTTCCATTCCGGCTAGCAGAGCTCAGCTGCAACTATCCAGGCAACCACCAGATGGCAGCCGAAAGACAGGATTTTCTTTACTGTATTTCTAGATGACCATCTAAAGCAGGGGTCACCAACCTTTCAGACTTCAGGGACCACTAAATTCATAATTTTAAATTCTGTGGACCACTAATATGATCTGTCTAACGACTGGCTGGGTGGACGTGATTGGGTGGTCATGTGACTGGGTGGGCGTGGCCATCTTAATGTCACTTACATCAAGGGGTGCCTTGCCAGCCTCTACTCGCCCCTCCCCTCCCACCCATTCCTCTCCTGCCTGCCCGGGCTCCTTAGGGCCCCAAAAGGAAGCAGATGCTGGAGCTAAGCAGCCACCATGAGAAAGAGTTGGCAAAACAGCTCAGTTCAAATTGGATCTGACCGAGAAGGAGGCTCAGCAGAAGCAGCTACGAGCATAGGTTTTCAAAGCAGAGGGAAGACCTGTGGGAGTGCAAGGCCAGGTACCAGCGCCTGGAGGCTCAGCGGGCTGAGATGGTCAGCCAGTTCCAGGCCATGATGCAGTCCCACTGGAACAAGGCCCTGCGGCTCTTCATCACCAGCGGTGCTTCCCTCCAGCCTTCGGCCAAAGCCCCACACCAGGAGGCTGAAGCAAACCGCAAGTCAGAATTTCTGCCCCCCTCCGACCCACACAAAAAGACTCTCTTTTGTGCAGATTCTCTGCAGCAACACAAATATTCATTGCACATATCCAGCCCAGGGGCCATAGTTTGAGGACCCCTGATTTAGTGCAATATAAAAAATGCAAATAATTTTTCTGCGGACCACCAAAATTTCCTCACGGACCACCAGTGGTCCATGGACCACCAGTTGGTGACCACTGATCTAAAGGTCATTTGGATTTCTGTATCTGCATCAGAACAGGGAGTCTTATTTTTAATCTTCTCAGATTCTGAACTAAACTGATTGCCCGTTTGCCGAAGAGCAATATGTCAAAAACTCAAAGAATGACGTGGGTGCCCAATTCCTGAGATGCTGCATTCTCTTCAAGGAACTCTTGAGGATGGGAATTCATTCATTAGTTACTGATTTGCAGGTATGAAGCCTGGCTCCCCAGCTTTCCCCTAAGGCCAGAAAGTGATCCAATGCTACAATGCCACCATGTTCATTAATCCCAGAATAAAATATGTTTGAAAAAGCTGCTAAGTCACTGATGCTATAGGGGAAGCTCTTCTTCAAAACGAAACAAAAATAAATCATTGAGCAAGATCCCAGGACTTAATTTTGGCAGCACAAAGGCTCCATCTAGACTTGCAATTCACACTCTTGGCCCTCAGCGCTTGAATCTACGGCTCCACCCGGACGTCTGCTTCCTCAGTATGATCGATGAATGCGAATTCCTCCATAAGGAAGCAGCAATGAATCCTCAATGAATGACCCCAATTGGAAGCAGAAATTTCCATTGCTAAGCAAGATGGTCGTTAAGTGAATCGTTCCTGATTTTAATAACATTTTTTGCCACGGCTATTAAGCAATTACCTACAGTTGTTAAGTGAATCATGCGGTCATTAAATGAATCCGACCTCTTCCAGTGACTTTGCTAGTCAAAAGCCAACTGGGAAGATTGCAAATGGGGATCAAATGTCCCTGGTCAACTGCAATTGTCATAAATCCTTACCAGTTGCCAAACATCCTAATTTTGATCCGGCAACTGTGGGGAGGCTATGATGGTCAGAAATACGAGGACTGGTTGTAAATGACTTTTTTCAATGCTGTTGTAACTCCAAACAGTTGCTAAATGAATGATTGTAAGTGGTGAACTATCTAAACTAACCTGCATCATCAGTTCTGTACATCAATTCACTGGAATCCCATTTCCCTCGACTTGTTTCACTTTATGTGCTGGTTAAAAATAAGGAGGAAGAAATGGTTGGATTAAATACACAGTTCCTGCTCTTACTTCACTTCATTAAAGTCTCCACTTAAATGAAAATCGAAGTACTCAGGTCAGCTTCAAAATCCCCTTCAGAGCTTTTTAAAACTTCCCATAAATATATCAAAAGTTGCATTTATATTCCCACGTATAGTAATATTGGCCCTTTCAAGTGAAATTAAGGGATTTCAAAGCCAAAAGAACATCCAGATCCTTAGATAGCTGGCAATGACTTATTACACCTTGTGGAGGTGAACATCCTGCCCGTGAGTGATTTTTGAGGGAGGGCATTTTTTCCAGTAAGAAAAGTGATTCAACTAAGACTATCATACATCTCCCAATTGTCCTCCAATTTAAATTAAAAGAAAATACAAAGCAAAAGTAGTCATGGCTGTCTTAATGAGTATGCTGTGGCTATTTCAATTAAAAAGCAAGAGGAGGAGGATATGTTGAAAAAAAATGCAAATTACTTTTTGGAAGAAAAAGATATAACGTCTAAAAACAGCATCATGCTTTGGACAACAAAGATTTTGCTTCCCGAACACTTTTGGAAGTGTTTTATAGATTTTTGGATGCTAATAACCTATCACATTTTGTAGAAATCTTCTGTTTCTACACAATGGCAATGCAAACCATTAGATAATACCTGTTGGCTATGCTGCACATGTGAAAGAAACATGAAAACATGAAACTGTTGCTGGAGCACATCCAGTACACAAAGTACAACTGGAACATTTGTGTAAATCTAAAAGTAGTAGCTGTGTTGCTTGGAATGTGGCTCAGATATACCTGGTACTATTGTTATATATGCAAATGGACAACTGTGCAAGAGAATATAATTACATTAAAAAGAAATGACCATTCTGAAAGAGTTTGGTTCCAGGACAGCAAAATGATACACAAATCACTTGTTGACCCAAGAAAGATACTTTTGCGTCCACTTCACATGAAAGTGGTGAAAAATGATGACTGATGAAGAAGTTTGTGAAAGTGATGAACAAGGATGGTGATGATTTTCATTATTTGAGACCGATGTTTACAAGAATAACTCATGCCAACATTAAGGAAGGCATTTGTATTGGTCCACAGATCAGATACATCATCAATAACAAGCAGTTTGAAGATCTGTTAGTGGGGCCAGAGAAGAATGGAAAGCATTCAAAGACATGATTGAGAATTTTCTTGGCAACCACGAAGCTCCAAATTATATTCAGTTGGCTGACAAACTTCTCACAGCATTCAAGACCATGAAGTGCAACACGTCACTGAAGAGTCATTTTCGGCAATTACACTTGGACTTCCTTCCTGAAAATCTAGATGCAGTCAGTGATGAACATGATGAAAGTTTTCACCAGGACATTGTCACAATGGAAAACTGGCATCAGAGCAGCTGGAATCCATCATTGCAGGATAACTATTGTTGGACACTGAAGTGAGACACATTGGACACTGAGTACAAATGAAAATCAGCAAGAAAACATTTTTGGCTCTGTTGATCTCTTGCATCATTATGAGATTAAATATATTACAGCCATTAAAAGTTAATTTTACATTTCTCAAGATTCCTATGTGGTACAGTCATTCTGAAATTCTATTTGTATTCTGTTTGAAGGGGTTTATCATAATCACCAAAAGTTTTTCAGGAAGTAAAACTTTCAAACAATTGGCTGTACAATGTTGGGTAACGCATATCACCATTGCCTTTTTCTCTACTGCTTGTCAATTGTTGCTTTGTCTAATATTGCTCTGCATTGCTTTAGAGGGAACTTAAGTGAATCCCCCACTCACCCCAAGTCCCTGTTTCACCCCTGCTTATTGTGTAAATTGGGAGCAGCAGTTGTAATAAGCCTTTTCTTCATTTTCCTTTCCTTTCTCTTCTCTTTTCCTCTGTAGAACTCCAGTTCCTAGACCGCAATGCTCTTGGAAATATATTTATTTATTAGATATTTTTATCCTGTTTTTATTACTTATGTAAGTAATTCAAGGTGGTAAACATACCTAATACTCTTTCCTCCTCCTCTTTTTTCCACAACAACAAATCGGTGAGGTGAGTTGCGCTGAGAGAGTGACTGCCTCAAAATTACCCAATGGCTTTCATGCCTAACATGGGACTAGAACTCAGAGTCTCCTGGTGATTGGCCCAGAGTCATCTATGGCTTTCATGCCTAAAGTGGGGCTAGAACTCATGGTCTCCTGCTTTCTAGACCAGCACCTTTATTACTATATCAAACCGGCTCTCTCTGAATGAAATGAAGGTGGTGGGCCTGGATAATTAAAGCAGCCCATCCATCTTGTGCAAAGCTTTTGAAACAAGAAATTAAAGCAACCAACAGATTTCTTCTTCTTAAGGGCCCATGTAAACCTTGCAAGGTAGATTAGACTAAGAAACTAGTGTCATGTAGGTCAGTGCTACTGTTATTGTAAAGTTATAGTAACAGACTCTTGCAAGTCTGAATGTGCTTTCCCCTCCCTCATTTTATTTTCATGTGAACTAGCGAGAGGTTTCTCTAGGACTGTTTTTCAAATTATTTTCTTGGCCCTGGTTCAATCCCACTTATCGGAACTAATAGTGCCTCTTATTCCTGTCACTCAACCATTCCCTAGGAACAGAAGGGTGATGGTCCTAATTTTTTTTTTTTACTGCTCCCTATTAGCTGGTATTTCAGACCTGATTTCTATGGTGTCAGACATAATAAGCTGCTATCCGCTCCAGCTGGCATAGTTAGTCCAGTCCTCCATGCACTTGTCCAAACCCTTTTTTAGATTATCCGGATTGGTGGCAGTAATCACATCTGAAAGGAAAGAATTCCACTAATTGTACTGTTACTGTTCTATTCGAAGGGATTCATCTCTGAGCAAAGCAGTGTTCAGAAGCTTTTTATGAAGGGCTTCTTAACACAAGACAGCTGTTGGAAATCACTTTCTCTCTATATCTCTCTCACACACGTATGTTTTTGTGTGTGTGTGTGTGTGTGTGTGTTCCAACAACATTGTGGAGCAATGTTGTTGGAAGGATGCTTATCAAGTTGAGCTTGACTCCTTAGCAACTTCATAGACACATTCATGCCTTTTTCTTGGCACCAGAAATGATTTGCTCTCCCTTCTTCTGAGATATGTATCAACTTCCCAGCCCAAGGCTTCTCATCTAAGTAATAATCAGGTCTGTTCCTTCTTCTCTTAAGCCAGACAAGGTCAGCCAAGTGTTGACACCTGAGGCACTTCATCCTTATACATCTTCAATTCCTAATCAACAGGTCATTGCTAACTGAGTCAACAAACCAATTGGCAAATATGATCTTGAGCTGACCTTGCAATTATGTGTTGCATCTGCATACATCTACATAGTGAAATCAATGCCACCAACTGAGCCAGGCAATACAGATACCAATCTGTCACTTGAGTAATGACAGTTCTAATATTCTAGTTTCCAGACCCTGTAGCCCATTCAACCCCAGAAATGCTGCAAAGGGATGCGGTGGCTCAGTGGCTAAGACACTGAGCTTGTCGATCGAAAGGTCGGCAGTTCAGCGGTTCAAATCCCTAGTGCTGTGTAACAGGGTGAGCTCCCGTTCCTTGTCCCAGCTTCTGCCAACCTAGCAGTTCAAAACCACGTAAAAAATGCAAATAGAAAAATAGGGACCACCTTTGGTGGGAAGGTAACGGTGCTCCGTGCGCCTTTGGCATTTAGTCATGCCAGCCACATGACCACGGAGATGTCTTCAGACAGCGCTGGCCGTTTGGATTTGAAAGAGAGATGAGCACCGCCCCCTAGAATTGGGAACGACTAGCACATATGTGCGAGGGGAACCTTTACCTTTACCTAATATTCTAGTTTCTAGACCGTGTGGCCCAGTCAACCCCAGAAATGCTGCATTTATAAACATGGGATACATCATTGCATTCAAATCTGATACAATGGCTTGAATAAACTGGTCTCATGCCTTTTTATCTTCAAATAAGCTTGGGGAAGAACCATAAAAAGTCCTCCCAGACCTTCTGATGAGTACTTCCTTTTCAGAATTGAATTATTCATGTGGTGGTGCTGAATTATTCAGGGATGGTATTCAATTATTAATGCTGTTGCTTTTACACATGCCCCCTCCTGCCCCCTCTAAACTTTGCTTGTAGCTTAAAAAAAATAGCAATTTTTTTCTGGTAACTCCAATAAATACGGCTCTGAGATAGGGTTCTAGAGTGGCAAATAAATATTTAAATTAAAAATAAAATACACTCATCAAAAGAGCAGCATTTCCAGTGGAACAGCTTGTGGAAAACAAGGCATGTGAGTTGTTAAACAAGAATTGGTACCAACACACCATATTGTGAGCTTTTATGTCTAACTGTGCTTAATGGTTATGCTGCCAAAATAAGCAGCAGGACTCAAAACAGATTATGAGCAGTTGAAGAATTCTTGGAGCTCACCGGATAATCTGTAAACAACAATTGCAGAGGACAAGGCTTGGAGAGCAAGAGCCTTACTTGATGTAAGCATAAAATATGTACAGTATGCCATTTCATTATCAGACATAAATGAAATATTTTGGCATTACTTTAAAAGAATTTTCTCCAAAAAAACTCCAAACAAACCCCAGAGTGATCTCTTGATCTCTCTGTCACAAGCTGAAAACCCTGCTTGCCTTTTCAACATCACCTTCGGCATCGGAAGAAGGGTTGAATGCCTTTCATAGAGCACAATGGAGCAGTTTGCGGCACAAAATCCTTCAAAGAAGAAATTGCATTAACTGAAAGCAAAGCTGGTATGTTTCTCAAGCCAACAGAAGTTGAATGCTCCTGTTCTAGAGCTCCAGGCATGAATTTCATGCCATATACTTATCAAAGCAAGGCGGCTCCATCACTTTGGCTGGAGTTCTTGAGGATGTCCTCATTGCTCTTTCTCTGAAAAACCTCCAAGGTTGGGCACTGGGCCTGCATGAGGAGAGCAAGAATGGTACAACTTGCACCCTTCCATCGGATATGATACAAGCCCATAAAGGTGGTGTTTGTGTCATGGTGTTATTGTGCAAATCCTTTTATTGATTCATTTTATTATTTGTCTGTTAAACAAATCTATGTAGCCACCAAACTCCATAGGTGACTTGCAGGCGGCTTACAAAGTTTTTAAAAATCCATTAGATAATAAAAACCCATAAAGAACCCCACCTCCCATCCCCGTGGCAGCAACAACCCAATCAAATTAATTGATTGTCTCCATCTCCATTTGTGGTCCCCAGGCCTGCTGATAAAACCATATTTTTAGGATCTTTCATAAAGTTGCGGGGGGTGGGGGGGGAGCTATTGTATCTCAGGAAAGGGAATGATAGCAATAGCACTTAGACTTATATACTGCTCCATAGAGCTTTACAGCTGTCTCTAAGTGGTTTACAGAGTCAGCATATTTCCCCCAACAATCTGAGTCCTCATTTTACCAACCTCGGAAGGATGGAAATTTGAGTCAGCCTTGAGTTGGTCAGGATTAAAATCTAGAGTTTTCCTGCAATACTGTATTCTGACTACTGTGACATCACAGCTCATGATGTTCCATAAAGTAGAAGCTACACTGAGAAAGCCCTTTTTCATGGTCCCACTAGATAATAATCCCTAATTGATGTGACTCATAACATATCTTGCTATGTTTTGATGCCATGACAGTTTATTATGAGCACTACTATGTTGAGGCCTTTGAACAATGGTGCTGGAGGAGACTCCTGCGAGTCCCTTGGACTGCAAGGCAATCAAACCTGTCAGACCGGTCAGAGGAGATCAACCCTGACTGTTCTTTAGAAGGCCAGATCCTGAAGATGAAACTCAAATACTTTGACCACCTAATGAGAAGGAAGGACTCACTGGAGAAGAGCCTAATGCTGGGAACAATTGAGGGCAAAAGAAGAAAGGGACAACAGAGAACGAGGTGGTTGGATGGAGTCACTGAAGCAGTAGGCATGAGCTTAAATGGACTCCAAAGGATGGTAGAGGACAGGAAGATTAGGGTTGTCCATGAGGTTGTGATGGGTCAGACACAACTTCGCAACTAACAACAACTATGTTGCCTTTCCATTTTCATTACTGAAGGGACCAATGAATGCTGTGTAATATCTAGTACATAATCAGTCTTTGAATAAATCAGATATGGTTTAGCTGTATTTAGCTAATATTTAAATACACTTCATCTCTCATCCACCATGGAAATCAAGGTGGGTACATGAAGTTTCTAGATTTTTTTTTAACCCCATGTAATGACTAGTTCCTATCCTATTTATTTTCAGTAAGATGACTAGTTTATAGGACATAGAATAATAGAATTGAAAATAATCTTGGAGGTCTTCTGATCCAATCCACTGCTCAAGCAGGACACCTACCATATCAGACAAATGGTTGTCCAGTCTCTTTTTGTTGTGGCTGCTCCAATAATGGAACAGCCACAACATCTGAAGGAAAGCTATTCCATTGGTTGATTGCTCTCACCATTAGGAAATTTCTCCTTAGTTCTAGGTTGCTTCTCTCCTTGGTTAGTTTCCATCCATTGTCTTTCCTTTTGGTTCTTTGGAAAATAGTTTGACCCCCTCATCTTTGTAGGAGCCCCTCAAATATTGGAGCACTGCTATCATGTCACCCCAGTCCTTCTTTTCACTAAACTAGACAATACCCAAGTCCTGTAACCGTTCTTTGTGTATTTTAGCCTCCAGCCCCCTAATCATTCTTATTGCTCTTCTCTGCACTCTCTCTAGAGTCTCAACATCTTTTTTATATTATCATGATCAGAACTGGATGAAGTATTCCAAGTGTGGTCTTATTAAGACTTTGTAAAGTTGTACTAGAACTTCACATGATCTTGATTCTATCCCTTTATTAATGCAGCCTAGGACTGCATTGACTTTTTTTGACTGCTGCCACACACTGTTGGCTCGTTTATGCATCCGCAAACTATGTCCTAAACAATGTGAGCAAATGTCACCTTGGGTTGAAGATAGAAATTAGACTTCAACAAATTTTGGATGCCTATAACATGTTGATTCAGCTATAGCTTTGATATGTAGGCAACTTACCACCTATTTTTCCCTCAACAATTTTTCTTCAAAAGCTCAGTAGAACATATCTTGTTTACAACCCGGATACTTGTAAAAGGGTTGCATTCCTTTTAATATTAGAATTCCGATAATAGTGCCTTCCAAGTGATTCATTTTCTTGTTAAAGCCACAAGAAGCTTTATGGACAATATACCCAAAAGTAAATTCCTGGTACACTATCTCCAAAGTCCTGATAAATAAATCCCCCCATCCCCAGGCCTTTTAAGAGTGTCTCTGTGTCACCTTGAAGACAGTCGGTGATTTGAGATAATAAATTACTTTTGCAACAAATGCCACAATAGATTGTTTTGCCTTTCCAAAATAAACTAGTGGTATTACTGTCAAACCCATTGATATATAACAAACTAATTTTCTTTTTGCTTTAGTACTCACAGGGAAGAAAAATGAACCCAGATAGTGAAGCACTTTCAAAGAATTAACCTCCACACTTTGGCTTGGTCATTCATTGGTCCCTTGAAAAAATAATGCTGAGTGGACATTGATGGAGCTTTGGGTCACATACTTTGTACTTCATAGGAGAAACGATCCTTAAAGCTGATCTATCGAGTAAAAAGGTTAAGTTTGCAGCTTCCTTTCCTTCCTCCAAAACATCTACTAATTAATAGAGCAGCTAACTTCCTAGACTAACAATATGAATTTTTTTTTCCTTCAACCAATTAAAGTCAGCAAGTTGCACATTCACCGAGATTCTAGAAATGGATCAATGTTTCTATGTTTCCTTGTGTCTCTCACACTCAAGGCTAGACAAGAAAAGAGGAAACATGTCTCTGACGCAGCTAGGTTATTAATTTATCTTTCCAATGTTGATAGACAGTCTTTAACATTGATAAGAGGGCAGCAAATCCACTCCTCTTGTTCAGTTGTCAACGTCTATGTAGGAGATGTGTGGTTCAAAAGAATATGGGCATGTAAAAATATTAAACCCTGTCTAAAAATCACAGTAATGAATATAATGAATTCTTCCCAGAATATTAACATTGTTAGGACATTGCAAAAGTGTACGTTTTAATGAAACATTCTTCTGGCACTGTAGAGAAAAGAAAGGTACTCATTCCTTTTCTATACAAAAGCAATGGGATCCAATCAGACCGATACATTATTTTGCGCATGGCCATTCAGCCAACACTGAGTCCATTTAACAGTAGCAATCTACTTCAAAAGACAAAAACAAAGCTGTTAATTTTGGTGGTGCGAAGTAAGGCTCAGGATGCAATGGAACAAAGCTCAGAGAGAGTTGATCTCTCCCATTACTCACCCAGTTCCAAAAGGCCTTTCTCGCCAGCTAAAATTTGAGTATCAGGGTCTCTGAGTGCTCTTCTTCCATGCAACAGAAGCAACAGTGGAGATCAGTCCTTGTTCTTCCATTCCTGCCTTTTAAAGGGACCTTTTTAAATAAAGATGTTCAGCATTCTTTCCAGAACTCTTTCACAAGATCATTGAACATATACTTGGGAAAAAAACCCTCTAGAGTACTACTATTTTATGAGAATGATGAACAGACATTAATAAGGAACTTACTTAGGGCCTAGCTTGCACTTTAGAAAGAGCCTGCAAAGCATTAAAAAGGTGGCTGCCTGTGGAAATCAGCTGGTTTATCAGTTCAGCAGCACAGAGCAAAATGCCATGGACAACTGTGCCCCACTGAGAGGCCATGCACAGCCAATACAGGTAGTCCTCAAGTTACGACCACAATTGAACCCAAAATTTATGTTGCTAAGTGAGAAATTTGTTAAGTGAGTTCTTCCTCATTTTATGACCTTTCTTGCCCCATTTGTTAAGTCAGGGGTGTCAAACTCACATCGTCATGGTGGCATCACATGATGTATTGGGACTTTCCCCCCCTTCGCTAAACCCGGCGTGACACATCTGGCCTGCAGGCCGGGAGTTTGAAAGACCTGTGTTAAGTGAATCACTGCAGTTGTTAAATTAGTAACACTATTGTTAAGTCTGACTTTGCTTGTCAGAAGGTCGCAAAAGGAAATATGATGACTCTGGAACCATCACATATATGAACCCGTTGTCAAGCATCCAAATCTGATTCTAAAACAATCGTAAGTGTGAAAAATGGTCATAAGTCATTTTTTTCAGTGCCGTTCAGGGGTGGATTCTACTTACCTTTACTACCAGTTTGCATTACACCCACACACAGGTCCCTCACCCCCCCAACCCTCCCAAGGCAGCCACATCCTGGCAAACTCCTGCGCCCCCCACCCTTTCGCCACCCATGGCACCAAGCTTAGACCTCGAGTGCCTGGTCTTGCTCCTGCACCATGGTGGCGGCCTACCCACTCTCGCTCCCGTGTCCAGGTGCCTCATCTGCATAGCCCACACTACCGAGCGTCTGCCACAGCAACCCCAGTGCAAGCATCACCGCCCTGGGGCTTCCTTGGCAGGGTGGCCACAGCTGAGCGCAGGTCTTGGCAGGGATGGCTGAGGTGCTGCAGGTGTTGCTGCTGCTGCCACCTGCAGAGGCCCAGGGGCCCCCTGCGGCCAAGCTCAGCCATGGGCAAGGAGCGTTGACTGTTGCTGGGCCAGCCAAGCTGTGTCTGTTGGGGTTGCCCTCAGTGCAGCTGCCCGGGGTCTCACTGCCAGGTGCCAGGCACCTGGAAAGAGTAAACTGGACCTGCGATCGGAGTGGAAAGGAGCGGGGGGGGGGGGAAGGGGAGGCCTCCAGTGACTGTAACCATAGAGTGGGAAGCACACTCCAGAATGGCCGCTGCCCTGGCTGGGGTTTGGAAGCTGCAGAGGCAGAGTTTGGGGGAGAGAAAGAAAGACTTCTGCTTTTGGCTGCATGCAAGGAAAGCAGCAGAAACAGCAGAAGTCTTTCTTTCTCTCCCCCAAACTCTGCCTCTGCAGCTTCCAAACCCCAGCCAGCGCAGCGGCCACTCTGGAGTGTGCTTCCCACTCTATGGTGACAGCTGGAGCTGGACCCTGCAGGGAGAACTGGCCCAGATTGTGGCATCCGCACGGGTGCTAGTGGTGGGCACCGGTGGCATTGGCTACGAGCTCCTCAAGGACCTGGTGCTCATTGGCTTTGCCCACAGCAATGTGGTGAAGCTTGGGAGGTGTGTGAGCAGGGGGTGGGGACATGCACTTGTGCAGCTTGATGCCTTCGGGCCGCTCGTATTCTACACACACACCCTGCAGAAGAGGAGGGGCTTGATGGCAGTGCGCAAAGGGAGCCTCTCTCTGCCGGACTCCCAGCTGTGAGTGCCAGGCTGCCTGGGCCTCCTGCACCCCCGAAATAATAAGACCTCCCCCCGATAATAAGTCCAAAAGGGGTTCAAAAGAAAATAAGACCCTGTCTTATTTTTGGGGAAACACTGTAGGCACCATTTTAACATTTTAAGAACCTCAAGCCAGAAATGCCAGTTCTTTAGTCCTTGCTTGAAATACCCCAGAAATATCCATTTATAAATATTCTCAACTTATAAAGATATGCTTTACTTTTCAATTTTGCACAGTACAAAAATGAACCAGCTGAAAAAAGCAACTCAGCTGCCTCTGAGCCAATCGCAGTATATAGTCTCTATTTATCCATTAGAACATGCTTAAGCTGTTAAGCTTTATGGTTGCAGATTGCGAATTGAATTTGGTTTTGTTGACCACAAAATTTGAAATCAGGAGAGAGCTTTACAATGGTCATTAGGTAGTAGATGCCATGATTTTAAAGTCATAAATCATTTTATTAGAAAGTTTCTGCCTAAGCTTTCTAATAAAATTATTTATCAACAAAGTTCAAAGTAGAATTTTTCTAAAGTCTTATCTAACACTAATACATTGTTTCTATTTTTTACTCCCATTGTGGATTTTAAAATTTATCAGATATTATCAGCATATCTCCTTGTGATAGAATCCCTTACCCTGCTTTCACTGCTAAAATATGTTTAATTAAACACATCGAATCAGTCAAAAATAAAATCTGGAGATGTACTATTCATTTTAAGCAATGTCTGGCAATGTGCTAACTATATTCCTCCTCCCACTGACTTTGTTCTGGAAAAATTTTTGCAGTGATGGTATTGTTAGTGATGATGGCTTGAGATTCTGAACTGTTGTTACAAACCTCTAAATGTAAACCTCTCACAATCTGGTGTTCTCTGGATGCTTTGGACTACAACTCCAATCATCCCTAAGCAACATGCATGCTAGCAGGGACCGCTCTGGAGATAAATCGCATCACATCCAGTGCTTTTAGAGAGCACCCAATGGAGGAAGATTCATTTAAAGCAGGAGGAACAATTTGAAAATTCCCAGATCTAGTTGAGCTGCTGCAACATCAAAGCTGTAATAAATCTTGTCACCTCAAAGCTATAATAAATCTTATCACCACAGATTATGGCTGGGAATATCTGTGGTTTTCTTTTTAATCAAGGCAAAGACATGGGAGAGGTAATAAGTAATTCTGAACTTTTTGGAGGTCAGGGCAATGTGATGGCTCCAACCCTTGTAGAGATGTAATCAGGACTCACGACAGCCAAGCAGGCAAGTCAGCCCTGCAGAAGGAGATTCTGATCCATGGTTCCCAGCATAGCTCACTTGTCTGTCCACAGTCCCCTACTTCAGTATGGAAAAAGGGCAACTTCTCATATGATGAGAAGCCCATTTTCTCTGCCCGGCACCAAGTTCTTCTCACCTCGCTGTGCCACATTAGAGAGAAGCCACTAAGAGATGCCTATCTCCCATCTGATGCAGATCTAAGTGTGATGCTTTCCCCCTCCCCCTCCTCTGAGAGACGCTCCTGAATATAATTGTCATGTTTCTCATGACATCATCATGCTAGTGATACTGTTTAGCCGGTTTGGTGTAGTGCATGGGTGTCAAATTCATGGTCTCACATTGCCGTCATGTGATGTAGCAAAATGCTTTCCCCCTTCGCGGAGCTGGGGTAGGTGTGGCTTGCACATGATGCATCTGGCCTGCGGGCTGCCAGTTGGACACCCCTGTTGTAGTGGTTAAGGCACCGGGCTAGAAAATGGGAGACAGTGAGTTCATATCCCACCTTAGCTATGAAAGCCAATGAAAGATTGATCTTGGGCCCGTCACTCTCTCTCAGCCTAACCCACCTCACAGGGTGGTTGTTGTGGAGAAGGAGGAAGAAGAGGAAGGTGCATCGGATATGTTCGCCGCCTTAAGTTATTTGTCAAATAATAAAGGCCGGATACAAATAAATAAAGAATTCTTTCTCCAGTCAAGCAAATCTCCTGCTCCCAGGTTTCTATGTAATACAGATAATATAGATCAGTGATGGCTAACCTTTTCCGGACTGAGTGCCCAAGGAATGTGTTTGTGCGCGTGAACGCATGCACGTGCCCCCCGGAACCCGCAAAATGCAATGTGCCCCACCCCCATGCATGCCCGTGCAGGGCCCCCTCACACGCCCCGCCTGTGCATCCACATGCACCCCCCGCACGCCCACACCCCCGTTCATGCACACCCCGCACATGCGTGCACACCCCCTGCATGCATGCATGCCCCCACTCCTGCATGCCCCCCTCCCCCCGCACATGCACGGCAGAGACCTGAAGACCAGCTTGCCGATGGGAGGCGTGCGCACATGCTCAGCAGAGCTGAACTCAGGTGACAGCTCGCGTGCCATCAGAGAGGGCTCTGTGTGCCACCTCTGGCACATGTGCCATAGGTTCACCATCACTGATATAGATAGTCCTTGACTTACAAGCACAAGTGGGGCCAGATTTTGCATTCTAAGCAAGGTGGTTGTTAAGTGAGTCACACCTGATTTTGCAACTTTTTTTCTTTTGCCATGGTTTTTTTTTTGGAAATTTTTTTGAAATTATTTTTTAAAACATAAACATAAAATACATTTTTTAAGAATGGAGCATTGATCAGGTCATAAATAAGTACAATCGCTTACCCCTCTTTGTCAAGCCCTTTCTCACATCTCCACCATTACATCTTTTAAAATAAAAACAAAAACAAAAATTTTGTACCACTATTATAATATCTTAATCTAAATATTTACCATCTATTATATCACCACAAGTCTTAATTTCCAAATAACACAACTCAGGATTTAGTTACAATTATTTGCCCTCGATTCTATCTAAATGCCCATCCTATGACCCACTTTTGCCATGGTTGATAAACAAATCTGGCTTCCCCCATTGACTTTGCTTGTTGGAAGCCAACTGAGAAGGATGCAAATGGTGACTGTGTGGTCATGGGATGCTGGAACCATTATAAATATCTAATATGTTGATATGGCCAAATGCCCAAATTTTAATCATGTGACCATAGGGATTCTGTGAGAGCTGTAAGTGTGTGGACAAGTTGTAAGTCACTTTTTCAGGGCCATTGTAATTTCAAATGGACACTAAATTAATGGCTGTAAGTCGAGGGCTACCTGCAATCCAGGAGTCCAGAAGTGTTATGGTGCTTGTGAAGCACAAATAAGATACCAGGATCCTCTGTAACATCATCCACTTTAAGAAGACAAGTTCTTTCTTCTCTATTTCCTTTTTTGTATTTACAGGTGTTTAAAAACAAATGTCTTCAATGGCTAAGTAATCACACAAAGGAAGTCAGGTTAGCCACAATGGATTAAACCTCATAATGCATTTGCTGAACTGTGATGACAGCTACAGCTGAATAAGTGTGATAACATCTCCTATAAGCTTTACAAAATGGGACGCAAGGAAAAGGGCATTTAAAGCCAGGCTTAAGACTGTCCAAGTTAAGGGAGGCTAAAGTTTCAACGGCAGGAGAGAATACTGCAGAAAATGAAAGAAGCTTAAATGATTGCCATGCCAGCTGATATGTGCAAAAACAGCTGTTCCTTTGAATAAGATCAAGACAATCCATTATACAGACATTGCAAAATGATGGAGCTATAGTTTTCAATGGTGACAATTATTTTTGGGCCAGTTTGGATCTATAACATTAAAAGCAATACACACACAGAGTAACGCACCCACATGTGCACATCCCCTTGTACATGAATGTAGAGATTAGAATACACCAAAAAAAAAACCACCTTGATTTTTAAAAAGAGCAAGCAACACTATTTTTAAGTGTAAAATTCCGCCCCGAATCTCATCTCAGCATCTGTTTTTGCATTCGGGTTGAAAAAAAAATGGCTTCCTGGGCATATGAGTCCCTGACATCACAAGTTTTCTTCCACGGGCACAAAAAAACCCTCGATTTTTAAAAACAGCAAGCAGCACCATTTATTAACATAAAATTATACCCTGAATCTCATCTCACTATCCAGTTTTGCATTCAGGTTGAAAAATAAATTTGGACACACAAGTCTCTTACCAAGTCCCATCACGGGTTTTCTTTCCCGAGCACCAAAAAAAAGGCCATGAGCCCAGTGAAGCCAAAGAAGATGACCAAACAGGGGAAGAAGAAATCATGAGTGGCACACCAAGTCATAGATTTCTCTGCCCCCCCAGCTGTGAAGGGGAGGGAACTCCAACTGAGGATGATCCCCAGCTGACCCTCTATGAGAGCAGCCACGAGGGGAAAGATGACCCAATGGTAAGTGAAACCATCACCCCGTGTTGGCCCAAGTGGAGATCGTAGTGCCCCATTCGGGGGTGAAGGGAGTTGTAAAAGCTCTAATAGACTCAGGGTGCACCCAATGCTTAGTCAGCCTGCAGACAGTTCAGAAGCTGGGGTTGTGAGTAAAGCCTGCCCTTGGCTTCCAAATTAGGAAACTGTTGCTCAACTGGTCTAACATAAACAAATCTGTTACTGAAACACCTTTGTGCTTAAAAATATAAAAAACCAACACATTTGGTATGCATTTGTTTTGTTTTGTTTTTGAGGCAACTCTGTTGAAGCCTTCTGGCATAAAAAGGAATTAAAATTGCAAGCTGGAGATTTAAAGAATAATGCAAAACCCTAATGTAAGCAATTAATAAAACTTAGCAGTTATATTTTCATCAGGGTTGTTTATGATAGGCTAAATTTTGTGGGAAATTGACTTCCAGTTTTAAACTTTCTACCTGTCAGAGAATTATAGAATTTTTTTTTGTAAAGTTGTTTTTATTTTTTAAACACACAAAGAAACATACAATACATCTTTTTTGAACAGGATATTGGCCCGGTCTTAGATTTGTACAGATTTTTGTTCATCTTTAACACAATTTTATATGTTCAATTTTTCTCATAGCATTTATTCTCTCTAATTTTAAGAAGCCAATATTACCCTTAGAGAATTATAGAATTGTAGAGTGTGAAGAAACCAAAAGGATCATCTAGTCTAACCCTCTGCAATGTGCTGAGAAAACATTTAAATGATCCATGAGAGCTGCCTGTTCCTAAACACTTTTCTTCTTAAAAACTTCCAGAGATGGAGAATCCACAACTTCCTTAGGCAGACTGTTCTTACTATGGCAGAGATCTTGCCATCAGAAATGTAGCTAAGTCTTGCTAGCTAAGCAACTTAGGCCTATAAAATAATTATTCCTCTCTATTCCACAGGGAGGACCACATGGGTAACAGTGGATACAATTCTGGATACTCTTAGTTAGAGAGATTTCAGAGAAAGGTAACAAACATAATTCAAGTGCTATTCCAAAGATGTGGCTTTTAAGGGTAGCAGAGGTGGTATTCAGCCGGTTTGGACCAGTTCAGGTGAATCGGTAGCAGAAATCGCAGGTGGGCCCGCCCCCCGGCCCCGGCTCTATGCTGTCCTATTTAGACACATTTTGAGGCCAGGCACATGCATGGAAGGCACACGTGCAAGCAAAGCACACACGTGGAAGGCCGGGCACATACACTCACATTTTCGATGCTCACATTTTCGGTGCTGGGCGAACCAGTAGGTAAATTATGTGAATCCCACTTCTGAAGGGTAGGCTAAAGGAACATGGGATGCTCAGTCTGAAGAAAACAAGATCTAGAGAAGATATGATCACCTTGTACAAGTCAATATAGGGAAACTACAGGAAAGATAGCCATAAACTATTTCCCTATGGCCAGGAAAATTATCAGAATTAATTGTATCCAGTGCTACACATGTGGTTCCCCCTGTGGGATAGAGGAGAATGAAAACTTTATAGATTTTCTAGAAAATGGATACATGAGATTGCTCGTGGGACAGAATTTTGCTTAGCTGCACTATACTAACTCCATTTTTTCTTTAAACAAGAAAGTCACTTATTCTTAGGCAGAAGATTAAGGTATCCCTGCAAGTGCCAGGATATGGCTAACATAGAAACCTTATGTTGCTTCCTTCTACTACAGTTAGAATAATCTCATGAAAGCCAAATACTATAACTGTAAATAGGAGCTACTACTTTCTTAGTAGCATAGGAATGAATGACATTGTCTAGATTAAGCTTGCAATAGCCAGTACAAATTATTTTTCTGTATAACTGTGCTTGACCATGTGCTCAGAGTCTTAGTGAAGGAAATGTCCAATGTGTTTTTTGGACGTTCGACCAGACTCTTCATAAAGACTTCACAAATTGTATCCTGAGGAAACAGAGGATAGGCATAAAATCTTGTCAACTGAGGCAACTGAGAAGGGAGAAGAGTGTTGAGGGAACTCAGAATGTTTAACCCTAACCCTAACAATCTTTGATGCAGGTTGCTTCCATTGCAACCCAGAACTGTCTCACATGGCTGTCAGCTTCTTTTCAGTGACTGCACACAAGGGCTTTTCTAATAGTGTTTTTTCAAACTATGAAGTGCTCCCATCTGATATAGTTCTCATTTTTTCCCTCCAGGTGATGGTCTGAAACATCCCCTTACCTTCCACCCTGCCCAGTTCCCTTTCTTATTATTATATTTGTTTCAGTTCTTAGCCCTCCGGTGTTAACAAAAGCCAATTGATTTCAGTGGGCCATGCCTGCCCAAAGGTCTATTTTTATTTTTCAGCACAGTATCTGGCACAGCTACTGTTTTCCTACTGAAAACTAAGTATTTAGTCATAGAGCTGAATTTGAGACGACTGATTAAAACCAATCATTTGTACCTTTGTGATTATCTGAAATTAAAGAACAGCACAACCCAATCTGTCTTTTAACACATCATGCAGTATATGGCTTCAGATTCAAAAGGGATGCAGAGAAAGAAATTTGGAGTTTGGAGTTTGTTGGAAATCCTTGCTGCTTCAGCTTTTTTTTTTTTTGATCTTGCAACCAGAGGTGAAATCCAGCAGGTTCTGACAGGTTCTGGAGAACTGGTAGCGGAATTTTTGGGCAGTTCAGAGAACTGGCAAATACCACCTCTGGCTGGCCCCAGAGTGGGGTGGGAATGGAGATTTTGCAATATCCTTCCCCTGGAATGGGGAGGGAATGGGGATTTTGCAGTATCCTTCCCCTGGTGTGGGGTGGGAATGGAGATTTTGCAGAATCCTTCCCCTGCCATGCCCATCAAGCCACACCATGCCCACCAAGCCACGCCCACAGAACCGGTAGTAAAAACATTTGGATTTCACCACTGTCTTGCAACCTATCTTCTAGTGGGCACCTCTTTAGTCTGGCCCTGTTCATGCAGTGGGTCAGCAAGCCATGGTTTTCTGAATTGTCCCGGTTTTCTGGCGTCACGTCACGACAAATCATGCATAACCTCAACGGCTGAGTTCATGCAAGACATTAGGATCAAATGGAATTGCACCTACTTTGTATTTCAGTGATCCCACGATGTAAACATAGCTGAGTTCGGATTCACCTTTGATAGGGAATACATTCAAAGAAACATAAGGGACTTCCTTCTGAATTAATATGTAGGGCATAGAGTCCCACCGTTGGAATATAAATCAGGTTTGTGCCTCAATTAATTGCTCTTGGATGTTCTGCTTTGTAAGCTGAGGAGGAAGTGCCATGTATGCTTTGGGGATTAGAGACCATCCATTTTTTAATTAGTAAGCTATCAAAATGGTAGATATAGTCCATCTTTCCTTAAACTCTCAGAACAGAGTGATATGGATGTTATATTAGGTCATGTCTCCATGTAGAATGCTTAACACAACTTCCAGCCCTCCCTTTGGAAGAACAAAATTCTCCGTTTTTACCCAGCTTATATCTTTGTAGTGTTTTCTATTACTGCACATCATGTATCCTTTATCATAAGCAGGTCATTGCCACCCAGTAACTACACAGCTAATTACTGTTGACTTTTGCACTATAAATAGCAGTTTGGATCTTAATGAGATGCCAAGTTTTCTTTTTTCTTTGATATTTTTTCAAGTCTTGAAAAAAAAAAACCCACTTGGAATTTATTGGTATAAACTACAAATGGGCATTACAAAACAATCTCTTAAATAAATTCACACAAAGGAAAAAGTGGGGGGGGGGAGGAACTCTACAGTGAAGTGAACATTAATGGGGAAAATTATATCCAACATATTCTTCATGCCAATAAATGTTTACCTTAAAAAGAGGAAACTCCATAAATTTGATTCCAAAAATGCAAAGGAAAATTACATTTGGAATCTTTTGAGATAGGGCATTCCCCCCCCCCTTACAATATTTACAAATGAAAAAAGAGAGCCAAAGATTTTCCTTTTAAATATGTTAAATATGTTTAGTCATCTTATAGCAGAGTTCCCCAATTTTTCTGGCTTTGCAGACTGGCCGGGGGTGGGGAGGAGGGGCGCTTATTCTGTGCGAGTGGCAGGCAAGTATGCGTGCAGGCGCAGCTCCATTCGCGCAAGTGGCAGGCACACCCACCCACCGCTCGGGCAAATGGAGTGCTCACACATGCTTCTCTGCTACTCGTGCAAGTAGCACACATAGTTGCTTACCCACCACTTCTGTGGCTCAGTTCTGATTGCTCAAGGTCCGGTACTGAGCCACAGCCCAGGGGTTGGGGATCCCTGCCTTACAGCGCAACCTGTGCATACACAGTACATACTAAAGATCAGCATGAAATTCTCATGGTGCTGAAGTCAGTGACAAAACGTCCAGTGACATCAATACATTGGCCAAATTAATACCCTATCTGAGTGACAAAACCCAAATAGGCCTTAATTACTTTGATTTGACAGTTCCATTTTTATTTCTATGACCAGGTTGACATTAAAAAAAACCCCACAAGAATATGGGGAACTGCTCAAGGTATACTAGCTGCATCTCTGAGTGCTATGGCTTAATTCAAATGTTATTAAGGGTCAAAGTAGGCTGATTCATGCCTTGTACTGGCAGCATTGTGTTGTTTATTAACAGATTCCTGGAGTCCACGTGGTGGAGGTTATTCTTGAAAAATGTTCAGAAATTGCAGCTAGCTTCAAAATGGAGTAGACAGATGAGATGTGTGTTTTATTTAAAACTATAATCCAAAAACTGCATTGAATTCCAATTGAGCTCTGAGCACAAATCCTTCCCTATAAAGTAAGGTGACCAGACGTCCCGCTTTTGGTGGGACAGTCCCGATTTTTAGCAATTTGTCCCGCGTCCTGCGGCGTTTCAAAAAAGTCCCGATTTTTCATTCTGCCCCCTGAGTCCCGCTGCCTCTTGAGCCCCAGCTGATGGCTAGAAGAAAAAAAAACTCTTTAAACTCTTGCCCGGGGCTTCAAAGGGCCGCCCTACAGGCAATCAGTATAAAGAGTTCCTGAAGCAGTTTTTTTTCCCCCTAGCTAAGCTGCAGAAACGAAACCGAAACCAGGATCTTTGGTGCAACGTGACAAAATGAGGCAGAGAGAGATTTATTTTTATTTTTATTTTTCCTCCCCAAAAAAGGTAGGTGAAAAACTGCAAACAATGGGAAATTTAGGAGGAGAGTTCAAGATTTTAAAACACAAAAGAAAAAAAAGCTGTATTTAACTAGGGAATTATAATAATTGATTAATTATACTATTAATTGTATATTGTGTTGAAAGCAGAAATGGTTAAGTTGTGGTTCAGAGGAATATAGGGGGGAAATTATTTGGTTTATTATTATTGGTAAATATAATTAATTGATTTGTAAGAAATTGGATTGCATGGAAATAATTGGAATATTCATGTTCATATTGATTAATATACAAAAAAGATAGTTTTATAACTAATTGATTTATATTAAAATGTTGAATTTGTATTAAACAACTGTATTACAGAATTACATAATTAAACAATGTGAGGATGGATATAAAAATAGATGACAATGGAAAGGGGTATAATATAGAATAGAAGGGAAAAATTGAATTTGATTAAGATTAGAGATGAGGATGAAGGGTAATATTGGTTTTTTTAAAAAAATAGATGAGGAATAAATATGGCAAAAAGGAAATATAGAAATTGTAAATTTAATTGAAGTGACTAAACACTGTTTAAATTTGTGAACCGGCCAAATACTCTGTTCAAAGAAAATAAATTGTATGTTTGTATGTGTGTTTCTAATTACTGCTATTTATTCATATTTGTTCTCTTTTATTCTTTAAAGTTTAACCATTCATTCTTTATCTTAATATCTTTATATTTGTTTGGGGTTGGCTTTCTTCCCTTTCATCTTTTTTATTGTACAGCAATCTTTCTCCTCAAACCTACCACCTCTCTCTTTTCTTTCCTTCTTACTTTCTCTTCCCCCCCTCTTCTTCTCCTCCCTACTTCCTCTTCCTTTCTCCTTCTCCTTCTCCTCCTCTCTTCCCCTCTTACCCTCCCTCCTACTCTAATTTCCCTTCCCTTCCTTCACCCCTCTCTATTACTGTATCCTTTTATGAATATGGACTACTCAGAGGGCTGAAAAAGTTATTTTTGACTGGTCCTCACACTTTTGACCAGTCCTCGAACTTACGACTGTCCTCACATTTTACATTTTTGCCCTATCTTGTCATCATGGTGAAGAGAAGCAGTTGTGAAATGAGTGACATGGTTGTTAAGAATGCTGCACGGGCATAAATGTGAGGATGGTCATAAGTGTGAGGACCAGTCAAAAGTGCGAGGACCTGTCAGAAATGACTTTTTTCAGCCCTCTGGTTAGTCCTTTTGTGCATATGGACTACTCAGAGGGCTGAAAAAGTTATTTTTGACTGGTCCTCGCACTTTTGACCAGTCCTCGAACTTACGACTGTCCTCACATTTTACGTTTTTGCCCTATCTTGTCATCATGGTGAAGAGAAGCAGTTGTGAAATGAGTGACATGGTTGTTAAGAATGCTGCACGGGCATAAATGTGAGGATGGTCATAAGTATGAGGACCAGTCAAAAGTGCGAGGACCTGTCAGAAATGACTTTTTTCAGCCCTCTGGTTAGTCCTTTTGTGCATATGGACTACTCAGAGGGCTGAAAAAGTTATTTTTGACTGGTCCTCGCACTTTTGACCAGTCCTCGAACTTACGACTGTCCTCACATTTTACATTTTTGCCCTATCTTGTCATCATGGTGAAGAGAAGCAGTTGTGAAATGAGTGACATGGTTGTTAAGAATGCTGCACGGGCATAAATGTGAGGATGGTCATAAGTGTGAGGACCAGTCAAAAGTGTGAGGACCTGTCAGAAATGACTTTCCAGCCCTCTGAGTAGTCCCTATACACATAGCCATGGCCACCCGGTCACATGACCAGCTAGCCACGCCCACCCAGTCACATGGCCTCCAAGCCACGCCCACACAATAAGCCACGCCCACAATGGTGTCCCTCTTACCAATGTTAAAATCTGTTCACCTTTCCCTATACACATAGCCATGGCCACCCGGTCACATGACCAGCTAGCCACGCCCACCCAGTCACATGACCAGCTAGCCATGCCCACAAAATAAGCCACGCCCACAATGTCCCTCTTTACCAGTGTTAAAATCTGGTCACCTTACTATAAAGGCCTAAATGAGACCTAAACTCAGGGGTGAAATCCAGCAGGTTCTGACAGGTTCTGGAGAACCGGTAGTGGAAATTTTGAGTAGTTCGGAGAACCGGCAAATACCACCTCTGGCTGGACCCAGAGTGGGGTGGGAATGGAGATTTTGCAATATCCTTCTCCCAGGAGTGAGGAGGGAATGGGGATTTTGCAGTATCCTTCCCCTGCCCCACCCACCAAGCCACACCACGCCCACCAAGCCACACCCACAGAACCGGTAGTAAAAAAAATTGGATTTAACCACTGCCTAAACTCTAAGGTATTTGGATACGGGTTAAAAAATTACCCTTTTAGAAGTATAACTGAATAATTCCTCTGAACATTGATAATTAAAAGATTATATTATGCAGATAAAACAAACTACAAAAGACAAGGATATTAAAAAAGAAAAGGGTGCAGAAAAAGAAAAAAGAAAATAAATAAGGTCACCTCCCTCTTCTTCCCAGAAAATATAAATAACTTTAACAATTTATTATTATCTCTTAAAGTGTACAAAACACTTTCCCATATCCCACCCTTTTATTTATAAACAGGTCTTTAAAATCTTGCCACTCCGTCCAAATTAGCAAAAGTCCTTTAAGGACTGTCAGAAATAACAACATACCTATTACAAATTAAATCTAATAAACCTGCTTAAAATCCTTCATTGTAAATTTGTATCTCCTTTTCTATCTTTAAAGAAAGCCCACAAACCTCATCATTCAAATCTATCAATAAAAATCTAATAAAATTACCAGAAATAACAGCATTATTTTAACACTATTTTAGCCTTCATCAAATAAACTTAAAATCCAATAAAGAACTCTGATTCCCATATGTCTTTTCTTGTAGATAAACAAGACCTTTAAAACATTGTCATCTGCTCCTAGTCATATTAGTAATTAAAAGAAACCAGAGAAAACATCCCATCTATTTTAACCTTGATCAAAAAAACCAACTTTGCATTCTTTCCCCTTTCTCTCAAGAATCTGTAATCCCTTCAATTATTGTCATAAGGTCTGTTTTCTTTCCCTGTTTTCTTTGTCTCTTCTCATGAAATCATTGACAATTTTTTTTAAAAAAAATTGTAAATCTACTATAAAAAGTTATCTATGTTACTCTTCTGTTTAGTATTTGTATGTATTTTACAATCTGTTCCATTTATACATCTTTTTCCATCTCCTTCTTACAGCTTATATTTTGAAAATCCACATTTATATCAATTTCAATATTTTCCAATGAAACCTGTTCTCTTCCATGGCACCATTTATTTAATCTATTTATAATTGCAAGATTTCTCATTTCTCTGGAGACATTTTGGCAGTCTGGATCCCGTATCCAGACATTATTTTCATCATACTCTCTTCCAGAGAGGTCAGTTTTCCATATGGTGCTCACTGGCTGTCTCCAGTGGTGGGATTCATTTTTTTTTACTACCGGTTCTGTGGGCAGGGCTTGGTGGGTGTGACAGGAGAAGGATACTGTTCCCTACTCCATTCCTTTCCCACTCCAGGGGAAGGTTACTGCAAAATCCTCATTTCCTCCTGATCAACTGGGACTCAGGAGGCAGAGAATAGACGGGGGCAGGGTCAGTCAGAAGTGGTATTTACCGGTTCTCCAAACTACTCAAAATTTCTACTGGTTCTCCAGAACTGGTCAGAACCTGCTGAATACCACCTCTGCCTGTCTCAGAAAAATTCCTCTGAATGTTGAAACCTTTTCTTTTTGAGGCCTTTCAGTCTGCTCTTCTAAATTCGTCCATTGTTTACCCAGGCCACACCTCCCTCACTGATGCATTCTAAGTTGTGGATATTACTTGCCATCTTCTTCTCTATTTCCTGGCTACAAAGGTGAAAAAGCCTTGAACCAAGAAAACTGCAGGGACTAATCCAGATAATCACCAGAAGTCAAAACTGACTTCACAGGCACAAAAATAATAATATAAAAACAAAATAATAATAATAATAATAATAATAATAATAATAATAATAATAATAATAATAATAATAATAATAGCAACCAAAGCAGGCAAGATCATAGAAGAGGATGGAATAGAACTAGAGAATGAAGAAATGATAAAGGCAGTAAAATCAGAAGAAGGCTACAAGTACTTGGGGATTTTAGAAGCCTCTGACTTAATGCATAATAAAGTCAAGGAATTAACTTCAGCCAAGTACATTCGGTGAATTCGTAAGATATTAATGTCCAAATTGAGTGGAGGAAACATCATAAAAGCCATAAATACCTGGGCTATACCTGTGATTAGATACTCTGCAGGAATAATTGACTGGACCCAGATGGAGTTAGACAATTTGGACAGAAAAACAAGGAAGTTTATGACAATGAATCATGCCTTGCACCCTAAAAGTGATGTTGACCGATTATATTTACCAAAAGCAGAGGGTGGTCGAGGACTCCTACAAGTAAAGCAGACTGTGGAAGAAGAAAAATGCAGCTTGAATGATTACATCCAGAAAAGTGAAGAACCAATGATTAAGAAAGTAAATAAAGGAGGCCTTTTAAAGACAACTAAAACAAAAGCAGAATATAAGAAAGAAGTAATTGAGCAGCGAGCTGAAAATTGGAAACACAAAGCTCTGCATGGCCAATACTTGAAAAGTATTGAAGGCAAAGCTGACCAGAAACTAACTTGGAACTGGTTAAGATCAGGAGTACTGAAAAAAGAAACAGAAAGCCTTATTTTGGCGGCTCAAGAACAAGCCCTAGCCACAAACTGCATGAAGGCAAAAATTCAACATGTTACCACCAACAGCAAATGCCGCCTCTGCAATGAGAAAGATGAGACAGTCGACCACCTGATCAGTGGGTGCAGCAAAATTTCACAAACTGACTACCTACAATGCCATGACCGTGTTGCTAAGATCATTCACTGGAAATTGTGCCAGAAGTTTGGATTTGAGTACAGCAAAAACCAATGGGAACGTTGAGAAAGTTTTAGAGAATGAGAAACTCAAGATCTTGTGGGACTTTAGGATTCAGACTGACAGGCACTTGGTCCACAACACACCTGACATAACAATAGTTGAAAAGAAAAAAGTATGGTTCATTGACATTGCAATACCTGGTGATGCACGGATTGAAGATAAGCAGCAAGAAAAAATCACAAAGTACCGGGCTTTGCAAATTGAAGTTGAGCGACTGTGGAAAAAGAAATCGTGTGTTGTCCCGATTGTAATTGGAGCCCTTGGAGCAATACCCAAAGGGCTACCCCGCTATTTAGAAATTCTAAATTTGCCGGACTTGAACATTTTGACTCTACAAAAAACCACCTTACTCGGAACAGCTTACATCCTCTGACGATACCTTAACAGTTCCTAGGTCCTTGGTTAGGACTCGAGCTGCTGAACTATTAACCAGCCTCAAAGGCTGTGAATCTCACTAAAGATTAAATAATAATAATAATAATAATAATAATAATAATAATAATAATAATAATAATAATTTGCCATACTTGCCATTATTTGACATTGCCATACCTGGTGACAGCAGAATTGATGAGAAACAACGTGAAAAAGTCACCAGATATCAGGACTTGAGAATCGAACCGCAGAGATTCTGGCATAAACCAGTGCAGGTGGTTCCAGTGGTACTCGGCATACTGGGTGCTGTGCCTAAAGACCTAGGCAAGCACTTAAAAACAATTGGCGCTGACAAGATCACCATTGGTCAGCTGCAGAAGGCCACCTTACTGGGATCTGCTCGCATAATCCGCTGATACATCACACAGTCCTAAACGCTTGGGAAGTGTTTGACTAGTGATTTGGGATACGAAATCCAGCATGGTCATCTCATTTGCTGTGTATACTGTTTAAATAATAATAATAATAATAATAATAATAATAATAATAATAATAATATAAATATAAATATAAAAAATAAACAATCCTTAAGGAGAATTAGGACATCATTGCTAGGCCAGTTTCCATACAGACTGTCCATCCAAATATATAAGATAATAGATTTTCCATTGGTGACTTTCCAATGTGAATTTTCCATTAATGGATCTTGCATTTACTATGCCCAGCCTCATCTCTTTTTCTAGGATTGTTTGGGTTGTGGGAAAAGCAATGGTAAACTCCTGATTAGACAATCCCTAATTATGACTTTGATTAATTCAGGCAGGCTACATGTTGTAAACCAGATAGAATTCTGTTTGATGGTAAGATGGACAGGCTTGTAACTATGTGTGACTATACGTGAGGATGACAATAGATTTTGTTTACTAATCTCCTTGCTCCACAGAGCCCCTCGGGCTGCCTCAGGTGTTGCAATGACCCATTAAAACTGCATCTTTAAGAAGCTTGCATGCATTTGTTTTTCCTCCCCAAAGTTTTTCAGCTTTGGGTTTTCTTACTTTCAAACAAAAATGACAAGTCCTGGTTATAGAACGTTTGCATTTTGAGTTCTGCTGTTTGTTTGAAAGGTTGTTACATACATGCCTTTTCCAAAGTTTGTTTTAGGAATTGCACGTGATATACCTGTTCTTGTATCCCTGGATTGGCTAAATGATTGGCCCAGACTAATCCAGTACTGTAGGTTTCTTTGAGTGTAAATTTGTTCCTGAGTCTCTGTAGCCCCATGTCAAGCAACCTAACCACTGCATCACATCAGCTCTTTTAGGAATTTTTAATAGTACAATTTCTTCAGTCTAATCCACTCCACTCCAAACTCTTTCTTGCCTGGGGTAAAGGAGAGATTGGGGGAGGGGGAGAGATATGTATTGTTTACATACACAAACATACACTAACACAAAATTATATATTTTATTCAAAGGAGGAAAATGTTTCAAAGAATTTCAACACTACTTCAATATTTCACAAAAGTGCTAAATATGTCGCTGTGTTAGTGATATGGCTGTTGCTAAATATGTGTTTAATACATCATTTGTCAGTGTGCTCATTTAGACTCAACATGCATATATCCTCATTGTGTACATTCCTCACGATTCATTAACCTTTCATCTTTCAGTACTTGCTTTCTTCCATATAGGCTCCATAAATTCAACTTATATTTTCTCCAAATAAGCAAACAAAATTGCATCTGAAGGGGGGAAAGGTGTTCCTGTTGTCTCCTCTTTAACTCTGCTTGGTATTTTTGGAAAGTAGGACTATATAGAGCATTGCATTGCAATTCACCTGGGAAGCTTGAATTACGCTGGTTTATGTTCGGCTACCAGCTAGAGATTGATGTAAACACAAGCTGCTTTTTTTAATGCCTCTGCATCCCCTGGCAGACAGGCACAAAAGTAGCATTTTTCATGTGGTCTATGAGAGACCAACATTTTGCTACTGGGCATTGCCATGCAGCCTAAGGCATCCATTCACTCTCATAAAAATACTCTGCCAAGTAGTTGGTATGTTTTAAGACAAATATCTGTTAACTAGCAAAGTCTAGAGCCCACAGAATTTACACTGGTATGACTGCCTGTTACTACAGTTAACATGAGATCAGATAAATTATGCAATGTGACCTACATTGTGGCTGGTAAGGTTATTACCTGGAGATCTCCTGACAAGTAGCATTTTTAGATTTTTGCTCCCAATTCAGTATGGCATTTTGTGCCAGATGGGCTTCTGAAAGTCACACTGAATATATGCCATGATAAGTTTAGATTGTGGTAGATTTCTTTGGTTGTACAAGAAAAAAGAAATCAAACACAGACTTGAGAAAAGGATCGCAACAGTCCATAAAGTCTGTATATGCTTTTCATGTTCCTTCACACGATACATGCACACAGCCATGAGCTATGAAAAAATCTTGGCAAAATTCTGTGTACATTTTATTCCGTGTCTCACAAAAAGGTACTTGTTTTATGCATCTGATAATTCAACAATCGGACCGCTTCAGTAAATTTATTTAGTTATTCAATTTATATAGCCATCTATATACCGGTAACTATTTTCTAGTTATATTAGATTATAGTTCCATGTTTCCCAAAAAGTTTAGTTTGGAATTGTAGGAGCTTTAATCTCACACATTTGAGGGGCAAAGCTGCAGCAGCTCGTTTTATGCTAAAAGTTATAACAGCATCATTATTTAGAGATAATAAACTTTTAGCTTTTATTTTAGCCATTGCAATGCTCAGGCGGTTTTTGGAAAAAATCAAAAAATCAAAAAAATCAAAAAATCAGCAAAAGAGCATGAGACTCCTTACAATCTTCCTCTAAGAGTGTAATTTGCTTCACTTGCCGACATGTTACCTGTGATCCCTTTAGCAGAAAACATTAAACATTAACAGTTCTATTTGCTAAAACAACAACACAAGGTCCTGCATGGTTGATGTTATTAAACAATATAGAAACAAATTGCTTACCAAAGTAGATTGCCTACAAATGATTTGTAATGACAGATAGCTACTGTGTATTGAAATGGTTATGCAGAATTTTTATATCTGAGTATCTATGTGCAAATGGTACATTTGAGCCATGAACATTTTTCCACCAGACTGCATGGTGATTGATAAATGGGTTCAGCTGGAGTAACTTGTTCACAGACTGAGATCTGGGCCAGGGGTCATGGGGTATGACCATCTATCTCAGACAGTGTGTTCTTCAGAACACCTTCCTGGCTCACTAGCTGTTGAAAAGTCCTGCTGAATTATTTTCTAATAAGAAAACACAAGATTATACTTATACTCTTATGAACTTGAAAAAGTACAAACATATCTTAACTTGACTTGAATTATACTGGCTTCTGTTCAGCTACTAGCTAGAGATTGAATTGTAGATACAAGCTACTTTTTAATGCCTCTGCGCCCCCTGGCAGACTGGCACAAAACTAGTACTTTTTGTGTGGCCTATGAGAGATCTGCTTTCAGGCACCATTTATTTGGCATTCAATATATTTATACCATTGCTAGTTGCCTATAATAACTTAGCTGTAATAGAATTTACATTATTGCCCTCACAGATTAAGAAACAAAGCAAGAAAAAAGGAGCCCCAAAGAATGAGTACCACAAATAATCTTGCTATCATTCTTTTGGGATCCTCCTTTATTTTTTTTTTAAAAAATGTTCTGGTTTGATTAGATTCTTCACATTCATTCTTACTTTCTGGCTTGTTGAAGGTTTGTTGGTGTGTGTGGCATACACCTTAGCTTTGGCAGCCGTGTGTTTCTTTCCGAAGACGTTGGGATTCCATTCATCACACGCCATGCAGTATTGTCTGAGGGGATTAAATTCCAAGCTGTTTTTGACTTCCTTCCCCGGTCGAAATGGAGGGGCCTTTATTTGTCTCTTTATGATCTCACTATTAGTAAATCTGAGTCAATAAAAATGTGTTGTTGCTCAGAAGTGCCTCTCCTGTTATCTCTGTCCTCTGTGCTATTCAAAGCAAACAAAAGGATTTAAAAATGAGATAGCTCTGGAAACTTATCAAAAAATCCATTAGTTATCAACAATGACACCAAGAATCTGAGGCCCTTTCCTGAAAGTGAGCCACATTAGACTGTTGAAACAAAACCAACAAAGGATCTTGTAGCACCTTAAAATACTAGCATGGTAAGGATGACATCAGTCACACCTGATGAACTATTGTCTAGTCTTTAAAATATACCAGCTAAATACAAAAATATCATGATGGTAACCACAAAGGAAAGAGAACCTATTATAGTCAACTGAAAATTTACAAAACAGGTGAAAAGGTGAATTTCTAAGAGTCCTTAATCTAATTTAAAAATCAGTAAAGTACTGACAAAGGAAGACAAAGGAAGGGGAAAATGATTCTGGGAGTAAATTTATCTCTGGCCACAGGCTTAGCTGGAGAGTTTGCACTTAGTTCCTATTAGAGAGAGGTAGCTTTAGATAGTAACAAAGATTCTCTGAAAGAGCCTTGTGGGAAAATATCCCAATAAATAAGTCTTCATCTCCTTAATTCTTAACATTTATAAAATTAATCTATTAAAATCAAAACTGTTTCCAATTCCTTGCGAGATTCTCAGATCCCTGGATAAAGGAAAACAGAGGAGGGAGCAATTGGATAGTTGGACAAAGCCCGGGATCATTTTAGCTCAGTATTTCCTATTTTCCTCCAAATTATCCTAAATGTTTCTCAGGCTTTGGCTGATTACAAGACACATTCTTGAATTTTACACTCACAGAGAAATATTTTCCCAAACACTTCTCCAGTGAATGAAAACTCTACCTGCTCATGTTCCGAAGTAGTCCATAGAAAACTCCCTATATTTTTCCCAATCAGTAATTGTTCAAGAAGGGGATTCCAGTTCCGCTCCAAAAATGCTTGCAATATACAAGTCCTCAACTTACAACCAGGGGTAAAATCCAGCAGGTTCTGACAGGCTCTGGAGAATCAGTAGCGAAAATTTTGAGTAGTTTGGAGAACCGGCAAATACCACCTCTGGCTGGCCCCAGAGTGGGATGGGAATGGAGATTTTGCAATATCCTTCCCTCAGGAGTGGGGAGGGAATGGAGATTTTGCAATATCTTTCCCTCAGGATTGGGGAGGGAATGGGGATCCTTCTCCTGGAGTGGGGTGGGAATGGAGATTTTGCAGTATCCTTCCCCTGGAGTGGAGTGGGAATGGAGATTTTGCAGTATCCTTCCCCTACCATGCCTACCAAGCCACGCTCACCAAGCCACACCCACAGAACCGGTAGTAAAAAAATTTGGATTTCACCACTGCTTACAACCATTCATTAAGTGACCATTCAAAGTTACCACAGCACTGAAAAAAGTCTGTTTTTCACATTTACAACTGTTGCAGCATCCCCATGGTCATGTGATCAAAATTCAGATGCTTGGCAGCTGACTCATGTTTATGATATTTGCAGTCTCCTGGGGTCATGTGACCCACCTTTTGCGAGCTTCTGACAAGCAAAGTCAATGGGGAAGCCATTCACTTAACAACTGTGGTGAGAAAGGTAGTAAAATGGGGCAAAACTGACTTGATAACTGTCTCACTTAGTGACAGAAATTTGGCCTCATTGTGGTCATAAGTTGAGGACTACCTGTAGTTGTTTGCATCAGGGAAATCTATTGTTGACATATGAATGGTTTGTGTGTCACTCTGTGTGTGTATTAGTGCCATGTAAGTTGTTTACAAGTACCAATTTGATGGTTGTGGTTAAAGGCACCAAGATAGATAACAGGATAATGTGAGCTGTAGTCTCACCTGAGGCACTCACTTATCCTTAGCAAGAAGACAAGCTACGTCTGAAAATGCTGCCAAGAGAACTGTATGGACTTGTCCGTGTAGTTGCCAGGAGTCAAGACTGACTTGAAAGCATAATAAATGTTTTCTTTGGTCCAATAAGGATAGACTAATGAAACTGTCCAGCCAAATTGCCACCCTGTTTGTGCTTGCTTAAAAGTAAGCAGTACTGAATTCCACACACACACATACACACACTAATAATGCACAAAGGGTTACAGATTCACTTGTTCAAAATATATTTTCAGCAGGAGAAACTCTGCATGTGGCACTAAAGTAAAACCTCGCTTATGAATATCTTGCATTTGAGTGAATTACAACAGTTGAGCTCATCATGGAAGCACTGAGATAAAATTGTATTTCTTGATGTAAGCCTCATTTATCATCAATTTTCAACATTTCTCCTAAGAGGCTCATGTAGTCTACCACAGTTTTTCCTTGACTTTTTGATTTAAAACCTCAGTTGCTGGTTAAGGGAGGGAAGGCAAATTAATTGCCTTTCCTGGATGTGTTTATGAAAGAGTCATAATTCATGATATAGTTTCAATCTTTTCCAAAGACAATGGGAAGAGCCCAGCTAGATCAGAGTGGGCCTATATAGTTGTATATCTCCTGTCTAATAGCGTGTCCATACTATAGATGTTATTTACTTTATTCCACAGCTAACTGCAAAACAACTTGAACCGGTAGCAGAGGATGAATGCTGAGAATATTATATGTTGAGAACTTGAGATCCTAACCTCCCCTTGTTCTGACTTTCTCTTGGGCATTGACTCAGGACAGGAGACTCCAATCTTGGCAACTTTAAGACTTGTGGACTTCAACTGGCTGGCTGAGGAATTCTGGGAGTTGAAATCTACATGTCTTAAAGTTGCCAAGTTTGGAGACCCCTGATCCAAGGTATTGGATCAATCCATCTTGCAATGGTGGGGGATGTAAATGATGGATTGTCCTTGATTGTGATTGTGCTATGTTTTTACTATTGTTTTATT
The DNA here is from genome assembly GCF_029215685.1 of Pituophis catenifer annectens. NCBI lineage: Eukaryota > Metazoa > Chordata > Lepidosauria > Squamata > Colubridae > Pituophis > Pituophis catenifer. Next base: position 129,281,487 of record NW_027256881.1, read on the forward strand.
TTTGCTGGTTGTACTTTTTTCCTTGCTGTCTGATATTTCTTGTTTGATATTTACAGTAGTCTGCCAGTAGAGGAATACACATGGCAACCATTAGTGAAGCATGAACATAAGCTGGAAATAGGAAAGCATACGAAAGAAATCAAGAATTGCCCATCTTGACACTCTTCCATATAAGGGGGAGAGAAATAGGAATTCTGTCAGGCTTTCATCTGCTTGGATCAGTATAGTAAGAGCTGTAACATTTTTTTGTGGTTCCCAACCTAATCTACTTCCTTGCTTTTCCTGAGATACTATCTTTTATAAAAAGATTATAAAAGTATAAATGAAAGCCAAAAATTTTGTGGGGGTGGGGGGGAACCCTACTGTAGCTGTGGCTTTAGTTGTCCAATCAAAGAAACTACATCATCGCTGACATTTTGAATCTTGTCAGCAAATCAGAAATGATCTAGTGCAGGGGTCGGCAACCTTAAACACTCAAGGAGCCATTTGGACCCGTTTCCCAAAGAAAAGGAAACACTGGGAGCCACAAAACCCTTCCCGTGCCTGACTATTTTCTGAGTGGCCACAAAACTAGCATATGTAGTTGAATTAAACATTCTGTTTTCTTCTGAAACTTTTCTTTTCTTGGATTTATCCATGGTTGGCCTACTGGGAATCGAAAAGCTCAATAAATCATGTGCTGGCAGGTGTTGCACATTGGCAGTTGTGAGGCATATTTTGAGCGACAGGGAACCGCAGCAGAGGGATGAAAGAGCCACATGTGGCTCCAGAGCCGCTGGCCCCTGATCTAGTGACTAAACTTACATCTCTATGAACTTTGGTTGAATAATAAAGGTGCAGTCTCATTTTGATCAGTTCTGCAATCATATAAATGGGACTGCACAGAGAGGAGATTTGGGCGAGAAAATAAAATCTGAATTTCATATATTCCCATCTCTTTTACTAGATGTTTTAAGTGGTAATTCTGGATCATGCAAAACATTTTTTTGCCATATATCCCTAACCAAAATGACACAAGGTCCTTGGGACAATAAATTGGAAGTTATATCAAATACATACTTCATGTCTAGAATTCCTAGCCAGCCCGAGACCTTTGCTGATACAATATAAAGTATCTCTTAAAAGAAATGATACAGATCTAAAATGCATTGTATACACGAATACCTATTTCATTTCTCTGTGCTTTTAGTTTTCCTTAGGGTGAACTATAGTGCTGATTGTTCATTTCAAAATTGTTAAGATAGTCTGCCTGAATAGTGACCTGCATGTTTATCTTCCTGCCTTGGATTCATTCACATCTCCGGAGGTATTTGGGAAAGAAATGAAAGATTTGTGTTTGGACCAGTGGGCGAGGTGGGGGTGGAATGGGGGGGAGGGGGCTGCTGTAAGACTTCAGACCTCCCAATGAGAGACATCTCTTCGATTATAGTACACCGTCACTCAGCTTTGTTTTGTAAACATGTAGGCCTTGATAGATATCATGAACAGGTAAAGGAAAAATGTGTTCCTCTGTGTACTAAATGGGAGGTTGATTGTTAAAAAAGCTATAAAAATAGCATGAAGACAAAAAAAAAACAACAACAAACAAAAACCCTTTCCTCATTGGCCAAAGGTAGGAGATGATCTATTTCCAGACAGCATTCTCTTTCTCTTCACAAACTTTAGGCAGGGAAATATGCTTTGAGACCATTAAATATTTAAGCAAATCACTTGCAAAGTAAACTGGTTCTGAATCATTCTCATGATGAAAACAGGAAGGATGGGAAACCATATATATAATATTCAGCACAAAAAGTCACAAAACAAAGTTCAGTGAAATATTTGCATGTATTATGGACTGCAGCTTTACAAAAGAGAAAGAGACAGGGAAGGAAGGAGGGAGGGAGGGAGGGAGGAAGGGAGGAAGGGAGGGAGGGAGGAAGGAAGGAAAGAAGGACCTTATAGGCCCATGATGGCAAACCTATGGCATGCGTGCGGGAAGTGGCACACAGAGCCCTTTGTCTAGGCACGCGAGCAGTCTGCCATTCTGCTCTTCCTGTTTCTGACATGCACATGTGCACCGGGCGGCTGCTCTTCCAGTTTCTGACACGCGCATGCGCACCAGCCAGCTGGTCTTCATGCGTGCATGCGCACCAGAAATTGGAAGACCAGGTGGCTGGTGTGCATGCGGAAACCAGAAGAGCAGCCACCTGGCACTCATGTGCATGCCAGGAAGATGATCTTCCAGTTTCCGGCACTCCTGTGTGCGTGAAGACCAGCTGGCTGGTGTGCCGGAACCCACAGAGCAACGGGTGATGGCTTGTGTGCCCGGAGAGATAGCGCTGTGTGCCACTTCTGACACACGTGCCATAGGTTTGCCACCCGGTGCGCATGTGCATGACAGGAAGATGATCTTCCAGTTTCCGGCACTCCTGCATGCGTGAAGACCAGCTGGTTTGCCATCACGGGCCTAAAAGGTCCTTCATTCCTTCCTTCCTTTTTCCAGTTTCTGGCATGTGCATGCGTGCCAGCCAGCTGGTCTTTGTGTGCGCATGTGCACTAGAAACTAGAAGACCAGGTGGCACCTGTGCATGCCGGAAACCAGAAGAGCAGCTGCCCAGTGCACGCATGCGCTCTGGGCGGCTGCTCTTCCGGTTTCTGGTGCACTCTCCCATTTCGGCACTCGGTGCCAAAAAGGTTCACCAACACTGTTTTAGGCTGTCACTCAAATGATAGATTTCTAAAAGCCAAACGAAAACACTGACTCATTGGCAACTTGCAGTGGGCACAGGACATTGAGAAGAATCCATTAAAAGCTGGTAGTGATTTCTTGAAACTGAGGGATTGAGGGAGATGCTCAGATCTAACTGTCAGTTATTCCTAGCAGAATCTGGAAGGATTAAAAAAAGAACAATGCCTTCTTCATGGTGTGCATCAAGGATTATGCTTGAAAGATGCCTTTTGAGTTAAAAAATGGACTATTCCAGGCCATTTACATCTGAGAGATTCTTCCCCATCCTGAAATCATCATCCAGAGTCATTTATAGGAAAGTTAGCCAAGACTTTCTTCTTCTCTTGTTTAGTGTTGCATTACTAATCACCTCTTTTTTCAGGGTGTGTATGAGTGTGTGTGAAGAAATTTCAATAAGTACAAATTTTTTTCATATGGAAAAAGCTAACAGAACCACATATTTAAAAGAAGTCATACAAACCAGAAAAAGACCAAACAAAACCCATCAGGATGAGCAAGAACAGTGGCTACCAGCCCCAAGAATTCTCCAAAAGATTTTAAAAAATATTGTGCGTCAACATATTTAGTTACTGTTTGCCCTTTCAAATATCTGCTGCATATTGAAAGTCAAACCTGAGGAAAAGTTACCCTAAGAGTCACTTAACAGTGAAATGGGTGGCATATAAATTTAATAAATACATAAAGAAAGAAATAAAAACTCAATGGGTTGATTAAATTCAAAACCTTTTTAAAGGAAAAGCAAGGTAAACATCTTTTCACTCCTCTTCTCACTTCAGATAGCAGGGAATAAGTTGTGTGGTGTGGAATATTACTAATGAAATGTACAAAATAGGAAAACTATTTTCAATGGCTCTTGCTTCAAACATAATTTTGTGATAAATGGATTGTATATATTACCCACTTGCATAAATGGAATGTATTGTCTTTCTTCTGGCATATTTTGTAGTATGTAATAATATGTAAACTGTAAAATGCTGGGTCCCAGTAAATTTCTTTTATTACCCGTCATTTGAACAAGTGTTTTCCATAAGCAAAACAATGTTTTATTTTTAAGAACAGCCACAATAACAGTCAGCAATCCCCATTGGGATCTATATTTCTTTTCCCTCAAATGGTGGTTTGGATTATCATTGAGTTTTTTTGTGATTACGTCTGAGTAATTTGGGCCAAGCCTCCCCGGGCTTTCGCCTCAATGGGAGATGATTAACCTCTTTTCTTTTCCATTGATGGAAGAGGATAAATTGGGTTCAATAAAACAATTTCCCCTCCATTCTGTTCATAAACTGGTTATACAGAAGAGACCAATCTCGAGATGTTTGGAGAAGAATGCATAAATGTTTCCTGTGCCGAAATGTCAGGCATTTAAACTTCAAAATAAAAAATGGACTCAGCCAAATCCTGGAGACAAATTGCTCACAGGTCAAGAATATTAATGGATATTTGATGGGCTGCTGCGCTGAAAAATGAATCCCTAAAAGCTTAGAGGTGCCAGGAGAAAGCACAGCTGTGGAGAAGGAAGGAGGGAGAGAGAAAGAGACAGATTATTTCTTCCCCTGCTTAAAAGCTGAAGGCACAGTCATTAGTGGTAAACAGATGTTTTGAAGGAATTGGAACTGGTGGCAATGAAGGGGTGATGCAGCTGGAGGACAACTGAGAGGGTTTTGCCATTGCTGGCCTTCTAAATTGAAAGCTGGGGTGTAGCAGATTAATGTGATTATGAGGAAGTGTCCTTGGGAGTGAAAATAGTTTCAGAAAGGGCTAGCAGAGGCGAACTTCCTCCACTCCACTCCACTTCTTTCTCCCTCATTCCTTTTTTTATTATGCAGCAATGTCTTGTGTATTGTAATAAAAGTGCACCGAAGAATATACACACAGTCAAAATGATGTATGATTTTCTGACTGCACCTTATCTCTGCACCCCCCCCACCCCCGCCTTTCACATATATACCTTAACCCTGTTCTGCAAATCAATAATTGGATTTCCAGTTCCATGCACAAATCTGTGTTCTTATGAAACCATTCAATCAAATTTTCTCAGGACCTTGTTTGGCACTTCAAAATGCACCTGCAGTGCAGTTTTGATGCGTGAAATGAACATGCTAAGTATTAAGAAGGCTCAGGCTTGGATTCTAATCTCAGGTTTTAGAATCATGTTTGATCTTGTAGGCCTGATGCCTCTGCTACTGTCAGACAATTACCAATTCCATTGATACCGCACCTTGACTTTTCCCCTGAATTGTTGTGGATTTAATAAGACCAACACAATTTTTCAGGATTAGCCAGAGACGTTGTATATTGCGCAATAGGTTCAAAACTCTGTACATGAAGTGTTGAACAAAGACAGAAATTAGCTACAATGGTTTTTATACCCTTCTAGACAAAGGATTCTGTTAACTCAGCAGTTTATGTGATCATATACATTTGTCATATTTAATTGACACTTCCCAATTACTGTTTCATTTATTCTTTGCCAACAGTCATAATTCTTTTTGCCAATTACTGAAGCATAGATTCAAATTATGTCTTGTTAATATTACATGTGGTCATTCTTGATCTCTTTAATCTTCATACTGTATATCACCAAATGTTTCTTATCTCTGACAACTGAGGGACCCCTCTCTGAATGTTTCTACTTCAAAGGAATTCTCTCCTTTCAACTGGAGATAATTGGCTTCCCTCAAACAAGCACATTTCCTTTCTTACAATACTATGAATAAAGAGGGCCCTTCAATGATCATCCAGCTGGACCTGCTTACCTACCTACATTAGAATACTTAGGCCAGCTAACCCTGGATAAGGCCAAATCAATAGTAAAAGAGAGAAATTGGGACACTGATCATCAAAATGACATTACCCGTGCTTCTGAATTCTATTGCTAGATGTTAGACAGTCGTAAAGGGTATTTATACAATTAATGCCAAGCAAATATGGATGGGCCTTTTCCAGAGCCCATTTTGATGACCTCTCATCAGCTCTACTGGTGGGAAGATTTCATGAGACTCCTTATTTGTAGGTATTTTATTCTTGTGGTTCCATGTCTCATATGTTGCCCTTTCTACTGTTATTTCCAATTCAGGTCTGAGCGAGGTGCCAAAGCCGCTGAAGAACACCAGACACGGGGTACAGGTTTTGTTTCTTTTTATTGAAGCGCTTCAGTGAAAGGGGCCCCAGCTAGCAAAATGCCGGACCCAGAAGAAAGGATTCAACAACCTTTTATACAGTTTTTCAAGGCAGGATAACAAACATTGTCTAATAGGCATTCTGAAAATGATCTAAAGCTGTGATGATGGTGAACCTATGGCACGCGTGCCGGAAGTGGCACACAGAGCCATCTCCCCAGGCACGCGAGTTGTCACCCATTGCTATTCCGGGTTCCAGCGTGCCGGCCAGCTGGTCTTCACGCATACAGGAGCACCGGAAACCAGAAGAGCAGCTGCCCAGTGCGCATGCGCACACCAGTTGGCTACTCTTCCGGTTTCCAACACGCACATCCATTCCAGCTACCTGGTCTTCCAGTTTCTGCTGTGCATGCGTGTATGAAGACCAGCTGGCCGGTGCACATGCACACGCCAGAAACCGGAAGATCATCTTCCAGTGTGTCTGGCCAGCTGCTCTTCCGGTTTCCAGCATGCTCTCCCATTTTGGCACTCGGTGCTGAAAAGATTGACCAACACTGATCTAAAGGGTCCTCTATTGGCTCCATGCCATTCCTATTTCTCAGTCTTGACTAATAAACACTTCAAAAGTTATCTAACAAATATTCTATTGGCTCTATTTCAACCCTATTTCTAAAAGTTAACTAATAGGCATCCTAGAAGACTTTTAGCAAGTCTTCTATTGGCTCTGTCTTAGCCCTATTCCTTATCTTACCAATATGTCTTGTATGATGTGCCTGACAATCAGCTCTTGTTTTCTACATTGAAAGGGGCCTGACCAGTCCACACTATATACATCTCCTCCCTTCATGCCATAATCTTGCATTTTTACAGGAAATGGCCCTACAGCAAATAGCTTATCACTACAATACCCCAAAACAGGCTCTGATTGTCCCAATCATTTCCAAATATGAGGGCCATACAGGTAACTTTTATGTTTATTATTTTTTAAGGGATGCTAACTCCACCATATCAAGTGGCCAAATACCTTCACCAAGTTAGAGAAGTGAGCAAAACTTTTAATTATATTTGTTGTTATTGTTGTTAGTTGCGAAGTCGTGTCTGACCCATTGCGACCCCATGGACAGTGTTCCTCCAGGCCTTCCTGTCCTCTACTATCCTCTACAGTCCATTTAACCTCACGCCTACTGCTTCAGTGACTCCATCCAGCCACCTCGTTCTCTGTCGTCCCCTTCTTCTTTTGCCCTCAATCTTTCCCAGCATTAAGCTCTTCTCTTCTCCAGTGAGTCCTTCCTTCTCATTAGGTGGCCAAAGTATTTGAGTTGCCTCTTCAGGATCTGCCCTTCTAAAGAGCAGTCAGGGTTGATCTCCTCTAGGACTGACCGGTTTGATTGCCTTGCAGTCCAAGGGACTCACAAGAGTCTTCTCCAGCACCATAGTTCAAAGGCCTCAATTCTTTGGAACTCAGTCTTTCTTATGGTCCAACTTTCACAGCCATACATTGCAACTGCAAAAACCATAGCCTTGACTATACGCACTTTTGTTGGCAGGGTGATGTCTCTGCTTTTTAGTAAGCTATTTAGATTTGCCATAGCTTTCCTCTCCAGAAGCAAGCGTTTTTTAATTTCTTGGCTGCAATCCCCATCTGCAGTGATCTTGGAGCCCAGGAAAATAAAATCTGTCACTACCTCCATTTCTTTCCCATCTATTTGCCAGGAATTGAGAGGGCCAGATGCCATGATCTTAGTTTTCTTAATGTTGAGTTTCAAGCCAACTTTTGCACTCTTTCTTCACCCTCATCAAGATGCTCTTTAGTTCCTCTTCACTTTCTGCCATTAGAGTGGTATCATCTGCATACCTGAGGTTGTTGGTATTTTGCCCGACAATCTTAATTCCAACTTTTAATTCATCTAACCCCGCCTTTCTCATGATGTGCCTTGCATATAAGTTAAATAGGCAGGGCAACAGTATACAGTCTTGCCAGACTCCTTTCCCAATTTTGAACCAATCAGTGGTTCCGTGTCCAGTTGTCACTGTTGCTTCTTGACCCGCATATAGGTTTCTCAAGAGACAAATAAGATTGTCTGGTGCTCCCATTTCTTTAAGAATTTGCCACAATTTGTTGCGATCCACACAATCAAAGGCTTTAGCATAGTCAATGAAGCAGAAGTAGATGTTTTTATGGAACTCCCTAGCTTTCTCTATGATCCATTTAATTATATATGTTATTTTATTGTCCTATTACTTTTCCCTTTTCCCGATAATGAATTGTTACATTAAACTATTTCCCTTTTTACTGTACTCTTTTATTATAAAGGCTGGTCAAAACTGTAATAAAGATATTTGATTTGATTTGGAAATGATTTGCAGCTGTGTTTTCTGGCATCTGTAAGTGGCTTTAACACTGCCTTAATTCACAACCTTCCCTGACAAAGCATAATGCCTGGGTTAACAAAAAAACACTAAGAAAAAAGTCAGATAAACCGCATTGCAGATTAGGCTGATCTGAGAATCCAGATGCTGTTTTTTTGTTTTTTTAAACACAGGAACCCTTAAAGAACATATTCCTAGCCAGCTGCTTTCCAGATGTGATGCAATTCAACCACCATTTGGGAATCCTGAGACATATTTCAGTGAAGTACACCATGTTGGAAAAAGCTGCTATGAAGCATGTCCCATTAAGCAAATTAATATATGCTAGGGATTGTTGTTATGTAGATGCTACCTAAGCAGTGTGGATTTTTATTTTCTTTAAAAGCAACATTTCTTTTTTGGGTCCTCATTTAGTTTATAAACAATCAACAAACAAATAAATAAGCAAGCAAGCAAGCAAGCCAGTCTGACTTGGTGTAATCAGCAGGACTTGCCATGTAATTAATAGTTCTCAGCCAATCCATTACAGTCATACTGAATAGTTGATTACTTCCTCCTCTTGTGCATCTCTATAAAGTAGGTTTTTATAGGAAAGTAGGAGCTGTTAGTGTGGAAAATAACAAGAGAGATGCAATTCAGCTGGTTCTTTGAGAGTTCAGTGTATGCTTACATCATAATATCTATTTGTGTGTGTGTGGGGGGGGTGTTAGGCACCACAAATTCTGTTTTGCTTGAATGAACAGCATTTCCAATTTCAGCTCCAAATCATGCCACAGTTTCCCAAGAGATAACCAACTAGGGCTCATATTATCTGGGCAGGGCTGCAATACAGTGGTGGATTGCTACTGGTTCGCCCCGGGTCGAGCAAACCGGTAGCAGCAGTGGCAGGAGGCTGCACCCACCCACCCAGATGCTTCTACGCATGCGCAGAAGTGTTGCGCAAGCACCCATGAGCAAACCGGTAGCTAGGGGTTTTGAAACCCACCCCTGCCGCAATATTTATTTTATCTGGGCTGCAAAATCGAGAAAACCAACAGTTGGCATTTTTGGCAGTGAAGAGAACAGAACTCTACCATAAGTCACAAAAAGTATATAAGAGAATAGATGGATTGTGTAAGTTTTTAAAGGGCCCCATGAGTCTTGTTGTTTTGCTCTGGGACAGATAAGAGTCCTGTAATTGTGTTATGCGTTGAGTGATGCATAAAATGTTTTGGAACAGGCACATTCCCTTTAATAAGTGGAGTATTTAAAGCGATGGCATCTTTGCTTTAGACTTCTGTGGAAAAAGCTGATCTGCTTGAACAAAGGGCAAAGTCCAAAGCACTTCTGAATCATTTTTCAAGCACACACAGCCCTATTGAGCAATGTTATGACTAACTCTGAACCGACTGAAGGTAAAGTGCTAATCACCTAGCAGTTAAGCTGCTTGTAATCACAAGAAAATGAGGCTGAATTAACTGATTTAAGAAATGTTCCCTTTGGTCAGCTAAGTTTCTTATCGTTTGGGATGTTTATGTAACTCAAGAGTCGAGCTATTTGCCGCTCCCTGAAGTCTATGCCCAGATTAGCAATTGGAGGTAAGACTATCCAGGCATGGATTAATGATTAGCCAAGTTCAACATTCTACCTGCAGTAATAGTTAGAAGCCACGTTACATTATAGCACTAACACGACCATTTACAGCGAGCATCCTGCGTTTTTAGTTTGAGGTGCAATATTGTGGTCATTTGACTTAATTGCATATGACACTCAGACCCAGACAGCCACATTAACCTGCTTTCAACCAATCTATAAGCAAGCAGAAAAGCACACTTGCATTAACTGTACTGCCATTATTGCTGATCCTATTCTGCCTCTGCAATGAAGAAAGCTTGTGCATTCAGGTAAATAGGTGTGGGTCTGGATATTTGTTATGCTGAAGGTTTCAATGACATCAGAGAAATTATTTAAAATAGCTAGCAACATCAGAATTTGGGATTTTTTTTTCCTGGGACAGAATCACTCAAAATAAGAGTATATGTGAAAACTTTGTGGAAACCCTGATTTTAGCACTGTTGGTTATCGGCATCCAGAATAGTTATCTTGATTGTACCCATCTGAGCAATACATGATTATTTTGATTATTTTGAAAAGTAACATATATTCATTTACGTGGGAGGGGAAAAATTCTTCTTTTTGGACTGAAGAATGGGGTATTGTCCTGTGCATCCATCCATCAACCAGAAGTAGTCTTCAAAAGTGAGAATTCTATTCACTCTGTCTAAGAAAATGTCATCTATGGACAGTATTTACACATGAGTAGCAGTTTAAAAAGTACAAAGGTTGTAAGAAAGAGTACATTCTTCATGGCATGTATAAATTAATTTTATGCACGTATGTGTGTGTCTATACCCACATCCATACACACAGATATCTACACAAGTTAAATATGCAGTTTTTAAAAACAAAATAGGATTGTATAAGTATATGATCCATTTTTCTTCCCAGAAAAAATTCTACAGTACAAAAAAACCCAGGTTATTAATTGCCCACAAATTATAATTTATTCCTCTTTTTGGTGACTGAATTTGGTTCAGAAAATATCTAGCCATATTCATGTGGTTCTTATAAATTCCATTTATGTAATTAATGTTTAAGTACATTATATTGTATAGGTCATCACCTGTACATCATGCCACTATTGCAAATACCTATGCCTAAAAAAGGACAAAAGAAAATGTATTCCCTTGAATACAATTTTACCAATATACATTGCACTTTTTCATAAAACATTTCCATATAAAAATAGTTGATTTACTCTAATCATCTTCTATTCAAGCAAGTTTGGGATAAATGTGTGATTCTTTAACTTTTGAATTGCATATCATTTATGAAAACATACATTTGAAGGGTTTGGGTTCAGAAGCCTAGGTCTTGGATTCAGATCAAACGCAGATGTGAATTTTATTTTGAAGCTTTCATTTTGTTCAATGCAGTCAATGAACTGGGCCTTATCTTGCTTGGCAAGCTAGGAGAAATCCTAAAGCAATTTAACAATGTATAAACCTATACATGTGTAATCCTAGCCTGTCTCAAGTACTGGATCTGCAGCAAATACTGCATTAAAGAAAACCATGGTAAGTCCAGTCAAGAATTCCCTTTTTATATTTAATTGAGCACTTCCTGCTTAATGCTCTTCTCATCTCTCTGAGCTATTCAGTTTTCTACAGGATGAATGAAAAATGATTTGCAAAAAGACTGCACTGTAATTTGTCATCTCTACATTACCTGACCAAAAAAGGATTACTTTTATTGCAAATGATAATGCCAGAGGAAGCAGATCAATGATGGCAGAAGCTGCAATTAACAATAAATATCTTTATGGAAGAACTATAAAATTCTGAGTACTGATTTAGCTCTACTCTTTTCTGAAACATCCCTAGTGATATGTCTTAACATTTTGTCATCAGTTGTTGTGGTCCGCCAGCAGCCTGTGGAACTGGAAGCAGAGTCGCACAGTGAGGAGGCTGGGGAGGACCATGGGCCAGTCCTGGAGTCTGGGGAAAGCTCAGATGAGGGCTCTGTGTCGGAGGCAGAGAAAGGGCCATCTGGGAGGTACGTGCTGCCACCGGAGCCTCCAGAGTTGGACCTCAGCGAGGCAGAGGAACAGGGGGAGCCTGTTCCCAGTGCGTGCATGCGCAGACCTGCCAGAAGGCAAGAACAGCTAAAACAAAAGGGACGACTTGGGAGTAGGGCTGGGAGATGATTGGCCCCTCTCATAAGACTTAAAAGAGGAGAAAAGGCATGTGGGCCTATGCAGGAAGCAACGTTTGTTCATTTGGTTCAGTTTAAAACCTGAAGCTCTGTTTGATTCTGGACTCCATGTGGCTTTGCCAATTAGGTCTTTGGCAGTGTGTCAAGGGAGATAAAGGTGGGTGATTTTCTTGAAGGACTTCTCCTGAAGGTCTCTTTACAACTAATTGGGACTCATCAGTGAATGAACAGAATTCACAGCTTTTGCAATAAAAGAGTTTTTGGGACTACTCGTGTGTTTTAATGACTCAGGAAGCCTAGGTCAGAACATCTAAAATCACTGTTATTACCAGGTCCTTGTATCTTCTTTTTAGTTTTGCTGTATATTGCAAGTTATCAACCTGTTTGCTCTATATTGGAGGTTATCATAGCTTAACTTTCCAAAAAGGGAACAGTGTGGAGAGGTTGTCATATAAGCGAATGTACTGTAGGAAATGAATGTATTTATTTTGCATTTTTATTCTGCTTTTTTCCCTGACTTCAAGATAATGGCTAAATCTGTTTTCTCCCCAACTTTTCTCATTAGAGAGAGATGTCATGGAATCCATAGGGCTAGAGTCTGAGATCAGAGTGGCCCCACTCTTAATATATTCCAAATATACCAAAAGTCATAAGAAGCATGAATTTGCTTATGCTTACTACAGATTTATAATCAGATAATTCCACTTTACTGAGGGTATGTATGGTCAATGGGCATAATCCTGTCTCCCATACCATGTGTTCCCTCTACATATCATTTTATGTAAAGTTGGTGGATAAGAGATGGGAAGCCTGTGACTCTCCAAATGTTGCTGAATAACAACAAAGCCCTAGGTTTGTGCAACCGAGAGTAAAAAACATTGGTTGATGCTCTGATGTATGAGATAAACCTTCACTGAAAAGCAGATAATTTAATCACCTCCTGCAAATGATACATAAAATTTATATAATTTTATAATATAATTTCTATTTGAAGATTGACACATACACTAACACCCACACATATACCCCAAGATACCTTTTCTAGACAGGGAGATAAATCCAAATGGGAAGCTACCTTTGTTCCACAAAACAGAGATTCTTAAACTGTGGGTCGTGATCCCCAGCAGGCCATGAATAAACTAGAGGAAGATCACAAGAATTTTTAAAGATTTTGCTCAGGCACGGTGCTCAAGCTTCAACTTTAGAGTACCGCTAATAAGTTTACATATTGAATATTATTAAGCTTTGGTTAGCAGAAGCACAAGATTGCTATGAACATTTAACAGTTTGTATTCTTTAAATTACTGTTGTAGAACATTAGTTTGAAATACCTGCATATCTATTTTATAATACTTTTAAAAATTGTCAATCGCTGTTATGTTAAAATGCATATAAATGTATGCTTTTAAATGTAGTATATTTTGAGCACTGGGTTTTTAACACAATTAAAATGAGCAAACCTGATTTCAGGATAGTATAACCACTACACCAGATGTTCATGTGAGAAACTATTATTCTTATTCATATACATATGGATCACCATTATCTAGATCTGAATTCTCTTATAAATATCTCTGTGTCTGGGCGTTTCTGGAATACATATAGCAGATCCATAGTTTTTGACTGCCTGTAATAGTACAATGACAATGAATTTAAGGAACTATTCCATGCTTGATTACAGCTGATATACTCCATACTACTGTGGAAGAACTATTGATAGATGCATTTTCTGATACTTTCTTGGGGGAAAAAATCCTGATGTCTCTCTTTGAATTTTGATCAGTGCTCATTAGCACAAAAAAACTAAACACAAAGGCAAAGAATACTTTGTAGAGTGTTTCTCAGCCTTTGCATCTTTAAGATGTACTCCAGCATGCTTGGCTGGAGAATTCTGGGAGCTGAAGTCCACATAGAGCCTTATTTAGTCAGGATTTTCTATGATTGATGAAATGCCATCAGATTGGTGTCTACCCTTAACAGCCACAAAGAGAGATTTTTTCTAGGATTTGATCCAAATATAATCTTTCAGGTCTTGCAGTTGCTGACATAATGAACAAATGAATGATGAAAGACATTAAATATGGAACAAGCAATAGGTTTTGTTGTTTCAAAATGAATGTGAATATGGAATTATGAAATTATGTGAAAGTAAGCAAACTCATCTTTTCCTTTAAAAATATAATTTTAAATCTGATTTCGATTTTTGTTTGTTGCCAATGAAACATATTTATTTTATAAAGTTAACAGCTACATTAATTTAATGTGATAAAGTTTAATTCATAAAAGTGGTGTGATTGGTTTTTTTTTTTTTTTTTTTTTTTTGGACTAATCCTAGTTTACTCATGGAGGCAGAACATTTCCACACAAATTAATTCATCATTTTAGGGGACTGTCAGTTTGAAGGAGAGATTTTTTTGGTCCTTTACTTTTCACAATAATTAAATAAATAACTTATTATACTCTAGAAAGAATGCAAAAGTACAGTGGATTTCCTTTTGGATCAGCAACTTTGACACATTACTATAAGGACATACATACGTAGCAGTAATAAATTTTGTCCATGTTAGCAGCAATTTGTTTTGGTAACAAACATCATTACAGTGAAAAAAATAGATTTCACAAAGACTTATCAGCACTAAGCTTTAAATACAATTACATGACATATTTTGCAGTTAACAGCAGATCTGAGAGGAATGGACAAATGCTTGTGATATATCTCTTACAGGGCATACGCTCACCTCTTTTAATGCCTCATTAATATTATCAAAACATCCAGAGCCCAAATGGGCTGCATTTACTAAAAGCAAAATAGCCACTTACTGTTTACCAACCATATTTTTTCGACCAATATACTCTATTAATTAGCACTTCAAGTGCTGGTTTAGCTTTCCAAGTCCAGAATAAATTAAAATAAAAAAAAATATTTCATTCTTGATCCCTGCCTGCAGATCTACATAAACAGAGCTCTCTTACCCATTGGGATCAGCAATCTTTCAGTGGTGGGGACTGAAGTGTATGTATATAAAGGACATACATCAAGTGTATGTATATAAAGGACACACAAAGGCAACGGGGGTGGAGGGAGTACAGGTGAAGGAAAAATAGGAACAGAAGAAAAATCAAGGGGCTGCAGCAAAAATGGAATTTGGAATAATTTTTAATATATTAACTTGATAATAATTAATATTAAAGTTAATATTTGTAGAATCAGAACAAATACCTATCTAAACTTGCATCCAATTTCCTGCAATAATTAATCACTTCTGGAAACCCACAGGTAAGATAAGGCAGCTAAATGTTCTCATGTACTAATCCTTGGTTTGTTTAACCATGGTTTTTTGAATCAGTCACAGTGACTGCATTTATTCACAACATTGAGCAATAAACTAGGTATGAAGAGATGGCCTTTATGGCCCCTAGAGATGCCCCTCATAGAGTGGAAGAGTCTCTTATAGTTGGGGGGGGGATTTAAGAAGAAAATGAGTACCCATTCATCCCCCAGCCTTAAGAAGGAGCCAAAGGCAAGCCATTTCTGAGAAATCTTGTCAAGAAAACTGCAGGGGGCTTCTCCAGGCAGTCACCAAGAATCTGACATGGTTGACCGGAAGGAGAAAAAAAATCCTCATCTAATTTCAATTTTAAAAAACTCTGAAACCCCACCTTCCCCAAGCCCTAACGCTCAACACCAGGAGTGGGCAACTATGGCCCCTTCATGACCTGCGGACCTCAACTCCCAGCATTCCTGAGCCACATGGCTGGCTCAGGAATTCTGGGAGTTGAAGTCCCCAGGTCATAAAGGGGCCATAGCTTGCCCACCCCTGCTTCAGGAAAAAGAGAAAAGAAAGAAAAAGATATTATATTGTATGGAGCTGCAATGATAATAATCTTTTAAAAGAGATCCCTTTTTTCTATTTGCCCACTGCTATCTTGTGGGCTGGACTAGAAGACCTCCAAGGATCCCTTCCAGCTCTATTCTATTCTAACCCAAAACAGCCTTGGGAATATTGCAGAATGAAATCCTAGACTGACCTTTTCCCACACAGGAGAATGAAGGGTTTTGTTAGCACGAAAGGGTTCCTGACTTCCAGTCTGTGCATGCCAGCCTTAGACAAAAGGGCTGCTACCTATTGAGGAATGAGGAATGTTCAGACAAGCCTCTATTTCCATGATAAGAACTGCCCCACATTTTCCAGACAAATAATAATAATAATTTTGATTTTGACTGTGGGAAGTTTGGTTATTCAGCGTCAACTTTGCTATCTATTTATCTACCTTGATAGACAGACAGACAGATATGGCCAGTTTTGCTATATAAGAATGCCAACTTGGGGAAGAAGAAGCCGTCTTCTCTGTCTTTCTGAAAGAGCAGAGTTAAGACATGTTTGCGCTTGCTTGCTTGCTGTTACAGAAATGACAGCCAGCGATTCCCGGGTGGCAGAGGAACAGACTTGGAAAACCACAATCAGAAACCATCTTCTCACAGACACTGTAACTACTCCAGACAGCTCTGTGCCCTCAGGCTTGTTTAAACCAGGCATCTGCCCATGCAACCTACTTGTACCATTAAAAAAAAAAAGCAATGCTATTTTATAATAATGAGCACCATTCCATTATTTAGGGGAGGGGGAGGTGACCGTTTAGTACCATGGCACATTAAAACTGAATATAGTACATAAGACATGAGAACTGGGATTGGATCAGTGGTGGGATTCAAATAATTTAACAACCGGTTCTCTGCCCTAATGACCAGCTGGGTGGGCATGGCCATGGTGGGCGTGCCCAGAGGGTGTGACAGGCAGCACTCGGCCTCCTGCACCCCCTTGGGAGAAAAAATGGGACATGGGGACCACGCTGTGCCCACCCATGCCCTGTTTTGGGCCTAGTAGGCCTCCCTGCAGCCGCCTGGGAGCCAAAACAGGGTGCGTGGGGACTTCTGGAAGGGGCAGGGCAAGCCAGTGATTTAACAATTGGTTCAGCTGAAGTGGTGTGAACCAGTTGAATCCCACCACTGGATTGGATTACCAGTTGCAGCTCTGGGGTAACATTATTTCTAATCTGAGACAATCCTGAACCTTTTGGGGTGGGTTTTTTTAGGACTCTGAAATAATGGAAGGGGAGGAAGCATTCTGGATCAAGCAATTGGGCGGCAGGCCCATGACCGCACCCCAAAGTTTCTTCTCTGAAATCCTAGAGTGTGTGTAAGTTGCTGAAGACAGTACTGGCAAGGTTCATGCCTCATGCTTATATTATAATTTTTTGGTTTTTTTTTTTATAAGCCCTTTCTAGTTCAAGCATTGCACTAAGTGCCATAAACCCAAAGGTCTAAATTTACACAACATATTCAAGCCAGGCAAAACCACTATTATGGCTTCCTGTGATGTGTCATCTCAATTACTACTGAGAGGGTAGGTAGGTAGGTAGGTAGACAGACAGACAGACAGACAGATAATCTGCCTAATTGAAAGGCTGCTTTCTATATTTAGAGAAGACCCTATCTATTCCACTGTAAACATTAACTTAGCAATTTAGACCAGAATCTTGGAGAGAATTGTTTCCAGACATTTAACTTGTCCCACAAGTTAATATCCATCCATATCGATCACTGTAGTATCTTATAAATACAAGCCACAAAGTGGACATGTACCTTTCTCACCTTTCATACAGTGTACCCATCCATACCAGTGGTGAGTTTCTACCGGTTTGTCCTGGTTCAGGTGAACCGGTAGTGGTGGCGGCAGGAGGCTCCGCCCACCTGCCTGGACATCATCATGGATGCTCTGCACATGCGCAGAAGCACCATGTGCGCGTTCCCAGTTCCGAACCAGCAGCGAAGGTAAGTGGAACCCACTACTGATACACACACACACATACACACACACACACACACATGCTCACACACACAGAAACACAGACACACAAAGTTTTCTTATACAGAAATTATGCTTTTCATTGTTGGAAACAATGAAATTATCTCTCAGAGACAATTAACTATAGGTTTCTCTTTGTTATGAAAATGTACATCAAAAGAGGTCCATGCATGACTCATGCTTTCTGTTCTAAACCACAACAAGAAGCATCAGCTTTCACTTCTTGAGTCTGAGCTTCAGGTTCAATACATCCTTTAAGAAGCAACAAAGATTCTTCTGCTCCTTGGTGAAAAAAAATCGGGAAATGGATGTTGTAAATCCGTTCTCTGTTGTGTTCATTCTTCATTGAATGCATCTATTCTGAAAAAAAGAGAAAGACGTTTTATTGAAATGCTCGCATGCTTCACTCTGCCATTGTGTTAAGGTGCTTTATTCAGATTGATGCCGAGAAACTTTTTTATATTCATTTCCACACGTTTGTTGCATTTATCACAAACCAAGGATGAATGGAAACTTCCCCCTTTTCCCATAGTACATGCTATGTCCATATCTCAAAAGCCTTCAGACCCAATACAAACTAGCATTCTTCTGCTAATACACATTATAGTCAAGTAGTTTCTTTGACCAGATTTTCCTAACATTCTAAGCCATGGCTTGGAGAGCATAACATTGGGAGATTTGCTCACTTCATCCATTCATCATCAAATCTGAACAGAAGGGTTAGTCAGTGTTAAACTTCTTCTTTGAACATAATGTTATCCACTATGTCAAGCCACTCTGTTATCTCCACTGCTCCTCAGTGAAAGGGGTTCATGATTATCCTTTTGAAATCAAAGCAACAACAACAAAAGATCGCATTAAATTCTTTTGTCCTTAATCTTTTTTTCCACCTATTTATACTTTCTGCAAAATGGCAATAATTGAAGTTTGTACTATAACTAAACAATTGCAGCTTGTACTATACGTTCACACAGTTCTTTTTTTGAACAGTATACCGCTTGTACTCTATGCCCTGATAATAATCAGATCAATTCACTTTAAGTCAATGACATGATCAAAGAAAGGGCACATAATTGCAATTCTGATATCATACACATGCAGTGGATAATTCACTTTTACAAAAAGTCTATAAAATGTTTTATAACAATATAAACCTCCCGGGAGGTTACACGAGGCTGGCTCCAGGGTGTTATCAACGCTTCGTTGAGTGAGGGTCACTTCCCCGCCGCCTTGAAAGAAGCGGTGGTGAGGCCTCTCCTCAAGAAGCCATCCCTGGATCCGGCAATATTGGCCAACTATCGTCCTGTCTCCAACCTTCGCTTCCTGGCGAAGGTTGTTGAGAGTGTGGTCGCGTGACAGTTTCCACAATTCTTGGAGGAAACATCCTATCTAGATCCGTTCCAGTCGGGTTTCAGGCCTGGACACAGCACGGAAATGGCATTGGTCGCGTTGGTTGATGATCTCTGGAGGGCTCGGGACAGGGGTTGTTCCTCTGTTCTGGTCCTCTTAGACCTCTCAGCGGCTTTTGATACCATCGACCATGGTATCATGCTGCACCGGCTGGAAGAGTTGGGGATGGGGGGCACCGTATTACGGTGGTTCTCCTCCTTTCTCTCCGACCGGTCGCAGTTCGTGTTGGCAGGTGGGCAGAGGTCGACCTCAAGGCCTCTTATATGTGGAGTGCCTCAGGGGTCGGTCCTCTCGCCCCTCCTGTTCAACATTTATGTGAAGCCGCTGGGCGAGATCATCCGTGGCTTTGGGGTGAGATACCACCAGTACGCTGATGACACCCAGCTGTACATCTCCACCCCAGGCCACCCCAACGATGCCCTTGAAGTGATGTCCCAGTGCCTGGAGGCTGTGCGGATCTGGATGGGGAGGAACAGGCTCAGGCTCAAACCTTCCAAGACTGAGTGGCTGTGGCTCCCGGCATCCCGATATAGTCAGTTGACTCCATCACTGACTATTGGGGGCGAGTCGTTGGCCCCCACAGAGAGGGCTCGCAATCTGGGAGTCCTCCTGGATAGGCAGCTGTCCTTGGAGGAACATCTGACGGCTGTAACCAGGGGGACCTTTTTGTCAGGTTCGCCTGATCCGCCAGTTGCGGCCCTTTCTTGATCGGGATTCCCTGTGCACAGTCACTCATGCCCTCGTCACCTCTCGCCTTGACTACTGCAACGCTCTCTACATGGGGCTCCCCTTGAGGAGCACCCGGAGGCTCCAACTGGTCCAGAATGCAGCAGCGCGGGTAGTGATGGGAGCAGCCTGGCGCTCCCATGTAACACCGCTCCTGCGCAAGCTGCACTGGCTCCCAGTGGTCTTCCGGGTGCGCTTCAAGGTGTTGGTTATCACCTTTAAAGCGCTCCATGGCATAGGGCCTAGCTATCTTCGAGACCGCCTGCTGCCACCGACAATCTCCCATCGACCCGTGCGCTCCCACAGAGAGGGCCTTCTCGGGGTGCCATCAGCCAAACAGTGCAGGCTGGTGACCCCCAGGGGGAGGGCCTTCTCTGTGGGGGCACCTACCGTCTGGAATCAATTGCCTCCAGAGATAAGGAGAATCCAAGACCTCGGTGCCTTCCGCCGTGCCCTTAAAACCTTCCTTTTCCAGCAAGCCGGGCTGGCCTAATTTTTTTAAGTGTTTTTAAGTGTTTTGTTTATTGTTTTTAATTAATGGGGCCAAATTTATATATGTATATTTTAACTGTATTTTAATATTTGTACTTGATGTTTTTACTTGGCTGTTCACCGCCCTGAGTCCTCAGGGAGAAGGGCGGTATACAAATTCAAAATAAAATAAAAATAAATAAAAAAATAATGAACTAACAAGAAGAGGAGTTGTATTTGGAATTGTACAAATCATGATAGAAAAGCTCAAGTTCCCTTCATCATACTATGAGAATCAGATATACAGTACCAAGTCCATATTTTCACTACATTTTTATCACAGCAACCAAATTGCCTTCACGCTTTTGAGTTGCTGGAAAAATAACTTCCTTTCAAAGTGCCCAATATTCCCCAATTGCTCTCTTCATCAGCATAAGATGCAGTGTTAAGGGAGTGGACTGGTACCAAAAAGTTCCAGGATCTGGTCCATTCCAGTGGTTGGTTTCAAATTTTTTTACTACTGGTTCTGTGGGTGTGATTTGGTGGGCGTGGCTTGGTGTGCCTGGCAGGGAAAGGATCATGTAAAATCTCCATTTCCACCCCACTCCAGGGGAAGGTTACTAGAAAATCCCCATTTTCTCCTGATCAGCTGGGACTTGGGAGGCAGAGAATAGATGGGGGTGGGGCCAGTCAGAATTTTTACTACCGGTTCTCCGAACTACTCATAATTTCCGCTACCGGTTCTCCAGAACTGGTCAGAACCTGCTGAAACCCACCTCTGCTCCACTCCCAGTTATGGAAGTTCATTGACTAATTTTAGGCAGATACTCAGCCCACCTCCTTCACAAAGTTGTGGTCCTGAGAAAGAGCGCAACTTTCAAGAAGAAGCTATTTTCTCAGAAACCATAGCATACAGGAGAATACAGGTAGCCCTCGAGCTATAACAGTTCATTTAGTGACCATTCAAAGTTCTAACAACACTGATAAAAGCAACTTATGACCATTCTGTATATTTATGACTGTTGCAGCATCCCCATGTGATCAAAATTCAGACACTTGGCAACTGATTCACATTTACGACCGTTGCAATGTCCCAGGATCATGTGATCACATTTTGCAACCTTCTGACAAGCAAAGTCAACAAGGAAGCCAGATTCATTTAACAACCCTGTTACTAATTTAACAACTGCAGTGGTTAACTTAACAACTGAGGCAAGAAAGGTCATAATAAGAGGCAAAGCACACTTAACAACTGTCTTGCTAGCGCAACAGAAATTTTGGGCTCATTTGTGGTTGTAAGTCAAGGACTACCTGTATCTGCCCAGACACAAACACTGTGAAGTTTCTCACTTTCCTTTTTCAAAGGCGGAACACCCAACATTGCTCATCTTCAAGCAATACTAGGTAACTATGCAAGGCAACTCCTTCCACGTCATAAAGTTATGTTTTTCATGTCAAAGCCAGCAGAATGTAAGAAGAGCTTGTCTTTTTTTCTCAGTGTGATTGTCTCCTTTGTCCTTTCAGTTTTTTACAGAAATTGTTTAGGCAACACAAGAACCCACTGAACCTGAGTGGCACTGAACTGAAAAGGCAGAATGAAGTGAGTCTGGAGTAGGTGGGGCCAGCACCCACTAATTCTTTGTGGGTAATTGCTGCCAGACAGAATTTAACAGGTATTGGCAAGAAAGCTGCTTTAACTACTAGTTAATATCTCCCTTGCAAATAGGAGCTTAGCATTTGCTGGGTGAGATATGCCTGAATTTCAGAATTTATAGATTCCATTTCCAGCAGATACAAGAGAACTTCTCCTGGCTTAACTCACCAGTATTCAATGTAGAGCAGGGATGTCAAACTCACGGCATCACGTGACGTATCAGGACTTTTTTCCTCTTCGCTAAACTGGGTGTGGGGGTGGCCAGCGCATGATGCATTTGGCCCGCGGACCGGGAGTTTGACAGTCCTGATGTAGAAACAAACTATACCAGCTGAATACATTATATTGATTACAAACTTCAAACAGTGCTATGTTTATAGCTCCATGAATTATTCTAATTTCAGGAGCATTCACACAAAATTATTGCAGCACTGATCCTTATCTGACTTCCTGCTAGGTTCCTTGTTTCTCTCTGAGCATAAATTCAGCCATTGTCTACTATCTTGGCATTGGATGGACCTGGAAGAAAGGAAGACAAAATGTTCTTCAACTAGTCACAGTACGCAAGAACTGGATTGTTTTTACCATACAGGTAATCCTTGATTTACAACCATTCGTTTAGAGACCGTTTGAAGTTAGAACAACACTAAAGGAAGTGATTATGACCATTTTTTCACACTTTTGACTGTTGTGGTATCCCCAAGCTCACGTGATCAAAATTTGAATGTTAGTATCTAATTTTAAAAAAATAATGAAAAAAAGTAAAAACTGTAAGGAAGTTCAAAAAGTGGTAGGGCTGCAGGTGTTCATGATAACACTGGAAAATTTTAAAATATGAAAGTGATTTTCTTATGGAACGGTTGTTTGACATGCATCTGAAGAATGAACCCATGGCTAATAATTGGAAGGATGCCATTATTATCTATTAAGAGCAGTGGTGGGTTGCCCCTGGTTCGCACCGGTTCTATAGAACTGGTAGTAAAACTGATGGGAGGCTCCGCCCACTGACCCTGACATCATCAAAATGCTTCTGTGCTTGTGCAGAAGAGCGTGTGTGCGCACGAGCAAAGAGAACGCACATGTGCGGCCCCATTGCGAACCGGTAGTAAAGGTAAGTAGAACCCACCCCTGATTAAGAGTGAATGTTAAAACTGCAGGGGAATTGATTAGTTTATTAAATGTTTCTGGAAAGATGTTTGACAGAATCCTGAAAGAAAGGGAACAAGAAATAACAGTGAGCAAAATCTGGTACATGTGGTTTTTGCTGGGGTTTTTTTGCCCCCCATGGAGAACGATTTACATATCAAAAACTCATAAAAAGAAACCCAAGGGAAACGATAACGGTAATGTTTTCTCTTGACTGGCTCAAGGTTGACTCAGCCTTCCATCCTTCTGAAGTCGGTAAAATGAGGACACAGATTGTTGGGGGCAATAGGCTGATTCTGTATACAGCTTAGTGAGGGCTGTAAAAGCACTGTGAAGCGGTATATAAATCTAAATGCTATTTCTATTTTTCATTTTTTGATAAATCAATAGAAACCATTGGCTTTCCAAATGTAACTCACCAGTTGATAGACAGTAATTGTAGCACAATTTAAAAGTCAGTTGGTAAATAAAAGTACAAGTAGCCCTCGACTTATGACCACAATTCTGTTTCTGTTGCTAAGCAAGACATTTGTTAAGTGACTTTTGCCCCATCTTATGACCTTTCTTGTCAAAGTTGTTAAGTGAATCACTGCAGTTGTTAAGGTGGTAACACGGTTGTGTTTTCCCACTGACTTTGCTTTTCAAAAGTCTGCAAAAGGTGATCCCATGACCATGGGACACTGAAACCGTCATAAATATGAGTCAGTTGCCAAGCATCTGAATTTTGATAACCATGTCCTTAGTGTGAAAAATGGTCACTTTTTCAGTACTGTTGTAACTTTGAATGGTCACTAAATGTATTGCTTTAAGTTAGGGACTACCTGTGTAAGATTGATGTGATGTTAAATGTAATTGAAAGATGGGGACAGAGTAAGTGGCTCACTATAATCACCTTTTGGGCCTTTCTTCATTGTTGAGATGAAGTGCCATCCTCCCATTCTCGAGGTGGCATAAAACTGGTCTGCTGGTGTGAAATCTTCTCCTATTTCTAGTCCCTCTTTTTCTATGTGTTTTGAAGCTTTGATGAATTGTAGGGAGCCACGGGGGCAGGGATGAAATGCTCCCGGTTCGGACCGGATGGCCTGATCTGGTAGCGATGGAGGCGGGTGGTTCGGAGAACCGGTAGCAAAAATCCCTGCCCCTCCCCTTTGCCCAGCTGAGCCGCGCAATCATCAGAGGCTTTTTTTTTATTTTTAAAAGCATTTTTTCTACAACCTCTTTGGCTGAAAAAATGCTTTTAAAAGTTAAAAAAAAAAAGCCTCTGATGATTGCGCGGCTCAGCTGGGATCATCAGAGGCTTTTAAAAGTATTTTTTCTACAACCTCTTCAGCCGAAGAGGTTGTAGAAAAAATGGTTTTAAAAGTAAAAAAAAAAGAAAAAAGATGGCCACGCCCACTCAGTCATATTACCCCACCACAAAGCCACACCCACAGAACCGGTAGTAACAAATTTTACATTTCACCACTGCATGGGGGTGATCTTGGCATCCAAAGGAGAAATTTCCTGAGCAATTAATCAGTGGAACGACTTGCCTCCAAAAGTTGTGGGTACTCCAATATTGGAGTTTTTTAAGAAGAAACCGGACAGTCACTTGTCTGGAATGGTACTATAGGGTCTCCTGCCTGAGCAGGGGGTTGGGCTAGATGGCCTCCAAGTTCTCTTCCAACTTCTGTTATTCTGTAATTCTGTATCCAGATGACAACATGACAGTAACAAGTACCAAAGCTACATGGGGAAGAAAGGAAAGTGATAGAAAAACACTCAGTCTGGCTTCCTTATAATTTTCCTAGGATATAAGTAAAAGGGAGGGATGGGAAAAAGCAGGCAGACTTCTGAGCAAAGTATAGTTGTATTCTACTTCCTGTAGAGTCACCTCTTTTACTGCTGACATGCATGTCCTGATTATGGGTGAGCAACACAGGTTGAACAAAGTGACTTGTTGAGTTTCTCCTCCCCAAGCTCACTCATGGACTGGAATGAGATGAAGCTTCATGAGGGACCAAGGCAAAAAAAAAAAGAAAAGAAAAGAAAAAAAAAAGATGCCAGCAGAAGTTTTGGGGGCCAGAGTTAGGGGCAAGTAGGCCTACAAGCTATCTGTATGAACCATGCTTTATCTGTTAACATGTTAGGTGTAACTGCATTTTGGCTCAATATGACTCTATAGAAATGTTTTCTTATTGCATCAATCTTGTGGGTGGGGTGGGGTGGGGCGGGATTTGTGATTCTCCAGAATTCATTGGTTTCTATCCCCATACCTGTCACACTTAATGATTTACTGGGCAAGAGGGAAGATGGGGTTCTAACCATATTTAAAGGGAATCACATCTCCATCTTTGTCCTACATAAAAATTGCAAGCTTGATTTATCATAGCATTTAATATCACGAAAAAGTTTGTTCTGTTAGTTTAAAGAGTTACTGCTACAAGTTTAAATTAATTATACAGTATTATACACGCAGCATAGAGAGAAATACAATTTGCAAAATCTCACAGGGAATGAGGATGTCAAGACCTTAAGCATGTGAAGAAATCCTACTGGAATAATTCAAGCATCTTCATCCCAATTGTCTACAATGAGGCCATCTTGCTAACTAAGTTAAAAGTAGTCTACTGCTCCAGTATGTTGTTTCAATCTGCACTCATTCTCTAACCACAGTGACAATCTGGTCTGTTGCTTGTGTTATTTTAAAAATGAAGCAACCAAGAAAACTTAACAGGTACAGGCAACTGTGTTTGCTCTGGAAAAAAGCCAGTATTTGCAGGAAATCAAGGATGTATTATTTCATAGCAGGAAGTTCCTAGCGTTACAGAACTAGGCCTGGATTGCAAGATTGTAAACGATTCAGTAGCCTCCTTACAGCTCATCCTCTGACTAACAAATAGTATAAATACTATAATGATGAATTACAAATTGGGCATTTTGTAAAGGATTTGCCATTGGAATTCTTCACTGCAAAATTGGTATGTGTTTACCTTAACAAGAGCTGCTCTGAAATAACAAAAGATCAGAAATATCTCTTCTAATAATTTGAAGGACAAAGTGAAATTAGCTACCAACAACATTCTCAAGACATTGCTATTTTGAGCTGTCCTGTTGGTAGTGCTGGCTCTCAGAGTTACGTATTTATAGACTGGATTCACACATTATGCTAAGCCAAAATGTGGTTTGTTTGATTTTAGCATAGTGTGAAGTGTGATTTAACCATTGTGGATTGTATAATATGATGGACATCTTAGCATATTATGGGAACTCAGCTCTTTGTGGCTCAATTAACAAACCATGGTTAAGTAAATAATAGATTATTGTAATGCATAAAACTTTTCACTGAAGTCAGCCTTCAGAATCTTTTAAATGTTGCAAAATTCTATATCCTGCAGGAGCTTCAGAATAATGTGTCTATTCACAAAAATGATTATTTCCAGCCTCAGATCTGTAACTGTAGCTTATATCAATTGTAAGGGGGCAAAACTTGATTTGACAAGCAAATTAAAAAATAAAATTCTTAACCATTCCCTTCAATCATCACCATATTTTCTTCTCTACATCCTTTCCAAGCTGCTACCCTCAATCAGATATGAATATGAAAAATCAAGCACTGGTTAGTAAAGAAAGCTTTGTCATTTCAAATACTTTAGAAAAGCTCAGAATAAAGCTCTATTTATTTATTTTTATTTATTTGTATCCCACCTTTATTATTTTTACAAACAACCCAAGTCAGTGAATATATCCAATGCATCTTCCTCCTCCTATTTTCCCCACCACAACAATCCTGTGGGTCAGGGTGGGTGGGTGGGGAGAGAGAATGAGAGAGAGAGACTTGGTCCAAAATCACCCAGCTGGCTTTTCATAGCTAAGGCAGACTTGAACTCACACTTTCTAGCCTGTTGCCTTAACCACTAGACCAAACTGGCTCTCTATGTAGAAACTGCAATGTTTTTGGCAAAACCGAGCAAGGTTTTATTCAATTGTTTTCAACCTGGCATCCTTTACAATGTGTTTATGCCAGCCAAAAAAATTCAAGGAGTTGCTGTATTAATAGATGGGGAAGATTTCACATTGGAGAAACAGTTTTTGATCTATCTCTCTGCAAAGGAAGATAGGGACAAATTAAAAATTCCCTCATTAGAAAAATTGTGGGAACGATGCCTCGATCTGCCGCATTTCTTTATCACACTCCCTAGATGACTTTTGATGTTGTTTTGGATTAGTCAGCAAACACCCCAAGCACCAGAACACCTGCCTTCCACTAATGGATTTAAGCAAGACTGCAAGGTCAAAACAGTGAAATCAGTCCTCCTCCTAATCTTCTTTTTTTGGTCCTCTAGAATGACTGATCTCCTTTAGTGCCTTCTCTCCTGGGATCCATTTTGCTGCAGCTAGACTTCCCTCAACGCTAGTTTCAGTTTAAAGGATGGGATGGAGATTTCATTCTGAAACTACTATCTGAACTGGCTCATTTATATCTGTGTTCCTTTCGCTCATCTGTTGGTTGGTGTTCTTTTCCCAATGTACCAGATCTGGGTTTTAGAAAAGTTGCTACCCACACAACTCAGTCTCCTAACTCACTTATGTATTTCCAAGGATAAGTTAAAGAAAGAAACCCATTAATCAGGCCTCTGTTATAGATGGTATTATTTCATCTTATTATTTCCTAGTGAATTCTAAACTCTGCCCTGCAGATTTCCAAGTAAGGAACACTCAGAATTTAGGGCCATTTAGAGACACGCTGTGGCTCAAACTGGAACCCATGTACATTTAAACAAGCCTAGGTACACCAATTTTGCATGAACCTGTGAGGTCCTCACCTAATGACATCAGCAAGACTGCTGGCATTGCTGTGTGAAGCAATGTGGTCATGTGATATCACACTTTACGACCATGTTGTTTAGCAATGGAAATTTCAGTCCCAATTGCCACTGTAACCTAAGGATATCTATAATTGCTTATAAATATATGAGATGACTATGGATTATTGAACAAATCACAGCTGAACCTAGGTAGGGCAGAACAGAGTATAAAAACTAATAACTAAAAATTATGTGATTTTCCAAACATAGGACAGTCAAGAGTCCCCTGTTCAGGATATATTCTCAGTTTATATTAATTGTTAATATTAATATTAGTCTGGTGCAGTGATTAAAGTGCTGGCCTAGAAGCCAGGAGACTGTGAGTTCTAATTTTGCCTCAGGCATGAAGCCAGCTGGGTGATATTGAGCCAGTTACTCTCTCTTGGCCCAACCCACCTCAGGGTTGTTGTTGTTGGGGAAAATAGAAAGTAAAAGGAGTATTAAGTATATTTGCTATTTGGAGTTATTTATAAGTAAATAAGATAAAAATCTAACAAACATTCTTTTCCTCAACAGTACCATTCTGGAAACTGTGTGTTTGAGTGGAAAGATGAGGAAAAAGAACTTGGAAGCCAATCTTCTTGAATTCAGTGGTGTTTCCTTACAAATTGACACATGAAACTTGATTTGTATTATTTGTTCTAGACCAAACTTGAAACTTTAAGATATGTGGTCTTCAACTCCATGCTGGCTGAAGAGTTCTGAGAGTTGAAGTCTACACATCTTAAAGTTGCCAAGTTTGAAAAACACTGATCTAGAGTTTTTCCACCCTGTATGCCATGAACTCTTTCCAAAGTTGTTCCCCGCAAAACACTAGAGTTTAGAAAAAACCTTTCCAGTGTATATAGTATGCGAAAGATGCGTGTGCATTTTTTTTAGTTTTGATTTTAATTTCTGTTTGTGATTGGTACACTTGTTCTGGCAGATACCTTCAGATGGCTACACACAGGCTAAAACACCACTGGTCCCTGTGCTAGAATTTTGGATTTAAACATGACCTCATTCCTCACCATCTTTATTCTTTATCAGTAGTAAGTGATTAAACCAGATAGTTCTATCAACTTTATCAATATCTAGGGATTAGCCAATAAGAAGTTTTGCATTACCTACAACTTGGTTCAGATGGTACTAGTGAGCAGTTTTGGACTTTTTTTGGCTGAAGCATAGCCAGTCTAGGAGATTGGGCTCATAAGACTGTCTGATAGGAGACTATCATCAAATACATAGATGTGGAGTTAGTATGGCTTTTTCTTTTCTGAGACAAAAATTGAAATGTAAGTGGGAGTAACAACTCTGCTATTTTCCTGTGATGAAAAATAAAGAGATTTATGTTGTCATGCTTTTTAAAAAAAATCAAGGAAATCAAATTTCACTTATTTTCCTTCTGCCAAGAATGAAGTACTGCTGAATAATTAAGATCTTGGTTTTCTATTCAGATGCTATCAAATCTCTCTTTCTCTTTAAACAAAACCGCTCCAGGTGATACAGCCAGGACTTTTCTGTTAAGCTATGGTGTCATTTCTTCATGAACAAACATTATCGTATCTTAACCAAATGTAAATTCCTTAGTGCCTGAACCTCAAGCTAAGATGGCTCTAGACCAGTGTTTCTCAACCTTGGTAGCTTGAAGGTGGGTGAACTTCAACTCCCAGAATCCCCCAGCCAGCAGCGCTGGCTGGGGGATTCTGGGAGTTGAAGTCCACCCATCTTTAAGCTTCCAAGGTTGAGAAACACTGCTCTAAATAATGGCCACCTTATAATTAGGCAATGAGATAACATCCTTGAACAGAGCAGTAAATTATTCATTATTTATTTAGTTATTGCTTCTCTGCCAGGCATTTCTGCTTCATGCCAACATTGCTTAGTCAGTTTCCAGAGGAAATGGCATCTGAGACATGCTTCAAGTAACATTTTATCTCGGAGTGATCCTGACCAAGACAGTAGCTCTTCCAAAGATTTAGGTAGGGCTTGGTTGCTTATAAAGTACAAAACACTTATCTCACTATTTTACATAAATATATGTTTGCTTGTATTGTATTTTATGATGTGCCTAGCATCTGAACAGATTGTTATGGCTAAATTAGCTCAAGGGCACATCAACTGATTGGTCTCTCATGGGATGCTAACTGATGTTTGGTAAACTAATTTATTTAATCTCTTTAACCAGAAACAC
The DNA here is from genome assembly GCF_029215685.1 of Pituophis catenifer annectens. NCBI lineage: Eukaryota > Metazoa > Chordata > Lepidosauria > Squamata > Colubridae > Pituophis > Pituophis catenifer. The sequence continues at coordinate 129,311,754 of NW_027256881.1, forward strand.
CGCTGCTGAAGTGGCAAGTATCAACATTCGATGACTGCATTTGGGACAGCCAGTCAACACACCATGTTTTTACTAAACACCCGTTAGAAAAACACGAGCACATCCCTAGCTGTTAAAGAGTAAGATAGTCACAACCCATGCAAAGTGTCCCATGCACAATAGCACAATTCCTTCAGGGAGTGTAAACCTCTTAATTTCCATTTATTTCAATTGCCCAAGGGATTCTATCTGATATTTGTGACCTGTTATGACTGATTGAAACCGCTTGATTTTTTTTGCCTTGATGTACCAGTTGCTAAATCCTAGGTCAGTACTTAGACTTCAGTGAAGGACAGAGAAATTGCCAAATCAGTACAGTATATCAAAGGTCCAGGTTTATAAATGGATCTTCTAACTCCTACACCACTTTTCTGTAAGTGCTCTTTTTAAAAAGTCATTGCAAAGTCCAAATGCTAAGTGCATTTGGTGAAAAGTAAATCCTATTGATGCACTGTATCCTACTTCCTAGGAAACTGTGCCCAAGACTGCACTACATCATGCTTTTCGTTTCCTGTTTGACTGGGAACCCATCCTTTTAGATTTATTGGGGGACCAGCTGAAGCAACAACCCTGAAGAAAATTTGCAGCCCTAATATTTAAGCCCTCCTTTTTGGCACCGGTGCAGTCGTGAACCAACTTCAGTCAAGTTGAGGCGAAAAGTAATAAATGCAATGAAGCAGCAAGAGATGTCCCACTCACTCCTCAAGAGAATGGAAAAAGAAGAAATGCCAGGAAATAGCTGCCAAACCTGTTGTGTTGTGACATCAGAGGAAGGCTTATCACTTGTTAATATCAAATGAAATAAAGTGGGGAAAAGAGAGGCCCACAAATGTTTCCCCCCCCCACGATAACTTAAAAGGGGATAAATAAGAAAAAGGAAAGTAGAGGGATGATGAAGTTGACAGCTGCAAAGGACAAAATGTGTGCCAGTTTATCTTAATTAGATAAAATGAACGCCTGAGCAAATGGCCAGGCTTTTTGTTATCATGGCCCAACCTGCTGTAAATAAGCTGTTTCCCAGTCAGAGGGCAGACCCAATGTGTGTAAATATTGACTTTAAATTTCTCTGGTGGTTCTCATTTCTCCTTAGCAAAGTCCATGACTTTCTAAAGGCCAGCTCAAACGGTGGAATCTTTCATAAAACAACAACAACCAGCTGTAACTTTCTGGAATCATTCACCATTATAAAATTATGGTAGGCCCAAATGGAAGAATTAGTATCAACACTGGTACCATATGTTATGCCCATAATTCTTTATATATTAAATATTATTATATAGTAAAGATAAATTGTAGGTTTCCCCATCCCTTACTCCATGATGCTGGAGAGATAAAGAGGAAAGAACCTTATTCTGCATACTCATAGCTATGCACGGTAATATCAAAGGTGCACGGATACACTTTGCACATGCATTCATGTTACACTGACCTGGGTGTCTCTATGAAGGAAGCAGTCCTTATGCCAAGTCTTGCATCATCACATTAGCCTCTTTGGCTTTCTTGCACATGTACAGCCACTTGATTATCCGAGCATTGCGTTCAACCACAGAGGTGCCACTAGGCACCTGTTCCGTGAGCTCTTCCTCCAGGAGTCCATCTTCATCGCTGTGTCTCGTGAAGTCACTTTCAGAAGCTGCCCCACTGATGCTGTGGAGATGGAATGAGAAGTTGTCTGAAGCCACTGAAATATTCTCTTGGCCTAAATCTTTTATTACTTCAGGTTCAAGACCACAGTTCTTAAAGAAAGTGTCAAATTCAGAGAAGGATTTTGAATATCGCGAACTGATATCTGACTGAGATCTCTGAAGACCTTTCTGCCTCATCTCCTTTACATCATAAGGTGCTGAAGTCACATTTAGGGCATTTTTGCATTTGCTGACCAGAAAGGGCATTGGGTTTGCTTTTGTGGGTGAATTCTGTCCTTCTAGGTCATAGCTATGTCTTGTGTCTTTGCCCACAATAGTCCCTTCCACTTCAGGAATGGTTTCCTCCTTGAGAACAACTTTGGACACCTCAGAAATCAGCTGTTTTTCCTTGAAGGAACCCTGGAACAGCCTCCGGACCAAATTTCCACGAGTATTCTCCTGGCTTTGACCTCTGACAAATTCACATTTCTGACGATAGATCACCAAGGAATCTGGTCGGATCTGCCTTTTACCACTGTTGCGCCTCACAATGGGAGGGCCGTCTTGCAGGGCTGCCGGGCTCAGCTCTGTGGCTGTGGGAACTTGGGCTGCCGTGTCCTTCTCCTCTCTTGAGCGATCTGCCTTCTTGCTTTCTACTGAGCAAGTCTCGCTGCTACTCTCAGAAGTTGAGCTGAGGGTGATGGCCGGCACCTGCTTCCTGCTGATGACTTGCTGGCTTTTCACGTACTTGGCCTTATCTGCTGCCAGCCTTTCCACGGCGCTCTTCCTGCTAGGGTTGGCTGCCTCCATCTGCTTGCGAAGGTACTCTGGACCCTTGTGGAGAAGCCGTGCTGTCAGCGAGGAGGGGAAATCAGAGATGGCATGCATTCTCACCATGTGGGAGAGTTCGGTTGGCATAGCAGGCTCAGGTGTCCCAAGCTGATTTGCACTTCAGGAAAAAGAAAGAAAAATTCAAAGTCTCTTTCCCCCCACCTCCTCCTCCTCCCTTTTTCTCAGATTCTTCCCAGATAAGCAATCCGAGGAACCTCTCACAAACAAACAACCCCTGTTGCTGTCTTCTTCTCAGTGCTTTCTGAACAAAGCAAAACACCTCCGCTCTGGCCAAGCCCAACTGTCTGTGCCTGCTGCAGACGCTCTAACTGCACACATGCATGAGTACACACCCCTCCACAGCTGCTTCTGTGCACATTCACCTTTCCAATGAGACAGCCCCTATGAGCCAGGCACAGCCAATCCTTGTGAAGCACAAAGGCCTCTCTGACATTAGTCGGGAGGGAGATGACTCACTGATGTTAGAGGAGCGTCTCTCAAACCATCAACACTTCATTGCCTCAAGCAAGGACGAGCCTTAATGAAGAGGATTTTTTTTTAAAAAAAAGAAAAAGAAATAACACATAAGCTTCCTTCTGCCTCCTCCTACAGCAATAGGAATGAAATGGGAATGAAAGTGCTGGAGGAGCTTTCTTTGGCAGAGACTGAGGTGCAAAGGACAAAATAAACCTCCCCAAAATCCTGCTGTAGATAAGGATAAGGTGATCTTTTCCTAGATCACCTTGAAAGCCCTACTGGTGAGATGAGGGAAGTTCATTGAACTTGGATTTGAATATTGACGTGTATGTGGATGAATAAACTGAGCTACGAAGCCGGAAGTTCCCAGTTCCCAGTTTGAATCTGCCAATAAACTCACGAGGTAGCTAATAGGCTCAGCTTCATGCTCCGCACTCTGTCACTTGGGGAACAATAACCACGACTTGATTGGCAGGTTTGTTATAAGGAGAATGCACTTTGAACACGTGTGGAAGTGCTATTCAGATGCCGAAGATTATTTGTATTGCAGGCAGAGACGGGGTCTATTTCTATTTTACCACTTCCATGATCTGTTACGTGTAAGAGATTTTTTATTTTTATTTTTTTTCAAAAAAAAGTTATTTATAACACAACACAATATAACAAACACAAAATGCATAATATAAATTCCTTTTTTACAACTGTTTCGTAACGGTCATCTTCTAGTATTTACATCTTCCCCCAGAGAATTATTATTTTTATTAAGAAGAAGTAAATTCTCTCTCTTCCTGACATGGTAGGAGGAGAGCTGTGGTCTGGTTTTCTGACTCATGCTTTTTTATTAAAAGGTAAAAGTTTTTGTCTTTTGACAGGAGCTGCAGCTCTCAAAATCTTATGCCGTTTAACAAAATGTCCTGGTCGGCAAAGGTGGTACCAGTCCTCGGTTATAGTCCTCAGGGAATTATGTCTGTACAAGCACTGATCTACAGGTTATTTAAAAAAGGATTGCAGCACTCTAATAATTCAGCAAAATATGTTCTGTGGTAAAGTGTTTGCTTTTCATTTTAAATCCTGCTTAGGGTACTCAAGTCACAGCCTGGCAAATTGGCCTGGCTCCAGAGTTCTGGTATTTACCCCTTTCCTCTAACAACTCATCCTCTCTTCCTGTTGCTCATTCGCCTCTCCCAGTGGCTGGAGCAAATCAAACTCTTACGTTCTATATTGCATGTAATGCATGTAAGATGGTATGAGTGGGTAGGTGGAATTCTAAGGCTGTTGAAATGTATATTTTCACACCACCATAAAGAAGAGGGGGTCAACCTATTTTCCAAAGCACCTGAAGGCAGAACAAAAAGCAATGGATGGAAACTAATCAAGGAGAGAAACAACCTAGAACTAAGAAGAAATTTCCTGACAGAAAATTAACCAGTGGAACAACTTGCCTCCAGAAGTTCTGGTTGCTCCATCACCGGAGGTTTCCAAGAAGAGACTGGACAACCATTTGTCTGAAATGGTATAGGGTTCCCTGCCTGAGCAAAGGGTTGACTAGAAGACTTCCAAGTTCCCTTCCAATTTTGTTATTCTGCAAGGGATTATAGCTATTTCCTGTCAACCAGAAAACATGATTGCATATCCTGAACAGTTGCTGGCCTGCTGGATTTTCTCACAGAAGATCATGTGCACTGAGGAGATGTCAGAAGAAGATGATCTGATGTAAGAGATGGAGCTTAAAATTTTGATTTTGCCTGGACATGACATTCTCCCAACTCATTCGTTGGATTTTTAGGGTGCAGCACAGTCTTTGGTTGTCATAGTATAATTTGTCCCTTGACTTTTATCTCACAGACTTGTATAGATATTGTTGAAACATCAGCCCTTTGAGGTAGACCAGACCAAAAAACAGACTCCACATAGACCTAAAAATATTTTTTTAATTATTTTATTTTATTTTATTTCCAATTTATATACCGCCCTTCTCCCTGAGGACTCAGGGCGGTGTACAGCCAGAATTAAGAACATGAAATACAAATATTAAAAAACAATTAATATATATATAAATTTGGCCCAAAAATTAAAAATCACAAACCAATTAAAACATTTAAAAATTTCTTCTTAAGCCAGCCCGGCTTGCTGGAAAAAGTGGGTTTTAAGGGCACGGCGGAAGGCACTGAGGTCTTGGATTCTCCTTATCTCTGGGGGCAACTGATTCCAGAGGGTAGGTGCCCCCACAGAGAAGGCCCTCCCCCTGGGGGTCACCAGCCTACATTGTTTGGCTGAGGGCACCCTGAGGAGGCCCTCTCTGTTAAGATCGGCTACAGTAACAGAATTTAGCAAGTCTGAATGTCTTTCCCTCCTCCCTTCTTTTATATTTGTGTGAATTAGGACTGTCTGTCTTGAGTTGTTTTTGTAAAATTATCTCCTTCTTTGGGCTTAAGCAATGTTTACCTGTTTTTGTTGCCTTGGTAATGGATCTTCCCTTTCTCCGTCTAGGCCATCTCTATCATTCTCCCCATTAAGAGAACTTTGTACAGAGAATAGCATAATACTGTAGAGTGAACTTTTCCCTCCAAAAGGAAACCCAGTAATCCCCAAAGAAAACAAACAGTGCTCAGTTATCTCACATAGTTAATCTTACTGGTTAATTTTTAAGAAGCTTAGTTCTTTTAAAGGACCGAAGAGTCACTGCTTTCCAATTAGGAACGGGAGTGAGGACAGAGAGGAACACATCTTCTAGTCTTATTGAGGCTACTTGGAAGCTTCCTCGGACGCCTTCTTGAAGTGAGCTGGTGGGATCTTGGTGTTTGGGGGATCCTATCCTTGAAAAAGTGGCAAATGAGGAAACTGGCAGACAAATCTGACAGTAGGCCCTAACAATACCAGGAACACTTGAGAATTGACATACTTATATAGTAGCCTTTCTTGTAGCTCATTGTAAAAGTTTATTTACAGAAAGGGTAGGACTTTGAATACATCCATTACTTGCTTTTACTTTGCATTGCTGTTTTCTTCCACAGAAAGATACATATACCCAAATATACAGTCAGCAGGAGCAAATTTCATTTCACCCTTCTACTGGTAGTCCTTGACTTACGACCATAATTGAGCCCAAAATTTCTATTGCTAAGCAAGGAGGTTAACTGAGTCTTGACCCATTTTATGACCTTTCTTGCCACAGTTGGACTAGAAGATCTCCAAAGTCTCTTCCAACTCTGCTATTCTGTTATTCAGTCGTTAAGTGAATCACTGCAATTGTTAAGTTAGTAACACAGTTGTTAGTGAATCAGGCTTCCCCAATGACTTTGCTTGTCAGAAAAAGTCGCAAAAAGTCATCACGTGACCCTGGCACACTGCAACCATCATAAATATGAATCAGTTGCCAAGCATCTAAATTTTTATCACCTGACCATGGGGATGTGGCAACAGTCATATGTATGAAAAATGGTCATAGGTCACTTTTTTCAGGGCAGTTGTAAGTTCAAATGGTCACTAAACAAATTGTTGTGAATCGAGGACTATCTGCAATCATGAGGCCAGTAAGATTTCCCCATTGTATCCAACTCTAGGGCATGGTGTTCATCTTTGTTTCTTAGCTAAGACATTTTTCGTGGTCATGTGGCCAGCATGGCTATATGCCGAGGTGCACAGAACACTGTTACTTTCCCACTGAAGTGGTACTTATTTATCTACTTGCATTTGCATGCTTTCAAACTGCTAGGTAGGCAGAAGCAGGGGCAAGTAACAGGAGCTCACTCCATTGCACATTGACTATGGAACTATTGTATTTTTTAAAAAAAGATACAAAATAGGGATTGAATTAAAGGAAAAAGTTAGGGTAGTCTAATTAAACCTCTTAGCCCGGGACCTTTTCAATTTTGGCTTCATGTGGTCTTCAAAAGGAACAACTGAGAGATTGGAGGCTAGCTGTCCACTTTGAGGACTGAAATTTAAAAAATATTAGATGTTCATGAAGTTTTCTTCTACAGAACAAGTCCTGCTGTCCCCCCCCAAAAAAAATTATTGAGCAAATATCTGTACATCAGGAATCTGCTAGGATTTTTAGCTCATTGAAGCGATGTTCATATCCAAAGCAAAAATTAATAAGAAGCCCTCTATGTGATTCCCACATAATACTCAAACCAGTTAAACTACTATTTGCTGAAAATCTGCCACTGGAGAAGGAAGTGATGAAGGGTGAACCAAAGATTATTCAAGGCGCAAAGTGTAATGCAACAAGCTAGGACTTGCCTATATACTCATGGGTCAATCTACTTATTTTTCAGGTTTTTCATACAAATTTTATTCCCTCAATCAGAATAAAGACAACTTCTGCTCAGAAAAATGGGCAAACTACAAATCTGAGAATTTTATTTATTTATTTATTTTTGTCGGTGAACTATATGTGAGCTGGTGCAGTGGGATGAGATGCCATCTTTCTTTTTCAGTAGCTGACCATGCCTCCAATACACTTCAAATCACAAAAGTTCCAGATTCTTGCCTGACCTGCTCCCAGCTTCTAGGCACAAGTCAGTGTGACTCTCCCTAACCCTCCATCAATGTATACGTGATGGCTGCAGCTGATGGGGAAAGCACCATAGGCGTCAAAGCTTTCCAAAAGAATTTTATATGCAGAAGGAATGACAGTTGATGGGAAGATAGCTTTCCTCTTGAGCCATAGCTCAAATTTTAGGCCAAATCATCAGGCAAAATGCACACAGTATGTCAGGGAGGCATTTTCCCGCTGCCTATGTGTAATAGGACACACAAGATTTTTGTTACTCCTAGTTTTGACATTCTTCTGTTTTTTTTTACTGAAAGGAGCACTGAACAGATTTATTATGGTCCCTGCTTGTTCTCAGCTCTCCAAAGTCAGCAGTGAAGATGGTTTCCAAGTGCTTGGGAGGGATTGGGGAACAGAATTGATGTGTAGCGGTGATTGTAGCTTCATTGTAATGTAAATATTTAGTAGTTTGTGCCTTGGCTTGTTGGTCACCTCCAGTTTGACAAAGGGGGTGGATCAGTGGTGGGGTTCGACCAGGTGCACCACTTCAGGAGAACCGGTTGTTAACTGTCTGAGCAGTTTGGCAAACTAGTTGTTGGAAGAAATCATTAGGGCAGAGAACCGGTTGTTCAATTATTTGAATCCCATCACTGGGGGGGGGGATATGTATTTGAAAGTGTGCTTTTAAAAGGATTATCATAAAACAACTTGTAGTTGTTAGAATGAGAGGCTTTGATGTAAATGAACAAAGTGCTATATAAAATGCCAACTTGACTCCACAGTACTGTAGTTAATATATGGTGTAACTTGATCTAAAGGAACAGAAGAGAACGTGACCTTTGAGAAGTTCAATCTCTGCGGTTTCCTTGAGTCAACTGAGATCAAGGGGAGCCCTGAAAGGGTTTTGAATCTGTGTGCTGTTGATTACCTCACTGGAAACCTGAGCTGGTCTTGCAAGAACAGTTTGAGAATTGAAAGGGCAAAACTGGAGATGCTATCAAGCGACGAAGATTGGATTAAAAAAAGAAAACAGCTTGACCAGAAGGTGAAGTAAAGTGAGATATAGTGAACAAACAACACACTATGCTTTATAAAGTGGATTTTGCCTACAATGAATCTGTACTCAAGCCAGGATTTGATTAGGTTTCCCTATGCATATGCATATGACATTGGAACAGCATTGTCCATCCTGTATCATAGCTTTCTACAACTTGGTGTCCTTGCTTTGTGTTGGATTTGAGGATTTTTCCAGCCCATATGGGTTGTCTTTCAGGAGGATTGCATAAACAATATAATTTTCTGCTCCCAGGAACCTTGCAGTGGACAACAGTATGGAAACAAAGATGTCAAGTGAAAGTGAGTAGGAATAGGGACGCAAACTTGATTACAGCTGAAAATTAAGATAAGGGAAAAGGAAAAACGAGAAGAGAGAGAAATTATTGTTTTCATTCTGATCTTTTTCAGTTGCTCATTCCTTCCCATAGAACTGCATTCTTTACCCCTACATGTTGTATCATGTACTCAGCCCCTACAAAATTACCTAATTCTGCTCTTTCTTCAATAGATAACATGGTCTAAAAATGATTGCCCATAGGCAACGCCTAACAAAAATAACCCAGTACGTTATCATGATTACTAAGCTACCATTCATCATTTCATTAGAGAGATATTGAGATAATTAGAGTAGTTTGAAACAGATCTTAAAGGTCACGTAGTCCAACCCACTGCTACACTTGGATACATAGAGCTACCATTTTTTTTATTTCTCTCCCTATGTCAGATAACTAAGAAAGGCTAACTTGACGAAGACTTACCTCCTTTATCCGTGATACTTTTATAGATGCCACCACCAAAATGCATCAAACAGGGGGCTATAAGAAAAAGACTTTTTGGACTGTGAAATTGTGTTTGGGGAATGTGCTTTTTGGGGTTACAGCTGCTGGAAGAAATGTCCATCTGGGTTCAGTTCCAAGTAGGGAGAAAGACACTGGAAACATGGAGATTGTTTGAAAAGATGGTTTAATGCTGGATAGGACCAGGTGGTTTGAAGTCCTGGGTAGCTGACCACATGGAGCGGAGAGTGAGATATTTTTATACCCTCTCTTGGGCTTTGAACTAGCTTCCTGTTCCTGTGAAAGAAATGTATTCTGATTGGTTGTCAGACTCCCATGAGGCCATGCAGGGGCAATTTGTAGGTTGTCTTGAGTCCCAGGCTTGGTTGAATCCCGCTGGGTGATGTAACCCTCCCAGGTGCCATGTGGTGAGATGGGTAGAGGGCTAATCCTATTATGTCCTGAGAGTGAAGGTGTTTTGTGTTGTAGATAAAGTGGCCCAGTCTTTCTGGGGCTATTAACAAAGGTGGGGGCTACTTTCCAAGAGCACGTTTCTCCTTTTCTCATCCAGGGAGGTATAATATTCTGCCTTTTTAATATTTCCTAGAATATTTCATTCTTCTAGGAGAGGGGTGGATGCTAACTTCCTACACAACATGACTGTGAATTTAAAACAAGGATAATGGCATTGTGTATATCTTGAACACTTGAGAGAAAGCCCTTATTTATCTATACTTACTATTTGAGAAGTTGGGTGTCCCCAATATTTGGGGCAACCAGTGGAGCAGAGAAGTGTTGACATGATGTTACATCATCTCACATAGTCATCAGAGAGAGACTGGTTGTGGGAATATTGATTGAAGCAGTACTACATTCTTGTAGAGATTCTAACATTTCCTTTAGTCTTAAGTTTTTAGGCAGGAATATCTGCACTTTACTGGATGTCCCTCAGCTAAATAATTGGCTACATTTTACTAGATGTTCCTCAGGTATATAATTGACTGAAGTCCCAACTAAGGATTCTTTGAGCCAAAAGCTTAAGTTTCAGGGAATTTGCAGTGAATCATTAAATCTATTTTCCTTCAAGGGCTAAGGCCAAAAGGACTTTTGTCTTCTGGAATTCTGTTAATGGTGGCATTTGCTAAGCCATCTATGGCTTGTCTGATGCTTGACAAAGATCAAAGTGTTCCATGACAGTAACTGTGAGACTGGGCAGTATGAGTGAGGCTTATATTATGCCTTTCATCTTCTCTGGAGAGCTTCTTTTTTGCAACTCATATTTGAATATCCAATGATGCAGTTTTTAATAGACATAGGGAATACCAGCCAATCTCTCTCTCAGCCCAACCCACCTCACAGAGTTGTTGTTGTGGGGAAAATAGGAAGGAGGAAGGTGTGTTGGATATGTTCGCTTCCTTGAGTTATTTTTAAAAATATTAAAGGTGGGATACAAATTAAGCAAATAAGCCATTTTGAACACAGAGAGACTTCATGTCTGGTTATGGCATAAAGCAGCGGTCCCCAATCTTTGCGGCTTGGCAACCCAGCTGGGGGGAGGAGAGGAAACCAGCCCACCACTCGCATAAGTGAAGCTGCATGCGCACCGGCCTGCTGCTTGCACTGTCCGGTTCCAAATAGGTCATGGCCTGGTAATGGGCATTGGGGACCCCTGGAATAAAGGCCATTATGTTTTTAAGGAGCGCTGTAAGTCAGCAGATGCGGCCACTTAAACTGCTGTTGTAAATAAGCCTGATTTGTTTATATATACTACAGGGGTGGGTTCCACTTACCTTTACTACCGGTTCGCAGTGGGAGCGTGCGCACGCATGCACAGAACTCACATGATAACATTGTGGTGGGTGGGTGGAGCCTCCCGCCGGTTTTACTACCGGTTCTATAGAACCGGACCAAACTGGGAGCAACCCACCACTGATATACTATATTGACCATATTTGTTTTTGTAGATCAGACTATTTTATGTGTGCTAGTTTGCTGTGTACGATTGGCTGTCTTCCTATAAATAAAGGAAGTTGTTTATCATAGGAAAAGATTTCACTGTGGATCTCAGACATCAGGTAAATCCACAGGTCAATGGGAGGCCAGCAAATGTTATGTGATGTCAGAAGTGAATGAACTCTCTAAATGGCTTCACTTCCAACTTCTGGAGTCCTGGAAACAAAAGTAAATATGGCAGAACATTAGCATAAATGGTTTCAGGCATTTCTGTTGTATCTGACTGCTAGCAGATGTGAGTGGAAAGAAGAACAACTTCAGCATACCTTGTTTTTGCATTTGGTTGACAAAAGGGCACAGGAGATTTGTGACATTTCAGTATACACAGGAGGCAGATAAGCAAAAACTGCACACAATCACAGAAAAGTTGGCTGTATATTTTGTCAAAAGGAAGAACATTACTTTTGAGACACGTACAGTATTTTTTTTTTTTTGCCACTACTCAAGGAGCTGAAAAAAATATTGACTTGTGTGCTGTAGAATTAAAAAGATTTTCTCAAGCGTGTAAATTTAGATAACTTTCAGAATTGCTTATAAAGGACAGAACCGTGTTGCAATATATGCTCAGCCATTCTGAAAAAGAGAATGCTGAAAGTGTGATTTGGCCTTGGATAGATTCAGATTAATAGATTCAGTCAGAGCAGAAGAAGACTTCATGTCTCAAATACAAATTTAGGGTGCCTTTGGGAGTGAGATGCATATTTTGTAAGTTAACTCAGCTTCCTCACCTTCCAGGATTCTTTCTGTTACCATTTTAGATGAGAAAGTTGGGCATTAGCAAGTGCTGCTTGCCAACAAATCTGCAGAGTTGTGGACAGTCAAGTCCCCATGGATTGGGCTTTACTTAGACCATTTGTCCTTTGGTATAAAGTCATCTGATAAGGTATTTTAGCAAAAGAACTGGACATATGTGGTTACATCCAAGCAGTCTGCACTATCACTGGCAATATGATCAAACTACAAAGATAGCGCATTGGCTAATTTTGAGATGGGTTGGAAAGAGCTATTGAAAAGGGAGTCAAGCTTAACAGTTGATAAGATTCTGTTTTGGTAGATGGTGTAAGGCACGGGTGTCAAACTTGCTGCATCACGTTGCCATCACATTGACATATCACAATTTTTTTCCCTTTGCAGAGCTGGGGTGGGCGTGGTCTGCACGAGACACATCCAGTCCATGGGCCATCAGTTTGGCACCCCTGGTGTAAGGTATACAGAACACATCTCTAAAGATGGGGATAGTCAAGATGACAGTTAACAGCAAGCTATTAGGAAAATACCATACCCAAAGTGTTCAGTGCATTTTAGGACGGTGCAGTATTTGGCACCGTACATATCCAGAGAATTAGTACTAACAGTGGAAGAAGCAGAAGGGGACCGTCCTAGCACCCATTGGCTGGACACTATAAAAGATGACACTGTGATGACCATGGGAGATCTGAAGGAGGCAGTGCGAGACAGAGGGGCATGGAGAATGCTGATCCATAGAGTGGCTGAGGGTCGGACACAACTGAATGGCTAACAATGATGATGACATACCTCATAGAAATCTGCTCAAAAGGGATGCAGTTTGATATATTCCACACTGACAGACACTAGATAAATTAATTAGCCAGTTTTATATTACTTTGATCACATTTTACAGTTAAAAATAAAAATGGACATGTCAAAAATGGGACCTAGTTTCAGGCCTAATAATAATAGTTGCTTATATCTATTGTTTTTACCTTTGATCAACTTTTATCAATATGTGCTTAGTAGGATGGCGATTGTTTCTTTTGTACAAAGCCTTTGCAGCGGATTCCTGCTTGCTTCCAAAGAATGTTGCCATAGTTTAGAATTATGAATTTAAAGTAGTTTATACAAAAGAAGATGAGATGTTTGCAGCAAATACACTGACCAGAGCAGCCATGAAATTATCTTTAGATAAAGGAAATTTACCATCAATTGAAATGGCTGCTTATAGTTTATATCCTATAGTCACAGAACTATCTTCTGGAAGATCTCCAGATCTCCAGCAGTGCACTAGTGACAACCTAAAAACCTAAAAACATAAACTTTACAGGATGACATAGATTGTGTGAATTAGTTAAACCTGCGTTCTGCCCAGAACGGCTGATTAAAGTTCATTTGTGTATGGGATAGTGTTATGAGGGGTATAAGGTATTAGTCCCTTCAGATGTCAGGGAGGAAATGGTGCAGTTTATCTACCTGACATATCAGAGGTCAAAGGCACAGGCCACATTTGTTATATACGAGCTAGGCATAAAGAAACAGATTGGGCAATTCACTGCATGTTGTTCACAGTGTCAGCTGCTTCAGCACAGCCATGTGAGAAAACCTCTGTTTCCTCCTGAGATTCCTGAGTTGCCTCAGATGAAAGTAGCAGCCAAGATCTTTGCGATAAGATGTTCCTTTCTACTAAGGGTTGATTATTAGAATACTGGAATATGCCAGATGCTAAGTTAAAATCTGTATTTGCATGACATTGGATTCCAACTGAGTTTGTTTATGACCACATCTCTTTGGCAAGTCAAACAATGTTGGAATTTGCACTCCAGTGGGGCATCTAGATAATCCATTCTAGCCCTGTTTTTTTCACAGTCCAAAGAGAGGAAGCACAGAGAACAGTTCAGGCAGTTCAATTGATGCTGAAAAACCTTATCTAAATGGATCCAATCCACATCTTGCACCTCTTTGTTGGAGGAATACACCAGTGACAGACACCAAAGTCTTGGGGAATTATTTGCTGGGCCAATAATAGCAGGGATAATGAGGCTAGAATTGCACTATAAACCAGCAATGGTTTTCTTATCCTCAGTTTTGCCTTCACAGAGATCAAAATAACAGGGAAATGTGTTAATTAAGTGGAAGCTTGAAACTAGCAAGCCCCATAATAAAAGCAATCCTCCTCATAAGCTGATTAAAAATAATTGTTTCCCCACTTACTAGCTTACTATCACCACACAGAAGAAAGGGGCACACACTGTATAGCATGGTTCTCCCCATTGCTACCATAATTGAGAAAAGGGGACAGTCCAATTAATCTGGTGCAGCTTCTGTAAAACTACTCTTTTGTGCAGCTGTCTGCAAAAAGACAGAGTAGATCAGAGATGGGTTTCAGCAGGTTCTGACCAGTTCTGGAGAACCGGTAGTGGAAATTTTGAGTAGTTGGGAGAACCGATAGTAAAAATTCTGACTGGTCCCACCCCCATCTATTCTCTGCCTCCCAAGTCCCAGCTGATTGGGAGGAAATGGGGATTTTGCAGTATCCTTCCCCTGGAGTGGGGTGGGAATGGAGATTTTACAGTATCCTTCCCCTGCCACGTCCACCAAGCCACACCCACAGAACCGGTAGTAAAAATTTTTGAAACCCAGCACTGGAGTAGATGTTAATTTTCCAGAGCTCACCATAGGCTTCATCTTAACTGTTACATCAGAACTAGCTATGGATTTGAATCCTTCCCTCCCTACACCATGTGGTTGGTGGCAGATCACTTCCTTGATTTAGACCAACTTTTGAGGGCACTGGAATTTAGTCCAGGTTGTTAATCAAGAAAGAAAATACAAGATTAACATTTTTCAGATTTCATTCCAAGAGATTTGGAGTTTGAGGGGAAAAAAATCCTCTCTTGGTGGGTCTCAGATTCCATGGTTGTAGTTTTGGCCGATTATTTTATTTCCTCGTCATTGAACTTCTCTACCATCATATAACAACTTTAATGTTCTGGATCATTAAAGGTGATTTTCAGGGGCAACTGAGCTTATCAGATTTTACATCAGGGAAAGTCTGAATGGTTCATTTAATCAGTTAAGGTTCCTCTGGTCTCTCTAACAAGAGCAAAGTGGGCCTGAAACAGTGCTTCAAAATCAAAGTCTTGGCTATTTAAATCAGGCCTTCTTGGGGGAAATCAAGTCTGGGAAACTATTTCAGTGTAGTGATCAATTGTCCTGAATAAGAAATAAGCAGAAATAATACTTTTTGAAACTTGGCAGCTTTGAGAGGTGTGGACTTCAACTCCCAGAATTCCCCAGCATGGCCTTAAAGTTGCCAAAGTTAAGAAACACTGATAATAGTATGGCTTGCAGGAGGCAGGAACTAGAGGGCAGATGCCAGGTATGTAAGAATGACCTTGGGAGACAAGGCAATAAACCCTTAAAGGGACAGCATTTAACAAAGGTGAATGACAGATACAATATGGGGATTTCCTGGCAATGGGGATTCTAAGATTGGACTGAAGTGAACACACAGAGCCATGGTTTAATCATGGCTTATTGATAATTCTAAATTTTATAGCCATGATGTACAAAGCATAATACTGAAGTCATGTAAAATATCTGTACTCAGAATCGAATTAGTAGTTGGATGGGAGAGCTCCAAGATATACTAGGGTTGAAAGTGAAATTGGGAAGTCAAAAAATATTTTAGCAATGGTAAACCACTTCTGCTCACTTGCAAGGGAAATTGTTTTTGTGTTGTGTAAACTCAGAAATTGAATAAGGAGTTCAAATAAGACCTGCAATGTGCCAGTAACAACCACCAGCTTTGTTGTCCTTAGGAATGAGTACTTGCTTACAAGTATAGCAAAGATGAAAACCTATTTTACTATGAAGTACCAGTGAAATAAGAGTCTAAGAGTGCTTGGCTCATAAGTTAATTTTTAAAAATTGTCAGTGTCACAATGGAAAATGTAAGTATTCTAGGATGAGAAGATCCTTAACCAATAATTGTGGTGAGAAAACTGTAAATACAATTTCTGCCTGGGTTCCATAGCTCTTTGGAGCTGCAGTTTATGTTTTAGAATTATTAGAGGTTCAACCTAAGAAACAAATAAACAGACAAACGCATAGGAAGAAAACTAGCATGGTCTTTGTGGTAATTACAGTTGTTTTCTCCAGAGAACAAGGTAGTTGCTGATACAACAGCATGGCAATTCAGCTTAAATTGAGAACTGGAAAGTTAGCAGGAAAAAAATGGTGTGGAAACATTAAGTCCCTGGGCATGCTTCTATGGGGTAAATAACCAGTGAACCCTTTGGGGCTCACTTATGAATAGAGACAGGTGAAAATACTTGGGGTGGGCATTTACCCTCTGTGAGAAGACAGGATTGTTTATTTCAGAGATTTTGTTTACTCCTAAGTCATTGTGCTATTTTCACAGGCAGTGAAGGATGCTGCCCGTTACCAATATTGAATATTAATCTGCTATCTGATGCTTTTATAAGTAGAAAAGTGGGGTGCAGGTTCTCTAAGTTGTTCTTTGCCTCAGGCAAAACAAGGTCTTCAGTTGACCCTGAAGCTCGATTAACAAGAGGAGCAATTCTAGGATGACCAAATAAATAATAGTACTACAAAAATATTATTGTATTGATGCAGTTGAAGTGACGTATTGTTATAGAATTAATTATTTGGAGTTGTAACATTGTTTGGAATGAGATCAAAGGAAAAGAATAGAGAGGACTTCACTGTAAGTTAAGGTTTTATTTTTACTGAAAGCATGTCAGATTCATTCATTCAATTGCTCGAGCCAATTCATACAACAATAGCTGTTAGGTGTTATTGGCACATTGCAGATGCTGAAGTTGAACTCCTTGCTTAATATTTGAGTTTTCATGTGATAAGAATAAGGGAGTTTTCTTTGCAAGTGGACAGAAATGGTTAACTATGGCTGAGATTTTTTTTTTTTTTTACTTCCCAGTCTACCTCTAATTCAGAGTTGCTCTAAATTGTTCATGATTAGCTTGCTGAAATCCATCAACAAGCTTAGCATAATTATGAGTTCAGGTCAAAAAGAAAACGAACCAAAATGACCACTTAAAACATTTGGTGTCATCAAGCAAAAATTGCTTACAATTCTAAATGGGAGTTATGTTTCATAACTCTCCAAAGCATTCCAAAGAGATGCTTGGCACTGTATGTTCGTGCAAATGAAACAGCTTGTACTTGTACAGTACTGGTGAAGGCACAGGTAGTAATTCCAGCACAATGACAGAGAGACTTAAGTTAACTAGATGATTGCTAGCATGAGATATGTTGCATCTTTCAAGGAGAGATAAAAATGTTTACCCAATTGCATGGCAAATTCAGTCAAGAGACTTTAACTTAATCAGGGGGCTAGAGCTAAAAAATATGAATCTGAGAAAAGGATTCTTTTACATTGTGGAGGAAGTAGGAATGTTGTAATGGGACATATTAAATCACTTACTGAAAAGTGTACATACACTCATACATATTCTTAGATTTACTTTTCTATATGCTGAAGAGCAGAATATAAAAATTAAACAATGGGTTGTTCATTTTTCATGGTGTTTTGTTAGAAATTTGAGGGTCATATTATGTGTGGATGGGATTATTTGTGAGTACAGTAGTGGCCAAAATTGTGGAAACCTTTTGGGAAGGTTTCCTTTTTGAGGTTTGATGGCTAATAACACCACTTTCTTTTCTTTTCTTTTCTTTTCTTTTCTTTTCTTTTCTTTTCTTTTCTTTTCTTTTCTTTTCTTTTCTTTTCTTTTCTTTTCTTTTCTTTTCTTTTTTTTTTTGGAGTTTCAAGATAATCGTATTCCACTGCTGGAATGGCCTGGGAATAGCCCAGACCTTAACCCAATTGAAAATCTATGGAGCCGACTAAAGAAACTTGTTAGTCAGAAGCAACCCAGCAATAAAACCCAGTTAATAGAAGCAATCATTCAATCTTGGTTTCACATTATAACAGCTGCAGAACTAAAAGACTTGGTTCACTCCATGGGAAGACCTTGTAAGGCCATAATTCGTGCTAAAGGTTACCCAACTAAGTATTACTGACATGGTGATAATTTTTGTATATCTTGTTTTTTCTATGGTGATAATTTTTGTATATCTCGTTTTTTTCTACATGTTTCACTTTTCTTCTTTATACTGTAACTGCTATTCTAATAGCAAATCCTTCATAAAAGTTATTGCATTACATTCTTGATTAAATTGATATATAATTTTACGGTACTACTAAAAAAAAAGTGGTGTTATTAGCTAGTTTTAGAAAATATACTTTTCCCAAAAGGTTTCCACAATTTTGGCCACTACTGTATATACGATGATTAGAAGCTAATGAGATCGTGGAAGTTCCTAAAAACATTCAGTGCCCAACAGCAAACACCAAAGGAAAACAGAAGACACCAAAATGGAGTATAAATATATATATATATTAATAAACAAAGCAAGATGGAAGCCTGAGGCTGAGAGAAGTTCTATTTAGGATGTGTTTCAATTGAAGAAATAAACAAATGGGCTGACTGAACTGACAAGTGATTGGAGGAGAATAATTGTTTTTTCTATCTTCAGAAAGGATAAAAGAAGATGAAATTACACATCAATTAACCTGATAGGATACCTGGGACTATTCTAGGGAAGTTCATAAAATATCAATCTATAAATGCATTGAAAACAGTATTGAAATTATCAGAAATTATCAGAAATTATCATTTAATGAGAATGCATCTTTGCCAGATGCAATTTTTATCCTGTAACTTGCTTAATAAATTAGGCCAATGCTATAGAAGTAATATTTTAATTTTGCGAATGTGATGAAATGCAGGTTCCAGAGGTGGGATTCACTTACCTTCCCTACTGGTTCGCAAATGTGAGCACACACATTTACACAGTAGTCTCGCATTACGTCTGGGCGGGTGGCGGAGCCTCCAGCAGTTGCCGCTACCAGTTCGCACAATCCGGAGAGAACCGGCTGAATTCCACCACTGGCAGGTTCCCAGGTTCCCAGGAGGGAGAGATGCATTCCAGGAGAGTCAAAGGCAACACAGTCTGGATTTCCGTGTGGGAGAAAGAGAGTAAACACAGGCCTTGCTTAACAGTTCTCAAAGTGTATAATGTAGTTTCAAAGAGTAGTCCTCAGTCTGGCAAGATTTTTGTCTATAGGTGTTGGAATCGTACAGCAGATGACTGCAATTTGAGGGTGAATCAGCTGTACAATGTTGCTGCAAAACACACAAACAAATATGCTGCACTGACAGAAGTGCAGTATAGTTTTCTTGAGAAACACAGTTCAGTTCAATTCAACTGGTGTATTTAGTGAGGCTCCTAATTATGTCTAGTATTGGAAACCAGCCTTTAAGAAGGATTCAGGAAACCTGGAAAAGATTCAAAGATGTGGAAGCTTACGAGTCTGGAAATAAGGACTGGTGTAAATAGAAGAAAATGTTCAGCTCTGAGAAGAAACTATAACTCACTTCAAATACCTGAGAGGATATCACCCAGAAGGTCAGGCCTTGATCTCTTTCATTCCAGAGCAGAAGATAGAGAATAATGGATCTAAGTTACAGGAAAGCAATTCCTGATAGGAAAAAAAGACCCTTAATAATAAGAGCAGTTTTGTCAGTGGAACCAATTACTGAGGATTTGATGGACTTCTTCACCAAATGTGTCCAAAGGAGGCTTGACAGTTCTTTTCAGGATGCCTTAGTGTGAAGTCCTGAATGGAGCAGTTGGTTGAATGCAATCTAAATGACCCCTTTCAATCCTTTGACTCTACAATTTTACACGGTAGCTTTAAACAAACACTAGGTGTGTATATGTGTGTGTGTGCGTCCACGTATGCATACGTGTGTGTGTATATATACCTAATTCAATTATTTCTTTCTCCCTCTGCCTTAAAAAATAATGTACAATATGAACTAGTTACATCCAGGCAATTCTACATTTAATGTCTATATGCTGAATCTTTATAATGACACGTGTTAATTTATTACGTCCTTTTTCCTAATTTAGCCTACTTTATTTTATGATTTGTTCCTTCTTTATTTTGCTTCTTATTTTGCTTTTGATAGTTATGAGAGTAGGCTATACTTACAGTCATAATATATTAATGGTGTCTCTGACTTTTCCCATAGGCAGTACCTCCTAATGTTCCATTGATGTATAAGCTGCCTAATTGCAAAATAATTCTGATACAAGTGTTTTAAAATAGAAAGTGTTTGATATCGAGGAACAGGTCAACCTTGTGAAAAAAGGATGTAAGAAAGGGGAGGGGAGGAATATACAGCTGTGGTTGGTACAGTGGTAATGTTACAAAGGACCAATGGACCATCTGAGAATAATCCTTCTCTTTGGATTGTTACCTTATTCCATATCTCTTTTAAAACGGTATTAAAAGCAAACAATGACCCACTGTTAGGTAGAATAGATAGATAGCAACCTGGACCACTTCTTTGTGGTTCTCTTTGTCATGTGAGGGAAATCACTAGAGCAGGGGTGGGCAACTATGGCCCTTTTATGACTTGTGGACTTCAACTCCCAGAATTCCTGAGCCAGCCATGTTAGCTCAGGAATTCTGGGAATTGAAGTCCACAAGTCATAAAAGGGCCATAGTTGCCCACCTCTGCACCAGAGAAAGCAATTGTGTTGGGAAGAGTTAACAGTAATAGGAAAACAGGCCACCAAAGAAAATGTGGCTGGACACTATCAAAGCTGATACCAGCCAGAGAATAGAAAAACTCAAAGAAATAAGATCAGAAGATGTGGAGGGACCTGCCCATAGAATCAACAAGCTTTCATCATCATCATCATCATCATCATCATCATCATCATCATCATCATCATCATCGTTATCCATTAGGAGAAGCATTAAGGAAAGTGCATCAAGTTATGGAAGGGCTACTGACTTCCATTTCATTTTGAAAAACAGATAAAATGAAGGAATGTGCTCCCTTAAGGAAAAAATTTTCATAATAGAGCTGAGCTCAAGTAAATAACATTTACGAATGTTTCAAAGACTTTCGGTTATTGTCCTTTTTATCTCTGAAAATGATGGGGTGTTTTGGTGTTCTACAGAAAAAGAACAGAGAAGATATCAACCAAAATTAACTAGCTATTTTCTAGAGGTAAGGAACAACAGCCACCAAGAAATCTCAACATGTACACATAGATTTCTAGTGATACTTTCCATTACATTATCAAGAAGGCACAGTTGATAGAAATTGAAATTGTTTTTTTAATTATATGTTTATCAGGCCCATGAAAGCCACAGGAGAAGCTCTTAAATCCTGAATATTCAGGGTCACATTCTGTGACATATGGTAAGCATGCAATATGTGCATAGTGCTACAATAATCAGTGCTCTGGGCACATTGTATCTGACCATGTGCCTCTGGCCATAGGCCAAGAGTTAACATGCTCAAGATTTTTCTTCAGCCCCATCTGCCATATGGTCATATGAAGGCTGAACAGCAGAACTCATGAAAGTTTAATGAAAAAGAGTAACCGCTTCTTAAACTGCCAATGGAGCAGTTGGCCATGTTTGTTGTATAGAAGTCCCTTCTAAATTATACAGAGTGCCTTTCTGCAAAAAAACAGCTGCTTGAGATGGGATCAAAAGTTTGGAATATAAGAGAGGAAGTGAGACTGCTTTAGTGGTTTTTGATGTGCTCCTCTTTAATCTCATCCCATTTTGAAAGTACTTCATAAAACAGGTTGAAACTTACAGAGGTCAGTTATGGTCCATGATGTATGGACATTTGATCCATCATATGAAAGAACATTCACTTTCTTTCTATACCAACTCAGAAAGCTCAAGCTGGCCAAGGAGCTGCTGATCCAGTTCTACAGAGGAATTATTGAGTATGTCATCTGCACCTCTATAACTGGTTTGGTTCTGCAACCCAACAAGACAGACACAGACTGCAGAGGATAATTAGAACTGCAGAAAAAACAATTACTACCAACCTGCCTTCCATTGAGGACCTGTATACTGCACGAATCAAAAAGAGGGCTGTGAAAATATTTACAGACCCCTCGCATCCTGTACATAAACTATTTCAAATCCTACCCTCCAAACGATGCTATAGAGCACTGCACACCAGAACAACTAGACACAAGAACAGTTTTTTCCCGAACGCCATTACTCTGCTAAACAAATAATTCCCTCAACACTGTCAAACTAGTTATTAAATCTACATTACTATTAATCTTCTCATCGTTCCTATCACCCATCTCTTCTCATTTATGACTGTATGACTGTAACCTTGTTGCTGGTATCCTTAAGATTTATATTGACTTTTTCCTAATATGATTTGATTGATTATTTGTTCCCTATGATTATCATTAAGTGTTGTACCTTATGATTCTTGATGAATGTATCTTTTCTTTTATGTACACTGAGAGTGTATGCACCAAGACAAATTCCTTGTGTGTCCAATCACACTTGGCCAATAAAGAATTCTATTTTATTCTATTCTATTAACAAATATAAAATAATTACACGAATCAATAGAAAGATCTCAGCTTTGTTTCCTCATTGCTCAATTTCGTCATAACTTGAGCGACTAGGAATGTATGTATTCTATTTTCTATTTTTTAAAATGATACTGCATCTATTCTCTTCAACTGTTCATTAAATATAATAATTTGAAAGGTTACACACACTGAATCAAAATGAGTGACGAATACTGAAACCACTACTTTCTCCTAGAAAATAGCATGTATGCATCAGTAAATTTTGGTTTTTAGTTTAGCAACTAAATGTCCCGGTAGGAAACATCTTAAATTGGAATGCCAAATGTACTATTAATTGCCACCCTGATCTCTTTGACAGAGCGTTTTGAAATGAAAGAAAGCCAGTTATTCTGACTTTTGACATTTTTGTATAAAAAAACATGCCATACTCTATATAGTAAACAGTGTTTGATCATAAATACCAGGAGGCCTTGGAAAGTACAAATGCAAAATGATTATATTCAGAGTATAGAGTATAGTAGCAATAGATATTAGACCTGGGCAAGATCATATTTTTGCAAGAAAGTTTATTGCCAAAGTACAGTCCATAACGCATTGCCTTTTCTGAGTCATAATTGAAGATGATTGACATTCTAGTGAAAAAGCACTTCATGACTCTGCATGAGAATCAAGTGAATGAGTAATCCACATTTCTTAAGAATGGCACTGTGAAAAGATGAAGAAATAAAAATATTTCTTGCTTCCTTACCCCAGTTAACATTCCATGTGTGTTGGGAAGAGGCATAAGTATAATCAAATGTATCCTATTTCATAGATTCATTAATTATGTACTATTCCGTTCACTGATTTAGCTACATCTCATTATTTCATTTCACAATGAGGATACGTTTGCATTCAAACTGATTTCTAAATTTACTTTTACCATTTTTTAAAAAGGCAATAACAGAAATACATGATTTTACTGAGAGGGATATATTCCACCACCCTTCAAAATAAGCATGGTTCTTTTGCCTTGTTCCCTAAACTAGACTACATTTTGATCATGTTGCCAAAATCATGCTAATGGTGTATTTCCTGGGTGGCTTAACTTGGACTAGTCCATTCATCCATCATCGGGAGGAAGAGGTTTGGCATTGAGAAGCATTGACTGAGAGCCACTACCCAGCCTAGATATAATGGGATCTTCTATTTAGAAGCAAATGTTTTCTGGGACAACTGTGGACCTCTTGTTTTTTGTTTCGCAAAAGAGAATCCTCGCTTGAGGGCATTTTCTGTTTTGAATCTTGTTCTAGTTGAAAAGATGTTCAATAATCGCTAATGAAGAACCTCAAGGAGTGAGCAGGAGCCCAGCAGCTACCCCTCAATGGTGAGACATGGATTCAGTAAAACACAAACACAAATGAGTTATTATTGTTTTCTCTATTATGATGAGACATTTTGCCTGAAATGTTATGTAGCATATATAAAAACTATTTTTCTTTACCTTTATTCTGTTATATTTTATGCTACTGTAGCTTTAAGAATAGTTTCCTCCCCCCCCCCCCCTTGGTTTAGGAAAGGACAAGAACTATGCCACATAGTCAGGTGATTTTTTTTTTTTGGCTTTATGGCCACACAGCTTAGTGATAACGTTTCCAGTCCCAATTATAGTCATGAACTGAGGACTTAACAGAACGTTGACATTCTGATAGTGCTTCCCCTTACATTCCTCTTATACTAAAGACAGTCAAGGCCGGACAGTTTTAAGGATTTTGTCTTGTCTCCCCAGGCAGGGCTTCTGTCTTGCTAAAAGCCTTTGTGCACCTTCCCCAAGGTCATTTCTGTGTTCCTCTACAACTGCCCTCATGGCTGATCCACCAATAATGGTGCTGCCTTTAAGATTTTAATGCAAGACAAGTTAAGGAAAGCACCTGGCAGATTGTCCAAGCTTAGTTTCCTTGCCCACAGCACTATTGCTGGGAAAAAAAAACAATCATTGCTTCACATGATTCTAGTGCATAGACCAGAGGTGTGTTTCAGCAAGTTCTGACCAGTTCTGGAGAACCAGTAGCGGAAATTTTGAGTAGTTCAGAGAACCAATAGTAAAAATTCTGACTGGCCTCACCCCCTTTTATTCTCTGCCTCCCAAGTCCCAGCTGATCAGGAGAAATTGGGGATTTTACAGTATCCTTCCCCTGGAGTGGGGTGGGAATGGAGATTTTACAGTATCCTTCCCCTGCCACACCCACCAAGCCACGCCCACCAAGCCATGCCATGCCACACACACAGAACTGGTAGTAAAAAATTTTGAAACACATCACTGGCATAGACTCTCTATTCCTATTACCTCTCAGTTTGGTTATTTATGAACACAGATCTAAGGCCAACAAATGTAAGACTATGAGGAGGAAAAGCTACATTGCAATGGTAGAAAGTGGCTTCTTGTGTTCATTTGTTTGTTATTTTGGAACCAGTGATGGCAGGATGCACATTTTTCTTCTCTGGGTGGCTTATGCTGGGTTCCTGGAGGGATGGAAGACTGACAACCTAGGAAAGCAAGGACTGTCTTCAACCCTGTCTCTTTCCTGTCACCTCAGGAGTGACGCAAATCTACCCTGAGGATTCTAAGAAAAGTTCTTGTACTAGAGCAGGGATGTCTATGGTGGCCCACAGACTGGATGCATCATGCTCAGGCCACGCCATCCATAAAGGCAAAAAATGTTGTGATACGTGATGTCGTGATACATGATGTCACATGACATGATCAAGTTTGACACCCGTGTTCTAGAGCAATTTTTCTCAAACTCAGCAACTTTAAGTTATGTGAACTTCAACTTCCAGATTTCAACATGGCTGGCTGTGGAATTGTGGGTGTTGAAGTCCACATGGCCACACCCATTTACACCACTCAGGTGACCCTGATGACACAGATAAGCCTCCAGGTGGCTTTAATGACTCGCTAAAAGAATGCAAATGATCAGCTGTCTGCAAGGAGTATAAATCCTTCCATTACCCACCATCCAGTCAAAGTTGAAGAAGCTTCATGGATGAGAAGTGAAATGTCTTCAAAGAAAAACCAGAAAGTTCAGTTGCCTCTTGAAAAAGCACCTTTGGGGCAGCCATGACCTGGAGGACTGAGAATCTCCATTGACACACATCTTAAAGTTGCCAAATTCAAGTAACACCCTACTAGAGGATACAAGTGTAGTCAGATCTTAGAATAGCTTCGTTCTCAGCTGACCAGCAACTGCTCTGTTCCACACTATAGGAAACCCATAATGGAACCATCATTTTAAGACAATCTGTTGCAGCACAACCTAATGCATCTATTTTACCTGGCAATTTGATTACACTGTAATCAGTAAGGCTTTGGGGTCCCTCCCCCAAAAGTTTATTTTGCACTGCTCTTAATAAGCTTTCTTTCTAAGGAAGATAGTTGCCTAAGCTACAGTCTAATAAATATTTGTCTGGGAATAAAGTCACTGGAAATAAGGGAGCAGCTTATGAAATAATCACTGGAATTTCAGTGCCTATCAATCAAAAGGGGGAATATTTTATGACATACAAACATGCTCCCACTCACATAGATCAGCCTGTCAAGAGTGAAATTTATCAACAAACTTCCTCTCTGTCCTCATATCCACTGATGTTTACCTACCACAGTGAAGAACAAACTTGGATATGTTCAATCTCTCCAACCAAGCATTGTTTGTTGACCATTTGTCCTACTGCTTTTTGCTGGCAGTCCTGATATTTTGCCCTACTGTCTTTCCTTTGGATTACTTGATTCTTTTTCTGCTTCTTTATGAGGTTTAGCAAAGATCTTTATCTCTTGAAATCCTCTCTCTGTCTCTCTCTTATCCATATTCATACATACATACATACATACATACATACATACATACATACATAATATATAAGGTAGACAAATCTAAAGATTGTGCAATATAAAGTTTAAAAATGGAAGTAAAAGAGGGGATACCAATATGTCTTTTATATTTTTGTTGAGCTAAAACTGAGATCTAGTTAGGTGTAGGGCAGTGTTTCCCAAACTTGACCCTTTGAAGATGTATGGACTTCAACTCCCAGAATTCCTCAACCAGGGTTGGGGAATTCTGGGAATTGAAGTCCATGCATCTTAAAATAGCCAGTTTGGGAAACACTGGTGTAGGGGATTAAGGTATCAGGTAGAAACAGGATGATTGTGAGTTCTTGTCACAAAGCCAGATTGGGCCAGTCATTCTCTCTCAACCCTAGGAAGCCGGCAAGGACATATCATAAATGAAATTTCAGAGATGAGTCCAGGCAATTACCGAAGGTCAAGAGCAGTGATGGTCTGCCCCTGGTTCGGACCGGTTCGCAAGAACTGGTAGTAAAATCAGCGGGAGGCCCTCCCTACTGCCTTGGATGTCATCATCAGCGATCTGTGCAATCCCATTGTGAACCAGTGGTAAAGGTAAATAGAACCCACCCCTGGTCAAGAGTGATTAGAAGCTACCAGACAAACAAACAAAGTTTCCATACACTCTGAGGAGCTTATCCAGAAAGGCTTATTTTTGTTAAATAAATTGATCTTTCTTAAGCATGAGTATCTATACATAAATGTATAAACATAGGTTCTTCCCCAACCTATGACTTCCAAATGGGTTGGACTGAAAAATTGCAGAAGTCCTACCAGTCCTCTGATCTCACTGGCTTCACATTCTAGAAGATACAGTCCACCAGATCTGAAAGGGATCTATTGGAGAAGGAAGATAGAGTCACTTAATTGGAGGTAAGCAACCACTACCAATTGATATTAAAACTGGCAAACAGGCCAAAGTTTCCATCTGCACTGGGTTGAAAAATAACTATGTGTAGGCTGAGATAATAGGGAGACTGCAGTATATTATTCAATCCCATGAGTCATAAAAGTGTTAATCTAAAAGCTGTACTGCCTATTCACTCTTTGCTCTCCCATCAAACAACAGAATTAATTCATGAACTTGCCATAAAGATATTAAATTACTGGTGAAAATGGAGGTGGGTGTAGACTCCAATAAGTTTAGAGACTTGAACTATTCCTCAGGTTAACTTCCACCCTACTTTATGGCTAAAGTCATCTTCTTTTTTACTTCCTCTTTTATACTTCAGGAGGGATATACAATAAAATACAAAAAGAGATGGTTTAGGTGGCATTTTTAAAAGGGAAGCTTGTTTGCTTGAAAAGTTCAGTTTTTAAAATAAACATTTGCAGATGAAAGTTATTTATGAACTGGTAAAAAAGAGTGAAAGGAGAAGCTACTACAGTATTTATTTATATCAAATAAGGACTAGGGGAGACATGATAGCAGTGTTCCAATATCTCAGGCGCTGCCACAAAGAAGAGTGAGTCAAGCTATTCTCCAAAGCACCTGAGGGCAGGTCATGAAGAAATGGGTGGAAACTAATCAAGGAGAGAAGCAATTTAGAACTAAGGAGAAATTTCCTGACAGTTAGAACAATTAATCAGTGGAACAACTTGCCAACACTGGAAGTTTTTAAGAAGATGTCGGATAACCATTGGTCTGAAGTGGTGTAGGGTTTCCTGCCTAAGAAGGGGGTTGGACTAGAAGACCTCCAAGGTCCCTTCCAATTCTGTTATTCTATTCTATTCTATTCTATTCTATTCTATTCTATTCTATTCTATTCTATTCTATTCTATTCTATTCTAATGAGTCAGTAAACTTTGGCAGAGATTTGGGTGTGCTGATAAAGACCACATCTGTCACTGATTCTGGGATGCACTGACTAAAAAAGAAAAGAGAGATAAAGGGAGAAACAGGAAGTCTGAGTTGTGGTACCGTAAATACTGATCAATTTATACATAAACTTCCATGGATCCCTTTCACTTCTGAAAAAGCGAAGACTGAAATAATTCACTGTGAGATAGATCTTGTGCTTAGATACAATAGACAAGGGGTTTGGAAAGGTTAGACAAGGGGAGTGGTGAGCAGGCAAGAATGCTTTGGCAGGTCGAAAAACATCAAACAAAAACTGCTTGAATAAAAGTCATAAATTCCCAAAAGTCAGCCCTTGTCAGTCTGCTACAACAAAACCAGAAATCTGATGGCTCTTCAAAGACCAACAATATCTGTTCAAGACTTGCTAGCTTGCTCACTCTCTGGGGGAAAAAAGAGTCAGGGTAAGAATATATTACCACACTTTGAAGCATAGTTTAATGGTTAAAACTACTGTATAGCATTAGGGTAGCAGATGAAACCTCGATGGAGAACAACAATAGGAGACAGTAATTGGCTTTGTGTCTTGCTTAGAACATTGGCTCTCTGATGCTCTTACTTTAGCTGATGAGTTTGGGGGTGGGGAAAGTCACATTTTAAATGTCCAGCACCCAGTGGTAAAATCCAAATTTTTATACTACCAGTTCTGTGGGCGAGGCTTGCTGGGCATGGCAAGGGAAGGATATTGCAAAATCCCTATTCCCTCCCCACTCCTGGGGGAAGGATATTGCAAAATCTCCATTCCCATCCCACTCTGGGGCCAGCCAGAGGTAGTATTTGCCGGTTCTCTGAACTACTCAAAATTTCCGCTACCGGTTCTTCAGAACCTATCAGAACATGCTGGATTTCACTCCTGCCAGCACCTTTCATAAGGTAAGTAGAACAATGGGAGGGGGGAATCAGCTGTGCCACGCAATTTAGCTTCACTAGAAAGCAGGATTTCCTGCTTTCTAGCAAAGCTAAACCCCACGGCACAGCAGATTCCCTCCTCCCCCCCCCCCCGCTGTTCTACTTACCTTCCCATGTCTCCTTTTGGCCCGTGCATGCGCAGTACACACCAAACCTGCGGCACAGCTGATTCCCCCCTCCCCGCTGTTCTACCTACCTTCCAAGTCTCCTTTTGGCCCGTACATGTGCAGTACATACCAAAAAGAGGCTTGGGAAGGTAAGTAGAATAGCAAGGGGGGTGGATTTAGCTTTGCTAGAAAGCAGGATTTCCTGCTTTATAGCAAAGCTAAACCCCCGCAACATAGCTGATCGTCGGAAATACCGATTCGTCTGAACTGGTAGCTTTTTTTAATAACTGGTTCAACCGAACCGGTAGCTAACTACCGATTCGTCTGAACTGGTAGCTTTTTTTTACCGGTAGTTTTTATCACTACCGGTTCGCCTGAACTGGAGTGAACCAGTAGCA
The DNA here is from genome assembly GCF_029215685.1 of Pituophis catenifer annectens. Lineage (NCBI taxonomy): Eukaryota > Metazoa > Chordata > Lepidosauria > Squamata > Colubridae > Pituophis > Pituophis catenifer. The sequence continues at coordinate 129,341,438 of NW_027256881.1, forward strand.
TTTCACCCCTGCCTCACATCATAAAATGCTAAGGTCATAGGATCCTAAATTTTCCTATCTAAGAACTTTGCTGAAGACTTTGTCAACACAATTTTGTCTTTGGAAAAGTCACGAACTTGGACCCTTTTCCACTTCTCTACCATTCAATTGCTTTCCAAAAGGCAAGGTTGTTAAGGAGAGAAACACATATCACACAGCTAGATGACACATCAGTGCCAGAAAAAGACCTTTGGGTGCAGAATTCCTTCCTAAAGTCAAATATTTCCAAGATGAACTTCTTAGTTTTCACCAGACTAGGATACTAGAGGAAAGGCAACATCAGACAATTACAAGAGGTAGTTCGTACTATCCTCCCTTCATTCAGTTTTAATCCACACAAACTCTAGCAGTGGGTACAATTAACAAGTCACTGTTAATAAATTGCAGCAGTGGATCGCACAGCATGGAGCAAGCGTTATTGAGGACTATCACATGCAACAGATTTACTCAAGTGGTATCTAGCGGGCATCCCAGATTATGATTTCAGCAGTAACTCGTGAAAGTGCCCTTCAAGCTGTCATTTGCTTGGTCCCATAAGGTGCTCCAAATAATCAGAGTATTCTAGGGACTGGTTCACTGAAAAATCGCATCTCCTAATAAAGGCACACTGAGGCGTGCATAATGATTAGAGAGATAGTCATCTTTCTATCTGTGGAGATATAAAGTTTCTGTCAGTGGTTTATCTCATATGGCTTCATGAACTAATCTTTGTAACTTGGATTTATGTATTACAAAATAAAAATTCTCATTAAGTTGTTTCAGAAGAGAAACATGGATTTTATCTTTGCTGTGGATCCTACTGTTTCGGATAATATATGGATTAAGTGACATCACCCACCTTTTTTTAAAAAATTACAACTGATAACAAAATCTTCTGATTCAGTCCATTCTAATAGCATGTCAAGGTATTGGGATTCAATTTCTAGAATTACTCGTTAGAAATTGTATACCCCATTGACCAATATGAGGGAGGAAGAAAAACATTAATTAGAAGGGATGAGATCAGAAGCAAATTTTTGAATAACCAAAGCAAAGAGAATAGTGGGAAATGGGACAGAGATGCAGACTTTATATTTTAAGACTAATATGCTGAGAGGAAATTAATCATCGAGCTTAGAAATATGGTGTGAGAGTAACCAAGCAACCGAGCCTATTTCATTATACCACATTCATTTTGATCCTTTGTCCCTTAAAGTCTCAGAATACTGCTCCTCGTCTCCAAAATCCTGACATTTTCTTCTCTAATGAAACAGTCTAAACCTGCTCCCAATATTAATTAAATGAGAAACCATCCAATTTTACTGAGGGAATAATATACTGCAATTACTAAGGCAATGAATTGGTTTTCAAAAATGTTTTGGGTTTCATGTGTACTTTGTTGTTACATATGTTGTATAGGATCTTGAAAGAGACAATTGAAAATATTTTTAGAATATTTACTACCACTGTGAAAAATACCTAACCGTCAAAACTTAAGAGAGAATCCTTATAAAATGTTTTATAGATGGCATCTAGATCCTAAAAAGCTAGCCTGTATGTATCCAAGTTTGCAACCTAAGTGTTGGAGATGTGAATGTGATGATGCCGCGTATTATCATATATGGTGGACATGTAAAAAAAATTAAGGCATTTTGGATAAAAATATGGTGGATCATCCAAAACATTCTCAAAAAGAAGATAAAATTTACTCCACAGTTCTTTTTGTTAGGTATAATTACAGATTGTATGGTCATAGAGACTAAATTGATTTTAAATTTAATAACAGCAGCCAGACTTTTGGTGGCGCAGTATTGGAAGAAGGAAGACTTACCTACTATTGAAGAATGGACATTAAAAATAGTGAATTTAGCAGAGATGGCAAAAATTTCGGCATACTTGAAGGACCATTCAAATGAAAGATATACATCGGAATGGAGAAGATGGATTGACTATATTCAAAACAAATATTGGACTAAAAAGTTTCAAATAGCTTATGAATGAAACCAACATTTTCTTTTCGAATTATGTTTTGTTAGTTGAAAGGGGAGTTAAAGAGCAAGAGGGAGTATGGAGCCTACAGAAAGTTAGCATATTTTAGTTTATGTTTGTTAAATGTTATACCCTGCATTTGCTCTGGGAAGTCCGGGGTGGGTGGGTGGGGAGAGGGGAGTTGGAGGGAGAGGGGGGATGAGGGATGGGGGGGAGGAGGGAAGGGGGGGAGGAGGGATGGGAAAAAAATTGTTGTAATATTTGATAAAACTTTTTAATAAAAAAAAGAAAAGAAAAATACCTAACCGTCAACAAGGGTATATTACAAAATTTCAGTGCTATGGACACATATAATTAATACTTAAATCTCCCTCTTTAAGTATTGCACTTCTAATTTAGCTTTCTTCGGGCTGTTTTTTTCCCCTTTTTCTTCAATAAAAATTGGTATAAGAGCTGCTGATGAACATTGATGATAGGTAGCATGGTTTTGTAATATATATTTGGCATAAATTGTTCATATCAGTTGTTTTAGCTTGAAAATTCTCAGAAACTTTGTTAGTTCCAGAGACAATTCAAATGGTGCAGCTCCACATTTTGCTGTTGAAGTGTGTCACATCTAAAACATTTCCAGGCCCAGACAGCTGCCCAGCTCACATTATGACTATAAATAAAATATGCTTAGTGAGGGTACTTTAAAATAGTACTTTAAATTAAATTAAAATTAAACCCTTAGACATGAAAGACAGCGAGGTGACGTTGGACCTGTCACTTTGTCTTAGCCCAACCCACCTCACAGGGTTGTTGTTGTCAGAAAAATAGGAGGAAGAAGGAGTATTGTTTGTGTTTGCTGCCTTAAGTTATTTATAAAGGCAGGCAAGAAAGAAAGAAAGAAAGAAAGAAAGAAAGAAAGAAAGAAAGAAAGAAAGAAAGAAAGAAAGAAAGAAAGAAAGAAAGAAAGAAAGAGAAAGAAAGAAAGAAAGAAATGTATGTACATATTAATATATCAAGTAATATGAAAGAGTAAGAAAGTAAGAGTAAGAGTAAGAAAAAGGTTTAGAACTGAAGGGTGATAAAAAGGATATGTGCAATAAAATATGAAAAAATGAAATGAAATATAACAATTGGGTGTAATAATATTATGTTTACTTTTATTAAAATGTATGATACTCAGGTATCACACCATTCACACATCGATATATATAAACAATATAAAATTTAAAAAATTGGAAAGAAAGAGAGGGAGGAAGGAAGGCCTAGAGAATTTCATTATGAAGACTTGTTTTACAATGTCATAATCTGATAACTGGATGCAACCATTTTATAATCAAAAGAAAATTAATATCTCAGAAAGCAAAGCTATTTTGTGTCTCTATGGTTTAGAGACTCTATGTATTTTTAAGCCCCTTTCTTTGGTGACAAAACAGAATAACAATATGACAGAGTTGGAAGGGACTTTGGAGGTGTTCTAGTCCAATCCTCTACTCAGATTTCCAGTATTGGAGCATTCCCAACTTCTGGAGGCAAGTTGTTCCACTGATTGATTGTTCTAACTGGTGGTGCCCTCTTGATTTGCAAGCACCCCAAATTGCATGTGGGAGAGAAGCTTCTGGAGATGCTTTTTGTTTTGTTGTTGTTATTAAATGTGGATTTTTGCACACTTCAGGTCCAGATAAATGAGTCCTGGGCTGTCCTCCTCCCCCCCCTTTTTTTTAAAGGAATGCCTGTGCAACTGCAAAATCAGTTAAGAACTGGAAAGGGGTGGTTTGTCTCTGGGAGGTTAAGCTGTCTTCTTGTTAAAAACAAACTTCAAAGCCATCACGTTAGGGGTGGAGAAGCCTTGATCAGCTCTGTGTATTCCCTGACAAGAGCTGCGTGTTCTGGCAGCCTTTGTGTCTTGTATCCCCGAAGGGATTCCCATTGTGTCTACATGCTTCTGTCTCTTCCTTTTTTAAGGCTAAGTAAGTTCATCATATTACTGAAGTTTATGTAACAGCTAGACAGCTGGCTTTCTGCAAACACACCTTACTTGTGACATGTGGTGGAATAGAATAGAATAGAATAGAATAGAATAGAATAGAATAGAATAGAATAGAATAGAATAGAATAGAATAGAATTCTTTATTGGCCAAGTGTGATTGGACACACAAGGAATTTGTTTTGGTGCATACGCTCTCAGTGTACATAAAAGAAAAGATATATTCATCAAGAATCATAGGGTACAACACTTAATGATAGTCATAGGGAACAAATAAGCAATCAAATCATACAAGGAAATAGTCAATATAAATTGTAAGGATACCAGCAACAAGGTTACAGTCATACAGACATAAGTGGGAGGAGATGGGTGATAGGAACGATGAGAAGATTAATAGTAATGCAGACTTAATAACTAGTTTGACAGTGTTGAAGGAATTATTTGTTTAGCAGTGATGGCATTTGGGAAGAAACTGTTCTTGTGTCTAGTTGTTCTGGTGTGCAGTGCTCTATAGCATAGTTTGGAGGGTAGGATTTGAAATAGTTTATGTACAGGATGCGAGGAATCTGTAAATATTTTCACAGCCCTCTTTTTGACTCGTGCAGTATACAGGTCCTCAATGGAAGGCAGGTTGATAGCAATTGTTTTTTCTGCAATTCTAATTATCCCCTGAAGTCTGTGTCTATATTGTTGGGTTGCAAAATTGCAATTGTTGGGTATTAGGTCATATTTCCAAAGAATCTACAGTAGTGGCCAAAATTGTGGAAACCTTTTGGGAAAAGTTTATTTTTGAGGTTTGATGGCTAATAACACCACTTTTTTTTTTTTTTTTTTTTTTGGAGTTTCAAGATAATCATATTCCATTGCTGGAATGGCCTGGGAATAGCCCAGACCTTAACCCAATTGAAAATCTATGGAGCCAACTAAAGAAACTTGTTAGTTAGAAGCGACCCAGCAATAAAACCCAGTTAATAGAAGCAATCATTCAATTTTGGTTTCACATTATAACAGCTGCAGAACTAAAAAAAAAACCTTGGTTCACTCCATGGGAAGATGTTGTAAGGCTGTCATTCATGCTAACGGTTACCCAACTAAGTATTAACTGACATGATAATTTTTGTATATCTCGTTTTTTTCTACGTCCTTCACTTTTCTTCTTTATACTGTAGCTGCTATTCTGATAGCAAATCCTTCATAAAAGTTATTGCATTACATTCTTGATTAAATTATCTTTCCATTGATATATAATTTTATGGTACTACTCCAATAAAAGGTGGTGTTATTAGTTAGTTTTAGAAAATACACTTTTCCCAAAAGGTTTCCACAAGTTTGGCCACTACTGTAATTGTCTAGCACAATTCTAGATCTAAGCCTTAGTGCCTTTGGTGAGGCTTATTCTTGCCAAGCATTTATGGATTATACCAGTATTCCTTGATTTAAAACCATTCATTTAATGACTGTTCTAAGTTACAAAGGCACTAAAAAAAGAGACTTATGACCAGGCGAACCGGTAGTGGTGCCGGTGAGATGCTCCGTCCACTCGCCCGGACGTCATCACGGACGCTCTGTGCATGCACACAGAAAGTAAGTAGGACCCACTACTGCTTATGACCAGTTACAACCATTGCAGCATCCCCATGGTAACGTTATCAAAATTCAGATGCTTGGCAACTGGTTCAGATTTATGACGGTTGCAGTGTCCCAGGGTCATGCGATCATCCTTTGAGGCCAGATTCACTTAATAACTGTGTTATTAGTTTAACAACTGCAGTGATTTGCTTAACAACTGTGGCAAGAAAAATTGTAAAATGGGGCAAAACTCACTTAACTGTCTCACAGCAACAGAAATGTTGGGCTCAGTTGTGGTCGTAAGTCAAGAACTACCTGTACTTTCAGCATAACTAAGCAATACAGGATATGTTTTCCTGGCTCATGATTCCTCACAAAATCAGGACATTTGACAAGCCCAATTGTAAGTAATAGGCAGTTTATTATCGATCATATGATGTGGTTTCAAACTGTTGTGATATTTTTTATGCAAACTTTGGCACTGTTCAGTAGAATTACATAAAGAAGTCTGTAGTTTTTGTTTTAATTAGGCATTAGATATGATAATGTATACAATGGAAACATTCTAAGTGTTCTGATGTAGCTGTGTGAAAAGTTTGGCCTTGATTTGATTCCCCTGCTGGCTACTGAAAACCATTCTGTGATGCTAAGGAAGTTACAAAATACTGAGAACTATACTAGTTAAGGATAAAAGGTTTTCTGACTCTAAGGGAAAAAATGAACATTTCTTGAGAGCAATTAGGAGCAGAGAACTGTCCCAGTAGAGACCCAAGCATCTCCTTTTTCTGCTTTTATTTGGCCTAATTTCTCCCTGATTTTCTTTGAAAACCACAGTGTCCCTGCTGTTGTTATGCATTAAATTCTAGCATGTATGTTTTAATTGAGATGGAGTTTATTAGTTGAGATATGGTAAATTCCAGTATTCTGGACTGAATCGGGAAGAAATATTGTGTCTCTTTTAAGCAAAGCAGGATTCCCTCCAAAGCAGCTAGTCTTAGAAATTTTTTCTTTTTCATTTAACCAGAAGAAATAACCACCATTTTGTTATATACAACAGGACAATATATCATTTTTTCCCAGGAATTGGTACATCCCTCCTTCTGTAGAAGATCCCACACCTATGACTTTTAAATCATAAGATGCCAGACCACAAGTACAATTTGTCTTTTTCCCATTTGGAAGCTTTTCTCTGAACATGTTGATGAGTTTCCTCTCATAGTTTGAATTATAGCCTGAAATTCCTTGAGTGAAATGAAACAAAACTGAAAGAGGATCCAGGTTTGCAGAGACTTGAGGTAAAAATGGTGCCTTAGGACACCCTGAAATAATCAGCAAGGGAGGACTATTGGAATGAACTCACCTGGGATAGTTCTATTTGCATATTCAGAGTTTTTTTTAGTCTTAGGGGGAAAATGGTGCTCTCTCAAAAATGGAGGAGGAAATGAACAAAAAGAGTTCCCTTTCCCTCTTATTGCTTTGTCCTTCTTAAAATAAACAGTTGTCCTAAGGTGAGACCTCACCATGCTGCACACATGCATTTATTCATATCACTGTTCAAGTAGGAAATTGCCGAGCAAATGGAAAGCGAGTCTTACTTTGGATTAAAATAAGGAAGGCTTAAGTGCAGCTAAGGGATGCGGTGGCTCAGTGGCTAAGACTCTGAGCTTGTCGATTGAAAGGTCGGCAGTTCAGCGGTTCGAATCCCTAGTGCCATGTAACGGGGTGACCTCCCGTTACTTGTCCCAGCTTCTGCCAACCTAGCAGTTCGAAAGCACGACCCTCCGTACGGTCACTCACGCTCTCATTATCTCTCAGTTGGATTACTGCAATGCCCTCTACATGGGGCTGCCTTTGGGGTGTACCCAGAAGCTCCAACTGGTCCAGAATGTGGCTGCACGAGTAGTTATGGGTGCGTCCTGCTACTCCCATATAACACCACTATTGCGCAAGCTGCACTGGTTGCTGGTGGTCCTCCGGATTCGCTTCAAGGTGCTGGTACTCACTTATAAAGCCCTTTATGGCATGGGCCAGGGGTATTTGCAGGATCACCTCCTACCGGCCTCCCACTGCCCAGTGCGCTCACATAGGGCTGCCCTCCTCCGGGTCCCCTTGGCTAGACAGTGTTGGCTGGCGGTCCCCAGGATGAGGGCGTTCTCTGTGGTCGCACCGAACCTCTGGAATGGGTTGCCCACCGAGCTCCGGACGGCCCCCGACCTCCACACCTTCTGCGCCGACCTAAAGACATGGCTCTCCCACCAACTTCCCTGATCTGTTATGGATTTTAACTTGGGGTTGGGGATCTTAAATTGGTTTTAATTTTTTCTATTCTTATTTATTGTCGGGTTGTTTTTATTGTTGTGAGCCGCCCCGAGTCCTACGGGAGAAGGGCGGCATATAAATAAATAAAGAATAAAGAATGGGCTAACTGGTAGACAGTGAAACTAACATATCTGGTCACTGCTAGCTTGTGGAAAACTAATGTATTATTTCACCCTTGCTTCATAAAATAGAGATACATTATCAGTCTTGTTCACATTCATCCTATTGTTAACCTCAACTCACAATCACCATTTAGAATCACATTCCTTATCTACGTATTAGTTTTATAAGTGCCTTTATTCTAGGACTTCTGGGCAAACCAAGTAGAAGATATGTGCAGGTTGTGGACAACCACTTAAATAAGGTGATTTGACTTGCAGACCAAAAGTTATGGTGTTGTTCCATCATAGCATTGATAACCTGCTCTTCCCTCAGCAATGAGTGGCTTTATCTAGCTTCTTAACTGACCCTTTAAAAACCTGTTGGCCTAGTTGCGCTCCCAGTTTCAATCTTAACTCGGAGCAACAGTCCTGTAAGGGAGGTTGTGCAGATTGGCCTAAAGTCACCTAGTAAGGTTTTATAGTCTAGCGTGGACTTGAATCCAGCTCAGTTCCAATCTAGATTAAATATTATGTTGGCTTTCCAACAGATCATATGGGGCACCTGCCAAAGATTTCAGATTGATACATTAAACATGATGGAGAAACAAAATGATTTTATTAACTATTTTAAAAAATACTTGTATTTCCTAGGGCTGTGATGGCGAACTTATGGCATGTGTGCCAGAGGTGGCACGCAGCTCCCTCTCTGATGGCACGCGAGCCGTCGCCCTAGTTTAGCTCCACTGCACATGTGCGCATGCCTTCTGCCGGCCAGCTGGTCTTCGGGTCTCTGCCGCACATGCACAGGGCACGTGTGGGCCTTGCACACATGCAGGGGGTGTGGGCATGTGGGGTCCACACACACTTGAACTGAGGAGGGGCGCATGCGGGTGGCGCACATACATGTGAAGGGGTGGGCTACATGCAGAGGACGCACGTGCACAGAGGAGGGCGCATACACCTGACAAAATGCATTGCACTTTGGAGTTTTGGGCACACACATGCGCGCACGCGCATGCACATGTGCACACTTTGGGCACTCGGTCTGGAAAAGTTTAGCCATCACTGTCCTAGGGGGGTAGATTTTCCTGAACTCCAAAGAAGTCATTTTTTTTTCATGTAAACATACTTGGGATTGCTAAAAAGCACCATAATAAAGGACAAGATTTGTATGTACACTGGGCTGGGGGAAAAAAACCCTAAGCTTATCTTTCATTTACTATCTTATATTCCATTTTCCAGCTATAGAGAAGAAAGGGGTGGTTTGAAAGCTGCTAATTTGCAAATGTTCTTGAGAGGCTGAATACGTTTACAGCTGGATCCTCTTCATCAGGTTGAAAAGCATCAGCTTACAGCAAACAGTCTTACTCTATTCTCAGCCGAGTGAAGCAAGGGTTCCATGCGTACGTGCATATGCCTTTTAGGCTTCTGTTTTGTGCGTGTACCAGCAACGTGGAATGCATGGAGATCTTAGCAGTTGATAATGCTTATCTCTATGCTTCGAAAAACATAGCCTGTTGATTCCTGCACAGCAAACAGCAGTTAAAAGGCAGGAGCTGTTTAGGCAACTTCAACGCCATTCCCACCCCCACCCCCCCAATTGCTGAAGTTAGCTTGGGTAGAGTTCAGGCATTGTGAATGATGGGTGTGCTGTGTTCCTAAGTACAAGCCAGACCCCCTGTTCCCCCTCTTACCTCTAACAAACTCTCGGCAAGCTGGTGCTCAGAGTTCTGTCTATGTGTGACATATTGTCAGGAGACAATAAAGGCCACTGTAGTTATAGGTACATGTGCCTATTCAACCAGGCTGGCTTTAAACTCACGACTCTAAAGTCCAAGAAAAGTATAAATTCTTTTTTAAGACACCTGAAATATTTGGCAGAATTCATTTATTTCCTGCTGTTCTTCCTTTCTCCTCCACTTGTGTAGCCTGTTCTTATTAAACCCACTAGCTATGCTTGGAAATTAATAGTTGGCTTTGTTAAATACAGAACTGCCTCCTTGATTCTCGGAAAATATCACACGTGAGCAAATGTACTTACTTTCCAATAATATTCTGTTCCAAGTAAAAGACAGAGGCACAAAGAGGTTGGAATGGGCTAAAGTCATGCAGGGCATTTGTGGATTAATATAAATAATGTGAGCAGTTATGCTTTCATAGAAAACATATCCACCTCTCAGAACTATTATTCTGTTTATTATTTATGGGGAAATAGTCATAAAAACATAGACTGCATTGGTTTGAATTTTTATTAGGGTCAGATACTTGTTCTGTATCTAAAAAGGAAGAGTTAATCTCCCTGTTAACATTTACAAAAATATTTTAAATATGGCTATTACTAGTTTTGGTTTCCACATTTCAATGCTGAGTCGTATTTTGTTTGTTGAGATGTCTATTAAATGTATTAGATGCTTTTCACGTGTATGCTTTTCAAACCAGGTGCCACTCTAATGATATATCTACAGTACTATGCAGTAAAAAGGCAAAACGTGGTCTTTTTCTTTATATCTTAATAGCAATTGTAAGAATCCATTCACAGACTGAAAAACATACAGTGTACAGATTTTTCTGCAGATGTTATCTCTTCGGTTATTTACTTGAAGTGCCTTCACATGATTTCTCATTAGTTTAACTACTGTTGAAAATTAGTCTAATTTTTTTTTGACATCAGCACTTGTTTCTTGTAGTGCTCTTGAAGGATGTCAAAAACAGCAGTTCTGAATGTTGCAAAATGCACACTTCCTGCTAAATTCGTGATTACCATCTTGTTATCAACATATTATTCAATTTCTGCTTCTTGTACTGTTCTGAATAGGGAGGCTCATCAGAGCCAAAAGCCCTCAAGGCAGGGGTGAAATCCAGCAGGTTCTGACATGTTCTGGAGAACCGGTAGCGGAAATTTTGATTAGTTCAGAGAACTGGCAAATACCACCTCTGACTGGCCCCAGAGTGAGGTGGGAATGGAGATTTTGCAGTATCCTTCCCCTGCCACGCCCACCAAGCCATGCCTACCAAGCCACACCCACAGAACTGGTAGTAAAAAAAATTGGATTTCACCACTGCCTCAAGGTTTCTTGTATTTTTCTCCCCCAAATCTGATTTTTTTTCAACACTTTCCTCAATGTATTTAACCACAGTTCAGCAAGGAATATGTATTTCTCTTTACTTTTATTACATTATTATTCCTGTTAAGGTTTCATCACTAGTTTTGAAACCAAATGTAACTTATTCCAGGATCCGAAAGAAACATGGTTTATGATAAACTGCATCAAGAGCAGATAAAAATTTGGTAAAAATCAGGCAGACCATTATTTTCTGTCTCCAATTGCCATCTCTGGTTCTTCAAACCACTGTTTATACTTTCATGAAAAACGGGAATTCGAATAGCAAGGAATTCTACCTTCTTCCCATCTTTATTTAGACATGTCTTCTTCATTAAAGAGGAGGCAAGGTATTTTAAATTGAAAGGGCCATGAGAAGTAATGTTTGATTAGGAGACTCTCCACTAAATATTTATTAGAACTGCACCCAAAAATTCTATGTACTTCAGTTTTGTTCTAGTTCACAAAAGTGAAAGAAAACAAGTACTGTATATTGAGATGAAACATTTATTGGCCGTCGGATCTAGCCCAAGAATGATGTAAAACAATCCAGCCAAAATTCAGTTCTTATTTGAACACACCATATAGACAGAATCTTGCCAGACTAAATCTATACTACCCTAACCTTATGGATATACCCAGAAAAATTCTAGATAGTGGCTATCCTCAATCTCTTCCCATGATCCAGCTCCAGACTATGCCATCTCTTGTTTCACCCTCCTCCTTGGAATTTGCTCCCTCCTTCCTGGGAACCAGATGTTTTACTGAAATCCATCACATCACTTCCCCCTTTGTAGACACTTTCCATAACATTGACCCACCTTTTTATCAGCTCTTCTTAAAATTCATCATGGAACATTCTTCACAGAACAATGATCTGCTTGTGTAATTATGTAGCCAAACATTGAGGTCAATAGTCATTCTAAGACGAAATTAAGATGGGATGTATAAATTCTTGAATATATCAATCCATAATTCTCACTTGAGGCACCAGGATTGAATTATCTTACTTCAGACACATTGTGGAAAGATCTTGCTCTCTAGAGAAGGGTCTAGTGCTGGCAAAGGTGGAAGAAAACAAAAATAAAAGTGGGTGGAGTCAGTTACAGTGACTATGGGTGCATTGATGGAAGACCTGAAGGGTCTAGAGATAGATTATCATATGGAGAAAATCTATGTGGTTGCTAGGATTCAACACTGACTTAATGGCACATAATCAGTCAAGCAGTCAAAGTAAGCTCTTATGCTGTTCCAAACATATTTAAATGTTTTATTTTTAAAGAGCAAATTAAACATTAAGTAATTCTGCTCACAACCAAGAAATTATTGGGATTTGTTTTTCTTCTGAGGGACAACATTGACAATATTTGCTTTTTTATATTTCCACCTTAGATTCTCTTGAAACTGATAACTTACTAATGGGTGTCAAACTCAATCGTGTCATGTGACATATTGTGACTTTTTTGCCTTTGCTGAGCTGGGGTGGATGGGCCTGTGTGTGATACATCCAGCCCACAGGCCGCCAGTATAATACCCTGAATGGTATATACTTGCAATTTTCTGGCCAGCAGTAAGGAAGTGGCCTATCATTAACTTTTTCCAATATATGTTTCTGACTTCTTATCTACATCCTGAGATTTCCTAATGGTGTCCTATTGAAGTACCATATTTTTTGGGAGTATAAAATGCACCGGAGTATAAGACGCACCTTAGTTTTTGGGGAGGAAAATGAGAAAAAAGCTGATTGGCAGGTGGATTGGCCTCCCGGAATACCCCCAATCAGCTGTTCTCAGAGGTGAATTTTAGCAACAGGTTCCTTGGTTGTGAGCTCTGTCCTTGCTTTTTTTTTTTTTTTTGCTTTTTTTTCCTGCATCCGAAACTTCTGAAACTCTGTTTCTAGAAAAAACTTTTTTCTCTGCCTCTGAAAGCCTCCGAAACAGAGCTTCAGAAAAAAAGCCTCTGAAGCTCTGTCGGGGCTTCTTTTCTGAAGCTTCATTTCTGATGCTTTTTTCAGCCTCTGAAACCTCCGTTTCAGAAGCTGGGCGGGGCTACATTTGGAGTATAAAACGCACCCAGATTTTCACCCTCTTTTTTGGGGAAAAAAGGTGCATCTTATACTCCGAAAAATATGGTATTAATAAGAATCAGTTTAGCTTTTTCAATCAACCAAAGTTGTGCAGATGCTGCCATCTGCTTAAACACTTACAAATTTGACCAAAAGGAATCCTCCAAAGCCAGATGACTATTGCAATTGTTCCATTTTTTTGTTTAATGTATTTATTAATAAATGTATAAGGAAAACTTGGACTGATCTTAAAGGACTATTGATTGATGATATAAAGGTACATATATTTGTTATGGAGTTGATTGTTATTGTTTGAAAGCCTGAATAAATTATAGTTGAGTGTTGAATAGACAATACTGGGCAATGAGGAGTATGGGACTGAAAATTAATATATCAGGGATCAAAATAATTGTGTTACACAGGGGAAAAAACCAAGTGAATTATTTGAAATTATACATAAATGTTAAAAAAGAACAAGTAGACAGGTTTTCATACCTCTGTAGAGTTGGGAAAAGGATGAAGACATTTTAAGATGATATGATATTAGAAAATTGCATGTAATAAGTGATGTGTATAAAATAATGCCTCTGCTAACTTTATTCTTCAGAAGTAAGAAATGGATATGTTAAGGGAAGCCTAAAATACTGGTAAGTTAAATGCAGCAAAAACTGGGTATTTAAGAACTGTGTGTGATAAAACCAAAATGAATGGGTATTGAATGAATGGAATACAAAGGAACTGTCTAGCAGGAAAGAAAGCATATTGAAGTGGTTTGACCAGAGAGAACGAAGGAGAATCAAATTGCAAAAACAAATATATGAAAGAAACACAAAGGATGCAATAGGAAGAGGAAGCTCAAGAAAGTTGTGGTTGCATGGAAATGATTGGATCCTGAAAAAGAGAGGGATCATAAATTTAAAGATCAAAAGACAATGCATGAAAAGGAACATGATAAAAGCAGGAGAGATTTCAAAAATAGAAAGTTACGAAGAATGATAGTGAGAAGATATGATATAAACTAGATTGAGATATATTTCCTTTTAAATGTCAGGCCTTGGCTTATACTTTCATATCCTTTTCCTATGCACTGTTGCTTACAGCACAAAGAATAAGTATCTATGTACTGTTGTTGCAGGGTGTAAATCAGTGGTGGGTTTCAATATTTTTTACTACTGGTTCTGTGGGTGTGGCTTGGTGGGCGTGGCATGGCTTGGTGGACATGGCTTGGTGGGCGTGGCAGGGGAAAGGATACTGCAAAATCTCCATTCCCTCCCCAATCCAAGCGAAGATTACTGCAAAATCCCCATTTCCTCCCGATCAGCTGGGACTTGGGAGACAGAGAATAGATGAGGGTGGGGCCAGTCAGAATTTTTACTACTGGTTCTCCAAACTACTCAAAATTTCTGCTACCAATTCTCCAGAACTGGTCAGAACCTGCTGAAACCCACCTCTGGTGTAAATAACTCCTTTAAAAAGTGGGTGCAATGGATTGGATACAGTCCAGATCTGAATTGTAAATGTTATCATTTTTTAGAATACCATTTTAATAAGGCGGCTCGTTAAGCCTTTGGTTTTTTTATGGTTGTACTTTGTTATATTTGATGGGTGTAACTACAGGTGACTGTCCATAACAGGACTTCATTGGATTCAATTAAGCTAGAGGCCTCCTGACAGCCTGATTTTAGATCTGCATCACTTTCTTGCTGATTGTTTAGTCCTTAATTCTTTTCCTTTCCATTTCCCCCAACCATTCTCTCTCAATATGCTCTTGAAATCATCTCAGTCTCTTCGTCCACCCTTACACCTCTGCTAAAAAAAAAAAAAAATACCAACAACAACATTTCCTCTTGGGGACAAAAAAGCATTCCTCTGCAAGGGTCAATTTATTATTAATTTATCAAACTTGCTTTCCTGCAATCTATTGAAGTTTCCTGGAGGCTCCTCATAAAAACGCACAGCGATGTGTAAATTAATCGATATATTTCTGGCCACAGCACAGTCTTAATTAAGCCTTTGGGGAAAACTTTCTGGGTGGTGGGAAAGAAAATTTTTGCATTCCACCAGCTGACAGATTTAGGGTAGCAATGCCAAATGCAATATCTCTAACCCCATCACCCACAGAAAGTGTGGCTATAAATTATGACAGGTAGGATGGGAATTGTAGTCCAGCTCTAGACATGCCATGTCTCTGCGCTCTGGCTGGAATGGGAGGTGATTGGTTTGGGCAAGGCTGTTTTATAACTCTTCATTTCAGCATCTTTTTATTCTAGTTGCCAGAATTGGCAGGGAGAGCTGAGAGCCGAGACGCAGCAGGCATGTTGCAGAGGTTAAGAAGGCTAGAGGAAAAAGCAGTCTGAGCAACCTCATTAGCTTGATACAGATTCTTAGCACAGGGCAGGTTGGGAGAACAGAGGGAATGTTGAAATGATTTGCTAAACACTCTGAATGACTTTTAAAAAACCACGGTTTAATTATCCAACTTCTTTTTGGTAATGTTACAAATGCCCTGGTCAGGACAACCTTGAAATGGGCTATGAACACAGTTCAGGAAAGCCAGATGAAGAAAAGATAGTCTCCCTCCCCACTCCCTCCATCCACCCCCACCGGGGAAGCAATTTTGCAGAAGATATTTCCCTTTTGGTAATATCAGATTGCAGTCATGGCAAACTAACTCTGGAACTACACCTAGTGGCCTTCTCTGCATATTGCCATACAAGGACACTGCATTTTATGGTCTAATTCTAATGAAATCATTCTTGAATTAAGTCTGGAAATTGATTATTTGGTTTTTTTATGTGTGGCATGCCAACTTAGCTCTTATAATATTCATAGGATTGTAAAAGTTTTAGAAACAAAACTGAAAATGTCTTCAGTCTGCACTCAGAACACTTAAATTTGCAGTTGATTACATTGCTAAAGCTATACTGATATATCCAGTGGTGGGATTCAAATAATTTAACCGGTTCTCTGCCCTAATGACTGACTGGATGAGCGTACCCATGGTGGGCATGGCCAGGGGGTGTGACAGGCAGCACTCAACCTCCTGCAACTCCCTGGGAGCAAAAATGGGCCACAGGGGGTTGTGTGTGGACACTGCCTCCCTGCCCCCTGTTTTGGCCTAGGAGGCCTCCCTGAAGCCTCCTGGGAGCAAAAACGGGTCACGGGGGGGCACGCTGCGCCCCCCCCCCGGCACTCCATTTTGGGCCTAGGAGGCCTGCCTGAAGCCTCCTGGGAGTGAAAATGGATGGTGTGGGATGTGTTGCACCCCCTGTGCCCCATTTTGGGCCTAGGAGGCCTCGCTGCACTTACCTGGGAGCCAAAATGGGACGCAGGGGGACTCCTAGATGGGGTGGGGTAGGAAGGGGTGGGGCCAGTCAGCAATTTAACTACCAGTTCGCCTGACCCAGCCCAAACTGGCTGAATCCCACCACTGGATATATCTCTGACCTGATCATTCCCCCCCTTTTTTTTTTATGCCCTTGAGTCATGTGGACGCCTGGTAATTGCAAGGACTAGTCTCTGCAGTTTATTTGCAAGATTTTGGAAGTGGTTTGCCATTGCCTGCTTCCTAGAGCTGAAAGAGAACGTGGCGATCCCAAGGTTATCCAGCTGGCTTTGTGCCTAAGATGGGACTAGAACTCATGATGTAGCCCGACAGATACCAATTTTCAGATTGATACCTTAACCACTATATCCAATTGGCTCTATTTTGTGAGCTGAGCCCCCCCACCTCCCGCTAGATATTTTCAATCCCATCCAGCACAACAGAAGGCAAAAAGGATACAAGTGTGACATTGTACAATTTCAGAATTCTCTGAATTAAAATATGTCTGATCCCAGTATTTCTTAGCTGTCTTACATGTCCATCAAAAGTGAAAAAAGGCACCTTCGGATAGTTTACATTTTCAACATATGTTTGACATACTCTATTTTTATATATAATTCAAGATGGCAAATATATTTAATATTCCTTCCTTCTCCTATTTTCTCTAAAACAACAACCCTGTAAAGTGAGAGATTCATTGTCAGGGAGGACAATGACTTTCCTCAATTCTACAGGGTTCAAGTTAAGAATGAATGATGGTCGAATCACCTTCGTTTCCTTGATAGTTGCACCACATGTTTAAATTCCAAAGAAAATCTCAAAGCTGGCCAAGAAGTTATATCTTTGTGTGCACATAAGATGACTAATTACTTTGTCCAGAAAGATGTGTACATTTTAGAATTGTTGTTGTTGTTAGTTGCAAAGTTGTGTCCGACCCATTGCGACTCCATGGACAGTTCCTCCAGGCCTTCCTGTCCTCTATCATCCTCTGGAGTCCATTTAAGCTCCCACCTACTGCTTCAATGACTCCATCCAGCCACATTGTTCTCTGTCGTCCCCTTCTTCTTTTGCCCTCAATCTTTCCCAGCATTAGGCTCTTCTCCAGTGAGTCCTTCCTTCTCATTAGGTGGCCAAAGTATTTGAGTTTCATCTTCAGGATCTGGCCTTCTAAAGAGCAGTCAGGGTTGATCTCCTCTAGGACTGACCGGTTTGATCGCCTTGCAGTCCAAGGGACCTGCAGGAGTCTTCTCCAGCACCATGGTTCAAAGGCCTCAATTCTTTGGCGCTCAGCCTTTCTTATGGTCCAACTTTCACAGCCATACATTGCAACTGGGAAAACCATAGCCTTGACTATATGCACTTTTGTTGGCAGGGTGATGTCTCTGCTTTTTAGTAAGCTATTTAGATTTGCCATAGCTTTCCTCCCCAGAAGCAAGCGTCTTTTAATTTCTTGGCTGCAATCCCCATCTGCAGTGATCTTGGAGCCCAGGAAAATAAAATCTGTCACTACCTCCATTTCTTCCCTATCTATTTGCATTTTAGAGATATTTTCCCCAAATCCCTTTTCTTTGGGATTGGTTTCTTTTTTGGTCAGAATGGTAACATATAGCAAGACAAAAAAACAATACAAGAACAAACCATTATAACAAGTATATTTATTGTTAAAGAGACTGCTGGATTGCCTTCTCACTGTATATTCATTACATTCCCAAAATTTTCAAATATAAGTAATCTTTGATTTACAATCCTTTGCTTAGCAACCAAAGTTACAACTGCACTGAAACATGTGATTTACGACTCATACTCGCATGTACGACTGTTGAAGCACCCTCAGGGTCAGATAATTTGGGCACTTGGCAGCCAGCATGTCTTTACGATAGATGTAGCACATCAAGATCACATGATCACTATTTGCAATGTTGCCGGGCTGCTTCCAACAAGCAAAGTCAATGGGGGAAATCTATGATTCAATTAACAATTGCAGTGACTCACTTAACAACCATGGCAAAAGAAGGTTATAAAATCAGGCTGGACTCACTTAACAGCTGCTTTTCTTAGCAACAGAAAATCTGGTTGTTAAGTCAAGGACTACTGGTAGTACTTCTCTGTCAAGTGAAGTTAAAGGTAAAAGAAAGAAAAAAAGGACTATAAAGACCTTTCATTTGATCCAATGCAGCTCCTTGACTTTGAACTACATTTTAATTGTGAAGTGTACAGACGAATGACTTAGATTATATTAAGGAAAAGAGAGACAGAAATTCTCAGAAGATGTATGTGAGTAAGGGGCAAATGGAGGTTAACTCATCAGGGATGGAAGAATTCATATATAGTTTATTGCTTGCTCACCTTTCATTTCACTCCTCAATCAACAGCTGTTTTTAGAGTAGTTTTAGCACAATTCTAAACAGAGATACCTAGAAATAAATCTTACTGAATTCCAAGGGAACTTCATAAGCATTTCTCAAGCATCAAAGTTCTGAGCAAGAGACATAATGCCAGCAGAAAAGGTTCTCGGCGAGCTGATTCTGACATTGGAGCCAGACAGGTAATAAGCCACCAATGAATTCATCCATACCTGATGAGGACTTTGATGGAATAGTATGTAGAACATCGTAAGTCCTATCTCTTTCTCCATCAGACTCCAGAATTCTGTCAACATAATGGTGATTGCTGCTGCTGCTACTGTTGATGAGAATATAAAGCACGTTAATCTTTAACTACTTGACTGCAAAATGCTGCCTGTCCTGATGAGGATGATTGATTTGATGTGTAGCTTGACTTTCAGCTCAAAGGGCACTCCATATTGATCAATGACATTTACATGCGAGCTAATGTTACAGATGAGAAAGTTTGAAAACAGATCATTACATTTCATCCCCTGAGTCATAAACATAAAAATATTTTATAAACATAAAAGAGAAATTAGGGAAATCTGTTTCTTTTCCAAATATGACAGATACTATTTTTTCTGGTTATTTTTTTGCAGACTGTTTTCAATTAGCTATCCCGTAGTACAAGTAGCTTCATAGTAGTGTATTCCTCCTAAGTCCTAACATTATCCAGGCCACTAAAAGTAATTCCTGATAGGGTCATAAAATCCAGATAATAATCTTTCTTCCAACATTTGAAAGCTCCCTCCCTCCCCATTCTTAACAACTGGAATTCTCCATGACAATGGTCATTCACATTCTTCTGCCTAATGTCTGCCCATTTCAGCATGACAAAGGAGTCTGTTTATTTACCTTTCATTTCCAGAAGTGAGGAAGAGGTACTCCAATTCCTATATCAAATGGCTATAGCTGCAAGACATTTCTTGCTCAAACCCTTTTTGTGCTTTAAATGCTCCCCCCCCCCAATGCCTTTACTTTCCTTAGTCCAAGGTAATGTTTATGTTTAAGATAATGATCGTGCCTCCATTCATCAAAAAGTGACTCCGTTATGTCCAATAGATTGCAGTTATGAGATGGTGGATTTACATCTCCCACAACCCTTTTCTGTGTTTCATCCACTCAATCATTATGTAAACCTGAGACGACTGCTTACAAATTAATGGCTCTGAATCTAGAATAAGCTGTTGTCTACAATAAATCTGGTCTTTTCTTCTGCATCTTCTAGCCTATACGCAGATTGCACTCTATCCATTCTGCAATACTTGTCATTTATACATCATACACAAAAAATGGCCTGTATTTGTCAATAAGAGCTGTTGTTATAGTTTTGGGGAATGGAGAGGAGGAGGAGGATGATACACCCCAGAAAAATAGGGTAGTATGCAGATTTATGATCACAACCCTATGCCCTAATATTCTGAACAATTCCCACTAAATTCAATTCAACAAATAAATGTGCACAGCATTACACTGCACTTGGATGCAATCAGGATTAAAACATAATGTTTCATTTTAGATTTCCAATTATGTGCAGGAATTATCTCTATACAAATTGCAGCTATTCAACTGGGTTGTTTATGGGAACATCAGTTGAACTAGGTCACAGTCCCATTCATTCTCCTTGGCATAGAACTCAACCTTATACATGCAGCATTATATTAAAATGTTGGCAACCATTACTGCTATGTTTTAGTGGCCTAAACATTATTAGACAAGCCAGCAAAGAAAAAAAATTACCTTAATATATGAAATCCCTCTATAAATGAATTGAATAGGCTGAGAGGTTGTTTTTTTTTTTTTTAAAGAATAATAATTGATTACAGTTTGTTAAATTGTCTTTTTATATTCCCTAGCAACAGGCTCTTTCCAAGGACATGTTGCTCTGAAATTTTTTTAAGCAAGTCTCAGAGGGCTTGCTAAATAATCAAACAATGAAAGGAGGTCTTGAACAGGTATGAAGGAAACCATGTGTTTAGATAAAATCTGTGGTAGGCATATCTGTTAATAAATGTTCAAAAAATCAATATGATGACAATGATAACATTTCATGAAAGGTTTCACTTACACTATTTTCTAAAAAAAAAAAAAAAATCCAATTGAAGTACAAAATAAAACCAAAAGCTAATGTATCTAACACTCCATGGTTTTCTGTAGTTGGCTGTCTCCAAGCTCAGTACAAAGTTTTTCGTACTGTGGATTCTATTTATATACTGCTCTTCCCTTTTAAAAAATTAGGTTTTTGTTTATGTTGGGACCAGCCTTTGCAGTCTGCATATCTGATCAAATTCATCATTTTTAACAGCAGAGACAAGGAACTTGCTACATGGCATAGGGCCCGGTTACTTGACGGACCGCCTGACTCCCATAATATCTGCCGAGGCAGTTTTATCAGGCAAAGTTGTTGCACTCTGAGCGCCATTAGCTAAACCAATGTTTCTCAACCTCAATAACTTTAAGATGTATGGACATCAACTCTCAGAGTTCCCCAGTCAGCATGTTTAAAGTTGGGAAATACTGAATTACACAATGTCATTTTCTGGAAGAATGTCTTCTCTGGAGCATGGCTTGCCCTCTAGAATGAAGTTCCCCCCAAGGTTAGAGCAAGCCCCACCTTATGAGCATTTTGAAGGGCCCTGAAGATGTGGCTCTTTGCAGTAGTGGATTTCAAATCCTGGCACTACCTGTTCGCTATTGGTAGCGTGTGTGCGCAACCATTCACTTTCTGAGCGCAGGGTGCTTCTCCACATGTGCAAAGCATTTTTGATGACATCTGGGTGGGTGGGTGGAGCCTCCCACCACCGCCACTACCGGTTTGCCCGAACCAGGGCAAACCAGGAGCCACCCACCACTGGCTCTTTGCCCAGGTCTTTGTCTGGAATTATTGAGACTCTTTTTCTTCCTTTCCTTTGTTCTCACCTGGGTTTGTTTTCTCTGCCATCTCTGTTCTTTGTTTTCTATTGTTTTGGGATTTTTTCCCCCCACTGGTCCTTGTTTTAAATGTGTTAGTAATTTGTAAACCATCCAATTGGATAGTGTATACATTTAAATTATTACTATTTTTGGTCACACAGTCAGCCAGATGTTTAGACTGGATATGGCATTTTTATCCACCTATCAAGTCCTTTCCAAGCTTGGGAGAGGCAGATGTTGTCGTCCAAGTAGACTTTTACAATTAACTGATGCTGATTTTGTCAGTGCTGGTGCTATTCAAGTGATGCTCCAGATGTTTTAGGTACCTATTACTATTGGCACAACCTTTGCTTTTTTTGCCATGGTTGTTCTGTTATGGTTGATTGCACAGTCAGCCAAATTTTTAGACTGGTTTTTATTATTATTATTGGAAGGTAAGGTGTATAATTAGTTTCCTGATTCTTTTCCCCTCTAGCAGACCTCACAAAAGTGTCTTTTAAGGAGAGTTGTCACTGGTAGGAAATAGGTTCACTGATACTTACATGGAAATACTTCTCTGCCCTATTTTAGAATAGTCACACACAGACACACAAAGTCATTTTGTGTTTTTCTATTCCAATGATGTCTCATGGGATCTAAAATATTGCTTGAGAGCATGGAGGATTGACTTAAATCCAACACCCAAGAAGAAATATAAATCCAGCATTAAGTTTTTGTTAATAAGTTATAACACTGGTTAATAACTGCTAAAGTCTGTGAAAAGATATTGATCAGAAACATAGTGAGATGACTGTGATTTAGCTTTTTTTTTTTTTTTTTGCTGGGAAGCTGTTCAATTTAGTCACCTGCCTTGAAGCAGGTGATTATTATATAGTGGAGGTCTATTTCATAAGGAAACCAGATTAATTCTTCTCATCGCTGCTGCAGTGAACTTTATTAAAGCTAATTAAAACATGACAGAGAACTCAGTGTACTCCACTAAGGATTTAAAACATCTGATTGTTATCTATCTATAACCATTATGACAGAAAGAAGTTCAGATTTGTTTCAGTGGACATCATTGCTAGTGGAATTTCTTGGTAGGAAGTACTGTGCGTTTGTGTAGAAAAATACAACAGATTAATCTAGAATAATTTTTATCAATCTGGCCTGTGGATCATTTTCAGCTCTTTTAATTTTTTAATTAAATCATTTTTTTAATCAGTAGAATTGGTGATTGAGGACATGGAATAGAGCTAGGACCTTATGAGGTGACAAGAGACAGATCAAGAGGGATCAAGCCAGATCATCAGCCATGCCACCGTTCTGGAGCACCCTCTGGAATTTTCCCTGTCACCTCTGTTGGGGTGGGCATTTTTTCTGATATTCACAGACTCCATTGTAGTTTAACCTATCAGCATGTAAATGGAATAAATAAATAAATAAAAGATTTAAGGTGGGGAAAAGAGAAGTGTATATGTATGAAAAAGCAGATAGATAGATAAACACATAGATATATAGATATTGATTGCATCACAGCATATATTATTGAATATCATATATAAGAAGTATACATTTAGGTTATTAGCATATAAGAAAAATATGCTAATAACCTAAAGAAAAAATATTAAGAAAAATATTTGCTGCCTGTAAAAATACTTTTTAATTAAATGATTTCTAGAAAATTTGACACAGCAAACACATTAACATGGATTAGATTTCAATACTTCCCTATACTGAACCTTATTTTCAATATCATTTTTTCTGCAATATTTTTTTCTGTCCCACTCTTTTTTGCAGTACTTTTTTCTGGCCCGCTCTTAGGCAGCATAAATCTTGCTTCTGTCACAAACTGCTTAATGACATTGGATAGATTTCATAGAATTTCATGTAATTGATGTCATTTAAATGAAACTCAATGAAACTCAAGTTTATCTTTCTTTCCCAGACTTTGCCATATAAATGTTCTATGATGTCCACCTTAGTTGGAACCTATTGCCTATTTACTAGTATGAATTACACCAGGGGTGTCAAACTTACATCGTTACGGCGGAGTCTCATGACGTATCGGGACTTTTTTCCCCTTCGCTAAACCAGGCATGGCCAGCATGTGACGCATCCGGCCCATGGGCCGGGAGTTTGACAGCCCTAAATTACACAATGATTTTATGGAGGCAACTTGTAGAACTCTTTATATTGTTTACCAGGCAAATATACCATAAACAACATGTTTAGATTTCTTTATATCAAAGTTCTGTTGCCTTGTCTTGCCTTTTGTCTTGCCTTGCCTTGCCCACCATTCCGTATCACTTGGGTCACCTTCACATTAATAGTTTCATACAGTCCAGAGGTGGGTTTCAGCAGGATCTGACCAGTTCTGGAGAACCGGTAGCGGAAATTTTGAGTAGTTCAGAGAATCAGCAAACACCACCTCTGACTGGCCCCACCCCCATCTATTCTCTGCCTCCCGAGTCCCAGCTGATAGGGAGGAAATGGGGATTTTTCAGTATCCTTCCCCTGGATTGGGGAGGGAATGGAGATTTTACAGTATCCTTCCCCTGCCATGCCTACCAAACCACACCCACCAAGCCATGCGACGCCCATCAAGCCATGCCCACAGAACCGGTAGTAAAAATTATTGAAACCCACCATTGATACAGTCCTATAGTAAATCAACATCATGAAGTTGGTGATGAGGTTGCATCACAAATACTTAGGATCAACGTCTGCTTATTGCAAAATAATTAGATGATTTGGTAATGCTGCTCTGGATTTAAGCATGATCTGCTTTCAAAGTAAATAGCACTGTAAATCTCTTACAGCGGACATATAGCTAAATTGTATAGCACTCTAGTAGGCGATATTACACATATATATGGCAATGTATGGAAAACGTCATGGAAACATTTGTCTTTGCAAGTAAATGGAACAAAGAGGGAGCTAGAATACCTTTCTGCTCCGTGTTCTTGTTTTCCATTTGCAAAGAATTTTTATACGGAGCCCCATTCAAAAATAGCATTTTTATTTGCTGAGCTTGTTGTCTGAAAGGCAGGTGAGAGCAACTGTCAAGGTCTGAGGCCTGGACCTCCCCCTGGGGAAGTATCAAAACCTGCAAGATAGCAGGCACAGCATCACAACTGAGGCCCTGCCTCGTTTTTAGTGTGCATATCACCATGTTGCAAAAGGAGGGGGGGATTTCAGTGTGATGTTGTACTTGCCAACTGAAAGATTTGAGACACATGTGAACAAATGCTGTGGATGTCACTGCTTTGAGGCTAAATTCAGTTTGAAGACAACATATCATATTAGAAATGTGCCGAATATAAAGTATATAAAGGGTGTGCGAGGTTGTCGTTGTTTTTTAAGCAAAAAAACTCAAAAACAACACAGGAAATTATTTTGTGGTCACTCCCCAGACTTGAGGTTTGCTTTTGGGGGTGACAGGAGAAAGAACAGCTGTGATGTATCACAATTACAGGCTGAAAAACAGTGGGAGAGGGAAGGGGAGAAAGAAACTTCTAATCCTTCTTGCATATCTATCTTCAGCTTACCACTCTCTTGAAATCTCTCCCTTGTCGTTATCAGGATTTGGTGATAGGCGTTACGGGAATGTTTTGGCTGTGTTAGAGTCTAATCTCAATAAGTCTAAATGCTATTGCTATTACCAAACTGCTCTCCTGCATGTCTAGATCTGATCTTTCATAACATGGGTGTAGTTTCACGTCTGCCCCTTGTTGCTCTGTGTGAAGCTACAGAGTGACCTTGTCTGGTTTCTCCCAGAGGAAAGCAACTTGGTGACAACAGCAGCAGCAATGGCAAAAGCAATCTGAAAATTGCCCTTGCTTTTAGAAAATGCTGTAATTTCTAGAGACACAAAGGATAACAGGTGAGCATTTGCTACTACTTGAAATGTACTGTACCTCCAGAGAGGAGTTAACATTCCCAACAATTAAAGAAAATAGGACAAATAGACTTTTGGACTTTTTGGACTTTCCTGAATACTGTAGGTTTTCTAGAGAACACTATTTTCTGGAATCTCTGTTTCAGTGGTAGATTTGCATACCAGCATTTAGAAAACCCAGAGTATTAACTGCCTTGCCATGTAGCCAAGGCTCATTTTGAGGGAGAATGAACCTTTGAGTTCACATAATAGAGAAATGAAACAATAAATATGAGATTTTGTTTAAAGAGCCATGTTAAAGGTCTCAAAAATATATCATTTTCAGCAAATTTCTAAACCAGGATATATTCATATAATGAAAGACTAGGCTGAGCCTGATGAATAATTCCTGAATATTGAATCATACCCTTCCAGTGACTGCTAAAATACAGGTTACTGAATTTTCTTACAGACCAGATTATTTTAGATTGAAACTATATCCACAGGTAAAGGGATGACTTTCCAGTTTTTTTCTTCCTGAGTAACTGCTTTGATGTTCAGGGGATCTTCTAGAACAGGGGTGTCAAACTCGAGTCATCATGGCGGCGCCACATGATGTATCACAACTTTTTCCCCTTCACTAAACCGGGTGTGGGCGTGGCCAGCGCGTGACACATCTGGCCCACAGGCCGCGAGTTTGACACCCCTGTTCTAGAACTATAGTAAATATAGGGAGAGGCACCAACTGGAAAAACAAAGTTACATTGTTTTTGTCAGCAAAATTCTCCACTAGATCTACATCTTGATCCTGTCTACAAAACTTAGAAAGAGGCCATGAATCTAAACCATAAGCACAATTTATTTATTTATTAGATTTTTATCACATCTTTATTACTTCATAAGTAATTCGACATACCTAATTCTCTTTCCTCCTCCTATTTGCCCACAACAACCATGTGAGGTTGGTTAAATTGAGAGTGTGTGACTGGCTCAAAGATGCTGAGCTTGCTTTCATGCCTAAGGCAGAACTAGAACTCACACTCTCCTGGTTTCTAGGCCAGCACCTTCATTATTACACCAAACTGGCTCTTTATTATTAATGGCAGCTGAAGATCTCCTTGGTTTTTATCCTTCTTCAGTTAAAGAAAACTTTATTTGAATTAAAATGCCCAGCTGTCCAATTACTCCAAAATTTTCTATCCAGGGCACTAGACCAGAATGGTGTATAAACCGCTATGTTTTCTAGTAACATTTTAAGTTGCATGATTATTTTTTATCTGCATATGAGAGAGAGGGAGGGAGGACAATTGGTGTCCTGATAATGGGAAAAAGACACTAAATGCTGGGCCTGATATCAGTCTGTAATGAGTTCATGTGCAAAGCATTTGTGGTATTTAGTGACATCTAGGGACAAATTGGTGACACTGCATCCTGAAACACAATCAAACCTTCACAGATGGGAAAGAAACCAAGTTCCATCTTTGCCATAATGGGGACTGGGGAAGATCAAGATGGTCTCATAAGATGTACCTTCTTGCAATGCAATTTATGGGTTACGATGCCTATCAAAAAATCTGAAGAGTTTCCTCATGCAGGCTTTTATCACACCAACATTAAGACTACCATTTTATTAATCTTCCTTGTTCACTAAATTACCGTATTTTTCGGAGTATAAGATGCACCTTTTTACTCCCAAAAAGGAGGTGAAAATCTGGGTGCGTCTTATAGTCTGAATGTAGTCCCACCCACACGCTGGCCCCCAACCTTGGGAGGTTGTTCGCCTCCGTGCGTCGCATTTTTCGGTGGTTTCAGGCAGTGGGGATCCTCACATTGCCAAAAATGAGCATTGCATTTTCGGTCTCCGCATGCTGGGAGATGGGTGGCGGAAAGAGTTAGGGTGCTGCTTGGAACCGGCTGAAAACTGCCGCCGCCACATTTTCATGAGGGCGCGCAGCTGTGCGAATTGCATCGGGGAATCGGGGAGGAAAGCGCCAGAAAATGCGATGCATGGAGGCGATGCTCTTGTGAAGTGGGTGCTTCTGTGGGAGAGGTGTAAGGCAAGATGGCTCATTGCCCAGCCTGCCCCTTCTCCAGACAACCCAGGCTTCTGCTCCTGGCCTGGGAGACGGATCTGGCCATGAGGGAAGAGAAAGTGAGACTGCAGAAAACGAGGAGGAGGAAGGTGCGTGGCTTTGCGAATTGCTTCAGGGAATTGGAGAGAAAAATGGCGGAAAACGCAATGTATGGAAGCAATGCTATTTTTCCTCCCCAATTCCCTGAAGCAATTCACAAAGCCACGTAGTAAAGGTAAGTAGAAGCCATCCCTGGTGTGCACTCTCATATTTTTCTCCTGCTACAATAATTTGAGAGAGTTTAGTTCACTGATTGTGACATCAGGCCCACATTACTTGATTTGGTTTCCTAACTAAATCGGAATAGGGTTTTTGAACTCACAACAAAACTATACTTCTCAACCTCCTGCTCATCCAAATCTGTTGTGTAATTGAAGACTCCCAATATCACAATAAAGCTATCAACAAATATTATTTTGTGTTTTTTCTATTTATTTCTCCATGAAGTGTTTAGAGATTGTATCCTGCTTTCCACCATGCCATTAAAAGAGAAACATTGACTAATTCTTTAGAAATGCAAACTGACAAGACCTCCTGACTTGAAAATAGAATGATCACGTACCAACACTCAAGAAATTGATTTATCAGTAACAGGGTTTTTTGCCTTATTAACCAAACTCACAACCTCTGAGTGCTTAGAAAAGTATTCAATCATTAACAAACATAGCCAAAAATCAAGTTCAAAAAATACCGTCAAACTTTTCCATGGAAGAGCTGGGACCTCTTCCATGGAAAGCAATAACTCCTTTTGATTATTATTTTTTTAAAAAAAGTTTTTTATTAATAATACAAATTAAAAATAGTGGACATAGTGTGACATTTCCAGTTTAAACATTTTCATCAAATTTTACCATATAGTTGATACACTTCCTTATCTCTGTACATATTTACACTAATTATCACATTTCATATATATATATTCTTTCCTCTATGTAAGTTACATTGATATCTAATTCCATCATACCTATCATAACAAATTAACATAAGAACTTCTAAACATTTTACTTGTCAATGGTCCTTTATCTCAGCATTCCTCCTCCTATCCAGCCAATAGTAAAATTTGTTCCAGATTTCATAATACTCTGATTCATTCTTATCTTTAAGTTCCAAAGTCAGTCTGTCCATTTCCGTACAAATTAATATTTTAGCTAACACTTCTTCTTCTGTGGGAGGTCTCTTCGTTTCTCCATTTTTGTGCAAAAGCCAATCTTGCTGCTGTTAGAATATGTAACATTAGATAAATTGCACTCTTGTTGTATTTGCCCTCTATAATACCCAGTAGAAAGAATTCCGGTTTTACTTCTATATTTTGCATTAGTATCTCTTCTAACCATTGTCTTATGTGGTGCCAAAATTTTGTGGCTTTGGGGCATTCCCACCACATGTGATAAAAAGTTTCCGGTACTACCTCACATTTCCACATATCAACGAATGTTTTTTGCTTATTTTTGCTAATCTTGTGGGTGGGAGATGCCACTTATAGAACCCCTTTTGATTATTGATGGCATGCAAAGAGAACATTATCTTACCAAAACACAGTCTCTGATTGAATCCATGACAAATGCATAATCCTTAGCACTTGCTGTTGATTTTTGTAGTCCTCAATAAGAAATATATCCACCAGCCCAAGGCATCTTGCTTCACTGAGGCAGGAACCACCACTCATATTTCAAAATATAGAATGCCATACTCTACAGACGAGTTTCAGACATATTACTTGGCCATTATTTTCTAATAATTACTATAACTACCTGTTATGTAAATCTTGGAACCTTTTGGCAAGGCTTTCTTATCTATCTCCAAAAAACACATCTACCACACCTTCACCAGATTTGATTCATCTGTTGAAGAATCCTTGACAAGCTATTGTATCTGCTACCATTTTTCTGAACTCTATCTTCAATCCACCTGATAGCATTGCAACCATAACAACGTATACTGGATGTGAACTGCTGCATTACCCATTGGCCTTCTAAAAATTGTTTCCATCTCAATGAAAACCA
The DNA here is from genome assembly GCF_029215685.1 of Pituophis catenifer annectens. Taxonomy (NCBI): domain Eukaryota; kingdom Metazoa; phylum Chordata; class Lepidosauria; order Squamata; family Colubridae; genus Pituophis; species Pituophis catenifer. Next base: position 129,371,194 of record NW_027256881.1, read on the forward strand.
TCTGTATCACTACACAACTTGTACCATCACAATTCTTCCACTTATGTTCTGATGGAAATTCTTTAGTTTATAAACTACAGTCAACAACTCAATTTCTATTTGAGCATAATTTAGTTCTAATGTATTCAAGGCCCTAGGAGCATAATAAACAAAGATGGCATCCCGCTTCCCCCACCCCCCACCCATTTTCTTTGCAGTGGGTGGTCACAAAGGCAGATGAGCTGTCTTGGCTACCAGCCAGGACTGTTGTGGAGTGGATCGAGACCAACCTTTTATCTAGGAGTGGTGACTAATTTTGTATCTAGGAATTGGAGGCATTGGCCAAGCCAATGAGAATATATAATATAAAGTGTTGGGGGCTGAAAATTCAAGGGAAACTCATCTCCTCAGTTGCTGGGAAAATGAAGCCTGTTTCATCCATAAAGGAAATATATAAAGAATAGAGAGACATGTTGAGGCATCTGAGACCTGAGAGAGAAACTTAGAAGCTGGGAAGTTTGGACACTGCTGAAAATAGTTTTTTTTTTCACCAGTTCACACAAAAGGAGGATGGTTTCTTTCTTGCTTCCATGACCATCACTTCACCTTTTCAGGCTCCACCCCCTCCAGTTTATCAACCCTGAAGCTGGCCTGGGCGAAGCCATCTTGAGGCTTCAGTGCTGCCACACTAGAGCTGAGGGATAGGAGGGGAGCGGGGGGATGATTAGAGATAGCTGGGGCTGTGTAGTCAAAATAAAATACTTTCTCTTGGGAACCAAGGACGTTCTCACACCTGGCCGGAGGAAGGAGGAGTGAAGTCTCCAGATCAGCAGATGCTGCCTTGATTGGGCCATGTGACTGATTGTTTGGGATTGGGGGGGGGACTTCACTTTTAATTAGGTGAAAACTGAGGGGCCCATCAGAGTCGATTTTCAGCAGATACACTTTATTTTCCAATAAAGCTATTCTTTGAGGAACCTACCTGCCTTGGAGTTTTGCTTGCAACGGATCTATTACTTGGAACCCTGACAGCAGTCCTCGACTTATGACCACAATTGAGCCCCACATTTTTGTTTCTAAATGAGATGAGTAAGTTAAGTGAGTTTTGCTCCATTTTACAACCTTTCTTGCCACAGTTTGTTTGTTTGTTTGTTTGTTTATTTATTTATTTATTATTTATTCATATTTATATGCCGCCCTTCTCCCAAAGGACTCAGGGCGGTGAACACAAGCAAAAACATACAATAAAAATCCGAATTAAAACCAGTTAAAATCAAATAATAATAAATAATAAAACCCAAGAATCTGAATCAGCCCATTTGTTGAAATAGCTAAGTCTTCAGGCCTCGAAGGAAGGAATGGAGATCAGGCGCCATCCGGAGCTTGGTGGGTAACTCGTTCCAGAGGGCAGGGGCGCCCACAGAGAATGCCCTACCCCTGGACATCGCCAGATGACATTGTCTGGTTGACAGTAGCCTGAGGAGAGCTGCCCTGTGAGAGCGGACAGGACGGTGGGAGGCAGGCAGGAGATGGTCGTGCAGGTACCCAGGACCTAAGCCATGTAATGCTTTATAGGTAAGTACCAGCACCTTGAAGCAGATCTGGAGGACCACCAGTAACCAGTGCAGCTTGTGCAGGAGAGGTGTTACACGGGAGTAAAGAGGAGCTCCCGTAACAACCCACGTGGCCACATTCTGGACCAGTTGGAGCCTCCGGGTGCACCTCAAGGGCAGCCCCATGTAGAGGGAATTGCAGTAATCCAAGCGGGAAGTAACCAGGGCATGAGTGACTGTGCGAAGGGCATCTCGGTCCAGGAAAGGGCACAATTGGCGCACCAGGCGAACCTGTGCAAAAGCCCCCCTGGTCACGGCTGTCAAATGGTCTACTAAAGACAGCCGGGAATCCAGGAGGACACCCAAGTTGTGAGCCCTTTCAACGGGGGCAAGTACCTCCCCCCCATCAAAAGTGATGGGACCTCTAGGACATGAGGTGCCGGCATACACAGCCACTCAGTCTTGGAGGGGTTGAGTCTGAGTCTGTTCCTACCCATCCAGGCCCGCATCGCCTCCAGGCATCGGGACATCACAGAAAGGGCATCCCCGGGGTGGCCTGGGGTGGAGATGTATAACTGAGTATCATCGGTGTACTGATGATACCTCACCCCAAAACCACGAATGATCTCACCCAGTGGCTTCATGTAGATGTTAAAGAGTAGGGGGGAGAGAACTGACCCCTGAGGTACCCCACAAGTCAGGGGCCTCGGAGTGGACCTCTGCCCCCCGCCCATACAAATTGCAAGCGACCTAAGAGGTAGGAGGAGAACCACTGTAAAACAGTGCCTCCCACCCCTAACCCCCCCAAGTCGCTGCAGTAAGATACCATGGTCGATGGTATCAAAAGCCGCTGAGAGGTCAAGTAGGACCAGGATGAAGGAACATCCCGGGCCCGCCAGAGATCATTCACCAGAGCGACCAATGCCGTTTCTGTGCTGTGCCCGCGCCAGAAACCCAATTGGTATGGGTCTAGGTACTCCGTTTGCTCCAGGAACTTTGGGAGCTGCTGCGCCACCACGGTCTCAACAACCTTCGCTATAAGGCGAAGGTTGGAGACGGGCCGATAGTTATTAAGTGAGTCTGGATCCAGGGCAGGCTTCTTGAGGAGGGGTCAAACCACCGCCTCCTTAAGAGAGGCGGGGAAGATCCCCTCCCTCAAAGAAGCATTGACAATTGCCTGGATCCAGTCTCCGATCACCTCCCGGGCAGCTGAGACAGGAGGGACACGGATCCAACAAACTCGTGGAGGCACCCAGTCTACCCACAATCCTGTCCACTTCATCAACAGAAACAGGGTCAAACTCAACCCAGATGCTGCTCCCAAGACTTACCCCAGTCTCCCAAGTGGATTCCGCCCAGTCAGAGTCCAATCCAATCCGGATCTGAGCGATTTTATCATGCAGATACTGTACAAAATCCTCAGCTCTGCCCTGTAAGGGGTCTTCCCTCGCTCCCTGATTGAGGAGGGAGCGGGTCACTCCAGGGCCGCTGGGTGGTTTTCTGCAGATGCAATGAGAGCGGCGAAGTAATTCCGCTTCGCTGCTTCCATCGCCACAAGATAAGACCTAATATGGGTTCTTAACTGTGTTCGATCAGATTCAGACCAGGAGGACCTTCAACACTCCTCTAGGCATCTTTTCCGATGCTTCATTTCCTGGAGCTCCATGGAGAACCAGGGAGCCACCCGGGATCTGCGTCGGGTCAGAGGCCGCAAAGGTGCGATTTGGTCCAAGGCGCTGGCAGCTGCCCATTCCCAGGATACTACCAGCGCCTCAGCCGAATCGTGGGATTGGGAATAGTTGTTAAGTGAATAACTGCAGTTGTTTGGTTAGTAGCACAGTTGTTAAATGAATCTGACATACATTGTCTTTGCTTGTCAGAAGGTCACAAAAGGTCTTCCCATGAGTCTGGGACATTGCAACCATCATAAATATATAAATATTTATGATCCAGTTGTCAAGCATCCAAATTTTGATCACATGGCCATGGGGATACTGCAATGGTTGTAAGTGTGAAAACTGGTCATAAGTCAATTTTCAGTGCCATTGTAACTTTGAACAGTCACTAAATAAATTGTTGTAAGTTAAGGTATATATAACAGTTCTTTGCAGGGGAGAACTGTGAACACAGCAAATCCAGACATCAAGAGTGTCCAGTGCTACTGCGTTTACACAGGATTATAACTGAGGCAGTTTATTAAAAGCATCTAGTAATCAAAGATGAACCGATTACTTTGGCGAAAAAGATATACGAGTGTTTCAATTAAAAATCCAGTGTGCCAAGCTATCACAATCAACAAAAAGAAGCACAAAAATTTGCCTTTATGCCACTTCAGAAGCGAGGAGGTCTTAAACATAAAACATATCTATCTTTGTTTAACCAACTGCTATAATGTGTTTACAACTTATCACTAGGGTTTTTTCCCTCTCAATCTTTCCACTCATAACTCAGAGATCTAACATGTTGGTTTTTTTTTTACACTGTTTGTTTATATCTGAAAGCAAAGTCTGTTGATCTCTGTGAAGTTGCTTTTACAATTAATCATGTGTATAAGGGGGGGGAAAGATGGGGAGGCTAATGTTTTCAGGAAGCAGGAAACAGAGATATGGAGAAGACAAAAGCTTCCTTTTCTTTGAAAAGGAATGCTTGTATTATGCATTGGTCTTCCCCAAAATGGCCAATATTGACTCACAAGGGTTAATGGGGTTGATGTTGTGGTTGTTATTATGGTTGGTTTTACAGTCAGCCAGATGGTTGAACTGAATTTGGCATTTTTAACCACAGGTCAAGTCCTTCCCAAGAAGCTTATGTGAAGTCACAGCTGCCAGTACTTTAGCTGGTGTTGACTTTCATATGCCTTGAGTTCTTCCCAAGAACCTAGGATACTGTGATGTATCAATAGAATAGAATAGAATAGAATAGAATAGAATAGAATAGAATAGAATAGAATAGAATAGAATAGAATAGAATAGAATTGGAAGGGACCTTGGAGGTGTTCTAGTCCAACCCCCATCGGAATCAGCATAGTATATGTTGCAGATCCAAACGGTGTGGCCCAGTCATGGAATTCAATTTTTTTTACTACCAGTTCTGTGGGCGTGGCTTGGTGGGCGTGGTATGGCTTGGTGGGCATGGCAGGGGAAGGATACTGTAAAATCTCCATTCCCACCCCACTCCAGGGGAAGGATACTGCAAAATCCCCATTTCTTCCCAATCATATGGGACCCAGGAGGCAGAGAATAGATGGGGGCGGGGCCAGTCAGAGGTGGTATTTACCATTTCTCCAAACTACTCAAAATTTCCACTACAGGTTCTCCAGAACTGGTCAGAACCTGCTGAATACCACCTCAGGTGTGGCCCTTTTGCAATTGACAGATGGGAATTTTGTCAATACACGAATTTTCTAAGTTCCATCCAAAAGATTTTGGTATGACACCCAGTGTGTCAATAACCGCTGAGATCACTCCCAATTAGTTTATTCCATTGTCTTTCCATTTCAATTTTCAGATCTTGATGCTGACTTCCGTTCTACCGTCTCCTGATATTACCACAACAATTATTCACACTTTCTTCTTTTCAACCACAATTAAGTCTGGTGTTTTATGACACGTGTATGTGTGTGTGTGTGTGTGTGTGTGTGTGCGCGCGCTAAAAAAAACCCCTGAAAGAATCATGGGAAAACATGAAGATTTCCAAATGGACAACAATATTGATGATATTTGAAAACCTCAAAACCTGAGGAGATAAGATTTCATAAGAAACACCCCAGCTGTTTCTGAGCATGAGCATGATATTCTCATACATCTCAGAATGTAACTATTCTCTAATTTTTTTTTTCAAGTTTCTCCATAAACAGAGATGACAAGGGACCATCTAAGGTCTGGTTTGTTCTCCAGCATCATTTATGAAAAACAAGTGGCCTCCTAATCCAGATTTCTTCTTCCCCAAACTCCCTACTAATACCGCCATCACTTTTCTCCCATGATTTTCAAAGTTTTCTACTGTGTTTTGCTTGCTTCTCATAAAAGTGTACCATGATAAAACCGTTGGCCCTACTTCTGTTCCCAGCAATATTTCTGCCAGCCAGCCTTGGACTTCTTACTGAGTTTCTGAACATTTTATGAGTAGTTGAGCTACAGTCTTGGCACTGTGAAGACATCTCCTGGAGCACATATTTTCCCCCATCCCATAGATGAATGTGGAACCAGACCCAATATGGACTAAATACCTCCCTGAACCAGGTCACTTGAGTTAGCATAGTATAAATCAACTATGGAGTCATCCTGTTATTTATTTGTTTATAACATTCTTCTTATGTTAACCTCCCAAAGTTGAGCCTATTTTTATCAGTTCTAATAACGTTTCTCCTAACCTAAGGAACAGAAGGCCAAGTTTCTCCCTGGATGAAATCCATAGGGCAGAGAGGCATTTTAGCTTTCAGAGGGTGAACAGACACATTAACCTCAATAGCACAGGCTATTATAATACAATGTAATCTATCATAACCCTTGAGGAAAGAAAATCTATTTAACGCCGAGACGCATCCAAACATAAGCCTCTTTTCCACAAACTCTCTTACCTGCTTATAAAGCCCAGTAAACCATGAGTTTAACAGACTAATTGGGGGGAAATGTGTCCTTTTGTTCTTTGAATCTGATTTTTGATGTCTTAGATTTACCTTGGACCCTACCCAAAGTCTATTTGGATTAGAGTGGGCTTGTTGTTGTTAGTTGCAAAGTCGTATCTGACCCATCACGACCCCATGGACAACGTTCCTCCAGGTCTTCCTGTCATCTGCCATCCTCTGGAGTCCATTTAAGCTCACGCCGACTGCTTCAGTGACTCCATCCAGCCACCTCATTCTCTGTCATGCCCTTCGTCTTTTGCCCTCAATCTTTCCCAGCATTAGGCTCTTCCAAATTGGGCTACACATATTGGAAAAGAAAGTACATGAAATTAAAAGAATGTAGTAATGAAAGTAATGATAGAAGGGAACATATGTAGCTCAGGTGGAACTGTGGAATCCTTAGTGCTCTCTGAGCACGATTGCTTGCTTGTAGACTTTTCATTAACTGACAAGGTAACATCATCAGGGCTACTGAATGTGGAGGATCGCTCCCCATTGAAATTTAGCAGCTTGCCTGCCAATGCTTGTCAAGAAACCAAGAAAACTGACATTGGTAGGGCAAGCCACTGCATAGAAACAGAGAGCAAACCTTACACTCACTAACTCTGATGAGATTACCTAGTCAGATAATGAAATATCTGCAACCAAGCCCAGAGCCCCAAGGACTTTCTGTAATGGTACCTTTTACTCATACATAGAATGGTAAACAACTTTTATCCATTGCATCTAAAGTCCAGTTAATTAAGAGTTTAATGTAGTCACTTTATGTAAAAGAAGCCAAAACCTCTAACGAGAATTGTTCCAATGTTTTCACACACCCAGCTAGATGGCAGCATCTCATTGATTGTGCTAATATTAAAAAAGCTAAACAGAATCCCAGCAAAAAAGACTGAACTGTAGTCTTCTCCCCTTTACAGAATGTCTTACAATGGGAAAATGTTCCCATCATAAACTATCACTTATTGACATATCAATTTAGAGGTCGCATCACACAGAACCAGCAACATTTCACATGGCTGACTGCCAACCAAATAAGAACTGGAATTCATTTAATTCTAAAGGTCTTGCCCCTTGCTTGAGTAGAATTTCCTATATGATCACACCAAAGACAAGTAAATTTATATTTAAAAGGACAGTAAGTTATACAATCAGTGAAAAGAATATGGAATAGGTTCAGACTATTTACAGGGGATCAAGTTTCCTGAAAACTTCAGTAAGAGGGAAAAAATATATAAAGAATACTAGAGAAACAAATAGTCATGTTGTTTTACATCATGTACTGTGTTAATATAGGCTGTAAGTGCTCATAAAGTTTCTTGGATTTATATAGGCCCATCTAGCTAATAAAGATGACAATTTCAAGAGCACTATAATTCACATTTTATTCTATAAATCCAGTGTGTTTCATGACACAATGTGCTTTGACTGCAGAAAGTAAGTAATTCTATGGAAATTAGATAGGAAAAATCCAGTGTAGAAATTAGTGTTCCTGTTGAATAACAGTTGGGTACCTGAGGTTTACCTCTGTTACCTCAGAATAACAGTTGGGTATCTGAGTGAGTATAGAAATCAGTTATACTTTCTTCCTAAATTTAGATTTTGCAAAACTTGGTGTTTTTATTTGAAGGACATGAAACTGAATGATCTCAATAATGCAGACTGTTGCTGCTTTACCTAACCTGCTCCTCTGACCACCTCCCTCCCACCTGTGGATTCCTGTGACTTGGCAAGAATTCAAGTGATTAGTCCAAACAAACTGGCCTCAGTGCTAATTTGAAACACAACACATTTCATCCAACACAAAATGTGAAATGCCAATATAGAGCATGCCTGCTTGGTTCGGGCCTCCTATTTCGTTTCATGAGAAGATGGTTGCTTGTTATCCCATACAATATAAAGTGGTGCATCTCATCCAGTTTGATATTTATTTGATTTGATTTGATTTCTAATTTATATACCGCCCTTCTCCCTGAGGACTCAGGGCGGTGTACAGCCAGAATTAAGAACATGAAATACAAATATTAAAAAACAATTAAAATATATATAAATTTGGCCCAAAAATTAAAAATCACAAACCAATTAAAACTTTTAAAAATTTCTTCTTAAGCCAGCCCGGCTTGCTGGAAAAAGTGGGTTTTAAGGGCACGGTGGAAGGCACTGAGGTCTTGGATTCTCCTTATCTCTGGGGGCAACTGATTCCAGAGGGTAGGTGCCCCCACAGAGAAGGCCCTCCCCCTGGGGGTCACCAGCCTACATTGTTTGGCTGATGGCACCCTGAGGAGGCCCTCTCTGTGGGAGTGCATGGGTTGATGGGAGGTCGTCGGTAGCAGCAGGTGGTCTCGAAGATAGCTAGGCCCTATGCCATGGAGCGCTTTAAAGGTGATGACCAACACCTTGAAGTGCACCCAGAAGACCACCGGGAGCCAGTACAGCTCGCGCAGGAGCAGTGTTACATGGGAGCACCATGCTGCTCCCGTCACTACCCGCGCTGCTGCATTCTGGACTAGTTGGAGCCTCCGGGTGCTCTTCAAGGGGAGCCCCATGTAGAGAGCATTGCAGTAGTCAAGGCGAGAGGTGACGAGGGCGTGAGTGACTGTGCACAGGGAATCCCAATCAAGAAAGGGCTGCAACTGGCAAATCAGGTGAACCTGACAAAAGGTCCCCTGGTTACAGCCGTCAGATGTTCCAAAGTTAACTTGGAAATATTTCTTTCAAAATTGGGTGGAATGAAGTCTGATTAAACTTCAGTTAGTCATGTGGGAGTCAAAAAGTGATTGTGACTGTCCCGTCTCTCCTGTGGAATCATTTTAGTAGTCTGCAAACTTCCTAGAACCTTTTACTTCAGCTAAAAATCAAAGGGAGAAATTATGAGCATGGTGACCATATTTCCTTGGAAAACAAGATAGAGGAAAAAGGGCACATCTGGAAGAGGTACGTAAGGAGAAAAAAATTAAATTGTTTAGATTAATAACTTTGCTTTACAAAAGACAATTCAAGAAAAAAACAGGAAATTTTTTTTATAAAAATGCATATTTTAATAAAAATATCTACAAGCACATAACCATGATTATAAAAAGCAGCTGTTAAAAAAGGATTTCTGCAATCAAACTGCATAAACCATACCATTTGTATAGTAAAAGTTAAATGACCAAAACAAAGGACAAAAGTGAATGTTTGAAAAATCAATAAATCTAAAAGACAGCTTTCTGAAATAAAGGCCTGTCCTTTATAATCAAAGACATATGGGCAGTGTAATTATGAGGGAATTTCTCCCATTGGACTTGATTGGAAAGCTAGCATATGTAGCATGGCACACCAAAAACTATTTTAGTGTCATGGTTATAATATCATTGAACTGAATGTGGGAAGATCCAGGCTGAAGTCCCCAATTAACTATAAAGTTCAAAGGATTTTAGGTCAGTCAGTCTCTCTCAGCCTACTTCGCATAGCTGTCAGGATAAAAGGAAAGGGATATCCATCAGTGGTGGGTTTCAAATTTTTTTACTACCGGTTCTATGGGCATGGCTTGGTGGGCATGGCAGGGGAAGGTTACTACAAAATCCCCATTTCCTCCCAATCAGCTGGGACTCGGAAAGCAGAAGATAGGGGCGGGACCAATCAGAATTTTTACTAGTGGTTCTCCGAACTACTCAAAATTTCCGCTACTGGTTCTCCAGAACTGGTCAGAACCTGCTGAAACCCACCTCTAATGTCCTTGTAGCATTGCTATAGAAGAAGAGGAAGCAGATCTGGAATGGAGTTAAGCATGTCATCAGTTTAGAGTCCGTAAGTTGACACAAACACTCCAATCTTCTTGAATTTTTTAACCCTTAAGGTACAGGTAAAGGTTCCCCTCGCACATGTGCTAGTTGTTCCTGACTGTAGGGGGTGGTGCTCATCTCAGTTTCAAAGCTGAAGAGCCAGCGCTGTCTGAAGATGTCTCCGTGGTCATGTGGCCGGCATGACTAAACCCCAAAGGTGCACGGAATACTGTTACCTTCCCACCAAAGGTGGTCCCCATTTTTCTACTTGCATTTTTTATGTGCTTTCGAACTGCTAGGTTGGCAGAAGCTGGGACAAGTAACGGGATCTCACCCTGTTACGCGGCACTAGGGATTCGATCCACTGGACAACCAATCTTTCGATCGACAAGCTCAGCATCTTAGCCACTGAGCCATCGCATCCCATATCTGTTGACCCTTATTTGGTGTCAATTTAGTATTGAACTTTAGTTGACTAGATTCTTTTGTATAGGCTTGAGCAATAAACCTTCTGAATTGCAACGTAACATATGATTCTGATCCTGACAATTGTTATGTCATAATAGTAAAACTGTAAGCAGTTGAAGAGCCATCAAAAAGTGCGTAACACAAAACAGCCCTATCGGCTATACCAATAATGCATCTGCACTTTTGACATTTGAAACAGATTTTCAAGCATCATGAAAATAAGGTAGAAAACCACTGATAAAAATAATTCCATATTTTAAAATATTCTGAGTCTTCTCTATCCTTAATCATCAAAGTTAATCTATTCATTTCTGCACAATCAAAATTTTTTTTATTACTTCATAATACATATGCATAAATATGTGATGAGTAGAATATTATGTTAGCAATGAATTGATATCATGGATTGGACAAGGATCAAGATAGAAGAAATAACACATATACAGAAGAAGAAAGAAACTTTGGAAGATAACACCGAGATGTCACAGGGAAGAGATAATTGTTGTATTAAATGTTTTTTTTGTCAAAAAATAAAAAAAACTTTTTTAAAAAAAGAAAACCAGGAACCCCTTTACAGGAAAGAAATGGAAAATGCTAGGGCATCGTTCACTATGAATTCAGAATGGAATGGAAACATCAGAAACTGAAGATGTGCTGCCTTATGTGTATCACGTGGACAATTTGACGAAGCATTTACAAGGTGTTGCCCATCACCAAGATTAGCCTTGGCTACTATAGAGAAGTACATTGAGACTCAGGAAAACTGATTTACACCATCCTACTCCAAAGAAGAAAATATCCCTTTTGTGAAAGAAAACTGTTGCGTGAATGTGCAAAATAGTTTGCTCAAAGACGAATGGTTCTCTCTCTTCTTCTTTCTGCAAATGTTTAGAAACATAAGCACCAAAATGATTATTTTTAAAAAATGGTTCTTTTAATTCAGGTCTAGTGCCTCTATTACTAACTCTATTCCATGGCATTGTGGCATTGGATGCTGGCATTTTATAGAGCAATCCTATGTAGAACAACTCAGTCAACCTACATTCATTCTCAGGCCAGCATCAGCAGCAGAATTTAGGGAGAAAGTTTTATCATTTGTATCGTTCTTGCTGTAATATTAATCCAGCTAAATAGTTGATATTTATTCACAATATCTGAATAAACCTCTGTCATTTTTTAAAAACTAGATAAATGTCACCCTGGCCCAGGGCTTCCCTCTCCTAAATCTACGGAACTTCCATGTGTAATATTATCCAAAGCAAAGGGATGTCAGATAACCTTGACAACAAGCAAGGATATCCTTTTGTGTTCACTGGGGGTTATGCTGGGGTAAAAACAGTAATCACTTTATAGAAATCTGGATGGCATCCAAAACATTGTTGGTATTGGATTTTGTTACCACATGCTGCAAAATGTATGTTTTGTTCCATTGAACCAACAGCTGATATTTGTCTTAGATGCTAAATACACAGAATCTCAAGATAAGCAACTAATGATGTGATGAGAATGGGAATCTTCTACTGCAATTATTCTGATCCTTTGCAATATCCAGCAGCTTCTTCTGGAATGCCCACTTTCAACGGGTAATTGATTAAATCAACCTTTTCTAACCTAGTATATTTTAGATATGTTAGATTTCAACTCCCAAATGAAGTTATGGGGACCAGAATTTTCTAAGATGAAGCCTAATACATTTGGAGAACACCTGGACTTGAGAGGTTTGGCTTAAGCAGACCCTTGGCATGATTCTAATAATGCCAATACTGAAAATTCATTTTGGAACAACTTATCTTTTATAGGAAGTGGAATTAAATGGCATCTAAAAACTGCTAAATTAATGCAAAAAAATTGTTTCTCCCAAACCCGTTTCTCGTTTTGCTCTCTGGCAGAATTCCACTACTGGGAATCAGTGGCCACTTCGATTAGAGGGTGTAGGACTTGTAGCCCTGCACCTCTTGAGGACAACAAGTTAGAAAAAGCTGCATCGCATCATCTGCAATGCAGATAGAATAGAAGGTAATTCTACAGGCTAATTCAATCCAGATTGGCAGATCAAATCCATCTGTATCTGTAAATAATTAATCATCAGTTTAAATAAGCTTGAAAACCAAGGGCAGTTTCCAGCTTTTCTGAGTGACCTGAGGTAGACTTTAAAGATTCTATTTTGGAAAGCTGTTTATTTATTTATTTTCTCTTTTTTTTTTAGCACAGGGTACCTAAATGCCCATGCAAAGGATGTCCCTATAAATAAAAAGGAATATATAAATTATTGTGCCGTCATAGAATTCAGTATTATTGCACCAAAGTTCTCCACTGCTTATTTCCCATCTTAGTTTCCCACAGTTATTATTTGAAAAAAAGAACATTTTTCCATTCCCACGTTGTTTCTTTTTAATAAAATATATTTAATTATGAAAAGAAAACAAGGCCATAAGGTTGCTTTGAGAATTATGGGTGTTTTGGGCAGCTGGAGTTTGCAAGAACTGCCAATTCTCCTATTTTTTGTGGGAATGTAATAATACTTAGATATTTGGTGAAACTGATGCTTGCAATCTTGATAAGGCACATAAGGAACTCTAGATTTTTCTAGTGGGTTTCTCTGTTTGCATCTCCTAAGTGAGGCGTGGTGAGTAGGAATAAAATTGCAAAATGCATATGGAGAATGCATGCTTTGAGAAATGAAATATCTTCTACTTTCTTTGATTTCATTGATAACCAGAGATGAGAATTTTATAAAACCTGGTATGTTGATACAGTTTACAAAATGGATATGCTGAGCATATGGTGAATTCTAGGCACTATAATGACTGCAGTACTTAAAGCAGCAGTCATTATAGTGAATAAAAATATGTAATCCAGAACTGTTCCAAAGACGCTTTTCCAAAAGGCAACTGGACTTTCTTGGGTCTTTCCTTTGAAAACATTTCGCTTTTCATCCAAGAAGCTTCTTCAATTTTGAAGAACTTCTCAAGAAGCTTCTTGGATGAGTAGCGAAACTTTTTCAAGGAAAAAAACCAAGAAAGTCCAGTTGCCTTTGGAAAAGCATTTTTGGGACAATCATAATCTAGATGATAGAGAATCTCCACAGACAGCGATCTCAACACATTCATACACAACTAATACTGTATGATAGAAGAGGAAAGGTATAGTTGAGGGTTTTTGTATGATGAGCCATCATTTTCCCTGGGATCAATAATCAGTTTCTAGTTAATATCCCCTTGCCAAGTGAAAGATATCCATCAGTGGGATGAAGAGACAATTACTCATCAGAACATCTCTGCAGTAAATATGAGAGGAAGCATAACTAATGCACTTGAAATTCCTAATTCCATGCTTTATATCATCATTAAGTCTTGCACCAATTGAAAAAAGACACTTGTGCTTATCAAAAAAATTTAAAAAGCAGTAATGGAGGAAGAGGTCATGTTTTAATGCAGGGCAGTGAATTTTGGATTTTTGTCACGTATTGGAGGAGCAACTCAAGTGTGTCCTGTCATTCTCATAATCTGGAGGAAAGGTGGGGAACTATTGCCCTTTTATGAGTTGTGGACTTCAACTCCCAGAATTCCTGAGCCAGCCTGGAAAGTGACGGCTCATCTTACAAAAAGCCTTAACTACTATGGCCAAAATTACCCTTTAATTATAGTGATAAGCAAAGGCCACCAACATTTCCTGTTTTTTCATTGTATTCCTTATTTTTTGTTAGGCTTTACATAGGACTGGCATGGTATTTCCTTGGACCTCAGAAAAGGCATAGCCATATGACAAAGCAAGCGAACAGAGATTTATAATGGCAGACAATTTTTTCATGTAGTACCTTTCGACAGCTTCTACTGTCCTTTTTGGATTTTCTGCATTGGTCATCCTCTTCTTGTCTCCCCTCCTCCTATTTCTCTCTGATTCTATGCTAAGGTGGCCTCTACACCTCCTTGTCTCCTTTATGCTCTGAGGAACAATTTGAGGGATAGGAAACAATGAAGATTTGGATACTCAACTTTGCAAAAGAATGTGCCACTGAATCTGTCATGGGCTAGGCCAGTGTGTCTCAACCTCAGCAACTTCAAGTTAACTCCCACAATTCCCTAGCCAGCAATGCTGAAAGTTGTCTTAAAGTTGCTGAGGTTGAGAACATTGGGCTAGGCCCCACAGATGTCAAACTTGTGGTGTCACGTTGACATTATGACATTTTTCCCTTTGTGGGGGTGGGCATGGCCTGTGTGTGACCCATCCGGCCCGTGGGCCGCCAGTTTGATACCCCAGGCTAGGTGAATGTTAATATCTGATTTATCACAGTTTTAACTGGTTTTAGGAGCATGCTGGGCTAAGCTGAGCATCTTGTATCTTGTTATGGCAAGTGAAGAAAGTTAAGAATACAGCATATTCTTAGGATGAAAGACATCTCACAGTCATTCTCATAGTCATTCTGCAATGAAAGTTGTATTTTCTTATTTAGGTAGAGTATTACGCATGGCTTTACAGGTCCAGGATATGCTCCTATAATTTGTGGGATAAATTATTTGCTTGAATAAAAACAATTACTTATAGCATGGAATGCTAATTAAATAGTAAACTTATTTATTGCCACTGAGAGTCAAAAAGCTGAATCCATACATTAGGCTTGTTTAATTTTGGATTATCATGTTGTATTAACTGAGAGATTGTAAAATGTGATTTATAATATGTCTGTTGCTGCCCAAACAGTATTGTTAAAGCAAATTATAACTTATAATATAATTAAAAGCGGCTTGTAATGTAAGCAGAGCTTTTTCAACTAAGTGGCTATTCTTAACTACATTTTCACTGAAGAAATATTGCATTAAAGGAGAAAGAAAGATGCACAACCTACATAGCTGCAGAAACCTTCCTACCTGCAAAGAAAAGCCTAGTGTTGAATGTTGTGACAAATTGTGTTTGACAGCTCTGTTTATGTTGCAAGGAATAATGAGTGCTGACAGTTGTGAGGGCCACCCACCAGATTATTTACTTTCAAAGTCAACTGTGTTTAGATAGTGTTTCAGCTTTTGCATCTGGCTAGCCCACAGATGCTACTTAAATACAGCATTTCAGTTACCACAATCTACCAGGAGTCTAATCAATAACGAGTGTATGTCAAGTTGTCAAAGCAAGCACTATTAATATCACACTCTTGAGGCTTCTATTAAATATTTTGTTCCTCTAGAGGCCAAGACAGCTTGTTAAAGAGTTCTTCTTTTGCACACTAAGGGAAAAAAACACACTTGTGGAATGGTTTATTAAGAAACAAATATAATAACGGGGTTGCAAAAAAAAATGTTTTAAGTAGAAAACAAACAAAATACTCCTTTAGAAATATTTAAAATGCCTTTTGCCAAAAAGGAACATTCAGATTTGATGCCACAAAGAGAACACAATCAGTAAAATTGTTCAAGATATCCACTTAGGGTGCCAGTGAGAAGGCCCTTTTTTATACATAAATGCATACATTTTTTAAAAAATTAAGAATTTTACAATACAATAAAAGTATAAAAGATGAAAATTAAAATAAGGGTGGACTTTCTGGGGAATTCTGGGAGTTGAAGTCCCACACATCTTAAAGTTGGTAAGGCTGAGAAACATTGTTTTAGCCAGTTAAGGCTTTAAAATTTTAATCCACATCCTGAATTGGGTCAGTAGCAAAAAGATGTAGGAGATGATCAGGTGGAGCCCGAAGGAGGGGTCAAATGTATCATCAGTTTGGAATCATTACGTTTCCACAAGAGATCTAAGTTGAGATTGATCTAGTCTAGCCTCTTATCTAGCGCCAACTTGGCTTGATTGTTAGTAAATCAGATTCTTGTGTATAGGTAGCATGAAATAAACTTCTAGTGCTTTGAGCTCTATTTCTGTTTCTGTTTCTTGTGCTTGACAATAGGAAACCATTACTTAATATAATTACTTAAGCATTGGAATGGAATGAATCTGTTAACAGGTACTGTAACTTAAAAAATGTTTAATTGTATTTAAGCAATTTTATTGTTGTAAACTGCCCAGAGTAGCTTCCTGATGAGATGGGCAACAAATACATTTAACAAAAAAACAATCAAACAAATAAATAACAATAACATGTCTCAAAATTTTAGCTACAAAACTTTGAAAAGGCTAAACGCTCCAAATTGTTTAAGGTAAATTCCAAATTTTACAGCTGGCGCAGTTTGCAATGCCTAACTCTTACTTCTTTCGGACCAATAATCAACAAAAGTTTTTCTTTTTGCTAATTTCGATGAAAAAATAAAATATAATTAATTTGGAAGATGTGTTTAATGCGACTTGGAAAAGAGATCTTCTCCTAAACAGAAAAAACTTTGAAAACTTTAAGTCTGCTCACTGATTTCATCCAGCACATGTAGTTTTGAATAGTATACTGTACACTTTTGAATAGTATACTGTTTTAGCCTCTGAACAGAAAGTGACATATAAATCTAATAAATAAAATATTGACAAATCAACCAATAGCTATGGTTCTTAAAGGTTTTTGTGACTTTAAGATCTGACTAAGTAATTAACATGTTTTCTTTTATGTTTATTGGCATCCTGGATAATATTTAAAAAGGATTAGCTCTCATTCTCAACATGCTAGATGTGTAAAGTAGGTTAGGTGATACTTTGTCATGATATAGGCGTGTCCCATTATTTCCATGCTTTGCTTTAATATTTTGATCAATGCATTTTAAACATCTGAATGTATGCTTGAATTATACACTCCAAACTTGGAATTGTATCAGATATCAATGATTTATCAAGCATGGTGGCAGCAAGAATTGCTCTTCAACACTGAAAAGACTGGCACCAAATCTGCAGTCCTGAATCATCAATATGCATTTGCTTTTTGTTATGATCTCTAGCGCTGCAGTGGAAAAATTGATCAATACTATTCTGTGTGGCCAAGGTTGAATGAAGTCTTGTGCTGAATGATTTTCTCTATATGTGTGATACACACACACACTTTTCTCTCTCTTTTCTGTATATTAAAGCAATAAAAATACAAAATAATTTTAAGATAAACACTGCAGCATATTAAGTTAATTATTCTAGTCTATACAATGTTGTTAAAATGGAGACCTAGCTTGAAAATGAAAGGATATCAGCTAAATACAAAACAAGCATTATTTTATAACAACACTATATGCTGGGAATTAAAAAGCTAGATTGATGAACCAAAGTACAGTATGCTGGCAGATGAAATATTCCGAACAGGAGAAGCTTAGAAACATAATTAATGAAGGGCCAGCTACACAACATACCTGATGCAACCTGTTTACTGCCAAAATGAATTTATTACTTTTGAGATGTGTAGGGTTGTTGTTGTTGTTAATTAATTCAAAGCCAAGAGAAACATCAGTAGATTCACTACATTCTGTTTACAACTCCACGCAACATGTCTAATGGTGCTACATGGACATTTGCTGGCCCAAGAGTTGACGTTAATTAAAAGCCCATATACAAAGTGAGTGACCCACAACACTTAAGTGACCCACAACACATTTGTTGAGTTCTTTTTTGCATATGTATTTGTCAGAATATGATAGATGACAAGCAACCAATTAAAGCCAGGATGATGGCTTTGGTTTATAACTCAGGGTAGGGGGTTAGTTTTAAAAATCTTGAAGGAAGGAAACAGATTAGGTGCTTTAATACACAAAGAATCTGCCAAAGAGAGTAAGAAGCAATGTGAAACAAGACACCATTTCCAGAATGAGCTGCATTTAGTTTTCTAAATAAACTGGTACTGAAGAATGTGCACAGGAGATTGACATGGCAATCAGCCAATTAAGCAGCATCGGTTTTCAGTATTTGGGACTAAGTACTTCTTGATCCCAATCAGAAATTGTTAACTCCAATTTTGTAGCCATTACAAGAACGTTACAAGGATAACAGGCAATAGAAAAAATATACCTATACCTCCCTCCTGTTTTGAGCCTGAACGAATATTATGTACAAATGAGTACGCACACAGATACACAATTACATGCACACAAGCTTAACCTTTACACTCATATACTGTATTTTCCCCTGCACATTGCTTAAATTCACTCAATTTTTACAATTTTGAACTTCTCTTGCTTGAAGGGCACGGCAAGCCATGAGACTTGCATTCTCTGCTTCCACTCCCCAGTGCACAGAACTACAGAGGATAAATGAGTTGGGCTTTTTGGGGTTCCGATTTATCTTCTGTGCGGTTTATATTGCTGTAGAACAATGATTAAGAGACATTGGTATGAATTGTTGTTAGTAAGCCCATGACACAAAGAGACGAAACTGATGATTGTGGTGGACTGATAAAACATGGGACAGTAAAAGTTGAAGCTGAAGCCTGACAAATTAAGAGATACTCCTGATATCAGGAAGATTCCTTCGTTGAATGGAACTGTCATTTTTCTAAAAGGATGGTCATTTATCTGTGCTTACAGAGTTAATGCTACTAGTGAAGGTACAAGGAATGTTTTTTGAAAAGAAATGCTTTTTTTCAATCTCTAACCATCCTTGTATAGGCAGCCCACAATGACACTGGTAAGCTTAAGCTTGGACTCTTGCAACAAGGTTTATATGGTAGTTGCAGCTCATGCATTAAAGGAGATACAATCCTGACTGCATGGTCAAAGAGCTGCACTGGGTGCCAGAATATTACTCAGTGCTTGAACTGAGAAAGTTTGCATGTCTTAGGACCTGGATGCTGATGGATCACCTTCTCTCTTATATAATTGACCATGCATTCCTTCATCTCTAGAGAAAATGCCATCTTGAGGGAGACACATTTGGCAAGTAGTGAGTGGATAGAAAACATTCTCAATGCATTGGTCATGGCTGTTGAAATTCCGACCTCCATTTCTCTTCCCAGGTCTTACAAGTTGTACAGAAGACTTCTTATTCATGCATGACTTCAGCTGAAACTACACTGTTGTGTTCCTCTTGCCTGCAATGGTTTTGCTGCTATCTTGTCTCCTGTTTTATGGTTTTGAATTAGAGTACATAATCTTCTATGCTCTTTGTCAGTTTTGCATTCTTGCTTTGTATGTTAATTAAAAATAGATGTAAATGTAAAATAGTAAAACACATTTTACATAAACCAAATAATGAAGCTTGGCCTACACATCATGAGGAACAACCAAAAGATGCGTCTTGGAGTTTAGCAGAGAAAATGTGAGTTCTTATGGGAAATGCTCAGAGAAAGGCACGTGGATCAAAATCAGTGCAAATGTTTGTCACTACATATAACAATATAAAATGGTTTGATTCTTCTTTTACTCATCATGATTTATTAGCTTAGATATAAGAAATACAAACAGCAATTTAAACCAAATCCAAAGGAATAACGTTTACATGCTTAAACACAGTACATAACATGAAAACATTCTTTTGTTCAGAAAAAATACAGAAGACTCTTGGCAAAAATAATTTAAGGTTGTATTTTGAATTAGTAATGAGACCATATTAAACACACAATATATTAAATGCAGCACCTGTCATGCAGTGTATTCCAATTAGTTCTATGCGTTGTTCATTATAGAAAGATATTAAAATTTATGAAAAATATTATTTTTGAAATTTTCTAAAAAAGCTTGAAAAATATGGCAGAGTGATCCCGTAAAACAAGCCTGATCCACATAAATTGAAGAGCCCTAATGGATCTCAGTAGCAGCCTTATTTCCTCTGCCAACAGCAGCATGAAACAGGGGAATTCCAGGAATCCAACAGTGTTTCCATATCCCTCTCCAACGTAATATCTAGCTTTAGAATGGAAAACTGACTATAGGAGACATATAGTATGTGAACTTTTCTGTTCTCTACACTCTCCTTTCTGTAAAATATAGGGCTGCAGTGGAAGATAAGACCATGAAAAGAGTGCTTTAATGGATCTTTCTTACAGGAGCCCACATTCAACTGAATAAAAAAAATATAAAATGATCAGTCTTATGTTTACTTAAGAAAAGGTTACCAATCAAAAGTATAAGGCCATTTTTAAGTAAATACTTTAGTTCAGTGTTACATAATTAGCAGGAAAAATGCCAGTCCTGCCATGTAAACTTCCTTCCCACCAATCAAATTGGGAATCCGTTTTTGTTGTGACCTTGATTTTGTCTCCAGCGTTAAAAGTCAAATCTCCTGGCTGCTGTCCTTGAAAGGGATATATGGCTGTCACAATTGTAGGATTGAACTTGGAGTTTTCTGGGAAAAAAAAGAAAGTAAGTTAGCTTTGTACAAATTTAGCTGTGTCATATTTTACCAGGAACAGCTAATTTCACAATCCAGAAATCTAAGATGCCTATGGAAATATCTGAGGAGCTGCCTAGAACAGCAAGAAATAGAGAAATTCTTAGTCAAGATATCACATTTGTCTTCCTTAACTTAATTTTCTTAAAGGATCCAAATGCGTTTGAAATGGTGCAAAACAGCTAAATTGGCCAAGTTAATCTTTTTGTTGTTGATGTTTCTTTTTAATTCTAACACAGAATTGACAAATTGTTACTTGTTTAAACTAGATTAACTTTAAGAAAGTGATTGACTGGATTGCAAAAGCCCTAAATCTTTAGAAAGAGATGTTCTCAACACAACTAAAAACACATTTTGAAAATATATTGAACTAGTTACTTGCTTCTGCATAAGCAGACAAGATTATGCAGTACAAATTTGCTTAATCATTATGTGCATTAAGTTCTTTCAATTGTAACTTTTAAGTATAAAGCTTTCACAAGATGCTTACAGTGCTACCTTAAAAAAAATAGATGTAAGTGACCGAGTCATGCTGATCCATTAATCTGTAACTTCTAAATCAAATATGATGATAAAGTCATGAGTTATGTTATTAGTATTGCTACATTAGAATAGGAAAAAATAGTACAGAAACAGGTACACGTCAGCTGAAAGAAAGCACCTCTAAGTCAATTTGAGATAAACTTAAAATTTGCTAAAGTTCATTTTATGTGTACGGCTTTGATTACTGAACCTGATTCAGATATGTTGTTGCTCTCCTCTCAGTGATTTCAGAGGAAACAAGATAATTAACCTATCCCAGAGAAACCTAATTAATCTAGACAGAACTTCCAGCTTATTAAATTTTATGAACTGCATATAGCACCCTTTACTGGCTCAGATTCGTAAATGAGACATGCCTATATTTTACTATCAACATATTTTGCAAAATAATCAGAAAACATTTGTTATTTATCATTGATCATGATAGCAAAAGTTGGTGTGGTGTCAGATTTTGATAACAATATTTGCTCTCATTTTTTATGTATTATGCAGTGTTTCTCAACCTCGGTGACTTTAAGATGTATGGACGTCAATTCCCAGAATCCTCCAGCCAGCTAGTTGCAGTCAATACATTTTAAAGTTGCTAACATTGAGAAACGCAATATTACAACATTACCCAGGCAAGGTCCAATATCTCCTGTGTAGTGCCACAGAACTTTGAGTCTGGCATGTCATCTGGCACATTCTCTTTTTAAGCCCTCTTCTACTAAGAGGTGACCTATAATAAACGAAGTATATTGACAAAGTC
The DNA here is from genome assembly GCF_029215685.1 of Pituophis catenifer annectens. Lineage (NCBI taxonomy): Eukaryota > Metazoa > Chordata > Lepidosauria > Squamata > Colubridae > Pituophis > Pituophis catenifer. The sequence continues at coordinate 129,393,100 of NW_027256881.1, forward strand.
TAAGGCCACACTTCTCTTCTCTACATTCTCATGAAGCAGACGTTGGGAAAGTTTTAAATGGCTATCCAGAATGACCTGACATATTTATGACTATTAATTTGATTTAAATACAAAAATGCCATGTTTCTTTTTTTGCTGTCGGTACTGGAAAATACTTGCAGCTACTGCAATAATATATCTACCATAACCTTCAATCATACTTTTGTCAGAGTTTAATCTTAGTAGAATGCTTGGATCATCTCCCAGGGGGATAATTATGTTGCAAAAGGAAACTACAGACTGAATGTTTTCCAGATTTCCAAATTCACTTCTGAAAAGTTAATATCTACCTGCTAAAATTGGCATAAAAGTGGCAATGAAAGAATAAATAATTATGAAATAAACTTTCACAATGAAGACAAAAAACATTTAGTTATTGCAGCAGGTAGTAATTTTTCTTTTTTAAAAAATCCAAGCTATTATCTAATATTCTAAATGCTAATTTTACAATAGGGCAAAGGAAAAGAAATCACGATGAGCACATGCATATATCTCTACAGCAATTTCTAGATATTACTTTGATCCTTTATTTTTTTACTGCTCTGTCCTTGAGAGACCCGTGTAGAACAAGCAACATCCACTTATCTAGTTTTGATTGTTAAAATATACATTAATAATAATTGCTGCGGTGCATTGTTTTCACAGTGTCTAAGCCTGGACGGGCAACATTATTAAATACAAAAAACAAGAGAGTCCATGCTACATTTTGTAAAATATGCAAGATTCTTGTATTCGGACAAGATTCCTAAAATGATATAAGACAAAATAGAAGCAATGGTAATAAATATACACTTGTTTATAAATGAATGAGACATATTCATACTCAAAAAGTGAAATTTTAAGAGGAGATATGCAAGTCATATGTTTAATTCCCTTCCAAATTATCTTGCAAAATGCTTTATTTCAAACATTTCCACTCTAGGGTCTCAAGTATTGCCCTTGGTGACTTCATGTAAGGCTGGGAAAGATTCCCATCTGGAGTTCTGTAAAAATATTGTTGGTTAATAGACACAAGGTTGAACCAACTAGTTTTAACCTGGGATAATACAACAACTTGTGTTCCACTTCCAATATTAGAGCTGAAATAGAAATAAATAAGATAGATACATAAACAACAAATGAGGCTGCCTCCAACAACTACAAGCTGTGTGAAGTTTAGTAACATTTAAGCTAGTTTTCCAAACCAATGGCTTCAGATATGTTACATTACTATGGCCACCATCTTCAACCAGATAGAAAGGTTATCTTAAAGGCTTGCATATCAGCCTTTGGGTACTTCTACAAAAAATTCAATGGATCCATATTGCTCCTGGAACTGGTATTTTACACATACATACATTTTTTTATCTCTCTGTACTGTTTAAGTATTGTAACCTTTATTACTTGCCTCAAAATTCAAGCTACTGCACTGCTGGATGGAGAAGAGTTTTAAAGTTTTAGTGATATTTTCAATGATTGGCTGAAAGACCATTGCACACTGTAAGAATTTATTTCTTTGGCAAAAACAGCAGAAGTACCACGTTAAGAATGCTAGAAAAATACATGTTTCTAGTGCCTGCCTATTATTCAGTAAGTTTAACACAATGGCATTGGCCCAAAACACACATAAAACAAAGACCTCAATTTTCTAGTCCTAGCATGCACTGACCTCAGTTGCTATGTACCTTTGCAATCAGCTGGCTCAGCAGAATGGATTTTTCAAGCTTTTTTTTATAGCAAGCTACACTGCACTTTTTTTTTTTTGTCATTTCAAGAAAGTACAGGCCAAAAAAGAGGCTTCCTTCAAAACGATTGCAGAATTGATCACAGCAATGTTTATTGTAACTGAGCCGTTACAAAATAATCTCAGCAAGTTTCCCGTGATTTCCTGCTTCAAGGAACAGCATTAAGGGAATTTAGATTAGTTAAAACAGCAAGAGAGATACTATTAAATGCATGATTACTTGTCTTTAAAATCAGCTGTTAAGTTCCACCAGAGAATCACAAAAATAGATTATGCTCTCATAAATCTCCTTAAAAGGGGAAAGGATTCAGTGTTGCATGCCATGTTTTATAAACTTATATAGATTATACTTTTGCTTATGGATATTCAGAAATACATATCTATCAGTCACCTTGATCTGGCTTGCTACCCTTATAGTTTATAACTAACTATAGATTATTCCCATAAAATTATTACAAATATATTGGAACCCAGTTTATGAGCATCAGTTCTGATTATCCTGAAACAGTTCAACACAGTGGCCCCCAACCGTTTGGCTACCAGGTATTGGTTCTGTGGAGAGAGGTTTTTCTGTGGACCGGAGGAGGCGTGGTTTTGCATCCTGCCTGCATCCAACGGATGGGGCTTCACCTGTTTGCGCAGCCCGGTGCCAGTCCATGGACTGGGGGTTGGGGACCCCTGGTGTAACAGAAACATTTTACCTGCTTCAAAGAGGTAAACAGTCTGTTCTTATGAGAGGCAAACATTATTATTTAAGTACCTTTTCCAATAATATTACAAAAGTTGTTACTTAAGGATGCAGTTAAATATAATTATTAAGGCAAAGCCTTACCTCTTTTGTGCTGCTAGATGTGTTAGAATTGCAGTTCTACAGTACTACCAGAAGTAGTATTTGGTTTTCTACAAAAAACTCTCTGAAGGATTGTTGTTGTTTTTTTTCATAGATATGATGTTCATAAAACATGATATGCAAGATAATGTAATGTCCATTCTTTCTGATATAAAACTCATTGTGCTCAATAGGGCACGCTTCCTTCATCCTTACTAAGTTTGCAACCTAACTGTTTCTGTTTCTATATTACAACTGTAGTGTGGGAGCCACCTTCCTATAAGCCTATTCTGTACAAACTGTGTCTACACTTAGAAACCACAATGCATACTTAGCTATTTGTTATTTGGTCTGAAAAGGGAAAAATATTACTAATTTCTATGAACTAATATAAGGATATAATGCACAACAGTCTGTGAGTACATTACTGTATCATATACCGTATACTATATCATATACTATATAAGGATGGATTTGATTTAAATCATGATTTAAATCACTAGTAAAAAAAGGGGGATGACGACAGAGAATGAGGTGGTTGGATGGAGTCACTGAAGCAGTAGGCGTGAGCTTAAATGGACTCCAGAGGATGGTAGAGGACAGGAAGGCCTGGAGGGTTGCGATGGGTCCATGTACTATATGTATACTAGGCTTCTGGAAAAGTAACTCAACAACTAAGGAGCCCTAGTTACTATCAGTGTTGTCTTTGATTAATGAACCAGTTTAATGGAAAATTATGTCCCTTTATATGTGCTAGGTTTTAAACAAACAGATTCTTGCTATTTATCATCTCCTGACTCTAACAAATAGCCAAACTAGAGTCATTTAAATTTTAGCATAAACATGCAATGTCTCTACAAGTTGTTCAAAGGAATAAAATGCTCGCAAGGACAGTGAAGTTAAAGAACAAAATCAATTTTATATCTTTCTATAGAAAATAAACTTTATAGTTCAGAAGGCAGTCCTTTACTTTCTCTGACTAAAGGAATTAAACCCACCATTAACTGACTGAATAATATCTAATAGGAAACATTTATATCCAAGTCCCTGGCTGCAAAGGAAAGCCTACCTTGTTTTATTATGCTTTTCTTTATTGTGCTTCACAGGTATTGTGGGTTTTCTTTACAAAACACTCCACCAGCAAAAAGATTATGACTTGCCAAAGGCTCAGATTTAGCATTTTTTAACAACAAAGTATTTTGAATTAAGGTATATACGTTGTGAGTTTTTAGACATAACTATTGCACACTTAAGAGACTACAGTGTAGTGTAAACATACATTTTATATGCAACGTAAAACAAAAAAAAAATCTTATGTGTCGCTATTTACTTTATTGCAATGGTCTGGAACTGAACTTGTAGTATCTCCAAAGTATGCCTTATATAAAATGTTAGGACTCTACCAAGTTCTGAACAGGAGAATTTCATCCAGAAGGAGTTTAAGAATTTTTGCAGCACTTATAAAAGGCTGATAATTAGTGTTTATGTTAGCTGCTGCTGTCCTGACAGCAACAGAGTGGGAGAACCTAGGCATAAAGTCACTTGGTTGAACTGAGCAGCTATATAAATTAAATAAATCACATGCAATATATTGAAATTGCTCACTTGGAAAGGATAGTTGTGAAAGTTTACTGCATTAGCAATTAGCTAATTAACAAGTGGAGGAAATCCAAGTCCTGTTGTATTCTGTTCTGTTCTGTTCCCTTTCCTTCCATTCCGTTCCATTTACTTTCTTCTCTCTCTCTCTCTCTCTCTCTCTCTCTCTCTCTCTCTCTCTCTCTCTCTCTCTCTCTCTCTCTCTCTCTCTCTCTCTCTCTCTCACACACACACACACACACACACACACACACACACCTCGAACTCTGTTACTTTAAGCTTCTTTTAGCCAGGCACCACATCCTGAGAATCAAATTCTTCTGGAGCATAGAAAGAAAATAATAGCATTAATGAGAAAAAATGCTAGGACCAGAGGTGTTGGATAATGTGCTTCAAACTAAATGTAGTTTGTATACTCCAGAATTGGAGGACTTTGGCCAAAGAAGTTTACCAAGCAAGTTTTCTAGAATCAGGATGAATAAGAATATGTAAAATGAGAATTTGTTCCTTCCTATTTACTTTTTGGGGGGAGGAGGGGGAAGAATGGAGGAATGATAGGCAAAAAATGGAAGGGGAATATAAACTCTGTAGATTTTGCTCTATTTATTTATGATGGTCTACGACCATAATATAGATTTGATTTGCTCTCTGCATTCTGAAAACAGTCCTGAGCATAGTAGAAAACATACCATAATGGTTTACTTACATTGAAACATTCACTTTCTGATTTTTCCAACTTACTTTCCACTGTTCGAATAAGAAACACCCCCACCCTCACATTTGTAGGTCATGCACCTGTACAGAATGTAGTGAGCAATAGTCCATATTCAAGCTGAAAGAGGAATATGCTTGCATCAAACATCAATCAATCAGAATAAAGCTGGAAGGGATCTTGGAGATCTTCTAGTCCAACCCCCTGCTCAAGCAGGAGACCTTATACCATTTCAGACTGTCTCTTCTTAAAAACCTCCAATGATGCAGCACCCACAACTTCTGAAGGCAAGCTGTTTCACTGGTTAATTGTCCTTACCGTTAGGAAGTTTCTCCTTAGTTGCATGTTGCCTTCCTCCTTGATTAGGAGATCCATTGTTTCTTGTCCTGCCCTCTGGTGCTTTGGAAACTAAATTGACCCCTTCTTCTTTGTGGCAACCTTTCAAATACTGGAATACTGTTATCATATCACTCCCAGTCCTTCTTTTCTCTAGACTAGCCAAACCCAAATCCTTCAACTGTTCTTCATATGTTTTAGTCTGTAGGGCTTTAATCATCTTAGTTGCTCTTCTTTGCACTTTTCCAAAGTCTCAACATCTTTTTTTGTAATGTGGTGACCAAAACTGGATGCAGTATTCCAGGTGTGGCCTTACAAAGGCTTTATAAAGCAGTACTAATATTTTATCAGTTTACACAATTTTCTTTTTTCAAGAATACTAGACTGCCTTGCCAGTCCATGGCCCAAAATTTTGGCTGTTTTGGTCATATGAGCATAAGAACACTAAAAGTTTGAAGAACTCTGGATTATTGGTATCTCATTTTCTTTCAAGGTAACAGCAAAAAGTAACATTCTATAGACCAGTGTTTCTCAACCTTGGCCATTTTTAAAATGCATGAACGTCAACTCCCAGAATTCCCTAGACAGCCATGCTGGCTGGGGAATTCTGGGAGCTGACGTCCACACATCTTAAAAGTGGCCAAGGTTGAGAAACACTGCTATAGACAGTAATTATTTGTTCTACTTGTTCTATTCATAACTATTCTAGGCCAAATCTGCTGAGATTCTAAATAATTGTAACCAATATATGTGTCTGTGTGTTGCCCCTTACCAAAAGCTGTATGTTTTTAACAGCTTAATCTTCCTCAATCTCATAACTCATATTTAAATTGTAGGCTGGAATAAATTTCTAAATGGGCATCTGTAGGTGGAACAAGCAAGAACAAATGACAAAACAGCCATCGCAACAATGCAACGGAAACTGCATCTCTTTTGTATCAGTGTTGTAAGATTCTGTGGACCTTTCTGAGTTCGTATGTGGAGAAGTAGACCAATATCACAGAAACCTTCATTTATTTCTATTCAAACAATTTCCTGAGTTCTATAACTCTCTGCACTGACTATTATGACTTATAATACAATAAATACTCACCCATTGCAGTGGAGTTCTTGGGAAGCTCAGGATAAAGTCTGTTCGATGTTCTTGGAGCTACAGAAGAATTCAGAACATTACTACGTTAGTTAACACATTCTATATGATGGTTACTTCCTTTCCTATTAACAAAGCTGAAACTATTGGCCCAAGCTAGTCAGGAACTACAGTATTAAGAAAAAAAAGAGAGGAGACTAAATACGAAAGAATTCATAAAGCAACAGAAGAGAAAGCCCAGTCTTAATAGGTGGTGGTGATTATTTGATACAGCACATTGTGTTTTCACAAAGCAGAAATTTAAAAAGATTATGGGAGGAAATTGAATTTTTCTTTAAAAATAAATAATGGAAAATTGATGAGGGTGAAGTTGAAACATTTCATGTATCAAGAAGAAAATAATCTCTACTGTACTCAACCAGATCAGTGTAAGAAAAATAAAAAGATTTTCAGATTTGATTCAACGTATTATAGTATAATTTCAGTTTGTGATTTATACTGTATTTACAATGAACTTAATTATGTACTCTTAATAGTAATTCCTAGTTTTGTAAATCATGTAGTTTATAATTCATAAGTAATTAATGATATACTAGAACACTGTAATCCTCATAACAGCATAGATCCTTTATTTGTATGTTACTGTTTACATTTTATTCTTTTTACATGTTTTCTCTGTTTATACTCTTCCTCTAAAGTCTTTCATTACAAAGTAGAAAACAAAGATAATAATGAAGAGGAAGAATTAGAGTGTATGTTAAAACTTGCTTTAACATGCTTAACTCCTGATGGAAAGAGATTACTGAAATAGGCTTAGATTAAAATGAAAAAATTGCAATGAATATTCTACTAACTGATTCAAAAGTCCTCTATTATTCTATTGTATGAATACGGAAATTCAGTCACTACTTAAACAACCCTTGTGTTAAAGAGGTGGATTTAATTTGTTTTTGTTTGACCACAGGACAAGGAAGAACACTGTCAAATTCTGGAGTTGCTTCATTTATAACATCATTTCCAGGCTCACTGCCCTGGTTTTTTTCCTTTTTAAAATGGCTGTGCTTTATCAAGAAGTTTTTTTTTTTAACAGTGCTATGTGTATTTGCATTTTTCTTTTAGTGTTATGAATGTATCTTGACTGCCACTGTTTGCCTAGCAGCCCTTTGAGTTGGGACAGAGATCACAAGGTCTACTGGAACTCGACTCAATAACAGAATATAATACAACACAATGTCACTTTGAACCAAGGAAAAAGAAGTGAAAACATTACAATGTTCTTAAAGAAGAACAACCAGCAGATCAACCATGAAATGTTGTCATGAAGCATCCTTTTTGTGGCAACATGTGATGTGATGTGTTCCCATAAAATTGCACTTTATAACCTTATCGCTTGGCAAAGGAAATTGCAGTCTCAATTGCCATCATAACCTGAGGACTACTTGTACACCAAACTGGCTCCAGATGTCATTTACTGTCTCTTTTATCTGCTAAAGGTTCTTGCATTCCTTGGCCAACTTTATCTTTGCCGTATTGTCTAAAAGTAGCCTTAGTTACAATACATATCACTGTTTCAAACATTCACTATGAATGAGTCAGATTACTCCAAACCCTCTCTCTCTATGTCCAAAAGGTTTCATCATTTTAAAAAGAACAGTCAAAGGTCAGAAAGAAGATTGGGAAAAGCAGAACACTATAATTATTTCCCCTCAGCTTCTGATTAAACTTTTCTCAGGAAAATGGAAGACCAGGTAATTGGAACAGAAAAAAATATATTTCTCAGGACTCTTCTGTTTCTGAAGAAATTGTTAAGATGTTTAGCAAGGATGTTGCACTACTGTAGATTTGATTTCTGTTTTCTATGTGGCCCCAAATCTCAAGTTTGTATTTTGCTGCAAAAGGTGGGAACTATATATATTTTCAGCCATTATCTATCATTCAGGGTGGGTTCAAATATAGCATGTGTCAGCCTTGGAAGCCATATTAGGCTGGAAGCTTCAATGCTGCCACCTCCTCATGTGTGGGAAAGTAGGAGGGGGGATTTAAGAGAAGGGAGTTAGTAGACATAATAGCATTTTTTCCTATCAGTCAAGGTCAGGGTGATCCAGCATCTGGAGGAGGAGTGGTCAGGGGCTGGGCCGAGGTGAAACCGATGGTGATTGGAGCATGTGACCAAAAGGGGAGAAAGGGATTGGTTTTGGGAGCTTTGTATTATTGAAGGAAAGCCCGGATTTTTCAGATTCGGGATTTCCCAGATGTGCCAGTTTACCTATTGCTAGTAAAGAGAACTTTGGAAAATGCCTGCTTCTGCATCTTTACTGGGAGTCGGGGGTTTTCTGGAACGCTGACAGTATGCTTTCCTTAGAATCTATTTGTGGTTTGTAATAATACTGAGAACAATCTTTCTCCAGAGACCTGCAGATCATTTTTTATTAGGAGCAGTCCAATGCTATCTAGAAGACTAGATTTCTTAATTAAGTTGAGAGTTATGTGATTTGGATGGCTCTGTAGTAGAACTTCTCCATAAATGAATGTCTGCATTTTAATATTTAGAGTTAAAAGTTATTTTTTAATGTTTTATATTTTTCTTTGAAAAAAAGTTTGTTTTTGTTCATCTCTGAGGTAATTGGTCTATCTACCAAAAAGTCAAAAAAAGTGCTGGACCTTCCCGTGTCACCTTGCACAAAGTAGCACTATTGGAAAAAAAAAAAGCATTTTTCAAGCAATATTGCGAATTACACATTACCTTCTGGTGGAATGTTCTGTGGTGTCCTACTTGGCTGTTGTTTTACATAATTCTGTCAGGAAAGGAAACAGCCAAAATCTTTATTATCAATATATATCATAAACAGTTTACTGATACCTTATAAACATACTGGATTACAACTGTCATAATTTCCTAGCCAATATGACTGTTGGCCAAGTATGCGGGAAAAGAAAGATATGGAATAATTTTAGAATATGCACACACTTTCTTTGAGTAATTATTTTAGTCTGTGATTAGCTAATTCTGCATGAGTCTGACTCTGGCCTGAAAAAATATACTGTCCCAGTTTATGGATACTACATTGTTAAATTTGGCTCCTTCTCTGGAGGCCTGGATATCAAGAGCAGCTCTCCACCACTTAAAGCTTACGTCACCTACAACTCCTCAACTGACACAGCTTACACTTCATTATCCATGCACTAGTAACAAGTCTTTGAGTCCACTGTAACACATCCTAACAAGGGGCTACCTTGTTAATGCAATCATAGCTACCAGCTAGAATTGAACAGAGCATTGGAATATCTTTATGCTTTTCATGTACTATTGAAAACACTGGTCACTCAAGAGTATCTGCCTCATATTTTCACATATTTACCTTCTCTGGGAGATTAAATATAATAGACTAGGATGTCCCAAAGGCGCTTTTTCTTTTCTTTTTAAAAAATTGTCTTACAATATAAAATATAAAAATACAAAAGCAAATAGTAAGGAACAAACAGAAGGGAAAGGGGATAGGGAAAAGTGTAGGAAAGAAGAGGGGGGAGGTGTTGACTTCCGACTCCCTCTGATGCAGTAGAATAAGACAGTAACATCGAACCTCAACTTTTTAACTTTTCCATAATAGTATAAACTAGCCATTTCTATAACAACAAATCTATCTAATCAGTAAAACCCAAAATCAAAGTTTTATTTTCCCCCCACTTCAAACACAAAGTCCAGAAGCAGTTTCCAAATAGAAACAAAAGATGTTCTTTTCTTTAATCAAAGCAGTCAATTTAGCCATCTCTGCCAGCTCCACCAACTTTTGCAGCCATTCGTCCATTGTGGGAGTCTAAATGTCCTTCCATTTTTGTGCATAAAGTAGTCTTGCTGCCATCAACATATATAACATCAAAGATCCAAAAAAAAATTCCATTAAGCCCAAAAGAGAAGTTTCTGGTTTTATCTTTATATTCACTTTAAGAATTCCGCCTTTTTCAAGGGGCAACTGGACTTTCTTTCTTTTTCCTTAAAGATCTTTCACTTCTCATCCAAGAAGTGAACGTCTTCAAGGAAAAACAAAGAAAAAAGCACCTTTGGGACAACCATGACCTGGATGGTTGAGAATCCCCATACACAATACAGAAGGATCTGCTTCAGATTCTATGCCAAACAATTTAAAATCTCTACTGTCCTAGTTAAGAATGGGGGGAGGGGGAATGGCAGTTAATTTAAGAAAGCCCTTTTCCTTCTTTTATATTTGCAGGTATAAATTTGTAAGAACACTTTTCAGGGCTTTTGTCATGATACTACTGGCAGGAGGTAGATTTCATAGCCCTCGTTCAACTGAAACAATAAATGGTTAGAAGTACAGAAAACATACATCATAAGAAGGAACTAAGCAGGCATGAAGCAGGTTAACACAAACCTTTCTTGGTTCTTTGGCCACTGGTGCACTACTGTAGCTTCTTCCTTCCTCAACTTCATATTGAAGAGTAAAAGACTCAAGGATATCATAAAGATCTTGTGCCTGAAGTGGAGGAGAAATATCACCAAACAAAATGGCACTGGCACGAATATCTCGGCCATAGAACCTAAAAAGAAACAAACAAAAATCCTTTATGTTAGTCCACAAGGTTTTATTTGTTTTTTTAAAGAAAATTTATACTCAGGTTACAAAGTTGGGGGGGGGGAGATGGGAAACAACACTTCATGTTCCTAGTAAACTGAAGTAAACACTTAATGTTCCTAGTAAACTTTCATTGCATGCTAACTAAATATGAAACCTGCATGTTGCAATAAGTAGCATCTGGGCTGTTGCACTGAGTGTTCAGGTTTGAGCCATGGCCTCTTTCAGGATGTTCCAATATCTGTGCATTTATGATCTACATTAGTTAGAGTCCCTCCCATAAATATACAAAGTCTTGGAAGAATGTAGATAAACAAAACCTTCAAACATTTATATGTGTGCCAGAAGCGTACATAAAACAAGATGCTCAGTATTTCATGATTAAGTAACCAGGCTTTCTACAAACTATAATCCTTTAGTAATTTCTCCCAGGTAAAGCATTTCATGCTGCATTTTGATTACAAACTGGTTTTCTATGTAATAAATTTCTCAAAACTGATCATCACTGTCATATTATCAATATTCCTTGTCATAAATGCAAAGCTACTTTGAAACTATTCCAGTTCTAATCCAATTTAAAGATGCTGATGGCTGAATTTAACATTTCCTCCGGTTATTTCATATAAACCACATGCAGCATTTTCAAGAGATAATTTTTAAAAACAAAACACTTTTGTTTATATTATGGTTTTTTTACACCACAGGATGTAAATATTGAACTCAGCACATTGGGCTATTCATTTAAACATACTTGCTGTTGGTTTCTTTTCTTTCAATTAAGCAAGTTCCTTCCAAAGAGACTCCAGCAAATAGGCCTCGAGATTTGCAATACGTATACACAGCAGCAGAGCTCCGCAGTGCCACATCCCCTTCTAGATTTCTAAGAAAGGTAGAAAACATTATGAATAGAATAGAATAGAATAGAATAGAATAGAATAGAATAGAATAGAATAGAATAGAATAGAATAGAATAGAATAGGACTTTATTGTCACTTTGAATGTACACTAATCGGCATACATTTTTGCATACAGCTCTCAAAGGATCACCACCTCCAATATACACCATATAAACATGACAAAATTAATAAATACAAAATTATGGATATAATTTTGGATATAGCTACATATATAGGACACAGAGAAACAACACAGTCTAGTTCCGATGTATACTTGTACATGGCAAGTAAAACGAATCTTGCGACTTTATCAGCCAGATGGCATAGGGAACAAAGCTGTTTCAGAATCTGGTAGTCCTGGTAGAAATACTTCATATTTCTAGTTAGATTCATATATATTTTCTATACTTGGGGACAGGTGCTTAAACTTCCTTTCACCTTTCCCCATCCAAACTAGATTGCTGGAAAGTGACAATAGCAATAAACTACACCCTCAGAAGATGACAGCACCCCGTCAACCTTGGCTTTCTGATCAGCAAGTGGATGGGACACCAAAAGGAAATCTCAGCACTTCAGGCTAGATTAGGAAGTTGAAAATAACTTCTAAAAGAAGGCAACGCAAAACCACTCTCCTATTGCTATTGTGAAATCTGCACGATCATGGCAATACGTTTATCTGGAATTGAACTCAACTCAAGAAAGGCTTGTTTTTCTAATAAACTATTAATTGAATCTTATAATTAGATATAATGGAAGTAGTTAATTGGAAAATCCCTAGTTAAAAGCTATCATGGCACTAAAATGCTGAGTCAATAATTCCCAGCAAATGTTAAAAGCTGAACTGTTTCGGAGAAGCTTGCCTTAAGTTTACATCTGCTTTCTTGCCATTTTCTGTGTTTTTCTATGGGTTTTGACATGATTATTTTTGCTATCGTTATTATTCAAATTGGATTTAAGCTAATGGTGGTTATTTTAAAATCTCAGTGGGCAACTGAGAGACTGATTGCAACAGGGCAGAAATATGATTAATAAAAAAAAATAAACATTATTCTAACTAATATCAACATATTTATTAAAACTTACTGAACTTTTAATTTCACTGTTGCTCAACTTTGTATTGTGTGCCAATTATGCCCTTTCCTGGTTAGAGAGGCTCTCCGCTAGGCCTCATGCTCTGGTCATCTGCTGTTTGGAGCACTGTAATTTGTTCTACATGGGGCTACCCTTGAAAAGTATCCAGAAGCCTCAGCTCGTATAAAATGCAGCTGTGTGGGCAATTTTAAGCACCCAAAGAATGACACCTGTAAAATCTCTGCCAAACTTGTCATTGCTTCAAGAAAGGTGGTACGTGAGGCAAACGTGCAAGTGTTTTGCAGAATTTTTAGTACTGAAAGATTTGCCTCAGTGAAATTCTATCCAAGTCATGTTATTATTCCAAAATAAACCTTGGTACACAAGTTATTTCCTTTTAGGTTCCTTCTTAAAATATTTTGCAGTTTCAAAACATATCAGTCATCTATTAAAAGAAATACTTCCAAAGATCTGAAAAAAAAAACCCTACTCTTTGATAATCAAGTCTAGAACTTATAGAAAGTAAGCAAAAATAAGTTCATGGACTGTACATCATTTATTCATTAGATTTTTATCCCGTCTTTATTACTTTATAAGTAACTCAAGGCAAAGAATATACGTAATACTTCTTCCTCCTCCTATTTTCCTCACAACAATAATCCTGTGAGGTGATTGGGCTGAGAGTGACTGGGCCAAAGTCAAGCAACCAGCTTTCATGCTTAGGGCAAGACTAGAACATGCAGTCAGCTAGTTTCTAGCCTGGTGCCTCAACTACTACACCAAATTGACTCTTTTCATATTTTCCCCTCTAAAAGTAAAGAAAAAAAGGAAAAAGAAGAGGAAGGGGAAGAGAAGAGAAATATTAATAATGTGTACAGATGAAAAGAAGCACTTGATGAGCCTTCAGGTAGTCATTAGTGAGTGGTTTGAGTCCAGAGCCTGAAAAAGTTGTAACTGCCTTATTCTGTACCCTTTTGCACGCAAATGTTCTGACATGGAGAAACATTAATTCAGGTGAATTCCCTCAGGCGCTGGGAATTGGTACAGGAGCCAGGGAAGTGGCATTACATGTTTTGCCCGAATGACTCTCCAAGCGTAAGATGAACAGTACAATTTTCAATTTTCAGGAAACAATTAAATAAGGAGCACAGAAAGAGTTTCAGGCACTCTGACTTTACAGGATATTAATGATACTTACCTCCCTAAAGGTCCAATTGCCACCGTGAAATTTCCTCCCAGAGTAAGATTTCCACCTTTTGCAAAAGCTTCAACTGCTCTTTCATGGTTCAATATTATTACAAGATCTGATATCTGATGGCAGCAGTTTGGGGGTGGAATAGGAGAGAAAAAAAGAATTTAATGTTAGTCTTTTTCCAGAACCAAACTATGGGTTGTTGAAAAAAAATCTTGGCTAGTGCTAAGGTAAACAATAAAATGCCTGTTGCTGTTTGTCAAGATACATTACAGGCACATACAAGACTACTGTACCTATTTTTTTAATGTTAAGAATATAAGAATTCATGAGATTTCAGCAATCTTAAATTATTATTTTTTTTGTGATTTTGTAGTGAAATCTCATGCAACTTTGGCAGTTGTGATTGATATTCTTTGTTAGGAATCACAACTGGGGCAATAGGTGAGGAACCTAGATCAGACTGATCACCTCCAACTCAGTCTAATGTAATAACAAAACCACTGTGTGTGAGAGACAGAGGGGGAGCGATTTCTTGAATTCTTTCTCAATGTGGTTTGATAATTCCCTAGGATCAATGAAGTAACTTAAGTAGCTATCATCTCATGGTAAATTAAAGGAAGACAAACTCTTTATTAGGAACTGAAATATAAACATTCATTCTGAACTTGTCTGAATGTTGTCTTCACTTGCCTTGACACAACCGGAATGGAATTAAATGCAATTCCCAAACACATTTCTTTGAGTGAAAGGGAGTGATAAGGTTGACTTTGAAAAGAGCAGAAAAAATCTTGGAGAGGAAAAGGAAGAATTATTAGGCTGAGAAGTATGCTTGAGCACACCTGCTGAAACCCTCATTATTTATCAAACCAGAAAAATCATATGGCCTATAATGATCTATGGTAGATGCAGGATTTGCCAAATGACTAGTTAGTTGCTGTGAAACTGTATCACCATCCTATAAACTATATGAATGCTTGAAAAGCCCACACACATCACTTCTAGTGGGATATAGCTGAAAGCTCATGTGTCAAAGGCCCACCAAGTCAACCTGGATAACCTGGCTCAGTAGTAATAACTGAGAGAGGGATCTTGGAGTCCTAGTGGACAGTCACTTAAATATGAGCCAGCAGTGTGTTGCAGCTGCCAAAAGAGTCAATGCAATCCTAGGCTGCATTAACAGAGGGATAGAATCAAGATCATATGAAGTGTTAGTATCACTTTATATTGTCCTTGGTAAGGCCACACTTGGAAAATTGCATCCAGTTTGGGTCACCACAACATAAAAAAGATGTTGAGAGTGCAACATCATAGGAGTGTAAAGAAGAGCAATAAAGATGATAAGGGGGATGGAAGCTAAAACATATGAAGAATGGTTGCAGGAATTGAAAAGGACTAGGGGTAAACTGATAGCAGTGTTCCAATATTTGAGGGACTGCCATAAAGAAGAAGGGTGGGGGGGGTTTGTCAACCAATTCTCCAAAGCACCAAGGTAGGACAAGAAGCAAGGGATAGAAATTAATCAATGGGAGAACCAACCTAGAACTAAGGAGAAATTTCCTGACAGTTATAACAATTACAGTGGAATGACTTACCTCCAAAAGTTTTGGGTGTTCCAGCACTAGATGTTTTTAAGAAGAGATTGGACAATAATTTGTCTAAAATTGTATAGGGTTTCCTGGTTGAGCAGAAGGTTGGACTAGAAGGTCCAATATCTCTTCCTATTCTGTTATTTTATTAGAGACCCTGGCATGGTTCTTCAACTCACAAAAACTTCTGAGCAAGCTTCACTTTCTAATTTTCTAATTTTACAATAGCTTTTATTTCTTTCCAGAAAACAGTAATAGTGGGAGACTGGATGGATAAAGCACAGCCAGAGGAACAGTTGTGTCATCCCCACCAATTTACTTCAGTTCATTGCTTGGCTTTGATAATTGACAACTGCAAGACAAATGTGGGCAATACAATTGTTTTGAATCAAAACCTCAGGATCCTGTAGCAAAATCAATTAATCATCATATAGAGGTACCCTGCTCCTCTTTTAATCCATAAACTTCAATACATTATTTTCTTATTTTCATCTTGGAATATAATTCTTAAAGAAAGCAGAATACATCTGCATAACTGGATAAATGAATTTGCAAACTACTGGCTATGAAGCCACTATCCACTGTAAATATTGGTTCTTCCAGGGCATAACGTATATCAGTGCAGAGTAAACTCCCATGGAATTGTTTTGAAAATATAAATAAATATGGAAAGAAAATGAATGTAAAAGCAAAAATATTGTATGCTTGGCTAAGATCTTATTAACACTGAGAGCTAACAACTTAAATCACCTCTGCAAAAAAGAAAAAAAATGGGATTCCAGAAAATGCAATCTCTCTAACATTATTGGATCATATTAAATCTAGTAAATCTAGTTAAATCTAAATCTAGTTAAAATCCTCTCAGAAAACCATTGCTCCCTTGGATCATAAAGGATGACTCTCACTTGGTTCACTGTTGCTGTTTTGCATATTGCATGACTTTTAAAACATTACCAAATATTTCAGATTGTAATTTACTGGACTCATCTTTTTAAGTCATTTTTAGAACTATTCAATGTAACACCACAATTTAATACTCACCTCAATACCTATTTCAAATCCACCACCAAGGCCAGCAATTCCTATGGCAGAAGGAGCAGACCAGCCTATAAAGGTAATTTAGAGAAACCTTGTGACTATGCTGACTGCTTAATTTTGATACAGTAAAAATCGAAAGATGGTAGAAACAGTTTTCAAGAATGCAGTGATATTCCAATGAGAACAAGAGAAGAAACAAAGCTTATCTAAGTATGAAAAATAGTAGAAAGCAAAGTCACCTCACCAAAACTTTGTTCCCTATGCCATCTGTCTGGTAAACTCGCAAGATTTGTTTTCCTCGCCATGTACATGTATACATCCGAACCAGTGGTGAAATCTAAAATTTGTTACTACCGGTTCTATGGGCGTGGCTTGGTGGTAGGGGGGTAATGTGACTGGGTGGGTGTGGCCAATTTTTTTTTACTTTTAAAACAATTTTTTACATGTAAAACCATGTAAAAAAATGCTTTCAAAATGTTCTGTCCCCGTCTCACACACGCACACAAACAGACAGCCGGGGGTTAAATAAACTGGCAGTAGCTGCTTGCCAAGAACTCATTAAACAAAATACACACAGTCAAGAATTGTCCAGTTCGTAAAATAAATCCAAGGCTGATAATGTTGTTTCCAAAGATGCAGTGTGACTCGATAGTAGTTAGTTTTGTCCGTCACAGAGTCTGAATGGCCACCTCACCCCCTTTTATACCCTGTGGGGTGTGGTCCAGTGACTCAGCTTAATCTCTGGCACGCCTTTTCTTCTGTTGCGCGCGCTTATCTCTGCGACGCTGCCGAGGATCCAGCCAAGACTCATTTCCCTCATCACTGTCCACCTGTGGCTGCGTGGACGTGCTTGGCCCCGGCCCTATCTCTTGCCCTTCGGTGGACACTGAAGGCATTGCCAGAGAGGAGGGTCCTGGAGAGGGAGGCCTTGCCAACTCCTCTCCTTCACTCTTGGAGTCCTCTCCTGCCAATGACACAGGCTCAGGTAACGGAGCCACAACATAAAAGGCTCTGACGATCCAAGCCGAGTTGCAATTCGGCTGGGATCGTCAGAGCTTGGATTGTCAGAGCAATTTAAAAGAAAAAAACTTTTTTTAAAAATCCTCTGACGATCAGGCAACTCGGCTGGGATCGTCAGAGCCTTTTGAAAGCATTTTTTTACATGGTTTTACATGTAAAAAATTGCTAATCAGGCAACTCAGCTGGGATCGTCAGCGGCATTTAAAAGAAAAAAGCCTCTGATGATTGCGCCGCTCAGCTGGGCATGGGGCGCGGGGGCAGGGATTTTTGCTACCGGTTCTCCGAATTGCCCGCCGCCATCACTACATACTCACCCGAGCTGGTCCGAACCGGGAGCATTTCACCCCTGATCCGAACTACACTGTGTTGTTTCTCCATGTCATATAATATATATGGGTATATACATAATTTTGTATTTATTTATTTAGTCATGTTTATGTAGGTTATATTGGAGGTGGTGACCCTTTGAGAGCTGTGTGCAATGAAATTTCATTTTAATGTATGCCGATTAGTGTACATTCAAAGTGACAATAAAGTTATTCTAAGTTCTAAGTCTAACTCCATATCCACAAAAGAAAGAGACTGTTGTGTCAGGAGTATTTCTGGTAAGGACAGAGGAAAGTGTGAAAGTATCAAAGGCAACTAGTTGTGTCCAACAAGGAACATAAAGGTACTAGCTTGGGCAGTGGTGGGTTGCCCCCGGTTCGGAAGAACCGGTAGTAAAACTGGTGGGAGGCTCTGCCCACTGACCCAGACGTCATCAAAGTTGATCTATGCATGCGCAAAAGTGAGCGCAATGTGAACTGGTAGTAAAGGTAAGTAGAACCCAGCCCTGAGCTTGGCATATTATGAAAATAAATGGACACATGGGATGAAAAGATGTAACCATCCTATTAATGCTCTTAAGAGGAAGGACAAGAAAAGATCAGGTAGTTAAGGTTTGTCTGGTGTACTAAATTAGAAAAGAAAAATTTACCTCCATTAGGCAGGCGAGCTAGTACTATCCCACTGCCTCCTCGAGCTGTTACCAAAAATCCTGCTTTGATAACGGACAAGATTGCAAGGCCTCTTGCTTTGGCAATTACATGGGCTACAAACAATAATACAATTAAAGATTACATCAGAGGTACTTTAAAAAAATATATTAACAAATGAGCTTATATAGTCAATACCTGCCCCATTTTCTAGGTAGACGAAACAGGAAATATGACCAGATGAACTAACTCTCATTATTTCTTTATGGTAAGTTTACATTAACAGAATCTTGCCAAGCCTGAAACTATTTCTCTCCCCCTCTACTTTCCCCTTTACCCAAGAAAACAGGGAGGATCTCTTCTGAGCCTCTAGCCCTATCCACATTCCTGCTGCAGGCTCAGCTGCCTTTTATTTGACAGTCACCTTGGCTGTGTCTCAATGTCCTGTGTAACAGTGTCATTCCCACATACCATTACAATATGCTGCTACTATGCTAACAACCAGTTGCAGACTTCCTGTTAGCAGTGAAGAGACCAACCTCTTTGCTTTTTCATTAGAAAACTGTTAAGAGTTAGAATAGATAGTCTCTACACCAAGGAAAATGGGGTTGAACTGATTCTAAATTGAAAACAATTCGGTTCTGGTAAAGGTTTTAACTCCATTCAATCTATCTCAATAAATCTTATTAAACAGAACTCTAAGAGTGCTGGAGGTATGGAGGAATTTTACTTTAGACAGCTACTGAAGTGCCTGAGAAAAGCTGCTTTTCTTCCAGGATCATGGGGCTGCCACAAAAATTCAGGAAAACCTGTCTTTCTTTTCAACAGTTGCAGGTACAGCCAACTCTTTTTGCCCCTGTATTCTCTGGATCACCATTCTGCCTTCATATCTAAGGCACTAACACAGCCCTAATAATTACAGCATTCTTGAGAAAGAACTGTCAACTCAATTTAATGATTCCTTGTCATTTTACACCGATTTGGGTTTTCAGTTTATGTAGAGCTGTCTTGATTATTGTAGCTCTTTAGAAATTGAAGAGATTTGGTTCTGATTTAATTGAAAAAATAAGATTTGGATTCAGATTGATTCATTAGAGTATGCCATTAAATTAGTCATTTGTTTGTTTATTTTATATGGCCCGAATCCAATTTAACTCTAAATTCCCCATTTTAAGATGTTGTTACCAAAGTGGAAATTACTACTGTATGAGAATCAAAACTGAAAAAATAAGATCTCAGAACTGTCATGCTTGAAGTCAGTCTTTAAAAGAAACACATTTTCCCCAAAAGACAAAAAGTAGTTTTCTATTACAAAAAATTCAAGCAGAAAAGGCCATGGAAGGGCAAACTCTAAGGTCCATTTATTTGTAAGTTTTAGTTGATGGTATAAAAATATTACAATACTGCTGCTGTGTAGTTTTCTCTTCTAGGTATTTTGAGACAAAATTTTGCTTCATGAACAAGAAGCAATGAGGTCTGTTATCATTAATATTCTGAATGTCATCTGAATATTCAGGACAGCCAGGGAAGCAGTTATCTTTTAAACTAGACCACATTATTTCTAAGGGCAAATGGAATAGGAAAGTAAGTGTGCCATAAAAATATTATTTCACAGTATTTTTTCAAAATATTGTTTAAAATAATATTATTATATTATTATAATCCATCTGAAAGAAAGCACAGTGTGATTGCAAAAACATTTAAAAACCCTTCTTGATCTAGTGATACTGGGCCATTGGCTACTAACTGCTATCTTAGGTTTTATAGAAAGCAGGCCCCTTAAAATGTAACAACATATGCTTTTTACAGGCTCATAATCCGTTTCACAAGGTAAATACAGAATCCATGCCTCTATAATTTTTCAAATAAACTCAACAGGCAAAGACAAGACCTTAGAGGTACTTTAAAAAAGAGAGAAAGCATAAATCAAGGCAGAACAAGGATTCCATAACATATAGAAATGAAAATCTCACTCTTTACCAGGTATGAGCTTGTCAGGACCATTTCTGGAGGTTATTTCAGTAAATTCTCTTAAAATCTTAGCTGCCTTTTTGGCTTCCGATTTCAAATTGGAAGGTATGGGATTGTTCACTAGAAGAGAAAAAAATAATATAAAAGGACATTATTACTAGTATAACATTGACAAAAGAAGCTGAAACCATCTTTCATTTTTTTCCAGTGGTTTGTATGACTTGATTGGACCATAATTCTCTACCTTAGTCATATTCTGTGATGCTATTACAATTTCCTTCAATATCTGTATAATGGCAGAACTCAGGAAAACATTGCCCTCTCATGGAATGAGGAACTGAGGGACAATCTCTTTCCAATCACATCCACCGGTCCCATCAGCTCATCTGGGATGGGTATGTTTTGCAACCTGTCAGCTAGGGAATGTTGTCTGGCTAGAAAAAAAACACTTTTATGTCATGGCTCCCTCCCTTTGGAACATCATTCCTCAAAGATCAGATTAGCCTTGACTTTCAGGCCTTTGAAGTAGTCCAGAGAGGGAAACGCTAACCATGAACATTAACAGTACATTTATTGTAAAGTTACAGTAACAGCATCTTGGAGGCCTGAAAATACATCTCCCTCCCGCCCACCTTTATAGTCCTAGAAATTGGGGAGGGTCCTTTTTTAGGCCTCTGCCATGCCACATTGCTTCTGAAAGCCCAGATGCCACTTCTCTGATTGTTGCTAGGGTCCTCCTCCTCCTGTCTCTCAAGGACATTTTCACAGACCATAAGACTGACCTTGCTGGCTTCCCATAAGGCCTTGAAATGTGGTTTAACCACTGGGCATGGGGAGCTGGAAGTGTGGTAAAGAGAGCCAGTGCGGTCTGGTGGTGAAGGCACCAGGCTAGAAACCAGGAGATGGTGAGTTCTAGTCTTGCTTTAGGCATGAAAGCCAGATGGGAGAATTTGAGCCAGCCACCGTCTCTTTCAACCCAGCCCACCTCACAAGGTGGTGGTTGTGAGGAAGATAGGAAGAAGGAGAGTTAGGTACTTTCACTGCCTTAAGTATAAAAAAAAATAGTAAAGGCAAGAAAAAAAAATCAAATAAATAAATAAATAAATAAACACATGCATGCATACATACATACATACATACAGCCTATGTAGTAGTTGTAATATTGTTGATGGGTATTGGAATACCTCAGCTATAGATTTTGTTGTATGGCTTTTATATTGTTTTAAATTGTTTTTAATCCTTTTTTTCTATTTATTCTGTTATTTTAAAAAATGTGATGAGCTGCATTGAGTCATATATTTGAGGTTGGTAACTATATAGATAGGTACAGATTGAAATAAATAAATAAATAAATAAATAAATAAATAAATAAATAAATAAAATCTTAACACAGGAATATTTATTGATATTAAAGTAACGGGTTATTTTTTTCCACCATTGAGCTCAATAAATAATTGCTCTAATTTAATTCTACCAACTATCAAGAGAAAAATGTAGCAGGAAATACAAAAGCAGTTGTTCGGTTTCTTTCAGCAAGGAAATTTACTAGCTGATGATATTGAAATGCTTATTTCCCAGCTATTAAATTGAGAAAGATGATAATGAATAGGAAACCATATTTTAATGCTGCAAAAGATTTAAAACTTTAAGAAAAAACTCAGTTTATAGTTAACAATATGACTAATTACTCACTGAGTTTATTCTGAAAAGGGAAGCCTTTTTCTCATAAAACTAATCCAAATGAAATAAATGAAGTTCTGTTGTAAATTTTAATGATCCCATTAAATTCTAAAAATATTTAAGGATCTGTTATGATATTTTCAAGAACTTGTAACTAATGAATAGACTACCGCAACTTAAGACAGAAATAAACATTTGAATTGCAATATATATGCAATATATATTTGCTTATAACAGCTACAATTAAATACTGAGCTGTTCCCCCACAGAAAGAGGGAAATGTATTTACATATATGTATATATTATGTGTTCTTTCATTTAAATACTGCCAAAATTGTATGACTCCTAGGGGTTTCTAATCAAAAAACAAAATGAAAATTAAATACAACTTGTTCAATTTTTATCTTAAACAAATTCAACATTAAAACATTAAAATAAACATTTATTTGTGTTGTCTTCACGCTAGGCAACATCAATTTCAAAAGCTCCACTATCTATAATAGCTGCAAGTACTATTTCGTAAGAAAGCTTGCAGCCGCCTCATGTGTCAATATTTGATAAGAGGGCAAATATTATTTTGTACTACCCAGTTTCTTTTGGTAACATGGGCTGCCACACAAGTTGGATTAATAAATAAATTATAAAAAATGGAAATAGGGTAAAGAGGTGGAAATATTTCAGGAACATTTTCTTATATTATTGTCCTTTTATTGCAAAAGGCCAGGTTTGTCTTAATGAATTTACAATTACAATTAGTAATTGATACAGAGAGAGAGATCACATGAGATTAGTCACATTTTCATAAAGTTACTTCTAATTTACAGTACAGAATGAACACACTGTTTTGGAAAGTATAAGATCTGAGAAACTCTAAAGAAAGAGATGAGAGAGATAAAGGAAGGAGGGAGGGAAAGAGAGAAAGAAATGTCATCTCACAAGAATTTTTGCCCTGCATTATAATTAAACAAATACATGGTGCAAGACATGATTGGAAAAAAGCAATACACCAACAGTATTAAAAATACAAATAAAACTGCTCTTACAAATTGGCATCAAATAAGTTAAATTTACTTAAATAATATATAGAGTTTCAGGCTTCTGAATGGGGTGGTGGCCTAGTGGGAGAGATGGGGTGGCCTAATGATTAAGACTTTTGCCTCCCACTTGGAAGATTGAGAGTTCAATTATAGGTAATGGCAGATATGTCTCTCCTAGGGGCCAAAGAAAAAAATAGCTGCTGTACGCATGGCGTCAGGAAGGGTATCCGGCTAGTAAATCTTCAGCTCCATCCAGTTGCTTTGATTCTACCCTGAATTAAGGGATTACAGGGTTGGAAAGAGGGAGTTCACATCTAACACCCAAGGCACCCTATGAAATACTGCAAATAATAACGTACTGTCATACATCAAATACAATAGGTCCAGGAAATTACAGTACATAATTATTATATCATTTTCCCCATTGACCATTTGCAGTACCTCCACAGAAAATAGACAGTCCATGAACCATAAATTGGGAACCATCATAGGTATAAGTAGTCCTCAAGTTACAAACCACAAACCACATTTTTTTTTTTTTTTAATTTGATTTATATGCCGCCCTTCTCCGGAGACTCAGGGCGGCTTACAGTACACTGGCACTGAACAAGTGGAACTTATAACTGACAATTGAGGTTGTGACTGTCGCAATGTTCCAGCAGTCTTATGATTGCAATTCAGGCACTTGGCAACCAGCTCACAATTATAAGGGTTGCAGTGTCCCATGGTCATGTGATCATCATGTGTAACCTTCCATGCTAGTTTCTCATAAGCAAAGTCAAAGAGAAACTTCCAAGAGGAAGCTGGTAGGAGGTTGCAAGTTACTCACAATCCTGCTTTTTCTCCTGAGGAGCCCGTGTCACATGGGGATCTTGTGCTGAGTAGCACATACCCACCCATACCCTGTGGTGCCCACCCTTTTGGCACCTACTGATCTGCACCCGGTAGCACCCACAGGCCTGCATGTCTGGGATGAGCTTTCCCATATTGTGTTCATATGAGATCCTTGCTTAACAACCTGTGTGATCCTTGCTTAATGACAATAAGAACTGCCAGGATTGCCATCACTAGTCATATGGTATCATATTCATGACTGCATTCCTTAGCAATGGAAATTTGAGCCCCAATCATCACCGAACCTCTGAGGACTACATAATGACTACTACATTCTGACAGTTCTCTGCTGTGGTTAATAACATTAATCTCCCTTTTGCAGCTGTTTTCAAAAACATAATGAAACACCAGAGAGAACAAAAAATGCCCCAAAGCTCACATTGTTGTTAGTTGTGAAGTGGTGTCCGACCCATCGTTCCTCCAGGCCTTCCTGTCCTCTACCATCCTCTGAAGTCCATTTAAACTGATGCCTATTGCTTCAGTGACTCCATCCAGCCATCTTATTCTCTGTCGTCCCCTTCTTCTTTTGCCCTTAATCGTTCCCAGCATTAGGCTCTTCTCCAGTGAGTCCTTCCTTCTCATTAGGTGGCCAAAATATTTGAGTTTCATCTTCAGGATCTGGCCTTCTAAAGAGCAGTCAGGGTTGATCTCCTTTAGGACTGACCGGTTTGATCACCTTGCAGTTCAAGGGACTCGCAGGAGTCTTCTCCAGCATCATAGTTCTAATGCCTCAATTCTTTGGTGCTCAGCCTTTCTTATGGTCCAACTTTCACAGCCATACTTTGCAACTGCGAAAACCATAGCCTTCACTATGCATACTTTTTTTGGCAGAGTGATGTCTCTCTTTTTAGTATGCTGTCTAGATTTGCCATAGCTTTCCTCCCCAGAAGCAAGCGTCTTTTAATTTCTTGGCTACAGTCCCCATCTGCGATGATCTTGGAGCACAGAAAAATAAAATCTGTCACTACCTCCATTTCTTCCCCATCTTTAACAAATAACATGCATTAATTATTTGTTGATTTAAAGCAGCACAGCCCTTCTGCACTGTACAATTCTTTCTACCTACATTCTATTGATAATCTTGTTCCCATTTATTGTAGAAAGAAAAGTTGAGAATAATCTTAGAAACACTCATTCTATTAGTGTATCCTTCTACGGCTTGCTTTCTCTGTGATCAAAAGACCATATCCATTTTTTAGAATTGCAATTCATTTATATATTTATCAACAATGAGGTGGAGACTAGATTATTTGAGATATTCGTAAAGATTTCCTAATTAATATTGAAGATGACTATTAGAATCTGAAAGTTTACTGAATGTATTAATAACATTTATCATCCAAACAGCTAAATAATTCTGCTCTCAGAAACTAAAGCACCTGGTTTTGTCCATTCCATCTAACACAGTTATGATCTCTCTGGGAAATTGCTACGATGGAGCCATATCTGTGGGCACACAAGTGTTGCCCTAGCTCAGCTCCAGCATGCATGCGTGCGCCGGCCAGCTAATTTTTGGGCCTTCCAGGCCCACCGGAAGTCAGGAAATGGGCTGTTTCCAGCCTCCGGAGGGCCTAAAATTTAACTGGTAGCCAATGCAGTCATGTGAAATTAAAAATGATATGTTACTCATAGATATTCCTCTAAAATTATCCACAAAATTATGAAACATTGAAGCTATCAGCAGCAATGGACAGTCCATTACTACAAAAAATAAAGCAGGATATAGACAGATGGAAGAAGTTAAAACTGTCTTTTACAGGTAAGATCTCAGCAATTAAAATGAACACTCTCCCCAAGATTATATTTTTATTCCAAACTATCCCAGTGAATATTGATAAAAAATACTTCCTAGATTTGGAAAAAAAGGTGCGAGACTTTTTATGGGAAGGGAAGAAGGCAAGGATTGCATATCAAACATTGCAAAGGAAAAGAAGCATGGGTGGCTTCAGATTACCCGATTGGGAAGCATATCAGAAGGCGGCCAAATTAGTATGGATCAAAGATTGGGTTTCACCACAAAACAAGAGAATTTTGACATTAGAAGGCCACGATCTACAGGCAGGCTGGCACGCTTATTTATGGGGCCCAAAGAATAAAAAGAACTCACATTTCCACAACCACAAATTAAGGGAGACCCTGATTCAAACATGGGAAGAAATTAGACAAAGATTTTATACGAAAGTACCGATCTGGCTCTCAATTATGGAGGCTTTGACCTCTAATAAAAGGGATATCTGGAAATTTGGCACGTATAAAGATATATTAGATGAAAATGGTATTCTTAAATCACAAGAAATATTAAGCAATCAAGGTTTCAATTTAGATTGGTGGAGCTACCTGCAGATAAACTCTAGATATCAAAAAGATAGGGATCAATTCGGCATAGAGATGAAGTACAACAATCTGGATAAAATTATGTTGGGGACTGAAAAGAAAATGCTAGCGAGATTCTATAATCTCTTATTAGGCGAGGAAAGAGCAGAAGGAATAGCTAGGAATCAGCTAAGCATTTGGGAAAAAAACATTGGCTATAGACTAAATTTCAATGACTGGGAGGAGGCTTGGAATAGAAATTATAATCTCACCAAATCAGCAATTTACAGGGAGAATCATTATAAAATATTTCATAGATGGTATCTAGCCCCAGCTAGATTAGCAAAAATATTCCCTAGTGCCTCAGCAATATGTTGGAAGTGTGGAAAGGAGGTTGGCACCTTCTTTCATATGTGGTGGTCCTGCCCGGAGACAAAAAAGTTTTGGACAAAAATACGAATTTGGCTACGAGAAATAGTGGAAGAAGATATAAAACTTTCCCCCGAAACCTTTTTATTAGGAATGATGGGAGATGGACTCTCTAAGGACAAGATACAATTAACTATACATGTTATAACAGCGGCCAGACTAACCTTTGCAAAATACTGGAAAGACAAACAAACCCCTCCAGAGATGACAATAATAAATAAAATCCTAGAATGCGCAGAAATGGCAAAATTAACAAGTGTTCTTAAAGACGATGAGAACTCAAAATTTAAGGCAGTATGGGAAAGGTGGTACAAATGGTGGAATAATAGAACGAGACTATAAGGATATACCTATTTCTAATAATGATAGATTTGAAGATACTTGATATGTACATAATGTAAATATGTAACCGCACGACACCACAGATGTTATTGGAGATTTTATGTTTTCTTTTTAAAAAAAATTTTTTTTCTCTTTTTAAAATCAATAAAGTATATTAAAAAAAAAAACAAAAGCTATCAGCAGCTTCCGCATTAGGAAAAAAAAGTTACTTGAACAAAGGTAAGTTTTAATAGCTTCTACTAACTCAGAAAGGCAGGAGGAAAAAGAACCCAGAAACTTAAAAACACATACTTCTATGTGTTACAGTAGATAAATGTATTGTATACAGATGGCTTCCTGCTTGCCTGTTATAAATTAATGAAATCTTTCCATTGTAGTCTTGAGTCTTCTGCTAAGAAGCCAATTCCTAAACAAAGGCTAGGTATCTGGAGAACAGAGTTTTACCTTGCCTAGGCCAAGGCTAATAATATTTTTAATATTTTTAAATTAAATTCAACTCTTCAACTATCTTCAAGATTAACCTCATGTAGTAATCTGAAAAGACTGTAGTCGAAGCATAAGTGATGTAACAATTTAGGATATAGGATATAAGTGTTGTAGAGTTGGACCTTTCTCCTAGTGTGTGGGTGAAGAGTTATAGCTTTTATAATAAACAGCAGCTGAAGCTTAAATGGATAAATGCCTAGAGCCTAAATAAGAAAACAACTGGGAAAACTGACCCTCTGGAATGAATTACCCACCGAGCTCTGGACAGCCCCTGATCTCCATTCCTTCCGCAAAGTTCTTAAGACCTGGCTTTTTACTCAAATCACCTGATCTGGTTGGGTTTTTTAGTTAACTGTGGGATTTTAAATTGGATTTTTAATGCTATTTAGTGATATTGTTTTTATTGTCATTTTGTACTTGTGAGCCGCCCCGAGTCCTTCGGGAGAAAGGCGGCATATACATTTTAATAAAATTAAAAAATAAAAAATAAAACTGGGAAAACTTAAAAGTATCTTAACAATATCAACCCCTTGGGTCATGTGACCCAAGAATTGAAGGAATTGAAGAATAGAGGGGTCTTCTGCAGAGTTTTGATCAGTGGTGGGTTGCCCCCAATTTGGACCGGTTCGCAAGAACCAGTAGTAAAACCGGCGGGAGGCCCCGCCCACTGCCCCGGATGTCATTATCAGTGATCTGCGCACGCGCAGAAGCATTTGCATATGCGCAGATCCCATTGCGAACCGGTAGTAAGGTAAGTAGAACCCACCCCTGGTTTTGATCCACTTCTAAACTGCCTCTCCTAAACAAATACGTTGGGGAATATTTTCCCCCTCTGCAGTACTCTTATCCCGATCCAACAAATTTTTAGATGTAATTATTCTTTTCCCGCTTTCCCCCTATTGTTTTTAGAAGCAGATAAGCTGTGTCTTGAATTCTTTATTCTTAATCTTTTTTCAATATTCAACTGACTGAGAAGACTAAAAAAGGATAATAAGAGCTCTTCCAGACCTGCTTTTTGGCAAGGATATATGAAATCCCACCATGCCCAGTTCAC
Source organism: Pituophis catenifer annectens (assembly GCF_029215685.1). Lineage (NCBI taxonomy): Eukaryota > Metazoa > Chordata > Lepidosauria > Squamata > Colubridae > Pituophis > Pituophis catenifer. The sequence goes on from NW_027256881.1 coordinate 129,422,003, forward strand.
CTTAGTTTTGTCTATAAGTTTTGTCAATTTATAACGGGGAATAGTTTATTTAAAGAACTGCATGCCATTAAAAAAAAAGCCTGTTCTTCTGGTTTCTATTAGTCTGCCCTCCATTCACTGCCTGAAACAAATGAGGAAAGAAAAATTGGAGCAAGGGCTTATTGTCTATCTGGATTTTCAAGTGTCGAGAGTAATTTATCTAATTACTAACCATAAGCATTTTTAAGGCTACTTCAGGGTCCAACACCACAGAAAGTAATACAACTGCCTGTATATCTCCTAACTTACAGGTTGGATAACTAGGGTCAATATGAATCGTTTATTTACACACACATACTTTAGTTATTTTTTATAAATAACTCAAGACAATGAACATCCTTCCTCCAATTTTTCCCACAACAACCACCCTATGAGATGGGTTGGGCTGAGAGACTATAACTGGTCCAAGGTCACCCATCCGGCTTTCATGCCTAAAGTGGGACTACAACTCAATTTCCTGGTTTTTAATGTGGTGCCTTAACCATATATACAATGTAATTAATGTGATGTTTCACTGTCTCTCCTCAACAGTTTCTACTGCTGATGTGTTTTGGGAATTGATAGTTAATATTATAAAGTGAGAAGTTTTCAGTTACTACTGAAAAGTAGTACTTTGGGTACTACTTGGATATTATTTGGGTGGTACTTTAGGTGCTACTTTTGCCACAATTTCTGGCAAAAAAAATCCCCCCTCCCATTAGCACAAAGAAGATACTGACCTAGATTACAGTTCAGTTGTAAAATTTATTCTAGTAACTCTTGGGTACTTCCAAAGCTATATTTTGATTATAAAACTCCAATCATGGTTCTTCTTTTTAGGTATTTAGGAGAGCAGTGTTAGTTTCCAGTATCCCAAAATCAGAGATCTATTAGTATCTTTTCAGACTAATATGCTATAGACGCTTTCTCCTTTTACACGTGTATGCCTATAAAACTATTTCCCAACAAATTTTTTTTTTTTAATTTTATCACATAAATTACCAGGAGAAAAAAAATCAATCAGCCTGGGTGCTCTTCAATCCCATTTATCACAACAAGAGTAAACCAAACATAATTTTACCTCAGCAGGTGGCAGCACAGGGTTTGCTCTGTCTGGTTTACTCATAGCTCAAGCATGGTTGGGCGTGATTAGTATTTGGATGGGAGAGTATCAGGAAAAACAAGGGCTATAGGCTAAACTAGGAAGTCAAAAAACAAAAACAAAAACAAAACCATATCCCCATCCTGAAATAAAGTCACAGCAAGCCGCATGGAAAGACCATATATGTGTCGGAGTCATGTTTATCTCTGTCCTTAAAATATATGTTTATTAGATTCTTATCCCGCCTTTATAATTCAAATAAAGAAGTCGCATCATTAGTATAATCTCAAAGATTATGAAGGAGATATAAAGGGTTTCGTTTTAGCTGGTGTGGATCTATTTTTCCCACACGTTGATTGTAAGCCCAATACATATACAAATACATATTCATTACAGACCAATAAAATTACAGCAGGTTTCTAACAAGGCAATCCATAGATGGGTCTATGCAACACAAGGAAGAAATGAAGGCAGATGCGGACCCTCCCGGACTAACCCCACAACCTTTCTCAAAACCCCAATATAAAAAAACCCTCTCCTTCGCAGATCAGCCTTCGCCAGATACTCACTTCTGCCGGGCGTCCCTAGTTGGAAAAGCTCCTCTTGACTTAAAAGCCACGAGCTCACCCACGCGAGAAAAGGAACACGGTCATATCCCCACCGAAACCCTTCGCCTGGGCAAGACGGAGGCTATTGCGGCAGCAGCTAGTGCTGCTACTGCTGCTCACCTGAAGCAGGTGCATTTGGGAGGGGAATAGCTGACTTCCCGAGTGCCTGATTTTTAGAGGGGGGGGGGAAATGAGCGAAGGAAACCGCACGGGTTGACGGACATTTTGCTAATATCTTGGGCTTCTGGTTTGAAATTCTACGTATACCCTATCCAAAGAGGATCACCAAATGTCTCTGGTCCTGACATTTTAAATTAATATCCAGGCAATGGACGAAGACGGACCTGGCCGTTGCCGTAAAGCGGCGAAAAGAGGCTTTACGTCAGTTCGAGAACGGCTTTGTCCGCTTTTCCTTCGCTCATTGCCTTCGGGGATTTTGAGAGATCATGGCGGCGGGGGAAATGAAGTCCGTTTTATTCGTATGTCTGGGTGAGTGAGTGGCTTTTTTTTTTAGGGAAAGAGAGGTGGAGTGCATCGGTTGGAGAAAAAAAACGGGGGTGGGGAGGACATTAGCTATTGGTCTTTCTCTTTCTTTTGATACAGGGACTAATAAAGAGACGAGAAAGGAAAGATTAGAAATGAAAAGAATTTTCATTTACTTCTTTCCCTCTTTCCCCCGCTGTTCCCAAGAATGATAAATAAGAACCATTATTTTCAATTGCACATATTCTTTACTTCTCATCTCTCATCTTTGCTGCTCCTTCCTTGCATTCTTCCTGAGTTGCTAGATTGCATCTTTTGCCTGCGTCTCCGGCATCGGCATTTACATGTACAGTACAGCAGCAGAAGGGAGGGCTGCTGTTTTACCCTAAAACTCAGTTTACCGGCCCTGCGATTCACGAAGATGGGGAAATAACTGTAAAGGCGGGAGGATAAACTGTTTACTTTGGCGAGCGTGCATTATTTCTGCAGAGGGGAGACTCTACTTGTGACTGCATTGCTTTCCTTTGGATAGCTTCAGAATATCTGATGAAACCAGACACGTTTTAGTCCATTAGCTTCATAATTTTATCCACTTAATATTTTTTAAAATCTCACTCCCCCCTCACTTCCCGTGCCCTTTTGCAGTTAATTTGGGATGCTGTAAATAACAATAAGCAACATGAAATGACTCTGCTTGCATGCTATGTAGACACTTCTCTTCACTTTTGCTATTCCATTATTTTTTATTTATTTATTTTTTTGGAAAAGCTGGATGATGGATTCACTAAGGCAGCTATGACAGGTACTGAAGGACACAAGTCATTAATTGAAACAAGTGACTTGGATTTTTTAAAAAACAGCAAATAGTATTTAATTCATAATATAAACAATTCTCTAAAAGGTTCTATTTCTTGTTTGGGTTTGTACAAATGGGGCTCCTGTCATTCACAATTGAGGCAGTGAAACTTGGGACAGCTGTAAACCAGAACTGTTAAAGAAGATATACCAATCAGTTCTTTAAAGAAAATATTTAAAATGTCTAATATGTACTGCCTAAAAGCATGTTTACTTATGCCTACAGATATGATTACTTTTATAACAAATGAACCACTGGGTTTATAAAACTACTTTTATAACAAATATACAACTGCTACAAAAAGAAACCTTAATATGCAGATAAATTGACACTTTCAACTGATTCTTGGTAATACTAGCAATCATTGGTAGTTGTTAGTTTAAGCATCTTTGCAAATGCCGCTTTGAGCCCATTTTAAGTGTCTTAAAATATAACTTACATACATGGAAAGGTGAAGCAGAGTTGGCAGACATCTGCATTCTGATAATTCTATAATCCACAACTCAGAATAATGAGCATCTGGAGTGGGGGCATTGGAAGCAAGTGATAACATGCATTATGATATCCTCCTTCAAATGTATATACATATTTGAATCAGATGCTGGGACCCAAATATCACAGCATTTACATGGTGATCTTACCATATAGAGTATGTGTCAGTATTTTGACGTGATTGTGGTTTGCTATAGCTACCACTACTTAGAATTACTTTCTGGGACTTCATTACTATAAATTTGTGATTGTTAGAATGCAGTTCCGTCACTCAAAGAATTTACTAGTGACCATTTCAGATGCCATTGTGTTGCTTGAAATATTTACCTGTACTGTGAAGACCTTAATAAAATGTTCTCTATTCAATTTGTCTTGTTGGTACATCATGGTTTTGATGATCTGTTACCCTAAATCTGCAGGAAATTAGATACAGTTATAATCCTATGCATGGTTACACCAAGGTTGATCATGTTAAATTCAATAAAAATTTACTATCAGTCTGTAGAGGTTAAGGCCCAAATTTCTGTTATCTCATTATGGCAGGAGAGTCATGACTCATTTAATTTCTGATAATTGCATTAAAGAACATGCAAGTAAATTTCTATATAGTCACAACTCTGTTTAACTTGTCTTTGAATATTTGCAGAACAGAAAATGAGTTAATGCAATGGTTTGGTTTATATTATGTGTAAACGTATTGAATAAATCCCAGTGGTTTATTCCATATATTAAGTACCATAACATTTAGCAAGCCATGTATGAGCTTGAATAATTTGTCATCAAACCAGCAAATAACCTATATTTTAAAGTGCTGTGTGATCCCAGTAAGTGAATTAAATTTAACCAGCACTTTTTTAGTTGCAGCTATTCTGTACTAAGTACAACTAGATCTACTAACTAATTTTAAAAGTACTGTCCTAGTAATTTTATAAACACACCATGCTTTTGAAACCAGATAGTGTAGGACAGAATACCGTATAGGACACCCGTCACTTAGTACTTTGTTGAAGCACCTTTGGCAGCAATTACGGCCTCAAATCTTTGGGTAAGATGCAACAAGCTTTGCATGCCTGGAATGGGGGATATTCTGCCATTCTTCCTTGCAAATCCTCTCAAGCTCAGTCAGGTTAGATGGCGACCTCCAGAGATGGTCAGTAGGGTTCAAGTCAGGGGTTGGCTAGGCCATTCTAGGACATTCACAGAGTTGTCCCTAAATTACTCCTGTGTTGTCTTGGCTATGTGCTTAGGAATGTTGTCTTGTTGGAAAGTGAACCTTTAGCCAAGTCTGAGGTCCTGAGTGCTGTGGAACAGATTTTCATTGAGGACATCCTTATACTTTGCTCCATTCAGCTTTCTCTCAACCCTGACCAATCTCCCAACCCCTGTTGATGAAAAATACCCCCACAGCATGATGCTGCCACCACCATGCTTCACTATTGGGATTATATTGGGCAGTTGATAAGCGGTGCCTGGTTCCTCCAGACATAATGTTTAGAATTGAGGTCAAACAGTTCAATCTTGGTTTCATCAGACCAGAGAATCTTGTTCCTCACAGTCTTGAGAGTCCTTCAGGTCCTTTTTTAAAAACTCCAGAAAGGCTAGCATGTGTTCTGCACTGAGGAGAGGCTTCTGCCTAGCCACTCTACCACAAAGCCCAGATCAATGGAGGGCTGCAGTGATGGTTGTCCTTCTTGAACTCTGTCCCATCTCCACACAGAATCTCTGGAGCTCAGTCAGAGTAACGATTGGGATTTTAGTCATTTCTCTTACTAAGGCCCTTCCCCCTGATTGCTCAGTTTGACCGTGTGACCAGCTGTTAGAAGAATCCTCGTTGTGCCAAACCTCTTCTATTTGAGAATTATGGAGGCCACTTTTAGGAACCTTCATTGCAGCAGAAATTTTATTGTAGCCTTACTCAAATCTGTGCCTTCCAATAATCCTGTCTCCGAGCTCTGCAGGCAGTTCCTTTGATCTCATAGCTTTTGCTCTGTTACAGTATGTCACTTGTGAGGCCTTCTATAGAGAGATGTGTGCCTTGCCAAATCATGTCTAATCAATTTAATTTACCAAAAGTGGACTCTAATCAAGGTGTAGAAACATATAAGCAACGATTAAGAGAAATGGAAAGCACCAGAGCTAACTTTCAAATGTTGTTACAAAGGGTATGAATATTTATGCCAATGTGATATTTCAGTTTTCTTCTTTTTAATAAAAAGAAAATTTAATAAATTTACAGACATTTCTAAAATTCTGTTTCACTTTGTCATTATGGGATACTGAGTGTAGATTCAATAAGTTTAGAATCAGGCTGCAGCATAACAAAATTGACAAAAGTGAAGGAGGTCTGAATACTTTCTGAATGCACTGTATAAATTAATTAAATATTTCCTACATTAGAAAAGGAAGACATAATTCGAAAGGAACTTGGTGACTTTCTCTAGGCCAGAAGAGATTAGATTTGCTTTTAGCTGAAGCCAAAAGGAGACAACTTTGCCTTTTTCTTTTTCCTCATACCTGCCTACATATCGTGTTTTCCTGAAAATAAGACAGGGTCTTATTTTCTTTTGACACCTCCCCCCCAAATAAGGTCGTGACCTTATTATCGGGGAGTCTTATTATTTTGGGGGTGCAGGAGACAGAGAGCGTGGGACTGGATGTCCCGTTGCTACCGTTGCCCCCCCTCCCTGTTTTTCACACCGGCTGAGCGGCCCAACACGTCCTACCTCACCCCAATGGCAACAACTGCTCCCCTTGCCGTCTCTTCTCCCTCCCTCGCCGGGCATGACAGGGCTCCTGCCCCTTGCTTAGCCACCCGCCACCTTTAGGGATGCAATTTGGGAGTGGCAGGTGGGGCAGGCGAGAAGCAGGACACAGGTCTTACCTTTCAAGCTCCGTCACTTTCCTCACCATTGTGTCCAAGGAAACACGTAAAAGAAAACCTTATCGCAACTTCGAGAAGTTTGATTGAACTCGCGAGAAGGCTTTCTTTTACAGCATGTTTCCCTGGACACAACAGCTTATTATCTGGACATGTTTTATTTTCGGGGAAACACGGTATGTCTCATGACTACATATTTTTTTCCATATATGTAAAATTGTATTTTAGAATGATTGGACTGAATCTTTATTTCTACAGGGAATATTTGCCGGTCTCCCATAGCTGAAGCTGTTTTTAGAAAACTTGTAACTGAAGAAAACCTTGAGAACAAGGTAAACTTGATTTTTATTACCAGTACTCAAGCCATTTTTCTGCTAGCATTATTTAAATAAATTGCTTTGTTTTTCTATAGTGGAGGATAGACAGTGCAGCAACCTCTACATATGAAATAGGAAATTCCCCAGATTATCGAGGCCAGAATTGCATGAGAAACCATGGCATAATTATGAATCATATTGCCAGGCAGGTACTGTACCCATATTTTTTTAAAATGTCTGTCTGCCTATGTTCTTATTGTTTGCAGTGGTTAATAGACAGTGGTGCTGTTTCTGACTGGAATGTGGGACGCTATCCAGATCCAAGAGCTTTAAACTGTCTGAGAAATCATGAAATTGAAACTGCTCATAAAGCACGACAGGTAGAAAGAAATGTCTCTCTCTGTGTGTATGTGTACTTGGGTGCATGTGTTTTCAGAAAAAACGGGCATACCTGCATGGCACAACTGTTTTGTGTTCTGTGCAAGGGTGGATAAAGCATTATATATTGAATAATCAGTGCAACATCTTCGTAAAAATGAAGCTATAGATACTGATAACACTGTAACCTGATTCACTTCTGAACGTGGGGTTTTGCTACAGATCCTTATTGGGAATGTCATTGGCTATTGGCCATTTCCTCAGCTTGGACATTTGGACATATCTTTGCTGGGTTTACACATGCTGAATAAGATGGCATCCAGGACAGTTTAAAAGTTAATGATTTTTAAAAATGGAATTTTAAAAATTTAAATGGGATTTTTTAATTAATCTCAGATTTTAAATTGAATAAAATATGTAATTGTGAAAATTGAATTATATTTTATTTTATACAAAGTACTTTATACAGATAGTTCTCAATTTAGGATGGTGCTATAGGAAAGAACTGCCACATGAACAAAATTTGGGCACAGGACCTTGCCTACAGTTACGATCATAGGAGTTCTGCAACTCCCCCATGATCTCCCCTGCATCTCAGCTGCCTACCTAGTCAACTATTGAGTGCAAACTTACTACGGCCAGGGAGGCCTTGGTTGGCTATGGGATCCACCAGCATGTGCAAAGCATCACAATTAACTTCATTGTTTTTCTTCAGTTGCTGATAAGCATGGCCAGCCTATGTCAGGCATAGCCTTCCTACCAAAGCTGCCTCATGCCATTCTCCAAGCAGCATTAATTAATACAGGCAAGGAGGCTGTTCTCATGGGGCCAGCCCACTCCATGATTGCATGGCCCTCTGTGCTCCCCCCAAAGGCCACAAAGTCAAGTTTTGACCCCTTTGCAGAAGGCCAGGAGCATGGGGGTTGGCCTCTGTGGGCAAGGTGTTCCATAATGCGGGGGCATTGGCAGAGAAGTTCTTCCTAGATCCCACCAGCTAAATTCTTTGACTTACAGGGGCTGCAGCATATCTTCCCTGCCTGATCGAGTGGGATGGGCTAATATAATGGGGCAAAACTGGTTCTATAGCAAATATAGTGTCATCACACAGATGGCTTTATTTGCATATTGGAAATCTATTAGACATCAAGTCCATTATATCAAAGTCCACTGAATTGAGATGCCACTGTACTTACCATTAAAGAAGGTTTTCAGTTAAATTCTTTTCATAAAGAATAGGAACTGTATGCAATTATTTGTTGTGGGTGTTTGGAGAACAAAAGAACAATCGTTACCAGTTTTTATATATTGTACTAGAATCTTTGGTTCTTTCTGGCTGGCATTCTTGAGCAAACAACAAAACATTGCTTCTGGTTAAAATAGCAATTAATTGCATTTTTAACTATTCATAAATAATCTTATTTTTTCTTCTTTAGTTAAAAATTGAATATATCTTCTGAATTTTAGGTTACAAAAGATGATTTCCTGTCATTTGATTATATTCTTTGCATGGATGAAAGCAACTTAAAGTAAGTGGTAAAAGCTGTGAATTTTGCTAATAAATGTTTGCATATCCAACGTACTCCCTTCACATCACTTAAAGGAAAACCTTGTGAAATTCAGTGTTCTTCCTTCTAAATAGATGTGTGTAAGATTATTTAAAATGTACAAACATATTAGAATGGAACATGAAGGTGAGAAAAACGGGGGTCTTTCTTTACATCCAAAGCACTGACATACAGATCTCAGCAACCACTTTTTTCTGCTGTGTCTCTAATGTTATCTTCATCTTGTGGGATAGCTTCAAGTAGTCCTCAGGATTCCAGTTTTAAGTAGTAGCATTTTCCCCACGAAGCAAGTTGTATACCAGGACAGTTTACAGTGGGTTCAGTTTCACTGGCCATTTTGCTGGAGTCACCGTGATGTGAAACCTAGCATCTATGAGGCACTTTAGCTGGCAGTAGCACGCTCTGTCATCCGCCCCCCCCCCCAAATATTTGAGCAATGTCAGATGTTTTAATTTGAACAGCAGGAAAGTCCAGTGTATTCACACAGATTCTCCCCTTTACCTACTACCCTGTTTCCCTGAAAATAAGACATCCCCTGATAATAAGCCTGATTGGGCTTTTGAGCGCATGCGCTAAAATAAGCCCCCCTGAAAATATTTAAACATGCATAGCCAGTACCCGCCATTTCCTCTGGTTAGGGTTAGGGAGACAGATCTGGAAATCAGGTAAAACTGCAAGAGAAGCCCCATGTGCCCCAAAATAATAAGACCTCCCCGAAAATAAGGCCAAGTGCTTATTTCGGGGTTCAACAAAAATATAAGACAGGGTCTTATTTTCGGGAAAACACGGTACTTCTCCAGACAGAGAGGCCTTGATTAGTTCAAACTAAGTTGACCACTACTAATTCCCTCTCTACCACTTCATACGGCACTTCCCTTCTGCCTTGCCTGTCAGCAATAACTGGTTTGGCACTCTCTGAGCTTTAAATCCGCATCCAGTAGAAGCTTCTGTGAACGGACTTGTGCAATGCACGTGCACAAAGCCAGAGTGAATTTTAACAGATCGCTAAATCCACCAGCCTAGCCATCTGTTAGAACTCATCCTCGGTCCCATCCCACATGAATGAGTGATAAATGTTTTCCTCATAGCTGGTGATGCTTGATGGATCAGGAAGGAAACAAAGCTGGGGGGAATTACTTTGTCCCTTTCCTTAACATGTGCTCAGGGCAAAATAAGGTCCTAGCCATTTGGCAGAGTTACGCCTGTGGTAGAATATTAGGCAAATATTATGCTGGTTAAAGGACTGGTGGATAGTACTTTAACTTGGCTGTGAGAAAAAGTTATAATACTGCTCCATTGCTTCATCTCCAGAACTTTGATTGCAATTCCATATTTGACAGTCAAACTGACATCCCTTAATTGCAATTTCCCTGTACAATTCAAACATTTTCCCTTGCTTTAGGATTCTCTCTTTTACATCAAGCCAAGGACTGGATCATGAATTAATTAGGGCTTGCCTACTTTAAATGAGCCATTATGACAATTATCCTTTTTGGATAGTTGCAAGAGGTTAGCCATTTCCTACTGGCAGGTATCCGGAGGAAGATGCAGCAACATTTTTACATGTGATTTTTCATCCCATTTTATTGGCTGAGAGTAAACTAAGATATTTGTTGCTTTCCCCCCAGTTTTTCTTCCAAAATGAATTATGAACATTTCAATTTCTACTTGGCAATATGCTTAAAAGCCATAGAAAATTCCTCACTGTAGATCTCATTGTGAATAGATGCCTTTGTTATTAGAGGAGTCTATTACACCATTCCAAGAGCAGGTGTTTCTTTTATATGCAGCAATACTGATAAAAAATATATGCTTTACTTAATAATAATGGAAAGTTAACTAATCTTTTTTAGTGACTTGAAAAGAAAATGCAATCAAATTAAAAATTGCAAAGCTAAAATTGAACTTCTTGGTAGTTACGATCCAGAGAATCAGCTTATTATTGAAGATCCATATTATGTAAGTATTTTATCATTTAATCTATTTAATTATTGTTATTTGTAAGAAAAAAATTGTTTGTAATTTGGGATTCTGTATTTTCTCTCTTTTTTATTTTCCATCTCCAGGGAAATGATGAAGATTTTGAAACTGTTTATCAACAATGTCACAGATGCTGTAAAGAATTTTTGAAAAACCCTCATTGATGTGGTTATGTTTCTGAACGTAAATAATTCTATGACATTAGTGCAAAATCTCAATTGACATTAAACTATCATAGTGTGCCTCTAAAATAGATACATTTGTGCATTCTTAATTTTAATTTTTGTAGGATACCGAATGGGTATACATTATTTGAGAAGATGTTTTTTCAAAATTAAATTGATTTTATCAAATATATGATGAATGAATATTGTGCTGCTCATCTATATAAGAAAAAAAACCTGTTGGTACTAAACTAAGTGAATAAATATGTGTAATTCCATATACAGATAGTCCTTGACTTGTGACCACAATTGAGCCTGGAAATTAAGTTAATTAAGTTCTTAAGTTGTGGTCATTAAGTGGATCACCACATGACCTGACTCAACTTTAGAACTATCATGGCTTTCCCCAGCATGGTTGTTAAGCGACCATACAGGTTGTTAAGCAGAGTACGGGATGCCTCAGGAGGTCGGGAGGTCTCTGGGGGGTGCTCGACACAGTCCATGTGCAAATTGTAGGGGTACTGTGGCGTGCCACAGATGCAGGGAGGCCAGGGAAAGGAGCTGTAGTTGATGACCCTGCAGTGCAGCGAAACAATGTGACACTCAGAAAGAAGCTTTCACAGTGAGGCATAAAGCAGCCCTCCCATCATGAACCCTGAATGCCTGGGAAGCTACAAACCAGCTGCTCTCACTGCCCTGCCCTGCCTGCCCCATGCCAACTGACTTTCATCAGCTTTATCAAAAAGACGAAAAATGCTAAAGGCAGCAGCTCAGCTGCAGTGTCTTAAAATACCTCTTTTCCCATGCTCCTGGGCAGGACTGGAACACTGGAGCTTGCTTCGTGTTGGGAAAAAAAATCTTGCCTCACTTTGCCCTGGCTCTGTGAAGAGATCACAATTTCCCGAGGCTGCGCAAAATACCCTCGATTCTAAAAGCTAAAGTTTCAGCTGGCTTTAGCATTTTTCCGTGCAAAGAGTCAGACTGGGCATCAAGCCTCATAAGCTTGATAGTTTTAAGAAGTTTCAGGTTGACTTTCCTGGGTTAAAACCATCGAGCACACATTCCTAGAGGAGATCAACACCCTTGGAGTGTCCGGGGCATTTGGAACTTCTGATGAGGCAGCTGCTTTGTGCCGCACTGTGGAGTCTTCCAGAGTGTTCGGCCCTGGGGAGGGCTGATTGCTTTGTCCTGCACTGTTCAACTTCTCTGGCATTTAAGATCATAGATGCGGGCAGGAGAGAGAGGCAAGTGGAAGGAACTTGAATTTTGATCATGTGACTGCAGGGAGGCTGCAGTGGCTCTAACTTCAAGCACGGGTCATATGTCCCTTCATTCAGCGTGGTTGTAAGTCGAAGACTGCCTACATATAGATATATAACAGTTCATTTAGGGACCATTTGAAGTTATAACAGCACTGAAAAAAGTGACTTTTGACCTTTTTCATATGTATGACCTTGCAGCATCCCTATGGTCACATGATTGGAAATTGCAGTGATTCATTTAACAACTTTGGCAAGTAAGGTTGTTAAATGGGGCAAAACTCACTTTTGGGCTCAATTGTGGTCATAAGTCGAGGACTATCTATATTATAGATACATAAACATTCTTGGATGTGTAAATGTGGCACAGAGGTCTGTTTCCTGTTGCTATTATTAACTATAATGTTCTAAACATTTTTCTTTTCACATCGAAACTTTATAACTACTTACCTGTACATTTTTATTTGTCAATTGCTAGATATCTGAAAACTATATTTTGATATCCTTTCATCACTATATACAAAATATAGATGTGGAGGTGAGCCAGAAGAAAAATAATAATATAGGAAAGATTTTATGATATTCAGCCATATAGAATGCTGTGATGCAAATATTTGCAGTTCTGCATTAGCACTGACAAAATAATTCCCTGTTGGTATACTCTTTTTTTAAAAAAATACAAATTGAAGTAAATAACTGCTTATTTATTTTTAAACTTAAAATAGCTTTAAAGGCTATTGACATGATGTTTGAAAAAAGTACTATAGCATTCTGAAGTAAGATAATAATAGATTATGTGTTTCAAGTTCTGATCAGTTCCTTTATAGCTCCAGCACTAATAGAAATAAGAGTAGACTATGTAAGGGTAAACTTCCTTCATTTCCATAATATGAAAAAACTAAAAAAATTATGTTAGGAAATCATTACATTCTTGTTTGTTACACAAATGTAACCTTATGGATCCTGGTATATATTTGTGGAAGGCATAAAATGATTGAGGGAAGGATTTAAAAGCCTAGAGAGTTTGTAGTTTTCCAGTGGAAATAAAACCACTACCCTCCCCTCACATTTCATGCCTCTTTTTACTGATCTTCCTTATGACATCATTGGTTTCTTTCTTTTCTTCACTTGCTCCCTCCTACTTTTGAAACAACATTGTTTATGGATGCTTCAAGATTAAGCCAAAGAGAAGTTGTTAGACAGAAGCAGGCAGCGAAGTCCATAGTAAGCTGGCAAAGATCTGCTTACTAAAAAAGCACATACTGAAGGATGTTGACATAAACCAGTGATTCTATGTAAATATTGTATGAGTCATTTCTACTGATTATTGTCAGTACATGCAGTGTAATATTGTGTGGTTAATTAATTGTTTAAAAGATAACAAAGGATTGTATGCAATTGTTTGCCAAAACTTTCATCTTCTACTCAGAGCATATGAATTTTGCAATTATTCAGTGTTGCCATAATCCCTTTTTAGCCAAGAATCCTTATAAACACTGCGTGGAGAAGTACAAGCCAGCACTATTTTCCCCCTTCTCTTTTAGAGTTAGTTTTTGTGTGTTTTCAAGTCTTCCCAAAAGAGGAATCTTCATAGGCCTGTAGTGGAATTCGCTGCTGTTCGTGTTACCTTCTGGATTTGTCATTTTTAAGCCATAATTCCTATTAATAAGACACTTTGCTTAAGTTCTATTAAAAAATACTCTAGGGACCTGTTTTGCTTTCATGAATGTCAGGTTTTATTTCAAGCAAATTTACAGACATCATAATTAACTTCCAGGTTTGTGATTAGTATGTGCAAGATCAAATAAAATAGTGAAAAAGCTATTTTACTTCTTGTAAAATTTTCATTTTATGACCTAGCTATGGTAGTAACTTTATAATTGTATTTTCAATTATATATCATCTCTATGCAAAGAGATGATATATGAAACCTGGTCCTGATCATTTACAATGTTTTTCTTTCTATGGTAACTGTTGATTTACCACTTAAAAATAAGACTATATTTTTATATCACATATTAAGGATATTAAAAATGAGTGTTTTGTATATTATCCTTAACTGGACTTTTTAATAGCAAAATATATTGTTAGCGAGGAACAATATATTTGAACAAGGTTTATCTTATTCTACATAAGTTAATTGAACACAAAGGGATTTTTCAGAAAATTTGACATTTGTGTTTCATAGCCAGCAAACTTTGGTAATTTAAAAAAAAAATTAGAATGATTTGATCATAACAGTTTTTATTACAGTTAATTATTGGGGCAGATTTTGATTGTATTAATGATTATTACAAGCAAATTCCTCACTTTTGATATATTTAATCAAACATGAGACCCTATTCAAATATCCTTAAATACTAATGTTTCTCTGAATAGACTTTGAAAGTTACATTTTCCCCAGGTCTTTGGTATTTTTTAAACTGTCTCAATTTGTGGGTAATTGATGCCAGAACTGAGTGTTTATACACAGAGAAAACACTGTTACCAATTGATTAAAGTTGAAAAAATGAAGGCTATTTTAAAAAAGCTTTAATCAATTATAATTTTACCTGAATCTTCTGTGTGCTTTTAAGGGCAGAAGATCTAAATAATTAGGAAAGCTGATAAAATGTTTATAGCTAATTAAAAATAAACTGATTCCCATTGTGAAAAATATATAGAAACTATGTTTGTAGTCTGATGTAGTCTTCTCCAAAATAAGATTGTTAAATTCTTTTTTTTAATCATGTAGTTTTCAAGGATGCTGTGGGAATAACATATCTTGAGTTCAGTAAAGCATTTGACCAAGAACCATTATGGATGGTAATACCTATTAATTGACTCCACAGTGGATCCATGGTGGGTTTAAATGAATTCTTATATAGTGATATCTCATCAAATTGGGGAGAGATCTTGTTATTACATTTTTATTAGAATCTTGAGCACATACAAATAAAATTCTGACTCCCATTCCAAAATAAATAACACCACTTTTCAAGCTACACAGAACCTTGGAATTGGAAGACGGTGTTTTGGCCACCAAAACACCGTCTTCCAATTCCAAGATTCTGTGTAGCTTGAAAGCGGAGTTACTTATTTTGGAATGGAAGTAGGTGAAGCAAATTTAGAGTTAACTGGTCTTATTAACTGGTAGGATGAGAAGGACAAAAGCATGATTGAGTAGGCAATAGTGTTTCACTCTGGAAAAGCTATTTGGCAAGTTTAGTGTTTGAAACATGGCCTCAGTTACACCTGTGGTAATTGACTGCCATCACTTTGCAGTGTCGAGTTACATTAAAATTAATTCTTATTAGAACTATTTAAATGCATAGTCCTTATTGTCAACCCTCAAGTATTGAGAAGTATTGCTTCTCAATACTTGAGGGTCTAGTATTGCATAGAATGGTAGTATTGAGATCAGTTAGATTTATTCAGATTTATTCATTTGTAAGCTTCGAAATCCATCCAGAATATACACTGGGTAAGTATTATGGGAATAGTAGTCCAACATATGTGGAAGGCCTCAGGTTGCATACCTCTGCTTCACAAGTATTATTTCTTCCAAACTTGAATATGAAAGGAATAAACACAAAGAACCAGATTATATACAAAACATTTTATTACATATATTTGTGAATTTACAATATGTACATATTGCACATTTAGCTGGAATGTATATTTCTATTGTACAGGAAAGAAGTGACTTTAGAGTGGATACAGAATCCAACCTAAAACAGGTTTATCTCTTGCCTATGGCATGCAGTCTAGTAGACCACCACTGTAACAGCTTTATGAAAAGTTTGTAACATAACATTTTCAGTTGCATAAGCAAGAAAGATATCAAAGCTTCCTCCACAGGCAGGTTTCCTTGATTGTGCTGTAATGTCTCAACGGGAAACATGTCTATACTTGAAAAGATGGTACTTGCTACTTTTTTGGCAGTACAACACAACTGTTGTAGAGCAACTTTAAAGCATAAAACATGAACAAGTAATTAACCTTTTGGTAGTTTTTCACTAAAAAGAATGCATCTGTAAACAGTGATGATGGGATACAAAACACATTTTTAAAGTTTTATGAGACGTAGTCCATCAATTTCCAAAAATAAATCTCTGGTTCATAATGCCATATATTACAAAAATGCTAAGTTCAATTTCCCTGTCAGTTTCCAAGGCACTTCTCTTGGTTCTTCTATATATTTTTCCTTTGATAATAATAGCATCTGAAATAAAACAAAAACACAAAAGATTAAACTATACTTTTCCTGATTTTTCACATTAATTTTCAATAAATCCTGTTAAATAATAATTCAGATTGTTTCCAGTTCCTATTGGAATGTGGGAATTGAGACAAATGAGAGAAACGTAGCATAATATAAAAATCTAAACTTGATAATCCATGTTACAAAGTACAGTAGAATATTCCCAGGTTCCATTCGCCAATTTGCACCTCTTTGCTGTACAGTTTCTTTTTTCCAAACTTAATAACATTCTTTTGCACAAGGGTGATCCTGATTGGTATTCTGAAGCACAACATAAACAACTTGAACATTGGAAATAGAAGGGATGGTATTAAATTTCCTCTATATCAAATAATTAATTTAAAGAGAAAATAATCCAGTGATTCCCTTGGGGGCATCCATAGTCCCTGGTATTGCTGTACAGTATTGCTGTATTGCTTTACTGTATTGCTAAGCAGGTATAGTAATTCAAATACAAATTGTGGTTGAATAAGCAAATAGATTTTAATGCTGTTTCATTCTATGTGTAACAAAAGCAACAATATTTACATGCTGCATTATATCATGAATGGTGTAGATGTGTAACTGGTTTCTACACATATCTAATATTAAAAATGTTTATTATATCAACAAAAAGGTATCTAGTATAAATAGAAAGAAATAGCAGTTGATTTAATTCCTGAAAAATTAGCTATGCCCAATACCGTATCTACTAACTGCACACTACTATGAATAATTCACAGTTGTTGCCTGAGAGTCTATACTGTATTGCTTTCCAGTAGGTATGTTTTTATTAACAGTAAATATTTTACTAAATGAAAGAGTTTGCATCGCTTTTTGAAACAAGCATATTTCAGTCCAAAAGATATTCTACTCATGAATTAGTCATTGTTATCCACACAGTGGCAGCATACAATTCTTCCTCTCAATAATCTTACCTTATCCTTCTGTGCACATTGGACTTACTGCCAACCGAGTAAGAAGCCTGGCACATCTTTTATAATCTGTGATGGGGGAAAAAAGATAAATAGTGTAAAAAGTTCTGGGGAGGGTTGGTTTATTGTATTTTTAAAATGCAGTTTGTATGAGGGAATATAAATAATTCATCTTGAAGCACTGTATTGTAGATTTGAATTTGTGTGCTTAAGGAGCTAATTTTAAACATGCTTCTTAGATTTTTAAGCATGGTATATAAGTTTGCCATCCTATGAAGACTGATTTGGCATAGGGCACTGTTGAATGGATGGATATTTCACGAGACTAAGATGATGGATATTTACTGATATCCATGAAAACACTTTCCACTTGCATGAGAAAAATCGGTTTGTATGTTTCTGCAGTGAACTATTTATATAACTAGCCATACCTATGAAGAAAGCAAATAAAATTTGATGTTAATTATGGGGCAAGTTAATCAGCATCCCGCTATCAATCTAATATGGAATACGATAGCTGCTAACAGGGTAGTAGCAAGAAAGAGGAAAGGAGGACTCAGATGCTGAAAACTTGTAGAAAAGGAAAAACAGTAAAGATGGTCTAGCATAGCAGCTCTCAATCTTTGGCAACTTAAAACATATTACTTGGTCCATCAAAAACTCAAGTCCCATAATAAAACCTACTATTTCAAAGGTAAGTTTATTTATGTTTAGACTTTCTGTTGCCATAAATATAGGAAGTTTTAAACATTTCAGTGAATTGCCCTGTATCCCATTAAACAACATATTTATTTATTTAGCATATTTAGGAACTGCTCATGTCCCTCACAGAGTGATTATTAAATCTTAAATTATGCAACATTGCTTGCACAATGTCAACCTTTAAATGAAGTATATTTTGATGTTCATTAGTTAAATAGTTCCGGAGCACATTAGTGAAAACACTGGGAGCTAAAACAAGTAATAGAAGCAGTAGCAAAGCAATGTAAATTCATTTTCATCTCATGAACTAATAGCATGTTTTTGTTAATGACCAGTTTATATTATATGCTTGTACCCATGCAGATTTATGCAGAAATGTGGATGCAATAATAAGAAAAAGAAAGGCTGCCACTTAGTTCTGTAATTGAGTTCCTCACATATCATTTAAGTTCACTCTAGCAATCAGGGTTGGTTTTAAATCCTGTGAAAAGTAATCCTTAGTGGAAAAATGTTGCTATAGGGTAACATACGTTGCCCAGAATCTATGGTAGTTTTTCTAGAATGTTATAATGTAATTAATTCTCAATTGCCAAGCTTATTTTAAAATACCCACTTTTGTTCAGTTAAAATTGTTGGAATAAGTATATTCAACAAATATACTTCATTGAATTGCTGATTCTTTATTTGGGAGGCCTTTGACTAGATTTGACTAAATAATAAATTTGATATGGTTCCTTGGTTTTGGCTTAGACTAGTTGAAAGAACAAATGTTGGTGTTTTCAGCTACTCTAATAACAGGTATTAACAGATTTAACACAATGTGTGAGAGATTTTGTGGTCAATTTGTGAATAGAGGGATAAATTCATAAGGAAAAGTTAATCTACTTGCAGAAATATTACCTCCTGCTTACATCTTAGAAGAAAAAATGTGTTTATGCATTTATGCAAGTTCAGAACCTATGTACTAAATGACTTAAGTTCTAATGAGGTTTTTGCTAGCATCTCTGTATTTCAAGGAAAAGAATATGGACATCTTGATTTTCCTTGATACAGTTGGCACAAATTTAATAATGTAGAATTTGGATTGGAATTGTTTCCCGGTAGTACTTCATTTATTTTACTGTCTTCAGAATTCAGAATATTTCAGCATAGTAGGTTTTTTTTCATTGTCTTAGGAAATTATACTTTGAATAATTGCTTTTCTAGGAACAGTAGTACCAGGATTTTTCAGTGGTGTATTTGTGCTTTAAGCACAAAGCAAGTTTAATTTATAAATTTCTATTATCTGATGTGATAAGAAATTCGGTTTCTGTACTGAAATCCTAAAACAAAAAGAGTTGGCATATAATGGAAGAGCAGATTGGCTGCCTGCACAAATATGTTTTAAATGATTGTTTATGAAATTAGAAATTAGAACCATTAGATTGCCCTGAGGAATCGCAAGAAGGCACTCCTCTATTTCATGGCTTTAACTCTACAAACTCTCTACAAACTATCATGTTAATTATACAGGGTGATTCTTTAAAAAGCTATATTTATTAGTAATTCTGGTCTTGGATGATAGAACTTACATGCAGGTATGGTACAATCTCTTGTATGGTGATAAAGTCTATGAAAGTGTTTAGTGCATTTTGGGCCAAAGTAAAGGTGACCTGGAAAAGAAGAAAATCAGCAGATTAATTTAATTAGTGCCATAAGAAAAAGGATTATAAGTAAGGCAATAATTCAGATGTGAAATTTGGCTTACCTGTTAAATGGTTTAAAAATTTGTCTTTCATTCTTAGGTCTCTAGGAAATATTTCTGTTAAAGAGAATAAAGATACTTCTTTAGAACAGTCAGTATTTATATTCTGGTTCTGTAATTCCCTGGAATGTACAATTCAAGGCAAAAGTAAAAAAATTGTCTGAAAGGGCAATGATGTTTTAGAATAGGGCTGTCAAACTTGTGACCCGTGGCCTGGATGCTTCATGCACTGGCCATGCCCACTCCCAGTTTAGCGAAGGGGAAAAAAGTTGTGATACGTCACATGACGCCGCCGTGATGCTATGAGTTTGACACCCCTGTTTTAGAAGCAAAGTATAATCTTTCTTGTTTTGCATTTATAGTGTTGGAACAAACGTCTTATATAATTAAGATATTCCCATTTAATAAGAGCAGCAAGTTTTTGAGTAAAAATGACTAGTATTTGGCTTCACAGCTATGATCTTGCTAAAAGTTCTTGGAAATCAGCAAATTGTAATTATTTTGCTTTATTTCTGTGCTTCCTAAGAGACAATATTAGTGACTTAAATTGTTACAATTAAATAATAAATAGGACTGTCTCAGAGGGATTGGAATAGGGAGATTCTGTCATGCAATGGTTTTCTTTCCTAAATGGTGTTTCTGGCACCAATGATACTGTCTCAGATTCTGAACAAATATTCCGCCACTCTGAGATGATCCACAATTTGAACATTGATACAGTAGCTCTGCTTAGGGGCAAGGATGTCAAACTTGAGACGACACGTCATGTGAAAATCACAACTTTTTTCCCCTTTGCTAAAATGGGTGTGGGGGTGGCCAGCATGTGACACATCCAGCCTGCGGGCCACAAGTTTGACACCTCTGGTTTAGAGGGACAAGTGGTTACTATAGCAAAAAAGGCTTTTGCCCAGTTTCATCTTGGGCAACAATTGTGACCTTTCCTGGATCAGTACCCCCTGTTCATTGATAATAGTTATCTAGCCACTTCCCATTTGGACTCTTGTAATATGTTTTATGTGGGATTGCCTTGAAGAGCATCAAGAAGCTATAATTGCAATGGCCTGAGCAGTCATGGATGTATTTTATATGTATATAAAATGCTGTGGCTTGGGCAATCTGTTCTGGTGATCTCTCTGCTTTGGGATTACAAACTAAAGGGATTCCTCTGGTCCCTTCAAATTCTAGCTTCTCTGTGCATCTCTATTCTTTTGGCTTGATGCTGATTTGCTGGCAAAGGTGTCATGGGCCTTCTAGTTGTTTTAGCTAAAGCTGCTCTGACATGAGAGGGAGAAAGGACTGTCAGCTTAAGTCTCAGTAGCTGTGGATAATATCCTTAAAATCCAAGATCATTCATCTTAAATTATGCAACATTGCTTGCACAATGTCACCTTTTAAACGAAGTATATTGACACTAATTAGTTAAGTAGTTCCAGAGCACATCAGTAAAAAAACTAAAAGCTAAAGCGAGTAATAGAAGCAATAGTAAAACTTGTAAATTCATTTTCGTGTTGGAACTAAGTATAGCATATTTTTCTTAAGGAGCAGTTTTATATCATATGCTTCCATCCATGCAGATTTATGCAGAAATGTGGATGCAAAATAAGGAGTGAAAAAAAGAAATGTGTCTTACTAAATACTGTATTTAGGCTGCCATTTCCTTCTGTAATTCAGTTCCTCAACATCCTTATCCAGGATGGGGCAATATTGACACACATTGTCAGAGAAATTGACAGAATATTATATTTTGAAAGAAATGAAACCATGTTGTTGAACAAAATATGGAGGTGAGTGGGAAATACATAAAACTATTTAGTTACTGTTTGCTTTCTCATAGCTTATTCAATGGATGGGAATATAACTAGCTTATTTAAATCTTCTTTAGCTTCTCATGGCCATCTCTTTGATTTAGTGTTATATTTAATATTGTTATTTATAATTTTGTCATGATGACAATTGCATATTATCATTAATATTACCATAAATTAATACATAAATGACATTTTCCTTTGTGACTTTTACATTCAACTATAACTGGCCCACTAGGGAGTTTAGCTATTTCTCAAAATTTAGCTTTTATTTATTTCTAAGTATAGTCCAACTCAGTTGAATTGATCCTATCATATTTTGATTTAATTCTAGCAAGCGCAGCACTAAATGCTTAGGTACTTCTCTCAAAAGTTGACAAGATGAAGGCAATTCTGAAAGGTAGTTCTGGCTAAGTTTCTTCAGAAAAATATTTCAGAAGTGGGCAAGTTTTCATTAGAACAGATAGTCTGCATCTGTGTAGTCCAGATTGTGGGGGCAATAAGTTGACTTTGTATAAAAAAGAACACCGCTTGGGGGCCCCATAAGCAAGTATATACAAAAGTATGAAGGCTATTGCTTAACGCATTGTAAGTCGCCCTGAGTCTCCGGAGAAGGGCGGCATATAAATCGAACCAATAAATAAATAAATAATTTCTGCAAAATGACATACTGAATTTCAATCTGTTGCTTAAGCAGATTTTGCAGTTGTTTTAAAGTTGTATATTTAAAAACAGTAAAATATATGATAGATGCATCTTTGAATGCATCTTTCTCATTTTATGAATAATATTATTGAAGTGGTTTGCCATTGCCTTCTTTTGAGATATTTTTTTTCAGCTTCTCTTTAGCCAATAGTTCTAACCTTAGCCAATAGTGCTAAGGTTTCTAGCTACAGTTGAGTTTAGCCAAGGTGAGCCAAATGTTCACCAAATGAGGAACATATGATTTCCGTAAGCATTTTCAAATACACATAACCAATGTTAATTCTAGGATAAACAAACATCTATTAAAAATGTATGTTTCATCCATACATTTTTCTTTTTCCTATAATGATTAAAACTGTAGCACTAAGCAACCTTAATTAATTGATCCCTGATAGAACTTCTTCCAAAGAAATACAGCATGTATTTCACTAGGATAAAAATCACATTAAACAATATCTAATATGATAGGTACAACTGATTTTCCCATAGCAAGATTGTACTTTTTGCTACATTGAAACTTCCCTTTCCTCAACAAATTACTAATACAAAATTAACTATTCTAAGAAAAATCCTTAAATTTGACATTCTGAATTTTTTTCAAAGAAATGTGTCTGCAGTATTTTGGAGAAAACTATTTTATAGTATTTTGCATATGTGAGGAAGCAAAAAGCTAAATCTATGTATCTAGTTTCTGGGGAGTCAAATATTTTTAAAGTATGTTCCATATTCACTGCTTTCTTTAGACTTAAGACAAGACAATATTTTAACATGAAATTTAGTTCATCAGTTCTGTTGAAACTTTAAGAAGAAACACATTTGTTTCACAGATACTAAACCACCAGCATGAAGGTAAAATAATTTATAAACCCGCAGGTTTTAAACAAATGCAATCACTTTCAAATCTCATTGGTTTCAATGTGAGAGGTGGAAAAAGAATTATAATTGCTTACAATTGTACTTTCTATCAACAGCCTTTTGTAAAAGCACATTAGTCTAATATATGTCATATCCTTCCTTGTGTGGAGGATCAGGTGAGTAGAGAAGACATTGATCTGATTTGTATATTGCACTGAACCATTTGAAATAGACTATAGCAGTAGCACTTAGACTTATATGTAAAGCGGTATATAAGTCTAAGTGCTATTGATATTGCTATATACCGCCTCACAGCGCTTTACAGTCCTTTCTAAGCAGTTTACAGAGTCAGCATATTGCCCCCAACAATCTGAGACCTCATTTTACTGACCTCAGAAGGATGGAAGGCTGAGTCAAACTTGAGCTTTGTAACACTCGAACTGTCAAACTGCAGTCAGCCAGCAGTCAGCAGAAGTAGCCTGCAATACTGCATTCTAACCACTGCGCCACCATGGCTCAATTATAATTAGTTTGGCTCACACAACTTGCTAAGACAAAATGAAGCAATTACATGTTGGCTTAGTGCAATAAGTTATTGTACATATATTAAAAGAAAATCTTATTTTGCTCTAATAGCACAAACTTTGTGTCAGTTACAAGATTCACTTTGAGGAGATGTTAAATTTAATGAATCTTTAAAATATTAAAGTACTGACCACTATGCTATATCACCTTGAAGAAATAAAAGGTATGTATCCCATTTTCTCATGACTTCCTATCTTTTTAATTTTTTCATTAATACCAGAGGGACTCTAGGATGCTGAACTTAATATAGAATAAATAAACAGTAGAGAAGCAGAAAATCTGAGATAGACTCAAGGGAGTTCAGGATTGGATTCTTGCACAACTGCTTTTGATTCCAAGCAGACAACAAGCAAAGCACACTTAGAATATGCATATGAAGAAATGGGAATTTTACCAGGTACATTTGCTCCATGCATATAAGACTGCACCTGCATAGTAGGAATGAAAATCTGAATTGTAGGAAATGAAATATTTTATAACACCATATATAGTGAATATGCCTGTAAGCAGCTCTAGCAGTCATTGGAAAATTCCCATTACTGTCACTATCATAAGTAATCAACTGATAGTATATTAAACACAGACTGATAACTTTTTGGAATTTCTGCATGTGTATCTGGTTTTTTTGCACCTGACACTCAGTGAATTGGGGACTTTTAAACTTTTAATGCATTATAATTTACACCAAAATTATAATGATATTTTATTTCTGTATCATTTTTCCTCCTAGATGAGCCCAGAGCAGATCCATAAAGAATAAACATAATTTTCAATAGAATAATAAAAATCAAGAAAAATAATAGATGAAAATAGTTAAATGGCTAATTTTAAGAAAGGATTCTAAAAGATGGTATACCGGGAGCAGTTATCTACTCATACCTGGATGAATTATTATCTTCAACAGTCATACAAAAAGATCTGAGGCTAGCTATACTTTCCATAATAATGAGTACTCAGAGAAGACTCTTCCTGGCCAAATCCAAAGGTGACCACACACAGAACCTCCCTTGCTGATTTTAGTGCAATCTTGTAAGCCTTTGAGTCTTAAACTGCTCAGAACTTTATAAACTAATTGAAACACTTGTGTTGGTCCAAGAACTCGCAGTCTGTGCAGCATTTTCAGGATCAATGTTATTTGATTTATCCATTCCATTTAGCAATTGAGCTGCTGCATTTTAAATATGATGGTGCCCAGTGGTAGCCCTTGACTGGGTACATTATGCTTATCCCATCATGAGATTACTAGGGAATGGTTTCCTGAGACTAGACTAGTTAGACCAGATGCCCGAACAAACTTAGTCATAAGATTTCTTTGTTACTGAACTACCAGTCCTATTAGTTGTCAGAATCAAAGAGAGACCCCATTGTATCCATCCGTGGGAGTTGGCTCATCTAGAACAGGACACTCTTAACTCCTAGATCTGAAAATTACTCATCTACAACCATTATATTTGGTTCATCTTATTGGACCTTATCCAATTTATCACTGCCTCTAAGCCAAGAGTCTGAACTTCAAATGATCACTAAAGCTCTATGTGGTCTAGTTCCTTAGCCAAGAGCTACAACATTAGTCTTTTCATGCCACACCATTTAGAGAATCTTCCTCTAAAAATGCTTCAAATCACCTATGAAACTGCTCACCTGCCACCCCAAAATCTTGGCTGTGTGGTACACTGAAGATGCAGTGCTGGTGGAGAAATAAAATAAAATGCACAGAAAACACATCCTTGCGGTTTTTCTAAACAATCATATTCATAGTGAGAATTAAGCCCACATATATTCTTACTAGTTAGAGTTAGGATTTCTTCATTGCCCAGAGGTCCATATTTCATGGCTCCATACTTAGAGACCATACACGGTGATAGATCAAACACTCATTTCATATCCAGATGACACAAACAAGAAGTACAACAGAATTGCCAGATACACATCTCTGAAGCTACAGCATTTTCAAATTGGAGTTGTTGTGAGATGAACCATTTTATAGATGAGATTTAGATATAAGTAAGTTAAGTAAATAATACAGATATCTCAGATATGGTTTTGGGGCAGCAAGGTAGGCTGAACCCTGTTCTGTTTCTGCATCCCAAATCAAGTAGAAACAGACCTTAGCAAATGTAATATGTCATATCCTCTCTAGTCTATGTTGATGCTAAGCCAAATACCTAATTGGGCAGAACTTGGTCAGATCAGATCTGGTCCTCTCATTTCCTCTAGCTTCAGAGCAGTTGAACCCATTCCTCTATGCAAAAATCAGTTTATACAAACTATAGAATTCTTCAGGGACAACTGGCAGTGTAATTGCACATTTTTCTTTTTAGTAAAGTGGTGGGTGGGGTAGGGAGAGATCTTATCAAACTATTTAATACAACACAATAGACTTACCAACTTTCTGATCCTCTGAGTAAGTTCCATAGTCAGGCATTTCCCTTTGATCAAGAGGTGGGTAGTCTTGCTTGTACTGCACTCCATTTTCTTCATCCTCTTCTAGATGGTATTTTTTCAGTTCTTGAATTATCTCCATTATCAGATTTAAGAGATTTTGTCTTTCCTTCAGCCCCACACTAGATTCTGATTTTTCTTTACAATGTCCTGCAGACAGTATCAATGCCATCAGCCCAATCAGCACTGACGACCTTAGAAGTTTGCACATTGCACTTGTGGGGACAATCCAGAAAAAGAGAATGTGTTTCCCACTTACTTCCTGAAAGAGAGAAAATGTTTTTTTTAAAAAAATCAGAAAGAAGACACTAATTTAAATAGAATATTTTTCATTATATGTATGGAACAAGCTACTTAGAGTTGTTGCTGCTTCCTTTTTTTATTTCAGTAAAATATTCTTTAGCTAGGAAGACAGTTGGACTTCTAGATGCATTCATGTAACAGTCTGACCTTGTCCTTCACACTCAAAAGTATCAAGAACTGTAATGAAATTGGTGAAGGAGAGAAGATACCCTCCAAAATCAGCTGGGCAAGGAAAAAAAAGGAAAAACAAAATCTTAGAAAACAGCCAACTAATAGCACAGATAAAATTTCTCCATTTGTTTGGCAGAGCCTGAAAATCTGAATGAAATTTATGTGTTAAGCACCCTGCCTCTTAATAAGGTTAAGAGCAGATAACAAAGTTCAACAAGGAGTAAACAAAAATGTGGGGGATGGGAAGAGAGAAATCAATTGTAATGTCATCTGACTCCAGTATATGGCTTCTAAGTCACTGGGAAATTTTTCAGCCTATTCAGATTTTCTTGACTTGATCTTGTTAATTTATTTTAAAAAATTCATTTATTATTTATTTAAAATGTATTAAAATTTTCTGCTGGTGGTTACAGAGACATTGATCAAATAATAACTTAGCTAAGTATTTAAAAATCTTCATGGCAATCATAACGGATTTACTACTCTTATTCCTGGTTTGGTGATGTTTTCACTATTTTCAGTCAATACATTGGGAACTATTTCTAATTTGTACACTGGCCTTCCATTAAAATTCTCAAAGCAAAGTATCTCTGTATGATTTGCATCTTCCTCCAGTCATAGTAAGATTCTACAAGGCTGCCAAATGCTGTTACAGGCCATCAATTTATTAAGCGATTATACCCACTGTACCCCATGGTATATGGTCCTACAGTGGAGCCAGTTCAGAAAGCTCCAAAACCTTTCAAGGAAAACTTCCACATCATACAGCTCCAGACCGAATTGGTCTGGCCTGATCCCATCTAATGCTTCCTGTTCAAGGCATAAAATCTGAATTTAACATCTCCCACCACCATTTATCTTATCTACTCAGACATCCACAGTGTGTCAATTTGGCCGACCTTACGGGGAGGTCGTTTTTTCCACATCGCTTGGGATGCTCAGTGCAGCTTCACTGCATTTGGATTCCCAAAGCTAAACGGATTGCAGAAAAGAAAGCACCCAACCCAGCATCGCGGAGCGCTCTCACTTTTCATGGGATGAATGTCAGATTTCACCTAGAGATACCAACGCTACTTAAAATGACTTGATTCGGACTAGATCTTCCACTCTTGTCTTTCTCCGGAGGAACCCATTCTGTGACCAGCTCTATCTCTGGTTTGTATTCCTACAGAGCAGAATTTTTCTACAACGAAGCAACTCCCCCAGAGGTGCGTTTTGTCTCTCTGGACTGACATCAGCTCTGAAGCAGAACCGATCGAAGGAAGACCTTGCAGCCTAGCAAGAAGGAAGCCTTCTTCCGACAGGCTCCCAAAATTCGCCCGCGCCCGCACTCGCCCATCGCCGCCAAAAGAAAGCGCCCCGAGAACTGTTGAGGAGTCCGCTAAAACTTGGCCGGGAGCGAGCGGGCGCTATCGCTGCAGCTGCCACTCCTAGCAAGCAATCCGGAGGCGCTGGCGCTAGCCGCTCGCACTTGGGAGACTGAAGGGGCATACCTGTCTCAGCTGGCTTCAGTCAGACCCCTGGCTTAGACTGTCCTGATGTCCCCTGAGCTGAGCTGAGCTGAGCCTCCTCCAGCAGCGAAAGAGGAGCGTTTCACCGCCCTTCTCGGCTTTTTCCGTCTTCTCCCTTACGCGCCCGCCGTCTCTTCTCCTTCACCTCCTACTCCATGGCTGCGCTTTATATAGGTTCACAAGGAGTTCATGAGGTGGCCGCCGCCGCCGAGTCAGCTCGTCTCGATTTGCAAGTGGGTGGACGGCCGGCTCCGCGTCCCGCTTGGCTACCTCGCGAGCGCCGCCGCTCTTCCCCTGTTGCTGCCGCCACCGAAGTTCCCTCGGACTCCCCTGCTTTGCCACAGCGCGCTCTCCTCTTATGCTGCTCCCCCCCACCCCACCCTGCAGACGTAGAAGGAGCTGTCCCGGCTCGGGCGAAGGGGGGTGGGGGGTGAAAAGGAGGGAAGGAGGGGGGCAGTCGCCAAGTTTCTTTAATTAGAAAGCCTGCGCTGATCATTTCCCGCACGCGCGCGCACACTCCACCCACCTACCCTCTCCTCTCTCTCTCTCTCTCTCTCTCTCTCTCTCTCTCTCTCTCTCTCTCTCTCTCTCTCTCACACACACACACACACACACACACACACACACACACACACACACACACACGTTTCGGACGTCCAACCTCCTCCACGCTTCCCGTCTCGGGGTTGCATCTTCGGGGCATCGGCGGCTGCCAGCTGAGCATGACTTGCCAGCAAGATTCGTGACTGGACGGCGCTGGATAGGAAAGGACGGACTGGGTGGAAAAGGGCGGGAATGAGGACGGGCAACGGCGATTGTCTCATCTTCCCGAGCGAGAAGAAGAAGCGGTGCCAGTCCCGCCTTCCGATTGAAGGGATGGGGCTGTCCGGAATTCCCTCCCTGTCACCGGAGAAACCTTCAGCCAGGTTCTCCTGGGTTGCTCCCTCAGCCCAGGACAAAAGTCCTGCCCTCAGGTTCTCTCAGAACGAGCTCTGCTGGGCCCCGATTCATCCATTCTCCTATGTTTGTGGGATGGGAGTGTGCCAGGTCAAGAAGACCTGTCCCTCCTTGGTTTCCCGCTATTGAAACTTAAGAGCTGTGGGGAGTGGACCAATTCTTTGTGATGAATTTGTCTAATGCTTTTTTTATATATATAGCTGCCTGCCAGCAAGAAATGCCACAAGTTGTGGTAGAGAATTCTGCACGGTGAATTAAGTGCTCCCAAATTGTGGGAAGAAGCACTATTTCTAAGCCTTGAATATCCTGTCAGCCTCATTAGATGGAGTGTTAGAAGAAGTTTTAAGAGGAAATTTGTGGCTTGTTTCTTTATGACATTGGTGTTTTCTGCCTTTCCTACAAGCAGCTCAAGGGGGCATACGTGGCTTTCCTTACTGTAATCCTCACACCAATTCCGTGGCTATGCCTCACAATATGTGGTTAAGGGAACACAGTCACTAACCTACAAATTTGGCCAGTCACAGTTTTAAATTAGCACATTGTGCCAACTTAATCTATGAGTTTGATTTAGCAAGCAGGTCTTGTGTATGAATGCCATACTGAGTAGCAATATAAATTGTTTCTTACCATTCCTTAGTTTCTGGAGTCTGTGTTATAACTGTAGCTGTTAAATTGTATATAGAGATTTAATTGCTTTAAATCTGTGGTTGGCCAAGTAAAAGTACATATCAAGAGGGCACCTTTCTTTTCTCTCTCTCCCTCTCCCTCTCCCTCTCCCTCTCCCTCTCCCTCTCCCTCTCTCTCTCTCTCTCTCTCTCTCTCTCTCTCTCCAGTGAATTTATTTATTTATTACATTTCTATGGAACCCATCTCACCTAAGTGACTTATCTAAGTGACTAAATTTGAATTTTGAAATATATACCCCTATAGTAAGGTCAGGACAA
Organism: Pituophis catenifer annectens; assembly: GCF_029215685.1. Taxonomy (NCBI): domain Eukaryota; kingdom Metazoa; phylum Chordata; class Lepidosauria; order Squamata; family Colubridae; genus Pituophis; species Pituophis catenifer. Next base: position 129,451,984 of record NW_027256881.1, read on the forward strand.
AACAGCATCAGAAAAATTATGCAATTAAATTCAACTGTTAATTAAATAAGGCAAGTAGGATTGCTATCTATCTATCTATCTATCTATCTATCTATCTATCTATCTATCTATCTATCTATCTATCTATTAAACAGGAGCCGCCCTGAGTCTTTGGAGAGGGGCGGCATACAAATTGAATTAATAAATAATTAATAAATAAACTAATGATGAGCAAATAATTAGAATTTAGTACATAGACTTTAATGGTGCACTGTGAGACCATTCAAGATTATTATTTTTTCCTCATTCAAGTAGAATAGAAGTTCTCTTTCTCCAAGCAATTTTTTTGTGATACGGTGTTCCAATTCTGGATCTCAGAGCAGTGAGAGGCATAACATTCCAAAAACAAAAGACATCTTTTGCTTGTGTTTGCTTGGAAAAATTGGCTTGGTGAGTGGGAAAGAAAAGAGGGGATTAAATTCAGGAATTCATAGATATGTCTTCAAATTAGAGTGGGCCTCAAATGTGACCTTTTGGATGTCTGGCAAAATCTGAGAAAAGAGGAAGAGGTAAAATTATGTTTGCTGTTATTCTACATCTGATTATTTCTGAGATTCTCTCTGAGGAATTCCATGTGAACCTACTTTTTTTCAAATTTGGTGTTTTTCAGTTTTTCTAATCAGTACAAAAGAAAACCAAAGCAGCATATAACAAATTCACAAAATAAACACATATATATTGGAGTCTCCTAACATACCAGCCATGATACTTGGGGAAAATATTAGATCTTAACAGTGTTGTAGAAAGTCAAGAGGGTCGGGGCTCTCTGAATCCTGGAACAAGTTGTTTCATAAGGCTTTCACTGCAACAGAGAAGTTGTGTCTCCTTGGTCTTGGAACTGGAGGGGACCTGTAGGATGTTCTCTCTATCATATTTGGTGTAAAGACCATACAATTTGAAAGCTTGCACTAATTTCTTTGATATTTTGTGTGCTTCATCATCTCACAACATCTACTCCCATGAATTCTGAATTTAAAATACTTTAGAAGCCATTATGCATACATAATTCTTGCACATGAGATAATAGGGTCACAGGTCTCCATATTTTCACAAATGAATTAGAAAGTTCACTGGTTTGCACAGACTTCAAAGTTATTGGATGATAATTTCAGAGAAATTATACATGCAACAACTTTTGGAGGTTATCACAATCTTAATATACATGTCTCTGGGTTTATGTCCCCATTGGTTTTCAACCGAGAGGTAAGTTATATTGAAAAGTATTCTACTTTACAGGTAATACAATTATGAAATGTTGGATTAGGATCTGGAACACCTAGGTTCAAATCTAGCCCCAGCCACAGAAATTCAAAGGACAACTTGGGACAATCACACAAACTGCTTAAGGGGGCATTGTGGATAAGTTTGAATCAGGGAGTGCTATCTATCTGCTCTGAACTTTGGAGGAAAGTTCAGCTATAAGTCTCATAAAACTAATAAAAATAAAGTTCATACGTCATACATTATATATCTTGCTACTATGCTTATTTAAGCAATCAAGGCAGATATTTTACTACAGCCATCATGCAATCCCTGTAATTGTAATTTTTACAATTACAACAGCAATTTCTAGAGAGTTTTCAAGGAGAACCCCACATAAAGCACATTGCAGTAAACAAGACAGGGATGTAACCAAGATATAGATAATTGTTGCCAGGTCTTGCTGAGAAGTTGATACATATCCATAGTTATGCTAATGTGCATTACAACCACCACTAGCAAATCCAGTGGCAACTGGAGCTCAAAGAGTACTCCCAGACTACTAACTTGCTATTTTGGTGGGAATAGTATGCCATTAAAAATAGGTTTCACTTGAGTCAATCTTTTCTGGATTTAATTTCAGCTGGTTTGCCTTAATCAATTCCCTTATTAAGATTAGGCAATTTCAACAACATTTATTGCCTCCTTGGAGTTTGATGTAGGGGCAATAGAGCTGGATATCAGTCCAGTGATAGAACTCAAAAAGTCTTATCCCAATAATTACACAGCATGTGGAACATGATAGAACCCTGTGGAATACATTGTCAAACTATCTAGGTGTCAAGCAGTAATCTTCCAGTAAGCACTCATGTCCCAACAGGAACAACGGGAACTATTGCAAAGCAATGCCTGCAAGGTCCAGTCCTAACAGGCAGCTCAGATGAATTGCCATGGCCAGAAGTAATAAAAGCCACTGAGGAGTCCTGAACAACTAGAAGTGATGGACACCCTATCACCTAGCTCTCTGGAATGAGTTACCCACCAAGATGACCAAAGCATTCTAGTATCTTCCTTGATGAAAATCCAGTCGGAATGGGTTTAACTGATTGAATCCAAATGCAATTTGAGCTATGAATCTTCTTTATTCTTATCCAGAAATTGAACGTGAAACTGGCATTTATAGTTACAGAGATCTTCCGGATACAGGGAAGTTTTCTCAGTACATGTCTTATACTGTAACAAGCTTCTTCAAGCAAGCAGGCACATATTCCATCATCAAAGAGGCATTGACTGCATCCTTTAAGCATGCGTTAGTCTCAGTCTGGCCAGAAGTGACATAGATTAATGAAATAGGTGTGCTATTCACATATCTGACAATGTTTTTGGTTTTTTTAAGTAAAAATATGAACAGGGCAAATGGTTGCCAAGTTTCATATACTATGTCCCAGTCTTCTACCCTTACAGAGCTTTATAGCAACAACTACTCAATAACTGAGCAGAAATGATGGCTCATGTACAATAAGTGGTCTACATGAGTGGTCTACAGTATCATCATCAGAAGTATGCTATTTAAGAATTTTTTTAAAAAGTCATAATTCTTTTTCCATGGAATTCTATCTCATCAGCCAAATGAATAATATAATAATAATATCCCCCCCCCAAGATAAATACTATAGAAATGAATGGACTAAAACTGCTATAAGGTTCTGTGTTCTTGATATATGCAAGTGATTAATCATAATAATAGGAAAAGGATTATTTTTAAAAATCAGATTACTTAAATGAAACATTCATGTCTTGCAAAGAAATATCATACTATTAAGATACCTGCTAAGCAAGATAATACGAGACTAAACATGACTGAAACAGGATACAGCAGAACAATCTTATTTGCTCTAATGGTGTGTACATAAACCACTCCCTTTTCTGCTAATAAAGTAAATAGAAAGTTGGTGTGTTGTGATCATTTCTCAACCTGTATGAAATTGATAGAGGGAAGCACTAGAGGTAATTAAGATGAACTCTGATTGAAGTAGATAAATAATCATATCCCTTGTAACATAATTGTTTCAGAAGCAAAGAAAAAGCTGATCAGGTGGGCTAAACATTGTAACTAGGTACCGTAGTAACAGTGGTGACACATAATGGTGATAGCTGGTATTGCTCTGGGGAAACCTTTTTTAACCACTTTTTTAACCAAATAAGCATAAGAAAGAAACAAAAAGTATTTAATTAAACGTCTTCTTCCAAGAGCAGTGATTCTATGAGCCCTTTACTACACGCACATTTTAATTCATGCAAGCTCTCTCCTGTTCATTACTAAAGTATCATTATATTTCTGTAGCTTAGAGCTAATAGGTTTTAGTTCCAGTTTCATCCTTTGAGACTTTTACAAACACAGAGAAATGCATCCCATATTCTTATTACAAATGTTTTTGTGCCAGTTAGCAAAGTGATAGTCCTCATACACGACTATACATGACTGTTTATCTAACTTCATTCTTATCTCCATGATGAAATCAAATCCATTTCAGACAAGGCATAGCAGATATTGTCATAAGAAACTGTGTATTATAAAATAATGGGTGTTTCTTTATGGATACCAGTCAGAAGACTTAACATTTTTTTTTAATAACAAGGAAAAGACAAAGGAATATTGGAACATATATATGAGTTACAAGTGAGAAGTATCATCGGTTCCCCCCGCCCCTCCATCTCATTAAATTCTGAGGAGGAGATCAGGAAATTGCAAGGTAAAATTTTCATCTGGAAGACTCTATTTAACAGAGGTGTCAAGCTGGCAGCCTGCAGGTCGGATGTGTCATGCACAGGCCATGCCCACCCCAGCTCCATGAAGGGGAAAAATGTCACGAAACATCACGTGACAGCAACGTGACATGGTGAGTTTGACACCAGTGCTCTATTATTTTACTTTATTTTTTATTTATTTGTATCCCACCTTTATTATTTTTACAAATAAGGCAGCAAACATATCCAACATACCTTTCTCTTCCTCTTTCCCACAGCAACAATCCTGTGAGGTAGATTGGGCTAGGAGAGAGTTACTAGCCCAAGGACACACCAGCTGACTTCCTTGGTTAAGGCAGGAGTAGATCTCAGGATCTCCCAGTTTCTAGCCTGGTGCCTTAACCATGGAACCAAACTAACTTAATTGGTATTAAGGCCGATAATATTTACCTATAGCTATACCTCTACACTAGGAAAACTTGCACTTAACAAACATAGATATCGTTCTATCTCTCACTAGAAATTAACTCCATCCCAGTTCCAAGACTGTTGAAGCAAATGAAGGGGAAAATGCCAATGCCATTCCATTTTATCATATGTGACTTATTACACTTTCAGAATTGAATTCCTTCCTGTCAAAATAAATGTCTTTTTCCCCAATCAAAGAGTGTTTTCGAACTCCCACAGTGAAACAGTGAGTTCCATGTATGGCTTTGCTCGCTCTTTTGTCAGAGGACTGTCTGCACATTTCAGTTGTACATAAAAATGCCATGTTTTCAGAACTACATGATCAGTCTTCTTGGACTTTATGGACAATTTTCAGCTTTCCAGCTATTAGGAAGTGCTTTACCTTTTTTGATACCCCAGTCAATGAATTTGCAGCTAAAGTTTGCACATAAGCAAATGCATTTTTTCCAGCATGGTTACCTGTACATATTTACACATCAACATTATTTAAAGTTGCATTCTCAGCATTTTCTTAAAATGCGGAAATTAGGACCAAAGAAGCAGGCATTTTTCATTATCCCAGCTAACTTTAAAATGGGATAAAATCCAAGCTAATGTGTGTGCATTTTTCTGTATGAATTCCCTAAAGCTGGTCACAATATTCAAGACTAGTCAAAATCTTTTAATTCAATTAATATATTTCAAAATATATCCTATTGGTTCTGCAGCGATAAAAGGAGTCTTGGGCTTATTTTGCGCTAATATAAAATGTCATAGCAAGTGGCAAAGAGAAAACATAATGTATATTATGAAAAACTGAGAGACAGGAAAGGGAGTGATATACTGTTCAGAGGAAAAAGGGACAATGTGATCCTTTGGAAGAAGGATCTGATCCTTCAGATCCCAAGAACCTTTGTTTTCAGGATACTTACATTTTTAACAAAACAGAAACAAGAAGAAACACGGGTAGCAAAATATAATAGAGGCATTTCTTTTTCCAAAATATTGTTTTAAAATTAGAAGAGATTGGTGGCATTGTAGACAGTTGGGGTCTGTAGCATTAAATATCTTATTGTAAAAATTAATTGTCTTTCACAAAGGTATTCTCTCAAGAAGTGGAAAATATAAGATAATCATGTCATACTGTGTACTGAACTCTAAGATCTTGGGAGATTACATGCTTATTTTCTATTTACCCTAGCAGTGAGAATAGACACTCTACTGATGACTTTTAATTCCAGTCTGTTACACATTATATCTTGATCAAGGAAATTTAATTATGTAGGCTTTCTGCATTTTTTGAAAAGCCCTTATGAAATCAATGTTCATGCAGTTTGATTTCAATCTCTCCAACATACAGTATTGTCTCAATTCCAATTTGTAAACCGTCATATTTACAACAATATTATGTAACTTTTCTATTTCTATTTCTATTCTATTTTTAAATTTGTATACCGCCCTTCTCCCTGAGGACTCAGGGTGGTGAACAGCCAAGTAAAAGCATAAATACAAACATTAAAATACAATTAAAAAGATATATATAAATTTGGCCCCATGATTAAAAACAATAACAAACAATTTAAAACATTTTAAAAAGTGTTAGGCCAGCCCGGCTTGCTGGAAAAAGAAGGTTTTAAGGGCACGGTGGAAGGCACCGAGGTCTTGGATTCTCCTTATCTCTGGGGGCAGCTGATTCCAGAGGGTAGGTGCCCCCACAGAGAAGGCCCTCCCCCTGGGGGTCACCAGCCTACATTGTTTGGCTGATGGCACCCCGAGGAGGCCCTCTCTGTGGGAGTGCACAGGTCGATGGGAGGCCGTCGGTAGCAGCAGGCGGTCTCGAAGATAACTAGGTCCTATGCCATGGAGCGCTTTAAAGGTGATAACCAACACCTTGAAGCGCACCCAGAAGACCACTGGGAGCCAGTGCAGCTCACGCAGGAGAGGTGTTGTATGGGAGTGCCATGTGGCTCCCGTGACTACCTGCGCGGCTGCATTCTGGACCAGTTGGAGCCTCCGGGTGCTCTTCAAGGGGAGCCCCATGTAGAGAGCGTTGCAGTAGTCCAGGCGAGAGGTGACGAGGGCATGAATGACTGTGCACAGGGAATCCCGATCAAGAAAGGGCCGCAACTGGTGGATCAGGCGAACCTGACCAAAAGTCCCCCTGGCAACAGCCATCAGATGTTCCTCCAAGGACAGCTGCATATCCAGGATGACTCTCAGATTGCGAGCCCTCTCCGAGGGGGCCAAAGACTCGCCCCCAATAGTCAGTGATGGAGTCAACTGACTATATCGGGATGCCGGGAACCACAGCCACTCAGTCTTGGAAGGGTTGAGCTTGAGCCTGTGTCTCCTCATCCAGATCCGCACAGCCTCCAGGCACCGGGACATCACTTCAAGGGCAAACATTTTAAGTTTAATAACTGACAAAAGGAGAGTGTGACAGCTCAAGTAAGTTAAGAGATAATAAGGAAGATTTTGACTGCCATGAAATAGTTTTAGATTTCTAGGATAAGACCAATTGCATCTAAGAAGGAATTTGCTAATATCATTTGGGGCCCCTAATTATGGTTTTTGAAAAATCAGAGAAGATGGGCATAGATTTGCAAGTAGACTGAAAAAGTGCAACATTCCTCTTCTTTAAAAAAAGGTGGGGTGGGGGGAAGATGACCTAGATAAATACAGACCATCTCTACAAACTCTATACATCTCTACAAACTCTATAAATCATGCCTAAAGTATTGCTCCAGTTCTGTGTATTTTGAGTTGATAAACTGGAGCATGTGCAGAAAAGAGCAACAAAGGTAATCAGGAACCAGGAGCTTACAAAGAACAGTTGGAAACATTGGATATATTGAGTCTGAACTCTGAAGAATTGTGAGAAGATACAGTCGTCTTCTGATATTTGAAGGACTCTCATTTAGAAAACAGACCAGAATTGTTGAGAGTTGTTCCAGATAACAGGTAAAAAAAAAATACATCTAAATTGCAGGGAAGTAGAATTTGATAATGGTAAGAACTGTTCAACAGTAGAATGGAGTCTTATGAGAAGATGGATGGCTACCTGTTGGAGATACTACACTGGTGGATTATTGCACTGACAAGACATTGAACTAGATTACACACACACACCCAAATCTTCAAAAGTAACATTCTATGATCTTATCATATTTTTTAAAAAAATCAATGCTGCATTTGTATTTTTTAAAATATTGGATTACAAAACATGAGGCACAAGCAAATTTCCTGCATTCCTGCATGTTTGAGGTTTTAAATTTGTCGGGGCCAAAATTATTTAATTTGATTTTATTCTATTTTTTAAATTTTGTATTGTATGTCTTTTTATTGTTTGGCTGTGCACCACCCTGAGTCCTTCGGGAGTAGGGCGGTATAGAAATCTAATAAAATGAAAATGAAAAAAATGTATGCTCACCAGAAAAAAGATACATAATGATGAGTAAACAAAATTTAAGAAATCATCTCTTGCACAAGGAGAAATGTGTTTTCATCAATGAAATGTGGAATATTATTGGATTCCAAGTGCAATTCAGCACTTGATAGAGTTGATAGTGAAAAAGCAGAATAGGTATTCAAAGAAACTAATAGATAGTACTAGCAAAGATATTATTCCAATATTTATTAGCAGTATTTACATTACTTAAATGTTCCTGAATTCAGAACTCAGGGCAGCATATACCATTTTAAAAAAAATGTCATCATTATTATCAACGTTATCATGATCTATTTTCCCACCACAATGATAGAATTTTCAAAAGGGGCTGTCATGCAGATTTTAACACCAACCATGTTCAGATGAAGGCCCTTTGACAGTGAATATCTAAATTATTGAGGCTTTAAAAGTTAAAAAAGCAACATTATACATAGTGAGCAATTGGAAACTAGTGCAAATCTTCAATGCAGATATCATATGATTCATACATCTTGCATCATTTATCAATTAGCTGCCAGTTAATAGCTTTTACCATCAGTCAGAACTTAGACTTATTTAATTTAATTAATTCAATTTATATGCCGCCCCTCTCCGAAGACTTATATGGTATTTTTTAGAAGGTTCAATTATTTCTTTACTACAGTAATTACATAAAAATTAACCAGTTAGACTTCATGCTCAGCTGATAAATTGTAGATTCAATCAGATGAAATGCTCAATATTACCTGGAAGATTGGAGGAGAAGTAATGTCCATTTTTCAAAAAAGGGAAAAAGCACAACTCAGGAACTACAGACAAGATCCTGGAATGAAATTATGAACACAAAAATAGGCATGTTACAACTAACTTGAGCCAATGTGGAGTTGTCACAAACAAATCATGTTAAACTAATATTATCTTCTTCATTAGAAGTACTAGTTTAGTTGATTTGGAAAATGCTGTAGAGATCCTAGAATTTAGCAAAGCATTCAACAATGAAATACTATGAAATAGTAAAATAGGGGCTAGAAGATACTATTGTTAGATGAATTCACAATTGGCAAAATGGTTGCATCCGAAGAATGTTTGTCAATGGTTCCATTTTATCTTGGAAAGAAATATCAAGTGGCTGCCATAGGGCTCCGTCCCAAGCTTTGTCTGTTCAATATTTTTATTACTGTCTTGGATGAGAGAATTGAATTATAAAATTAGCGGATAACACAAAGTTGGGAGAGTAGCCAATATGTTGGAGAGAAAGAGAGAATATACAAGATGCTCTAAAGAGGTTTGAGCAGTGGGCTAAAAAGAATAAGATGAAATTTAACAGGAAGAAAAATAAAGTTCAGCAACTCGGTAACAAAAATGTAAGGCACAAGTATCAAATGAAGGAAACATGGCTTGACTGTAATACCTGAGACAGAGATCTAGGTGTCCTTGTCACCCAAAAGTTGAACATTAACCAGGAGTGTGATGCAACTGCCAAAATGACAACTGCTATCTTGAATTGCATTAACTGGATCATAGTATCAAAATCATAGGAAGCAATTGTTCTTCTGTACTTCCCTGGTTCAGATCCCACTTGGAATACTGTGTCCAGTGCTGGGCACCACAGTTCAAAATGCATGGTGATAAATTGGAATTAGCTATCAAGATGGTGAAGGGTCTAGAAAGCAAAGGATCCTTAAGGAAGCTTAAAGGATCTGGCATGTTTAGCCTACAAAATTTATATTGGTAATGATCTTCAAATAACTATCACAAAACAGGGGGTAATCCTATTTTGTGTTGCCCTAGAAGGCACAACCAGAACCAATGTGTTGAAACCACAAGGCAATAGATTCAAGGTCAGGAGGAACTTCCTGACTATGTAAACAGTCAGCCATTGGAACAGACCACCACATGAAGAGGCCAGTTTTTTTCTCTGCTGGAAGAAAACAGAGGCTGGATAGTCATGCATCAAAGATGTTTCAGTGTACCCTTTATTGAGCAGGGAGTTAGAACAGATGATTTCCATGGTCCCTTCCAACTCTATAATTCTATGTGCTTGTGATTATTGCAACACATACTTTTCTCCTCTTTAGATACATTTTAAAAAGCCTTTGACTGGATGGAATGGTATTACATCCTTATGGCACTTCAGGAGGAATGTGTTTCAAATTTAAAACATCTCTGTATTGTAGAAGTTCACAAAAATTATTGAACATAAATGGTTTTGCAAATGATAGGAAACAGGAATGTTCTTTCTCACCTATCTTGGCAATTAACAATTAGTGACTAGAAAACTTTAATGAAAGACATTTGAACATAAAATTAACAATGGATAACATTTTGATTTTCATTTCTAATCAAGTAAAGCTGTTCTTGAAAATATGCATGTTTCATAAAGTATCAGACTTAATGGTACATTAAAAATAAGTTAGATCTTTTCTATGTATAAATATTAACAAAATTACAATGTAAACTACAGGGGTTTCCAGGATCATAGGTTAAACTTTCCTCTAAATTACCTTGGGATATTAATAAAAAGAGAGCTAAGACAATTAGTGCTAAGAAATTATAATGGGGGAAAAAGTCTAGGAAATTTACAAATAACTGCTAAATTTATCAGTCAGAAAGCACAATGGCAGTACAATACAATACAATACAATACAGATACAGATACAAATACAATATAGCTTTTCCTTGCTTTTCTTTATATTTCAGTACATTATTCTTTCAATAAAAAACTCAACTGCTTAGAGAATAATGGGTTTTCTAGCTTTCTTAATATATAGGAAGTTATACATTGCAATTCCAAACTCACTCTCTAGTTAATAAGTCATTACCCAGTATACTATATTTCATTGCAGAAAATGCATCAGTGGTATGCATTATGATGGAATTATTTTCTATAAAAAGAAATATCCCGTTGATTTTACAAACAAACATTCTCCATCCTTTTTCAATGCCTATCAATTGGGAAACTTTGGTAAAAAATATGCACTTATTTATTCCAAATTTTTCTAATCTGCCTAAACATTAAGACCTTAGCACCTCCCATTTCCCCCTTTCTTTCATTTTTTAAAGTATAACTTTTTAAAAAATACAATGAAAATAATACCAATTTTGAATTCAAGAGAAAAAGAATAGAGGAAAACAATAAGAAAGTGAAAAAGAAATAAAGCAAAAGGAGAGAAAATAGAAAAAACTACTACTAAAGAAATGGCTTCCAATCTTTTTAACAACAGTTATAAATACATTTATAGTTGATCCCTTTCTCTCATTTTTGTAGCTATCATTTGTCATATTTAATATCAAAATGTGAAACTATATAATCCTTAAGTGAATTAGAATAGTTTTATGTAGCTCCGACAGATCTAATTTCAGAAGTGCATGGATTGTTAACAGATGTTCAGTTTAGCATATTATACAGTCCTAAATCAATGTGGGAGGATCACCACTTTCTCCTTCTACTGGATTCTGAGTGGGATATTTTCTGGAATAGCAGCTAAACCACCTTTAGGTCATCTCTGGGAGGTGTAATCAAGACCATGTGGTTGCCACTCGACACCCATCAAATTACAGTGAATGCTGCTTTCCATGATACGTTATTGGAGAAGTTATAGTGAACCTAGTACATTTCTGCACATGTAGCTTCTCTATCCAGCTGCCAAGAGTTTTTGAAATTAAGATTTACAAACAACTTTTAATGTAATTGGAGAAGTTAAGTTAAATGTTACATTCTGTGGAGTATTTCTTCTCCATTTAATGTGTTAATGGAAAGGGTCTTTAATGTATGGACATTAATAAAATATTTTGAGTAACAATAGTTTTATTTCAATTTTTATCTTCATTTAAAAAAACTTAAACATTACGTATAAATATTATATTCTAATGCTAGTATTAATGTGATGAACCCAAGAGATGTTGCTAGGACCAGCTGTCCAGATTTTGCAAATATTTCTTTATGCTGCTTCTGCTTTATGCTGCTGATACATTGCAAAGCATCATTACTGCATGTCAGTATAGAATTTCAGTAAATGATTGTAAATCAGTTTTCCTCAAACTTACAAAGATTGTAAGTTTTCCCCAAATCAATATATCAGTTCAAGGATCAGAGACTCTCCTGAACATTTACTGTTTTACTTTTCTCTTTGCACATTTTTGCCTCTTGCCAAAAAAGTGAATTATTCTATCAAACCTATCAAATAGTCTGCATTTTCCTATTTATTTCTGTGATGGAAGCTCAGATTTATGGATAGCGTTTTAATATTTGCTATCTGCAAAGAAGATTTTATACAGGTTTATCAATCTATAATCATTTATTCTAGGTAATGATTTTATAAATTTTCAGCACTTTGCTCATTAAATATTTCTCCTCGAACAAGTTCTATTTTGAAGACTCTTTCCCCCCCTTCTTTAAAACAGGTAATATACTTGTATAATTATCTCTTAAACTGCTCCATCCATCCATATATATAATGTAATAAACTTCCAGGGAGAGAGAGAAATGTATCAAAATCAATTCTGTATTACTCATTGTGATACCATGACAATTGGAGTTAAGTTTCTAATTCCCTATTTGCACGTGTCTTTGTGGGTTTGTTATTCTACCATCACGATTTAGATGCTGTCATTCTGGAGATTTTTAGCCCTATTTTATTTTTCATGTATAATGTCATCTTGACTGTTTTACCCACAGCAAAACAATACCTAACACCCTACAAGTTGTTGGAATCAGTAAATAACAGCTAATCCTGCTGGACCATCTTATTTCAGAATTTTGTTACTCATGGGTTGGCAGCCTCTGGAGCACTCACAAGCAAAAGATAGAAATACATCATCATTTGCTGCAGCTGTTCCATAGAGGCAGGTCATCTCCACTTGTAGATTACACTGAGTCTTCCTAATTAATAGCATTGATAGCTGTTGATGTAAGGACACTCCATGACAAAGCTGATCACCATGTCTTGTGATCATGGATTTCATGTGTTCTGTACAAAGACAATTTTCCTCCCCTCCCCATGTTTTCTGTCAATCAGCTTCACATCAAGGTCCAAGCATTTTGAGTGGGGGAGAAAACTTACTTCCATCTGTTTTCCCTGGGCCAGTCCTGATTTTATTCATTCCCATCCCCACATTCATTTAGCTTTTCTCAAGCTGAAGAGCTTTAAACGAACCTATTCTTGAAAAAGAAACAAACCAGAAAGTTCCCTATTGGATATAAATAGGGAGATGCTACCATTTGGGGCCAATGCAGAAGAGTCTTGCTTGTTTTACCTGCATTGTATTTCCAAACTGAAACTTTATTTTCAAATTTTATTTCCAATCAATACTTAATGTTGGGCATTTTACATCTAATGTTTAGTTTAGAGAAATAAAGATGAAGAAAGGAACTGCAGAACTGTTAATATAGCTGCCCCACATTTATGGGAAGCCTTGCCTTCAATATTGTCCAAAGATCCCTTGTTTTATAGGCCCAGACGGTGAAAGTTACACTCCTTACTATTACACAAGGAAAGGATGCTTGTTATTGCCATATCTTTGTGACTTGCAATATCATCTTAAGGAATTCTGTAAGTAATAGAGAACATTTTGTAATTGAACAGGAAAACCCCAAATAAACACCTGCTGGGGCTATAAATTCCCTATCTGTACCCGCAGTTCCCAGGGAAAATTGCCAGGCTACAGTGATTTCCCGTGTTTTACAAAATCCCATCATTATAATCATATGGTTAATACAAAAATTGGTCCCACCTCATTTGCTGAAGAGTGGAAGTAACATATGACCATAAGGCAGGGCATGGGTATGGACATGGATTCCAGAGAATATTTATATTAAAAATTCAGTTTTTTTAGCAGGTCTGATTGATGGAGAATTTATTTGATTTATGCTTTAGGCTAAATATATAGGCTGACAGGCTAAATGAGATTCTCCTGGGATTTCATCTCTCTATCCAATTCAAATTCCTACCCAGAAAATTGATTGTATGCATATGAGCCCATTCATACGACTGAGCTGATGATTTGTTTGCTGAATTGGCAGTAGCTTTTTAGAAATCACTCCAAAGGTGATAAGAATGTGGAAGAAATAGCTGTGAGGTTGCATTGAGAACATAGACTCAATGTAGAGTTCTAGATCAGTGCAAATATTTCACATAAATAATTGGTAATGGCATCTCAAACCATAGAGTGTGACAGCAACTACTTTATCAAGTTAGTTAGAGGATGCATGGATGGATTCGTAAACATTATATAACCCTAACCCTAACCCTATCCATTATTATACAATAGATTTGGCCTGTGCAATGGTCCTTCCCTTCTGTATCTTAGTTTTCCATCTCTGTACATTCTGCAAATATGTTCTAAAACAGGGGTGTCAAACTCAAGGACCCTCCTTTCAGTTCCTAAATTTTACATGCAGGTGTTAATACTAATTTAGCAAAGGTGAATATTTGACTTTAACCCACAAGGCAGGGCTGGAAATGGATAGGGATACAAGAACTCCTGATAAGTAGTCTTTATTGAATAAAAGTTTAAAGGCCTCAATGAAAAGAGTCCAATACTTCAAAAGTAACCTATTTGTATAGAAAGAGTATATTTTGTGACTTGGTGACTTTCTCCCTTGCCTGCCCTCTGTAATGGATTGCTTGGCTCCATCTTTGGGGCAGGGAGGGCAGGAAGGCCTAGTTTCCATTGGTTCCTTGTTTAGGCAACAGTGGTATCATTTTGTTCTTCTCTGACAGTGTGAGAAGTGACTCTCACAGCAAGTCTGCTAAGAGTTTTGCCTACCATCATGGTTGCAACTATTGGGCAAAGTTTCTAGTCCCAGAATTGATGACATGGCATTAAACTACCTTCCCAGCTCCCAATGGGAATCTAAAAGCAGAAAAAAAGATGGCTTGGCAGCCAAGCAGCAGCATCTCATAAATGCTCAGATTTTTTTTTTATTGCAAACAAATGGACAAACAAATACAAAATGTATTAAAAACGCGGAAGGGGGCATCAGCAGTTTATTTGATCTGTTTCTTCATGTACAGAGAACTTTTTGTATTTCAGAACTGATAATATGGGTAAAATGCTGAATTTTAGTTTTTTTGCATGCACTTATAAGTCAGCATCCATTCGCTGGATGGAAACTACAGGTAATCCTTATGTCACTTATGACTACAATTGAGTCCAGAATTTATGTTGCTAAATGAGAAATTTGTTAAGTGAGTTTTGCCTCATTTTACGACTTTTCTTGCCACATTTGTTGTGAATCACTGCAGTTGTTAAATTAGTTTGGTTATTAAGTGAGTTTAGCTTCCCCATTGAATTCGTTTGTCAGAAGGTTGACATGACCTCAGGATACCGCAACTGTCATAAATAGGAACCAGTTGTCCAAATGTAAATTGCGTGACAATGGGGATGTTGCAACAGTCAAAAGTGTGAAAAACGGTCTTCAGTCCCTTTTTGCAATGCTGTTTTAACTTCAAATGGTCACTAAATGAACTATTGTACGCCAAGGACTACCAGTAGCTCCCTTGCTTTTTGAGCAAATTGAAGGAAAGACAGTTGGCAGGTTGATTTCAAATTAGTTTGGAGAATGACAATGATCGCACATGGTAGACTGTTAAATTAATTTATGATTTTATTTATTTATTTTTATTTGATTTGATTTCTATACCGCCCTACTCCCGAAGGACTCAGGGCGGTGCACAGCCAAACAATAAAATAAATACATACAAAATTTAAAAAGTGGAATTAAAATCAAATTAAATAGTTTTGGCCCAGACAAATTAAAACCCCAATCAATTTAAAACCAATTTTAAAATTTGAATATATAAAATACTAAAAAATATTAAAAATTAAAAATCTTTTATAAAAGAGGGAGAAAATTAGGCCAGGTCCGCCTGGTGAAATAAAAAGGTCTTTAGAGCGCAGCGGAAGGTGCGCAGATCCGGGATCCTCCGTATCTCCGGGGGGAGCTCGTTCCAGATAGTAGGTGCCCCCACAGAGAAGGCTCTCCCCCTGGGGGTCGCCAGTCGGCATTGTTTGGCCGACGGCACCCAGAGGAGCCCCTCTCTATGGGAGCGTACCGGCCGGTGGGAGGCTATTGGTGGTAGTAGGCGGTCCCACAAGTACCCAGGTCCTGAGCCATGGAGCCCTTTAAAGGTGGTAACCAAAACCTTGAAGCGCACCCGGAAGACCACCGGGAGCCAGTGCAGCTCGCGCAGGAGGGGTGTTACATGGGAACACCATGTCGCTCCCATTACCACCCGCGTGGCCGCACTCTGCACCAGTTGGAGCCTCCGGGTGCTCCTCAAGGGGAGCCCCATGTAGAGAGCATTACAATAGTCCAGGCGAGAGGTGACGAGGGCATGAGTGACCGTGGGTAAGGAGTCCTGATCCAGAAAGGGACGCAACTGGCAGATCAGGCGAACCTGATGAAAAATCCTCCTGGTCATGGCTGTCAAGTGCTCTTCTAAAGACAGCCGTGAATCCAGGAGGACGCCCAAGTTGCGCGCCCTCTCCGTGGGGGCCAATGATTCACCCCCAATAGTCAGTGATGGCAGCAACTGACTATATCGGGACGTTGGAGACCACAGCCACTCGGTCTTGGATGGGTTGAGCCTGAGCCTATTCCTCCCCATCCAGATTCGCACGGCCTCCAGGCACCGGGACATCAGTTCAAGAGCATCGTTGGGGTGGTCTGGGGTGGAGATGTACAGCTGGGTGTCGTCAGCGTACTGGTGGTACTTCACCCCGAAACCATGGATGATCTCGCCCAGCGGCTTCACATAAATGTTGAACAGGAGGGGTGAGAGGACTGACGCTTGTGGCATCCCGCATATGAGGGGCCTCGGGGTTAACCTCTGCCCCCCTGTCAACACAGAATGCGACCGGTCAGAGAGAAAGGAGGAGAACCACTGCAACACAGTGCCTCCCACCCCTAACTCTTCCAACCGGTGCAGCATGATACCATGGTCAATGGTATCAAAAGCCGCTGAGAGATCTAACAGAACCAGGACAGAGGAGCACCCCCTGTCCCGAGCCCTCCAGAGATCATCTACCAAGTGACCAATGCCATTTCCGTGCTGTACCCGGGCCTGAAGCCCGGCTAGAACGGATCCAGATTGAAGCAACATAGGAAGTGAAGCTCTTTCCTTAAATTCCTTAAATTCTTAATTAGTTCACAATATACACGGGATATTTTTAAAGTGTTAGGCTAATTAACAGAAGAAAAAAATATAGATATATACAATTGTATTGCTGGTATAATGTTAATGTTAATAATCATGATAATAAAAGAAGCCTGGACAATGACATTATAAATAGAGTTATTCTAAAGTATTTCCTTGCCATGACAGACAACAATAGACTGCAAGAAATAATAGTACCATACAAGGGGCAGCTCCCTTACCAGAAATTTCCTTTCTACCTCTTTTGGAAGCTACCAAGTTTCTTCTTTTCATTGCATATTGAAAAGGGAAGGAAATGTGCCAATCTGTGGAGATGAGAGAAATGGATTATTAAAGCCTTGTTATGGCTCAAAGACTGAACATATATGTGCTTTTCCTGTGCTAAGTACTAGCAGAATAGAGAAATTTTAAAAAATTGATGAATTAATTGATTAATGGTATATTTCTTAACACTCACATTTAAATTATTCCTATGAAGCATTCCTTACCACAGCTCCTGAAACCTAGCAGTTCAAAAGCATGCAAATAAGAGTAGATAAATAGGTACCACTTCAGTGGAAGGTAACAACACTCTGTAACATCTTGCTGCCCCATGAGCACAGAAATGTCTTCGGTCACTACTAGTTCAGTGGCCTTGAAATGGAGATGAGCACTGTCCCTCTAGAGTCAGCAACAACTATTAGAGTAAAATCAGGGACTCCTTTACCTTTTAATGAAGTATTAACATCGAGGGCATACAAATTAGAACATATAACATCAAAGTAACAATACTGAAGCTCACAGACATAAACCCTTCACACTCTCGAAGACACTTTGTCAATAAGCCAGACCAGATATTAAGATTCCTTTGACCTCAATAATGGTATCAAATTCCTCTTCCTTATGAGGTAGAAACCTCTCCATCAATGTCGTTTTGATATTGTGCTGATTGCAAAGGCCAAACGAAAGCATTTGAGAAGCCGATCAGTGAGGGGGGGGATTTGAATGTATGAGATTCAGCACCTTCTTATTTCTATCATATGTTATGGCATCGGTGAAGAAGTATTCCACCCTTTCCGAAAAGAAAGAAAGAAAGAAAAAAGTTTCAAATATATTTGCAAGAGTAAAATAA
Source organism: Pituophis catenifer annectens (assembly GCF_029215685.1). Taxonomy (NCBI): domain Eukaryota; kingdom Metazoa; phylum Chordata; class Lepidosauria; order Squamata; family Colubridae; genus Pituophis; species Pituophis catenifer. Next base: position 129,470,117 of record NW_027256881.1, read on the forward strand.
ACAAATAAATAATAAATCAATAAAAGAGGATATTTGTAGCCCAGGAATGTAAGAAGTTCAACTGCAAAAGATTCCTGTCTTCATGAATTTAAGTCAGTCATCTTTTAAACAGCATCAGGCAAACATCATTAAAGCACTGCAAACTATATATGACTTGCTATTTAGGGCTTCTTTTTTAATTTTGATCATAAGAAATAAGTTATATAGAAACAAATGTGATGGACAATATGATAAATACACATTAATGGAGACTATTCATCAGAACTTGCTATCCCTGCTAGCAAGTGTCTAATCATGGAAGTAAAATTTGATTCTCTTATTTCTTGTCTCCTCTTTCTACAGTCAACTCAACACGCCAACTGCTAAAGTCAATCTTTCTGCCCGATCTACCAATAAGACATTCGTGGATTGTCCTCGACTCTTAATTGGTCAAAATTTGCTTCTTGTTATTTCATATGTAGGTATGGTTAACATGAGTCAGAATGTGCAGTGAATGTTCTTTTATCAGTTCAACTTGATTTGGATAAGACACCTGGAATCTCTATGTAATTTTTCATATAATTTGTGACTATGACTATTTTTTAAAAAAAGTATCGGCCTTCCCAGTTCACTGGATGAGATATGATTTGCCTTGGCTTTCCTCATGAAAGATAGATATGTTGTCTAAAGGGATAAAGTGAGCTCTCACCTTTGGATCCCGGATCTGCGCACCTTCCGCCGCGCTCTAAAGACCTTTTTATTTCACCAGGCAGGCCTGGCCTAACTTTCTCCATCTTTTTAAACATTTTTAATATTTTTTAATTTTTTAGTATTTTTAATATTCAAAGTTTAAATTTGTTTTAAATTGATTGGGGTTTTAAATCTGTCTGGGCCAAACTATTTAATTCAATTTTATCTCTGCTTTTTAAATTTTGTATGTATGTATTTTATTGTCGGCTGTTCACCGCCCTGAGTCCTTCGGGAGTAGGGCGGTATATAAATCAAATAAAAGTAAAAGTAAAGTAAAGTATCCCCATGAACTAAGACAGTACACTGTGTTATCATACTGTAATATATTAGATACTATCAAATTAAAACATAGACTTCCATTAAAGATTTGTTTTTTGCATATTTATTTATTTATTTATTTAGCGTATGGCTGGTCACACACAGTATTAAAACACTTCATTTTTACAGGTTAAAAACAATTAAAACAATAAAAAAACAGTAAGAAAACCTAAAAGGAAAACAGAAATAACATTTCAAAGTTTAATGTCGAGTTTGGAGATCCAGTCAGTAGCTGCCGTTGTTATGCAGAGGAAGTCCCTAGAATCTCCTGGATACCTTCTGTTAGGGCATTCCCTCACTATATGTTGGATAGTCTGTCGAGGGGCCCCACAATCACATTGTGCTGAAGGTGTCTTTCCCCATTTATACAGGGAGTCAGCACACACCCCATGAGTTGTTCTAATTCTATTATATGTCACCCATATGTGTCGGGGTAGGCTAAATCCTGGAGGTATACTACTAGGACTGATATGCTCGGAGACATCTTGGGGGGAACAGCTATTCCACGCCACCATCCACTTTTGTGTGGTGTTCTGATGATCGGCCATCAACTTACGCGCTGTCAAGATTGGTGGATTTCTTGACTTTAATCGTCATCTTAAGAGATCAGTAATGTATCCATGTATGGGTAGAGAGGAATTTAACAGGATCTTACTATACTCCTGAATGAGAGCTTCTTGTCATCGTAAGTGCGGGGGAGTATGTGACTAAGAACTGGTAACCAGTAACTAGGTGTAGATTTTATGCACCCAGTAATTAGCCTCATCGTATTAAGTTAAGTTGAACATCAATAATTCCTGTATGTGAGCTGTTTATCCATACAGGTGCACAGTATTCCGCTGCAGAGTAGCAAAGCCCAAGGGCTGCACATCGGAGAGTTGGGGCTGAGGCTCCCCAAGTTGTTCCGCATAGTTTTTGTAGGATGTTATTTCTGCTGTTAACCTTGGCAGCCATATTCTGGATATGTTTCTTAAAGGACAGGGTCCTGTCTAAGGTGACCCCCAGGCATTTTGGTGTTGCCTCGTATGGGAACAGTTTGTTATTTAGGTATACATTGAGTTCTCTTTTTGCCAATTTGTTGTTGAGGTGAAAACATGATGTAACTGTTTTACTTACACTTGGGATTAACCTCCATTGGTGGAAGTATGTGCTCAAAGTTGTAAGGTCGGCTGTAAGTACGCCTTCTGTAGCTTCGATGTCCTTGTGGCTATATGCTAATGCCAGGTCATCAGCATAAGAGAACTTTTTTGATATCGTGGGTGGTATATCAGAAATGTATAGATTAAATAGAGATGGAGCCAGCACGGAGCCCTGAGGGAGTCCGTTATTCAGGTGTCTTTGTTTACTGATTTTGTCACCCATGATGACTTGAAAGGTCCTTGCTGAAAGCATGTTATTTATTAGGCGGCCCATAGTCCTACAGGGGACAGCGTGGAGGAATTTCTTTAATAGGCCCTCCCTCCATACTGTGTTGTATGCTGCTGTGAGATCCACAAATACAACAGATGTTTTCAATTTATTCTGATAGCTGCTTTCAATATGGCTTGTAAGACTAAGTACCTGATCAACACAGCTCCGATAAGATCTAAACCCAGCCTGTTCAATCGGTATTTGTTCGTTAATTTTCTGTCCGATTCTGTTAAGTATCAATCTTTCAAGTAGTTTATAACAAACACTTAACAGAGCAATGGGGCAATAGTTTTCTGGCTTATTGCTTTCTTTTCCGGGTTTTAATATGCCGATTACCTTGGTTCTTTAAAATTCTGGAGGGAGCCTACTGGAAGTTAGGATATCTGTATAGAATTTTGCCAGCCATTCTCTTGTTCTTTGCATAAACTTCCCTAAGACAAATAACAAGAAGGCAGGACATATTTAAGCATGCAAATTAAGCTAAGCATGAGTAATGGTGAATTAACATGATTAATGGGGCCCAAAAGTATCAACCAGTATGATTATTATATTATCTTGTACCCAACCTCTGTTAGCATTGATTGATACTTTAGAATTTTTTTTCCTACCTACTCTTACCAATGCCTTTGAGTTATTTGTGCTTTATAGTTCTGCCTTTTTAAAAGCTTCTGAAAAATTATCTCAGGCTAGCTGATCTTTTTACTACCTGTTTCCCTGAAAATAAGACATCCCCTGATAATAAGCCCAATTGGGCTTTTGAGCACATATGCTAAATTAAGCCTCCCCCCGAAAATAAGCCCTCCCCAAAAACATTTAAATGCAGAGGTGGAAATCAAGTAATACGGTAAGAGGAGCCCCGTCTTGCTCCACATGCCCCAAAATAATCAGACCTTCCCAAAAATAAGGCCAAGCGCTTATTTTGGGGTTCAAAAAAATATAAGACATGGTCTTATTTTCGGGGAAACACAGTATATTCCTACACCAATATATCTAGCTGTATTTAGAGGTGTCCATTTGTTCAGAATGGAACAAATAAATAGGAAAATGCACCATGCAATATCTAATGAGCAAAAAAAAAAAAAAAATCACTTTGATGCCATCTAGTGTCATCTGGGTTTTTGTGGACCGGTTGGGGTAGGTTTAAGACAGGAGTCACAGTCATTTTCCTCCTATTAACTAATTTATTTACCCTTTATTGAGTACCCCTTTGTGAAAATGTTTTATAGAAAATTGAAACTGGAACATGGCAGATGAATCAAATTGTTATATAGGGACATTTTATTTTGAAATATTGTGATCCAACAAAGTAAATATTATTGTGACATGTACAGTAGCACTATCAGAGTTCACAATAAAATCCATTAGTCTCAGCTCTAAAAGTTTTAAAATTAGTGAACATGATGCAAAATAACATAAAAATCAGTCTATTTCTACAGATTTAAACCATGGCCCATTAACCCAAGAATAACCCTATAGGAGTTATGAGGTTTGCTGCTACTACCAAAATCTTCCTGATTTGGACATTCCTTTATTTTTCTCCTCTATTGTTTTAGGCATAACTGAGCTAATGTGAGTGCTGTAGACAGAGCATGGGAAAATATGGAACAGTAAGTCACACTGTTAACTTTTAAAGAAGGAATTAAATGACTCTTTATTAAATATTTTATAACGGGTTGTAAATAGTTTCCCTAAATATGTCGATGTATTTATAAGGCTGTCAATCTTTGCCTTCTCTGGCACTAAATATACATTCATAAACCTCTCAGTGGGACAGACGGAGGTCATCAGAGATTCTGGATTTCCCTGAGACCTATCTTCCACCCACATCTCCCAAATCCCCCCACTCCCAAATCCTCCTCCCTCTGTGTTCTTCCCTCCCTCTGGAATGCAAGTTGGGAAGAAGGGCCCTGAATCACCATTTGGGTGATGGATCCAAATGGTTTGCAATGAAAATGTCATTATGCATCATAATTATTTATCCTTGTTTTTCAGCAACTACTCCTGTTGCTTCATAGAAGTCAAAACGGGTCTATAAAAGTTACTTTATAGTTTGAGTAAAGATATAAGCTTCTCTTGTCATGCTGAACACTTATTATCATCTGGAAGAAGCTCCAATAAAATAGAATAATTTTTTTTTAAAAAAAACCCACTGATGATGTTACCTATTCGGGTAATGAAACATCTGGAAGGAAACAAATCAAACCAGGAATTCTGAGTTCTAGTCCCGCCTTAGGTATGAAAGCCGACTGGGTGGCTTTGGGCCTGTCACTCTCTCTCGACCCAACCTACTTCACAGGGTTGTTGTGGGGAAAATATAAGGAGGAAGAGCTATTAGGTATGGCTACCAGCTTGAGTTATTTTTAAAAATAATAAAAGCCTATTTTTTTTAAACCTCAGAGAGCAGCAAAGACTTCACAGGGAAGAATCTTCCAGGATTGCACTTCTGGTTTATAGAACTTGGAGCCAAACATCTAGAAGATTATGGTTTGCTATCTTTGTTTTATATCTTTGAAATAACAACCTGCATAGGCAATAAATAATGAAAATCACAATCGAGTAACACGAGGATATTTTTGAAAAAGTTCAGCCCATGTTGACCATCTGGATCATGGGTCTGCAACTTTAAACACTCAAAGAGCCATTTGGACCTGTTTCCCACAGAAAAGAAAACACCGGGAGCCACAAAACCCTTTCCGTGCCTGACTATTTCTTGAGTGGCCACAAAACTAGCATATGTAGTTGATTTAAATGTTCTGTTTTCTTCTGAAACTTTTCTTTTCTTGGATTTATCCATGGTTGGGCTCCCGGGGGTTGAAAAGCTCAATAAATAGTGTGTCGACAGGTGTTGCACATTGGTGGCTGTGATGCATATTTTGAGTGACAGGGAGCTGCAGCAGAGGGGTGAAAGAGCCATATGCGGCTCCAGAGCCACAGGTTGCTGACCCCTGATCTGGATAATTCATTTGGCTAGAAAAACAGGAATCTCTCCACCTTGTAATCTATACCCAAGACAAAATATCCTTCATTTTCCACCAGCTAAGCTGTTAACAGCTGATCTCAGGAGAAGGAGAGAAAATTATTCTTACCATACTTGGTACACTATTTCATTAAGTAGAATATATTACAATTAGTATCAGCACTTTTATGGCATTGGCATTTTATGATCAACAAAAAGAATAATTCACTGAGTTGTTTGGGGGGTAAAATGGAAGACTGATGCTCTATAGTTCCATTGAAGAAAATAGATTTTCTTCAATGGAAATATATGGATTTTCCAGTTTAAGTGACTGGAAAAAAAACAGATCACTTTTCTTGAAATGAATCAAATTAATATTAAACAAGTAAAGATCTAAATAATTTTGTTGTGGAGTTTCGTTTGAATATTATTCGAGTTTCAGTTGACAGACAATTTTTATGTATTTCAAAGTTATAATGAAAATAATTTTTTCATTTGCTTTTTTAAGAAAATCAAAACAGAAATGTGAAATTATAAAAGCAAAAATTATAATATGACCTATCACTTAATTAAAACTTAATCAGTTAAAATATGCTTAATTATGCTCTTTAGTTAAATGATGTTCTTCACTACCCACCTATCCCAAATATTCTTTTATATTAAACCAAAGTAACAGCTCCAGTTTTACTTGGCAGACTATTCATTCTGATATATAGTTTAGGGACACATAGCAATAGCAATAGCAATAGCAATAGCAATAGCAATAGCAATAGCACTTAGACTTATATATTGCTTCATAGTGTTTTACAACACTTTCTGGACGGGTTTACAATAAGGTGACCAGATTTTAACATTGGTAAAGAGGGACATTGTGGGCGTGGCTTATTTTGTGGGCGTGGCTAGCTGGTCATGTGACTGGGTGGGCGTGGCTAGCTGGTCATGTGACCGGGTGGTCATGGCTATGTGTATAGGGTAAGGTGAACAGATTTTAACATTGGTAAGAGGGACACCATTGTGGGCGTGTCTTATTGTGTGGGCGTGGCTTGGAGGCCATGTGACTGGGTGGGCGTGGCTAGCTGGTCATGTGACCGGGTGGCCATGGCTATGTGTATAGGGACTACTCAGAGGGCTGGAAAGTCATTTCTGACAGGTCCTCACACTTTTGACTGGTCCTCACACTTATGACCATCCTCACATTTATGCCCGTGCAGCATTCTTAACAACCATGTCACTCATTTCACAACTGCTTCTCTTCACCATGGTGACAAGATAGGGCAAAAACGTAAAATGTGAGGACAGTCGTAAGTTTGAGGACTGGTCAAAAATGCGAGGACCAGTCAAAAATAACTTTTTCAGCCCTCTGAGTAGTCCATATGCACAAAAGGACTAACCAGAGGGCTGAAAAAAGTCATTTCTGACAGGTCCTCGCACTTTTGACTGGTCCTCACACTTATGACCATCCTCATATTTATGCCCATGCAGCATTCTTAACAACCATGTCACTCATTTCACAACTGCTTCTCTTCACCATGATGACAAGATAGGGCAAAAATGTAAAATGTGAGGACAGTCGTAAGTTCGAGGACTGGTCAAAAGTGCGAGGACCAGTCAAAAATAACTTTTTCAGCCCTCTGAGTAGTCCATATGCACAAAAGGACTAACCAGAGGGCTGAAAAAAGTCATTTCTGACAGGTCCTCGCACTTTTGACTGGTCCTCACACTTATGACCATCCTCATATTTATGCCCATGCAGCATTCTTAACAACCATGTCACTCATTTCACAACTGCTTCTCTTCACCATGATGACAAGATAGGGCAAAAATGTAAAATGTGAGGACAGTCGTAAATTCGAGGACTGGTCAAAAGTGCGAGGACCAGTCAAAAATAACTTTTTCAGCCCTCTGAGTAGTCCATATGCATAAAAGGATACAGTAATTGAGAGGGATGAAGGAAGGGAAGGGAAATTAGAGTAGGAGTGACAGTTAAGAGAGGGAGGAAGAGAGGAGGAGAAGGAGAAAGGAAGAGGAAGTAGGGAGGAGAAAAAGAGGGTGGGGGGAAGAGAAAGTAAGAAGGAAAGAAAAGAGAGGTGGTAGGTTTGAGGAGAAAGATTGCTGTACAATAAAAAGGATGAAAGGGAAGAAAGCCAACCCCAAACAAATATAAAGATATTAAGATAAAGAATGAATTGTTAAACTTTAAAGAATAAAAGAGAACAAATATGAATAAATAGCAATAATTAGAAACACACATACATACAATGTATTTTCTTTGAACAGAATATTTGGCTGGTTCACAAATTTAAACAGTGTTTAGTCATTTCAATTAAATTTACAATTTCTATATTTCCTTTTTGCCATATTTATTCCTCATCTATTTTTTAAAAAAAACAATATTACCCTTCATCCTCATCTCTAATCTTAATCAAATTCAATTTTTCCCTTCTATTCTATTTTATACCCCTTTCCATTGTCATCTATTTTTATATCCATCCTCACATTGGTTAATTATGTAATTATGTAATACAGTTGTTTAATACAAATTCAACATTTTAATATAAATCAATTAGTTATATAACTATCTTTTTTGTATATTAATCAATATGAACATGAATATTCCAATTATTTCCATGCAATCCAATTTCTTACAAATCAATTAATTATACTTACCAATAATAATAAACCAAATAATTTCCCCCATATATTCCTCCAAACCACAACTTAACCATTTCTGCTTTCAACACAGTATACAATTAATAATATCTCAATTATTACAATTCCCTAGTTAAAAAGAGCTTTTTTTTCTTGTGTTTTAAAATCTTGAACTCTCCTCTTTTGCCCTAAATAATTTTCCATTGTTTGCACTTACCTTTTTTGGTGAGGAAAAGGAAAATAAATCTGCTGCCTAATTTTCCAACGTTGCAAGCAAACCGCAAAGTCAACAGCCTGTTTTACTTTCAGTTTCGTTTTGAGCTTGGTTTGCACAAAGAGGAAAAAAAAACTGAGCAATTTAGCAAGAGCAGAGCCCTGTGCAAATCAGCTGAGAGGGGGAAGCCGAGCTAATTAACGTAGGGCAGCCCTTTGAAGCCCCGCGGCAAGAGTTTAAACAGGTTTTTTCCCTCTAGCCATCAGCGGGGATTCAGGAGGCAGCCAGGAACCAGGGGCAGAATGAAAAATCGGGACTTTTTTAAAACGCCGCGTGACGCGGGACAAATTGCTCAAAAGCGGGACTGTCCCGCCAAAAGCGGGACGTCTGGTCACCTTAGTTTACAATGTCAGCATATTGCCCCCAACAATCTGAGTCCTCATTAGCACAACTGTCAAATTGATATGTCCAACTTGAATTTTACCTCTTTACCTATTATATGATGATCATATGAATTAATTGGTTTTTTTTTTGAACCCCTCCCCACCGTCTGATGTGGATCATATGAATTAATTGTTATGAAAACCATTTCACAATTACCGGTATTTCATAATTTCAAATCAGGATTTACATTTCATAATTTTTGTTTGATGCTCTCTATACTTCTGCACAACAATTAGAGAAGAATTCCCTGCCATTTAAAATACTGCATATCTAGTGAAAGATTGATGGATTTGTCTCTTCAATTTATTGTCTTGTTTTCAGTATAACTAAGAATACACGGTTTAAGTACTCAGACAACCTGAGGGGAAAATCTGAACTTCTTTTAGCAAAACACCATTAAAGTGTTGAAAACACTGCTTCTTTAGCTTTGGCAGCATTGTAAAATAGTTCAAATGTTTTTAGCAGCTCATTTAGTAGATGGTTATGCCAGTAAATATTTCCTTTCTGCTTTTCGTTGGCTTGGGCTCTTTTTCTTATGGCTCAGAGCTTACATAAATAAAGCAACTCCTGCTACTAACTACTTAGACTTGGATAGTAGAGTACTTGTCAACATGGTTCTTCCAGGATCATTCTGGAATTAGGAGTTTAGGAGTTGTAGTGGTAGGGCTATTAGATTATTGGCAGATAATCATCTAGATTATCTATCAATAATTTGGATGATCATCAATGGCAGCAAAATTTTAACAACTTTCCACTTAGTGTGAGACATGCTATTTTCATCACATATCACTCTTATTACATTCAGCAACCAACCTTTCATTTTATATTCACAGGGGAAAAAATCCCTTATTTATATGTTCTTTAAACAAACAACATACAATAAACTTTTGCCTATCCATAGATTGCTCCATAGAAAAGCAAAAACCTGGTCTGCTTACCTTCTGCCCGATTAAAGTCTCAATCCACTTTCCAAAGTTTGCTTGTTGTCATGTTTTGTACCCAATCAGAACTCTGTCTCATTTCTAAGCACACCTAACAAACGAATTGTCCATCCTTTTTTCAGTCACTCTTACTATCTTTCCCTTTGTGTGGGCATATGATATCATTCTTCCAATCAACAGATACAATTCAGTTTTCATACATATTCTAAGAAAGATGCACCACCACCCCATAATCAGATCACATCCATTATTTTACATTTCTCCAGTTATACCAATCACACAACCAGCTTCAATATTTATTAGCATTCTCGCAGCATTTATCACTTTCTGTTTATCCTTTTTTTCTTTGATAGCATTTCAGCATTAGTTTTAGTTCCACTCTTCAGCATATAATAGCCTTCTGTTGCAGTCTCTAAAATATGCCCTTCCAGCACACCTCCCTTAAAACAAGATTATTATGAGAACTGTAGCCATTTAATATGCTAGCTCTTTTCAAAATAGCTATCCACCTAAGGAAGACTTAGTTGCTCCCTTTCTTTTAAAATTGTCCTACTCTAAATATGCCCTATTTTGGATAACTGGCTTTTCCTTAAATCAATGTTTACATAATTTAATTAATGGTTTCCTGAAAGTTTATTCTACAATACACCATGTGCTGCATCTGTTTTCTGCACACATGACATATTTAGGAGAAGACCACAATCAGGGATGGTAGACTGGAGTTGCATCATTTCACACTGCAGTTATCATATTTTTAATGGACCTCTGTATGAAGCATTCCCTGCTTGTAATAAGTCTCTGGGAGACAGTTCTATTATAATTTTTCTTTCCAAGATTCTGTTAGCAAGGAGTTTTTTTTCACTGATTGTTTTCAAAGACATGACAAAAATCATGTCTGCAATTCGAAGTTGAATTGGTACAGGTAGTCCTCAACTTACAACCACAACTGAGCCCAAAATTTATCTTGTTAATTGAAACATTTGTTAAATGAGTGAATTATTATGTTAGTAACACGGTTGTTAAGTGAATCTGGCTTCCCCATTAACTTTGTTTATCAGAAGGTTGCAAAAGCTGATCACATGACCCTGGAACACAGCAACCATCATATGATTCAATTGCAAAGTGTCTGAATTTTGATCACATGACTGTGGGGATGCTGCAATGGTTATAAGCGTGAAAAACAGTCATAAGTCACTTTTTTCAGTACCGTTGTAACTTTGAATGGTTACTAAATGAACTGTTGTAAGCCAAGGACTATCTGTACTGTACTGTACTGTACTGTACTGTACTGTACTGTACTGTACTGTACTGTAATCTATCCCATCATGTCTATTTTTTTCTGCATCATATAAATGAAATAATGTCTAAGGATCAACTAAATCATATTATTCATTAAAAACAAAACTGGCTGTTTTTAATTGTGAAGTAAAAAAAAAATAGCTGTGCACCACTTCATTCTAGATCTGGTTTGTGTAAACATCTTTTTGGTGGACGAATACTGGGTAGAAGAATGATTTTCAACAAGAAACCAGTGTAGAATTGTAATCTGGACTGAAGCCATTTGTTTTTCTCACACAGTAATATCTAAAATTGTGTATAAAATGCTGAATCATTTCTTTCGGTTATCATGAACACAATACAGTCAGAATTAAATCCATTTAAGTTTTAAGGGTAGATACCTGTGGTCCTCCAGATATTGCTTAATTCCCATTCCTGTGTCAACATGCATAATTGAGATAGATGCTAAGAGCTGTCATTCAACATATGATCTATTCTGTCCTACATATCCCAAACAGAAATACTGTTTCCATCTGAGAATAGCCTTGAAGACTCCTTCAGAACCCAAGGACACCTTGCCTTAAGCTAGACAGTACTTCATAAAGGTATGTTGTGACAAAGTCATTTTTTGTGTTTTGAGAGTTGGAATAAATTTGCACTATTATGCCCAGAAGAAAACTGTAAAATATTTTTTGTCACATTTCTAAGACTGGTGGAATGTCTGAGGATGGGTCATGGCAGTTGTTTTCTGGTGTACTGTATGTTATACAGTAACTGGTTTATAGAGATTTTGTTGATTTGTAGATTATGAAGGATTTTTTAAAAAATAGAGATGGTATGGGGCAGCGGTGTCAAACTCGCGACATCAAGTCGTCACGTGAATATGGATATGGTTAGATCATATCTGATGACCTGAGTTTGGAATGCTGAATGTGAGGCAGAGCATCCTTGAAACCTGGACTGTCAGCTGCTTAGTTGTGAAGGGACCCCCTTGATATGGGGCTAGGATGGCAGAGGTTGGACAGAGAATGTGTATTGGGCAGTGGTTAAGGGAAAGTAAGAACACGGCAGCATTTATTATTATTACGGAGCATGAAGGAAAGGTGCTTTAAATCATTCTCAGTGTTTAGTACCAATTCTGCATTCTGACCTCCTGGATTTAGCCTTTTATCTAATTCCTCCCCCCTCCCAGATGATTCAGCAGTCCCCCACTCTTTTAGAAGAATACTGAGGCACTGGGATAGAATGAGGATATCTGTGTGGCATCCCAAGGGTGTGATGGAACCATTTGTTTTAATGGTTTTTGTATTATGATTTATAGATCTGGGTTTTATTGTTGTGAACCACCTGGATTTGTGTTTTAAGATGGGTGGCTAAACAAAATTTTAAAATAAATACATAAAAAAATAAATTCTGTTCTCCTAGAAATTTACATGTCTCAGAAGGCATTCCGTGTAATCAGCAAAAAAAAAAAAAAAAAAAAAAAAGGCAGGTACCTTCTCCACCTCCCCTGCTCACAGTGACATTAATCCAAAGCTCTGCAACTTTAGAACTGCATTGTGACTTAAGTTCTCACAGGGAGATGCCTCTTTGAGCCCATATTTTTTTTAATTTATTTATTTAGTTTGTTAAACGTGTACAAGATAACAGGTATAAGTATGAACATAAGCATAAAAAAAGGAAGTAAATACAGATAAATGGGGACAGTAAGACAGGGACGGTAGGCACACTGGTGCGCTTATGCATGTCCACTTTATGGACCTCTTGGGAATGGGGTGAGATCAATAGTAGACAGTTTAAGGTTGAAGCTGTGGGAATTTGAGGATGTAACAACAGAGTCAGATAGAGCATTCCAGGCGTTGACCACTTTGTTGCTGAAGTCTTATTTTCTGCAATCGAGTTTGGAATTTGAATTATAGGCACAAACCATCTATCTTGGGAAAAAGAAGCAATGTTCTGCAGGAAGAGAAGCAGGACCAGCTGGAGAGGCTTTCCTTCCAGTTGCAGAGGAGTATAATTGCTAACAGAAAACTGTGGAAGTTCGTCACTCTTCTCACATGCCCTGGTTTTCTGGAAAAGAGAGGAAGACAATGTATGTTTCATTTCTTGCGATTATTTGTACATAGCCCTGCACAAGGGTTTGACATGCTTGCAAAATGTAAGAAGTAACTGCTGCAGAATGGGCAAGCTTGAAGGCAACTTGAATTTCAAACAGGGATTGAGACTTTTTTTAAAAAAGCTTTTAAAAGCACAGAATTTAGCAGACTTGTACCATTTATCATTTTAGAAGTTTGTCCAGGGATTCTACTGTGTTCCAGAAAAGTTCAAATTTCCCACACATACTTAGAAGCCCAACTATTGAACATAATGATGTTTAACTTTTCAGATCTTTAAATAGCAGTTCCAAACCCAATTATAGTTTTAAGCATAAGCAAACAAATACGGCTTGAATTTCTCAATCAACCAGCCTTTTGAATTGTTGGCTCCTCTGGCTTATTTTTGTACTTTCTCAAGAATTGTTCTTTCATGGGACAAAGCAATCCTTTCAGGGTTCATAATGTTAATAACAATACCAAGACTTGTTTCTATTTTCATTCAGAATGTTTTTGTTTAAGAGAAAGATGCTTCCCCAAGTCAGAGGGGTTGTTGGAGGCAACCATGGGAATTGCCAATTTCTGGTGGAATGAGCATTTGTCTAGCAATCTTGTGAAAATGATTGCGAAGCAGCCTGCTGCAGATGAAGCCTTCCATGTATAGAAGAATGCCTAAGTATGGGAAGCTCTATGGCCTTCTTGATGCTTATGCTCCTGGGGAAAGTGGGGTGATGATGGTTATGAACATTTCTTTTTTCATTCCTGCTACAGCTCCTGAACTGCCTCAGGGCATCCCCAATCTTTAAGGACATGCTTCTTTGGGGAGGGGGAGGAGGGTTTACCAGGTCTTTCAGGTAAAGTGAGAATCAGAAATACACTGGAATACACTAGGACTAAACTGACAGAAATATATAGGATCTAATAATATGTAAGTCCTATGTAGCTTTAAACTTACTCAAAGCATCCATTTTGCCCACTTAATGACTTCCTTTTCTTTAAAGTGAAAATATGAAAATATAACCTTGTACATGAAAGTAGGCCCTCAAAATACTTGTGAGTCTGCTCCTAGAGTTTTGCTCTTACTACCAGATCCAACAGGATCGTACTTTGGATCCTTTCTATTTTGCTAGACCAGGAGACATCCGTCATGAAGTCTCACCTCAGAGATTCAGATGCTCTTGATCCTGTTAACTTTTATTTTCGTAGTCGTAGAGCACCCAGGTCAATGTTCCTCAATTTTGGCATCTTTAAGACATGTAGACTTCAAGTCCCAACTAACTTAAGTCTGGGGAATTATGTGAATTGAAGTCTGCACCTCTTAAGGTAGCTGAAGTTGAGAAACATTGTCCTAGCTCATGCTTTTAAAAAGCTATTAGTTTCCACATTTTGGGCACAATAAGGGATAAACTAGATGTTTAAGACCCCTGTTAAGTTCACTGCACTTATTTTAACCTTTTTATTAAATAAAAATGTGCCCCAAATTCTGCCACCATCTGCTCAATGCTGATGTCACTTCATCAGAATGAATGACCTTTTATTACCAGACAAAATATTTTAACAAATATGCCTCCCTCCATAAGAAAGTTATCTAACCCTACTTTTGAAACTGACCAGTTATATGGGCAGCTTGTGGAAGTTGCAATCAGCTGGCAAACAGGAAATCTCAGCTACTTTAATATTTAGGATGGCTTTACCTCTATAGCTAAGAGAACAATCATGATATGAATGCATTATTCTTTTGTCAATATTTATTGTGGTACTAATGAAAGCTTGCCATTGCAAAGACTGCAGTTCCATCTAAAAAACTGGTGTCATTTTTTTTTAAAAAAAATAATTTACTCATCTAAGTAGTGTCCTTAGCATGCCTTTTGTTTTGGTCCCAGTTTTTGCTTAATTTGTATTTTGTCCAACCTAATACCTAAACTAATACATTTCATATGGTTAATATGACTAATTCTCAAGGTATAATAATAGGAATGTTAACATAAGTAGTACAGTAGTGTTCTTTTCATTTCTGGGAACAATGAGATGCTTTGTTTTCTGCCTTCTCCATTTCCTATTAGAGTGGAACAATCCAAATGACATTTAGAAAACACCAGTAAAGTGAAGACAGGAAAAGAAAATGTTGTGAAGTTGGTTGACTAATGACTTCAGAACACATTTCTTTGTATGAAAACCTGCCACCATTCAGTTTATAAATAAGGCTAAATTGCCCCAATCACTGATTTTCTTTTAAAAGAGAAAGAAATTTAAGAAAGGAGAAAAAATCCCAAAAGCTGTCAGTAATTCTTTTTAGATTTCATTAATGCCCAGATGTTTTCTTGAGAGATTGTGAGAGTATACCATATGTTTAAAAATAAATAAGCAGATAAGGCAAAAAATAACATTCCGAATGGATGAAAAATCCAGGGTCTCTTACATTTGGACAAAGTTTTCACATCTTCTGCCCAGTGCAAGAGAGACTTCTGCCATCACTAATGTGATATAGTGGCTGTCAAGTATTTCTTCCACCTGCCAAATGTAAACACTTTAGGGAGATTCTCAAAGAATCTTTGAATCTCCCCTCTTGAAGCCTTTTTAGCTCTACATTATCTTATTTATTGATACATTATCTTTTATTTTTGAACTAATAGATCGGTCATTCAAGGTAGCAAAGAATCAAAAACAAATGGCAGAACTTCATTAAAACTTCATTAAAAACAGCTGCTAAATCCCTAATTACTACAACTGAATGTAGAGTTAGGAGGAAAGTCTTGATTCATTTAGTAAGGCAGAAAAAAATAGGGACTAAAGAAGAACATACCATGACTGGGATTGACACTGGAGAGCAGCCTCTCACATGTGCTATTGAAGAGGCCTCTGAAAAGGGAGGGTCTATAGAGAGGTTATCCATATAGTCTTGATTCCCAGATAGATACTCGATACTGTAGGCAGATGGTCCTGTAGATAGACAAGGATGAAAGAACAGTCCTGCTAGGTGAGACCTACTGTAGTCTGGGCATTCTTTTCCTCAGATGACTATGAGCCCGGATGTTTTCCCCAGGGGACTTTGCATGCTGTTGAATACCTTATTGCCACCCAACAAACTGGTTAATTCGTGGTGCAAAATAGAAGATAGATCACCTCGTGTCCTATTTTCCATCTCTATTCTGCTGCCATCATGTACATGTGAAGGTTAAAGCTGTAATAACCAAAATCGTCTGTTTTGGGTATTGGCCATGTTAATTACAATGATACTGTTTCCCGAAAGTTTGAGAGAGAAAAAGAGAGAATTTCTTGCTTGCTGCTCATTTCTCTCTCTCTCTCTCTCTTACCCTGCTTTTCTCTGCCTTTTGCCTGGTTTTGCCAGTTTTCTTTTAAATGTTTGTTGATGTTTCACACATGAGCACAAGATTGTATTATTTATGCTAGTTATATTGAGTGGTGTGTATACCCTTGGTCTGATCTGGAGTTGGGGATTGACTGAGAGAATGCTGGTTGAAAACTAAACTGGAAATTGCCCACTGTACTTTCCAACCCAAGCAACTGTCTTCCCCACTATTTCTCCCCTGCAACCTATGTCAAGTGGTGCATTATTCATGACCATGGAGATTCCATATCACCACTGTGTGCACTTCAGAATCCACCCCGAGGCTTAAAAGTAGGACAGGGATATAACCACATGTTGCCCTCTGAGTTCACCCTCCCTCTTAATCAGTTCCTTCCAGGGTGACACTTTAGAAGACCCACAGCAGGGACTCTGCTCTAACTGGGCTTCCAGTTTAGTACGGCCAAAACTTCATTCAGCCTCTGGCTTTGGGTGTTGAGAAAAGAGGATGAAGAGGGAGATAAAGGCTTGAATCCGCAAGCTAGCCATTTTAGTGTTCCACATGGGACCAGACCTATTCTATGTCTCATCCTTTATGGGAAATTTTAATGGCAGTTCTCAGGTGATAAGACTTTGCTCAAAGTAGTCCTCTCCCCATCCTGCTATGGACATCTGATCAACTCTGAATGCTTTCAAAACAAAAGTGTTGTTTTAGATTGTTCTTTTATGGTGTTGTAAGCTGCCCAGAATCACTTGACAGTGAGATGGGGCCATCCCTTCAAACCTGCAGCAAAATCATACTTTACAGTTTGTAAGTAAACTGTTTCGCAATTGCTAGTGCATTATCCTTCCTTTATCCAAATAGACCAGTGGGCTTTTTTATGCGCTAAGGGTCTGCATTTATTTAATAATTCAATTTTTATCTGTTTCTTTTCCAAGGGGTATGCTGTACTCACAGGTTTACACAGAGTAAAATACCCAGCACTCAAAGAAAGAGGAGGGACAGAACAGAAGATGAAAAAGCAAACAATTGGGATATAAATAAGATAAAAATTGTTAGTATATGTATGAAGAGAATAATGATATTTGATGTCAATAGGGTATTATTATTGAAAGATGCTAAGAAGAAAATGGGGAATTTTACAATATTTAAATGTGTAAAGTACTTAACATATTATAAAATTAATGTTAAAATTAATGTGAACGTGAAAAATGTGATAAATGATGAACGATGTAGCACAGAGATGTATGTACCCAGATGACACACTGCATAAGGAAAGATGGAATGTTTTATATTTTTGTTTTTTTAAAAAAATAAAAAATAATTTAAAAAAATTGGGAGGGAGGGGTAGTTTAAAGAATCTCAAACCTTGTGTGTGTGTGTGTGAGAGAGAGAGAGAGAGAGAGAGAGAGAGAGAGAGAGAGAGAGAGAGAAAGAGAGAGAGAGAGAGAAGGAGGGGGAGAAAGAAAGGGAGGGAGGGGGAAGAGAAAGAGGCCCAACTTTTCCTAGTTTTCTTTGCTTTTTCAGAAACATACAGATCTTGTTATGTCCTTATAAGGACATCCGCCCTGATTGGCTGCTAGCAATCGGGCGGGAGATTTGAATCCCTGTCAAGGGGCGGTGCGTCTGCCGGGAGCGAATATAAGGAGAGCTCCGGCAGCGCACCAGCAGTCTTGTCTTGTTACTTTGTAACTAATAAAGTTATTAAATGTATCGAGCTGGTCACGTCTTCTGTTCCTGCGCCTGATCCAACACTGGCGACGAAGGACTAGAGAAGAGAACCTGAGAAAGACTCACGGCACGATCGCCCACCGAGCTGAAGTCACTACACCACAGCGACTTCCAGAATGGCTACCCCGCAAGCCCCGATGACCGCGCTGAACCCATTCGACCCATCCCGGGAGAAGTGGAGGTCGTACATGGTCCGATTCCGACAGTTCCTGCGAGGTAATGGCTACCAGAACCTCGACGATGAGCGGAAAAGAGCCCTCTTCCTGGCTCATTGCGGATCGGACGTCCTGGAGATGGCGATTGACCTCGTGGCACCCAGGGACATTGAGGAGATGTCCTGGAACGACCTGCAGGAAGTCCTACAGGAGCACTACGCACCTACAGGCACCCCCATCGCAAACAGATTCACCTTCCAGCAAAGAAACCAGCGGGAAGGTGAATCCATCAAGGAATTTGTGGCAGCGCTTCACCAAATCGCTGCCAACTGCGAATTCGACAACGTGGACAATGCCATCCGAGACCGCGTTGTTTTTGGAATGCGAGATGTGGGGCTGCAGAAGAAGTTCCTCAGCCGGAAGAGGATCCCACTCAAAGACGTCCTCGACGAAGCAACAGCGGCTGAAACATCCGAGAAGGCAGCCGCCGCAATGGTGAAAGCCAGAGGGATCCACAAGATCCACAAGTTGGGCCTGACCTCATCAGACGAGGCAACCACGCAATCCGAGTCTGATGAGGAAATGGCCGTCCACAAGGTTTCCCGCCCCCCCAGGCGGGAAAACCCACAGCATGGCGACCGGGGAGAACGATGCGGCAGCTGCAGAGGCGACCACCCCAGGGCAACCTGCAGATGGAGGGACGTGACCTGCCGCCGATGCCTGAAGAGAGGGCACATCGCAGAGGCCTGCAGAGCCACAGATCCAGCCCCGGAACCGCCCAGACCACGATTCCGGGAGAATCGCAAAGACAATCAGAGGACATCCAAACGGTCCTCGAACCAGTCCCGGCGCGGGGAGGAGGAATATCCCCGCAACAGAACGGTGCACCAGACCACCATCGCTCACACAAGCGACGAGGGGACCACCAAGTTCCACGTGACGCTGCTGGCAGAGGGGTCACCGTGCAAGATGGAGGTAGACTCCGGATCCGCCTACTCCATCATGGACTGGCAGCACCTACAGCAGCTGAACCCATCCTACAAAAAGGCCCAGCTGAAAACCCCGAAGTCGAGGCTTGTGGACTTCAACGGAAACCCCATTGGAATCCTGGGCAGAGCCACCATCCACGTAAAGTACAACAACTTCAACGGAGAGCTGCCCATCACCATCGTGGAGCACAGCCGACCGAACCTGTTGGGTGTGGAGTGGTTTAAGCCGCTGGGGCTTTCCATCGAGGGCATCCACGAAATCCACAGGGATGAACTCGACACCATCATCGAAGAGTTCAAGGAAGTCTTCGATGGTAAGCTGGGGAAATTTGTGGGGAGGCCAATTTCCTTCAATCTGGACAAGGGAATCACCCCAATTAGGCTCAAGCCCCGCCGGGTTCCGTTTGCCCTGCGGCCCAAAGTAGACGAGCAGCTAGATAAGCTGATCGCCCAGGGCGTCCTGGAACCGATCGATCATGCCTCATGGGAGACCCCCATTGTGACCCCACTGAAGCATGATGGGTCTGTGCGCATCTGGGCCGACTACCGTTGCACCATCAACAAGGCGTTGGCACAGAGCGCATATCCAGTCCCAGTAGTGCAACACCTGCTGCATTCCCTGGGATCTGGCTCAATTTTCGCGAAACTGGACCTGGCCCAGGCTTACCAGCAACTGCCAGTGGATGAAAAAATGGCGGAGGCACAAACAATTGTTACGCACAGGGGGGCATTCAAATGTAACCGCCTCCAATTTGGAGTCAGCGCTGCCCCCGGCATTTTCCAATCTATGATGGAACACCTCCTCCAAGGCGTTCCAGGGGTGGTGCCTTACTTCGACGATGTGCTCATCTCTGGTGTCTCAAGAGCTCAACTCCTTGAAAGGCTCAGGCTTGTCCTGCAGCGATTCAAGGCCAAGGGCTTAAGAGTCAGGCGGGACAAGTGCATCATAGGAGTACAGGAAGTCGAGTTCCTGGGCTATCTCATTGATAGCACTGGCATCCACCCCACCAAATCAAAAGTGGAAGCAATCCATGAAGCTCCAAGCCCCAAAAACAAAACGGAGCTTCAGGCTTTCCTTGGGTTGCTCAACTTCTACGCCATTTTCTTAAAACAGAAAGCCACAGTTGCTGAGCCACTCCACCGCCTGCTGGGGAAATCGGCTTCCTGGAAGTGGGGCCAGGAAGAGGAAGCAGCATTCCGGGCCATCAAAGGACTATTGACGTCCAAAAGCGTCCTCATCCAATACAGCGAGACGCTTCCCATCAAGCTGACCTGTGATGCGTCACCATACGGGGTGGGGGCAGTCCTCAGCCACGAACTGCCCAACGGCACGGAAGCCCCAATCGCCTACTTCTCGAAGACCATGTCCGGCGCAGAACGGAACTACAGTCAGCTGGACAAAGAAGCCCTGGCCATCGTGGCAGGAGTGAAGCGCTTCCATGAATACCTCTACGGAAGACGCTTCACCATAATCACCGATCACAAGCCACTCCTGGGACTCCTCGCAGGCGACCAACCCACCCCGACCTTCATGTCCCCACGGATGACGAGATGAGCCATCTTCCTAGCCGGCTACTCCTATAGGCTCGTGCACCAGCCAGGCACAGCCATAGGGAATGCCGACGCGCTCAGCAGATGCCCATCGAAGAATCCAGTTGAAGACCCAGCCCCCACGCTCCACCTATTCCACATTGATGATGACGCCAGCTGTCCAGTCTCATCCGCAGATGTGGCCGTACACACCCAAAAGGACCCCACGCTCCGCCAAGTGAAGTCCTGGATCCTCAGAGGGTGGCCATCGGAGAAGACGGAGGAGAGGTTCAGCCCGTTCGCCAGGAAGCAGAAGGAGCTGTCCACCATAAAGGGCTGTCTGCTATGGGGAGACAGGGTGCTGATTCCAAGCACTCTGCAACAGCGGACGTTAGAGACCTTGCACAAAGGGCATCCGGGCATCGTCCGCATGAAGGCCCTGGCACGGAGTTACGTCTGGTGGCCCTCCATGGACAGAGACATTGAACAATGGGTCTCCAGATGTGACCCGTGCCAAGAAGTTCGCCCAGCGCCGCCGCAATCCGAAGTCGCGAAGTGGGAGACCCCCAGCAACCCTTGGTCGAGGATACACATCGACTTTGCGGGTCCGATGCAAGGGCGACACCTCCTCATCATGGTAGATGCCTTCTCCAAGTGGCTAGAGGTGGTACCCATGGCATCTACCACAACAGAAGCGACGATCCGAGCCCTGCGCCATCTGTTCGCCACACATGGACTACCGGACGTGCTAGTCTCGGACAACGGCCCCCAGCTCACATCCCTGGCCATGGAATCCTTCCTGGCAGGACTGGGCATCCGCCACGCCCTATCCACCCCCTACAGGCCGGCCGGAAACGGACAAGCGGAACGCATGGTCAGACTGACCAAAGAAGCCCTCACCAAGATGGGCCCGGGAGACTGGCAAGAACGCATTGATAACTTCCTCCTCACCCAGCACATCACGCCACATGCCACCACCCACAAGAGCCCGGCCGAACTGCTGATGGGCAGAAGGTTGAGGTCACCCTTGGACCGGCTGCACCCCCAATACAGCCCGGAAGTGACCGCAACCGCCAGCCGCCCGCTTCGCACCTTCAGCAAGGGAGATTCAGTTTTTGCGCTGAATTTCAACGGCTCTCCTAAGTGGCTGAAGGGGAAGATTGCCAGCACAACCGGCCCCAAATCCTACACCATCGAGTTGGAAGATGGACAGGTCTGTAGACGTCACATCGACCAACTCCGGAAAAGGTGGGGGGGAGCACACGAAAACCAGCCTGACGAGGGAGGCCTACAACACCCAGACGAGGTAGGCCTCCAACACCCCGGCGAGGTAGACCTACCACACCCAGACGAGGTCGACCTACCACACCCAGACGAAGTAGGCCTACAACACCCCGGCGAGGTAGGCCTACGACACCCCGACGAGGTAGGCCTACCACACCCCTGCGAGGCAGAGCAACGCCATCCCGACGAGGTCGGCCCAGCACACTACAAGGTACTGTCACGTCGGCAGTCCAGCGAGGTAGACCGGGGCCAACCGCACGGAGGATGGCAACACCAACCCAGCCAGGTGGGCACCAGGCACAACAGGGCCAGGGACCACCAACCCAGCCCGCAAGTAGACCGGTACCTGCCCAGAGGAGGAGCAGCGCACCCCACCAGTGACGGCAGCCTACGACAGCCCCGCCAGGGAGACCGCAGTTCCAGGCGAGTAGACCGGGACCCAGCCAAGAAGGGACACCCACCACCCATGGGCGAGGGTGGCACACGTCTCCCCGGCGAGAGGGACCCCCGCCCATCGCAGAAGACAGCCAGGGAACAACGACCCGACCCGGATGACCCCAGGCACCACCCAACAGTAGACCAGGGACTAGGGGGAAGGGAAAGCCGACAACAACCCGGCCAGGGAGGCCCACACCACCCCGGCAGGGGAGACCTCCGCCACCCCGCAGAGGTAGTCCCGCAACAACACCCCGACCAGGTCGACCACCACCAACCAGACGGAGTAGACCAACGCCAGCCCAACCGAGGGGACCAACGCCACCCCTGCGAGGTCGGACAGCACAATGCAAGCCAGCACCACCCGCAGCCGGCGGACCGGTCCCGAGGGCACCAAGCGGAACCACCACCCAACCGGCAGCAGGCCGGACCGCAACCGAACCGCAGCGCCCGGGAGACCAGGGAGGAGCGAGCGACAGACTTACCGAGACTCAGACGCTCTTCCCGGGTCGGAACCGAGCAACCGAGACGAGGCGATAGATCCACAGGCCAGGAGGAAGACCACCAGAACCAGCCATCCAAGGTTTGCGGTCCGGCCGGAGGCGCTGGGGGTGACCCCGCTCACTCGACAGCCGAACCGAGCCCGGTTCCGGAGAGGGAACCAGGAGACGACGGAGCCCCGTCCATCCAGGCCGGAGACGGAGAAGGAGTGAGACTGCGCAGGTCAGCTAGGGTGCCGAGGCGTCCTACGTACCTGCGCGATTACGTGACTTTCGTGGACGAGATTTGACAGTTCGGACTAAGGGGGGAGGAGTGTTATGTCCTTATAAGGACATCCGCCCTGATTGGCTGCTAGCAATCGGGCGGGAGATTTGAATCCCTGTCAAGGGGCGGTGCGTCTGCCGGGAGCGAATATAAGGAGAGCTCCGGCAGCGCACCAGCAGTCTTGTCTTGTTACTTTGTAACTAATAAAGTTATTAAATGTATCGAGCTGGTCACGTCTTCTGTTCCTGCGCCTGATCCAACAGATCTAATCAAGATCAGTCAAAGATTTGTACATTGTACAGTTAAAACCTTCATCTCTAACCACTCACCTCAGGTTGGGAATTCATCCCTTCCATGAAAATTCCCGCTCCTCCATTTCCACTCTTTAAACTTTGCAGTTATTAGTTTTGAAGCTGGAGAGGGGAGAAGATTTAACCCTACTCTGCCTATTTATGCTGGTTCCCATACTCCCAGAGTGTCAAAATGAAATAATTTCAGGGTCCTTGGTGCTCTCTGAGCTTGGTAGTTTTCTTGAGATAAAGAGAGCACTAAGGACCCCACAGTTCAACCTTGAGCTTCAAATATTCTCTTCCATTGAAAATAAAAATTAAAAAATCCCTATGGGAGCCACAAACAACATACATAAGAGAATGTATAATTGCCCCCAGAAAATGGCTGTGGAAGGCATTTCTGAAAAATCACTGCTTTCAGAGCAGAAGGGATCACGCAGTATAACTTTTCACCTCATTCTGTTTTAGTCCTCTATATCGCTTTTAGGGTTATCTTATTTTAAGATGGGAACTGTTAAGTTCTGGGCAAAGAATGGAGGCGAGGCCGGAGTGATTTCTAACAGTTCTTTATTCAATATCGCCTGTGAGGCAAACTGTCTCCCTGGATGACACAGCTCCTTTTATATGTAACTGATCAGCCAAACAACCAATTAGGAGAGAGTATTTTCCTGCTCCAACACAGGACCAGAATGAGAACTTCAACTGACAACTATATACTATATACAATACATAATGGGAACCCTTTGGGATGGAAGTTTGTAAGTTTGTAAACTTTGTAAAGCCTGGTACATTTTCATGATGCTAAATAAATAAATACATAAACTCTGAAACTCTGAGTATAGCTACAATAGCATCTACTTATTTTATCTAATGGATTGAACCCTGATTTACCATGTGTTGCTTCACTCAAGGGGCAGCCAATCTTGGCTGATCTAAAATTAAAAAAAAAAAAAGTAAGCAAGAATCAAGAGGTTTATTGCATGGATAATAAAAGATCATTAGGAAATAACAAGAATATAAGAAGCTGCAGCTCCTTTGTGAGCTCTTACTCCCGGGATCTGTAAAACCGCCAAAACAGCATAAATCAGCTGTTTTGGCGGCTGGAACTTCCCCCTCGGGCAAAGAGGGGGAGGTGAGTGCTCAGGTGAATAGGGTAGAGCCCCCCAAAACCTCCAGGATTAATCCTGGAGGTGCAGAGGGTGAGGGCTCCCCAAACGCCTGGAAAGCAGCTCCAGACTCAGGATTCCGTCTCTGACGGATCAAGGCGCCCGCGACCATCCCTGCGAAACAAGTGATTTCAAGGATCGATCTTTATGCAGGCAGAACAAAACAGGAGAGCTTCTCGCAAGTATTTTTCTTTCCTTTAACTCTGATGAATAATGAGTCCTTTCATATTCAAATGAAAGTTTTAAAGAGATCCAAAATGGCGCTGATAGAGAACAGAAGGTCATTTTAGCTGTCAGTACTTTGAAGCTTTGCTGAATGAAGTTTGCAGCATAAGAAAAGATGGCAGAGGCAAAGATTTTTGAAGAGAATGGAGGTTTTTCAGCACATAATTCAGCAAGTGTACAAATACTGACAGTGGATTTTTTGGAAGCATGGCAAAAATCATTTATGGAAAGACTGGATGAGATCTTTGAGAAGTTTATTACTCTAATTGATAACAAAGATGTAATGCTGAAAGAGGAGGAAGAACAAGTAATTCAAGTAAAAACGCCTGAGGAACATGGAAAGGATGTTTTCCAAACTATGAATAAACTGATGAGCTTGAAGGAGGTTAATCCGGAGATATGGAGAGAGATCTATCCAGAGGTCTTGATGCAGATGAGAGGAAAAGTGCTGGGAGAAGCTTGGATTTTCAAGATATCAAGAAGGATTAAAAATGGAACATTACAATTTCTTTATAAAAATGGACTTTTAATCCTAATTAAAGAGGTGTGTTTCTTAAAAGGAACTACTTTGCAAGCTGCACAGGATTGGAAGATAAA
Organism: Pituophis catenifer annectens; assembly: GCF_029215685.1. Lineage (NCBI taxonomy): Eukaryota > Metazoa > Chordata > Lepidosauria > Squamata > Colubridae > Pituophis > Pituophis catenifer. The sequence goes on from NW_027256881.1 coordinate 129,495,624, forward strand.
ATTACAGTTGAATACACAAAAGCTTGTAAAAATAAAAGATGGTGGAATAAAGTGGAAGAAGAAGGCTCGGAAAAAAACCAGGGGGAAATGGAAGTGGAAGAACTTTATTTCTCTTTGTTAGGCAGGATAACATGGTGAATGATTGTATTGGTATTCAAGATTTTAATTTTTTTTTCTTACTTATGACTGGATGTTTCAACTGTTATATAAATGTGAATTTTTACCTATGATTAGATGGATTATAAAAACGGATTTTTATGATTTAAAGTTGATCTTAGGTTAAAAAAGAAATATTTTTTTGGAAATTTAAGGTTATATGCATTAATGTTATTCTGTGGAGGTGATTGTATTGGTATTCAAGACATGATTAATTTTTATTAAGGATATGATTTGTTTGGTTTTGAAATTTTTTTTATTTATGACTGGATGTTTCAACTGTTATATAAACGTGATTAAGGATATATGGTTATGATTGGAGGATTATATCTAAAAATTACTTTAACGGATTAAAAGAGAAACTTTCTTTTGGATGTTAAATTTAAGGTTATAGATCTCTCAATATATTTTCAAGGGCTTTACATTGTTTGTTTATTGTTGAATTAACTGGGATTAACTACCTTTAAGCAAGAAAAGTTATATTTTGTTTTGAACAAGGAGAGTTAAAGTACAAGTGATAGTTAAATCTATAGATAGCTAGTTTGTGGGGTTTTTTATTAAGGTTTGTTAAATGTTTTTACCCTGCATTTGTTCTGGGAAGTCCGGGGAGGGGGGATATATATATATATATATATATATATATATATATATATATATATATATATATATATATATATATATATATATATATATATATGATTAATTTTTTGTTTACTATGAAATAAAAAGTTTTTTTAAAAAAAGAATATAAGAAGCTAGAAAAAAGCCCAGATGAAAGCAGTGCAAACCATTACCCTATTGTTGCCAAAAACATACCAGAAGCTTCTATGGAAGGGGTTTCACCAGGAGTTAATGTCAGCTCAAGGGATGGTTTATTTTCATGTTGGCATCATCTATCATAGGGGTCTCTAAATCTGTCAACTTTAAGACTTGTGGATTTCAACTTCCAGAATTCCCTAGCCAGTTCTGGGAGTTGAAGTCCACGAGTCTTAAAGTTTGTCAATTTTGGAGATCCCTGGTCCTCCATAAGAGTCCAAATGGTTTTGAGAGGGAAATTCACACATTCATCCAGGAGTGACTGGAGCTTCACTCTTTGCACCTGGAAAGATGCTATAGTTTGAGAAAGTGAATGAAAGTGAATCAATTGAAACCAAGAGAATTTAAAAGAGTGAATAATGAGTTGGTATGTAATATAATAAATATTAGGACAAACATTTTACTATAAATGGATATGTAACTATGGAAAAATTATAAATGAGAATTTACTATTAATTGGAAATGAGAGGTTGAATGATGATATAATCAAAAGTGTGTAAAATATGACTATTGTGTAGGTAATGTGATAAGTAGATATAGCTATGTGTAATAATAGTAGAATTATATGGAACAAGAAAACTAGAGTTTGAATGAGAAAATTAGAAAAAAAGACAGAATAGGAATATGTTGAATGCTTTAAATGATTGTGATTTATATTAGAAGTCACTATTGAAATATTAAATAATGGAAGAAAGAAAGAAAGGAACTTTAATATATATAGAGAAGAAGAGTTAAATAATGGGGATATGAATAATAAAACAGATTATCATGTCTTTGAATATAATAATGTCAAGGGGGGAATGTTAAAGAAAGTTTAGAATGGAAGGGTGGTAAAGCAATGTATTAATAATATGGAATAAGGAAAATGGAATATAATAATTATGAATATGTATATTTGTATTGAATTATATGATACTCAGATACCACACCATTCACATAATGATATGTAGAAACTATACAAAAATAAAAAACTTGATTTAAACATATGAGTCCGAATGGTTTTGAGAGGGAAATTCACACATTCATCCAGGAGTGGCTGGAGCTTCATTCTGTGCACCTGGAAAGATGCTATAGTTTGAGAAAGTCAATCAATTGAAACCAAGCAAGATAATTTAAGAGAGAGGAAAAGAAGAGATAGAATACCCCTGGGAGCAGAGGTGGGTTTCAGCAGGTTCTGACCAGTTCTGGAGAACCGGTAGCGGAAATTTTGACTGGCCCCACCCCCATCTATTCTCTGCCTCCCAAGTCCCAGCTGATTGGGAAGAAATGGGGATTTTGCAGTATCCTTCCCCTGCCATGCCCACCAAGCCACGCCCACCAAGCCATGCCATGCCCACCAAGCCACACCCACAGAACCGGTAGTAAAAAATTTTGAAACCCACCACTGCCTGGGAAGTAGTAGAGCAGAGAAGATCATAAGTAAATAATCTAGGGATATGACTGCCTTAGCAAATAGGCAGTATTGTTTAACCTGTTGCTTAATTCCAGTGGCATCCAAAGAGATGGAAACCAGAGGACATCTTGCCTAGAGTCCCTGACTCGTGCTAACATCATGGCTGAGTGATTTTATGGACACTGGATACTGATTTAATTCAGGGGTGGGTTCTACCTACCTTTAGTATCGGTTCGCAACGGGATCGTTTCCTCCCATAGAACCAGATCCTTTTAAAGAGAGTTTTATGAGTCTTCACATATAAATACAAATAGGATTCAGTTCACTGGCATTGTATAGGGAATGAAGTGAAAAATGGGAAATGAATGTGAGTTTTACATCTTCTACAAGTGTTTGTTGGGATGTAATAGAAGAAGGGGACAAAATACATGTCTAATCACTTTGCTTGCTGTCCCCAGGTCCAAACTAAGAACAGTTCCTTTACTTTTATTTTTATCCTAGTACATGTTTATTTTTAAAATTCAGCAGTGGCTGGTTATGTATGTAAGAGAAATCCACTGATATTTGTGTGATTCCTCCTCTCCCCATTTTGGTAGATAAATAGACGCTGTGATTAATCCTAGAGGCAGAGATTGACATTTTAAGGCCCAGCTGTATTTTAAAATGTTCAAGTGCTCAAGGGAAAATGTTTTTTTTTTTTAATAACACACCAGAATGTGATGCTGCTTAGATACTGCATGACTAGGTTAAACAAAAACAGCTATCTCAGCATTTTAGATGAAAGTCTTATTGTGGTCTGAATATTATCAGTAGTCTTATGCCTAGGACTGGGATATAGTGGGAGCTTTATTCTGGCTCTTAATACAAAACCTGCTTTAAGGGGCTTATGTAAATTGACTGCATGACTAATATTCATTAAAAATGCTTTTAATATATTTCTGAATTTCAGTGCGCATCATATGGCATGGTGATCGTGCAACAGTGCTTGATACAAATTAGAATTATTCATCAGCCTTGGGCTAGAAATCTGGTGGGAAAAGGAACTGCAGCAATTAACAGTGGATATTTTTATCTGATAGTATATGAATGATACATGTAGGCCAAATCGTTTTAAATTGCACTTTTTAAATGAGAACACAGTATTATATACAGGAACACTATGGCTAGAATTACAGTCTAAGACTGGTGGAAACTTGCATGCTTCTTGATTCTCAACAACTCTGAGTGGCTTATAACAACCAAATAAAGAAATTACAATTAAATCAATGAAACCTAAAAATAAAGAAAAAAGATGGCAAGCATGATGAAGCAAGAGGTTTCACTCTTCCTCACCATAGCCTGGGTGATGATATAGTCTAGCAAATTAGGATTTGATTTGCTGTGATCTAGAACCCCATGCATGGAGCTTCTATCTCTGATGAAGCTTCAGAAATGCATGGAATTCTTGTCTATGGAGATTCTCAGTTATCCAGGTCATGGTTGTCCCAAAGATGCTTTTCAAGAGGTAACTGGACTTTCTGGTTTTTCTTTGAAGATGTTTCACATCTCATCCAAGAAGCTTCTTCGGAGCTGAAGAAGCTTCTTGAATGAGAAGCAAAACATCTTCAAAGAAAAACCAGAAAGTCCAGTTACCTCTTGAAAAAAGCACCTTTGGGACATGGAATTCTTTGTTATTTCATAGCTAAAAGAAAATCCCATGTGTGCATATAATTAATAATGTTATGGAAATTCACTTTGCTTAGAATATCAGTTTCAACAATTTGTTATTTTTGTTTTCAGTTTTTACCATATTCTCTCTGACATTCATCAATCTGGCTGTTGATGTCTTCACAACTGAAGCATGGAAGGAGGAAGTTCCTTATTCTCTTAACCTATCCTGATTATTTGAAATAACTACTATAATAAGACTGCAGGTATTTCAGGACATCTAATTTTATCAGAGTTTCTGGAATTAGTAAGCAAAGGTACTGTACATTTTGAATATACACAGAGTACACACACACACACACACACACACAGAGAGAGAGAGAGAGAGAGAGAGAGAGAGAGAGAGAGAGAGAGAGAGAGAGAGAGAGAGAGAGAGATGACCTATATACATTATGGTGATTAAACTAAACTAAACACTAATAATAAAAAAATAAGCTCCATGTAATATCACTACTACATTAATCCAGTCTTTAAGTTTATCATTAAATCTAAACCATCTAATAAATATGAAATAATATTTTCTGACAAATTAACTTCATTATTAAATCATAAGAAATTATATTTCCCATTTCTTAAAACTTGCATCTATTATTATTAAGAAAGGACATTCCAATTCCTCATTCTGCATTTCATGCATATTATAACCTTCAGCCTGGTTTGCTTTTTCATTCCATGTAAAATTGAATTCTTGATTTCACTTTAAGTCCAGAATCCCTTGAGAAGCCTATATTTCCAGGTATATTTGATGCTTTTAAGGCATTTGGAGTAGTTGGTTTATATTTTTTTTCCCTTTAATATATACTGTTTTCTGGTTTTTTTCTTTTTTTTTAAAGTAACCCATCCAGAGTCATTATGGAGTGAAGCATGATTTTGAAATTAAAATATTAAATTATTACATTTAATATTGTTTTGACAGTATTTTCAACTGTATATAATATCACGCAGATGTTGAGGGTAAGTCATAGTCACAACACAAGTTCTCAAATCCCTTATAAATAACCACTATAAATCAGTTGATTTAAGGTATTTATGCCTTCTTTGGCCCCAGCACTAAGTAAAATATCTTCCCCACTATCTTCAAATTTAGATTTTTCTATAGTATCACAGCTTTTTCATGGGACTGAAGGTCAAAACATAAACTCCTATGTCTGACAGCTTTCTAGGCTGATATATATATATATATATATATATATATATATATATATATATATATATATATATATATTTGTTAAAACTTCTAAAAAGGAAGATTAAAAAACTAAACAAACTAAAATAAAGTAAGGGAAAAAAGAAAAAGGAAGAAATCAAAGAGAAGCCAAAAGTGCAACAAAAAGAAAAAAAGTTACAAAGAAGTAGCTTTTGATATTCTTCATAGTAGTTTTAAATACAACTATATTTTAACCTCTTTCCTTAAAGTTACATCATGATTTTCTTTCTGTAGCCAACCCATCTTTGAAGGGTGGAAAGAAAATACCTTTTTTATACCTTGACTCTAAAATTTGCCAAGAATTCAAAGGGATCACATGCTTAATCTCTAATTATGCAACATTCATAGTTCTCTGCCCATAGGAATATAGATATTGAAATAAAAGTCCAGTGATAAAGTTGATAAAGTGATAAAACCTACCTTAATTTTTTTTTTAGGTCTTGGCTGTTGTTTTGAGCTCCGAATTCATACCATGACTCGGAAGTAGCTGAACAAAAAAACATCCATAGTAATTTGCATCACATAAAATGGTATTTAAAGGCCAGTGTTCTAACAGACAAGCACAATTCAAAACGCAGTGACAATGTCTCCTCAAATGGTGATGAAATATTTGCAACCAAATTGCCAAGCTCAGAGCTCAAACCAACAGCCCAACTACCAACCCGAACTACTAATATGCAAATACATTTCAATCAAATGAATATATTGATATGCTTAAGAACCCATGTCAACTAGGACAAGCCCATGATTGTCATGGAGACAATGAATTCCTGAACCATCTCCAAAGCTATGGAGACTGAAGTCCCCTGCACAAACAGTATCTGTAACACCCTCCCAAAATGAGACCAAAGAACATCTAGTCAACTAAACATACAGTAGAATCCCTAGCTTGAACCTCAGACCCAACTTAGATAGAGATACTCATATGCAGTCATCTCTGGAGGAGGCCTTCTGGGAACAGCCACATTCTCATGAAGGATCGTAATTATTATGCCTCCTTGATAGCACGACTACTAACATACCTGAAAATTTGGAGGACAGATCTCAGAAAGGGTAATGACCCCAACTTTGCCCAAACAAGGCTATTGTGAGACAAGTTAAGTCTGTTTGGCCCTCCATAGCTAATTCCTGGAGAAGGACAGTCTTATTGGAAATAGGCTTAGTGTTCAGCAAGCCGAGATCAAGATATCTGCAGAAATTGTGCCCAGAACCATAGGATGAGATTATTGCGAAACTCCCTTTGAATGGCCTGCCCAGTTCCTCCTATCTCTCAGCTAGACCCTACAAAAATCCAGTTTCAGGCAGTTTCTATATCTTTTGATTTCTGCTCCTATTGAAGAATATGACTAGGCTTCACATAAAATCTTAATGCCGCAATATGCCGCCAGCGAATTTTATACTGTACTAATTATTATTCTCAAAGCTGTTTCTTGATCTTATTTCACAAGTAATGTTCCAATCATTTGTTTCCAGCTGTTGAAAAATCCTGATTTTTCCATACTGTTATGAGCCCTCAGTGAAGCTAATTATTCTTGGGCACATTCTTGTCAGTCTTTTGGGGAAGGCTCTATAGCTCTTGTTTTTTTAACGCCATTTTAAAACTTCATTGTGTTTTCACTGCTATTTTGTTTTCACAAAACTTCATCAGTAAATTAGAAATGACTATAAGTCTGTCATATCCCTTCTTTGGCTGCACAAACAAGTTTTGTCCATTTTAATCTGGCTACGTGATACTTTATTTTATTTATTTATTTCATCAAGCATGTATTAGATAACATATATAAGTATAGACATAATTATGAATACATGAGATGGATACAAATAAAAGGAAACATTAGGACAGGGACAGTAGGCACGCTGGTGCACTTATGCACATCTTACTTGTCAGGCCCAGGGCTGTCTTAACACATGGACCTAATGGGCGTTTGCCCATGGGCCCCACGAGCATAGGGGCCCCATACTAATCTGTGTATTTTAACATTTCAATGCACCTTGTATCATATAAATACAGCAACTGTATGGTTTACTGAGTATTATTGTGTTTTTCAAGCCTTGTGTAGTGTTCAAATGTTTATCATGTTGCTTAGTTGTTGCTGCACAGCATGTTTTTAATGTTTCAACACTGATTTTGTTGGAAGTGCCAATAAAATAAATATATGTTTAATTTTATAGACCATTTACATTTTTATTCCTGTGAGTAGTTGTCGTAGGGGCCCCAATACACTGCTATGCCCAGGGCCCATAATGCTGTTAAGATGGCCCTGGTCAGGCCTAGCTGACATGCAACTTTTAAAGATGTAAGAAATGCAGGAGTTAGCTTTTTGCGTTTCTCTTTAGTTGTTCTATTTATTTCTCCCTCAAAGAAGGAACTCTGGCTTTACTCTTAGCATTTCCTGTCATAGATTCCCTCTGTTTTCATAGAAATCAAACACTTTACAGTGATGGAAACCAGGGATAGGCAAGATATGTGAAGTAATCTCTCTGTGGCTCAGCTGTCTTCATGGATGACAGCCTTATCCTGCCACACCTTGATAATGTGGCAACCTCTTAGTCCTCCATATACATTCTTAGACTTCACTTTCTCTTCAGCCTCAGTCCCAACTCACTGTTGCCAGCAGCTTATAAACCCTGGAGATAGTTGAATAGCTGTTTGAGGATCTTATGCTGCCTACCCCATTTTCCAGCATTGTTGGAACCTTCAATATAAAAAACATCCACAGAATAGGTATTTCCATAGTCCATGCGAATGTGCTATTTTCATGTGCTAAATCTATATTTAGTAATGTGTATACCTGGACATAGTTCATAATATGGAAAGCCAGGCCTGCTGCAATGCATTAAGGAACCTATGTGTGAGAAGCTTTGGTGTCCTACCCTTGAAACCCTGTTCCTGCCTTTTAAAGATAAAATGGTGGGATCACATTAAGAACTTTCCAGGTTCAACTTGGTCTCCTGCCCCATGAAAAACTGCTCTAAGAACCGTGTGTGTGTGTGTGTGTGTGTGTGTGTGTGTGTGTGTGTGTTGAACAGAGAAGGGAGATTTAATACCACCACTACCACCACTCCTCCACAAACTAATTCTGATTTCTTTCTGGAAACCGAAAACAAGTTTTATTTGTAGAAAGGATATTCTGCATCCAACCTATAGTGATGATAAATGTGTTTGGTTTAGATGGAGTGTGGCTTATTTTAATGGCAAGCCACAAACTAAAAAGAAAAAAAAATCCATATTCTTATTTGAAAGAAAGTAAAAGGGAGAATATTGTACAGGGAGTGGAGTCATTTCCTTGAAATTAAAAGCTTGGTGGAAAGTTATATACTGCTGTAATAAAGGAAAGACATTTCAGCTGCTATGTTTCATTTGCTGCAAAATATTGTTAGGAACTATTTTCCTCCTTATTGGTAGTAGAAACAGGTTTTTTTTTTTCCACATTCTTTCAAGAGATTTTTTTAACCTCAGGAAGTATAAATGTGAAAGGCAAAACAATGAAAAAAAAAAGAAAAGAGGAAAACATCACTCTCTCTCTCCTCTCCCTCCCCCTCCCTCTATCTCTATCTCTATCTCTATCTCTATCTCTATCTCTATCTCTATCTCTATCTCTATCTCTATCTCTATCTCTATCTCTATCTCTATCTCTATCATCTATATCTTCACCTCCCCCTATCTCTTTCTCTACCTCTACCATCTCTAGATCTCTATTATCTCCATCTCTATAATCTCTATTAGGTAGACGTGGTGAGGACATGATTGCCACTTCAACAGTTATATCCGTTGGCTGGTAACTGCTCTGACTACACTTTTGATGTTCATAAACGTATAGAGACCTAGGGTATTTTGTGTGCAAATACCATGTGCAATTTTTGATGTAGGACTCCACTCCATATCACTGACCATGAGAGAGTGGTGATATGATATTGGTGGAAAGGTGCCTAATCCAAGAAGAGTGAGAGAAAGAGACTTGCAAATTGTCTCATCTCTGGCTCATAGTTAGGATCTTAGTAACTCTATCATAGTACTCTCCAGCTTAATATGCCTATGGATACACTACCTGTGTATAAGATCTTATGGATATTCATTTGGTATCAACCAGGAATAGCATATCTTGTTAATGGGCATCTCTTAAATATACTATTGCATTAGTTATGGTCATTTGTTTATACATTTTCTGTATTTTAAAATAATGTATTTTTACAAGCTTTATTTTAAATGTTTCAATGTTGTATACTGCTATGCATGTACGTAGCATGTTTGATACTATAGCTTATTCAGAGTTTCTGGAAGAAAGTATTGGAAAGAATCTTAGAGATTACCAACAGTATTGAAAATATTTCAACAAGATACTATTTTCAAACCTAATCTGTCCCATGTAGAATAATATTTCCCAATCTAGCCTTCTCCAGAAAATGTGTTGGACACTCTATTATCTCTAGAACAAAAATTCTTAAACATTTTGCAATCGTACCTCCCTTTAATGTAATCTTAGGGTATGTACCTCCTTTAAAATCTGAATGCCAAATTAAACACAAATAAACAATGAAAACAATACAATGAAATTTTGAGAAAGGTGGATTTATTGTAAAACCATAACTAGAAGATTGTAAAGTCCACCTCTCCTGGATTTTATCTTCCTCTTTCCAAGAAAGTACACCTCACAGTTTGAAAAAATCTGCTGTGGAGAGAAGTCTAACATACCTTGATATATCAGACTGGAGAAGACTGAGCTAGGACATCTACAAAAATCTACTGTACAATTGTTGGCATACTTACTCCCAGAATCCTCATTGAGTATCTAAGATTTCATCTTAGCCTAGTAATAAAGGAGTTATAAGTTAGAACTAGAGGAACACTTCTGTGGAATATCCATTACATTGGACATAGATTCTGTCATCTTCCAAATTGAGGACTGGTTTAGAAAAGGGAAATTTTCAAAAATGCTTTTTGATGAGGATAAACCAATAATTTAGTATAAATTTTTATAAGTGATTTTTTTTTTTGTCGAAAAGATGCAGTAACTCTTATTCATGTGACTTCTTTCTTTCTCTCTCGTTTTTTTACCCTATTGTTCTTTTATGCGGAAAAATATAATTATGCCACAATTAGTGACTTACTGTTAGACAGAGAGGAAATGATGTCAGCTGGGTACAGGACTCTCTCTGGAACATGAAATCCATTATTATAATGAACAGGAATAACAGTAAGTTATTACGGTACTTTGGGCAATAATTTCCAGTGTTGGCAAATGTATACTTATTCAAACTTTTTAGGTATATTGCATGTAAATATATAGTAGAAATCTTAAGAGATAGATATGTATGTGTTTCTTTAAAAGCAATCCATTCATTCATCTATCATTCATGCATTTATTTAAAAATTATTAGGATCATTAGGATGGATTAAGTGGCAGAGAAGCTGACTATGTACCTTTTAAATTATATTTAGCATGAGTCAAGTTATAACAAAAGTGATTGTGCATGTGTATAGTATATTTTACTATCTATCTATCTATCTATCTATCTATCTATCTATCTATCTATCTATCTATCATCTATCCACACATATTCATTTTATGGCCCTGTAATCCCTTTTATCTTGGTGACTGAATGGAGCTGAGCATTTAATGACTGGATGCCCTTCCTAATGCCAATGCAGAGTTTGAAACAGATATTTTCTTTGTGCCCTGATAGAGAAACCTCTGTTGCTGCCACCAGCACGCTTACATATATATGTACACACACACACACGCACACACACATATGTACATGTGTGTGTATACGTATACATACACAGACACACATACATACATATGTGAGGTGAGTGTCTCATCATAAGTACATATACACATACCTCTCTCTCTCTGTTTGTCTCTGTCTCTCTCTCTCTCACACACACAAACACACACACACACACTTTCTCTGTGTCTGAGAGACACAGGTCCAAAATTTGTGTGGTACAATAGCATCAGGATGGGAACCAACAAGATCTCATATGGAAACACTTTTGGGACTCCGATTGATGGCATTGCTTGATTGAAGGAACTTGGAGCATGGCAACCCTGTGACATCAAACTGGTCAGGCCAAGACTACACTATATAAGCAGTCCCTCAAATACCAGACTCTATGTCATGTAGGGTGTTCTAGATGAGAACTAGCACCTTGAAGCAAATGCAACCAGTACAACTCATAAAGTGGGGATGTCACATGGTATACCAATTGGTATCACTGCCATACCACCACATTCTGAAGCTTTCAAGTGGTCTTCAAGATCAGCCCCAAGTAAAGGACACTGCCATAATTGGGCCATGAGATGACTAGAATATAAATGACTCTCTGAAGGACCTCTCAATTTAAGAAAAAGCAAAACTGGCACACCAGATGAAACTGTGCAAAGCCTTCCTGGCCATGTCTGCCACTTGCTTTTTTTAAAAACAGAATGGATATTTAGATACTAAGATTCACTTTTTCTCTTATAAATTTGATTATTTGCTATAATCATTTCCTTCAGCTCAACTCCTGAGTCACTATATTGATTGAGTGGCTGTATCAGAAGCAGTTCTTGTGATGATTCCTTGACTTTATCATTTCAGTACCGTCCTGTTCTTTAATGTGTTACATAGAGCCCAATATAGATCTACTCAATGCTGATTGTTTTAACACTAGGCTCACCAATCTGCTGGAGCTGGAATTTTGATTCCTGAACTTAGAGGAAGAAAGTAAGAGGCTGTAACTCCTAAAGGTGCATGCTAAAAGTTCCTCTGCCTGCCATCTGGTGTGGTTTTCTGCTTATCTTCCTGCTAATTGAAATGATAAACAATGGCCAGAAATACTGTCTATCCCAGTCTGCTCTTATTTTGCTATGTCTCACCTATTAATCACTTAACTAATTATATTATATCTTTATTATTTTGATATTGCCACACTCCTATGTTAATTACTGATGAATAGCCAGAGAAGGAATTTTATCCATATTTCTGAAAGAATTTTAGAATCGTCATTTATTCCCCGGTTATTTATTTATTTAGCATATGGCATCTATCAAGGTCATGAAATCAGACTAGTAAAACACATTATACATACAAACACAAATATAAGTTTAAGTAGAGCAGATAGATAGATAGATAGATAGAGAGAGAGAGAGAGAGAGGGAGAGGGAGAGAGAGGGAGAGGGAGACAGAGAGAAGGAGAACAAAGTAGAAGATAAAATATTAAATTAAGGTAAATCCATGATAAAATCACCATATTATGGCACCATAGAATTGCAATAGAATAGATGCTATAATTCAGTATCCAAGGAAGCTGAGCATCTAACTGTTTCTGGAATGGCTGCAGTGAAATCATTCTATAGTAATTAGTTGGTAAATTATGCTAGTCATATGCTAGTGTTACATGCAATTGCTTGAGCTGTTTTTCCAAATTGGGAACATCGGGCAGAATTTATATAGTATTATGGACAACAGAGTAGAGATGTTCAGAAGTGGTATTCATCCGGTTCTGACTGGCAAACCGGTAGCGGAAATTGTGCTACCTGCCCCGGCTCTATGCTGTCCTATTTAGGCATGTTTTTGAGGTTGGGTGCATGCACAGAAGGTGCGTGCGCGAGCAAAGTGCATGCGTGGAAGGCCGGGCACATGTTCACATTTCCGGTGCTGGGTGAACCAGTAGGTAAATTATGTGAATCCACCTCTGGAGATGTTCCATTTAGTTATTCGGGGTGACACATTCAAATGGGTGTACAGGCTCATTTTAGGGATTAGGTTACTAATCAGATTAGACCCACAGCAGGGGTGAAATCTAAAATTTGTTACTACCGGTTCTGTGGGCGTGGTTTGGTGGTGGGGGTAATGTGACTGGGTGGGCATGGCCAATTTTTTTTTTAACTTTTAAAAGTATTTTTTCTACAACCTCTTCGGCCAAAGAGGTTGCAGAAAAAAATTCTTTTAGAAGCCTCTGATGATCAGGCAACTCAGCTGGGATCATCAGAGGCTTTTAAAAGCATTTTTTTTCTACACCATCTTCAGCCAAAGAGGTTGCAGAAAAAATGCTTTTTAAAGCCTCTGACGATCCCAGCTGAGCCGCACGATCATCAGAGGCTTTTTTTTTTTTTTACTTTTAAAAGCATTTTTTCGGCCAAAGAGATTTTAGAAAAAAAATGCTTTTAAAAGTAAAAAAAAAACAGCCTCTGATGATCACGCGGCTCAGCTGGGCATTGGGGGGAGTGTTGCAGGGATTTTTGCTACTGGTTCTCCGAACCACCCACCGCCATCGCTACTGTATCGGGCAATCCGGTCCAAACCAGGAGCATTTCACCACTGACCCACAGATTACTGTTAATGAGAACAGAATCGATGGCAATACAATTGCCTACTAATCTTTCTTCCAAACTAGTCTCCCCATCATTTTAGCTCAGGTTACAACATTGTGATAGTAAACAAGTTATTAGAAATAAAGTATTTGTCCTTGGGCTATAACAAAATTACTTCAGAAAACACGTATCCAATAAAGTTTTATGTAACTTTTTGTATAAGTCATCCTTTCCCCTTTCCTTCCCTAGTTTCTGGTGTTATTCAGTATATTTGCCTTTTCCATTATGTCATTGGAAGTTATTTAAACTTGATTTTTAGGTCATGAAAAACAAATAATAGATTAGATAAAAGTTTGGTGTTGCTGGACAGGCAGATAAATATATCTATGCATTGGAGGAAGTTATCCGAGGCTCACAAAATCTTATGCCTTTTGATATTTTTTGATAGAAAAGGTGCTACCAGACCCCCGATTTTCACTCTGTAAAAGGAACCCAACCCTGTATATCAGATTTCTTAGAAAGATTATTTCATATATTCTTGGCAAAAAAATTTTCCTGAGAAATTTTTAAAGGTATCTTGTCCCTTATGTGGAATCATTAATGGCAAAGCACTCCTCTGCCATTCATTTGCTGATTAGAATTCCAGTAAGCTTTCAAACAGCAGTATCAATATTATACTTTTCCATTTCTCTTACTGCTAATTAAAGTAGGTACCAGTGTTTTCCCGAAAATAAGACAGGGTCTTATTTTCTTTTGAACCCCGAAATAAGGGCTTGGCCTTATTATCGGGGGTTCTTATTATTTTGGGGGTGCAGGAGGCCCCGGGCGGCCTGCGCACTCACAGCCGGGAGTCTGGCAGAGAGAAGCTCCCTTTGCGGGCCACCATCAACCCCTCCCCTCCTGTGGGATGTGTGTGTGTAGAATGCGAGCAGCCCAAAGGCACCACTCGCGCATCCCCCAGTCCTCACCACATTGATGTGGGAAAAGCCGGTGAGCACCAGGTCCTTCAGGAGCTCGTAGCTGCCGGTGCCCACCACCAGCACCCACACGGAAGTCACGGCTTGGGCCAGCTCTCCCTCAGGTTCCAGCTCCAGCCATTACCATAGAGTGGGAAGCACACTCCCAGAGCAGCCACTGCCCTGGCTGGGGTTTGGAAGCCACAGAGGCAGAGTTTGGGGGAGAAAAAGAAAGACTTCTGCTGCTTCTGCTGCTTTCCTTGCATGCAGCCAAAAGCAGAAGCAGGAGAAATGTGTGTGTGCTTCCCACTCTGTGGTGACAGTCACCGGAGGCCTCCCCTTCCCTACTGCTCCTCTCTCTCCTTTCTGCTCCGATCGCAGGTCCAGTTTACTCTTGCGAGGCACCCAGCAGCAAGATGCCGGGCAGCCGCACCAAGGGCAGCCCTGACAGACATAGCTCGGCTGGGCCAGCCATGGCCACCGCTCCTCGCCCACAGCTGAGCTTGGCCACAGGGGGCCGCCAGGCCTCCGTAGGTGGCAGTGGCGGCAGCAGCAACAATGCAGCGCCTCAGCATCCCCACCGAGACCCGCACCCAGCTGCAGGACATGCCAGACCTCCGTGACTGCCTGCCATGCATGGAAGCCTCTTAGCCGCTGGTGGCCACCCTGCCAAGGAAGCTCCAGGGTGGTGATGTTTGCGCTGTGGCTGCTGTGGCGGGTGCTCAGTAGTGTGGGCTATGCAGACGCTGTGCCTCGGCACAGGGGTGACAGCAGGCGGGCTGCCACCATGATGCAGGAGTAGGCGCTCGAGGACTAGGGTCGGTGCCATGGGCGGCGAAAGGGGCGGGGGGCGCAAGAGTTTGCAGGGATGTGGCTGCCTTGGGAGGGGGGGTGAGGGACCTATGGGTGCGTGTGTGTATGTATGTGAGAAAGAGGGAGGCTTATTTTTGGGGAGGGCGTATATTTAGGCCCAGCCCAAAGATCAGGCTTAGTCTTATTTTCAGGACATGTCCTATTTTCAGGGAAACACAGTATACAAAATCTGTCCTGCTAGGAAGTTACATAGCAAATTAAAATGCTTCAATTATTGCTGCCTGCAGCTTCCCATTGAAATTATCAAAAATCAAGTTGCTACTGGTATGATCTAAAAACTTTATATGCTGGGACAGTTCTTCAAAACTTTCTGATTGATGGACAATTTCTTTGACCAATGGTAGCGTGGTCCTACCATTATACAAGTCCCTACTCAAAATTAGTGCCCCAATTTCAATGAGATTAACCTCAGTTGTAAGTATTAATATTGTAAAAGAGCAGCCCCAATTAGAATTATCATAATTATAATTTTAAATATCTTTTCTTTGCTCTCAGTAGCTGACACTATTGTAATTATATTCCACAAAGCAGACTTTTTGTTACATATTTAAAAGCAAAAGCTGCACTCTTGCTTTGAATATTTGTTATATTTTATACTTTGATAACAGTTTGAACAAGAGACTGCACTTCATGCGTTCTTCCATCATTCCAGAAAACAACACTTGATATCAGTGTTTCTCAACCTTGGAAGCTTGAAAATGGGTGGACTTCAACTCCCAGAATCCCAGCGCTGTTGGCTGGGGGATTATGGGAGTTGAAGTCAACCCATCTTCAAGCTACCAAGGTTGAGAAACACTGCTCTATATCAAGTAAAATTTGGATTTGAACATATCCCAAGAAAGCCAAACTAATCAGCTAATGAGTGCAAGTTATAAAGGATGGTATCATTAGCCAATAAAAATACCCTAATTGAGAAATTTATTTATTTATTTATTTTATTTTTGAATTTGTATACTGCCCTTCTCCCTAAGGACTCAGGGCGGTGTATAGCCACATAAAAACATAGAGTACAAATATTAAAATACCATTAAAAGATATATATAAATTTGGCCCCATAATTAAAAACAGTAACAAACCAATTAAACCATTTAAAAAGTGTTAGGCCAGCCCGGCTTGCTGGAAAAAGAAAGTTTTAAGGGCACGGCGGAAGGCACCGAGGTCTTGGATTCTCCTTATCTCTGGGGGCAGCTGATTCCAGAGGGTAGGTGCCCCCACAGAGAAGGCCCCCCCCGGGGGTCACCAGCCTGCATTGTTTGGCTGATGGCACCCTGAGGAGGCCCTCTCTATGGGAGCACACAGGTTGATGGGAGGCCGTTGGTGGCAGCAGGCAGTCTCGAAGATAACTAGGTCCTATGCCATGGAGCGCTTTAAAGGTGATAATCAACACCTTGAAGCACTGATGAACTATTGCGCAAAACTGATCTAGTTACAAAGAAGTTATGGGATACCCCACAGATCAAAAGATACTCTCCAATATAAAACAGAAATGTGCAAAAGGATGGTATTAGATGTAAAGGAATCTATGTTTCGTATGTAAACAGAAAATTCTGCTCTTAATGTACACAGAAATAAAGAAAAGAGCTGCCTATAAAACCAGAGATTGAAGAGTCTGGAGTTTTGGCTCCATGCCCTTAAATGTTCCCATCATGGCTGTTTGTGTTTCTAGAAGATGCGTGCTTGGCCTGGTGCCATTGGACTGATCACCATGTTGTGACCGCACAGCTTCAATTCCTGGAAAAGGGTGAAGCTGGTCTAAGGTAAAAAGCAAATTGTTGATTCTGAAATGTTTATTCCACATTGTTCACGGAAGGCTGTGGAAACCTAGCTTTTCCTCTGGGTGCCATACTGAGATATTAGATGAGCTTAATGTAGATATGGTTTGTGGGGTGAGGCTGTTATGTGCTGCCTTGATTATTGTATGATGATTATATTTTAATTTCATTTTTGTATGATTTATAGAGCATTTATTGTATAACTTTTGGTTGATTGTTTTTAGCCGTTCCGAGTGTAAACGGGGCAGCCATATACATTTTATAAGAAAAAATAAGGGTGAAGAACATTTCTATTCACTTTTAGGAAACACTGCATTTCCATTTATTGCAGAAAAATGTCCTGATAAATATTCAGGTAGATAAAGAAAATTGTAAAGATAGAAGTCACTTGCTTTATTATACCATATTTTGTGTTTTATACTGGCAAATTATTTTTAACTGAAACCAAATATCTAGATGAGTGTTCAGGCAATGAGTTTTCAGGTATATCTACAAGTACCGCATATTTAGGGTTTCCGGATAATTTAATACCAAATTTACTCAAAGATTAGGACTTTCAATTTCTCTTCTGCCCAAGCCATTTTCTCTTGATCAGAAACACTGTTGACATATGTATTTAGATGGACAGGAAAACTAATTATTGCTACTTTCTTAAGTATTACACAAATGCAGCTCCAGCCGTATTGGCAAAAAATAATAATATTAATTAATTAATTAATTGTTTGTATAAATAAGTCAAGGCAGTGAACACACAAATGCTCCTTCTTCCTCCTATTTTCCCCACAATAACAATAACAATCTTGTGAGTTGGGCTGGGCTGAGAAAGAATGACTGGCCTAAAGTCACCCAGCCGTCTTTAATGCCTAAGGCGGGACTAGAACTCCCAGTCTCCTGGTTTGTAGGCCAGCATTTCCACCCCTACACCAGACTGGCTGTTTTTCCAATTATCTCTTTCCAAATATCTGTCTGAGTCTTAAACAGATGCCAGAGGCATTCCCAAGGGTTAGTTTTTAATAATAAGCCTGAACCATATCCAGAAAAAAAAAGAAAGGTAAACTGAACAAGCTGAGAACATTCTAGAATGTTACATATATGAGAATATTAAGAAAAAAGAAATAACAGTATTAAGTATGATTTGAAATTTTGCTGTTAATAAACATAAGATAATTTACATCCAAAACTGAATGTAATAACCATATATGCTATCTTGAGCACCTTGAAGCCAATCTGGCACATACCAGTCGTCATTTAATCCTTTTTCTCCTTCTCCTATTGGAGCTGGCTTTTAATGGTCTACTTTAAATAAACATTAACTGTATTTAACAAGACAGTCAATAGTTAATATTTTATGGGTAATTTCTAATCAGTAATAACTCAAGAAATATTTTTGACTAAGACAAATCTAACAACGCCCTGCCTCCTTTCAGTTAAAATGTAAAATACCCAGAGCTGGCTCAAATCCTATCAATAGTTTTCTCTGATCTTGTATAGGATAATACAAATATAATTATGATAAATGAAATAACAGTTCGCAGTTACATGACATCTCTCTCTTATTGCTGTACTCCTTTCTCCTTTCTATTTAACTGACCATATGACTTTTGTTGAATTTCCAAAAGGCAGCTGGGGAAATGATGGGAGAATTCCTTTTATCTTGAACTAGAATCAGCTTAGAATTTACAAGTTTTGTCAAAGGTCATCTAGAAAAAAGTACAGTTGTTGACAAAAATATCAAGGAAGAGGGGTTTTGCCATGTTTTACACAGTCCAGACAAATGGGTTTACCTAATTAATATACCGTGGGAACATAACACATTGTTTTTCTCTCTCTCTCTCTCTCCCTCCCTCCCTCCCTCTCTCTCTCCCCCCTCTCTCCAGATATAATATTCATTCAGTTTACTTACTCTCAAGTAAATGGCATTCAATTCAGGGTCTGTTTTTATTGCTAAGTAAATCATAAGAATATGAACGGATTCCATATTCATTGATTTAAAAATTACTAGGATCATTAGGATGGATAAATACATTTGCTACACTAGAAAGTTTAAGCAATGTACACGATAATCTCCCCAGACTTTACCTGCAACTCTGTGTAATGACTTTGTCTGAGAGTGACTAACTCAGCATCAATAAGTTCAGTAGCGGAGATAAGGAGGATCCCGGATCTTTGCACCTTCCGTCGCGCGCTTAAAACGTTTTTATTTCATCAAGCTGGCCTGGCCTAAATCTTCTCCTTTTTTAAATTTAAATTTTAAACACAAATTTTAATTTGTTCAATGATGGGGTATTTTAAAATTCAGCCTAAATTATTTAATTTGTTTTAATCTATTTTAAATTTTGTATCTCTGTGTTTTATCCTCTGGCTGTTCACCGCCCTGAGTCCTTCGGGAGAAGGGCGGTATAGAAATTTAATAAAATAAATAAATAAATAAATAAATAAATGGGAAACTGAATCAGAATCTCCTCATTCCATTTACCAAAGCATATGCAGAAGCCTCTTAGGATGGGTCATTTTGGACTGCGAGAATAGCCTTGAATATAAAAGAGCTAATTAAATAAATAATCTCTTCCTTCCACAGAGGACTCTAACCTTGAATTACTCTCACCTCCATCAACTCTACCCCCAATCATTGGAATAATCAACACAGAAAGCCGGGAAATGCAAAAAAAAATTTCACAATCAGGCTCCCTGGTAAAGTTACTTATTCCGAATTAAGGGTTATGGCTGCATTGTCATGTACTATAACTTAACCAGCATTGACAGCCAATGAAGTTGGATGGATGCTTTAAATGTCTGGCTCAGAAAGCATGGTATGGCTCTAGTAAGGTGTGGAACTAGGTGCACATCTATGGGAACTATTTCCACTCCTTAATCCCACCAAATCATTTTGAAGCTAACCATGAAATACTGGAACACTAAAAATAGGCAGAGAATACCCTGGAGTCAAGAGCATTCTCATCAGCCAACCAAGAGGAGAAGTTACAAAATAATCTTTCAGTCAATGCCCTGCCCCTGAACTACATGAGCTTCTGGGTAATAGCTCTCCCCCATCTACCTTTCCTCTCTAGAAGGACAAAAGAAGATGTTTGCCCTCTGCTTTCCTTGTCCTCGTCATTATCTGCATTTGTTTGGAGGTTCTGCTAAAAATGTAAGTATGAGAAGAAAGCTGCCTGGCCATCATTCTTCCTGAAAACTGAAGTGAGAGCATAACATTGTAGTTTTGTGGCCTGGCACTATCCCAAGAACTGAAATCATCACTGCAGATTGCATTGATGAGGGGACGTGTGGTGGTGGTTGGAGAAATGTAATAGCCTGCTCAAGGCTGGGAGGTGAGATGAGGGGAAACAAAATTCAGTGCACGTATTATTTAGAAGGCAAACTCATTTTTTACAGGGATGTGAAACTAACTAGAAAACAATTAGAAGAATTAAGATCAAATTTGATTGTAAGGCTGTCTATAAACTCAGCTAGAAAGCTCTGGGTGTAGGCAGTGGGAAAGTCGGATGAAAACAAGGAAAAAGAGCCCACTCTAAACCCTGCTGGGCTCCACTGTCACAATCTACAAATGAAATTTTTGTTACGATGCAACTGAGCATTGCATCTTTGTCCAGTTTTTCCTTTCAACTAGACTTAGATTGCTGCATTGTTTTGAATTTGCTGACTTACATTAACTAAAGTATACACATTCTAAAATTTTTCTATAGATTCGGTCCAGTTTTGTATAGGATACTTGTCCAAATGTGGCAGAATGCTGAAAAAAAGTAGAAGAAAAGGATGGAATCAGTAATGATGCTCTGTAGCGACACAACTATAGAAAGATTAAAAAGAGATTTTTTTAAAAAAAATCCGCAACCCTTATTCCTCCTCCCAGTTATTATTTATTTCACAATAGTTTTGGGATACGTTAGAGTGGTGGTCAGGAACTGTATCAAATTTATTATATTTAAACCTTTTGAGTCTGAGTCCAAAATTCCACTCAGCAGATAGAGGCTGTTATTAGGCAAATTGGTGTATACATTTAAAAAAGGAGTAAAGCTGTCCCTTGCGACAGTAAGATGAGGGATCTGTACTATATAAATGTCAGGGAATTCTACGAGTAAGTCCTTCAGAAAGATTGTGATAAAAGGAACAGCTTTGGAGGAATTAATGGAACATCCCATGTAAGGACAGAAGGCTTCATTGTGAAACAATTAAACCTTTGCTCATTTTTCAGAGCAATGAGTTTTGCATTGGCATCAGGGGTGAAATCCAGCAGGTTCTGACAGGTTCTGGAGAACCGGTAGTGGAAATTTTGAGTAGTTTGGAGAACCAGTAGCAGAAATTTTGGGTAGCTTGGAGAACCAGTAAATGCCACCTCTGGCTGGCCCCAGAGTGGGATGGGAATGGAGATTTTGCAATATCCTTCCCCTGGAGTGGGGTGGGAATGCAGTTTTTGCAGTATTGTTTCCCTGCCACACCCACCATGCCACGCCCACCAAGCCACACCCACAGAACCAGTAGTAAAAAAAAATTGAATTTCACCACTGATTGGCATTGTAGTTAAGTTTACCCAGAAAAAAAAGCCAAAATTCTATAAATTTAATAGTAAGCACATTCAAGAATGCAACTGTCAAGTGCTAATGTTGGAGTTCAAGTTCTCCAAAACAAGCAGATGCCATTGTTTTATCAGTTGTATGATTGGGTGTAGCTGTCCCTGACATGATAGACTTCTCATTTTTTGGGCCAATGACATCAGTCCAATACAAGTAATGGGTGATGAATGGAAGTTTGAGGAAGGCTGTTCAAAGTCCTTTCAAACAGTCTACTCCAGTGCTTCCCAAACCTACATAAGTTACCCAGAACTGGGTAACAGTGGTTTTTCTTTGGGTAAAGGCATACAAACTCATTATCACAATGCGGTTATTTAAATTGACTTAAAAGATTGTCACATGTACTCCTATCAAGACAAAAATTGATGACATTACCAATGGTAATTTATTGAAATGACATAAAGGTCATCCAATGAAATTGATTTATAGTACAGGTAGTCCTTGAGTTACGATCACCCATTCAGCGACCAGTTGTCAAAGTTTGATAAGACTTTCTGAGAAGTGGTTTCAAGTAAGGAAGTGAAAAAGAATGAATCACAGACCTGTTACAATTCAATTGGAGATAAATGAACTATGTGATGTGATCCACTGAGAAAAAGTAAACAACTTTCTTTGTTTTCATATCAATTGTAGAACAATGACATTGATTTAATACTGTCAATGCAAGAGAATAAAGAACAAATTCCATGAAATAAAGAAAACTATGGCGACTAAAATTGAGATACATAAATGGATACAATTTTTCCTTAAATATATTATCAGTTGTCTTTTCAGTTTGGAAGATTTTTTTTCCAGAATGCCAAATGACAGATCAAATAAGCTGGGGAGCTTAGTATGGATGCAGGCAAAACCAAAGGATTTTCATCTTCCTTGCTAGATTTATGGCTGCTGCTTTGACGCACTAAGATGTGCATACATGAGGTACTGCTGTTGGGTGGGGGAGCAATCTCTGACAATGTTAATTAGACTAGAGAATATTTTGGCTTATTTAAAATATATATTTCAAACAATTACATCAGTTCATGGACTGCAGTTCTGGTGTAAGGATGGTCTGCCCTGATTGGACTGGAGACCTTTTAATTCATGTCCTTTTCATCACAGAAGCCAATGAGATCCATGGAAAGCTCACAAGACGTAAGTCTTGCCTTTACCATTGTTTTTCTCCAGAAATCGATAACCAGAAGCATTACATTTCAAAATCTAGAGATCACGCAGCCCTAATGACTAATAGCCATTGATTTCCTCCCCCTTAAAGTTATGTTTTCACCTTTTAAAGCTACCTAAGCTAGTGGACATCATCCATCATGTGCCAGCAAATTATATAAATTCAACTTGTAAATTATGGATTGAAGAATTTTGCTACTGTAACAGTAAGCTGACACTCATAAATTTGAGTAAGATTAAAACGATCAGGGATGATGGATGTTTGATGTCATTCCTAAGAAATTTGAACCATAGTACAGGTTGTCCTCAATTTAGAACCAGTCACTTAGAGAGATGTGACCCTGGCAGGGTGGGAAGAAGGTCCAAGAACTGCAGGACCTGGTGAGGGGGAGAGGACCTAAGGGGAACCTGTGGGGGGAGGGGGAAGCAAACCAAAGCTCTGTGAGGACCCCAAGGGATGGGAAGCAGAGTATGGAATGACCAAATGAATGATTCTATAGTCCCACAGTAGGCTAATGCTATATTTCAAAGCCAAATGGCCTAATCCAGCACTCTAGCCAAAAGTACGCATACAGGAAGCTCACACACAGGAAAAAGAGTGAGAGCTCTCTTCCACAAGTAATCCTTATGAATTATTGTTTAAACTATATAACCTCTGATTCAAGAGATTTAAGAGTCGTCATTACTACTTTCCTCCTCCTCTAGTCCTTTTAAAAAATCATCTACATTGATAACCATCACCACATTTGATGGGACTGATGTATGAGCTGACATCCTTCCTTTTATTCACCTGGAACCTTCCCACCTGTATATTATATATTTCTGTCTCCACATCTGCATCAAGAAGTGTAGCCTTTTAGATACACGAGAAACTATAGTAATTCAGTATTCAAGGATCTGCTAGAATGATTTCAAAAAGAGACAGCTACTATAAGATGTTGAGACTTTGGAAAAAGTGCAGAGAAGAGCAACTAAGATGATTAAAGGCCTGGAGACTAAAACATATGAAGAACGGTTGCAGGAATTGGGAATGGATAGATTGAGAAAAGAAGGACTAGGGGTGACATGATAGCAGTATTCCAGTATTTACCGGTCCACAATAGAAAGCATCCTCACTTATTGCATCATGGTATGGCATGCCGACTTGACAGCCGCAGATAGAAAAACATTACAGAGGGTGGTGAGCACAGCACAAAACATTGTGGGCTATCCCCTGATACCACTAGATGAGATCGCTAGGGCTCGCTGCCTTAGAAGAGTGAGGAAAATTCTCAGGGATGACTCTCACCCTGGTCACCACTTCTTTACCCTCCTACCATTGGGAAGGAGATATAGAAGTATAGCCAGCTGCACAAACAGGCTGAAGAACAGTTTTTACCTGTGGGCTGTCAGATTCCTGAATGCGAGATAACATCATAGCTATGTAGTATGATGGATTGCAGGGCTGGCGCAATCTGTAACATGTTCACACTGGTGCAATAGGACTGGGTGTTTTGTTAATATGATTTATTGGGTTAGGGTTGTATTATACAATTGAGTTGTATTGTGTTGGGGGGGTGCACTGAGGGAGCTCAACCAATCTCATTGTATCATATTTTCTGGCGTATAAGACGACTGGGTGTATAAGACGACCCCCTACTTTTTCTGTTAAAATATAGGGTTTGGGCTATACTCGCCGTATAAGACTATCCCTCTTCCAATGCACACCAAATAAAAATTAAAAAACATCAGATTTGATTTCAATATGGTAATTTTAATTCAAATGCTTATGACATGCAGGTACTTAGCAGGAAAACTGTCATTTATAAACATAAGGCTGTTTGTCATCAAACATGTAAACATAAAACAGTGCAATTGGATTAAACTTTTCCTAATTCACTCTAAAGCTGAAAGGAAGGATAAGACAATAAACCCATGGGAGCTGCCATGCTGTTTGTTTTCTTAACAGAACCGGTACAGATACCTACGAGCAAGGCTGCCCATCTGTCAAGGTAACGGGCCACGTGTAGCAGCAAGAGGGTTATTTCGTACCAGGTTTTTTTCCTGTCACCCTGTCCTGTCACTCATGTCCTGTCACCCATGCAGCCTTGACGAGATCGGCACAGCTTTCCCTCAATGTTGTCAGCACTCCCGTAGCGTCATCGGTCAGCGCCGGCAACTCAGATTCAGGAAGCTGTGCCGATCTCATCAAGGCTGCATGCTGCTGAATGCTGAACCCAGCTGGTTGCTGCGCGGAGCTTCCCCCACTGTCCCAGGCATCCAGGTGGATATTACCGACGCTCCGACTTGCCCAGACAGCTGGGGCTCACCATCACTGGGGGTCTGGGGAAGTCGGAGCATCGGTAATATCCACCTGGATGCCTGGGATGGTGGGGGAAGCTCTGCGCAACAACCAGCTGGGTCCAGCATACAGCGGCATGCAGCCTTGACAGGATCGGCACAGCTTCCCCTCAATGTTGTCGGCGCTCCTGTAGCGTCATCAGTCAGTGCCGGCAATTCAGATTCGGGTTAGAAATCTCTAGCAATGACTAGATATGATAGTAGCCGCTCTTACCACTTCTGTCACTCTATCAAGGTAGATATCGTAGGCTTATACCCGGCGTATAAGATGACCCCCGACTTTTGAGAAGATTTTCTTGTGTTAATAAGTCGTCTTATACGCCGGAAAATATGGTACATATGTTGTGCACTGACAATAAAGATTTGATTTGAATTTAATTGAATTTGAGGGGCTGCCACGAAGAAGGGGGGGGTCAACTTATTTTCCAAAGCACCAGAAGGCAAAACAAGAAACAATGGATGGAAACTAATCAAGGAGAGAAGCAACCTGGAATTAAGGAGAAACTTCCTAACAGTGAGAGCAATTAACCAGTGTTTGAAATGCTAGGGACTAGAAGACTTCCAATGTCCCTTCCAGCAATATTCTAATTGATTAGCTGGTTGGTTGATTGATTGATTGATTGATTGATTGATTGACTGACTGACTGACTAAATCATTTGATATGAAGGGATGCAGTTCTGATGGGGCACCTCAATGCTTCCTGCAGTTACACACTAAAGGACAATGTTCCTGTTGGTCTCTATCTGACTTTAAGTGCAGATGTTTGGGCTCTGGAGACCATAAAATTCAGTTTTAATCTTTGCTGGTCTCCCTAGCTATTCTTCTCAATCATTTGCAATTTGTTGAAAACATGTACTTGAATGAATCTTTTCTGCCATTTTTTAAAAAACATTAGCTACCTGTAGGATAGAGGACTGAGGCTGAAATTATTTCAGTTTGCATGCAAGGTGTTGAATGGCTTAATCTTCAATCATTTTAAAGATTTCTGCAAACCTCCACTTCTCAATTATATAGACGCCATTAAGTATTGTGGCTGTGTGGTTCTCACTCATATTCAATATATACAGGCAGATCCAAACTCAGCTAAATGAACAAACACACGGGCATTACCACAATTACTGCTTCGGGTGGGCGGTTTATTCATTCTAAACTGCATTCATCCTTTCTGTTTAAAATAACTGAATAAAAAAAAAATACATTGCTTAGGAGAATCCACTGTTGATTCCCATCCAAAATGTTCCTCTTTTTCCCCACTGTTGCTCCTTTTAAATATTGTATGCATCAGCAAGTACATGTAATGCTCTGCTGAGACAGGCTGAGACAGATCAATAAGGTTGTCTTCCAATGCTGTTTTAGACGATGATGATAATGATGATTTTTCTCTGCATCAGAATTCTATCAATGTTCTGCTTATTTAGATGGTCAAGATAACTCACAATAATTTCTTAAAATACAAATACATAAATAAAATATGAATAAATAAGTAAATAAGTACCCTGAACTGCTACCAATATTATCTTCCTTCCCAAAAATATTTTAGCTTTCCCTCTCTATGTAACAACCTTTTTGCATATTTCTGACAAGGTCATTTCCCCTACTCTTTTCATGGGGCTTTGATTACGCTGCTGTATTGCCTTTTTAATTCTTGATTAATTCTTTATCTTTAATTTTTAATTTAATTCTTAATCTTGACTTTTTAATTCTGCCTCTGGGATGCTACTAATAATGCCATAGTACCGCCTCTTTTGCTATCCTATTCTGCTACATCACAGAGCAACTCAGAATTGGAAGAGATTAATTACATCTTTTTTTTTTTAATTTGATTTATATGCCGCCCTTCTCCGAAGACTCAGGGCGGCTTACAATGTGCTCAGCAATAGCCTTCATTCTTTTGTATATTTATACAAAGTCAGCTTATTGCCCCCACAAACTGGGTCCTCATTTCACCTACCTTAGAAAGGATGGAAGGCTGAGTCAACCTTGAGCCTTGGCGAGATTCGAACCCTGCAGTAATTGCAGGCAGCTGGTCTTAAGCAGCTTAATAACAGGGTGCCTTAAACCCTTGTACTACCAAGGCTCTACATCTCCTTTCTGTTCCAGATCTCCATAAGATATGCCAGACCAATATCTCATCCAAGATTGAAACTTGGAATAATAGCGATTGACTTGGCATTAAAAACAGCACTTTTAAATTGCAGAGTCTACCTGCACTGCTTCCTTGACTTCTTTGGTAAGGCCATACAAACAGCCTAGCCCCGTGATGGCGAACCTATGGCACGCTTGCCAGACGTGGCACACAGAGCCCTCTCTGTGGGCACGCACGGTCGCCCCAGCCCAGCTCCCATCACATTTCTCCATCGCTTTTCACTCAATCAATTCCAACTTCTCGCGAAAGAAAAAGATACCGCCAAGATGG
Organism: Pituophis catenifer annectens; assembly: GCF_029215685.1. Classification (NCBI taxonomy): domain Eukaryota; kingdom Metazoa; phylum Chordata; class Lepidosauria; order Squamata; family Colubridae; genus Pituophis; species Pituophis catenifer. Next base: position 129,523,314 of record NW_027256881.1, read on the forward strand.
AATTGATTGAATGAACTTTTTCACTTGTGCGCTTCACAATGGGGGAGATGGGTCCCCTCCTCCTCCTCCTGAAGCCCATTAGGACGCGGAGCCACAATGCGATCCTGCAGTTTCTTTTTCTGCAGAGCAGCCTGTGTTGGGATGCCTTGCCTCCCTGCCAACCAGCTGAGCGCTGCTCCTGGGCTTGTCGGCTTTCGGATGTCATTCCCACCACCCAGCACCAGTTCAGGGGTTCCTTCCCCACCCCCCATGAGAGAGAGAAAGAGGGGGGGAGGGAGAGAAATGATATTACAAAAGTTTTTCTTTTTTATTGTTGCTAAACATAATGTTTAAAAAGCAGAAAAAGTTGCCCCAAAGGAGTCTTGGAGGGCTGAACGCCGAGAGGCACAGATTTACTCTGCCTTCTGCATCCCCACTCTGTGCTGAAGCAAACCAAATGGGGTCTCCCCACTAAGTGTCCCCACCAAGCCTGCTTGGAAACTCCGCCAAGCGCAGCTCCAAATATTCGGCTCGCACATCTGTCCCAGCCAGCACCACAAGGGAAGGTGCATGCCTGCCTGCTCCAGTCTCACTGGCCAGAGGTGGGGCTCCATGCCCCGCCTCCCAGCCAGAGCTCCATGTTTGTTTGCTTGCTGGTTGCCTCCGAGGCTGCGCTCAGGCTGCCTGAGCCCCCGCTGTGGGGGGGAGGAGAGGGAGAGGGAAGGGGCTATCCCTGAAAGGATCCAGGTTGGAGTTGCCTTATTTTGTGTTGATCTCTAACACTTGGCTTTGCCTGCCAGCCTCCACTCCTCCACAGCCCAAGTGGTGGGATTCACACAACACATGAAGCTGGACAGGAGAGCACAGATAGATAGATAGATAGATAGATAGATAGATAGATAGATAGATAGATAGATAGATAGATAAGATAGATGAGACAGAGAGAGATAAAGAGAGGGAGGGAGGGAAAGAGAGGGAGGGGGGAAGAGAGAGAGACAGAAACAGAGAGAGAGGAAAAGAGAGAAAAGAGAGAGGGTGGGAAAGAGAGAAAAAGAGAAAAAGAGAAAAAGAGAGAGAGGGAGGAAAAGAGAAAGAGAGAGAAAGACAGAGTGGGGGAAAGAGAGAGGGAGAGGGAAAGAGAGAAATGATATTACAAAAGTTTTTTCTTTTTTATTGTTGCTAAACGGTAATATTTCAAAAGCAGGAAAAAAAATGAAAGGGCATAAAAGTGCATTTATCACATTTTTCTTAGAACAACTAGTTGAACTCTGAGTTGTTTATCATTATTTTAGGTAGTGAAACTTCAGTATTCAATTGGTTTGGTATTCATATGAAGTACTAGATGATGGTCTATCTTCAGAAATGGACCTCATGCTATAATTTTATATCCAGTTAAATAAGAGACAACCTCACTGAATTAAATGGAAATTATTTTTGAATTTCTGTCTCTGTCTCTCCCTTTCACTCTTCCTCTCCCCCTCTTTCTGTCCTCTCTCCCTCTCTCTCTCTCTGTGTGTGTGTGTGTGTGTGTGTGTGAATTAGCTTGTGCTATTAGTCAATTAAGTATGATTACTTACTTGAAGTAAGATCTCCTGAATCTATGATATGGAACTTGTTTCTAAATAAACAGGGGTTCAAATGTGCTGCAAGGCCATTCTTGATTAAAGCTTCAGCGAGTAGTAAAAAAGAGTTGTCTAATGCCACAGGAGACAGAAAATGCAGTGCATGTAACAGATGATCAATAAGTTTAAGATGTCGGCAGTAAAGCCCAGGAGAAGTGTGAACTATTTAATAGACATAAATAATTGGAGTGTTGTTGGAAGGAAAGCAGCTGTGCAGTTTCCGCTTTGGGAATTTATTCTAAACACACTGTGGTGGTATCAGCTGTGTTAAATACCATTGGCTGTATAAATGTTTAATGACAGCACTCAGCTTATGACAGGAATTTATATTTCCTTATGGGAAAGCAGGAGTTTGATAACACAATGGCATCGGCATTTTTCACGTTGGATGTGACGCATTGGTAAGATGAAAGGAGACTCGATAATGAATAGTGGTTGTGACTACTTATTATCATCAATCCCCAAAATGAATATTGAAAATGTTAGATAAGACGTATTAGCTAGAAAGACTAATTAACCATAAACTGAAGGGATATTGCTTCTTATGTATTCCACAAACATGTACTAGAACATGCAAATTGTATAATAGGAATTTCTTTTTTACTTTTGCTTCTGCCTGATGTTGAACAAGGTTTTATATATGTGGGAGAAACCTTTAGATTTTGTTTGTTTTATGCATGATTCTCCAGTGTGAAGTATAAAATGATTAGGAATAAATAGCATATTAATTTATTTAAGGTTTGTCCTATGTTCCACGTTCTGTAAAATTTGAACCAAGATAATATTGAAGATACTACAAAAAATACAAAACTGTGTAAGCATGACCCTTATCTAACTCCAAGCAGGTACCAAGAGTTAGTTTAGAATATTCCCATACATTGGCTTTTAAGCAACAAAACAGTTTAATTGGACCTTCACATGTGGACTTGATTTTTTTGTGCCTGACAAAACCATAACCATTGTAGCTTAGTGTGGTAACTGAACCCAGTGATATTGAGGATATGCGATTACATAATAGCAATACCAATAGCGGTTTATAGAATAAGCCCAGTAAAATGGGTCCTCATTTTATTGACTTCAGAAGGATGGAAGGCTGAGTCAACCTTGAGCCGGTCAGAATTGAACACCTGGTAGTGAGTAGAGTTAGCCTGTAATATTGCATTCCAACCACTGTGCCACCACTGCTCATAAATTTGTATTTCACATATTTGTATTTCAGCAGAAGGGAAGATGGGTTCAAAATCACAAAGGTAGTCACATCATGAAGTACAGGTAGTCCTCAACTTGTTTGTTTGACTACAATTGAGCCCAAAATTCTAAACGAGTTTTGCCCCATTTTACGATCTTTCTCGCCACAGTTGTTAAGTGAATCACTGCAGGTGTTAAGTTAGAAACACGCTTATAAAGTGAATCTGGCTTTTGAATTGACTTTGCTTGTCAGAAGGTAGCAAAAGGGGATCACTTTTGCAGGTTGCAGGACCCTGCAGTGCAACCGTCATAAATATGAGTCAGTTGGCAAGCATCTGAATTTTGATCACGTGGCCGTGGAGATGGTGCAATGGTCGTAAGTCTGAAAAATGGTCATAGGTTGCTTTTTTTCAGTCCCATTGTAACTTTGAAAGGTTACTAAATGAACTGTTGTAAGTCAAGGACCATATGTAATTTAACTTTATTGGTACTTACTGCTTATGGCTTCTCAAAGTTTCAGAAAGAAGTCTTTTCTCCCCTCCTTCTGCCTTGAAAAGCTAGGAGCTGAAACTGGGACTTTGTGCACTTAAATATATGCACTCCTATTGGGTAATGGATTTCCAAATGAGCTATGGTCCTCACTAAAGAAGCTGCGTTGGTATCTTCCTTCCAAGAACCATCATGTCACATATGCTTAGCGTGTGATCTTTGTTGTGGTTACTGTGCATTCAACATTAATCTTAATATCTGAATGACATTTTTCGTTTCTCCTTGACTTCCTGTGCGCCTTGACTTTCCTGTATGTCTTAGCCGCTGCGAACAGATGTAGTCATTTGTAGAACTGTTTTGTATGTGCCAAAATAAATTAATCCTAAATGACAACACGCTACAAATCCAAAATGTGTTTTTGCAACCCACTGGCTTCAACAACATACGGTAATTGATTATTTCTGATATCAAATAAAACTTTTGTTGATGCCAGGAATAACAGTACAGTTTTAAAGCAGAAAATCGGAAAGAGAATGTTTTTGAAATATAAATAATAGATAAAGGAAACAAGTGAGCAACCCAGCAATAATTCCCACAGAGCCATATAAGTCTAATTTGTGTTGAAAGATCCATTAGCCAGGAAGTTAGTAATCCAAATTCTGGCATAAGGCTCTGAGGGGAATAAGTTTAATGCTAGACGTTTGGTGTTACAATCAAGAAATGATAGAAAGATGGAAGAAGGTTTTCAGCATTTCATTAATTCATATTAAGAATACTCTGTCCAGGAAATTCATTATTTATTACTGGAATGTAAAGCACTATTTGGTGGTGCAGTGGTTAAAGTGCAATATTGCAAGCAAACTTGGTCCATAGCCTGGAGTTTGATCTTCACGGGACTTGAGGATGAATCAGCCTTCCATCCTCCGAGGTCGGTAAAATAAAGACCCAGATTGTTGGGGGTAATATGCCCAGAGATGCTGTAAAGCACTACCAAGCAGTATATAAGTCTAAGTATTATTGCTATTGATTGTGGAGCTTTCTTATACCTGATCACATCACAATTCCACACATAAGAAAGATTCACTGCCTTATACTGCTTTATCACATTGGCCTTCACATAGGGCACTCTTTTTTTTGCAACAACTTGCCATTTTAATTTTGTGTTCAGAATTTATCTCAGAATAAATCCAAATCCCATGACTGCAAATGGAGGTTGGACTAGAAGACCGCCAAGGTTTTTTCCAGCTCTATTCTGATTGATTGATTGATTGATTGATTGAGCCACATTACAAATAGAATGGCCTGAGTTGTTTTGCTTACTCTATAAACATTTTGCCTGCTGTAGCTGCTCGGATCCATCCTACAGTCTTCAACTTCACAAGTTCCTCCTGATGAACAAGTAAAATGAGGAATTTGCTATTGTTTCTCTTACGGGATAAGAGAGGTGTCATTTGCATCCTCCATATTTCCTGGAGAAAAGCAGTTAGGACAGCTGTGTTTCTAATTCATACCAAGGGAGTGAACCACTGAAGGACTGAATTTGGGGAAGAATTCCTCTACATCTGCAAAATCATTTTAAATTTTTTTTTTTAATTTGATTTATATGCCGCCCTTCTCCTTTTCTCAGCCTGCCAGTTGAGGGGTGCATTTTTCCAATTAAGTTGTTTATGTAAGATATCATTCAGAACACCATGTGTTCTTTATTTTATTTTGCTTAGTCACTGACCTCACATGGCAGGGCTGTTTCTCTCATACTCATATAGCACATAAACACAACTGTTTCTTGTGGTTTACATTACAGTTTGGCAAGGTGACGGTCTAATGCACAGACACAACTTCAGAATGGAACCCTTTCACTGAAATGACCAAAACACTGTTATTTATTTATTTTAAAACATTTATATTGACACCTGCTCGCCCATGGTGACTCAAGGTGGCTTACATGAATGTAAAAACATCATATATATATATATATATATAGATAGATAGATAGATAGATAGATAGATAGATGATAGATAGATAGATAGATAGATATAGATATAGATATAGAGATAGAGATAGATAGATAGATAGATAGATAGATAGATAGATGATAGATAGATAGATAGATATAGATAGATATAGATATAGATATAGATATAGATATAGATATAGATATATATAATAAAATAATGAATTAATAAAACATTATGCCATTGTGGTGCAAAATCTTTCCCTTTTGCGACATCATAACACACATAGAAAAGGAATGGAATTGAAGTCATGACAGCACAATGGCATGTTCATAATTCGTGTTGCCATCCCTCGGCTTAAAGTATCCTTCTTTCATGATGCTCGACTACCTCAAGGTAAAAAAGTACTTTCCTGATGGATTGGATTGGAGCCGTGGTGGTGCAGTGGTTAGAATGCAGTATTTCAGTCTAATTCAGCACACCGCCAGGAGTTCAATCCTGACCGGCTCAAGGTTGACTCAGACTTCCATCCTTTAAGGTCAGTAAAATGAGGACCCAGAATGTGGGGGGTAATATGCTGACTCTGTAAACCTCTTAGAGCGGGCTATAAAGCACTGTGAAGAGGTATATAAGTCTCAATGCTATTGCTATTATTATTGGATTGGTGGCTTTTTGTATCAGGAACCATACCTTGAACCTGCTGAAACTTGACAATGATTCTTAAGAATTTAACACAATAATGCAAATCTTGAGTTTTGCTATCCAGCCTCTCCATGCAGAATTATTCTTTGAAATGCCGTTTTCAAATGGTGGTTAACACTGACCTTGATGTGAGGTAAGGATTCTCTGTCATTTAAGAAGACCATTAGAATTTTTCTATAGATGGATAAATTTCCTCCTTTATATTGTCTTTGCTGGCTGCCTTCTTAGAGATGGGATCTCATGGATCTATTGGTAATCTGAAGGCTAATCTGCAGAACATCTTCAATTAGAGAAAGCTCCATCTTTGAACCCATATAGCAGTCTTATTTGATCGATCAATTTTGGGAGAATCCCACCATCTCCGGCCAAGATAATCATTAATTGTTTTTCAATTAATAATACTTGATATCTGTCTGAGTCATAACAGGGTCTGAAAAATTAAAAAAAAGATATTAGAAGATGATTCATTTGTAGCTTTGACGTCTCTACTATACAGAACAGAGAAAGATGCTGTTTTTCTACGTATTATGTAGAAGCAGACATAAGATGGGCAAATTTTCTCAGGCAATCCTTGTTTTCCCTTCTCTCCCTTCAAATATGCAAAATGTGAAATATTCTTCCAATTAAAACTAAACCCTTTAAGATATCTTGGAGATGCCACTGCTTAATCCAAGCATCAACAACTCTCTTCTTCATTTTCCTCCTATTCTTCAGAACATACAGAGAAAACTTGTGATGATGAAACAGGAAAAGGCGATGTATAGGATAGTAAGGGAGAGAAACAAAGGGATCAATTAAAAACAATTTTCTTTTGTAATTTTGGAGGGCCACAATTGTTCTTTCTCCATTAGGGAGAAAAGAAGGGATGGTTTTGATAGAGCAAGAAGGAAAGGGACTACATGATTCTCCTTTTGGAGTTTTTTGGTTTTTCAGTTCTCAGAAATAGTTTTGGTGGTTCAGATCTGATTCTATCATTAAAGAATCCAGACCCATCCAGATTTGGATTAAAATCTTGCATTAGAGTCGAAAAGGATGAAAACTCCTTAAACAAAAGAATTAGAACAAACTTGCTATCTTTGACTGAGTCCAGACAAGTTGATTTCCATAAAATTGCCATTTTATTTAACTTTGTTTTTTAACAAAGAAACCAGACAATGCTGTTGTATATTGCATATGGAGTTTTATTATGCCATCAGTCAGAAATTGATAGAAGGTCTGGACACTGATGTTTTCCATTTGAAGTTCTCCTGTGTTTCCTTGCCATTGTTTCTGTCTATTTTTATTTATTTTATTTTATTTTATTTTTATCTTAATTTTTTTATTTTATTTAAAACGGTTAAGGGAGAAAAAAGCCAGCTAGCTGTATAATGCCTTTTGATTGATACTTAAAAAAATTAATGCTCCCCAACCTTTCTGGCTTGGCGGACCATTGGAGGCAGCGGGGGAGGGGAGAGTTTTGCGAACACTTGTCCACCACTTCTGCAGCCTGGTTCTGAATAGACTGTGGACCAGAGGTTCGGGACTCCTGGTCTAGAAGCAGTGGTGAAATCCAAATTTTTTTAATACCGGTTATGTGGGCGTGGCTTGGTGGGCGTAGTGTGGCTTATTACAGTATCCTTCCCCTGGAGTGGCGTTGGAATGGAGATTTTACAGTATCCTTCCCCTGCCACGCCCACAAAGCCATGCCACGCCCACAAAGCCACGCCACGCCCACCAAGCCACACCCACAGAACTGGTAGTAAAAAATGTTGAAACTCACCACTGAACTAATTGCTCTTATTTCTCTCTTGCACATACATATATCCTCATTTTGATTAAAGTTGGAGTAATGCTGAACTCTCCTTTAGTTCTAAAATGCACCATAATTGTCTGTGTTTCTCTTTTCGGTGTTTCTTAAAGAGTAAAAATGTCGTATTTTCACTGTGGAAAAATGCAGCAATAATATAATACAAGGAAACCAATAAGTAAGCCACTCCCAACTGAGTAGACGAAGAAAGTGAGCCTTGGGGCAATTACGAGGTTATTAATTTCTAATCTCCCAGCTGTGGTAAAAAAAAAATCAATCAATATAATCAATCATCAATGATAAAATAAATAAGATGGTCCAGATCTGCACACAGGAAAGCCAATACTCTTAATTAACTTTGCAAAGGACATTTGCTAAATGAAATGTACTTGTGAGTATGTTTTACAGAATGATCTTTGCCATGGGAACAAGCATTTCTAGATAGCAGAGCATTACTTTAATTACTGTGCAGGGTCATTTTTTAAATTCCACATCCAGCTAATTTTGAAAAAGCAGTAGTTCAGTTGTGCTAAAATATGGAAGCCAAAATCTTGGATTACTTTACAGCAGGAGTGTCCAATTTTAGCAACTTTAAGACTTGTGGACTTCAACTCCCAGAATCCTCCAGCCAACATGGCTGGCTGGGGAAGTCTGGGAATTAAAGCCCATAGGTCTTAAAGTCACTAAGATTGGACAGCCCTGCTTTACAGTACTCAGTAAGCCTACCCAAGTTGGGTTATGGTGCCTTCCCACTGGAATGAAGTTTCTCCTAAAAATTGAGCTGGCTGCAAGCTTCATGGTATTCCAGACTGCTTTAAGTTAAATAGCAATAGCAATAGCAATAGCAATAGCAATAGCAATAGCAATAGCAATAGCAATAGCACATGGACTTATATACTGCTTCACAGTGCTTTACAGGCCTCTCTAAACGGTTTACAAAGTCAGCATATTGCCCCCAACAATTTGGGTCCTCATTTTAACCAACCTCGGGAGGATGGAAGGCTGAGTCAACCTCGAGGCTGTTGAGGTTCGAACTGCCAAATTGCTGTCAACCAGCAGTCAGCAGAAGTAGCCTGCAGTACTGCAAACTTGTTAGGTGTGTTTGTATATATGTTTTGTATATTGTTGGTCAGTTTCACCATTTTTATTTTTTATTTTTTCCTAATTCATGATACATTTTATCTTTTGTATTGTGAGCCTCCCAAAGTAATACTGGAGTTGGCACTGAGATCAAGTAAATTACATTAAAATTACTGTTTTACAAGGGCCAAATACACCTTGTGCATTTTCTATAGATACCACGTTTGAAGGCATAATATAAATTTTGATATTTTATTTATTTATCAAATTTATTTACTACCCATCTCATGGTTCAAGGCGATTCTTCTGATCCTCTTACAGGAAGACAAAACACACAAACTTTCAATAATTATAAATTTAAAGACAGGCTTAAATTACAAAAAAAATTAAAACAAATTAATCTTTTCCCAACCTCATAGACTGATTCATCTCACATTAAAAAGCTTGATGCTAATTAGCATTAGTACAGAAGAATTTTATAGCAGCTCTTCCAAGTTATGAAGTGCTTACTAGCATAGACTGTTTTAAGATATATACAGTAGTTCCTGGAAATAAGAAAGCACATTCTCTTCTCTGTGAAGATGTAGCATTCCTTTCTAGAATGCTTAAGTAGACTTTGGAGGGGAAGTGAAGAAATAAGGCTGGGATGTTTCAACCTTGTTTAAATTAATCTGTTTTACCCTCATTAATAGCCTTCTTTGAAACTTAATATATGGTGAAAAAGAATACAATATGGGAGTTAACAAAGGTGTTGGGGCAGGAGGACCTATTTAGATGTTTAGTGGTAAAGCTTCCACTGGTTACTGGAAAGAGACTAATCCTAAAGTTTTCTGGATATATTATAATTTACGATATATATTCACTGTCTATAATATAATCATTTAATATACTTATTAATGTAAACAATTCCAGTGTCATTATTGTCAACTGATTCAGAATTTATTTTGTTGACATATGTTGAAAAGTCTAGCATTTTTACCATTAAAGAACCCCTGAAACTGTTTTTTTATTATGCAAGCAAGTTTCACTGAAAGTATAACATCATTTTTTTCCTTGTGTGTGTGTTCCAATTCCTTGGAAGTCACATTGCATAACAATTTGTAGAGCAGACATGTAGTTAATAAAGGTGAACATGAGTATATTTATTACATGGGGTTATTTCTCTTTCTTGTTTTTTCCCTGCATTCCTTGCTAGCAATATATTTCTGTCACTGGAGAAAATTTTCCACTATTGACTTTTATCCAAGGGTAAACTGGGGTGAAGAAATTAGTTTTCATTTCACTGGATTCCTTAGGTAGGAGTGCCAACTATTATTTAAACCAGATCTTCTCATTATAATGATCTGTTACTTTAGGAAAGACATGCTTTTAAATCAGCCTTTTCCAAGCTTTGCAGATATGTGAAATCCACACATCTGGAGAGGACCAGATTAATTTAAGCAGCACATCACACTGTGATCTGCAATCAGAAGAAATGAAGGAAGTGAGGCAGATGGCATTATAGGGATTGGCACATAGGCACGCAGGTGATCTTTAAGTATTAAACCATAAATATAGCTAATGTCAACTCTCAAGGCATCCCTGCTCTCAAGTTGCCATAGGCCAGGGGGATGGGAAACTGGTGAAATGGCACAACAGCCAAAGACAGATGCTCATTCCATGGTCATCTCTCTCAAGGCTGTATCCCATGGTTACCTACAGCAGTGGAGGGGAGTGACCTCTACAATATGATTGATGACACACCATGGGAGGAGGGGGAAAACAGAGTCATAATTGGAGCGTAAATTACGTAGGGTCAGAGCTGGCTGCACTTGGGAACATGTCAAAATGAAGCTCCTAATAAATAACTGTATTTCTTTTGAAGCTTGGCTCGAGACTCATGATTTAATTAGGGCATCCGTCAGAACCTTGACAATAAGCGTGAATGTGAATTTTTTTTTAAAAAAAATATCTGGACAATATTTGTGAAGGAGAACTAGTTAGAAATAGGGCTTCTAAATAGTGTCCTCTCTTCTTAACAGATACTCTTCATAGATAGTTCTGGGTGATTTTTGTTATGGTAGAATCTCTCATTCATGGAAATCTATGACAGCATCTGGTGAAATCATCTTCCATTTTTAATGCTTAGGAAAAGATTAGGCAGATATAACTGCTCAAAAACCAGCAGCTTGATGTGCTCTCTTTAAATCTCCTTTTTGTGATCTCAGGGACCCTGGAGGAAATAGTTACTGAAAAATGACAGAGATCTTTCCTACCATTATGAATTGAGGAACACATGGAAGTTGAAACATAGGCCTTAAAATAGACATCATGTTTAAAAAACATCAAATAAATCTTCTAGATCTCACACACGCCCCTCCAAATCCACCTTCATTGTTTTATAGCCTCTAACTTCCCCAAATATTAATTTTTGCTCTTGGACTAAAAAAAAAAAAAAAACCTCCCCTCCTTTCCGTTCTAATGAGTATCTATCCAGAAATATTCTGTGGCTTAATTTCAGTCAGATGGCATGAGATGGAATCATGGCAATCATTCCTGCCTTCTAAGAACACTAAGTGTTTCTGATGCATTTTTAAAAGAAATGCATTATTAGCTTAATTCAACTCAGATTTGTTCACAATGCACAGCCCTTTGCAAGGAAGGTTCCCATGACCTGTTTTCATCTTTTGCCCTTTGCTAGTACACACCGGGAGAAGAAAACTTGGCTGTTTAAAAAGAATGGAAATGTACGTTTCTTCTGTTCCCATCCATCAGTTTTTTTTTGGAGTGGTATTTGCAATCTTCTCTCATGGAACCAGACACAGGAAGGCTATGAAGTAGTGGTGGGTTGCTACCGGTTCGCCCCGGATCGGGCGAGCTTGTAGCGGTGGCAGGAGGCTCTGCCCATCCGCCTGGAAGGCTCTGTGCATATGCAGAAGCATTGTGCGCCACATCAGCGTGCACGCACCCACGAGCGAACTGGTAGCGATGGGATTTGAATCTCACTACTGCTATGAAGGGCCTCTTTGTAGAAGACTTTGGAGATCCAATCCAGAGCAGAATGAGCTACATGAAATTAGATGGTTTATTTCAGTCTGGAACTGTTTTGAATCTTCGGTACAATCCAAATGTGTACATTACATAAAGTTGGGAAAGCTTTCTAAATGATTCATCTTCTCTCCAATCATACCAATTTGTCAGGAATCTGGCAATCGAAAGACACATTTTTGCTCTCTTGCAAAGGATAAACACATGGGTGACAGACAGTTTTGTGGAGAAATCAAACAAGTGCACTTCTTGAATGGATAATTTAATATGGATATTTAGAATGTTTGTACATTCAGTATAACAGGCCCTGCCTTTTAGGAACAGGCACTCTTTCCTCAGAAGCCGAAATCATCATTAGCTTTCACTACCTGACAAACAAAGTTCACAAATGTAATCTGTAACTGGAAGAGGGATCTTGGAGTCCTAATGGACAATCACTTAAACATGAGGCAACAGTGTGCTGCAGCTGCCAAAAAGCCAACCCAGTCCTAGGCTACATTGACAGAGGAACAGAATCAAGATCATGTGAAGTATTAGTACCACTTTATAATATCTTGGTAAGACCACACTTGGAATATTGCATCCAGGTCTAGTTGCCATAATATAGAAAAGATGTAAAGGCTCTGGAAAGAGTGCAGAGAAGAGCAACAAAGATGCTTAGGGAGCTGGAGGCTAAAACATATGAAGAACGATTGCAGGAACTGGGCATGGCTAATTTAATGAAAAGAAGGACTGGGGTGACATGATAGCCATGTCTCAATATCTAAGGGGCTGCCACAAAGAAGAGGGGGTCAACTTATTCTCTAAAGGACATGAAGGCAGAATAAGAAGCAATGGAAACTAATCAAGGAGAAAACCAACCTAGAACTAAGTAGAAATTCCCTTTCAGTGAGAACTTGTCTTTAGAAGTTGTGAGTTCTCCATCACTGGAGGTTGTTAAGAAGAGGTTAGACAACCACTTGTTTGAACTATAACCTCAGCAATGTATAATGGACCCATATCATTCCTGGTTAGCTTCATTTTCCTAGGAGATGGTATACAGGTGGCTTCTGACAATAGTGAATTCATCCTTGATAGAGGGGTAGTCCTGCCAATATTGAAGAAAGTAATATTTTTTCCCCCACTTCAAGAAGCCATTGTTGGTTCCAACCATGTTGGACAACTTCTGTTGTATCTCCAGCTTTCTTTTTCAGAGTGGGGGTTGGAGGTTGTTGAGAAGTGATCATGTTGTAATTTGGAGGAACAAATTATCCGGGCATCTTCTCAGTCACATGTCAGAGCTGAGTATAGGACTGAATCAGCACTTATGGATGATGTCTAGTGGGAGCAGATTGGGAATGCTATGCCTATCCTGGCTGTCCATGATCGCTTGATGCTTTCAGTACAAAGACAGTTGCTCAAAGAAGCTAATCCCAAACTCTTTAAACCCTGATGGGTAGCTGGAACATGACATAGAACTAATAGAGTTACAATGTAGACTTAGAATAACTTTATTGTCACTTTGAATGTACACTAATTGGCATACATTAAAATGAAATTTCATTGCATACAGCTCTCAGAGGGTCTCCATCCCTAATATATACTACATAAACATGACAAGATAAATAAATAAATAAATACAAGTATCACATCAAGAGTTTCAGAACAAGTATCACATAAAGAGCCATGATAAACAGCCCAGCCATAGACGTCTGCATTGGTTGCAGCTTTTCATATATAATCTGAAAGGTAACCCCACATAATGTGCCTCTCTCTCACCACAGGCTAACAAGTCTGTCTGGCAGGGAGATGAATAGTTGTCTGCCACATCTATTCATCTCCACCCCCTGCCTTTTATCCCCAGAGCTAGGGTGGGGCTTTGCTAGCAGCGGTGGCTCTTCCTTCCCAAGGATTGGTTCACGGATTTCCACTGGTCTCCTCTCCTCTGCCTTCTGCGCATCCGTGCATCAGGCACTGGACCCAGCTGTTCCTCCTGTTCCTCATCAGCCACTTCCAGACCTGGGGGCTGTTGACTCTCCATCTGAGGGCTGATGGACGACCCAGGCTCTGCCTCTGTCACTCTCTCTCTGCCAGCTCCATTCCCTCTTCCCTCTCAGAGCTCTCAGGTGCTGACCCTGACTCCTACGCCTCCTCCACATCTGATTCGGCTGCTGGAGGGGCCAGTGGCCGACAGGCCACAACAAGTAGTAAGCACTACTGTTCAGAGAAAATTCTTGAACTTCTTCTACATAAAGATAAATCTCCAGATTCTACTATTCTGAGAGCAATGCACACAACCAATAAATATCTTGCATATGGAAATTACTAACAGAACTTACTCACTTGAGCAGTAAAGCTTTTACTAAGTCTACATGAACTCATAAAACATTAGACCAACAAGAGAAGCTTGGAATGAGACATTGTGAATAGAGCCATGGTTGCACAGTGGTTAGAATGCAGTATTACAGATTAATTCTGCCAAATGCCAGCAGTTCAATTCTGACTAGTTCAAGGTTGACTCAGCCTTCCATTCTTCTGAAGTCGATAAAATGACCCAGATTGTTAGTGGCAATATGCTGTCTCTGTAAACCACTTAGAGAAGGCTGTAAAGCACTGTGAAGTGGTATATAAGTCTAAGTGCTAAGTGCTGTTGTGACTGAAATACTTCAACGCAAAGATCTAACTGGGCTATGAAAAAAACTACTTAACCAGCAAGATGTGAAGTATACCCAGTGGTTGGATTCAGCCAGTTCGCACCACTTTGGGAGAACCGATTGTTAACTTTCTGAGCAGTTTGGTGAACTGGTTGTTGGAAGAAATCATTAAGGCAGAGAACCAGTTGTTAAATTATTTGAATCCCACCATTGAGTATACCTAGTTTTTCCTTTGGAGTCACTGCCCTAGAAGAAGCAAAGGGTTAACTGTCAAGATACATATTTAAAATTAGGTATGGAATATGAATGTGCAAAAGAAAATAGAAAACGTCGGTGCAATTATTTCCCTGGAACTTATTAAATAAGCATAGCCTTCTTTTTTGGTTACTTCTATTTTCAGACTTATACAGAACAAGAACACAACATGCTTATGTCTGTTTCTGTGAGAAGTTGGCAATCAAAGGACACAATTTTACTTCTTCATCTATCAAGCATTTCTTTTACTCCCTGAGCTAAATATGCTTATAGGAGCTCTGCCTTTAAAGGAAAAGCTTCAATGCTCTAAAGTAATGCTAGCAGGTCAAATAAATAGGAAAGATGGATCACAATGGTGCCTCTTGCTGTAACAGGCATGCCTTCCCTCTTTCAAAGGAAGGCCAGGCTGCAGAAGAGCTCTCTTAAACAGTGTCTCTACTTCACAATAGAAAAATAAAAGGGCATGACCACCAAGTAACAGAAAACAAAAAAGTACACTAAAATCGGACTGTTGTACCAAATGAATGTTACAAATCCAATAATACTTGGAAGAAGAGTCGTCATTCACTACAACTGCAAGCTTAGTTCAAGATAATAGTGGGAACATGTTGCAGAGCTGGCTTCACATGAAACAATTACTCAAGTAGTTTCACCTCCCCCTCCCTCCCTCCCTTCCCCCCCATGACTCTGTATTTTTGCTCACAGCCTTAGCTGTTGGGTGCTCAGATCATTTCTGCAGTGTTCCTAACACTCTTATTTTGACAATACATGCTACTCACAATTACATCAGTGAAAGCTATTTTGGTCAACAAGTAACGAATGTAAATGTACAAATGCATTTTTTCAGGGATGTACTGTAGGACCCGTTCTTTCAGGTCCTCCAATGTTGCACACATTGCCACGGTAGCTATCTATCTTGCTGCTGGTCATCCTCCTTTTCTCTTTCTTTCCTCCTTTCCTAGCATCAGAGCCTTCTCCAGAGAACCGAGTCTTTGCAAAATGTGTCCCAAGTAGGATAATTTGAGCCTGATCATTTGGGCCTCGAGTGAAAATGCTGAGTTGATTTGTTCAATATCCATTTATTTGTCATCTTGGCTATCCATGGTATTCTCAGGAATGTTCTCCAACACCAAAATTCCAAGGCATCAATACTTTTTCTATCCCATGTCTTCAAAGTCCAATTTTAACTTTCATACAGTGTCACAGGAAATATCATGGCTTGCACACATTTGATCTTCGTGGGTATGTACATATCATGGCGTACCTTTTCTAAGGTTTTCACAGCTGGTCTACCAAATGCTAGTCTGCAACATATTTATTGAGTGCTTGTTCCTTTACTGTTGATGGTTGATCTAAAAGGCAGTAGCTAGATTTCAGTATCTTCATTGTCGGTTCTAAGAATGGTTGTTCTATCTGTTGTTATTAGTTTGGCCTTTGTTATATTCCATTTTATTATCATTTTCTCACTATGCTCCTTGACTTTTGTTATTAGAAAATGAAGATCCTTCAAGGCAATATCATTAGCTTTCAAGTAGCTACTGATATTTCTTCCTCCAATTTTAAAACCACATCATCTTCTTCCAATCCAGCTTTCTTTAATAACTATTCAGCATATATTTTGAATAAAGAAGAGTATATGGGTACAGTCCTGTGTCACTCCTTTGCCAACCTGGAGCCAGTCTGTTTCACCATGTTCTGCCTGTAAGCACCATGTGCTTCCTGACCTATCTACGTTTTTCATGAGGAGCATGAGATGTTCTGGGATTTCCATTCTTCTGAGCATATTCCACAGCTTGATGTGATCAACACCATTGAAGGCCTGTTTATAATCAATGAAGCATATATTAACTTCTTTGGGGAATTTTTATATTTCTCAATTATTCAGCATGCATGGTTTTTTTAAAAAAAAAATGATTTATATGCCGCCCTTCTCCGGAGACTCAGGGCGGCTTACAATGCATTAAGCAATAGCCTTCATACTTTTTGTATATTTATACAAAGTCAGCTTATTGCCCCCACAAACTGGGTCCTCAATTTACCTACCTTAGAAAGGATGGAAGGCTGAGTCAACCTTGAGCCTGGTGAGTTTCGAACTTACAGTAATTGCAGACAGCTGGTGTTAATCACAATGCTTTCAGTCTGCTGAGCCACCAGGCATGTGCAGTAATGTCTCATGTTCCTTGGCCTTTACTAAAGCAAGTTTGATGATCCTAAGCATAATTTCATTGGTAGGTGAACAGTATCCATACCTCCTCTTATATTGTCATCTTAAGATTCTATAGAATATTAGAATTTAGTAGGTTGCAGTTGTAGATTGATTAATCTAGAAAGCAGATCAAACAACAACAATGAAATACTATATGCAAAGAGAAAAAATGGAGAGAGAGTGGGAGGGAGAGGGCGGGAGATAGGGAGGGAGAGAGAGAGAGAGAGAGAGAATTCAGTTGAAGGTCACACCTGTGACTTCCAAGTAAATGTTATAAGGATAAGTTCTTATTCTGGTATATTTTCCCCCTACTTCTAATTCTAAATCATTTGAATATTATACATTCATACAGATGTAGAGAAAGTTGGTCACAAAATATTGCTTTAGAATTTTTACTATATTAAATAATGACAGAATATTAATTGTGTATCAACCACTGTTTCCATATAAATTATTCCCATGCAACTAATAAAGGGGTTTCTCTTTAATACCTTAGCTTTTAACAGCCAACATGGGAAATATTTATTCCTTCCTAGAGTTCTGCCAGTGGAATGTTCCTTCTTAAGGAAAGTCTCCAAGTATTTATTTATTCTAGTTCCTTGTTTAACTGGGTTTATAGAAATAGATCTTAACCCTTGTGTAACAGCTAAGAGTAAGCAAGAGTTAATACAAATATTCACATCAGTCGAGATATTAATGAAGATGCATAAACAAAGGAGAGAAGTGAAAAGAAAGGTCGTTTTGCTTATTAGTTATTTGTGACTTCATCTAGTTTCATATTAGATTGGTTTAGATTAAGCCAAAGAGGTGTTTTTTTTACTTAAATTGAGTTAATAATTCATTTCAATAACAACTACAAAACTCCAGTTTATGCAGAGTTGTAATGCCCCAAGTGGGGATCTGATGGGACCAGAATTTGATTATCTGCCCTAAATGTTCATCCTTTCACCTTCATTCCTTACTCTGTTGTATCTAAACAGGTAGTACGACAATCAATCTCCATCTTTTCTATCCTTCCTCCCATTTACTAGTACAGAAATATCTGCCAAATGAATTCATAGAGGGTTGAAAGGCTTGGAACATGAAGAAATATGAGAAGCAACTTTGTTTGAACTTAGATTAACAGGAGGAAAAATTGAATTATTTTTGTCCCAAAAACTAGCATAATTGATATAGACTCATTTTTTTTTAGTCTGAATGTATGAGTCTTTCTAGTTGAATGTACTTGATTTATTTTTTATTTTTAATTAATTTAATTTATATACCACTGAACACTTCAAGATGCCTACTGCTTACCAAAACAGAAAACATATAATAAAAATGTAAATATCTATGGTAAGACCAAAAGCAACTCACCAGGTCCCTATAACAACAATAATATGCAAACTAAGTTGAATAATAAAGTTTAACTGTTAATACAATGGCAATAATCACTCTCTGAAGTCCACTACAAAAGCTTGGGTTTCACTAATTTCTGGAAGCTTAGTGTCACAGATTTGAACGTCCATTTATTCTTGATTCATATGCTCGAATATGTGACAACCCCCCCCCAAACCATTTGAACACACTTGGCATATACAACACACTTATAGGCTGATAAATGATTGAAAGTTTTACTTTTGTTTTATTCAAGTGACACGAAAAGAGCAGTATCTTGATGCTAAGACGGAAACAACACATGGCTTGTTGATTGCACTGGCTAGTATATTTATTAAGCGTTTTTCCACTGAAAGAGTTTTCTTATCTTTACATATTAATTTATACTCATGGGAACATTATCTACATTCCATACTATGATTAATTGTAAACAGTTAATTTATTAACATCATTATTGGAATAGCACCTTGTATTTATCTCTCTTAGCTTTTCTAATTTGAATGAACTTCATTATGGAAGTTTTATTTTCTTCCCCTTGATGTCAGCTTTCATAGTTTAATCTGTCTAAAGACCTTTGCCAGCCTAATTGTTTTGTTAAGAATCAATGAGACAAATGTGTAGATTCTTTTCCAGCAGTAAACTAGCATGCCATTTTGATGGCAAATCAGAACATTGGTCCCAATTCTGTGTTTGTTTTTTGCGATGCTTTCCCTTGTTATATTATACTAAATAAATCTTAATTGTGTGTTAGAGCTTTGTTTGACTTAGTTTATACAACGATTGTGATGGGCCAAATACCTGAGTATTCAGGGTTTACAAAACTTCCTGTGCTATTTTTTTTTTTTAAAAAGGAAAGTAGCACTGCTAATTATTTGTTCTTTCCAGCTCATTGGAGGCAATCCTGATTAAGCCTAGTCTTCTTGTGATCATTCATATCTATTTATGTATGTGTCTCTATTAATATTAGAATGATTGAAGACAGGCACGAGTGGTTGTCCATATTCAGTTATGTCAGGATAGAAATATGATTGCAAACTTCTGTAACATGTTATAGCAATATCACTTAAACTTATATACTGCTTCATAGTGCTTTACAGCCCTCTCTAAGCAGTTTACAGTCAGCATATTGCCCCCAACAATCTGGATCCTTGCTTTACTGTCCTTGGAAGGAAGGAAGGACTAGATCAACCTCGAGCCGATCAGAATCGAACAGCTGGCAGTCAGCAGAGTTAGCCTGCAGTACTACATTCTAACCACTATGCTACCATGGCTCTTATGGTAGCATCATCAAGACCTGCATAATTTGATTTGTTTATAGTCCATTGCATGTATGGTCTGTAGCAGTGGTGAAATCCAAAATTTTTTACTACCGGTTCTGTCGGCATGGCTTGGTGGGCATGGCAGGGGAAGGATACTGCAAAATCCTCATTCCCTCCCAATTCCTGAGGGAAGGATATCGCAAAATCTCCATTCCCACCCCACTCTGGGGACAGCCAGAGGTGGTATTTGCTGGTTCTCCAAATTACTCAAAATTTCCGCTACCGGTTCTCCGAACTGCTCAAAATTTCCGCTATCAGTTCTCCAGAACCTATTAGAACCTGCTGGATTTCACCATCTGCAGCATCAATAATGCCCAGGGATTGGCTTGACCTTTACAGTTTCAACCACACTGTGATGGGCAATGTGACAACCTTGCTCATATTATTGTATGTGGGTTTCTTTGACCCTTGCTGATGGCTTTGCACTATAGTTCTCAGTGTCACTTTGGCTAAATAACCTGGTGGATCATTATTTGAGTGAGGGAATAAAGTTGTATGTCACTCGGGAAAGTGTTTGAAAAGCAAACAAATGAACATTTGCTATGGACAGGTAAGCATCAAAACTGCAACAGTTCATGAAGGTGGGAGAGGAATGATGAAAACACACCAGAAATAAAAGCCATTTGGAAAAGTTCCATGAAGCAAAATAGACTTCAGCTCAAAAATAGCAACCACATTTTCTTCTCAAACGATCCATGTAATTCAATCTAAGAACGTATCAGTGTCCAAAGTTTCTTCCTTCAGTCCAAGGGGTGATTATGAACATTTCAACAGGCACTTCCCTTCAAGGAAGCATAAATCATGTTTTCCCTATAGCTCACAAATCTTCTCAACCAAGCTTTTAAGTATTTTTTAATAATGGTTGTAATAAGTTCATTTTCCACATGAGGCCATTTACACATTCCTATTGAATTCATCCAAGTTGATGTCTACTCACCCATAATATCTTTCTTTGCCTTTTAGGGGCAACACACATTTTTAGAGTGACATTTTTAATACACCCATTACTGAAATGCTTCCCTGCTTTTAGTTCAGCTTTTAGCCACATCATTTCTTCAGAAAGATATTGGGAATAACCCAGCAGTTGGATTGTGAAAGGAAAATGGATTTTTTTTTGGTGTGTATGGGGAAATTCTGGGAAAGAGAAAAAGAATCACATCCTTGCATTGGTATTATAATATGATAAAAGTGATATCAATACTATAATCATCTTTGAGTCATCCCTAAACCATGTTTGTAATGCCTTCATCAACCAAGGTTCATAGATTGTCTCTTAGCTGCATCTTCTTGCTTCATTCCTCTCCATTACTTCTGAATCAGATTTTTGACAAATTTGGATAACAGTCCAAACTCTGAACTGGAATAATTATTGTAGCATGCTAACTATTAAATGAAAATGGGTTCATTCAATTATTGTGGGAAATTCCTTGCCAGGTAAGATCTTTGTGCTGAAACCAGCATGCAATGGGGAAGGAGAACAGACTTGAGATAATGATGATGTTCTGGAAGTCCTTAAAGATCTCACTCTTCTCCAAGTTTTTAGGCTCTTTTAAATGAAGATTAAATGAAGAGTTGTTACAGAAGAAAGCAATTGTTGGGAATTATGTAAATAAATTAAAAGAATTCTTTGAGATTGATTTAAATATAGGTACTAATTCGAGAATGAGTACCTATATGAGGCAAGAGAAAAGACAAAACGAGGTAAGAGAAAAGACAAAATATTATGGATGAGAGTAAATTTAAAAAAAATTAGTGCATTAATAAGTTTTAATAAACAGTAGACAAAGATGCTAATAAAAATATGGAAATACAATATCAAAATTGATTAATAAAATGACTTTTCAACTTGAGAAAAAGGTAAACAATTTGGGTATCACCATGACAAATATGAACTGTATATTATTTCAAAACAACTATGTTAATATTTGGAATAAAATTTAAAAAGGTGTTAAGATCGGACAACTGTGATTGTATAATGTATAAACATTTGTAGAAATTTGAGACGGAAATGTTTGAGAACACTTCTTTGACAGCTTCTCAAGATGGCGGTCATAAAAATTGGCTTGCTTATTCCCAAAATGGCTGTTACACTCAGCAAGGATTACATACCACCATCTCTGTTGCTCTCCAACCTCTTTTGTACTACCAAGCTTACATTTACCCTTTGTTTGGACAGGTGTGCATAGTATGAACAGTATATACATAAACACACACATGCACACACACACACACACACACACACACACACACACACACACACATTCAGTTAAATTTTATTTGCAAGGATAAAGCATCAACATACCAATACGTGATGGCACAATGATCAGATTAATTCTCTCCTTTTTTTCCACTGCACACAACATCCTTGCAGAGGATGGACCCTTCGAATCAACCAACGCTGATCATGCATTCAAATAGATCTACACCTTTATTTATTTATTATACCATCCTTATTATTTTTATAAACAATTCAAGGAGGTAAACATATCTAATATTCCTTTCTCCTCTTATTTTCCCCACAACAACAACAACCACAACCACAACCCTGTGAGGTGGATTAGGCTGAGAGAGAGAGAGTGACTGGCCCAGGGTCACCCAGCCACTTTCATGCCTAAGGGAGGATTAGAACTCACAGCCTCCTGATTTCTAGCCTAGTGTCTTCACCACTATGCCAAATTGGCTGTAGTAAAATAGATAAGTTAAAAACTTTGTTTAAGATAGAGGTTACTAGTTTGGAACATGACATAAATCATGTTGCTTAATACATTTCTGCGGTCAGTGGTATGCATATTCTTTCATAATTTGCCCTTCCAGTTTTTTGTCTTTTGTCTTTTTATCAACATTTTTTTACCAAAAAAGAGGGGAAGTTTATTTGAGAGCTGGAGTGATAACCTTCTATTGCCAATGAAAGGTAAAATAATAAACTGGTAACCCCTGGAATTATTTATTTTTTAAAAAGGATATACATCTGCTAAGGCATAGTAGACAGCCCATTAGATTTCATAAAGGCCAGTCCTTGCTCTGCAAAGAAGCGAATGAACTCCTGAGGCAGAGTTTCATCAAACTGGGGCACTCTAACCCATGAGGATAGAAGCCCTTGAAGAAGTACATGGAGGAAAATACTATGCTGAAGGAGAGAAGAGAAAGTTGAATAGAAGTTGCTCTCAGGATGGAAGACAAGGCCTGTTTGGGAGCTAGTTTGGTCTAGAGCAGGGTTGGGCAACTTGAGGAGTTCACCTTCCATGCTGGTTCAGGAATTTTGGGAGTTGAAGTCCACATGTCATAAAGTTGCCATGGTCTAGAGCAGGAGTGTCAAACTCAAGGCCTGCAGGCTGGATCCGGTCTGTGGGATGCTTAAATCTGGGCCATGGAGCAGCCTAGAAATAGCAAGGAACTGGCCTGCAGTGCCTCTAACAGCCCAAAGGTGGCATGGGGGGCGTTTTGGAGCCTGGACAGCCTCCTGCAGCACTCTGCTGGCCAAAATGGGGCATGACCGGGGGGAGGGGTGGGATGAGACCGTCCAGTGTCCAATTTTTGGCCTGGATGGCTTCCTGCAGCACTCTGCTGGCCAAAATGGGGCATGGGGAGTGAGACCCTCCCACGTCCCGTTTTTGGCCTGGATGGCCTCCTGCAGCACTTTGTAGGATGGGGGGGGGGTCATTTTGGCTGGCAGGTGCTGTGGGAGGTGTCCATTCCATTTTCCCCCCCCTGCCGCCGGCCCGCAGAGGAGAGCTACAATGTTGATCCGGCCCTCCAATTTGACATACCTGGTACCAGATTAGAAACCAGGAGACAGGGAGTTCTAGTCCCACCTTTGGCATGAAAGCCAACAGGGAGATGTTAGGGCATCAGTCTCTCTCCCCAACCCACTTCACAATGTGTTGTTGTGGGACAAATAGTTACAGAGCCAGTTTGTTTTTTCATCTTCAGAAACATTTGCCAGTCATTAATGACAAGTCCAGATCTTGACTAGCATCTGTGGCAGCAGAATTTAATCCTATCATTTCAGAACAGAAGTGGGGGAGTGGTGTCTTTCAAATTTTCACACACTTGCACACACACACACACACACACACACACACACACACACACACAAATCTAAGTAAATATCAGGCAGAAATATGACTAAAAATATAATTCTTCACCTGCGTGGTACAGTCTTGTCATTTGATGTTGCCATTTTATTCTGTCCATGGATTTGCTGTGGGATGTGGGCTTTCAGGTTCTTGGTAAGTCTCTATTTACCTGAGCTGAGCTATATAATAGAGGAGGTACATTTTACAGACCAATCCATAAAAGCAAAATCATTTTAAAGAATTATAAAATACTGGTATGTGATTCTTCTATTTTCTGTGCTGTAAACTGTATTGTAATAACAATAAAAACATTTGAGAGTGTGTAACTAAACAATACAACTTTATTTAAGCCACTGAAAGATTTTCAGATTATTGCATACAGTTGTATCTGGCTTGCAGTTTTCTTATCTGGATTGAAACACAAATAAATCCAAAGACATTAAAGTCCTACCTGCAATATTTTATTGTATTTATATCCTTTATTGATTATTTTTAAAAATGCTTTTAACTAGAACTCCCAGTCTCCGGGTTTCTAGCCTGCTTCCTTAAAAGTAAACCAAATTGTCTGTCATGTTATAAATGTATATCAAATAAAGTCAAACCTTTATTGTCAATGCACAACATGTGTACAATGAGATTGAATGAGCCTCCCTTGGTGCAGCCCCCCCCCCCCAAAACACAGAATACATTTCAATAACTCAAAATAAATTCAAAGTAAAAGAAAAGAAAACCCCTAAACCAAATAAGTAATAACTAACACACATTCCCATATACATATATGTATATAACATTATACTATATTACACTGGTATGAACATGTTGCACATTGCAGCAGCCTTGCAAGTCTACCATATTAAACCTAATTATGGTGTTATGTTGCATTCAAAAGTCTGACGGCCCACGGATAAAAGCTATTTTTCAGCCTATTCGTTCGGCTGGCTATGTTGCTGACCATATATTAAGACTTATTTTTAATTTTGTGTGACAGACAGACAGACAGACAGATTGGTGGGCTACAGCTGCAAATTACTACAGTGGAGCACACATATAGATCCACCAATTTATTATTGGGATCCCTAAAATCTTTGCTGTAGGTCTAGATTAATGGATTTCACAATCTATTTATATTGTGCTGCCTAAACTCTTCTCCGAGATGTCAAGGTGATGTGAAGTTTGAGTTAGCTGTTTCTTTTAGCATCCAGTGTTATAGTGTGCAACAATACTGCCAGCAGAAGATGAACTATTTTAATTGTATTGACATGAACACTGTTACCTGAACAAATAAATATTATATCTGAGATTATAAAAACTCTTAACAGTCTCGGAAATTCCATTTATATAGCTCAAGGCTGTTTCACTGATTTTACTGTTTAATATTTCACAGAGCCGCCTTTATTAAACTGGTTCTGTAGTTTAATGATGTTTCTCATATAAATGCCCAAGGTGCATTTAGTCAAGCACATCTTGGATCCTTCTAAAGAAAAGGTCCAACTTGGATTCCATCTGTGAGTCACACATAAAGCATTAGATTCCACCTGTGAGTCACACTTTTATTTGGTGTGGGTTTTTCTCTAAGTGCAGTACAAAACTTTTACATTCTCTCGGCCCAATCCACCTCACAGAGTTGTTCTGAGTAAAATATGAAGGAGTACTAGGTATATTTGCTGCTTTGATTTATTTATAAAAGCAATAAAACTCAAAATTAAATAAATAAATAATAAAAAGAGAACAATTGAAGGAGTGATGAAAAGTCATTTGTGAGTTTCCATGACTGTGGCTAGACTGGAACCTGGTTCTACACTTTCACAGTTCAACACTGTAATAAGGATTTTCAATAATCTGGCCTTCAGAAATCCTATAGGGGCTTTGAGATCCTAAGAAGCGCCAGCAGAAAGGAGTTGAGGGAAGTGATTTATCATCCTACTTCCCTTTCTTCAAAGTTTGGGCTGGGAATTGCTCTGAAAGGAAACTAACTATTGTGTAGTGGGCTGAAAGGAAAATAACGCATTACGAAAAGCAGAATGTACCAGCCAACTGAAGGGTCTCTGTTCAGTTTTCATTAGATCCCTTCCACCTCAATCATTTGGTCTTGGTCTTGACCCTCCGGAGAGGCATAATAGGGATCTGCATGGGAAGAAGCAGAATAATGCAGAAAAAACAATTACTACCAACCTGCCTTCCATTGAGGACCTGTATACTGCATGAGTCAAAAAGAGGGCTGTGAAAATATTTACAGACCCCTCACATCCTGGACATAAACTGTTTCAACTCCTACCCTCAAAACGACGCTATAGAGCACTGGACATCAGAACAACTAGACACAAGAACAGTTTTTCCCTGAACGCCATGCCATCACTCTGCTAAACAAATATTTCCCTCAACACTGTCAAACTAGTTACTAAGTCTGCATTACTATTAATCTTCTCATCGTTCCTATCACCCATCTCCTCCCACTTATGACTGTATGACTGTAACCTTGCTGCTGGTATCCTTAAGATTTATATTGACTGTTTCCCTATGACTATCATTAAGTGTTGTATCTTATGATTCTTGACGAATGTATCTTTTCTTTTATGTACTCCGAGAGCGTATGCCCCAAGACAAATTCCTTGTGTGTCCAATCACACTTGGCCAATAAAGAATTCTATTCTATTCTATTCTATTCTATTCTATTCTATTCTATTCTATTCTATTCTATTCTATTCTATTCTATTCTATTCTATTCTATTCTATTCTATTCATTGTCATCTTTTATCCCATCACCTGGTACCAGCTCTTTTCAGGATTCAAGCAATACTTTTCAGCAATTTTTAACTACCAGATATCTTTTAAAGTAGATATCTGGTAGCAGAACACGGACGGTCAATAAACTCCACATAATAAATAACAACATGATACAGAACAAAAAAAGTGTGTAGCTTTGGATAACATCTTTTATTCAGTGTTTAGGTCAAAAAAAGAAAATATTTATATGTAATGTATTTTTAAATCCAAATCAGCAATGAAAGAAATGCCCTTAAGGATGTTTTCTTATGACCAAATTCTGCTCACCTTCTTGTAAAAGTATTTGCAATGAAGTTAAATTGAGAAAAGTGGCTGCATTCCAAACTGAAACTCTTGTGTATGTGGTAATTGAAACTTTAAAGCAATTGCTTGGCCGTAGGATTTAGAGTCAGCAGGGGCTGATTGTATTACCCTTTTCTTTCCTCTTCCAGTTTAGCTAATGCTTAAAATGACAGATTTCCCCCTCCTCCTCCTCCTCCTCCTCCTCCTCCTCCTCCTCCTCCTCCTCCTGTTTTTAAACCCTGAAGGTCCTATGTTTCTGTTTAACAATAATAAAAAAGGAAAATAAATTTACTTACCTTTTACCAGCTTTGGAATTTTGGTTTACTAAGATAACTTTTTTCAGACCAGCTCATTCGGTAAGCACTGTAAAATGGCACCCAGGTATGTAAGAGGTGGGTGCCACCTCATGATTGCTGGAAAGTTGGGGATTTTACATGAATTTAAACAGCTTTTCCCAACCTGTTCATCTTTCATATCTGGGGTTTTCTTGTCCCAGGATTCTAAGCAATGGCCATTCTGGCTGGGGACTTGCTGAAAACTTTCCAACAAACTTCCCGACATATTAGCTAGATCAGGGGTGTCAAACTCATGGCCCATGAGCCGGATATGTCACGTGCTGGCCACGCCCACCCTTGTTTTAGCGAAGGGGGAAAAGTCACAATACATAACGTGATGACAACATGACGCCCTGAGTTTGACACCCCTGAGCTAGATGATGGCCATCTTAGGGTAGGCAGGGAAGAATCAAACTTGTTCCTTCATACATAATTCCAGGTTCAGAGTTTATAGTATGAAGTAGCAGTAGTCAGGTACTGTCGAAACCTGACAGTAAGTCTAGATCTATTTAATGAAGATCTTTGAATGACTTGCTGTCAACCTGAATGGATTTTGACTTGCTTGTAGCCTGGTTTGTACATCACTAGGACCATCAGATCTGGACTACAAAAAAAAAAAAAAAAAAAAAAACAATGTAGGAATTGTCTGGATTGCCCCTGCCTAGGAATGGTAGATCTCACATCACATTAAATATGGTTGATTTACTCATGTCATTTGAGTAAACCACCAATGGCTGAGTTTACACTATATTTGTTCTGTCCCCGTCTCACACACACACAC
This sequence comes from Pituophis catenifer annectens, assembly GCF_029215685.1. Classification (NCBI taxonomy): domain Eukaryota; kingdom Metazoa; phylum Chordata; class Lepidosauria; order Squamata; family Colubridae; genus Pituophis; species Pituophis catenifer. The sequence goes on from NW_027256881.1 coordinate 129,551,188, forward strand.
AAACAGATATCCAGGGGTTAAATAAAACTGGCAGACAACAAATTCTTTCGATAAGAGGATTGGCAGCAACCCAGTAGCTGCTTGCCAAGAACTTTATCCATAAAGGGAGGGGTTGTTCCTCCGTCAGATAAAGCCAAACAAGATACACACAGTTCAAGAATTGTCAAGTCCAGTCCGTATTAATTCCAAGGCAGATATCGTTGTTGCAAAGATACAATGTGACTCGCTAGTAGTTAGTTTTCTCCGACACAGAGTCTGAATGGCCACCTCACCCCCTTATATCCCCTGTGGGGTGTGGTCCAGTGACTCAGCTTAATCTCTGGCACGCCTCCTTTTCTGCTACGTGCGCTTGTCTCTCTGATGCTGGCGTGGATCCAGCCAAGACTTATCTCCGTCACTGTCCGACTGTGAGGAGATACCTGGCTCCTGGCCAATCTCTTCTCCCTTGGGAGACACCTGAGGCATTGCCAGAGAGGAGGGTCCTGGAGACGGAGGCCTGGCCAACTCCTCTCCTTCATGTTCGGAGCCTTCTCCCTCCAATAAGTCGGCCTCGGGGGTCGGAGTCACAACAATATTATATGAAAGAAAAACTGTTAGAGTCTCTCAGTTCTGGTATAGAGAAGAGGACGTAGCATTTTATAACATGTGCGCCATATCTACCATGTTCTGATAAAATTCTCATATCTTTTGTGGAATACAGTATATAGGGAGATCATTTGAGATGCAAAACACATGACAAGTAGACCTCATTTCCATGCTGTTTCCATGGAAAGTCTGGGGCAGGCAATTCTTTTTCTCGGTACCCTCCAGGACTTGAGCTGAATTCCATAGCATCCAACTCATCTCAGCTTTCACAACTGGCAATCTCCTCTAGGAGCCAATAGAATGAGATACTTGAATAAAGGGGCTCTTTCGAATTGTCCTTCAATGCTCTATGAGCTTGGTTGTTTTCTTTCAGATCTTTCATTATTCAAATCCCATTCCTTACCAGATTTTGATGTTACCTAGTTTGGGTAAATGAAACGTTTGCAAGAAAATAACCAAGCTCAGAGAGCATCAAGGACCCCTCATTTCAACACTGAGCTACAACTATTCTCCTTTATCAATTGCCCCTCAGGCCCACAGACCTTTTACTAGCTTCTGAATTTGAGGGAGAAGTTGCCCCATTGAACCTAGGCCACAAATGGTTTTGTCATAAACTTTGGGTGTGATATCTCAATCTACTATTAAAAGACACTGATGTACCATTTCTGGACATGGCCACGTTGAGTATTCACAGCAGACTTAAAAATTACAGGAATGTAAAGTCCTAATATTTTCCTTCTAGTTTGCTCTTCAAAATGCACAGATCTCTAGGGCATCATTAAATATTTTCTGAGTAATGCAAAGATGAATTATGGTTTGGAATGCAGTTTCAACTCGTTACAAACTATCTCATCCACCTTAAGCTGAAATATGATGGTATTTTTTGTTTCCACCTCCATCCTTTATGAGTATGATTCCTGGCATCTCCATTTGGGGACCTGACTGCTCCCAATTGGCTTTAGAGAAAGAAACACATTATCTTTAAGCAAAAGTTCCTAAATACCCTTTCCAATAATGTCATTTTAGGGGAGAAAAACTATAATACAAGTTAAATAAAAACACAGTAATATTAGAGAAAGAGGCTGAAGAAGCTCATCATAACATATGCATTTTAACTACTTTCCCAATCAAACTATTTGGTTGAAGCTTATTAATTAAAAGTTGCAAAATTAAGCAGGTCTCTGATATTTGTTTATTGGTAAAGAGGAGGAAATGTGAACGTTGACATTTTTTAAAAAAAAAATATGATTACACAGAAAGGACTTTGATATGGGACTGCCATCTTAAGAAAATTGGTCAATTGAGGTTCTGAATTCAGCTAATTTTAACTGATTGGCATTATTATCACACGGCTATTAATTTGTCCAGGAACTTAATTTTTTATTTTCCACTTAATTTCTCTGGACATCACTTATAAACTCTAGTTTTCCTGGGTATTTTGTTTCGGCATGAAACAAACATCATAGCTGGATGAAATGACATCTGTCATTGTATGTATCAACGGATGGAAACTAATCAAGGAGAGAAGCAACCTAGAACTTCCTGACAGTTAGAACAATTAATCAGTGGAACAACTTGCCTCCAGAAGTTGTGAATGCTCCAACACTGGAAGTTTTTAAAAAGAGATTGGACAACTATTTGTCTGAAATGATATAGGGTTTCCTGTCTGAGCAGGGGGTTGGATTAGAAAACCTCCAAGGTCCTTTTCAACTCTGTTATTCTGTTCTGTTCTTGCACAGGCAGCTGTTTGAAAGAGAGAAAAAGTATATACATACATACGTACGTACGTACATACATACATACATACATACATACATACATACATACATACATATATATATATATATATATATATATATATATATATATATATAGTTATGTCTCAGTAAACTTCTGGGTATTCATAATATTTAGCAGCTGATCAAGTGAAGATGTACTCAGTTCAGAATGTCAATGTTAATCTCTACTTCTGTTTTAAAGAACCATGTGGAATCTATTCTTATCTTAAAGACAACCCAAAGAAACAAAATCATTGCACCCATTTGGAATACTTTAATTTTTTTGATGAATTTTTTATTATCGGTATATTGAATTGAAGCTGTCAGGTTTCTCTTTCACGCTTTGCTGATGCATGCCAATTAAAAAAGCTTCAATTGGCATCAATGTGGGGTTCCCCCCCTCCCAATTACAGTTTATCAAGTTTAGCCCACTTTTTTGATCCTGCTTAACCATGTCAATTCCTCAGTGATTGGGACACAAATAGTACATGGCGGTAGAGGTTGAAAACTGGGCAAACTGACAGAAGTTTTGAACAAGAGAACAGGACTAGATAAAAATGCCACATTTCCCATCCTCAACATCCTATGTAAAAATTCATTTTTCAGAATCTTTAACAATGGCTCTGCTAAATCCAATGAAAGGCTCTAGGTTGGGGAATGCTAGGTAACTGGTTTTTGGTTTGCCAGCCCTGCTAGAATGTTAGAATTACTTCTAAACTTTGACTTTCAATTGTTTGGGTGCAAAGCCCATGAGAAAGCAAAATGTACACACTTTCTTTTCCTATCATTGGAGGGTGCCATGCTTCTTTTGTCTTTCGGAGCCTCCATTTCTAATCATGAATTCTCAGAGATTCACCCTGTTTGTTGGGTTTTGTTGTTGTTGTTGTTGTTGTTGTTGTTGTTGTTGTTGTTGTTGCTGTTGCTATATTCATTCACCTGTTTATTTTTTTAGCAAGTTTTATAGAATGGAATAAAAAAAAATGCAAAAAAAGGAAAGAAATACATGAAAAACTATAAAAACAACACAAAGTGAGCAAACAAAAAAAGGACAAAAAAGAATACTGAGTTCAAATATTAATCAAATGTCAAACAGATTCCTAAATCTTCCTTAGAAAAAAGAAAATACTGTTTATTTAATATTATAAAAATCATAAAAATTATACCACAGTAAAAAAAATTGACTGATTTTTGATTAGTACATTAAATTGCCTTCTCAAAAACAGATATGTCACACATATCTTGAATCTCTTCAGGTAGTCCTCAACTTACATCCATAAGTGAGCCCAACATTTTTGTTGTTAAGTGAGACATTTGTTAAGTGAGTTTTGTCCCATTTTATGACCTTTCTTGTCATAGTTGTTAAATGAATCACTGCCATTATTAAGTTAATAACACAATTGTTAAATGAATCTGGCTTTCCTATTGACTTTGCTTGTCAGAAGGTCGCAAAAAGGTGATCACATGATCCCAAGACGCTGTGACCATCATAAATATGAGTCAATTGCCAGGTGTCTGGATTTTTATCACATGATCATGGGGATGCTACAATGGCTATAAGTGTGAAAAACAGTCATAAGTCGGAAGAGCCTGATAGTACAGTGGACTAAAGCACTGTTATTAACATCTGCTGCTTGCAATTACTGCAAGTTCAAATCTCACCAGGCTCAAGGTTGACTCAGCTTTCCATCCTTTCTAAGGTAGATGAAATGAGGACCCAGATTATGGGGGCAATAAGATGACTTTGTATAAATATACAAAAGTATGAAGGCTATTGCTTAACGCATTGTAAGCCGCCCTGAGTCTCCGGAGAAGGGCGGCATATAAATTAAAGCCAAGAAAAAAAAAAAAAGTCACCTTTTTTCAATGCAATTGTAACTTTGAACAGTCACTAAATGATCTGTTGTAAGTTGATGACTACCTGCATTACTGTTTTTATAATTTCTCAAAATAATTCACTTAGCAACACCCCAAGCATAACTTTTCAAAAAGAGTTAAACTCCAAAATTCTGGGACATAATTGAACACGGCACTGACATTTTTAATGCTATAAAAATCCCCATAATTTAAATAGATTTTAAAAATACTGTTCCAAAAGAATGTCAGTGATTCACAAAACCAAATCATATGAGCCATATTCATTTTTATAATAATTTTATCCCCCTAACCTAATAGAGTTTTGATTAATCTATCAATATATGTGACAACATTCTCTAAACCCTTTAAAGAAGCAGATAAAAGCTTGGAGTTGATTAGATTTCACTGTCTTTGAGCTTCTGGGCCTAACATTATCAGTTTTATTCCTTTTTGCTTTAATTTTTTTCCTAAGTGTGCATAAAGAGAAACTTTAGACATTTACTGTTTAAATGTATTTAAATATATTTGTTAAATATTTATTATTTAAATGTTCAAAGGTGATCTTCATAATGACAGATTGCATATTAGATAATCACAAACTTGGAGGATTCCATAGTGTTGACGGGATCTAAACAAGTTTCATTAAACTGAAAAATTAATTTCTCTTTTAACCCTGTTGGCTTTAATCTCCGTGTGGCTAAAACGTATGCATTCTGCTTTTGGACCAGCCTTGCTTCAGGTGACCATAGCAAAGTTTAAAATTGTATGTTTTTATTGCACCAAAAGAAATTCAGCCATGAGTTTGATCAAATATTTATGATAATATCAAATGAAAACATTACTCAGAGCCATAAAGTGTGTCCCTAAAATCCCCAGGTTTTTTTTTTTTGGGGGGGGGGAGGGAATGTAAGTGGATCTAGTAGAACTGGCTGCAAAAATATAGTGATGATCCTTCATATTTGTGCAGATTTGGCAGCTCTGGGGGAAAAAAAAATATATTATGGCCGTAGTAGAGGCAACCTTAATTCAAACCTTTGGTGGACAGCCAGAGAAGTTTAGAGCTGTTGAATTTTCTGTGAGGCTGATTTAGTTTATTTACACCTTACTCTCTTGAGCACAGGTGCAGAAAGTTTTTCTTAGTCATTTTGTGTGACTTGTAGAATTGCAGCATCTTGGAAGGCAAACTTTGCTGAACTGAAGTCAATGCAGTAATGCCATTAGTTTCATGGCATTGATATATGGCACTGAGTAAGAACTTCTGGATCTTTCTGCCAGTGGCAGCCCCAGAAAGCAATGACTCCCATTTAGAGGGATCAAACATAAAACTCTTTAATCTGTGCTCCTAGGGAGGAGAAAGAAGCACAGACATAAATAATTGACACTGTCAGACTAGGAGACATTGTCTTCAGTGGCTGAAATGCACGACAGCTTATAGTCAGCCCTGTCAAAACAAAAAACAACAACAACAACAAAAAACAACCCCAGGATCCCAGAAACTGAGAGGGCAATATATACATGTTATAAACATTGTATTTATGAATATGATCACATCAACAGACGTTTAGCTTTCTTCACTCACAGGATTAAAAACTGGAAAAAACTCTCTTTTATTAATATGACTGCCCCATCTCAAAGTCATGACTGGACGACAAACAATTAGTTTAAAATCAGCATAAAACATTTTTTTTAAAAGGCATTCTGCTTTAGCTTTCTCTACTCATGCAACTAAACAAATTTTCTAAAGCTTATTGGAAGGAAAACCAGTTCAATGTTTATCTTTTTAAAGCCTCAAAAATATTACTTTGTTAAAGAAGGAAAACAAATGATAGTAAATAATTAGACTGAGAAGTTTTAATATAAAATGTGAGGATGTAATTATAATATATATAATATATAAACAGTTATAATAATCCATTCTCGACGCTCTTGCATGCTCCATTTCAAAACAAAACCAATTTATTTACTTATTTATTAAACTTAAAAGCCACCCATCTTGCCAAGGTGACTTCAGGCAGCTTACAATGAATAAAACGATCAATTAATAAAACGATCAATTAATAAAAAGACCAATGTAAAAAATTAAAATAACAAAGTGACATTAAATTTGAATTAAAATTAACCAAAATGCAGAGGAAGGGAATAAGATCCATTTGGGGAGAAGGTGGGGTCTTATCATAGTCTATTAATCACCTCCAGAAAAAGAGACCGCCATTGGGCCTCAGGCCAGTTGGCAGTTCCAGGCCTTCCAAAAGGGTGGGGTGTGGATCTGGGGGCTAAAGTCAGCTGGGGCTATAAGAAAGAATGAAAGGATTACAGGACCACTAAGCACCACAATGGTCCACTCCTGCATGTTATCCAATGAAGCAATTGCTCTGATGGTTATGGTGGCGTGAGAAACAATGGCACTCCCTCAGCAATACTGTCTATTCCCAGCCTTTGAATGACAGAACTATGCTAGTTGCCCCCAGTTAGCAGTCCTTCTTCTAGAGTTGAAGGAAGATCCTCCCCTTTCTTTCCTTCCTTCCTTCTTTCTTTCTTTCTTTCTCTTTCTTTCTTTCTTTCTTTCTTTCTTTCTTTCTTTCTTTCTTTCCTCTCTCTCTCTCTTCTCTTCTTTTTTTCTTTTTATCCTATTTTTATTATTTTTATAAATAAGTCAAAGCAATACTCTCTTCTTCCTCCTATTTTCCTCACAATAACAACCCTGTGAGGAGGGTTGGGTGGAGAGAAAGTGACTGGCTCAAAGTCACCCAGCAGACCTTAATGCCTAAGATGGGACTAGAACTCACAACGTCCTGGTTTCTAGACCAGCACCATAACCACAACAAGCAAGTGAGATAGTGTTACAAAATAGCCACTCTCAAAGCATAACTTGGGATATACAGTAGCTATGTTCTAGCTATGTTCTAGGGCCATGATGGCGAACCTATGGCTCTGGCGTGCATGTGCGTGCAGGCCAGCTGATTTTTGGGCCTTCTGGGCCCACCAGAAGTAGGGAAACAGGCTGTTTCCTGCCTCTGGAGGACCTTGGCGGGTGGTGGGGAAGACCTGTTTTTCTCTCTCCCCAGCCTCCAGAGCCTTTCTAGGAGACTGGGGAGGGCGAAAATGGCCTTCCCCACCCCGCGGAGGCCCTCCGGAAGGCAGAAACGGGACTGGAAGGGCTGTTTTTTGCTGGAGGCTGGGGCTGGGCGCCATCACATGCCAGGAGCATGGGGAGTGGGGGGGTCGTGCGCGCATGCACGGGGCAGGGCGCATAGAATTATGGGTGTGGGCACGCGCACGACCCCCTCGGCTCCTGGCATGTGATGGCAAAAAGGTTAGCCATCACTGCTCTAGGGAATTCAGTGGTTGGTTGATCAGATATCAGAAAACAGTACACACACACAAAAAAAAAAAAAAAGAAAGAAAGAAAGGAAAAGAAAAAGAAAAAAAAAGATGATAGTAGATAGAAACCTGCCTTAACCAAAAATTTATGGCTCCCTTCATAGTCAATTTGATGGTCACCATACTAGAAAAACTAGAGCAGTGTAAGACTTATATTATCTTGGCCTCTCATTTTAATTAAGAGTCTAATATTATGATACTAAAGGGTGAGATACCTTTTAAACTTTCTGTCTGGCTAAAATTTCCACACCAGTGAGTTGAAATCTATGAGTTGTTTCTGTAATAAGAGAGAGTCTGGGTATGTTTCCAGTGATGTCAACATGTTCCTGCATAAAATAGCAAGACTGGAACCTTAGATATATTAGAATCAATAAGCTTGTGATCTTTATTGTATATGATGCATTGTCTCATCCTTTCTTTCTTTGGTTTGCAATGCTTATAACGATGACCTCATATAAGGGCAGAAAACGAAACCATATCTATATATTCCAATACAATATTGTTGTGTACAAATGCTTTTCTTTTCATTTCCAAATAAGTATTTGGGATTACAGCACATTTTATTGTTCCAGCATAGTTTATCCAGCCATTTTATTGTTGCATTGACTTATGCTTAATTTAGTATGCAACCTGGACTGAGGTGGTATATAGATTAATACTTAAATAAAAATAAATAATTTAAGAATAATATACACCCTGCAACAATATATCATAGGGACATACAAACCTGGCTGTGTTTTGAAATGACTTCTTTAAACCACTAACTGGCTGTTTAAGGCAGGTAGTGATTTTATTGAGGTTCAGAAGGAAACCTGCTACTTTATTTATTAAATTTATATGCTGCTCATCGAGGTGTCTTTAAGTGGCTTACAATGTAATAAAACATACGGATATAAAAACAATGATAAACACAAAAACAGATTAAAATTACATGAGATGCAAACAAACTAATGAATAGCAGAGCGATCCAAATAATTTATTGTCCTCACTTTCAAAGCATGCACGGAGTAGCTGTCTAATGCCAAGTCAATCCATTGATTCAGTTAATTCAGATGTTTCTGTGAGGTCCAATTGCTGATATTGGTTGGCTTTACATATTGTGCCGAGCTGTACTTTGCTTAATCAAAGTTTAGGAAATAAAGCATTTTTGGTTCAAATCATATAACACATAGGCATACTAGCTGGAATTGCACTATACCAGGGGTCTGTAACCTTAAACACTCACAGAGCCATTTGGACCCGTTTCCCACAGAAAAGAAAATAACAGGAGAAACAAAACCTGGGTGGGCATGGCCAAGTAGATGTCACTCATTCCCACTCAGTCACATGACTCCCCCCCAGCCACGCCTACCCAGGTTGTGTGGCTCCCAGTGTTTTCTTTTCTCTGGGGAAACAGGTATCTCTCTGTGTGTGTGTCTCTCTCTCTCTTCCTCTCTCCCTCCATCTCTCTCTTTCTCTCTCTCTCTCTCTCCTCTCTCTCTCTCTTTCTTGCCTCTCATTTCTTTTCTTTTCATCCTATTTTTATTATTTTTATAAATAAGTCAAGGCAATGAACATACTGAATACTCCTTCTTCCTCCTATTTTCCCCACAATAACAATCCTGTGAGGAGAGTTGGGCTGAGAGAGAGTCACTGTATAAACTATAAACTCTCTAAGCTTTCGTATAATCTTTGGAAAACAAAACCCTGGGCTTGCATGAGAGACAAGCTGCTTTTTTATATAAATAACCTTTGCCAATTTTTCTTTGATTGCTATCTCAAAGGTTTCCATTATGCAAAAAATAGGTACTGCAGCTGTATGTCACTAATTTAGAAGACTAGGTTTTAAAAATATCTATGCTTTGGGTGCCTTAGTAAGTTCCTTGTGAAGAATACACGGATCCAGTGCTTCTTCAGCAGGGAGTCCCTTGTATGAATGAAAGGTGAAAGTGATGATACAAACCATGTGCAGTGTTCATATATAAATAGGGATAAGATGGAGTTTTACCCCATCAACTGTTGCTCTGGAACCATCTCATGAAACAGAAGTAGTTCCAAAATGGAAAGAACCTCTCATGTCTCTCTGGTATTGCTTCAGTACAAACAGTCAGTTTGTAACAGAGGTGAAATTCAGCAGGTTCTGGAGAACTAGTAGCGGAAATTTTGAGTAGTTCGGAGAACTGGCAAATACCACCTCTGGCTGGCCCCAGAGCGGGGTGGGAATGGAGATTTTGCAGTATCCTTTCCCTGGAGTGGGGAGGGAATGGGGATTTTGCAGTAACCTTCCCCTGGAGTAGGGTGGAAATGGAGATTTTGCAGTATCTTTCCCTTGCCACGCCCACCAAACCACACCACGCCCACTAAGCCATGCCCACAGAACCAATAGTAAAAAAAAATTTGAATTTCACCACTGGTTTGTAGATATAGGTGTGGCCTAAAAACCAGGAGACTGTGAGTTGTAGTGCCATTTTAGGCATAAAAGCAATATAACCTTGGGCCAATCACCAGGAGACTCTGAGTTCCAGTCCTGCCAGTCACTCTCTCTCTCAGCCCAACCCACATCACAGGGTTGTTGTTTTGGGGAAAATAGGAGAAGGAAGGAAGAAAGGGGCCTGGTGGCTCAGCAGACTAAAAGCATTGTGATTAACACCAGCTGTCTGCAATTACTGTAAGTTCGAATCTCACCAGGCTCAAGGCTGACTCATCTTTCCATCCTTTCCAAGGTAGGTAAATTGAGGACCCAGTTTGTGGGGACAATAAGCTGACTTTGTATAAATATACAAAAGTATGAAGGCTATTGCTTAATGCATTGTAAGCCGCCCTGAGTCTCCGGAGAAGGGCGGCATATAAATCAAATTAAAAATAAAAATAAAAAATAAATATTAGGTATGCTCACTGCCTTGAGTTACTTATAAAGTAATAAGGGCAGGGTAAACGTCCAATAAATAGACAGACAGACAGGCAGGCAGGCTGGCAGGCCTATTCAGCATACCCAAAATCTGAAGATGGTCAAGGCAAAGCTGAATGTAGAAAGGAACAACTGCTCAAAATCCTCCTATCCAAAGAATGAAAGCAAAACGATCAAGTTAGCCAAGAGTGAGATGCTCAGTCTGATTGCTTAGTCTTCTAGACAGATTCTATTCCTACATGCCTTAAAGAAATGTTCTTTTACAAAGAGTAATTTCTCATGATTCATAGCAAATTACTTTTAGAGTCAGGAGAGTTTTAAATTTAATTTGAAGTTGTCCTTTTCAGACTTTCCGTCTTGGTGAATAAATGTTTTTGAGTGGGGAGAGGGCAGTAGCTTCATAATAGCAAACTTGTTCTAATCCCATGCATTGAATTGTGCAGTATAGAGCACATGCATGGGGCGCTCATCAATAATTTTTTAGGGTCTTTGATTATACAAAAGACATTTATGCAATTGTACTCAGTTGAGAAAGAGGCAAGAAGAACTCTAAAGATAAACAATCCATAAACAAATGGGAGAGGAATTCATTAGTAGCTTATTTCCTAAATGACAATTCATTCCAGGCTGGGAAAAAAGATTCAAATTGTTGATTGAGACTTCACCTTAATGAACCCCTGGATTAAAAAAAGGCTGCTGGTTCTTATTGCGATTTCCAAGAATTTGTCTATTATACCCTGTTTATTCATTAAAGCCCTTTATTGAAGTCCGTTTGACTCTTTCTTCCTTGATCATGTCCTGTGGCATGATGGCTTGACCCATCAGTTGAGTGAAAGCACCTCAACTGGGTGCTTCAGTAGGCAAAGTATTCAATTTTGATCCTATATTTTTCCCCAGGCTTGTTTATTTGTGATGGGGTTGAAATTCTCAAAGGAGTGAAGGTTGAATGGCAATTATCATGCATAAGATAACAGTGCTCAAATTATGCAGGATTGGTGATGGTGCAGAGAAGCTTTGGGGCAGGAGTCAGCAACCCGTGGCTCTGGAGCCACATGTGGCTCTTTCATCCCTCTGCTGAGGCTCCCTGTTGCTGGTCGGCTCCACAATTGATAGGGCTTTCGGTTAGGACAGGTAGAGGAAAAAGGACGCCGGAGGAGGTTCTATGGTGGGGGAACCGGACTTCCAGAATTGAATGGGGACTTCCAGAATTGAATAGGGGGCTTCTGGTTAGGACCTTTGAGTGTTTAAGGTTGCCGACCCCTGCTTTGGGGTATGTATTTGTAGACTAACATGCTTAGCTTTAAAGAGTGACTATCCTTGGCTGAATTGGGTATCATTTGCTGAATATTTCTCTATTATTTGCCCTTTTCAAATGAATCTTATAACCTGCTGGCCCTGCACCAGTTATCACATGTTTTTCAGCCCAATGTTTCAGCATACAAAAATATTCCCCAATACTATGACAAATACATGATTGTATTACACAGCACAGACATCCCTTTACATTTAACATACAGATATGTTGGAGGGTAGGACCAGCAGGCACAATTTCACTCCCTTCACCACGTATCAGTTTATACTATATTTAAATTAAGGTTATTAACAATTATTAGACTAACTATAAATGCTGCATTTCTTCTGCCTCCCTTAGCTGCCCCCTGAAGTTTATTTGGTCTGCAATTTCTAAATTCTAAATGTGCCACAACTTTATTTGGAAGTACTGTAATACTTTCCCTACTTTTATTAGGGGAGCTTCTTTTAAGTTTAAAAACACACACACACAAAGGATTGAGTTGGCTCATTTGAATGTAAACCAGGAGTAAAGTAGGAATTACTTTCCTAGAAAGCAGGTTAATAGGAACAGTCTATTATATGAACACTTCAGGGTAAGCTTTACTATGGCTTGTTTTTCTTTGGCACATTATAGAGAAATAATGCACAGCTCAGTGCATTATGCAAACTTAGCCATGTATGGTTTATTCAATAAACTATGGTTACACAAATCATAGTTTAGCATAATGTATGAATTGAGCATGCATGTATGCATATCAGCCTGAAGGAACTATGACCTTATTTAATTTATCTGCCATGATACAATGCATTCCTCAGTGAGTACAGAAAGCTAGAGAAGGTCTCTGTTCTATATGAAGTCAGTCTGCACAACAGACCTTTTCAGGGTGTATAGATGAAAAAACATTTATTTTTTTAAATATTTTGGGATGGTATCCAAATAATGAGTTGTGATTCATCTGCTTGACTCATATAACCTCCAGCTCTAAATGGCTGAAAAGGTGGAAAGGCTTTGGTGACAAACATCATTTGACATATTCATCAAATAACCTGATATTATGAAATCATCTTGTGTTAGAGAAATAGACTTTTCAAACCACAATGCTTTTGTAGGTTTTTTTTTAAACCTACCTCGTATAAAGTAGAAGAAGAGATTACTTTGCACTGAAGGATTGTTAAATTGAAAGTAAATTGGAAGTAATACAAAGCATGGATCTTTCTGAAGACACTAATGTCGATGTGTGAAAATCCACAAGCTGGCAGGATAACAAATAACAACTTTATGTTCATTTGAAGACAGGATTCAACAACTGTGTATTGGAAACAATGTCATGAACGACGCATTAATCAAGGGATATTGTTTCTGTTATCTATTTGTAATGGAGAATAATTTTAGGAAGCTTGAGGTGAGTTTCATAAGACTTACCTGTAGTCAGTAAAATGAAAATAAACATACCAGCTTAATGCACAGAGTAGTTTTAAAATGTAAAATGGTATAGTTGAAGTTCTTTGAGCCAAAACTGCAGCTCTGGAGTTTTAAAAAAACCCCAGTTTTAAAGTTTTTTTTAAAAATAGTTAGGCCATAACAATTGACGAAGAAAGACTAGGTTTAGCTGTTCTTTTGTATTTGATTTTGTGTGTCATTTTGTATTTGGTTAACATATTTGGACTATGCATGAGAGATACCCAGGTTCAGTGTTCTGTTTAACACTGGATCTCCTTAGTCATGCTTCAGAAAATTGAGAAGTTTGCTGAGCCGCATCTATCATGAGAATAAAATGAATTTCAAATGTAGCACAGCTAAATCTATTCCTTAAGAAAAAAATAAAATCTGAACAATAAAACTTATTTTTATAACATTGGATAGATAACATCATTGGTCAGAGGAATTTAAATGTAATTATCCAACAGGGTTCTTTTTTTATATTCCAACCACCAGATGGCATAAAAACTATATAAAATATAGCACATCCTTTGCAAATATTATTAAAGTTGATGTCAGCAATATTTAATTAAAGGATAGATATTACCTAGGTTATTGTCTAATGATTCAAAATCACATCACTATAAGTAGTAATATCAGTGGTGGGATTCAAGTAATTTAACAACTGGTTCTCTGCCCTAATGATTTCTTTCAACAACCAGTTTGCCAAACTGCTCAGCAAGTTAACAACCGGTTCTCCCGAAGTGGTGCGAACTGAATCTCACCACTGAGTAATATTGATGATTCTTCAATATTACAGAGTCCTCAGTTTATGACCAATTGTTTTATGATCTAAGTTACGATGGCCTTGGAATGGATGCTTTATGGCCCGTAAAGCACTTCCAGCCATTGTAAAGTGTTGAACACATCCCTGGTCATGTGACCACACTTTGAGTGCTTGGCAATTATAACTAGATAAGCAGCAGCCAATTATAACTAGATAAGCAGCAGCCAACAGTCATGAGAGTGTGATTTCTGGCTTTGTTTTTTATGCCAGTCTCCAGTATTTTATTCTGTTTTCTGATAAAAAATGCCTGTTCAGAAGAAAAGATTTGCTTAACCACTACAGTGTTTGCTTAATGTCTGTGTGGTTTTCTTAACAGCCACCATGAAAAAAATTCTGTCATGAGTGCCTCAACTTATGATTGCAATGACTTAATTGTGTTCATAAATCAAGGAATATTTATAGAAAAATCTTTTGGCATCTTAAAGACTGACACATGCATTATACAAATATTTTTGTGGAAACAGGCTGTATTCCATTAAAGTTTATAGAATAATCCATTTATTAGTCTTTAAAGATTCATGAGAGTGTTGTTTTTGCTCTAACTGATTAACATGGGTGACCCTTAAAAACTTACTCATAAAGTGATATATTCTTATATATATTTATCTCTATGGCATCACAACTGGAATAGGATCTGAATCCATTTAGATTATTGTTATTTTATTAATTTATTATTGATTCTCTTTTTTATTAGTTTTATTGTTTTTATATTTAAAATATATATAAATACATATATTTTATATTCTTGTAAGCTGACTTGAGTTGCCATGTGCGAATAGGCAGCAATATAATTTTCTAAATGAATGAATGAATGAATGAATGAATGAATGAATGAATGTGCTGTCCTCCTAGCAATAATCAGGGAGGCTTTCATAACAGGCTGGGTTCAACCAAGAAATCCACTAAGGCAAAATGTCATTGTTTAGTTTAGGTTTAGCATGTTTGTTTGTTTTTTTTAATCCAGACCCTGTGGCTGGAATGCAATTTATGGCAAGATTTATGTTTGAACTAGGCCACCGTGACTTACTTAACAAACCATATATTTATAAACCCTCCTATGGCTTAGCCCAATGTGTGAACCTGCTACAAAGAGTGTAAAATGAGTTGTTTTGTGCTCTGGGGATTTTTAAAAAAATCCTTTGGCCTTGTCCAGAAGAACTATTTCAAAGACCTAAAACACAAAGCAGATGGTTTTGAAAGCTCCTTAGTCTCAAATGACGTTTTCCAAGTAGTAGCTAGAGGTGGGCTGCTCTTAAAGAATCTGATGTAACATGTGGCTTAACTTAATTGTGGGTTTACCAAGTGAAGCCATGGCTTCATTCATTATGGGTTACTGAAGAAATCACAATTGGCTGAATTCACACTTCACTCTGAGTCACAAATCACAATATGTATTTACTTTTATCGCTTTATAATAAAAAATAATAAAATCCCTTTATTATTTTTATAAATAACTCAAGGCAGTGAATACATACAACATCCCTTCCTATTTTCTCCAAAACAACAATCCTGTGAGGGGATTTGGGATGAGAGAGAGAGACTGGCCCAAAGCTGACTTTCCTAGAACTCACTGTCTTCCAGTTTTTAGCCTGATGCCTTAACCATTAGACCAAATTGGCTCTACATACAACATACAAGCCACAGGTAAGATTGTATATCATGCTTCACATGAAGTTAAAAACAAACTGCTTTATATTGTGTAAACTAGATCCGTTGTATTTTTTTTTTTCATCCAGGCTCCTTCATTTCCTTTGAAAATGTAATGAAGTTTTAAATGCATTGTAAACTGCAAACATCACTAACCATTCATCTAGAACAAGGGTCCCCAACCAGTGGTGGGTTGCCCCCAGTTCAGACCAATTCGCAAGAACTGGTAGTAAAACCGGCGGGAGGCTCTGCCCACTGACCTAGACACCATCATAGAAGCTTCTGCGCATGTGCAGAAGAGCACACGTGGGCATGATGCGGACCAGTAGTAAAGGTAAGTAGAACCCACCCCTGTCCCCAACCCCCTCCCCATTTGTGGACCGGCACCTGTCCACAGCATGCCAGAAACTGGGCCCAGCAAACTAGCAAAGCCCAAACTGAGGGATGCAGGCAGTATATGAAACCACACCCCTTCCAGTCTGCAAAAAAACCTTCCCACTATGGAACAAGTCCCTGGTGCCCAAAAAGTTGGGGGTTGCTGATCTAGAAAAATAACATGTATTCTTAAATCAGTTGTTTTCAAGATCAAAACAAAACAAAACGAACAGCTACATCCTTTAAGACATTGTCATCAGAAGATTAGGGCTATCACATCTTGCCTGCAAAACTCCAATTGACTCCTAGGTGGCATCAGAGAGAAAGACTGTAGTGACTGTAACTACAGTACCATCTGGTGAGCAGGCAGATTTTTGCGTTCCAGATCTGTATCCCTGAAAAAGAGAACTGTTTAGTTTTTGTTAGGATATGGTTTGAGCCTAACAGTTTTCCAGGCAATATATGTGTACTGTAACTTTAATCTGTAATTGTATTATGTGACTTTAATGCTGAGTCATGCTGTAATTAGGTAATGACTGGTTGTGAGTGTTGCGATATTTTCAGGATCAGACTCAATAAATTGTTTAAGAATTAAGAGTTCAAATAATTCTCTATTTACATAAGGCATTCTATATTCACTGAATATTCACAGATAGAAGCACAGAATGAACGTATGCAGCTCCTTATATATACAATGGGTGGAGCTAATTATGGGAGTGGTAAAGTATGAATACATTAAGAAGTGAAGAATAAGTTAACCCCTGACACACTGTTCATATATTATTTACATAATGGAGAATAAGGCATTTACTTGTGACAAATCCCCCTCTAAATGCCGATTCGATATATTACAACAATTACATTCAGATTCAGAACAATATAATACATGTAACTTGGAAGTCAAGTATTTATGTTGCTTAGATAGCAAAGGCTTTGTTAATATGTCAGCGATTTGCTCCGATGTTTCGCAATGAACTGCTTTGATAAACTTTGCCAGTATACCAGTAAACTGGACAGTCATTGAGAAAGAATATATAACCAGATGTGCTTTTTCTACATGAGGTATCTCCAGCCCAATCCGCATCGGCGTAACATGTGAGGATGGGCTCTTTGACATTTTTAGGTTCCAACAATAAACAGAAGTCTAAACTATTTTTCAAGTACCTTAATATCCTTTTGACAGCTTCCCAATGGTATAGTGATGGTTTGCTGACGTGTCTGGACAATAAATTGAGAGGCAAAGCAATATCAGGCCTAGTCCAATTGGAGATGTAAAGAAATGAACCTATGACAGACCTGTAAAATGTATTATCTTTGAATTCAGGAGATGATTCTTCTGTATTCTTCAAAAAATCAGTTTGCCCTAACAGGGCTTAGCGTTACTTAAATTACATTTATTCAAGAGCTCTATGATTTTGTCCCTTTGAGAGAGTTTAAATCCTCTTCTGGTTTTACTGATTTGAACACCAAGATACTTATTTACTTTACCCAAAGATTTCAATGAAAAATGTTCATTCAGTTTTGTTACAAATGCCTCTTTCCTTTCTTTATGTTTACCTATGTATAAAATGTCATCCACATAGATTAGTACAAATTCTAGGGAATTATTATCTTTTTTAACAAAGAAGCAATTGTCAGCAGTAGTGGCATTGAAATTCATAGTTTTGAGAACTTTTACTAAACAATCATACCATTGTTTACCAGATTGTTTCAGCCCGTATAAACTTTTATTTAATAACCAAGTCTCATTTTTGTTTGTGTATTGACTGTGGGGTGCTCTTACATATATTTCTTTATCTAACTTTGCGTGTAGGTACGCAGTCTGTATGTCGTATTGAAACACATCGAGGTTGAGTGCTGATGCTATAACCAGAGCTGTTTTGACACTCTCTGTTCTTACTGTGGGGGAGTATGTGTCTGTATAATCCTCGGGATATTTCTGTGCATAACCTTGTGCAACTAATCTAGCTTTGTATAGAGTATTGCCTCCTTCTAAATTCTTAATTTTATATATCCACCTAGTGCCAATGATAGTTTTGTCCTTTGGTGCGACTGTAGGGGTGAACACATTTAGCCCTCGTAAACTATCCATCTCTTTAGTCATGGCTGCTTCCCATTTTTTCTTTTCTTCAGGAGGAAGTTTTAACACTTCCTCATATGTGTTAGGTATTGATGACTCTCCATCCATATACATTACATAATCTTTGTATTTGTTTGGCATTTGATTTCTGCTACTTCTGATTGCTTTTTCTGGTTTACTATCATTGTCATGTAAATATCTTGCTTCTTTTTTAGTTAATGAATCTGTCTTTATTTTATGTTGACTGTTTGTCCATGTTCTAATTTTATTTTTATGTGTATTGTTACTGTGCTCTTCTCTAATTCTTTTTTCTTGGAGTTTGGTATCTGGATTGGTGTTTGGGAATATTTCATTAAGATGTATTTTAGACCAGTTGGCCTGTTCATGGAACACAGCTGTTCTGGAGACTATAAATTTATTATTATTATCGATAAATCTGTATACTTTTGTACCTGTCTCGTACCCCATGAATCTAAGTCTCCTGGATACGTTCTCACCTTTGCGCCTTAGTTGTTTAGGTATGTGTACGTCTGCAGTGACTCCAAATATGTGCATGTGTGCTAATTTTGGTTTCCTATTATACATCACTTCGTATGGTGTCTTATTTACATTGCTGGACCAAGTTCTATTTTGTGTGTAATTAGAGTATTGTAGGGCTTCTGACCAGAATTGTTTGCCTAAGCCAGCATCTTCTAAAGTGCATCTAATCATGGTTTGTAATGTTGAGTTCTTTCTCTCTGCCACTCAGTTCTGGAATGCAGAAAATGGACTAGATGTGTAATGTAACATTCCTCTGTCCTTTAGCCATTCTGAGAATTCTTTAGACATGAATTCACATCCCCTATCTGTCATGATTTGTTTTATTTTAATATTGTGTTGTGTCTCTATACATTTGTAAAACTCTTTAAATTTCTGAAAAGTTTCATCCTTATGTTTTAATGTGTAAACAAATCCATAACGACTATAATCATCCACAATTGCTAGAAAATAACGTTTTTTATAAGTAATTGATGGTGTTAGTGGACCAACTAGGTCCATATGTACCAAATCAAAAATTTTGTTGGTTGATCTCGTTGACTTTCTAGGTCTGGGACTAGTTTTGAGCTTTGTAGATTTACATACTGAGCATTCCAAATAGTTTTCACAATTTTTTATTTTAACACCTTCTGCATGTTCAGTCATCTTTTGTACTACAGGAAAACTGGCATGTCCTAATTTCCTATGTAAGACATGAGCACACTCATCATGAATTGGTTTACCTATCTTAGGTTTTTTTTTATTGTGTGTATCTTTGTGATTATGGGTTACCTCACGTTCTTCATTGTCACTGTTACTATTGTCTCCATTATCTATTTCATTGTCATTTTCCATATTTGAATCAATGTTGTGTAACCATTCCTCCTTTGTCATTAAATAAGGTAGACCTCCTTTGGTTATTACTGTACCTATGTTTATTTTGTTTTTTTCTAATGTTGCTTTTCCTTTTGAGAACACAATGTTAATGTTAGAATCTCTGCTTAGTTTTATGGCACTAAGTATGTTATGAGGAATTTCAGGTATTAGTAATACCCCCTCTATTTTTCCTAGGCCAGGTAAGATTACATTCCCTCTACCTATAACTTGAACTTTTTCTTGGTTAGCTACTTTGATTACAAATTTATCTTCTACAAATGAAGATAATATATTTTTATTATTAGTAGTGTGATTAGTTGCTCCAGAATCAATAAGCCAATTATTGTTCTCTGGTTGTGGTGTGTTAATGTTGTCATGTTTGTTTAGCCCATTCAGTGAGCCAGATTTTCTATCCTTTGAATTATCTCTGCCCCCTCTATGTTCTCTATAGTTGGGTGGACTTCTATACCTAAATCTATCAATGGAAGACTGTCTGTTGTTGTACCTATTTCTATATTCTGACCTGTGTCTTTCTTTTTGAATTTTGGGACAATCCCTCCTATTATGTTCTTTAGACCCACAATTGTGGCACCTAAATGTTTCATGGTATCTTTCTTGAAATGCTACCCTTTTATATTGTTTGTGTTCTATTTGGTTGTTATAACGACTTCTCCTTGAATTGTCTTCAGCTATTAACTTATTGGATAGGCTTTCTATGGATAAGTATCCTAGATTGATTGTGTCTAAGTGTGACATATAATTATCCCATGATGGGTCAAGCAAATTGATGATAACACTTTTCATCGTTTGATCTGAAATCACCTCCCCCCTTAAATGCAGTTCTGCTCTAATCTTGTTTAAAGATATTAAATGTTCACTTATGGTAACCCCTGGCTTTATCCTAGAAGAGAAGAAATCTTTAGACATTCTTGTAGTAGTGGCTACGCTTTCACTGTGAAACAAATTAAACATGCATTGAATAATTTCTGAGACAGTCAGATTTTGCTTAATACTGTGATACATGGCAGGGGACACACTGGAAATTAATAAGAAAAATGCTCTATGATGTAAGCAATCTAACTTTAGAGTCCAAGGTCTTTTGGGGGGGTTGGTAATAAAAGACATTAAGTTTTCTTTCATAAAGACAACCTGGAGCTGCTGATACCATTCTTGCAAATTAATGCCATCTATTCTCAGCTTTGGGAAGTCACTGGGTAAATTCCCAACATTGTTGGGTCCA
Source organism: Pituophis catenifer annectens (assembly GCF_029215685.1). Taxonomy (NCBI): domain Eukaryota; kingdom Metazoa; phylum Chordata; class Lepidosauria; order Squamata; family Colubridae; genus Pituophis; species Pituophis catenifer. The sequence goes on from NW_027256881.1 coordinate 129,571,967, forward strand.
TTACTTACAACCGGGGGTAGTCCGTGGTCTTGCAAATGTCGAAAATTGCAAAACGGCGTGGGAATGCTCGCAACGAGTCTGCATGGTTCTCTCTGCATCTCATGTCTTCCTGGGTTGTCTGCGTAGTCCCGAGCATGCGCGTTGCTCATTTCGTTCCTGGAGTCATCGTGAGAGGTTCTCGCTGCTGCAGCTCCCTCGCTTCGTTCTTCTTCCGATGAATCAGTCTCCGGCTCGATCTTGGGAGTCCTGGTGATAGCGGGCGCTCGTCTTCTTTTGCTGAAGGCGCTGGTCCTTGGATCAGTCTGCGGTGTGGGGTGGTATCTGCAGGGCTCTCTGGGTTCAGGTGTCGGTGCTTTCGCCGTCTGGATAGGAGCGGGTAGATTTTGAGGCGTTGGCTCGCTTTCTTGCCTTTTGGTTGATTTTTTAGTAATCTTCAGTTTCGGTCCAAATGCAGCAAAAAGCGTTTTCATTGCTGACTTTACTTGTATGTCTATCGAATCTTCTTCATTCTCTGTTTCTGATTCTTCTGAGGTATATACTTTTTCTTTTTCATTTTTCGTATCGAGTAAGGCTTTTCGCGCCAGACATTTTGAATCCTGCTTTCTGATTGGCTCTGCTTCGCTCATCTTGGGAGTCTGTTGAAACCAAGATGGCTGCCATTCGAAATTTTGCGCGGGATTGTTGGTTTTCTTCTTCGCTGCATTTTTATCTGTAAGCATATCACTTACTATTTTTGAGTCTTTTGGTTTTTCAGTAGCGATGTGCTTCTCTCTCGCTGCTCCGTTGTTTTTTAGTATATCTTGGAGGTCCGCGACAAGATTTTCATCGCTCTTTTGGCTTTTTAAGAGTTTTAGTATCTCTGACCTGAGTTCGTTGTTTTCTATTTCGTTTTCTTCTTGGTCATCATCTTCATTTATTATTTCTTCGTCTTCTGTGGTATATTCTTCAGATTCTCTCAAAATTGCATTTGTGGACTCATCTATTATTTCTTGATCCGCTTCCATTTCTTTGCTGTATGCCCTGGTGTTGGGCCTATCTCTTTTAGACATGTTTAAGTTTTTATTGAGTCAATTTAACCATCCTCTGCTACCAGATTGTTGCGATATTTTCAGGATCAGACTCAATAAATTGTTTAAGAATTAAGAGTTCAAATAATTCTCTCTTTATTTACATAAGACATTCTATATTTACTGAATATTCACAGATAGAAGCACAGAATGAACGTATGCAGCTCCTTATATATACAATGGGTGGAGCTAATTATGGGAGTGGTAAAGTATGAATACATTAAGAAGTGAAGAATAAGTTAACCCCTGACACACTGTTCATATATTATTTACATAATGGAGAATAAGGCATTTACTTGTGACAGTGAGAATATTTAAGCAAGGTACTGTAACGTATTCAGTTTGCTGTTGATGATGAAGCTGCTATGCTATGCTGCCATTGTGTATGAAGATGATGAGATGATGAAGCTGCTATAAGCTACCATTGAGAGTTGTTATCTGCTAATCATCATTTGATGGATCTGCAACCATCGTGGTTTGTGAACCAGAGTGAGTTTGTTATTCTAACCAACTACTGTTTGTTGGGTAAGAAGATTCTGTAACTACTGGACTGATTTAACTGGCAAAGACTTGGAATTTGTTTAAAGACTATGAGACTGTTTTTCTACTATAAAGTAAGCTTTTGATAAACCAGTTTGCACATCTCTTATTCATTGCTCTCAGCAACGTTTCCTTGTGCATTTACTCTGCTGGTTGGTAACACAACACCAATATCCTTAACAGTTTTATTTTAAAAATAAATGCCTCGCTCATTGGAAAAAAATAAAATGCTGTGTTTAAGGAATAAATGACACGGCCTCCTGCAGTCATTGGGAATCTTTTATGTCCATACCCAAGTTCTGAATATAGCATTTATACACCTCCCATAACCTAACTACTTTTGAAAATTTCAGTGAGTGGAGTTAACAGGCTTATTTTGAGTCATGCATAAATGTGCATTCGTGCTATTTACAACCGGAGTTGCATCAGCCTCTGTTTCTTCATAATGATTTTATTTCTCTAATTCTATTTAGAGACATGAGGCTGAAGCAGGTGTTCAGCCCCCAGTATGGCTATGTCAATCCACCAAAGAGAGAACTTGTGCAAAAGATGATGCTATAAACCAGAGGAATATTTTTCCTAGGATATTAGATCAGAGATAACAATCCTGGCTCTACAAACCATGAAAATTGTGATTTAATAACGCTAATTTTATAAATCTTGCAACTTAAAATGCAAATTATGAAGCAGGACTGGAATCCACATCCCTCTCTCTATAGATTTGGGGTGTTTGCCATATGTAGTTGAACAATCAAGAGCTACACAAAAGAACATCAAGCAGGCTCAAATAATCACCAGAGTTTGTAGAAATACAAAAATAAAATCTGTAAACAAAAACGCATTCTTCATTTTTGAGCTTTGCTCATTGGGAGGTCCATAGAATCTATAATTCGATTCCTAGCTGCCTATTGCTTTTTCTTAGAATATGTCCTTTGAATGATAAATGAATTGTATTCTCAGAATGCGATGAGCATAATGGCTTGCTAATTTAGTCTACTATGAACCTCATCTGTTTGATATGTTCAGACTGGAGTAGCATAGAAATCCCTGTAGACAAAACAAATGATATGCTTGAAAAGCCTTTAAGCTTCATCATAGCTCATGGCTGTCTTTCCTTCTTAGATTCCATTCATTATTCCAATTCTATGCATACAGTACTGCCTCCTCCTGCATCACTGATGCTATGGTTGTGTTCAGAATACAGAATATACACTTAACAGAGTTGGAAGGGAGGTTGGAGGTCTTCTAGTCCAACCCCCTGCTCAAGCAGGAGACCCTATACTTCTTCCTAGTGTATTCCTGCAGGTGCAGGGTCCGCTTTTCAGATCATTGAAAGCCACTTTGCATGGTCAGCTGCGTCTCCAGGGCACAGGTCCACGACTTGCATATCTTTGTTGATGGTGTCTTGCCATCTCTGTTTTGGATGCCTGTGAGGTCGCTGGCCATTGACTTCTAGTTGGTAGGCAGTCTTGGCAACAGTGGAAGGTACTATTCTCTGGATATGTCCATGCCAACGGAGCCAGCCTTCTCTCATCTTCCCTATAATTGGTGCCACACCGAAATGCTGTTGAATGGTGTCATTTGTCATGTGGTCAAGAAGGGAGATGCCTGATATCCAACAGAGCATTCACATTTCCATTGCATGGAGATAGCTTTCGGTCCCTGTTGTTGCTGACCAGCATTCAGTGCCATACAGTTTAACAGAGCGGATGGTTGTCTTGTAAATCTTAGATATAAGACAGGTTGACATTCGTCTGTCACATAGCACACCAGTGAATACTCGCCAATGCATCCAGGCTGCATTCACCCTTGCTCGCACCTCACCATTGATGTCGCCAAGCAGGAGACCCTATACCATGGGTGTCAAACTTGCGGCGTCACATTGCCGTCACATGACCTTTTCCCCATTTGCGGAACTGTGGTGGGCGTGGCCTGTGCATGATGCATTCAGCCCGCAGGCTGCCAGTATGACATCCCCTGCCCTATACCATACATTGCTCTTAAGAAGACACTCTTCTTAAAACGTCTTCTTAAAAACCTCCAGTGGGAAAATGGCTTTATTGATGGGGGTCACACATTGCCTTAAAGCCATGAAGTTCTGAGTAAAGCTTAGTGCAATATATGATCTCAGCATCCAAAATGATTTAGAAGTTTGTGATTCAGCATGCACAAACTCTGAGAACAATAGCTTATTCAGCAAACTAAGATTCAACAGCTTAGTGCGATGTGTGAACCCAGTCAGAATGTTGGTCTATCAACTGCAACATGGTTTCCTCCTCCCTTTCCCAAACTGAGAGCCTTCCGACATGTTGAAAATTGACTTCTTTAATTTTCAGTAGCTTTTCAAGATGATGATGATTCTTCTGCCCATCCCAGAGACTTAAATGAAATAGGTTGCAGAAATTAGGTATTTTTCCACCTTAAAAACACTTTGGATCACAAAGCATCTGTTGTATCATAGAGATATTATGCATCTCCTCATGCATGGTTTCCTGACTTCAGCAATGGCTCCAGGGGTGGGTTTCACTTACCTTTGCTACAGATCTACATGCACAGATCGTATTTGATGACGTCCGGGAGGGTGGATGGAGCCTCCTGCTGCTGCTGCTGCCGGTTCACACGAACCAGGGCGAACTGGTAGCAACCCATCACTGAATGGCTCCTTTTGCAAACACAAGGAAAAAGCATGAGGCAAAGCTGTTTGCACGCTTGAATCCAGACTTTTCTAGACTACCAAAAAAAAGTGCCAGTGTTTAAAAGCAACACTATCCCATGTTTGCTGACTGAAGAACATAGCAGATAATGGGGTTCCCAATGTAATTTGAAAAAGAAAACCAAAAGATTTTCTTGTCAAAGTTATGTAATATTTTACTGATGCAGTACTCCCTTTTTATTTGAAAAAAAGGCCCCACATAATTACATTTGTTACTAAGTCAAATTAATATATATATATATATATATATATATATATATATATATATATATATATATATATATATATATATAACTTATTGCAGATTTTTCATTAATGTTTATCTGGATTGTGTAAACTCTGTTGTGAGAACCAAGTTTTATCAATGAAAATTTTTATGTTCTCATGCATTTTACAGAATTGATTACTGAACTCCAGCTTGGGGAGAGAAAGGGGGGAAAATGGAAACAGAGTAACTGACTGAGATATTTTGATTTAATCACACTATCATTCACTTAGCATCTACCACAGCTCTTGGAGTTTAGGTGCTTGGCCCCAAAGTAACAATTTTCACTCTTAAACAAAAAGATATTGGATATCATAATGAAGTGATTTTTCCCCCTCTTCTCCATTAAACGTGCATTTTTTATTTTCTTAAAGCCAAAAATAACAAGTGAGCCATTTCCCCCTTTTTTTAAAAAAAATAAAAAGCACTTTAAAGTTCATGCCTCAATAATATCAAATGGAAAATCGCCAAGATTTTGGCAAATTTGTAAAACGTTCCTCAAATTGATACTGCCTTTTTGAAAGTCACGTATTGCATGTTACATTTTTAAAAAAATTCTACCTAATGGTTGTTTTGACATTACTTTTCCCATCCAGTATTATTTCTCTAGCAACATCTGAAAAAATTCCGCAGAGTGAAATAGCATTGCACTGAAATACAATGGTTCTATTTTATCCTTTGCATCAGTGGTGAAATCCAAATTTGTGGGTGTGGTTTTGTGGACGTGGTGTGGTTTTGTGGGAATGGCTTTGTGGGCATGGCAGGGGAAGGATATTGCAAAATCTCCATTCCTACCCCACTCTGGGGCCAGCCAGAAGTAGTATTTGCCGGTACTCTGAACTACTCAAAATTTCCTCTACCGGTTCTCTGAACTATTCAAAATTTATGCTACCAGTTCTCCAGAGCCTATCAGAACCTGCTGGATTTCACCCCTGCTTTGCATGCATATTAGCACATTCTTGACAACTGAGCCAGGAGAAATGTGAACAAATACCCATTGGTTCTTTTCCCATAGTCAAAGTAATATGTTACCTTTGCATCAGGGGTGAAATGCTCCCGGTTCGGACTCGATGGAGGCGGGTGGTTCGGAGAACTGGTAGCAAAAATCCCTGCCCCCCCCCCGCCCCACCATTGCCCAGCTAAGCTGTGCAATCATCAGAGGCTTTTTTTTTATTTTCAAAAGCATTTTTTCTACAATCTCTTTGGCCGAAAAAATGTTTTAAAAAGTAAAAAAAAAGCCTCTGACGATCGCGCGGCTCAGCTGGGATCATCAGAGGCTTTTAAAAGCATTTTTTCTACAACCTCTTCAGCCGAAGAGGTTATATTAAAAATGTTTTTAAAAGGAAAAAAAGCCTCTGCCAATCAGGCAAGTCAGCTGGGATCATCAGAGGCTTTAAAAAAAAAGCTTCTGCCAATCAGGCAAGTCAGCTGGGATCGTCAGAGGCTTAAAAAAAAAAAAAGAAAGCCTCTGCCAATCAGGCAAGTCAGTTGGGATCGTCAGAGGCTTTAAAAGCATTTTTTTTTACATCCTCTTCAGCCGAAGAGGTTGTAGAAAAATGGTTTTAAAAGTTTAAAAAAAAAAATTGGCCATGCCCACTCAGTCATATTACCCCCCCACCAAGCCATGCCCACAGAACCGGTAGTAACAAATTTTACATTTCACCACTGCTTTGCATCTTTGTCAGCATAAAAATATACTGATGTGAATTGAGCTATCACAAGAACCAAATCCTATCCTGTTTTAAGAGTAAGTATGGTAACGGATGCTGCCCTTGGATTTTTAGTATGGGACAAGTTAAAGAAATCAATTGTAGATTCTCCTGGCTTTGTTATTCCAAGTCTCACCTCCTAGCAGGAAAACCAACCACCAATCACTTTCCTTAATAAGATGTAGGCTGGGGCAGAGCAAGAGGAAGTAGTTGCCTTAAACAGTAAGTATAGCCACCTGACAATTTGTCAAATTAACAGGATTTGGTTAGAGTTAGGGTGTGGAAGTACGGGTAGCCCTCGACCAATGACCACAATTGAGCCCAAAATTTCCATTGCTAAGCAAGAGAGTTAAGTGAGTTTTGTCTCACTTTATGGCCATTTTATGACCTTTCTTGCCACACTTGTTAAGTGAATCACTGCAGTTGTTAAGTTAGCAACAAGGTTGTTAAGTGAATATGGCTTCCCAGTTGACTTTGGTTGTCAGAAGGTTGCAAAAGATGATCGCATGACCCCAGGACATTGCAACCGGCGTAAATACATGCCAGTTGCCAAGCATCCAGAATTTAATCACGTGACCATGGGAATGCTGCAATGGTGGAAGTGCGAAAAATGGTCACATTCTTCTGTGCCGTTGTAACTTTGGATGGTCACTAAATGAATGGTTGTAAGTGGAGGACTATTTATACATCTTGCTTACAACCTGATGGGTTTTTCAGAATATTGGTCTAGCAGTCTTTTGAAAGAGCACTAAACCCAAAAAATAGTCAAGTGACAGGTGCACAGAACAGATGTGACTTAACAGATGCAGGAATGTGAAGTAAAGCAGGAAAAAGCAAACACTAGCTTATGCTGCAAGGCAATTACCGTGCCCAGTAACACTCAGAAGTACATAATGGAATAAGCAAGATGGCATCGCCCCCTCCCAACAAATAAACACCATAAAACTATGGCCAAAAAAGTCCATTATTGTCAGAAAGCATGGAAAACGCGTGTTAGCGAGAGAGCTAAGTAAATATAGTTGGCAGAATTCAGGTCTCTGTTCCCCATTGAAGCCCATCTTGTGAGCAGCACAGGATTAGGATTCTCAAGACAATACTTAAATTTCTATCAGTTTTTCCAAAATCATAGAACCGTTGTGGTTAGAATGCAGTATTGCAAGGTAATTCTCCCAACTGCCAGCAGTTCGAGTCTCACCAGCTCAAGCATGACTCAGCCTTCCATCCTTCTGAGGTTGATAAAATGAGGACCCAGATTGCTGACTCTGTAAACCGCTTAGAGAGAACTGTAGAGACCTATGAAGCAGTTTATAAGCCTAAGTGCTATTGCTATGTATATAAGGCATGTTGAATCCTAAATCATCTGTAATCTGCTATTAGGGGAAAGACAGAGGCAGAAATGCAACAATTATCCATAAAGGTCCAGGGTTCAAGTGCCAGAGCTTTTCACAAGATGGTCCAATTGCAAAGCTCAGGGTTTGAAGGCAGGTTCAGAGTTAGAGACCCGCTTCCAGCAGAGTAGCAAGGATCTGAAGCAACTATGGCCTTTTATGACCTATGGACTTCAATTCCCAGAATTCCTGAGCCAGCTCTGGAGACTGCTGTGATATAACCGGAGCGGCTGGTGCGGCTTGTTTAGGGGCCTTGTTGTCCTCTCTTGTCAAGAATATACACCAATGGCCTTTGCTCTGCTTTCACAGCTGCTTGCATATTCTCGCCTACGCACCTGCCACAATCTGGTGTCTCAGTATCTGAATCAGCATCCCCCTGCTAAGGTCATTGTCTCCCTCAGGGTTAGTTGTCTGTTGGCTCCTCTGTCATCTGGACGGCCTCTTCAACTTCTGAGAAAATTCAGAGACCATAACAAGTGCCTTCTGTAGCCTGCACAGAAGACTTTCCCCCCCCCACATACTCTCAGTTTAAAAGCCAGAAAAAACAGTGCAGTAGAAAAATAATGATCTAATCTCCATCCACTTCACTGGCTACCAATAGGTTTCCGAGTCTAATTCAAAGTTTTGCCTTGATCTAATAAAATCTTATTGGGCTCCAAGATATCTCAGGACTGTTTTCTCCTGTTTCGCCTTTGCATGCCTGTCCAGATTTAGGATCCCATTCCTGTGTCAGGCAGGGGAGCCTGGATCTGAATATACTCCTTCCAACCTCCATGCATGGGAACATCCTGCTTCTGACTGGATTACAACTTGCATATTTCCTGGTGATATTCTGCAAGACGTTTGATTGGGCTCCTTATATTTCTGATTTATAACTGTTGATGGCTTTTGGTTTCTATATGATTGATTCCTCTGTTCTAATTTTATTTGTTATGTACTTTTCAAATCTGGTAGGTATTTTATACTATATATTTTACAGAGGCTTCCCCACCCCAACTGATTCTGGGTGGCTTACATTTGAAAAGCAAGGAATAATAAAAATTAAGAAATCATTGTTGTTCCTAGCAACAAAAAACAACCTACAAGGACTCAGTAGCCCATCCTACCCTAGGGCCTGGAAGATTAGCTGGATTTTCATAGACTCTCCGAAAATCATTAGAGTAAGAGTCAAATTTATTTGTAATCATAGGATTTAGCAAAATTGATATAAAATTATAACAATCTGTATGAGAGCCATGTAGATCCCATGGAGAGGGGTTGTGGCAGTGGCAGGATTTCTTTTCTTTCCAAATATTGCAAAGGAAGGAAGGAAAATGATGATATACAATAGATTAGATTAGATTAGATTAGATTAGATTAGAATAGAATAGAATAGAATAGAATAGAATAGAATAGAATAGAATAGAATAGAATAGAATAGAATTTTAATTTGATTTATATGCCATCCTTCTCTGAAGACTCAGGGCGGCTTACAATGCGTTAAGCAATAGCCTTCATACTTTTGTATATTTATACAAAGTCAGCTTATTGCCCCCACAATCTGGGTCCTCATTTTACCTCCTGGTTTCTAGCCATCCTTAGAAAGGATGGAAGGCTGAGTCAACCTTGAGCCTGGTGAGATTTGAACTTGCAGTAATTTCAGGCAGCTGATGTTAATAACAGTTAATAACAGTGCTTTAGCCTGCTGCACCACCAGGGCTCCTTTGTGTATTTAGCTTGTTCATTTGCAAGCCATTGAACATATAGTCATTCATATGAAGGCTTTTCTCCTAGGAATATATGCTCATCTGTGCTAAATGTGGAAATGTTTGCAGGAAGCTGGTTTCCTTTGAAAGATGCCAGTGTGGAGCTGTGGGCCTTATCGGTCCTCTAGAGTTTTCGAATGCCTGAATAGGATTTCTGACGGACTAAAAGTAGCAACACTTTTACTATCTCAATAGCACATGACACACTGTTAGGCACAATGCTGACGTCCTCTCCCAGCTCTTCATTTCTGGCTCTTCCTGACAGCCAACCTCTGACCAACATCAGTCTGGCTCTGTTTGGCAAAGCAGATTTAATCATATCATTTCCTTGGAACATTTTCCAGGATTATGATGATTACTCATGGGGAGGAATCACAGGGTCTGAAGAGATTAGTTTGGGGTGGGGGGGAGAGGGATTGCCGCAGAAACATCTCAGTGTTTATCCTGTCAAGAAGTGAGTCAGCTGATGATGCCAGCTTGTCACAACCCCGGCAGGATCTCAGGAGGCCTGGCATATGGAATAATAACCCTTTGTAACTCCTACTGCTATATTGACGACATAATATGCATTGTGTAATTTCTCTGTAATAGCAGACACTTCTGGGGATCCTTCTATACTCCTGGATCTTCTGATGAGAAATGCATTCCAGAGAGGAAATATTTTACTGGCGTTACAGATATTTCATAACCAAGACTCTACTCTATGTCCTGGAGTAGATAGCTAAAAAGGAGGCAATTGCTGACAAACTAATTATTTGGGAGTGTTTTGTTTGTTTGCTTTGGTGCCTTCAAGTCTTGATGCCCAGTGAGTGCCTCAATAAATGCATGCAGGGCAATTTTTTTCAGAAGAGATTTTCCATGGTCTTGCTGGGAATGACAGAGTGACTGGTCCAAAATTACCCAGCTGTCTATCAGCCTAAGGCAGTACTAGAACTCACAGTCTCCTGGTTTCTAGCCAGTACCTTTAACTACTACACTGAACTGGCTCGCATTTTATAGTTCAGCTCTTTTTGGCTTCTGTCAACTTACTCACTTTTGTTGTTTCACCTGCAGGAGAAATTTGATCATCAGTTTTGGATTTGTGAAGTTACTTAAATGTAGCCCCTAAATACTACAGGACCTCCTCCAGGAGGATTGATCCTAAAATGCCCAACATTTCTTTGGATTTACAAATCAAATCTAGCTCCAGGATAAGCACAGCAGCAACACTTCGCTAACTTGGCTCCAGATTTCATGCAAAAAGCTTATGCAATCCTTCATTCTATTCCTTCTCGGCATGTTCAAACCACACTCCTTTATGTAAACTGTATGCACAAGGTTGAAAAATTGGATCAGCTTTGGCATTTAATTGCTCTCTTTATGTAACTGGAAGCAAAATGACAAAACCTGAGTATATGAAGTTTGGTAAATAATCAGTGATCTGATCTAAGGGAAGAGAAGAGTGGGGAGAGACGATGGTCAAGGAAATTCTTTCTGTGCTCTCCTTTTAAATCCTCACTTCTACTTGGGACTCTTAGAAGCAAGATCAAGAGGAGAAACCTAATGGGAAAGTAGGAATCAATATGGCCAGTCCATCCTTCTTCTGCTGCCATTTTTAGGGCATCTTCCTTGTTAAAATTTGATTTTGGGATAAGATACCCTGATTCCACACTGGTTTTTTGTTTTTTTTATCACAGTCTTCCACATATAGGAGGTTCTTTGTCCCCTTTATCACCTCTTCCAACTGTACCATTGGGTAACCACTTCCTGCATGCATCTGCTTGGGACTGTTTCTGGTAAGACATCAATTTCCTGTTTCTTGTTTCTTCTGACAATTCAGCATTCAGTACCAGCTTTTCAGAGGTGGGTATCAGCAGGTTCTGACCAGTTCTGGAGAACAGGTAGCAGAAATTTTGAGTAGTTCAGAGAACTGGTAAATACCACCTCTGACTGGCCCCACCCCCATCTATTCTCTGTCTCCTGAGTCCCAGCTGATCGGGAGGAAATGGGATTTTTCAGTATCCTTTCCCTGGAGTGGGGAGGGAATGGAGATTTTACAGTATCCTTCCCCTGGAGTGGGGAGGGAATGGAGATTTTACAGTATCCTTCCCCTGGAGTGGGGTGGGAATGGAGAAGAGGTGGGTTTCAGCAGGTTCTGACCCAGTTCTGGAGAACAAGTGGCGGAAATTTTGAGTAGTTTGGAGAACCGGTAGTAAAAATTCTGACTGGCCCCACCCCCATCTATTCTCTGCCTCCCAAGTCCCAGCTGATCAGGAGGAAATGGGGATTTTGCAGTAATCTTCCCCTGGAGTGGGGAGAGAATGGAGATTTTACAGTATCCTTCCCCTGCCACGCCCACCATGCCATGCCACGCCCACCAAACCACACCTACAAAACCGGTAGTAAAAAATTTGAAACCCACCACTGGAATGGAGATTTTACAGTATCCTTCCCCTGCCCACCAAGCCACATGCACCAAGCCACACCCACAGAACCGGTAGTAAACAATTTTGAAACCCACCACTGCAGCTTTTCCTATAAAATCTAAGAAAGGTATGAGAAGCAGGGAAGGCATATTAATAGATAAGGGCCCTATGCTCTTTTGAAAAATTAAGTCAAACCCAAGCCAGTATCAATGCTTCTGATGTGGCTTATTTCATTTTACATATATTACTTGGAAAAATGTATATTGCCACCAAGCTTAAATATGTAATTCTGGGTAGCGAACAATCCATATGAATGAATTTTTTTGTTTTAAAAATATCCATAAACAATTAAAATAATGCAAGGCAAAAAGAAGAAAAAAAGAACACCAAGACAGTACCTAGCAATTTTGCAAAAACAGTTTATCTGGCTCCCCTAGCCCTCCCTAATGCCCAGGGGAAAAGCCAGGTTTTAACAGTCTTTGAGAAGGTGTGGAGCCATCCAACTCTCAGGGAGAAGGCTGTTCTCAGCAGGCAGTGTAGGAGAGAAAACACACCTCTCTCTCTCTCCTGCAAGATGACAGTGTTTTAATGGAGAGATCCTGGCGCACACCATCCTGTCAGCTCTGGTGGAAATCTCAGAGATAGACAGTCCCCAAAGTACCCTGGCTCTGTGCCATGTTGGTATTTAAAGGTAATGCTAAACATTGAATTGTACACAGAAGCACATTGCAAGCCAATCTACAACAAGCAGCGGTGCTGCAACGCAAACAAATTTTGGATCACCCCAGTGGTGAAATCCAAATTTTTTTACTACTGGTTCTGTGGGCATGGCTTTGTGGGCATGGCGTGGCTTTGTGGGCGTGGCAGGGGAAGGATACTGCAAAATCTCCATTCCCACCCCACTCCAGGTAAATGATACTGCAAAATCCCCATTCCCTCCCCACTCCTGGGGGAAGGATATTGCAAAATCTCCATTCCCACCCCACTCTGAGGCCAGCCAGAGGTGGTATTTGCCAGTTCTCCGAACTGCTCAAAATTTCCGCTATCGGTTTAATTTAATTTAATTTAATTAATCATATTTCTATGCCGCCCAACTCCCTAGGGACTCTGGGCAGCTTACAACAGAAATAATACAAACAGTGAATATATTTTTTTTAAAAAAAAACGTTATAAAAACATTTTAAAAGCCCATGCACACCATCCATGGCCGGGTCTCGTTAGATTGAACAGCGAGATCAAGGGCCCCAGGCCTGCTGGAAAAGCCAGGTCTTCACCGCTTTCCAGAAGGCCAATAGGGTGGGGGTAGTCCGAACCTCAGGAGGTAACTGGTTCCAGAGAGCTGGGGCAGCCACAGAGAAGGCCCTCCCCCGCGGGCCCACCAGCCGGCATTGTTTAGCTGACGGGACCCGGAGGAGACCAACTCTGTGGGATCTTACTGGTTGCTGAGAGCTATGCGATAAAAGGCGGTCTCGAAGATAGCCTGGCCCTGAGCCATGTAGGGCTTTAAAGGTTCTCCAGACAGGTTCTCCAGAACCTGTCAGAATCTGTTGCATTTCACCCCTGGATCATCCCCAAACTGTATTTACCAGTTCAAGTTTTAAAATATTCTCCAAGGACAGCCTCACATGCAACATGTTGCTATAATTTAACTGGAAAGTGACTAGGATTTGACTGATGGCACAGCCTCCTGTCCCAGGAATGAGTGCAATTGGAGCATAACAGGAATCCATGCAAAGGGACCCTGGCTAATAGCTGCCACTTCCTCTTTGAGTGGAGTCATGAGTCCACAATATAGAATCATAAGGATCTCTACATTGCACATTGCCTCTGTTGGGGGTCTGCTACCCATCAAAAGTTAAATTTGAGAAACCACAAGATCCAGGAGCTCTGAAGACCCGGGGTCAATTTTGCCAGCACTGAGCTTATCCTTTTCTCCAAGTAGACCGTAATTGCTTCCAGATACTGGATAACAACTTCAACAATGTCATTTGTGTTGTCTGGGATGGATATCTAAAGCTAAGTATCATTAGCATACTTATAGAATTTCACCCCATGCTGCTGGGTGATCTCACTTAGCAGTTTCATATAGATGTTTGGTAGGAGTAAGGAGAGAATTAAGTTATGGGATACCCTACATATGACAGCCCTAGGGCTAGATCCACATTGTCTAGAAATGACTTTGGAAGAAGGGAGAGAACAGTGCCTCCCATTGTCAATTCCTGGAGGCAGTCCAGAAGGATACAATTTTTATTTATTTATTTATTTTGCAAGCATGTAGTAGATAACAGATAAGTTTGTATATGATATATGATTATGAATACATGAAATGGATACGAATAAAAGGGGACATTAGGAAAGGGATGATAGGCACGTTGGTGTGCTTATGCACGCTTCCTACAGACTTCTTAGGAATGGGGTGAGGTCAACAGTAGACAGTCTAAGATTAAAGTTTTGGGGAAGAAACAACAGAGTCAGGTAGTGCATTCCAGGCATTGACCACTCTGTTGCTGAAGTCGTATTTTCTGCAATTGAGTTTGGAGCAGTTTACCTTGAGTTTGTATCTATTATTTGCTCGTGTACTGTTGTGGTTGAAGCTGAAGTAGTCGTTGACAGGTAGAACATTGTAGCAGATAATTTTATGTACTACGCTTAGGTCAGACCAAAGGTGACATAGTTCTAAGTTGTCTAAGCCCAAAATTTCAAGTCTGGTGGCATAAGGTATTCTGTTGCGAGCAGAGGAGTGGAGGACTCTTCACGTGAAATATCTCTGGACTCACTCAATTGTATTAATTTTCATAGATCCATACATATGTGTGCACCTAATATGTATGCACATATTTTTATTAGTTCCTGGACATAAAAAAATAAGGAGGGGGGGGGAGAGAAGAGGAGGAGGAGGAGGAAGAAGAAAGAGAGAGAGAGAGAGAGAGAGAGAGAGAGAGAGAGAGAGAGAGAGAGAGAGACAGGACATTATACAAATTCACTCAGGTCAAGCAATGTTTGCAGAGAGAGAATTATTTTGTTATGGAGAAGTAAATAGATGGATACCTCCAGTGAAAGGAATAAATGTATTAGAACTATTGCTTGCCTGGCAGTCTGCCTTAGATTTGCAGATGAAAAGTCCATAGCCATTCCCAAGTAGGAAAATATTCTGCATATAGCAAGGGCAAAATCAGGTGTGGTATTAAATACATGATTTGAAGTTAGGTGCATATTTCAAAAACTAAAAAGGAAGGATGGGACTTCAAGATGCCTGGAGTGGTTCTACCTTTTTCCTTTTCATACGAAGCAAAACTCCCCAAAGATCCCAGATTATGGAGGATACTCTCTCTGGATCTGAGTCAGGTTTTGACATGCTTAGTGTTCAAAAATACTGTAAAGATGCTCCTTCACCACAAATTTTAATTAAATTTATTTTTAATTAATGCCTTTCCTATTTCAGTTTCTATTTTTGAATTTAGTAGCTTTTGCTTGATCGTTAAGGCAAGGAATGGATGAGAACTATGTAATCTAATTTTCCTATTCCTTCATTTGATTAAATATCACTCTCAAATCACAACTCATCTAGGATGATACATTTTATTATCTCATGTTCAGTATACAAGAAATAGCCTTTCATGTTGTAGCAATAATTTCCACAGGAACTCAGTGTAAGAATTACAAATATATATAGTTGAGCGTGTCTTTGTGTACACTATATGTTTTTTCTCATAGATAGTAATGAAAGTAATATTCTTCTATTTCTCTCAATGCCCTGAAGACTGAAATAGTCATTTGAAGGCAAATTACATTCGGATGATCCAAAGACAATTGCACACACTTTAGAGTGAATGACTCTTGTTTCATTTCCTGCACTTTTATCTTTAAGTCTACATGGATAAACTTTACAACATATAATAAGTTGTAACTGTACTTTGGGGGAAACAAACGGCAAATCTTTGTCATCGAACACTCATCTCACTCAGATTCTATTTAGCAACCCTGGATTTATTTATTATTCAGTTCTTGCCTCCTGCAGACAATGAGAAGGAAAAATGTGAAAAACCAAAGGATCCCATTTGGAACCAACAGAAATTGTAGCCTGAAGCCCATCACATTAAAAATTCAGTGGAAACTTTTAAAAATGCTTTACAACAAGCAATTATGGCAAGGATGCACATTTTTTCCCTCCAAACTAAGCATGATACGCCCTCAAAATAGAAAAGGCATAGATATAGAACTGAATAGAATCAAGGTTAAAAAAAACGAATTAAATGCTCTAAAGTTAATATATAGAATGTGATTATTCTCTATGTGCATTACATTAAAATTAAATTAAAATTACAATTGGGTTGGGTAGCATTTGGACAATCTCTGCAGAAGCCCATTTAAGAAAAATAGAGGCCCGTGTAACTCTGAAGACTTTGATTGTACAGTCCTAATTCGAAGTATTGTTTCATGTAACAATGTTCGTTAACCTTAAAAAAAAAAACGTTTACGTAGAGAGCAGTCATAGTCCCCAAGCTAGTGCAGTGGGAAAATAACCTGTTCTGATGATCTGAATGGTAGCTTCAGCATCTTTACAATCATCCATCTAATTATAGTCTTGAACTGAATCCTGTAAGTGCTGTAATATTGTTCCTGAGTCGTCATGAAGGGACTATAAGACATATACCTTTATTTGTGAGTTACAAGGGAAGGGGAAAGAGGTTGTGTCAAAGGCCTAGTCTTGGGCCTAGCTCCTTATGATTTTTATTTCTTGGGTTTGAGAATGACTCAAAGACTGCCTGTCTCCCAGGCAGGAGGTACATAAAATAACCCTGCCCTTTTTCCTGTTTGTGGAATTAAATAAGGTTCACCTTGTCTCAAGATGCAAGATTGGAGTACATGTTCGACTTGCTCCACAGCACTGCCAATATATAGAATATTGCTACCATCCATTCATTTGCCTCACCAAAGCAATCATAACAAAGACTATTATGAACTGTAGTTAATCAGCCTGGAGTATTTGGAGATAAGACAGTATACTGTACATGCATGCATGCATACATGCACAATCAGTCCATCAATCAAAAGTTGCCGTGCATTTTAATCTGACAGCCAACCGAAAGTCACTATTCAGACATCAGGCTTCAGATGAATAGTCAAATGGAATCAATGAAAATCAACCTTGAAAATTGCTGATCAGCTAGAACAGGGGTGTCAAACTTGATTTCATTGAGTGCCACATCAGGGTTGTGTTTGACCTCGGGGGGCTGGGGTGGGTGTGGCCAGTTCAACATCACTCATGTCAGGGGAAGCCTGTGATGGCCCGAGAGCTCTACCAGCGAAAACGGAGCTTAGGGCCCCCCCCGCCGCACATGGCCCTTCCAAGCTCCGTTTTCAGCTGCGATAGCCTCCTGCAACCCTCTGCCAGTGAAAATGGAGCTCGCGAGGGCCACATTTGGCCTCCCAAGCGCCGTTTTCGCTGACAGACATACCGCAGGCCGGTCCTTTGCTGTTTCCAGGACGGCCCCGCAGACCAGATCTAAGCATCCTGTGGACCAGATCCGGCCCACAGGCCTTGCGTTTGACACCCCTGAGTTAGAAGGTGAAAAAGACTTAGCAATACAAGACTTGGCAATAAAATCATATCACTTCCGATAAAGGAGGGAGAAGTGGAGTCTCTTACTGCCAAAGAGAAGTACAGGAGAATGTGTGACCTGTGTTACCTATTGGTACCCCAATTAGGTCTATATAGTCTACATCAGAGGTCCCCAGCCCCTGGTCCATGGACCGGCACTGGGCAGTGGCATGCTAGAAACTGAGCCGCACAAACAAGCAAAGCCCCATCTTCAGATGCAGGCTGTATGCAACCCCCCCCCCCCCGGTCCTTGGAAAAAGCTTTCTCCACGGAACCAGTCCCCAAAAGATTGGGGGCCACTGGTCTATGTCACCTTGTAGGGCAGCAACCTGAGTCTCTGTACGCAAGTGAATTCCCAAGGGAATTTATGCCTTTTTATACAGGAATCTGAAGTTTGTGAGCAAGTGGTTAAATACTATTTTTGATTCTATGATCAAAACAACATTGCATCAAGGAGGAATATCAAAAAGGCCGATTCTTGATTGGAAGTTGTCCAGAGTTTGAGTGATTATATAAATGTTTTTAATAAATAAATGAAATGAAAGAATCTTTTAACTGGGTTTGGGGAAAGAAGGACATTTCATTTCAAATTTATTATTATTGCTTGATCAAACTCTTCAGGTGGGCAGTATTTTGTCATCCTGAGATATGTTTGGAGGAATTTTTTTACTGTATCTTCCCCAGCTTGATGCCATTCCCATCATCCCCTGCATTCAAGACAGACAGAACTTTTATCAAGGATGACTGATTATCTGTCCCAAAAAAAAGAATATGACTTTTTTGAATCTGTAGAACAACTTAACTGATTTGGAATACAACTCCCACAGTCTTCCTATGAGTCCTGCTGACTGGGGTAATGAGAATTGAAATCCAATACATTTCTGGAGGACACCAGATTATCCATCCCTGTTTCAGGATCTCTTGATACTATTAATTACCCCGACATTGTTCTGAAGCATCTGATGACTATTTTGCTACGGACACTACCACACTACCACACTACCACACTACTAAAGACAACTGCTGTGTCAAAAATAGTGTTATCTATAAAATCATTCTGTTTTCCCTTTGCTATGACTTCAATGCAGATTAATTCCAAAGGGATGAGAAACTGACTGGGATTCAGAGTGAGGGAAGAACTTCCATAATTGGTGGATTCCAACTTCTGAACTTGTTTACTTGGTGCATCATGAGGGGGCCGCCGCTTGGAACGTCTTGCCCTCTGAAAGGTCTTCTAGCCTGTGAAATGGAGCCTTTCATTGCAAAACTGATGAAGAAAGAATCAACTTTATCAGGAGATGGTGACCCTCCCAAATGGCTATTCCCTGATTCAGCCCAGCATTAGTGATTGGTTTTCTGCTAGATAGGATGGTACGAGAGGTTCACAAGGTCTGTGTGTATCCATGCTTGTGCGTGCAAGGTTGTAAATTTGACTTTAACAAGATTAGCAGAACACTAAAAAACACTACGCTGTTCAGTAAATATGCAAATGAGATTTATCACAGATACGATCTCTCTTCTTGTGCCCAGAGGTCATCTGTGTGTTAATTTAATTTTCACAGTTCTATTTTAAATAGGGCATCACATTTAGTTGGTAAAAAAAAAAAAAGTTCCCGTGTTGTCATCTTATTCTTTTTGGCAACAAAACTGTTTGGCTACACAATAAAGTTGTCTCATTATATATATTCCAGCTGTGTTTTACACTTTCAGCATGATGCTTGCCAAATGTAAACCCTAAGATACTTTCCCTCTAAGAACAGCAACGTTAGTAAAATGTTTCATAGGTAGTGTCGAAAAAAAGCTAGAAAAGGAGGAAAGCATGGAGGAAAGCTTAAAGTGAGAGAAAAAGAGTAAACATAAATATAATTCAATGCTTATCAACTTCAGATGATGCAATTATACCAAAGTGATAATACAGTTTATGGAAATGTTCTGGAGGTGCTTCAAACAGTTTAAACATAACTGCTTTCATTAAAAATTGCATTAACTTGATTGTACCTAGTTGATTACAGTTTCAGCCAGTGGTGGGATTCTACTGGTTTGGACGAACCAGTAGTTCTGATGATCAGCTGGGAGCGAACCGGTTCGTCCCGATGCTCAGATGGGCACACCCGCCCACCCAAGCTATTTTCCTACCTTTATCTCTTCAGCTGATTCGCGTGGCAGAGCCGATTGCTGCACAAATCAGCTGTGTTACTCCTCCAAAGAAACCCAGAAGTGAAGATTTGTTCAAACTGCGCTTGCGCGCAAAGCGCATGATCACCAAACCGGTTGTTAAACTGGGAGGATCTCACCATTGGTTTCAGCCCAGCATTAGCCTCAATCAAAGATGTAAACAAATTTACTATCATTCTTCGAGCAACTGTTGACTTACTGATAGAGTGATGGTACAGAAGTTGGCAACAGAGGCAGAGGTGCCATTTTGCTTATCTGACAATGGAGCAATAAAATTCCACTATCCTTCCTGGTGGTAGTGCTAAATGGGTCACTATATGAATGGTATAGAGTACCCCTGAAAGCTGACAAAGCAAATCTATTTGGTTCATTGTTTCTCACTCAGCCTCTTCAAACAGGAGGAAGTATCAGTCATATTTTTCATAGTTCTGATACAAGCAGGAGACCCTGTACCAGTGATGGCTAACCTTTTCTGGACCGAGTGCCCAAAGTGTGCACAAGCATGTGCATGTGTGCGCATGTGCGTGCCCGAACCCCAAAAATGCAATGCATGTGTGCCCCCTGCGCAAGCACCCTCCTCCGTGCATGTGTGCCTCTGCATGCGCCCTGCCCCTTCGCATGCACACACGCCACCCGCATGCCCCACACTCATGCACGTGCGGCCCACATGCGCCTTGTGCATGTACGGCAGAGATCCGAAGACCAGCTGGCTGGCAGAAGGCATGCATGGATGTGCAGTGGAGCTGAACTAGGGCAACAGCTCACATGCCATCAGAGAGGGTGCTGCGTGCCACCTCTGGCACACGTGCCATAGGTTCACCGTCACAGCCCTATATCATTTCAGACAAATGGTTGTCATTCTTTTCTTAAAAACTTCCAGTGATGGAGTATCCACAACTTCTGAAGGCAAACTGTTCCACGGATTAATTGTTCTAACTGTCGGGAAATTTATTATTGCTATATTGATTCTCGCCTTGTGATTTCCATCCATTGCTTCTTGTTCTGCCTCCAGGTGCAGCCTTTTCTTTGTGGCAGCCCCTAACTTACCAGAACAAAAATTAAATTTGCATTTTAAATTTTAAACTAGGAAAGTGTAAACTTAATATGCTGAAATATGTATGGAACGGAATGATGTCTTTTATATAATGTCTAATAGATAGTGATACAATTTAAACGTTTCTAACAATATTATGGGCCTGTGCTACTCTACCATAATGGTATTAGTACATACAAAGGAGCTTTTGCCCCTCCTGGTATCCTTTCTGGGTAGCCTCACCTAACCTGATATCCTCCAGAAAGCTGGGATGCAAGCACCATCTGGAGACAAACAGATTGGGAAAGGCTATTATGCAATCTGGGATATCTTTGGTGAATTGGGGTGTAAAACCAGGATTGTAGGACTATATGCAGTCACTAAAGCTTTGAGTAGAAGCCAAATTGTAATTAACAGTAGGACGTAAGAGGAAATGTATTAAACAGTTGTCATATTAAGAAAGTAAAATGTAATGTGCAAATTAATTATATTTGATGAATTGAATTAGATTTAAGTGCAAATTTAATTTTTCAGATTAACAGAGTGTCCCATTCATTTCTTAGTCTTGGCTTGGAATTCCTGTTGGCGATTCTGATGAAGTTGGTCCAAAATAAGCTGCTTGCCAATATACTCTCTTGGAAAAAGACATTTGACATGTGACATAATCTCTGAATATGTGGAACATATTGAATTGTATTGAATGAGATTTAATGATAACACTGAAATCATTATCATCATCATTCTAGCTACTGCAGGAGGATGCCCTCTTCTGTACGTTTTCATCCAATATGGTCTTGAACTTTCTTTTGCCAATTGGACCCGCAATACTTGCTGATGTCTGAAATAGTTTTCACAATCAGCCACACAAATTTTACCACTATGAAAACACATTCAAAAGGATTTTAATGTTATATGTTCATTATGTGGAAATTAGGGGTGATCCAGAAAAAAAGCATGCAGTTCAAGCAATAATGTGCTGTGTGACTTAAATAATGTCAAAAACAGTTATAACTTTTTTGGTTCTGATCATCCCATGCCCTCAAAATCACTTAAAATCTTAATTGTATCATGCCACAGTTATATAATATTTTATTATAGTCAATCATTTGGCACATTCAGCATGCAAATTAATCCCAATATGTTTCTGTTGTGATGCCCCCCTTTTAGAAAGTGCAATATTTTCATTCCAGGTTGTTTATAGTTTTATAACTTCTGTCACATAATAGACATATGAAAGGGAAAAAAACATTAATTTTTCCTCAGATTGAAGATACATCAACTCTGAAGAAGGGTGTTGCCATTTTTGGTATTCTCTTTAAGTCCGAAATGTCTCACTCTCTCTCTTTTTTTTTCCTCTTTTTAATTCAGGCACAATAACCATAGAAATAAGATTTTGGACTTATTCATAAGAATCCTTTCCATGTAAAAATGCTTTTGCTTTGAATTCTTTAAAAAATGATAATATGGAACTTTGAAGATTAGACACTAGCGAGAATCAGAAGGAATTTAAAAAATACAATTAAGGGAGAAGAACATTTACCTTATTAATACAGAATGAAGCAAAATACTTTAACACTACTGGACATACCAAAGGTTATTTGTGACAATGGATCCAGAAGTTAATTTTAAGAGTGTCTCCACTATAGACAGACTGTATTTAAAATATATTATGAAAGATGAATAAGTTTTGCTGGGCAAGACTGAGTCTGAAAGTGGATTTAAAAATGACAAGCTACATAAATGATATGAAAAAAAAATGCTACACTGGACATACAAATGAAACTGGCAGATGTCTTGATAATGAAAAGGATATAGAAATAACAAACCAAATGCATGACCTGCGTAATTTTCCTATATTGTATTTCAGAAGAGATTTGTTAAAAAAAATTGTGAGATGGAACAAAGAAAAAAAGAAAAGAAAATTAAGTTCTAGGACATTATTTGGAGGGATTAAATATCAAGACTGTTAAAAGAATATAAAGTTGGTATATTTGACCCAGATTAAAATAGATATGTTATTATCTCTGGTAACCCTTAGTGGACTTTTGCTGACCACAACTGAATGACAAGGCTTTAATGATTGTTTTTATAGATAAGAGATGAGATATGGGCAGATGAGATCATTGGTCGTATTTTAAAAGAAGGGGATAAGTTACTGAAATTGTTTAGATTTGTTGGAAGGGGGAAATAATTTCTATTTTTTTTTGTTTCCTATATTTTATTTTTCTTTCTTTTCTAGTTTTTTTCAGCACTTTCTATTTTCATTTTTTAGTTTGTATCAGTTTGCATCTGTTTAATTGCAATATAAAGAAAATTAATATAAGTTATTATGATTGTTGCCATTTCTTTTTCACTTCCATTCTAATAACTATTAGCACAGAAACTGCTTTTCATTTTCCTGCTTCTTGTTTTCAATAGATATGTGACTCACTATCAGCAAGTTTCAATGAACTTTTTTATTTGACTGTTTTCTGAGGGTTCATGTTCATTCATAGAAGTGAAATGAGGATGTTTGCATCCTGGTTTATCATTTTCATTTCCTATTTTCTCAACATGATCTCTTTTAAGGCCAATAGGAACACTTTTTACCGGCATGTTCTGGTGGTTCTTTCTGCCCTTTAGACTTTTTGTTTTTCTCTTCCATTTCTTGTACTTTTTAAGATTTTGAAATTTCCCCAAGCCTGACAGAGACAAGGAGGTAAACATTAACAAGATGAATGTTCAAATGTTTATGATTATGTACTAATGAAAATTTGTTTTGTCATTCTGAGGAAAGCACAGGTTCTGAGGGACATCACTGCACATGACCCATGACTGCCTGATTAAATTTCTCAGAGAGGAGCTAACAAGAGTCAACATCCTTAATGCAATTCAGTTAGCTCAGCTCATTTCCTATTTAAAAAAACAGATTAACCATGTATTGTGGAAATTGTAGACTTTATTTATATGAACTTGGGCTGTAAAATATGGAGCTTGAGTTTCAGCCAATATAAGCAGTCAAGGTGGCTTCCATTAGTAAAACGCATACAACACATAAAACACAGCAATAAAATCAGTACAATTAAAATCAAATAAAAATTAAAACAAAGAAAATTCAAATCAGTTCAACTGTTCAACTGTTTGGCAAATGAAAGAAGCAAGAGAGGTTTTTCTGTTTATGAAATACTGGGAGGTGAAGGACTATCAGGGTGGAGAGTTATAGGGGAAAAAGAACTCATCAGGAAGGCCATGTTTCTAATCACAGGGGCATTTTCCAATGGCCTCTCCTCTGAATAACCAGGCAGCTTTTTATCAGAGAAAGTAAGTCAGGACCAAAGCCACATGGCAATTTACTTGACCGTTGCAATGTCCCCATGGTCATGTGATCAAAATTCAGACACTTGACAACTGATTCATATTTATGACAGTTGCAGTGTTCCAGAGTCATATGATCCCCTTTTGTAACCTTTGGACAAGCAAAGTCAATGGGGAAGCCAGATTCACTTAACAACCTGGTTACTAACTTAACAAATGCAGTGATTCATGTAACAGCTGTGGCAAGAAAGGTCGTACAATGGGGCAAAACTGACTTAACAAAATTCTCGTTTAGCAACAGAAATTTTGGGCTCAAGTGTGGTGGTAAGCTGAGGACTATCTGTATTTCATTTTCACTGAAATAAGTGGGGAGGGTCTCCTTCTTGCTTCCAGCTCAACGAGTCCCAAGTTCACCAATCATCTGTTTCAGCCTCTTTTATGAAAAATATTTTATGCTATAACTGCATCTGCCAGAAGGATTTTTCTGCATTAATCTAGTTGATTTCTACTTTCAAAGTTAGAAATTATAAACATCTCTTATTTTTTCTTTGATTTCAGTCATGGTCTTTTTTTTTTTTTTTTTGCTGTTTTTTGTTGTTCATTTTAATTGGCCTTTGTTCTGTTTTTGTCTTTCTTCTTCTTTTCCTTTCCTCCTCTGCCAGGCCTAATTTGGTTAACCCGAGTGCTGGCTGCGCAGGCTGCTGGCGTGACACCACACCAGCCTCCTCATCGTCGGGATCAGCCACGATCTGCGCAGGTCGCTGGCGGGCCACAACACTAATGGAGTAAGATATGCAGATAACATTGCAAAGGACATTGGTACTGGTTACAATTCTTTATAAACACACACCACACACACACACACACTTACAAAAACACTTATTTTTTTTTAACTTGCATATTTTTGAAGAGATGATTCAACTAATCAATCCCAGTTGCAAAATAAATATGACATATGTTTCACAGGCTTTATTAGAAATATTTCCTGTTGAAGTATGGGAACAATGTTGGTTGGGGGATGAGGCAACAGATAATTGGTGAACATAAGGTATAAATAATGTCTCTATTTACACTGGAAAATAAACCTACCTATCAATGAGCAAAAGTAGTACAGGTGAAGGTTTCCCCTGTCCAGTTATCTCTGGCTCTAGGGAGTGGTACTCATCTGTGTTTCCTAGCTGAAGTAGCCCTTGTTGTTTGAAGACACTTCCATGGTCATGTAGCCAGCATGGCTATACACTGAGGCACACAAAACACTGTTACTTTCCCACTGAAATGGTACCTCTTTATTTACTCACATTTGCATGCTTTTGAATTGCTAGGTAGGCAGGCGCTGGAGCTCACCCCATCGTATGGCACTCAGGTCTCAAACCTTGGCTGTCAGCTTTCCAGCTGACAAGCTCAGTGTCTTTAACCACTAAGCATTGTGCTCTCGCAAGAGTAGTAAGGCATGAATTATGATTAACAGTTCTATTTTAACTTACTTAGGTTTTTAAAATGAGTATTTTCCTATATTTATTGTTTATTTATTTATTGGTTCGATTTATATCCCGCCCTTCTCCGGAGACTCAGGGCGGCTTACAATGCATTAAGCAATAGCCTTCATACTTTTGTTTATACCTGCTTAGTAGGGCTTTCAGCCCCCCCTAAGCGGTGTTCTTTTTTTATACAAAGTCAGCTTATTGCCCCCACAATCTGGGTCCTCATTTTACCTACCTCGGAAGGATGGAAGGCTGAGTCAACTTTGAGCCTGGTGAGATTTGAACTCGCAGTAATTGCAGGCAGCTGACAGCTAAGTGCTACTTAACAGCACTTTAGTCCGCTGCGCCACCAAGGCTCCTTAATATAGATATATAGATGTGGATTCTCCTTTTTCAAAGCGGGTATGCAGTTTTTTAATCTTAAGCATGGTGCTTTTGGAGGAAAACTCTTTTGGAAGTTTCAAAGGATTGGCTTTGATGCCTATGGTTTTGCAATTTGGATAGTAATTTGTAATTTATTTATTTATTTATTTATTTTATTCGGCTTATATGCCGCCCTATCTCACAATGGACTCAGGGCGGCTTACAACAATAAAACACAAGCCACAATATAAAATAAAGACCAAAATCTAAAAAAATTAAAATTAACCCTTAAAACCAATTAAAACCCCATCATCAGTCCAGGTCAAGGGATTTGAAAAGCCAAGTTTTTAATTCCCGGCGGAAGGTGCGAAGGTCAGGAGCTAATCGGAGCTCCAAGGGGAGTTGATTTCAGAGGGTGGGCGCACCGACCGAGAAGGCTCTACCCCTGGGGGCCACCGGCCGCCACTGTCTAGCCGACGGCACCCTGAGTAGGCCCTCTCTATGGGCGCGAACCGGGCGATGGGATATCGTTGCTAGCTGTTAGTGGTCCGCCAAATATCCTGGTCCTAAGCCATGTTGGGCTTTATAGGTCATCACCAGCACCTTGAATCTCACCCAGAGGGCAACCGGTAGCCAATGCAAACCGCGCAGGAGGGGTGTAACATGGGAGTATCGGGATTCTCCCATCACAACCTGCGCGGCTGCATTTTGCACCAGCTGAAGCCTCCGAGTGGTCCTCAAGGGCAGCCCCATGTAGACAGCATTGCAGTAGTCAATCCGTGAGGTGACCAGCGCATGAGTAACTGCGTAGGGCATCTTGGTCCAAGTAGGGACGCAACTGGCGCACCAGACGTATCTGGGCAAATGCCCCCCTGGTCACGGTCGTTATCTGGTCTTCTAAACTCAACCGTGAATCCAGAAGGATGCCCAAGTTGCGCACCCTGTCTACAGGGGGCAAAACTTCACCCCCTATAGTCAGCGATGGTACCTCTCCCCTGAACCGAGATGCCGGTACCCAAAGCCACTCAGTCTTGGCCGGGTTGAGTTGCAATCTGTTTCTACCCATCCAGACCCGTACCGCTTCCAGGGACCGGACCATCACGTCAAGGGAATCACTGGGTTGGTTCGGGGTGGAAATATAAAGCTGAGTATCATCAGCGTACTGATGATACCTCACCCCGAAACCACGGATGATCTCCCCTAGCAGTTTCATATGGATGTTGAACAGGAGGGGCGAGAGAACCGACCTCTGAGGCACCCCACAAGTGAGGGGCCTCAATGTCGATCTCTGTCCCCCTGCCAACACCGCTTGCGTTCGACTCGAGAGGTAGGAGGAGAACCACCGTAGAACAGTGCCTCCCACTCCCAGCCCCTCGAGGCGGCGCAGCAAGATACCGTGGTCGACGGTATCAAATCACCAGGTTTCCATGCATTTCATCAGCCAAGGGCCCAGGGGAGGGGTGGGGGAGTGGCGGTGATTATTAGGGAGAGTCTTTGTCTGAGGGAGACCACTGTTCCTCAGATAGCCGGATGTGAGTCCCTCTTTGTGAAGTGGGGCCGTGGGGTGCAGATGGGTTTGCTGACTGCGTACCTGGCTCCCTGCCATGTGACAGCGACCCTACCCGAGCTACTCGACGTCATTGCCGGGGTGGCGGTGGATACCCCCAGACTTATTGTCATGGGGGATTTCAACCTTCCATCTGCGGGTGAGGCGTCAGAGGTGGTTCGGGAGTTCATGGCTTCCATGACAGCCATGGACCTGACCCAGTTAGTTCAAGGCCCCACTCACATAGGAGGACACACTCTGGACTTTATTTTCATCTCTGGTCAGTGGTTGAATGATCTTGGTAGAGGGGACTTAGATATTAAACCCTTGTCATGGACAGATCATTCGCTCCTTCACTTGGACTTTCCTACCGCTTCCCCCTGCCGCAGGGAGATGGAACCGACCAAATGGTTCCGTCCCAGGCGCCTGATGGATCCCGAAAGGTTCCTGACGGAGCTTGGGCCGTTTCCTGAGACTCTGACACACGACTCGACTGAAGAGCTGGTGGCTGCCTGGGAGAGTGCGGCCGCCGGAGCTTTGGATCGTGTCGTGCCTTTGCGGCCTCTGACCCGATGCCGATCTCAATTGGCTCCTTGGTTCTCTAAGGAGCTGAGAGAGATGAAGCGTCGGAAAAGACGCCTAGAGAGCATTTGGAGGACTAGTCATTCTGATTCCGACCGGACACAGGTGAGGTCTTATATCAAGACCTACCTAGTGGCGATAAAAGCGGCGAAATCTAACCATTTTTCCGCTCTTATCGCATCTGCAGAGAACCGCCCAGCCGCCCTGTTTAGGGTGACCCACTCCCTTCTTCGGGGGGGAGTGCGGGAGGATCCCTTGCAGGGTCGAGCTGAGGATTTTGTGCAATTCCTGCACGATAAAGTCGCTCGGATTCGGGAAGGCTTGGACTCCGACTGGGTGTGTCCGGGGGAGGAGACGAGGGTAGGTCTTGAGAATATTACCTGGGAGGAGTTTGATCCTGTGGCTCCCGAGGATGTGGACAGGGTTCTGGGTAGGATTAGTGCCGCCACATGTTTATTGGACCCATGTCCCTCCTGGTTGGTACTGGCCTCCCGGGAGGTTACACGAGGCTGGCTCCAGGGGATTATAACTGCTTCTCTGAGTGAGGGTGCCTTTCCCACCGCCTTGAAAGAGGCGGTGGTGAGGCCCCTCCTCAAGAAGCCTTCCCTGGACCCGGCTGAATTAGCTAACTACCGTCCGGTCTCCAACCTTTGTTTTGTGGCGAAGGTTGTTGAGAGTGTGGTGGCACGACAACTGCCCAGGCACCTGGATGAAGCTATCTATCTAGACCGTACCAGTCGGGCTTCAGGCAGGGGCACAGCACAGAAACGGCATTGGTCGCGTTGGTGGATGATCTCTGGAGGGTTCGGGACAGGGGTTGCTCCTCTGTCCTAGTCCTATTAGATCTCTCAGCGGCTTTTGATACCATCGACCATGGTATCATGCTGCAGCGGTTGAGAGGGTTAGGAATAGGGGGCGGTGGTTCTCCTCCTTCCTCTCTGGCCACTCGCAGTTCGTGTTGGCAGGGGGGCAGAGGTCGACCTCGAGGCGTCTCGCATGGGGAGTGCCACAGGGGTCGGTCCTCTCGCCTCTTCTGTTCAACATTTATGTGAAGCCGCTGGGTGAGATCATCCGTGGTTTTGGGGAGAAGTGTCATCTGTGTCTGATGACACTCAGCTGTACATCTCCACCCCAGACCACCCCAACGATGCCCTTGAAGTGATGTCCCGCTGCCTGGAGGCCATGCGGGTCTGGATGGGGAGGAACAGGCTCAGACTCAACCCATCCAAGACCGAGTGGCTGTGGCTGCCGGTGTCCCGATATAGTCAGCAGGTGCCATCGCTGACTATTGGGGGTGAATCTTTGCCCCCCACAGAGAGGGCTCGCAATCTGGGTGTCCTCCTGGACGCACGGCTGTCTTTAGAAGAGCATATGACAGCCGTGGCCAGGGGGGCCTTTTATCAGGTTCGCCTGATCCGCCAGTTGCAGCCCTTTCTGGACCGGGACGCCTTGCGCACGGTCACTCATGCCCTTGTCACCTCCCGGCTGGACTATTGTAATGCTCTCTACATGGGGCTCCCCTTGAAGAGCACTCGGAGGCTCCAACTGGTCCAGAATGTGGCCGCGCGGGTGGTTATGGGTGCAACTCGTTGTGCCCGCGTGACACTCCTCCTGCGTGAGCTGCACTGGCTCCCAGTGGTCTTCCGGGTGCGATTCAAGGTGTTGGTCACCACCTTTAAAGCGCTCCATGGCATAGGACCCGGGTACCTTCGAGACCGTCTTCTGCCACCAATAGCCTCCCACCGACCAGTCCGTTCCCACAGAGAGGGTCTCCTCAGGGTGCCATCAGCCAAGCTATGTCAGCTGGTGACGCCCAGGGGGAGGGCCTTCTCTGTGGGAGCCTCAGCCCTGTGGAATGAACTGCCCCCGGAAATACGTAAGATCTCCGACCTCCGGGTGTTTCGCTGCGCACTGAAGACCCTGTTGTTCCGCCAGGCAGGGCTATCAACATAATAATTTTAAATTGGGGTATTTTAATTTTTGGGGTTTTAAATCGGCCAAATCCATTTAATTATTTTAATTTTTAATTATTGTTGTGTCCTGTGTTTTTAAAGTGGCTGTACACCGCCCTGAGTCCTTCAGGAGAAGGGCGGTATAGAAATAAAATTATTATTATTATTATTATTATTAAATGCCGCCGAAAGATCCAATAGGACCAGAACAGAGGAGTGACCTCTGTCCCGGACCCTCCAGAGATCATCCACCAGTGCAACCAATGCCGTCTCCGTGCTGTACCCGGCCCTGAAACCCGATTGGTACGGGTCGAGGTAATCCGCTTCATCCAGGACCTGCGGGAGCTGACGTGCGACCACATTCTCAACAACCTCATACAGGTGATACAGGTGATATGGGAATGCAGTCTTGAAAGGAGTCCACCAAAACACGATAGGTTCAATATTCACAATTTCTTGCCATGTTAAATCCATCTCAAAGAGGTTGGCATCCCAGTGATATATTTGTCCATACTTTCATACAGTCCATACTGAACGGGAGATGATGAGGATGAAAACAGGACAGACCTGGGAATCCTGTCCATATATGTTGGTAAAATCTCATGTCACCATAATCTCATTTGGTGAGCTTCCCCAACATAGCTGCATGCTTTGTGATAGCGCTATTCCATGGGATTAATAATTTTAAAGTAATTCAATTGTACAAATACAAGTAGTCCTCAATTTATGATCGCAATTGAGCCCAAAATTTCTGTTGTTAAGTGAGACAATTGTTAAGTGAATTTTGCTCCATTTTATGACCTTTCTTGCTACAGTTGTTAAGTGAATCACTGCAGTTGTTATTAAAATTAACATCTGCTGCTTGCAATTACTGCAAGTTCAAATCTCACCAGGCTCAAGGTTGACTCAGCCTTCCATCCTTTCAAAGGTAGGTGAAATGAGGACCCAGATTGTGGGGGCAATAAACTGACTTTGTATAAATATACAAAAGTATGAAGGCTATGAAGGGGTGTGTGTATGTTTTAAATGTTTTAAATTTTTGAGCCATTTTATATATTTGATTTTAATTGGTTTTAAATTTTGTAATTTTATGTGTTTTAATATGGCTGTACACCGCCCTGAGTCCTTCGGGAGAAGGGCAGTATAGAAGTCAAACAAACAAACAAATAAACAAACAAACAAACAAACAAACAAACAAACAAACAAATATTGCTTAACGCATTGTAAGCCGCCGAGTCTCCAGAGAAGGGCAGCATATAAATTAAAGCAAAAAAAAAATAATAATAATAAAAAATGATTAAGTAACTCTTTTCTTCCCCATTGTCAGGAGGTTGAAAAAGATGATCACATGGGACACTGCAACCATCACAAATATTTTTTTTTATTTATTTTGTCAACCATGTGTAAGATAACAGAAATAAGTATAAACATGATTATGAATACAGGAAATGGATATGAATAAATGGGGACAGTAGGACAGGGACGGTAGGCACATTGGTGCGCTTATACCCGCTCCTTACAGACCTCTTAGGAATGGAGTGAGGTCAACAGTAGAGTGTCTAAGGTTAAAGTTGTGGGGATGAAATCAGAGTCAGGTAGTGTATTCCAGGCATTGACCACTCTGTTGCTGAAGTCGTATTTTCTGCAATCGAGTTGGGAGCGGTTTACCTTAAGTTTGTATCTATTGTGTGCTCATGTATTATTGCAGTTGAAGCTGAAGTAGTCATTGACAGGTAGGACGTTGTAGCAGATAATTCTGTGTACTACACTTAGGTCAGGCTGAAGGCGGTGTAGTTCTAAGTTGTCTAACCCCAAAATTTCAAGCCTGGTGGCATAAGGTATTCTGTTGCGAGCAGAGGAGTGAAGTACTCTTCTCGTGAAATACCTCTGGACTTGCTCAATTGTATTAATGTCCGATATACAATGCGGGTTCCAGGCAGATGAGCTGTATTCGAAAATTGGTCTAGCAAATGTTCTATATGCTCTAGTTAGCAGTACAACATTATTGGATAAGAGGCTTCACAAGGTTAGGTTAACTACTCTAAATGCCTTTTTGGCAATTGGCTCACTGTTACAATGAGCTCTGGCACTTAGATCATTTGAGATGAGTACTCCGAGGTCCTTGACAGTGTGAGGGTCGTCTACGAGGTCAAATCTGCCCAGCTTGTATTTGGTGTTCTGATTTTTTTTGCCAATGTGTAATACAGAGCATGTGTCTGTCTTACCCATTCATCAAATATTCATCTTACACATTCATCAAATATGAATCAGTTGCCAAGCATATGAATTTTGATCACGTGACCATGGGGATGGTGCAATGGTAATACATGTGAAAAATAGTCATGTCACATTTTTCAGTGCCATTGTTACTCTGAATGGTCACTGAATGAACTGTTGTAAATCGAGGACAACCTGTATTGTAGTCTAGGGATGTATTCCAGTTTTCAAAAGTATATTAATACTTTTGCGGGTATATCTAGTTTGATGAAAAGAAGGACTAGGGGTGACATGATAGCACCATTCCAATATCTCAGGGGTTGCCACAAAGAATAGGGAGTCAAGCTATTCTCCAAAGTACCTGAGGGCAGTGGAAGCAATGGGTGGAAACTAATCAAGGAGAGAAGCAACTTAGAACTAAGGAGAAATTTCCTGACAGAACAATTAATCAGTGGAACAACTTGCCTCCAGAAGTTGTGAATGCTCCAACACCGGACTTTTTAAAGAAGTGATTGGACAACCATTTGTCTGAAATTGCATAGGGTTTCCTGCCTGAGCAGGGGGTTGGACTAGAAGACCTTCAAAGTCCCTTCCAACTCTGTTATTCTATTCTATTCTATTCTATTCTATTCTATTCTATTCTATTCTATTCTATTCTATTCTATTCTATTCTATTCTATTCTATTCTATTCTATTCTAATTTCTATTCCTATTCCTATTTACAGCAAAAAATAAAAATAAAAAATAAAATTGTCTTATGTTTTTCAGATCACAATCTTCCACTGTTTTTCCTTGATTTGAGGAGCACAGCTTTGAACTATGTCTTTTGTGATCAGCTTGACTAAAGTGAAAGCAATCAATCACAAAGACTAGCCCATGTGGTGTTTCTCAAGCATCTGGGAGATCTTAAACTCATTTGTCAGAGAAATGGATGTGAGAAAATATATGGGGGAGGGTTCCCCTAGCAATGAGCTTAATCCTGTTACATTGTTTGTGAATATTTAATATGTGTTTTGATTAGTATTAATGCAGTACTTTGTTATTTGGAGCAGCAATTTTTCCAACCACTGGAACAAAATTAAGTAAAAACTTTATGAACTTATTCAGAACATTTCTCTTCACCTGCAATTTCTTTTCTTTCTAATCCTCTTTTCTCTGTCTCACCCAGATAGTGTTCTAGTTGCACTGAAATCCCACTGCTTTCAGTAGGAAATACATGCCATTCACTTAACTTGGAATCTATACAATGTATGCTTATAAAAAGATAGCTGTTCCCCTGAGAACTGTAAAATATTTTCCCAACAACTGAGGAACCACGATGACCAGCCTCCACCAAGAGTGAAAACGATTTCCACATTCGGAAAAGTGGCACTGACGCAGGCACTCAATTACTGCCTCCAGCCTCACACGGTAGGTGGCAAATAGAAGAAACAAGTCTTTCCAAATGAAAAGATCTGGAGATCTTGAAAGTTTAAAACTTTTGCAGTCTCTGGGATGGCCTAATAAAATATTACTGTAAAAAACTCTAGAAATCAAGTTATGATCATACCTAGGAACTAAAATAATTCCATTTCTTCTCTAATTTATAGTGTGAATTATAGTCAAACCCTAGAAAATTTTCCTCCAATGAAGCTTGACTCCTAGCCCTCATCTATAACTTCTTCGTTGACCTGTCTATGTACTGGCAACAATATGGGGATTGCTTGCCATTGCTTTCTTTCAGGATACTTTTTTCCACCTTTCAATCTAGCCTGCAAACTTGCTTTTAGATGACTTTTCTAGCTAAATCCTTTGTTTCTGCTGATGAATGGATTTGGTTTTGCTTGATTTTAGGGGTAAGGGCTAATTCTGGATAGTTTCTCTAAAGCTAAGGATGCTATTCAAACCCAGCCATTGTGAATTGTCAGCCATGATTTGTTGTGTGAACTCTACTAAGCATATTTAACCATCCAGCCAATATGCTCAAATCAGAAATGCTTAATAATTCTTATCAAATTCTTATTGTAGAGTGGAAGCGTCAAGAGGTAGAAATCAAAACAGATGAACAAAAATTCTCACCAGTTCAGTGAGAAAGGAGCCAGTAAATCATTTAAGATCTTTTAATGCAAATAGTGAAAAATTGGATTGCCCTGTGCTAGCTTTCTGTCTTGTTCATTCCTCACAAATTACTTGCTAAGTAGATTTAGCTACAAGTAAACAGGTAGGAGCGGTAGAGTACATAGAGACTGTCTCTTTGATTCCATCAAGTATTCGAGTTTAAGATTCACTTGAACTTGAATAATGAATCGCAAAGATTAGCACCAAAGATTGTGATACTAAGTAACGCTGAATGATGGTATCTTTGTAACCTACCTTTGTTTATGTAAAGCTTTCTTAAACTTCCAGCTCAGCAATTTTCCCTTTTGTCTTTTTAAAAATAAACTATTTAATTTATTTCATTTTGATTACAGCTATTTAACAAACACTAAATGCACTCTGCAAAATTACTACATTTTTTCCTTCTGAATTATGCCTTTAGCCTTCCATTCAGGTATGCAACAGGATTGCTGATTTTATGGTTAACTATACATCACAATGACAGGGATGTGGTGGCTCAGTGGCTAAGACGCTGAGCTTGTCGATCGAAAGGTCGGCAGTTCAGCAGTTCGAATCCCTAATGCCGCGTAATGGGGTGAGCTCCAGTTACTTGTCCCAGCTTCTGCCAACCTAGCAGTTCGAAAGCACATAAAAAATGCAAGTAGAAAAATAGGGACCACCTTTGGTGGGAAGGTAACAGTGTTCCATGCACCTTTGGCATTTAGTCATGCCAGCAACAAGATGTCTTCGGACAGTGCTGGCTCTTCGGCTTTGAAACGGAGATGAGCACTGCCCCTTACAAGTCGGGAACGACTAGCACATATGTGCGAGGGGAACCTTTACCTTTACCTTATACCTCACAATATATAGGGGTATATTTTAACTGGAGAGAAAGTGTTTTATACATTGTCCTGTATCGGTGCTTCCAGGAAGCACAGCAAATTGAAGATGGCTTGGTCAGAGTGACAGCAGTGGAGCTACTGAATGAATCCCATGATGCAAAGTAAAGTAGTTTAACTCTGAAAGAATTCAAAGATATTTAAGTGACAATGTACCCGGAACTGTCTTTTCAGATTCTCCGTTACTAAAAATGGGCTCAAAAGAGAACGTAGAAGAGGATGCAACTGAGAACAGAACAGGCTATTTGAATATGGATTTAAAATTGGCAGGATACAAGAATGATATTGACGAACATGTTATATAGGATTTACAAATGAAAGCAGTTGATGTTTACATAGCTAAAAGCAACATACAACTAAGAAACCCGAATGACTTGGATGTGTGGATTTCAACTCAGAATACCGAAGTAACTTTCTTTTTTCTTAAGGCTCAAGTTGCAAGACTTGATTTAAATGTATAGTTTGTTTATGTTGTGTATTGTATGTATGTATGTTTTTGTTTGTCTATTTTTAATTAAATATTTTTTTTTTAAAAAAAGAAAAGTGACATGGATAACTTTTATTTTTGATAGGTATCAAAAGTGATACCCATACATACAGATGTCCTGAGAAAAGACAAGAGAATGAAATCAGCTTCTGAGATCACTACTTATAAGGAATATATATCAAGATTTTCAAAAATAAAAAAATATATAAAAGTGTCTTATTGGACCAAGGTTAAAGTGTACATGATTTTTTCCCCCCTAACAACTTTTAAACACTTTTTTTTCTTGACCAGGACTGAATGATTTGCTTATAGATAAATTATGAAGAGATTTTTTTTATGTGGTATTTTTTTTTAGAGGAAGTGATAAATATGTTATTAAAATTGAAAGGAAGTTTTAAACTTGTGAATGAATTCTGAGAGGATCTGAGCTGAAGATGGTAAGAAATTAATTTGTGGGATGTTATATGGGATGGGATTAAATTTCAATATGTTGTTTTCGTCAATTCTTAATTAAATCTTTTATGATTAACTTTGAATGACAAGGCTTTAAAGGTCTGTTTATAAATATAAGACATGGAAAGGATTGTTTTTGGTATTTTTAGGAAAAACAAGTCACATATAAAGGAATATGAAATGTGTTTGTTTGAGGTGAATACACACAACCCCCGCCCCCTAAAACCCCATAACAGAACTGTTTTGAGATGTGTTTAGCTATCAATGAACCCTAGCAGACCCATTGTAGTTGAAATAAAGCAATTTAGTGAGATAGAAAAGTCTCACTTCTATTGAAACCGCAGCTTGAA
This sequence comes from Pituophis catenifer annectens, assembly GCF_029215685.1. Classification (NCBI taxonomy): domain Eukaryota; kingdom Metazoa; phylum Chordata; class Lepidosauria; order Squamata; family Colubridae; genus Pituophis; species Pituophis catenifer. Next base: position 129,608,309 of record NW_027256881.1, read on the forward strand.
GAGAGGAGAGAAAGTAAGTTCGCTTTTATGTCTTAAAGGCTCATTTTACTCACACTGGGTAGATGGAAAAGACCACAGGCTCTGTGGATCTTTCCATTCTCATAGGTAAAAAGAGCTGATGAAATCTCTGTCACCTTTCAAGACTATTAGAAAGAGAGGGGAAGAAAACACAGAACTTTGAAAGGCAGGGCAATCAGATAAGGCACTGAATGAACAGCAATTATTTTAGATGCTTGATGTTTTAACATTATGGCTTAAGCCTACCTTCCCCCAAATTTGAATCTTTTCAGTGTTGAGGACTACAATTCCTAGCCACTTTAGCTTCTAACCACACCGACTGGAAATTCTGGGATACTCAGAGCTGATAAATCTAGAGGAAGACAATAAAAGGCTTCCTTGAGCAATCCCATGAATGCGCCTTATGGCATTAGGCTCTAGCAGATTGTAATGCAGTTTACTTTATAATTCATGTAAAATTAAACGAATTTGAATTTAATATTTGTAAAGCCAATCAAGACAAAACATTCATGTAAGATCTGTCTTTGGGGAATTCTCTGCCTGGACTGGAAACAGTTGTAGTGTGATCAGTTGCTGGAGACTACATCACTGTCATCCTTGGACTCCTTAGTCATCTGGTAGTTTGTGTGGAGACAAAACCCCTCTTTTTTGATGTTCGTATTCTACTGTGAAATGTTGCCACATTTTCCTGCTTGTGTGGCTACTATCTCGAAAAGCAGCATAAAATAGGAGGTTCCCCTGTGCCTTGGTCTCTCCAGATGGCCCTGCTTATCACGGTTCCAGGAACCCCAAAATCTGTGAAACAGCAGCACCTGGTGGCAAATGGCATGCATTGCATTGTGCTCCATCAAGGAGTGAATTTTTGTTCCATGGATATATTTATCTACATCTCGAGTTATAACATTTTAAAAAACAGATAGCAGAAAATACAAACATTTGGATGATTTCACTTTATTTTCAAACTGCTCAAATATCAGAATTATATTTTAATAGCCTTCTCTTGTGAGAGGGGTAATCTGCAGTCCATCCTGGGTTAGACAGTTCTAGAAACATCTGCATTTTTCTTTTCTATTACTAAAATATTACCCCCTTTATTTATAAAATTTAGACACCACCCATCTCACTCTCAGAGTGTCAGAGTTTTGCATACAGGTAGTCTTCAACTTACAACGGTTCGTGGAGTGAAGTTACAAAGGGATTGAAAAAAAGTGACTTATGACCGTTTTTCACTTACAAATGTTGCAACATCCCCATGGTCACGTGATCAAAATTCAGATGCTTGGCAGCCAACTCATATTTATGACGGTTGCAGTATTCCAGGGTCATGTAATCCCCTTTTGTGACCTTCTGACAAGCAAAATCAATGGGGAAAATAAACTTAACAACCATGTTACTAACTTAACTGCAAGGATTCACTGAACAACTGTGACAAGAAAGGTTGTAAAATGGGGGGAAATCACTTAACAAATGTCTCACTTAACAACAGAAATTTTGGGCTCAATTGTGGTTGTAAGTTGAGAACTGCCTATATAACCTTATATTGCATAAATATTTTTCACTTATCTTGCCTTCTTTCTGAAAGCTTTTAACTCATACCTGGTTCTTCAATAAATCTTTACCTTCTAAAGCTACAAATCTATAGAATTAGCTTCACTTAACTGAACTGGGAGTTATATTTAATAACCCTTGAAAACAATTTCAGAAATAGAAGAAATCCTTCTGATTATCTGACTTTGAATCCAAACTGCCACGTTTAAAATGCTTTTGTGCACAGGTGGCAAAACTCCCCCTTTTTAAATACTATAAGCAATATGAGAAAAATACCTTGCCTCACAGCCAGAGCTGTGGAGTCGGGAGATAAATGTTCCGACTCCGACTCCGACTCCTCAGTTTTTTGTACTTCCGACTCCGACTCCGACTCCGACTCCCCGACTCCTCTGTATTAATATGCGAATGTATTTTATACATTCCTTGAAGGAAAGAAAGGCAACATACATGTCATTACCACAGGACTACTGGCTGGGAAGCCAACAGTCTACTGTATTGAACAGTTTAAGCAAAAGACAAACACAATGAAAACAACAAAGTTTTATTAATTTTTTTTTATTAATTTAATTAATCAAGTTGCTGGATAGTAGCAGCAGGCATAAACATCAGGAACAGGAACTTTACCAGTTCAAAAATACAAACCACATTATTTGGTTGTTTTAGAACAAAAACAAAGCTTATCTATATGAACCAAAAACAAAATCTGTAAAACCTAGAAATGGTTTATATTAATCTTGAAATGTAGTTATAGGCTTAGCAAATGCAAATCAATTCAATGTAGAGTTCTAAGGAAGAGAATTGCCTCTGCCAGATCCTCTTTCATAGAGGCTCTTAAGTCAGACTTTATTATTTTTAGGGCTGAAAATAATCTTTCGACACTGACTTGGGTGGGTGGCATTGCAGTAACTATTCTGGCCACATCACTAACGATCTCTGGATAAACAAGGATGGCTTCTTCAACAGTAAGTTTTGATGAGCGATCATACTTTTCAACTTCTTTTAGTGCTTTATAAAACTCCTGTTGGAATTTTTTTATTTGGACATTTACTGGTTCTGTAACGCTTATGCGACGTCGCTTTCCTTTAGCAACTTCCATTTTGTCTAAGAAGGAATCAAAGTCTAATTCTTCGTTTGAAGAAGATGATTCTGAGTTACCACTATTGCTTAAAAGAACTCCATCCTCCTGTGGAGGTATTTCAGGTCGTAATCCCTTCATGCGAACTGCTACATCATAGAGGGCCTTTTTCCCAGTAGCAATCTGTTTACTGTTCAATAAAAGTCGGCTCATTGGGTCGACATAAATAGCCGCTAACAAGATTTCATTTTCCAGCAAAAGACTCTCTCTTTTCATCATTGAAGATGCAATGCCCTCAGCTATTAACCCTCCATTTTTGTTCAGGCGATATAACAGGCTCTTCCATTCCAAGAGGAATTTACCCGGGGTTAGATCATCACATTGCAACCTCTTGGTGACAGTGAAGGGGTGAGAAAGAAGGTTCTCCAGCTCTTTTGTTTGTGTCCACTGGCTTGCAGTTAATGCAAGATTTTCATTGTCCATTTCTTCTATGAAGTCTTTAAGTTCAAGCAAACGCTTCACCATTAAATAAGTGCTTCCCCAGCGAGTTGTTTGATCCAAAATGGCTCCTTTTCCTGCACGTCTTTTCAAAATTGCATCTGTTTTTGGGGCCCTGGCTGCAACAGTTACTTGCCGTAATTTGCCAATTAATGTAGCTGCATGGCGATCTTTTAATCCATCTCTTATGGCAAGTTGCAGTGTATGAACAGCACATCGCATATGATGAATAGTAGCAAGCTTCAATGCTTCTTCAACAAAGTTGTCTAAAAAAATGTCAGCATTCTCTTCAGTTTCTAAACTTTCTCTAATACTTGCAGAGCTGTCTTCCTCTAAGTCTAATATCTGTTTGATACCTTCTTCATCTGCCTTCATCTTCTCAATTGTGCTCAACATGTTAGAAGCGTTATCTGTCACAACACATAAAATCTGTTCCTTTTTAATTTCAAAATCTTCTAGAACACCCTCCACTAACTTCTGAAGGTAATCACTGGTGTGATGTGCCTGAGTGTCCTTTACTCCGAGGGTCCGTGTTATTGTTTTGTTATTTTCATCCACAAATCTAACATTAATAGCGAAATAATTGACTCTGTGACGTGTGCATGCATCCATTTTAAGGAAGACAAAACGTCCTTTCATAACTTTCTGTAGTTCTTCCTTTTTACATTTGGCCTCCTCAATTATAAGTTTCCTTATACTTTCTCTTTCCAGAGAAACACCAAGTTTTTTTGCCATTTCTCCATTTAGGCCTAAAAAGGCTGTCTGTGAAAAGAAGGATAGTGGTACACTATTCTTTACTACCATTTCAATAATGTGGTGTTTGAATTTTTCTGGTGTCATCCTTATGGTAACTTTGTCAGATATAAAGAATTTTCTTATTTGTGATTGTTCTCCAGTAGATTTCTGAACGTTTTTTGTCACAGAAGTAGATGCAATGTTTTCATTGCTATCTTTCTCATTCACGGCTTCTAACACTTTGGGATGAAAACGCTGTAAGTGTCTTTTCAAATTTGATGCTCTTGTAGGTGCATTTTTATCAGGCCCACTGAAACTGCTAATTTTTGCATCACATTGTTTTTCACCATCATCATCTTTTCTAATACATTGGCACACGTAATGTTTTCCATCACTTGATAATGCAAAGTGCTCATAAACAGTAGACTTTGTTGTGTTTGTTGTTAGCAGTCTTTTTGCCATTGTTTAGGATGCCTCTTTCCCTAAAATATAAAATATGTTATACTAACTGGCATATAATTAGATTTTTAATATCAACATACACAGTCTTGTAAGTTGTACGTATATGGCTTTATACAAACAAATAAGCTATATATCCCAGCACTAAACCTAGACATGATTTGTCCTATACAATATAAACACTTACAGTTGAATCCAAGAAGCTGTTCCACCAAGTTCTTCTAAGCCAGTGGTTCTCAACCTTCCTAATGCCGCGACCCTTTAATACAGTTCCTCATGTTGTGGTGACCCCCAACCAGGGGTGGGTTCTAAATTTTTTTACTACCGGTTCTGTGGGCGTGGCTTATTTTGTGGGCATGGCTTGGAGGTTATGTGACTGGGTGGGTGTGGCTAGCTGGTCATGTGACCGGGTGGCCATGGCTATGTGTATAGAGGGCTGAAAAAAGTCATTTCTGACAGGTCCTCGCACTTTTGACTGGTCCTCACACTTATGACCATCCTCACATTTATGCCCGTGCAGCATTTTTAACAACCATGTCACTCATTTCACAACTGCTTCTCTTCACCATGGTGACAAGATAGGGCAAAAACGTAAAATGTGAGGACAGTCGTAAGTTCGAGGACTGGTCAAAAGGGAGAGGACCAGTCAGAAATAACTTTTTCAGCCCTCTGAGTAGTCCATATACATAAAAGGATACAGCAATAGAGAGGGATGAAGGAAGGGAAGGGAAATTAGAGTAGGAGTGAGGGTAAGAGAGGGAGGAAGAGAGGAGGAGAAGGAGAAAGGAAGAGGAAGTAGGGAGGAGAAGAAGAGGGTGAGGAAGAGAAAGTAAGAAGGAAAGAAAAGAGAGAGGTGGTAGGTTTGAGGAGAAAGATTGCTGTACAATAAAAAAGATGAAAGGGAAGAAAGCCAACCCCAAACAAATATAAAGATATTAAGATAAAGAATGAATTGTTAAACTTTAAAGAATAAAAGAGAACAAATATGAATAAATAACAATAATTAGAAACACACATACAAACATACAATGTATTTTCTTTGAACAGAGTATTTGGCCGGTTCATAAATTTAAACAGTGTTTAGTCATTTCAATTAAATTTACAATTTCTATATTTCCTTTTTGCCATATTTATTCCTCATCTATTTTTGTAAAAAACCAATATTACCCTTCATCCTCATCTCTAATCTTAATCAAATTCAATTTTTCCCTTCTATTCTATATTATACCCCTTCCCATTGTCATCTATTTTTATATCCATCCTCACATTGGTTAATTATGTAATATTACAGTTGTTTAATATGAATTCAACATTTTAATATAAATCAATTAGTTATATAACTACCTTTTTTGTATATTAATCAATATGAACATGAATATTCCAATTATTTCCATGCAATCCAATTTCTTACAAATCAATTAATTATATTTACCAATAATAATAAACCAAATAATTTCCCCCATATATTCCTCCAAACCACAACTTAACCATTTCTGCTTTCAACACAATATACAATTAATAGTATCTCAATTATTACAATTCCCTAGTTAAATAGAGCTTTTTTTCTTTTGTGTTTTAAAATCTCCTTTTTTCCCTAAATTTCCCGTTGTTTGCACCTACCTTTTTTGGTGAGGAAAAAGAAAAGAAATCTGCCTGCCTAATTTTCTAACATGCAAAACCAACAGCCTGCTTTACTTTCTCTTTCGTTTTTCAGTATAGCTAGGGGGGGAAAAATCTGCAGTCTTTCCAAGCAAGCAAAAGAGCACTGAGCAAAACAGGTAGTTGGGCAGAAGCTGCTGCCTTCTCCTTTTTGTGTGCTGATCTGCTGCTGAAGATAGGGCAGTGGGAGGATCCAGGAAGGGACATTTATTATAAAACATGATTTCCCTAGTAGAATCCCATAGTCATGTTTAAAGTTTAAGCTAACAATCAGAGTTTACAAGTTTTTATAGCCTTAGCTGAATGACAGCAGTTTTTCCAATGGTTTACAGCTTCAGTCTTGAACTATTGACCCTCCATTCCCTTCACTTATGCAAGTGTCTCTAGTCCTGCAAAAAACATATTTACTTAATCCCTTATCAGTGAGAGGCTAGGTTACCCATGGGCGCTGCGTTCCCTGTAACAGCAGAACACAACACTATGGAAAGTATAAGTATTGCCACTCCTAATTGTGCGTTGCGTGCCTTATAGTGAAGCACATGAAAAGCATGCTTCTTCACGGTCACTTAACGTGTTCATTTTGCGGTTACGTGAGGCACTGCATGCATTGGTCTTTATTCTTACAGTAGAGAAGTCATTAATTATAACTTTTTGTGAATTGGGACATTTAAACTTGCTTTTTTTAAAATTCCAATCTAAATTTAGTAGGAGTCGGAGTCGGTGCATTGTTTGCCGACTCCGACTCCGACTCCAGGTACCCAAAATTTCCTCCGACTCCGACTCCTCGACTCCGACTCCACAGCACTGCTCACAGCAGTCTTTCAGAATTGGAAAGCACAAGTTTACAGCCCCATCAGATTGTAGGGCAGAGAGAAGACAACTACTCCAAAGTCTTAGCTATTTTCAGTTTGCCTCTATGAACTGTTTTCCAGTCCAAATGTTTTGGATATTATTATTTTGATAAGGCATACAAGTTTGCTAGAGCCTTGCAAATATTAGAAAAAAATCGAAGTACATTTTAGGATTATAGGATCAAAACTAAGAGAATCATCAGGCTGTTGTGTTTCTTCTACAAATATTTCAACCTCCCCCCCCCCCTTCTGTTTGGGGTAAACCTTTTGTTACCATTTTGTCCAAAGCAGAACTAAACATTCCTCTTACAACACAGGATTAAATCTGGTGGTATCACTAGCACCAAGTTTACATTAACTCTATTTTAATCTCTGTATCCTCTTCAGATCCAGGACTTTGATTCCACTTGTGTGAGCTTCTCATATTTCATGACTTCCTGGTATTAGATTTTGCTTGCTTCTTGAACAGCAATTTGCTATATTACAACAACTGAGCTCCTAATCGCACAGCACAATCCTATTCACATTTTCTTAAACGCAAGCTTACTTGTTAGTAAGTAAAACTGTTTCAGACTGAGTTCAGTAACTTGCTCCTACATAAATATAGGAATGCAATCCAAAGTATTTACAAAAGTCTAAAAAAACGATAGAGCCTAATGAACCTTTAAGCATTTAATTAAAAAACAGGAACAAGTTCATATGACAACCACAGCAAACCACACTATTAAATTACACTTCTCATATAAAAGTTTGAATACAACACCCACGAAATGCAAGAAATTTACAACCAAGCAGGCTTAGCACAGGCATTCACAACGTGGGGGATGACAAAACATGCATAGCAACACAAACCACATGATTTGTATACCGCAATATATATCAGATATATATTTATATCTGATGTTGACGTGCCAGAATGGAAGGCTGAGGGTTTGCCTCATGTCACAATGCAATGTTTTATCATTTTTGTTTTACTGAAGTTTGTACCAACAATAATTATTTTTGTACCATGAAAATGTTGTATAAACTGTTATATTGCTATGATAATTGCTAAATGGAAATGAATCATGGGTGGCAATTATGTAGCTAACCAGTTTTATGAACTGGTACTTATTAAGATTTACTTGTTCATTTTGGCATATTTGATGCACAACATCTATCATAAAACCTTGAACAACTCAGCATTAAGCTATGATAAAACAGTACATTAGAGAAAATCTAATAAATGTATGAGATGCCTTATGACTGGTTCAGAATGAAGTAGCCTATACAGCAAAATGCCATATAAGAATTGCTCTAACAGTGGGCTCAAAATGAACATGATTTTTTTCATAGAACAGTAAGAACATAAGACCATTTATAAAGGAATGTAAAAATCCCAAACTTCCAACCTCAAGTTAATATGGGTGACAGAATATTTGGTAACATAACCAGTTATAAAAGATACACTTATTTATTGACTTTTCTTTTCTTCTCTCCTTGCTTTCCTTTTCTGCTGTATCGTCTTTAGTTCTGTCATTACGTTTACTGTTTTATAAACCCAAGCAATCTGAAAAACAAAAACAAATTATGACACGTGAAATTCAATTCCTGATAATGTTCTCATTTCTCCAGGGGCCTTTCTTTATGCAATCTAAATCTCCAGACATTAAGAGAAGATGCTATCAAGCTTGATGTGAAGCCCAATATTTGAAGTACTGTCAATTTTTCCAAATGAGAACAAAACCTCATTAATAAGTACAGAATGTTATCAAAATGGTAGTGAATAAACAGCAATCTTCATTCTAAATCTTTGTTTTCTCAATAAAGTACTCTTTGTAGTTCTATCTACCTTAATCACTTCACTACTTATGATTTTACAGATTACAGATATATTTTAATTTGCATAAGCCTATACAAGATGGGTGTTGCTGGTTTCCATTACTAACACGCTTTAGTGGTTAAAAAGGGTTACCAAGTTGAGCAATTGATATCACAAGTGTGTCAAGATGTCACTAAAGTGATGTTATTTGCATTATTATTACCGCGTCGTGCCTTTGCGGCCTCTGACCCAATGCCGATCTCGTCTAGCTCCTTGGTTTTCCGAGGAGCTGAGAGAGATGAAGTGTCGGAAAAGACGCCTGGAGAGCGATTGGAGGACAAGCTGATCTGAATCTGACCAAACACAGGTGAGATCTTATATTAAGACCTACCTAGTGGCGATAAGAGCGGCGAAGTCTAGCTACTTCTCCGCTCTTATTGCATCTGCAGAGAACCGCCCAGCTGCGCTGTTTAGGGTGACCCGCTCCCTACTTCAGGTGGGGGTACGGGAAGATCCCTTAAAGGGTCGAGCTGAGGATTTTGTACAATTCCTGCATGATAAAGTCGCTCAGATTTGGGAAAGCCTGGACTCCGATTGGGTAGATCCAGGGGAGGAGACGGGGGCAGGTCTTGAGAGCGTTATCTGGGAAGAGTTTGACTCTGGCTCCTGAGGACGTGGACAGGATTCTGGGCAAGCTTAATGCTGCCACATGTTTATTGGACCCGTGTCCCTCCTGGTTGGTACTGGCCTCCCGGGAGGTTACACGAGGCTGGCTCCAGGGGATTATAAATGCTTCTCTGAGTGAGGGTGTCTTTCCCGCCGTCTTGAAAGAGGCGGTTGTGAAGCCCCTCCTCAAGAAGCCTTCCCTGGACCCGGCTATATTATCAAATTATTGTCCAGTCTCCAATCTTTGCTTTGTTGCGAAGGTTGTTGAGAGTGTGGTGGCGCGACAACTACCCCGATACCTGGATGAAGTTGTCTATCTGGATCCGTTCCAGTCGGGCTTCAGGTCACGATACAGTACAGAAACAGCATTGGTCGCATTGGTGGATGATCTCTGGAGGGCTCGGGACAGAGGTTGCTCCTCTATCCTGGTCCTTTTAGATCTCTCAGCGGCTTTTGATACCATCGACCATGGTATCTTACTGCACCGGCTGGAGGGGTTAGGAATAGGGGGCACCGTGCTTCGGTGGTTCTCCTCCTTCCTCTCTGACCGTTCGCAGTTTGTGTTGGCAGGGGGGCAGAGGTCGACCTCGAGGCACCTTATTTGTGGGGTGCCGCAAGGGTCAGTCCTCTCTCCCCTTCTGTTCAACATTTATGTAAAACCGCTAGATGAGATCATCCGTGGTTTTGGGGTGAGTGTTCATCAGTATGCTGATGACACACAGCTATACATCTCCACCCCAGACCACCCCAATGATGCCCTTGCTGTGATGTCCCGTTGCCTGGAGGCCGTGCGGATCTGGATGGGGAGAAACAAGCTCAGACTCAACCCCTCCAAGACCGAGTGGCTGTGGCTTCCGGCATCCCGGTATAGTCAGCTGGTACCATCACTGACAATAGGGGATGAGATCTTGCTCCCCACAGAGAGGGCCCGCAACTTGGGTGTCCTCCTGGATTCACGGTTATCTTTAGAAGATCATTTGACGGCCGTGGCCAGGGGTGCCTTTTATCAGGTTCGCCTGATCCGCCAGTTGCGTCCCTTTCTGGATCGGGACGCCTTGCGCACGGTCACTCATGCCCTAGTTACCTCCCGTATGGACTACTGTAATGCTCTCTACATGGGGCTCCCCTTGAAAAGCACCCGGAAGCTCCAACTGGTCCAGAACGTAGCCACACAGGTGATTATGGGCGCAGCTCGTTACGCCCATGTAACACCTCTCCTACGCGAGCTGCACTGGCTCCCGGTGGTCTTCCGGGTGCGATTCAAGGTGTTAGTTATCACCTTTAAAGCGCTCCATGGCTTAGGACCTGGGTACCTACGAGACCGTCTTTTGCCACCAATAGCCTCCCACCGACCAGTTCGTTCTCACAGGGAGGGACTACTCAGGGTACGGTCAGTCAAATTATGTCGACTGGCGACTCCCAGGGGGACGGCCTTCTCTGTGGGTGCTCCAACCCTTTGGAATGAACTGCCCCCGGAGATACGGAATATCCCTGATCTCCGTGCTTTCCGCCGTGCCCTCAAGACCCTGATGTTCCAACAGGCAGGGCTAAACATACAAACATGTGAATGATTTTTTAAATGTTATCTAATTCTGGGTTTTATTTAATTGACCAAACTAAGTAATAATTTTAATTAGCAATTTTATGATGTTTGTGTGTCTATATTTTTCTTGACTCTACACCGCCTTGAGTCCTACGGGAGAAAGGCGGTATAGAAATATAATAAATAAATAAATAAATAAATAAATAAATAAATAAATAAATAAATAAATAAATAAATTATAATAGCTACTAATAAATGCCTGAGTATCAAACATTATGAAAGTATCACCAGACACCATAAATAGGAATTTTCTATAATAAAACATTTTTTTTCCTGATTCCTTTTGCATTTTGACTTGATGCCAAAATTTTGAAAGAAAGAGATTGGTGCTTACCACTATGAGGATGGCATTTAGGAGTAACGGTACTGAGAACACTAATGAAATAAACATTCCTTGGGAATCAAAGTACTGGTGCTTTGAGAAGAATCTGTAAAGGAGCAAAAAATTAAAATAAACATCCTTGGTGAAAACAAACTCCATAAAAGACAACAGTGAACAGACTAAAGGCTTATTTCCAAATGGAAAGAGATAAGACTGAACTCCTGGACTTTAAATACCAAAAGTTTGAAAACTTGTTTTCCAGGTTATCATTTGCTTTATGCTAGCTGTATTTTGCTGGCTGCTCCTGAGCATTTGGCTTGATTTAAGATGGCAGAGTGTTCAAATAAATGCACTCTTAGAATCATGTTTTCAGTGCTCCTACTGTTGAGCTTTGGATTCTTCTTTCAGGGAACCGAATTATGTAAACATTGGGCACAAGGTAGCAACTGGAAAGAAAGGAAAACCTATCTTGTTAAACATGTATTGTTTTATGGATTTTACAGTATAGATTTTTTAAAAAAAAACCTAATGCAAAGATAAAAATACAAAAAGGAAAAAAAATAGAAATTTTTTAAAAAGTGAAAAAAAATACAACTAAGGAAAAAAGTATATCAATTTAGCAGTAGTAATCATTTTATATATAGTTATCTAGTGTGATTACTATTCAATTGCATGTATATTTCTATTTATATAACTATGTTTTTGGCATACGGTATAAATGGGTCCCCTATTTCATTATATTTGTCCATATAAAATTACGTGAATCACTGCAATTGTTAAGTTAGTAACATGGGTTAAGTGAATCTGGCTTCTCCAATAACTTTGCTTGTCAGGAGGTTGCAAAAAATGATCACATGATCCCGGGATACTGCACAGTCATAAATATATGGCAGTTGCCAAGTGGCTGAATTTTGATCACATGACCATGGGGATGCTACAACTTTGTCTTTTCATAAATATGAAAAATTGTTGCAAGTCACTTTTTTCAGTGCCTTATAACTTCAAACAGCCACTAAAGAAATAGTTGTAAGTCAAGGACTACCTGTATTGCCAGTCATCCAGGAGAGGGGAAAAAACAGGGGACCATAAGTTCAAGTCCTGCCTTAGCCATGAAAGCCAGTTGGGTGACTTTGGGCCTCCCTCTCCCTCTCTCTCTCTCTCTCTGCCCAACTCACCTCACAGAGGTGAAGAAAATAAGAAGAGGAGAAAGACGTATTAGGTTTGCTGCCTTGAGTTATTTATAAAAATCAGGCAATAGGAATAGTTTTTTTTTTGATAGAGTAATATTTTATGCAATATATATATGTGTGTGTGTGTGTGTGTGTGTGTGTGTGTGTGTGTTTTATATATATGTATATAAAATAAAAATAATGTAATTACCTCCAGTTTGCAGCAGCTGCTTCATTTATGTATTCTGCACAAAATACCAGGATTACTAGAAAGACAAGTATAATTACACATTACTAAAGGATATTGAATCATCAGTACAACCGACTGGATAACCGGCATATAAAATGTGTACCACACAGAAGAAAGGCTGGCAAGGGAAGCATTTCACAAGGGGCCCTCTTTAGTTTTCCAGCGAGCAAAAGGAAAGGCATGGGGAAATACTTTCAGTCTTGGAAGATTTTGCTAATGTAAACTTACAATGAAGACAGAGTAGCATTCCTGGTTGTGCTTCTTGTTTGGACTACTTCACAGGGCTAACAATTTGTAAATGGTTGGTAATGAAGGATAATTGCTAAATGACAAGTGGTTGTAAACAGAAGTGCAGGTTTTGCATGCCTCAATCCCAAAATTACTTCTCATGCCCAAATGAAGTAAGAGCAGCAGCAGCAGCAGCTGAAAGCAAATCAGCAAGGTTACAGCATCCCTAGTAGGGATAATGTTTTCAAAACTTTTCTGATATGAGGATGGTTAGAATAGGAATGGGAATTGGAGGCTTCTGGAAAGACACTGTTCCTATTCCCAATTTTAAAATTTCACCTAAAACTTGCCTGTGTGGTTGGAGGGTGTGTTGGAGAGCAGTCAAGGTCTGAGTGGCACACATGTAGAATCAAATTTCAAAGCGCTCCATTTAGCATTATTCCACAGTAAGAGAAAATGTCAGCTAACATTCAACAATATCTAGAGGACAGTTCCTCACTTTTAAAATCAAGGATTATTACATGATGGACATTTCTTTCCCACTAAAGCTTTTTATATAATATACAAGACTACAGTCCTATTATTGATTTGACTTAAACTAGTGGAAATGTTCTGTATCTTTTTTTAGAAGTTTTAGAGTTTTTACTTTTATCATTATAGCAAGACCACATAACTCATAAACTCAACATATAAATAATAAAGGATTTGTTTATTTATCCAATATAGAAAAAAAGCCATTCTATCCTACAGAGTATAGATTCCAAGGAAACACTCAGGAGCTAATTCTCATTCATGAATTAATTTATCACATCCCTTCTGCCAACAGTAGAGAGCACTATGGGGAAGAACTAACAGATTTAACTCCCAATTTTCTCTCTCATGAATGGAATAGTATCATATAAATATTCCTGCCAGAATCTTAATCAAGATTAAAGTCTATCTTGGGCTAACACTTTGCTTGAATCAAAAAGAGGAAATAACATGTGGCCTCCATATACTCTTAGAATGGACAGCAAAAAAAATTCTGGACTTAGAAAAAAACCTGACTATGAAGGAATTTAAAAGACTTTAAGTCATAACAAAACATAATTTCCCCATTTCATCCATTAAACATTTCTCACTATTTCTTACTCCAACTGAGCCCATTTGGTGGTACTGCCCTACTCAACTCACAGCTATTCTCATGCCACAAAATGCCCAGTGTGGCTATTCAATGGACAGAAAATACTCATTACTGTATCCCTTTGAGTAATACTATAGTGTTTGGTGCGGCTTAGTATATCCAATAAGTCCAAATATGGGGGTTTATAAACCCTGGTTAGTACACTGCATAAATTTAGCCAACTGTGTTTTATTCTATAAACCATGGCTTACTGTGACTATTTATAGTCTAAGCATTCTTAACGAGCAAAAAACATTCACACACAACCCTTAAAATGTGCCTCATTGTCTATCAGAGAACAACGATGTCCATAGAAATACTTCACATACTTACTCAGACATAGAAAAAGTCCTATTTGGAAACGGTAGTGCCGGAATGAAAGGTAAGTAAAAAATAAGCATACTATGTGGAAAAACACTAGAGTTAAAATCCAGGGTTCAGACCAATCGGTGTCCTATGAAAAAACAGAAGATACATTTATCAGAATTGTAATTGCAGATGAGAACCATTTGCTGACAAGAGAGTCCAAACACATTTCTGTTTACAAATATAATGAATGAATGCAATCTGAAGCCCATTAGAATCCTAGGTCTGCCTTATATTTTCCCCCAAACAAGAGTCAAGCCTTCAGGAGCAAACAAAGGATTGACTCTCTCTCCCCACCTTCTCTCTTTTTCAATTGTTTCTCTCTTTTTCTTTCTCTCATTCTCTCCCTCCATCAGTTTCTCATTTCTCTCTCTCTCTCCTTTTCTCTCTCATTTATATCTCTCTTCCTCTCTCTCCCTCTCATGTTTTTCTTTTTTCACTCCCACCCCTTTCTTTCTTTCTCCCCTTCTCTCTCTCATTTGTTTCCCTCTCTTTCCCCCCTCTCTCCCTACAGCTCTCTCTCATTTCTCCCTCCCTCCCCTTCTCTCTCATTTGTTTCTCTCTTTCCTCTCTCTCTTTCTCTCCCTCCATCGTTTTCTCATCTCTCTCTTTCTCCTTTTCTCTCTCACGCGCACAAACGGGATACCCTCCTGGGCCGGGATCTCTCCAGCTGCTCATCGCATGGCAAAAACCGATCCAGCTACTACCATAATCATGCCCTCCCCCACCCCTCCACCCCCCTTGCTTTTTACCCACGCAGAATGTCGAGACAATAACTATACTTGGTGTCGTCGAAGGGATTCCGATTGTAGTTGCCTGCCATTGCTTATCGGTTGCCCCGTCTTCCTGAAATCATACGGGGATCGGGCAATTGAGAAAGGACAGCAAGCTCCTGCCTTGCTGGCAAAGCGGGAAGGTGGCAAAGTGGACGATCCTCCCACCCTCTCGGGATTCTCTGCACTCCCCCAAGATCCTTAAGTCTCTCCTTGAAGTTGCAAACTACGGCACCTCCGCCTTGCAGGGTCGAAGAACAAATCCCCTTTTTCATTGCAAAGGGTTTACGATTACGACCCCCCCCCCCCACTTCTCCCCCGAAGCCGCAGAGTTCCCTTCTCTGGCTCCAACTAGGTACAGAGGTGGGCAAGTATGGCCCTTTTATGACTTGTGGACTTCAATTCCCAGAATTCCTGAGCTAACATGGCTGGCTCAGGAATTCTGGGAGTTGAAGTCCACAAAAGTCATAAAAAGGGCCATACTTGCCCACCCCTGAACTAGGAAATAAGTTCACACGCGCGAGCGTGCTCAGCCTAGCACAAGAGTCACACCCACCCACCCCACCTTCCAGCAAATGCTGGAAAAGGGAAAGCTCCGCGGTCAGGAATTACCGTGAGGATCCTGGTGACCCCGATCGGCAGGCGCCCTGGGAATTCCATGATTTGGGAAGAATTCCTCCTCTGCCTCAGCCAAACATTCCACCCAAATTTGTTGGTGGGGGGGAAAAACAGAGGTTAAATATTAACCAAATGAGAGGAATCGGCGCTACATGCAAGCTAAAGGTTTGCACCCCTTCTTTGTCGCACAAACAGCTCTGTGGTCCGTTCCATGAGAAAACCGGAAATGTTTGTTGTAACCGCTTTCAGCTGTAGTTCTTTGAGAGTGAGAGATGGGTATTCTCACGAGAACCGACCAGCGAGGGTTTCCTCCCACCCACCACCGACGCTTGGAGTGACTTGATTCTCGCGAGATTTCTCTGGTCTATGGATATATAAATGGGGCTGGGCGGGCGTGGTGCGGCATTAAACGTTGTGGGAGGTGCGCGTACGGGTGGTTGATCGTTCCTGTGGTTTTGGTTGAACGAAGGGCGGGAAGTGCACTAAGGGAATATACGAATAAGCACAAGCACGGCTTTTCTAAAAAAAGGAAAGAAGAATTGAGAAGAGCAGGAAAGCAAACAGCTTTTAGGAAAAATGTTCTTTATTAATTCAATTTATAAATTCAATTTGTATGCCGCCCCTCTCCGAAGACTCCGAAAACTTGTAATTTGAAGCGCAAAGACGCGGTTGTCATAGCTTGTCTTGGGAAGGGAGACAAGGAAATTAAGAAATTAAGCTTTTTTGGGGGGGGGGTGAGATGCATGCAGGTTGTTTGGGTATACCTAAATTTGGAGCGGTTAGCCTTACTTCAGTGACTTAGTGTATACTTAAAAAGTAAAATTTACCATGCATCCCATTGAAGCAATATGCACAGACAGATATTACAGAATAGAAATAAAAGGAAAGCTGTTACAGTGAAAAATAAAAAACCAGGGATACATCTATGAAAGAAACACATACTTATTGTGATTGAAAAGTTAATGTAGAAGGCTGTAAGGAAGATAAAAATTTTAACGGGGGCTTCCTTGAACTTTATGGGTTGGGTGTGTTACACCTTTTTTTCACAGCCTTGTGCCTGTCTAATTCTGCCTTGTTTTGCTTAATGGCTGCATAGCAGCATTGACTTTTAAAAAGAACGCTAGAACTGAAATCTTGTGGAGTAATAAATGAGAGTTTACTGATTGAAAATACCTTAGTTCGGTTGTCCCATTTGTTGCAATCAAGTGCTCAAATAAAACACCTGATATTCTCAATGTCTCCAGGTGCACAATGTCTTTTTTTTTTCTCTAGCAAGTATTGCTACGCCTGCAGGAATGTGGGGCCTTTCAAGAGTCTATTCTCAACTCAAACCAGCGACAGTACCCCCGGCCCACAATTCCTACAAAGAGTGCTTTGGGTTCCACCTTGTTAGCTAAACTCCTATTGGACTGCAGTTCTTCAAACTGTTTGGAAGTAAGCTAGTTTGAAGACGAAGAATTTAATTCCAATTGCTCTTGGGAAAGTTTGCTCAGTAGTGTGGGAACACCCCCCCCCCCAAGAATGAAATTTTGGGGGTATTAAAAAGGCAGGATAGAATGTTTCCCCTAAAGGAGAAAAGGGGAAAAAACCTTAAGGAGGCAGAAACCAGCCTGAGTTTCTCTGTCCCAAAGTGGAACAGGCCAGTTTACAGAAATGCTGATTTGATAATCCCATTCAGAAAGACTGAGGGGAAAAAACTTCAGATAAGCAACACAATCAAGCCAAAGGTTGACAAAATTAGCTCAGACAAACATCTAGCATTTGCATTTCCCCTTTTGCCTATAAAGCCAATCATGACCCCATAGGAATCCAGAACTTATAAAATCCACACACTAAACTCCATTTTGTCAGCTGTCCCAGAATCTCATGTGGTTGGTGGTTCTGCTTCAATAAATGGAATCCCTTTCCAATTAGTCTCCAGCCTCCATTTTATCTCCAGTGCCTTTCTCCTGCCTTGGAATGGGACCTGGATATTTTTTCCAACAGTAGTTTGCTGTCTGAACTGAAACCTAGTATTCTTTTAACTTCAGAAAAATCTGAAATATGTCTTTAAGGGGAGAGAAGCCATATTGTGTAGCTTTTTCTGCAAATAGTTTTGGAGGATGCAGCCAGAAGGGATTGGTTTGTGTTGAGTGCACCTATAGTAACCTTAAAATAAAAGCTGGATCGATCTAGCCCTCAATTCTGTCATTAACCACATTGTTAATAAGGCATTCAAGCAGTATAATGTGTATTGGTTGAAGGGGAAAGCACTTTAACATCGGAACAGCTAAAGATAAATTTAGCCTGCTGCTTCATTAGTGCTGGGGGTGAGTTGAAGATCAGGTAGTTCAGACAGTCATTTAGAATTGGTTTTTGTGCCCGATTAGTAGAATGTGAGGAAAATGAAGTCTTGGAAAAGATTGTAATTTGCCTGGGGAAGTTTTAGCTCTAATCCTAGTTGGTTTTTGCCTCCTTGTACCAATTTAGGTGAGAATTTACAAGCAAACAATTCTGGTTTTATCCTCTAGCTTTGGAGTTTGGAAAAAAATCTCATTTAAAAAGACTAGTTAAAAATCAAGATTATTTCCAAATCTTCCCCTGGGTTTCCTATTTTTAATCAGTTTTTTCCCCCTGAGCTATTTAATATGCTGCTTCTCAGTTTCCAATAAACTGGGGCTTTCCATAAGGGGCACGTTAGTTATTTGATTTTGGTAACCTGGTTGCAGAGTGATTTTGGACTGCTCCCAATATAAAGCAGTAAAATGTAACAAATTCAATAAAAGTAACACAATGGCAGCCTATACAGCCTCCCCGCTTTTTAACTTAATAAATGACACATGTCTGAAGGTGAATGGGAACATATATTAAAATGATGTATTAAAATAGTTCATTTATATTGTAAAGTTATAGATTAAGGGCATATTGGATTATATATACAGTAGTCCATACTCCAGACCTGAACTCGCATTGAAATTAGACAAGCACAATTTGGTTTTAATATCAAACAGATTAATAATCATTACAAATATACCACTCAAAGAACATGAAATATACCTTTTGCTAAAAATTTGGTATCTTTTGCCGGAAACTGTTTTATCTGATAGTAAGAATTACATTTTTAATTAGCCAATAGGTCATATCAAAGCACACAATAAACCACCAAATATTACACAGTAAAACCATCTATAAAATGGAATACAAACATTAAATGAAGAAAAATTAAGGAACAACAATCTGAGTCCTACTTTTGCCCACCTCAGAAGGATGGAAGGCTGAGTCAAACTTAAGCCTGGTGAGATCTGAACTGTTGAACTGGAGCTAGCAGTCAGATGAAGTTAGCCTGCAGTACTACACTGTAACCACCGTGTCACACTTGGATTACTGCATCCAATTTTGGTCACCACAATATAAAGATATTGAGAAACAGTGCAGAGAAGAGCAACAAAGATGATTAGGGGACTCCAGGATAAAACATGAATGGTTGCTGGAACTGGATATGTCTAGTCTTACGAAAAGAAGGTCTAGGGGTGACATGATAGCAGTGTTCCGATATCTCAGGGGTTGCCACAAAGAGGGAGTCAAACTATTCTGCAAAGCACCTGAGGGTAGAACAAGAAGCAATGGGTGGAAATTAATCAAGGAGAGAAGCCAATTTAGAACTAAGGAGAAATTTCTTGACAGAACAATTAATCAGTGGAACAACTTGCTTCCAGAAGTTGTAAATGCTCCAACACTGGAAGTTTTTAAGAAGAGATTGGATAATCCTTTGTCTGAAGTGGTGTAGGGTTTGCTGCGTAAGCAGGGGGTTGGACTAGAAGACCTACAAGGTCCCTTCCAACTCTGTTAAATTATAATTAATTATATATGATTTTTGAATTCTGACATGAAATATGCTGCTTTTTTAAAAAAATTATTAAACTTTTGACTTTTAACAACAAAATAAAGAAAAATACAACAAAAACAAAAACACATTAAAACATAACAACATTACATCATATATTTTACAGCTTACTGTATCGACATGGATATATATTCTCTATTTTTATTCAATTGTTCATCTAAGTACTTATATTTATATTGTATCTATTTACACAACCATCACTGTCAGGTTAACACTATTCAGTAATTTACACTTCCTAGTTAACCCAATTCAACATTCTGAATTATTGTTTTGATTCCTTTTTTCTAACCATTCATATAATACATTCCACACACTATAATAATCTGACTCTTCCCTCTCCTTGATTTCCAGTGTCATCTTATCAATTTCTGCACACTGTAAAATTTTTCGAATTACTGTTTCTTCTCCTGGTACGTTATTTTGTATGCTGTTTTTAATATAAGTATCCTAAATAATGTGGTTAAAGTGCTCACCTAGAAGTCAAGAGACTGAGTTCTAGTCCACCTTGGGCATGAAAGCTGACTGGGCGATTTTGGGCCAGTTACCCTCCCTCCCCAACTCATCTCAATTTTTGTGGGAAAAATATGAGGAAATAGTATGTTCATCGCCATGAGTTACTGTAAAGTAATAAAGGTGGGAAAAAAATCTAATGGGTCTAATTTGCAGTCCAGGATACCGATCTTTTTTCTTATAACACATCCAATTGTCATCCAATTGTATCTTTTATTGATGGAGTTCTGCAAATACAAGTTGTTCATTAGAAGGGACTTGGTTAAATCCTCTACTTAACCATTGTGTCCTGTTTCAATCCTGCATGTATAAATACCTCTCTGTTCAGGCATTTTTGTCTTTGAGATTTTTGGAAATTGAAAAGTATGTTTTATACATCAATTTCGGTGTGCCAACCTTATTGAGAATGATTCATACAATACAGTATGGTTATAATTATAAGTTTCTCAGACAAGGTTCTGGGTAAGGTGTCTTGGTAGAAGGTGAAGAGTCAAACAGTTTCTAAGGCTGGAACAAGTGTCAGTATTATGTTATATACACAATTGCTATAAAATTCAGTTTCCTTTTAGGTTACAATTGCTGCCCTATATCATGGGGTCAATATTGAACAAATGAATCTGGTACTGGTGACTATCTGTAAACCCAGCAACTACTGCTAATGATAAAGTTAGTGCTGGCCTTTCATTTTTTTAATTGGTGGGCTTTGGACAACTGATTTAAATTGAGGATTGTTTAACAGCTGCCCCAATTCATGGCTCTTATCAAGAACATTGGCTTGCAAGTAATAACTGGGTGTATCCATTTGCAATGTGAGAAAAAATAGGATCCACTATGGGATCAACTAGTGGAAGCATTTCTGAAATTTGCTTGGACTGATTCTTGGGAGCCAATAATGTTAAAACATCAATTATAGATTTTTTTCTCCAAATAATTTTATGAAGACTGTTAAGCTTGTTACGATTCTAGTTTGGACTTTTGAACCAGTATGGCAAGTTTTGAAAATGTACGATTTGCTATGTGTTTCCTTAATTGGTTTGAAAGTATAATTCTCCATCAAGGCCTTCAATTTCCAATTTCAATTTATTATTACAGTCTTAGACCAGGAACAAATAAAAGCACTCAGTATTTATACCTTAAGAACTCTAGTATAAAATGATAGACAACTAAATCTATAATAAAATCCAGTGTCCATTATACATAGTCTGACTATACGATAGTTGCATCCCTAAACTGTGTGGCCCGTTGTGGGTTCAATGCTAAAAGGGAAATGACTGAGCAGTTGCCACAATTGTTTTATAACATCGCTATGGTGAAGAAGACACGTATTTGCGATGAATCTCCAGTGCTGCTGCGCAGAATCTGTCCACCTGTGCTCTAGTTATGGACTGTTCATCCTTAAGCAGCCACTGAAGATAGGTAGTGTTGGAGCGGCCAGGATACCTTACAGTTATTGGCAGAATATGTTTTTTCCTAATCTCCGTATAAAAGGAACATCTAAGGAGCATGTGACCCACAGTCTCCACCTCTCCTGAGCTGCAGGGACAGAGTCTTTCCGTGAATGGTATCCTTTTATATTTGCCATACAGAACAGCCGATGAAGTGCATGGCACCGTGTAAGTGCAAATGCTTTTCAGTGGTTTGCTGATTCCAACTGATTAAGATAGCTGGCAGGAGCAACAACACATTTAATGGCATCTGGAGCCAAAAACAGTGGAGCTTTCCCTAAGTCTGCCTGCCTCTCGATGTCCTCCACCCTTTGTCTCAAGGTTTGTCTTGCTAAATCATAGTCCATCTTGAGTATTAAAGCTGGGGAGAAACCTAATTTGGCAAGGTTTGACTCGACAACTTTGATCCATGATGAAGAGAATTTGTCTTGGAGGATTAACGGAGCAAGACCTTGAGGAAAGAAGTTAAGCCTTTTAGCCAGAGATTTAAGGACACTATACAGATTCTTGCTTTGATTTTTGTCAATCCTGCCTCCAGGCGCAGAAGTGCATTTGAGACACAACATGGCATCTGGAGAATTGATCTAATGAATTTGGATTGAACTATTTCTAATGGTGTAAAACATGAAGCTGACGGTCCGAGCAAGGTCCCATAAAGGAGCTGTGCAAGAGGTTTGGCCAGGGGTGGGATTCAAATAATTTAACAACCGGTTCTCTGCCCTAATGATTTCTTCCAACAACGAGTTCACCAAACTGCTCAGAAAGTTAACAACCGGTTCTCCCAAAGTGGTACGAACTGGCTGAATCCCACCACTGGATTTGGCCACAAAAAGCTTAATAGCAGCAGGGACATAGTATCTGTTAAGGATATTCTTGGCTCACAACCGATGTTGTGGGTTATTGAGCAGATTACCCTTTGAGTTTACGCACAAAAGCGACTGAGAATGATTATGGATAATAACAGTTCGCATACAAACAAACTGGGTTTTGATAATATTTTACTTTTAGGGAAAAACAAAATCATAGTCCAAAAACATTCCAATCTCCAAGTCATACACATTTAAAGTGAGATAAAGATCAGTAAAATAATGTAGTGTCCACACAAACCATAATTCATCTTTCCTTAAGTATATTGGCTACAGAGCTCAGCCAATCAGGATACATGATGAGCAACACAGTTTTTAAAGCTACATAATACATTTAGCTACAAACACACAATGTTGGTTTATATATTTCCTGACCAACCAGTTGGGCAATAACAATTTCCTAACAGTATTCTCACTTTGTGCGGAAAAAATTAAGAATGGTGCTCAATGATCTTTGGCCCAAGGCAGCTGCATATTCTCTATGTGCTTTTCTTGAACCATTGGCCTGAATGACTTCCCCCCCCCCCCCAAGGTATTTGAAGATGGCTACCTGCTCTATTTTGTAGCCATTTAGATATCATGAATAAAGTTTGGCCTTTTTGCAAAGGCCATGATCTTTGTTTTCTCATAATTTATGTTCAGTTTATTGTAATTATAGTACTGGAGAAGGGCTTGCAAGGCTCTTTTAAGGCCTACTGGTGTCGTGGAGATGATCATAGCGTCATCTGCATAGAGCAGGAGGGTGATGCGTCGGTCACCTATTTTTTTGGGGGGGGTGTTGATTTGGTTTGTTTAGCCATTTTACCATGTCATTTATGTTAAAAAAAGGGCCTTTAACTCATCTTAGTTGCATCAGTGGCAATGACTATCTGAGCTGTTAAAAGGCATTTCTTGGCCACTAAATCCAGGTTTCTTTTGAAATTGTTCCCAGAATCGGCAAAATCCTCCCCGCTATCTCCTATTAGAGCCTCATTTTCAGAGAAAGGGCAATTTTGTCAACTTCCCAATTTAGTGAAGAATAAGAATTGCTCACGGAGCTTAACAAGGGGAAAGGAAGAGTGTTCTCTTTTTATTCTTGCATTGTCATTTCACATTGTCAATTAGTATTTCAAATACTTTAGAATTTAGTATTTCTAATAGTTATTTTCCCCAAAGATAAATCTGGAAAGCAGCACCAAAAAAATCTTGATTAGTGCTGATATGAAAACCCATTTCTATGGGAAATAGGGTAATTGATTTCATTTTGATGAAAATGCTTCAGTTCATTGAGGTTGTGGGCATTTGTTTATGTGTTTGTTTATAGCTCCCTTGAGGCTTTGCTACCATTTCAGTTGGGTTGAGGTCTGGAGTTTGACTGGCCCACTGCAACAACTTTATTCTTTTTCAGCCATTCTGTTGTAGATTTGATGGTATGGCTAGAATCATTGTCCTGTTGCATAACCCAATATTGGCCAAGCTTTAGCTGTCAGACAGGTGGCCTATATTTGACTTTAGAACATTTTTGATATACAGAGGAGTTCATGGTTGCCTCAATGACTGCAAGGTGCCAAGGTCCTGTGGCTGTAAAGCCAAGCCCAAATCATCAACCCTTCACCAATGAGCTTGATGGTTGGTATGAGATGTTCGTAATGATATGCTGTGTTTGGATTTTTGTCAAATGTGGCACTGCATTATGGCCAAACATCTCCACTTTGGTCTCGTCTGTCCAAAGGACAATGTTCTAGAAGCTTGTTTTTGTTAGAGGTTTGCAATCCTAAGATTTGTTGCCATGTTTTTTAGAGAGAAGAGGCTTTCTCCTGGCACTCTTCCAAACAAGCCATATATGTTCAATCTTTTTCTAATTGTACTGTCCCATCTTGTCTAGTTCTTGTATTTCAGTGGGTAGCATATACCTGTCAGGGCTAGTAACCCGTGGTGGACTTTTCCTCCAGAAATTTGTCCAATCCCCTCTTAAAGACACCTAGGCTAGATGCCGTCATCACATCCTATGGCTAGGAGTTCCACAGGTTAATTCCATGCCGGGTAAGTGGGTGTTCCTCTTTTATTGAGCAGGGGGAGTAAATGGTCCTCTGCACCCCAGCAGTCTCATTTCTGGTGGCTGTCTGCTGGTGGTCTTTTGCTTTTTACAATATGAGCCCCATAGGGACAGGAAGCAGTTAGAAACATGAAATATCAATACTGTCAACAATAGCAATACAATGCAAGATTGCATTTATTTATTTATTTTTATTGCCCTTTTTCTCTTTACAAGTGTTACATATTTAACAGATCTGTGACATTCTTCATACAACTAGAATCAATATTCAATACATAGTGTACATACTATTTCTAAAAGTTCTACAGTATTCCTTTATGTACATTTCCATTCCTTATTTCTATTATCTATCCATACCATTTCTCCCATACCGCATAATAATCAGAGTCATCCTTTCCCTTTAACTCTAATGTGAGTTTGTCCATTTCCGCACAATCAAATATTTTTTTAATTACTAATCCCTCTGGCGGTATACTATCTTCCAATACTGCGCAAAAGCAATCCTTGCCGCCGTTAATATATGTAACATCAAATATTTTATCTTTCTATTATTTTGCCCTAAATATCCCCAGGAGAAACAATTCCGGTTTAAGTTCTATTTGACACTTAGTTAAATCCTGCAGCCATTCCTGTATCTTCATCCAATATCTTTTCGCTTTGGGGCATGACCACCATGAGTGAAAGAAGGTACCTTGTCCCTGTTTGCATTTCCAACATTTCGGATTTAAATTTGGATACATCTTGGCCAGCCTCGCTGGTGCTAAATGCCAACGATAAAACATCTTATATTGGTTTTCCTTATAGGCCACAGATTTAGTTATTGTATAATTTTTATTCCAGATTTTTTTCTCAGTCTTCTAATTCTATGTTATGTCCTACGTTTTTGGCACAGGCAATCATGGGTTATTTCACCACCTCCTCCGCCCTATCAGATTTTAATAAATAATATATACATTTTGGTTATTAATTTTCCCTCTGGACCTACCAACAGTTTATCTAATTGTTGTGGTTCAATATCGAATCCATATTCTTCTGCGTCCTTCTTATATCTAGATTGTAACTGTAGGTATGGCCACCAATCCATAAATATTCCCTGTTTCTTTAATTCCTGATTGTTTTTTTTTATAAGTTTATTTCCATTTTTTTTTAAAAAAACCAATTCTTTACATATATACATACAAAGTTATTGCAACGAACGTACACAAATATGCGTCTATACACTTTAGATCACTAATAAGATCCATTTCATTTCCCTCTTTCCTTTCACCCAAATATACCATAGGTTCCAACATTTGTAATAATTAGAATCTTTTTGGTTCCTAAGTAATTTCGTTAACCAATCGGCCTCTGCGTACTCTGAAATTTTCCAAATTAGTTTATTCTCTGTGAGTATTCATTTTTCCAGTCTTGCGGGTATAATATCCTAGCTGCAGTAGTGATGTGGAGGATCAAGTACCATTTTTCCTTAGTTATTTTATCTGGTTTCATTCCCAATAAGAAAACTTCTGGTTTCAGCTTTATATTATAACTTGCAATTTCCACTATCCAGTTCCGGACCTTGGACCAATATTTGCCTGCTTTAGGGCAGGTCCACCATTGGTGGTAGTATGTCCCATTACTGTTCCCACACTTCCAACATGCCGGAGAAGCTCCCGGGAACATTTTTGCAATTATTGTCGGGGGGATGTGCCAACGATAGACCATTTTATAAATAGTTTCCTTGTAGGGGGTTGCCAAAGTAAGTTTCATATTCCTGTTCCATATTGCCTCCCATTTGTCCAGATCTGGAGAAGATCCGAGGTTCCTCCCCCAGGAAATCATGGTGTCTTTAATCACCTCACCAATCCATCGTGCTCCTGATTGTTTTTGAGTTTCCCTTGATTATCTAAAATTTCGTTATATCTGAGGATTTTGCCTACATCTAGCGTATTGGGGTGGATCATTGCCTCCATGGTGGATAGCCACCCGGGGATCTTCATACAGTGTTTTTTCTTTTGTCTTCCCACGTTTGTAACAGCGCATCCCTTACTTTACATCTGTAAAAATATGAATGTGCCTTATTTCCCCATCCCACAGAAAGGCGTGCAACCCCTTTTGTAAGTCATGCCCTTCCAATGTTAAAATTCTTCTATTTTTTTAATTTATCCAATCTTTAATCCATACTAATATCGCTGCTTTATAATAGAGTTCCTATGCCGGGAGTCCAAAGCCACCTCTGTGTTCTGTCCCCGTCTCCACACACACACACACACACACACACACACAGCCAGCCGAGGGTTAAAGGAAGCACTTGGCACGCACAGTTTGTTTATCAGAACTTGGCAGCAATACGAGCACCGACTGCCAAGTGCTTTTACTTAATATCCCTTCACCAGATAAACAGAAATACACACAGTTTGCAAATAGTCCAGTTCAAAACAAGAAACCTTTGGCAGATTTAAGCGTTGTTCAAAGTGACTAGCCAGAGTTAGTTTTTGTCCATCACAGAGTCTTAAATAGCCACCAAACTCTCTTATATAGTCTCTGGGGTGTGGTCCAGTGCCTCAGCTTAATCCCTGGCACGCCTCCTCAACTGCCGCAACTGTTTATCACTCCTTCGTTGGCATGGATTCAGGAACGACAGATTGCCTCCATTGCTATCATCGGAGACACCTGGCTCCTGGCTAATCTCCTCTTCCTCGGCTGGCACCTGAGGCATAGCCAGAGAGGAGGGGCCTGGAGAGGGAGGCCTGGCTGACTCCTCCTTCATGTTCGGAGCCTTCTCCCTCCGATAAGATAGGCTCGGAGGACGGAGCCACAACACTCTACTTCTACTATCCTGAAGTGAAACTAATTTTATTGGTGCCTTCCTACCTGACCAGACAAATTTTATAATTATTTTGTTTATTTAAATTATCAAATACCTTTTGAACATCCAGAAAAACAAGTGCCGCTTTTTTTCTGGATGGGCTTCATAGTATTCCAATATATTCACTACAGTTCTTGTATTATCTCTTATTTGCTTTGTCGGTAAAAATCCATTCTGGTCAGGGTGTATATTTGCATTTATTTTTTATTAAGCCAGTACTATCCTAGTTGGATGGCTGCATCATGCTGTATTTCATGAACACTCACAGCTATGTGAAATTATGCATGCACTTTTCCAATAGGATTTCTTTCCATCATAGACCAATTCCTCTGTATGAGGGTGTCCCTAGTGGTCCCTACACGAGATTGGATTCATTGAGGGTAAATTCTTTGGCTAGATTTACCCCAGCTTCCACTAGCTCTGTTAGAAATACACAAGTCATGAGATGGTTTCACTATAGTACCTTCATTTGGGGTAGTGGAACATTGTCTAAAAATAAATTAGATGAGAATCTTATTGGAGGAGGAAAAAAATCTGACTCCTCGCTTGGCTTCCTCCTTTATAATCTACGATTTTAGTCTCTGGCTTGATGCCCAAGGGCATCAAGATCCTACCCCAAATAGTTTTATTCACATTTAAAAAAAATATGCTTGCTGACATACATTCCCAGTGTCCACAAAGTAAACAGCCCTGTTGGGCGGACAGTTCATGTTGCCGGGTGTAGAATGGCCTGAATTCCTTGCCTACTGGCTTCTTGGGCCACCCCCTGTTGAGTACCTGAGCGAGTATCTGGTCCTTGTTAGAGTGTTTGGTGATTTCGGCCACCATGATGGGGCCGGATGGTAAAGTTTCAATTAATACTAATGACGTGGGGGCCAGGTCTTCCACGAGTGGGAGTGGCCATTGGCTGAGGGCGTCAGCGTGGCTCAGCCACTTGCCTGGCCGATGTATGAGGTGATAGTTGTAGTCCTTTAGGAATACAGTCCAGTGTGTCATTCGAGGGGACAGGACTTGTGACATTTGCCAGTCCCCTGCGATCAAACCCAGCAGTGGCTTGTGATCTGTCACCAAATCGAACGGTCTCTCGTATACATGTTCATGGAATCTCTTTGACTCCTGTGACTGCAGCCAACGCTTCCTTGTCTAGTTGGCTGTAATTCCGCTCTGCCGAAGATAGCGTTCTTGAGAAGAATGCGATCAGACCCTCATCCGTTTGGGAAACAGTGGCTTAAAACTGCTCCGACCCCAAATGGCAATGTGTCGCAGGTGAGAACCAGAGGGAGGTTCTCATTATATTGCATTAGGACACTGCGAGATTAGGTCCTTCACCCCGCTGAATGCTGCAGCTTCCTTCTGGCCCCAGGACCACACCACTTTCTTGTCTAACAGCCTGTGAAGCGTTTCTGCGACTGACACTTTGTGCCTCAAGAATATACTATAGAAGTTAAGTCCCAAGAATGCTTGGAGCTCTTTTTTTCCTGGATGTAAGAACTAGAGCTGGGTGACAGTGATCTTGTACTTCTCTTTCTTCACCTTCAGCCCCACTTCCTGGAATCTTTGAAGTACTGTTCGCAGACAGTCGAGAAGCTCTGTTTTATTGGCTGCTGACACCAACACGTCATTGAAGTATGGGATGACACCTGAATGCCTTGCAATAGGCGCCCCATTAGGCTCTGAAAAAGCCCTGGTACTACGCTTACTCCAAACTCTAGTCTGCAACATCAGAAGGCTCCTCGATGAGTCACTATTATCTGGGCTTCTGCTGTGGCCTTATCCACGGGAAGTTGTTTGTAGGCTTGGGCAAGGTCTAGTTCAGCAAAGACTTTCCTCTCACCCAGAGAGTGCAATAGGTGCTGTACAACTGGCACTGGGTATGTATTCTGTTGCAGCGGCTTCAGTTTCCATTCAATCCCATCCTTGTCGCCAGTGTTAGATTTTGGGCAAGAATGGAGTCAAATTCAAAGGAATACAACAGCAACTTTTCAGCTCATAGCATAGAACATAGCAAAGCATGCTGGCTGGCAGCGCTCCTTTTATAGAGAGCTGTCAGCCATTAACCAATCAGTTTAAAGTACTTTCCTGCTTAAATAGCGGACCGGAGTGAAGACTCCCAACGCCATATTTGCATACGTAACACCCACTATATCATGGGTTAAGGCAGATGCGGATAAAAGTGGAAGAGATATGGCAAAAAATATAATAGTGGTTTACATGTTATTTTTGTGAACAATGTATACATGGGTGGAAAATTTCAATTTCAATCAAGTTGCTGATTAACGACTAAAATTGCCAAGAAGGGCAAGATAATAGGAATCTGATTCAAATACAATACTCTTGTTCCTATAACAAAAGGACCAAGGAGGTTGAATACACACGCTTTGGAAGAGATCTTGTGTCCTGTACAGAATAGTATTTAATAATGGGGGGGAGAATCTGATTCTTGGTTTGTCTTCCTCCTTTGTAATCTATAATTCCAGTCTCTGGCCCTCCTACTTTTGTTACATTCTCGAATATACTGTAGGAGTTGTTGAGGGGCAGGCAAAGTCTGAATCAAACACTGAAGTAACGGCATCTTCAAATATGTCATCAATAGGCAAGTCTTTCAAGTAACTAGCTGAATGTGAAATTTCAAAGGAACCAGATGCATATTCTGTTCCTTTCAAGTATTGTCTCTTGTTTTTATTTGAGAACTGACATTTCAGAAGTCTTGAACTGATCATCTCTAGATCTAGCCAAATAAGTAGGTGAATTCGCATCTTTCAATCTTGTAGAATAGAGAGGAAGTGGCTGATTACATATCATTACCTGAAACCATGAACAAGCTAGTTTCTCTTGGACTTTCCAGAGGCAATGATTCATAACCATATGATTCTTGTTGGCTAATAGCAGGAAAAATATGTGAAGGCATTACAGATCAATCAAAATCTTTGGGTTATTATCCATCTGCAATATGAAGTAGTTTTGCAGCATTTGGCTGAATCTGAACAAGAGTATTGTCCTTACACACTTAAGAATTCAGAATCCATAATACTTTTATCAGCAGCCAGGTCAGTAAGTAACCAGTTCCATTGGCCAGCCATGCATGCCATAACACTACCTCCATCACTTTTGAGAGTTGATGTACTATGCTTCAGAGTATGTTACTTCTCCATACTTTTCCTAGCATTCTGGTACAAGTTAATATTGGTTTTATCAGTCCAAAGAACCTAATTCCAGACAAGCTTTTTTTTTTTAGCGTGTGTCTTCTGGCAAAGTCTAATCTGGTCTTTCTGTTGAGTGTTACCAGTGGCACCTTGTTATGAAGCCTCTGTATTTGCATTCTTGAAGCTGTATCTACCTCAAGAGCTGTTCTTGGATTTGGCTAGATGTTGTGAAAGAGTTTTTCTTCAACAATGACAGAATTTTGTGGTCATCTACTTGTCTTTCATGGTCTTCTAGGACTTTTGGTGTTACTGAATTTGTCAACTAATTCCTTTTTAAGAATGTTCCAAACCCTTGTTTTGGCCACTTCCCATGTTTGTGGCTATCTGAGTTTATTTTGTTTTTTCAACCAAATGATGGGTCTTTCACTTGCATAGACAACACTTGGGACCTCACGTTGCGTGGTCCAGTGAACAGTTGTTACCAAACCCAAATGTAACACTCTGAACCAACTCCACACTTTTATCAGTTTGATTTTTCATAGACTATTGAAGGGAACAGGCCGCACCTCACCATGAAAATACTTTGTCATCCATTTATAACATAAAAATAGGGGTGGGTGTATTAAAACTGCTTTAATTCCTCAATGTTTAAGGCCATGCTTTTGTTAAACCCCTTGAATTAAAATAGAAATTCGTCACTTTGCTTACATCTTGGAATGTTTCATTTCAAATCCACCGTGATGGTATACAGAGGCCAAATGCCAAAGAACTTACAAAATCCTCTCCAATATATACGAACTTGATTGTATAAGCTGTACAATTTAGAAATCTTTTAGGAGGGGAAAATTAAAAATAACAATATGTCCAATAATGTTGTGTAAAAGATGTACATCCTTAAGCTATTTTATTGAAGCACCTTTTGATTTTATGACGGCATTCTGCGTTTTGGTGTACCTATCAGCATGACACATCTTTCTTTGTGAATCTTGATTTATTCTTGCGAAGTGCTCCTAATCTGTCAGATTGCGAGACCATCTCCTGGGCACTGGCATCTTCAGGTCACCCCACAGATTTTCAATTGGATTTGGGTCTTGCCTCTGGCTGGACCATTCCAAAACTTGGATATTCTGGTGGAGCCATTCTTTTGCTGATTTGGAGGCATGCTTTGGTTCGTCGCATTGAAAGATGAAATTCCTCTTTGTCTTGAGCATTTTTGCAGGGGTCTAAAGGATTTTGTGTCAAAATTGATATTTGGAACTGTTCATATTTTCCTCT
The DNA here is from genome assembly GCF_029215685.1 of Pituophis catenifer annectens. Taxonomy (NCBI): domain Eukaryota; kingdom Metazoa; phylum Chordata; class Lepidosauria; order Squamata; family Colubridae; genus Pituophis; species Pituophis catenifer. Next base: position 129,640,115 of record NW_027256881.1, read on the forward strand.
ACTTTTCCTGAAGCCCCAGTGAAGCATAACACTGCTACCACCATGCTTCACTGTGGGTATGGTGTATTTTTGGGGAATGTGCAGTGTTTTTGTGCCAAGCATGCCTTTTTGGAATTGTGGCTAAAAGGTTCAACTTTGGTCTCATCAGACTATAACACATTTTCTTACATGTTTTTGTCAGGCTTTGTGGTTTGTTTTTGCAAAATGTAATTGGATTTTTCTTTGTAAGAAAAGGCTTTTGTTTCACCACACTACCTCATAGCCCAGACATTGAAGAATACGGGAGATGTTACATATACTGTAGTTTAACATAGTCAAGCCAAGCTGATTCTGATGTTATGTGTGTCACTTAAAATTCAGTTTAAAAACTCATACGCAATATTTGTAAAATACAGTAAGTGTTAGATTAGTTTTAAAATTATCATTGTAGATGGAGTTCACATACCTGCAGTCTTCTGCACTGCCATCTGATTTATGAAATTTATATGCTGCCTACCTTGCTGTCAAGCAATCTGGGTGGCTTACAACAATATAAAATGAAAAGGATGTTAAACATTAAAAATTTCAACATTAAGAATTAAAACACTAAAGTTTACCAAGATTAGATAAAAAGGGACCAATACAAAAACATGGAGGTGAATAATGAATAAAACTTTATTACTGTCCTCAACCAGCAATAGACATACAATAAATTAAAAATAATATTGACATTAATCATGAATAGTAACATCACTGTTATGAAAATACATAATTTCAAACCGTTAGGATCATTCCCTAATTTACATGAGTGGAGAACCAATAAGTATGTGAGTAAATGTATTTTTCCAATAATTGTTATAGATATCTCCAAAAAGTTAGCACCAGTTGACATCGATCACCAGTGTGATCTCTAACCAGTGTTGTGGAGGTGTGATCTCTAGTCTATTTACTTCCAAAATGGGATTGTCCCCATTGGGGCCTCATACCCGGAATTGGGCCAACTCAATGCTGACTAATTATTGGAAACCATTTTGTCAGAATTATTTAAACTTTCTTATTCATTATTCACTTGCATTATTGGTTGACCATATTTTTGTTACACTTATATTTCTTTATTCATTTAGTTACTTATTGGACTAATATGGAACTATTTTAATTTTTGTATTTCTCAATTCACTTAGTTCCTTTTATTATTGGAGTTCATTTCTTCAGAATTAACCTTTTGTATTAATCATTTAATTCAGTTACTTTTATTGGTGACCACATTTTCATCAAAATTATTGTAACCCTTGTATTTCTGGATTGATTTTATTTTCTTATTGGCCATGGTGCCATCAAAATTTACCTTTTGTATTTCACATGTTCAGTTGTGTTCAACTCAGTTTTATATTCTGTACTTTAATGCATCTTGGTTTTTCATATTTAATCTGGCAGTTATTCAACATTGCTCACTACACTGAATATTATAAGGTGGTGTAAATTTTTATTTATTGTAACCATACACAATATATTCAGCTCATCTATCCACCAACACTGAAATAGTGTTAAAACAAAATGTCCATCACTATAATAGTGGTGTCAAAATCAAACTTACTTTGGTCATCTTTTAAACCAAAGACATTATTCACTTTGAATGGACTCTTTAATTTCCAAGAGCTATACGTGTAACTTTATTTGTGCTCATTAAGTATGCATGCCTACATAGAAACCTAAATTAAATATGTGTGCTAACCGAAATGAAAAGTATGCTACAGGTTGGCACATGTCCCGTGTAACTCTTTGACTCTAATGTTCTGAACACATGGTCCTGGAATAAAACTACCCAATTGGAAAAATGTTCCATATTTTCAACATATCTTCAACACACAGCTAGTTTTTTTGTTCCATTCATGTAGCTGCTAAACTAGTCCTTTACCTGTTAATGTGTTTGTCCACTGACAAAGAAGCAATCAATCTATAATTTTAATGGTAGGTTTACTTTAACAGTGAGAGACAGAATAACAAAAAAACCCCAAAATCCAGAAAAATGCATTTCAAAAGTTATAAATTGATTTGCATTTAATGAGTGAAATAAGTATTTGATCCCTTCGCAAAACATGACTTAGTACTTGGTGGCAAAACACTTGTTGGCAATCACAGAGATCAGACGTTTCTTGTAGTTGGCCACCAGGTTTGCACACATTTCAGGAGGGATTTTGTGCTACTCCTCTTTGCAGATCCTCCAAGTCATTAAGGTTTTAAGGCTGACATTTGGCAGCTCCAACTTTCAACTCCCTCCACAGATTTTTTATGGGATTAAGGTCTGGTAACTGGCTAGGCCACTCCAGACCTTAATGTGCTGCTTCTTGAGCTACTCCATTGCCTTGGCTGTGTGTTTTGAATCATTGTCATGCTGGAATACCCATCCATGACCCATTTTCAATACCCTGGCTGAGGGAAGGAGGTTCTCACCTAAGATACGACGGTTCATGGCCCCATCCATTGCCCCTTTGATAGGGTGAAGTTGTCCTTCCCCTTAGCAGAACCCCCCCCCAACATAATGTTTTCACCTCCATGTTTGACAGTGGGGATGGTGTTCTTGGGTCATAGGCAACATTCCTTCTTCTCCAAACATGGTGAGTTGAGCTGATGCCAAAGACTGATTTTTTTTCTCATCTGACCACAACACTTTCACCCAGTTCTCTGAATCATTTAGATGTTCATTGGCAAACTTAAGATGGGCCTGTACCAGTGGTGGGTTTCAAAAATTTTTACTACCGGTTCTGTGGTTGTGGCTTGGTGGGTGTGGCAGGGGAAGGATACTGCAAAATCTCCATTCCTACCCCACTCCAGGGGAAGGTTACTGCAAAATCCCAATTTCCTCCCAATCAGCTGGGATTTGGGAGGCAGAATAGATGGGGCAGGGCCAGTCAGAATTTTTACTACCGGTTCTCCGAACTACTCAAAATTTCTGCTACCGGTTCTGGTCAGAACCTGCTGAAACCCACCTCTGGCCTGTACATGTGTTTTATTGAGCAGGGGGACCTTGCAGGCTCTGCAGGATTTCAGTCCTTCACGTTGTAGTATTACCAATTGTTTTTTTGGTGACTATGGTCCCAGCTACCTTGAGATCATTGACAAGATCCTCCTGGGTAGTTCTGGGCTGAATCCTCGCCGTTCTCATGATCATTGAACTTCCATGAGGTGAGACCTTGCATGGAGCCCCAGACCAAGGGAGATTGACAGTTACTTTGCGATTTTTCCATTTGCAAGTTATTGCACTAATTGTCGTCACGTTCTCACCAAGCTGCTTAGTGATAGTCTTGTAGCCCATTCTGTTCTGCCCCAAATAGAGACCCCAAAGAACGCAGCACACACAAATTCTGTACAAAACTTAATTTACTAAAATAACCCTGTCTTTGTCAAACAAAGGCTGTTAATAAACTTGAAGAGCCTACAAGAAACCAAAGATAAAGTAATCACAATCTTACTATGGCAGAAAGCCCAGAAGCAATTTGCAGAGAATCCAGATGCGAAGGAGAGTGAACTAAAGTTGTTCCCTACAAATTGCTTCAGTCGGCCTTCCTCCTTAGGTAGGCTAAGAGAGTGGCCAATTAGCCCCAAGCCTTATTCTCGAGGAGACCTCCTCCTGAGAAGCCACTCCTGCCTTTTGGCAGCTCTGCACACCCGTGCATCAAGAAGAGGCTCCTCCTCTTCGTCCTCTTCACTTAAAGGAGGTTCTGAAGGCCCTGGCTGAATCCCTGCCCCTGGCACCACATCTTCTCCAGCCTCCTCATTGTCTGACTCAAGTGCCAGCTGCATAGGCTGCTGGTGCAGCACCACACCAGCCTCCTCATTGTCAGAATCGGCTACAATCCGCACAGGCTGCTGATGGGCCACAACACATTCCAGCCTTGTGTAGGTCTACAATCTTGTCCTCTTTGGTCTTGGCCATGATGGAGAGTTTGGAATCTAATGGCATTGATTCATGGCAGTCATTTCAAAATCACAGTGAATGGACCATAGCTGAGTGTTAGCCAGCAGGCTTTTCACAACAGCTGTTCGTATTGTCAGCTTTGGAAGCCATATTAACACTGGAAGCTTCCACGTTGCCACCTTCTTGCGCTTGGGAAAGTAGGAGGGGGGATTTAGTAGAGGGATTGTAGTTAATAGCATTCTTCTTTTCGGTCAAGGTCATGGTGTTCTTGCATCTGGAGGAGGGGTTGAAGTGGTGGCTCAAGTTGGGACAGATGGTGATTGGGCCATGTGATGGACTGCAGGGTGCAGGGGCTGGATTTGGGATTTTGATTTTCTGAGCGAAAACCCAGAACTCTCAGATTCGGGTTTTCCCTGATGTGCCAGTAGACTTACTCTAATAAATGGGAACTTTGAGAAGATGCCTGTCTCGGAGTTTTAATTGGAGTTGGGGTTTTCCGGAATGCTGATAGTATGCTGTGTGCTGTTTGGCAAAAGTGTGTACAACATAGGGTTCACAGCCTTGCACTTCTTTGCTAGGATCACATAAACCTTGAGCAAAGAATTTGCGAGCAATTGTAAAAGTGTCGTCCACATACCAGGTGTCAGATGACTGTAGAATGTACAAAAAAGTATTTCTGCCAAATATTGAGATCCTCCTAGATCCCTCTTTGAAATTGCCTATGCTCCTTTGGTGAATAGATTTTGTATTCCTTGGGTAAATCAAGGTCATCCAGGCTACTGTGTCCAAAGGTGCTGTCTGTATTTAGTTTCGCCTCTGCCAAAATAGTTTTTCACAATCCTGTAATTGCAGGTATGGCAAAATATAGTGAAACTCGAAAAATTAGAATATCGTGCAAAAGTTCATTTATTTCAGTAATGCAACTTAAAAGGTGAAACTAATACACTGCTCAAAAAAATAAAGGGAACACAAAAATAAGATATCCTAGATCTGAATGAAATATTTGTAGTAAATATTGTTCATTACATAGTTGAATGTGCTGACAACAAAATCACACAACAATTATCAATGGAAATCAAATTTATCAACCCATGGAGGGGGTTGGATTTGGAGTTATACTCAAAATTAAAGTGGAAAAAAACACTACAGGCTGATCCAACTTTGATGTAATGTCCTTAAAACAAGTCAAAATGAGGCTCAGTAGTGTGTGTGGCCTCCACGTGCCTGTATGACCTTCCTACAACACCTGGGCATGCTCCTGATGAGGTGGCGGATGGTCTCCTGAGGGATCTCCTCCCACACCTGTACTAAAGCATCCCCCAACTCCTGGACAGTCTGTGGTGCAACGTGGTGTTGGTGGATGGAGCGGGATATGACGTCCCAGATGTGCTCAATTGGATTCAGGTCTGGGGAACGGAAGGTCCAGTCCATAACATCAATCCCTTCATCTTGCAGGAACTGCTGACACACTCCAGCCACATGAGGTCTAGCATTGTCATGCATTAGGAGGAACCCAGGGCCAACCGCACCAGCATATGGTCTCACAAGGGATCTGAGGATCTCATCTCGGTATCATGGCAGTCAGGATACTTCTGGCGAGCACATGGAGGGCTGTGCGGCCCCCCCAAAAGAAATGCCACCCCACACCATTACTGACCCACTGCCAAACTGGTCATGCTGGAGGATGTTGCAGGTAGCAGAACGTTCTCCACGGCATCTCCAGACCTTGTCACGTCTGTCACATGTGCTCAGTGTGAACCTGCTTTCCTCTGTGAAGAGCACAGGGCGCCAGTGGTGAAGTTGCCAATCTTGGTGTTCTCTGGCAAATGCCAAACGTCCTGCACGGTGTTGGGCTGTAAGCACAACCCCCACCTGTGGATGTCGGGCCCTCATACCACCCTCATGGAATCTGTTTCTGACCGTTTGAGCAGCCACATGCACATTTGTGGCCCGCTGGAGGTCATTTTGCAGGGCTCTGGCAGTGCTCCTCCTTTCCCTCCTTGCACAAAGGCGGAGGTAGCGGTCCTGATGCTGGGTTGTTGCCCTCCTACGGCCGCCGCCACGTCTCCTGATGTACTGGCCTGTCTCCTGATAGCGCCTCCATGCTCTGGACACTATGCTGATAGACACAGCAAATCTTGCCATGGCTCGCATTGATGTGCCATCCTGGATGAACTGTACTACTGAGCCACTTGTGTGGGTTGTAGACTCTGTCTCATGATACCACTAGAGTGACAGCACCGCCAGCATTCAAAAGTGACCAAACCATCAGCCAGAAAGCATAGGAACTGAGAAGTGTTCTGTGGTCACCACCTGCAGAACCACTCCTTTATTGGGGATGTCTTGCTAACTGCCTATGCTTTCCACCTGTTGTCTATTCCATTCGCACAACAGCATGTGAAATTGATTGTCAATCAGTGTTGCTACCTAAGTGGACAGTTTGATTTCACAGAAGTATTATCCCGGTCACAAATCTTGCCACTTCCATTTGCTGATGAGGGACAATGGAAATGCTCGTTGATCTTTATAACTTCTCCATTTCTGATGTGAATTCTGGCCTTGCATTGCTCACAGTGCCAAAATGTTTATTGGAAAACTCAACTTTGCTCAGCCCATTGAATACGTAGAGGTAGCCATCAGAAGCAAAGTTCCTCTGGTTTATAATAGTAACATCCATTTCACATGTTCTGTAGCTTACTGGACTGTCATCAGCCAAGTCTCTTTGGCTAACGGGGTCTGCAGCATACTACTGCTGGAACAAATGTGGTAGGATTGAACAAGTCCTAATGGTAAAGTTGGAAAAAGCCAATCGGGCACCATAAAGAAGTTGTCCTATTTGCTTGGCTTCAAATGGTTTGGATGCTGCAGATATATATAGTGGCCAATTCCTCCAACAATTAAAGTCCCTAGCACTGTGATGGTGAGCTTCTGTCACTCACCTCGGCTGCTGCCCATAGGCAGTTTAAATGCAAGTTCTTTTTTTTATTAAACATATTTCAACCTTTACACCACATTTCCACTCTTTACAGCAATCCAATATTGGTATCACTCATATTTACATAGTTTTCAATTTTTATAGATTGCTATTCTATATATTATATAATCTAATTATATAAATTTAATTGTAGTATATGTACATACATAATACCTTTTACCTTTAAATTGTAGGAATATTTACAAATATATACAATATTTTCCCATTTTAATTTGACTCTTAAATAATCTTTGTGTGGACTTTGCATCTATTTTCTAGCCAATCGTACCATATATTCCATATCTTGTAATATTCAGTTTCTTCTCTATCTTTTAGTTCCGTAGTTAACCTGTCCATCTGTGCACAGTCAAGCACCTTTTTTTATTATCTTTGCATCAGAAGGAATGTTACCTTGTTTCCAATTTTGAGCAAAAGTAATCCTAGCCATGGTTATTATATGGAGTATAATATATTGAATTTTTCTGCATAGGTTTTCTCTTATGCCCAATAAAAATAATTCTGGTTTCAACTCAATTTTTTGTTTCATAATTTCTTCTATCCAATTCTTTATTTTGACCCAGTATTTCCTAGCTTTTGGGCAAGTCCACCACATATGGAAGAATGTTCCTTGTTTGTGGTTACATCTCCAACATTCCGCTGATCTATTCGGAAACATTTTGGCCAATCTTGCCGGGGGTAAATGCCAAAGATAGAACATTTGTATAAATTTTCTTCGTAGGATGCTGACATTGTTAATTTGTAATTCTTCTCCCATAATTTTTCCCAGTGTTCTAGTTCAATGTTATAACCAAAATTTTTAGCCCAAATTATCATGGTCTCTTTGACCATTTCTTCCTCTATTTTAAATCTTAAGAAATAATTATATGTTTTAGTTATTTTTTCCTGCATCCCCTGTAATATTTTATCCAATTCTTGTTGTTCTTTGTAAAAGACATATTCTATCTCTTTTTTTGTATCATGTCCGAATTTCTTTTGCATTTTGCTTCACCCTGAGTTCCAGAGTTTCGCTTCTATGCACAAATTAGAAGCAACATGCTTAGCTCCGGTCCACATACTTTACCAACTGTTCCGAAGATTTATCAGTTCCGAAATCAAGCTTTTTAAGTTGGATACGTCGACATCCAGCATTGCATTTCTGGACTTAATAACCTTGTTACAGATATCAACTGGAACTGATACTCTACCATACAACAGACGTTATCACACAAATGAAGGATGTGATATAAGACAAAGCTCCATTAATCTCTGTTGTTTTTGCAATTAGGTTCAACTCCAAGAGGTTTGCTAATTTGATGCTAATTTGATGCCTGGCAGGTGGGCTACAAAGGGCTTTATACTTTCAACACGGTCTGAGCATCGTGTGTTAGACAGGTCGTGAAGAGAATTGGATCCCAATGAGACAACACATTTTATGACTCCCAGAAAATTTCCATTGTCTTTTTCACCAATGCACTGGGAACTGCCATATTTGGTTTTGTAATTTTTTTTTTTTTTAAAAATCCCCTGCATGGACCCCCTTTGAGCTCCATGGGCTCCAGAACAATGTACCGGCTGCACCTCCTTCTCCTCAGGCCTGGTTTCCACTCCTGTAACATTGATGAAGTTCCATTAATATTAGAAAGGATTGTTTTATTTTCCACAAAGTTAAAGAGCAGTATGTCTATGGAGATTCTCAATCATCCGGTCATGGTTGCCCCAAAGATGCTTTCCAAAAGGAAACTGGACTTGTTTTTGTTTTTGTTTTCCCCTTGAAAACATTTTATTTCTCTCCCAAGAAACTTCTTCAGTTCTGACTGAATGGTAGGATTTATATTCTTTGCAGTTTTGTCATTAACACTCTGCAGATAGGTTGTTAGCATTTTGAGAGACGTTATTTATCTCCGATATAGTAGTAAACCAAACTTAGATGTCAGGCTTCACAAAGACTGCACTGCCTTTGTGCTACAAGCCACATGCCCTGATGATTATCTCTTGAATCTCCTGTATACATAAAACATTGCAGTTAAGTTTTTTGGCATAAATTCTGCAGCAATTCTTTGCACTTTACTTATGGAAATAGTAATAATCTTTGGGCCTGAAAAAATCCTTTGTGGGGTAGACATTTTTCATAAAAGGTAAAAATGTGTGTGTGTATACATCTCTCTGTGTATCTATCTCTCTGCTAAGGTGCTTCTGGATTGAAAGGATTACCCAGTTTAAGCTGTTGCCCAGAGGACTGCCTGAATGTGATAACACATTCTTTGAGGAGGGTTCTTGTATGTCCCCCCCCAATGCAAAGAAGATATCTGTTTACAGGAAATCCTTTACTGACTGGTTGCTTAATGGCTGTTCAAGTTCTGATGGCACCCCAAAAGTGCAGTTCACTCCTTTGCCTCAAATTGCAATCACCATGAGGCCTCTGCAATTATGTGACATTCATTCAGTCACATCAAAGGCAGCAGTGGGCATTTTGGGTCAGTCTTGATGAGCAATTTTCAAGGCCCGTGTGATCACGTGTGTCAGAACCTTTTTCTTTTTTTTTACAGAATTGTAAGAAGACATGCTAGTCTGTGAAGAAAATGCATTGCCATTTTTAATCTCATGAGCTAGGCTGAAGCCTGAGAATTGTATGTAGGAGCTAGGATCAGAGGCCTCTGCTATGCTAGAAATTGGCCTTAACTAAAATTTGCTGATATGATAGTTACTCTAAGAGCTGTGATGGTGAACCTATGGCACACGTGTCACAGGTGGCACGTGTAGCCATATCAGTGGGCACGCCAGCTCAGCTCTGGCACGCATTCGCACATCGGCCAGCTGATTTTTGGCCCTTCTAGGCCCATCAGAAATAGGGAAACAGGCTGTTTCCTGCCTCCGGAGTGCCTGGCGGGGGGGGAAGGCCCGTTTTTCTTTCTCACCTGGCTCCAGATCCTCTCTATGCATCTGGGGAGGGCGAAAACAGCCTTCCCCACCCCCTTGGAGGCCAGAAACGGCCCGTTTCCCAATTTCCGGTTGGACAGGAAGTGACTTTTTTGCTGTCCCCAGCCTCCAGAGCCTCTCTAGGATGTCAGCCGGTCAACCAATCAGAATATGAAGTATTTTCCCACTTCAACAGGGGACCTGAGTGAGAACTTCAACTACTCATTTCAACATATAACAAAAACTCTCCAAGACAGGTCCGGAATGAATAATCCAAGTCTTAAGTCCAAAAGCAGCTGATGAAGCATGGAAACGAAGAGGAAGCACAGAAAACTGGTTGTCTCTGGCATCTACTCCCTCCCATATGCCTGGCTAAGTAATCTACAACCCGGTGTTAACATTAGAAGGGATGAGGCTGCTGTCTCTCCATTTTGTGTCTGCAGATTGGGTGGGAGTGGCAGCTGTTCCTCATTGAGGCAGCCCTGTTGTCGTCAGTGTTAACCAGTGCCAGCCAGTTAACAAGTGGCTGTTCATCCGGTCAATCATACCCCTCCCCCACAGTGCCTGATGGACTTGGAATAGCATCTTTATTACTGCTACCTTTATTCTGTTTCTGATGTGAATTCTGGCCTTTCACTGATCTCGTGGCTCACGGTGCCAAAATGTAATGGAACAATCAACTTAGACTATTTTTTTGTTTTTCAAAAAACATTTTAAAACAATTTTAATTAAATGACCAAAATTAACTAGATTAAGATATATATTTTACCGGCAATGTGTAAAAAGCTGGCATTGTATAGAATGTCTAGGAAATCTACAGAATGTGACATTTTGGGGCTAAGTATGAAATGTCTGTTACTTTTTTAATATGCTGTATATTTTCCCTATGCATTGTACATAATACCTAGGCATTATGCAAAATGACAAGAACTACTTAGGCAAAGTCTGAAATGAGAGTCATGGAAAAGGCCTTTATTGAAAAGACGTATATGAGCATGAAAGAAGAAATAAAGTACAGTCCTTTCTTATTGAAAAAAAAGATCAGGCAACAGGGGATCTTCAGCATTTTCAGTGTTGGGCAAGTGCTTCAGAGTCTTCCCATGTGATATTTAGAATCTTAAGCCTTACATGAATGTTTTTCACCATGTATTTCGAGGGCAATCTCTTTGGCATTTGGCATTGGGTAGGGGTCGAATTGCCATCTTGGGGATTCAATTGTTCTCCACGTAGCGAATATGACCTACCAGTTTGGAGTCTTCTGCGTGTGACAATGTTACGTAGTTTGCAGGAGAAACAAATTCATCACAATAGTTTTTAAAACTCTGGTTTTTTTCTGGCATAGCTCACATAGGAGAATGTGAAGTTCAATTAGCATGACAAATAATATTCTTGTGCTTGCATGAAAGTTCTTTCAACATTCTGTCATGTCCTCCATGGCCAATGGTCAAATGTCTGTGAAGTACAACTGGGGCACTTGATGCTTTCTCTAATAGGATAGATCAACTTTTGTTTTCTACCACATATCAGTGATTCAGCCAATAGCCCCATGGTTCCTTCTTAGGTTTACTAAGGTTAGGTTACTAAGTAACCTTTTGTAGCATTGGTTCGCACTTTAGATAGTTTTTAGAATTGTCGTTGCATGTCAACATGCTGTGATTCTTGCCTGGACACTACAATTGCTCCGCCATTCTCATACATGGTATAGGCTATAATCTGTGCAAATTGAAAGTCATGTGTTCACCGCCAAACAAAGACTGAAATGCAAATGGCAGAAATAGTCAATATTCTATGGTTGAGATGAGCGTTGAATATCGTGTGCCTCACCGCATGACAATAAAAACATCAATAGCAGGAGTAGTTTATACTTTGCTGATTTGCTTTTTGACATTGTATAGAAATGCCCAGGAAAGGAAAATATATAAAATATTTTATCCACTTAGCTTTCGTTAGCCTCTGCTGACATTGTCAGAGTATAAAAACTACCATTGAAGAGATATTCACCTTTATGCATCATTGATCAATTTGGCCATTGCGCGTATGATAGGCCCATCCGCCCACCTCCCACCTATAATTACTCTGTCATTTTTACTGCAGACAGGTTAATTGATGGAGGCTTAGCTCCTGTTATTTCCTCCCCTATTGCACACTGCTTGGGCTGCCCATCCCCAGGGAATGATGCTGAGCTGTCCCATATTGCCTTGGCAGCATTCTCTCCAGCTCCTTCCCACACACCACTGCTCCTCTGCCTCACAGGCACATTTGATAAATCAACCAAATTCGTTTGTTGTTTTGCCTGTGATCTTGTAACCAGCCTTGTTCGTTCTTCATTCTCCATGTCCATTATGGCTTAAAGCTGCTCTGCCGGGCTTCTCGGGATTTGGCCCGGGCTGGCTATGCCTGCACAGGACAAATCTACATGCCCAAAAAAAAAGGGGGGGGTGTTTGTCATCAGTGTCTGCTCCCTGATGGAAATCGGTCTCTGTTCATCCTACGGGATCTTTCCTGGTGCCTCAATGCTTGGTAAACTGGTAGCAGGTCGATGTGCCTATTGATGGAGTTATTGTTGGAAAACCAGGCTTCTTTCAATAGGCGTCCTCCTTTAGTTCCATCGCAGGAAATAACTTCAACCTCTTGAAAATTGAATCTGTGATTGTGTTCTTGCATATGTGTCCAGATCTGGGAGTGCTGTTCTTTGCGCCGGACAGCCAGTTCATGTTCATGCACTCTATAGTCTGTAGCCGCTTAGCCATTTCTCCTACATAATTTGGTTGCAGTTACTGCAGTTAATACGGTAAACCACCGAGGATGCCTCTTTGGGTAATGTTTCTTTTGGGTGCATCACTCTCATTCTCAGAGTTTGATCTGGTGTGTGCGCCACCTTAACACCATGCACTGAAAGAATGTGTGTGGCAGTTTCGGATACCCACCGTACATATGGGAGCACTGTCCACGCAGATATTCCTTTGTACCTTCAATGGGCTGTCAGGCCCTAGGTGTAATACACCGTTGGATAAATCATTGAGTGTGCAGATCTGATAGAGATGTGCCCGCTTCTTCGTTTTGGCCGTCAGTGTGCTGCAATGGGTGTCTACCCTATTGAACGATGCCCGAATGCAGCTAACTTTATTTGTGGTGGGGTGGTTGTTCTCGTGTAAAATGCAGTCCGTGCTTGAGATTTTTCAATACACACCTGTGTCAAGACTCCCATTGTGATTACGGCTGACTCACACATCCAGAAAAGCCAGCATGTTATTGGCCTCTGTAAATTGAATATCTGGGTATATGGAACTAAGGATTCTCATAAACCTGGTCTTTGTAATTGACGTTATGTGCCCAAAACTTGGGCTTGTAGATTTTCATTGCCTCATATTCCAATCTCTGGAGGACAGCCTTTGCGATCACTCCTATGGCCTTCAAATGTAAAATACATCTTAAGGCAGAAATTCAATAAGTGGAGGAGATCATCCATACTGAGGGATTTATAATATGCAATTCCACAATGAGTGAAAAAGGTGTGTTCTGATCCAAGTCCTACACACAGAAGGTACAGTAGAGTATATTTATTGCACCACTCTTTTTTTTTTATTGAAAAAGTTTTCAAATACAAATTTTCCCCCCTTTTTTTCCCTCCCCCTCCCTAACCCCCCTCCCCACCCATCCCCCCCTGTGACTTCTTCGTAACAAAAAACCTAATTCATAACAGATTACTTACTCCCTCCTCTAAATACTGACCTTTACTTACTAAAAATATTATTAATATTATAACATCCCCCTTTATCCATACATTTCAGAAAAGAAAAAAAAAAAGACATTATATTATAACATTGTAGAATAACTTCTAATTTAGCATAATAATATTATAACTCCCAATTTGGCAATAATCTGCCCTTTTTCTCCTCTCCCAAACTTATATCTATATATTATTACAACAATTCAAAACCACCTTCCACTTTAAGACTATACGATAAGTCCTACTTTAACATTTAATCTTCTATATATATTACTATAACATTTCAAAGCGGCCTTCCCCATAAAATCTAGTTTAACATTTATTCCACTCTATCCATTTCCTCCACTCCCCTAAGTATATCACTTAAAAATCCCTTTTCTTAAACTAATCAGTCTGCTAACTAGCTTATTCACCCACTGTCCTGCAAAATTACCATACACAACAATTCTTAATATCTTTGATTCACTGCCCACACTACTTAAAAATATATGTATATATATTCCATTATATCTAAATAAAAAAAGAAAAGACAATGACTTTAAATTTATCGTCCATATAATATCTTCTTTGAAGTCTTTCCACTGGATTATTAGAGCCAACATCCATAATAGGGTAACATAGCTTGCTGATGCAACAGTTTATTCAAAATCTTCAATCATATCTGCCCTCAACAGTAGTAAATATCTTCTTATATGTATAAAAGTAAAAACAACCACCCGAGTGACATTATAATTATATTCCATATAGTAATAATTGTGGGTTTCATCAGGATTATTGATTCCCATCATCGTAGTGGGTAACAACCCGATCTTCTGCGTGCCCCAGCATAATTCTCTTGCCTGATTCAAGATAATTATAATATATTTATCAACACAAAAAGAAATTCCAAAGTAGATAATTCAAATCCATCAGTTTAAGGCTCTTTTCACGTCCCAAGATTACGGCAATGCAGAGATCTGCCACTATCCTCAGGATGATATTGACCAATACGTCGCCGCCTCTATGTTTTCACATAATCATTCATATTTTGAAGTCACTGGCTTCACTGTTGCTTGATTTAGAAATTTCTATTTTTATGCAACCTATTTCTTTTTTTCTTTTCTTTTTGTGGGTTTGATTTCCATCCTGGTTTCCTTTCTACAGATTGTGTATCAACTAGTCGGTTTTCATTCTGCTTTGTAGATTGGTCTTGTTGGTTTTGTTTTTGTGTCTCATATTTCTTTTTTATCCCTTGTATATCCCCTAATTGGTTTCCATGCTTGTCCTTGCCTTGATAAGTCATCACATTAAAGTCAGATGCCACTTCTCTCAAATTTGTAGATAATCCAGCTGGGGTATCCAATAAATCCAAAGGCAATTTATCTGGTACAGTCTCTGTAATTCGATATTTTCCCTTTATTTCCAGCTCCTTCTGCTTATCCTGTATTATACCTGAAGATGTTAAATTCATTTTCAACCTATTTTGATAAAATTCTTCCGCTCTTTCAACAGTATTTAGCTGGTATCTTTCTCCTTGATACCTCAATATAATACCAACTGGGGCGTCCCACCTAAATGGGATATTTCTCTTTTTTAACTCAGTCACCAAAAAACCAAATTTCTTCCTTTCCATTAATACCTTAGGTGGGAGTTCCTTGTAAATCCAAATCTTTCTTCCATACAATTGCAAATTAGAATTGAAGGAATTTTGCACAATATTATTCCTAATTTCTTTATCTGTGAAATAAATCACCACATCTCTAGGCAGTTGCCTTTGCTTGGCAATCCAGGAGTTTATTCTGTAAACTCTGTCAATCCTACAAAACACTTCCTCAGGTTGAACCTTTAAAATCCCAGCTAGAATTTCAGAAGATATTCTCCTTAAATCATCTCTGTTATTTTCCTGCAAGCCTCTCAGTCTTATTGCATATTCTGTGAAATTATATTGTACCATTAGAACCTCTTTTTCAATACTCTGTTGCAGATTTTCTACATTACCAGACTTTTGAACAGCATCCATTTTAGGTTTTTCTTCTGAGCTATTATCCTGAGTGTTTATCAAATCATTTTCAATTTTTTGAATTCTATTGTCCAATTTATCTTGAATTTCTTCCATTTTAGACTCTAGTAAATTAGTATTTGTATCCAGCTGTATCATAAATTCTGAAAAACCATTAGCCACTTTTAAAATTTTTCGCTCCAAAAAATCAAACTTAGATTTCACCAATTCTTTAATTTCCTGCTTAAATTTTTCAAGATGCTGATTCACAATCTCATCCCTTCTTTCAATCTCCTCTAAGAGAAATTCTATTATATTAAAATCAGGTTTCTGAGACTGAAGAGTTAAAACTTGTTCCTTTAAGTTGTTAATGGGGGAATCCCCCCCCTACTTGTTTATCTGACTTTATAAGTCTCAGTGCCATGTTTCCGCCCAGGCAGGCTTTGTTAAAAGAAAAAAAAAACAGGAAAAAAGACTTCTTTCCAATCAACAACAATGTCAAGTCTCCAGGGGAAAAAGAGAGAAAAAAACACAGGAGCGAAGTTTTGTCTACAAATGTAGCCAGTGGTATTTATTCCGCTACATTGTAATAATAGAAAACGGAAGGACTTTCCCTTTCAGCCTCTTCTCCAGCCGCGGCAGACGCCATTTTAAAAGGTTTTGTTTTTTTTTTCCCCCTTTCGTTTCCTCTTTTCTCTTAAGTAATTTTTAAAAGATAAGTAAAATACTTGCGATTCAGTATTACAGGTCCAGCTCATATTTTCTTTGAATAATCTGTTAAATTCGCAGGCTTGCTTTTGACGCCTGGCTCTGCATTAGCAGAGGTCTCCCAAAGCCCGGAGCAGCGGCTGGGGATATGGGGCATCTCATCCGCTCCGTCCCAAAAGTAAAAGAAAAACTTTTGGGACTCTGCAGAGAGTTCTACCCACCCCTGCCGGCTCTATCTCCGTTTCCTCATGGAAATGGAGTTTTTTTGAGCCGCCATTCCGTTGTGAAGGCGGCTCTGACAGGCAGTGGAAGCTGACGATCCCGAAGGAGCATCTGGCGGCGGCCAGCAGCAAACCGGAAGTCCTATTGCACCACTCTTAACTTGTTACAGCAGTATTCCCCTAAACCCCGAAGTCACCAATCCTTCCCAAGCAACAAGAAGTTCAGGGAATCCGTCCAGGCACAAAGCTTGAAGCAGTAAATTCCCAAGTAAACTCACCACACAAGGAAAACTCTCCGAAGCAGGTCTGGAATGAATAGTCCAAGTCTAAATCCAAGTCTTAAGTCCAAAAGCAGCTGATGAAGCATGGAAATGAAGAGGATGCACAGGAAACTGGTTGTCTCCGGCAACTACTCCCTCCCATATGCCTGGCTAAGTAATCCACAACCCGGTGTTCACATTAGGAGGGATGAGGCTGCTGTCTCTCCACTTTGTGTCTGCAGATTGGGTGGGAGTGGCAGCTGTTCCTCATTGAGGCAGCCCTGTTGCCGTCAGTGTTAACCAGTGCCAGCCAGTTAAGAAGTGGCTGTTCATCTGGTCAATCATGCCCCTCCCCCGCAGTGCCTGATGGACTTGGAATAGCATCTTTATTGAATCATAGAGGCAGCACACGGAGGCCTGTTACTTCTAACAAGTCATTTATTAACACAACGTTATAACAAGGAACACTCTGGTAACAGAACAGAACAACACCCTCCTGACAGGAGCTTAAATAGTCACTGTCAGATACATATTAACCAATCCGCCCTCTGGTAACTTCCCACTCTTGCTGTTGCTAGCGGTTGGGCCAATCAGCACCTTCCTGTAAGGGGAAAGCCCTGATGAGAGCTGTAAGTTGAAAGATTCAACACCCCTTCCCACCCGGACCGAGCGACATAGTCATCTAAGTATGCCGGACGGCGGCTGCAACGACCCGATCTTCTTAGCTCCGGATTGGCTGAGGTAGAGGGCGGAGCCGGAACCCCGGCCTCGGGAAGCAAAGGGGAACCCGGGCTGTCAGGACCATGGACAGCGGCATCAGCAACCCCCCTCAGGAACTGGAGGTAAGGCGACTGGCGGAACTGTTGCGCTCGGGGAGAAAAGAGGATCCGGCTCGGCCGAAGGCGGAGGACTTGGTGTCACTGGGCACCGTCATGGGTTGGCCGCATCGCCCACACGCCGCCTTAGTTGATTAATGTGGCACTTCCATACTCTCCCATCATCAAGTTGGACCCTATAGGAGTAGGGGCCCATTAGTTGTAAAATCCATCCCGGGAACCACTTTTCCCCTTGGTTAACATTTAAAGCATAAACTAAGTCACCAACAGCGAACGACCTGGCGGGGGAGAGGACCTTCTGCCGCCCCACAGTATACTCAGGGTGCAGGCGATCTAGGGTTATCTGGAGTCGCCGGCCCATGAGCTCGGCGGGGCTATGCCTGGTTGCATGCGTCGGAGTGGAGTGCTGGGCCAGGAGGTACTGATATAACCTACTGTGCCAATCGGACCCCCCCAAATGGCATAAGGCCTCTTTCGCCGACCTCACGGCCCTCTCCGCCAGCCCATTCGCAGCCGGATGGGAGGGGGCCGTGCGAGCATGATGGATCCCCAATTTAGCCAGGAAGAGCTGGAAGGGTGCGGACGTGAACTGCGGACCATTGTTGGTGACCACTACGTCCGGCAGACCATGGGTGGCGAAGAGCCTCTCCAAAATCCTAATTACTGCCTCTGTGGTGGTGCTTGACATGAGGGCTAGCTCCACCCACTTAGAATAAGCATCTACGAGGATTAGGAAAGTATGGCCCAAGAAGGGGCCGGCAAGGTCCAGGTGAACCACGGGGCCCTGGGGGTTTCCCATTCCAAGACTGGGGCAGATGGGGGGGCCGGCCTAGACAGCTGGCACGTGGGGCACCTATCGACCCAGCCTTCAATGTCCTTGTCGAGGCCGGGCCACCATACGTAGGCCCGGCCCAAGGCTTTCATACGAACCACCCCAGGGTGAGCATTGTGAAGACAAGCCAACACCCCGTCTCTCAATGCGGGAGGGACCACGATCCGATGCCCCCAAAGGAGGCAACCCACCTGCACAGACAACTCGTGCTGTCTACGGAAAAAGGGCACAAAAACAGGATCTGAGTGCGAAGGCGGCCAACCCCGGCGCGCCCAGTCCAGGACCTGCGCTAAAACCGGGTCCGACGCTAACTGTGATCTGACGTCTTCCGCTGTCACTAATGGAGCCAACTCCCCCACCAAGAAAATTGGAGCTGAGGGGGATGGGTCGAGGACAGGCAACGGAAGGGGACAGCGGCTAAGGGCATCTGCGTGCCCAATGTGCCCGGCTTGTACTGCAGTTGATAATT
The DNA here is from genome assembly GCF_029215685.1 of Pituophis catenifer annectens. Taxonomy (NCBI): domain Eukaryota; kingdom Metazoa; phylum Chordata; class Lepidosauria; order Squamata; family Colubridae; genus Pituophis; species Pituophis catenifer. The sequence continues at coordinate 129,658,934 of NW_027256881.1, forward strand.
ATAGGCGGCCAAGAATTCCAACCACCACGACATTCGGGGGGTGTTTGGCAGTCTGATGCCAGCAAGCCCAACAAGGGCTTGTGGTCAGTAAGGAGGAAAAAGGGGTGACCATAAACGTAATCGTGGAATCTTTTGATTCCCGCCACGGCCGCCAACACCTCCCGATCAATTTGGCTATAATTTCTCTCCGCCGTGGAGAACGTGCGGGAGTAATACGCGATCGGGGCTTCTCCCCCGTTGGGCAACCGGTGGCTCAACATGGCACCTACCCCATATGGGGAGGCGTCACAGGTCAGTAAAAGAGGCAAGTCGGCGTCATACTGCACAAGAATGGCGTCTGATGAGAGCACGTCCTTGACAGCCTGAAAGGAGGCAGCCGCCTCCCGGGTCCACGCCCAGGGGGTCCTCTTTTCCAAGAGCCGATGAAGAGGCTCTGCAAGGGAAGCCTTATGTGGGAGGAACACCACATAGAAATTAAGGAGGCCTAGGAAAGCCTGTAGCTCGGACTTGGACTTGGGCATTGGCACTTTTTTAATGGCTTCAACCTTGGAGGGCACAGGCCGGATACCAGCCGCGTCCACGAGGTAACCCAGGAACTCCACCTGTGACACCCCAATATGGCATTTCTCGGGCTTGAGTTTCAGCCCGACGTTCCTAAAGCGGGAGAGGACGGCCCTAACCTTGGAGATGAGTGACGCCTGATCCGCAGCAGCGATCAGGACATCATCGAAGTAGGGCACAACACCCTGGAGCCCCTGGAGCAGGCACTCCATGAGGCACTGGAATATTCCCGGAGCCACTGACACCCCGAACTGCAGCCGCGTACACTTGAAGGCTCCGCGGTGGGTTGCTATCGTTTGGGCCAGGGCCGTGTCCTCGTCAACTGGAAGCTGCTGATATGCTTGAGCAAGATCCAGCTTCACAAAGACACGCCCCTGGCCTAACGAGTGCAGCAAATGCTGCACCACGGGCACAGGATAGTGGTTGGCCTGAAGGGCCCTATTAAGGGTCGCCTTATAGTCCACACAGATCCTTACAGATCCGTTGGGCTTTAGGGGAATAACGATTGGGGTCTCCCACTTTGCAAACTCCACTGGCTGTAACACTCCTTGAGCTATTAATTTGTCCAACTCTTGGTCTACCTTGGCCCCCAGAGCAAGTGGCACCCTTCTAGGTTTAAGCCAAACTGGGGTCACCTGTGGGTCTAAGGCGAATGAAATTGGTTGCCCCGTGTATTTACCCAAATGTCCATCAAACACCTCCGCAAATTCACGGATCAGCTCAGCCGAGATGTCCGCACTGGTTGAATGGATGCCCGTCACCCCGAGATGTAGAGCTGCAAACCAGTCTAACCCCAACAGGCTGGGGAGACTGTCTCTCACTATGATCAATGGAAGGCGACCTGCAAAGGAACCATAAACAACAGAAAATGAGCCATAGCCAAGAGTAGGTATTGGGCGGCCTTGGTAGTCTTGCAGCGTGACCGGACACGGCTTCAGGCGTCGTCTGGAGAAAGCAGGAACCAACTTCTTGAGGGTGGACCAAGCGATCAAGGAGCGAGAAGAACCTGTGTCCACCTCGATCCGGCAGGGAACGGACTCCAGCAAGACCTCCAGGTAGATCTTGGACCCAGGGGACGGCGTAGAAGCTTGACTGACATGCATGGCATCGACTTCGGCTTCCAGGGAAAGCTCGATGGCATGCTCGCTGCGGCCGACACGCTTCGTCTTCCTGCGCTTGGAGACGGGCTCCCCTGGGGCATCTGGAAGAGGGAGTGCCGCCCGACAGACTGGACAAATGGCCGCGCTTTCCGCAGTGCCGACAGACAGCCGACCTAAATTTACATTCAGCGCGGCTATGCTGACCACCAGACAACTACCTTGGACTGGCTTGGCCGGAGCGAGCCCACCCGACTTGCGCGCAGATTTGAGGTGGCACACGTCCCCTTCCGCCCCTATGGATCCTTCCTCCTCTGAGTCCTCATAATGGATCGACTGAGGGGAGGCAGGAGAGACGATGCCATTGCGCGGTGGCGGGCCGGCGGGCTGAGAGCTCTGCAGAGGACTGAACGGACATTTCAGCGGCCCTGGCCTCATCCAAAGCAATGGACAGAGTCAAATCAGGATGCGCCAGCAAAAGCCGCTGTAGCTTCAAATCCCTCACGCCGCAAACCAGCTGGTCAAGAAGCATGTCATCTAGTTCACGGAACTCACAGTGGACAGCAGCCGCACGAAGAGACGTAACATAGTCATTCACAGACTCACAAGCCCTCTGGGACCGCTGATGGGAAGCGTGGTGGCGGGCGATCCTGGAAGGCGTGGGGGAGTAATGATTCTTGAGCTTCAGCAGCAGAGTCTTCCAAGGCACAGAGAAAACCGGTTGCGGAGCTGCCAGGGCGCGGGCTGTTACAAAGATGTCACGGCCACAAGAGCTCAGGAAGTAGCCCCTCTTCCTAGTGCTAGGCAAATCAGCTAGGTCGTTAGCCTGGAGGAAGCATTCAAATCGCTCCAGGTACTCATCCCAGGATTCAGACCCCGGTTCAAACGGCGTGAACGGTGGAAGAGCAAACGCCATAGCGGGGCACGATCACCCTTACCCTCGTCGCCAGTTATTGAATCCTAGAGGCAGCACACAGAGGCCTGTTGCTTCTAACAAGTCATTTATTAACACAACGTTATAACAAGGAACACTCTGGTAACAGAACAGAACAACACCCTCCTGACAGGAGCTTAAATAGTCGCTGTCAGATACATATTAACCAATCCGCCCTCTGGTAACTTCCCGCTCTTGCTGTTGCTAGCGGCTGGGCCAATCAGCACCTTCCTGTAAGGGGAAAGCCCTGATGAGGGCTGTAAGTTGAAAGATTCAACAATCTTTATTACTGCTACCTTTATTCTGTTTCTGATGTGAATTCTGGCCTTTCACTGAACCTTCACTGAAAGTTGACTACTCAAGGGATTGAAGGAAAATGGTCAACATACACAGAGGTAGTCAACATATGGAACAACTGCACTGGTACGTATACGTGCTTTGTTTTGTACAGATTTTATTAGAGAATGGCATACAGAAACACATCATGAAAACAAAGGAAAATCTACAACACTAGGTGGCAGACAGAGATCATCCAATTCCATATCAGGATGTTTAAAAAGAAATTTTTGCTCTTTGTAGGGGGGAAAAATAACAATTTTAAAAAATGGTGAGGGATTTATTTCATAGTTTTAAAAAATGCAAGGAATGTGTCTGGAGCTGTATAATACTTGACTGGCTACTACTATTAAAAAAAATGACTGACTAATGAAAGTCATGCTTAATATTTTCCATGGCAAAACTTTATGCTAAACCAAACTGGTGTAAGTTTCAAATACAACTTCGGGTATGTTGGAGTAAATTTGGACATTAGTTAATTAAATTTTAATCCAGTCACTTTCCTGAAGTTTTTCCAACAATTTGTTAAATTGCAAATTACAAAATAATATAGGTATAGCAGATTTATTTATATTGGCCTAAGGGTGAATTCAATATGGATCCAACATTTCCAGTTCATAATCTGAAGCCAGTTGAGAATTTGAAACAAACATGGTTCTAAGAAGTCAAATATTTGGATTTTTGTGGCTTTATCTGATTATCCTGATATTGCTCCAGATGTTTCAGTTAAATATTTATCTACTTTCTCAAATGTTTTATCCTGTGCAGCCATTGCAAAGAACCGGTCAGCATGCTTCCCTGTAGCAAACCATACCTCTGCTTCCTCCATGTACTTTATCTTCCCTGGAACTCCACAAAATATATACGGTTATGGAGTAGGTTCCTGGTGATGTTTGTGAAATTGAAATCTTTAGTCATGTCATATACCTTCTGCGTCCGAATGCTAAGATTGATAGTATCATATGCCCCCCTAAGGTCTATACAATCCTGGCCAAAAGGTTTGAGAATGACACAGATTAATTCTCACAAAGTCTGCTGCTCCAGTGTTGGAAGATCTTCATGCAGATGTTATGATATAATGAAGTATATAAGTACAAGCATTTGCAAGTGTCAAAGGCTTTTATTGACAACTAGCTGATAACTTGGTGTTGCCCGGGTATTTATTTATCCCAAAGGTGTATTAGATAGGAAGAGCAACTATACCCTGACCCCTGATTTCAGTGAGAATTGAATTAGTTATTCCAGAGAATAAATCATCTGTGTACCAAGTTTGGTTGAAATTGCTCAAGGCATTCCAGAGTTATGCTAGAACACACACACAGCCATTTATTTTTATGTATATGGGACAGGTAGTCCAGTAGGTCAGAGCTCAGACCCTCCTGGAACTGATACACAAGGGCATCCTTGTTCCATCACAAGTCCTGGTTTGTCAGTCAGAAATCACTGATACAGTCCTTAACTGGCTGTCTCCCCTGCTTTTAACTCAAGCAAATGGCAGTTTGTTGTCTGGGCTTTCACAAGGTCCTTGAATGTAGCCTTCAATTGGGTACAAACCCTGCATAATCCAGTAGTAGACTTCACTGTGTGATTAGTGTGGTTGCCCACTGGGCTGCCGGGCCAGTCAGTTCTGTTGCCAGAAGTGGAGAGACAGCCTTACATACACTCCCTCCCCTTTCCACTTTTGTCGTTCTTCAATTACAACTTTTAAAAACCAGGGAGTAAAGTAAAAATAGGAATCTTGTTTTCAAGATAAATTCAATCTCGCCCAGACGATCTACCTCGCTTTTTTATTCTCTTTCTGTGTGGCCACCCCAGCTTTGAGACAGCTTCCAATGGCAGTCTTTCCAGTCGCTGGGTTGGAGGCTAGCTGGTGCTTCAGGGAATTTGCGGTTTCCCTGTTCACACCAGCCTGTGCCTCCGTTTTTCACTGTCCCTATGAGATGGCTCCGATCCTCTGTGGACCCCAAAAATGGCTGGAATATCAACGGTTCTCCAGAGCCCCGAAATTCATCATGTCGCCGCGACGCTGGCCATGCCCCCTGCCGTTATGTATTATGTGTGCTGTACAACCAACACCAATAATGTTTTGATTAAGGTTTTTGTTTAATTTATAAAAAATATTATTTGTACCTCTTCTCGCTTTTCCCCAAAAATTTGCAATCTGCAATCATTTTGTTTTAAATTGTTTTTTTCCAAAATATTAATAATGGAACTGAAAATTATTTCAGAAGTTTCGCCGGGCAAAGAAACGAAATCTAAAATTCTAATTTTTATTCGTTTCCGAATCAAAAAATCTAATAATGGTTGGAAATAATTTTATATCCTTATGATTAGATGCGTCAAAATATATGGATATAAATTTTTTTCTAGATTTTTGTTTAATTCTGAAAATGCATATGGGGAAAGCACATTACACACAATTGCCTCGGATTTTGTTCTAGCACAGGCAAATTTTTTGTTGAATAACTTTTGGACAACTTGTGATGTACAGTTCATAGATCTGAAGGAATGATTATGATTAATAGAATGAAAAGACAGAAGTTCTTCTACTAATGCTAAATTCTTTTCTTCATCTCCATAAGTTGTTTTCTGAAAAAATTCCTGTATTTTGGAGGAAGATGCAGCAGTATTTAAATATCTTTTATGTTTCTGTGTCTCCAAGTGCTTTGAAATATCATTCTTCCTGCCGTGCGAAATAGAAAATTCACCATTACATTTCTCACATTTTACCATGTAATCGCTTTTGGTTTTTTTAATAAAAGGAAATTCACTTCTTAGATCATCGTTGAATTTGCATCCTCTTTTCTTACTCATTATGTTAAAAATCTAAAAATAATTTAAAATTATATTATAAATTATTATATACATATTGCTTAAAAACACAATAAGTAGGTACATAATTACATAAACATATTTTATTGTTACTTTATAACAATCAAATTAATTTAATTTATAAACTAACTATATTTTAAAAATTATTTTAATTTTAATCCTATATTTTTTTCTAAATAATAACAATACTAACTTGTATTATTTTTCCTCTGAATTTGCCATAACGTAAGTCATAAGTGTCACTTTCAAGGCCGGTGCTAGACTTTTTGCCACCACTATAAAATATAAATAATACAAGTACTGTCTGCTAAATTCAAGAAAATTTATGTATTTATGAAATAAATAAATAAATTACTTACCTAAATTATCTGAATAGCTGATTTGTAATGACATCACTTAAGTTTAACTAGCTTACTAGCACGCAGTACGATGTGTATTGTCTGAGAGACAGTTACAAAATGTTTTCGTCGTTGCCAATCCCCAAAAATGCCATTGTTCATTAAGTCCAAACAATGGTGGTCAAATTCTAACAACTGATCAACAATGAGAACTTTGATAAGCAGTTCTCGGTAATCAGTTCTCAACAATTATTTGTTATTATTAAAGTTTAACATTATAAAATTAACCAAAAATAATATAAAACTCATATCCTGGCTAAATAGCCACATGGCCGCCGAAAACCGTATATTCCCTTCCTGTTCTCCCGCTGTTCCCTAGCTTGTGCATTCTTTCCAAAAATTGGGACTTTTTTAAAATGACGTGGGACAAATTGTTAAAAATCGGGACTGTCCTGCCAAAAGCGGGACGTCTGGTCACGTTGCCAAAGTCCCATCAAATTTATCTGACATAGGCACTGAGCCTCTCTCTGGGTGGGATTAAATAGGTAACGCCAGTACCTGGCGAGTACCCTCACGGTGAGCGAGGCTGTCCCTTCATGAGTAACCTGGCTGACCAGCATTGTCCTTGTCACCTCTCCAATCTGCACATCCTTGGATGGGGTGGGGTAGGTGTGTACTCCACCTCCTCTTTAACCACAGGCAGCTGCTCCCATTCTTCACCTGAAGTCTTCAGGTTAACATGCTGCAGCAGCAGCTCTCTACTCCAGTTCAATCTGCTACCTGTCCAGTAGTTCCGGCTGTGGCCGCTTCATTGAGCTGGAGTCCCCTGCTCCCTAATCCATGGCTCCATGCATACATCCTCCCATACTCACTTTCTCAGCGGTGCCAGGACCTGGCATATCCTCCTCAGAACTTATGTCTGTAGGGGAGGCTGGAGACATGTCCATGGCACATGGGGATTTTGTCTGGTTCTTATTTTGACCTTGATAGTTGACATAGCAGGCAGGTTTTACAGTATGAGGTCATCTGCTCACAGGTCCTGGATAAATTTCCCATTTAGGCGTTTCTATCTCTATGGGTTCTCCTAGATTTGTCCATCTTTCTTAAAGGTTTCTTTCCTTCACTTCTATTAAATCAGGATGGGTAGGTAGAAAGAAACCCAGATTTTTTCTCTTCCTGTGTCTTCCCCATCCTCGTCTTTGCCTTAGATTGGGACTGTAGTTTCACACTATCTTAACCTCTTTCTTGATTCCTTTTCTCTGAGTCCAAGCTTCAGTTAGTGTTCTGATCTGAGACACGCACATGGGATCTGGTGTTAGTATAGTATGTTTTTTGCACAACTATACGTGAATCAAACAGTTCCCCTGACAGCCCCCAAACCTTTCCACCATTATGCTGGTAAAGTTCAGCCCCAATTTCCCCAAGGAATTTCCACTATCTGCGAGAGCAGAGTCCCAAGGAGAAGGTCCAATATATAGAAGATTAAGGTTTGCAAGTCCACAAGGCAAAACCAAAGTTCTAAGTCCACAGACCAGGGTCTCAAATCCACCCAACAAGATTTGAAAGCCACAAAGCAAGAACAAAGTCTGAAATCCACAGGGAAAAGGTAAGAAATCTGCCCGAAAAAACAAGGTCCAAAATCCACAGAACAAAGTCCAACATCTAGAAAATTTCATGAAGTTGAAGAGATGAGGCATTGCAGAAGCAAACTGTCATATCCAACAAATGTACCTTCCCCCATGTTATGACCTAGGCTTCCTGAGATAGTAAAAAGCACACAATTAGTTCCAAAAACCCTCTCTTTATTTCAATGGCTGTGAATTCTGTTCGTTCCCAGCCTGTGATGAGTAACAAATAGTTTGTAAAAAGTCCGACAGAGGTCTGCCACAGTCCTTCAGGATAAAGCTGAGAAGCGCACCCACCTTTATCTCCCTTGACACGCTGCCAAAGACCTTTGCAAGGCCACACAGAGCATAGAGTCGAAACGGAGCTTCAGAATTTAAACCGACCAGCATGAACAAAGTTGCCTTTGCTTTATGTCTTATGGGAGGGGCCAATCATCTCCAAGCCTTACTCCTGAGTCGCCCCTTTTATCTTAACTGTTCTTGCCTTCTGGCAGCTTTGCGCATGCGCACACTGGGAACAGGCTCTCTCTGTTCTTCTGTCTTGCTGATGTCCAACTCTGGAGGCTCCGGAGTCCGCACATAACTCCCCAATGACTCTGGCCCCATCTCTGTCTCTGACGCAGAGCCCTCATCTGAGCCTTCCCTAGACTCTAGAAATGGCCCATGTTCCTCCCCAGCCTCCTCACCGTTCAACTTTGCTGCTAGCTCCGCAGGCTGCTAGCGGATCACAACACCCCATGCTTGGCTGAATCACCCCAAACCAGGTATTTCTCATTACGGCGGAGGCTGCTTCCTCGCAAGTAGCCTTGTTGACCTCCTCTGTGCTTCCCTAGGATTCTGTTCTCTGTGCAAATCAGGTGAGGGTGGCAGCTATTCATTGCAGGTGGTCTGTTACTGCTCATGGACAATAACCATTAGCAACCAATCCTCCCCTGCTTTGACTAGTGCAGGTGACTGACCATCCAGTCGACCGCTGCCCCTGATACCAAATGGACCTGGGATTTGTCTTCCTCAGCCCCTGGACTTCTTGGATGCTTCCGGGGATTCATGCCATACCTCCTGTCTAATTATCCCACTTCCTACTGTGAACCAATTTCTGACAGGACCATCACAGTTAATGGAAAGTCTTGTACCCAAACACACTTGTAAGAATTTTCTGTATCCTCTGTTCATTCTTCGCTATCATTTGCTGGGAGTTCCCTAACTTTTCATTCATCTTAAAGTATTTTCTCCTTCATCTCTCCGTTTCAGTTTTAATCTCATGGTTTTTAGACATAACTTTCTGAATTTTGGTCATGGCTTCTTGGATCGATAGTAGCATCGCTTGCATACTCTGCATAGAACTTGACTTCTCCAAACCTAGCATGCTTTCAATTGATCGATGATGCATCTGATGATGTTGCTGATGACAATGTAGATAAGTCTTTCTTTCCTATCTTTGGTATGTTTGATGTGCTTGTCATCTCTGATAATCAAAAGGCACTTCTCCCAAATAATAAACAGTAATTATTTTTACATGGCTGAAGATTACTTCCCACACCCCCTGGTGTAACTCCTTCAACTCTCTATTAATATAACAGTAAGATAAATCCACAATCTCAAGGGAATGTATATATGTATATCTATTATATCTACTAGACTACACATTAATGATTAATGATAAATATTAATAATAATTCTGTCAGCTTGATTAATTACTCATAAGTCTTAAGGGTAAGTGCTTTCTCAGTTTCTTCCTTCAGCAATCAAATTTATAATCCATGTTAGATTTATCCACACTGTTATTATTGTAGTCCTTTTGGAAATCTTTTTGCAGGTTAAAATTTATAATCCATCATGGCCCAAAAACCCATCAGGTCACTAAGCTTTTTTCCAAAACAATAACTAGATAAATGTACAATTTCCAAGTTCAAGTTAGTTAATGTCCTCTCTGAATATCACAAAAGTTTTTATGGAGTCTTTATAAAAATTGCATCAGTCACGTCCCTTTTGTGACGTGTATTCGATGTATTCGAATGTGTATTCGATATATTCGAATGTATTCGATTATGTATTCGAATGGACCATGACCCGATACGCACACAAATGCACTGAAGCATGGAAGTTGACAGGAGTCTTGAGAAATTAACTTAGTTTAATAAAAACACATAAAAACAAAATCTACAAGAAGGCACCAACAGCCTAAAAGATTCTCCTCTCAGCAAAGTCCATTAGCTCTAATCTTTCCAAGCATGGGAGGCTCTCTGCGTTCTTTGTCAGTCTTCTCAGGAGCAAGGCAGTGACTCAGCTCTTTGTAGCAACTTCAGCTCTGGATTAAGGTCTCAGGTGAGGTCTCTGGCCATGATCTGCTGCTCTCTGCTGGGCTCTGCAGGCAAGCTCTGCTCTCGTGCTCTGCTGCTACTTATATACTGATCAACTGACCACTGGAAAGTGCGGGGAAACTCAGAGCCAGGAAGCTGCTCTGATTGGTTCATTCAAACTGTTCAAACCAATCAATTAGTTGCAGCAATATGCTGAGAGGTTTTTCCTCTCACACCTTGTGTATGTATTCTTCTGGTAATAGATGGCACCCTTACTCCTCTTTATATGCTGAAAGAGCTTTTCCTTAAGCATTCTATGTCTGACAATGGTAAGTGTATTCCTAGTAACCTTCGGGTTTTTTAGATTTCTTTCAAAATAGTTGATCTAGGCTTGCCTCTAACTCCGTCTCCGTTTCTTTATAGTTATTCTGTCAGGATGGGGTTGAGGGTTGTCCCCGAACCGTGAACCAGCTCACAAGCAAACACACTAGGACTGAAATAAAACTAGCAGAGGAGTCTTGTATAAAAATATACTTTACTTCAAAACGTTTAAAAAACACTATATCTTTAAAAAGGCACATTAACAACAAAGTCTTATCTTTGTTAAATGAAGCCAGGCCATCTCCCTAAATTCCTCTCCACAATACCGAAACAGTCCATAAGAAAAAACTAACATGACATTAAACAGCTTCGGTGTCGATACATCATCGAGGTGGTAGAAGGGCAGCAGCGTAAGCTTCACAGCTAAAAGTCACCTGTGAAAAAGAGTTCAATCAGCAAATGTGGCTTGAAGCTCCTGGGAGGGAAACTGTCCAGCTCTCCCTCCGATCGTAGCTCCAACAGCAGCAACAGTTCAGATGTTGGCTTGCATACTTCAACTCAGCAAAAGGCAAGCCGAAATTGGATACTTCAAAAGGCTCCCAGCTATCTCAACTCACAGTTGCAACTAGCTCCGTGGGAGTATCTTTACACAGCTCTTCGGCTCCTTTTCTGCTGCTATCTCTGCTGCAGCTGTCAGGACTCCTTAGCTGAGTTCTCCTCCCTTCTGCAGCTCTGCTCTGGGCTCTGCATCTAGGTGCTTCAGCACTGGCTCAGCGTCTAGGCCTAAACAGCGTCTAGGCCCAAATAGCAAGCAGAAAGGTCCGTACTTATATGGGGAGTTAACCTGCAATTAACTAGGGCGGGGAAGGCTTGCAATTAATTGCAAACAGGAGATGGCTTGATTGGATCCATACTGTTTGTGACTGATCAAGTAGCCACAGCAATTCTGAAAACACTTGTGACAATCCCCTTCTCTGTGGCTATTTGATTTGATAACAAACATACATACATCATTGAATACATATGCACATCAACGGTCAGTACGTTTTACATAGCCATCGATATTTTATGTTCATAATCAGGTAAGGCCAGCACATCCTCATATTTCTGAGGTGTGGCCGAAACCTGATTGACTGAGGTAATGAAATCATCATACCTCCTAGGTTTGTTGCCTCTGGTAGATCTAACTGGTCTGTCTCTAGGCACATCATTCGCATCAGAATCATCTGATGGGTCATCTTCCTCGTGATCTTTGTAGTGCGTCTCTGAAGCTGCCTATCCTTCCCGGTCACCCCCATCTTACGCTTTAATATCCCTTTCAAGGGTACATGGGATGCACGCTTCCCAGAATTAGATGTATCCCTATCGTCAGGTAGGTTCTCTGATACATCCTCCGTCTGTTTACCAAAACTACGGGAAGGGTTCTGAGTGAGAATCTCATTAGCATGGATCTTACTCCAATTAGCCCCTTCATGAAAGGTAGCAGACCTCGATATAACCAGCTTCCCATTCGGGTATGCAAACCTAAATGCCTTGGAGCCCTGCTCATAACCGGCGAATCTCAGCTTAACTGAGTTTCGATCTCCTTTCCTCCTGGGCTCCTTTGGGACATGAACATGAGCCATCACCCCGAAAACGTGGAGGTGTGCCAAACTAAGCTGATGGCCGTATAGCACCTCGTATGGGGTCTTCTGCACCACACTAGACCACACTGGATTTAAGGTGTAATTTGCGTATCTGACCGCCTCCACCCAGTACGTGAAGTTTAGTTCGGCATCCTGCACCGCATTATCATCTGCAATACGCCATTGCGTCGTTCTACGACACCATTCTGAAACGTGGAGTAAGGCATGGTGTGTAAATGGATTATGCCCTTACTCCTCAACCAGCTAGAAAACTGACTTGAATTAAATTCAGTCCCTCTATCAGTTAAGATGTTCTTAACCCTGACTTTATGCTGGTTCTCGACTAAGCTACCGAACTCTTTGAACTTAGCCAATGTTTCCTTTTTAGATGTTAAGGGAAAGATGAACCCAAATCTACTGTGGTCGTCAACTACGGTAAGGAAGTACCGTCTCTTGCCAATGGAAGGTGCGAATGGACCTACCAAATCCATATGGACAAGCTGGAACGCGTGTTCGGAGTACCGCTGACACCTCTTGGGCGCAGATTTCACTTTCAGTTTCGCACTCCTGCAAATTGAACAATCTAGAAACGTGTTACAATCATTGATCTTGGTTCCCCTTGAGTGTTCGGTTACCTTTTTCACTATAGGAAAACTCACATGACCTAACCTGCGATGCATCAGATGAGCACATTCATTGTGCAACAGTTCACCTATAGAAACTGTATTGGCATTCTCAGGTTCCTTATTATTTGACTTTAAATTAAAACTTACAAATGTTTTATTTTTAATATTAACTTTACAATATTATTACAAGACTTCCTCTGTTGAAAGTCTTGATGCTCACTACCCAATTCTAGCTGGGATCCATTATTACTACCAGATGAAATAGTATAATTGCTAGCACTAAATGCCTCAGCATTCGCATTGGGGGAATAGTAAGGCAAACCACCTATCTTCAACACCTCCCCAATCACACATTTGTTATTTGTAATTACAGCTGTTCCTTCTGAAAACAGAATCTCTATTCTGGGATTCTCACATACCCTCATTAATCTTAGCAAATTATGGCCTATCTCAGGTACATACAATGCTTCATTATTTTTTCCTATCCCAGGAATATAAACATCTCCAATGCCAACAACATTCACCTTTTTACCGTTTGCAACTTTGACCATGGATTTATGCCTTCTCATGTTAACAAACAACCTTTGGTCACTCAAGCATGGTTACTAGCCCCACTATCCATTAACCATAGTTGCTCACGCTGTTCCCTTGTAAATTCCGACTCAGTGGTTTCTACTATGCCTACAGAACCATCATTAAACGTAAGATGATTCCTTTTGTTGTGTCTATTTGGCCATTTACCCCTTCTCTGGTTAGGAACATCTCCACTTGGTTTTCTGCCTGGAGGGAATGACCTCTTTTTGCACTTAACTACCAGAAGGTTCCTTGGACATGCCCTGGCTTTCACATTTTGTGGGCAATCCCTTCTATAATGTTCTCTTGAACCACAGTTGAAGCATTCTCCGATAGCATATGCTCTATCTGAACTATCGGGCCTTCTTAAGGGTTTTTCTTTCTTGTGGAAAGATGCCCTACATTTTTGCAAGTTATCTTCTGCTATTAATTTACCAGATAGCACTTCTAGAGATAAATTGTTGTAATTGACATTATCCAATTGTGATACAAAATTATCCCAGCTAGAATCAAGGGAATTGATTATAACGGTAATGAGGGTTTGTTCAGACACTGTTTCCCCCCTCAACATCAACTCCTCCCTTAACCTGTTTAACTCACATAAGTGTTCATTAATATCTACTCCCGCCTTCAACCTTGCAGAATAAAACTCCCTGTAAATTCTGTTTGTGGCATGGGAGCTTTTAAAATAAAATAACTTATGCAGTTTTAATCAGACTTCCGTTACAGTCAGGTTATAAGGTATACTGGGATATAAAGCAGGATCAATGGACATCAATAGGATACAAAAGGCCTTATGATGTAAAAGATCAACTTCCAAGCACCATGGTCTAGGTGGGGGTTTTAACAACAACGATAAAACATTCTCTTTCATTAAGATGACTTGAATACTCTTAACCCATTCCTTAAAATTTCCTCCACCCACACTTAAACTTTTAAAATTAGGAAGAACCTGTACATTGTTAAACATAGAAACAGACATTGATTGATGTTCAGGGTGTGGTCCGTCCTGGAACGGGCAATAAGGCATTGGAATGGAAGCACACAGCACAGTGTCTTACCTCTGGCATTATGACAATTGTTCCTCCCCAATGGGAGGGATTAAAACCTCACGTTGTGCGGATGCAAAGCTTGTTCTGGTTTGATTACAAGAGTTCAAGGGTCCTTTCTGGTGCTCATCTCTAGGAAGTTTCGGACGTGCTCCTAGGTTCCTATCTCCAGTTGAGGCAGCCTCTAGAATCGCCCTGGATGTCAGTGTTGTCACGGATGGATATATCCCACTTGTGGCATGCGCTGAATTGATCACAGACATCAGGGGTGCGTTGGTACGTGCAGCTACTATTTGTTGAGCCGATGGCGCCTGCGAACCATCGCCTAGAATGGTTGCTAGTGTTGCATTTGCAACCTTACACTCAACATAAGAGTCTCTTGAGTTTTTAGCTGGAGTCATTGATGTCATCAAGGGAGCTTGAATTTTTATGGCCTGATCTATAATGGTTTTGACAGCAGGTGGCGCTGTATCAACTTGGCCATGCTGGTCTAACGAAGAAGCAGGGACATTCAAATCAGGTAGTCTGTTATCCCCCATTCTCCACTTATAGTCCAAAATAGGGGTTTTAGAAAAGGATTGAAAGTTCTTACCGGTCCGGTGTTTTCTAAGACTTCGATCTTCTTTCCTTTAGCTGTCATCATGGCTGGATTCTTCAATGATTCGCTAAAATCAGCAATCAGCAATAAATTGCCACTTGTTACTGGCAAACCTAAAGCTTGAAGGATTGCCTTCCTGAGTTCATCATCCACCTCTAAGTTTGTTTTCGAGGCCTGAAGTGGCATTCTTCTAGTCTCTACTTCTTTAGGTGATGGTGGTTTACTCACTGCCTTAGGCATTTCAAAAAATAAGGCTTCTGCTCCAAAACCTGCAGCTCCGCTACACTCTTGGTCAATTAGAGTTTGGGGTTTTTCAGCCAAAACAGTTTTGGCCTGAGCCCCAGACAGTCCACTTTGTTTCTCCATGCTTTTCACTGCAGCCCTAGTCAACATCTGTTTTTCCTGCTTTAATTCAATTGCAGACATTTCAGTCTAGTGTATCGCCACGTGAGTGTAGGTTTGCCAAACCATCCTCTGCTACCAATTGTCAGGATGGGGTTGAGGGTTGTCCCCGAACTGTGAACCAGCTCACAAGCAAACACACTAGGACTGAAATAAAACTAGCAGAGGAGTCTTGTATAAAAATATACTTTACTTCAAAACGTTTAAAAAAACACTATATCTTTAAAAAGGCACATTAACAACAAAGTTTTATCTTTGTTAAATGAAGCCAGGCCATCTCCCTAAATTCCTCTCCACAATACCGAAACAGTCCATAAGAAAAAACTAACATGACATTAAACAGCTTCGGTGTCGATACATCATCGAGGTGGTAGAAGGGCAGCAGCGTAAGCTTCACAGCTAAAAGTCACCTGTGAAAAAGAGTTCAATCAGCAAATGTGGCTTGAAGCTCCTGGGAGGGAAACTGTCCAGCTCTCCCTCCGATCGTAGCTCCAACAGCAGCAACAGTTCAGATGTTGGCTTGCGTACTTCAACTCAGCAAAAGGCAAGCCGAAATTGGATACTTCAAAAGGCTCCCAGCTATCTCAACTCACAGTTGCAACTAGCTCCGTGGGAGTATCTTTACACAGCTCTTCGGCTCCTTTTCTGCTGCTATCTCTGCTGCAGCTGTCAGGACTCCTTAGCTGAGTTCTCCTCCCTTCTGCAGCTCTGCTCTGGGCTCTGCATCTAGGTGCTTCAGCACTGGCTCAGCGTCTAGGCCTAAACAGTGTCTAGGCCCAAATAGCAAGCAGAAAGGTCCGTGCTTATATGGGGAGTTAACCTGCAATTAACTAGGGCGGGGAAGGCTTGCAATTAATTGCAAACAGGAGATGGCTTGATTGGATCCATACTGTTTGTGACTGATCAAGTAGCCACAGCAATTCTGAAAACACTCATGACATATTCTGTTATTCTTTTCCAGATCCGTCAATAGCTCTGAAAACTTAGTTGTCGCTACTGTTGTGGAGCGGAAATCCTGCTTCACCCTTTTTTTTTTTTTTTTTTTGGTCTGACTTTCACACTTCTACTATTATATCAGGGTAAATTAATTCTCCCTTTCTGTCTTCTAGCGCCTTAAAGTTCTTAATTGCTGGAACAGGTTTTCTTAATTTCATCATACCTGCCGCATCTTCTTTTCTCATCTTTTTTGGCTTCTGTGCTGCCAGGTATCAATCATTATTTTTATTATGGCCACAGACAAGCATTAAAAATAAAAAAATAATAATAGTAATATAAAGTAGACTAATATATTATGATTAGTGGTGGATTATCAGTGGGCAGTTAGACTCTGCCTCATTTTGTATATGGTACACTAAACTTTTGTTAACATTCAAAGAAACTACTTCGTACTGATCTGACAACAACAGTTGTAAATAGAAGATATCAGTATTTTATAAGTATTTTTTTAGATGAGGTGTTATAAAGTGGGCCCATCAATTCTTATAGAGGATTCAGTATAGTAGGATGTGAGCTGTGTGTAGCCATGTAATCCTCGGCTAGTTCACCTTCCCTTCGACTTGACTGGGTTGTGTTTCTATACCCAAGCCCTCAATCTGGTGGGGAGTACGGTAGAAACTAATCCTCCCCTGTTTTGACTAGTGCAGGTGACTGTCCATGGTTGACCGCTGTCCCTGATACCAGTGGTCTCATGGATTTGTCTTCTTGAGCCCCCAGACTTCCTGGATGCTCCTGGGGATTCATGCCACACCCCCTGTCTTAATTGTCCTGGTTCCAGCTCAACTTCCTACTGTGAACCAATTTCCGACAGGGCCATCACAGTTAATGGAAAGTCTTGTACCCATTACTAGGTTACATGGCAAGAGAGACATCACTCCTGTCACTATTACCAATTCATTTCCCTTTGCGTGTGCTTTAGCTTTAACCAGTGTGTCTGTTTCAGTCTGCCCAAACATACTTGTAAGAATTTTTTCCCCATAGATCCTACCCTTTTTATTAAACACTTGTCTATGTCAACTTGCAAAGCTTTCAAGATGCCATGAGCAGGAGGGAGGGAGAACTGATGGAGCTGATTGATTTCCCTAACTGAAATTACATTCCACAGCTGCTTTTCTACTGCAATCAGTAGGAGAGTTTTGGGTTTCACAGCCAGCCAAAGTGGTTAATTGGAGAATGTGATTTATGACATGGCAGGGAGGAGGGGAGAGACAGAGTCATAGGGGAACGTAAATCCACGTAGGATTAGTTCTAACTGAATCCGAATATTGTCGAAATGGTGCTCCTAATAAATGATTCTATTTCTTTTGAAGTTTGGCTTGTGGCTCATGAATTAATTAGGGCAACTTTTGGAAACTTCACAGTCTACTCTCAGTATCTACTAGGCCTCTCATAGTGATCCCATTAATTTTTCCTGGGTCCATCATACTTTTTTCCCCAGAGTTGCTTGCCCCTACTGCAGCCCTTTTTTTCTCTGCCTCTTATAAACCTTAGACAAATGGCCTTTTTTTTTGCCACAGGTAATTTAATTTAATTTAATTTATCGCATTTCTATGCCGCTCAACTCCCAAGGGACTCTGGGTGGCTTACAGCAAAAATAATGCGAACAATGAACATAGAAGACATTAAAAGCCCATGCACACCATTCATGGCCGGATCTCACAAGATTGCAGCAGCAAGATCAACGGCCCCAGGCCTGCCGAAAAAGCCAGGTCTTCACTGCTTTCCGGAAGGCCAATAGGGTAGTCTGGAAGGCCAATAGGGTAGTCTGGATCTCAGGAGGTAACTGGTTCCAGAGAGCTGGGGCAGCCACAGAGAAGGCCCTCCCCCATGGGCCCACCAGCCGGCATTGTTTAGCTGATGGGATCCAGAGGAGACCAACTTTGTGGGATCTTACCAGTCGCTGGGAGCTATGTGGTAGAAGGAGGTCTTGAAGATAGCCTGGCCCTGAGCCATGTAGGGCTTTAAAGGTAATAACCAACACATTGAATTGTGCCTGAAGACCAATAGGGAGCCAGTGCAGCTCGCGGAGAATTGGTGTAATGTGGGTGTATCTAGGTGCACCCACAACAGCTCGCGCAGCTGCATTCTGGACCAACTGTAGTCTCCGAACACTCTTCAAGGGTAGCCCCATGTAGGGCACGTTGCAATAGTCTAACCGTGAGGTGACAAGGGCATGAGTGACTGTGAGGAGAGCCTCTTGATCCAAGTAGGGTCGCAATTGGTGCACCAGGTGAACTTGTGCAAAGGTCCCCCTAGCTACAGCTGCCAGATGTTGCTGTAATCTTAGCTGTGAGTCTAGGAGGGCACCCAAATTGCAAGCTTGTTCTGAGGGGGGACAATTTCTCCCCCCCAGAACCAAGGATGGACAGTCGACATAGTCTTTAGGAGGCAATACCCACAGCCATTCGATCTTGTCTGTGTTAAGTCTGAGCCTGTTGACTCCCATCCAGATCCTCACAGCCTCCAGGCACTGGCACATCATATCCACCGCTTCACTGAACTGACGCAGGGTGGAGATATACAACTGGGTATCATCAGCATATTGCTGATACCCCACCCCGTATCGTCAGATGATCTCACCCAGCGGTTTCATGTAGATGTTAAATAGGGGAGAGAGGACCGAGCCCTGAGGCACCCTGCAAACGAGGGGTCTAGGGGTCGACCTCTGTCCTCCTGCCAACACCGACTGTGACTGACCAGAGGGATAGGAGGAGAACCACCGTAACATGGGGCCTCCCACTCCCAACTCCCTTAGTCGTCCTAGAAGGATACCATGGTCAATGGTATCGAAAGCTGCTGAGAGGTCAAGTAGCACCAAGATAGAGGAATGACCCCCATCTCGGGCTCACCAGAGATCATCCATCAGCGTGACCAAAGCAGTTTCCATGCTATGCCTGAAGCCAGACTGAAAAGGGTCTAGATAATGACCGTAGGAGCTGAAGTGCCACCACTTTCTCTACAACCTTTCCCACAAAGGGTAGGTTGGAGACAGGCTGAAAGTTCTTTAATTCTGCTGGATCCAGGGAAGGCTTCTTGAGGAGGGGCCTTACAACCACTTCCTTTAATGGTTATGGGAAGGAGCCTTCCCTCCAGGATGCGTTAACTAAAGCCTGGAGCCGGCCTCTTGTCACCTCCCTTCTGGCCAAAACCAGCCCGGAGGGGCACGGGTCCAACAAACAAGTGGAGGAACTCATCGCTCCTACAGCCTTGTCCACTTCCTCAGGAGTCATAGGCTCAAATTCATCCCACACAATAGGACTAAGACCTGCCCCTGTCATCTCGGTTGGAATTGCCCAATCAGAGTCCAGGTCCATCCGAATCTGAGCGACTTTATCTGACAGAAACTGCACAAATTCCTCAGCTCTACCCTGCAAGGGCTCCTCCACTCCCCCTACATTAAGGAGGGAATGAGTCACCCTAAATAGGGTGGCTGGGCACGAATCAATAAGTGTGGAAAAAAGCAAGCAGTTTGCCGCCCTTATCGCCACTAAATAAGTCCTAATATAAGCTCTTAAGAGTGTTCGGTCAGATTCAGAGTTACTGGTCCTCTAGCGTCGCTCTACACGTCTCTTCCGGAGCTCCTCGGTAAACCAGGGAGCTTTCCTGGATCCACCACAATGGAGAGGTCGCAAAGGTGCAATCTGGTCCAGTGCCCCAGATGCCGCCCTATTCCAGGCAGCCACCAGGGACTCAGCCGGACTGTGGACAAGGGAGTCAGGTATATCCCCAAGCTTCTTCTGGAACCCTTCAGGGTCCATTAGGCGTCTGGGGCAGAACCACTTAATCGGCTCCGCCTCCCTGTGATGGAGTATTCCCTGAAGTCTAACCTCAGCAGGAAATGATTTGACCATGACAAGGGAGAAGCATCTATACCCCTTAATTCCAGATCATATCTTCACTGCCCCGAGAGGAATACCAGGTCAAGTGTGTGTGTCCCCCATGAGTCGGACCCTGAACTACTTGGGTCAGGTCCATGGTTGTCATGGAAGCCATGAACTCCTGAGCCGCATCTGAGGATTCGCCAAGTGATGGCAAGTTGAAGTCCCCCAGTACTAAGTCTGGGGAACTCCACCGCCAACCCGGCTACTGCCTCTAGCAGCACAGGCAGGACTGTTGTAACGCAGCTGGAAGCCGGTACATCAACAACAAGCCCAACTGAACCCCTGAGTTCATCCTCAAGAGGAGAGACTCACACCCAACAATCTCCGGGGCAGGGATCCTGCGAGGACAAAGATTCTTACGGACAATAACTGCCACTCCTCCACTCCTTCCCTGGATTCGCGGCTGATGCAATACCTGAAACCCGTCTGGGCACATCTCCAAGAGGGGAACACCCCCCTCCTGGCCCAGTCAGGTCTCAGTTATGCATGCCAAATCAGCCCCCTCCTCTGGGATTAAGTCCTGAACATGGGGGGCCTTGTTAACAACAGACCTGGCATTAAACAGAAGCAGCCTGAGGCCAGGACCCTGACAGGTAGAACAATTGCAGGTCTCTCTGAGCTTCCATTGTGTTCCTATGGAGTGGGTAGGAGCTTAAAGGCTTCTTAACGTCTTCTCCTTTTCTGTCTTCTAGCTCCTTAAAGTTCTTAATTGCTGGAACAGGTTTTCTTAATTTCATCATACCTGCCGCATCTTCTTTTCTCATCCTTTTCTGGCTTCTGTGCTCCAGATATCAATCTTTTTTAAAAAAAATATGGTCACAGACCAGCATTATTTTTAAAAAAATAAAATAAAAACAAAGTAGACAAATATATTACTAAACTTCTGCTAATATTCAAAGAAACTACTTTGTACTGATCTGACAAAAACAGTTATAATACTGATATCTTCTATTTACAAGTATTTTTTTAGATGAGGTGTTATAAAGTGGGCCCATCAATTCTTATAGAGGATTCAGTATAGTATGATGTGAGCTGTGTGCAGCCATATAATCCTAGGCTAGTTCATTTATTTTTTATTTATTTTATTTTTTATTTTATTTATTTGATCAAGCATGTATAAGATAACAGATACAAGTATAAACATGATTATGAATACATGAAAAAGATATGAATAAATGGGGACAGTAGGACAGGGATGGTAGTCATGTTGGTGCACTTATGCACGCCCCTTACAGACCTCTTAGGAATGGGGTGAGGTCAACAGTAGATAGTCTAAGGTTAAAAGTTATGGAGATTTGGGGATGAAACCAGTCAGGTAGTGCATTTCAGGCATTGACCACTCCATTGCTGAAATCGTATTTTCTGCAATCGAGTTTAGAGCGGTTTACCTTAAGTTTGTATCTATTGTGTGCTCGTGTATTGTGGTTGAAGCTGAAGTTGTCATTGATAGGTAGGACGTTGTAGCAGATAATTTTGTGTACTACGCTTAGGTCAGCACGAAGGGGGCATAGTTCTAGGTTGTCTAAGCCCAAAATTTCAAGCCTGGTGGCATAAGGTATTCTACGCAAGATTAGGTTAACAACTCTTAAGAGCGTTTTTGGCAATGTTGTTACAGTGGGCTCTTGCACTTAGATCATTAGAGATGAGTACTCTAAGGTCCTTGACAGAGTGAGGGTCGTCTATGAAATCGTATCTGCCCAGCTTGTATTTTGTGTTTTGATTCTTTTTGCCAATGTGTAAGACAGCATTTGTTGGTTGAGATTTGGAGTTTCCAATTGTTTGACCATTCCAACACAAAGTCAAGGGCTTTTTAAAGGGCAGCAGCATTGTCAGTGGTGTTTAATAGTTTAACATCATCTTCCAGCTCCTTAAAGTTCTTAATTGCTGGAACAGGTTTTCTTAATTTCCTCTTACCCGCCGCATTTTCTTTTCTCTTCTTTTCTGGCTTCTGTGCTGCCAGGTATCAATCATTATTTTTATTATGGCCACAGACAAGCATTAAAAATAAAAAAATAATAATAGTAATATAAAGTAGACTAATATATTATGATTAGTGGTGGATTATCAGTGGGCAGTTAGACTCTGCCTCATTTTGTATATGGTATACTAAACTTTTGTTAACATTCAAAGAAACTACTTCGTACTGATCTGACAACAACAGTTGTAAATAGAAGATATCGGTATTTTATAAGTATTTTTTTAGGTGAGGTGTATAAAGTGAGCCCATCAATTCTTATAGAGGATTCAGTATAGTAGGATGTGAGCTGTGTGCAGCCATGTAATCCTCGGCTAGTTCATCTTCCCTTCGACTTGACTGGGTTGTGTTTCTGCACCCAAGCCCTCAATCTGGTGGGGAGTACGGTAGAAACTACTCAAAAATTACTTCCTCTGCCTTGGTGTTGAATCTTCCCTTTCTCATGAATGTACGTATCTATTTACAGCAAGGGTGGAGGCAGGCTCGGGAATTCTTTTTTTTTTTTAATTATTTTATTGCAACACATTAAAACAATTCAAAAACATACAACATTTCTATACATAAACTCTTTTTACAGCTCTTTCGTAGTGATCCTTACTTAATATTTACCATTTATACAGATTTTGACTTTATCTTATTCTATATTACTATCTGACCTCTTCGTTTCATCTACATTTTACTTGACCTTTACATTTCAAACATTTATATTGTAATTTACCAATTTTCCCCATTGGTTTTAACATTTCTTTTTCTACCCTTTATTCTTCTTTCTCATTTTTCCTTTCCTCCAACCACTCATACCATCTATGCCAAATTTTATAATAATCTGTATCCTCTTTTTCCTTGAGTTCTTTTGTCAGTCTGTCCATCTCTGCGCATTCTAAAATTTTTTCAATTAACTCCTTTTCTGTTGGTTGGTTTTCCTTTTTCCAATTTTGTGCATAGACTATGCGGGCTGCTGTTAGAATGTGTAGTATTTTTTTATTTCCTTTGTATAATTTTCCATGAATTCCTGAGCAAGAATGTCTCTGGTTCTCTCTCTATTGATTTCTGTGTTATTTTCTCTAGCCACTTTTTGACTTTGGCCCAGAATTTCTTTGCCACCGGACAGGTCCACCAGAGATGGTAATATGTTCCATAGTTGCTTTTACATTTCCAGCATATCGGTGAATTGCTCGGAAACATTTTGACTATTCTGGCTGGTGGTAAATGCCATCTATGAAACATTTTCAACTGGTTTTCCTTGTATGCCGTAGATAATGTTAATTTCATATTTATTTGCCACATCTTTTCCCACTTCTCTAGTTCTACTGTGTGATTGAAGTTCCTTGCCCATTTAATCATAGTATCTTTAACTATTTCCTCTTCCATTTTATACCGTAATAAAAATTTATATATTTTGCTAATTAATTTCTGTTCCATTCCATATATAATTTTATCTAATTCATTTTGCTCCAATTGTACCTCATTTGTCTTTATATCTTCTTTATATTTTGACCATATTTGTGAATACGTCCACCATTCAACTTCCCTATTCAAATCCTGTTCCAATTCTTTGCTTTGTTTTTAATTTCCCCAACTCATTTAAAATATCCCTGTATCTAATTATCTTTGAATATTTGAATTTTCATACTATTTTCTAATTCTGTCTCTTGCTTTTTGTGAGGTTTTTAGTTAGTAATTTAGATTTGTTTTTGTTAAATTTTAATCCAGCCACTGCGCCAAATTCTTCTATTTTTTTAATCAATTTAGGGCCTGATTTTAGAGGTTCCTCTATTATAAAAACCAAGTTGTCTGCAAAAGCTTGCAGTTTATATTCTACATTTTTTATCTTCAATCCTTTTATCTCTCGGTCTTTAATTTTTTTTAAGAGTGGTTCCAATGACAATATAAAGAGAAGTGGGGAAAGTGGGCATCCTTGTCTCACACCTTTTGTTATCTCAAATCTGTCGGTCATATCTTGATTTATAATTACCCTATAATTACCTGTTTTGAATATATTTTCTCAATCATTTTTTCAAATTTAGCCCTGAATTCCATTTTTTTCAATTGTTGTATCATAAATCTCCAATTCAAATTGTCAAAAGCTTTTTGGGCATTAAGGAAAACCAGTGAAACTTGTTTCTCTTGGTGCACTTCATAAAACTAATATGTTTATTATCATCCGTGTGTTGTTTTTAATTTGTCAACCTGGCAAGAAACCATTTTGATCCGAATGTATATCCAAAATTGAATGTTTATCTAAAATTGTTTTTAACCTCTCAGCTATAATTGACATGTATAGTTTATAATCAGAATTTAACAAAGAAATTGGCCTGTTGTTCTGTATTGATTGCTGGACTGAACCTTCCTTATGTATGAGTGTGATTAATGCTTCTGTCCAGGTTTTGGGTGTGTTTGTTTGCTCTAGTGCTTCATTGAATATTTCCAGCACCAATCCTCCTATCTGTTCTTGTATACTCCTATACAACTCAACTGGTATTCCACCTGGTCCTGGCATTTTGTTATTTTTTTGTCTTTTTATTGCAATTGCAAATTCTGTTTCAGATAGTGGTCGATTTAATACTTCTTGCTGTTCCTCCGTAAGTTTACATACATTTGTTTCCTCTATGTAATTTTTAATCTCTGCTTCTGATGTTTCTTCCAGTGTGTATAATTTAGAAAAGAAAGTATGTATAATCTGTTTCTTATCTTCTCTTTTATTTTGGATTATTCCTCTTTCATCTTTCAAATGCTGTATGACTCATTTGTCTCTTTTCTTTTTTAATTTATAAGCTAGCCATCTGCT
This sequence comes from Pituophis catenifer annectens, assembly GCF_029215685.1. Lineage (NCBI taxonomy): Eukaryota > Metazoa > Chordata > Lepidosauria > Squamata > Colubridae > Pituophis > Pituophis catenifer. The sequence continues at coordinate 129,683,791 of NW_027256881.1, forward strand.
CACCTTATCTGCATGCTCAAAGTAATTTTGTTTTGCCATCTTTATTTTCAATGCCACCTCTTCTTGGGTTATTAAATTTAGTTTATGTTTAATTATTCTCCATTTCTCTTTTACTTTTTTATTCTGGGGATCTTTCTGTAAGTTTTCTTCTAATTTTTTAAGTTCTTCCTGAAGTTTTTCTTGCTGGGACCTTTTCTCTCTTTTCTTTGCCATATATGCAAATTTCCTAGTTCATTTTTACATTTTATGGTGAAGTATCTCTGCAACCACTAAATACAACATGGAAGCATGAGTGCTACAGAGCTTTGATTAATGGAGCTGGAAATGAAATCATTTAAATTTACATTTGAATATGAATAATCCTACTTCACCCTGTGCAAAAACTATAACCAAAGTACAATAAAAATTTAACTTCTTTTGACTGTTGCAATATAGTTTGTCAAAAACTGTTAGAAGGAAAGCATCTCCATAAAAATGCATGCATGCATGTAAATTTAAAACACATTCTATTATGAAAATAGAAACAAAGTATAAACAAATCTTCAAGCCAAAATTTAGCAATAGTGAGTTTGATAGCTACAACTTGACAGATTCATAAAAACGATAAATTGATAGAAATTGAAGTTTGACATTTGCCCATCTACCTGTTGAGGGAATCTTAGCTGTTGGCTCGAAACAGGCTTTTTCCATTAGCACAATCTTCCAATTTTCCAGTGAATGCAAACCGGTGGGGTTTTTTTCACTTCTAATTACTATTTCTCCTGTTTTACATATAGTCAGACAAGATTTCCCAGCAGCTGTTGTCCCCAATTCATGTCTGAGCTTGGTGCTGAGGCTGATGAAGGATGCTAGACATGAGGTGCAGGTTTTGGTTCCCTTTTTATTGGAGTACTCCAAGAAAAGGGGTCCTGGCCAAAATGCCAAGAATCCCAAACCATATAACTTTATAAAGTTTCACTAAAAGCTTTATACAGTTTCACTAAAGCAGAAGGCAGGATATATAAGAAATATCTAATAAATGTTTTAGTAATGACCTAACAATTCTATTGGTCTCTAGCTGTCCCTATTCCTAAACTTTGGCTAATGAATGCTTTAGGAATTATCTAATTCACATTCTATTTGCTCTAGTCCATCTTTATTCCTAACTTCCAGCTGAGATCTGCAAGATGTCTAACACTTTTATCAGCTTTCTAATTACCCAGAATTGTTACAAACGTTACACATGCATTTTCCCTGTGAATAAGCATTCTTTGTTCTTGCCAGATAGACTCCACAATTGCTTCCTGGTTTGCTTTCAAGTATACTCCATTACATTGCTTTATTTTAGCAGACTGCCCATTAAGCATTGCAGCTGAATCCCAGACAAAATAAGAATATGGTCAATGTCAGAGGCATCCAGATAATGTGTCATTCCAGTGGCATCGAGGTAAAATTTGGCAGTTTGCCTGTTGGACTCAGGATCTCAGGTGCCACCAGTCTTCCAAGTTGCAGTTTGCTCAAAACATTCAGCAAGTTCCTTCTTTCATTAAACAGTGGCTGCTGTCTGCAGTTGTCAGTAGAAAATATCCACGTTGTAATTCGTGGGTTATTTTGCCACAGGCGATTCAGTCACACGGTGGCACAGATAAAAAGCAAATGGGAATTGGCCAGTCATTCCAACCACCTGTTTTCTAAGAGTTTGCAAGACACCCATTAAACTACCTCAAGAAATACAAGAAAAAGAATGCTTAATGCCAACTATTCACATATTCATGTAAAAAGATTTTGGACTTGTGATCCTAAAGTATTTGATGTTACTCCAACGTTTCTAAATTGGTGGCTGTGAAACTTGCAGTTATAATGGCTAAAATTTCAGAGCTTCACAAAAATATGTTTCCTTTTGGAACATCGGAGTTCACACACACCTTTTGTTCTTAGTTGCCATCAAGTCAAACCAACGTATTGATAGTTATCCCAAATTGTGTTTGGTCTACAGCCAGATGATTAATGTTTGTAAGAGAAGCATCCTTGGCTGTTACTGTATCAACCCATCATACTGCCTGTGTTCCTCTGTTGCTTTTTTTCAACCTTGTCAAGCATGATCATCCTCTTTGCAAGATACATCATATTCTTGTTATTTGAACATCTAAAGAAAGCTTGGACTTAATTTCATCAAATGTTTAATGATTCATTTGTCCAGCAGTCTTTAGTGCCCACAGTATCTTTTGTCAATGCCATAATTCAAAAGCATCTGTTACGTTCTCTTGTCTCTTCAGTGTTTATTTATTTATTTATTTATTTTGCATCCGTATGATATTGAAATACCATGATCTGAACAAGTTGGATCTTTGTAGACGAAGAAACATTTCTGATCTTTTCTAAGTCCTTCATAGACATTTTTGCAAAGGTGATTCATTATTTGATGTCTTGGCTGCTTGTAATTTTATTTGGATTTTGAAGAAACAAGACAAGCATTGATGCGTTTTAACTGTGTTTTATCTAACATAAGTATACCATGGAAAGCCCAGAAAATCAATGGATTATTGAACAAATCAACCCAAAGGTCACACTCAGCACAAATGACCAGGCTCAAATTATCTTATTTTGGGCATATTATGTAAAGACCCAGCTCTCTGACGAAGGTTCTAAGGGTGAAAGAAAAGAGCAACAGCAATATAAATGGACTAAATTACAATGGGGGGTAGGTACACTATTGAAAACCCTGAAGGACCAGACTGGAAACAGATCCTCTTGGAGAAAATCCATTACAGTACAGGTCAATTATATGCCATTTAGTCAATAACTATAGTTTCATTATTGATTTAAACAATTTGAACCCTATTTCTGTTCTAATGAAATTACTGGTGTTATCAAATAGAATCAGTGCTTTTTCTTTGATAAAGTTTTCAGTTCAATGTTGCTTCAACGTCTTCTTTCATCACTTGGTCATTAGGTACAGGTTGAAATAGTTGTTGATCCACATGACCTTCATGGTATAAGTATATTCTTTCCACCTTTTCTTGATCTCATCATGTTCAATATGGACCTTGAAAATGTTTTATCATTCCAATTTGAGCCTGAAATTTTATTTTAATTCATTTAGCTTTTGGAGAGCTGATTTTGATTTTTCTCTAAATTCTAATACTATTTCCTTGAAATAAATTATTTAAACATTACAATTAAAAGACAAACAGCGGTGATGCAACATTTTGTATCGACTCATCAGTACCAAATTTACAATAACGTGGTTAAAATCAACATACAATATATTAAGAAATATGCGCAGAGTAACCCTTGAATAACAAGGGTGTGCACATGAGAAAAATGGCTGAGAGTGATTGTGAATAAGAACAGACACACTGAGTTGTGATATTCTTTTACTTTTAGGAAAAAGCAAAGCAAAGTCCAATAAACAATCCAGGTCATACACAGATAAAGATTGTTCTTGGAATATCCCTGGATTGACAATTTAACTAAGTCTTCTTACCAGTTGTTGTAATCATATGCAATAAAACAGTTCTTTTTGGAATTGCAAACAAATATAGCAGTAAAACAATCAGAAAAACAGTAGAAAACAACAAGTAGCAATGATCCAGCAGTGATCATGCAGAGAGAACAGGCAGAAAGGAGCAGAGGTAGCAATAATAATGTAATAAGAACAATAAGCCATGATTCAAGCTTCCTCTTAAGTACGTTGGCTACAGAGCTAGCCAATCAAAATATAGTATGATGCAATACAGCATTACAGTCTTAAAGCTATACAATACATTTTGACTGCAAACATGCATTGATGGTTTATATATATATATTGCCAACCCAACCAGTTAGGCAATAGCCATTTCCTAACATTCTCCCCTTTGGGTAGGACAATATATAATAGCTTACATTCTTAAACCATAATACTCACAACACGCTTTATGCTTAATTGCACCCTGAGCTTTTGTAAAATGGTCTGCGATATTTTCAGTCATGCAGTATTCTAATTGAATCATTTTACTCTGTACACATTGTCTCACATTCAAGTATCTTATATCAGTGTGCTTAAATCATGTCCTTACAGCTAAATTAGTTGCCATTTTAATTGCAGCTTGATTATCTTCATAAACTACCAATGAATCCTTTACAGTTAAGCCTATATCTAATAACAATTGTTTATAATATACTAGTTCTGTGCACATCAAACAGGAAAGGGGGGTTCTGGTCTGGCTTCCATCGCCACCAGACGGTCCTCTGAGACCGTCAGCCCCGTTGCCTGTAAAGAGCCGCCTTTACATCTGAAAGGCGGCTCGAAAAACTCCATTTCCTGAAGGAAATGTGAGACAGAGCAGGCGAGGGCAGGTAGAGCCCTCTGCGAAGTCCCCAGAGTTCTTTTTTTACTCTTGGGGACGAGCAGGTTGTGGCTCCCTATTTCCGCTCGCTGCTGCTCCGGGCTTCGGGAGAACTCTGCCTTTTTGCAGAGCTAGGCACTGGAACCGGACCAATCAACAAAATTAACAGATGGACTAATTAATAAGGACGAGATTTGGACTTGGGACCCTAAATCGCAAGTATTTTTAATGATTTTACAAGCGTTTTAGAGTGAAGGGAAAAAAAAGTTTAAAATGGCGACTGCTGAGGCTTGAGAAGAAGAAGAAAGCCAAAAGTGAAAGTCCTTCTGTAACAAGCTACAAAGTAGCAGAATAAACAGTGCTGGCTAGAATCTGGAAAAAAAATATCTATTTTAAGTTTCTTTTTTCTTGGAGATTTGTACTTGATCTTGTTTGGGGAAAAGTTTTCTTTCTTTAAAAAGAGTTTGTGTGGCAGACTGGCGTTAAAACTAATAAAGCCTGACAAACAAGCAGTGGGGGGGGGGTGTTCCCCCATTTACAATTATGTGAACAAGTTCTGAGCTTACAGACCCAGCAGAATGGCTTTAATTTAAAAGAATTTGTCCAGGAGGAAATAGCAAGATATCACGAGACTGTGAACCAGAAACTTGAAAAATTTAGGCAAGAAATTAAAGAAATGATACAACTAAAGTATGATAATTTGCAACGAAAGATTGTAACAGTGACTAATGCTTTTTCAGAAATTGTTATAAAGATGGATACAAATATCAAGTTATTAGAGTCTAAAATGGAGGAAGTTGATGATAAGATTAATAATTTGGACAATAAAATACAAATAATTGAAAATGATTTGACAAATATTCAAGACAATAGTTTAGAAGTAAAGTCTAATAAGGAAGCTGCTCACGAGACTTACAATGCAGAAGATATAAAGCAAGAGATTGAAAAAGAAATCACAATGATGAAATACAGGCTCACGGAATTTGCGGTTAGAATGAGAGGGTTACAGGAAAATAATAGAGATGATTTAAGAAAAATATCTGCTCAAGTTCTGGCCGGGATTTTAAAGGTTCATCCTGAGGAGGTATCTTGTAAGATTGACAAGGCTTATAGAGTAAATTCTTGGATTGCAAATAAAAGGCAATTGTCTAGAGATGTGGTGATTTACTTCACAGACAAAGAAATAAGAAATGATATTGTGCAAAAATCTTTTAATTCTACTCTACAATTGTATGGAAGAAAGATCTGGATATATAAAGAGTTGCCACCTAAGATTCTAAAAGATAGAAAGAAATTTGGATTTTTGGTGACTGACCTAAAGAAACAAAATACCCCAGTTGGGGTATTCCAGTTGGTATAATATTGAGATATCAAGGAGAAAGATATCAGCTAAATACTGTTGAAAAAGTGGAAGAATTTTACTACAAGGTTCTCCAAAAGCAAAATCAACAAGAGATAGAAATTCAAAATAAGCAAAAGGAGGTGGAAGTAATGGAAAAACAACAAGTTACAGAGGTCCCCGTAGATGAGCCGCTTCTGGATTCTCCTTCAGAGGTCTCAGCTGGACTATTTATAAATACAAGAGAGGCGGCTCTGGATTCTAAAGTGATGACTTATCAAGTTACAGACCAGCATGGAAATCAATCAGTCGATATAAAACTCATAGAACCAGAATGGAGATTTAAACCACAAAAGCAAAACCAACAAGATCAAGTTATAGATCAGTATGAAAACCAAACAGTTGATATACAATTTATAGAAAGGAAATCAGGATGGAGATCTAACCCACAAAAAGTCAAGAAAAGAAGAAGCAGGTCACACAAAAACAAAATTTTTTAAACCAAACAACAGTGTAATGCCTGTTATTTAAGAGATGATTGAATATACAAAAAGATAGTTGAGGCGAAGTATTGGTTTATATTATCCTGAGGAGAGTGACAGACTTCTGCAGTGCTGTACTTTTGAGATGTGAAAAGGGCCTTAAACTGAAATGATTGGAACTATCTTTTTTTTTTTTTTTTGGACTCTTTGATAAATATACTACGTTTATGCTGAGCTACAAGGCGAGAGAGTTATGGAATTGGGGCACGCAGATGATCTGGCTGTTACCCTATTACGGTGGTTGGAATTAATAATTTGGATAAAAGACACCTCTATAGACACTATATGGAATACAAATATAAAGTTGTGGGTTTTTTTTGTTTTTTTTTATGAAGAAATTTGCTATTGATGGGGGCAGATGGTAATTGAAGATACCGAACATACTGTTGGAATTAGGATGTGATGTTACCCTAACATGGGTGATGGAGTTTACAATCCAGCTGAAAGACATTACAGAAGATATCATATGGATTACAAGCTTAAAGTCTTTTTTAAGAGGATTTTATTCACATAAGGGAATATTTTTTAGTGGTGTGGGCAGAAGAATAAAGATATTATGAATTATTAAGTATGGTAGTCTTGTAGGAAAGTGGGTGGAGACAGGTTAGTTTATTGATTGTTTAGTTTAAGAAAAGGGATATTATGTTTAGATATGAATATATGTAAAAGATTTGAGTTAAGAGATATAACGATGGGGGTGAAGGAAATGGGCAGACTATGAATTGAATAAATGTTAAATTAGGATTTATTATATAGTTTTATAGCGGAAGGTTGCTTTGAAATGTTATATTAATATACATAAAAGATTTGATTTAAGAGATATATGTATGGGGGGTAGAAAAAGGGTAGATTATGAGCAGAAATCGCTAAACGGAGATATAATAATATTATGCTAAATTAGGAGTTATTATACAATGTTATAGTAGAATGTCATTTTGAAATGTATAGTATAAGGGGGATATGATAATATTAGAAAGAAAGGGTCAGCATATGGGGATGGAGTAAGGGGATGGTAAAGTATTATATAATCTGTTATGAATTTGGGTTTTATTATGAAGAAGCCACAGGGGGAGGGGGGTTAGGGAGGAGGGGGGAAAAAAGAGGGAAAAAATTTGTATGTGAAAAACTTTTTCAATAAAAAAAAAGATAAACAGGAAAACTCAACTTCCATAGCTGATAAACTAAAGTGCTTTTGCCTGATGGATTTCCAGCCTATTAAAGCATTACCCAACAGTATTGCAATACCCGATGTAGTTTTACGTGTAGGTAAATCAGTTGTAAAATTTACATCGCATATGCAGTTAATACAAGATCATTACTAGGCTCCAAATATAATGCATAATGCATTGTTTGTTTCAAATACCTAAGTATTCGCTTAGTAGCTTACCAATTCCTTTCAGTTGGTTCAGAGTTATACCTAGCCAGTTGATTTACACTATAGGATATATCTGGCCTAGACCAATTACTAATATAAGATAGACTACCAATCAAGGATTGATATATTTCCTTGTCGAATACAGGACTTTGAATATTACCATGCTTAAAATCCTGACCCATTGGTGTCTTAGTAGGCTTACATAGTTCCGTATTGTATCGTTTAAGCAATTGGCTAATTTTCTTAGCTTGTGACAGTTTGTACCCTCTCTTAGTTTTTACAATATCAAGACCCAAATAGTGCTTGATTTTACCTAAATTTCTAATCCCGAATTTATTCTGCAACACAGAAATAAGTTCTGTTGCTTCCTGTTCAGTTTTTGTAACAATTGTTATGTCATCAGTAAACAAGAGTAAAAGAGAAACCAAACCACGCAGCTGCATTCTGGACCAGTTGGAGCCTCCAGGTGCACCCCAAGGGGAGCCCCATGCGGGCCTGGATGGGGAGAAACAGGCTCCAACTCAACCCCTCCAAGACCGAGTGGCTGTGGCTTCCGGCGTCCCGATATAGCCAGCTGACGCCATCGCTGGCTATTGGGGGCGAATCACTCGCCCCCACGGAGAGGGCTCGTAACTTGGGCATCCTCCTGGATGCACGGCTGTCGTTAGAAGATCATTTGGCGGCCGTGGCCAGGGGGGCTTTTTATCAGGTCCGCCTGATACGCCAGTTGCGCCCCTTTCTAGATCGGGACTCCCTACGCACAGTCACTCAGGCACTCGTCACTTCCCGCCTGGACTACTGCAACGCTCTCTACATGGGGCTCCCCCTGGGGTGCACCCGGAGGCTCCAGCTGGTCCAGAACGCAGCCGCGCGGGGGATTTTGGGGGCGACGAGGCGCTCCCACGTGACACCTCTCCTGCGCGAGCTGCACTGGCTCCCGGTGGTCTTCCGGGTGCGCTTCAAGGTGTTGGTGACCACCTTTAAAGCGCTCCATGGCTTAGGGCCGGGGTACTTACGAGACCGCCTTCTGCCACCAATAGCCTCCCACCGGCCAGTACGCTCCCACAGAGTGGGCCTCCTCAGGGTGCCGTCCGCCAGACAATGTCAGCTGGCGACCCCCAGGGGGAGAGCCTTCTCTGTGGCGGCGCCCGCCCTCTGGAACAACCTCCCCCCAGAGCTACGTACAATAACAGACCTCCGGATTTTTCGTCGGGCCCTGAAAACCCATTTATTTCAACTAGCTGGGCTGGCTTGAGCCAAATTTTAAACGGATTTTAAATTGGAATGTTTTAATTACGGCCAAAATTATTTAATTATTTTAAACAGTTTTAGATTTTGTATGCTTTGTATATATGTCTTGTTTTTACTTTGGCTGTTCACCGCCCTGAGTCCTACATTGGAGAAGGGCGGTATAGAAATTTAAACAAATAAATAAATAAATAAATAAATGTAGAGAGCATTGCAGTAGTCCAGGCGGGAGGTGACGAGTACTTGAGTGACCATGCATAGGGAGTCCCGATCCAGAAAGGGACGCAACTGGCGTATCAGGCGAACCTGATAAAAAGCCCCCCTGGCCACGGCCATCATATGCTCTTCTAAAGACAGCCATGTGTCCAGGAGGATGCCCATTTGCGAGCCCTCTCCGTGGGGGCCAATGACTCGCCCCCAATAACCAGCGATGGCGCCAGCTGGCTATATCGGGACGCCGGAAGCCACAGCCACTCGGTCTTGGAAGGGTTGAGTCAGAGCCTGTTTCTCCCCATCCAGGCCCGCACGGCCTCCAGGCACCTGGACATCACTTCAAGGGCATCGTTGGGGTGGCCTGGGGTGGAGATGTACAGCTGGGTGTCATCAGCATACTGATGGAACTCCACCCCAAAGCCACGGATGATCTCACCCAGCGGCTTTACATAAACGTTGAACAGAAGGGGCGAGAGGACCGACCCTTGCGGCACCCCACAAACAAGGCGTCTCGGAGTCGACTGCTGCCCCCCTGCCAACACAGATTGCAACCGGTCAGAGAGATAGGAGGAGAACCACAGCAAAACGGTGCCCCCTACCCCCAACCCCTCCAACCGGCGCAACATGATACCATGGTCGATGTTATCAAAAGCCACTGAGAGATCTAACAGGACCAGGATCCCAAGCCCTCCAGAGATCATCCACCAATGCGACCAATGCCGTTTCCGTGCTGTGCCCAGGCCTGAAGCCGGACTGGAGTGGATCTAGATAGACAGCTTCATCCAGGTACTGTGGAAGCTGCCGCACCACCACACTCTCAACAACCTTTGCAATAAAACCAATGTTGGAGACTGGACGATAATTAGCCAAAACAGCCGGATCCAGAGAGGGCTTCTTGAGGAGGGGCCTCACCACCGCTTCTTTCAAGGTGGCCGGCAGGACACCCTCACTCAAAGAAGCGTTAATAATCCTCTGGAGCCAGCCTCTTGTAATCTCCCGGGAAGCCAGCACCAGCCAGGAGGGACACGGGTCCAATAAACATGTTCAGCCGTCCCAGAATCCTGTCCATGTCCTCCCAGATAACACTCTTAAGACCTGCCTCAATCATCCCGTCCGGACTTACCCAGTCAGAGGCCAAGCCTTCCCGAATCTGAGCGATTTTATCATACAGATACTGGACAAAATCCTCAGCTCGACCCTGCAAGGGATCATCCCGCGCTCCCAGATGGAGGAGGGAGGGGTCACCCTAAACAGGGCGGCTGGGCGGTTATCTGATGACACGATAAGAGCGGAAAAATAGCTAGATTTTGCCACTTTTATCACCACAAGGCAGGTCTTAATATGAGACCTCACCAGTGTTCAGTCAGATTCGGAGCGGCTCGTCCTCCAACCGCTCTCCAGGCGTCTTTTCTGGCGCTTCATCTCCTTCAGCTCCTTGGAGAACCAAGGAGTAGGCGAGTTTGGTGCCGGGTCAGAGGCCGCAAGGGCACGACGCGGTCCAAAGCCCCAGCGGCCGCACTATCCCAGGCGGCCACCAAGTCTTCAGCCGAGTCATGAGCCAGAATCTCAGGAAATGGCCCAAGCTCCATCTTGAACCTATCAGGCTCCATCAGGCGCCTGGGGTGGAACCACCTGGTCGGTTCCGCCTCCCTGAGGCAGGGTGTAGCAGTTAGAAAGTCAAGTCGAAGGAGTGAGTGGTCAGACCATGACAAGGGTTCAATGACTGTATCCCCTGTATCAAGGCCACTCAACCACTGACCAGAGATAAAAACTAAATCCAGAGTGTGCCCACCCGTGTGAGTAGGGCCATGAATTAACTGAGTCAGGTCCATGGCTGTCATGGAAGCCATGAACTCCCGGGCCACCTCAACCGTTTCACTGATGGAAGGCAGGTTGAAATCCACCATGACCAAAAGTCTGGGGGTATCAACCGCCACCCCGCTATGACATTGAGCAGCTCAGGCAGGGCCGTTGCCACATATCAGGGAGCCAGGTGCGCAGGGCCGGATTTAGATTGAAAGAGACTTCCGGTTTGCTCTTCGTAGCCACCAGACGGTCCCTCGGGACCGCCAGCCCCTTCGCCTGTAAAGAGCCGCCTGTACAGCGCAAAGGCGGCTCGAAAAACCCCATTTCCAGGAGGAAATGTGGGATAGAGCAGGTGAGTGTAGGTAGAGCTCTCCGTAGCCCCCAGAGTTTTTTTTTTTACTCTTGGGGGCGAGCGGAGGAAGCTCCCTATAGCACTCGCCGTTCGCTCCGGGCATTGGGAGACCTCTGCCTTTTTGCAGAGCAAGGCTACGAAGACAAGCTTTTTAAGATATTTAACAGATTAACTAAAGATGATGAGATCTGGATCTGGACCTGTGACCCTAAATTGCAAGTATTAATACTTATTTCGCAAAGGATATTCAACAAAGTAAAAAAGACCTTTTAAAATGGCGATTGCCAAAACTGGAGCAGGGAAGCTGAAAAGAGAAAGTCCTTGCGTTTCTTATTAAGTCACAAAGTAGCAGAATGTAGCTCCTGGCTACATTTGAAGGGATATGAGCTGGACCTGTGACCCTGAATCGCAAGTATCTCACTTATTTTATAATAATTATTGAAGAAGGTAAAGGAAAAGGAAAAAAGAATCTTTAAAAAGGGCGATTGCCGAGGCTTGAGAAGGGGCTGATAGGGAGAGTCCTTCCGTTTCCTATTGAGATACAAAGTAGCGGAATAAATACTTTTGGCTACACTTGAAAATAAAGCTCTACTTTTGTGTTTTTCTCTTTCTGGAGATCTGATATTGATCTTGGTTGGAAAGAAGTTTTTTTTTTCTCTGTTGCCTCTCTTTTCTCTTTTTTTAAAAATAGTTTGTCTGTGTTGAAATATGGCATTAAAGCCGGACAAACAAGCAATGGGGGGGGGATTCCCCCCTTAATAAATTACGTGAACAAGTTTTAAAGCTCCAGTCTCAGAAAACTGATTTTAATATAATTGAATTTCTTTTGGAGGAGATTGTAAGAAGGGATGAGATTGTGAATCAGAACTTTGAAAAATTTAAGCAGGAAATTAAAGAATTAGTGCAATTAAAGCTTGATATTCTGGATCGAAAGATTATAAAAATGGCTAATGGCTTTGCAGAATTTATGATTAAGTTGGATGAAAATACTAACTTATTAGAGTCTAAAGTAGAAGAAATTGAGGACAATTTGGACAATAAAATACAAAAAATTGAAAATGATTTGACAAACATTCAAGACAATAGCTCAGAAGAAAAATCTAAAATGGAGGTTGAACAAAAGACTTGTAATGCAGAAAATTTACAACAACGGATTGAAAGAGAGGTTCTAATGATGCAATACAATTTTACAGAATATGCGATCAGACTGAGAGGTTTGCAGGAAAATAACAGAGATGATTTAAGGAAAATATCTTCTGATATTCTGGCTGGGATTTTAAAGGTTCAACCTGAGGAAGTGTTTTGTAGGATTGACAGAGTTTACAGAATAAACTCCTGGATTGCAAAGCAAAGGCAATTGCCTAGAGATGTGGTGATTTATTTTACAGATAAAGAAATTAGGAATAATATTGTGCAAAATTCCTTCAATTCTACTTTGCAATTGTATGGAAGAAAGTTATGGATCTACAAAGAGCTCCCCCCCAAGATGTTAACGGAAAGGAAGAAATTTGGTTTTCTGGTGACTGAGTTAAAAAACAGAAATATCTTATTTAGGTGGGATGCCCCAGTTGGTATAATATTGAGATATCAAGGAGAAAGATACCAACTAGATACTGTTGAAAAAGCGGAAGAATTTTATCAAAAAATTTTGAAAATGAACTTAACATCTTTAGGCACAATACAGGATAAGCAGAAGGAGTTGGAAATAAAGGGAAAACATCGAATTACAGAGGTTGCGGTAGACAAATTGCCTTTGGATTCTTTAGATACCCCAGCTGGATTATCTACAAATATGAGAGAAGCGGCATCCGACCTCAACGTGATGATTCACCAAGTCAAAGACAAGTATGGAAATCAATTAGCTGACATACAATTGGCAAAAAAGAAATATGAGATACAAAAACAAAATCAACAAGATCAACTTATAAAGCAGAATGAAAACCGATCAGTTGATATACAACTTGTGGAAAGGAAAACAGGATGGAAATTAAACCCACAAAAAGAAAAGAAAAAAAGAAATAGGTCTCACAAAAACAGAAATTTCTAAATTAAGCAACAGTGAAGCCAGTGATTTTAAAAAAAATGAATGAATATGTGAAAAGATAGTGGAGTGGAGGCGAAGTATTGGTTAATATCATCCTGAGGACAGTGACAGACTTCTGCAATGCCGTAATTTTGGGATGTGAAAAGAGCCCTAAACTGTTGGATTTGAATTATCTACTTTGGATTTCTTTCTTGTATTGATAAATATATTATAACTATCCTGAGCTACAAGGCAAGAGAGCTACGCTGGGGCATGCAGAAGATCTGGTTGTTACCCATTAGGATGATGGGAATTTATAATCCTGATGAAAGCCACAATTACAACTATATGGAATATAATTATAATGTCACTCGGGTGGTTGTTTTTACTTTTATATATAGATGAGGATATTCATTACTGATGGGGGCAGATGATGACTGAAGACTTTGAACAAACTGTTGCACCAGGATGCTATGTTACCCAATTATGGATGAGGGACTCAACAATCTAGTGGAAAGACATCAAAGAAGATATTATATGGATTATAAACTTAAAGTCATTGTCTTTTTTTTTTTTAATAACGGAATATTTACATATATATATATATATATATATATTTAGTAGAGTGGGTAATGGATTAAAGATATTAAGAATTGTTGTGCATGGCAATTTTGTAGGAAAGTGGGTGGAAACATGTTAGTTTACTGATTGATTAGTTTAAGAAAAGGGATGTTTAAGTGATATATTTAGGGGAGTGGAGGAAATGGATAGAGTTGAATAAATGTTAAATTAGGATTTATGGGGAAGGCTGCTTTGAAATGTTATATTAATATACACAAAGAATAAATGTTAAAGTAGGATTTATTATATAGTCTTAAAGTGGAAGGTTGTTTTGAAATGTTGTAATAATATATAGATATAAGTTTGGGGGAGGAGAAAAAAGGCAGATTATTGCTAAATTGGGAGTTATAATAATATTATGCTAAATTAGAAGTTATCATACAATGTTATAGTAGACAGCTTTTTTTTGAAATGTATGGTAAAAGGGGAAAGTAACAATTATCAATAATAATAATATTTTTAGTAAGTAAGGGTCAGTATATAGAGGAGGAGTAAGGAGATGGTAAAATATTATGTAATCTGTTATGAATTAGGTTTTTGTTGTGAAGAAGTCACAGGGGGGGATGGGTGGCGAGGGGGGGTTAGGGAGGAGGGGGGGAGAAAAAAGGGGGGAAAATTTGTATTTGAAAACTTTTTCAATAAAAAAAAAAAAAGAAAGAGGCCCTAGGCTATTCCACTTATGAGGCCCTTTCACCAGTGGTGGGATTCAATTTTTTAACAACAGGTTCTGTGGGTGTGGCTTAGTTGGAGGTGTGGCTTGGCAATCATGTGACTGGGTGGGCGTGGCTAGCTGGTCACGTGACTGTGCAGGCGTGGGTAGCTCGTCATGTGACCGGGTGGGCTTGGCTATGTGCATAGACTTTTTTCAGAGGGCTGAAAAAAGTCATTTCTGACCGGTCCTCACACTTATGACCATCCTCACATTTATGCCCGTGCAGCTTTCTTAACAACCATGTCACTCATTTCACAACTGCTTTTCTTCACCATGGTGACAAGATAGGGCAAAAACGTAAAATGTGAGGACAGTCGTAAGTTCGAGGACTGGTCAAAAGTGCGAGGACCAGTCAAAAATAACTTTCAGCCCTCTGAGTAGTCCATATGCACACAAAAGGACTACCCAGAGGGCTGAAAAAAGTCATTTCTGACTGGGCCTCGCACTTTTGACCGGTCCTCACACTTATGACCATCCTCATATTTATGTCTGTGCAGACAGCCAAGCTGTCTCAGGAATTCTGGAAGTTGAAGTCCACAGGTTGTAAAAGAGCCACAATTGCCCACCCCTGGCTACGGTAGGCTGGCGCCGCGCGGGTGGGAGGCGAGGGGCGGGCGAGCCAGCAATTTAACAAAGGGCTCGGCCGAACCCCCTAGAACCCCCAGAATCCCACCACTGTGTAGGCCCCTCTTGATCTTGAGGCCCTAGGCTGAAGCCTAGTTAGCCTATAGGAAAATCCGGCCCTGCAGGTGCGTGGTCAACAGGCCCATCTGCACTCCACGACCCCACTTCACAAGAAGAGACTCGCATCCAGCTATCTGTGGTACAGTAGTTTCCCTCGGATCAAGACCTTCCTTTATAATAACCGCCACCCTCCCGCCCCTGCCCTAAGCTCTTGGCTGATGGAACGCTCGGAAGCCTGGTGGGCACATATCCACGAGGGGAATTCCTCCCTCCGGGCCCAATCAGGTCTCCGTCATACCTGCTGGCTCATCTTCAGTTCATCATCCTGGTCCACAGCCTTAGAGTGGCTGGTCAGCTTTAAATCCTCATCACCCTGACAGTTGCTAATAGCTGACAGGAGCTCAGGGGAGAGGAGCAGGGTTAAACCGACAAACAATAAGGGAAAGGAAATCCTTTAAACTCTTAAGCAAAAATGAGAAATAATTTATTTTAGAAAATTTATATTGCCGCCTACTCACACATGGCGACTTAAGGCAGCTTATACGAATATAAATACATAAAAAATAAAAATAACAAAATAACAAAATAATAATAAAAAAAAAAAATAGCCCACCCCCATCCCAGCGGCAACACATATTCATACAAGCCATTGATTAAGCTCCGTTCCATTCTGGGTTCCCCAGGCCCGCTTATTTAATTAAATACTTGTTTTAAATTATAAAAACAAACAAGCAAAACTTGATTTTCACCATGTAAACTTAATTATAACACTTATAGCTTAAAGGAAAAGATCCAATCATCGCTTGATTAAATTGACTTTTTCCAGGTTAATAAGAATGCCAAAAATAAACAAGGAAAACCAGTTAAGAAACTGATTTTGAGTACTATAAATATTGTTACTGGAATGTTTCATATTTTGTAGTCTACCTTCCATGGGCTTTGACTCTTGGAAATAAAACTTCCCTCTCTTCAAGCAGCACCAGTGTTTTTTCTTTTGCCGCTGAAATCAAACCAAATTTTCCTTCTCACACGCTGTTTAGTGTAATTCCCTTCACTTTTATCGTAGCCTCATTTGACAAAACATACCCTGACATTTTGGGACCTGCTGCCACAAACTCAGTTATTGAGACCTTTGGTGCAATCTGATTTGTCATTTGCCCTAAATAATTACCTAAGGTAATTAAGTAATTACCACACTCCCTCTCTGCTAATAAAAATGACTCAGTATCATGGTATAATTCTAATTGGGCATAAGCTGTGATAAAACTGGCAATGAACATGATACATGTTGATTTATTAGGCTGATTTTTTGGTTGATTTCCATGTGACAGCAACTGCTTCATCCACAAATTCACATGAGCATACTTCATAACAGGGGTGGGTTCTAAATTTTTTTACTACCGGTTCTGTGGGCGTGGCTTATTTTGTGGGCGTGGCTTGGAGGTCATGTGACTAGGTAGGCATGCCTAGCTGGTCAGAGTCATTTCTGGAAGGTCCTCGCACTTACGACCAAGTCCTCGCACTTACGACCCGACTCATTTGTTTGCTTTTAACACTGATCAACTGTAGGACGGCCCTTTGAAGCCCCAAGGCAAGAGTTTAAACAGCTTTTTTCCCTCTAGTCATCAGTTGGGTCTCAGGAGGCAGCAATAGATTGGGGGTGGGACCAAATAAAAGGTAAGAATAACATGGGTGGGGGGATAGGGGGGTGGGAGGGCGGGGGGGGAGAACCGGTTCGGTGACGTCATATCATCACCGCTACCGGCTCAGCCGAACCAGACCGAACCGGGAAGAACCCACCACTGCTTCATAATAGGGCCCAAAAAGATATTTGAATAATTTCTCGAGTTCTGTTCAACCACAAACTTAGTCAGCTGATTGGTGCATTGTATGAATTTATCCCACAATGAGTTTAAAAACAATTTAGCAATCTGCCTTTTAGCAGGATTGACTTAAATATGCTGACAATGCAAGGGTACTCCCTCCTTTCCATAGTCATGAACATAATGGTCTTTATCTTCTGTTTTGCACCAGTCAGGATAGCCACTGGCCCCCTGCTTTTGTCTGAGATGCATGTTAAATAGAAAACAAAGTGTTTTTCTTTCTTTCAAAATACCTGACTTCATAGATTTCTGCAATTCTGTAGCCTTTTGCTACAGCAACATTCAGTTCCATAGTGCACCATGTTCAATTTTAGGGCCCCTTCTTCAATGTTGTGGTTATGCACATGACTTCCTGTTTTTATATGCAGGTTACACATAGACTAAACATTATTTTTCCCCATGATTTAAGTGGCAGGACTGGAAAGTAGAGGCTCCTTGGTGGGTACACTTTCACTTTAGCAAAGTTTGCAAGCCTAAAATGCTGCTTTATATCACCAAAGTTTTGACAGACGATATCTGGATGGCCCATCGTGTACACCTTGTTATTATTCACAAAAGGGTATAAATTGGTGCAATTGTAATATAAGATTTGTTCCCCTGGTTTGTAGTACAGACATGTAACATTTGTTCTACTGCCAAAAAACCAATCTCATGGGTTCAAAGGTGTTGGAAGATTACTGTGTTAGAAACTGCTTCAAAGCCGCATCGTTCTTCAACATGTCATTCCATTCATGTTCTCAGATGCTGCACACTACATAGCCTAAAAACTCATGAGGTAGTCTTTCGTCCTAGTGTGTGAGCGCCAGTGCCCCATAGGTTGAATCAAGTAAGCTGTTGAAGTCATGGACATTGTAGTTATACAGAGCAACCCTGGGGGAAAAAAAACTGTTAAAGGCTGTGGGCATTCCGTTTGATAGCAGATTCATCCAAAAAGTAAACACCTCTTTGCTTTTCACTTCTTTGCAGAGCATGCTGAATATGAAGCTTCTCAGTATGTGCTACATGCATCAGCCATTGTATAGTGGAAGCAGAATAACTTTTTTGGTCTTCTGATAATTGTCCAAAGGCGCTAGTGCGATGGTGTCCTCGTTCATGACCGTGAAACGGTCATGCAAATAGATGCTAATTTAACCAGGCTGCCAATTGAGGTGCCATGCCCTGGCATGCACAAGCCTGCCTCAATGACTTATCAAGCCCTGCCCGAAAGTGGTATATCACCAGTCTCTCAGGCCATCCCCTCACTACTCTTGCCAGCTGTCGGAACTCTCTGATGTATTCTTTTACTGGCCTCCCTCTCTGTTTTAATCTTAATAACTCCCCCTCCGCTTGCTGCGCTTGGGTATTGTCCTCGAACTGCTCCTGTACAGCACACAAGAAAAGACCCACATCTCTCAGCTCAGGTGCATGGTCACCATATAGGGCAGCCACCCACTCAGCAGCCTCCCCTTCCATGACTGTAGTCACTGCCATGACCATATCCCACTGGGGAGTGTATAGTCTACCATATCGGTCAAAATAGTTCAGCTCCTGGCCGAGGAACAACTCCACTTTCTCTGGACTGCCATCAAACGACACCTTCATAGTGGGTGGATCCCATAACTAGAGTGGGGTATGCCCATAACTAGAGATGCCTGACCCACTAACCCTTCTGTGCCAGGCGCTGTCCGGTCTTCGAATGTCTGTGGCCTTTGTTCTGTCCCTATACCACGCACACACCCAACCAGCTAGCCGAGGGTTAAATAAACTCTTCAAACACTCAACGTCAGTGATAAGGAACTTGGCAGCAACTCTGTGGCTGCCTGCCAAGAACTTTTACTCCGATAACACAGACAAAAATACACACAGTTTGAATAGTCCAGTTTGTAATTAAATCCACAGCAAATAGGTGTTGTGTCCGAAGGTGCAAAGTGCCTCACCAGAGATTAGCTTTGTCCGTCACAGAGTCCGAATGGCCACCACACTCCCTTTTATAGCCTGTGGGGTGTGGTCCAGTGACTCAGCTTAATCTCTAGCATGCCTCCTTTTCTGCTGCGCCCGCTTGTCTCTCCGACACTGGCGTGGGTCCAGCCACAATGTTTCTTCGTCACTATCCGACGGCTCGGAAACACCTGGCTCCTGGCCAATCTCTTCTCCTTCGGGAGACACCTGAGGCATTGCCAGAGAGGAGGGTCCTGGAGAGGGAGGCCTGGCCGTCTCCTCTCCTTCATGTTCGGAACCTTCTTTCTCCGATAAGATAGGCTTGGAGGATGGAGCCACAACAGCCTTTCTCCATGACCCCTGCGTTGTTCATAGGCACGCCTAGCGGGTCTGGGATCCTGTGGGATAGCCTTCTGGAACCCTCCAGTCAGGCCACTCTGAGTCTCATATTGAGTATCTGCCATTGGCACTCTAGAATGCTGGGGCAGACCCTCAAGGCCCTGGACTCCAGGGGAGGGAGGTGGGCCTCTAACAGGCCCTTGCCAAACACTACAATGGCCTGGCTCTTGAAAACCAGTTGCTCCATGCATCTCCTGTAACACATCAATAGTCTGGTTCCCAACAGCCATTGAATAACTCCAATTATCGTCAGATTCTACGCTCCCTCTATTGGGTGAAATGCTCTCCTGACTGAATGAGCAGGGGTCCTGGTGGTGGACAGGCTCTGAAATCCACCGGCCTGGTATTTCCCAACCACCAGTCCCTAGAGTTACCTTGGTCAGTTTCCAATGGTTGCATCTGGGCCTCTGAAGTCTTCTGCTGGATTGGTCGTTCCTTAGGCCAAACGTCCACAGGGATGTTTTCTGCTTGAGAAGAAGCCTCCAGCACAGTAATATTAGTGGTATCTGTTGACTCTTCAAGGTCAGCTGCCTCCATCTCTGGTACCTTGCCTTCAGCCAGGTTATTGTGAGAGAGCCCTAACTATTCTATCAGGTTCCAGGCTAATACGAAAAAAGGAAACAAGCAAACTAGGTTTGTTGCTGCCTTTTCCTTTTTTTCTGGCACTCACTGACATCCAATAAGGAACTATTGTTAGGGTAACAGCCTGTGCTTCCAACCACCTTTTATATGTTATTCCTCTTATTACCCCCCGCCTAATCATGCGTGTTGTATCCTCCTCTCTAACCCAGAAGTGCTGCACCATGCAATGCCCCCATATACATCCCGACTTGAAGGAAAGCCATCCACTGCTCCACTCAGTAGACCCGGCAGGAGAGTAGCTGCCCCTCAGCCCTGGCAGGAATGAGCATCCCGGAATGTTCATGCTGACGGCAGAGAGGGCGGCAGCAGCTTCTCCCACTCATGCCAATCTGTCTGATGACGTCATTGGTGCGCGGCCACCTCTCAGCTGTGCAGCGGCCGCGCTACAGCCCTGCGGAGCAAAAGGATGGTGTCAGGTGAGTCCGCTGTTCCTCCAGGAAGTCGGCCATGCCATGCAGGGTCTTGGGCAGGTGGGTGGTCACCTCCCCTCCGAATGCCGGGGCTGGCTGGCATGTCAGGGCTGACAGTTTCACAAATTCCTCCAGACAATTTTTTACTCTACCATTTCCACTTCCAGTAGCACCAGTGGCATGAGGTTTGGCAAGCCAGTAGTGCTAGTGGCAGGATGCTCCGCCCACCCACCCAGACATCGTCACATCCCAGTTTTGAACCGCATGCGCAAAGCCTTTGTGTATGCGCAGAGCGTCAAAACCATGACATGATGATGGTTTGTGCACTTCGGAGCTGGTAGGGAAGCCAGCTGCATTTTACCCCTGGCCGTATCCCATACATTTTGCAGGGACATTACTCCATTTTTATTCTTTTTAAAAAAGAAATCTATTTCTTTTTCCACTTTTTGTATAAATATATGGAGCTCTCTGGCTCTAGTAACAATTTCTTGGTTAGATGCATTGTTATCTAACAAATACATCAGGTTGCCTGCAAAACACAGAAATTCTCCCTCCACATTTAAATCAAACAGATGTTGTCTTTTCTTCTCTAACACCTTACTAAATAGCACTGTGTCTCATTTCCTAAGTCTGCCCCCCTTCCTTGTTCTTCACAATAGTGATTATTAGTGCTAAAGAGTTCCTCCATAATACCTCCATATTGCTTTGTAACAAACCTTCTATATGGCTAAGGAACTGATCACCATTTGAGTCATTCTTACGTCCTAAGAGAGGCCTGCTTAATTCCTCTGCATCTAGCCAAAGTTGCATAAAATCATTGGGTCTTGCCTCCTTAGAAACACAGTACAAAATGAATAACATTGTGACAGCCTTTGTGAATGATTGAATACGTTCAATATTTACAAATCTATAGCATTGTACTGTTGAAGTTCCCTCTGCCATATTTGAATATTCTTCAGGTGCACAATCAATTGGTTCTGGCGTGTTGAGTAATGAGTCTTCTGAGTGTTTGAATACCTCTACTGATTGAGTTTCTGAGATATACTCTTCACTGGTACTGTCAACTTGAGTGTCCCCAAGAAGTTGTTCTTTGTCATCGTTTTTGTTTTTTTTACAGAGGCTCTAGATAAACAAAAATGGCACTCCTAAGATCCATCATGGATTTTATGAATACCTACGTTCATATTTAGTAATCGTGTCATTAATCATTCACCTTGTATGTCGCATGAAGTGGACAGTTGTGGCTCCATTTCTGGGTCTTGCTTCTCAGGTATGTCGTCTGAATTGGACTGTTGTGGCTCCATACTTTGTTGAGATTGTTGTGAAAGAGTAGGCATTGGAAATTCTGCAAACGACTGATCACTCTTCCGTTCTGAAGGAACACAAACAAATAGTTGTTAGGAGCCTTGTTATAGTCCAAAGAACATATTGAATGCAGAGTGAAAAAAATGAGGCCATCTTTACATTTGAATTATTTCAAATGTAAATTCATATTTTTGTAAAACAGTCACTATGCATGTGAATTACATGCCCTACCTTGTAATTCCATGTCTTGTGTCCCATATGAGGTGGATGACTGTTGCTCTATTTCCTACTCCTGTACCTCACACCTATCATGTGAAGTGGACAGTTATGGCTCCCCTACCCCATTGAGCTCCTTGTGAAAGATTATGCCTTGGGAATTTAACATGCAAAGGTCATTACACCATTCTGAAAGGAAAGAAGAATGAGACATGGCCTTCTCCCATTTGTTACAGTAAATAGAACTTATTGACTATAACCTGAAGTAGGAGACCTTCCTTACGTTATTGTTTGATGACTGACTCATTACAAACCCTAACAGATACTGTTTTTCTACAACAGGAGTGCCTGTGAATTAAATACTATATCTTCTAATTCATTCTCTGTGTCCCTTGTCAACCCCTGTGTTTTTTATTGTATCTGTACCATTGTGAATCTATTAGCATTGTAAAGTTGGCATATAGTTCATCTTCCTCATATTCTGAAAAAAACATTGAAAGAAGCATCGGTATTGCTACAGAAATGGTGAGACCTGCTAATAATATTATGGCAAAAGGAAAAATAATACTTTCACAGGTGTTCACAATTATTGTGAGTCTGATATCTCATCCTAATAAACACAAAGCACAAGTTGTAAATATTCATGAATCTGCAACATACCACATTTTAAAAAGTAGCCATAAATATACTTATATTAGTATTGTCCACTCTGAAGAAGTCTTCGTTACTGAGCAATGTGGCAGGATATCTGGCTAAAAGACCCTCAGCATTCTTGTCAGTTTCTGCCAAATACATTTCCAGCCACTCTGTGGTTGACCTCACATTTATTGCACCAAATGTATTGGAATAGTTGTACTCTTAACATGTACTTTGTTGTTACCTGTTTTTGCAAAATCATTCCCTCCCCACTCATCCAGTTATAAATGGTCATTAACGAAAAAATAATAGCTTTGAACAGCTTCAATACACCTTTTATTTGAATTCATTGGCTTTATATTGACATTTTCTTGTAATTGATTTCTGATACATTCTGACATTGTTCTCTTCAGAGATTTAGGAATCTCATCACGAATCCTTGTCATTAATGACTGGCGATTTCCCCTTCTCAATACACTATACAGGCCTTGACTTCATCCAGCATGTCTCATGTGAATATAATTTTGTCTGAAATGTCTCTGTCAGTTCTAGTGATTCACAGAAAGAAAGCAAAGGGCACAGTCCTGGTTTCGTCACAAATAGCTTTGGCACGAACTGACGATCACCATATGAAAATAAAGTCAGGGCTAACCGCCCAGTGCCACCTCCACCATTTAAGCCTCTCCCCAGCCCTGCCCAACAATCTACGCACACATCCCATCCCTCATGTGGAAACTATCAAGCCCCAAATGGATAGGCATATCCGGTGCTCAAGTGCCCACACTGCTTCACAGCTGTTCAATTGCAGATTGGGCAGCGGCAATTGGGTCTGGCCTGTCCTTGCCCATCCGGGCGGTGTCCTTGTGTGGTTTTGTTGGTCCAGTCAGTATGGCACTTGGCTCTCCTTCCCGCACCAGAATGGCAGCCCTGGGCTGCCAGGCACACCAGGGCTGACATGCGCCCCCCACCACCACGGAGATGGCACCTGGAAAACAAAGGGCACAATGAGATGGTTCCCTGTCACCGACCGCCCCCCCACCCAGTTTGGTTGGGTTCTGTCAGTGGAATCTAGTAATCAGCTGGGCTGCCTTCAGATCTGTGCTGTGCATCCATGATGCTTCTAACGGGTATCCTTTCCACAGGGTGAGATATTGTAGCCAGCCCCTGTGCCACCGGGCGTCCAATATTTTGTTGATCTCATAATGCACCCCCCCCGGTTATAGATGAGGGTTTTTGATGAGGGGGGCCCCTTAAGGGGGCTGTCCGAACTGGACATAGCAAGCTAAAATGGAAAACTGGATGGGGTTTCCCTGGTAGTCACGGGTGTTGGAGTTTTACTATAACCAGGTTAATTATCTTTACGATCGGTAACAGTCCAATAAACTTAGGGGCTAGTTTCTTGCATGGTACCTTCAACTTAAGGTATTTTATGGACAAATATACCTTTTTGCCCGAAATGAAAGGGGTTATGAACTCTGTTTCTTGTCTGCCTGGCGTTTATAGTCCTCTGCTGATTTCCGTAAGGCCTCTCTAACCATTCCCCATACCCATTGCATTCTAGCTATCCACTCCAGGCCCAGCTTCTCAGGGTTCTCCTGGGGGCACTCTGGGATTGGAATGAATTCAACCCCAGTAGCAAACTGGAAGGGGGTAAACACGGTGCTACTGTGCACTGTGTTAGGCCACCTCGGCAAAAGGTAGTAAGTCAGCCCAGTCGGATTGTTGTTGCTTTATATAGCAGCATAGATACTATTCTACCATTGCATTAGTCCTCTCAGCAACACCGTTAGTAGCTGGGTGGAACACAGAGCTGATGCCTTGGTAGGACCCTATCAAGGTTAGGAACTTACACCAGAACCTAACGGTGAATTGCACCCCTCAATATGATTTTCCATGGCACGCCGTGTAGGCGGTATATGTGGGTGATGAACAGTTTTGCCAGCTTCCTGGCTGACGGGAGGCCAGAACAAGCCATGAACTGGACTTGCTTGGAGAAGAGGTCTATGATTGTCTAGATCACTGTGTTGCCTTGGCGATCTGGGACATCTACGATAAAGTCCATGACCAGTTCTTCCCATGGCCTAAAGGACTCGCCACTGGCTGTAGGAGTCGGGGGTTTTCTTTGCCAGTTTTTCATGGTGGCGCATTCAACCCAGCTACATACCTAGTCTTCTAAGTCTTTTTTTTCATGCGAGGCCACCAAAACTGATTCGTTAGGTGGAGGGTCTTCAAAAACGTGAAATGCTCTGGCCTCGTGGCAGCACCACAGCACTGTCAGGAGGTGGGTGCTGGGTATGTAGATTTTTGACCCCTTCTACGCTAGGCCATCCCATTGGGTGACTAATCATTGGTTCTCCTGGAACCATGGAACAGCTGGGAGTGCGGCTTGGATGGAACGGCTTATGTCCTCTTATCTACTTCCTCTGTCTGGACATCTCTTGTGCCTGTTGAGCCACCTGCGCCTGGTGATATGGTGTCGGTATCATGGCCTGCACCAGCACTTCTTGGCCACCAGTGTACTGCGGCTTCCATGACCTGGCATCTGTTAAGAGGTTCCTTCCCCCTGGAATGTACTTCAGCATGAAATTGAAGCATCTGAAGTACAACGCCCATCGGACTTGTTTGGGTGATAGTTTTCATGGGGTTTGGAGGTCTTCCAGATTTTTATGATCTGTCCAGACCTCAAACAACAACCCCCCCTCTTCCAGTAAGTGTCTCCAGGTCATCAGGGCCCACCAAACCTCAAAGGTCTCCTCCCATATAGCCCATTTGCGTTCAGTGTCATTTAGCTTACAGGAAGTGTAAGCACATGGTTGTAGCCCCCTCCCCATCGGTTTGCAAAAGAACAGCTCCCACCGCCACGTCGCTAATGTCAGCTTGTACCACGAATGGCTTAGTGGGATCCAGGTGATTTAGCACCTGTTCCCTAGCAAATATCGTTTTTAGTTGATCAAAGGCTTGCTGACATGCTAAGGTCCACTGCATGGGGTGCTCTGGGTGCAGCTTTCCAGCTAGATGAGCCATGCAGGCAAATGACAGAATGAACTGGTGATAGAAATTAACAAACCCCAGAAACTTTGCAACTGTTGACGGATTTTTGGGGCCTGCCAGTCCAACACCGCCTTCACTTTACAGGTGTCCATTTCCACACCCTCAGGAGAGATCCGAAACCCCAGGTAGTCCAACTGTATTTCGTAAAATTCACACTTGGATAACTTTACATATAGGTTTGCTGCCAACAGTTTGCCTAGTACCTGACACACCAGGTGGACATGCTGTTCTGTCCCCACCCACACGCACACACACACACCAACAGACGTTCAAGAGTTAAAGACCAAACCAGCCGGCAAAATCCTTTTCCTTATGATAACGGAATTTGGCAACAACCTAGTGGCTGCCTGCCAAGAGTTTATTATTTACGAAGAGGAGAGATAATTTCTCCCCACTCTTGGTACATCAAAAGAAACAGCTCAATAATTATGGAGTCAATCAAGTCCAGAGATAATCCAGCAAAGTCTATAGCAAAAAGTCCGGCAATGCAGAATGGCGTGGAAGCTTTCAGCTTTGTTCGTCACAAGGTTTGACTGGCCACCGTGCTGCCTTTTATATCCTGTGGGGTGTGGTCCAGTGACTCAGCCTAATCTCGGGCACGCCTTTTCTTCTGTTGCACGCGCTTATCTCTGCGACGCTGGCATGGATTCAGTCAAGACTCATTACCCTCATCACTGTCCATCTGTGGCTGCGTGGACGTGCTTGGCCCCGGCCCTATCTCTTGCCCTTCGGCGGACACCGAAAGCACTGCCAGAGAGGAGGGTCCTGGAGAGGGAGGCCTTGCCAACTCCTCTCCTTCACTCTCGGAGTCCTCTCCTGCCGATGACACAGGCTCAGGTAACGGAGCCACAACACATGCTCATCCAGGGTTCTGGTGTATATCAGGATGTTTACCAAGTAGAAGAACACTGCATTATATAGGTGTTCCTGCAGAACCTCATTAATGAGCTGCATGAACACAGCTGGGGCCCCTTGCAACCCAAAAGACATGACCTTGAGTTGGAATACCTCCTGTTCCAAATTTGATAGTACTGTTTCATGCCTCTCCTTCATTTCCATAGACAATCTGTCCCATTTCTGCACAATCATAATTTTTTTTATTATAATTTGGTCTGGAGGAATATCTGGTTGTTTCCAGTTCTGTGCTAGGACAATTCTACTTGCGGTTAATATGTGTATTGTTATATATTGTGGTTTTTTTTTTCCATTTTCCCTTCCAGAATTCCCAAGGGAAAAAGTTCTAGCTTCATCTCTCTTTTCCTTTCTGTTATCCCCTCCAACCACCTTCTTATCTTACACCAGTATTTTCTAATTTTAGGGCAGGTCCACCACATATGGTAGAAGGTTCCCTGTTTATGACCACACCACCAACATTCTGGGGACCTGTTCATGAACATCTTGGCCAATCTCGTTGGTGGCAGATGCCATCGATAAAACATTTTGTAAAGGTTCTCCTTGTAAGCAGCTGACATTGTTAGTTTGTAGTAGCCACCAATCAATTTTTATCCCCTGATTTCTTAAATCCTGCTCTGATTTTAAGTTTCCAAATTCATCTAAAAGTTCCGAATATATTACTACTTTGTTTATGTTCAATACTTTGGGATAGATTTTGGCTTCCATTGTTGAAATCCTAACTGGAACTTTCATATAGTGATTTTTCCTTATATTATCCCAAGTATTTAACAAAGAATTTTGCACTAGATGTCTCTGGAAGTATGTGTGGGTTTTGTTTTTTCCTTCACATAAAAATGTGTGCCATCCCAATTGAAGAGCATGGCCTTCCAATGTTAATACTCTCTTATTTCTTAATTGAACTGAATCCTTTAACCATGTTACTGCCGCTGCTTGATAATATAGTTCTCAATCGGGTAGGCCGAAGCCTCCTTTGGTTCTGGAGTCCTGAAGAAGTTTACGTTTCATTTGGGCTTTTTTCCCCAACCAAATAAATTTACCTATTATTCTATTCAACTGATCAAAAAATACTTTCCCTAATCTTATTGGGATCATTTGAAATAAATATAACAATTTTGATAGTATATTCATTTTTATTACGGCAATTCTACCGATTAAAGATATCTGTAATTTTGCCCAAATGTCGAAGTCTTTTTGTATTTGTTGTACCAATTTATCATAATTATCCTCTTTTAATGTAGAACATTTTGCCGTTAACCAAATTCCCAGATATTTTATCTTTTTGACAATTTGAATCCCCAATTTCTCTTCCAATTCCTCATCTTGCCTTTTGGTACAATTCTTGGTTAGTATCTTAGTTTTTTCCTTGTTTATTTTAAATCCAGCCACTTTACCAAATTCTTCCACTTCATGAATCAAGATGGTTCCTGTCTCCAAAGGATCTTCTATGATAAAAACCAGATCATCTGCGAAAGCTTAAACTTTATATTCTTCCTGTTTAATTTTCAACTTTTATTATTTGATTTTGTCTAATTTGTATTAATAATACTTCCAATTATAGTATAAATAAGAGGTGACAAGGGACATCCTTGTCTTACCCCGTTGGTTATATTAATCCTCTCTGTTGTTTCCCCATTTATTATTATTTTAGCAGATTATTCCGAATAAATTGCTTTGATCATGTCTGTAAATTTCTCCCCAAAATTAATGATTTCCAATTGGTTAATAAAAAAGGTTGTCAAATGTTTTTAATACAAACATTAATGCCAGCTGCTTATCCAGGTAGGCCTAATAGTATTCTAATGAATTCATAATCATTCTTGTATTATTCCTTATATGTCTATTTGGCAGAAATCCATTTTGGTCCGAATCAATAATTTCATTTAATATTTTTTTGGTTCTTTCAGCGATGATCATTACGAATATTTTGTAGTCCACATTAAGTAGCGAGATTGGCCTATAGTTCTTGATTTGCTGTGTATTTGTAGGATCTTTTAGAATAAGTGATATCAGCGCCTCCCCCTATTTTTTATTTCTTAAATGTTCTGTAGGGTCATGTCCTCATTTAGATTCTCCTTCAAGAAGAAATCCAATTCTTTTCCCATCCATTATAGCTTTTTTCTTTTATCACTTTTTGAAAATGGTCCATCTTCCTCTTAATTTAGGTCTTCATTTCCATTTTAGTATCAATGGGCTGTGATTGGCCCATACATTTGTTGCTATTTCTATTTCATCTATATTTTTAGTTAATTCCAAATCTGTCCAAATCATATCTATTCTGGACCATGAATCATGTGGGTTAGAAAAAAAAGTATATTGGGGTTTTTTTGGTGGATTTTGTTCTCTCCAGAATATCTTTTAAGTTCAGCTCTTGCACCATATCAAAAAAAGTAGACGGTAATATCTTCCTCTGTTTTTTATTTTTCTTCCCCGATCTATAATCTTGTTTTGGATCTACAACCGAATTAAAATCCCCCAATAAACAAATATTTTCACTTTCCAATTCTGCTATTTTTTAATATAATTTATAATAAAATTCCCCTTGTCTAGTATTCGGTGCATAGATAGCCGCCAATATAATCTTTTTTTCCCTTATTGTTATCACAATTAATAAGATTCTACCTTCGTCATCCGCGTAAAGTTATTTCGGTTGTAGCCAATCTTTAATATATATAACTACTACTCTCTTTTTTTGTAGTGCAAGAGCTGAGTAGAGGTTTCCTAATTTAGGGGCTTCCAATAGATGTCTTTTTGTTTTGTTTTTTTGAGATTTTTTTTTATTTTAAAACAAAAATAAAACATAAAACCATCATCATTCCAAACAATTACAGACAGTGAGTCGAACGGTTCATATTCATATCCATTTCTAAAATACCAATTTATATCTTTTATAGAAAAAAACCCATCATATTTTATCTTTACATCAACCCTATATTTCATATTTCAATTCCATGATTTATTATCTATCCATTGATAAAACAAATCCCATATCAAATAATATTGTTCATCTTCCTGTTCTCTAATTTCAAATGTCAATTTACTCATTTCAGCACATTCCATAATGTTCTTAATAATCTCATCATCAGTAGGTAACATCTCTCCTTTCCAATTTTTAGCAAATACAATTCTAGTCACTGTTAAAACATTCACAATTATTGCAATTCTCTGTTATTTGTTTCTGGTAAAATCCCCAATAAAAATATCTCTGGTTTAAAGTCAATATGTTTCTTTGTCATTTTTTCTAACCACATGTGTATCTTAGTCCAATATCTTTTAGCTTCTACACACGTCCACTACATATGGTAATACGATCCTGGAGTCTGATGACACTTCCAACATTTCTCCGATTTATTCTTGAACATTCTGGCTATCCTTGTCGGGGGTAGGTGCACCTGTAAAACATCTTATACAAATTCTCCTTATATGCTGTAGACATTGTCATTTTATAATTCTGCGACCACAATTTTTGCCATTTCTCTAAATCAATACTATGACCAAAATTTTTCCCCCATGCTATCATTGACTCTTTAACTTGTTCTTCTTCCAATTTTACCTCTAACAAGTATCCATATAATTTTTTAATCACATAATCATTGGAACCCATTAAAATCTTATCTAAATTAGTCATAACATTATAAAAACCTTGTTTAGAATCTTCTTCATATCTAGAACGTATTTGCCAGTAAGAAAACCAATCCATCTTGAAACCTTGTTCTTCTAATTCTTGCTTTGTTTTAAGTTCACCCTTTTCATCCATTAATTCACTATATCTAACAATTTGTTCCCTTCTGAATACTATTGAATATGAAAATGCTTCAATTGTAGATACCCAGACTGGAATTTTCAAATAATGTTGTTTTTTAATCTTCTCCCAATTCAATAACAGAGCCTCACGTGTGTGGTGTCTTCTAAAATACCCCTGTATTTTTGTTCCTTTATACCATAAAAGAGCATGCCACCCCATCAACAAATCATGTCCTTCTAGATTCAATAATCTAATATTTCTTAAAGTTATCCATTTTTAAATCCACATCAGGCTTGTTGCTTGATAATAAAGTTCCCAGATAGGAAAACCAAAGCCTCTCCGCATTCTAGCATCTTGTAATAACTTTAATTTTATCCTTGCCTTCTTTCCCTGCCAAATATATTTTAACACCATTTTATTCAAATCTTCAAAATAATCTTTCCCCAATCTAATTGGAATTGTCTGGAACAGATATAAAATTCTAGGCAAAATATTCATCTTAATAGTTGATATCCTACCAATCAAGGAAAGCTGCAAATTTTCCCATTTCGCCAAGTCTGCCCCTATCTGTTGCTTAAATTTATTATAGTTATTTTCTTTAAGTGTACTACACCTTGCTGTCAAATATATCCCCAAGTATTTAACTTTATTAGTGACCTGCATCTTTGATATTTCCATCAATTCTTCTTTTTGCTTTGTCAACATATTTTTGGTCAAAATCTTCTTTTTATCTTTATTAATTTTCAACCAGCTACTTTCCCAAACTCTTCAATATTCTCTATCAATGTATTTATTGATGTTAATGGTTCTTCAATAATAAAGACCAGGGCATCAGCAAATGCTTGCAATTTGTATTCTTCGTTTTGAATTTTCATTCCTTTTATATCTTTTTCTTCTCTAATTTCTATTTAAGACTTCTAATGTCAATATAAACAACAGTGGGGACAGTGAACCCAATAGATGTCCTTTTGTAATTTAGCTAGAATTTGTCTCCTTTTGGCTGGAGAATTTAAACCATTGATGTCATTATAAATATCTAGCAGTTTCAGTAGGAGGATATCCTCTAAATCTAAAATTTTATATAATTCCCCTGGGAATCCATCTGGTCCCGGTGATTTGTTTTTTCAATTTAGATATCGCAGTCTTCAACTCTGTCATTGTGATTTCTTTATTTAGCATCTCTTTTTCTTCCTCCCCAATCAATGGGAGTTCTTTTTCCAATAAGTATTGTTCTACTTTTCCTTTGGGGATGTCTTCTTCCTTATATAGGGTAGAATAATATTCGCGAATGATCTCTAATTTCTCTTCTTCCTTATTTATAATATGGCCCTCTTGGTCTTCTAATTGGTAAATAATCCCTTTCTCTTTTTCTTTTTTGATTCTATAGGACAGCCATCTGCCCGGCTTATTGGCATTTTCAAAGTGGTATTGTTTAGTTTGTTTAATTTCATACGCCAATTTTTCCTGATCAATTATGTTTATTCTGTGCCGTATGGTCATCCAATTTTCTTTCGCCGTCTCGTTGTCCGGGTTCTGCTGTACTTCCTTCTCTGCTTTCTCCAATTCTTCCGACAATTTCCTCTGGGTCTCCCTTTTTTCTTTATTTTTATGTGCTCCATATGCTATTGCCAGTCCTCTTAGGAACGCCTTCATTGTATCCCAAATTATTCCTCGATCGGTTGGTTCCTTTTTTTTTTTTTATTGCAAAAGTTTTTCAATTACATTTTCACCCCTTTTTTCCCCCCCCACCACCCACCCCAAACTTCCCAACCTCCCTAACCCTCCCTAACCCCAGACTTCCACACAATATACTCATATCAGGTAAAAAACCCCCCTTAATATAAAACTTGTATAAAACTTGAACCCCTCCCTCCCCCTTATAATTTTTCTTTTTATCTTCATTATATTAAAATATTTCTAATACATTATTTTCAAATAAAAGCTATTTGATACTTCCTAGTTTGATATTTCTGAACATATTCTATCCACTTTTTCCATTCCCATTCATAAGTCTTGTGAACAATCTTTTAAGTATGCTGAAATCTTCGCCATCTCTGCAAAACTGGCCATCTTCAAAGTCCATTCCTCAATAGTGGGCAAAGCTTCGTTTTTCCAGTATTTACTTATCAACAATCTTGCTGCTGTTATCATATACAATATCAATTTTGTTTCACCCAATGTAAAACCCTTAACTATACCCAATAAAAACAATTGTGGAGAGAATTGAATTTTTTTCTTCAAAACATTCTGCATGACCCACCAAATTTTTATCCAAAAAGCCTTAACTTTCCTACAGGTCCACCAAACATGATAATATGTAGCATCCAAACATTCACATCTCCAACATTTTGGCTGAACATTAGGGTACATACATGACAACTTTTTGGGGTCTAAATGCCATCTATAAAACATTTTATAGAAATTTTCCCTCAAGTTCTGCGACTGTAAATTTAACGTTCTGAACCCAAATTTTTTCCCATGTTTCCAACATCACTGGTTCTTCAAAATTTTGTGCCCACTTAATCATACAATCTTTAACTAATTCAGTTTCTGAATCCCTTTCTAACAAAACATTATAGAGCCTTTTAATATGCATTGGACCTTTCTCTTTTATATGTCTAACCAATTCTTCCTCATGCAACATAATACCAGTTTTTTGGTCCTCTTTCCATCTCAATTGCAATTGATTATATTGTAGCCAAGTTAAATTAATCCCTTCAGCCAACAGTGTCTGTAGTGTCTTCAGCTGCCATCTGCCCGCATCTGTAAAAAGAACCTCTTTATATAAAAACCCCCCGAGTGACATTATATTTGTATTCCACAAAGTATGACCAAGATCCAACCATAGCGGTATTTTATAATCCCATTTGAATCGGTGCTTCTTCCAAACTCTCATCAAAGAGTCTCTAAGTATATGGCTTTTAAATACTTTGTCGACTTTGTTGTCATAAAATAAGTAGGCATGCCATCCAAATTCAAGATCAAAACTTTCTACATTCAATATTCCAGTCTTTTCCCTTCCAAACCAATCACTTGTTAGAGTCAGAGCTGCTGCATCATAATATAGCTGTAGGTTTGGAAGTTTAAGACCTCCCCTTTCTGGAACATCTTGCATAATTTTCAATTTCACTCTCGGCTTTTTCTCGTTCCAGACAAACTTATTCACTCCAGTTTGCCACACTTTCAATTGTTTATCACTTTTAAGCACCGGAATCATTTGAAACAAAAAAAGAAATCTTGGCAAAATGTTCATCTTAACTGCTGCTATTCTTCCAAGTAAAGACAGTTTTTACTTGGCAGTTTTTTCCAAGTCTCCATATCTTTCTGCACCTCTCGCCACAACACCTCATAATTATTTTGAAACAATTTCATGTTTGATTCTGCAACCTGGACTCCTAGATATTTTACCCTTGGTACAACCTCAAAACCTGCCCTCCTTTCAAGCTCGTGTTTACGATCTTGTGTCATATTTTTAACTATCATCTTAGTCTTTTTATGATTCAGTCTAAAACCTGAGACTTTACCATAGTCTTGTATAATGTCCTTCATCAGGATTATTGATTCCATTGGCTGTGTTAGGGTAACAAGGTTGGTTCCTTTTCATTTTCTTCGAAGAAAGCTTTTAGTTCTCCCTTTATTCTCTCAATATTTTGTTTATCCCATAGAAATTGTGTGTTTAATCTCCATCTTACATTCCTCCTTTTATATCCTCTCCTCCATTTGATCTCCAATGGGTTGTGGTCCGCCCATATATTGGGTGCAATCTCAGCTGACATGATATCCATTCCTATATTCCTACTTGCCCACATCATATCAATTCTGGACCAAGATTTTTTGGGGTTTGAGTAAAAGGTATATTGTCTTTTATCTGGATGTAAGGTTCGCCAGATGTCTACCAAGTTCAATTCATCTACAAGATCAAAAAAAGATTTTGGTAAGGATCTCCTTTTTTTCTTTTGGCCTTTAGGTCTTTTATGGTCTTTATTCGGGTCTACCACTCTATTAAAATCTCCAATTAAGCATATGTTGTTATTGTCCATTTTGCTTAATATTTCTCATACTTTGTGGTAAAATTCTCTCAGATTTTTATTCGGAGCGTACATTACTGTTATTAATATTGAGGAATTACCTCTCTTAATTTCCACCACTAGAATCCTACCCTTTGAATCTGCGTATTTCAGTTCTGCTTTTATTTCTTTCTTAATATACAGAGCCACCTCTCTCTTTTTTTTTCCTGCTAAGGAGGTATAAAGATTTCCAAGTTTTTTGAATTCCAAATATTTTCCGTTTTCTTTTTTTATATGAACCTCTTGGATACATACTATATCCGCATTTTGCTTAACTAATTTGGTGAAGAATATTTTTCTCTTTTTATAGTCGTTCAAGCCATTTACATTGATCGATAAAAGTTTCCAGTCATCCATTCTTATAACCTTGTGTTGTTTTAATTCCTGTTCGCGCGTATAACTCTCTGTGGTCTTTGTTTCTTCCTTACTTCCTTGCTTTCCTTCT
Organism: Pituophis catenifer annectens; assembly: GCF_029215685.1. Taxonomy (NCBI): domain Eukaryota; kingdom Metazoa; phylum Chordata; class Lepidosauria; order Squamata; family Colubridae; genus Pituophis; species Pituophis catenifer. The sequence continues at coordinate 129,718,641 of NW_027256881.1, forward strand.
CTTCTGTCTCTTTCTCTTCCGGGGTCCCTTCTTTGGGTCTTCTTTGTTGGGTGAGTTCCTCTTCTGTGTTGGTCGCTTCCAATTCCTCTTTACTGCTTTGGTCTTCCTCTGACCCTCTCAGTTGATCTAAAAAGTCCTGGGCCTCTACCAAACTTCCTATTTTAATTTTCTTCCCTTGCCATGTTATCAACATACCCTCCGGCAGAATCCACCTAAAGAGTATGTTCCTCTTATTCAGTTGAATAGCTAGGAATCTGTAATCCCTTCTTAATTCTCTCACCCTCCTCGGGACTTGCTTCAACACAATCACCTCCTTTCCTTTATAGCTAACTGGTTCTTCTCTCACCATATTGTAGAAAATGTCCTTGACTTTTTTCCGCGCAAACCTTATATGGACTTCCCTAGGCAACTTATTTCGTCTGGCATAATTGGTTTGTACCCTATATACCTTGTCCAGCTCTTTTATTATCTCATCTGTGTTTTGTTGTAGGACCTCGGCTATTAGTTCCGCCATAACCTGACCCAAGTTTTCATCCTTATCTTTGGAGATGTTTTGAAAGCGCAGATAGAAGGAGGCTCTGTCCATCTCTAATTGCGTGATCAAGTCCTCCAGCTCCCTGTTTTGCGCCATTAACTTTTGATCTACTGCGTCCAGGTTCTTTTCTTGTTGCTCAATTTTGGACTCCATCTTATTTATTTTCTGTTCGTTCATTTGTATTGTCTGCTGTATATCATTCATTTTTTGATCAATAACTTTAATGTCCGTTTTCAATTCTAAATGATTACTAGCCATCTTTTCCTGCATCATGAGCATTCTCTCTTGTATTACTGTTAGGGTTGACTGAATTGCTTGCATGGTGGGGATCATGGCTGATTTTTCAGTCTTTGATAGGCCTTCTGTTGACTTTTGCATTGCTGGTGATGACATCATAATCGTGGGATTAGATAGGTTTTGAGTTGTTTTTTTTCCCAGTTTTGGTCACTGTAGATGAAAGGCTTGTCATCTCCTTCAACACTCTTGCCTGGTCTCTAACTATCTTTTCTATATTTCTCCAGATGGTCATCCACTAGTTGTTATTTATTTGTTTTTCCCTTTTGCTTGATCTATAATCTGCTAGGACCACTATGTGCCTTTGATTATTTCTTATCTACTGCATCTCCCTACTCTATCTATCCCTTAATTCAATCCCCCGATAGTTCAATCAAATCTATTGGTCTCTTCTATCTGAATCCAGTTATATCTATTCAGATGTTAATCTCTTTCCAATAATCAAATTGATATATATTATTCACATTCACTCTTCAATCAATTGCAATTCTACTGATAACTAATCCTATATCATATATCAATCAATCACTTAAATCAGTTATAGTTCTGCTAGTAGTTAATCAGATATAACAGGCAGTGACACTTAGTTTAACTAATCTCAAATGACAATTAAATATATTCTTATTTATATTAGTTATCTATATATAAGTAGTTATATACACAGTCAGTTAATATATATGGGTAATTAAATAAACAATCAGTTAATCAATTAATAAGTCTCTGAATCAAATATTTATCAATAATTATGCTAAGTAGTATAATTAATTTATGAGGAGGAATATGCCTTAAATATAAATAGTTACAATAAGTTAGGTATTTAATATAATCAAACTTATGCACAGTTATATAAATAGGTTCTTCTAATACTCTAAATGTAAGCAGGTAAAAAACTAGTAGAAAATAATATAAATATAAATGCACTAATGTACTAGAATTAGTAAAAAACTTATATCAGTATGATTAATTACTTGGTTGTTCTTAACCTCTTCAGTATCTTCACTTGTAAAAGCCAAGGTAAGGAAACATAATAGTCAAATTTCACCAGTTTATACTTCTCCCATCTCTTAGTGTCTTAAGCTATCAAAGTATTTTAGCTCAATTGTTCTACTTGTCTTCTCCTGGTAGTCCTTCTAGCTGCTCTAGCCACTCGTTGTTCTTTTCGTTGGTTTTCAATATGGTTACACTTCCGGTTCTGATCTCCAACCGCTCTTTTCTCTCGATCAACAAATCCACATTCGGAATCCTCAGAATTCTCTTGTTCCACCCGATCGGCAAGTTACATCCACTTTCTTATAGCACCGCTGCTCCGCTTCGCAAATCTCTCCTTTCTGCTCTCTCGCTGGCTTGTCTGCGATCCCTCTCAAGTGTCGTCTTCTCCTTCTCTCGTAGTCGCCGCTCATTCCTTTGTAGATCCTTTCGATCCGATCCAGCCGGCACAATTAAGACAAAATTCAAGCGTGTTCGGGGGAAAGTGAATACGAGTGCTCTCCAACACCCCTTTCACCAGAATTTCTTGCTTCCCGTCTCGTTGATTATCGCAGCTTCGGGTCCACCATTAGAAGGCAGACGCGCCGCGTTGGTTCGACAGTGAATATCAGTCCGACTGAGTGGGTTTGCAACTCACCACTCAGCCTGCCAATGCCTTACTTTTGTCCGCGAAGCCCTCCGAGCTCCCACGCCTCGAAGGGTCCCCAAAACGCGGCAATAAGTGGCAGTGGAAAGGAGCGATCGCTCTTACCACGCCATGTCGCCATGAATCATCAACCGGAAGTCCCCTCTTTCCTCCACTATTTTTATCCTCTGATCGTTCTTAACAATTGTCTCTTGTATTTCTCCTATCATCTAATTTTTTTTCCAATCCAAAAATACTTTATTATATTTAAAACCTTTAAAGAAAAATTAAGAGTAAACCATTACAAAGCCGTGCTGCAACCTGAGTTTAAAACAGCACCATAGGAGAATTTCAAGACAAACTTTTTGAATTTTATCTGTCTTTCCTCGGTCTTATGAAAACATTATTTTTTTTCCATAATAGGAGGTGTTTAAATTGCGTTCTAATTTTCTTACGTCACCTTTAACTTTGTCCATGTCATTTTTCAATTCCTTTCAATTCTTTCTAATCGATTCTTGAGTCTTCAGAAGTACCTCCTGAATCATTCAGAGTTGTCTGCATACTTTGTAGATTTTTGGGGTCCCTGCTTTCTCACCTCCCAACATATCTCCTATCAGTTTTTCTCCTGCTGGAGAGGCAGTCATTTGTGCAGCTTTCTTTGCAGTTTTGGTTACTGTTGCTGTATTCGACATATGTAATTTCCCAAAAAAGTTTCTTCCATAAGACCATACAAAAATCTATTTCTTTTTCTTTTTTTTTTTTAATTTTTTTTATTATTAAAATATAAACACAGATATAAAGACAATACAATACAAAGACAAACAAAAAACCCACCACCTACAAACCCACCTAACATTTTACATTTACGCTTTTGTCATCAACAGAATATATGTCATTGAGCTTATATAGTTTAATAAAGAGTAATTATTAAATGTCTAATTCCAATGTTATAACTTTTCACTACAAATTTACATTTCTTATGGGTTCATCTCCTTGTGAAAGTCTTTACCCTAATTTCTGTCCTCTACATTTTTGCTGATTTTCCTTTCCAGCCATTGATACCATTGGTGCCATACAAGATAGTATTCGCTTTCTTCCTTTTCCTGGAGTTCCAGCGTCAATCTGTCCATTTCAGCACACTCTGTTATCTTTGCAACGATTTTGTCTTTGGATGGGAGTTGGTCTGATTTCCAGTTTTGCGCGAACAGTAGTCTTGCTGCTGTCAAGATATGTATGATGAGATATTTCGTTTCCTTAAGATGTTGTGCCGTTATCATGCCAAATAGAAAAAATTCTGGACTATTTTCTATTTGAATGTTCGTTATTTCTTCGATAATATTTTTTATATCTTGCCAATAGTGTTGGGCTTTCCTACATTTCCACCAAGTGTGATAATATGTCCCCTTTTTTGATTTACATTTCCAACACAACGCCGAAGTGTTTGGGTGTATTTTGGCAAGTCGGGCTGGTGGTAAGTGCCATCTATAAAACATCTTAATGAGGTTCTCCTTGTAAGATGTGGCTCTTGTCATTTTTATGTTCTGCTTCCATAATTTCTCCCAGTCTGCCAATTGAATATTATGTCCTATGTCCCTGGCCCACATTGTCATATTATGTTTAACTGTTTCTTCTATTAATTTGTCTCTCAAAAGGTAGTTATATGTTTTAGTAATCATTTTCTGGTCTGCTCCTAATAAAATTCTGTCCAGTTCGTTCAGATCTTTTGCAATTCCATATTTGATTTTATCCGCATTGTATCTTGAGTGTATTTGAGTGTAGTGCCACCAATCAATATTTATATCGCCATTTTGGAGTTGATGTCTTGGAGTGAGTTCTCCTTCATGATTCAGTAAATCTTGGTATCTCATCATCTTTCCGATTTCAAGGGTATTTGGAAATATCAATGCCTCCATCGGGGACCACCATTTTGGTATTTTAGTATAATAAGTTTTCTTAATTCCCTGCCAAATCTTGAAGAGTGAGGCCCGAATTATGTGTCTTTGGAAGTACATGTGTTGTTTGTCTGGTCCATCCCATAGGAACGCATGCCATCCTCGTATGAGATCAAAGCCTTCTAGATATAACATTCTTTTGTCATCTAATCTCATCCATTCTTTAATCCAGGTCAATCCGGCTGCTTTATAATATAGCTCCCAGTCTGGTACTGCAAGGCCTCCTCTGTCTCGTGTGTCTTGTAGCGCTTTAATCTTAATTCTGGCCTTCTTTCCCTGCCATATATAGGTCATTGTAATTTTGTTGAGATTTTTGAAGAAGTCCCTTCCTGGATGTAATGGTACTACCTGGTATAGATATAGTACCCTCGGTAATATATTCATTTTAATTGAACTGATTCTGCCCATCAATGACAATTGTAGCCTGTTCCAGATTTCCAGGTCTTTTTTAATTTCTTTTAGTAATTTCGTGTAATTGTCTTCTTTGATCGTGGTTGCTTTCGCCGTCAGCCAAATACCTAAATATTTTATCTTCTTTACTAATTGGATTCCTAATTCTTCTTCTAATTCCGATCTCTGAGTCTGGGTCATATTTTTCGTCATTAGTTTTGTTTTTTGTTTGTTTATTTTGAGGCCCGCAACTTCCCCGTATTGTTCTATCATCGACATCAGTCTGGGTCCAGATCGTCTTGGGTTTTCCAAGTTGAAAATTACGTCGTCTGCAAAGGCGAGTAATTTGTACTCCTCTCCCCGGATCTTGAGTCCTTTGATTTCTTCCTCATTCCTTATTTCGTTTAATAATACCTCCAATGCTATTATAAATATTAGCGGTGACATGGGACATCCTTGTCATACTCCTTTCTGAATATCAAAAATTTGTGTCATGTCACCGTTTATTGAGATTTTTGCTGTTTGTTGGGAATAATTTTTTTTAATCAGATTATGAAATTTCTTTCCACAGTTCATTAGTTCAAGTTGTTTTGTGAAAAAAGACCAATTCAAATTGTCGAAGGCCTTCTGGGCATCAAGGGAGATTATGGCCATTTCTCTGTCTATCTTCTGATCATAGTATTCCAGAATATTTATAATCATTCTCAAATTATTCTTTATTTGTCTTTTAGGTATGAAACCGTTTTGGTCTGGATGTATATAGTTATGTATTATTGCTTTGAGTCTCTGAGCTAGTATTGACATGAATAGCTTATAGTCCACGTTGAGTAATGAAATCGGTCTGTAATTTTTAATTTGCGTCGGATCTGAGTCTTCTTTGTGTATTAATGTAATAATAGTTTCTGTCCAAGATTTTGGAATTTCTGCTATCAGTAGTGCTTCGTTAAAAACTTGTAACAGTATTTGGTCTATCGATTGTTGACAAAGTTTATAGAATTCAGTAGGAATTCCATCCAGTCCTGGAGTCTTATTGTTCTTTTGTTTTTTGCGGGCTTCCATTAGTTCCAGCATACAAAGACCATACAAAAATCTATTTCATTCCTTCCTCCTGTAGTTTGTCTTTTCTATCTATTTTTAGGTACTAAACCTTCTCTCAATTACAATTCTTTTAGAATTCTTTAACTAAAATAATTAGATACTTAGATAATTAGTATAGTTAATTAGTAGTATAATTAATAATAAAAAGAATAATTAATTAATTCTATCTTCCAACCATATCAATATCAATTTTCACTCTAAATTCAATTAACAATACCTAAATACACATAAATATATTACTTCTAAATAAAGGCAAGATATATAGGCAGAGAGACAAGACAAAACAAAACAGTAATAATAATCGGTTCAAATATAAATTATTTACCCCTATTTGCTACTAGTCTTATCTATTTATGTACACTATCTTATAATATATCATTATTTTCAAGAGTCAGTTGAATGACCAATAATGACAATAATAAAAGTATAGAGATTCTAGACATTTATTTATGTATGTATGTATGTATGTATGTATATGTAAGTAATTTATATGCCGCCCTTCTCCCGAAGGACTCAGGGCGGCTTACATGAACGAACAAAAAATTACATAAACATTAAAATCAATTTAAAATTATTTAAAATTATTTAAAATCACCCCTACGGATTCAGCCCATTTCGTGAAAAAGCCACGTCTTCAATTCGCGGTGGAAGGAGAGGAGGTCGGGCTGTCCTGAGGCTGGTGGGTAGCCCATTCCAGAGGGTCAGCGCTCCTACAGAGAAAGCTCTCCCCCTGGGGGCCACCAGCTGACATTGTCTGGCTGACGGCACCCTGAGGAGGCCCGCTCTGTGTGAGCGCACCGGACAATAGGAGGATGGCAGGAGATGATCCTGCAGGTATCCCGGGCCTAAGCCATGTAGGGCTTTATAAGTGAGCACCAGCACCTTGAAACGAACCCGAAGGACCACCGGTAGCCAGTGCAGGGCATACCATATTATTTGGTTCTAAATAGACAATATACACAATATATACCTTTGGCTTCTAGTCTCCCCAGCCTAGGTTTTCTTGATGATTCTAGCGTGCAGTGGCAAAATTCTGTGCCGCTGCAATGTCCACAAGAAAAAAATTGGTTACCGAATTATAATATCAACTGGTTCCAATTTTTTGAGATCTATAACAATACATTTACCCACATACATACATGCAAGTAAATTAGGTTTGAGATCATGTATTTTATCACAGAGATGTTATTATTCACAAATAATGTCAGAATTATTTTTAATTTATTGTATGTTTATTGCTGGTCGATGACCGTAATAAAGTTTTATTCTATTCTATTCTTGATGATTCTAAATAAGTCCTCTGTTCTCCTATTTCCTTACACTGTCCAGTCCTCTTCCATTCGCTACTTTTTAACTCCTTTGTCCAAGATGTCTGCTCCTCTTAATATGCACTGTCACTGTTGCTGTCACTCTAATCCACACTCCAAACCTCGTCGCTTCAATTGTTAATAGCCACAGTCCACCTTCTTTCACTTTCAAATCTCGATTAAATTAGTCCCAGTCTTTACCGGAATTCAAATTCCTTCCTTCTCTTCCTTTCAGCTCCTCCAATCACCCTTTTTTCTCTCTTCCACTTCTTTCATGCTGTTCTGCTCCACTGCCGGACGTGCCGCTTTTTCTCCTTTTAGAGACTCCTTTTTTTTACTATTATTATTATTATTATAATTTTTTTTAATTACTAACATTACAAACAACATATACAATACTTCACCCTGTGCTATACATAAGAAAGGAAGATTTGGTTCTTCGGATATATCCTCATGATCGCCAAAATCCACGTTCTCGGGGTACAGGTACCGAAGCATCCAATTTTCCCAGCGCATAGTCCACGAATGGTTTCCAAATTTTCCAGAAAATATCTTCTTTATAGTCACCATTTCTAATTTTAATATCACATGTCATTTTATCGTTTAGAGCTAATTTCCACATTTCACAATACCATTCTTCTATTCTAAAATTCACATCTAATTTCCAATATCTGTCTATTATAATTCTACCCATTATAATCATAATTCTAATCAATTCTTTCTCATTTTGTTGGTTCTATTTCCTTAATTATCAACAGTAATATAGTTTCTGGTCTCAATATTATTACTTTCCCCATCATTTCAAATATCATTTCTTCCAATTGTTGCCAGAACTTTTTAACTTTATCACATTTGTACCACATATGTTCATAAATCCCTAATTCCATATCACATCTCCAACATTGTTTACTAATTTTGTTATCCATCAATGACAATCTTAATGGAGTCAGATACCATTTCCAAACAACCTTATAATTATGCTCTTTAATCCTTACAGATAAAGTCTTCATAATTCTACTCTTCCAATTCACATTCCAATCTAAATCTGATATTTTAATATTAAGTTCTTTTTCCCAATTCATCTTCATTACCCTTTGTGGTTTTCCATCAAAATTTATAATCTTATATATCTTACTAACGAGTCCCTTTAGCCCAATTTCATCTTTCATAATTTGGAATACTAAATGTTCAAATTCAGTTTTACTTCTACTTATCGAACAATTGTCCCTTACCTTCTTAGTCCATTTTTCTATCTGTATTTTTTCAAACCAGCCTAAACCCAATTTTTCAATGATTTCTTTTTTCCTCCTTTCATTTTCTGAAGTTTTTAACCAATCTATTATAGTTTGTATATTTTCATCTTCCATTACCCTATCACGACTTATATTAGTTTTAATCGGCCAATTTTCAATTGTCTTCCCTAAGAAAATTATATCTGGAATTAAAATTTTAACAAATTTATTCCAAATTTTACTCAGTCCCTTTAACCAATAGCTATTAATTACACATTTTGATTTTGCTTTATCTAAAAACCATGTTGAGCCAAATCTCTTGATGTCTTTTAATTCTAAATCTCTCCAATGACTATCTTCACCTTTAAATATTTTTACCACAGTCCGAATAGCATAAGCCCAATAATAATTGAGTAGTTTGGGGATTCCTAATCCACCTTCCTTTTGATTTTGATACCACATTTTCTTCACTAATCTAGGTCTTTTCCCACCATTGCAAAATTTATCCAATTTCTTCTGATATCCTTCAATATCTTTCTCTGTCAAGTTTAACGGTAACATCTCAAATAAAAAATTAAACTTTGGCAACAACATCATCTTACACATTGCAATTCTACCAAACCAAGACAACTTTATCATCTTATATTTATCTGTCTTTTTCTCAATTTCATTCATCACCACATCATAATTTAGTTTTTTCATTTCTTTAACTTTGAAAGCCCAAATATTTCAATGTTTTTTTAATCCTTATCCCAAGTTGTTCTTGCATATTCTCCCACTCCTTACCATTATTATTCATTAATAGTTCAGATTTTGATCTATTTATTTTCAACCTGTCATTTCCTCAAATTCTTAATTAATTAGTATTAGTATAGTTTATTGAATAGCCCGAAGGCCTTTTCAAACAAAACAGAAAAGAAAAAGGGAAAAAGATAAAACAGTTACAAAAATAGCAATCTAAAAATATATGATAGATGACATTAAAATTTTACCATATCAAATTTCAATAGCTAAGTTGCCAAGACTAGAAGACTAGATAACCCAAATAGGATAGCTCCTCTCTAACTGAGCTCATCTTTCTTACAATCGATAAAATTTTCCTTGATATAACTGGCTCGTATTGCCGTCAACCTTTTAAGGTATCGAGTGATCGCTCTTACCAGGGGAGGAGAGTCAGCCCTCAACAGAAATGCTAATTTTTGGCTTATATTCCACTGGGGAAATTTATTTATAATTGGGGACAGATATTGATTTCTAACTTCCTGATAGAGACTACATTCGAATATTATATGCGCCGTGTCCTCCACGACGTTTACCCCACATATGCATATTCTTTTGTCATACGGGATTTTCCGATAACGGCCGAATCTAACGTTGGTATCTAGAAGTTCGAATCTAAACTTAACAAATAACTGTCTCTCCACTGATGGCATTTCTAAATATAAATACTTTTCCAGGGTGAAAGTTGTTTTAACTGCTGTCAGCAGTTTAAGGGAATGATTAGTTGAAAGGGTTGCCATATCTATTTGCCCATGTATATCTTTAATCCGTTGTTTAACTTGGTTCAGTGTGTCACACAACGGGAACCCTACGCCATATCGGTTCAATATTTCTGACAGCCGGGTTAGCCAGGAATACCTTTGAGGATTTGAAATCTGCTGTTCCTCTAGACATATTTTAGGGAGTCTGCTGGCATCCATCTGGGTCATTTTTAGCCAGTAGGCTACCGCCCTAGTGATTGTATAGGTGTACAGTGAGAAATGTCCCAATTCAGCTCTGACGGCTGCAGCTGAAGTGGAATTGTTTACCCCAAGCATCCTCCTTAACAGATTATTTTTGAGTTCTCTCTAATATGGGGGCCTCTAAGACCCCAAATTTCAGCACCATAGAGCATGATCGGAACAAGTTTAGCCTGAAAGACTTTACGAAGAGGTAAAATGGAGGTTGGTTGGATTCGTTTACTTAATTTAGATACAAGGCTTGCTCCTGCTCTAACCTTTTGAGAAAGGTATTGATGGTGCGGAGTCCAACCTCCTGCACTGGAAAAAACAATTCCAAGATAAGTATATTGGGTAACTTGTTCAATTTTTGTGTCGTTAATCTGCCAATTGTGCTTTTTATTCTTGTTGCCAAAGACTAAAACTTTTGATTTAGCTACATTTATAGCCAAGTGGTTTGCAGTACAGTAACGTGTGAGCTTGTCAAGAAGTCTCCTCATTCCTATTTGGGTTCTAGAAAACAACACTAAGTCATCAGCATACATTAATACGTTAATAAATCTAGAGCCTATTTGGGGGCTGTGCGTCATAAGATCATCCAGCTGCGCTGGGATATCATTTATATAAAGGTTAAAAAGAGTAGGGCCCAGCAGGCAGCCCTGCCTCACTCCTCTAGTTGTCGGTATGCTGTTTGTTGAGGCCCCATTTGCTGCATATCTGACTCTAATTGCCGTATTAGTATAGAGAATCCTGATCAACAAAATAAGTCTGGGGTCCATCCCCATAACTTGTAGTTTCCTCCACAAATGGTTCCTATCTATAGAATCAAAAGCAGCAGTAAGATCAATAAAGGCGGTATACAGCTTTTTCCCCTGGGTCTTGTATTTATTAATTAAGTGGGAAAGGACAAAACAATTGTCTATGGTAGACCTACCTGATCTAAAACCTGCCCGCTCATTTGCCAGAATTTCCTTATCCAACCACCAGTCCTCTATTTTATTTAGGAGATGTTTCGTATACATTTTTGAAATTATATTAAGAAGACTGATGGGGCGGTAGTTGGATGGGGCGGCTCTGTCATCTTTCTTAAAAATTGGAAAAAACTATAGCTAACCTCCACCCTTCAGGGATTATCCCTACTTTATCGATATAAGTAAACAGTGCTACCAGCACCGGTACCCAAAAGTCAATACTGGACCTAAAGAGTTCAGGAGGCAACAAGTCCTCTCCAGGGGCCTTCCCGGCCTTTAAGGATTGAATTATATGCTTAACTTCGGTAGGGGTAACTGGTGTCCATTCCGGACATTTCCTTAATTCTTGCTGGAGGATATCCAATTGCAAGACATTTGTTGTATTGTTACCATCAAATAAAGCAAGATAGTGCCTCTCCCATTTTACTGCTGATATATCAGTGTCCATAAATGGGGAACGTTGTTTTAATATACCGGCTATCTTATGCCAAAAGATCGTAGGGAATTGGGATTTCGCTGCCATTTCTACCTCTTTCCACATCCTGGTGTTATAGCTACTTTTCTTGTTTTTCAGGAGGGATTTGTATGCTCTCCTGAGTTGAACCATATTTGAATAATCACCATCCTGTCTGGATCGGTTAACTTTCTTAACTGCGGCTCTTAGATTTGACCTCAAGTTATGACAATCATCATCAAACCACTTTCTAGAGATCCCATCTACTTTTCTATCATTCTGGATCATTTAAGTTCCTAAGAGTAGAAGTTAGCTCTGTATAAACTGGCATTGGGGTGTTGTCTCCGGGCTTAGATTGGGAGATTTCCCTTGCTAGGTGTCTGGCTTCGTCTGAGCCCAAATAAGTGGTAACAGATTTGACATCAAGTCTGTGCCAATTGACTGTGCCAATAATTAAAACCCCTTTCCACTGGTCTTTTGATGTTCCGTGCCTTTACCCCGCAGCAAAAACAAACGCAGATCGCGATAATAATGAGAACGAAAGGCAGCTATTTGCTCCAAATACACAATCGCGACTGCCTATCTGGTCACCCCTCACTCCTTCCACTTTCCCACGCTATGAAAAGCTTCAAAATTCGAGTGGTTCAGGGTGACCTACCAATTCCAAAGTCAGTCTGCTGGGCCAGTAGCTCTTCCGATACAATTTATAAAATTTTGGTCCTTATCGGTGCATTTCAAACACTTTAATCCACATTTATCTTCCGTAAAATGCCCTGCAAAGTGGAGAAAACGTCCTCACACCACCACGGCCATAACCACGCCCCCTTTTAGAGACTCCTGTCAGGTTCCAAATCAGGATAAGAAAATAAATCACAGACAACAGGGTGGATGTTGTTCTAAGGTTTTATCTTCCTAAATTCGGCACGCTCCAACAATCACCCAGTGCAATTACAGTGAAATATTGTCTTACCTTATCGTGCTTTCCCTTCTCGTTTTAAACCTAGCACGCCTCACCTTGCTACTCCTCCCCCAGATTCCACCCCAAAGACCGGTCAAAAGTGCGAGGACCGGTCAGAAATGACTTTTTTCAGCCTTCTGGGTAGTTGCTATGTGCATAGGGACTACTCAGAGGGCTGAAAACATTATTTTTGACCGGTCTTCGCACTTCTGACATGTCCTCACATGACTGTCCTCACATTTTACATTTTGCACCCTATTTTGTAGAGAAGCAGTTGTGAACTGAGTGACATGGTTGTTAAGAATGCTGCAACGGGCATAAATGATGACCGGTCATAAGTGGGAGGACCGGTCATAAGTGGGAGGACCAGTCAGAAATGACTTTTTTTAGCCCTCTGGGTAGTCCCTATGACCAACTAGCCACGCCCACAGAACCGGTTGTTTAAAAAATTGAATCCCACCATGGTTAGAAGCAATGGTAAAGCAAGATATGGATTTAAAACCAGAAATATTTTGTTGGATATTTTAAAGGGAATACAATACATATTTAATTTTACACATGTTAACAGCTGCTAGAATTGTGTTTGCACAACAGTGGAAAAACAAAGAGATGAAAATGAATAAAAACAATATTAGAATGTGCAGAGATGAATAAAGTAAAAATTTAAATCAAGTAGAAGGCTTTGAATACTTTTTTACGTGGGGTTTGTTTTATCAATGGCTCACTAACGGAAACAGAAGTTAGAAATATAAAAGTATAAAACACCAATGATATAAGGAAAGCTCACTAAAATGGATAAGCACATAGTATTAGTATTTGATTATGATTAAAGTGTAGATAACCCCTGCCCCCCCCAAAAAACTGGGACAGTGCTAGGAAAACACCAAAAGACTAACAACAGTTGTCCCCCAAAAGACTGCAGATAAAACCATTTTTTTCCCTAACCCTTAGGACAAGAAAGAAAGCCACTGGAATTAAAAACTGTCATCAAGACATTGTGGGAAGTATAGTACACCCCAAAAGAACAGTGCCAGAAACCTCACCGCACCAGAAACCTCAGAAAACAGTGCCAAGAAATTCAAGCTAGCCCTTCCCCCTTTAAAAAAAACCCAGGCAAATGCACCGGCTTAAGTACAGTCGTTAAGATAAGGGGAATCAGGCCAAAAATAACTCTCCAAAAAAAATTATACAACCTCAAAAACCAGTTATCACACTTAAACACAAAATCTCACAAAGCTTGCACAAATCTGAACATATGAAAGGAGCTAAAATTTACTAAATTTTATGTGACTTTTCCCAAAAAAATTTTTCCTAAAGAGAATAACATTCCCATGAAACATTTTCTAAAAAGAAAAACTTTCCCCCAAAAAAACATTTCCTAAAAAGAATAACATTTTGAAAAAAATAACATTATTACAATCATTTTTTTAAAGGATAAAGAAAAAAACAACAACAGCCACTTACACAATTGATGTTACAAGGCAGGCAGGCTCAGTTGCTCACCGATGAGATGGATGCAGCCGGTGGATGCTTTCCACTTCCAGCCAGGCAGGTCTGCTGCAAGCCACTCGAGCTTCAGCTACTGAAGACTGGCTGGGGAATGGATGGAAGCTGTACAAGGCAGGCAGGTAAGGTGGGCTGGAGGGATGGTGGAAATGTTAAGCCACCTGGGGGGGATCTGAGGCAGTTGCGGAACATGTGGATAGGGCGGGTGGCTCCAGAGGCCCCAGGGAATCTCTGGCCACCTGCAAAAGCGTGTGGGTGGCCGGGAAGGCCACAGCTGACTCTCAGAGGCTACGGCAGGCTGGGGATTTGAGCGGGCAGCTCCGGAGGCCCCAGGGAAGCTCCAGCCGCCTACAAAAGCGCGCAGGCAGCTGAGAAGGTCCCAGCTGAGCCTCAGAGGCTACGGCAGGCTGGGGATTTGGGCTGGGTGGCCAAGAAGGTAGCTTACCTATAGGCAGGATGAAGCAGCTCTGCGCAGATGAATTCAGCAAGCCACTTCAGCAAGCAGGAGCAGAATTCACAGGTGCAAGTGAGCCCTAGTAAAGTAGGACGTAAAGTGAAATTTAGATATAAGAGTGAATTGATATGGGGTTGGCTTGGATGATCTCTAAAGGGTCCCTTGACTTGTTATTGTAAGAGACAGTTGCTGAGTTCAAACAGTCAAACCACAGAGTTAGCTAATTTCTCTTGCCATGTCAAAATGCAGAACTAAACCACATGGATCAGCATGAATCAGGTTTCCTGCCTAAGCAACGGGGGGGGGGGGGGGGGGGGCTAGCTAAAGAGGCAGATTTCACATATTTCCTGTTTTGCTACTACTGAAGAGTATAAGAGTGCATGTTTTAAAGACAGAAACTGTTCAGATGTTAGATTATTATTTTATCTGTCTGAACCTTTTGGCCAAAATAAAAGTTTCTCTTAATTTCGAAATCTAACTCCTGTATTTTTCTGCAACACTGCCAAGGAGATCACGAGGCGAGTAGTGGGCCACGTGGTGAAGAGGTATTTCTATAGTGTTTGGATGGACGGGGCAAGGTTCGAATGGGTGAGTGAGCAGCGAGCATGCTACCATCAGGCAGGTGGGTGGGCGGGGCAAGCGAGCGGCGACTGGGACAGGGACCGGTTTGGGGGCATGGTCAGTCAGATGTTACTACCGGTTCTCCGAACTATGAAGACTTTTACTACCAGTTCTTGCGAACCAGTATAAACTGGGAGCAACCCACCACTGATCCATTTGCTCAAATCGCATGGGGCGTGACAGTGTCTGTGCCCTCATCCCTAAGCTGGTTGCTGTGGCGGTACTCATGAGGCAATGGATACACCCTATCAATCAGGGCTTTGAACTGTCGGCGCCTACTAGCCATCAACACCACTGAAATCCAAAAAGGTTTAATGGCCATGCTCACCATTGGATCACCTTCCCTGACTGACTATGGGGTGTTTGGAGACTGGTCATTCCTTGGGATGCACGTCCTGTGAAGGGGCCTCTGATGGTACAAGCAGGGCCTCCAGGATAGCTCCAGGCTCCATCAGTTCAGCAGCCTCCAGGCCAGCCTCAGTGCCTGCCATGCTGCTAAACACAACAGAAGGAGAGCCCTGACTTGTCAGGTTCTGTAATTTGCAGAAAGAAAGCAAAGAACACAGTCTTGGTTTGCAATTGTTCTATCTTCGTCACAAATAGTTCCGGTATGAACTGACGATCACCATGTGAAAATAAAGTTTGGGCTAACTGCCCAGTGCCACCTCCACCATTTAAGCCTCTCCCCAGCCCCACCCAACCATCCATGTGTGTATCCCATCCCTCACGTGGAAATATCAAGCCTCAAATGGCTAGGCACACCTGGTGCGCAGGCGCCCACCCCACTTCTCAGCTGTTCAGCTGTGGATTCAGCAGCGGCAACCGGGTCTGGCCTGTCCTCGCCCATCCGGCTGGTGTCCTTGCATTGTTTCGTTGGTCCGGTTGGTATGGCACTTGGTGGGTGTGCAGAGCCACACGGCTTTCTTTCCCCCAGAATGGCAGCCTTGTGGGTTGCCAGGCACACTAGGGCTGACAGTCTGTTTCATTGGTTCCATCCATTTGGTCTTCATTTTGTAATCAACCCTTTAGGCAATGATGCAATACAGTGGTGAAATTCAAAAATTTTCTCTACCAGTTCTGTGGGCTTGGCT
Organism: Pituophis catenifer annectens; assembly: GCF_029215685.1. NCBI lineage: Eukaryota > Metazoa > Chordata > Lepidosauria > Squamata > Colubridae > Pituophis > Pituophis catenifer. The sequence continues at coordinate 129,734,834 of NW_027256881.1, forward strand.
TGGCGGTCATGTGAATGGGTAGGTTTGTGGCTTGGTGGTCATGTGACCGGGTGGTCATGGCTTGGTCATGTGACTGGGTGGCCGTGGCCAAGTCGACATCACTTCTTTGCTTTTATGACCTAGAAAAAGAAGATATACCAATTATTTCATGCATTTTATACTTAAATAAGAATAAACGAAGGATACAAAACAATAAGAGGTACACAAATACTATGAGTAATAAAAGTGTTGTCTTCAACATCACTTCTTTGCACCAATGATAATAATGACCTACAAAAAGGAGATATACCATGATATACATATTTAAGCATTTAATACATAAAAAAAAAAGAATAAAAGAAGTACACAAAACAATAAAAGAGGTACACAAATACTTACATAAAAGTGTTAGTAATCTTTAAGATGTTTCAACATCGTTTTTTCATTGGTACTCTCCTCACTTCCACTTTTCTTGATCTTTATTCTCGGATCATCGGCTGTGTGATGGTAAAAAGCTCTCTTAACCACTTTTTCACTGCAGGAATAGGGTCCCATTATGGAAGATGTAGGCCAAAATAACACTGATAGTTAGGTTGGTTAAATTAGAAATGGTTAGGCAACTTTTGCTCCCTGAACATATGTTCATTTTTGAAAAACCCCTTTTCACTTCTGTAGAACTTACAACAATTGTTCTGACAATAACTTTAGCTTTTTTAATACTGTCAGAAATTGCATAGTTCTTCAAATCTTTTAATACATTCTATACAAAATCTCTATAGTCATTGATGTTAATGTTGTAATTGAAAATGTCACCAAATGTGCGCAGTTGTTCCTCAGCTTCTGTCCATGGAACTACTACTTCTGCAATATTCCAGTACTCTGGCACCAAAAAATTTAGAAATTGTAATGTATTCATGGTGTCTTGCAATTGGCTACCTGTTTTTAAATATTCATAGTCCTTTAGTCTTTTCTGCAAATTTGTTATGATGCTTTCTAAAAGTCTTTCTTGATGAAGTCCAACAAATCGATGATTTTGTACAAATTTTATATTTTTGAAGGTTTCTGAAGTCCGTCAACTTTTCTTTTGTATGGACCCTTTCTCTTTGTAAGCAATTCAAATGCTTTCATTGATCTTCTCACCAGTTTTTCAGCCCTTATGATGTCTGTATTACTTGCTTTGCAGTGCAGTTGAAAGAAGTGAGATTTCTTCCAGAATATCAATCATCAATGCCAAATCATTTAAAAAATATATATTTTCCAGATGGACAGTCATACCTGAGTATTTTGCATTCACATGAAAATGCTGATGTAGTGCTGGATAAGCACGCCACACAGCTATGGTTGCCCTTAAACTATATGCAGCCCATCTTGGTCCCAAAACTCTACCAATCTTTATGAGGTCAGTTTCATGTTCTTTGGATATTTTGTCAAGTTCAATTAGGTTCTTATTTGATTGGTGAAAAATAGAGCATATCTTATCAATAAATATTTTAAAACGATTTACTTGCTTTATTTCCTTTATAGAGTCATCTAAAAGAAGTTGGAGGCGATGGTTCAAGCCATATGATGATGTTTGGAAACTCTTGCCATTCTAGTGCTCACTCCAGATTTTCTCCCAAGCATAACGCTGGCACCATTAGAGCAAAACGCTATTAAATTTTTTTGTAGGTAGTTCTGGGTAAACCCAATCTTATGTAAACTTTCCAGAACTGAAGAACATATTGTCTCTGCATCTTGTTTCTTCAATTCAACAAGCTTGAGGGAAAATGTTGGTGGTTTCTCTGAGTCCTCAACTTTTACGAAAACTATCACAACTGGTTTGCAGGATACCATTGAGGCTTCGTCAATGATCAAACATTTTCAGATTCTGTGCAATAATGCTGGTAAACATTTTGGTTTTAATTTCATTCGCAATGCACTCAACTATTTTCACAACTGTTGGCCTTGAATGCAATTCTATTCCCAGATATACTCCATTTTCAGTTTGTAATTCTATTAATTCTTCTATGCTTGAAATTGGTCTACATGCTTTTGCCAGGCTGTAAACAGTTTTTAACATTTTACAAGTGCTGCCTAAATGTTTTTTCAGGCAACTTGTCCATTGCTTTCGTTATGGCATGCTGCTCCCCTTGTTTTACGTTGTCTCTACAAATGGTGTAAGCTTTTGATATGAAATGTTCTCTCATTTTCTTCCTTAGAGATGCCTGCTGCAGTTCTTTATTTTTCCCAGATGCCTCAATCTTGAAATGCTTCTATTCTTTGGACACATCAACACAGCTCTCTATTGCAAACTCATATTTCGCACAGTACTTGCAACCTAATTTCTTGTTTGAAACTTCCAGTCCCTCATACTTTCCTTGAAAGGTTCTCAGCTGTTGCAATGTCCAGCAGTGAGAAAGATTAATTTCAATTTCTGTCTTGGGTGACTCAATACTTGACTTGCTGCTTTCTCCAAATTCAAGTGGTGGAAGTAGTGGTGCTTGGGATAGTTTTGGATCATTCAAGGCCAATTCTGATGGTGGTTATGCCAGTTTTGGTTTCTTGGTGAAGAAACTGGGCAGTCTTTTTCCTTTTCATCCTTCCTATTAAAGGCTACTACTGCAAAAAAGGTACTTTGTAAGGTGAGGACTAATGCTAACGGAAGGGATCTCTGTTTTCACCCAACAATGTACAATCTTTTCAGGATGTGACTGGGGTCCAACAAGCAGGAACCTCACAGAGTCACAGAGAACTCAAAAAAACAACTATCACACTTTACACACAAAATGGTGGGGCTCATGCGGAAAATGGGCCACTACCTTGGGGTCCTGCCAACTCCTACTCTGGCCTGGGCCTCTGAACTCAACAGCCCCAAACATTTCTTTCAAAACTTATATTGTCTGACTGCCAACAGCTGTAGAATAGCTCCAGTCATCATCCGATATTCTTCTCTCTCTCCACTGGGGGGCGGTTGTTAAACAGACACAGTGGTCATTAAGTAAACCCATTGCCTGCAATGGGTGGGGGGTTTTTTTTGCAAGAAACTAGAAGTCAATGCTGGTTTCTGGTAAAAAAAAAAAAGTAGTAAATTGTAGCCACTTGACTATGGGATGCAGAAAATGGCTATAAATGTGGGATAGTTACCAAGTGCCCAAAATCTGATCACATGGATGGCCAATGAAACATAGACCTCCCCATAAGTATCCCTGGGGAGGTCCATCATAACTTTGAATGGTCGCTATGTGACCAAATCAAGGAGTACCTGGACTTTTACAAATATATCAAACAACTTCAAACATTATGAAAACCTGTCAAATAATAACACCAACCCCAAATTCACCCTCTTCCCTTTTTCTCCTGAAAATAACTTCTTTTTATAAAAGAAACCAGTATTCCCCAAAGCAGCCAGTGTAATACTTGACACCCTTCATATTTTTGGTTGTCTTATTTCAAGGTTCACAAATAAAACACTGCAGTGTAGCCCCAGATTTCTATCAGATGTAACAAAAAAATAAATAAAAATCTTCATTTGAGAGAAGAAATGCTAAGCTTTTAATGGCATGCATGGAAAAAAGAAATCCGCATATAGAAATTTGATTTTAAACAAAGTAGTTTCATAATAAGGGAAGCAAATTCATTTTTCATCGAGCCTTAGGGAATAAACTATATAATACTATAAAGTAACAAGTGCAACTTCTTAACAGAGTTCTTCTGTTTTGTTTTATCTTTTCTACTCCACAAAAATCTTTGTAGCAAGATTGTAGCTCCTAAAAGAAACATCAAGGGAACATCCATCATATTGTTTTGAATTAATATTCATAACTCTTCCTTTATGAGTTCTTTTGGAAGTCTATAACTTTTCACATGTGCACTTAATAATCTGTGCTACTAAAAATGTTGCAGCATATAACCTATATCTCTTACGATGATCAGATTGGGAGAGAAAAGATATGTTGAGGTACACTTTGAAAGTATGCATGTTAATGATGTTCCCGTGGCATTTTGAACTAAACAAAGGGGTCTGTTGCATAATTCATTGGTTAAGGATATTAGCATGAACTAGGCAAGATTTTTTTTATATTTCTGGTGCTTTGAAATGTTGCTGCAGATTCTTTTCAGCTTAGCCAATTGCATTCTTCTTCTTCTTCTTGTGCCATGTCCGTCATCGGACATTGGCGATCATGTTGGCAATCCTATTTTTCTCAACAGCGATATGAAAAAGTTCTGCTGAGTTTTGCCCAAACCAGTCCCTTAGTTTTTGAAACCAAGTTCTTCTTCTGCCTGGGCCTTGTTTGCCTTCAATTTTTCCCTGGAGGATTAAGTGAAGGATGCTGTATTTTTCTGGGTGTCGCATCACATGTCCAATTGCATAGGGTATACCAATATTCTACTTTCCAATTTAAAGCAATAGTGATTTTTTTTACTGGAAGAGTTTTTATGGAAGAGCTCCAGACAACTCTGACTTTCCCACTGGCATTGTGAAGTTTTTACAACTACAAGCTAAGAAGTACACATATCAACCTCTTCAACTGCAGCATCCCCTGGCAATAACCTGTGGGCAGCACTGCCTGTTTTATCTACTTAAAACATTTTAAAGGGATATCTTACAAAGATGTTTTAAAGCTGTTCTCTGAAAAAGATGTCAAAAATGATCGAATGGTGAAACAGTTTATAGTAGATATGAAACCGGGAAGAGGGCCCGGAACATGTAACAGTTACATGTATGGTCATTATAAAATAAACACAAAACGTTAAAAGCATTGCATGTTTTACAGTGTTTTATTCATTCACAATTGGAGCCAGTCACCTTTTAGGATTTGACATAGGCATCTCAACAGGTGCAGATATAGCAGAAGGTGATTTAGTAGAACTTACAACCTTAAAACTACTGGACTCTTTTAGCTTTTCTAATTGCTCTTTAACAGGGGTAGACACTAGCAATGCTGTTGGAATGTTCATCTCAGCCATGGCAGATATAAACTCATTCCACCCCTTAGGATAATATTTCGCAATACACAATTGGTGTTGAGAAACCCCTTTGATCAGGTCTACAATGTTAGTTCCAGGAACCAGGGTACCTTGTATAAAACCATACCATAGTCATCCTACCCCAAAATGTCTTGATGCTGTTTCATTTTGTTCAACAAAAGTTCAGCATTTTTCTTGTATCAAGGGCTCACCCCAACTAATATCTTCTGTGTTGTTAGATCTTTCTGTGGGTGCGGGGGTGTCAGCTCTGGAACAGCAGGGGGTTGTTTAAAATCCTCTGGAAGTTGGATAAGATTCAGAATGTCCTTCTCAGAGTCATTTTGCCTGGTCAACCTTAGAAACCTCTGCAGTGCTGTGTTGTATAGTTTTATCTTGTCATCCTCAATTTAGATCCGTTCTCTGAAGAATGGTCTGCATGTCATTGTCCAAGCGGCTAACAGCTGTAGTATCGTAGAGTTCCATCCTTGTATCGGTTCCATCTGATGACATGACACCAAATGCATTTTCTTGATGTGCTCCATGTTTACTGGACTAATAGATTAGTCAGCAATGGTATAGCGGCACCTATTCATTGGCCATGGCAACCTTCAGTCTAAAAAGACTATGGTATCATGCTCTGGAAAGAGGTCCTAAAACAGCATCTGGTGTGACTAAATAGGCCAATTCAAGAGTGGCAACCCCTTCCACATTGAGGGCAAATATATTCTGTCCCCTGCCCAGCCCCCAGGTTTCGCTGGTTTCAGGACTGCCTCTTTGCCTCAGCCTGCCGAACAAGTGTCTCCTTGAATTGGAGAAGGCCATACTGCGTCTTTAGCTTCCAAGTTGAGCAATCAGAGGTCAAGGTTTCCCAGTCATTAATGTCCATTCCCAAGGCCTTTAGATCCCTCTTGTATTTATCCTTATATGGCAACTGTGGTCTCCCTCTGTTGTGACCCAGGCCCACATAGTTAATATTAAATGCAAAACTGTTCCAAAAAACGAACAGATTTTATTAAAACAGCTGAGAATTAACTCATTCTCAGCGTATTCCAAATTAAATGAAAACAAAGTCCTCAAAACACCATTCTTCAGTTTATCTCTGATCTTGGGATAATTAGGCAAACTGCCAAAGGCTTTTCTTGGCAACAGTTCAGGAACAGAAGAAATAACTACAGCCAAACAAGAAGCAATTCTCTCAACGGTTGTTTTATGGCAAAGAGGCCAAGAGCCATTGCTGGTCTTTTAAACCTTATGAGAGGGGCCAATCATCTCTTGGCCCTACTCCCAAGTTGTCCTCTCTGCTTTAGCTGCTCCTGCCTTCTGGCAGCTCTTCTCATACGTGCACTAGGAACAGACTCCTCCTGTTCCTCTGCCTCTCTAGTGTCAGCCCTGGAGGCTCCAAAGTCTGCACATCACTGGGTGATGGCTCTGGGTGAAGCATGAAGTGGCAGCAAGGGAGGCAATGGCAGCATTATCGCCCACACAGCTGACTGGTAGCCTTCCAGGACCCAGCTGGCAAGCACTGGATGTAATGGCATGCAAAATGGAAGCAATCTACAGACCATGGTACGGAGGCTGAGGTGCCTGCTATTGCAGAACTGGAGATGACCCTGGTTTAATGAATACAAACATTCATATTTAGAAATTATTGAACATTTTAATTAACCTTGTATGTCATGGGAGGTGAACGGCTGGGGTTCAATACTCTGTCGAACTCGTTGTGAAACAGTAGGTGTTGGAACGTCTGCAAACAACTGACCACTATCTCTGTAGGTATACAAATAAATAACGGTTAGGATTCTTACTTATAGTACAAATAATATATTGAATGCAGAGTGAAAAAAAGGCAAAAACTTGTAATAACAGTTCCTACCTTGCGTTTCCATTTCTTCCAGTCCATATGTTGTGGATAGCTGCTGCTCCATTTCCTGCAGCTGTTCCTCCACAGGTCCATGCAATGTACTTGGTTGTGGGTTCCCACCCCGTTGAGCACATTGTGAAGCACTGTTCCTTGGGAATTTGGCATGCATCTGACCGTTCCACTATTATGGAAGGAAAGTACAGCAATGAGGACTGGGTACTCACGTTTATTACAGTAAACAATGCTGACTATAGCATGAAACATAACCCCTTCCACACATATTGTATAGCGGCAGACCTTCTTTGCATTCCCTAATACATTACGTCTTTTATACAAACAGCACGCCTGTGAATTAAATACTAATTTACTCTCTTGTGTCCCTCGTAATGGGGCTGCCCTGTGACCCCTGTTATATATGGCCCATTGACAATCTGTGGGCATTGTAAATACTGGAAACATTTCATCATCATCCCATTCTGAAAGAAACACCGAACCATAAAATATTATTCTTGCTACAGAAAATGTAGAGCCACCCTTAAAATACTGACAACCTATAGCATGAAAGTGGAGTTCTTCCTTACACATTATTGTTTGGTGATAGGCCCTTATTACAGCCCTTAACAAATAAGTCCTTTTATATAGTAGTGATGTCTGCAAATTAAATACCACACTTTTTAATTCACTTTCTTGTGTCCCTTGTAATTGGGTTGCACTGCTGCCCCTGTTATATATGAGCCATTGAGAATCTGTGGGCATTGTAAATGTGGAAAACAGTTCATCTTCCTCACATTCTGAAAGAAACATTGAATCAGACTGCAAATACCCCAGACCTAAGCCATGTAGGGCTTTAAAGTTAAGTACCAGCACCTTGAAGCGGATCCGGAGGACCACTGGTAGCCAGTGCAGTTCACATAGGAGAGGTATTACCCGGGAGTAACGGGGAGCTCCTGTAACCACCTGCGCGGCCGCATTCTGGACCAGCTGGAGCTTCCGGGTGCACCCCAAGGGCAGCCCCATGTAGAGGGAGTTGCAGTAATCCAAACGAGAAGTAACCAGGGCATGAGTGACCGTGTGAAGGGCATTTCGGTCTAGGAAAGGGCGCACCTGGCGAACTTGGGTGAAAGCCCCCCTGGTCACGGCTGTAAGATGGTCTTCCAAAGACAGCCAGGAATCCAGGATGACACCTAAGTTGTGGGCCCTCTCGATGGGAGGAAGCACTCCCCCCCCCATCAAAAGTGATGGAACTTCTAGAACATGAGACGCCGGCATCCATAGCCACTCAGTCTTGGAAGGGTTGAGTCTTAGCCTGTTCCTACCCATCCAGGCCCGTACCACTTCCAGGCAGTGGGACATCACGGAAAGGGCATCGGGGTGGCCCGGGGTGGAGATATATAACTGAGTATCATCAGCATATTGATGATACCTCACCCCGAAAGCACGAATGATCTCACCCAGCGGTTTCATATAGATGTTAAAGAGTAGGGGGGAGAGAACCGACCCCTGAGGCACCCCACAGGTTAGGGGCCTCGAAATGCCAAACATTGCCCTCCATGTCTCGGCGTTCAATACGGAGCCGCCATTTTGCTCTGCTACTGGACCTACAAGGTGTTCCATGTTTGGGCTGATTAAGTATCTCCTAAGTGATTTTCTAAGCTGTTTTTTCCTTTCCTTACAGTCATTATCAAACCATGTTGAGTAACTAGAATCAAACTGGCCCATTGGCTTGGTAATCATGAAAAAATGCTTCAATTTATGGCATATTTCCGCAAAATGTACTATAAGCTCTTGTTCACCCATACTATTTGAGCATATATGCACTAAAGCTTCCATACATGATGAATTCATGAATTCTGTCACTGCTTTACTATCAACCCTCTTCCATGTTAGTCTTCTCTCATGGGCTATTTCTAAATTGAAGCCTATTTGTTGAATTGTTTGATTCCTTTTCCTTAAGTCGGAAGGGATTGCCAGGGATATCTCAATCGGAAGATAATCACTTTCTGGCCTTGGTAACGTCAAGACTGAAGTTGCCCCTGATACTAAGCTGTGAGAAACACAAAAGTAATCAATAGAGCTACATGCCTTAGGGCCAAAAAAAGTTATGGGGTACCTTTTAGTTTCCAAGTAGTGACCTACAATTTGAAGGTTACAGTTGTATACCATTGTTAGAAATTTCCCCCCATCTTTATTCTTTTTCCTATCTTGGGAGTCCCATGATTGTTGGTTATGTAAATATCCATCTGGAATTATACCATTTTCAATAAAAGGCTCCAACGAGGGACCCACATGAGCGTTAAAATCCCCTGCCAAAATTAAAGGTGTTTTTATAATTTTTTTACGTATATCTAATATTTTTACCTTTAGTGCCTCCCACAGATCGCCCATTGCTGGATTAACATACACATTTACAAATACCATTGACTTTCCTTCATATGCCAAATGGATTGCTTGAAAAAATAAAGGGCCGGGGTCCGAGCATATCTCATTTCCCTTCCATCCTAATTCAGCTTTTACCAAGATGCACAACCCTCCTGAGGCTCTTCCCTTTATAGCTATCGTCTTTACTGGCAGCTGCCAAATATTAAACCCGAGGAGCTTAATGGGGGCCTCATCACTGCTAACCCAAGCCTTCTGTAAGGCAATTACTTGGTACCTGTTTAAAAATTTAATACAGTCGTCTGTGCACCAGCTTCCTCTCCATCCTGCCACATTCCAAGAGAGGAAATGTATTCTTGAAGAAAATGATTGCTCGCTATTTCCTAGTCAGGCTTCATATATATATATATATTTCTTTTTTGCAGGTTTTATGTGTGTTTCTCTTTAGCCAGGTTCTACCTACATAAACCAAGATGTTATGCAGCCCTAGTTCAGTGAAATCACAATTCACTAGTTTCTGGGCTTTTTTTTTTCTCTTCTGGCAGCCAGCAGATCCTTTGCTGCCCATTGGGAGACTTAAGATAGATCTATTTCGGCCTTATAAGGCCTTATCAGTTAGCCACACCCTCATCTCATGTATCCTCCCTGTAAAGGTATAATATGTTTTTCTTTTTCGTAGGTTTTATGTGTGTTTCTCTTTAGCCAGGTTCTCTTTAACCCTTGAAACACTTTCAGGTGCAGCTAACGTTACAAATGCTCTGATGTAAATCCTACCAGTTTCTTCATGATGAACTTGTTTCTTTCAATTTCCAATGCACAATGGCTGCAGTCAAGGTTGTTGTTGTTTTTTTTAACATATACCATCCAGGTAATTCAATTAACCCTAAAAAGCGAGCAAATCTAATTGGTGTGGCATTTGCAAAGCAACAGTGAATAGCAAGCCAAGATGTGTTGGTGCCCCAGTAATCTTAGTGCACATTAAGTTAACAAATGAAGCATTTACAATTCTGTTAATGGTTCTACTGTAAAAGTGGTCTCACTTAAATTCTTGGTGTTTCTTGCTGCTGTTTCAGCACTTGCAGTGTAGTCTTTCAAATGAAGTACAATGGGGATCTATTTTTTCCAGCAAGTCCTTCAATGGTGACACTTTCTAGAAACGGTTGCTTGCTTTGATGAGTAACAAAGCAAATGGGCATTGGTCCTACCTGAACGCCATTTCTAGTAGCGCTGGAAGAGAGCATCCAGGAATGGGTGGAAGATTTATCTTCTGCATGTAGACTGAGCACGTGATCTTATTCGCATCTCTGGTCACTCTCTCCTTGTCTGGTGTTTCCCAGTTTGGTGAAGGCAAGCAATGAAAGACTTGTGACCTGTAAAACAGAAGCTCCTCCCAGACTGCAGACCAGGCATTAATAAGGGTGGGGCTGGATGCTCTCTTCCAGCTCTACTAGAAATGGCGTTCAGGTAGGACCAACACCCATTCTCCCTAGAGCTGTACGAGAACATCCAGGAATGGGACATACCAAAGCCGGCCTGTCCCTTACAGGTGGGAGAAGTCTGGTCTCAAGTCCAGAACTCTCTGGAGAAAACACCTCCCAAACGCTGCCTCTGCCGAGGCAAAAGAGTAACTTATAGTGCTGAATAAATGGAGATGGGGAGGACCAGGTAGCTGCCCGACACACCTCCTCAATAGAGGACTGTGTTGCCCATGCCACAGTCATTGCCATGCTCCTGGTGGAATGGGCTGTTATATGTCAGGGTTGGCAGTTGTTGCACCTCATATGCTTTAGCAATGCAAGTTCTAATCCAACGGCCCGCTGTCAAAGGAGTGACCCTGTGTCCCAGTGTAGATGGTTGAAATGAGATAAATAAAGACTCCGTCTTCCGAAAAGAAGACGTGCGTTTGATGTAGTTACAAAGAGCCCTTCTCACATCCAACTTATGCCATCTCTGCTCAAGGGCATGTCTTGAGTCAGGGCAGAGGTTAGTTAATACCAACGCCTGAGCCATATTGAACCATGAATTGATTTTAGGAATGAAGGAAGGGTCTAAACATAAGACTACCCTGTCCAGATGTAATATGCAGAGGTCCTGTCTTACAGAGAGAGCCGCCAGGTCCGAAATCCTTCGGGCTGATGTAATTGCAACTAAAAAGGCCACCTTAACGGAAATGAACCGTAAACTGACTGACCTTAAGGGCTCAAAGGGACTCTCTGTAAGTGCCTGCAAAACCTTAGTTAGATCCCAGGTGGGATACTTGTGAACCACAGGCGGTCGTATGTTGGAAGCGCCCTTGAGGAACCTGCACACCATGGGATATTTGGCAAGTGACTCCAAACTCCCACATGAAAGGACTGAAGACAACGCAGCTACCTGTCTTTGGATGGTGTTGGGCGCTAATACCTTGTCAAATCCCTCCTGGAGGAACTTCAGGACCTGTGCCATTGAAACCCCTGAGGGATCCGCCCCAGCTCTAGAGCACCAGGTACAAAATGCCCTCCAGGTTGAATTATATATCCTATCCGTGGACTGTCGTCTAGAAGCCTGGATGGTTTGAATGACTCTGGGTTCCTGCCCCTGTAACAGCTGACTTTTAAAACGAGTGGGGGAAGCAGCAAGTATGGACAGCGTAATTTTAAAAGTTGCATGCATACAGAGTTATTAGCATTAGGAAACATGCTCTGACAACCCAAACTTTATGAAATCACCATTTATCCATCCTAAGTGACCGGTAAAAACGGCTCCCCTTAAGAACCAGGTGAAGAGTATAAATGTCATTAGAGCAGTTAGTCCCCTTTAACAATTTGAACAAAGCAGTTAAAAGATGAACAGCAGTAGATTAAGGTGACCAGACGTCCCGCTTTTGGCGAGACAGTCACGATTTTTAACAATTTGTCCTGTTTCCCGCGGCGTTTTAAAAAAGTCCCGATTTTTGGTAGTAAAAATCTAGAGTAGTTCGGAGAACCAGTAAGAAAATTGGCTAGCCACGCCCCCGAACTGGTTCCGGGACTCCCGGGCTGGCTGCTCGCGGCTTGCTTATCCCACACACCTGCCTGCCCTACTCGCCGCTCACTCGCCCATTCAAACCTCGCCCCGCCCATCCAAATACTATATAACCAGCTCTTTGCCACGTGGCCCACTACTCGCCTCCTGACTTAGACCTGTGAGTTCTGCAAGTGCCCCAACAAACCTGCTTCATCCTGCCTATAGGTAAGCTACCCCACCATAGCCACCAAGGCTCAGCTAGTGCTTTCCCGCGCCTCTCCCCATGCTTCTTCAGGCCATCCAGAGCTTCCCTGGGGCCTCCGGAACCAGCCATCCCAAGCACCGGCCTGCCGTAGCTTCTGGGGCTCGGCTTGGGGCTTCCCGCCCCTCCCATGTGGTATAACGTTTTCCACCCTCCCTCCAGAGTCCAGCCTCCAGCCGCCTTACCTGCCTGCCTTGTTAAAGGTGTTCAAGAATCGAGCCCAATAATTCCATTACACAGGTATTCTTTGAATCAGAAATCTTTATTCACTAATATCTCATTCTTACAGGTGCAGCTCTGGAACTGGAACTGGCTCTGGGCCGCATGGTTGGATCTTAAGTACCCCTGGGGCAGAGCTAAGGTAAGGAGGGGTCAATGGGTTAGGGTGGATCCTGGGAGTCAATCTGTCCAGCCCCCCTGCATCCAGCCCTGGGCTTGAGGTCAGGCATTTATATGTGACAAAACCCCCTCTAAATGCCTGATCTGGATGACCATGGATCGTGTGTACATGTGAGGTTGTTTTTGAGAGAACGCCCAGTTTGGATGTTAGGTACGTATGTTGTTTATTTTGTAAAGGTTTTGTTAGTATGTCAGCTGTCTGTTCTTCGGTATCACAGTGTATGACCTCTATGAACCCAATGTTTGAAAATTGTCTGACATGTTTGTGTTTTATGTCGATGTGTCTCAACCTCTGGCCCACTGCATCAGCTTTCGATATTTCAATGGCAGCTTTATTGTCCTCGTGAATAGTGATTGGGTAGGTGGGTTCGACCCAAACATTGGTGAGTAGGTCATCAAACCAGACCAGATTGTTGGCGGCTTTGGATAGGCATATGTATTCGGCCTCTGTCGTAGAAGTGGCTACCAGGTTCTGTTTACCTGTGTACCAATGTACTGGGCTGTTGTTGAGGAAGAATATGTAGCCTGATGTGCTCTTCCTACTTTTCACGTCCCCAGCCCAATCAGCGTCGGCGTAGCAAGTTAGTGTGGGTTTTGTGGTTACTTCAGGTTCTAGGGATAGGTAGGCGTCAGCACTATGTTTCAGATACCTCAGTACCCTCTTGATGGCCTCCCAATGATACAGGGTGGGGTTACCTACGTGTCGGGATAATAAGTTAACTGGCAAGGCGATGTCGGGCCTTGTCCAGTTCGCAATGTACAGTAGTGACCCTATGGTGGACCTATAAAGTGTATTGTCCTTGAATGCTTCCGCCTCATTATACATATCCTTTAGAAAGTCTGGTTGCATTGGTGTCTCACAAGTTTTGGAATTAACCATGTTGCATTTCTGCAGGAGTTCCAATATTTTGTCCTTTTATGAGAGCTGGAAGCCTTTGTCAGTCTTCGTGATCTGTACCCCCAAGTATTTGTCAACCTTACCTAATATTTTTAGGAAGAAGTGTCTCCCCAACTCGTCAGCGAAATCATTACATTTGCTGGCCTGGTCACTGATGTACAATATATCATCCACATATATCAGAACATACTCAATGGAATTGTTTACCTTCTTAATGAAGAAGCAATTGTCCGCTGAGGTGGCTGAGAATCCCATAGATCTCAAGGTTTTAGACAAGCACTCGTACCAACGTTTCCCTGACTGTTTTAGTCCGTATAAGCTTCTGTTTAGGACCCAGGTTTCTCCCCTTGTTGTACTTTTGCTGGGTGGGGCCCTTACGTAAATCTCCTTATCAAGCTCAGCGTGTAGGTAGGTGGTCTGTACATCGAACTGATGTACTTCTAGGTCTAGTAATGATGCTATCACCAAGGCACATTTCACGTTCTCAGCTCTGACGGTGGGAGACTATGTCTCTGTGTAGTCCTCTGGGTACTTCTGGGCGAACCCTTGCGCCACTAGCCTGGCCTTGTATAGGACTTTGTTACCCTCTAATGTCTTAATTTTGTAGACCCACCTGGTGCCTATGGGTGTCTTATCCTTTGGGACTTCAGAAGGGGTATATACCTTTAGCTCCCTTAGACTACTCATCTCCCATTCCATAGCCTGTTCCCACTTAGCCCTTTCTTCCTCCGGTAACCTTAACACGTCTTCGTATGTGTTGGGGGTTAGTTGGTTAGTGTGCATAGATAGGAAATAGTCCTCTAATTTTTTTGGTGCTTTACCCCTGTTTGCCCTGATTGGTTTGGATGGTGGTGTCTCAGTGTCATGTAGGTATTTAGCCTCCTTCTCTGTGAGTGAGTCTAGCTTAATGTTGGGGTGGTTCTCCTTCCATTCTCTGACCTGTATCTCCTGTCTCTTGGGTTTGTCCTCTCCCTGCTCTACGGTCCCTTCTGTGGTGTGTTCTGTCTCCCCCTGGCTGTCTTTGGGTCCGTCCTTATTGGGGAACACCTCATTGAGGTGTATTTTGGACCAGTTGGCGGAAAACAGCCGTTCGGGATATTATGAATTTGTTGTTGCTATCTATGAACCTGAATCCCTTTGTCCCCGGTTCATACCCCATAAACCTCAATCTCCTGGATACTTTGTTGCCCTTGTGTCGCAATTGCCTGGGGATGTGTACATCAGCTGTAACCCCAAATATATGTAGATGTGCAACCTGTGGCTTCCTCTGGTACAATAACTCATATGGAGTTTTGTTCAGCACGCTGGACCACAATCTGTTTAATGTATAATTTGAGTATATGAGCGCTTCTGACCAGAAGTGTTGCCCTAACCCCGCATCCTCTAGTGCGCACCTCATCATAGTTTGCAGTGTTCCATTTTTTCGTTCTACGATGCCATTCTGAAAGGCGGAGAACGGAGAAGAAGTGTAGTGTAATATCCCGCATGTTTTCAACCAGTGTGAGAAGTCGTTTGACAGAAATTCAGACCCACGGTCTGTCATTATCTGTTTGATCTTAGTGTTATGCTGTGTTTCTACCCTTGCATTGAATTCTTTGAATTTTTGGAACACTTCATTTTTATCTTTTAGGGTGTATACAAAGCCATAGCAGCTGAAATCGTCAACTATGGTTAGGAAAAACCTTTTTTTGTACTTAATGGAGGGTCTTAGTGGTCCCACTAGATCCATGTGTATGAGTTGAAAGATAGAATCGGTGGTGCGTACCGATTTCTTTGGCCTGGGTTTCATTTTTAGTTTAGAGCATTTGCAAACAGAACATTCGAGATAGTTCTCACAGTTTTTTATTTTTATGCCTTCGGAACATTCCATCATTTTTTGTATAACTGGAAAGCTAATATGCCCTAATTTTCTATGCATTAGGTGCACACAATTGTAATGTACTAACTTTCCTACTGATGGTTTCTTTTTGCCAGGTGACCCATGATCTCTTGGTTCGTTGGTTGTGTGTTTGTGGCTAACCCCCTCTACTTCCTTACTGTGGCTTTCTTTGTCTCCGCTATCTGTGGTGTCTGGCTTGACCCTTACGTTGGTGCTCACCTTTGGGTGTGTGTTTCTGTCTGGGTGAAAGTATGGTAGGCCTCCTCTAACTACTGTCCTCCCCACACTTTTGCCTCCTCTGGTTACGTGTGCTTCCCCTTTCTTGAATGTTACCTCAACGTTGTTGTCCCTGCTCAGCTTCAGGGTGGCAAGGATGTTGTAGGGTATGTTTGGTACTAGTAGTACCCCCTCTATCACTCCTATCCCTGGCATGTATGTGTTCCCCTTCCCTGTCACCTGAACGTTATTTTGGTTGGCCACCTTTATTATGAAGTTTTCTTTTGTGAATGAGGTCAGTGATTTTTGGTCGTATGTGGTGTGATTGGTGGCCTCTGAGTCTAGTAACCATGTGCCCTCTTTCTTGTCCTGATCAGTGTATTGTTCTTGGTCCCCCAGTCCATACAGCGACCCTCCCTGACTCTCCCTGGAGCTATCCCTGTAATCTCTTCTATCTCTGGGGCTGGGGGAATCCCTACGTCTGTGCCTGTTGTTGGGCGAATGCCTGTCAGTGAATCTTGTTCTTTGCTCTGGCCTATCCCTCCAATGTGATCTATCCCTGTCTCTAGTGTTTCTAGGGCAATCCCTCTTATAATGGTTTTTTGAGCCACATATGAAGCACTCTGTGGTGTTGTGGCTCCTACTCTGTGATTCCACCCTCCTAGTGGGCCTCTGCTCCCTGCGGCTTAGTGAGCGGTCCTTCCTTAGACTATCCTCAGCAATGAGTTTGTTAATTAGTGTCTCCAGTGTGAGTTTTTCTAAGCTGAGATTGTCCATTTCTGTGATGAATGTGTCCCAGCTGGAATCCAGGGAATTGACAATGATGCTAATCATGGTTCTCTCACTTATAATTTCCCCCCTTGTGTTAGTTCAACCCTGGTGGCATTTAATGATAATAAGTGTTCGCTCATGGGAGCTCCTGCCTTGAGTTTGGCTGAATAAAACTCCCTGGAGAGCCTGGTGGTACTTGCTACGCTCTGACTATAGAACAGGCTGTGCATTTTGTGTATTACCTCTGAGGCTGTTAGATGATGGCTATTGCTAGGGTAAATGCTGGGGGTAATGCTGGCAATTACTATGTAGTATGCCTTGTGATGTGCACAGTCTAAATCAAAAGTCCATGGTTTTTCTGGGGGATCAGTAACTAGAAACAGCAGGTTTTCCCTCAGGAGGATGACTTGGAGTTGTTGGTTCCACTCCAAGAAATTATCCCCATCTAGCCTCAGTTTGGGAAAGTCATTTGGCAAAGTCCCTGAATTGTAAGTTAAATTACTTACATTGTGTCGCTGTCCATGGTTTTGGGCATATGGAAACTCGCAATAAGGCAGGGGGATGACTGTTGCGAGTCTGTACTGACTTGCTTCTATGTTCTTGCATCGATTTGTCTCTATGTTCCATTCTGTTTTCTCTCGTAGGTGGATTCTACGCATGCCCGAGCTCCATTCCAGTCCAGCAGCCATGGAGTGAGGAGCTCGTTCCTGAAGCTCCCGGGTGAAGGCCCCATTCGTCCAGATGGGCCTTCGGTTCCTCTTTAGCTGGCATTGCTTGCTCGAAGGGCCTTCGGATCGCTGCCTGGATCCCCGGAAAGCGGTGCGGGTCGTCCGTGAAGATCGGAGGTCCTGTTGGGGCCGTGTGTAGTCCCGGATGGCCCGGTCTGGTGCGGAGGCTGTGTCCTGGGGTCGGGCCAAGTCCCCTGCCCGCCGATGGTCCCGTGGGCCTTGGTCCTGGTCGCCGGTCGGGTGAGTAGTCCCATCGCCTTCGGTATTCCATCCCTGGTCCTGGTGCTTCCATGGGTGGGCCCCCTATGGGTCGCGGCTGGTGTTGGGCCCACACCGCGGTGGTTGGTCCCTCTGGGTTCGTGTCGGTGCTGGCTCCGCTTGGGTCAGTGGTCCCTCTGGGCTTTCGTGTGGTTCCGGAGGATGTGTCCGGTATCCTCATCTTGTCCCCGAGGGCCGCGGTAATTAGTTTTATTGCCCCATCAATCTCGAGCTCGGTAGGCGAGCTCGTGGGTTTTGGTTTTGGATCGCCCCAGTCGTTGTCGTGGTCCTGGGTGGTCGCCTCGGTGTAGGCCCCAATTCCCGCCATGAGATTTAAATCTCGGGAATCCATTGGTGATTGGTTGGCCATCTTTGGTAACGTCACCGTCCAAGATGGCCACCGCGAAAAGGGCGCAAATTTTTTTCAGCCTTTTTGGTGGGTCTCTGGTAGGGGCAATCTTTTCTTACCACGTCTTCGGCGCTGTAGTCTGACTCGCCCTCATCTTCCTCACTCGCCACTTCACAGTCCTCGACCAGGCTCTGAAGTTCTGCAATGAGGTTGGTGTTGCTCTGGGCTGAGTCTATGAGTTTTAGGAGTTTTCCTTTTAGGTTGTTCCCCTTGTGTGCTGGGCTTTCGGGTTCTTTTCCTTCCTTGTCGTGTCTGGTTGGGATGCATGGGTTGGAGAGCAGGCCGCTCGTCTCTGGCGCCTCTCCTTGCATGGATCCTCTCGATGGCAGCCGTTCTGCCATTTTCTTTGTGAATGCCCTGGTATTCACCCTGTTCGCTGTAGTCGCCTGCTTGGAGTTCCCTGGCATATCCTGGGGTGGTTTGGGGGCTATTTAACCATCCTCTGCTACCATTTTGTTAAAGGTGTTCAAGGATCGAGCCCAATAACTCCATTACACGGGTATTCTTTGAATCAGAAATCTTTATTCACTAATATCTCATTCTTGCAGGTGCAGCTCTGGAACTGGAACTGGCTCTGGGCCGCATGGTTGGACCTTAAGTACCTCTGGGGCGGAGCTAAGGAGGGGTCAATGGGTTAGGGTGGACCCTGGGAGTCGATCTGTCCAGCCCCCCTGCATCCAGCCCTGGGCTTGAGGTCAGGCATTTATATGTGACATGCCTTGTCCGGCTTCCATCCATTTCCCAGCCAGTCTTCAGTAGCTGAAGCCCAAGTGGCTTGCAAGTTGCATCAGACCTGCCTCGCTGGAAGTGGAAAGCATCCATCGGCTGCAATCAATTTCATCAGTGAGCAGCTGAGCCTGCCTGTCTGCCTACCTTCTGCCTGTCTTGTAACATCAATTGGGTAAGTGGCTGGTTTTTTTTTTCCTTTATCCTTTAAAAAATGATTGTAATAATGTTATTCTTTTTAGGAAATGTTTTTTTTGGGGGGGGAAGTTTTTCTTTTTAGGAAAATGTTTTTTTGGGGAGAAGTTTTTCTTTTTAGGAAGTGTTCTGTGGAAATGTTATTCTTTTTAAGTAAATTTTTTTTTTGAAAATAGTCACATAAAATTTAGTAAATTTTAGCTCCTTTCGTATGTTCAGATTTGTGCAAGCTTTGTGAGATTTTGTGTGTAAGTATGATAACTGGTTTTTGAGGTTCTATAATTTTTGTGAGGTGGTTTCTTGCATACCTTCAGCTTTGTGCAGCTTTTGTGAGCTCCTGCAGCTTGATGGGTTTCAATGTGCTCCTGATAGCACTGGGTGTTGTTTACCTGGGTTAATCCCAGGTCTTTTGTCTTTCCTTTCCTGGGGGTTAATTCTGCCATGAAAGAGGAAATGGGGAGTTTTCCAGGAGAGTTATTTTTGGCCTGATTCCCTTTAATGACTGTACTTAAGGTGATACTTTTGCTTGGTGTTTTTTTTCAAGGGGGAAGGGCTGGGTTGAATTTCTTGGCACTGTTTTCTGAGGTTTCTGGTGCAGTGAGGTTTCTGGCACTGTCCTTTTGGGGTGTACTATACTTCCAACAATGCCTTGATGGCAGTTTTTATTCCAATGGCTTTCTTTCCTGTCCTAAGGGTTAAGGAAAAAACTTGTTTTAACTGACTTTTGGGGGACAACTGTTGTTAGTCTTTTCCTGGCACTGTCCCAATTTTGGGGAGGGGCAGGGGTTATCTACACATTAATCATAATCAAATACTAATACTATGTGCTTATCCATTTTAGTGAGCTTTCCTTATATTATTGGTGTTTTATACTTTTATATTTCTAACTTCTGTTTCTGTTAGTGAGCCATTGATAAAACAAACCCCACGTAAAAAAATATTTGAAGCCTTCTCCTTGATTTAAATTTTTACTTTATTCATCTCTGCACATTCTAATATTGTTTTTATTCATTTTCATCTCTTTGTTTTTCCACTGTTGTGCAAACACAATTCTAGCAGCTGTTAACATGTGTAAAATTAAATATGTATTGTATTCCCTTTAAAATATCCAACAAAATATTTCTGGTTTTAAATCCATATCTTGCTTTACCATTGCTTCTAACCATGGTGGGATTCAATTTTTAAACAACCGGTTCTGGGGGCATGGCTTGGTGGTCATGTGACTGGGTGGCGTGGCTAGCTAGTCATAGGGACTACCCAGAGGGCTGAAAAAGTCATTTCTGACTGGTCCTCGCACTTTTGACCAGTCCTCCCACTTATGGCCAGTCATCATTTATGCCCGTTGCATCATTCTTAACAACTGTGTCACTCATTTCACAACTGCTTCTCTTCGTGGTGACAAAATAGGGCGGAAAATGTAAAATGTGAGGACAGTCGTAAGTGCGAGGACTGGTCAAAAACAATGTTTTCAGCCCTCTGAGCAGTCCCTATGTGCATAGAGACTACCCAGAGGGCTGGAAAAAGTCATTTCTGACTGATCCTCGCACTTACAACTGGTCCTCGCACTTACGACTGCCCCCTCCCCCAGATCAATGGTGTCCCTCTTTACCAATGTTAAAAACTGGTCACCTTATGACCAGGCATTTCATATTGACTCGACAGTAGCAAACTACAATAACACAGTTAAAAATCAACATAGAGCATAAAGTCCAGCGAGAGTGTTAATTAGATATATAACATGTGTGAACACCAACCAGTAACACAACCTATGCCCATGGAAGGTGCAGATTGACATATAGCTGTTTCTGCACAAGGGAGGCTTCACTTGATTGATGACAACCGCTTAGTGAACCACCGAAAACAAGAGTTCCTGTGATGCAATAAAACCCTGAACACGGTATTTGGTTCAACTTGGTGACCCGTAGCTAGTATATGTCTCAGGATAGCAGAAGGTGGCATTTTATGGCCATGATTTGCTGTTGGATTACTCAGTACTGTCTGGTATCATGTTCCGAGTATCCAGAACCAAGAAACTGCAAGCAACACAGTTTTGTTTGAAGCGTTTTATCTTGGAAAGTGTGAAAACCCGGCACTGAGTGACATACAGACAAAGTCAGTACTAACAGTGGCCTCTCTTCCATGCCTTAAATCCCTTTGTGCGTGCCTACTCCACTCCCTCAGCTTCCGGACACCGCAAGCAGTCTGGAATCTTCAGCTGCGTCTAGGCCGATGCTCAGCTGCTGGCCACTTTCCGTGCTGCAGCTGATCAGTGCTTCGCTTCCCAGCTGATCGACTCTGACACTCAGCTGCTTATGAACACGCAGAGCAGCTTTGCAGCCTCCACCCGGTTCCCCATGCCCAGCTGCTCTTCAGCTGATCCATTTGCTGCTTCCCAGTGATCAGACCGGCACTGCTGCCTCCCAGCTGATCAATAAGGCATTGCAGCCTCCCCTCCCTGAATGGCAACCCCGAGACAGCTCGCCGATGGCTTGCCGTTTCAGGGTTTGACATCTACAACCATTTTGGAATGTGTTCATTCATTCATTCTGAAAGCCAGGCACCTATCAGCTCTGCTGATGTAATTGTCTCCATAATTACAGACAAATTGGTAAATACAATAGGCTTTGGTGCTGATAGATTGTACTTGCTTGATTGATGGTAACAGTAGCTTCTGGGTTTGATGTAGTACATGAAGCTCAACCATGCTGAACATTGATTCAATTAGGGTGTTTAGGCATTGGGTCATCAGACATGCCATTTGATCCCCCTTGAACGGCAGCTCAATAAACACTTTCTTTTTACTGACAATTGAAACTGCCAGCTTTGGGTCTCTTGTTTTACTGTGTCTGTCAATGAAGCGATTTGGGTAACTGTTTGAACGAAGAGTTTGAGTTAGAAATTCCAGTTCTTCTTTAAAAGAATCATCAGTGCATATTCAGCACTGTGTGAACAATGTCTGTACCAGCGCAGATTTGTGCTTGATTGGTGTGAAACTTGAAAAGTTCAGAAACTGACCAGACCATGTTGACTTCCTATACACGATTCTTTTAATAGAACCATCACTCCTTTGGATGATCAATATATCCAAAAAGGGCAACCGTTCATCAACTTCATACTCAATGGTGACTTTCAGGTTGGGATGACAGCTGTTTAAGTGATCCACAAGGTCATCATCAGCTGCCTGCAATTACTGCAAGTTCAAATCTCACCAGGCTCAAGGTTGACTCAGCCTTCCATCCTTTCTAAGGTAGGTAAAATGAGGACCCAGATTGTGGGGGCAGTAAGCTGACTTTGTATAAAATATACAAAAGTATGAAGGCTATTGCTTAACGCATTGTAAACCGCCCTGAGTCTTCGGAGAAGGGCAGCATATAAATCAAATTTTTTTAAAAAAATCAACAGTCTGTCTTGATGAACAGAAGATCAATGTATCATCCACATATCTGTAATAAGACAACCGAGATATGTGGTCAGTTGACAGTGATTCATTCATATGCATGAAATACTCCACTAGGATTGGGCCTAGAGGGCTTCCCATGGCAATCCCGTCAATCTGCTGGTAAGACTGATCAAGAAACCGGAAAGGAACATTTTAGGTACAGAGTAGCACTGCCTGTTTTAGGATGTTTATTGGTATAGGAATTGATATCCAGTTAGATTCTATTAAGGTGCACATACAGGCAATCGCCTCGTGAAGTGGGATATTCGTGAAAAGAGACTGAACGTCCACTGAACACATAATATCTTTTGGTACATCAAGGACAAGTTCAAACAAATCCTTTACTATTGTTTTAATAAGCTTCTCTCTTATAGGCACCAAGATGTCATGGACCCAATGTGCAACTTCATGGTAAGCAGAACTCGACATAGCTAGGATGGATCTGACCAGCATTCCAGGCTTGTGCGTTTTTGGTAGTCCATAAAATTGCAGCATCATGGATCCATTAGATTTTAATTTACTGTAGGTCTTCTCATTAATAATTTTGGACAGGAGCATCATTTCTTAAGTGTGAATGTATTCTAGCTTCCATCATGCTGGTACTTTCAGGTTTATCGACTTTTTGGAACTTCGTCGGGTCATTCAAGATTGAAAAAACTTTCCATATGTATGTTTCTTTGTCTAGCACAGGGGTGTCAAACTCAAGGCCCGTGGGCCGAATCCAGCCCTCGGGGTTCTTAGATCTGGCCTGCAGGGCCACCCTGAAAACAGCAAAGGATTGTCCTGTGACGCCTCTGGCAGAGAAAATGGAGCTTGGGAGGCTGCAATGGCTTCCTGCAACCCTCTGACAGTGAAAATGGAAGTCAGGAGGCTGTGGCAGCCTCCCAAGCTCCATTTTTGCTGGCAGAGTGCTTGGACCACCACGGGCGCCCTAACACTAGTGACATTGAGCTGGCCACGCCCACCTGGCCCTCAAGGTCAAACACAATCCTAATGCAGCCCTCAATGAAATCGAGTTTGACACCCCTGGTCTAGCACAACAGCTCCAGAGCCTTTGTCAGGGTTTAGTATGACCACATCTTTCGACCTTAGTTTACACAATGCTTGTAGATGTTTTCTCGAGAGCGCACATTTGTCAAATGACTTTATCTGTAGGTCATGAAACAAAGTAACAGTAACTGCATTGGGCGAACCGGTAGCAGTGGCAGCGGGAGATTCTGCCCACCCATCTGGATGTCTATGCGCATGCGCAGAAGCTTCTGCACATGCACAGAAGTGTTGTGCGTGCGTGTCCACAAGGAAACCAGTAACGACAGGAATTGAAACCCACTACTGATGTATGCCATAGGTTCGCCATCATGGATATAGATGATCAACAATGAAGTCTACTTGGGTCTATTCATGGAATGGTTCTGTTTGCTTGTGCCTGACAGCTGAAGCCAAAATGCTCCAAAGAGAGAGTGTAAAGGAGAACAATTGGAGCTCCTTCTCTTCTCCCCATTTCTTGTCTCCTCTCAGCTCAGGAATTGTCCAGCAATAAGCCAAAATTGCACATGCACTATGACATCATGATGCAACTCCTACTCTTACCTGCTTGCATTCAACCCAAGTATCTAAGTCACGATACACTGTTTCCTTCAGCTTATACCCAACTCTGTTTCCGGAGATCCTTGATACTTTATTTGATGGTGCTTTCATAATGCAGGTTTTGCCACGTATCTCATACCCCCAGTCACCTCTGAGAGAGAGAGAGACAGAGAGAGGAAGAGAGAGAGAGAGTGGCCATGTTTTTGCAGATACTTGTTTAACAACCCGCCTAGCCAACTTTAATGGATCCAAATTCATTGAAATCTGATATATTTGAATTTCAGATAAAGTGGAAGCTTGCACATGTATGCTGTGATATTGAGGAATTGTTCAGAAGGATTTTATGAAACCTTCACCTTGAAATGATAATATTTACAAAGCAATAGTATGAGAATAAAACCTAATAAGTATTCTACTGTTTAAAGAAAGATTTCCACCCATGAAATAATGGAAAACCCGTTGTCACCGCTCAGTGAATGACAGATCCAGTAATAAAAGTATTAAGGCTTGTTATTTACTTTCAAAATATCAAGCAATTGCAGAAAAAGGAACTAAAAGAGGGAGGGGTGTTGAGAGAAAAAAAGGAGGAAAAAAACCCTATCCCAAGTATAAGTGAAAATATCTCATTTTCTAAAAGCTGGATGCATTTTGGACAAGATCATCTATCAAGGGCATTGCCAGGCAAGACTGTCTCCAAATTTCTACAATTAAATCCATATGGCATGTGATAAGAAAACAGCAACCTCTATAAAGCCTTGTATTGCTTATTATACAAGAAAAGAGCAACCATTTATAATACTTATTTTATCTTTGAAATGCTGAAAACAATGCCAAATAAACCAAAGCTACTGCATAAACCATCTGTATGGATGAAAAATTGACTTTCATAGTTCAAATAATAAATTCCATGTCTTGGGGAAAAAAAGCCCCACAATAGCTTATCTTTTATTACTTGCTTACATATTCACCTCTTTGCAACCAAATAATTGCTTATGATGCCTAAACTTTTTTACTCTTCTGAATGCCTACGACTGAATCCAATAATGTTTATTTAAAACAGCATATACTGGCTAAAACCCTTACTGGTTGAAATCTGAAGTCATTACAAACTTGCTTATAGAGAAAGAACAGGTACTCTAAATTCAAACATTAATAGGTGGATTTTCTTTTAATCCCTGAAAAAAACATTACTCTGTTCTTTAAAAAAAAATAATGTGCATGTCTGGAATAAGAAACTGGAAAAAAGCAAATGTGTTTTATGGTGAATACAGCTAGGATGAAAATGGACGTTGCTTACCTGAACGTCCCTTCTAGGCGCGCTGCTGGAGAATCCAAAAGCGAGAGTTATTCATCTGTTCAGTAGTCAGTACTGAGTGTAGGTTTTGTAGCCACACCTCCTTTGTATGTCAGAGGGTCAGATTTTGTTCACGAAGAAAGGTTCGAGGAGACGTGAGAGGTTCATTCCCAGCAGCCTGACCAGGCGGGTTGGATTCTCCAGCAGCGCACCTAGAAGGGGCGTTCAGTAAGCAATGTCCATTCTCCAGCGCGCTGCTTGGAGAATCCAAAAGCGAGGGACATGCCCAAGCAAGTTGTAATTAGGATGGGATGGAAGGCTGCACTTGCATGACCGGAGCAGAACATACAGATTGCAAAACCCGCCGGCCAAAGGAGGCATCAGCCGAGGCGAATGAGTCAACTTTGTAGTGTTGGATGAACGTATTCAGCGACGTCCATGTTGCTGCCTTGCAGATGTCAGCGATGGTGGCCTGAGTCGCCCAAGATGCCGTGGTAGATGCACTTCGTGTGGAATGCGGTAAAATCCTGCCGGGAACCGGTTTGTTCTGAAGTGTGTACGCCTTGGATATACAGGCCTTCAGCCATCTCCCGATGGTGGACGAGAAAACCTTCCGCCCCATCGTCGCGGGCAGAAAGGAGACGAACAGTGCTTCCGACTTACAGAAATGGCTAGTCCTCCGAATATACCTGCGCAAGTCCCTGCGGACATCTAAGGTGTGCCATTGGGCCTCTAGCGGATGTCTCGGGTCTGGACAGAAGTCCGGAAGGACCAACTCCTGTTGATGGTGGTAGAGGGAGTTGACTTTTGGCAGAAACGATGGGTTCAGTCGAAGGACCACCCGGTTAGGGTAGAACGTGCATAGATCTTCTTGCACGGATAAGGCGGCCAGCTTGGAAACATGGCAGGCCGAAGTAATCGCGACCAAAAAGGCAGTCTTCAAGGTGAGAAACCGTAGACTGATGGAACCTAACGGCTCAAAGGGAGACTGTGTAAATAATTGGAGGACCAATGACAAGTCCCAGGTCGGGTATCGGTGGACGGCCAGGGGCCTCAGATTCGCTGCACCCCGGAGAAAACCACGGATCCTCGCGTCGTGCAAGAGAGGCAAGTCGTTTTTGGTGAAAAGGACTGTAGACAAGGCTGCCACCTGCTGACGGAGCATGTTCGGCACAAGTCCCTTGTCCAGACCGTCTTGAAGGAAATCTATCACCTCAGCGACAGATGCGGATGTAGGGTCCACGTGGCCCTTGGAGCACCAATTGCAGAATGAAGACCAGATGGCGTTATAGATGCGACACGTGGAGGGATGCTGGGACGCCTGGATAGTAGAGATCACCTTCCCTGAGATGTTGTCCCATCTCAGAAGGATCCGCTCAAGCGCCAGGCGGTCAGCTGCAACCATTGAGGATCTGGATACAGTATGACCCCCTGGCTGAGAGATATCCTGTCGTCCGGAATGCGCCACGGAGGAGCGACTGACAGATTCAGCAGATCCGCATACCAGGCCCTCCGTGGCCAGTGAGGAGCGACTAGAAGAATCTTCGCCTTCTTGCGCAGGATCTTGTGGACGAGACGTGGGATGAGCGGAATCGGGGGGAAGGCGTATAGCAACCCCTGAGGCCGAGGAACTGTCGATTCCCTCCATGTGCGGACAAGGGTGGCGAGTGAAGAATCAAGGAAGCTGGGCGTTGTCCCGACGGGCGAACAGGTCTATGACGGGAAGCCCGAAGCGGTAGGACAGATCTCGGAAAATTTCCGGGTGGAGACGCCACTCCGAGTTGTCTATTTGCATTCTGCTCAGCCAGTCCGCGGTCAGGTTTGTCGTTCCAGAGATGTGTTGTGCTCATAGGGAGAGGAGGTGACACTCTGCCCAAGACAGCAATCGGGATGCCTCATCCATCAGCGGTTTCGAGCGAGTTCCCCTCTCGTGGTTCACGTGTGCCATTGTCGTCACATTGTCCGTCCGGACTAACACGTGATGGCCCTCCACTGATGGTTGAAAATGGAGGAGAGCGAGGAGAACCACCCGGAGTTCGAGCCAGTTGATCTCGTTCTAGCAATCCGACGGTGACCAACTGCCCTGAGCAACTTGGGACTGCATGTGAATTCCCCATCCGGTCAGACTGGCATTGGTCATTAACAGGAGACGATGCAGCTCCAAGAAGGCACAGCCCTTCGTCAGAGCCGACGAGGTCCACCAGCGAAGAGACCAGCGAACCTCTGTCAGGAGGGATACTCGAGCTGTTGAATTGCTGCGGCAGGAACGTTGATACGGGAGCATGAACCATTGAAGCTGTCGACCATGAAAATGCGCCCACGGGACAATGGAGATGCATGAAATCATCTTTCCGGGAAGACGAGACAGTAGTAGGAGAGGGATGGACTGGAGCGAGAGAATCTGTCGAATCAGTGCCCGGATGCTCTGGCATTGATCTGGGGACAGAAAGACCAGCCATTTGTCGGAATCTATGATGGAACCCAGGTGTAAGATCCTGGTAGTGGGATATAAGTGGCTTTTTGGCAGGTTCAAGGAGAAGCCATGCTGTTGAAGGCAGTGGCAAACCGCGGCCAGGTCCCATGTGGCGTGGTTCTGTGTGGACGATAAGATGAGCACATCGTCCAAATAACAAAGCACTCTGATTGGCATCTGCCGAAGACGTGCAGCAACGGCAGACAGAATTTTTGTAAAGGTCCTGGGGGCGGAAGAGAGTCCGAAGGGCATTGCCTTGTACTGAAAGTGCCGATGATTGTAGGAAAAACGGAGGAAACGACATTGGGAAGGGCGGATCAGAATGTGCAGGTAGGCCTCCTTGACGTCCACGGAGGTCATCCAATCTCCCTGCCGGATGCATCCCAGGATAGATTTCAGGGATTGCATTTTGAACCGGTGATATAGTATGTATTTGTTCAGTTCTTTGAGATCAAGGATCCCTCTGCAGCCCCCGGAATGCTTTGGAACCAGGAAAAAGATTGAATAGAAACCGGTTCCACGGTGTTCTGTGGGAACCGGCTCTATAGCGGAAATGTCAATGAGATGTTGAATTTCCTCCTCCATCAGTCGGCGTTTGGTTGGGTTGGACGACACAGGGCATTGAATGAACCTGTTGCAGGGGCAGGATTGAAGCTCTAAAGTCAATCCCAGCCAGATTGTCTGGAGCACCCAGGCATCCGACGTTGTAGATTCCCATTGGGCTGCGAAGTGCTGAAGGTGGCCGCCAGTGGGAAGTTGATGAAGGGCATCATTTGCCTCTTCGAAAGGCACAGGTCCCCGTACCTCTGAAGGGGCACTTGGACTGGGCCGAGCGCCTGCCACGGTCTCGGAAGGAAGATCTGTCATAGGAACGATCAGGGCCTTGGAAATATTATCTCGTGGTGAAGGAGCCGCTGGGTCCCGGGTCAGCACGAAAGGGCTGCCGGTGGCTGTATGAGGGAACCTTGCGCTCGGTCTGCTGGTAAGACGAGGGCATGACCTTGCGCTTGTCCTTGTCTTCCACGAGAATCAGGTCTAACGTGTCCCCGAAGAGATGCGACCCCTTATAGGGGGCCGATGCAAGCCTCCACTTAGATTTCATGTCCGCCCTCCAGTGCCTCAGCCATAGGAGACATCTGGATGTCACCGAAGAAACTAGGGCACAAGACGTGAACTTGGCGGCATTGAGTGAAGCATCAGCAGAGTATTCGGTGGCCGCCATGATCTTATTAATGTCTTGGTGGACCCTCGTGTCCTCCGGTGGCAAGCGTTCCTGAAGTTGGCACAACCAAATGAGGGTTGCCCTGTTGAAAAATGCCGAGGTTGCTGCTTTGACCGTCCAGGCTGCCGCGTTATGCGTCTTGCGGGCTGTGAGTTCCGCCTTCCGGTCCTCTGTCCAGAGGCCGTCAGCAATGTCATGAGACAGGAGTGAGGAGGATGAAGTCAGGTTCGCGACAGGAGTATCCACCACAGGCAAGGCCAAAATGTCTTATAGAGACGGGGCCGAGCAGTACAACTTATGGTCAAGACCGGTCAGAGCCGGTAAGGAAGATGGCAGATTCCAAGATCGTTGTACAACTTCTGTGAAAAGTTGAGGACACGGAATGAATGGCTGTTCAGTCTTAGGCATGTTAAACAGAGTGTCGTGCGGCTGAGACGTTGTTGGCGGATCGGAGAGACCCTCCAAGGTGGCCATATGAGTAGATGTCTTTGCCTTGTGAAGCAAGGACTTAAACAGAGACAGTCGAAATAGTCCAGTGAAAGCTGGTCTGTCAGGGAGAAGATTGTCATCATCGGAAAACTCCATGTCCCTTGGGGCCTCCTCATCCTCCAGGGAAGAGACCTCAGCTTGTGCAGACTCCAACTGAGGCGAATAGCAATCTCCTAGGACATCAGAAAGAGAGCCCTGCGGAGCTGGAGGAGGTGGTGGAGGCGGAGTTGTCGGTGGAGGAGATGGAGGAGGAGGAGGAGGAGGGGCAGGAACAGCCATAGAAACCGGCCTGTACAGTATAGGTTGGTGTGCGCTAGCTGCCAGAGTCTTGGATACAGTTTGAGAAATGATATTCTCAATGTCACAAGCTAGCATGACATGTGAAGTTCCCCCCGGGTGGAGTCTCGCGGCCATGGGGATGTAAGTAGCCTCTGGAGGAGGGCGCTGAGCAGGTGGTTTAGTCTGAGACAAATCCACCGGAACAGCAGTGTCATACGAGACAGCGGTAGAAGGATGTACTACTGCATGTAACGGAGATTCAATCACCGGAGAGAGACCCTGGTACACAGAAGGCATGATCCCTGAATGGGGAACAAAATGCACCAGACTGCCAGCAGATGGCATGATTGCAGGCGAGGCAGTCAACTGAGCCTGTCGTTGAGCCCAATCAAATTGGCGTTCGAGCGCCTTATGGCGTCTGTCGGCATCCTTGGTAGCGGCCGCAGAAGATGTCCGACTTCTCGTTGAGACAGCCACAGCGGTGGCATCGCCAGTCTTATTCCGCTTTTTTGACTTTTTTCGTACAGGACCTGGAGAAGCTGGAGCCTCAGAAGGACCAGAACTGTGCTCCAAATCGGAGGAAAGCTCGTAGTCAGACATGTTGGTGATGCTGAAGACATGAGGAGAGCAAGGGTAAGTATGCATTTGTCGCATTGATAAATAGATATGCCTCATTAATTGAAAACTCCCCTTATTCATTATTATTAATTATTCATGTAATTTGTTTTTGGAGTTTTTTTTTTGTGATAATATATACATATAGATATTTGTGATATAAATTTTTACATCACAAGAGGCTGTTTGTTGACTGAAAACCCTCCCCCCCTTTTTTATTATTTATTTATTTTTATATTACTTTATTTATTTTTTTGCACAGATAGACTCAAAAAAACCTCTGGCAAGAATTAACATATGCCAGCCAGGCATGAGTCAAGAGGGGCTGCATCCATAATGACTATGAAGGGTAAAAACCCAAAGTCAATATCCTGCAGTTTGCCTTGCTAACAGCAGAGGGCGGCAGAGTAGTCACTTTATTAATGTGTTACTGGGAAGCAGGCTCCTAGCACTTTAACAACAGGTCACCTCCAGCCACGGACGTTGTGCTGGCACGTACCCTCAGGGGCCCCAGCTTCCACAGTAGAGCTGCAAGGGGCATGAACAAAGGCGCAGGGAGCCCCTGCGTGGTTGCGACGCTGTTGCCGGTCAGAATTAGCGTCGGAAGGCAAACAGCGGCTGCGCAGCTCTTTC
Organism: Pituophis catenifer annectens; assembly: GCF_029215685.1. Classification (NCBI taxonomy): domain Eukaryota; kingdom Metazoa; phylum Chordata; class Lepidosauria; order Squamata; family Colubridae; genus Pituophis; species Pituophis catenifer. The sequence goes on from NW_027256881.1 coordinate 129,765,754, forward strand.
CTGGCTAAAACTAAGCTACAGTCTTGCCGCGTATGCACAAGCCTGTTACCGGGCAGAAAGTCGGCCAGAAGAAGGAGAAATGTGCTCCGCCATTATGGCGACCTCGTTTCACAGGCATGGGAGCGAAATCGCCGGCATCAGCTTCAGCAGCGATTCACTCCCTCCCCCACAGCGCAATAAGCGTGTATTTGCTCAAAAGCAGCCCTCACACCAGAAATAAACGAACTGGAAGAGTTTGCCGCTGAGAGCAGGGCAGGGACTCATTAGCTGCCCCAGTACATACGATTAACCAATAATCAAAAGAAGGTACCCTGGCATTGCAGAGCTTCTTATTAAGGGGGAAATAAGGTATGGCCAGACAGGAGAAAGGCCATAGGACTTACCCAGCCATTGCCAATGAGACAAGGAAGGAAAAATATTTATTTTGAAATCCAAAATTGAAGGTATCCAAATCTAATCCAAATACAATGTCAAATCCAGTCCAAGGTCAAAAGGAGAATCCAAAAGCGAAGAATTTATTCAAAAGTTCAGACACCAGAGAGAAGCAGAAAAACACGTCTGATTAACTGACTGAGTGAATAAAATCTGACCCTCTGACATACAAAGGAGGCGTGGCTACAAAATTTAAAGACACCTACACTCAGTACTGACTACTAAACAGATGAATAACCCTTGCTTTTGGATTCTCTAAGGAGCGCGCTGGAGAACGAAAGGTGTAAAGATTGGGGGGTGGGGAACGGGGGATGGACGAACTTAATCACCAGGACTCAAATCAATCTTAAGTCTTCACTTTGTTCCATGAGACTTAGGGTTTTTAATGACAACTTTCATTTCTTTTTACAGAGGAAGGATCTCTTTACTACTCCTACTTCATTCTAGAACCCGAAACTATAGTTCTGATGTACCTTTCTCATAAAAAGCTACCAAATTGGTATATTTCCCAGATTCAACAAGACATTTCCTGTAGACCTGCAGCAAAGTAAGCTCTCTGCATGAAATTTGGATGTGGACTCTTCATTGCACTCCGTCTCACTTAAGTTCCACTGAACATTTTCTGGTCCATGTCAAACACAGTGGAAAACAGCCTGAAATCACCTGTATGTAAATGAACACAAAGCAAAGCTTCCCTTCTCATCTTAAATGGTCATTAACACAAAATTACCACAATTTTCAGACTGTTTAGTTGTGAGGCCTTCCACATCTCTTTGAAGCAGAGCCAACTTTCTTTTATCCAATCATTGTTTGGCACTCCATTAGGTGTTATGTGTGCTGTAAAGAATAAGGAACAGGGTTGACAGATAGATGAGATCTATTACCAAAGCAATGAGTGGAAAAACATAACCTAAGTCCAAAATAAGCAAAAATATTGATTCCTGGTCTGGTCTATCTGATGGAGCTGACACATACCAGCTCCATGTTTTCAGCATACCTGAGCAATGTTTCTAGAATGTCAGCTCCTGGTGTGGTATGCTTAATAAGTATCAGGTGTACAAACTCCTCAAAAATATGAATTTACTCCATATAAAAAACCTGCAAACCTTGTGATGTCTTTGATATCTATTCTCTCGCTGAGCACTTATTGAGAAGAAGTGGACATTTTTTTTCAGTAGTTCTTTAAACAATTTTTCAGATCCACTGACATTTCTTCTGTTTGTTGTATAACTCTTCTTGAAGAGAAACTGATGTTTGAATATATACTTTTTTCTCGGGGCGCAGAATGTCTATAACTAACATCAAACACTCACAAAATCTCCATCAATGAAAGGCTTCAAGTGTTCTGCTATCATTTTTGACACCATGTTGTTGGCTTGTGTGTTTCTTTCCAATTCCACCCTTTATTGCTAGAATGCCAAATTGTATTGTTCTAGGCTCAGTTTAAGTTTACGAAATTCATCTTCCTTTCTTTGCCCATTAAATTGACTGAAGGTTGGCTGCTTTGTCTCATAGTGCTGCTTGATGTTGAACTCCTTATTCACAGAAACATGAATTCAAATTAAGTTGTAAAGTGCAAGAGCAGCAGTGGAAAAGCAGAGTGACAGATGAAGTAAAAAAGAAGCCCAAAATGCAGAGGACAAGGCAAATGAATAGGAAGACTTTCTGTCACAAGGCAATCTTAACAGAATAACAGAGTTGAGAGGACCTTGGAGGTCTTGTAGTCCAACCCACTGCTCAAACAGGAGACCCTATACCAGTGGTTCTTAACCTTCCTAATGCTGCAACCCATTAATACAGTTCCTCATGTTGTGGTGACCCCCAACCAGGGGTGGATTCTAAATTTTTTTACTATCGGTTCTGTGGGCGTGGCTTATTTTGTGGGCGTGGCTAGCTGGTCATGTGACCGGGTGGCCATGGCTATGTGTATAGGGACTACTCAGAGGGATGAAAAAAGTCATTTCTGACAGGTCCTCACACTTTTGACTGGTCCTCACACTTATGATCATCCTCACATTTATGCCCATGCAGCATTCTTAACAACCATGTCACTCATTTCACAACTGCTTCTCTTCACCATGGTGACAAGATAGGGCAAAAACGTAAATTGTGAGGACAGTCGTAAGTTCGAGGACTGGTCAAAAGTGTGAGGACCAGTCAAAAATAACTTTTTCAGCCCTCTGAGTAGTCCATATGCATAAAAGGATACAGCAATAGAGAGGGATGAAGGAAGGGAAGGGAAATTAGAGTAGAAGTGAGGGTAAGAGAGGGAGGAAGAGAGGAGGGGAAGGAGAAAGGAAGAGGAAGTAGGGAGAAGAAGAAGGGTGGGGGGAAGAGAAAGTAAGAAGGAAAGAAAAGAGAGGTGGTAGGTTTGAGGAGAAAGATTGCTGTACAATAAAAAAGATGAAAGGGAAGAAAACCAACCTCAAACAAATATAAAGATATTAAGATAAAGAATGAATTGTTAAACTTTAAAGAATAAAAGAGAACAAATATGAATAAATAGCAATAATTAGAAACACACATACAAACATACAATGTATTTTCTTTGAACAGAGTATTTGGCCGGTTCACAAATTTAAACAGTGTTTGGTCATTTCAATTAAATTTACAATTTCTATATTTTCTTTTTGCCATATTTATTCCTCATCTATTTTTTAAAAAAACCAATATTACCCTTCATCCTCATCTCTAATCTTAATCAAATTCAAATTTTCCCTTCTATTTTATATTATACCCCTTCCCATTGTCATCTATTTTTATATCCATCCATTGGTTAATTATGTAATACAGTTGTTTAATACAAATTCAACATTTTAATATAAATCAATTAGATATATAACTATCTTTTTTGTATATCAATCAATATGAACATGAATATTCCAATTATTTCCATGCAATCCAATTTCTTAAAATCAATTAGAGAAAAAATCAATTGGAGAAGAAAGACCCCCTCCCGGGATATCTTGGCAGCTGTAGAGGACCTGGAGACCCCCTGTGACATCCAATGGAGGCTGGGGTTTGGATTTGTTATCCTGGAAGAACTGAACTATCTGAGGAATGTAGGGCTGGGGGGGGGACGGAGGAGTTTTCCGTCTCATAGATACCAGCCCTTTTCTCCTCCCCCTCCCAGGTACTGTGTCTGCCTAAATGGGCTTATTATTTGCCCTAATTGAGGGAATCTTCTCTCTCCCCCCCCCCTTTTCTTCCCCTCTTCCTTCTTCCCCTTCCCTTCTTTCCCTTTTTCATCGGGACTTACTCGAATATGATCTTGAGTATAAGACTTTGCCAAGGATTTTCCATCTTCGCCCCTGGCATGACTCATAGACTGACTGATAGATTGATAAATCTTTCTTCCGACCATGGTCAGCCAAACTGATGCAACTGTTGAGGGGTCCTCTATTACATCATGACTCTTGTCTGTGGGAGAACTTTTTCAATCTACGGCCCCGTGGGGTTCCGCCGTGAGAGGGCGGGCCGGAGGTCGCCCGCATTGGAGGAGATAATTTAGGACCCTCCTGCTGTTGTGGGAGGACAGTTGAGACACCAACAGCACATCGATGAACAATTGGCTGTGTTACATCTTTTGTGAAGTCCCCTGTCTGAGCTTTGGGCCTCCATCGCTGCATTTTGGAGATGTATACGACTGCAGATCTTCTTGCGCTGCGAGATTCCCCCTTCTCGCAGATGTGGCCCTCCTCACTATCGAGGGCCCACCTCAAGGAAGGGTTTTGGGACCCAGAGAGGTGGCATGTGAAAACGAGGGGATTGAGGGGTTTTCTAACAAAATTTTTAGTCAAATTTTTAAGGGGTCCTAGGGAGGGGGAGGGTCAGATTGGAATTCAGGCTGTGGGTATGGGGGATAACCCACAAGGGGGAGGGTCGGGTCTGGCAGTGAAGCGTGGCATGGGGGATGGGGGACCCGGGATCGAGGGGGGGGGTTAGTGCTTGTCCGGATAGTTTTTTGAACATCAGTACTGTAGGTGGGAGGGGTAGATATGGCGGGAGCAGGGGGCCATATCGTGTTAGGGGAGTGCGCACTCGCTGTCTACGAGCGGTGGCGTGCTCCGGCCCCCAAGGCTCTACTCACTCCTCAGGTTGCATAGACCCTCAGGACCCAGGCCTTCGGCTGATGCTGTGCAATGCCAGGTCCGTAGTAAATAAAGCCCCCCTCATCTGTGATCTTGTGCAGGAGGGGGGTGCGGATCTGGCAGGTATTACGGAGACCTGGTTGGGCCAGGAGGGGGGGTTCCCCTCGTTGAAATGTGCCCGCCAGGTTTCCAAGCATTCCATCAGCCGAGGTCACAGGGGAGGGGCAGGGGGGTAGCGGTTATCATTAAAGAAGGTCTGAGACCGAGGGAGGCCACTGTTCCTCAGACGGCCGGCTGTGAATCCCTTTTTGTGAAATGGGGTCATGGGGTTCAGATGGGTTTGCTGATCACGTACCTGGCTCCCTGCCACGTGGCAACAGCCCTGCCCGAGCTACTCAACGTCATCGCCGCGGTGGCGGTTGATACCCCTAAGCTTATGGTCATGGGGGATTTCAACCTGCTGTCCGTGGGTGAGACGTCAGAGATGGCTCGGGAGTTCATGGCTTCCATGACAGCTATGGACCTGACCCAGTTAATTCATGGCCCTACCCACACAGGGGGAAACACGCTGGATCTGGTTTTTGTCTCTGGACAGTGGTTGAGGGATCTTGATATAGGGGATATAGTTACTGAACCCTTGTCATGGTCAGATCACTCTCTCCTTCGTCTCGACTTTCGAACCACAGGGAGGCGGAGCCGGTCAGATGGTTCCGCCCCAGGCGCCTGATGGAACCTGACAGATTCCAGACGGAGCTTGGGCCATTTCCTGAGGTTCTGGCACATGCCTCGACTGGAGACCTGGTGGCCGCCTGGGATAGGGCGGCTGCTGGTGCTCTGGATCGGGTCATGCCTTTGCGGCCTCTGACCCGGCGCCGATCTCAATTGGCTCCTTGGTTTACCGAAGAGCTGAGGGAGTTGAAGCGCCGGAAAAGACGCCTAGAGAGTAGTTGGAGGGCCAGTCTTCTTGAATCTGACTGGACACTAGTAAGATCCCACATTAGGAATTACTTAGTGGCGATAAAAGCAGCGAAATGTAGTTATTTTGCTGCTCTTATTGCATCATCAGATAATCGCCCGGCTGCCCTCTTTAGGGTGACCCGCTCCCTGCTCCACCAGGAAGCGCGGGAGGACCCCTTGGAGGGTAGAGCCGAGGATTTTGTTCAGTATCTGTATGACAAAATCACTCAGATTCGGGAAGATTTGGACTCCGACTGGGTAGTCTCAGGGGGAGAGACAGGGGCAGGTCTTGAGAATGTTATCTGGGATGAGTTTGATCCTGTGACCCCTGAGGACGTGGACAGGATTCTGGGTAGACTGAACGCGACCACTTGTTTATTGGACCCGTGTCCTTCCTGGTTAGTACTGGCTTCCCGGGAAGTGACACGAGGCTGGCTCCAGGGGATTATAAATGCTTCGCTGAGTGAGGGTGACTTTCCCGCCGCCTTGAAAGAGGCGGTGGTGAGGCCTCTCCTCAAGAAGCCTTCCCTGGACCCGGCAATGTTGGTAAATTATCGTCCGGTCTCCAATCTTCGCTTTGTTGCAAAGGTTGTTGAGAGTGTGGTCGCGCAACAGCTCCCCCAGCACCTGGATGAAACGACGTATCTGGATCCGTTCCAGTCGGGCTTCAGGCCCGGGTACAGCACGTAAACGGCATTGGTCGCGTTGGTTGATGATCTCTGGAGGGCTCGGGACAGGGGGTGCTCCTCTGTCCTGGTCCTGTTAGATCTCTCAGCGGCTTTTGATACCATCGACCATGGTATCATGCTGCACCGGTTGGAAGAGTTGGGGGTGGGAGGCACTGTGTTGCGGTGGTTCTCCTCCTTTCTCTCTGACCGGTCGCAGTCTGTGTTGACAGGGGGACAGAGGTCGACCCTGAGGCCCCTCATATGTGGGGTGCCGCAAGGGTCGGTCCTCTCGCCTCTCCTGTTCAACATTTATGTGAAGCCGCTGGGCGAGATCATCCGTGGTTTCGGGGTGGAGTACCATCAGTACGCTGATGACACTCAGCTGTACATCTCCACCCCGGATCACCCCAACGATGCCCTTGAAGTGATGTCCCGGTGCCTGGAGGCTGTACGGATCTGGATGGGGAGGAACAGGCTCAGGCTCAACCCATCCAAGACTGAGTGGCTGTGGTTTCCGACGTCCCGATATAGTCAGTTGACGCCATCACTGACTATTGGGGGCGAATCATTGGCCCCCACGGAGAGGGCTCGCAACTTGGGCGTCCTCCTGGATTCACGGCTGTCTTTAGAAGAGCACTTGACGGCCGTGACCGGGAGGATTTTTCATCAGGTTCGCCTGATTCGCCAGTTGCGTCCCTTTCTGGATCGGGACTCTTTACGCACGGTCACTCATGCCCTTGTCACCTCCCGCCTGGACTATTGCAATGCTCTCTACATGGGGCTCCCCTTGAGGAGCACCCGGAGGCTCCAACTGGCGCAGAGTGCGGCCGCGCGGGTGGTAATGGGAGCGACATGGCGTTCCCATGTAACACCTCTCCTGCGCGAGCTGCACTGGCTCCCGGTGGTCTTCCGGGTGCGCTTCAAGGTTTTGGTTACCACCTTTAAAGCGCTCCATGGCTTAGGACCCGGGTACTTGCGGGACCGCCTACTACCACCAATAGCCTCCCACCGGCCGGTACGCTCCCATAGAGAGGGGCTCCTCCGGGTGCCGTCAGCCAAACAATGCCGACTGGCGGCCCCCAGGGGGAGAGCCTTCTCTGTGGGGGCACCTACTATCTGGAACGAGCTCCCCCCAGAGATACGGAGGATCCCGGATCTGCGCACCTTCCGCTGCGCCTTAAAGACCTTACTATTTCACCAGGCCGGCCTGGCCTAATTTTCCCCCTCTTTTATAAAAGATTTTTAAAATTTTAAATATCTTTTAGTATTTATATATTCAATTTTAAATTGGTTTTAAAAGTTTGGGGTTTTAAATTTGTCAGGGCCAAAATTATTTAATTTGATTTTATTCTATTTTTTAAATTTTGTATTGTATGTGTTTTTATTGTTTGGCTATGCACCACCCTGAGTCCTTCGGGAGTAGGGAGGTATAGAAATCTAATAAATAAAATAAATAAATAAATAAAATAAATTAATTATATTTACCAATAATAATAAATCAAATAATTTCCCCCATATATTCCTCCAAACCACAACTTAACCGTTTCTGCTTTTAACACAATATACAATTAATAGTATCTCAATTATTACAATTCCCTAATTAAATAGAGCTTTTTTTCTTTTGTGTTTTAAAATCTTGAACCTCCTCTTTTGCCCTAAATTTCCCATTGTTTGCAGTTTTGCACCTACCTTTTTTGGTGAGGAAAAAGAAAAAGAAATCTCTCTCTGCCTCATTTTGTCACATTGCAGCAAAGACCCTGCTTTACCTTCAGTTTCGTTTTTTCAGCATAGCTAGGGGGAAAAAATCTGCTCCTCTCTTTGCAACTAGCAACAGAGCCCTCCGCAAAACAGCTGAGAGCAAATCAGCTGAGAGTCCGGAGGCTGATCAAATCAACTTATGGTAATTAACCTATGCTGAAGCTGAAAGGGGTTGTTTTTTTCTATTTTTGCAGGCACCGGTCTTCACATTTGTTTTCTTTTAACACTGATCAGCTGTAGGGCGGCCCTTTGAAGCCCCGCGGCAAGAATTTAAACGGTTTGTTTCCCTCTAGCCATCAGCTGGGACTCAGGAGGCAGCAATAGATTGGGAATGGGCGGGGTAAGCGAACGGCGATCCAACAGAGGCAGAGGGTGAGGGTGAGTGAAGGCGTGGGTGGAGGGCGAGAGAGGGCTTTGGCGACCCCTGTGAAATGGCCGTGCGACCCCGAGGTTGAGAACCGCTGCCCTATACCATTTCAGACAAATGGTTGTCCAATCTCTTCTTAAAAACCTGTGGAGCACCCACAACTTCTGGCAAGTCATTCCACTGATTAATTGTTGCAACTGTCAGGAAATTTTTCATTTCTAAGTTGGTTCTCTTCTTGAATAGTTTCCATCTGTTGCTTTTTGTTCTGCCTTTGGGTGTGTTTGGGGTCTATACCAGTGATGCAATGCCACTGCAGCTGAGTAGAAAATGGGAATTGTGAAGATTCAAGCCAATCATTTAAAAATGTATGAAAGCAATACTGTTCCCCTAGTCTGCAATTAAAAATTGAAATGCTATATACATCAACATACCTACACACACCCTCATACACATATATATCCCAGCACTGTAGGTCTGTGGCAGTGTCTTAGAAAATGGGTGGAAAAGGGAATGTTCCCCGAACACCTCTTCAATGTATGTTGAAGAATTTTAAGAAAGGCTTCAGTGGAGATTATGGAGGCCCCAAGGCCAATCCAGGTGACTTAAAGAAATTCTGTGAAAATGAGTGACAAATAGTAGTGAAATAGAACAGCTTGTGTAGCATTGGAAATGCCAAGGGGACTGAGCCCCAGATATTCTAAAGCAGAGGAACTCCAGGGAACCATAGATTTGAAGGGACATAAACTGGGAGAGTGGTATGTACTCCCAGATGGAAGAATTTTGGGGGGCAGCAAGTCCTCCCAAATTCCTGTTTTTAAAGAGGGGTCTGAAAACCAGTGGCAGAACTGATGTTGTGTAGCCCTGCTGAACCAAAGTGTGAAACCCCACATCAGAAGGGGAAACATGGGAAGTTGAAGCTCGAGGGTGGTAGATATCCCTTCAGGAAACTTGTTTGAGGCATGGGACGAGAGGCAGATGCCTGTCCTGGCCAGCCTGAAGAAGAGAGAGAAAAACAGATGTAGGAAATGGGTTTTGCTGAGGGATGACACAGGAAAAAGCAATTTGGCTAAATAAAGGTCCTTAAAAAAGAAAATGGAAAATGTTGGGGGTTTTGTTTGTTTGTCTCTTTCTCTGTCTTCTATGCAACTATGTGGTATGTTTGTTAAGATCTGTGCCTTCCCTAATTCAACTGAAATTTAAGGCGGGAATGACTAGTGTGTATGTCTAAGTCTTTGTGTACCTTCAAGGTAACTGCAACTGTTAAATGCCTGATCTCTAGAGATATGAATTTTAAATTATTAGAAAAGAGTTGAGGGCGCTGAGAGGAAGGAAAATGACTCACCCAGTTTGGTCTGGCCATCTAGACGAGGTGAAGAACAGAGTTCAACTTTTCTTTCTTCTCTGTGCTTTTAAGAAAAGCCCAAGTTTATGAGGAAACGTTTTAAGTTCACTTAACTGCAATACTGATGTGTTGTTGTTCTTTCAAACTCTGCCTACAAGCTATCTACCCCCCAACCCTTTTCTACTCCTGCAATGCCTTTCCTCACCCAGAAAGGGGGGAGGGGATCTCATTCTCATGTCTTTTAGCCCTGCACAGATGACTCAAATCTGTGGAAGCAGAGCACTTGGTTCCAGATGCTTCCTCCAGTGGAGACATTCCATCCATTTGAGCCAAAGAATTGAGTTTGGATCCAGTCACAAAAAAAGGTCATCGAAAGCCAGTTCTCATGTAGGTCTGACCTAACTGACATTCCCCTGAAAGCAGCAGACTATAATTTATTTACAGATGGGTCAAGCTTCATCTCAATAGGGGAACGCTATGCGGGTAATGCAGTAGTCTCACTTGACCAAGTCATAGAAAGTGGACCACTCCCAAAGGGCACTATGCCCAAGTAGCAGAACTATGGACTTTGATCCAGGCACTTGAAAGGACAAAGAATGAAAGTGTAAACATTTGGACTGATTCTAAATATGTTTTCCTCACTTTACATGTCCATGCTGCCGTTTATAAGGAGCGAGGGCTCTTAACAGCCTCAGGAAAAGAAATTAAACATCCCTTTCTAATCGAGAGACTCATAGCCACTGTCAAGATGCCAAAGACAGTAGTGGTGATGCATTGTAAGGAACATCAGAAGGGGCAAGGTGAAATAGCCAGAGGGAGACACCTAAGTTGGAAAGGGCTTCTCTTAAATTCCCTCCTCTGTCGCCCCAGTGGACTTCTCCCATTGCTTCCCGAACCAGAAGCCAGTTCTTGGCCCCACTCCATCAAGTAGATCAAAGAATCATAGATGGTCAGGGCCAAGCAGAGATTCAGCCTCTGTTCCAGTACGTTCCGTTTACCACAACAGACCTATTAAATTGGAAACAACATTATGGACCACTGTCAGCTAAACCTCAAGAGGTTGTGGACCTGTTTAAAGTCATTATAAAGAACCACAATCCTACCTGGCAGGACTTGGAACAGTTGATGACCACTCTCCTTAATGTTGAGAGAGATTAAGTAGTGCCATTGGTAAAATTTTAAAACCCACGGACTAGGGAAAAGGAACCCTTTGTTTGGAACCTGGAACAAAGGCGGGCGTTTGAAACCTTAAAGTCAAAATTATCTCAGGCTCCTGTCAAGAAATAAATGGGAAACCATGATTGTAAAAATGAAATGAATAATAATTGGAATATTTGTCTTTGTATTTTTGAAATCTAGACAATGATAAGTTTTTCTTTTTTTAATTTTTCTTAGAAATATGAATAAGTATAAACTGTAACAATTGAAATACCTTTAATGGTATATGGTGGTGAAAGTAAAAAGGATTAAGTTGTAGCTTGGATAACAGCTAGAACATTTCTAAAATTAATTAGGGAAATTGTAACGATTAAAATATTTTTAAATATATATTGTGATGAAAGTAGAAATGATTAAGTTGTGATTTGGAGGATTGTATGGTAAAACACTGGAAAGGAGAAAAATGTAAAGCCTAGGTGGAAGGGCCCATATACTGTGGTCATGTGTTCTCCACTTGCAGTAAAAGTATTGGAATCCAAGTCTTGGATTCACTGGACAAGAGTTAAGCCAGCTGCTGAGGAGTATTGGGAGGCAGACCAGGACCAGGCCCGACCTCTAGTGGTACGGTTGAGGAAGCGCCCCCTATAACTGTCCTACCGGCAACGGACAGGCTACATATGGGGCAGAAGAGGCCTTACTGGTGTTACACTGGTAGTTGATCCTCCACATATGGCCATTCCCACTTGTCAGGGAATGGGAAGTCAAACATATATAGCCATAGCTATACTATCTCTTATTTTAATGAGCGTGCTTGCCCTTATTGTGATTTGCTGTATAGGATATTCATTCTGCTGGAATCACCTTTTCCCCAGAAAGACAGGCGCTGAGCCTAAAATCATTGACTGTGACAGAGAGCAGTACAAAACTCCTGGAGATACTTATGTTTGAAGAAGCCTGGGATTGGGCTCTCTGTGGTGCTGCTCTAGGACTGTAGGTATTGTACTTAACAAATAAGGGATGGTTCTGTGGGATACCTAAGACTGATATTGCCTTTTCCCAAGTCACATATAACCCTAATCTTCTTCCTGACGTGGTGATTTTGTAGATTAAGGGAATTGTGATTGGATAGGTTCTGTGTAGGGGACAATTATGAGTTTTTTGTGGCTTTGGCTATTATTGGCAAAGGGCCTAATGAGTAATAACATCCTGAACAGTAGTTCCCAATGTTGTGAGAATGCCGGGTGACCCTCCCTTGCCCTTGAGGAAGGCTCTGGGAAAGTTGAGAACCCCGAAGAACAGGTCAGGAACAGGTCACAAGGTGTGGACACTTTGAAACAGGTCCACTCCTGCCAACGACGTATCATCAATAGATGGGGTCGGTATCCTGGACCTAAGCCAACCCCAAGACCTAAAGACAAGCATCTGACAGTCCCGGTGTAGAGTGGGGTAGAACAAAGGGAGAATGGGCCCCTGCAACAATTGAGAAAAGGAAACTACATGTTAAGAATACTGGAATTGAGTCAAAGCCTAGTTAATCAGTCTGACCCTGCCCTGTTGTTTCTACATGAATAAGTCAGGTGTGGTCAGAGAGATTGCCAAGGATTTACAGGACCGGGCATCTAAAATGGGTCAGAAGTTACAAGCAACAGAGATGTGGTTCTCTTGGTTGCCTGGGTCCAGTTGGATTAAACTGATGTTATTCCTGTTGTTATGTGTCGTGGCAGGCCTGCCTTTATTCCTTGTGCAATACTTCTGTTCAGACAGCTAGCTATGAGAGCAGTGAAGGAGATAAGGGTTGAGAAAGAGTTGATTTTGATGGAAAGCCTTATTGACCGTAAAATTGACTCCGATCTCTTTGATGAAAATGAAGCAGGAACATATGTACAACTCTCAACCAGGTGACTAGAGAAAGTGCCTTCAGAGAATAAGATTTGAAAGTCATTCCATATGTATTACTTGTCTTTTTCCTTCGCACTACTATATATCTTTATCCTGAATTGATTATGTTATGCCGAATATTATATGCTTGCTTTGCTGATTTAAGCTCTGTAATAGGTAAGACTCAATTGTAACCATATAAAATAGAGTCTTAAAGGGGGGGGTAAAGTAGGATGTAAAGTGAAATTTGGATATAAGAGTGAAATGATACGAGGTTGGCTTGGATGATCTCTAAAGGGTCCCTTGACTTGTTATTGTAAGAGACAGTTGCAAAGTTCAAAAAGTCAAACCACAGAGTTAGCTCACTTTCTTGTACCATGTCAAAATGCAGAACTAAACCACATGGATCAGCATGAATTAGCTTTCCTGCCTAAGCGATGGGGGGGAGGGGCTAGCTAAAGAGGCAGTTTTCACATATTTCCTGTTTTGCTACTACTGAAGAGTATAAGAATGCATGTTTTAAAGACAGAAGCTGTTCAGATGTTAGCTGATTATTTTAATCTGTCTGAACCTTTGGTCAAAATAGTTTTTCTTGATTTCAAAATACAACTTCTTTAATTTTCTGCAACACTAACATATCTCGGTTTGATTTTCTAATCTCTTTCAAATGATGTTTGGGATAGGGTGGGATGAGATGGAGGATAAGACATTTCTTGATGAAATAACAAATCATTTACCCTTGAATAATATTTAAAAGGTGAAATAGATGAACAGTGATTATAAAATCTTGCAGACCTCATCCATTTATCCCATACAGTTGGATCACACAAGCTGTTTTTGCAGTTATTTTATAAAAGATACATTTCATTGATAAATATATGCTTTACTTTTTGTCATTCCACATGGAAAAAAAAGTTCTTATGGTTAATAATTTTTTATATTTGCTATTAAGACAAAAAAAATTTAAAAAGGGAAAATGAAAAAAAATGCAATACAATGTGTATATAAAATTTAAAAAAAACTGTAAAGGTTTGATTTTTGAAGATATTGAATTTTCATTTTACAGTGTCATAGCTGTCTTTATCCTATAAAAGTCCAGTTCAAAAACAGAAAGTGAATATGCATTTCTTCAATACAGGATTTTCAATCTGGGGTTGTAGGATTCTTTTTCCCAGTTAAACTTCATCACTTTCTTTGCTGCATCCTAATATATCCAAAGTTCCTCATCGTTCAACAAATTCCAAATTTTCAGGACAAAATTTAATCTTATATTTAAATCTTTAAACCTTGTCTTCTGAGTACTACACAGATAAATTATACATATATTAAGATGCATCAGTCAAAGAACATGTCCAAATCAAGTATATCAAAATGTTCTTGCACCTCTAACATTTTTTTAAAAAAAATTGACAGCCAGTCTCTTGATTATTTGCTGAAATGTCCAACAGTCAAGAAAAATAATTAAAAGCGTAGGACTCTTATCTGCCATTCTTTAAAACACAAGATTGTTAATTTCTTCAAACAGGATTTTCGAAGTCTTTATACCAAAGTTCTTGTAAATTATTGATCCTTAAATGAGAGATACTCTTAATAGAAGTTTTAAGTTTAGATTTCATCAAATTCGTTTCCAATATGCCTAGTCTTTTAGGAGTTTCAAAGGCTATCAGTGCTTCAGTTCAATTTCTTTGTTGCATGATTACAGAGTGATGGACATGTGGATGCTGGGGCAGGGACTTGGACTTTCTTTTGGGTGGAGAAAACCCAGAGGTTTTCCCAGATGTGCCAATATAACATCTCTAATAAAGTGGAACTTTGAGGAAACTCATGTCTCAGAGTTTTATTTCGTTGGGGTTGTTACTTGGAATCCTGACAGTCTGTTTGTTTGCTCTGTGCTCATCATTTCACACACTCTGTAGCATTTCTTAAATTGAACTTTGCAGGCTGCAGGTCATCTTGTGGTCACTCTACTAGCCAGTGTATTTTTAGTTGTCCTAGCTGGTGACTTTCTGCATTTAATTCTATAACTCTTCTTGCTAGAAAGCTATAGCTGCTGTATGTATCCATCCTATCACAGACATGATTTTCACATTTTCTTGGGATCATTGGCAACACCAAGGTTTTTTTTATACATCTTCATCTGTTATTTGGCCTAGTCTTGTTCAGACTACTGACTGCTCTAGTATTCTCATCTAAAGGGTGGAGAGACTGTACACTTTTCTTTGTCATAGTCCAATATTCTACTTCATTTGGTGTTATGGAGGGATTTGATTACTGCATAGAACAGCAGTAAGTTTGTACTATTTCATTTAGTTAGGATGGATGTCACTGCATTTTTATATTTACCAGATGAGCTATTATTTTTGGACTTTCAGACTTACCGTAGCTTGCCAAGTTTCTTATCAGTAAGCTAACTGCGCACGTCTACATTCCTTCACCTTTTCTTAAAACTTTCCTTTGTTCTCCTGCCAAGAGAGGTCTGGCAGGAACGTTGCCAAGATGTAACTAATTAGACTGATGTGAGATGAATTAGAATTAGACTAATTAGTGAGATGTTTTATTTTCTTTATAACAAATAAATGAGTTTTTCTTAGAAAATATATCTTCGGGTTTATTTTCTTGCAAAAGTATACACAAGGAGAATGCCACGATTCACCTCTAACTCAGGCAATTACCCCAGGAAGGTAACGGGGCTGATTACCACTCTGACAATGGAGTCATATTTGGGCAATTAGTAGTGTGTTGTTATAGGAAAGGATGTGTTGTTTCTCTTCCTTCTTGGCTTTATCAACCATATGGCAAACAAAAAGACCCAAGAAAAAAAAACAGGAGTTGTATAACATGCAGTGTAAGGTCTATAAAAACTTTGTAGGACATATGGGCAGAAGATTAGTAGAACACATTCATGCACACTAACTAGCACTCAAGAAGACACAATGAGAATCCCTTAATCTCACAACGCATGGACAGATTTGACAACAGTTTCAACTGGGAAATGGTAAGCACCCTAGACCAGCCAAATCCAAAACCACTAGAGAATTCATGTTGATTTGGCATTCAGACAAATCAACAATCAATAGACCTAGAATAAACTATATGTACACACTATCAAAAGAGACAATTAAGAAGCTCAGAAGTTTAAAAATAAACACATCTTCTCCAACAGCTAACACCCAGATAAGCAGTCATCAATACCAGACTAACAAGCAGAATACAATACTCTGAGAAATTATCAAGGAGAAAACCACACCTCCACCAAAACTGGCACGGCAAGCTATTGTATATAAACAGGGAGCAAATTCCACACTTAACTCACATATTTAGTTGAGTAATAAAATGACTTGAAACAATCAGTGGAACAACAACAATTCCATTTCTTCAAAAGTTATGTCAGATGTTAGACTGGAAACAGGTCAGCTTTAAGCACTGGCGCACGAGAGAACTGTTCATTGCAGATTGTCTCAAAATACTGCTTCTACTGGCAAATTGAATCAGCTGGCCGCTCTTGTCTTTGATCTTGATATGCCTTAAGGTTTTTATGTGTGTGAAATTTTGGTATGTTTTAATGAGAGAGTAGATCTTGTTTGTATCTTCAGGCAAGTCTAATCGGTTGTACACATCTTGGGTATTCAGACTTTGTATTGGTCAACTCTTACGTTTCATGAGACTTCATTCTTGGTAGTATCTGGTTATCTGCTAGATTTTGGAGATATTTCTTTACCATAATGGCCTGCTGTACATTGCGGTTTCATCACCGAGTCTGTTTATCAAGTATAAGCGAAGTTGCCTGGTTCCTAATGTGGTTAAAGCCAGTTTATATTTTATGCGAACAAATTTTCAGAAAAATGTGACATCCTTTGTAATATAAATTCACCTGTCCCAGTGACAAGATTGCAGAGCATCTTGGAGCTATATAATCTCCTTATGTTGTCTGGGAAAATATAGCTATTACTCTTATTTGACACATGTCAAAATATTTGTATAGTCCTTATCAAGCCATTTAATGCATCTCGCTCGATAAGCTGCCTCTGGCCCCCGGCAGGGAAGTAAAAAGTAAGCATCATTCAATTATCTATGGCTTAAAGTCTAAACCCATGTGTGTACTTCCATAAAATAAATTAGTTATTTTCTGAAACAGAAAAAAATAATGCACATAAGCACTAAGTAAAGTTAATGGAGTTATTTACATTGTAATTCCTTATTGTTCTTGGTTTAATGCAGTTACAAATGTATTAAAAATTGTCCTTCCTCCCTTCTTTCCTGGAGTTTTGACTGGTTTTAGTTCAGAACAGTTTAGAAAACAATTTCAAAGATAGAATTTCCGCTGTCCTTTGTTTGATCCAAATACTAAGAACAAAAGTGAAGGATTATCTTATAATTTTTGCAAACTATAAAGGAAAGTGAGAGCCACTAATATATATTTTTGAAGGATTTATGCCTCATGCTAACTACTTATTTATTTATTTATTTATTTGTCGAGCATGAATAAGATAACAAATAGAAGTATAAGCATGATTATGAATACAGGAAATGGATACGAATAAATAGGGACAGTAGGACAGGGACAGTAGGCACATTGGTACACTTAAAAACTAGAAGAAAGTTTTTAACTTGTTTCTTCAAATGGAACTATTCCAAAAGATAAATAGTAAAAATAATAAAGAATAGAATAGAACATGGGGAATTGTATTTATTTGTGTTTGTTTGTCTATATTCATAGGTCTTCAAGTCAGTTTTGACTCCTGTCAACTGCCTTAGACTAACCCATAAAAAATTCTTGCCAAGATTTTTGGAAGTTACTTGCCATTCCTTTTATCATAGGGCTGAGAGAGTATGACACTTTGTGCCTAAGTGGGGGACTAGAACTCATAACTCTCCCAGCTTCCAGCTTGGTGCTTTAACCCTACCCCAAAATCACTATCTAAAATGGGGAATAGAAAAGCAGATAATTCAAATCCAATAACATACAAAACTGTTAAAATATTTGCTAATTTTTTTTAAAAAAACCATTTCAATGCTTTTTGGCATTATAGTGGCAGAAGAAGAGAACTTAATTCCTTAGCAAAGGAGCTTCACAATTTGAGATGGAGCTCTTAAGAAGACATCATAGCCATCTTCAGATGTTCTCCTGGGTCAGCCCAAGGGGGCGAGGAAATGAGCGCACAATTATTGACCCTATGCTATGTTTCTCATGTGTCCTATGTCTCACCCTCACAGCTTCAGATTTTGAGTATTAAAGGATTAAAATATTGTTTTGTCTTTACTTTTGCTCACTTGAATGTAAGTAGATATTATTATTATTATTATTATTATTATTATTATTATTATTATTATTATTATTATTATTTCAATTTATATGCTGCCTTTCTCCGGAGACTCAGGGTGGCTATTCATAATAAAGGATATCTCTGAATTATGTCCCCTGAAATCTACTTTCAAAGTTTGCTGCTCAAATTAGGCAATGTCTGAAAATGAATGGGTGATGCAGGCACATTCAGACTGGCAGAGAACTGGGGCTAGCCTTCCACTTATTTAATTTGTATGTTGATCTTCTTCCCTAGGCAATAGTGGTAATAATATATCAGGAGTCTGGAAACACTTTTCTCCCTAACAAATGTTATTAAAAGCCATTAGCTTTTGTCAGCTGTATTCCACTTCAACAGGTATATAGAGCAGTTATATGGATGTAAATGGGGAGCAGGCATACCTTTGATAATGATTCAAAAGAAAGGATAGTGGAAGATTGGCTGCCCAATTTTTTCCTGGAGAAAGTTACATAACTGGAGCCCTGCCGTTAAATAACCTTCATTTCTGGCCCTTGCATTCAAACTCGCTGGTGGGAACAAGCAACTAAAATCCGATGTGGCCCCAATAAATTTTGTCAGCTCACTTGCCAGATAAAAGATGTCCTTCTAAGCAACCAAGAGAGAGGCTAGAGAAAAGCCATGGATATTTGCCTTGAGTCATGGATATTGCGTTCAATAAAGTCCCGTTTTTGAAATTCTGGGTCAGGTTAATAATACGTAATGAAAATTGTAACGGGAGCCCCAGCTTCACTTTACTGGGACATAACAAGTAACATAGTTAGGTTGGAAATCAAGTTTCACTCTCAAAAAGTATAGGCTTATTTCCAGATGTAAGCAGAATTAGTATGATTTTTTAAAGTTGTCATAGTTCCTGCTTACAAGGGGGAAAAATGAATTCAGCAGACATTTCTACCAGCTGTGCTTCTCTACAAGAAGCATTTTCAGGCTTTGAAATGACTTACTTTTCCAGAAGTTATCAGTTCTGAGAAATAGTTACAATAATATGGCCTTACAGCTGGACTCCCTGCGTGAACAAATTCCTGCCAGGGAGGGAAAAATATGTGAGCAATTGGATTTAAAACTAATGAAGGCAATTTGAACTTTCCAAACCAAAGGCACTTATTAAGGATAAGTGACATCATTATTTCTGAAAAGCTTAAAAGTGAATGTCTGTTTTAAAGGCATTTTAGAGTTGATCAAAAGTAAGGTGTGAAATTACTACCCATGTTGTGCTTTAGGAAGCAGAGAAAAATTAATAGCAATTTATAGAATGCTTAATATTCTTTAATTTTTTTTCCCATAAAGTATACTTGTTTGCCTCCTGTGGTAGTTAACAACAGAACCATAGTTATTACCGTGAAGGTTGCTTCCAGACTGAAGGAGACAGCAAACACGGGTTGATCATTTAACTGAAGATTATGTTGGGAAAATGCTATGCACTGATTCTGTGTTCACTTCTATTGCACAGTTAACCTAGCTAGAATCTATCCATCTACATCACTAGTCAGAGTTAGGTTCTCTCTATAGTTTTACACCCTCCACCTTGTTAAAAATTGGATGTCTTTGGAAAGAGATAAGAGACAAATAAAACGACCCTGTGCCATGAAGAGCTTTAAAGGTGCTAACCAAACCTTGCATTGCATCCAGAAATATACTGGAGTCAGTGTGATTTGTGCAACAATGGATGTCATATGGGTGAACTTTGGAGCACCCAATACTGCACATGCTGCTGCATTCTGGACCAGTGGAAGCTTCCAAATGTTTTTCAAGCTCAGACCAATGTATAAAGCATTGCAACAATCCAATTGGAAGTGACTAAGGTCAGTGAGCAGGGGCCCCTGATCCAGGAATGGGCACAACCGGTACACGAGAGATTTTTTTGCAAAGGCCATCCTAGCCACAGTTGTCACCTGTTTATTGAGCAGCAACTTGTGAGTGCAAAATGTATTCAAAATTCAGTAGCTCACATGTATCCTCTACTTTTTCCATTTTTCTTTCTAACAGCCATCAGTGTATTGTCAGTAGCGCATAATGGAAATCACTGTATAATGCCATGGTACAGTGACCTTATGCCATGTAAATTGTGTGATAAAAGTTGGACTGAGTGAAAGCAACTAAAGTCAAGGGATCAAAAGATTTGTTCTGAAGATTTCCGACTATGCAGCATGTGGAGAAGTAAATACAACAAAATATGGATTTCATAAGAAAAGATGGTTCCCGTGTGAACTGGATGAGCCAATGCAGTGAAAATATACTAGGAAGGCTAAATGGGTAGAATGTTGAAATGTACCCACAGATGACTAGAGAGCTTGATTCATACAATATTTATTTGTTAGACTAATATCTTGCTTTTCTCCAGGAACTTAAAACAGCATATAGAGGACTTCTCCAATGCACATAAAAACAATGCTATGAGGCAGAATGGAATGAGTTGATCTTTCCTTCCTTAATGCCATGTTTTCAGATCAGTCAGTGTCTCCTGAGCCATGACACTGTCTCCTTCAGAATCTTCTTTCACAAAGTTTGAGGTTCTGGGGACATGACTGTTGATGTGTCAGAATAGTCATAGGGTATGCATTTTCTAAGTAGTTGTAATCTGGTTTAGTCAGTAAGTCAGTCAAACATTGTAATTTTCTTCAGTGTTTGCTAGAGTCCGATATATTTTCCACCTTGTATTTATTTTTCTAGCTACTGACTGTATTGGGGAGACTGATGGTTTGAAAGGGTTGGAATCAGGGAGAATGAAATTTGTTGGTTCAAATTGTAGTAGAAAATGAATGAAAGTAAAAAGGGCAGGCCCAAAAACCACACAAAACTACCTTTGACCAGTGCAATGCTAATCCGCAAAGTATTGTGAATTTGTATTCATTGGCTTTTTATGGCCAGTGAATGAGGACTTAATTTGTTTTTAGTTGAAGGAAAGCCAGAACATGAGAAAGTGAGCCATATTTGAAAATATAAATGTTGCAGTAGGAGCAAGATAGCATCAACTCCTAGCCCCAACCCCAGGTCTTGTGACATAATAGAATAGAAGTCTTTATTGGCCAAGTGTGATTGGACACACAAGGAATTTGTCTTGGTGCATATGCTCTCAGTATACATAAAAGAAAAGATACATTCATCAAGAATCATAAGGTACAACACTTAATGATAGTCATACAGTACAATAAGCAATCAAATCATATTAGGAAACAGTCAATATAAATCGTAAGGATACCAGCAACAAGGTTACAGTCATACAGTCATAAGTGGGAAGAGATGGGTGGTAGGTAACAGTATATACATTTGTTTAATAAATTCTACATCAATCAATCATGTGCATTGAACACATGGCATCCAAGCTTCAGATGTTAGGAAATGTCTTTTCATAGCTGGAAAATGGAAAGTTTTAATGGTCTAAAAGAACATGGTTTTGAATGCTGATAATGTCATTTAATTCTTTTAGGTTGTTAATTCTCACAATGCAATAAAGTGAATGTAAATCTTGAGAACAAGTCATTGAAAGGGGGAAAAAACCCACCAGATAGCTTCCTTCCTTCAAGTCTGAATCACATATCCTTTAAATTTTAATAAGCATAAAATGAGGCCACATATCTCAGTTTCACAAAAATATTCTCTTTCTCTGATTCTTGTCAAATGTTGTGTTTATCTTATCTTTTTCTTAGCATTTATGTTACTGTTTTCTATGGATGAAAAAGTATAAAAATATTCATATTTTCAAATGCAAGCTGCTAGTGAACACCTTTCTTTATATCAAAATATATCATGATGGATAAAAAATGCAATAATTGTCGTTGCTGACCTTTATCAAATAACATAGTTTTAATACTGCAAATGCTCCATTTTACAAGTGTGGTGGAAACCTTAGGAATATTTTAAAAATTTACTTACGATGCTATTGGTTACATTAAAGAATCAGTGAAGTTTATCACACGGATTGCTAATGTTACCTCAATTGAAGCTACTTCTGTTCTTCACAAAAAAGGAAAATTTTCTAAGTGATGCTGTTTGCTCTACTGATATCAGTGGCATTCAAGGTTCAGGTGCTCATTTCCTTTTGCAAATGCAAGTACAAATAGTTTGCTTCTTGGCTTCAAAGTATATTGGAGAATAATTTTAAGCTTGTTCTTTAAGAGCAGCTACCTTATGAGAGAATATGCTGCACTTCCTTACAATAGGCACACATTCCCATCTGTAATTAAATGCTACAAGCATTTCAAGTGAAACCATGAATTTACATGCCTATGGATGAATTCACATTCATTTTAGATGGTCCATGGTCTAATAAAGGAAAGGAATATTCCTCTCTCTGTATACTCCGTAGTTTTATTTATTTTCCCATTCTCCACCAAGTGGCACTGTGGGGAAAAATATTAAACTAGCTTAACTTTCATTTAAATACTGAGTGCTTATGGATCTCCACTCCTGTGAATCTGGGCAAGGTGGAGGATTTGCATCAAAGGTGATAGGGAAAAAAATTGTGGCTACATCAGCAGATGTTTTATTTTCACCCCTCTTGAAGATGAGTATGGGAATAATTCCAGAAAATGATGTATACTTAAATTAGGAAGAGCAAAATTAAGCAAAATACCATTGAAATACTGTATCACAATCCAGGTAAAAGCAAAACTTCTTACAGGATGTTCATAAATGGTGTGTGCTTTATGATTTTCTGATCAGTACATGAAAGTAAGAACCAGGCAGTGAAATAGTAAACCTTTCTTCACGTGCCAATCTCACTGCCTTTCAGAAAGATGCAACCAAGCAGACTGCTGAAATGAAATATATATTACTTCGGTATATTCTAATAGCAACCAGAGGCTTATTATTTAAAAACAGCAACAGCTGGAAATCTGTACCAACTAGCAGGTCAAGTAGATTCCAGATGGCATGCCCAGAATCTGGGGAAAACTCAACTGTCTATGCCACGACCCTAGTTTAAAGCAAATAGCTTCTTAGTTTGGTCCAAGACACTTTCTGACCATTTGAAAGAATTTCATTTATTTTCACTAAATAGAAAAGTGTATGTGCTTTTTGCTATTCTGCAGCTAAGTAGAGAAAAGGGAAATCTAAAATTAGGACCTGCAATTTGTATTAGATATAATAGCTTTCTGTTCTTGGCAATTAATGCAAATACAACTTCTATACCAGATGGGTCCTGTTACATGCATAGTTGCATACAGGGAATTCTGAAGCAAAATCCAATGAATGGTGTTTTTTGTTATTAACATTAGGGCTCATGCAAAGACCAGGAGTAGTTTTTGAATGGAGGGAAGAGTATTTTCACTACATTTTTGTCCCCAAATTCTGCATATATATGTTTAATGTTATGGGTATTCCAAAAAAAGCCAGAAATTTATTAAAGGACTGCAGGTACTTTATGCATGATTATTGAAATGGCTTTCCACAAAATTTACTTTGATGGATATCAATTTGAGAGGTTGGAACCAGAGTCTGCTGCTTTAATGATTCTCACACATCTGTTCACAGGTACAAACCACCCCAGTGTTTTTCACTGTGTCTATAATTTAGTGATTGGATTGGATTTTAGCCTGCCACAGTCAGTCAACTCTCAGCAAGTTACAATCAGTAATTTGTAATAAAATGTCTGCAGTAAAATCAAAGAAAACAATCCAAAGCAAAAAATATTTATATATAAAACCATCTCAAATTTACATGAATTTTAGATGTCAACTATAGACAATACATATTGGCAAATGCAACTCTCTGTAATCAGCTTGAGACATCACCAATTTTGAGGAAGGGGACCCATTCTTGAGACCCCTAGATTTTTGCATTTAGAGTATTTTCAGGATCCTCTTGCCTTAATTTTCAAATATCTTCTCTATCTGCTGAGCCAACACAGGGCCTGGTGGCTCAGCAGACTGATAGCATTGTGATTAACACCAGCTGTCTGCAATTACTGTAAATTCGAATCTCACCAGGCTCAAGGTTGACTCAGCCTTTCATCCTTTCTAAGGTAGGTAAATTGAGGACCCAATTTGTGGGGGCAATAAGCTGACTTTGTATAAAAAATATACAAAAGTATGAAGGCTATTGCTTAACGCATTGTAAGCCGCCCTGAGTCTCCGGAGAAGGGCGGCATATAAATCATATATATATATGAATGGGAAGGAGGCCACCAGTTTCAGGAAGCAAGAATAATTTGTGCAATAAAATGTAAACATCTCTAGAAAAGTGCTAAATATATACTGGGAGAGGGTAAAAATCCATATTTGTATTAAGTGTGTCAGAATTCTACTTAACAAAATTGATTTTCAATTCATTTAAGGAAAAAAGGCACTTGAAAAATTCCATTCCTAGTTAACCTGAATATAATGTCGCCAGATTACTAGAAATTTATCTTTCTTTCTTTTTTTTAATATCAAGTTTGATTTATGAATTTCAGAGGCAATGAAGGAATATCTTTCAGTATGCCACTGATTCATATGGACCACATATTAAAATTAATAGAAATTTCTGCATCAGGTAGAGATACTGTTATTTCATATATTTATATAGCTGTTTATATAGGACATTGTTTTTTTTCTCTTTAAACTTTTATGAAATACAATAGGGCAGCAGAGGGAGCTGTAGGATAGTTGTTCTCCAGATATTATCTGCTTTTCTGAAATTAATTTATGCAATAAATACCTGTCGATGTTATGACTTGCAGACAATACAGATTCCCCCTTTTAATTGTACTTATTCTTTTTTATTTGAAAGCAATCACAAGGGATTATAACGTTCAACCATTTCTTCTGCACCTTTTTAATCTAACTTCTCCAGAACATGTTCCATCACTATGGGAAGATTTCTGAACCTTACAATTAGTCTCTTTATATTTCCCCTGTGACTCAAGAGATACTTTTGAGATGACAACTAATATTCAGAAAATGGGATGAGGAAAAGATTTAAATCAGAGTTGAAATCTCCTTCTCAGTTTTGCTCATCTCTTCTCAAATGGAGAATTAGATCACAGTTTGTTTTGTAATTAGAAATCCAGAAGTCAATATCTCTTTCCCGCATTATTTTGAGTAAAAAAAGTCATCCTGGAACACTAATCAAAGGCTTAAAAAAAGAGAGAAGGAAAAAATTAACAGTACTTTTCTGCATTGAAGAAATTGAAGCATCTTCTCCATTCATTCAACCAGTGCAGTGGTGAAATTCAGCTGGTTCTATCCGGCTCGGGTGAACCAATAGCTCTGCCCATCCATCTGGATGTCATCACGTCCAGTTTTTGACCCTCTGCGCATGTGTGGAGGAGGCGCGCGCACTCACATTTGCGAACCGGTAGCGAAGGTAAGTGAATTTCACCCCTGAACCAGTGATGTGCCAAAATAATAGCAGTGTGGATTAGTTTTATATCTGTTCACTAATGGTTGTATGATGCTAAACAGACATTATACATCACTAGAACGGAAATAACCTGAGTAATAAAACTGTTTCTGTTTTTCCAAGATGTTTTTCTCTCAACTCGAAAGAAAGAAAAGGTTTCATCTGTTATCTTTGATTTTTTTTTCCTTAACCAAAAAACCTGGTCCAGAATCATATCCCTTGTACAGCTGACTCCAGATCAATATTTTCATGTAGGAGGAAACAGTCGGTACCTTTTAATATTTGAGCTAACTTTTATGGATTAGGGACTCATTCTGGGAAATTCAAAAGTAGTTTGACATTCTGTTTTCTGAACAGGTAGCTTGACAATCACTATATAAGTTTTAATTCTTGTGAGTTAGGTGTATAAATTTCAAACGATAAACCCTGTTCCTTAGCAATTTGTCCCCCAAATTTTGTAAATAGATCAGAATTGCATAAAAAGGTAGATTGTTGCAAAACGGTTGTAGTTTTTATAAGATGAGAAACTTAACAGTTCTTTATCAGAGCTATTCTGTATATGCTGAATAATAATATATTATTTCCAGTTAAAAAAATTGGCAGTCATGATGCATGAATAATGTTGCATAATGGGAAGAACAATCAAATTTGCAAATATATAGATCATTCAGGCAGCACTGCCTCTTGCCATCTTCTATAAAAAGTGATTTTCTCTGTTCGTAGAATGTCTTTTAATATAAAGATCGGCGAGCTATGCTTCGTCCATCCCTGTCCATCTTGGGTTGCTTGTCATGAAGGATATGATGCTTTCTCTAATATTTTTCTTGATTGACATCCTTACAAAATTGTGAAATAAGAATGCGTGAAAGTGTTATCTCCGCTCTCTGCCCCTGGTCTATGGCCTTTTTTCAGGGCTTCTTTATTAGGTTTTTGAAATGATAAATATAGGGACTGAATAATCAAATACCCAGTAATCCAATATCCTGAGCTTCGCTGTATGCAGACATCAGAGAATATTCACGATGTCCAAATTATCATCCATTGGCAGATCCAGCAGAGCAGAGTAGCCACAAATTTCCTGGATCTGTTTTGTTCTGCTCCCCTCTGGGACTCTTCCGTTGCATCAATTATTTCCAGTACTGCTGCGTCGCCCTGAAATATACACACAGCCAAGCTTCTCTATTTTCTCTTCAATTTCAGTAAAGGTTTTTTGTCACTACACCAGGCCTCTCAACCTGACTAGAGTTTTGATTTCCAAGCAAAAACCTGCTTGTGTTTCCTTTCTCTCATGATCCTGATGCCATTGGAGGCCACATCTTATGTTTGTTTTTTGTCTCAGGGCAGACACAACCTGAACTGAAAGTGGGCAAAGACCAGGGGTGAAATGCTACCAGTTTGCACTGCTTTGGGTGAACCAGTAGTAATAAAAGCTACCAGTTCGGGCCAACTGGTACTAAAAAAATGCTACCAGTTCATCCGAACCAGTATTTCCGAGATCAGCTGTGCCGCGTGATTTATATTTGCTAGAAAGCAGGAAATCCTGCTTTCTAGCAAATCTAAATCGTGCGGCACAGCTGTTTCTCCCCCTCACTGTTCTACTTACCTTCTTAAGCCTCCTTTTTCTGTGCAAAACATGCATTTGGTGTGCACTGTGCATTTGGCACACACTGCACATGCACGTGTGCCGTGTGAATTTAGCGCACATCGTGCATGCGCAGGCAGCAAACCGGTGGCAAACTGTGGAGGATTTCACCACTGGGAGAGAGACACTGAGTTTTGCTTCTTGTCATGGACAAATTACTCTGGTTACTGTGCAGTTTCACAAGGTGATCCTCCATTGCAATGGGGAAGGACCTAATCGATTGGTACATTCAAAATGCCTAATGGATCCTGATAGTTTTCAGAGATTGGCTGGGGAGTTATCCTAGAGCCTGATAGGAAGTTCAACTATAGCTAATCCCCTGATTAGCTGCTGGAATAGGAGAGCCATTATGGCATTTTTCCAGATTGCATCAGAGCAGCTTCTCCTCTCTTCCAGATCCATTGTGGAAGCTTAGTTTTCCAAAGAACTTACAGAGATGAAAGAGCAGAGAAGATGCCTAAGGCACCGCTAAAGGAAGCCCTGTCTTAAATATGCTGCTCACTGGTAAAGAGCTCACGTTTGAGCCTATATATTGGCAATATGGGTAACAGGAATGAAATACTTCGAATCCCTTTGTGTCTGCTGAATGCCATCTAATAAATCTGGATAAGGTTCATTGTGGACTAAAACGTCTCTGAAACAGTGGACATGGCATTGTGGGTGGTGACCAATGGCCAGATGAAGTATTCTGGCTGATGGAGCCTCTCCAGATAAAGAGAGACTGAGAGATTTTGCCCATCTTCACTCCTTGTGAGGAGACTGCAGGAATTGTGGCTCATGAGTTTGAGCAGCCAGGAGACAAGGAAGAGACCGCATAACTACACCCGCAGCCCAGTCTTTAAAGGACACCGGGTTCATTCAAAGCCTCATTTTCTTAATGACCTTTGGAAACAATCAATTTTAAGAGAGACCTTTAGATCATCAGGGAGATAAGAAAAGCCACTGGGTGTCAGATTTTATTCCAGATCACAGAAAAAGAAAAGGAAAACAATCCTTTTAAGAATTCAGAATTAAGAGCAAAAAGCAGTTTTGACCTAAGAAAGTTATAACCAGACAAAGGGAATGGTTTGCATTTAAAGGAGTAACAATTTGACAAGAATATTTTTGGTATTTCCTGGAAACAATTAGCTGAACACATAATATCTTCATCTTTAATATCAAAGTTAAAATACAACTAGTGTGTTTTTTACAGAAGAAAGTGATAAATGTAATATGGCATACAGCGGGTGATTGTGTGATCAGAGCTACAGAGTATCTGATTGGACTAAAGCCTTAAGGACACAGAAAAGGCAAAACAGAAAGAAAAGCCAGTTTTTAATTTTCATTTCTACAACTTTTGCTTTTGGATTCCAAAGTAAATGGGAACTATTTTGGATTTCTAATTACTTGGCTTCCACTATTCATACAGTGGCGATACTGCCAATGGATATTTCAGATCATAATCCAGTGGCACTAGCATTTGAAAAGAAAACTAGATCCTTCAAATGGAGGTTGATGAAACTTTAGTGCAAAAAGAAATAACCATAAAAATTGTAAAAAGAAATTAAAATAATTTTTGAGAATAATCTTGTCAAGTTGGGTGAGTGAAGAGACTGGAAACAGGCTTCAGACAACAGCTCTTTATTCGATAACTATGTACAATCCAGCAGTTTGCCTCTCTGACAGCTTGCCCTTATATAGGGAGCTGTCAGGGAGTTCAACCAATCACGTTTGAGTATTCTTCCCGCTCAAACAACAGACTTGAGAGAAAATCTTCAGGCTGTCAGTATCTAACACCTCTCCCCTCTTAGTTGGAACAATCCACTCTGCATACGTAGTCACGCAAGTAAGCGGGGCGTTTACAGGTCCTCCCAGACTTGCGCAGCTCAGTAGGTGTGACAGCAGTAGCCTGAGAGGTAGTGCCTGCTGCTGCCTCCTGGTTCACCCATGGAACTTTTCAGGTGGGGCCTCGGGCTGGGCTGGAACCGGTTCGCGGTAGGAACGTTGCTGGATTCCCGGTTCTTCAGGTGCATACTCCGTCTCCATCAGGCTTGAGTCTGCTAAGGAGGGAGTATATTTTAGCTCAGTATTGTTTAGTTTTTGGGTTTCTGTGTTAGGGCAAACGCAGCTACGTAGTTGGTCTATGTGCTGCCTCCATTGGCACCCATCATCTAATCTGACACTGTACGACCTGGGGCCTGTTATTTTTTCTATTTTTCCCGGTAGCCATAGGGGTCCTTCGGCAAAGTATTTTGTGAACACCAGGTCCCCGATGCTAAAGGATCTGGTGCGGCTGGTTGGTTTTTTTACTGTCTCTGGGGCATAGTTTGGGTGAAGCTGGTCTAGGACCGACCGGAGCCATTGACCCATTAGTAGTTCGGCTGGGCTTCTCCCTGTTATGTGCTGGTACAGGAGGAATTTGTCTACCCGGGCTTGCCAATCCCTAGGTCCTAATTGGCCCAAGGCTTCCTTGGCAGACCTCACCATCCTTTCAGCCATCTGATTGCTGGCTGGATGAAAAGGCGCTGTGAGGGCATGCTGTATTCCCTGGTCTGCCAGGAATCCCTCAAACTGGGTGGCAGTAAATTGTGGACCGTTGTCTGACACAACAACATCGGGTAGGCCGTGCGTTGCAAACAACTTCCTCAATACTCTAATTACTGTGCCTGCAGTGGTCTTGCCCATCAGGATGATCTCCAGCCATTTGGAGTATGCATCCACAACCACTAGGAATGTTTAGCCGTGGAAGGGGCCTGCAAAATCGATGTGGACCCTTGACCATGGGGCTTGGGGTCGTTCCCACTCCTGTATTGGTGCCTTTGGGTAGTGACTCTTGGCACGGCTCGCAAGTAGCTATCCATTCTTGTATTTCCTGGTCCATTTTGGGTCACCATGCGTAGCTTCTTGCTAGGGCTTTCATCCAGACAATCCCTGGATGGCCCTCGTGTAGCACCCTCAGAATAGGTGTCATGAAAACTTGGCAACCAACAAAAATGTTGTTTCTGGATAACTATCCAACAGAAGATCCTGCAGTTAAGATTATTTTTTTCTTCTTCTCAGGCATATTATCTAGAAGAGCAGGCAGGAATCCTTATTGTAATTATTTTTTAATTCCACAGGTATACTTAGGTTTCAAATACCAAGATGATCTCTTAATCTGCAGCTATTATAATTCTGGAGAATTCATTTGGCATCTTGTGATATGTTTTTAATTATTTTCCTATTGCATATTTCTTTACCATTTATCTTAAGCTGCACACCTGATGTCCCTGGGAATTTTTAGTTATTTACTCTTTCATTGCACAAGAGTGGATGGATTTAGTTTCACTTGGCTGATCCACTCTTGAAGGTACCTTCCTTTCTGAATGAGTGTCCATTGTCTACCCCAATAGGAATTCATGTTATAATGGTATTAGGAATGGAAAGCATGCTTCCTTGTTCAACGAGTTTCTATTTTTCTTTCTTAGAAAATAGGGCACAGATTTCTAGTGCAGCAAATGTTCTTGCTGATCTCTAAAAATAAAATAACTTATCAAAAAAATGACTGCATCTGATGACTTCTTTTTTTTAAAAGAAAGAGGTTGTATTTATTTTCTTAACTGAAGATGATGACCTCTTATGTCATTGTTTTATTTTTAAAAAACCTGGGGCGTCTCTACACAGCAGAAAGCTTTTCCCCTGATGCTTTCTAGAATGGCATTATGGGTTATAGAGCACCATTCCAGGAAGCCCAAGAGTCAGCTGCTGGTTTACAAAGAGATGTTGTTGGGGTACCATGTACTTTCAAACAATGAGTGCAGTCTCCTGTTTGTGCCCCACACCATTAATTGCCTTCCCCAAGGAAGGAGGCAAGCTTTAGTTGGCCAGACCATCTGTCAAAACCTGACCGATCATAAATTACTTGATCTACTCACATCTTGGCAGTGCCTGATCCACTGGGAAGGAGTTAGCAGCTTTGCAAAGAGAACTCTCTCTCGCAGCCATACACCCTCTGCTTCCCTAATGCTTCTTTTGTGACATCTGTGTGCTCTGGCAATGAAACCATGGCTCTTTAGCATCTAGGTTTCTGCTCCCATAGGCAAATCTCAAGAAGCTTCTTTTACCAGGAAGACTGTAAGAAAATGGAGGTCAGGATGCTCATTCACCACCAGTCGGTTATCTCTCATGCTAATCCCCATTAAAGGAAATGGGGGCTAAATTCAGGAGGTTGTAATATAGGCTCCTGCTACATCCCTCCTCTCACCCAATTTCCCACAAGTGTTGTGGGATGTGTAGCTTTTGGGGGGCTTGGGAGTTTTATGCAGGTTTGTATGTTTTTAATAGTTTCATTATTGCTGGTAAATCTCCTAGAGTTATGATATACAAGGTGGGTGATTATATCAATGTTTTAAATAAAGTTTGAAGCCAGGAGGAAAAATGAGTTCTGTTTTTAGTTATGGATTGTGGCTTCTTCTGGGAGTTTACAAAATTAGCACTAGAGCATCAATTTCTAATGAATGGATGACAATGGTTGATGTCTTTAGAAGTCGGGATATCCAATATCTCCTGCAGACTAAGGTAAAATAGCCATGGAGAGCAGGACATAATGACCAGAGGGAAGGAAGTGTGCCTGCATCAACCTATTATAGCCATAACCCAGCCACTGACTACATTGTCTGCAGTAGCCTGGAGGAGTCTTGTAATTTCTTTGTCTGGCCACTCTTGTATCATGAAAAGAAGAAAAATACTTATTTTATATCACAGTACTTAAACAAGACAGAAGGCTGCCTTTATGGCAGGCTGAAGATGAGATAAAAGAAACATTGTGAAGATACATCCACAACAGTTAGCAGGGCATTTTTGTGCTGTGGTTTCCAAGCTCTGAGGATGTTCTGGAAACTATTGTCAATCAGTCTAAGCTGGCCTTCTCAAACTGGATTCCCAGTTGATATTAAACTACAATTCCCATCACTCTACACCAGGGATGTCCAACCTTAGCAACTTTAACATTTGTGGACTTCAGCTCTCAGAATTCCCCAGCCAGCCTTGAAATCCACAAGTCTCAAAGTTGCCAGGATTGAAAACCTCTGCTCTAGACTATTGATGATGTCAAAAGATAAGAGGAGTTGTTATCCAATAAAAATCTGGACATACAAGGATAACAGAAATGAATTGGGGATATTTCATGATGTTATCTTTATTGAAATGGGCTAGATGTAGTACATCATTTCACCAATTATATTTTCTGATTTTTTTTTTTGTTTGCAAAACAAATCCTATGTTAATATTGTTCCTGCTCTATCTGTCTATGTTTGCAGGAATATTATTTAAAATTGTCAGATATTTTCAGCCTGTCACCATCCACCTCCATTTGGTTGTTTATAGGATTTGAATAGCATACATGAAGGTAATTGTGTACCTAGAACAATATAAGACCCATTGTGAATAAAAACAATGTAACCCATACAATGGTATGGACTTAGAACAATGCATAACTGGGACAGGTTACCTTTACTGTGTGAGATGCAAAATAGGCATCTATGAAAATGTTTTTTAAAAATATAAATATTTAACTGCATCAGTCTGTGGCTCTAGTATAAGTAATAAAAAAAAGCAAAACAATAGAAAATAAAACTTTGAATAAATAAAGGAAATATAGCCATATAGGACAGTCATTTTGAGGGTACTAGCTGACTATAAAACAATTTTTTTTAGCTTAGACAGGAATTTTTCAAACTGAAATATTTTCAAAACAGTTACAATTTAAAACATTTTTAGTTTTTCATGATTTTATCCAGTTTCACTGTACAGTCATTGCTGAAGGCCAATGGAAAATAGTTGGGATAATCTCACAGTGTAAAAATATGCAGTGAAACATCCAAAGTACACTAGCAATGAGCTCTAAATTCATTTTGCTTGGTTCAAATCCTTCTTGCTCTTCTTCCATGTCCCATTTTTACATCTGACTTGGTGCATTCCTTCAAAGCCAAAGGTGAACTAGATCAGGAGTACCTATTACATCTATCAAGGATAGAAACCAGGAAGCTTCGAGTTCTAATCTTGCCTTAGGCATGAAAGGCATTTCGGTGTCTTTGGACCAGTCACTCTGTCTCAGCCCAACACACCTCACAGGGTTCTTGTTGCAGGGAAAATAGGAGAAGGGAGGAGTATGGGGCATGTTCTCTGCCTTGAGCTCTTTATAAAAATAATAAAGGCGGGATTAAAAAAAAAAATTTAGTCTGACATTTGCAGTGTCCTTTGTGACTTTCTGACAAGTAAAGTCAATGGGGAAGCCAGATTCACTTAGCAACCATGTTATTAACTTAACAATTGCAGTGTTTCACTTAAAACCTGTGGCAAGAAAGGTTGTAAAA
The DNA here is from genome assembly GCF_029215685.1 of Pituophis catenifer annectens. NCBI lineage: Eukaryota > Metazoa > Chordata > Lepidosauria > Squamata > Colubridae > Pituophis > Pituophis catenifer. The sequence continues at coordinate 129,799,020 of NW_027256881.1, forward strand.
TGGGGCAGAACTCACTTAACAAATGTCTTACTTAGCAACAGAAATGTTGGGCTCAATTGTGGTCATAAGTCGAGGACTACCTGTTTTTAACTTTACTCCTAGCGCCTTCGTAACCCATATGGTCTTGATACTGAAATACAGACTGGAGGTTGGGCTGGGATGGCAATGGTGGGGGTAGGTTTTGCCATTGGAAGGCTGCTTCTACACTGCTATCTGGGAATGCTGAAACAAGCTGTTGACTCAACCAACAATTTTATGTTCCCCTTAACTGTAAGGATGATATTTGTGTCCGCCCTTAACTGTCATACCGAAATGTAACTTTTAGAGAATTGCAAATACACCACATTAAATTATTGTGATGTTCAATTAGATTCTGAGTCTGAATCTTGTATTTCGACGTCAGTGTCTTGTCTGTCATGAGTCAGAAACAGGTGGATGGATTTAGCATAAATCATTAATATTCCACTTGGGCTGCCTCAATTTTGCTGCATGTAACGTGTCTCATTGACTTGCTAAAGATGCCAGTTTGGTGTTTAAATGCTAGGATTCATCATCCCGTGAGGGCAAGGAAGAAAGACGGAGTTTATCATCATGTATATTTCTCCTCTTATTCCAGTCAATTGCATTATTATATTTTATTTAAAATCCTATTTCTTGTGTCGCTCTTTAAATAAGGTGTTAAAAATTTAGTGTTACTCTTTTTAAACAAACACAACATTCCTTATGAACAGGGAGAGGGAAAAAAAATCTCTGGCCACAAATTTCTTTTGTGGGCTACCCTTTCATATCTGGCTTGATGACATTCAAGATGTCAAAAGTACTGCTGAGCTATGGAAGTTCCTGCAAAAGGGACCTCACCTCATCCAACTTCCTGTGGATAGTTAGGATCTCCTCTACTAAAACTGCCTTTAATAATGACGACATTTCAACCACTAATAGCTTGTGTTCAAATGAAGCCACAGGGGGCGGGGATGCTGTATAGGCAATGTGGAACTCTAGTTACAGATAGTCCTTGATTTATGACCATAGTTGAGCACAGATTTATGGTCAGAAGCGATTGTGGTTGTAAATCAAGCACCCACAGGACTGGAAATAAATTTCTGATTTTTTAAAGTGATGGTTGTTAAGTGAATGCCATGGTTTTAAGCGAGTGCCATAGTTGTTAAACATACAGCAGTTGAATCTGATCATCTGAATAGGTGATTTTTTTTTTTGCTGGAAATCAGCAAAAAAAAAAAAATGCCAGTAATTGATTAAAAAATGATAAATTATGGTCATGTGACTGGAACATTGCAACGGGTTGTAAAACTGACCCAGATGTGACTATGTAGGGGCAGTGGGTGTTTTATGAGCCCTAAAGCACCCTTCCATGGCCAGTATAACTTTGATTCTAAAGCAGCTGTTTGTTAAGGACACCTGTATTGGAAAATGGAAGTGATGTGATACTTACAAAATCTGTTCAGCTCTGGATTCAGAAACAGAACCCTATTCCAGTCCATATTTTAATCTACAAGGTGAAATGTGGGTGAATTTGCTTTGGATTGATTGAAGTCCTTGAATGTCTATAATTGAGACTTGCCCATTCACATCATGCACCCCAAATATCAGAGTTCTACCTTCAGTCTATATAACAGAATTGATTTGAGCACCACAGTTGTGCTAGTCTTTAACAGTAAAAGCAACGATCTGGTGGTACCTTATACATGAATAAATTTATCATCACTTCTCCTAAAGATACTTTTTCCAAAAGCACTGAAGCTTCTTCAGTTCTCAGAATTCTTGGGCTACCTTCTTGGATAAGAAGTGAAACATTTTTCAAACAAACAAACAAATCAACAAACAAAGAAATTCCAGTTTCCATTTGGAAAAAAATACCTTTGGACAACTATGACAGGGATGATTGAGAATCTCTGCAGACACTTGTCACTTCAACTTTTGTGGGTCTGTTACTCCATCAGATGCATGCAGCATAGTGCTGAAGGCAATCACCTCTCAACCTCCCCTCAATAATCTTAATTTTTAATTTCTGTAATTCCCATGTTATTAAGTACATATAGAGAGGGCAAGTTATCTATTTTCTGAGCAAGGGCACGGGTACAATTCACAATTGCTCTCCTTTGCCTGTGCTGTTGAATGTTTTGTCATTGACATCAAGCAAATAGGGCGGGTTTTTATGTTTTCCTGGTGGGATTTTTTTCTCCTAAGAAGCAATGCTGATTGTCTTTCCTCCTTTTGCTAATATTCTCATTTCGCTACACAAAGAAAATGCACCCCCTCCCCATTTAAAAATAAATAAATAAATAAATGTAGCCACAGACTGGCAGGCTGGCAAAAAGATCACTCACTCACTCACACACACACACATACATATGCTATTAGATCCTGCAAAGTCAATACGGTGTGGGTGAGCCCCACTTGCTGAATCTTAAGTGTCTGTTAAAGTAGGGAACAGAGAGTATTTTAAAAACTAGTTGGGAAAGAAACACCATTTGTGTCAATGGACTGATTGAGTTCTTTTCTGACTAGCACAGCTTGACCTGTTTGCGCAAAGGAATATGCGAATTAGTATTTCTGTCAAAAAAAAAGAAATAAACAGTGCCTAAAAAGCTTTCCTCACATTCCTTTCATTTAACTCTCAGAGTTCAGGGCTTGCATGGGAAACAGCAAACTACAATTTCAGGGCTTCTAATGAAAGTTATCATTTTCAATTAAAACAAAAAACAAAATAATCCCCTTTCTTTATTTTTTTCAGTAAATTAACACGCTGATGACAATCCATATGCTGTCTGATCTATTTTCCTGGCCCTGGGGTAAAAAAAAAGAAAAAGAAAAAGCACATTGTTCTAGCGGCTAGAATATTCAAAATCTTTTTACATTTTTGTGTTGCTGAAAACAGAAGAGCCGAGCTGATTTGAGTTCTGCAGCCAATTAATACCAATTAATAAAAGAATTCAGGCAAACTGCTTGCCTTTTGCAAGAACCCAGTTTCTTCATTCAATTAAGAGATGTGAGGTTCTGAATGTGAGCTCAGAGGCTTTTGAATGCACTAGTGTGTTTATGAGAATCTGCGCTTGGGACAATTTTGCACAATTTAAAAGGGTTTATAAGCTTGACCATAATCTTCTGTGTAGTTTTTTTTTTAAAAAAAAACTTCTGCTTTACTGGCTCTATGATTGAAAGCTAATTTTTTTAAGCCTCCCAAAGTTTATTTAAGGCTTAATAATGGCAACCTAGTATTAGAACTCTGTATATTAGCACCCATTAAGAATTCGTTTAGTGTTCTTGATTAGCACAATATAGAGCAGCTTTTCAATGAGAGAAGTATTAGTAACTCATTCTTTCCTGCTGAGTCACATCTACTTTGTTATAAAAAAAAGAAGGATGGAAGGAAATTATAATGGTCTCCACAATCATGCAGAAGTTAAAAAGTGGCAATCATTCACTGAAATTAATGCAGTCACACTGTTACTTGTAGTATTGATATTGCCATCACATAGTCTCTTAATAATATGGAAAGTAAATAGAGAGGAAGCATAATCCACAAAATAGAACATTTCTGATTAGAGCAGAAATAAAAGTACTTAATCATTATCTACGTTTCATGAAGCTCTGTTGACAAGGGTAAATCCTTAAATTCCATCGTGCAAATGCTACCTTTTGATTGAGCATAATCAAAATAAATTAGTATATAGCAAATTTGCATGAGTATAAATACATAAAACCTTGTAAACACTTTACCTCCCATTCACTTTTCCATTTGGGAAAAATATGCATTGCTTATTAATGAAGAAGTGCACCTAAATAGCATACAGGAAGAAATGATGGAGGCTAATCTCAAACAGAATTTATTCTCTAGTCATATTATTATTTTATAAAGTTTTCATTCCCCATCTCTCTCTCAGCCCAATGCAATTCACAAGGTTGCTGTTGTGGGGAAAATAGAAGGAGGAAGATGTGTTGGATATGTTCACCACTTTGAGTTATCTGCAAAAATAAAAAATAATAAAAGTGATATATATATATAAATGAATAAATAAATATTTGTAGGTCTGTGCTTTCTGCTTTGTAGTTGATGGGATCAAACCCATCATTGACATTTTAATTCAGCCTGGAAAATATTGTGTTTTTTTTTCTGAAAAAACATTTTCTGAAATGAAGAATATATTTCTAAGACGAAAAAAGAACTATAAATGTATGGATACAGTACATGTAGAAATGCTGTACAGAAAGGTTTATTCTAAGACGGTGGTAGGTATGTATTACTAACTATATAACTATGCTATCAGATTGACCCAAAACATCTAGAGAAAACTATCAATTGTTTTCTTTCACAGATTATAGATTTTGTTTTCTAGGATTCTTTTTTCTCCCTTGAATTTTAAATTGTCACCAATGTCCTTGATATCTTTGATGCTCTCCTTACATAATGCTGGCATTATTTGGTTATCAGCCTAAAATTTAATCAGCCTATCCTTAAAATTTTATGTTCTAAGCTTTTCACAACACTAAGTTATGTAAAATCTATGCTACTTCTTTGTGTGTGTGTTTTTTTTTTGGGGGGGGAACTAAATCAAGTTTTTGCTATTGTCATAAGGGTGGGCCTATTTAGAAGCATATTCATATTCCCTTCCTGTGATTATAACCGTATCTTTCTCTTTTGCAGGACTAGTTCCCAAGATTCTTTCATGTTTTGTCCTCCCTCCCCCATTTTGAAGCAACTTGGAATATAGGTTGCGGCCTTTCTATCTTTTTAAATGTTGCCTTTCTAAATTTAATATCTAAGGGGCTGCCACAAAGAAGAGGGGGTCAACCTAGCCTCCAAAGCACCTGAAGAAGGACAAGAAGCAATGGATAGAAACTAATCAAGGAGAGAAGCAACCTAGAACTAAGGAGAAATTTCCTGACAGAACAATTAACCAGTGACCAACTTGCCTCCAGAAGTTATGGGTGCTCCATCACTGGAGGTTTTCAAGAAGAGATTGGACAACCATTTGTCTGAAATGGTATAGGGCAGGGGTCCCCAACCCTTGAGCCATGACTCAATATCGGGCAGTGGCCTGTTTGGAACCAGGCCACACAAGCAGAGGGCAAGCGCATGCGCATTGAAGGAACATAATAATAAAATAGCTAGAATTAGTGGGACATAATAATAGAATCAGTAGATTAAGTTAAACTGCTCTTTCACTTATGTAAGAATTGCTTTGGTTCTGCCAGTAATAGAATTAAGCACCACTTCTGCTTGGTTGTTTTTCTGTACGACCCTGTGCCTGGTACAAAAAGAAGCAGGGTGTGTCCCTGGCAGGCTTCAGACATTGGGCAAATACCTGTGTTGCTAAGCACCCAGCCCCACTGTTCCTTGCCACATGGCCAACATGGCTACAAGGAAAGCATGGGCCAGGGAGCCAGAATTGGGTACTAAGCTGATATCTCTGAAGGTATAAAAGGACGCCATACTTTCCCCTAGGTGTGGCTTTTTTCCTTGCATGCTTTCCACCTATATGGGGTGAAAATTGTCCACCCAGTTCTTTCTTTGTACAAATAAAAACAATTATTTTCCAAGCCTCTTCTTGAGTCTCTCTTTGGCATTCTGGTGACTCAAGTGCAATTTTGGACCTTACAGCATGCACGAAGCTCCCCTCACACAAGCGACAGTCACTTGTACTCGCACGTGAAGCTCCCCTTGCATGCACCCATCTACCATTCATAGGGAACTATCCCCTCTCCCCCCCCCCCGGCCAGGCCGCCAAGCCAGAAAGATTGGGGACCACTAGTATAGGGTTTCTTCCTTGAGCTGGGGATGGGCTAGAAAACCTCCAAGGTCTCTTCCAACTCTTATTTTGTTGTTATGTTACATACATACGTACGTATATACATACATACTGTATATATGCTATTGTATTATTTAGAACAGCAAAACAAAATCAGAGTTGAAAACCCTGACACTAGCTTTCTTTGTGCTAGATCAATATTAATATAAAACTCTGGAAACAAATGACTTCAGTTTTTTTTTGAAGGCCAACTTTTGAATATGGGGACCAAAAATGAATATTGAATATGAGGACCCAGATAAGGGGGGCAATAAGCTGACTTTGTATAAATATACAAAAGTATGAAGGCTATTGCTTAACGCATTGTAAGCCGCCCTGAGTCTCCGGAGAAGGGCGGTATATAAATCAAATTTAAAAAAAAAAAAAAAGCCCAAGCACTTTCTTTTGTTTCATTTTTGTATATTCTCTGAAGGACGATAGCTGGTAATATCATAACACATCCATTCTGTTAAAATACTTGTTCAATATACCGCTCGTGACAAAGGACAGGTTTGTTTTAATATCAAAACCGTCAGCTTTTATTTGAAAGTTCAGATATGTTAGCATTCATCTGACTCCTGTCACTTTGGCTTTTCTTCATCTCCAGTTTTGTGAGTGATATCCTCAGTGGAAAAAGAAAACCGTAATAAATATTTATGCCCCAAATCCAATACAGATAGAATTGTAAGGAGGGGTTCCTTGCAGCTGTGCCTAGATCTCAGGAGAATTTCTCTCTATGGGGTTTTCCTGGGGATCTGGTGGCCTGGAACCTCTCAGAGTGACAGTATTCAGTATTTCCTGTTGTTCCTACATAAAAAGGACATGCAGTCCTGAGAGAAGGGATACCTTTTTCCTGAAACGCTCCTAGCCACCTCCAATGGGAAAAAAGTATCTGTATTCTGTTGAGAAGAAAATACATCATCCTTTCTGTCATGACAATTTAACTTAGCTCCTTCCTGCTCACCTTGCGTTCTTTATGAAAGTAGAACAAATTCAAGGAAATGAAAACCAGAAGCCCTAATCTGGAAGTGTCTCAGTTTACTGAAGTACATTTCAGGCTACTGAAAATATACTAGAAAAGTCCTCCTATTATGGTAGGGCAGACTTTCCACAAAGTCTGTGTTGCCTTAATTGAGCTAACACTAAGTGCAGACCATAAACCTTTTACCTAACTCTGTACACCCACAGATCAAATAATAAGGATCAGTTGTGGCTTCCAACTTCTGGCTAGCTAAGAAAAAGAAAGCCAGGAATCCTAGGTTAGATATTATTATAAACAAGCTATGAAGCTATGGGCCTAGTGGCTCAGCAGACTAATAGCATTGTGATTAACACCAGCTGTCTGCAATTACTGTAAATTTGAATCTCACCAGGCTCAAGGTGGACTCAGCCTTCCATCCTTTCTAAGGTAGGTAAATTGAGGACCCAGTTTGTGGGGGCAATAAGCTGACTTTGTATAAATATACAAAAGTATGAAGGCTATTGCTTAACGCTTTGTAAGCTGCCCTGAGTCTCCGGAGAAGGGCGGCATATAAATCAAATTTTTAAAAAAAGAAAAAGGGACTTTCACAGTCGCTGCTGTTCTCAGTCCTTATTAAATATGAGTGGTTCTCCCCTATCATTGGGTTGAATAAGTTCCTTCAAAAATGATATTTTGCAATACCCAGGAGCTTGTATGAACTACTCTTCTAATTGTTAAATCAGCTTCTTCCACATTCATGCAGCTACTTTATACATTTTACTGTCTCTGTAAACAGGCTCATAATTTCCCTATGTTTCTCTTCAAACAGGTCCAAATTCTACTCAAATATGCACAAACATCTGGAAGCAGCTTTGTGTGTGTTGTTCGTGTTGCAAAGAACCTCTTTAGAGGAATTTGTAGAGCCTCATTGAACAGGCTATTGTGGCTGGACACATTACTGTCTGTAGCATTAAATCATAATGTCACTTGCCTGTTTTAGGCTTAGTGTAATATGTGAATTCCCTCCCCTGTTCATTATTTTGAAACAAGGCCTCAGTGGTTTTGCCAGCCACTTTTTAAAAATCCTATCTTAATACTTTCTGAGGCTATAATCTATGAAAATAAGCCTCAAAGGCCAGAAGTCCAAGACAAACCTGCCACATTATCTTCTGATTGCTCTTTAGCATTTAGCTCTTTTGGTTCCACACAGACACAAAATATAATTTTACAGATACGTCTCTTTCAATGTTCTCAAATGTGTGGCAGTGCAGTCTTCCCTCAACATCCATTTCTGCATTTGTATTCTCTCTCTCTGTGTGTGTGTAGAGGTGTAGATGAAGGTGTGTGGGTGAAGGCTCCTGAGAATACTATGGACATTCAAGAAGACAAACTGATAGACCATTAAAGAAATCAACCCAGATTTGAATGCACTAGTGCATTTGAAGCACAAATGACCAGGCTTAAATTGCAAAGAACAAATGGGTTCTTTGGACCCATTATGCAAAGGCCCAGCTCTCTGGAGAAGACTCCAATGCTGGAAAAGATGGAAGAAAAGATAGGATGACCAGCAGCAAGATGAATGGACTCCATTACAGTGCCAATGAGTGCATTGTTGAAACATCTGGGGGAAAAAGGTTAGGGATAGATTGTCATGGGTAAAAAACTCTCTGTGTGATCACTAGGAGTCAAAAATGACTTGATGGCACATAATCAAGGAATTGAAAACTTATTCATACTATTCAAATGTAGTTAAGCTCTAACAGCTCCATTTGATTCATATAGAGCCAAGAAAGGGGTCAAACACGTCATTAGTCATGAGTCTCTTCGCCCCCACAGGATTGAATTTAGTCCCTTGAATTCCATTGACTCTTATCTACCACCAATTTTCTTGGACCATTAGTAGTTCAGATTCTTGTAGACAGTTTTCAATAAGTCTTTATACCCATTTGAACTGCCTGGACCTTCTGATTTCTCTGATACTTGACAGTCTCTTTCTCTACTATTTCCTTCTTTTTGCAATATACAAGAATGACAAGATGTGGACAGTATTTCTTGACTTCTCTATGTGGACACTGACAAAATCTCAGAAAGGTCTCACCTTCAAAATGATCTGTGTATAAAGTCAGACCTGGCAATTTTAAAAGAAAGTGGCAGTAATCATAGTGAACCAAATTGGTCGTTTTTATTCTACTTACTCTGTCTTCTTTTTCGGGTGTGTATGCCACATACAAAACCTGATCACACACCAAAATAATTCAGTGTGGAGGTGCCTATTGATGAGATAAAACAGCCAGATCCTTTCAAAGAATAAAGCATTCAATTTACCCTTTGCCTCTTAGTTTTTAGCATTTTCCTCTTAAAAATCAATTAGCATTTCAAGCCTGTTCAGCTACTTTTTCTCACTCGCTTATTCTGAGATGTCTCCTTTAGGACTTTTTTAAAAAAACATTTTCATACCACTGTAAATATAGGAGTTCTATTAGGCTTAGTGATATTTCTTTTAGGAATTGCATTATTAAAGTTTTAATTTAATTTAAATTTAATAAATATTTGAGAGTACAACCAAGAAAAATAGCAGAAAAAGAAATGCTGAAGAAAAACAAACGGAAGGAAGATTTACAAAGTATGTAAAACTGAACAAGAATTTTCAAAGTCACATTAGATTACTACTGCTATATGCAGTGATCATATATTAATGTAGTACTTCAAAACCATTATTAACATCTAATCAATATTCAATAATTAACAAAGGAAGCCGGTGTAATAAGAAGTATCAATCAGAATGAACAATTAATAAATGTCTCTAATCAAAGAAAGTCTATTCTTATTATAATGAATAAAGCAAGATCTAATATTTTGAAACCTTGTGTTAAGAAAATTCCAAACTTCAGATGTGGTACAAGTCCATGAGCAGAATTATAAGCACTATTATTGTTTTAATAATCATGGTTTTCCTGTTCGCAAAAAAACTACTGTTTATGTCCCCACCCAAATACATTGTTGTATACACTGTATTCCAACTTTTGCTGAAATTGAAGATGGCTGTATTAACAACAGATAGAGCTTGTTTTACATAGCTTTAAAATACAGATGTCAGATGTAAATGCCTTATTCTCTAATGTGTAAATAGTATATGAATGGGGTATCAGGGGTTAACTTATTCTTCACTTCTTAATGTATTCAAAATTCACCACTCCCATTTATAGCTCCACCCATTGTATATATAAGGAGCCACCTACACCCTTTTCCTTGCTTCTATCTGTGAATATTCAGTGAATATAGAATGCCTATTGTAAATAAAAGGAAGTATATTTAAACCTTTAACTCTCACTAATTTTATTGAGTCTGATCCTGAAAATATTGCAACAAGCTGGTAGCAGAGGATGGTTAATTGACTCAATAAAAACTTAAAAATGTCTAAGAAAGATAGGCCCAACACCAGGGCCTACAGCAAAGAAATGGAAACAGAACAAGAAATAATCAACGAATCCACAAACGCAATTTCGAGAGAATCCGAAGAATAAACCACTGAAGACGAAGAAATAATAGACGAAAATGATGACCAGGAGGAAATCGAAATAGAGAATAACGAACTCAGGTCAGAGATATTAAAACTATTAAAAAGCCAGAAGAATGATGAAAGCCTCATCGCGAACCTCCAAGAAATGCTGAAGAACAGCGGAGCAGCGAGAGAGAAAAACATCACTAATGAGAAGTCTAAAGACCCAAAAATAGTGAGTGATATGACTGCAGAGAAAGTCATTACGAAGAAGAAAAACAGTGATCCCGCGCGAAATTTTGAATGGCAGCCATCTTGGTTTCAACAGGCCTCCAAGGTGAGCGAAGCAGAGCCAATCAAAATGCTCAATTCAAAATTTCTGGCGCGAAAAACGTTATCAGACAACGAAAATGAAAAAGAAGATTCGAATTCCTCAGAAGAATCAGAATCAGAAAGTGAAGATGACTCAACAAAATCCCAAATAAAATCAGCAATGAAAACACTTTTTGCTGCATTTGGGCCAAAACTAAAAATTACCAAAGAGCCACCGAAGAAGCGAGCGAGCAAGCCGATACCTCAAGACCTGCCCGCTCCCATCCTGACTTCGAAAGCGACGACGCCCGAACCCAGAGAGCCTTGTCGATTCCGCCCTACACCACAGACCGAAGCAAGTGCCAACGCCCCCAAAAGAAAAAGAAGAGCAGCCGCCGTCGTCAGAACTCCCAAGGTCGAACCAGAGACCGACTCGTCTGAAGCAGAGCAGAGCGAGCGAGCCGCAATGGAGAGAACCTTCCACGACGACTCCAAAGAAGAAATGGACAACGCGCATGCGCGAAACTACGCAGACGGTCCGGGAAGACATGAACTGGCGAGAGAACCACGCAGACTCGTTGCGAGCATCCCCATGCCATTTTGCAATTTTCTACACTTGCGAGACCACGGACTACCTCAGGTCGTAAGTAATGGACAAAATAATGTCGGAAATTTACCCAGTGACTTCCCAAAACTAAGGGTTGATGGCCTTAATTTGCAAGAATGGTATCAACAGCTCCAGGTTGTCTTTATGAAGGAAAATTTACTATTTTTTATCACTAGTCCCCCAAAAAGACCTTGGACTTTAAAAATAGATTGTTTACACCATAGAGCATTTTTCTTAATAATATCTAGTGTGTCTCCTGCAATGTATCATAGCATCAAACCTAATCTGACTGTTTCAGAAATTATTCAATGCATGTTTAATTTGTTTCACAGCGATAGTGTGGCTACCACCACAAGAATCTCTAAGGATTTCTTTTCATCTAGAGTGAAACCAGGGGTTTCCATAAGTGAGCATTTAATATCTTTAAACAAAATAAGAGCTGAGCTGCATTTGAGGGGGGAGGTGATTTCAGACCAAACAATGAAAAGTGTTATTATCAACTCACTTGATTCATCATGGGACAGTTTTATGTCACATTTAGACACTATCAATCTAGGATATTTATCCATAGAAAGTCTATCCAATAAATTGATAGCAGAAGACAATTCAAGAAGAAATCGTTCTAGCAATCACACAGAACACAAACCTTATAGGAAAGTAGCTTTCCAAGAAAAATATAATGAAACATTCAAATGTCACAATTGTGGATCCAGGGAACACAATAGAAGAGATTGTCCCAAAATTTCAAAGGAAAGACATAGGTCAGAATATAGGAGCAAATACAATTATAGACAGTCTTCCATAGATAGACATAGATATAGAAGCCCACCAAATTACAAAGAGAATAGAGGGGGCAGAGATAATTCAAAGGATAGAAAATCTGGTTCACTGAATGGATTAAATAAACAAGACAACACTAAAATACAGCAAAATGAGAACAATAATTGGCTTATTGATTCTGGAGCAACTAATCACACCACTAATAACAAAAATATATTGTCTTCATTTACAGAAGATAAATTTGTAATAAAGGTAGCTAACCAAGAAAAGGTTCAAGTATTAGGCAGAGGAAATGTAACCTTGCCTGGTCTAGGAAAAATAGAGGGGGTATTGTTAATACCTGAAATACCTCATAACATACTAAGTGCCATAAAACTAAGTAGAGATTCTGACATTAATATAGTTTTCTCAAAGGGAAAAGCGACTTTGGAGAAGAATAAAATAAATATAGGCACTGTGATGATTAAAGGAGGCCTACCTTATCTGATAACGAAGGAAAAATGGTTGCATAACATTGATTCAAATGTGGAAGATTGTATTGAAGCAGATGATGAAAATATTAGTAACAGTGACAATGATGAATGTAAAATATCTCATGATCACGCAGATGCACACAATGAAAAAAAACCAAAAATAGGTAAACCAATTCATGATGAGTGTGCTCACATCTTACATAGGAAGTTAGGACATGCCAGTTTTCCTGTAGTACAAAAAATGACTGAACACGCAGAAGGTGTCAAAATAAAAAATTGTGAAAACTATTTGGAATGCTCAGTATGTAAATCTACAAAACTAAAAACTAGTCCCAGGCCAAGAAAATCTACTAGATCAACTAACAAAATTTTTGACTTAGTACACATGGACTTAGTTGGCCCATTAACTCCATCAATCACCTATAGAAAACGTTACTTCCTGACAATAGTAGACGATTATAGCCGTTATGGGTTTGTTTATACATTAAAACACAAAGATGAAACCTTTCAAAAATTTAAGGAATTTTACAAACGCATAGAAACACAACACAATATCAGAATAAAACAAATTATGACAGATAGGGGATGTGAATTCATGTCTAAAGAATTCTCCCAATGGTTAAAGGATAGAGGAATGCTACATTACACGTCTAGTCCATTTTCTGCGTTTCAGAACGGGATTGTAGAGAGAAAGAATTCCACATTACAAACCATGATTAGATGCACATTGGAGGATGCTGGCTTAAGCAAACAATTTTGGTCAGAAGCCTTACATTATTCAAATTACACACAAAATAGAACCTGGTCCAGTATTGTAAATAAGACACCATATGAAGTAATGTATAATAGGAAACCAAAATTAGCACACATGCACATATTTGGAGTCACTGCAGACGTACACATACCTAAGCAGTTGAGAAGAAAGGGAGAAAACGTATCCAGAAGACTCAGATTTATGGGATATGAAACTGGCACCAAAGGGTACAGATTCATTGATAATAATAACAAATTTATAGTTTCCAGAACAGCTGTGTTCCATGAACAGGCCAACTGGTCTAAATTACATCTTAATGAAATATTTCCAAATAAATGTAAAGATACAAAATCTCATGAGAAAGGGACCATAGAAAAACAAGATATCAACAAATATAAAAGCAAAACCAAAACTTGGACAAATAGCCAACACAAAATAAAGACAGACACACTAACAAAAAAAGAAGCAAGATATTTGCATGATAACAATAGCAAACCTGAAAGAGTCATTAGAAACAACAGAAATCAAATGCCAAATAAATACAGAGATTACATAATGCATATGGATGGTGAGCCAATAACACCTAATACTTATGAGGAAGTGTTAAAACTCCCTCGTGAAGAAAAAGAAAAATGGGAATTAGCTATGAAAAAAGAGATGGAAAGTTTACAAGGATTAAATGTATTTACACCTGCAATTGCACCTAAAGATAAAACAATTATTGGTACCAGGTGGATATATAAAATTAAGAACTTAGAAGGAGGCAATACTCTATATAAAGCTAGATTAGTTGCACAAGGTTATGCACAGAAATATCCGGAGGACTATACTGACACGTATTCCCCCACTGTAAGAACAGAGAGTGTCAAAACAGCTCTAGTGGTAGCATCAGCACTCAATCTTGATGTATTTCAATATGACATACAGACTGCGTATCTACACGCAAAACTAGATAAGGAAATATACGTAAGAGCACCTCACAGTCAATACACCAACAAAAATGAAATTTGGCTGTTGAACAAGAGTTTATACGGATTAAAACAATCTGGTAAAAGATGGTATGATTGTTTAGTAAAAGTACTTAAGACCATGGATTTCAACGCTACCACTGCTGATAACTGTTTCTTTGTAAAAAAGGGTGATGATCACATTGAATTTGTGTTGATTTATGTAGATGACATTTTATATATAGGAAAACACAAAGAGAGAAGAGAAACTTTTGTAAATAAGTTAAATGAACATTTCTCGTTGAAATCTCTAGGTAAAGTGAACAAATATCTTGGTGTTCAAATTAATAAGACTAGAAGGGGATTCAAACTTACTCAGAGAGATAAGATTATAGAACTTTTAAATAAATGCAATTTAAACAATGCCAAACCCTGTGATACTCCCATGCAAACTGATTTTCTTAGAAATACTGATGAATCTTCCCCTGAATTCAAGGATAACACGTTTTATAGATCAATCATAGGTTCACTTCTCTATATATCTAATTGGACTAGACCAGATATCGCCTTACCACTCAATTTATTATCCAGACACGTCAGCAAACCAACAATGTATCACTGGGAAGCTGTTAAAAGAATTTTAAGATATCTGAAAAGTACACTAGATTTTTGCTTAGTATTAGAACCTAGTGATAATAAAGAACCAAAGCTTGCATGTTATGCAGATGCGGACTGGGCTGGAGACACATCATGCAGAAAAAGTACATCTGGTTATATTTTTCTCTTAAATGACTGTCCAGTTTACTGGTATACTGGTAAACAAGAACTAGTAGCCACTTCAACGACAGAAGCGGAATATGTTTGTTTATCCAAAGCTGCAAATAACCTTGTATGGTTTAATGATTTAATTTCAGATGTTTGGAAAAAACCTGCTTTGCCTTTTGTTATGCATGAAGACAATAAAGCGGCCATTGAAATATCTAGATCTGATGCCATTGGACAAAGGTCCAGGCATATAGATATAAAATTTAAACATGTGAGGCAATTATCTCAGGATGGATTTATTAAAGCAGTGCATTGTGATACTTCAGAACAATTAGCTGACATATTGACAAAGCCTTTACCTTCTAAGCAACACAAATATTTAACATCTAAATTGTATGTCTTGTATTGTCCTGAATCAGAATGTAATTGGTGTTGTATAACGAATCGGCATTTAGAGGGGGATTTGTCAGATGTAAATGCCTTATTCTCTAATGTGTAAATAGTATATGAATGGGGTATCAGGGGTTAACTTATTCTTCACTTCTTAATGTATTCAAAATTCACCACTCCCATTTATAGCTCCACCCATTGTATATATAAGGAGCCACCTACACCCTTTTCCTTGCTTCTATCTGTGAATATTCAGTGAATATAGAATGCCTATTGTAAATAAAAGGAAGTATATTTAAACCTTTAACTCTCACTAATTTTATTGAGTCTGATCCTGAAAATATTGCAACAACAGAAGATCTTCAATTTATGACCATTTGTTCAGCAACTTTTCCAACTAACAACAATGCTGAAAAGAAGGAGTTCCCAAAATTACATCCATTGCAATTCCTTGAGGTCACATAATTAAAATTTGGGTGCTTGACCATCTGTCCACACTTATGACCACAGGGGTATTTCAACTCCTCCTATGTGTCTTATCTTTCCTCTATTTCTGCCCTTTTGATTGCCCTGCATTCCAACAGACCCCTGCTGTTCCCTGCCACTGCCTCCCCAGATTTATATTTGCTTCTTCTTCTTCCTCCTCCTCCTCCTGGTGGGCCAAAAGCCAGATGCTGGGTGAAGGTGCCTTCCTAGGATGTGCAAAGTGAGTGTGGCAGGGCAGCAGAGCTTTATCTACCAAAGGAAGCTTATCAGGCCCGGCTGGGGAGAGAGCAGCAGGATGGCACGATGTGGTACTCTCTGTCCCTGAGTGAGGTAGGATCGATAGCAGCAGTTTCCTGGACAAAAGGGAGGCTGTGAGGGAGCGGCTACATGGGGTTGTGGCGGAACTGGAGGAAGCGGGCTTCTCAGAGGCCCAGTGCACACCCTGCAGCTCATGTTTGAAGTATTCCTAGAAAACCAGCCTGTGGGCTTTAGCAAGGGATGGAAGAAAGCTCAGTCCAATCATGTAATAACAGATGTCCATTCAGAAAGAATTAAAGTGTAAGAAGAACAATGCTAGTTATCAGGGCCATTGCTATAATTTTTGATCTATGGTTCTTCTGTGCAATAAAACTCACTTTATTTAAGTGTCCAGACTGAAGAATAAATCAATGGACAAGTACGAAGGCAAATGATAAAGTGATTTTCCTCAACTATTTCTAAACCCTATGGAATATGCCTGAGAGATTTAAAAAATATCAAATGTGCAGATATTACATCATAAATATTTCCTGCTTTATTTTCATTAACTCACAGTACCAGGAAGGCAACTAGAAAGGGCAGACAGATAACAAAGTAATAAACTATATGTTAATTGAGAGGAACTTAGCTTTGAAATTGAGCCTGATGGAAGACAACATTGGTTTAAAAAAAAAATTAAACTCAAGTGAAATGAGAGGCCTGACTTACATGTTCTGTATCCAAGAATAATCAATAACCTTCACAAGTAGACTCTAGTAACTCTTTAATCTCATCCATCTACCTTAGCTATCATCCTCCCCTTCGAACTTCCTTAACCTTACCAATCATCTTCATTTTTAGTCTAGCCCATCCTCTATTTGCCTCCAAATGTCCCTGAACACTTCACAACTAAAGCTGAGAAATATAATTGATAATAAGTAAAAAACAAAAAGATGATGAGAACGTCTCTGGAGGGGGAGAGTGTATCACTGTGTCTTTCCAGGTAGGAGGTATCACCTTCTCTATCAAAGAGGCCAACATCATGACATGGGTCATGGACCAACCTCAGGTCATGTCCCTGGATGCTTTTACAGCCCTGAAGGGGCTTAGTTATGTCCAAATTGACAGCATAGAGCTCTCTGTCCATCAGAAGTTAGTGGTTCAAACTCAGTTTATATCCTGACTGCTCACTCAGAGTCCAAGAAAATCTGAGTGACTTTATCTGTCAGAATAATCCTCACAGTGGCCCAACGAATAGTCCAAAATACTCAATAGGGACTGGGTCACTCTGAAGACTGCTACTGGATAGTGATCTGCATAGGCAATAAAGGCAGAGAAGAATTGGTTTTTCACCAGGCTTATCACCATGAGGCTTTCTCCAACAGTGCTTCAGGTGTAGCTTCTGTCACCTCTTGAAGCTCCTCGGTAAACCAAGAGGCATCTGTGAATTGGTGGGGAGGGAGAATTCACCAGTCTTCTGGAAGATCAAGGGGGGATTAATGATTTAGGGGCCAGAACAAGCTGGCTAAAAGTTCTGCCAATCAGTCTGCTGGCTCAAGTTTTATCAGCTGTCTGCAATGCTGGTAAATCTTGGTCTAAAAGTATCCTAGGTGACAGGTTAATGGGATGGAAGATGGGACAGGATGAAGCCAGAAGAGCTCTCTTATTGCTCACCATAAGTTCCCTCTTGGTTCACGCACTCTTCTCTGTTGGGTTATTTTTGGACATGGTTCTATCAATCTTCAGAAAGATCAGTAGACCCATGTTCAGAAAGAGCCCAAGTTATAGCTTACCAATGCAGAACATCTCCGCCTAGCAATGTGTTACTTGATCAACCCAAAAGCTTGCTAAAGCCTATATCCCAGGATAAAGCTTTCCCCCACGTGCGCTCATTCAAGCATGCCCAGCCACATTTTAAGGGCAATCGGTGATATTTGCCCCACTGGATGCTGATGCTGGGTGGGAGGGGAACAAAACCATGAGAATCATTTTAATTTGCTGTGCAGTAAAGATAGATTACTGAAGTAGATTCAAATTCTGCCTCGGGGGCAGCACAATAAAGCTAGCATATTTTTCTGCCAACTCAAGGACTAGGGAATGCACATTATTGGCCATGAGGAAGATCCCATTGAGTGATTAGCATTTTAACCACATCTTCTTTTTGCAGCTTTCAGCAGTTCAATAGGCATTTCATTCATTTTCTATCCTGACAGCTGATTTATTACCTCTCCTGCCTTACATTCTAGTGGAGTCAGTTCCTGAATATATTCTCTTCCTACAGATGTTTCTATCATTCTGTAATTCTATTTGGAAAGGGTTTCCATGTATCTTTGCATATTGCTTTCACCTCCTCTGCCTCTGTTAAGCCTCTTCCATAATTACTCTTGAGTAGTCCTTCCTCAACTGTGATTTTTCTCTCTCTCTCTATTTATTGACATTTTTAAAATTTTGAAATCTTTTGTCCTTTCTCACTTGACATGGAAAGTCTGCTTTCGGTTTGTTACACGTTCTTTTTATTGACTCTTTTTTTTTTAAAATAGTTTTTATTGAACATTTTCCAACTTTAAAAACCACAAGTGAAAAAAGCGAAAAATAATAATAAGGCAAATATAAACAAATAGAAAAAACAAACAACACAACAGTATAATACAATTTTACAGCTTTCCCTATCAGCATGTATATTCTGCTTTTGTAATTCACTATTCAATATTTGCCTTCTCATAGATTTTAACAATTCTAGTAATAGTATAATAATTATAATAATATAATACTGATTATAACCGTTCTGATTATACATATATACATTTATCTTTATATTATAGTCAATGGTTTTAGAACCTTTATTTCTTGTTTTGGCTTCTATTCTCTAGCCACTTGTACAGTCTACTCCAAGTTTTATAATAGTCCGATTCTTCTCTTTCTTTAAACTCCAGGGTCATCCTATCCATTTCAAGTATCTTTCTAATTACCATTTCATCTGAGTGGGTATTTATTTGTTTCCAGTTTTGTGCGAAAGCGATCCTAGCAGCGGTTAGTATGTGTAATATTATGTATTGATAATTTTTACCCATTTTTGGATCTAGGATCTCCTCATAGACATAATTCTGGTTTCAATTCTATCTTATGTTCTGTGATTCCTTCCAGCCATTCCTTAATTTTGAGCCAATATTTCCTGACATTGGGATATGTCCACCACATATGATAAAACGTTCCAGATTTATGCCTACATCTCCAACACTCGGGATAAGTTTCAGAACATTTTGGCCAATCTCGCTGGGGGTAAATGCCATTGGTATAACATTTTATACAGATTCTCCTTATAGGCTACTGCCATCATAAGATTATAATTTCTTTCCCACAATTTGTCCCAATGTTCTAGCTCAAATTATAGCCAAAATTTCTGGCCCAGCTTACCTTTGTCTCCTTTACTGTCTCTTCCTCCATTTTATATCTTAAAAGAAAGTTGTATATTTTGGAAATTATTGCTCCTGTTCCTTGCAATATTTTGTCCAATTCTTTATTGACGCTGGCTTTCGCAGGCTATCATGACATCTTGTTCTGAAATCTATTTGTTTCTCCTTTTTTCTTTTTGAAAACTGTGGGGATATTTTTTTCCCTCCACCTCTGCTTCCACAATGCCTCTTTTCTCAGAATTCCACCAGTTATCTTTTGCAACGGCATCCTAAATGCATCCCTGTAATAAAGGAATCATAATGGAATAAAATCAAAACAAATTTTAAACTCCTAGAAAGACCCATATTAAAAGCAAATAATTCAAATGTTCACTCTTGGTAGAAAGAGGGATTTAAAGCTGAAATGTTTGTTCACTTTTGTGTAATAATTACTATTATATTGTGAATTGCTCAAGTTCAGCAGAAAACCCATAGACCCAGGTTGCTCTGCAAGCTTTAAATAGACATCCCTCACTCACAAGCCCACACTGATACTGTGGGAGCCTATCGATTTCTAAAGCTTATTTGTCAGCACAGATCAGAGTATTTCTGACTCTTCTGCGCATCAGAGTATTTCTGACTCTTCTGCGCATGCGCAAGATGGCGACTTCCCTGTGACTCCGGTATTTCGGGGGGGTGATTATGGCTTCAGGGGGGCCTTGAAGGGCTGAATTTCGATCGCTGCAGCCCTGGCCCAGCTGGAGGAGTGTCGGGGCTCTCTGCTGAGGGGTCTCCGGCTTCTTAGAACGTCCTGGAGGCTCGCGGAGGCTCGCGGAGGCTCGCGGCTTGTGGAGACTACAGGACGGCGAGAGCGGCCCGAAGGAGAAGGGGGCGGCGGCAGACCTCCCATGGCAAAGGCGGCAGAGCCAGGAAGACGGCGTCAGCGCCGCGGCGATGGCGGCGGTGCGGCATCCTTGTCGGGATCCTTGCCAGCCCAATCCGCCCTTTGGACATGTGTTAGGGCGGTGAGGGGGGCAGGGTGAGGACGGGGAGGCTGGCAACGGCGGCGGCAGCGATGCTGGTGGCGTGGAAATGGCGGCCGCCGGCTCAGGGAAGGGGCCGCCGCAGTTTTGGTCTGTGGGAGTGTTGGAGATGATGGCAGCTGCTTACTCGTGGCATTAGATCTCCTGGGTGATTGTGGGGCACTGTTTGGCCCTTGGTCGTCCCAGAGGCCTTCATGTTGATCTATGAAGGCTGGGCGAGATGAGCAGCATGATTATAAGGAAGATCTGGAGGGATGGGGGAGAGCTGGACCATGACTGAGGGTTTTTCCCCCCTCTGGCGTTTGTTTGCCTTGGCTCTCCTCTTTCCCCCCCCATCATCATCTCCTGGACTAGGTGTCATCTTGACCTCCCTATAGTTTTTTGATGGCTACGATCTCCACCGTTGAGCCTGCCCTGGACTATGTGGACTGACCTGATCCCATTCTTTCCCTCCATTGAATGGAGGTTTACATCTGGGGATTCAAGTCTTGGTGGAGTGGGTCTACAGCTGCTGTCTCACCCCCGGTTCTCTGGATGATCGTGGTTGACCAGCCGCCGTGAGAGGGGGGCTGGGTCACCCCTCACCGGTCCGAAACAGCATTCTTACTCCTGCCATTGCCGTGAGAGGGCAATGAGGTCCTATGTGTCCCATTGGAATTCTATTGAAGCCTGACATTTACTCTTGACTGTGATAACATCAAATTGTCCCCTGGCTACTGGCCATGGATTATCACCTCCCCTTGATGTCCAGATGTACTCGGTGAATGACCTTCGTGCCCTGCGAGATTCCCCCCTCTCGCAGGTTTGGCCCTCTTCGTTATCGAGGGCCTATCTTGATGACGGGCGTTGGAGCCCCGAGAGATGGCATGCAGCAAAGAAGAGTTTGAGGGGTTTTTTAAGTGGGTTTTTTAGTAGGTTTTTAACAAACATTTTAAGGGGTTCGGGGGGGATTAGGGTGGGTTTTGGGAGAAATCCACCGGGTTCAAGACCAGCCTTAGCGAAGGGCTGCGACATTAGAGACGTAGAACCGGAGGTCGGGGAGGGGGTTGGAGTTCGATTTGAAGAGGGCTGTTCCATCAGCATAGTGAGTGGGAGGGGCAGATATGGCGGTAGCTGGGGACCACATCATGTTCGGGGAATGCGCACTCGCTATTTTAGAGCGATTGCGCACTCCGGTCCCCAATGCTTTTCTCGTTCCCCAGGCTGTCCAGATTCTCAGGGCCAGAGCCTTCGGCTGATGTTATGCAACGCCAGGTCCGTTGTTAATAAAGCCCCCCTCATTCACGATCTTATTCAGGAGGGGGAGGTGGACCTGGCGGGCATTACGGAGACCTGGTTGGGCCAGGAGGGGGGAGTTCCCCTCGTGGATATATGCCCACCAGGCTTCCGTGCATTTCATCAGCCGAGGGCTCAGGGCAGGGGCGGGGGGGGTGGCGGTTATTATAAAGGAAGGTCTGGATCCAAGGGAGACCACTGTTCCACAGATAGCCGGATGTGAGTCCCTCTTTGTAAAGTGGGGCCGTGGAGTACAGATGGGCTTGTTGGTCACGTACCTGGCTCCCTGCCACGTGGCAACGGCCCTGCCCGAGCTGCTTAACGTTATAGCCGAGGTGGCGGTGGACACCCCAGACTTGTTATTATGGGGGATTTCAACCTGCCATCTATCGGTGAAACGTCTGAGGTGGCTCGAGAGTTCATGGCTTCCATGACGGCCATGGACCTTACTCAGTTAATTCATGGCCCCACTCACACAGGGGGACACACTCTGGACTTAGTTTTTGTCTCTGGTCAGTGGTTGAGTGGCCTTGATATAGGGGATATAGCCATCGAACCCTTGTCATGGTCTGACCACTCGCTCCTTCGACTGGACTTTCTAACCGCTGCACCCCGCCGCAGGGAGGCGGAACCGACCAGGTGGTTCCGCCCCAGGCGCCTGATGGACCCTGATAGGTTCCAGATGGAGCTTGGGCCATTTCCTGAGACTCTGGCTCATGACTCGGCTGAAGACCTGGTGGCCGCCTGGGATAGTGCGGCTACCGTGGCCTTGGACCGTGTCGTGCCTTTGCGGCCTCTGACCCGGCACCGAACTCATCTAGCTCCTTGGTTCTCCGAGGAGCTTAGGGAGATGAAGCGCCGGAAAAGATGCCTGGAGAGTAGTTGGAGGACCAGCCGCTCCGAATCCGACCGAACACTGGTGAGGTCTCATATTAAGACCTACCTAGTGGCGATAAAAGCGGCGAAATCTAGCTATTTTGCCGCTCTTATCGCGTCATCAGATAATCGCCCGGCCTCCCTGTTTAGGGTGACCCGCTCCCTCCTCCATCTGGAAGTGCGGGATGACCCCTTGCAGGGCCGAGCTGAGGACTTTGTGCAGTATCTGTATGACAAAATCGCTCAGATTCGGGAAGGGCTGGCCTCTGACTGGGTATGTCCGGACGGGATGACTGAGACAGGTCTTGAGAGTGTTATCTGGGGGGAGTTCGATCCTGTGGCTCCCGAGGACATGGACAGGGTCCTGGGACGGCTGAACGCAACCACATGTTTATTGGACCCGTGCCCCTCCTGGTTGGTACTGGCTTCCCGGGAGGTGACACGAGGCTGGCTCCAGAAGATTGTTAACGCTTCTTTGAGTGAGGGGGTCCTGCCGGCCGCTTTGAAAGAAGCGGTTGTGAGGCCCCTCCTCAAGAAGCCCTCTCTGGATCCGGCTGTTTTGGCTAACTATCGTCCAGTCTCCAACCTTCGCTTTGTTGCGAAGGTTGTTGAGAGTGTGGTGGCGCAACAGCTTCCCCGGTACCTGGATGAAGCTGTCTATCTAGACCCGCTCCAGTCCGGCTTCCGGCCTGGGCACAGCACGGAAACGGCATTGGTCGCGTTGGTGGATGATCTCTGGAGGGCTCGGGATAGGGGTTGCTCCTCTATCCTGGTCCTGTTAGACCTCTCAGCGGCTTTTGATACCATCGACCATGGTATCATGTTGCACCAGTTGGCGGGGTTGGGGGTGGGGGGCACCGTTCTGCGGTGGTTCTCCTCCTACCTCTCTGACCGGTCGCAATCTGTGTTGACAGGGGGGCAGCGGTCGACCCCGAGGCACCTTGTTTGTGGGGTGCCACAAGGGTCGGTCCTCTCGCCCCTTCTGTTCAACATTTATGTAAAGCCGCTGGGTGAGATCATCCGTGGCTTCGGGGTGGAGTTCCATCAGTACGCTGATGACACCCAGCTGTACATCTCCACCCCAGGCCACCCCAAAGATGCCCTTGAAGTGATGTCCCAATGCCTGGAGGCCGTGCGGGCCTGGATGGGGAGAAACAGGCTCCGACTCAACCCCTCCAAGACCGAGTGGCTGTGGCTTCCGGCGTCCCGATATAGCCAGCTGACGCCATCGCTGGCTATTGGGGGCGAATCACTCGCCCCCACGGAGAGGGCTCGTAACTTGGGCGTCCTCCTGGATGCACGGCTGTCGTTAGAAGATCATTTGACGGCCGTGGCCAGGGGAGCTTTTTATCAGGTCCGCCTGATACGCCAGTTGCGCCCCTTTCTAGATCGGGACTCCCTACGCACAGTCACTCAGGCACTCGTCACTTCCCGCCTGGACTACTGCAACGCTCTCTACATGGGGCTCCCCCTGGGGTGCACCCGGAGGCTCCAGCTGGTCCAGAATGCGGCCGCGCGGGGGATTATGGGGGCGACGAGGCGCTCCCACGTAACACCTCTCCTGCGCGAGCTGCACTGGCTCCCGGTGGTCTTCCGGGTGCGCTTCAAGGTGTTGGTGACCACCTTTAAAGCGCTCCATGGCTTAGGGCCGGGGTACTTACGAGACCGCCTTCTGCCACCAATAGCCTCCCACCGGCCAGTACGCTCGCACAGAGTGGGCCTCCTCAGGGTGCCGTCCGCCAGACAATGTCGGCTGACGACCCCCAGGGGGAGAGCCTTCTCTGTGGCGGCGCCCACCCTCTGGAACAACCTCCCCCCAGAGATACGTACAATAACAGACCTCCGGATTTTTCGTCGGGCCCTGAAAACCCATTTATTTCAACTAGCGGGGCTGGCCTGAGTTAATTTTAAATTGATTTTAAATTGGGTTATTTTAATTTACGGCCAATAATATTTAATTATTTTAAATTGTTTTTAAATTTTGTATGTATTGTTTTTTACTCTGGCTGTTCACCGCCCTGAGTCCTATTCTGGAGAAGGGCGGTATAGAAATTTAAATAAATAAAATAAATAAATAAATAAATATTTCTTAAGGACTGGGTATAAATTTATTTAATTCCATTTCTTTTCTTCCTTTTGAGATGGTAAAATGGAAACCCAAGGAAAAGTTTGACTTTTGTGCAGAGTTTCCATAATGCTACATTTCTTTTTTGTCCCCTCTTATACGTGCAATTATTTTTCCTTAAAACAATTCTTCAGCTTGATCTGACAAGGTGACCTTTGCAGGACAGTTAGGGATATGGATTAAACAGCTTAATCCCCAAACTTGACTTTTATAATGAATTTACATTTATTGTCATCAGATGAGAAAATAATTACAAGGGAAATGTAACATACTATTTATTTAGACATAGCTGCTCCATTTCCCATTTTAAAAAGTGAAGCATTTTACAAACAGTTCAAAAGTATTCAACAGGAAAAGAGTTTTTCATTATTTTAAAAGCAATAAAAGAATAAATATAAAAAACAAAGAATTGACATAAAGCAAACATTGAAATATTGCATTATTTTTATTTATTAGACTTGTATGCTACCCATGCCACCTAGAGGCAAGGTAAGTAGAAGTTTAACTGTAAATTGTAATTGTAAAACCTAAAAAAATGCATGGCAACGTATAAAAGTCACTTCGTTGAGTTGGGCAATTGTAGAAATTGAAACTGAATAAATAAAATAAATATATGCATTGTTAAAGGTCCGAGTAATTAAAAATGCCTTCTTTATTGCCAAAGGACTGTCATATGAGCCTAGAGCAGGGCTGGCAAACTCGTGGCCCACAGGCCGGATCCGTCATGTGCTGGCCACACCCACTGGTTTAGTCGTCACTGCCGTAACGATGTGAGTTTGACACCCCGGCTTATAGGTTCACCAGCAAGTGAACCAAACCACCCATGGAAGACCTAAAATAATCTCCAAATACTCCCTGAAAACCAACTGGACTCATTAGGGATCTGGGGTGGATCATTCAAATAGACTTCCCTGTCCCACAATGGTCACAGGTGGCATCTGTATAATCTGACCAGCAGGGTGATGGAAATTCTCCACCATTTCTAGGTCACATTCTCAGAGACAAGCATGAAATCCAATGTATGACTGAGTGCTTGTCAGGCCAAAGATTACCTGAGACAAGCCCTTGGTTACCATGGAGGCCCTCAATTTACAAGCTAGGCCTGAACTCATTCCCCAAGCATGAAGATTTTGAACACTGAAAAACAAAGGTTCCCTATTTTGCAAAGGCAAGTCATGCTTTTGAGTGGGAAGAAAACTTTTTAAACTAAAATCTACCCATCACTCTGCATCTCCCCACTTCCATTTTAGACTATCAGCCTTGAATGACATTCCTGTCAATATCTGTCATGGAGAATATCAGTGGGATGGTTTTATTTTGTTCATGTGTTTTTCTATTGGCATCAGATTGGAAAATCAGGGAACCAAATGAGAATCTCATTCAACAGGTCTCTCTTTATATTTTGATGACTGGGTAATTTTGAGCAACATGACAAAGCAATATTAACTGCAAGTTCAAATCTGTTAACGTTCCCCCACCTTCCATCACTTTGTCCTCTTTATCACTTTGATCACCATCACACATTCAAAGAAAACAATCTAGCAGATGTAGAATTTCCTGTGATATCAGAGTCACCAGAGAATAAAATAGCTCTCTCTAACCTGCAGGATGCTCAAAGAGAAGGGAGCCTACAAAAAGAACATGTGAGAGAAACAAGTTTCCCAGCTTCACTTCACCCATTGCAAAACATTCATTCCCTTGGACTCACATTATTGAACATCCAATTATTTTACCAATAAAATCCTTATTTAAAAAGCCAGGTTATTAATATCTCTCTTTGAAGTCCAGATGTGCAAAGGAGGCACATCTCCCTTTGTGGAGAGATAGGGGTGATGCAGATTGTCTGGACATTTGGACATTTCCCTTCATTGTGCATCCTTGAGTTTTTCCAGCTTTTAGAAGTGCAAGGAGGGGGTGGGAAAGGAAGTCTGAGAAAGAAGGGCAAAGGAAAGCAACATGATTGATGTAGGAGTCCTTAATTTTTTTTGCAGTACTAGAAGCATGCAGTGAACTAGAGAAAAAAATAATAGAGCAATTCAAAGAAGGACTTCCAGAGACAGGTATTTTAAAAGAGAATCTTTATTAGAAAATTGCCTTTGGAAAGGAAATATCTGCAGGGGGCTTGCAAAAAGTTAATGGGGCTGTTACAGCAGCACAATCAAAACCTCCCATGGATGCACACATGAGATGCTGATGCATGTACCAAAGGAGTATGGCTTTGTTCACTCTGTTGCAATATCTTTGTTGCAATATTTTCAGGATCAGACTCAATAAAACCAGTAAGAGTTGAAAGTTCAAATATATCTCTCTTTATTTACACTAGGCATTCTATATTCACTGAATATTCACAGATAGAAGCAAGGAATGGGTGTTTGCAGCTCCTTATATATACAATGGGTGGAGCTAGGTATGGGAGTGGTAAAGTATGAATACATTAAGAAGTGAAGAATAAATTAACCCCTGATATCCCATTCATATACTATTTACATATTAGAGAATAAGGCATTTACATGTGACAAATCCCCCTCTAAATGCCGATTCGATATGCTACACCAATTACATTCAGATTCTGGACAATACAAAACATATAACTTGGAAGTCAAGTATTTATTCTGCTTAAATGGCAAAGGTTTTGTCAATATGTCAGCTAATTGTTCTGATGTCTCACAATGCACCGCTTTAATAAATCCATCCTGAGATAATTGTCTCATATGTTTAAATTTTATGTCTATATGTCTGGACCTTTGTCCAATGGCGTCAGATCTAGATATTTCGATAGCCGCTTTATTATCTTCATGCATGACAAAAGGTAAGGCAGGTTTTTTCCAAACATCAGAAATTAAATCATTAAACCATACAAGGTTATTTGCTGCTTTAGATAAACAAACATATTCTGCTTCTGTCGTTGAAGTGGCCACTAAATCTTGTTTGCCAGTGTACCAGTAAACTGGACAATCATTTAGGAGGAATACATAACCAGATGTACTTTTTCTGCATGAAGTGTCTCCAGCCCAATCTGCATCTGCGTAACATGTGAGGTTTGGCTCCTTAACATTATTAGGCTCTAATATCAAACAAAAATCTAAGGTATTCTTCAAATATCTTAATATCCTTTTAACAGCTTCCCAATGGTACATTGTTGGTTTGCTGACATGTCTGGATAATAAATTGAGGGGTAAAGCGATATCAGGTCTAGTCCAATTGGAAATGTAAAGAAGGGAACCTATGATAGACCTATAGAATGTATTATCTTTGAATTCAGGGGATGATTCATCTGCATTTCTTAGGAAGTCTGTCTGCATAGGAGTGTCACAGGGTTTGGCATCGCTTAGATTGCATTTGTTCAAGAGTTCTATGATCTTATCTCTCTGAGTAAGTTTGAATCCTCTTTTAGTTTTATTAATTTGAACACCAAGATACTTATTTACTTTGCCTAAAGATTTCAATGAGAAATGTTCATTTAGCTTAGTTACAAATGTTTCTCTTCTTTCTTTATGTTTACCTATGTACAAAATGTCATCCACATAGATCAATACAAATTCTATGTAATCATCACCCTTTTTAACGAAGAAACAGTTATCAGCAGTGGTGGCATTGAAATCCATAGTTTTAAGTACTTTTACTAAACAATCATACCATCGTTTACCAGATTGTTTTAACCCGTATAAACTCTTGTTTAATAACCAAGTCTCATTCTTGTTTGTGTATTGACTGTGAGGTGCTCTTACATATATTTCCTTATCTAGTTTAGCGTGTAAATACGCAGTCTGTATGTCATATTGGAATACATCGAGATTGAGTGCTGATGCTACCACTAGAGCTGTTTTGACACTCTCAGTTCTTACTGTGGGGGAGTATGTGTCAGTATAGTCCTCCGGATATTTCTGTGCATAACCCTGTGCAACTAATCTAGCCTTGTATAGAGTATTGCCTCCCTCTAAATTTTTAATTTTATATATCCACCTAGTGCCAATAATGGTTTTGTCCTTTGGTGCAACTGCAGGTGTAAATACATTTAATCCTTGTAAACTTTCCATTTCTTTCTTCATTGCTAATTCCCATTTTTCTTTTTCTTTACGAGGAAGTTTTAACACTTCCTCATACGTATTAGGTGTTGTTGATTCTCCATCCATATGCATTATATAATCTTTGTATTTATTTGGCATTTGGTTTCTGGTGTTTCTAATTGTTTTTTCAGGTTTACTATTATTATCATGCAAATATCTTGCTTCCTTTTTTGTTAGTGTATCTGTCTTTATTTTGTGTTGACTATTTGTCCATGTTTTGGTTTTGTTTCTATGTTTGTTGTCATTTTGCTTTTCTATAGTTCCTTTCTCTTGGGGTTTTGTATCTTTGTTGTTACTTGGGAATATTTCATTAAGATGTATTTTAGACCAGTTGGCCTGTTCATGGAACACAGCTGTTCTGGAAACTATAAATTTGTTATTATTATCAATGAATCTGTATCCTTTTGTGCCTGTCTCATATCCCATAAATCTGAGTCTTCTAGACACATTTTCTCCCTTTCTTCTTAATTGTTTAGGTATGTGTACGTCTGCAGTGACTCCAAATATGTGCATGTGTGCTAATTTTGGTTTCCTATTATACATCACTTCATATGGTGTCTTATTTACAATGCTGGACCAGGTTCTATTCTGTGTGTAATTGGAATAATGTAGGGCTTCTGACCAGAATTGTTTGCTTAAGCCAGCATCTTCCAATGTGCATCTAATCATGGTTTGTAATGTTGAGTTCTTCCTCTCTGCAATTCCGTTCTGGAACGCAGAAAATGGGCTAGATGTGTAATGTAACATTCCTTTGTCCTTCAGCCATTGGGAGAATTCCTTAGACATGAATTCACATCCCCTATCTGTCATGATTTGTTTTATTTTGATATTGTGTTGTGTTTCTACGCGTTTATAAAATTCTTTAAATTTCTGAAAAGTTTCATCTTTGTGTTTTAATGTATATACAAATCCATAGCGACTATAATCGTCCACTATGGTTAAGAAGTAACGTTTTCTATAAGTGATTGATGGAGTTAGTGGACCAACCAGGTCCATGTGTACTAAATCAAAAATTTTGTTGGTTGACCTTGTTGATTTTCTAGGCCTGGGACTAGTTTTTAGTTTTGTAGATTTACATACTGAGCATTCCAAATAGTTTTCACAATTTTTTATTTTAACACCTTCTGCGTGTTCAGTCATTTTTGTACTACAGGAAAACTGGCATGTCCTAACTTCCTATGCAAAATATGAGCACACTCATCATGAATTGGCTTTCCTATTTTTGGTTTTTTTTCATTATGTGCATCCTTGTGATCATGAGCTACTTTACATTCATCATTGTCACTGTTGCTAATGTTTCCATCATCTAGCTCAATACAATCTTCCATATTTGAATCAATGTTGTGTAACCATTTCTCCTTTGTTATTAAATAAGGTAGGCCTCCTTTAATCATTACTGTACCTATATCTATTTTATTTTTCTCCAAGGTCACTTTTCCTTTTGAAAAAACAATATTAATATCAGAATCTCTGCTTAGTTTTATGGCACTTAGTATGTTATGAGGTATTTCAGGTATTAGTAATACCCCCTCTATTTTTCCTCGGCCAGGTAAGGTTACATTCCCTCTACCTAATACTTGAACCTTTTCTTGGTTAGCTACCTTTATTACAAATTTATCTTCTACAAATGAGGATAATATACTTTTGTTATTAGTGGTGTGATTAGTTGCTCCAGAATCAATAAGCCAATTATTGTTCTCTGTTTGCTGTATGTTAGTGTTGTCTTGTTTGTTTAGTCCATTCAGTGAACCAGATTTTCTATCCTTTGAATTATCTCTGCCCCCTCTATGCTCTTTGTAATTTGGTGGGCTTCTATATCTATGTCTATCAATGGAAGACTGTCTATAATTGTATTTATTTCTGTGTTCTGACCTATGTCTTTCTTTTGAGATTTTGGGGCAACCTCTTCTATTGTGTTCCCTGGATCCACAGTTGTGGCATCTAAATGTTTCATTATATCTTTCTTGAAAAGCTACTTTTCTATATGGTTTGTGTTCTATGTGGTTGTTAGAGCGACTCCTCCTTGAATTGTCTTCAGCTATTAACTTATTGGATAGACTTTCTATGGATAAGTATCCTAGATTGATTGTGTCTAAATGTGACATATAATTATCCCATGATGGGTCAAGTGAGTTGATGATAACACTTTTCATCGTTTGATCTGAAATCACCTCCCCCCTTAAATGCAGTTCAGCTCTTATTTTGTTTAAAGATATTAAATGTTCACTTATGGAAACCCCTGGTTTTATCCTAGAGGAAAAGAAATCTTTAGACATTCTTGTGGTAGTAGCTACACTGTCACTGTGAAATAAATTGAACATGCATTGAATAATTTCTGAAACAGTCAGATTTTGCTTAATGCTGTGATACATAGCAGGAGATACACTAGAAATTAATAAGAAAAATGCTCTATGGTGTAAGCAGTCTAATTTTAGAGTCCAAGGTCTTTTTGGGGGATTAGTGATAAAAAACAGTAAGTTTTCTTTCATAAAGACAATCTGGAGCTGCTGATACCATTCTTGTAAATTAATGCCATCTATCCTCAGCTTTGGGAAGTCACTGGGCAAGTTTCCGACATTATTGGGTCCATTACTTACAACCGGAGGTAGTCCGTGGTCTCGTAAATGCTGGAAATTACAAAATGGCGTGGGGATGCTCGCAACGAGCCTGCACGATCCTTTCAGCAACTCATGTCTTCCTGGGCCGTCTGCGTGGTCTTGCGCATGCGCGTTGTTTATTTCGTCCCTGGAGTCGTCGTGAGAGGTTCTCGTCGTTGCGGCTCGCTCGTTCTGCTCCTCCTCAGATGAATCGGTCTCTGGCTCGATCTTGGGAGTCCTGACGATGGCGGTTGTTCTTTTTCTTCTCTTGAGAGCGTTGGTGCTTGCATCGGTCTGCGGCGTGGGGCGGTATCTGCAGGGCTCTCTGGGTTCAGGCGTCGGTGCTCTCATCGTCAGGATGGGAGCGGGTAGATTTTGAGGCGTTGGCTTGCTCGCTTGCTTTCTAGTTGACTTTTTGGTAATTTTTAGTTTCGGTCCAAATGCAGCAAAAAGCGTTTTCATTGCTGATTTTATCTGAGTATCTGTTGAATCACCTTCACTTTCCGATTCTGATTCTTCTGATGTGTTTGACTTTTCTTTTTCGTTTTCATTATCTAGTAATGTCTTTCGCGCCAGAAATTTTGAATCGAGTTTTCTGATTGGCTCTGCTTCGCTCATTCTGGAGGTTTGTTGAAACCAAGATGGCTGCCATTCAAAATTTTGCGCGGGATCACCGTTTTTCTTCTTCATAGTGTTTTTTTCTGTAATCGTATCACTCACTATTTTTGAATCTTTTGGCTTTTCAGTAGCGACGTGCTTCTCTCTCGCTGCTCCGCTGTTTTTCAG
This sequence comes from Pituophis catenifer annectens, assembly GCF_029215685.1. Classification (NCBI taxonomy): domain Eukaryota; kingdom Metazoa; phylum Chordata; class Lepidosauria; order Squamata; family Colubridae; genus Pituophis; species Pituophis catenifer. The sequence goes on from NW_027256881.1 coordinate 129,831,199, forward strand.
CATATCTTGGAGGTTCGCGATGAGGCTTTCATCGTTCTTCTGGCTTTTTAATAGTTTTAATATCTCTGACCTGAGTTCGTTGTTTTCTATTTTGATTTCCTCTCGGTCATCGTTTTCATTTATTATTTCTTCGTCTTCAGTGGTGTATTCTTCGGATTCTCTCGAAATCGCGTTTGTGGATTCATCGATTATTTCTTGATCCGTTTCCATTTCTTTGCTGTATGCCCTGGTGTTGGGCCTATCTCTCTTAGACATCTTTAAATTTTTTATTGAGTCAATTAACCATCCTCTGCTACCAGCTTGTTGCAATATTTTCAGGATCAGACTCAATAAAACCAGTAAGAGTTGAAAGTTCAAATATATCTCTCTTTATTTACACTAGGCATTCTATATTCACTGAATATTCACAGATAGAAGCAAGGAATGGGTGTTTGCAGCTCCTTATATATACAATGGGTGGAGCTAGGTATGGGAGTGGTAAAGTATGAATACATTAAGAAGTGAAGAATAAATTAACCCCTGATATCCCGTTCATATACTATTTACATATTAGAGAATAAGGCATTTACATGTGACAATCTTCTTGACTGTTTTGAACTCCCCAAGGATGTTACTGAGAGTATCAATCTAACCCAGTGATGGAGAAGCTTTTGGGTCTGGTGTGTCAAAAATTCAGGAAATGCCCAACACTGTCCAGGATCTGCCATGTGCTGCTTATCTTCATGTCTATGGAGATTCTCAGTCATCCAGGTCATGGTTGAGAGCTGAAGAAGCTTCTTGGATGAGAATCTAAACGTCTTCAAAGAAAAACCAGAAAGTCCAGTTGCCTCTTGAAAAAGCACCTTTGTTTATCTTCATACAATGCTCTCTGTCTATTGACAGGTCCTACTTGAGGCTGCTCTGGATCATACAAGGCCTTCGTTCTTGAAAGCAGCCTTGTACAATGCTCTCCTAAGGCATCTGTAGCCTCTGAAAACTTCACAAAAGCTTGTGAGGTTTTCTCAAATGATTTTCTGAGCACAGGCCTTTTACATAACTTCTAGAGGATCCAGAGGCAGTGGGAGAGCATACCGCATTCTTGCACAGCCTCTGAAAATCGCACAAGAATGGGTGTGCTTTCAGGAATAGCTGTTGTCAGATATTGGTGAATGTAGGTGTGTCACACATCTGTCATAGGTTTGCTATCACTGATATAGCTGAACAAGGGCAGGCCAGGGAGGGTCAAAGGCCGAAGGTAAAGGCATTAAATGACAGGAATCTCCACACAAAAAGGTTCAGCTACCTTTATTTCTCCCAGTGGCCAATAGGTGGAGAAATTACTACATACTACAAGGCCGAAGTGGATCTTCCAAGAACAGCTTCATTTTTAAAGGAAAATGGTGTTGCGTAATTTTAAGGATCAGACTCAATAAATGATTCAAGAATGAAATATTCAAACATAACACTATTTATTTACAGTAGGCATTCTATATTCTCTGAATGATTGTAGATAGAAGCAAGGAGGAGGTGCATACATCTCCTTTTATATTAACAAGGCGGAGTAAAGGATGGGAGTGGTTACATATGAATATATTAAGGGAGGAAGAATAAATTAACCCCTGATACCCCGTGTATATACAATTCCCCTATTAGAGAATAAGGCATTTACTTGTGACAAATCCCCCTCTAAATGCCGATTCAATATACAGCAATAATTACATTCAAATTCAGAACAATACAAAACTTGTAATTTAGAAGTTAAATATTTGTGTTATTTAGATGGCAAAGGCTTAGTCAATATGTCAGCTATTTGTTCTGATGTTTCGCAGTGAACTGCTTTAATAAATCCATCTTGAGATAATTGTCTTACGTGTTTGAATTTGATATCTATATGTCTGGATCTTTGACCAATAGCATCAGATCTAGATATCTCAATAGCAGCTTTGTTATCTTCATGTATGATAAATGGTAATGAAGGATTTTTTCCAAATATTTGATAATAAATCATTAAACCTTACAAGATTGTTGGAGGCTTTAGACAAACAAACATATTCTGCCTCGGTTGTTGATGTAGCTACTAAATCCTGTTTTCCAGTATACCAGTAGACTGGACAATCGTTAAGAAAAAATATATAACCTGATGTGCTTTTTCTACATATGGTATCACCTGCCCAATCCGCATCAGCGTAACAAGTGAGGACGGGCTCTTTAACATTATTAGGTTCCAATAGTAAACAGAAGTCTAAGCTGTGCTTTAAGTACCTTAATATTCATTTAACGGCTTCCCAATGATACATTAAGGGTTTGCTAACATACCTAGATAACAGATTGAGGGGCAAAGCAATATCAGGTCTAGTCCAATTAGAAATATACAAAAGGGAACCAATAACTGATCTGTAAAGTGTATTATCCTTAAATTCAGGGGATGATTCATCCATGTTTCTTAAGAAATCTGTCTGCATAGGAGTGTCACAAGTCTTAGCATCATTCAAATTACATTTGTTTAGGAGTTCTATAATTTTATCTTTCTGAGAAAGTTTAAATCCTTTTTTGGTTTTACTGATTTGAACTCCAAGATATTTATTTACCTTTCCCAATGATTTTAAAGAAAAATGTTCATTTAGTTTTGTTACAAATGTATCTCTTTTCTCTTTATGTTTACCGATATATAAAATATCATCCACATAAATTAACACAAATTCTAGAGAATCACCCTCTTTTTTGACAAAGAAACAGTTGTCTGCAGTGGTGGCATTGAAATTCATAGTTTTGAGTACTTTGACTAAACATTCATACCAACGTTTGCCAGATTGTTTTAATCCGTACAAACTTTTATTCAATAACCAAGTTTCATTTTTGTTTGTGTATTGGCTATGAGGTGCTCTTACATATATCTCTTTATCAAGTTTTGCGTGTAGATACGCAGTCTGTATGTCATATTGAAATACATCAAGGTTAAGTGCAGATGCTATAACTAAAGCTGTCTTAACACTCTCAGTCCTTACTGTGGGAGAGTATGTGTCTGTGTAATCCTCAGGATATTTTTGAGCATAACCTTGTGCAACTAATCTAGCTTTATATAATGTGTTGCCTTCTTCCAGATTTTTAATTTTGAATATCCACCTGGTGCCTATAATAGTTTTGTCCTTAGGTGCAGGGGTAGGTGTAAATACACTTAATTCTCGTAAACTGTCCATCTCTTTGGCCATGGCTAGTTCCCATTTTTTTCTTTCTTCAATGGGGAGCTTTAATACTTCCTCGTATGTGTTTGGCGTTGATGCTTCACTATTCATGTACATTATGTAATCCTTGTATTTGCTTGGCACTTGATTTCTGTTACATCTGATTGTTTTTTCTGGTTTGCTATCGTTATCGTGTAGGTATCTTGCCTCCTTTTTTGTTAATGAATCTGTTTTTATTCTGTGTTGACTATTTGTCCATGTTTTATTTTTGTTTCTATGTGTGTTGTGATTGTGTTCTTCTCTATCTATTTTATCTTGATGCTCAGTGTCTAAATTTGTGGTTGGGAATATTTCATTAAGATGTATTTTAGACCAATTGGCCTGTTCATGAAATACAGCTGTTCTAGAAATTATGAATTTGTTGTTATTATCAATAAATCTGTACCCTTTTGTGCCTGTTTTGTATCCCATGAATCTAAGTCTTCTGGATACGTTCTCTCCTTTACGCCTCAATTGTTTTGGTATGTGTACATCCGCTGTGACTCCAAATATGTGCATGTGTGTTATTTTGGGTTTTCTATTGTACATTAATTCGTATAGTGTCTTGTTTATAATGCTGGACCAAGTTCTATTTTGTGTATAATTGGAATATAGTAATGCTTCTGACCAGAATTGTTTTCCTAAGCCAGCATCTTCTAATGTGCACCTAATCATGGTTTGTAGTGTCGAGTTCTTTCTCTCTCTCTACCACTCCATTTTGAAATGCAGAGAAAGGGCTAGACGTGAAGTGTAGCATCCCTTTGTTTTTTAGCCATTGGGAGAATTCTTTTGACATGAATTCAGACCCCCTATCTGTCATGATTTGTTTTATTTTAATATTATGTTGTGTTTCTACACGTTTGTAAAACTCTTTAAATTTTTGAAATGTTTCATCTTTGTGTTTCAAAGTGTAGACAAATCCATAACGACTATAGTCATCTACAATAGTCAGAAAGTATCATTTTCTATATGTGATTGATGGTGTTAATGGACCAACCAGATCCATATGTACCAGATCAAAAATTTGATTAGTTGATCTTGTTGCCTTTCTTGGCTTGGGATTAGTTCTGAGTTTTGTGGACTTACATACTGAGCATTCCAAATAATTTTTACAATTTTTTATTTTAACACCTTCAGCATGTTCAATCATTTTTTGTACTACAGGAAAACTAGCATGTCCCAATTTTCTATGTAAAATATGTGCACATTCATCGTGGATTGGTTTTCCAATTGTAGGTTTTTTGTTATTGGATGTGTCATTAATAGATGTGTCTTTGTGGTTATGAATTGTTTCATGTTCCTCATTATCACTATTGCTATTGTCTTCATTTTCTATGTTATTGTCATCTTCCATGTTAGAATCAATATTGTGTAACCATTTTTCTTTTACAACCAAATATGGTAGACCTCCTTTGATAATCACACTACCCAAGCTTGTTTTGTTTTTCTCTAGTGTTGCTTTTCCTTTTGAGAATACTATATTTATGTCAGAATCTCTACTTAGTTTTATTGCACTAAGTATGTTATGAGGTATTTCTGGTATTAATAATACCCCCTCTATTTTTCCTAGACCGGGTAAGTTTACATTTCCTCTACCAATAACTTGGACTTTTTCTTGATTGGCTACCTTAATTACAAATTTATCTTCTATAAATGAAGATAATATATTTTTGTTATGTGTTGTGTGATTAGTTGCCCCAGAATCAATGAGCCAATCATTATCCCCTGAATGTTGTATGTTAGTTGTATTATGTTTATTTAATCCATTTAGTGATCCAGACTTTCTATCTCTCGAATTATCCCTGCCCCCTCTATGTTCTCTATAATTAGGTGAGCTTCTATATCTATGTCTATCAATGGATGATTGTCTGTTATGGTATCTACTTCTATAGTCATGTTTTTGCCTTTCTCTAAGGAATTTAGGACAATCTCTTCTACAATGTTCTTTGGATCCATAATTGTGACATTCAATTAATTCTCGATATTTTCCTTGAAATACTACTCTCTTACTTTGTCTATGTTCTATGTGATTATTACAGCGACTCCTTCTTGAATTATCTTCAGCTATTAGCTTATTTGATAAATTCTCTATGGATAAGTATCCTAAATTAATTGTGTCTAAATGTGATATATAGTTATCCCATGATGGGTCTAATGAATTAATGATAACACTTTTCATTGTTTGATCTGAAATTATCTCTCCCCTTAAATGTAGCTCTGCTCTGATTTTGTTTAGAGATATCAAATGTTCACTTATAGTAACCCCAGGTTTTATCCTAGCTGAGAAGAAATCTTTAGACATTCTTGTAGTGGTTGCTACACTTTCACTATGAAACAATTTAAACATGCATTGAATAATTTCTGAGACAGTCAAGTTATGCTTAATACTATGGTACATAGCAGGAGATATACTAGATATTAATAAGTAGAATGCTTTGTGGTGCAGGCAGTCCAATTTTAGAGTCCAAGGTCTTTGGGGGGGGGGTTAGTTATAAAGAATAATAAGTTCTCTTTTAGAAAAACAACCTGAAGTTGTTGACACCATTCCTGCAAATTAATACCATCTATTCTCAGTTTTGGGAAATCATTGGGCAAGTTCCCAATATTATTTGTTCCATTACTTACAACTGGAGGTAGTCCGTGATCTTGCAAATGTTGATAGTTGCAGAATGGTGTGGGTATGCTTGCAATGAGTCTGAATGGCTCTCTCTGCTCTTCATGTCCTCCGTAGTTGTCTGCGTGTGTTTGCGCATGCGCATTGCTCATTTCGCTTCTGAAGCTGTCGGAAGAGGTTCTCACTGCTGCAGCTCCCTCGTAGTGTTCTTCTTCCGATGACTCGGTCTCCGGTTCGATCTTGGGTGTCCAGGTGACGACTGGCGCTTGTTTCTTTTCGCTGAAATAGTTCTTGTTGAGATCTCTGGTTCCTGGAATCGTCTGTGGCGTGGGGGAGTATTTGCAGGGTTCTCTGGGTTCAGGCGTCGGTGCTCTTGTCGTTTGGATAGAAGCGGGTAGATTCTGAGACGTTTGCTTGCTTGCTTGTCTTTTCTTTATTCCTTGATTGCTAGCTTTTGTTGATTCTTTTGTAATTCTTAATTTTGGACCGAATGTTGCAAAAAGAGTTTTCATTGCTGATTCTATTTGCATTTCGATTGAAGTTTCTTCGATGTCTGTGTCAGATTCTTCTGAAGAGTAGATTTTTTCTTTTTTGCTTTTTGCATTATGTAGGGCTTTTCGCGTCAGACATTTTGAATTCTGTTTTCTGATTGGCTCTGCTTCACTCATCTTAGTGGTCTGTTGAAACCAAGATGGCTGCCATTCAAAATTTTGTGCGGGACCATTAGTCTTCTTTTTTGTTATATTCTTATCTACAGGCAATTTGCTCACCATTTTTAGTTCTTTAGATTCATCTGTTACGATGTGTTTTTCTCTCGCTGTTCCGCTGTTTTTTATGATGTCTTGGAGGTTCGCGATGAGATTTTCGTCATCCTTTTGGCTTTTCAAAAGTCTCAGTATCTCTGATCTGAGTTCGTTGTTTTCTATCTCGTTCTCTTCCTGGTCATCAGTTTCATCAATTATCTCCTCGTTGTCTGTAGTGCAGTCTTCAGATTCTTTTGTTATTATAGTTGTGGATTCATCGATCATTTCTTGATCCGTTTCCATCTCTTTATTGTGTGCCCTGGTGTTGGGTCTTTCTCTTTTGTTTCTGGAGTTTTCTCTCTTAGGCATATCTGATTTTTATTGAGTCAATTCAACCATCCTCTGCTACCAGATTGTTGCGTAATTTTAAGGATCAGACTCAATAAATGATTCAAGAATGAAATATTCAAACATAACACTATTTATTTACAGTAGGCATTCTATATTCTCTGAATGATTGTAGATAGAAGCAAGGAGGAGGTGCATACATCTCCTTTTATATTAACAAGGCGGAGTAAAGGATGGGAGTGGTTACATATGAATATATTAAGGGAGGAAGAATAAATTAACCCCTGATACCCCGTGTATATACAATTCCCCTATTAGAGAATAAGGCATTTACTTGTGACAAATGGCTGCCGAGCTTCTTGAAGCAATTTTGAAAGAGTGCTTTGCACAGGCCTAGTTCTAAGCACCTGCCATAAAAGAGATACCTGCTGATCTCTGCCTGCTTTTGGTGTCTGCTGTGAGTGGCTGAATTGCTTCCAGTATAAGCAGTATTATTATGTAAGATCCATTGCTTTTGCTTCCTCTCTATTGGTGTCAAATAAAAAGTACTTTATCTTATTTGAGAAAGCTGGTTTGGAGTGAGATGGGGCTTATATAAAAATTTCCATTAAGCTCAATGAGACAATGCAGGAAGGACATTTGCTTTCCAAATGTGTAAAATGAGACTCGCATTAAAACCGGATAATCCAGGTCAAGACCATTCTTCTGCAGGCAGTAATTTAAGCTGCACTTCTATATTATATTATTCATTGACGTATCGCAGTAGGATGCTTTGATGCCTAGTAAAAGATAAAAAGAGCCTCAGCCACTTATAGAACAATGGAACCAGCACAGGTAAGAACGGTTGAATTTCTTCAGGAAACAGAAGGCATCTTTTGCAATTAAACAACAACCACCAAGCTGGGCAGATGGGCTGCCCAGCATGTTCTGACAAAGTCTTTCTCTTCTTCAACAGCATCCCGTCCACCTACTGAGAGAGGAAGAGAATGATTTGCTTTTGTTGGAGAAGTTGGGCTTCATAAGCTCTCCTCCTGTTTCTGCCAGCCATAAGGTGAACTTCTTGGAGTTTTATCAAAGCAAATATTTGGAAGAGACAAGTTATTTGACAGTCTGTTATTGTGTATTCTGAAGCAGTTGTGTATTGTTTGGAGTGTTTCTCAACTCATCTTCCTATCTGCCATAGGCTAGAAGTTTGAGGTTAAGGATTGAAACACATGTGGAAGTCAACCAGAGGTGGGAGTCACATAATTTACCTACCGGTTCACCCAGCACCGAAATTGTGAGCCTGTGCGCCTTCTGCACATGCACCTGGCCTCAAAAACGTGCCTAAATAGGACAATATGGGGGCGGGAGCGGGCCCACCCAGGCCCACCCACAATCTCCGCTACCGGTTTGCCTGAACCGGTCTTGTGACCTAGGCTTACTGAGTAATTGCAATACACAATTAGTCCCAAACAAACCTATTTTATTGTAACAGCTGAGAATTATGTTTATGCCCAGCTGAGTCCCAATTAGTTGCAAAAACAAGTCCTTTGGAAGAGATAATCACCAACCTTTATCTTCTTTGACACCCTGCCAAAGGCCTTACTTGGCAAAGCCCCACAAAGTTCAGAAACAAACAAGAGATGCTGACTGGAAACAGAGTTAGCAACGTTGCTTTCCTGTCAAAGGCCCAAGTGCCTCTGTTTCTCTTTTAAGACTTATGGGAGGGGCCAATCATCTCCTGGTCTTACTCCCGAGTCGTCACTTTTGCTTTAGCTGCTCTTGCCTTCTGGCAGCTCTGCACATGCATGCACTAGGAACAGGCTCCTCCTGTTCCTCTGCCTCTGCTGTCCGACTCTGGGGGCTCCGGAGTCCGCGCATCACTCCCAGATGGCCCTGGCTCCATCTCTGCCTCCGATGCAGAGCTCTCGTCCGGGCCTTCCCCAGACTCCAGGACTGGCCCATGTTCCTCCCCAGCCTCCTCACTGTCTGACTCCACTGCCCGTAGGCTGTTGGTGGACCACAACATGGTCCGAACCAGCTGAATACCACCTCTAAAGTCAACCCCATGGACCAGGCAACAGAATGGGGAAAATTTCCTTTATTAATGGAAGTATCGTGAATGAGGGATCCAAAAAATTAAGAAAAAAACCCAACCACTTTGAATTGCATGGAGAGGCATTTACTTCCATGGAGAGTTTAGTTTCTTTTCTAAAAAAAAATACTAGAATCTAGGCTGCAGGAGAATCATGTTCGTCTGGTAGCACCTTTTCAGACTAATAAATTTTATTAAAAAGCATAGTTTTCGTGAACTGCAATTCACTTCATCAGATTTCAGGTGTCTAGCCATCAGGTGGCTAGACACAGGATTTAAATTAGAATAAGGGGAAGAAGAGAGGGGAAAATAGGTGAGTTATGCAGATACATCCATATATGTGAAACACAGATTACAACAGTTGTAATCTGTTAAAACCCATTGTGCTGGTTGAGATCTCCTGAGCAAGCTGAAAACCTTTTGATATCTGTGAGCTCAGCAACCTCTCAATTGTGCTGTTAATTTTTTTTTAAGAGCCGAATGGTAGGAAAGAGAATAATTAGAATTCAATATCATAAAATGTAATTAGCATTAAGGGAGATTAAGTAGTTTTATGGAGTAGAGGATTATCAGTGGTTACTTGTTGCTATAATTACTTTACTTTATTTTTTTATTTATTTTATTTGTATTCCACCTTTATTATTTTTATAAAATAATAGGTGGCAAACATACCTAATACAACAGTGGTCCCCAAGCTTTCGGCCTCTGCGGACTAGCAGCAACAGGGGTGGCAGGAGGAAGGGGATGGTTTTGTGTGTACAACCTAGTCTTGCACGTCTGCAAATAGATCTTCGCATGCTTGCCCGTTGCTTGCATGGCCCAGTTCCTAACAGGTACTGATCCATGGAATGGGGGGGGGGACCCCTAAAATACAATACCGCACAGCAGAGGTGGGTTTCAGCAGATTCTGACCAATTCTGGAGAATCAGTTAGCAAAAATTTTGAGTAGTTTGGAGAACCGGTAAATACCACCTCTGACTGGCTCTGCCCCCACCTATTCTCTGCCTCCTGAGTCCCAACTGATTGAGAGGAAATGGGGATTTTGCAGTAACCTTCCCCTGGATTGGGGAGGGAATGGAGATTTTACAGTAACATTCTCTGCCATGCCCACCAAGCCATGCCATGCCCACCAAGCCAGACCCATAGAACTGGTAGTTAAAAATTTTGAAACCCACCACTGCTGCACAGCAACCTTGTGAGGTGGGTTAGGCGGAGAGAAAGTGACTGGCCCAATGTCCCTCAGCCAGCTTTCATGCTTAAGGTGGAACTAGAACTCACTGTCTCCTGATTATTCATTATTAATCAATTAGTTATTAATTTTTTCTCTCACCTTTATTACTTTATAAGTAACTCAAGGCTGTGAACATGCTTAATACTCCTCCAATCTCCTATTTTCCCCACAACAACTCTGTGAGGTGAGTTGGGCTGAGACAGAATTATTGTCCCAAGGTCACTCAGCTGTTCTTTTTGCCTAAGGCAGGACTAGAACTCACAGTCTCCTGGCTTCTAGACCAGTACCTTCACCACTACCCCAGACTCAGTCTCTTAGCCACTAGACCACAATTTATTTATTTTATTTATTTATTGGATTTGTATGCCGCCTTTCTCCCGAAGGACTCAGGGCAGCTCACAACAATAAGAAATAGAAAATAAAAAAGTTAAAAGACAAATTAAATCAGAATATCCAATAAAAAAGGTTAAACGTGGGAATACAAATTCAAATTCAAGATTTAAGAATTTAAAAAGCTACAAAATCAGTTTAGAGTAAACCCAGGCCCGCCCTTTGGAAGAGCCAGGTCTTCAAGGCCCAGCGGACGGTTCGGAGGTCGGGGATTATCCGGAGTTCCAGGGATAACGTATTCCAGAGGGTAGGGGCTCCCACAGAGAAGGCTCTCCCCCTAGGGGTCACCAGTCGACATTGTCTAGCCGAAGGTACCCTGAGGAGGCCAACTCTGTGGGAGCGAACCAGGTGATGGGAGGCTACCGGTGGCAGGAGGTGGTCTCACAAGTACTCTGGTCCTAGGCCACGTAAGGCTTTAAAGGTAATCACCAGCACCTTGAATTGTACTCAGAAGACAACCGGAAGCCAATGCAGACTGTGAAGGAGTGGTGTGACATGGGAGTACCGACGTACCCCCATGACAACCATGCGGCCGCATTGTGCACCAGTTGAAGCCTCCGAGTGCTCCTCAAGGGCAGCCCCATGTAAAGTGCATTGCAGTAGTCCAAACGAGAGGTGATGAGGGCATGAGCAACTGTGAGTAAGGCATCTCGGTCCAAAAAGGGGTGCAATTGGCGAACCAGGTGCACTTGGACAAAGGTTCCCCTGGGGACGGCAGTCAAATGATCTTCCAAGCTAAGCCGTGGGTCTAGGAGGACTCCCAAATTGCTTTCTCCGAGGGGGTCAACACCTCCCCCCCAGGGATAGCAATGGAACATAATGGACAAAATGGGGTGCCGGTAACCACAGCCACTCGGTCTTGTTGGGCTTGAGTCTCAGTCTGTTCATCCCCATCCAGACTCGTACAGCCTCCAAGCACCAGGACAACACGTCAAGGGCATCTTTGGGGTGATGCGGGGTGGAGATGAAAAGTTGGGTATCATCAGCATATTGATGATACCGCACCCCGAATCCCCGGATGATCTCACTCAGTGGCTTCATGTATATGTTGAACAGGAGAGGCGAGAGAACTGACCCCCGCAGCACCCCACAAGGTAGGGGCCTAGGGGTCAATCTCTGCCCCCCTGCCACCAGAAACTGCGTACGACCCGAGAGGTAGGAGTAGAACCACTGAAAAACAGTGCTTCCCACTCCTAAAACCCTTAGCCATTGCAGTAAGATACCATGGTCGATGTATCAAAAGCCGCTGAGAGGTCAAGTAAGACCAGGACAAAGGAGTAGCCCCTATCCTGGGCATGCCAGAGATCATCTATCAACGCGACCAATGCCGTTTCCGTGCTATGACCGGGCCTGAAGCCAAATTGAAAAGGGTCCAGGAATCCGCTTCATCCAGGAATTGTGGGAGCTGATGCACCACTGTGCTTTCAACTGCCTTCGCCATAAGGTGAAGGTTAGAAACTGGGTGATAGTTCTTAAAGACAGCCGGATCCAAGGCAGGCTTCTTGAGGAGGGGTCTCACCACCGCCTCCTTCAAGGCAGAGGGGAAGGTTCCCTCTTTCAGTGAAGCATTAATTACTGCCTGGAGCCTGCCTCGTGTAACCTCTTGGGAGGTCGAGACCAATCAGGAGGGACACGAGTCCAGCAGACACGTGGCGGTGCTCAATCTACCCATAATCTGGTCCACATCATCAGGAGTCATAGGCTCAAACTCATCCTAGATAACATACTCAGGACCAGCCCCCGTCAACTCAACAGACCCTGCCCAGTCAGAGTCCAGCCCCCCCCAAATCTGAGCGATTTTATCTTGTAGATATTGAGCAAATTCCTCCGCCTTACCCTGCAAAGGATCATCCCTCACTCCCACATTAAGAAGGGAGCGAGTCACCCTAAACAGGGCGGCCGGGCGATTGTCCACTGATGCAATAAGAGTGGAAAAGTGTGAGCATTTTGCCGCTTTTATTGCCACTAGGTAGGACTGAATATGAGTTCTTAACTGTGTTCGATCAGATTTGGACTTGCTAGTCCTCCAACAGCACTCTAAGGGTCTTTTCCGGCACTTCATCTCCCGGATCTTCTCAGTAAACCAAGGGGCAACCCGGGATCCGCTCCGGGTCAAAGGCCGTAAAGGCACAGTTCGGTTCAAGGCCCCGGCAGCCGCCTCATCCCATTCCTCTACCAGGGCCTCGGCCGAGCCATGTGCAAGGGAAACAGGAAAAGTCCTGAGTTCCGTCTGGAACCTTTCAGGATCCATCAGGCGCCTGGAGCAGAACCATTTAACCGGTCCCGCCTCCCTGCGGAGGGAAGTAGCGGTCAGAAAGTCCAGTCGAAGGAGAAAATGATCCGACCATGATAAGGGATAGGTGGTTATATCCCCCATATGCAGATCATTAAGCCACTGCCCAGAGACAAAAACCAGGTCAAGCGTGTGTCCCCCACTATGAGTTAGGTCCTGAATTACCTGGGTCAGGTCCAAGGTTGCCATAGGGGTCAAGAACTCCTGAGCCAACTCTGATGATCCGCCGAGAGAAGGCAAGTGTCGAGTCCTGCCGGAGCTCGCCATCGATGGGGGGTGTGGGAGACGAAGGAGTGGAGATAAGCAGCCGCAGAGAACACACAAACAGTTCCTGGATAGCAGCATTCAGGGCAATGATTGATGACGTTGCTGGGCCTCTCCGATTCTGCTGTCCTCGCTGCTCGCAGCTGTTACTGTTAAGGGAGTGGGGGGTGCTTGATTGATAATCACCGGATGTATGTTTAAGGGGCTGAGTTTTTGTTAAATAGCGCTGTGGTGTGATTACACCCAGCGCTGACTTTGAACCAAAACACCGACTTGTACTTTACTTTTGACTGCAAGCTTATCATTGCCAAAGTAAACCCTGATTCTCTGTGTGTTACTGGTGATTATTTCCTATCGCAGTTCTGAACGAACGACAAGCCGAGAGAAAGTCAGCGCTTGGTTCCTTTTCGCAAGAGGTGAGGAGTCCCTGTGGCTTTGCAGCAAAGGGGGATATGGCAGAAGGGACGGCCTTGGAAGAGCAGGAGTGTGGTGGAGATGTGGAGGGGGAGGAACCACTGATAGAGGAGGTGAAGGAGAGTGTGGAACAGTTGGCAGTGAAACCAAAAGTCAAGCAACCCAAGAGCGCCCCGCCCCGACCGGAGGAGGAGAGTTTTCCAGGACAACGGGCTCGGACGGGGGATTGGTGGCACAGCTCTGTTCTCCTCGGGCCACGGATGCCAACACCCCCTCGCTTGGGAGCATCTTTCCAGGGCTGGAGGGAAAGACGATGGACTGAGGAGGATGAAGGGGATTGGGGGTATCCTGCCTCATCCGGTCCCAGCACCATGGATACGCTACGTGAGCGTTTTGGGGAATCTGGATTTCGTGACGCCCCATCCTGGCAGCCCTGGGTTGCAGGGCTGGAGCCTCCAGGTTCTTCTTGGCAGGATACAGGGGTGACTGCTTCGGAGACCCAATTCCGGCTCACAAGTCCTAAATTGAGGATGGAGCGGACCTCTAGACGATCCATGGACCAACCCCCTCCAGAACAAGACCAAGGTGCCTCGTCGGGAGACCTTGGAGCCGGTCCTGAGCCCCAACCAATGCAATTGGCAGGGGGCTTACCTGTTGGGGGTCGCGGGGCGACGAGGGACCAACCTAGGCAGGACAGGAGAGCGACTGGAGCAGCGAGGACCCCAGGCCCCATGCCTTGGCCTCCGGGGGCCCCGCCGGGGCTGTGGGTCCCGCAGGCCGTTTGGGGACCACCTGCCCTGCAGACTTCCTTTGACGGAAACCCTGAACGAGTGGCTATTTTCTTAAGCCAGGTGATAAGCCATATGGACCAATATGGACAGTGGTATCCCTCCCAGTGGGCTATGGTGGTTGCTGTTACGGGGGTCCTGACGGGAGAAGCAGCTGAGTGGGTGGCAGGCCTCCATGCTAAACATGCAAGGGAACTCGTGGACCTGGGACGATTTCTGGAGGCTCTTCGTGCCAGATTTGAAGACGAAACAAGCGCCCAGGTTGCAGAGGGGGATTTGTTTGCGCTTAAGCAACGGGGCGTACCAGCAAAGGAATATGTACAGGAGTTCCGAAAGATTGCGGCTCGGTTGGTGGGGTGGCCAGAACGTCTTCTGGTGCACCAATTCCATAAAGGACTAGACCGTGATTTACGGCAAGCCTGCGTGTACCGGGGCTTGCCCCCCAAGTTGAGTGTGTGGTACAAGGCAGCCATCGAATTGGACGTCGGTCTCCGAGAATTCCGTATACGGGGTAAAGGGGTTGCCAGTCAAGGAAAACGACCAGCAGAACGCACACAAACACCCAAGGAGACTAAACCGAATGCTGGCTCCGGCTTGGGGGAAAGGATCCAGCGGCCTGCGTTTTGTTGCTTCAGATGTAATCGCCTTGGTCATCGAGCAGCCGACTGTCCTCATCCCATGCCCCGCAACTTGGACCAAAACCCCCCTCCTAGAGCTGTGTTGAGAGGCAGAGGCCGACCAACATCCGAACGGTCCCAAATGACTCGAACATCCTGTATGGAGAGGGATCCCCTGGCTACAGATACTAAGAAAGTGGTGGCGGAAAAGTTCCCGATTGTGGCTGGGGATAGTGATGACGACGATGAGGACCCACATGACCTGATGGTGAGCGACCCCATCCGACCTTTTGTGGTACCAGTCGTACTCCGAAACCCACGGGCCACCACTGGACGCCGATATGAGGCATTGATTGATTCAGGGTGTACTCATTGTTTAATTCGTAGGGCGATAGTTGACGAACTTGGGCTGCGGGTTGTGCGGTTGAGAACTCCTATTACCTTTGAACAAATGGATGGTTCATTGCTGGGAGGGGCACCAGTGACTCATATAACAGAAAAGGTGCACCTCGATATTGGGGAGCACACCGAAACTATTCGGTTTATTATAGTGGAGAAAATGTTAGAACCAGTGATTTTAGGATTAGCATGGTTGGACAAGTGGGCTCCTACGATATGGTGGGAAGGGGGTTTTCGCAAACTTCGATTACCGTTGGGACCTCCCCCTACCAAGGAGGAAAAGGAGCCAGCAGGGGGAATAGAAGCAGAGAGCCCACCAGTAGACACGACGTATCCTGATGTGTATAGGGATCTCGCCAGAGTCTTTAGTGAGGAGGAATGTGAGACCCTGCCCCCTCACCGGCCTACGGATTGCAGTATTGAGTTAATACCTGGGGCGAAGCTACCCAAGCCCCGGATGTATTCAATGACACAACCCGAACTAAAAGAATTACGAATATAGACAAGAACTTGGCCCGGGGTTTTATCACACCTAGTCGATCAAAGATGGCTGCCCCTGTCCTGTTTCGTGGGAAGAAAGACGGGGGTTTACGCTTATGCGTTGACTTCAGAGATCTCAATGCAGTGTGTGTGGAGCCCCTCTATCCACTTCCCTTAATGAAGGACCTGTTAGCTGCCCTAGCCACCGGTCGTATCTTTACGAAACTCGACCTACGCGAAGCGTATTATAGGATACGAATCAAACCAGGGGATGAGTGGAAAACAACATTCAATTGTCCCTTGGGAAGCTATCAGTTCCAGGTCATGCCGTTCGGACTACAGGGCGCCCCTGCGGTGTTCATGCAGTTCATCAATGAAGTGCTGCATGAACATCTGTACAGGGGTGTCCTTGTATATTTGGATGACATCTTAATTTACACGCAAACTGAAGAGGAACATATATCTCTGGTCCGACAGGTCTTAGACAAATTATTAGCTGCTAAGCTGTACGTGAAACTATCCAAATGTGAGTTTCACAAAAAGAGGATAGATTATCTAGGCTATAGAATATCAGAGAGCGGGGTAGAGATGGATCCCAGAAAAGTTCAGGCAGTGCTTGAATGGCAGGCCCCTAGAACCAGAAAGCAATTACAGAGCTTTCTAGGCTTTGCAAACTTCTATCGGCAGTTCATTCCCAGATTTGCTGAAATAGCCCTACCACTAACGGATCTGTTACGGACCAAACCGGCCACGGCTAAACCAAAGCCGGGACAAGCGTTGACGTGGTCGTCAGCGTGTCAAATGGCTTTCGAGCAGTTAAAAACACTCTTTGCTCAAGAACCAGTACTCAAGCATCCAGACCCAACGCAGGCATTCGTAGTCCAAGCAGATGCTAGCGACGTGGCTGTAGGAGCAGTACTCCTACAAAGAACACAGCAGGGAGGGTTACAACCTTGTGCCTATACGTCTAAAAAGTTAACCACGACAGAGCGGGCATGGGCGATCTGGGAAAAAGAGGCATTCGCGGTCCGTTGGGCGTTGATGACATGGCGACATCTCTTGGAGGGGGCGTCTCATCCTTTTGAGGTATGGACGGACCATAAAAACTTAGAAGCCTTACAAACGCCCAGGCGACTATCTCCCAAACAGATAAGGTGGGCACAATATTTTCAGCGTTTCTCTTTCCAGTTGCGGTATGTTCCTGCTGGGAAAAACTTCCTGGCTGATGCGCTGTCCCGGATGCCACAGTATAATAGCAAGCAAGAGGAAGTGATAGAACCTCTAATTGCACCTTCCCAAACCCTATTAAGACTTACAGAAGTAGATGGTCACTTACGTACCGAGTTTAAAACAGCTTTACAACAGGATCAATGGGTAATCCAAAACCCCTCTATGGTTAGCTATAATGATGGAATAGCGTGGAGGGAGAATAGAATATATGTTCCAGAACGTTTACGGAACGTAGTGTTATGCAGGTGCCATGATGCCAAATCAGCAGGCCATCTTGGGTATTTAAAAACTCTACACCTTGTGAGGAGGCAATTCTGGTGGCCACGAATGCGTAAGGACATAGAAACATACGTAAAAGGTTGCACAACCTGTGCAACCGCCAAACCCTGGTCTGGACGACCGTTAGGACTATTACAGACAGTCGCGAATCCTAGCAGGCCTTGGGAAGAGATAGCTATGGATTTCATAGTCGATCTCCCCCCTAGCCATGGCCACACTGTAATTTGGACGGTGGTAGATCTGTTTTCGAAACAGGCCCACTTTGTGCCATGTAAAAGCATACCATCCGCGCGACAATTAACCGAACTCTTTTTGCAACATATCTATCGTCTCCATGGAGCACCTAAGAGGATTATATCCGACCGCGGTGTTCAATTCACCTCTAAGTTTTGGAGACGATTTGTCCGTTTAATTGGGTCCTCTCAAGGGTTAAGTTCAGCATTCCACCCGAGCACTAACGGGGCGGCTGAACGGGCCAATGCCATGGTCGAAAGATATATCAGATGCTACGTTTCATACCAGCAGACGAATTGGTCAGGACTCCTGCCTTTCGCCGAAGTGGCATATAACAACATACCCCACCGCAGTACTGGGTTCTCCCCTTTCCAAGTAATATATGGCCGAGAGTTTTCAGCCATTCCAGAGTTAGATCCCCCTATGACAGACGGTGACATGCCACGCAGTTGGGCCGATAAAATTAGTAATGTATGGCCAAGTGTAAAAACAGCATTACAAAAGGCAGCAGACGAGTACAAAAAATATGCAGACAAGAAAAGAGCTGATCCAAAACCATTCCGGATAGGAGACAAAGTATACTTATCTACGAAATACCTTAAACTCCGACTGCCCAGTAAAAAATTAGGACCTAAATATATAGGACCATTTCCCATAACACAAGTCATCAATCCTGTAACCGTAGCTCTTAAACTTCCCCCTCTGTTCAGTAGGATACATCCCGTATTCCATAGCAGTTTGGTGAAACCGGTGACGATAGAAAGGCCAGGTACCTCAACTACTCCACCGGGTCCCGTGCATACCAACCAATATGAGATAGACCGAATATTGGACTCCAGGGTTCGTAGGGGGATGTTACAATATCTTGTGCGGTGGAAAGGATACCCTGTAACACAGGCCTCGTGGGTGGCAGCACCCGATGTTCACGCTGCCCGATTGATACAACGGTTCCATCGGAAATACCCAGACAAACCTAATGCAGGATCGTAACAGTGACTAACATCTGTATGCTTTCTATTTATAGGTGAGCTCCTGGTAGGGGGGGCCGCCTGTCGAGTCCTGCCGGAGCTCGCCATCGATGGGGGGTGTGGGAGACGAAGGAGTGGAGATAAGCAGCCGCAGAGAACACACAAACAGTTCCTGGATAGCAGCATTCAGGGCAATGATTGATGACGTTGCTGGGCCTCTCCGATTCTGCTGTCCTCGCTGCTCGCAGCTGTTACTGTTAAGGGAGTGGGGGGTGCTTGATTGATAATCACCGGATGTATGTTTAAGGGGCTGAGTTTTTGTTAAATAGCGCTGTGGTGTGATTACACCCAGCGCTGACTTTGAACCAAAACACCGACTTGTACTTTACTTTTGACTGCAAGCTTATCATTGCCAAAGTAAACCCTGATTCTCTGTGTGTTACTGGTGATTATTTCCTATCGCAGTTCTGAACGAACGACAAGCCGAGAGCAAGTTGAAATCCCCCATAACCATAAGCCTGGGGAATTCAACCGCCAACCCGGCTACTACTTTGAGCAGCTCAGGCAGGGCTGAAGCTACACAGCTGGGAGGCAGGTATGCAAGCAACAGACCCATCTGAACCCCTGAACCCAACCTCAAGCAGAGGGACTCACACCTGCCTATCTGAGGAGCAGTGACCACTTGAGGACTGAGGCTCTCTTTAACCACAACCGCCACTCCACCGCCCCTTCCCCTAGGCTGGTGAAGCACCCGGAAGCCTGGTGGGCACAGTTCGGAGAGCGAGGTGCCCCCTTCTTGGCCCAACCAGGTCTCCGTGATGCAGGCTAGAACCGCATTCTCCTCCTGAATAAGATCGTAAATGAGCGGGGCCTTATTTACCACAGACTGGGCATTGAACAAAACCAGCCTAAGTCTTGAACCCTGTGAACCCCTATCACCCAGATTGCGAGAAGGGTAATGAGGGTCAGGACCGGCATCCGTCTGAAGGTAGCTGTATATTATCACTAACAAGAGAACCATTTCTGTATATCTCTGAATATATCTTTCAGTGGTGAAACCAAGAGTCACCAAGCTAAATCCGAAATTATTTGTGAGTTTTCCATAAGGTTTTGATTGACCATTATAGGAAACTCAAATCTTGAATAGACTGTTGTTGGAACCAGCAACAACAGATTTTTTAAAAAATCAGTACTCTTCTCGCTCCATGCCCAAAGCATGTGTAATATTAAAGTTACCACTAATAATAATTAGCTTATTATTAAAATTGTGTGTGCGTATATGTGTGGGTGTGTAGATGCCCAGCAACATCACTGGCTTTAGCAAGGTCTGCACATTTTATTTCTGTTTCCATTTTTCCCCCTTTAAATATGTTGAGGAGGTCTGGGATGTTTTAGCACAGTATCTCTATACTTATGATAGAACAATTTCTTTTTGTTCTCATCTTAAAATATTAATTAATTTTAATGCCAGGTTCATTGTTACAATCTCAGGAGAATGGGCTCTCTTTCCAAGCTTGAACAAGTATTAATTATGGCTTTTTTTAAAAAGAAAAAGAAAAAAGGAACTGAAATTGCTTTCACATGCTCAAATTCCTCCAGAGAATAAACAGTTAGTGTTATAGAAAGTTTTGATGTGGTCAAGCTATATAAATGGTAGTTCTAAATATGCAGGAGGTGTTGCCATTTTGATCAATAGATTTTTCTGCTGCTAAAGAAATTCCAGGTAAAGAATATGGTTTTTCAATAATCACTGTTAGATGGTAAATAAAAATTGCACTACTTTATCTATATGGTCATCTAGAAAAGTCATTTTTTGTTTGTTTTCAACATTTCTGTACCACATAATAGTTGGCAGTAATCTGAATCAAACTCTAAAGCTTTTTTTAGGTTGTGATAAATTTCCAAATAAAATGAATTTTATCTTGGATGCAGGAGTACATGAACCCATTCAACCTGAAGGATATTTGGATATTCTATTTAATATCCCAATCTGAATATAATTTCCTTTTTGTATGCATATAGAAAATATTTTTAGATTATTTTTGTTATATCATTTCTTGATTTTAAATGTGGCATGTGGCATAGAGGCTTGAGAGTCTCATTTTTTTAAAAAAAATGTACATATATTCTTAAATTGAATGTATCTTGCTTGAGTTATTATGATTTTATTGAACAGATGGGACAGGAACATGGTAAAATATTTTCATATTATCAGAAACTTGGATTTAACATTGTTCACAAGAAAAAAAATTAGAGGTTGCATCATTGTATAGGCTTCTCATTAAAAAGCAATAATTGGTGAACATTAAACCTCTAAGGGAGAAAATTAAAGAATCGTTAATTCTTTATGTAGCTCATCCATCTTCTGCACAATATAGCTCTTTGTTTCTGCTAAATATGAACTTAACAAGTTGTATTAAGATAAATGAACCAATATAATATCATATATAATATTCCTGTTTCATGGGGAAAGTGTACAGAAAACTTAAATCAGTTAGCAAGCTCTTCAAATTCTATAGTTCCAAATTCTAATCTCTTATCAAAAGATCATGAGACAGATTTTGCAGTTCTTGTTCTCAGAAACTCTTTTGAATAATAGTAATTTATAACAAAGTTTTTTTCTTATGAAATGTTTTGGGCCAAAATGGGACTAATACTGTACATTGAGTTTATTATTAATGATATTTTATAAGCTTTTAAAAAGGCTATAACTATAATATAGTCTGATTAAAAGTGCTGCAGAATGTCCAGACCCAAGTTTCTGTTATATTCAGATAAAACATATCCTATGTTTTTATTTGGCAACCTCAAACATTCTGTTGAGTCTGACTTCATTGGATACTTAATAGAATAATAGAGTTGGAAGGGATCTTGAAGCTGTTCTAGACGACCTCCGACCCAAGCAGGAGACCTGTCATGCCCCAACATATAACTTTATATACTGTTGTTGCTCTCTAGCCCCATCTAGTGGCCGGAGGGACAAATACCAATTATATTGTTTGAAGCTGACCCAACCCTTTACCCATCAGCCTACACTCTCAAACCAAGTGCACACTGCGAAGCCAGACTCCATTTCCTTTAGCATTTGGAGAAGGCAGAAGCACGAAGAAGAATCCATCTTAATCTGTGGCACATGGTTATCCAAGGACAAACCCACATCCCACACAGTATTGCTGGTGAGATTTAAATTGCTTGCATTTATTAACTGTTATGTTCAGCAGTAACTCAATACTGTCTATCTCATACTTGGTTCTCTTTGTATGTATTCCTATTTCCCCCCGTTTCACCATATCCTGTTCTTTCAATAAAGCATTCAGATCTACGCACACGGTCTGTTTTATAGGAGGATAGGTGGGTTTAGCTGCATGTTGAGCTGCACACTAATGTGTAGTGAGGACAGAAAAAGACCCATTCCATTTTAGACAAATGGCTGCCCAATCTCTTCTTGATGGAGCATCCACAACTTTTAAAGTCAAGCTGTTCCAGTGATTAATTGTCTGTCAGGAAATATCTGCTTATTTCTAGGTTGGTTCTTGCCTTGATTAGTTTCCATCCATTGCTTCTTGTCTTGCCTTCAGGTACTTTGGAGAATAGGTTGACCTCCTCTTCTTTGTGTCAGCCCCTAAAATATCACTCCTAGTCCTTCTTTTCATTAAACTAGACATACCCAATTCCTGCAACCATTCTTCATATGATTTAAGCTCCAACCCTCTAATCATTCTTGTTGCTGTTCTCTGCACTCTTTCCAGAGTCTCAACATCTTTTTTATATTGTGGCAACCAAAACTGGATGCAATATTCCAAGCGTGCTCTTACCAAGATATTATAAAGTGTTATATCACTTCATGTGATCTTGATTCTATCCCTCTTTTTGTACTTTCTTTTTTTGGGGGGGTACCTTTTGTAGAGGTTAAGGCAACAGTTCAGTCGCAATTAAATATCTTCACAGAGCCCTTCCATTCATCTCCGGCTTCCAACAGATGCAAACTTCAACTCACCTCTAGCTCTCCTGTCCCTGTGGATATGAGGTATCAATATGGCTCATTGATGAGGTTGGTTGATACAGTCAAAGGCTAAGATCTGTCTAGCTCCTCCATGGTTATTTTGGCTTATATGACAGGAGGGTCCGGACCCCAGTTTCTTCAGAGGCATCTGTGTGTAGAATGCCTGACTAACGCTTTCTGAAGCACCTGTCAGGTCTTACGCAGTCTCCTTCTATACATGGTGTTGGCAGTGTTTGGAAAAAGTGCTAGACACAGAAGGACAGTTTAATTACATGCTTGCCACTACTTTTGCATCATCGCAATCCCTGTGGAGGGCTGCCAGGAGGGGATGAGGAAAGGAAGATGTGTGGAAAGTTTTGGCAGCTTCTGGGCATGGTGCCTTGGGAGGTAGGACGAATCTAGGAAACCAGAAATGTAGTCTTTCTGACTTCTTGTTATTACATCGGAGCTTTCCCCAATGTGTCCTGGAGCTGTGTGGAGTGGAAACAGAGCCCCAATCTTCCTGCAGTATTTAAAACCCTGGGGCATCCAAGGTAAAACTGATGGAGAAGGAAAGGGAGGAATTGCTTCCGCCTTCTGGTTTTTCATATTATTATGGGCTATTTCCCTTCGTCTCTTGCAAATTGCAGAGAATGTCTGATGAACCAAAGTAGCATGGTACCCTGTGCAGGTGTGGCCCTTTACACAGCACACCTCTACATTCATAATCTAGAATATTTCCCACTTCCTATAGTTTATTTTTGTTTTTATTGATCTTGATTGCTCTTCAGTGCCTTCTTTGAGCGTTTCCTGCACACACAATCCTTTTTGCAGGTTCCCCCTGGTTTTCCCCCCAGCTACTTACAATCTTTTTAGGACCACCTTCTCAATAAATATTGTTTACTTATATTTATTTAATAAGTTTATATGCTGCTCATTTCAGTATCCAAGCCAATTCTTTAGCAGTGCATTCATTCCCTTTACTGCTTCTCTCCCACTTTGCCCATCGTGCTCTCTCAGTGTGATCTTTCGGAAACCTATCTTCAGAAATGCAATACAGGCAGTCCTCGACTTACGACCACAATTGAGCCCAGAGTTTAGGTTGCCAAGTGAGAAATTTATTAAGTGAATTTTGCCCCATTTTGCGACTTTTCTTGCCACCGTTGTTAAGTAAATAACTGTGGTTGTTAAATTAGTAACACAGTTGTCAGGCGAATCTGGCTTCCCCATTGACTTTGCTTGTCAGAAGATCACAAAAGATGAACACATGACACCGGGGACACTGCAACCGTCGTAAATATGAACCAGTTGTCAAGCATCCGAATGTAAATCATGTGACCATGGAGATGCTGCAATGACCATTAAGTGTGAAAAATGGTCATAAGCCACTTTTTTCAGTGCTGTTGTAACTTCGAACGGTCACTAAATGAATTGTGTACTCTGACTAACAGATCACAGACATTAGAAAGGTTGCACTAGGAGAGCACTTTCTGCTTCACTGCATACCTGGACTCTGTTAGCCAGCCTAATTTTTGGACCAAGGTTGATGCTCTTTCAAAAGAATTCTAGGCTTGTGTTAAGAAACGGCCCAAGTGAGAAATTATAGATGCTGAGCATCTTCCAGTGGAAGTTCTTGCCCACAGTCATTTAGCCACGCCCTTTTAACACATGAAGGAAAATGATTGGTAGGTCATCGCCCCACCAGCAGTTGAGGCTTGATGGGAGGGGAGAAAAGGGGGGAGGGGAATCCATCAATCGCTTTCTTCAATTTGTCCCCCTATCAAAACTATACAGAATGCATCGCTCATTGGCCTCGCTACTGAGGCAGAAGGGGATTTGGCCATTGAAGTGACAAATACTATGTGGCATATTTTATGCCAGGTAAAGAATTGCTGTATTGCACTTCAATGCAGCCATCTGTCTGCCCCCATTAACTATGCAAGCTTTAGAATAATGCATGTGAATGTTCTGTTTTTCTGAAGGTCAGCTTAAAACACGATTTTCAGAATGAATGGTACAGCAGAATATTCAGTATTATATTTATTGGATATTTCAGAATGGTGATCCCCAATCTTAGTAACTTCCATTTGTTTGGACTACAGTTCCCAAAATTCTCAGCAATCGGGTGAAATCCAGCAGGTTCTGATAGGTTCTGGAGAACTTGTCTAGTGGAAATTTTGAGTAGTTCCGAGAACCTGCAAATACCACCTCTGGCTGGCCACAGAATGGGGTGGGAAAGGAGATTTTGCAATATTCTTCCCCCAGGAGTGGGGAAGGAATGGGGATTTTGCAGTATCCTTCCCCTGGAGTGTGGTGGGAATGGAGATTTTGCAGTATCCTTCCCCTGCCATGCCCACCAAGCCACACCACGCCCACCAGGCCACGCCCACAGGTAGTAAAAAAAATGGATTTCATCACTGTCAGCAATGGCAACAGATTCTGATTCAGATGTTCATATATCATATAACCTTCAAGAATGTTTGGTAAGTATTGATTGCTGAAAGAAGCAATTCAAAAGTTGGAACGTTAACTCATAAGAACTGGACTCATGCAAGTATCTCTATATGCTGCTCTGCTAAAATTAACAGGGTCATTAAACTAAGACTAGATTGACCTTTCAGTTATGGAGGCATGCATTCTGATTGGCTATCATTGGGGATCTCTCAAGAAAGTGGATAGTTTGTGCAAGAGTATGATCAAAGAACGGCTATGCCCTCCGATGGCCTTCCATTATGGATGGATTAAATGGATTAAATTATGTTTTTATTCTCTGACCAAGGGCAAGGAATTATAAACTCTTAACTCTGTTTACATACATACTTTTTCGAATCATTAATTGGATAAAATAAGACACTTTCTTAAGATGATTCTCCTCTACAAATCTCATCCTTGTCTGTCTCAACATCATTGGCAGTGTGACCCATGAGCCTGATTTTGCTTGCCATGGGAGCAAAGCCGCAGCTGAATAAGGAGGCCTTCTGGCTGTGGTACATCAAAAAAGAGGTTGTTTCCTAAATATCAACTGTCCAATGGGGCTGGAAAGAAATGGAGTTTGGGGTGACTGTTTTGAAACCTGCAGATTTTGCAAATGCTCTCTTTATCCTCTGGCATTGAGTTTCTCCACCCACTCACAAATCACATATAAACTGAAGGTTGCAACTTGTTCAGATGACTGAGGAGCAGCATTTGTGTTCGGTGAGTGGAGCCATAGCTGCAGGCGTGGTCAATAAATAGTGAGGACTTCCAATAAAAAAATGTTTAAATTTAGTAAGGACTTCTGACCTTGAAATGGAGACCCCATTAAGAACCCAAGTCTGGAGGAGATTTCATGGTTGTGGAGGGCTTGAGCTTAGGAGTTTTGCCCACAGGAGAATGTCTGATAAGAATATGATGAATTTGTTATTAGTGTGTCTGTGCTTGTGCCAGCTATTTCTGTTGATTTTCTGGTCAGTTCTGTATTCAGCGTGAATCCTGCTAATACATGGTATTTGGATCCAAGGCTTCCACTGCATCAAAATCTTATGTTATCTGTAGCCAATAAAGCCGGGGCAATATTTTTCCATGCTCTGAAGCTAGCTGTCAAGCCTCTTATTTGTAACTTTTTCACCCCTTTTCTGCTCATCACTTTTAATGCTCCCAGGCAAGTTGACATCAGGTCACCAAAGTTGCTGTGCGCTCTCTGTAGTTTTCTCCTGAGCTCTTTAAAGTTACTTCTTTCCCCCTCTTTCACTGCTAAAGTATTGATTGGCCACAAATAGGGAATTGCTGGCCCAAATAATGCTGCCAGTGTGTTTTAGGAGGACGAGACCTTCCGAAAGTGCAGCTCTTCCTTATGTATCTGAACCAGTGAATTCCACGGAAACTTTTGCAGCTGATGGCGAAGTTTGCAGCTGTTTTTCACAGATGTCAAACTCCTGCCTGTTTCACCTCCACAAACTACAATTGTCAATATAAGACTGTCTTCCAGGCCAAATCTTCCCCACATTGGTCTAGTTGCTTCACAACTAGCGACAGCATTTAACACACCTACAATCCTTGTTCAGAAAGTCTTTCATAAAGAGCTATAACCAAGAAAGAGGGCAAAGGTGTATCATTAGTTACATTTTGTCCTTGGTGTAGCCCTCTCAGAATCAATAGCATTTCTAATTTACCATTTGCCAATCCAATAGAATTTTTTTTTTCTTTTTTGGGGTAGCATATACATAAAGCTGAAGTGCCTAGGCAAACCTAATTTTGTTATACAGGGTTAATTACTTCGACTTTGAAGAAAGTTGGTGTTGAGGTTTCTTTCTAAATAAAGGAATCTATGCCTCAGAATATTAACTATTATGAAAAGAGAATGTCGGCTCTTATGAAACCGGCAATTACTTAAAAAGTAGTCGGCAGACCTGAAATCTGCCATTTTATGAAAGAGTAGGAAGTGCTGTCTCCAAATTACAGAGGTGAAGCTGACAGTCTGACAGCTAAAGGGCAGAATGATTTATTCGCATGTAAAAAATAACTCACATCTGTCACACTTGCATTCTCCAAAACTATTTGTACTCACGGTAGCATATTAACTAGTTCATTTCTTTCTACTGGGCGTGGGAAGGACAGGCCCATTAAAAGGACAGGGCACTTGCAAAACAACCCTGGAAACTTTAAGTTGAAGAGAAGTCTTGCATGTGCTACCCGTAGATGAGTCTGATTATCCCTGAAATCACTTATAAAATGCATGCATCCATCCATCCATCCATTAGTTTAACTGGACATTAAACAGTGGGATTTCAGGAAGCTCTAGTGAGGCCCTGTACTTCAACCAAGCAGCAATATTTAAATAAGCATGTTACAGCAGGAATCGGGAGTTTGTCACAAACAAACTGTGTTAGACTAAGCTTATTTCCTTTGATAGAATTACTAGCTTAGTAGATCAGGAGACTGCTCTAGCTATAGTGTATTAGGAGTTCAACAAAATCTTTGGCATTCGGGATCATATTATCATATGTGGTGGTTGTATAAAGAAGCAAAACTATATTGGGTGAAAATACAAACATGGTTAGAGGGAATGTTGCAGCAACATATAGAGTTAAAATCAGAGATATTCTTATTGAGAATTTTACCAGAGAATTATAGCAAAGAAGATACATATTTGATTATTCATATAATAACAGCGGCTAGAATTGTATTTGCACAAAACTGGAAAGCAGATAAAATTCCGTTGGGAGGAGATATTATAAAGAAAATATTAGAATGTGCAGAAATGAATAGATTAACATTGAGAATAAAAGATAAAGAGGAGTCGATGTATTTCAAGACATGGGATAAATTTTATGATTGGTTAGAAAAGAAATATGAATAAGGACATAGAGATAAAATAGATAGCGAATAGATGGGAGAAAATAACTAGTAAAACAGATACCCAGATGATGCCAAGTAAAAGGAGAAAGGGGAGGGGGGATAAAAGGGGAAAAAAGTGAGATATTGTAAAAATGTACGCAAATGATGAAATAAAAATAAATAATAATTGAATAAGAAATTGAAATGAGAATAAAGATAATTAGGAAATCAGGACTTCTCGAATACCACTTTAGATTGAACTGAAAAGGGAAACAACAGGAGAGAGGGGAAGGAATAGAGAGAGAGGAAGGGAAAAGAGAAGCGAGGAGAGAAGAGGAGAGGAGAAAGAAGAAAGAAAAGGAGAGGAAGAAGAGGGAGGGGAAAGAGGTATAGAGGAGAAGGTTAAAAGGGGGGAAGAAGAGAGGAGTGGGGGAAGAGAAGGGGAAGTAGGAAAGAGAAGGAGAGGAAGAACGAAGGAAGTGGGAGGAGAAACAGGGGAAGAGAAGGGGAGGAGAAGAAGAAAGGTTGGGGTAAAGGTAAAGGGTAAAAGAGCAGCCCGGAAAAAGTAAAAATGAAAAATGAAAGTTAAAAGAAAAGATAAATGAAAAATGATGGAAATGACTGTACATGTAAAACATGTTTATGAAAAAGAGCCTTGGTAGTACAGGGGTTTAAGGCACCCTGTTATTAAGCTGGTTATTAAGACCAGCTGCCTGCAATTACTGCAGGGTTCGAATCTCTCCAAGGCTAAAGGTTGACTCAGCCTTCCATCCTTTCTAAGGTAGGTAAATTGAGGACCCAGTTGTGGGGGCAATAAGCTGACTTTGTATAAATATACAAAAAAAAAGGATGAAGGCTATTGCTGAGCACATTGTAAGCCGCCCTGAGTCTTCGGAGAAGGGCGGCATATAAATCAAATTAAAAAATAAATAAATAAATAAAATAAATAAAATAAAAAACTTTATAAAAAAACAAAATCATTGGCCTAATGCTTTACATTTTTTATTTATTTTTTATTTATGTATTTATATTATTTCCCACTTTTATTATTTTTATAAAAAAAAACCTCAAGGCGGCCAATATATCTAACACTCCTTCTTCAGCTTATTTTCCCCACAACAACAATCCTGTGAGGTCGGTTGGGCTGAGAGAGAGTGATTGGCCCAAGATCCCCCAGCTGACTTTTGTGGCTAAGGTGGAACTAGAACGCATGGTTTCCCCGCTTTCAAGCCTGGTGCCTATTCTGCTTCACGAAAGGGTAACTAGATGGCACCTCTGTTAGGTGGACTTCAGTTAGCTGAATAACTTAATAGCTGCATCTAAGAAGTATTTGTTATTAGCAGCAAGTTGGAAGGAAATTTTGTATTAAGCACCACAGACTTGATCATGGTCCCTGTGCTGTTACACTTTTTTTTTCCCCATCAACAGCCAGGAGAACTGTGTTGAATTTCTCCAACACAGAAATTTAAATTGAGGAATTGTTTAAAAAAAAAAAGAAAAAACCCAAGCCTATCTTTTTAATTTTAGATTTTCATTAATTTCTCTTCTTTAAATCTTTATTCATTTCATTGTGCTCCTCTTGAAGCATAATTCATTGGGAGGGCCTTGTAGTATTTTTGCGAATGGTATGGGCAAAATGAGTCAATGCATTCTTATTCATGCTTCATAGAGCTCCATCAAATCGAACAGGTAAACCAGTTGAGTTTTTGACACAGTCAATCATCTCTTTTTACTGGTTAGTATTAGTTAAACCATCTACCACCCCCATCTAGGCACTGAAGACACTGTGTTCTTCTGCCATTCCAATATCTTCAAGTAGTTCAAACTTCAAACAGCCTTCCAACTGCAATTGAAAACTTCAAACAGCCTTCCAACTGCAAGTGGTAAGATTTTAGCAACTTAACTCTCTTCTGCTTCCTTTGGAAATTTTGGGCAAAATCTTATAAAAAATAGGCTGGAGCCACATCTATCATTCCCACATTCCTAGTGGGCTATATTGTAGCTGTGAACATTGGATTGTGCTTCAGAACCTTATCTGCAGCTCAAAGGCTCCTTGGTTCTCTTGAATAGGAGTCAGTCCATGTTCTTTTCCTGCTATACCATTTCATTTCCTGGTTTTCTTTTGTCTAGGATAGGATGTTCTCTGACCATTTCTGCACTCGGTTACAATTTGGTCTGTCATGTGAATTTCATTCCTTTCCTTTCCTTTTTAAAAATTGATCCCTAGAAGACCTAGCCACATTTTCCATTCCAATCACAAACAACGTTCATCAGGGAAGATTTTCCAATTAAAAGTTGGAAAAAATGTTTCAAATTGGCACACCAGCCCTCTTGGTTTTCGCTCCGTCAATGCTTGAGTACAAGTAATGATTCTCATCTTGATGTAATCAGTTTCATTCAGTTCAAAGACTTAATTATTTACCTTTTCCGTCTTTATTTATCATCTCAGGCCACCTCTTTTCCATCTTCTAGCTTTTAACTAGCTTTTTTTAGCTATTCTTTTCTCTATCAATTCATGAGCTTCAGAATGGAATGCAGATAATCTCATTTCATGGTCTATGACACATGGCATTAACTAGGGGTTTCTCAATCAAATTCTTACTAATTTACCATTCTTTCATCATTAAAGAAGAAAGAATCTTGTATGACTCTAT
The DNA here is from genome assembly GCF_029215685.1 of Pituophis catenifer annectens. NCBI lineage: Eukaryota > Metazoa > Chordata > Lepidosauria > Squamata > Colubridae > Pituophis > Pituophis catenifer. Next base: position 129,861,720 of record NW_027256881.1, read on the forward strand.
TTCATAATATTTTCTCAGATATGAATACTTGGTTTTCTGATGGTGGCCATCTTCAGAAAGGTAAGTGAGTCCTGTTGGTGCAGAAAACTCTGTAATGTGATTGCTGAACTTCCCTTCATTTATACTAATGATGGAAAGAATGTAAGTTTAGATAAGACCAACTCTTGATAATGTAATTATAAAGCACCAAACAAGTCTTAACGCACAAATGGGAAACCTGTGGCTCCCACACATTAATGGACTCAAATTTACGTTAAACTTAGCCAACATAGCCAATAGTTAGGAATGAATGGGAATTGCAGCCAACCAAAATGCGAGGAATACAAGTACTGCCTTAAAGTGGGTACATTATACTTCTCTAAAATGGTACACTTTTAAGGGGGGGGGAGAATGAATTATTTAACATTAAAGAATACATATATGTACATATTCAGAGGAAGATAGTACCAAAAGATTGCTACTGGATTATCATGGATTATCGTTTAGGATGTGGTTTGCTCATCTTTAGGTATTAGATCAGGAAATCTCAGATTTCAATTGATTTTCCAAAGCATTAAGGAACTATTTATGTACTTCTTCCCTTATTCCACACAAAAATGCCTGAACGTAAACATGATCCATCTTTACTACAAAATACTATTTTTGAATGCTATTGCTAGTATATAATTAGTAGCACCTCCTGGTTTCAATATCTACTATCACATTATAGTCCAAAAAGAATTACAGAAGCAAGCCGAAGTAGGAAGAGAGCTGACTGAATTTGAAAAAAACTTACCTTTTTGAGTTTGCAGAATGGAGACATCATATGCAAGTTGACGATGGCTGTCAGGATACATTGGGTCCCAATTTGTGGGAAGATTTGTTGAACAAGTATTATGGAGATATTCTCAATGAAAGAGCCTTGATAGTACAAGGGTTTAATGCACCCTGTTATTAACACAGCTGCCTGCAATTTCTGCTGGTTCGAATCTCTCCAAGGCTCAAGGTTGACTCAGCCTTCCATCCTTTCTAAGGTAGGTGAAATGAGGACCCAGTTTGTGGGGGCAATAAGCTGACTTTGTATAAAATATACAAAAGAATGAAGGCTATTGCTTAAAGCATTGTAAGCCGCCCTGAGTCTCCGGAGAAGGGCGGCATATAAATCAAATTAAAAAAAAAAAAAATGGGGACCTGTTTTAGGAGAGTGAGAAACAGTTGTTTGAAAAAATTCCAGTCATAATTTAAAGAAAAGCAAAGATGATGAACTGGGAACTGTTTTTATTATCAAGAATCATTTGATCATATTTGATCCTGGATGGAGAGGACTCTGTTGTATGAGAGAATAGAACCCACTTGTGACTTTCTGCAAGTTAAATACAACCATTTAACATAGATCGTTAACAGAGGGCTTTGAGGTTTAGCTTCATGGTTGGCCATGCCTGTTAACTGTTTTTTTTTAAATAGTAGATATACGGTAGGTCAGATTGGTTGATTGATAATAGATTTCTACAATTGTGATACTTTTTCAATGTTATACAGCAGTTTTGCAAATATAAATGTAGAAGTTTATAGATTATGGACCTGATTTGCAAGGGTGGGGGAAATAATTCTCATCATTGAAATATATGTATCAGTGTTCAACCAGGCCAGGACGGGGGGCATTTTGTGTGTATGCTTGATATTTTGTTTTATCCACTTTTTTTCTTTTTTCTTTTTATTTGTATTGTAATTTTTCTTTTTCTTTTCTTTTCTTGATTATGTATTTTAGCCTTGAAAATAAATAAAACTTTATACATGAAAACTTCCCACCCAAAATTCAAATCAGTTATTGATGATTATTTATGGGTGATGTGGAAAGACAATCCAAAAAGTAAACAAATAAAAGATCGTAGGATTACATAAATGCTGTGTGTAAATGGAATGTCATGTAACAGTAGGAGTATTGGGGAAAGAAAAATGTCAAATTTATACCCAGTGTTTTATTCTGAATTGGTGCAAGATGTTCAATCCGTGATATTGATTGCAAAAATAAACAATTCATTTTCTAAAATTCCTTTAAAAAAATCATTCTCTAAACATTATTGGAATTATAACCACCAAGTTGCATTCTTTTTTTACATTTGATGGCAATCTTGTAAATTTGGAATTTATGGCAGAAAAGAAACTAATTTTTAAAGGGTTAGTTCGCTACCCAACAAGCTATTATCATATAAATATTAGGAAATTATGTATAGCTGATGAGTTTCAAATAGAACAAAGCTAGTCATGTAGTGCCTTCCTGGTGGTCAGTTTAAATAAAATTGTCATACAGGATATAAAAAAATAAGACATTTCCCATCTTCAAGAAGGGATGTAGAAAACATATAAAACCTTGTAAAATGAGAACAGAGCTTAGAAGAAAAAGCAGACAGTATATTCTACACCAAAAGTAATTTTCTTTTTGTCTGTTCAGTCGTGTCTGATTCTTATAGACTGCCTGGACAAGTCCCTGCAGTTTTTTTGGCAAAGTTTTTCGGAAGTGGTTTGCCATTGCCTCCTTTCTAGGACTTAGAGAAACTGACCCAAGGCCACCCAGTTGGCTTTGAGCCTAAGGTGGTGCTGTCTCCTGTTTCTAGCCTGATATCTTATCCACTACACCAGGGGTCAGCAACCTGCGGCTCTGGAGCCGCATGTGGTTCTTTCACCGCCAATGTGCGACACCCACCGGCACGCAATTTATTGAGCTTTTCAACCCCGGTCGGCCAACCATGGATAAATCCAAGAAAAGAAAAGTTTCAGAAGAAAATAGAACATTTAATTCAACTACATATGCTAGTTTTGTGGCCGCTCAAGAAATAGTCAGGCATGGGAAGGGTTTTGTGGCTCCTGCTGTTTTCTTTTCTGTGGGAAACGGGTCCAAATGTCTCTTTGAGTGTTTAAGGTTGCAGACCCCTGCACTACACCAAACTAGTTCTCAAAAGTAAATTACTAAATCTCTTTTGGATTACAATCTCAGAGTGTACCACATTCAAAGTGTGGATTTTCACTAATAGAAGATTATGATATTTAAACTTTTTATGATCTGTTAAGTTAATTGTTTAGGTTAGGCAGGCAGAAATGATTATGAATATAAAAATTCTGGTTGATAATTTTATTGCTTGAGTTGTACTATTTACATTTGGTAGTTACTGTATAATAACCCGATGTATATAATGTTATTTTAAAATGTTATCATGTTATCATGGCTGCTGTATATGATTCATATTCATAATGTTATTATGGTTGTACACACACACACACACACACACACATATACAATGCATATACACACAGTAATATATAATGTTATATATTAACATTATACAAAATAACAAAGATATATATTAACATATTAAACAATCATCTATCTATCATCTATCTACCTGTTGGGCTATCTCTCCATTTCTTCCCTTATTTCTTCCTTGATTATACTTATAAAGAAGGAGGAATAGATAGGATAGGCTTAGCAAATGGCATGTAGGTAAAACTACAACTGCTCTTGCATGATTTATAATAAAAGGAGCCCTATAGGTTCCACATATGTTGGTTAGTTATTTGTTTATGCCTAAAACAATAAAAAAAAAACAAAGCAGAAATCGGTACATATTTTGAATAGCAACTAAACGGATTGATGCTTGAGCTGTAGAGATTTACTCGAGGTGTTAGGGGCAGTCATTCCTTCTTAGCCCACCCTCCACTTCAGAATTGTTATTGTAGGAAACGCAATTAAGTGGTACTGCTGTATATACCAGCCAATGACAGGATTATATATTTTATTATTTATGTTTATTTATTTATTTATTTCAATTTGTATACTGCCCTTCTCCTAGTGGACTCAGGGCAGCGAATAGCCAGAACTAAAACACATGCCAATACAAAATTTAAAATTATTAAAAGAATTACATAACTGGCCCAATTTAAAACAATTCAATTAAAACCCAATGACAATTTAAAAACTAAAAAACTAAAAAAGACTAAAAAAGGGGGAGGGGGTTCATGCCAGCCCTGCTTGATGGAAAAGAAAAGTTTTCAGGGCACGGCGAAAGACCCGGAGATCCGATATCCTTTGTATCTCCGGGGGCAAATCATTCCAGAGGGCAGGAGGTGCCACAGAGAAGGCCCTTCCCCTGGGAAGGGGACATTGCCTGGCTGACGGCACCCTGAGGAGTCCCTCTCTGGGCGCGTACTGGTTGGTGGGAGGCTATCGGCAGCAGAAGGCGGTCCTGCAAATACCCAGGTCCTATGCCATGGAGCGCTTTAAAGGTGGTAACCAACATCTTGAAGCGCACCCAGAAGACAACTGGAAGCCAATGCAGCTCATGCAGCAGAGGTGTCACATGGGAGCACCCCCTCGCTCCCATAATCCCCCGCGCGGCCGCATTCTGCACCAGTTGGAGCCTCCGGGTGCTTGGCATATTAGAATGTGCCAAGATGTATAAGCTCACGTTAGAAATAAAAGGCAAGGAAGAAACAGAATTTTATGAGGTTTGGGATAAGTGGTATAAGTGGTTAGAACAGAGAAACAAAAATCTATAGAAATAAATGTAGATAACTGTAAGAGACACATGACACAGTACTGTTAAAATATGCTTATTGTAATGTAAATTGGAAAAATGGAAAATAATAATAATTTAAAAAGTGATACTGCTGTATAATCACACTCGGAAAAAAATGCTGGAAGGGAGATAAAATATTTTCATTTATTAACCAATTTATTTCCATTTAAAATGATTATTAGAACAAGCAAATTGGAATATAGCAGTTTTAGTCCTTGGAGAACTCAAAGAATAGGGGTTATTCTCTTTCCCCTCAATATTTCTTGCATGATTTTTTATGGATCTCAACCCTCCCATTATATTTGTATATGTAACATAATAAGCAATATGCTATTAAATTTGTCCAGTACTTCATTCTGATTTAATAAGTCAGTTCTTTTGACTCTTTTCGCCACAAAGTTTAAAACATTATAAACAATACTTATCTGTTCATACAGAATAAAATTTTGAAGTGGATTGTCTGGACTTTAATTTTCAGAATAATTTCCGTTTTCTTCTTTCTAACTGGATAAAATAAATTGCTCCATGTACATGGTAACCTGAGAAACACAATTATTCTGTTTTTCTGCATTCGTTCTCTGCTTTCTACATACTATTCTGGGATGTGAGGCTGGAATGGCAAGAGGAATACGGCATAGATGTTCTTTAAAATAGCACAGGATATAAATAGGGGGTAAATAGAATTAAAATCCCATTTACGGAACAACATTATTGTAGTGGGAGTTCACAAATGCCTTGAAATGAACTGCATGTGGGGTATAAAGAGTCAAAAACCTTGTTAATAGTTCTTAAAAGTCAATTCCCAGCTCCCCCATAGGTCATTTTATGATCTCAGCTAAGCTGAATTCAGTGCAGCAATGGAGCAGATCAAGGATGAAACATTTGAGAATTAATTTTGAAACAAGATGTTGGGTAGAGGGCAGCTTCAAAAAGAAAGATTGTGGGTGCTAGACATTACTATTTTCTTTAAGCTGTTCTGCTTGATTTGAATCAGTTCTTCTATTTTATTAGCTTTGTTCATTAACCTTAGTGGATATTGCTAAGACCAGATTGATAAGGTTAACCAGCATATCTCAACCTCAGCAACTTTAAGATGTATGGACTTCAATTCCCAGAATTCCCCAGGCTGTTAAACACTAGATTAAACTTTATCAGGGAAATCTCTGTTAGAAATAGACTTCTGAGTGGAGCCCAAGGAGGCAAATGAGAAGGTACGGATTATACCAGCATGCCTACCATCCCTATCCTAATGTTTCTTCTATTTGTACCTATTTTATGTATCCAATCCATGGTTATACTTATTACCAATTACATTCTTGACAAATAAAATAAATAAATAAATAAAATAAACTCAATCTAGAAGGTTTGTCTCCAAGTCTCATGTTGAATTCCTGGCACCTCCAAACAAAGCATCTTAAAAAAACCTCCACTTGAAAAAAAGATGCATGGTTAATTGATCTGAGTCTGATTCAAGACTCAATATGTTTTTTCCTATTATATTTCATTCATCATTACTCTGATGGAATTAGAGGCATTGCTATCGTCCTTAAACCCTAAGAAGACATAGATTTTGGCTGTGTGACAATTCTAAGGGCGTGTCCACATTGTATTTTTAAACTGCTCTTGTTTTCTAGGGGTTCAATCCAAAGATTTTGCTGCTTAGCTGGTCTCTCTCCCTATTGGACAATTTCCATGTTGCTGTACCCTCCCAACTTCAGAGCCAAAAAAGTTATGGCCTATCACCTTTCTCTGTATGAGTCATACTGCATATACATATTGTTATGCTTGTTTCTCTGTATGCAAGGTTACATCAAATGTATATACAAAGTTAGAACATCAATGTTAGAGAATCAAAATGCACATATATTTAAGGACAACAGCCAGCTTTGAAATATAAATTCCCTTCTAGCATTTTTTTCAGGTATGATTTAATAAAATTGTGCTGTAGCTATAGTTACAGTAGTGTGGTAGCCATAACATTTGACTGATGTACTATATTTCATCAGTTCAAAACCCAACACAATATTTTAAATTACTATTATTATTATTCTTGCATGAGCCATTTTTCTTTTTTCTTTTCACAAGTCACTTGTGGTAAAAGGGTTTTACCGCAGCTCCAATTAGTGGCTGCTTAAAAGCTAAGATGAAACCTTTGCATTTCAACTGAAGGGCAGAATGATGACCAGTTCACCGGTACACCAATGAAAAAGTAAATAGCTTATTTTATAGTGATAGTAACAACAACAAAAGAGATGTTTCTGAAGGGTTTTGAGCTGGTGACATTGTGTATCGCAGGCAGGTGATACAACCGCTATGCCATCTGTACACTTTTGGGAACAGTAGCTATTCTTCTGCACTCCCAGCGGAGGTCAAAAAGCTGTAGTGCCATGATAGTTGACTTAGGTGAGGATATATTTTTTTCTCTGAAAAGTAACACTGAAGATGCATGGAACATGAAAACAGAGGTGGAACTACATTTCCCATGGACTAGAGACAAGTCCCTACTTCCCAGAAATAGTTGGTGGCCCTTACTCACCACAGGGCACATATGCCTTTAAACTGACAGGTCTCCTCCTGTTCTTAAAGGCACTTTATAATCTGCATATACCTCACTTTTAGCAATAGATGTGCTCAGTCCTTGCTAAGTTAGAAAGCTCTTCTATAATGAATATTAAAATATATTGGTAAACTGAAAAGGCCATGTTTGCTTTTTTGACAGTAGACAACACTGCTCCATTTAAGGACCGCTAGTAGTTTTCCACATGGATACGGTTAATTCTACTTTTAATTGAAACCAACAACAATGTTCCTACACCCTTCCTCTATAAATAGTATTGAACTGCTAACTCTTTCAGTGCTTGAAACCATGCTTGTGCTTCTATTTATGGGTTTGGCTAAATTTTTGTTCCATCTACAGTTATGATAATAATGCATTCCATTCAAAAGATGATTGAAGGCACTTGAGATAACAAAGAAGCATGGAATCACATGACCAAAGGTACAATTTTAATCCCACTACTTATTTTCCACTCTGCTGGGTTTGCATCCTATTTACAATCCTACTACATTTGTGATAATAATAACCTTCCCACATAACTGTTGCTTTTGCATTGAACTCATTCTTTTGCTTTAAAGATGCTTTTTTTTTTCACACTGTAATTTCACACAAGTTTCACTGTTAAGCGAGAGATGCCTTCTTAAAGCTATGTTCTTCCAGTGTTGATTTCTCATGGGTTGAGCAAGATAGCTATTTCCCAGAGCGCTAAACCTGCCGGAGACCCCTGTCTTGTGGTCTCGTCATGAGGAACAATTGTAAGGAGCACTTGTGAATAATCGTAAATCTCTCTTTGTCCAGAGAATTACAAAGAGCCAGTCCATTCACCGGCTCTTCAATCAGCTCTACTTTTAATGGAGCTATCTTCAGTTCGCCATTTCTTACCCAGAAAACAATATAGTTGTGTAAGATTTCTTTATTTAGTTATAAAGAGAAAGGTTGGCTACTGGTCACCGCCAGCCTCTCCTACCCTACGGGGATACTTTCAGGTTTGGAGGCTTCTATCCCATGGGAGTCATCTCTGTCATTGTGAACCAGTGTCCCCTTCAAATGGTCAAATTGACTGTCTTCTGGTTGAGGCAGCTTCAACATATCAAATTTCAAAACTAGTTCTGGTTTGCAAGTTGCAGCGCTGAACTTCTATGGGATAAGCCATTTTCCCCCCACTAGTTATAATTGTTCCTGGGGCAAAGAGGTTTTATTTTGACTTAGAAGGATCCTTATCATCCTTAGTTATTTTAAACAGAATGTTCTTTTAAAAGGAAAATAGAGCAAATTCTCATCTACCACGTACTCATTCTCAGGTGAATGGACCAGACCCAGATTCGTTCCTGTGCAAACAAGAAAGCTCTCTCCATTTGCAAAGTTTACCAAGATCCAGTGAAAAATTTTAAAGGGAGATGATGAGGAGGCAATAATTCATTTATTTCTGTTCCTTCTTTTCTATCTGCAGATCCCAGGAGCATCTCCCACATTATTCAGGAAGATCACCTGACACCTTGGACCAAATTTCTTTTACATTGCATTTTATAGCCTGCCTACACATATTCCTTTCACAAGTCGTCTTCACTATGCAAGAGCCTGGTGTATTTTGAGGATTGTTTTTAAAGCGCTTTCCTCTTAATGACTTCTTTCCTTTTTCCTATTTCAAAAGCATCATGTTTGATACTGGGTTTAGATGACTCGATGGAGAAAAAAAGCAATGCTTCAGTCCCTCTTGTCCTCTGAGATCTCTCCATATTTCTCTGTGCAATATTTATCTACGAACTGGGAGATTTGAAATGGGATTTGAACCTTTATTCAGAAATTGAAAGCGGAACGCAGTCATAAATTCCTCATTTTATCCTTAGATTGGCAAACTTCCACAAAGGAATGTTTAAGAAGATTCCACACAGAGTTGGGGAGTTTTTATTTATGTAATGTAAATATGCTGGACATAAAATATTTTACAGTTTAGGTGTAAACATGCTGCACCTGCTTATAAATGTACTTCAATTACGAGGCATGAACAATTACATAAATTAGGTTTAGGAAGATTATAAAGATACTTCAGACACTTCAGTGTTTTCCTACATGGGTTCTGTGAAATGTTTTAGGATATACTTGCTATTTTTACGTGCCACATGCTAAATTAATTTTGTAGTCTTTTGATACGACTTTTGCCTGTTGTAAACAAGGTGCAAGTCTGCAAGGGACATAATTCTACAAAGTGATACAACTGCCTCTAATTATAATCTCCCCCAAAAAGAGATACACAGTTGGAAGGTGCAAATTGCTCTCTATTTTTCCACACTGGGGCAGGAGAGCATTTTATCAGCTTCAATTTGAGACATCTCCTCAAGTTATGTTCTTGATGCACACTCAAGTCCTGCTTGACCCACTTTCAAGTTCTTGATAGAGGCTCTTCCTCCTGTCCTTCAAGGTAATTCCCTCTGCCCTCTACAATCTCCATATATTTTGAATTTACCTGAAGAGATTCACCCACAGTTGCTACAAGCTTGCTGGGACTGACTTGGAAGTTGAGCCTTCTCTGCGGTCATCCCAATTTTTTGGAGTACACCTCTTGCAGAATTTAGAGGCCTCACATCTTTATGTGTTTGTTAAAGCCCTATATAATATTTTATCAACCACTTGTTGATTTAATTGATTATGAATCTAAGTTTAATTGTAAACCACCAAGATATTTCAATAGTTGGTAGTATACGTACATTAAACAAGAATAAAGGAATAAATATCTGCTGGTGAAACAACAGCCTCAAGATTTCTTTTTCAGTTTTTCTGTTGCCAGAAACAAAACAATTTTTCAATCGTTTCATTCAACCAAAATACCTCAATGCGTATACCCTGTAGCTTTTCTACTAGTTTCTGTCAGAACAAAATAGCAAATTTCTGCTTGTCACACACAACTCCTGCATAACTCCAATCTGACATCTCACCCGCCCAGAGGAATTATCCATTTAGAAAATTATTAAAAGGGACATGAAGTTGGTTGGAACCCTGATTCTTCCAAATATTCTTTTGGTCAGAATCCACAGGGATGACAGATAATAATAATAAACCAACATCCAAACTCATACCATGCGTCAACGGGTCCCAATCTTACCAAGATTGTATTAAAGATTTAATCTTGCACCTAATTCTTTGACAGTCTTCAGAAGTGGAAATAAATGCGTAATCTTAGTTCTGTTGGGCTCATGCTTTTTACAGAAATAGGCCACAAGGTGGAGTTAGGTCTGTTGGAATGTCAAAAATATATAAGAGCAGGAGTATATAAATATATGTTCAGTTGCTATATTCTTTGGTGAAAGTGATTATATTTTCATATAATGAAGATGCTGGTTTTTCATGAATGTGGTATCTTTGTTATTTGTATGTGGGATATTGTTGTTTAGAAATAACACATAGTACTGAGTTTGGTTGATCTGACTAGTTCACCTTATCTTCCAAGCAGTTTTCCACACAGTTCAATATTGCTTTATCTTTAAAATGCCTTAAGCTTTCCTTCCTACCATACCTATTCATTGAACAATTGGCCTTTGAATAGCAGGGTTTTTAAAAAAAATAATAATAATGTTTTCCCAGAATGTGGCTCAGACACACAATGAGAGCCATCAAAATCAAATTTGATCATGGCATCTAAACTGTATAAAATGGGAGAAGAAAGAGAAGGAGAAGAAATTCATTTGCCTGAAGTCCAAACAATCGCTTTCTGCTCCTTTTTTTCCCTAAAGGAAAAAAAGTGCATTTAAGCTGCACTCTCTGAGAACATTCTGAGCACATTCCAGTGCAGCAAAGAATATTTGCTGCAACTGACGCCCAAACCCCAGCCTGCTAAATGAAGAATGACTGGCATTCAGAAAGCTCAGTATGGACACTATTCACTCAGCCACTTGTTTGCGTTGCCCTTTTTAGATGGAGTGTTTAAAAGGCACATACTGATTTTACTTGCCTGCCCCTTTCAAACTGACAATATATATCTATATGATATCATTCTGTTCACAGTATAAAGCATTCGGCCAGCAGCATTCAGAAATTTATCGACGTACCAATTTACAGTCTTTAATTGCTCTATCAGAAATCAATCCGCATGGATTTGTCATCTTTTGGTTATTCACAATTATTCCCATCACGATATATTGCACTTTCAGCACTCAAAGTGCATCCAGTGGCAAACCTAGATGGCAAGATCACTTTTCAAGGTGTAATGGGAGAATTTCAACCCCACCTGCAAAATGTAATTGGGGACAGATTTTTCTGGTGCTGTTTCAAATGCAAGCAGAAAGGTTGCCTGGGTGGAAAAAGACCTGGGTGCCTTAGAAAGTGAATACAAAAGGCTTCTGCTGAAATTGTTTTGGGGAGTCGGGTCCTGGGGTCGCACACATTCCTTCAAGTTTTATTCTTCACCTGCAAAACTTTTAAAAGAAAACATTAACATTGATAATAACATTGACCATAAGCTCTACCTAGGTATGAACCTTTTACATTTGCACATGGTGGAAAGCTTGTCTCAAAAGATTCCATGAAGCCTGATACAACAAGAAAAAGTAGGCGCAGCAAAGCTAAGTTTTCGAAAGACGGTTTGCAACTACCAGACCTTCTTGTAAAAGCTTGGTGAAGGCAGGGGGGAGGACGGGGTGAAATCCAGCAGGTTCTGACAGGTTCTGGAGAACTGGTAGCGGAAATTTTGAGCAGTTCGGAGAACCGGCTGCAGAAATTTTGAGTAGTTTGGAGAACTGGCAAATGCCACCTCTGGCTGGCCCCAGAGTGGGGTGAGAATAGAGATTTTGCAATATCCTTCCCCCCAGGAGTGGGGAGGGAATGGGAATTTTATGGTATCCTTCCCCTGGGGTGGGGTGGAATAGAACTTTTGCAGTATCCTTCCCCTGCCACACCCACCAAGCCACAACACACCCACCAAGCCACGCCCACAGAACCGGTAGTAAAAATAAAATTGGATTTCACCATTGGGGCAGGAGGAAGCAAACCCTCCAAAACTATCCCTTCCCTGGCTACAGTTCTGTTTTTATTTTACTAAGATTACCAAAGAGTTAATTTTTTACCCGAATGAAGGCAAATATATGTGTCTCAGGATAATGTTGCAAGATCCAATCGGGATTGGTCATTGGGACCAGAGGTTTAGTTTTTAGTCTTCTGAGTTTTCAGAGTAGTGCTGGAGCCCATCCCCAAGGAACTTCTCTCTATTGGAATATGTTAATAGTTAATTAACTTTTTTAAATAGTTAATGTTTTCTTTTAAAAGTCAAACATGTCAAGGGGCCAATTTGAGATTATGACAAGATCATGGTTCCCTAGTAGCTCTCTGCTGAGAATTCATCAATATATGAAATTGCAAATCCAGCAGGAAGAATATTTTTTCCCACTCTCCATGTTCCCAGCTGCAGGGGGAAGGGAAAGAGTGGAAATCACTCTAACCCACTGCATCTTTTCCACTGGAGAGTCCAACTCCATGGAGAGACCCTGTGGGCAGGATCAGTATTCCTCCTCCTCCTCCTCCTCTTCCTCCTCCTCCTCCATCATCCTTCTCTTCCAAATGGCCCAATGAGTTCCCACTTGCATTCTTAGCGAAATTAAGTAACTGAAAATCTTTTTATTTTCCTCCTGTTTCCCTTTCCCTGGTCTGCTTCCCCTGCTTCCCCACTGTAGAGCTTGTTCTCACCCTTTCCATAATTCTAACAAATATTGGATGCATTTCTTATTTAATGTAATTTTCATGCAGCCGTGGAGGTTCATAGTGTTTGGAATGTGTGTTTACAGAAAGTGACAGATCATTAATCCAAGACTCTCTCTAGGCGTGACCTCAGTTACAGGCTCGATGACAGTAATTTCTCAAGACTTCTGACTTCTCATCACGATGTTCCTTCTGCTTGTACAGTTGGTTGCACCTAATAAACTACATGGTAATAACCCATCTATGTAACTTTGTCCTCTAAATTGATGTATAATCTGTCCAAGAATGACAATTCCTTTTCAGACACCCCCTGACAAAATCGATAGAGTTTAAATGAGGTATTGCTGTTTGGTTGTCCACATTTAAATATTTCATTACATCCTGAACATTTTTATAGTTCTTTATATTATGATATAAAATCTTCTCCGAGTAAGCAATACACTGAGTAAGGTATTCTGTCGGGCATCATTGACAATTACTGAAAGAAAACAAAAGAAAACGGAATGCTTCTTGTTCATATTCTTTGCTACTATATAATTGCTTAGTGTTCAGTTACAAGAATGGGAAGAGGTGTCAGATGCAAAATAAGGGGTTTGTTAGGAAACAATAACATTTCAGAATTAAGAAACTCAAATCTGAGAACATATCCATTAACACAAAACTCCATTTCTTGTTTACTTCCATCTCAGTAACCTAATTTAGGAAAGGAGAGATTTCTTGTTGATATTGAAGCTTTTAAATGAGAAATTGGAACTTATTTTGGATTATCTGAGGATCTAGTAGTAGAACCTGGGTTATCTTCTATTTACCCTCAGCCCGTAGAGTTTTAGGTCTACATCCTGTGAGGTTTCAAGATTGAGTCACCAAAATCTCTGTTTGAGAGAGGCTTCTGAGTTAGCATGCCATGGTACTTATTTCATGTGCTAGAACTCTTCAGGCCTAATCCTGCCTCCTCTCTCAAAGAAATTCCCAGTATAAAGATACTAATTTAGCCAATCATGATCACTAGTTTTTCACAATCAGATTTCCAACAATAACAATCAGATCACATTTATTTAGACATGCTTATTTTTTTATTAGGTTTTTATCCCACTTTATTACTTTATGAGAAAACAATGGACATACCTAATGTTCCTTCCTCTTCCTATTCCCCCCCCTCCCCAACAATAACCCTGTGAAGTGGGTTAGGCTGAGAGAGTGTTAACCGGTCCATGGTTATGCAGGTGGCTTTTGTCCCTAAGGGAAAGCTAGTGTTATGTCCTTATAAGGACATCCGCCCGGATTGGCTGCCAGCCATCGGGCGGGAAAGTTTGAATCACTGTCAGGGGCGGTGCGACTGCCAGAGCGAATATAAGGAGAGCTCCGGCAGCGCCCGGCCAGTCTTGCTACTGTTTCTTATTCTAAATAAAGCTACAAATGTAATGAGCTGGTCGCGTCTTCCATTCCTGCGCCGATCTAACACTGGCGACGAAGGACTAGAGAAAGAGACGAACCTCGTGGCACCAAGCCAACTAGACCAAGACTCCTGCACCTGGAACCACAGTAGGCATTTCCGAAGGCATGGCATCCGCTGAAGTCACTTTGCCAGCCCTTGCTCCATTCCGCCCAGGGAAGGACAAGTGGAAATCCTACGTGGTCAAATTTCGGCAATACCTGAGAGGCAACAACATCAGGGATGCCGATGATGACCGGAAAAAGGGCATCTTCTTGGCCAACTGCGGCTCCGAAGTCCTGGATATGGCAATCGATCTCGTAGCACCACGAGACATTGAAGAAGTGCCATGGGCAGACCTGCTGCAGATCCTGGAAGACCACTATGCCCCAACCGGAACACCAGTGGCGAACCGTTTCACCTTCCATCAAAGAGATCAAAAGGAAGGTGAGACCATCAAAGAATTCGTGGCCGCCCTGCGCCAGATCGCAACCAGCTGTGAGTTCGACCACGTGGATAACGCCATCGCTGACCGTGTGGTTTTCAGCATGAGGGACAGAGGCCTGCAAAAGAAATTCCTGAGCAGGAAGAAACTCGTGCTCAAGGATGTGGTGGAGGAAGCCACTGCATCCGAAATCTCGGAGAAAGCGGCTGCCGCAGTAAGCAGAGCTAAGGGAATCCACAAGATTCGCTCTACAATGCAATCATCAACCGAGGATTCCACAGCTGGATCCGAGTCGGAGGAGGAGTCCACCGTACACAAGGTATCCCAAGGCGGGAAACCGCCCAATGAAGCTACAAGGGGGAGCGCTGTGCCAGCTGCAGAGGGGACCATGCCAGGGCGACCTGCAAGTGGAGAGATGCGACCTGCCGACGCTGCAACAGAAGGGGTCACATCGCCGAAGCTTGCAGAGCCGAGGAACCAGCCCCAGAGCCATCCAGCCACCGTCCCCGCGAGAATCGAAAGGATTACCAGAGATCATCCAAACGGTCCTCTGGCCCATCCAGACGCAGAGACGATGAGTTTCCCCGGAGCGGAGCGGTCCACCAGACGACCATCGCACACACGAACTCAGACAATGCCACCAAGTTCCACGTGACCATCCACGTGGAGGGAGCACCCTGTGAAATGGAGGTAGACTCGGGCTCGGTCTACTCCATCATGGACTGGCAACAATTGAAGCGCCTGCAACCCAGCATCACCAAGCGAGACCTGAAGCCATTACACTCCAAGCTCGTCGACTTTGGGGGGAACCCCATTGGAGTGTTAGGAAGAGCCAACATCCGAGTCGCCTACAACGAGTTCAAAGGCAGACTTCCCATCACCGTCGTGAAGGACAGCCGACCGAACCTGCTAGGAGTGGAGTGGTTTAAGCCGCTGGGGCTTTCAATCGAAGGCATCAACCAAATTCACAGGGACGAACTCGACAACCTCATCGAAGAGTTCAAGGAAGTCTTCGATGGTAAGCTGGGGAAATTTGTGGGGAGGCCAATCTCGTTTAATCTGGACAAGGGAATCACCCCAATTCGGCTGAAGCCCCGCCGGGTTCCATTTGCCCTGCGGCCCAAAGTAGACGAGCAGCTGGATAAGCTGATCTCCCAGGGCATCCTGGAACCGATCGATCATGCTTCATGGGAGACCCCCATTGTGACCCCACTGAAGCATGATGGGTCTGTGCGCATCTGCGCCGACTATCGTTGTACCATCAACAAGGCGTTGGCACAGAGCGCATACCCAGTCCCAGTAGTGCAGCATCTGTTGCATTCCCTGGGAACTGGCACAATTTTTGCAAAACTGGACCTGGCCCAGGCTTACCAGCAACTGCCAGTGGACGAAAAACGGCGGAGGCCCAAACCATAGTCACACACAGGGGGGCATTCAAATGCAACCGTCTCCAGTTTGGAGTCAGCGCTGCCCCCGGCATCTTCCAATCAATGATGGAACGCCTTCTCCAAGGCGTTCCAGGGGTGGTGCCATACTTTGATGATGTGCTGATCTCCGGAGATTCACAAGCACAACTCCTTGATAGGCTCAGGCTTGTCCTGCAGCGCTTCAAGGCCAAGGGCTTGAGAGTCAGGAGAGATAAGTGCATCCTAGGAGTACAGGAAGTCGAGTTCCTGGGCTACCTCATTGATAGCACTGGCATCCACCCCACCAAATCTAAAGTGAAGGCAATCCATGAAGCTCCGAGCCCCAAAAACAAACGGAACTTCAGGCATTCCTTGGGTTGCTCAACTTCTATGCAATGTTTCTTAAACAGAAAGCCACAGTTGCTGAGCCACTCCACCGCCTGCTGGGGAAAGCGGCTTCCTGGAAGTGGGGCCAAGAAGAGGAAGCAGCATTCCGAGCCGTTAAAGGACTTTTAACTTCAAAAAGCGTCCTCATCCAATACAATGAGACGCTCCCCATCAAGCTAACCTGCAATGCGTCGCCCTACGGGGTGGGGGCAGTCCTCAGCCACGAACTGCCCAACGGCTCAGAAGCCCCCATAGCATACTTCTCGAAGACCATGTCCGGCGCAGAACGCAACTACAGCCAGCTGGACAAAGAAGCACTGGCCATCGTGGCAGGAGTGAGACGCTTCCACGAATACCTCTATGGGAGACGTTTCACCATAGTAACCGACCACAAGCCACTCCTGGGGCTCCTCGCAGGCGACCAACCCACCCCGACCTTCATGTCCCCGCAGATGACGAGATGGGCCATCTTCTTAGCCGGCTACTCCTACAGGCTCATGCACCAGCCAGGCACAGCCATAGGAAACGCCGACGCGCTGAGCAGATGCCCATTGAAGGATCCAGTAGAAGACCCAGCCCCCACGCTCCACCTCTTCCACATAGACGACGACGCCAGCTGTCTGGTATCGTCTGCAGATGTGGCCGTCCACACCCAGAAGGACCCCACACTCCGCCAAGTGAAGTCCTGGATCCTCAGGGGGTGGCCAGCGCAGAAGACGGAGGAGAAGTTCAGCCCGTTCGCCAGAAAGCAGAAGGAGCTGTCCACCATGAAGGGCTGTTTACTATGGGGAGACAGGGTGCAGACTCTAGAGACCTTACATAAAGGGCACCCAGGCATCGTCCGCATGAAGGCCCTGGCACGGAGTTACGTCTGGTGGCCCTCACTGGACAGAGACATTGAAGAATGGATCTCCAGATGTGACCCGTGCCAAGAAGTTCGCCCAGCGCCGCCACAAGCTGAAACAGCGAAGTGGGAGACCCCCAGCAACCCCTGGTCAAGGATACATATCGACTTTGTGGGTCCGATGCAAGGGCGCCACCTCCTCATCGTGGTAGATGCCTTCTCCAAGTGGCTCGAGGTGGTACCCATGGCATCTACCACAACAGAAGCGATGATCCGGGCCCTGTGCCGCCTTTTCGCCACCCACGGACTACCGGATGTGCTGGTCTCCGACAACGGCCCCCAACTCACATCTCTGGCAATGGAGGCGTTCCTGGCAGGACTGGGCATCCGCCATGCCCTGTCCGCCCCATACAGGCTGGCTGGGAACGGACAAGCGGAACGGATGGTGAGGCTCACCAAGGAGGCACTCACCAAGATGGGCACGGGCGACTGGCAGGAAAGAATAGACAACTTCCTCCTCACCCAGCACATCACGCCGCATGCCACCACCCACAAGAGCCTGGCTGAACTGTTGATGGGCAGAAGGTTGAGGTCACCATTGGACCGGCTGCACCCACAATACAGCCCAGAAATGACCGCAACGGCCAGCAGCTGCCCGCTTCGCGCCTTCAGCAAAGGAGATTCGATTTTCGCGCTGAATTTCCACGGCTCTCCTAAGTGGCTGAAGGGAAAAATAGACAGCACAACCGGCCCGAGATCCTACACCGTGAAGCTGGAAGATGGACAGGTCTGTAGACGTCACATCGACCAGCTCCGGAAAAGGTGGGGGGGAGTGCAAGAAAACCAGCCTGACGAGGGAGGCCTACAACACCCCAACGAGGTAGGCCTGCAACACCCCGACGAGGTAGGCCTGCAACACCCCGACGAGGTAGGCCTGCAACACCCTGACGGGGTAGGCCTACAACACCCCTGCGAGGTAGGCCTACCACACCCCGGCGAGGCAGACCACCGCCACCCCCGACGAGGCCGGCCAAGCACACTACCAGGCGCTGACACATCGACAGTACAGAGCGGTAGACCAGGGCCAGCCGACTGGGAGATGGCAACACCAACCCAGCGAGGTGGGCACCCGGCTCGACAGGGCAAGAGACCACCAACATGGCACACGAGTAGACCGGGACCTGCCCAGAGGGGAAGCACCACACCCCGCCAACGAAGGCAACCCACGTCAGCCCTGCCAGGGAGACCTCCACTCCAGGCGAGTAGACCGGGGACCATCAGAGATGGGCACACCGCAGCCCAGGGACGAGGGTGGCACACGACTCCCCGGCGAGAGGGACCCCCGCCCAGCACGAAAAACAACCCGGCAACAACAGCCCAGCCCAGATGACCCCAGCCACCAAACTGTGGTAAACCAGGGATTAGGGCGAAGGGAAAGCCGACAACAACCCGGCCAGGGAGGCCTGCGCCACCCCGGCAGGGGAGACCTCCACCAACCCGGGGAGGTAGCCCCGCAACAACATCCCGACCAGGTCGACCACCACCGACCCGACGGGGGAGGCCAACACCAGCCCGGCCAAGGAGACCTGCGCCACCCCTGCGAGGTCGGACACCACGACACGAGCCAACACCATCCACAGCTGGCAGACCGGACCCGAGGGCACCGATCCGAACCACCCACCAGACAACAACGAGCCGAACCGAAGCCAAATCGCAGCGCCCAGGAGACCGGGGAGGAGCAAGTGACAGCCGGTGACTTACCAAGACTCAGACGCTCTTCCCGGGTCGGAACCGAGCAGCACCGACGAGGCGAGAGATCCCCAGGCCAGGAGGAAGACCACCAGAACCAGCAATCCAAGGTCTGCGGTCCGGCCGGAGGCGCTGAGGGTGACCCCGCACACTCGCCAGCCGAACCGAGCCCGGTTCCGGGGAGGGAACCAGGAGACACAGGAGCCCCGTCCGTCCAGGTCGGGGACGAAGAAGAAGTGAGACTGCGCAGGTCAGCTAGGGTGCCGAGGCGTCCTACGTACCTGCGGGACTACGTAACATTCATAAATGAACGTTGAATTTTTTTTCAGACTAAGGGGGGGAGGAGTGTTATGTCCTTATAAGGACATCCGCCCGGATTGGCTGCCAGCCATCGGGCGGGAAAGTTTGAATCACTGTCAGGGGCGGTGCGACTGCCGGAGCGAATATAAGGAGAGCTCCGGCAGCGCCCGGCCAGTCTTGCTACTGTTTCTTATTCTAAATAAAGCTACAAATGTAACGAGCTGGTCGCGTCTTCCATTCCTGCGCCGATCTAACAGCTAGAACTTACAGTCTCCTGGTTTCTAGGCCAGCACTTTCACCACTACACCAAACTGGCTCATGTTAACTCATAACATAATCATGGAGAAAGAAGAAGATAACAGTAATGAAATTATGCAGGAGTTATTCAGAGAAAATAAAATACCATAAATACGGTTCTAAGAAAGAGGAACCTGTGAGACAGAAATTCAAAACACCTTGATTTTGCTTGTTATAAAAGGGGACATGGGAAAACTGACAGTCTTCCAAATTATATGCTACAACAACCAAAATTCTGTAATCCTTACAATGTCTGTATCCTGACCCCACCTGCCTTAAAAGGCTGACCACTTAATTTCCTAAGAACCCCACCTTTGCCTGCTGGAGTTTTATCTCCTCCTCCCCCTCAGACCAAAAACCAAGTTAATGGATGACTAACAGGCAATAAATTACTCTGTCCATCAGTCAACAAATGAAGAATGGAGTTGGTTGTCTTTTGTTTTAAATCCCCAACTCCAATTCCACTGAGGGAACTAAACTTATGACGGAAAGAAATTCCAGGTGTGATCATGGGAATCTGATGACCTGATGCCACTTCTATGACATTTGTTTTCTGTGCTGCTTCCGTGTCGCCAATCCTATCCTCAGATACTCATGTTAGAGCCACCATTATAGGCTGCATAAAAAAATAAATCACTGCTACATGGCAGGAAGAAGGTAATGTTTTCTGTACTTCTCTGGTGCCACTTAGAGATTTTTGGGAGCTCACATGTAATATCCCAACTAATTATTCATAGAAGCACAAAGGGTAGTGAATGGGAAAGATGTTTCTCACACTATGAGTTGCAGGATGCTGCCTGATAGCAAAAAGCTCTTCTGGAAAGCAGATAGTTTCTTGATTTCCAGCGGTGTGCCTGGCACCCAGAATGCCTTCTCCGAAACTGTGATTCTTGGAGCAAAATTGGGATGTTAGGATAAACTTTCTGTTTGGAGGTAACTTTAAACAGCAGTAAAATACCAGCAGAGAGAAATAAAACAATAAGAATTATGTTTGGAGGAAAGCCCTCTACAGACTGGTGCTTGCATAGAAGATATATGGGAGAAGAGAGAGTCTGGGAGAGAAAAGGCGGAAGTATGACCAACCAGAGAATATTGGTATGACCAACAGGAGACTTGACTGTGTAGAGACAAGCAAAGAAAGCTAGGCAGGACCACGAAGCAAAAAAATAAAGCCCTTCTGCCAGTTGTCAGTACATTAATTGCCCCCAGGGGCCACAGGCTTATAAACTGCATGAAGCTGATGCATCCAGTGTTGACTTTTATCAACAGGTCATGATTCTTATTACTTCAGAAAGGTTCCTAAAAATATATATTAATACTGGGCATTCCCATTTCTTTGGTAGAGCAGTTGTTCAGCTCAGGAAGTTACCTCTTGCACAAAATGATAATTGGCATCAGTATACTTTATATGTGGTATGATTTCTCTCAGTCCGAAAACAGGATTCCATGGTTGCCTTCATACATCACTCTTGGTTTTGCTTTCAAAACAGATAGTCAGAATCAGAATCAGAGTAGAGCTGGAAGGGACCTTGGAGGATTTCTAGTCCAGCCCCGCTCAAAGAGGAGAACCTATACCATTTCAGACAAGTGACTTCCAATCTCTTTTTAAAAACCTCCACTGATAAAGCACCCACAACGTCTGAAGACAAACTGTTCCACTGGTTAATTGTTCTCACTCTTAGGAAGTTTCTCCTTAATTCCAGGTTCCTTCTCTCCTTGATTAGTTTCCATCCATTTTTTCTTGTCCTGCACTTTGGTGCTTTGGAAAATAAATTGACCCCCTCCTCTTTGTGGCAACATCTGAGGTACTGGAATAATTTTATCATGTCCTCCCTAGTCCTTCTTTTCTCTAGACTAACCAAACACAAATCCTGCAACTGTTTCTCATATGTTTTAGACTCCAGACCTTTGATCATCTTAGTTGCTCCTTGGTTTATGACCGGACACTTAGCTGTTCAAAGTGGACCTGCCAAAAGCTACTTACTGTTCTGACCCAGCCTTCGCAAGTAGTGATAAGACATTTACTCACAAGTAAAACAACCCCTTTTTATAACAGGGCAGTAACGATCTTTTATTCACATGGATAAACAAAAAATCAAATGTAATTAGTCCCAACAAACCTGGGTTTAGCCAAGAAATCAGAATTGCTTGCTGTATACTAGAAACGAACTGTTGCCTGCGACAACCAGTCACTCCAAAACCCCTACTATTTATTTCCCAGCCAGGGAGGGGCTGGCTATCGTCTGTGTCTGCTTTTCCTTGAGTGCCAGGAGTGTTGAATGTTTTCCTTTGCTCTCCTCTCTTTTCCTCTCTGCAAATACATGGGCCCCATCTGTTCCTCTCCCTCACTCAGCTCAGCCCTGAAGACAGCTGCTTCTCCACCTGGGGGAGGATGGAAGGCCCCGACTCTGCTTCTGTCTCTGATGTTGTTTCCTTATCACAGCCTTCCAAAGGCTCAGAAGCTAGCCCAGGCTCTCCCTCAACCTCCTCATCATCTGACTTTGCTGCTAGCTCTGCTGGCAGCTGACGGACCACAACACTTACAGCCAGTTTTGAAGTTATACCACTACAGAGCCCCTGTAGTCATTCACCCTTATGACCGACTGCAGGGTTGCTGCAGTGCTCCACTGCCTCTAACTCCTCCATCCTGTCCCAGCAGATTCTTGCAGGCCTTGGGCCTGGTATCAGCCCAGTCAATCAATTATCCAAGGGCTCAGAGGCTCCTGATGTGCAAAAAGCTGTTGCAACTTGCAGGACTCGGCCTGTTTCTCAGCCAGCTTCAAGACCCAGCAACACCCAATTTACCTTTCTGTTTTTCTGCAGCTTCTGACAGAGGTGCCCCACTGATGCAAGGCTCAACTTTCCTACAAGGCAGCCTTGTGGCAGCCTCCTGCCATTCTGCAAGAAGATGGTATTCTCCTTTGGAAGGCTTCATTTTTAAGGAGGCTCCATTTAAGAGCCTCCGTTTTGGAGCAGTTTGCAACTAACTTCAGCTCTAGATCTTCATCTGCCTTCTTATCTCCCTGGCTGTAATCCAATCATTCTTTGTTGATGTGTGCACTGTTTGTGCTGGTGCGTGTTATCCCTACTATTGATGAATATATGGCTTGAGATAAGCAGATTACTAATTAATATCCTGCACTAACTTTTATTTTGTAGAAGCTCCCTGTGCTTTCCTTGTCTTATCAGAAACTGATATTCATTGGCATCTCTGCTTCATTAGCTTCTGTCAGTCCAAGATAAATTAACAAATCCATTATTTTTTATTTATTTATATTTCATGTTTCTAAACCACCCTTCTCCCTCAAGGGGGACTCTACTGTTTTTCTGTTTCTAGTTGAGACTGAAGCTTCTATGTTCCTCTCCTTCAGTCTAAATCCCAAGGAAATAGATCTTTTCTTGTTGGTTTATCTCTATGTTTTTGTTCAAATGATCTACAATTTCTTGGTTATCCTTTTCACTCTTACAACACAGGAACAGATCATAAGTATAAGTCAGGATCTAAGTCCATCTCTTGTTCTTGCATCTGGCATCAATTTTGCCTTATGTGAATCACTCTTTAAGTAGGATTGATTTCCCTTTTTGCTTTTCCTAGCGTGTGCTGTTTGTTTCAGCCCATAAATGCTCTTTTCCGGCTTGCACACAACTCTTTCTTTTCCAGGTGCTTTGAATCCTGCTGCTTCTTACATATATACGTCTGCCTTCATGTCTCTGCACAATGAAGCTGTTTTGACCTCCAGGTGTTGAACATATCTCTCTCTTCAAACAGCAACTCTAAGAAGCATTATATTGATATGTGTTTCACCATACAGTAGGTGTAAAGATTTTCATTCAAGTCATATACATCTTTAGCTTCTTGCCATTGGAGTAAACTTTACCAATGAGAGTATCCATTGTTCCTTTTTATATCCCAATTAATTGTGAAAACCCATTTGTCACTTTCTTGGTAGCTCTGGGAGGGTCGATGTTGTATTCTTGTGAAGAGATTCAGTATCTTCTCTCAAAGATTGCAGCAACTTCTTTCTTTTCAGTGTCTGTCATTTCTTCAGAGTGTTTCCATGGAAAGATTGACATCATCTCCAGTCTGGTAAAAGAGGAAATCTTTTGGGTAATACCTCTTTTCTTAACTTTACATGAGAATCTTAAGTCTGTCTCAGGATCTTCACCTACCTTGCTGTAGCTACATTTCTATGTTTGAGTCTATACTGAGGGTCACAGTTTATACAGGTAATCCTACGACCACAACGGAGCACAAAATTTCTATTGCTAAGTGAGACATTTGTTAAGTGAACTTTGCCCCATTTTATGGCCTTTATTGACCCATTTGTTGAGTGAATCATGGCAGTTGTTGAGTTAGGAACATGGTTGTTAAGTGAATCTAGCTTCTCCATTGACTTTGCTTGTCAGAAGGTTGCAAAATGGGATCACTGACCCCAGGACACTGAAATCATCATAAATATGAACCAGTTGCCAAGCATCTAAATTTTGTTCATGTGACCATGGGAATCCTGCAATGGTCTAAAACAAGGGTGTCAATCTTGTGGCGTCAAGTTGTCATCACATGAAATTTCCCCCCTTTGCTAAACTGGGGGTGGGCGTGGCCAGCGTAGGACGCATCAGGCCTGCAGGCCACGGGTTTGACACCCCTGGTCTAAAGTGTGAAAAATGTTCATAAATCACTTTTTTCAGTGCTGTTGTAATTTTGAACAGTCACTAAATGAACTGTTGTAAGTAGAGGACTACCTATATTTATTGTGAATGCTGTTTTCCCTTGAGTTTTCTAAATGGATTTCTGATATTTCATAATCTTTTCCCTTCATCTCTCATTAAAGTATGAGAGATATTTTAACTTTCTTTGTGACAGGATCAAAAATTATCTGTCCTTTGCAACCGATTTTATATCTAATGAAGATGGTCCTTTCAATTCTGTGATCAGCTTGCTTTTCTTTGCTTTTGGATATATAAGAATATGCTTTTGCTTCACATTTTGTTTGGTTCCATTCTGTTAGTATTACCTCTTTCTCTTTTATTTATTTATTTATTTATTTATTTATTAAATTTTTATACCGCCCCCTCTCCCGAAGGACTCGGGGCGGTGAACAGCCAAAATTAAAAACACACAATACAAATATTAAAATACATTAAAACAGAATTAAATTATCTTAGGCTTCTCCAATTTAAAACCCCATTACCCATAAAATTCACCAATTAAAAATTTTTTAACCCAGCCCGGCTTGCTGAAATAAAAACGTCTTCAGGGCCCGGCGGAAGGTCCGGAGATCCGGGATTAGTCGTATCCCTGGGGGCAGCTCATTCCAGAGGGCGGGTGCCCCCACAGAGAAGGCTCTTCCCCGGGGGGTCGCCAGCCGACATTGCCTGACAGACGGCACCCTGAGGAGACCCTCTCTGTGGGAGCGTGTTGGCCGGTGGGAGGTTATCGGAGGCAGAAGGTGGTCTCGTAAATAACTGGGTCCTAAGCCATGGAGCGCTTTGAAGATGAGAACCAACACCTTGAAGCGCACTCGGAAGACCACCGGAAGCCAATGCAGCTCGCGCAGGAGAGGTGTCACGTGGGAGCGCCATGCCGCCCCCATAAGTACCCGCGCGGCCGCATTCTGCACCAGTTGGAGCCTCCGAGTGCTCCTCAAGGGGAGCCCCATGTAGAGAGCACTGTAGCCTCTTTTGAAA
Source organism: Pituophis catenifer annectens (assembly GCF_029215685.1). Classification (NCBI taxonomy): domain Eukaryota; kingdom Metazoa; phylum Chordata; class Lepidosauria; order Squamata; family Colubridae; genus Pituophis; species Pituophis catenifer. The sequence goes on from NW_027256881.1 coordinate 129,887,063, forward strand.
GTAATGGCAGTCATGATTGCCTCATCCCAATATCGTTTTGGCAGTCCAGCCTCTGGTAGTATGTTTTTAGTCATTTCCAAAGGAAAGCTCTTTCTGCCATATCATAGTTATGTGATATATATAATTATTTCTTCATTCTTAGTCAGGTCAGAAGCCAGAAACTTGAAAAGTTTTCTTTTCAAGATCTTCCCCCTTTCTCAGAAAAAGTATTTAAATTGTTTACATTTCTTTCATTTTATTATTGTGCAGTTATTCCCTTCCCTTCCTTCCCTTTTTTTCCTTTCTTTTCTTCGTGGCTGAAATAGAAAAGAGTTTTGATGTTCTAATTCAAATATTCCTAATTTTGTATGCATACACAACCATTGTTTTATTTCTTTTTTCAGTAAGAAATATTATGCAAAGCATAGAAAAATAACAAGTAGTAGTAAACCAAAGAAATTATAGGTACAGCAGAAGAAAGAAATGGAAATAAAGTTACATCTAGTTTTTACCAAATCATTCACTGTAATCCTTCATATTGGCTAGCTTTGTAAATGAGCCTTGTGTTCACTATTTACACCAACCACTTAATATTTTACATTAGCCTTTCTATTTATTAGAAAATTGCATCGGAAAATTCTAGGAGCTGTAAATTTCAGTAGAGAAAGAAATTTCAGTTTGTATACAGAAACCAGGTTGTGGAAATTCACGGTTTCCAGAATGGTATAATCCAGTTTTTTATTTTTTAAAAAAATATATCAACACATATACATATACGTATACATATACGTTTACATATACAAATACATACATAGTATATATCAGGGGTGAAATCTACTTACCTTCCCTACCAGTTCGGAAGTGCACGCTCGGTGTGCATGCACCACATGCACGCATGGACCTTCTACGCATGCACAAACCCTTCTGTGCATGCAGTTAGGGTAAAAAACAGGTTACTTCCTGGTTAAAACCAGAAAGTAACGACGGGTGGGTGGAGCCTCGCGCTGCCGTCGCTACCGGTTCTCCGAACCACCTGCCACCATCACTACTGATTCAGTCGAACCGGTAGCATTTCACCCCTGGTGTATATAAAATCATGTATAGGGCACCAAGAAAGTTATCCTATGGTAAGATGGGCAGACAAAAAATTAATAAATAAAATACCGGTAAATAATTATTTTGGGGGGAATTGCTTGCAAAAATAAAATTATCAAGGAAAATATGTACATGTTAGGAGAAACATATACAAAAATGTGTGCCTAGCTTTGTACATTCACCAGCCAGACTATGAGCTTTGTGGGCTACCAAGAATTTGGGGCATGAGTTTTCCTGCAGTAGGTTCACTATTTTCCCACTGGTTCCATTTGGATTCTATTGCCAAAGTTTTTTAAGGGAGCATTCCGCATAGGTTCCAAATTCATATTTCAGAAATATTTTTTCCGCAACTAGAAGCTGGGATAGGGGGATTATTTTTAAAGTCTTTCTTTCTGTTTCCTTTCATCTTTTCCAGCATGTTCTGCTATGATGTGTTTAAACAACCTCTTTTTAAAAAGCTCTCTTTTTATTTTTTGAGTAAGTGGGTAGGCGTTTCTTCACGTTGTACTACTTAGAGGAATTTTCACAATTTTAGCGAAGCCCGTTCACATTCTGTCATTTTGGCAGATTTTAACGTCCCTGGCATTTGTTTGAGAGGAGTGGGTGGGAGGGGAAGGGGAGGCTTAATAGGCTGGTTGGCTTTGTCTGGGTTTGTGCTGCAGTGCTTTTTCTCCAATAATGATTTTGCTTTGCTTTGCTTTCTGGTCTTTTGTTCTACCTTGGCAGGCCTGTTCGCAAATGAATTAAGCATATATTACTTAAGCCAATTTTCTCTCATACAAACTAGATATTACTGATTTGTGTCTGACAATAGAAATATTTTAAAAAGAGTCCAAGATCAGGGGATATGCCAGACAGTTCTAACATTTCCATGGCATGATGCCTTAAAAGTGATACACCTCACTTCTAGTTCTTCAGTTAAGAAGAAGCAACGGTTCAAGCAGACATTCACAAAGTGTAAGTAAGGGTGGAGGATGTTGGAGATATGCAGTGATGTCCAAATGTCCAGTGACATTCTTCAAGTGTGACCTCCTTGACTTTACCCCAAAGGTCAAACCTAGTTACAATTCTTTGGAGTCAGAAGTCTGTAGACATTCTCAGTCATCCAGGTCATGGGTGTCCCAAAGGCTAAAGAAGCTTCTTGGATGAGAAACGAAACATCTTCAAAAACAAGGAAATCCAATTGCCTCCTGAAAAAGCACCTTTGGGTTCTTTGGAGTCATGGCCTCCTTTTGCCAATCCTCATCTGATCTGAGGATGGGCAGCATCTGGGTGAGGAGCTTGCTAGTCCAAACCCAAGAAAACAGCCCCACAGATAAACATAGGTTCCATATAACTTCTTAGCACGGGAAATATTTTCTTTTAACACTCCTAATAGCAAAAGAACAAGAGCGGACAGAAAAGGGTGTTGTGATTTGCCAAAATACGGACCTAGCGAACGCCATGGGAAATGGCGAGGCAGTATTTGGAGGCCTAAGTACAGGGAGACTTTAGCTACAAAGGGTTAGAAGAAAGACATTGAGGCCAAAGAGAAATCAAGTTAGAACAAATATATTTACCTATTTTAAAAAAAGGGAGAGGGGGATGCAATCCTATGAAAATCCATTAATGACCAAGATCTATTCTCATTTCTGATTGCAAGTCATCATGTGTAACAGGAAAAAATCATATCAAGCTAAAAACGTGTATTGCCTGGATATCCACAAAGACTAAAGAAAAATAGATTTATAATCTGGAAAAAAGTAGATGTAGAAGAGAAGGCAGAACTGCAGGGTGAAGTAAAATGCATCATCAGTTTAGAGTCTTTGCATTGACATGAGACCAAATCCCCTTGAATTCTGTTGATCCTCATCTAATACCAAGTTGGTGCCGATTGTCAGTTGACTTGATTCTTGTGTATAGGCTTCAAGCCTATACACAAGCAATTATTGAAGTGGAGAAATTAAAATGTCTTACTTTGGTCTCAGACAAAGGAATAAAATATGAAAGAGAGAAACAATGAGATGGAGGGGAGCTACCTCAAGATCTGCTCAATCTCAGCAAAGACCATTTCTTAATGATAATGTGTGATATTCCTATTGTGTACTCCCACTAAAAACATGCGCTCCCAAATAGGTGCATAATTCCACATCCGTATCAGTGGTGGGTTGCTACCGGTTTACTCTGGATCAGGCGAACCGGCAGCGATGGCAGTGCGAGGCTCCACCCACCCGCCTGGACACTTCTGCGCATGCACAGAAACTTCTGCGCATGCAAGCACCAGCGCCCACGAGCGAACCAGTAGCGACAGGATTTGAAACTGTATATAGAGAAAAGTGCAAGGCTCTCTTATGCATCCAGGTCAGAGCTGCTAGTCTAATTGGGAAATATTTTTGAATTGGAGACTAACTCAGTTTAAAAACTGGCACCTCATACAAAGCTCTCTCTGTATAGCGTAAGGTAGTGAATAGCCCAACCAAGCTGCAATGTTCTGACCTGAAACAGAAATAAAACAAAATGCTATAAACAAATAATTGGAAATGGACAATTTGCCTGCTCAGAATTCTGATCATTTAAGAACGAAAAAAAGGAGAGTCTTTGATTGTTTGGAGGTTCATGGAAAGAAATCTCTGGAGAATGGACTCCAGGACACATGTCCAGTTCCAGCTGGATATATAAAGGGGCTAATGACTTGAAGTGTATTTAAAAAGTGAAAATAACAAAGCATTAAATGGGCCAGCCCTGGGAAATGATCTGAACCTCATGACTGAAAATGAAATGTGGTTCATTTTGCTTTGTTGTGGCCATATTTTCTGTCATGTTGAAAATATTAGTTTTACAAGTGTATCTTTGAGCCTGCCTAAATCCTTTTGCAAATTCCCTGCGTTCCAAGGTGAGATTTAGCCTTTTTTCATATGAAAAAATAGCCCGTGGATCGGAAATTATTCTTCTCTCCCTTTTCTGGTTTTCATAAAGCAATTTTCTTATTATTACCTAAATTAAATAATCTCGCAGACTGAAAGTAATTAAGGGATTTAATGCTATTTTAATCACCACTAGAAAGGACTCTTATGGTTTTTAAAAAGTGTGTGTGTATGTGTATTTGTGTGTGCGTATGTGTACACACACACATTTTGAACTGAAGAATTCTATCAAAATAGAAGAGTGAATGTTGAAAAATAATTGCATTTTGGGTCAAAACGTACACATTAGTCAGATCATCATTAAAATGTGAATATGTTTTTACATATTTCCCCTGACTCTAGAGTAGCCCTAGAGAAGGTGTAGACTGTAGAGGCTTAGAGAGCCAGACAGAGGTTGGATTTAGGCTGGGTTTGGGGACCAAATCAGCTATTATTTTCTTAAGAGTCAGCACAAAGAAAAGATATAGCTGCATTTATATTTAAGTTGCTCCTATCTTGATGCCTAAGGCTGTTTAAGAACTGAGTCATTTTGGTGACAGACTGCAATGTATTTGGTCCAGATTGAACTTGGGGATGGTCCAACTGCATTCATTATCACTGGATGCTCAAGTATCCTCCATTCCTCTCCTGGTACCTAGGCAGCTTGGCTTGGCTGAAAGCTCATTCACATGAAAGGGATAGCAGATTGCTTGAATGAGAAATGTGAGGATTTTAGAGAGTAGATATTTTCATTCATAAACTGATAGAGCTGAAAAGCCTACTAAGTGATATATACAAAGCAAAAATAATTCAACTCAAGCCCGCTGATCAGCATTAAGGACTTGGACTAGGAGCAAAGAAACCTAGTCTATCCTTAGCCACAGAAGCCAGCTGGGTGACTTTGGACCAGTCCTTCTCCCTCAGCTCAGCCAACCACACAGGGTTGTTGTTGAGGAAAATAAGGAGCAAACATACATTGCCTTAAGCTCCTGTACGAAACAATGGGATATAATTTATAAATGTATACCTATCGCTTGCAAAGGGCAGCAAAAGTTCTGAAAATAATAGTAAAAGATCCTCAGAATTAAATACATTATTCCAATTATCCCCCAAATGGTTTCCATTTTTAAATTATCCTCACAAAACAAAACAAGACCAACAGATAGTGGAAGGGAGGGAGGGAGAGATAGAGATATGGGGGGTGGGAGAAGAAAGAAGAAAAGATTTTACAAGTTGGTTTAGAAATTGAAACTACTTTCTGTCTTTGTTTCCTTTTTCCATTGATCTCAAAAGCCAAGACTTCTTTGTGGTGGGATTTCTGAAATCTACAATACGGGACCCCAGTCTACATTTTCACAGCAAGTGGGACCCCTAAAATAAAAAGCAAAGAAGGTAATGATTTTTCCAGGTTTTTCTCCACAGATGGTTCAGAAATGAAAGCTGTTCTATAAAGCTCATTTGGCAGCTAAACAAAAAGGGATTTTCTGCTTTATCCCTGGTTAGTAATGTGAAAAAGTTTTATGACCCAGCTGCTGCTGAGAAGTTTAGTATTGTGTAATTATCTGAATTAAAAGAGCAGCAATCTTTTTAGCTTTTTCTACAGTTTTTCTACTGGGGTGGGGGAGTACGCTGAGGTGATTTGGGGAGAACCGTAGCTTCTAGAAGGCCAGGCTCTTTACCAAGCTCTGGGGAAGGGAGGTGGGAGCTGAGGATGAGGGTGGGGGGAGATTCAGGTGCTGGGTTTTGGTTTTTGATCATATAGTTTTGGGTGTTATGGTTTTATTGTTTCTGTGAGCCACACAGAGTTCTTTAAAGACAGGCAGCCATACAATTTTTTTTTTCAAATAAACAAATAAATTTTCAGTAAGCCCTTTTGGGGAGTCTTAGTGGATTTTTGTTACCACTACTTTGAATTGGCTGTATTTTATGCATACAGCCAGTTTGGCCTAGTGCAGGAGTATCCAACCTCATGATTTTCCATGGCTAACTGGGAAATTCTGGGAGTTGAAGTCCACAGGTATTAAAGTTGCCAAGTTTTGACATCCCGGCCTAGTGATGAAGGTACCGGATTAGAAGCTGGAAAACCACGAGTCCTTGCTGAGCATGGAGGCGACTTACTCTTCTTCTGCCCTAGGAAGAAGGCAGCGAGAAGTCACTTTGGAAAATGTTGCCAAGAAAGCTGTAAGAATATGCCTGTGTGGTCACTAGGAGTGAGTTCAGACAATTTTATATAGGTAGTGTTTGATTTATGACCAGTTGCTTCGTGATTGTTTGAAGTTACAATGGACCTCCCCAGGGCTTCTTACAACTCTGATTAAAATTTACAACATCTGGCCTTCCCCTCCACAGTCACGTGATCACATATAAAGCATCCAATGACCAGTCTGCATATATGGCTGTTTTCAGCCTCCTGAAGTCATGTGACTGCAGTTTAGTATGCTTTTTGCCAGAAATTGCCATTTACTTCCGGTTTCCACATCTAGCGCCATAGTTGGTACAATCCCAGATCCAGAAGGCCCCAAACCCACAGCCCAAACCTGTTGTTCCTCATCAAGACCCCCACAGCCTACAGATACCAATAGCAATAGCACATAGACTTATATACCGCTTCACAGTGCTTTACAACATCTCTAAGTGGTTTACAGAGCCAACAATCTGAGTCCTCATTTTACGAAATGAGGAAGGATGGAAGGCTGAGTCAACCTTGAGCCGGTCAGGATCAAACTCCTGGAGTGAGCAGTGAGTTAGCCTGCAATACTGCATTATAACCACTGCATCACCACAGCTCTCACTAAGCTAAGACATCAAAGGCATTGTTTAGTTTGCCAAGGGTAGAAATATACAAGTATTCCTCAACTTACGACCACAACTGAGCCCAAAATTTCTGTTGCCAAATGAAATATCTGTTCAATGAGTTTTGCTCCATTTTACAACCTTTCTTGCCACAGTTGTTCAGTGAATTACTGTTCAGTCAGTAACATGGTTGTCAAGTGAATCTTGTTTCACCATTGAGTTTGCTTGTCAGAAGGTCGCAAAAGGTGATCACGTGGCCCCCGGGACACTGCAATGGTCATAAATATGAACCAGTTGCCAAGCATGCTGCAACGGTTGTAAGTCACTTTTTTCAGAGCCATTGTAACTTTGAACGATCACTAAATGAACTGTTGTAAGTCGAGGACTACCTGTACAGATCATCTCATGGTAATGAATACTCTCGCCCAGCAACTTCATGCAGATATTAAACTGGAGCAGAAAGGGTACTGAATCCCATGGCAGCCCACATAGTAGAAAGTGCTGCAGGGTATGTATACATGTCTCTCTCTATCTTGCTCCCTCTGTCTCTCTATCTCTAAGAGATCCTAAAGAGTCATAAGTCTCCATTTATGTGTAACTTGGGAGTGGGGACTATAAAATATAAGGCGATACAAAGAATTTCATACATGTTAAAACCGAGCCAGATTTGAATACCATTATTGTAAGATAATTGTAATACAACTAGATAAGTGCTTGTATTTCCTGAAGATGAGAAAACTATTTTTTTTAAAAAAGAGGAAACAGCTGTTCAGTGAAACCAGGTTGTTGCTGACAATCTGGGAATACCAACACTAACCAAGCACCAAATTGCCATCTGTTTTATTTATCATAGAAATGGATGTTCCTTCGTCCTCAATTCTTAGGAATATATTTTGGCAGTTTCAAAATTTGGGAATATTAATCAAAGGAGCACTTTTGAGAAAGGGGATGCTGGACAAAACTCCTGAGAGGCAGTTAATGATTTTTCAGGAAGGCAGCAGCAGACATTATTCTTTTTCTGGGCGACTGGGCCTTTGTTTTAACTAAATTAGGACTTCCACTATAGTTCTCATGTGTTTCCCAGCTCAAAATGATGGGAAACTGAAATTGGGCAATATGGCAGGAAGGGTATGCAGAAATGGGGAAGGAGTTCAGTGGTACATGTGATCTCGAGCCAAAGGCTATGTTAGTTCACAGGAAGTCCTTCTGTCAGACTCATTGGAACATAGGAGCTTCAGTTTATACCTTAATTGTAGAACAAGAGAGTTTTGGATCTCTGGTATGGACCCAAGGATCATCATTGTAAAATAAAATATGGGAATGCGGCTGCTTTATGTCAACCAATTGAATTCAGCAGTCCTGCACCCAAAATACTACAATTCAAGAGATGGTTCCTTACTTTCTTCTTTCCTTGTCTGTAATAATCAATTGGTAATGAATATATATATGGCAATGTATATTCCACCCATTAATGTTTACATGTGGTAACATGAAACTGGTCTGAAATCACAATCCTGCATTGTGATGTCAAACCATACCTTTCTGTGCATTGTGGGCATCATGATTAGGAATGGACATGTGTGGTATTATGCTCTTTGTTCTTTCAAAGGTTGGAGGACAAAATAGAGATGGAGAAGCGGATTTCAAAGGAAGTAATTTAAAATTACCTGCTCTACTTCTTGGATGAGGAGGAGATTCCATTAGTTTCCTGACAGTTCTACAAATGAAAAGGCTAGCTTGGATCAAAGCCTTTATGACCAACTGAGTTTAAACTTGCTTCATCATATCAACTCAGTTTGTGTGTGTGTATGTGTCCTACAAATGACAAGTCTGGGGGCATAGGGTGATATAGCAATTTCATCAGACGGAATAGGACTGAAATGTTTCTTTTCCTGTGTGGGGTATATCTGTTTTAAACACAAAAGAAATACACCAGGCCTCTCAATATATTCACAATGCATCTATTTTGGACTTTATTTTTTAAAAGAGTCACAAAAGTGAGATAACATACGGTCCATTGGCCACAGATTCACCATCCCTACCAAAGAACCAAGAAGCAATCATCCATTAAATTCTTGCCGAACGGGGAAATAAAACTAAAGTAAATGCAAAGATAGGAAAACCTCAGGCAATTAAATCTAAATGACATCATAAAGGCCAATATTCTTCAAAAAGAAAAAAAATATTTTAAAAAAGAGCAGAAATAAACTTTTGTTGCTGCTGAACAGCAATATCAGTAGCAGAGTTCCAAAATCATTGTGGGATATCTTAAAACTGGTACTAGAATTCTACTTTATGTCTACACAAAAGTCAGTACTGTTGAGTTTGGGGAAATTTATGTAAGCATAAATTCCCAAGTTGAATTCCTAAATCAGGGAAAAGAAACTTACATACATAGATACATATATATATATGTATATATACACACATATATATACACATACATATACATACATACATACATACATACATACATACATATATAAGTCCTTGACTTACAACTCCAAGTGAGCCCAAAAGTTTTGTTGCTAAGACAGTGAAACATTTATAATGTGAATTTTGCCCCATTTTAGGACTTTTTGTGCCACAAGTTGTTAAGTGAATCACTGCAATTGTTAAGTGAAGCTGACTTCCACATTGACTTTGCTTGTAAAGTCACAAAGCGGGGATCACATGAGCCTGGGACATTGCAACCATCATAAATATGAGTCAGTTGCCAAGCATCCAACTTTGATACCTGACTGTTGGAAAATGGGTGAAAAATGGTCATAAGGCACTTTTTTTAGTGCCATTGTAACTTTGAACGGTCTAAATGAACTGTTGTAAATCGAGGACTACCTGTATAAACTTGGAATACTTTAAAAAGCCATCAACTGACCTAGGTTAATCTCAAAACATCTAGGGAGTGTTGGATCCTGGTTAGTACTTTGAGAGGACACCAGAAAACTCATGATTCTACACTAGTTTTATTTAACCAGATAGTTGAACAAAAAACATTCCAGAAACCAGTGGTTAATTACTTCCATATTGTTGCCAAGAAATATACAGAGCTGGGCTCATGAAATCACCAACAACCAAACTTGACTCTGGATCTTTGTCTGTAAAATATATTATATATACACACCATATAATATTTTTATAAATCCAATACCTTTCAGTTATTATTACTTTATAATACACCAGAAGTGCTCCTAAGAGCCAAAAATGTGGATTGAACATAAGAATGTGTGTATGTGTCTTAGTGATGCCCACATTGTTTGTGGTCTGCTGCAATTTTACAGATTTCCCCATGTAAAGGAGAATCAAAATGGCAGTTCTGCACCCTATCCTTACCCACTGTACAGGTAGTCCTCAACTTACGACCACAATTGAGGCCAAAATTTCAGTTGCTAAGTGAGACATTTGTTAAGTAAATTTTGCCCTGTTTTACGGCCTTTCTTGCCACTGCTGCTAAGTGAATCATTGCAGTTGTTAAGTTAATAACATAGTTGCAAAGTGAATCTGGCTTCCCCATTGACTTTACTTGTCAGAGGATTGCAAAAGGTGACCACATGACACTGGGACACTGCAGCCGTCATAAGTATGAGTCAGTTGCCAAGCATTTGAATTTTGATCACATGATCATGGGGATGCTGCAACGGTCATAAGAGTGAAAAATGGTCCTAAGGCATTTTTTTTCAGTGCTGTTGTAGCTTTGGACGGTCACTAAATGAACGGTTGTAAGTCCAGGACTACCTGTATTTGTGAGGATAATGGTTCACCCGATGAGGAAGGACTGAGAGACGCAGCAACTGGTGGAACAATCTTCCTTTCTACTGGGATCACTGAGAAAGGAGTCTTTGAATGAGGCCAGAGGGAAGGAGTTTCAGAAACTGAGAGCACTAAGAAAGTGACAGAACCTACGGCTCATATTTTCAATATGTTCTTTAACCATTGCATTGCAACTGGGATTCCCCCCCCCCTATAAAATAAGCAACAGGGGTGTGTTGTGGCCGCTTAATGGCAGCGTGAGCATCAACTGGATAGCTTTCAGAAGGTATTCATAAAGACACCATTAATTAACCTAATAAATGACTGACGTGAAGAATGAATTAGTTCCCTGATGCCTCTGATGGATGCCTTAATAGGGAATTCTTAAAGAGTTCCTTGATTGAAAGCTAATATTCTCCTAAACGAGTTAACATACTTACCTGAGAATGCTATTAAGCCCAGGCGGAGTAATGCCTAATGTGATAAAGAATCCATCAACTCATATATAGAAATGAATTTCTTCCATTGGGTGTTTTATATAAATATAGACTTTTTTTTCCCCCAGTGGTGAGAGATCTGCAGAGAAAATGTCAGTGGAAGTATATGTGAATTGCTCTAATAAACACACACCCAAAAACAAGGGCGGAAAAACAGCAATAAAGCTAACATTGCCCTGCTTATGTCCTTCATGGGAAATAAAGAAGACTGAAACTTATAAAAACATTTGCAGAAATGTATAATCGTTGACCATGACGGTTATTATGTTGAAAGACATTGTCCTCCACATTTCTTTGAAAACCCTCATGAAAATAATTGTCTTTTCCCCATAAAAGTGTTTACAAGTAGTCCTTGACTTACAAGCTTTCATTTAATGACCCTTCAAAGTTACAGTGGCACTAAAAAAGGTGACTTATGACCAGTTTTCATGCTTATGACACAGCATCTCCATGGTCATGTGATCAAAATTTGGACCTCTCGGCAATTGGCATGTTTTTATGACAGTATCACTGTGCCAGGGTTTCATGGTCACCATTTGTAACCTTCCCAGATTGGCTTCTGGCAAGCAAACTCAGTGGGGAAAGCAAGTTTTGCTTAATGACCAAATAATTCACTTAGAAACTGCAGTGATTCACTGATGCTGCACTTTTGCCTCTGAATTTCTTATATTTTTCTTTTTGAGGCTGTCATCAGCTCCAACAACAACGACTCTCGCGGAGTTGCCTTCCCCCTCAATCCATTCACCCTTTTAACATACATTCATCTCAGGGGTGAAATCTAAAATTTGTTACTACCAGTTCTGTGGGCATGGCTTGGGGGGGGAATAATGTGATTGGGTGGGTGTGGCCAACTTTTTTTTTTTTTTTTACTTTTAAAAGCATTTTTTCTACAACCTCTTCGGCCGAAGAGGTTGTAGAAAAAATGCTTTTAAAAGCCTCTGATGATCCCAGCTGAGCCGCGCGATCATCAGAGGCTTTTTTTTTTTACTTTTAAAAGCATTTTTTTGGCCAAAGAGGTTGTAGAAAAAATGCTTTTAAAAGTAAAAAAAACAGCCTCTGATGATCACGCGGCTCAGCTGGGCATGGGGGGGGGGCGCAGGGATTTTTGCTACTGGTTCTCCAAACCATCTGCTGCCATCGCTACTGGATCAGGCGATCCGGTCCGAACAGAGAGCATTTCACCCGATTCATCTTCTCATTCATTCATTCTCTCTATGTGACCAAACTATCTCCACATATTTCTTTGGTGCTGATCATTCACTTTCATATTTAATCTATATTCATTGAATGCTCATTCATACTTGACCCATCTCTTCTTGTTTTACCAACTTCATCATAAATTTCTTAAATAATTCATTCCCATGGCATTTAACTTACTTTTATGTTTCTTCTGATATATCTGACTATATCCGTGTAACTAAGTGCTTAGAAGCATCTTTTATGCATAGCCATTGTCAGTACTTTTTCTAGTTTCACTTCTTGTAGTCTAACATTTTTCCCCCTGAAAATGCTAATTTTCTATGTGCATAACTGCAGGAAAGCAAATGTATATTTGCAGCTATTCAAGAATAATATTTATCCGGTTTTACGAAATGCAGCAGTTCATCTTTAATATATTCATCTTCTACCTATATTAACATATATGGTATGTTGAATTTGATTTTTTTTTAAAAGGCTACATAATGCGTAGATGTGTATTAGAAACTCACAGTGCATAATAACTGGAATTAATTTTATTATTAACATTTTTATGATTAAAGTAGGACAACACTATAACAATAAAAAATGAAACAAACAGGGAAGAGGAAATAATTATATTTTTATTTACCAAGCCTCATTTCTACTTTTGGAAATAATTAACACACTGTTTGGAAGGACTAATTTTATTATTTTTAAATGAGATACAACATTGTGTGCATGTATACTAGAAAGTATTTTGACCTTTGCAGTAACTTCCCCTGTTCCACATTTAATTAAGTGTTTTTCTTTACTGCTGTTTGACTTATGTGCAATATGACATTGCAGCTTTGAAAATTATTTTATCAATAAAATAGATGAGCAATTTATTTGCCTTCCTGAATAGTTTTATTTTTAAAATTACTCTTTATTCAGGGGAGATTACCATCTCTTTGATGGAGAAACAAAGCTTTATCAGTTGTTTGTTGTAACTAAAAAAAAAAAATTCAAAAGGAAAAAAACAAACCCTTCATAACTGATGCTTAAAGATGTCAAGGCCCTTGTTGTGTGACAACATACTTTCTTTTCCATTCCTGCATTTACAAATAAAATTACAGATAAAAGTTGTTGAAGAGCAAAATGTCCCAAAGAGTCCAGACTTTGAACCTCAGAGGAGATTTGAAATATAGTTTTCACTCTTTCATAGATTACCTGCAGCCATTGTAAAGTTTCTTTACTGGCATGAGGAAGGAAGGAGGGAGGGAAAGAGAGAGAGAGAGAGAGAGAGAGAGAGAGAGAGAGAGAGAGAGAGAGAGAGAGAGAGAGAGAGAATGCAAATTAACCTTCTCCTCACATCTTTTTTTCTCCTATATAAGATTTTAATTTGATAGTAGAACTCTGGGCTATTCATGTTCAGCACTTGTATTTTAGTCAGTTTTATAAATAATAAATGACGAAGAGGAAATGGAAATGGAAATGGAACTCTTCCCAGCCAGTAGATCTGAAAGGCCTCCAAGAGACTTACCAGTGGGGGACATTGTGTCTTATACCAGAGGCAAATATTTCCCCAGCAGATAGGAAAGTGTTCCATGCACATCTGTTTGGAAATTCACAGGTGCTAATAGGGAACAGACATGTCTCTTTAAGGAGGAACATATTGTGCCTGCAACTCTCTAAGAAATATCGTTGCCTGCTATTTAATCATTTATCTTCTCGATAATTGCAGTTAATCACCTTATGTCCTTGGGATAAAATGGGTTATAAATCAGGAGGAATGAATGTTTCATGAGTTGGACATTTGTTTATGATTTTATCAAGAATTGTTGCCAATTGTAACACAAGTATCAGAATGAACTCCTGGTCTGTACATGAACTGCAAATAAATGAAAAACATGCCACCAATATGAATTATTTTTTTTTCACAGTTTAAGTGGAATTATATATTTTTAGTCTTATATGGAAGATTCACCCAGGAACTCATGCACAAAGAGTTTTCTGAAATAGATGGTTCCATCAAACCGCAAATAAAAGAGGTTAGACTTTTTCTTACTGCTGTATTACTTTTATTTGAATAGAGATTATTCGGGCCTATTAGCAGAGTATTAAAAAAATAATACACAACTCTAAAAAGCCAAAATACGGTCTACTGTGTTAAGGTGCTCCTACCTTATTATGCTGGCTGCAGAGAATGCAAATCTTCTTAAGATACAATTTTGCATACGTTTCCCTCTGCTGAATACCGGTGGATTCAGTCACGCTTATTTGCATTTGATTCCATTCTTGATGAATTAGAGACAGTCTTGCATGCATGGCAGAGCAGTTATCAACTATCCTGGTGGGATGCAACTTTTATTTATTTATTTATTTATTTATTTATTTATTTATTTATTACTTACTTACTTACTTACTTACTTACTTACTTACTTACTTACTTACTTGTATTATTACTGCTACTGTTCCCCCCAATAATAAAAGTTCTCCGAATGGATTACAACCTTAAGTAAAACACAGACATTAAAAAAAAAGAAAGAAAACAGCAAAAGAAAAAAGAAAATCAGTAAGACAAATAAGATTAATTAACAATAAGGCAGTTCACTAATGAACAGCCGAGAAAAGATAGAAAGCATAAAATCGACTATCTCAATGCTGAGCAATCAATTAAATACGGCATATTGCGTTCTGGACAGTTTCTGCCCAGAGTGTCCGTTGTTGCATCTCATTCTGTTCCTCCTTCTCCTTCTTCCTTTTTAAAAACCTCTTTAACTCTCAGGAAGGATTGCATGCCCACTAATAATATTATTTTCCTTTTGTGTTTTTTCCTTGCTTCCTGATTTATATGGGGTTGGATGGACGCACATATATGCATTTTGGATTTCTCTATTGAACACCATGGTGGCATTTATTTCTTCCTATGGTAACATCCTCAAAACATCAAGGTGAAAATTATCCATCTTTATATATTAATATACATGATCCTCTTTTCCAGACATTTTGTTCCATTCTTTCAGCCATCAGTTCTGAATGTTCTCTTTCAGCTGGCATCATATGATCAATAAGTTGTCACTTGTTTGGGTGTTGTCTATAAATCATCATCATCAAATCAAAACCAAACTTGATATAGATTAGATTATATTTGCATAAATAACACCTCCATAATACCTGAGGGCAAGAGAAGAAACAATGGGTGGAAGATGGACTGAGGGAGATTCAGGAATTCCTGGAAATAAGAAAGAATTTCCTGAAAGTGAGAATGATTAATTGGGGGAATAGCTTCTCTTTTGGAGTTGTGGGTGCTCCATCATTGGAGGTTTTCAAGAAAAGATCAGACAATCATTTCTCTGGCACTGTATAAAGACTCCTGCCTTGGGCAGGGGTTGAACTGGAAGTCCTCCAAGATCCCTTCCAACCCTACGATTCTATGTGTATGAAAACCGAAATACAGGGAATCAGGTTCCCTATTCAATATGCCCACCATTAGTCTTGTCCAGTAATAGACTGCTGGTTTTCATAAAAGAAATATCTTTTGTCCGTTACTCATTTTCTGTTCAAGATTTTGTTATTTGTGACATTGTAGTGGCCAAGAGAACATTCCTTACCACCCCGTGCAGAAAAGACTCGTGCGGGAAGTACAATGATCTGTCAGAATTTAGATGGCACCTTTATTATAGACATGACAGCTTTGTAAGATCTGCTTTTGCAGACTATCATTGTATTGCCCAAAACACCTGCTGCTCATAGATACTTGTTTACACTGAAAGAGATAAGGTGAAGGGAAATATTTCAGAACCTATGAAAGAGCAAGGCAAGAATAATGGAAAGATTGCTCATGTTATTGAAAAAAGCAATTCAGGTCATCAAGATGAATTAGTATCATATCTTCTCTTGACAAACTAAAACAATACACCCCCAAACATGCCAACTCTATTGTTTGTGATTCATGGGTATGCCATCTATTTTAAGGCACTCAAATCCATGAAGTAGGATAACTATTGAAATGAAGTCAAACAAAAACAGGTTTTCGCCACAATGAAGTAACTACTGTACATCCTAAATATGGTCAGGTTTATGTAGAGTTACATAAATTGCTCTTTTATCATACTGGCATGAAAGAAGACTGATTTAAAAAATGACTGATTTCTTATTTTCATTATTCAAATTCTGGATAAAATTTTCATATGAGATGGTAATTGACTTAATAACTTAGGGACGTTGGTCATGTTTAGGTCTAAGCAGTCGGTTAATAGATAGAATTTTCAGAAAACTTACCAAAATACATTTATATTAATATCATCCCATTACTGGATAGGTCATGGGCCTTTGGTAACCTTTCATTGCTATTTAGCTACAGGCCAATAAATTTCATTGTTAATGGTTCGGCTTCTACCTTTAGGTTTAATGGTGAACAGAGGCCATCTTGAATTTTCTTCCTAGATTTTCTGGCTGTTTCCTCTTCTTGGTTTGGAAAGTTGAATATGCCTGCCCCACAAAACTAGCCAATTAGTTGACATATGTGGACAACACTATCTCATTATTAGTTTCAAATAAATCTATCATGGAGAATTCTATTTTCCTAGATCAGTTTATTTTTAGATGTTGCAAAGCTCCAAACTGAACCTGCAGTGATTTTTTTTGTTTTTTTAACACCCACCCAAAAGACATCCCTATTTTTTTTAAACAAAATTAAAAAATAAAACCTAGACATTTTACTCATATCAACCTATGTTCAGTTTTGTTATACCTCACAAACCACAATTACTTCATAGGGTGGAAGAATCCTCATTCTGTGTGGTGATCTTGCAGAACAGTAAATGCCTTTGCTAAGTATAGAACAAGACTTAGTGTGCTATACTGAATCTTGTTTGTCCTGCTCTAGAAATAATCCTGAAATTATTATAAAATAGAGGAATAATCCTCTATTTCTACATCAGAAGTCTTGGCATCACATAGGATATTCTCCTCCATAGTATGTTTACATCTTGTATAGCAAACTCAAACTTTATTTGTACACCACCCCAGAGTCCCTTTGGGAGGGACAAGGGCAGTGGTGAAATCCAAATTTTTTTACTACCGGTTCTGTGGGCATGGCTTGGTGGGTGTGGCAGGGGAAGGATATTGCAAAATTTCCATTCTCACCCCACTCTGGGGTCAGCCAGAGCTGGTATTTGCCGGTTCTCCGAACTACTCAAAATTTCCGCTACCGGTTCTCCAGAACCTGTCAGAACCTGCTAGATTTCACCCCTGGACAAGGGAAGTTTCTAAATGAGAGAGAGGGAAAGAGAGGGAGAGATGCTCAGATCTTCCTATGGTAAAGAAAGAAGGCCACAGCAAGTTTGGTGTATGTGTGCATGTGTGTGAGAATGTGCGTAAGTGTGGGTGTGTTAAGGGCACTTGCCCAGCCTATACACCTTTTGGTGTTTCCTCTGTGTTAAGCTAACAACCAAACCAAGGACACAACAAGGAAAATATATTTTATGCACAGATTGCCTCATTATTATTAGACAAGATCTAATGACAGCATCCACAAACTGCATCCCCTGATGTCTGAAAAATTATACCCCCAATCAAAGCATCAAGCTTTGCCATTAGATATCCTTTACTGCCTCTTCTTAAATTTTTAAACTATATTAGAGAGATAAAAATTCACTGAAATATTGTTGAGGAGCTCATTTCATAACGCTGCTTAGATGTGAGTATAATGGATTATAAACATGCTATCTGGAGTTAAAGCATATATTTAATATTTTGTCTGGGCCTGGCAAAATGTTTGTAATGAGAGTACCGGAAGACAAGCAAAAATAGAAAGTTGCTATTTATTTTGGAAAGTCAACTGTGGTAAGGTCATAACATAAACAGGCATATGCATTGTTCATTCTTGACTTTATAAATGTATGACTATATTGGAAAAGAAAGAAATTTAGCATACAGAATTTAAATGCTAGGATTTTGTCAAATATCAAGCATAATGAGAATTCATTTAGACTACAAGTAGTCTTCAATTTATGACCATAATTGGGATTGGAACTTCCATCACTAAGCAATGTGGTCGTTCAGTGAATCGCTCCCAATTTTATGACTTTTTTGCAACACTCTTTAAGCAAATCATGAATCCACCTTCTCCATTGACTTTGCTTGTTGAAAGCCTTCTGGAAAGGTCGCAAATGGCAATCACATGACCCAAGGATGCTGCAACAGACATAAATACATTCCGATTGCCCCAAATTTTGATCACATGACTGTGACAAACAACAATCGTAAGTGCAAGGACCAGTTATAAATCCCATTTTTCAGCACAGTTTTTAAGGAATAGACAGAAGTCAAGGACTGTAGTTCATTCTAGAAAGATTACTCCGCTCTAAAGAAAGCATAATGAACATATTCACAGCCTTGTCTTAAATAATCTTCGTATTCCAAATTGGATCTAAAGGTTGTTTCAAATTGGTACTTTACCATACTTTTTCTGTTTCACTGGACTATATTCAACATATATATCTATATAACCACATGCATTGAATATGGTTTCTGGAATCCTGCCTAATCCCATTTGCCACCAGTATACCAGTATATTCTGGTTATGAACACATTATCATGAAGAAGACAATATTTTTTTTTTAATTCAAAGAACTTGTGTGGGGTGGCGGTTATGCAAAGACTCCAGACACCTCCTTGGCTGCCTATAGGAATCTAGTGTACGAAATAGAGTTTTCTTCATTGTGAGCTCTCAGCGATATCTTTACCCATAATAATGCATTCATAAGATGGTAAACACATAGACTTCAAGATTATCCGGTATCAATTATAGATAAGAGTTGCTTTGAAAACTGACTTCAAAGAATAGCTCAAAAGGTTGGCTGGCTTGAACTCCTTTTTTAAACTTTTTTCCCCATGATTATTCATCATTCCATTACAAAGATGATAGATTTTTATCCAAAGTATTGCTCTATCATATTTCTAATATTTCTTTAACTCGCTTGATTCTTAATTTTTCTGCCTGAAAACTTTCTTGTGAGCATGCAAAAAAACAACTGCTCAAGTAGGAAACCCTATACCAGTGATGGCGGACCTTCTAGAGACTGAGTGCCCAAACTGCAACCCAAAACCCACTTATTTATCACAAAATGCCAACACGGCAATTTAACCTGAATAACGAGGTTTCACTACTTAATATAATGATAAACAAGCAGAGTTCAGCTAATTGTTCTAAGAAAAATGTGATAAATGCACTTTTATGCCCCTTCATTGTTTTCTCTGCTTTTAAAATATTACTTTTAGCAACAATAAAAAAGAAAAACTTTTGTAATATTGTTTCTCTTTCGCTCCCTCTTTCTCTTTCTCCGCTCTTTCCCTCCCTCCCTCTCTCTCTCTCTGTCTTTCCCTCCATGTCTCTCTCTTTTCCTCCCTCTCTTTCCCTCCTTCCCTCTCTTTCCCTTCCCCCTCTTTCTCTCTCTCTGTCTCTTTCTTTCCCCCTCTCTCTTTCTCTTTCTTTCCATCCCACTCCCTCTGTGTCTCTTTCTCTCTCTTCCCCCTTTCTCTCTTTCCCTCCTTCTCTCTCTTCCCCCCTCCCCACTCTCTTTCTCTCTCTCTCTCTTTAAAGTGCACTTATCATGTTTTTCTTAGAACAATTAGCTGAACTTTGCCTTCTTTATCATTATTTTAGGGAATAAAACCTCAGTATCCAGGTTAAATTGCTGTGTTGGCACTTTGCAATAAATAAGTGAGTTTTGGGTTGCAGTTTGGGCACTTGGTCTCTAAAAGGTTCGCCATCACTGCTCTATACCATTTCAGACAAATGGCTGTCTTCTTAGAAACTTCCAGTTTTGGAACACCCATAACTTCAGGAGACAAGTCATTCCATTGATTACTTGTTCTAACTATCAGGAAATTTCTCCTTAGTTCTATTATAAAAGAGCTATGGTGGCGCAATGTTTAGAATGCAGTATTGCAGTCTAATTCTTCCCACTGCCAGTATTTCAATTCTCACTGGTTCAAGGTTGACTCAGCCTTCCATCCTTCCGAAGTTGGTAAAATGAGGACCCAATTTGTTGGGGGCAATATACTGACTCTGTAAACCACTTAGAGAGGGCTATAAAGCACTGTGAAGTGGTATATGCCTAAGTGCTATTGCTATTATTCCCTTTGATTAGTTTCCACCCATTGCTTTTTGTCCTGCCTTCAGGCGCTTTAAAAAATAGGCTGACCTCATCTTGTGGATATATAGTGCAGTCCTGTCCATTGTCTAAACAAATGCAAGAACCCTTGGATTCAATAGGCTGCCTTCATTGCAGCCTTAAGATTTTGTGTCTCATCAATTTAAATGAGAAGGAAGGGGGAAGAATACCTGTTTCTTCATTGTCCTATCTCATGAAAACAACAGGACGTGGGAGAACTTGACTGCACAGAAGCTATTATATTTACAGATGGGATGCCACTTTTGAAATCATAAAAAGCAAAAACTACGATCCTCTCTGAGAGCAGATTTGCAGAAAAGTGAGATTGAAAAGGAATGTTGTATGGAAACACTGGTAATTACCTTATGAAAAAGAGTCACAATGGGAACATATTTGTTAGCATTTGCATTTAAAAGGTTCCTAGTCAATTTAAGTTAGAAAGGTAAATTATGGAATGATAGGCATATATGAACGTTGTATGTTAGAGAAAGTTATTCATTAAAAAAATAACAATAAAACCAAATGGGTTTTCTTTATTTTCTATTGTTTATGATCTGCCTATCCTGATAGGATTCTAAATCACAAAGCATGGGCTTTTTGGAAAATTTATGAATAGGTGAGCCATTTTTTTCCCCCTGAGCTGTTGCTCACATTAACAGAAAAATCACTACATATATATTAGAGAGATACATGGCATATATAGATGATAGGTAAATAGGTAGGTAGGTAGGTAGGTAGATAGATAGATAGATAGATAGATAGATAGATAGATAGATAGATAGATAGATAATGGATAATATATGGATGATAGAGATATGGATGGATGGATGGATGGATGGATGGATGGATGGATGGATGGATGGATGGTAGAGATAGATAGATAGATAGATAGATAGATAGATAGATAGATAGATAGATAATGGATGATAGATGGATGATAAGAGATATGGCTGGCTGGCTGGCTGGCTGGATGGATGGATGGTAGAGATAGATAGATAGATAGATAGATAGATAGATAGATAGATAGATAGATAGATAACCGAGAGAGAGATTAACACTGGCTATAGCTATCATGGAGCAGAAGAGTTAATGTTAGTTTAAGAAGAGAATTCCCTTTATTATTTGAAGTTAAAACTGATTACTTTTTCCCTCTTCCCAATATGCAAATGTATATATTAATATTTAATTTAAAATAAGCTATTTAAAGCAAACTTTCCCTGGAATGTTGTTGTTGCTTGGATATGTTGGCTGGAGGGGGTTGTTTGTTTATTTTGTTTTAAATGGAATGGAATAATTAGCCTCCCTCTCTAATATTACTATTCCATATAGTGGCACTTGTGTTTTTGTCATGGTTATAAAAAAAACTAAAATTTCGCAACTAATAATGCTGAATCTCATGAATATTAGCACCGTATTTTACCATAATTGCATAATTAAATAGAATTAGTCTTTATGCATTAGAAATTTGTTTGATCCATGCTAAATGGAAGCAATTTGGTGGCCTGGTTTATAAAAAAGCAAAAACATTAAGCAAATTAAAAACTGTGATAAAAATATTATTTTCCAAAGGAGATGAAATTTCATTCATTTATTCAGTTATTCTTACGGGGTTAAAGAAAGCTTTCATTCATTTATTTAGTTATTCTTATGGGGTTCATTAAGAGCTGAATCTAAACATTATGTGTATATTTATATTTAATCACAATGAGCTTTCATTGCATTTAAAAATCTGTCTTAATAAAGAAATGTAATGGGTAGTAGTCTAAAAAAAAATACTGAATCTATCTTGTAAAGAAAAAAAGAAAAAGAAATACCTCCATGTGCATGTTACCAAGGCCCAACTTTTTTTAAGTTTAGGGTTTTTTTTTCCTTGCTGCAACGGTCGCACTATAATGTTGGTGGGGGGTGTTGAATCCAAAGAATAGGCGGTCGGTCACCCCACAGCCGGGACAGGGCTACGTGAGGGGAGGGAGAGCCGTTCCCGGCCGCTGCAAAAGAGGGGCGGGGGCGGAGCCCAGAAGTACTGCCGATTGCCAGAGATGCTCCCGAGTTAATTTGATTATTGTTAAAAGGGCGCTGGGAGGCAGCCACTCCCAACGCCGACTTTATGTTCCTTGCAACGTTCGTGTATGACTCCACCGGGATATGAGGATTAAACCTGTTACAACCTCGTGGTTTGTCTGCGAGTCGTGTTTACACCAGGTCGTGCCAGCTCGGGGAGCAGAATATGACACCAATAATAAGGATTGTTGGTGGTTTTGGTTTCATGTGTTGTGTGAATCCAAATGTGATTGGTTAGTTTGGGTTTGGGTTCTTCATATTTGTAACACGTCAAAGAGATGTAATTTGTTTAATAATCCATAGCTATACAAACAATGGTTTAGCACATTTAGTTAGTTAGTTAGTTAGTTAGTTAGTTAGTTAGTTAGTTAGTTAGTTAGTTAAGAAAATGTATATGGCCACCTATTCACTCTCAATGATTGTGTGCAGAGAGATGGTCCTTGAGGATGGGCTCCAGCACGAGTCTGAAAGCTCAGAAGACTAAATCTCTGGTCCCAGTGACCGACCCAGATTGGATCCTGCAATTTTAATCATGCATCTAATGAGTGTAACCTCAGCATAACTAGCATTCTATTCAATAACTGGATGAAGCAAGCACCACATATGTTTCCGTTCTCTCTACTCCCCCACTAGGAATGTTGTAGAGGCTTATCGTTTTATACGATATTTTTGAACAAGTGAAAAGAGAGAGAGAGAGAGAATCAGAGATGCCTTAACTGATGAGCAAAGTGGTTAAAAATAGTCTCTGCTGGCTCCCTAGGTGGCTCAGTGGCTAAGATGCTGAGCTTGTTGATCAGAAAGGTCGGTGGTTCAAATCCCTAGTACAGGTCTCCTGCGTGAGTAGGGGGTTGGACTAGATGACCTCCAAGGTCCCTTCCAACTCTGTTACCGTTATTGTTACTGTTACTGCTCTAAGAGAAGGCTATAACCATTTGACATCCGACAGGAGTGGTAGGAACATTTTCCTTTTGTGGCGGGAAAGCAATATTTCATCTGACACAGGCTGCCTCTTCATATATAAATCTGCTGGTTTTTCCAGATTATGGACTGTTTTTCTCTCTTCCCTGCCCTGAAAGGAAGAAAAATGGGGAGAGGTTGGAGGTGGGAAAGGAAGGGGTAATCCAATTCAATAATACATATATTTTTCATAACTGTTTTGATTTTGCTCAAGGCACCCCCACCGGAGCCAAACAAACAAATCTTCAGGCCGCTGTTTTGCTTCGACAAAAGTTTGAGCGAAGCATCCCCCCTCAAAGCTGCTTTGAAGAGAAATGCCTCCCTCCCCCATCCCTGCACTTCATTTCTAAGAGCAAAAAGAAACAAACAGGTTGTTTCTCTACTTCACGGTTTTATCTCCTGCCTCCTCTTGCATTTGCTGTTTTGTCAAGTGCTGGAGGACACGAAGAGGAAGCCAAAATACAATGCTTGTTCTTCAAATTGTCTCGCATTCACAAAGATTGGAAAAGACTGTATTTTTTCCAAGGGTTGGACTCCTGCTAAGAGGGGGCTCTCACTTGCCAACAAACAAAATTTTCTGTGCTTCTTAGGCTTAGCGTCTGCTTCCTAAAGTAACTGCAGGAAATTGTTTGCAGCAGTAATTCCATAGGAGTGGTGGTGGTGAACATTGGCTTGACTAAAGCAATGTCATGAAGAAGCTTCATGCCTTGCGTGCAAGAGAGCAGATTGCCCAGTTGGAACATTTCTTCACACATTCCTTACCAAAGTCAGATTTGGGGTGCAAGAGAACCCCAAACAGGTCAGGCCACCCAGAAACAGGTCAAAGGGCAGGAGAACGTTGGAATCAGACCATGAAAATCCATTGTTTGGATATAGGGGTAGAAATAAGACCAGGCTCAGACTATTGGATAGATTTTATTGGCCAGGGATCAGTAAAAATGTGGCCCAGTACTGTAGGTTAGTGTTGGATTATTGAAACCAAAAGGAGAACACAATAAAGTTCTTAAGTGCCTTTAATCCCTGTTTCTTTTTCTAAAATAGCCATGAACATCGTAGACTCTTTGCCATGATCCAGTAAAAGGCAATGAATATATCCTAGTTATCTGTGATTATGCAACTCGGTATTCTGCTGCAGTTCCATTAAGGAATGTGATGGCCAAAACAATAGCAGAGGAGCTGGTCTTCTTCTGGAAATGTTTGCAGCAGTAAACATTGATGAAAGCACCGTCATGCAGAAGCTCCACTCCCTGTACGAAAGAGGTAAAACTTTCAACAAAGTCTTCTAAATATTGCTGTTTAGTCTAAAGTGTAAAGTTACTCTTAAGGGAAGCTTGAAGAGCGAGTTACTGATGAATTAAATAATAGTCACAGATCTTAGTATCCCATAGAAAGTAAATTAAATGAATAGGAATGTCTGATTGTACTGCAATCAGATTGGGACACCAATTTATGTGTCCGTAATGTTAACATTGCTCTTGCAGAAAACTGCATCCACTTATTTGCAATTGGTTTACGTAGGAAGAACCTGGCTAAAGAGAAAAACACATAAAGGCCTACGAAAAGAAAAGAAAACAAATACTGTACCTTTACAGGGAGGATACATGGGATGAGGTTGTGGCTAACTGATGAGGAATAATAAGTCCGAAATAGATCTATCTTAGTCTCCTTAGTTTCCCAATGGGCAGCAGGGTGCTTACTGGCTGCCTGAAAAAAGCCTAGAAACTAGTGGATTGTGATTTCTCTGAACTAGGGCTGCATAAAAATCTTGGTTTACGTAGGAAGAACCTATAAAAATCAATGGTGCCTATTTAAATCACTTAAGATTTGCAGATGATGTTCTTCTCTTTTCACAAGAGCCGGAAGAGCTACAAAGACATGTGTAAGAGCTACACAAAGTAGGGGAAGTATTTGGCTTAAAAATAAATCTGAAAAAGAACCAATCAATAAATGCACCAAAGAAACATTTTTTTATATATCTGGAGAAAGAACTAGACATAGTAGACCACTACATATACCATGGCCAACAGATCTCAATGGAAGGTGGTACAATAAAGGAAATTGAATGGCATGTTAAATGTGGTTGGCAGGCCTTTGGCAAGCTAAGCACAATTTTCAAGAACAATCTCCCCCTATGCCTGAAGAGAAACGTTTTCGATCAGGGTGTGCTACCTGCTCTAACATATACCAGGGAAACATGGACATTAACCTCACAATTGATACAAAAGCTACGAGTGGCACAAAGAGCCCTGGAAAGATCCATGCTCTGCATTGCAAGATAAGATAGAAAGTCCTGCACATGGATTATAGAGAACAAATGAAAATGTAGGATATCATCAAGTTAGTAAAACAATTGAAATGGAAGTGGGCTGGTCACATAGCAAGAAGAACTGATTGCAGGTAGACCAAGGGAGTCATAGAATGGATCCCACTTGATAAAAAGCGCCCATGAAAGAGATCTAAAACAAGATGGATTGACGACATCAGGAAGTATTGCGGGCCTAATTGGCAAAAGAAAGCTCAGGACCATATTGATTGGAAACATGCAGAAGAGGCCGTCATCCTGCAGTGGATAGACAGTGACTAAAATGATAATGATGAATGATGTACATCTCAACCTCCAGAAGTCAAGTTAAAAACAATACAGTAAAAATAAAGCATATCAATAATATTAAATATATCTAACATGATCTATTGTCATCATCATCTTCATCATCATCATCAGATTTCTGGTGTAATTTACTATTATTGTCCTGTTGCTTAAGCCGAACACTAAGGGCATCATTTGATGTCCCTGTAGAATAGGTCAATATAAACTACATTGATCAAATAAATTAAAAAGAAAGGTCAGTAAGGCTCATTTGAATTCAGCTTGACTCCAAGGGAATTCTAGAGATATTTATGTGGTTTTCTTCACAAACCATCTTAGGCCCAGTACTCTTCAATATCTTCATAAATAACTTAGATGAAGGAATAGAAGGGGAACTCATCAAATTTGCAAATGACACTAAACTGGCTGGAATAGCCAACACCCCAAATGACAAGCTCAGGATCCAAAAAGATCTTGACACACTTGAACAATAGGTCCTATCCAACAAAATGAATTCCAATGTGGAGAAAAGCAAGTTTTACATTTAGGCAGGAAAAATCAAAGGTATACAGTAAGTACAGATTAGGTGAGACCTGGCTCAGAAACAGAAACTGAGGGGGACCTTGGAGTCCTTTGGCAGCCGCCGCCAAAAAAACCTAATACAATCCTGGATTGTATAAACAGAGGCAAGATTACATGAAGTATCACTACCACTTCTAGTAAGACCACACCTGGAATACTGCAACCAATTTTAGTCACCATACTACAAAAAAGTTGTTGAGACTTTGGAAAAAGTTCAGAGAAGAACAACTAAGATGATCAAAGGCCTGGAGACCAAAACATATGAAGAACAGCTGCAGGATTTGGGTTTGGCTAGTCTAAAGAGAAGAAGAATTAGGGGTGACATGATAACAGTATTCTAGTACTTGAGAGGCTTCCACAAAGAAATGGGAAGTCAAATTGTTCTCCAAAGCACCAGAGGAAAGGACAAGAAACAATGGTTGGAAACTAATCAAAGAGAGAAGCAACCTCGAAATAAGGAGAAACTTAGTGAGGACAATTAACCAGCGGAACAGCTTGCCTCCAGAAATCATGGGCGTTCCATCACTGGATGTTTTTAAGAAGAGTCTAGACCAGGGGTAACAAATCCGCGGGTCATGAGTCAGATGCGTTACATGCTGGTCACGCCCACCCCCGGGTTAGCGAAGGGGAAAAAAATCACGACACATCATGTGACGACAACGTGATGCCGCAAGTTTGACATCCCTGGTCTAGACACTCACTCATCTGAAGTGATATAGGTTCTCCTGCTTGAGCAGGGAGCTGGACTAGAAGACCTCCAAGGTCTTGATGCTAATTGTAAAGTCATTTATCTGGCATTGATTTACAATATTGTTTTGTTTGCCTAACCTGCAGTAAAACGTTTTAATTGTTTCTGAATAGGTTTTAAAAATTTTAGTTGAGAAATATTGACTATTGTGTACTATTCTGTGTACGTGGTATTTGTATTTGTATTTGTATTTATTGAATTTGTATACCGCCCTACTCCCGAAGGACTCAGGGCGGTGAACAGCCATAAAAATAAAACATGGAAATACAAAATTTAAAATAGAGATAAAACAAATTAAATAAATTTGGCTGAACCATATTTAAAACCCCAATAATTTAAAACCAAATTTAAAATTCCCATTTAAAAGCGGAGAAGTTTAGGTATTCCAGTTGCCGTTGGCTAAATATAAATAATATTGGAACAATGTTTGTAATCCTGATTGCATTACTAGAGAAACAAATTCATTCATGCTTTCATCTGGTTTCTCTATTGGTAATTGTATTTATTGTTAAAATCATTTAACAATAAATACAATTTATTACTCTGACCTTGATTGAAAATTAGGCTAGGAAAGTAAAATAGGTTTGAAATAATCTAAATAAAGAACAAAAGCTTTTGCATGAATGGAAGATCCATTAAAATTAATAAAACCAATGAGTGTCCTCTGGGCAGAAAGGCGGGATGTAAATCAAATTAATATTCATATGAAGAACAGCAAGAATAATGGGAACTTTGGAATAAACCTTTCAGCTAAGAATGGTTTCAAATATCTTTCCATAATTTTCCAAAGTTACTGCACCTAGTTTTGCACTGACCTACTCTATATTTACATTTATGACTATTTAACACAAATACGCACAAAAGTACACATGGTCACACACACACAAACAAATACAAATACTGCAATGAGAGAGATATTAATGAGAGAGATATCTGTTCATATGTTTGTTTTCTACTTTAAAATTCATTTTAAAATGCATGACCTGTTCAGGAGTTCAGTTCAGTAATGCAGGTAATCCTCAATTTATGACCACAATTGAGCCCAACATTTATGTTGCTAAGTAAGACATTTGTTAACTGAGTTTTGTCCCATTTTACGACCTTTCTTGCCACAGTTGTTAAGTGAATCACTTTGGTTGTTAAGTTAGTGACATGGTTGTTAAGTGAATCTGGCTTCCCCATTGACTTTGCTTGTCAGAAAGTCACAAAAGGTGATCACATGACCCCGGGACACTGCAACCATCAGTTGACAAGTGTCTAAATTTTGATCATGTGACCATGGGGATGCTGCAATGGTCATAAATGTGAAAAATAAGTCACTATTTTCAGTGCCGTTGTAACTTCGAATGGTCACTAAATGAACTGTTGTAAGTCAAGGACTATTTGTAATGTAATCAACATACTATCCACATGCACAAAATCCAAGAATTTAGAACTACTGAAATATTTTTGTCACTCTAAAAAAAAGAAGACAATACATATTTTCCATAATATAACAATTCTTTACCTGGAAAATAATTCAAACATCTCAACAATTAGAGAATATGTCTATCGTCATCATCATCATCACCACCATCATCATTCTACTCCTTATCTATCCACTGCAGGATGAAGGCCTCTTCTGCATGTTTCCAACCAATACGGTCTTGAGTTTTCCTTTGCCAATTGGGCCCACAATACTTCCTGATGTTGTCAATCCATCTTGTTTTAGGTCTCTTTCTTGGATGCTTTTTATCAAGTGGGATCCATTCTATGACTGCCTTGATCCACCTGCCATCAGTTCTTGCTATGTGACCAGCCCATTTCCATTTCCATTCTTTTACTCTCTTGATGATATCATATAATTTTGTTTGTTCTCTAATCCATGTGCAGGTCTTTCTATCTTGTCTTATAATGCCGAGCATGGATCTTACCATGGCTCTTTGTGCCACTCGTACTTTTTATATCAATGGCGAGGTTAAATATGTCTATATATCTACATACATTATAGATTAGGGATGCAAGTGGGATGAGAGTGGTGTAGCTTTGTCATCTCATCACAGTGGTGTCTGCAGATAACAAGATGGTACTTGGAGCATAGGGACAGAAATCCTGTGCCTTTTGTATGTATGTTGATATTACACTCTCTGAAGAACAAGGTTTGCATTGTAATACTTCATTGTCCCATCTTGTCCTGCAATTCCTGCTACCTCATTGTGCCTCATTAGTTTTTTCCCATGTCTCCCAAGTGATTTGAAAAGGGATTTGATCTACTTCTGTAAATTCTCCATGTTTTTCATTTTGCCATGTTACTTCCCCCTGCCAAATAGAAATCTTTCATCTCTCATTTGGACTACTGCAATGCCTCTATATGGGTCTATCCTTGAAGAGTCTTCAGAAGTTACAGCTGGCACAGAACTCAGCTGTATGAAGAATTCTTGGGTCCCCTAGGGTGGTCCATGAAACATCTCTGCTATGTGTGCTGCAGTGGTTGCCAGGTAGCTTCGAGGTCCAATTCAAGATGTCGATTACTACCTATAGAGCTGCTTATGACATGGGTCCAGTCTACCTGAAGAACCTTATCCCAATAAGATTGAGCCATCCGACTCGCAGCAGAAGAGGAATGCTGCAGATCGTATTGGCCAAAGAATTTCAGCTGACGGGGACCATAAATAAATAAACACAGTATACTCTAAAATCATCCATACCTAGGTAGGTGAACTTTTCTCGAAGATGAATGTGATTCCCTGTGAATTTTGTGAGAAACTCCATGCTGCTTCTCAACATGGTATAATCATGGTTTTCTTTCTGGGATGTTTTTCCCAGTTTCTAACCCAGCTTGTTTCCCCTCTATGTGGGAGTTAACTGAGGGCAACATTTTCTCAGTCAGACACCCAGCTTCAAGGACAGGAAGCACAGGGCAAAATATCCATTAAGCCAGGGGAAGAGGGAAGAGAAAGAAGCACCAGAATTAGACTAACAGTAGTTACAGAAGGGAACAGGTTGACAGATGACAATTAACTCTTCTGGTGGCTTCTTTCCAACGTACAATAAAATTACTTCCCCAGCCATGCCATATGTCTGACAGCCTTAAGCTGAGTTGGAAACTAGAGCTTTGTCCAGCTATGTCATGTCAAGTGTCTTGCAGTTTTGGTTAAGGTCTTGCCAATGAGCCTTATCCCATCCAAAAGGTAACCAGGGCCAACTGCTAAGCTTTCCAGATCAGCCAAGGCTGGCTAGTGGTTCCCATCCTGCTGGGACGTTATTCATATCTACAACTATGTAAACATGCCAATTCCTTGGGTTTTTCCTACTTTTTAGCGTTGAGTGAGAAAGAGAATGACATAAATTGATGGCTGGGAAAAGTGGTGTTGTGTAAATGTACTATGGCTTCCCGTTTCAGAGCAACTGCTTTATTTGGATATTACTAATGTAGATTTATAACTTGTGTTTTCTTCCAAAGGGGAAAAAAAAGAATGGGAAAAAGATTGCAAAGGATAATATTATTATACTGTTATCAGGTGTTCAAATGAGGCACAATTCATTGCAAGGTATGTTAAGCTTTAAAGAAAACTGTCCAACATTTAAAGAGGATTGATATACCTCTGCAAATTGCCTGTTGCAAAAGTTAGTGTTCTTCATTTGATGCAAATCCGTGAGATCAGTTTCTAGTCTTGTTCAAAAGAGGTTTAAGAGGAAAGTAGGGATCAAAGGAGATAATAGCAAGCTCAGGTATCTCTTTAAACCCAGAGTTATTCTTCCATATTTATGACAAAACGCTGCACCTGTTTGCATTTTCTTTAGATCGATTTTATTATTCATGATTTGGGATACAGGTGTTGGCAACTCTCCCATCAAGGAGAACCTGCGCTTTCAGAGTCCTCAGCAGCACTACTGCTGCTGGCAGCTGTAGCTTCCTCTTCATGGATAATTAAGGAAGGTGGGCTTTGTAAAAAGTATTCGGTGCATCTTCAGAGCTTCTAAGGCCGCATTGATATTCTTGAATTCAGAAGAAGGCAGGCAGAGACTGAGACTGAGACCTTTATAACAGAGGAAAAGAAACACAAAGAGGAAATGCTGAGGAAAAGGAATGCTGTTGTAGCTACTGGATCCTCCTCTAGACTTCTTAGAGACAACATCAGATGATGATGGTGATGATGGTGGTGATGAAGATGAGTGGGTGACCTTCAGTTAGATTCACAGTCTAAGACTGGTGGGAATTCAAATCTTAAGCGAGGACCTAAAAATTATTAAGGCAGCATCTAAGATTGTAGCCAGTTCCAAGTAGGGTGGTTTTTGTAAAATTAGTGTGTTCAGGTCCAATAAATTTAATATTTCCAGATATCAAGAGAGGCCTTTGGGTATTGTTCCAGGGCTCCAGTCATGATTGGTATAATAATGGATTTCAATTTTTATAAGAATTCAATTTTGAATTCTTGCAAGTTCTAATAGTATGTCCTTTTAGTAATCAGAAAGTGGTGAAGCATCATGAAATCATTTAATGCTGCCAAAGGAGATATGCATCCATTAACTGGTCTTCATTATCCATATTTTAGCCAGCATATGGTACAAATCCACACTCTGCTCATGTAATACATGCCACACAATGCCCATGTGAAGACATGACTCCATAAACTGCATTGTTTAAAGGTGTAATCTGGAGATACTGGTTATCCGCTAGAAAGCTCTTTGTTGCACTGGGCCTGACTGAAGTATCTCTTACCTCCAATTATTTCTTCCTGTCTGATGAAATTGAGTAAAATGGGTGCCCTTCAAATCCTTTAAATA
Organism: Pituophis catenifer annectens; assembly: GCF_029215685.1. NCBI lineage: Eukaryota > Metazoa > Chordata > Lepidosauria > Squamata > Colubridae > Pituophis > Pituophis catenifer. The sequence goes on from NW_027256881.1 coordinate 129,919,102, forward strand.
AAGCGATGTCATTTTGGGGTGTCCAGGAAGCATGCTTATTATAGGGGAAGGAGTGGGGGAAGAGTTAAAGGAAGGACCAGCCTGGAATCCTTACATAGCCATAGGCAAACTAGATCCAACCTCCCCTGAATTCCATTAATAGCTTATCTAACACCAAGCAAATACTGACTGTTAGTTGAGAAGATTCCCCTGCCTAGGCATGAGTAATAAACATGTGGACCTGATCCTTCACACCTGACACCTAGCTCTCATATTATCTGTAACAGCATCTCCCACAGAGATCTGTATAGCTCTCCTTCTCTTGATCATTCAGGAAGTTTACTGAAAACTTAACTTCTCTCATGCCTTGGAGCATAATAATACTTAAGATCATACATGGTGTTTTTGTTATTATAGGGAGTTTGCCTTCTGGACATTTACAAAATGTTTCTTCTAAAAAATGTTTTCCTTTTTTATTTATTCTTTTATTGATTTTAAGTAATGGCAGAGAAACAAGAAAAAAATCCACAAAGATAAAAACACATGTATTGTTAAAGAAAAGAAAAAAATACACCCAAAGGTGTTTTTTAAAGAAAAGTAAAAAAAAAAAAAAAAAGAAAGAAAGAAAAGAAAAGAGAAAAAGCATAACATTTCAGTTATAAAGCAATTCTATATTTATTTATCTAATGTGATTCTTATTCAAGTACATCTAAACTTATGTATATACATGTACATGTACAATCCATTAATATAACCATGTTGTTTAGCCTACTGTATAAATGAATCCTATATTTCATTATACTGTATTTGTTCATGCAAAGGCTACATCTATAGGCAATCTGCTCATTAAGGCAGCAAGTCCTTAATCCATTGAGTGAACAGGGCCATATATTTATCTTTCCAATGCTGCACTATCAGTCTTTGGGCCACAATAAGAGCATGGATTGGAGAATCCATTTATGTTGTTCAGTTGTCATATTCCAAGAACAGTAGATCCTCTGGTCACGAACACTTCTGACCGTGACCAAATTAGGTTCTGACCAAAAAATTCACTTTTTTTTTTCACGGCCAATTTCCCCTTCTGTGCCATATTTTTTGTAAGCACCAAATTTCCAAAATTAGGTTCACGTCACAACCAAATTGGGTTGCGACCAAAGTTATGGAACGAATTATGGTCATGACCAGAGATTCTACTGTACTAGGTATGTAGTTCAAAAGAATATTATCATCTGAAAATGTTAGCTTTTTTTGCACAATTATATTTCCATGAACCAATACTTTCTCCCAAGTATTGATAAGCATAGGACACTGTAAAAACATGTGTTTTAGAGAAACATTATCCTTGTTCCATCTCCAACAAAATGATGTTTTTGATAGTCCTTTTCTATATAATCTGTTACCACCTAAGAACTTCTAAATACTATTTTTTGTTGTATAAGTTGCAATTTGAACTCCATTGACATTCTTGATATAGAAAGTTAAAACACTCCCATTATCTAGGCATTCATTTCTTAACATTTCCAAATCAAATTGAGTTATAGATAACAGGTATCTATAGAAACTTAAAAAATCATCTTCATATTTATCAATTGGTCCAAAGTCAATATCCCCTCTTCCATCCAATTTTTCCATATCATTAATTTTTAAAGTGGGGTTTCCCATAAACTCAATTTAACATGGGAAAAAAGATTGTAATTGTTTCCAAAGGTACTAGAATTTTAGTATATTTAGATCCTAATACTCTCCATCCAACCAAAGATGTTATCTACCCTGTTTTCCCCAAAATAAGACATTCCCTGATAATAAACCCAATCAGGCTTTTGAGCGCATGGCAATAAGGCCAAGCGCTTATTTCAGGGTTCAAAAAAATATAAGACAGGGTCTTATTTTCGGGGAAACACGGGTATGTATATTGTAAACTTGCTCAAATCAGTTACGAAGGTGCCTTTTCAAAAGACAACTGAACTGTTTTTCCTTGAGGAGGAAAAAGAAAGAAAAAGATATATTTCGTTTTCTCATCCAAGAAGCTTCATCAGTTGTGTCAAATTTCCCAATTGATGAAGCTTCTTGGATGAGAAGTAAAATGTCTTCTTCTTCCTCCTCCTCCTCAAGGAAAAACAGTCCAGTTGCCTTTTGAAAAAGCACCTTTGAGGCAGGGATGAAATGCTCCCAGTTCGGATCGGATCGGGCGATCCAGTAGCGATGGCGGTGGGTAGTTCGGAGAACCAGTAGCAAAAATCCCTGGCCCGCGCAATTGCCCGGTCCCCACTTGCCCACGTGGCAGCTTGCTGCTTCTTTTGGGCTCGCTCGCTTTCCTGCCTTTGGCTGCTGCAATCAATTGCATCAGCTAGCAACTGAATCTGCCTGCCTTGTGCCTTCAATGTGGTAAGTAACTGGGGTTGTTTTTTTGGGGGGGGGAGGAGCTTTAAAAAATAATTAATTGGTGGGTTTTTTAGGAGTTTTATTTTTTTTTTAGACATAGCAATTTAAAGTTAAGGAAGTTTTAAATTTAGCTGCTTTTATCTAAAAATATAAATAAAATAAAATAAAATAAAATAATATTTGTGCAGCTTTCTGAGATTTGGTGTGTTTCTGTAGTGTTTCACTCTAACTACACAAACACACAAAATCTCACAAAGCTGTATGTGGCATTTTGTGCGGAAATGTGTGAAAGTTGGTTTTTGAGCTTTTTGTGGCTGTGTGAGGTTCCTGCTTATTGCAGGGGCCATTTTGGGTGAAGTGCAGGTGCTTTTACATTGTGTGTGAGTCAGTTGTGTTGTGTTGTGTTGTGTTGTGTTGTGTTGTGTTGTGTTGTGTTGTGTTGTGTGTGTGTAAAGTGTGAAAGTTGGTTTTTGGTACCTCTTATTGTTTTGTGTACTTTGTTTATTATTTTTATTATTTATTATTATTGGCCACACCACCTGGTCACCTGACCACCAAGCCATGCCCACCCGGTCACCTGACCACCAAGCCACGCCCACCAATTAAGCCACACCCACAGAACCAGTAGGGAATATTTTTAGATTTCATCCCTGCCTTGAGGCAACTATGAGCTGGAGAACTTCCATTGACATTTTGCTCAAATCAGAAAGTTAACATCGATTATTGGCTTCCAGTTTTTAATACTTAACAATATATAAGCATGATGATATAGCTCCAGATTTGGAAAATCCTTCCTCATTAATTGATAATTGTATTTTCTGCACAAATAATATTGGAATTGAAGAACCCCATAGAAATTTTCCAAGCAAAGAATTTATTCTTTAAAAAAGAGCTCCAGATACATGAACTGAAATTCCTTGCAGAATATAAGTTAATCTGCAAATAATATTCTTTTTGACAGCATTTTGCTTCCCCAAAACATGAAATTTAATGACTCCCATTGATCAGTATCTGAAGAAATATCTATATTTTATTTATATTACACGTTGCTAAATAGTTTTTTTTTTTTTAATGTAAGATGTTCTGTGGTCAGGTGACCTCTCAATTGCATTAAATAAAACAAACAAACAAACTGTGAAGTTTCCGAAAGATGCCCTAATTAATTCATGAGCCATGAACCAAACTTCAAAAGAAATACAGTCATTTATTAGGAGCACCATTTCGGCAATATTCGGATGCAGTTAGAACTAATCCCACGTAGATTTACGTTCCCCTATGACCCTGTCTCTCCCCTCCTCCCTGGCCATGTCATAAATCACATTCTCCAATTAACCACTTTGGCTGGCTGTGAAACAAACAAACAAAGCTAGCCTGGCTGGTACTTTTATACTTGAATATGCTGTGCAAAGTCAGAAAATTTGACTAATACAATAAGCTGCGATTACACTAGTCATAGATAAGTTTGTTAAATAAACAACATTCTATTTGAACACTAGCTATAAAACTGAAAATAAGATTTGAATAATATTTTATTCTAAATATAGTAGCTAATCATTACATTTAATGTAGTAAACAAGCATTCGATTCTAACCCTCAACGTTTGTAGTCATTAAGTGCAGGCAATCTAATTAAATGTAAGACATCTACATTCTTTTTCATAAGAATCTGTTCCTGAGAAAAAATTAAGATGGCAAGAGTGCTTCATTATAATTACATATTGTGTTGTGTATGTTAGAATTATGAATTTATGATACATTTCTTATCAAAGGCTTCTGAATAAATTTAGTAACAATGGGTTAAAGGACATCCATCTATGGATTGTTGATATTAAAGAATAAGAAATAGAGAGTATAAATAAATATGCAAATGTTGCATAGAAGGGTAGAAGGAGTGGGGCATCTTAAGAATCTGCAGAAGGGAAAAATATTTTTAATTTATTCGTAGATGATCTGGAATTAATGTGAGAACCAAGCAAATTAAATTTGCTTAGCAACAACCAATTATTCAGAGAGGGAAAAATAAAAAGATATTTCAAAGATTTCCAAAAGTTATTTCTCTAAATTAGTTGCATACACAACAAAGTGGTTCATAAGAATTAGTGTTAGTATATAACAAATACAACTAGTGAACCCTTACCAACTAACCAGGAAAAAGGTTATTGAACTTGATATGACAAGCTCAACAGAATATCCCATCTGAAACAGGGAATTAGAGCCTGGTTTCTAGAAAAAAATATCACATTCCCGAAGCTTTTATATAAGCGAGGGACACTGCCACGTGTGGAGTTTAGCTGTGCTGGAATCTGGTGCTGAGTTTCAGTGGGAGACATGAAGAGAGAATCAGTATTCAATCAGAAGAAGAGACTCAGAAAAGATCCTCCCTAAATCTTCATGGCATTTATTGGATAGGTATGCAGAGAGTGTGGGACGCAATGGCTCAGTGGCTAAGACGCTGAGCTTGTTGATCAAAAGGTCAGCAGTTCAGCAGTTCGAATCCCTAGTGCCGTGTAATGGGGTGAGCTCACGTTACTTATCCCAGCTTCTGCCAACCTAGCAGTTCGAAAGCACATAAAAATGCAAGTAGAAAAATAGGGACCACCTTTGATGGGAAGGTAACAGCGTTCTGTGCGCCTTTGGCATTTAGTCATGCCAGTCATATGACCATGGAGACATCTTCAGACAGCACTGGCTCTTCAGCTTTGAAATTGAGATGAGCACCACCCCTTAGAGTCGGGAACGACTAGCATATATGTGCAAGGGGAATCTTTACCTTTATCTTTTATGCAGAGAGTAGTTTAGTCTGGCAAGATCCCTGTCTATAGGCAATATGGAAGAACACATTTGATAATTTTTACCTGTCCTAATTGGAAGGACATACTCATAATGAATATGGAGTCCTTTTGTATCTTCTAACGAGAAATGCAGAAGAGAGAGCATCACAATGGGCTAAAGTGAAGGCCCTTCTTTGATTTGGATGTTAAACTGTGTAAAATACATAGTTGGGTGCCAGAGAATATCTCTGGCCATCTGAATGCTATTACCAGCATCCATTTGATCCTATGCCAAACAACGTTGCTTAAGTCTGGCTTTTGATTGCTCATAGCACAGAGATAGAAAGTGGGGGAAATTCCTAGGAGCATGAACTTGTTGTAATTGTTCATTTTCACCTACTTTAAAATCTGCCTTCTATTGTCAATGGAGCTAAGCCTATAGGGAAAACTGACAGTTTCAATCTGTAATGTAACACAGCTTGCAATATTCTAGTCTTCATTTCCACCAATCCAGCCTCCAAGCGTAGTGAAGCATTGGGGACACAGCAAAGAACTTGGAAAATTGCTCTTTGTGGGTGTAATGTAGTCCAGATTTTGTTGTCTTTGCTCCAAGGGAGGAGCAAAGACAACGAAATCGAGGTAGTTTGAGTGGAAGGGAGAGAATCAGAACAGCCCCTTCCTAGGAGTTCTCAAAGTATGTTTAATGCTACAAGAAGTCTGCTTTAGTTTGGCAAGATTTCTGTCTATGAGTGCGGAATAATAAAGGAAACTGCTTAGAAGAAGGTCAACATGTCTTTCTTGGTTTTCAGAGATTGACATCCTAAAAATTAAGATTGAACAAATTCCAATGGTACAAAGTTGGGGGAACTCCTGTGTGCATTTTGTGATGCGTAGTTAGCATAGCTCCTTTTACTTCGATTAGCCTAGAATGTTACCTCCAGGCACTGAAAACATTGCACTTATTCAGCAACACGGTTGTTAATAGTTCAGGAATGCTTTTGGGCTGATTTGCGAATGCCATTATTTTAGTTTTAGAATGCTTGATTTCCAGCTGGTTCTTTGCACAATGAGAATTGAGTTTGATTCAAGAGCATGTTTACTTTTCAGTTGAGAAAAAAATCAATTAAGAAGAAAGACATGAAAGGTCTATAAATATTCTAAGACTTTAAATGAGAGAACATTGGGAAATGATGGCTGGTTTTTAACCTGTGCAACATTTATGGCTATGCAGGCAGAGCTCGGTGGAAGCAAATGGAGAAGCAGACAATGCTGCTTCCCAAATTTAATAAATTGTGACCTAAAACTTTCTTGACAATGTTTTATGAATACCAAAATAACAGCATTGGAAGGTACCTTGGAGGTCTTCTAGTCCAACCCTGCTGCTCAAGCAGGAGATCCTATACCCATCATGGCGAACCTATGGCACGTGTGCCACAGGTGGCATGTGGAGCCATGTCACCTGGCATGCCAGCTCAGCTCTCTAGGAGTCTCTGGAGGTTGGGGACAGCAAAAAACGTCACTTCCTGTCCAACCAAAAGTTGGAAAACAGGCCATTTCAGGCCTCTGGAGGGCCTCCGAGGGGGTGGGGAAGGCTTTTTTCACCCTCCCCAGATGCATAGAGAGGATCTGGAGCCAGGTGAGAAAGAAAAACAGGCCTACTGGGCCATCACGTGCCAAAAGCGGAGGGGGGGGTTGCGCGCAGATGACATTAAACATTAAACAATAACATGCGTGGCGTGGGGAGCATAGAATTATGGGTTTGGGCACATGCATGCACAAACCTCCCCCGCACCCCCTTCCTGGCACGCAATGGCAAAAAAATTAGCCATCACTGTCCTATACCATTCCAGACAAGTGGCTGTCCAGTCTCTTCTTAAAAACCTCCAGTGATGGAGCACCTACAACTTCTGAAGGCAAGCTGTTCCACTGGTCAGTTGTCCTCACTGTTAGGAAGTTTCTCCTTAATTCCAGGTTGCTTCTCTCCTTGAATAGTTTCCATCCATTGTTTCTTGTCCTGCCCTCTGGTGCTTTGGAAAATAGGTTGACCGCTTCTTCTTTGTGGTAGCCCCTCAAATACTGGAACACTCCTATCATGAAACTTGAAATCACAACTTTGTTTCTATCTCGCTTTGTGATCCTCTTTCAAAGTGTAAAGCAGGGCTCTCCAAACTTGTCAATTTTAAGACTTGTGTACCTTAACTCTCATGCAGGGAATTCTGGGAGTTGAAGTCCACAAGTCTTAAAGTTGACAAGTTTGGAGATTTCTAGTGTAAAGCATTGATGTGGGTGTGGCTAAAACCATTAAAATCTACTGCAGACTTTTTAATTCTATGATGACCTGCAGCAATCATAACTGAAAGGAAAAATCCAGTCACAGGGAAAAAAACCATATCTGTAGAAGCCTTGGATCAGATCTCAGTCCATTATGGAATAACACACCTTAAATTTCAGTGGGCTCCAATATATACGGTGCAATGACAATTATAACAAAAATACACAGTAATTCTACACATTTTGCTCTGAAATGTAATCCAGGTTCTGAGCTGCAAAAACAGATGTGCCCAGTCAAGCAAAGGAGTCTTTCTATTGCAATGTGTTTTGTGAATTCTAATAAAGAGACTGCTGGTATCCTCAAGATTGTCTCAATATTCTTTGCATATTCCTGCCGCTAAGACTCCCCACAGATAAAGCATTACGCCAGGTTAGAAGAGGTAGTGTAGGGAAGCAAACAAACCAACTTTTGGTGCAACAAGAAAAGTAATCCATAAAATGTAAGGGGTGTATTCATGGTACGCTGTAAATCAGGTCTGTGTATTTCTATATTTTTATATTGCTGCCTCCTGAACCACAAAGAAAGATCCTAAAACCAGATCCTTAGCCATATATCATACCAATCTTGCCTCACTGCCTTTAGTGGGTTTTTTTATTTTTTTTACTTTACTTTATTTTATTTTATTGATGAGTCATAAAGTCAGCACAAACATTGCAAATAAGAGACTGGCACTATCACATAATAACTTCAAAAGCCCGACCTCCTGCAAATAGTAAAAGTTTGTTCTCGAGAAATAGTTTCATATGTTATAGGGGAAAAAATCCAATTACCTGTAGTAGAACCTGGGACCTTATTCGGATATAGTAATAACTTAAATAAATAATAAACCTGCTCTAGAACATTAGGTCATTATATTTCTTTTCCTTATCCTACCAGCCCTTTCCTCTTCCTTTTTTTTAATTTTCTGTATGAATAACTTGTCTCCATCTTCCTGGCTTGTCTTTTCAAAAGGTTTTTGTCCATTTTATTTATTTATTTATTTGTCAAGAACGCATTTGGTAATAAGTATAAGCATGGATTGGATACATAAAATAGGTACAAATAGAAGAAACATTAGGACAGGGACGGTAGGCACGCTGGTGCTCTTATGCACACCCTTCCAATTTGCCATTAGGGAGAGTGTTTTTTCCCTTCCACTTCATGTGTCGGAAAATAAAGGGGACAGTCACTGTCTTAGTAGATAAAATAAGACTTTGATGCAGGACATTTGCTAAACCGGTCTTGAAGCATGACACAAATGAATATCTACTTTGATGCACTCCAGGGCAGCCTTTCACACTACATGGGAAAATCCTTCCAAAAATGAGATAACTTTCAAAAATAGTTTGTAATGTGAGAAGAGAGGAAAGGGTAAAAGGCATTTGAGAGCATTGGAGTCATGAAATATCTAAGGAATGCTTGGAGAAGAACACTTGTTCCTTGAGTTGCTCAGATCACAAATGGTTCAAAGATGGGACCAAACTTTTGAATCACCACAAAAAATCCCCCCCCCTCTCTTATTTTTCTCTCTCTTTTTCTTTTTGTGGTTCTCATTTGCTTTTTCCCTATTGCTAGTTCAGAAAAACAGCTTAAGGAGAGGCACAATGCTCTCAATCTACATAGCATGTGATCTCAGAAGTGATTTCTTTTGTTTATGGTTTTTTAAAGTTTATTATGAGATAAAATACAAATAGAAATGCAAGACAAGAAAGATTGAGAGCAAAAATAAGGGTGAAAAGATAAGAAAAGAGAAAATAAAGGTAATGACTCCCACCTTTTTCAGTGCAATAGAGTACAAGAAAAGTTACAACTTCAACATTTTGCTTTAGATTTCTAATTATTTCAAACCATTTCTATAACAACAGCTTCAGAGACCATTCTAATGGATCACTGTGCAAGTGAACCCATCAAAAAAGTTGTAGATATGTAGCCAATAGACAAGACATAACCATATGCATTGAAACCACTGAACTAACTAATAGCTTGAAAAAACAATATAATTCATATCTATGGAGATTCTCAGTCATCCGGGTCATAGTTGTCCAAAGGTGCTTTTTCAAGAGGCCACTGGGCTTTCTTGTTTTTTTTGAAGACTTTTCGCTTCTCATCCATGAAACTTCTTCAGCTCTGAGTTGCTGGATGAGAAGCGAAATGTCTTCAAAGAAAAACAAAGTTCATTGGCCTCTTGAAAAAGCACCTTTGGAATATAATTCATAAGATGAATTGGAAGGTTTTCCAGGAGAGGAAAAAAGGATGAAACAGGTTCATTGGTTAAGTAAATGTTTCCTCGCATATCAGGATTCAACATTTCATGAAGACCTGCCCTGGGACATAGTCATGATTTCCTGTAACCAAAACCGAGTTTGGTTTCATTTTAAAATTTTCTTTTATAAACTAAACACAAGGCATTCCATCCCATGTTAGCAAAATAGCGCTTAGGATCATCCAATGCGGATTAGAACTCTGCATGGAAAAGGAGATGCCAGATGTTCAAGATGGCTTTAGAAAAGTCAGAGGAACAACAAATGACCTGGCTCAAATTATCCTACTTAGGAGCTATGATGCGAAGACACAGCTCTCTGGAGAAGGCTCCAGTGTTGACAAAGATGGAAGGAAAGAGAAGAGAAGGAACATCAGCAGCAAGTTGGATGCACTCAGTTACAGTTGCAAAGAGTCAATCTTTGGAAGACCTGAAGGACCAGGTTATGACAGATCGTCACAGACAAAATATATCTGTATGGTCACTAAGCCTAAACACCAACTTGATGGCACATCATCAATCAAGGCATCACAAGTTAAAGATGTCAGGGATATGATGATGGAAACTGTGCATCCATCGTTGAACACTGCCCACATGCAGGTTTCTCTTTCAACAATATGTTGGTTTGTTTTTTAGGGAGTTTAAAATTTTGATGAAGGAAAGTGCTTTGAGAATATATAATACGTTCGTATTGATATGTGTGTGTGTATACACACACACACATACACACACTATACCTGCACAATACACACACATAATACACACACCAACACATTTAAAAATTATGGGTAATTAAAGTGTGTTGGCTTATTGAGCTCTCAGTCTTTGAAAGCAACAGTTGCCCTGTTTACAGTCCTCTCATGGTGGGAGAGATCCTACAGCCAGAATCAATTATTTGTCATGTCAACAGGAACAAAGTAGCCTTATACTCCTTGTGAAGCAGCTGTTAGGATATGGTTTGAGCCTAACTATGTTGTCCAGGCAATATAAGTGTACTGTTACTTTATCTGTATATGTATTATGTGGCTTTAATGCTGAGTCATGCTGTAATTACATAATTACTGGTTGTAAGAATATTTAAGCAAGGTACTGCAACGTGTTCAGTTGCTGCTATGATATGCTGTTGAGAGGTTGCTGCTATGATGCTGCTGTTGATGATAAGCTACCATTGAGAGGAGTTGTTATCTGCTAATTATCATTGGATGGATCTGCAACCATCGTGGTTTGTGAACCAGAGTGAGTTTGTTATTCTAACCAACTACTGTTTGTTGGGTAAGAAGATTCTGTAACTACTGGACTGATTTACTGGCAAAGACTTGGAATTTGTTTAAAGACTATGAGACTGTTTTTCTACTATAAAGTAAGCTTTTGATAAACCAGTTTGCATAACTCTTATTCATTGCTCTCAGCAACGTTTCTCTGTGCAATCTACTCTGCTGGTTGGTAACACAACAACAATAACCTTAACAGCAGCTCTGCAATTCTGTTTTAAAAAGAGCAGCTTGACCAGACACAAAACCAGAAAGCCACAAAACCACTGCTTTCTAGTGATAAGGTAATCTGGGGCCTTTAATCCAAACCAGGGTTCCTGATCTCTCTCTAAGGAGTCAACCAGGAGAGTTGGAGAAAGGAAGCTTTAATGTAGAGGAGGCATTTTTCCAACTTCCTTTGGAACTTCTAGGAATTGAACTTGGAATTGGCAAATTACCCTTTGAAACTGGGCAAAGTAGGCGCAAGCCTCTCATATTCAACATGTCATTTGCATGTCAATGTCTCTCTGTGTGTAGAGGACATCCATGGCAGGGTCTTTGCTATGTGACATTCCAGTGCTGGGTTTTTGTATTTTTTTTAATGTATTTTTTAATGTAATTGTGCCATCTTGTGAAAGAATGGACAGAAATACAAAAAGGGAACCAAGTTGAATTCTGCCTGAATTGACCAACTCACGTTTTCAACTTGACTAAATTCCCAACATAGTCCAGCTCTCATCTTTGAAGACTTACTGGTTCTCCTTGATCTAATGCTTTCTCTGCTTTCTACAGCAGACTTCCCCATCCAGTTACCCCTCAAGTGTATGGATTTCAATTGAAGTCCTCACTTTTGAGGGTGCACAGACTGGGGAAGGCTGATCTAGAAACTGAACACAACATTTTTGTTTTCTTTGCTAAATTTATGATTGCATGATAAGAGTCACACCATGGGGTTTTTTCCAGCTGTTATCCTTCTGGGCTGACATCTGCCAGATACATTGACCCTCCTTCAAATCCCTGTTCCGATAGCTAATCTTAAAATCCTGGTGAGTTTATATTGCAAAAGTGCTGGTTATAAAGCTCTTGCAGGAAGGATTAGGCACAGAAATTGGAAAAGCCCACAACACGTTCTGGAGAAATGATGAGTGGAACTTTTGGTCTCTCCGTTGGCAGCTTGTATAGCATCTGGAAGTAACTGAAGTGAAAATAAGACTTGCCTTGCAAAGATAAAAATGCAAAGAATAAAGAATCGGATATAACAGGGATTAAAATAATCTAAGGGTTGAGAAAACCAATGAAGCATAAACTAGACATTTTCCTCTTTTTCTTTAATCAGAATATATTTCAGGTTCATAGGATAAATTGAACAAATTCCCGGTGAACCTTGTTTATCTATTGAATTAAAAGCTAAAAGGTGACTGAAGAACTTTTCATACCAAAGTTCTCAAGACGTTTCACAAATTCAGCTTCACATATTTTTCTGAACACTATTCTAGTTAAAAGTATTCAAGAGAAAAAGAGTTCTTAGAAAAGAAAACAAGGTTGATCTTCTCTGGCATCTGGGATGGCAATTCCAGAAGTCCTATGATTGTCCAGGTTTCTCCTTTGGGATTAGAGTGGGAAACTGATCTTGGAAAGAAAATCCAGTGTTGAAAATCCTCCTTTTTCCTGCTAGCCTCAGCTGTTGGCTTTTCCTGAGTTTTGGAAGCTCCAGTATAGAGACAAAGTGAGGGGAAATCTCAGGAAGTTTTGACAAAGAATTTCCCAGAATGAGAAGAGGATTCACAGCAACCCATGCTCCCTCCAGCCCTCTCTCATACTAGGCATAAGTTCGGAGCCTTCCTGGTGATTCTCAATTAATTGTGGGTGATGGGAAGGGTAAAGTAAAAAATAGAGGAAGAGGAATGTCAGCATATAATCTATGTCAGGTGTGGAGGAAACATTCATGAATGTATGTGTCAGATTAGCACATATTTTGTTGCTCCCTGTGATTTTATTTATTGAAGCTCAGTGAAATGGTCACATAGGAATATAACTAGCTAAGATATTAATTCTATCCAGTACAGGATAAAAGAGATGATGTTGTTTACACAAAGTATGTATTAATTGATTAACCACGTTATAGCTACATACACAAGGAAGGAAGGAAGGAAGGAAGGAAGGAAGGAAGGAAGGAAGGAAGAAGGGAGGGAGGGAGGGAGGGAGGGAGGGAGGGAGGGAGGGAGGGAAGGGAAGGGAATCTTCCTGAACTTAGATAGCATGTTGATTATAGTCAAATGGAGGATTTGTTTCTTTGGGAAAAGCTCAAGGGGAAAGGAAATGTTCAGTGCAAAAATATAACCTAATGCTTGTCAACATGGCTCACATCAAAAGAAACTTGCAACTTAGGAATTATGTGATTTGGCTGCATAACCTACTGTACTTACTTAGTGTGCCCAACTAATCCATAAAATTTAAAAAGAGTTAAAATCGTATTAAGAAATATGATTTGCCACAGAGGTTAGCTAGCAGCATTTGGGGCACCACAATTTCTTTCAACAAAACAATAAAATGAAATAGCCTTCATTTCAATATTAAGATACAACTGTAAGTTTGTAGTTTTTGTTTTATTCTTAGTTATTCTGGCCACAGTTCCTAACACATTTGCCAGGGATGTTTAAATGTGTTTTTCTTCTTTCTAATCCCCATTAAAAGAGGATGAATTTTAGAAAGCAGATGATTGAGGAAGGTTTAAACTTTCCCTGGAGCTTTGCAGATATCTTGTCTATTTTCAAAGTTTGCAATTTGCTCTTTTGATATGCATCAGGTAGAATTCTGTATACCTTTAAAATGCCTGAAAGATGGAATTTTTGGTATGGGAATTTTTGTGTTATGACTGTGGATGGTCTTGGTCACGGATCTCTGTGAAGGGTACCTGTCTGCATTCCCCTTCATGCTATTATCAAAATTCTCATACCTGATATTTTCAGTAGAAAACTAAGTAAAAAAAAAAAGACCATCAATTTTTCAATCTTAACTGTGATATATCTTACAGAATTTCTTGCCATGCCTAGTTTGATCATGGTCTTATGGAACATTTGTATTGAGTAGTTGTCATTTCTGTTTAGCAACTTATTACTTTTTTAAAAAAGCTGGGCGTCATAAAAAGGAGAACATTCAAGCTATTAACAAAGAGTAGGACCATTACTCAAACAAGTGCATCTACCTATTGTGCCAGATTACTTCAGAGGCATTAAACTATTCAACCTTCATTTAGCCCAAAGGCCATAAATGCAATAATGTTTGAAATTACCTTATGTAAAAGCTGTCAAGCAATATAGATATAGAAGACATGCATTTGCACATCCCAATAAGTCAAACATTTCCCTTCTGGAACTTTTCAGACTTGAGATGGCTATCTTGGTGACAGTTAGTAGCTCAGGGAGAATCACTTCTGTAGGAAGCCATTTCTAAATGCTTGGGTTATCAGGAAATCAATGTGGTTTTCCATGGATCATTACGTAGTGTTGTATTTTAAAAACTTCCAGTCTAAAATCTCACTCCTGGAAGGGCAGACTTTTGTGATGATCACAAAGCATAGAAAATCCCAGAGGCAGTTACAGAAACATGTTTATTTCTGTCACAACAACCTATTTAATCTCTAGGTGATATGGAGGACAAGCGAGAGGGCTTGTGATGAACTGGGAATGGCTTACAGCTCGAATTGTTTGCAACATGGTTGGGCTCCATTATGAGTTCAGATACTTTGCTGTACCCATTTGTTCTTTTATTTCTGTCCAGATTGTCACAGTTTCTCACTCTTTCTGGGTCTGACTGGCCAGCAAGTCTCTAGCTGTAGAATACTTGGATAGTTTGTCCCAAAGGTGCTTTTTCAGGAGGCTACTGGACTTTCTTGTTTTTTCTTTTGAAGACATTTCGCTTCTCATCCGAGAAGCTTCTTTAGCTCTAACAGGATGGTGGGGAATGGAAGGATTTATATTCCTTGCAGACAAATGAGACATTTGCATCCTTTTAGAGGGTTGTTGAAGCACTTGGAAGTTTATCTGTGTCCGCAGGGTCACCTGAGTAGTGCTCCTGGTTCTTGTAGTCTGCAATTTTTCCTCTGGAAATCCATTCCTACTCCCACACCATTCAAAGGGTGTTCATCCCAAATTGTATAGCTAAAAGTCTGTAGAGATTCTCAGTCATCCAGGTCTCATCCAGGAAGATTCTTCAGCTCTGAAAGGATACTGGGGAATGGAAGTGAAACATCTTCAAAAGAAAAAAACAAAGTCCAGTTGCCTCCTGAAAAAGCACCTTTGGGACAACCATGACCTCCTGGATGACTGAGAAACTCTACAGATTTGAATAGTTTGTTCTAACAAATGCATTTGTTAATTCTCTTGGTTGTCCGTAGTATTCTCAACAGCTTTCTCCAATACCACATTTCAAATTCTTATCCTGCTTCTTTAAAATCCAACTTGCAAAGAGTGTCAAAGTTTATACGATTCTTATCTTTGTAGGAATACACACATTACCAGCGGTGGGTTGCCCCCGGTTCGGTCCGGTTCTTGCGAACCGGTAGTAAAACCGGGGGGGAGGCTCCACCCACCCGGATGTCATCATAGATGATCTGCGCATGCACAGAAGCGCAATCCCATTGCAAACTGGTAGTAAAGGTAAGTAGAACCCACCCCTGCACATCACAGTATGTCAAGATATTTTCCAAGGCCTTTATGGCTGTTCTATCAAGTATGCAGCATATTTCTTGACTGCTTGTTACTTTACAACTGATGGTTAATCCTAAATCCATCACTTCAGTATCTTACTATCATCTCTATGACTCTGTACCTGTTGTCTTTAGTTTGGTCTTAACATTTTAATTTTAATGCATTTTTCACTGTGGTCTCCTAACTGTTGTAGGTGTACTGAATGCCTTTTTTTTAAAGAGTGTATTCTAAGAGTTGTTAGGAATCAAGGCTCAGTTACGCAGGAGACACTTGCTGTAGAATTTCAAAACATTTTCATCTTAATTAAATGCAAATCTCTCTCTTTAATGATAGCCAGGTGCTATCATTAAACACATTTCCAGTATGACTTAACTTAAAAACAAGATTGAGCATATACCCTCATCTAGTTTATACAAGCCAACTAAATATTCAAATTTCTTTCCACGGATGTTAAAATTTACTCTCGTTTACTTTCTTAAATGAAAGCTTTCGTTCTATCCCATTTTAGCCTTGGTTTGAAATGTATAACCGGAATTCTCTTTGTTCAGTTTCTTTAGTTCCATTTATATATCCTTATGTTTATTTATATAAAACTGATTATAAAATAAAGTAAAATAAATAAATTCAACTAGCTGCACTCCTTAGTCTCATTGCTAGATGTCAAAAAACAATTCCAAATTTAGGCAGTGAATTCTTGTAGAAGATGGTTGTAAATGTGCTTGAATAAGTTAATAGTGAATTAAAAAACTAAAATGTGTGACTCCAAAGAAACAGCAATTACATTGTTTGATAAAAAAAATACTAATATAGGCAGTCCTCAACTTACAAAGACGATTGGGACTAAAACTTCCATAGCTAAGTGATGTGGTTGTTATGTGCATCGCACTCAATTTTACAACCATTTTTGCCACAATCGTTAAGCGAATCCAGCTTCCCTCATTGACTTTCCTTATCAGAAGCCCACTTTTTTTCAGCACTATCGTAATTTCGAATGAATGCAAACCAAGAAACAGAGCTATAGAGCCGCAACATGAATACTATAATAGTGCTTTCTATGTACATGTAGTCCTCAATTCATGACAACAATTGAGCTCAAAATATATGCTGCTAAGCGAGAAATTTGTTAAGTCAGTTTTGCCTCATTTTACGACTTTTCTTGCCACGTTTGTTAAGTGAATCACTGCAGTTCTTAAATTAGTAGCACGGTTGTTAAATGAATCTGGTTTCCCCATTAACTTGGCTTATCGAAAGGTTGCAAAATATGCGGAACACTGCAACCGTCATAAATGTGAGTCAGTTGTCAAGCATCTGAATGTAAATCACGTGCCCATGGGATGCTGCAATGGTCATAAGAGTGAAAAATGGTCATAAGTCACTTTTTTCAGTGCCGTTGTAACTTCAAGCTGTCACTAAGCAAAGGGTTGTAATTTGAGGACTACCTGTATAACAACATTTGCACTCAGTGTACTTAAGTAAAGAAATATCACCTTTTTAAAATTTGGAATAATTTATGTCCAGAAGTGGGCTACAGTTGATGCACTAGATGATTTAGAGATATAGAAATTGCTTGAGCACCTGTGACAAATTGCAAGCCTCTTCATTTAGAGAAATGCAGTTCTATCCAGAGCAGGCAATTCCCCAGTTTCCTGTATCTGAGCAGCATCCTTCCTATGTGCCCATCTTATCAAGATTCAATGTCAGTTTAGAGGCCCTGATTAAGTACAAACCAACACAAGGTTAAATTGTGCACACCTTCTTCAGAGCCTGATAGCACGGAGAAATACCACCGGCTGTTATCAATGTGCCACTCACACCTCACGGCAAGTAACCACATTCAGTGGCCTCACAGAGACATTATATAGCATGGAGGTCACAATTGTATCTTGGGGCACCTGTGTAACAGCAGTAGACCACCCAACCTTCAATTTCCCATCTGTCTAACTTAGAAACGGAACCACTGCATGCCATTAAACCTCAGGCCACCAAGCTAATCTCGGAGTATACTCCAGTCTAAAGACACTGAGACATTGAGTAAGAGTTACACAGATGGCCTTCCTCTGTCAGCTTCTTTGTCAAGATCATCCATCACCAAGACCATTTCCATTTCAAACCCAAACTGGAATAGACCAAGTATCTTCCAAGAACACATGCAGTTGGATTGCAAATAGCATCTCAATTACCTCGTCTGAAAAGACAAGAAGACTTTGCCTGTCACTTTCACTACAACTATCATCTGTTCTGCTTCCTTGCTCGGAGCAATCTGGACATCAAGAGAACCACAGGCTTGGAACAGCATTCAGGAGAAACGGTCTCAATGGTCTATTGTGTCTCCCCATTCAAGTGTGGAACCGCAGACTTGAGAAGATCACTTGCTCCAGCTACTGCCAAATCCGCCACAGCTAATAATTCTCATTTGCGTTATCTATTCAGCCTTTGGGAGCTTAAGCATAGCCTCAATGATTACCTTTCATTCTACTGTGAATAAAATCAAGTAATGAAAAAGATTGCAACAGGCTTTTATAGATGGAGACCCAGAAAGAAAAGATCTTAGTGATATTTTAAATTCTTTTCAAGCTTCCTAGCATGTAACGTAGAATAAAATAAACTCAGAGGCAATAAACAACTACATGTACAGTATTCTTCCGAAGGCAACTTTCTCCGCCCCCCACCTTTTTTTTTTTTTTTGGTTTTTCCATTTGTCTTACAACAATTGGAATTAATTGGCTGCATATATTTTCAGGTATTCCTTGTCACTGTCATTCCTGTTTGATCATTTACTAATAGGAAATGCTCCAGGACTGGAGAAATTCAGATACCATAAGCAAGGTCTTCATAACACCTAGGAAAGGAAAGACATCTGTAGGATTCCTATCATTTCATTTCCCTGAGATCAGGAGCAGGAAAATCCTGTAGGTTGGGTACCATTTTATCCTACAAAATGCCCTATGGTCAAGCACCCATTATGGAAAACTAGAAACAGTGAGTGATTACGTAGCACATCCAAACAGTGATATGACACTATATTATGGAATCTGCGCTCAGAAGTATTATCTCTAGGAATTATAAAAACTGCTTTGGAATTGGCATGCCTGCTGCAAAACAGGGGCCTTAGACAATAGGGCCCATCTAGAAACCAATGCTTGGATAGCAACAATTAATTCCTGATATAAACTTGACTCCATCTGGAGTCAGGTTTATACTTCTTTAAAGTTTAATTTTGTTTCTCCCCCCTTCCCCCACACACACTTGTTTTAATTTTATTTTCCAGAAACAATAAGAAGAATATTCAGAGAAGAAACAATAAGAAGAATATTCAGAGAATATCCAGACAATTCTGTTTTGGGTATTGATTAAATCCCATCAATCACCTGACACTATGCATTGAATGGTAATTTCCAATCCAGCGGGAAGAAGACACTTATCTAGAAAATGACACATTGGACCCTACTCCCAGTAGATTTATGACTAGGTCAAAGATCTGTTATATAATACCTCCTGAATTTAGCATATTTTCTGCTTGGATCATTGCCAAATAGGGCCACTCTGTACTTCTTCAAAGAAGGATTGGAGGAAGTTGCCTTCCTGCCATTCCCAGACCACTACCAATGGTCCCTGTGCCCATGTTCTCTGGCCTTGGCTCAAAATTACTGTCCTCCAACCTGCTCTGATGTTTTGATAGTGGATCTCCTATGGTTGATCCCAAACTGGAAGTCACAGGCCCAGGGATGAAATTCACTTACCTTCCCTACCGGTTTGCAAATCTGCGTGCGCCGTCATCCGTGCCTGCGCAAGCCTTCTCCGCATGCGCAGAGGCTTAAAATGTCACAAAAAGGCAACGTCATGACATCCACGTGGGTGGGCAGAGCCTCCCACAGCCGCCACTACCAGTTCACCTGAGCTGGATAGTACCGGCTGAATTTCACCCCTTCACTGGACCCTCCTCAATCCCACAAACTCACGTTCCAGTCAAACCTTTCATCTCCAGTGTTTGCTTGCAGTTTTTGTCCAGGTGATTGATTGATTGATTGATTGATTGGTTCGATTTATATGCCGCCCTTCTCCGGAGACTCAGGGTTAGGGTTAGGGTTAGGGTTAGGGTTAGGGTTAGGGTTAGGGTTAGGGTTAGGGTTAGGGTTAGGGTTAGGGTTAGGGTTAGGTTGGGACATGTATGCTCCCCTTGCTTTCCCACCGCTGCCCAAAGTCCTGCAAAGGGTCCCTTCCCTCTTACCTTTTAGCAGCTTTGCTTCTTCGTTACTGTACAACTCAACAGTCAGTTCTTCCTTGCTACCAGGTTTCCTTGGACCTATGGACAAATGTAAGGCTGGAGTTAGGATTATTCTCTAATTCTTTATTGTAGCATCATAACCAACAATGACACTTAAGCGGGGGAAGAGTCTGCCTTAGTGTCAGAGAAGATCCCACAGAAGAGTGGGATCACTGTGTACAAATATCTGGGAAAGCAAAAGAAAGGCTTGGGGGACTAGTGAGAACAGAACAATTGCTAAAAAAGAAAAGACCACTAATGAAAGTAGTATGTGACTTATGACCAGTTGCTTAGCGATAGTTCGAAGTTACAACTGACTCAAAAAAGGGATTTATGACCCAGATTCAATGGTTAGGCCCCCTCTGTAGTCATATAACCAAACTTCGGGCACTTGGCAATACAGCTGCATTTATAGCCATTTCCATTGTCACACTATCATGTAACCGCATGTTACAACAGTTGTGCTGAAAATTGGCACTTCCAGTTTTTGGCAAAGCCACACCATTGTGAAACATTGGTTTGCTTAACAATCATGGATTCACTTAATGACTGTGCTGATTTATTTAATGACTGCCACAAAAATTCATTAAAAAGGGCCAGATTCCATTATAGTTGTATGTTGAGGACTCTTTTCAAGAGTTGTTCAGTGAGGCTTGTCATTGAGGGGAAGCAAGGAGCAGGGGAATTGTATTAGTCCTGACTCCAACTAAGCATCA
Organism: Pituophis catenifer annectens; assembly: GCF_029215685.1. Lineage (NCBI taxonomy): Eukaryota > Metazoa > Chordata > Lepidosauria > Squamata > Colubridae > Pituophis > Pituophis catenifer. The sequence continues at coordinate 129,939,743 of NW_027256881.1, forward strand.
GCCTCATTGCCAACTCAGTTCAGACCAGATTAGAATTTCTGAAAGTGGTTTAAGATAACAGGACAGCACAGAAGACTAGCAGCTTAGACTACAGTGAGGAACTGAAGCTGCCGTTCAGTCCACACAAGTTGCTTTAGAACCCGACCATATTTGATGGGAGGGGTTGTTATATTTACATAATGGCCTCTTCTAAATACTGCTAAGACTTTACACAGAGATGCTAGGGCAGCTTTCCTTCTGAGCTGGTGCAAAACAAAGATTTTAACATTGCTATCATCTATCCCTTTGTGATTGGTTACCACCTTTAAAGCGCTCCATGGCATAGGACCCGGGTACCTTCGAGACCGACTTCTGCCACCAATAGCCTCCCACCGGCCAGTTCGCTCCCACAGAGAGGGTCTCCTCAGGGTGCCATTGGCCAAGTTATGTCGGCTGGCGACACCCAGGGGGAGGGCCTTCTCTGTGGGAGCCCCAGCCCTGTGGAATGAACTGCCCCCGGAAATACGTAAGATCTCCAACCTCCGGGTGTTTCGTTGTGCATTGAAGACCCTGTTGTTCCACCAGGCCGGGCTACCAACATAATGATTTTAAATTGGGGTATTTTAAATTTTTGGGGTTTTAAACCGGCCAAATCTATTTAATTATTTTAAATTTTAATCATTGTTGTGTCTTGTGTTTTTAAATTGGCTGTACACCGCCCTGAGTCCTTCGGGAGAAGGGCGGTATAGAAATAAAATTATTATTATTATTATTATTATTATTATTATTATTATTATTATTATTATTATTATTATTATTATTCAGAAGAAATAGGAAAAATATATGCCTATTGTTAGTAATTTAATACACCTGTAGGCAAGCTTACACACTTTGTAATGCAAAGAAGACATATCATAGGGAAAGGAGGGGGAAAGAGCTTTTAAGAGATAAGGCAATACTTTAATTCATCAGTTAATTCTCCAACCACCACCACCCCAAATTTGTGGTTACCAATGGTGAAAAATTAAATAGATGCTAGATAGCCAGACAGATAACTAGATAGCTATATAGATGATAGATAGATAGATAGATAGATAGATAGATAGATAGATAGATAGATAATAGATAGACAGATATAAAGATAGATAGATAGATTAGATATTTATTTTGTTCTTTTTTTTTCTTTTTTCGCATGTCTATATGTGCATTACTGTTCTAGCCAGGGTTTTTCCTACGTAAATCAAGATGTTTGTATAGCCATAGTTATATATGTTATATATATATAACATAGTTATATAGCCATTAGATAGATAGATGCAGGGCCGGATTTAGATGAAAAGAGGCCCTAGGCTATTCCACTTATGAGGCCCTTTCACCTATAGTGAAAGTGTAATTTTAATTTTGCTAACAATTTGAATGTAGGCCCCTCTTGATCTTGAGGCCCTAGGCTGAAGCCTAGTTAGCCTATAGGAAAATCCGGCCCTGGATAGATGATTGATAGATAGATAGATAGATAGATAGATAGATAGATAGATAGATAAAGATAGATAGACAGACAGACAGACAAACAATTGCATTTGTGGAAATGGAAGCAGTTGGAAATATGATTTTATACCAATCTCTCTTTTTTCCCCCTTTTTTTAAATAATAGTGCCAGGTTTAATGACTCTTATACAGTTTCTCCATTAGCTGGGAAGAATTTTCAGGTCTCTTATAACATTGCCAAAGTCTATAGTTTAGCTTCCAAAATATATCAAGTAATGCATCTTGTAGATTAAGTTCATATTCTATTAATTACTTGTCTGCCTGTTTGTATTTGTTTTTTTTTTTTCTTTTCCTGATCTGTGGCTGTAATAAAGTTTGAGTTTGAGTTTCTCCAGTTGCTGTCAGATTTATGGTGACAAAAGAATTGAATTGGTGGGGAGTGGGCTGGTTAACCTTCTTTAGCAGAAACAAAGGCAATCCCAGTTTTAAATGGAATCAAATATAGCCCGAATCCTGGGTTACCACTTCCTTATCCTATCCCCCCACCTCACCCTCGCCTTGCAAGAATGGGGCTGTGAATACCTGTTACACATGTCCCCAAATTTGGCTTATGATCACTCACTCACACGCTCACACACCTGGAGAATAGCCACATTCAAATCACTTTCAATTGAACACCGAGGCACGACTGGTTCTTTAAAATATACAGAGACCCAGTAAATTTAAAATAACAGCTAAACTTTACTGGTTACAATATATGTATTTACTCTTTCTCACACGCCCACACACATACATCCAACACTTACCCATGTCCTTCTCAAGTAGGTTGGCAGGCATTAGTTGAGATGGAGGCTGCCAGATCTGGATACAGGGATAAGTCCAAGAGTGGGCGAGCTTCAGGACCTCTTGTATCTCACCCCCCAAGTCCTTGCTTTGTTGATTGAGAAGACTGGCAGCTACTCTTTCTTTGTTGATTTACAATTCCAATAGCTGTTGATGGGATTTGAAGAGGGGTTTCCCATATGTCAGGCCCAACTTATTTTGCTTGGTTTAGGTGACATTTTTCCTTTGTTTCCATAACAACTTCTTATCTATCCTTCTTATCTAACTTCCAAAGGGATCTTTTAGCCAAGATTCCTGGCTTTATCCACCCTGCTTATGGGCCTGCTTCATTTTTAGTATGGCAGCTTCAGCCTAGACTCACACACCTACTTGAAGGGCAACCGAAGCCCCAGGACAAAAAAAAAAAAAAAAAAGAAAGAAAGAAAGAAAAGAAAACTTCATAACTGGGCTCCAAAATATTCAAAATACTCTCCAAATATTGAGAGTAAAATAGGTCAGTGCAACGGTGCAGAAACGGCTTGTTGTTTCAACTGTGTATACAGCACAGTCAGCTTTTCCATCAGAAACAAAATTTTATGGCACCGTTGAGACTGCACAGTTTTCACAATACAATCTTTATGGATCACACTTATTTTTCTCAGGTACAGGAAGCATTATTACCAGGATCCCTGGTGTCAGAATAATAATTTAGGGTCCCAGTTCGAGCTGGGATTGTGCAAGAAGAAATCAGTATGAAATCCAGACACTGTGAGGAAAGGAGATTTATTTATTTTCAAAAGCAAAGAGGTTTGTTTGTCGGAAGGAAAATCCATCTGGTTCAATTCCAAGCTGGGAGAAAGATACTGGAAATAACATGGAGGCTGATTGGAAAGAAAGACTCTGTTTATTGATGAATAGAACCACAGCACGCAGTTCTGGGGCAGCTGACAAAATGGTTGAATGAGTGGATGGATCTTTATAGGTTTCTGTGATTTTGAAGTTTGAACTGTTTTGGGAGTTGTGCAATGAAGGGGCCCGTGTCTTTTAATAAATGGTGGTGGGTTAATCCTATTATGTCCTAAAGGGTCATGTCTTCTTCTTAGAATTTGGCTGGGGGAGAATGTAAATTTTCATCCCGTCCCTGGAGATGAAGGTCTTTTGTTTTGTGAATAGGCTGGCCCAATCTTTCTTAATGGGCACAAAATATCTGCTGGGGCGATTAAGAAAGACTGTTTTCTGTCTTTAAAAACATGTTTCTCCATTTCTCTCTTTGGGGAAATATAATATTCCACAAAACATTTCATTCTTGGGGGGGGGGGCTTCTCATGGGGTAGCTACAAAGAAAATGAGGTACAGAGAGGTTGTTTTATAGGGAAGGATTGGTCCTTGGTGTAGACTTGTGAGGCATGGATGTGTGGATGTGCTGGTTCTATTGTGTGACTCTGCCTCAACGGTCAATCTTAGTTGTCCTTCCTTGTGTCTGTTGGCTTGCCTTTGTCATTTGGATGATGTCTGGGCACCCTATTTATGGTTTTTGGGAAGTGTGAATGAATAGGTTCTTTGTCTGATTAGTTACTCTTGCCCAACATAATTGGTTTTTCTATTTATCCATAGACTGAGCAATTCTTAGCACTGGATCTTTGCAACATATTTTCTAGCCTTGGTCAATTATTTGAGATGGTGGGGAAAAGAATCTTCTATGATTATTACTGATTATTAAAATTCTTCCCATGCTGAGATCAGGTAGGAAAGGGTAAACATGATATAATTGGGAAATGAAATGCTGAAGACAGTCTTCTTCATAGCAGTCCTTTGCCAAACTGTGACAATGGAGAAGGGACACCCAGCATGAAGGAAGGGTGTGCACTCCATATCATGCATGAAGATCTCCTCGATCCTCATTTTGCAGTTGTGATGTTCTCTCACAAGCAGGTCAACAAAATTTGCCAAGTTGCCCTTTCCCCCCAAACTTTTGTGGGATGTTTGGGATTTATGTCCTCTGACAATAAACTCTCTGTATCCTAATACAAAAGGGATATGGTGGCTCAGTGGCTAAGATGCTGAGTTTGTCGATTGAAAGATCGGCAGTTCAACAGTTTGAATCCCTAATGCTGCGTAACGGGGTGAGCTCCCATTACTTGTCCCAGCTTCTGCCAACCTAGCAGTTTGAAAGCATGTAAAAATGCAAGTAGAAAAATAGGTACCACCTTTGGTGGGAAGGTAACAGCGTTCCGTGCGCCTTTGGCATTTAGTCATGCCAGCCACATGACCACGGAGACGTCTTCAGACAGCGCTGGCTCTTCGGCTTTGAAATGGAGATGAGCACCGCCCCCTAGAGTCGGGAAAGGCTAACATATATGTGCGAGGGGAACCTTTACCTTTACCCTAATACAGAATCTCAAAAACTAGGGCTGTTTTCTGAGAGATGGTCAATAAAAGGTAATTTCCTCAGAAAGTCGGTCATGGTTGATATCACTTTTCTGTTACTGGCTGCAAAGGGAAGAAAGGATGGGGATAATAAATATGTGTTAATTTTTTAAAAAATGGTGTGAGCAGTAAATGTCTTGAACGTTTACCCACGGAACAGCAACAATCTGGGAAAATCTATCATCAGTTTTTTTCTAGTTTGAAATGCTGTCCAGCAGTTTGGTTTAGCAGGTTGTTCAAGGGATAGACGGACAATCTGGTTTCTTTCATTTCTCTTGGAGTCACCTAACATGGATCCCAAATGAACATCTCACTGTATCTCATTCATTGATCTGATCCTTTGATCTTCTCTATAGAGCCTTCTGACAGATGTTGCAACATCATCATCTTCTCTAGGGATGAATGAGGTCTTGATTGTCCCCATAGCTCCTCGGATCATTCTTGTTGAAAATTGGTGTCAATTTCCCCATTGCTATGGAATGGCAATGATAAAATATCTCCACAATATCTTTTGGTTGGTACAATCAGGAAGCATCCTAGAAATACCCTGAACTGGTATGACATTAAGAAGATAATTTACTGATTCTTTTAGAATTACAAAAATAATGAAAAATATCTTTATTCCTCCCTGATTCACTGTTAGATGATGAAATTCTTTTCAATATGTTAAATGCATCATTATATTGTCCCAGGCTTTGAAGCATGAGCTTTATAAAAAATATGGGAACAATGCTACATTGCTATCTTTTTAGAAAGCAGCTCATCCTGCTTCCAGCCACTTCTATCTGTCACTTTCTTGTCAAAGACAGGGGCTCAGTGGCTAAGGCACTGAGCTTGTCGATCAGAGAGGTCAGCAGTTTGGCGGTTCGAATCCCTAGTACAGGTCTCCTGCATGAGCAGGGGGTTGGACTAGATGACCTCCAAGGTCCCTATGGATATCTGTTACTGTTACTATTACTGATTGCTAAATTACAAATTTCTTGTCAATATGAGCAGATGACGGCTAAAAACAAATACATATAATTGATCTATTGTTTTTATTTTAGATCTTTGAAGCAGTTGGTACCAGGGTTGTACTGAAGATCTTGCTTGACCTCAGAAAGGTCAAGCATTTTTGCTTTTGAGCTCAGAAAGGGTTAGGAAACCTTTTTTCCCGTCCCCTTCCGTCCTCTAAAAAGAGATTTCAGGTTAGGAAACAACAAAAAGGAAACTTTTTTAAAAAAAATTAAGGAACGTTAGGCTATATTAGTTTCCTGATTCATGGAACAATTGAATGTTGATTCTGCTTTTTATATAAAAGGAGGACATTGTGAATTTTATGTTCAAGAAGGATAATGGCATTGTTGCAATATTTTCAGGATCAGACTCAATAAAGATAATAAGAATTAGAGATTTAAATATATTTCTCTTTAATAATAATAGGCATTCTATATTCGCTGAATATTCAAGATAGAAGCAAAGAAAATGGTGAGGGTGGCTCCTTATATATACAAGGGGTGGAGCCAGGAATGGGAGTGGTAAATTATGAATACATTAAAATCCAAAGAATAAGTTAACCCCTGATGTCCCATATATACATTATTTACACAATAGAGAATAAGGCATTTACATCTGACAAATCCCCCTCTAAATGCCGGTTCGCTATACAACACCAATTACATTCAGACTCAGGACAATATAATACATACAATTTAGAAGTTAAATATTTGTGCTGTTTAGAAGGTAAAGGCTTCGTTAATATGTCAGCTAATTGTTCAGAAGTATCACAATGTATTGCTTTGATGAATCCATCTTGAGACAATTGTCTCACGTGCTTAAATTTTATATCAATATGCCTGGACCTTTGTCCAATGGCATCGGATCTGGATATTTCAATGGCTGCTTTATTATCTTCATGCACAACAAAAGGTAATGCAGGTTTTTTCCAAACATCTGAGATCAAGTCATTGAACCATACAAGGTTATTTGCAGCTTTGGATAAACAAACATATTCCGCTTCTGTGGTTGAAGTGGCTACCAGTTCTTGTTTACCAGTGTACCAGTAAACTGGACAATCATTCAATAGAAAAATATAACCAGAAGTACTCTTTCTGCATGATGTATCACCAGCCCAATCTGCATCCGCATAACAGGTAATTTTTGGTTCTTTGTCATTATTAGGTTCTAATACTAAACAAAAATCTAATGTACTTTTCAAATATCTTAGAATTCTTTTGACAGCTTCCCAATGATACATGGTTGGTTTGCTAACATATCTTGACAATAAATTGAGAGGTAATGCAATATCTGGTCTGGTCCAATTAGATATATAAAGGAGTGAGCCTATAACTGATCTGTAAAATGTATTATCTTTAAATTCAGGGGAAGACTCATCAGTGTTTCTAAGGAAATCAGTTTGCATAGGAGTGTCACAGGTTTTGGCATTGTTTAAATTACATTTGTTTAGAAGTTCAATGATCTTATCTTTCTGAGTAAGTTTGAATCCCCTTCTAGTTTTGTTAATTTGTACACCAAGGTATTTATTCACTTTACCTAGAGATTTCAACGAGAAATGTTCGTTTAACTTATTTACAAAGATTTCTCTGCTCTCTTTGTGTTTTCCTATATATAAAATATCATCCACATAAATTAATACAAATTCAATGTGATCATCACTCTTTTTTACAAAGAAACAGTTATCAGCAGTGGTAGCGTTGAAATCCATGGTCTTTAGTACTTTTACCAAGCAATCGTACCATCTCTTGCCAGATTGCTTTAATCCGTATAGACTCTTGTTTAATAACCAAATTTCATTCTTATTAGTGTATTGACTATGTGGTGCTCTTACATATATTTCCTTATCTAGTTTTGCGTGTAAATACGCAGTCTGTATGTCATATTGAAATACGTCCAGATTGAGTGCAGATGCTACTACTAGAGCTGTTTTAACACTCTCTGTCCTCACCGTGGGGGAGTATGTGTCAGTGTAGTCTTCTGGATATTTTTGTGCATAACCTTGTGCAACTAGTCTAGCCTTGTATAAAGTATTGCCTCCTTCTAGGTTCTTAATTTTATAAATCCACCTGGTACCTATAATTGTTTTATCCTTAGGTGCGATCGCAGGGGTGAATACATTTAATCCTTGCAAACTTTCCATCTCTTTTTTCATAGCTAGTTCCCATTTTTCTCTTTCTTCACGAGGGAGTTTTAATACTTCCTCATATGTATTAGGTGTTATTTGTTCTCCATTCATATGCATTATGTAATCTTTGTATTTACTTGGTATTTGATTTCTATTGTTTCTAATAGCTCTTTCAGGTTTGCTATGGTTGTCGTGCAAATATCTAGCTTCCTTTTTTGTTAATGTGTCTGTCTTTATTTTATGCTGACTATTTGTCCAAGTTTTGGTTTTGTTCTTATTTTTGTTAATGTTTTGATTTTCTATTGTCCCTTCCTCGCAAGATATCGCATCTTTGCATTTATTTGGAAATATTTCATTAAGGTGCAGTTTAGACCAATTGGCCTGCTCATGGAACACAGCTGTTCTGGAGACTATAAATTTGTTATTATTATCAATGAATCTGTACCCTTTGGTTCCAGTTTCATATCCCATAAATCTTAATCTTCTGGATACGTTTTCTCCCTTTCTCCTCAACTGCTTAGGTATGTGCACATCTGCAGTGACTCCAAATATGTGCATGTGTGCTAATTTAGGTTTCCTATTGTACATCACCTCATACGGTGTCTTATTCACAATACTGGACCAGGTTCTATTTTGAGTGTAATTTGAATAATGTAGGGCTTCTGACCAGAATTGTTTGCCTAAACCAGCATCCTCTAATGTGCATCTAATCATGGTTTGTAGTGTGGAATTCTTTCTCTCTGCAATCCCGTTTTGAAACGCAGAAAATGGATTGGACGTGAAATGTAGCATTCCCCTATCCTTTAACCATTGGGAGAATTCTTTAGACATGAATTCACATCCCCTATCTGTCATAATTTGTTTTATTTTGATATTATGTTGTGTTTCTATGCGTTTGTAGAATTCCTTAAATTTCTGAAAGGTTTCATCCTTGTGCTTTAATGTGTAAACAAAACCATAGCGACTATAATCATCCACTATTGTTAGAAAGTAACGTTTTCTATAGGTAATTGATGGAGTTAATGGACCAACTAAATCCATATGTACTAAGTCAAAAATATTGTTAGTTGATCTGTTAGATTTTTTTGGTCTGGGACTGGTTTTTAGTTTGGTGGATTTACATACTGAGCATTCCAAATAATTATCACAATTTTTTATTTTGACACCTTCTGCGTGTTCAGTCATTTTTTGAACTACAGGAAAGCTTGCATGTCCTAACTTCCTATGTAAGATGTGAGCACACTCATCATGAATTGGTTTACCTATTTTTGGTTTCTTCTCATTGTGTGTATTTTTGTGATCATGAGATATTTTACATTCATCATTGTCACTGTTACTAACATTTTCATCATCTGCTTCAATACAATCTTCCATATTTGAATCAATGTTATGTAACCATCTTTCTTTTGTTATCAGATAGGGTAGACCTCCTTTTATCATCACAGTGCCTATATTTGTTTTGTCCTTCTCTAAAGTTGCTTTCCCCTTTGAGAAAACTATATTGATGTCAGAATCTCTGCTTAGTTTTATAGCACTTAGTATGTTATGAGGTATTTCTGGGATTAATAATATCCCCTCTATTTTACCTAAACCAGGCAAGGTCACATTTCCTCTGCCTAATACTTGAACCTTTTCTTGATTAGCTACCTTTATCACAAACTTATCTTCTGTAAATGAAGATAATATACTTTTGTTGTTAGTGGTGTGATTGGTTGCACCAGAATCAATAAGCCAATTATTGTTCTCATTTTGTTGTGTTTTGGTGTTTTCTTGTTTGTTTAGTCCATTTAGTGACCCAGATTTTCTCTCTTTTGAATTTTCTCTACCCCCTCTACTTTCTCTGTAATTTGGTGGGCTTCTATATTTGTGTCTATCTGTGGAAGACTGTCTATAATCGTATTTGCTCCTATATTCTGGCCTATGTCTCTCCCTTGAGACTTTGGGACAGTCTCTTCTACTGTGTTCCCTGGACCCACAATTGTGGCATCTAAAGGCTTCATTATATTTTTCTTGGAAAGCTACATTCCTAAAAGATTTGTGTTCTGTTTGATTACTGGAACGATTTTTTCTTGAATTGTCTTCTGCTATCAATTTGTTAGATAGACTTTCTATGGTTAAATATCCTAAATTAATGGTATCTAAGTGTGACATAAAGCTATCCCATGATGAATCGAGTGAATTGATAATAACACTTTTCATTGTTTGATCTGAAATCACTTCCCCCCTCAATTGCAGCTCAGCTCTTATTTTGTTTAGAGATATCAAATGCTCACTTATAGAAACCCCTGGTTTCACTCTAGAAGAAAAGAAATCCTTAGACATTCTTGTAGTTGTAGCTACGCTATCGCTGTGAAATAGATTAAACATGCATTGAATTATTTCTGACACAGTTAGGTTTGATTTGATGCTATGATACATTGCAGGAGACACGCTAGATATTATTATGAAAAATGCTCTATGATGTAAACAATCTATTTTTAAAGTCCAAGGTCTTCTTGGAGGACTAGTTATAAAGAATAGTAAATTTTCTTTCATAAAGACAACCTGAAGTTGTTGATACCACTCTTGTAAATTAATGCCATCAATTCTAAGTTTTGGGAAGTCACTGGGTAAGTTCCCCACATTATTTTGTCCATTACTTACAACCTGAGGCAGTCCGTGGTCTCGCAAGTGCAGGAAATTACAGAACGGCATGGGGATGCTCGCAACGAGTCTGCGCGGTTCTCTGGCCAGTTCAAGTCTTTCGGGGCCGTCTACGTAGCTTTGCACATGCGCGTTGCTCATTTCTTCCTTGGCGTCGTCGTGGAAGGTTCTCTCCATTTCAGCTCTCTCGTTCCGCTCCTCTTCAGATGAGTCGGTCTCTGGTTCGGTTTTAGGGGTTCTGGTGGTGGCGACAGCTCTTCTCTTTCTTTCGTGTGCGTTGGCACTTGATCCGGTCTGCGGTGTAGGACGGAATCGGCATGGCTCTCTGGGCTCAGGTGTCGTCGCCTTCGAAGTCAGGATGGGAGCGTGCAGGTCTCGAGTTGTCGGTTTGATCTCTTGCTTCTTCGTTGGTGCCTTGGAAATTTTCAATCTTGGCCCAAAAGCAGCAAAAAGCGTTTTTATTGCTGACTTTACTTGAGACTTTGTTAAATCGTCTTCACTTTCTGATTCTGGTTCTTCTGAAGAGTTTGAGTCTTCTTTTTCACTTTCGTCGTCTGATAGCGTTTTTCGCGCCAGAAATTTTGAACTGAGCGTTTTGATTGGCTCTGCTTCACTCTCTTTTGAAGTTCGTTGAAACCAAGATGGCTGCCATTCAAAATTTCGCGCGGGATCACATCTTTTCTTTTTCGCAACGACTTTCTCAGTATTCATTTCACTCACAGTTTTTTGATCTTTGGGTTTTTCTTTAACGACGTTTTTCTCTCTCGCTGCTCCGTTGTTCTTCAGCATTTCTTGGAGGTTCGCGATGAGGCTTTCATCGTTCTTCTGGCTTTTTAGTATCTTCAATATCTCTGACCTGAGATCGTTATTTTCTATTTCGATTTCTTCCTGGTCATTATTTTCATTTATCAGTTCTTCTTCTTCAGTGGTGTATTCTTCGGATTCTCTCGAAATCGCGTTAGTGGATTCGTTGATCATCTCTTGTTCAGTTTCTATTTCCTTGCTGTAGGCCCTGGTGTTGGGCCTATCTTTCTTAGACATTTTTAATTATTTATTGAGTCAATTAACCATCCTCTGCTACCAGCTTGTTGCAATATTTTCAGGATCAGACTCAATAAAGATAATAAGAATTAGAGATTTAAATATATTTCTCTTTAATAATAATAGGCATTCTATATTCGCTGAATATTCAAGATAGAAGCAAAGAAAATGGTGAGGGTGGCTCCTTATATATACAAGGGGTGGAGCCAGGAATGGGAGTGGTAAATTATGAATACATTAAAATCCAAAGAATAAGTTAACCCCTGATGTCCCATATATACATTATTTACACAATAGAGAATAAGGCATTTACATCTGACACGCATTATTAGTAAGCAATTAGATGCATGTGCAGAAATAGAGGTGGAGGAAGGCTATGATACCAAACAAAGCCATTCTGCCAGCATCTTATGAAGAAGCTCTTTTAAAATTTCCTGGTACCTGAAAAACCAGGCCATTTAAAGCATGCAGTAAAGAACTTCGCGTATTTTCTTGAGGGTCTCATTTGTACTTTTGAAATGTAAACATGATAAAGATGTATGCTGCTAGTACAGAAAGAACACAACACACATATTGATTCTTAGAAGGAAGAGGTTTATTTATTTATTAGATTTATGTCCTGTCTTTTCTCCAGGAACTTAAAAGCTGCCTATGTAGCTTTCCTTCTACTAATTTTCCCCAGCAGAACTATCTCTGAAATAGATCGGGTGGAGAGAGAGAGAACATAGGATCCAAACTGACAACTATTTTATGAGGTAGTTGGAAGGAAGAATAACTAATAACTGTTTTTTCTGTGTGTGGTTCTACAGAGGCCCCTTCCTTGATTTAAAAAAACAGAAAGAAAGTCAGGCAGAAGAGAACCATAGACACCAAAATGGATATCTTTAATGGATATAAATATATTTAAACGGGTATTTTCCCCTTCATGCCTCTGAAAGAAAAGTTTGGAAAAGTATGACTTCCCAGCTGCTGTTTGCCTTGCTAATGGTCCACATTTATGAATCCATGCCTAATGGCTTTGCAAAGAAATTGGTTTGTCGGGTACAGTCATAATTACTAAGATCTTGGTATGAAAAAGGGAATAAAAATGCCTATTACCTTTAGTTTTCTTTCTTGGTTTACCTAAATTATCTAAATAATACTAACATGATGTGACAAATTGGGTGCATATCACCATCATTAGTGCTGAGAGGTCATTTCTATAAATAGAAGCACATTTTGGAATATTGGAAGCCATAGAATGAGGAACATAAAAAAGCAGCATTAAAATTTCACCATTAAATTCAATAGTTCAGTTCAAGAGGTATTATATAGACAATAGACTATAACCGCATCCTATGCAATCTGCACGCTCTTAAAAATAAAATATAGTTTAAGCTGAATATTTGGATCTGGCATCAATGCTTTTTCTTCTGTATGAAAGACAAAGGATAAGTATTATGAACTAAAAATATATACTACCCACAAAATATGTACAACATAAAAAGGCAATGTTTTAATTTATATGCTCAGAATTCAGAATTTCACATCAGCTAATGATTAATCGTAATCATAGCAACTATGACCCTGTCTCCCAGCCCCCCCCCCCAGCTGTGTCATAAATCACATTCTCCAACGAGACATTTTCGCAGACTGTAGAAACCATGCCCCACAAACTGGCCTGGTAATCTGAGATCCAACTTTTGAGGAAGGTATGCGTGGAATATGGCTGCTGAATTGCTCTGTCAATTCTCCCCCCTTTCTACCCATGGCAACTCGAGAGCAGACTAGAAATGCTGTACGAGTTGACACATGTGATGTATCATGACATTTTTCCCCTTCATTAAAAAGGGGTGGGCATGGCCAGTGTGTGACGCATCCGGCCTACGAGCTGCAAGTTCTACAGCCCTGCTTTAGAGTAGGCAAATAAGCAAGCATATTTCCAGCCCTTCCATCTTCCACGTGGCACTGAGATTCTTTTCACAAGGATGCTTTCTTTTGCTACAGCTTTTTCAATTCTAGGAATCCTCACTAACTGCTTTCATTACAGTTAGGGCTTGACTTACAACCATTCGCTTAGCAAATGTTTGAAGTTACGATGGCACTGAAAAAAGTGACTTACAACTAGTTCTTGCATTTAATGGCTGCAACACCCCCCCCCCCCGCCCATCATCAAATGATGAAAATTTAGATGCCTGGCAACTAACATGTATTTATGGTGGTTGCAGCATCCTGGGGTCTGTGCTACCCCATTCACTCACTCACACACACACACACACACACACACACACACACACGTAAGGGTGGTTTAGAGAGTTTATTAATGTTCCCCAGCAATTCTCTGCACCCAGCCTCAGAACTGTCCCAAATAAATCCATCCACAAGCAGGCCAAGGTTAGTCCACAAAGCAATGGCCAATAGTCCATAAAACAATGGAAAGTCGCTCCAACAAATAAGATCACCGAACAACCTAATCCACCAGGCCAAACTGAAATACACCCACAAGAGCTCACTTGGCAAGGGAAGTTCTGTTACAGATGAAAATACCTAACCTGATATCTGTAAATATGTGTGCTTGTGTATATGTCATTGTGTGATGTCATTGTGTCACTTACCATTCGTTAGTACTTACCATTAGCCCCGCCTTCTCTGTATATAAGTTCTCGCTCCTCCCAGATTAGGGCTTGTCTAATTGTGTTCCTGAGGAAGAAAAGAAATAAATATTACTATTACAAGAAAGTCTACAGTCTCTTATATATGGGCCTAACCAGGATAACCAAACTAGCAACAAATTGGTAGCAGAGGATGGTTTGGTAGGCCCAACCAAAAATAAAGATGCAAGACTCACAAAAAGAAAAAAGAAGACCTGTCACCAGATACACAACAAAAAGAATGGCAGCCCAGCTGACTCCTGACATATATACACCAATTGAAAACATGAAGAAACAAACGCAATCACAAGAATATGAACAGCTAACGCAAAACGAACAACCACTAGCTGAAGCAGAAGAACCCTTCTCAACGCCAAACAAAGAAGATGAAGTAAAAAGAAAAATACTACAATTAATAGAAACAACTACAACTGAATCAAATCTGCTTGTGAAAATCCGCAGCATGATAAAAGACCACGGAACAGCAGCAGATAACGAAAATAACAAACAAGAAAACTACGAGGTAAGAAACTCAACCCCTAACTTCAAAAACGACACCAAAGATGGCGACAGCTTCCCGCCTTTTTCATGGCAGCCATCTTACCCACCTAATACCTCTAAAATGCCTGACCAATTAATAAAAGAATTCCAAACCTCAAAATACGAAATGAAAAATGAAAACTACCAAGAAGATGACTACCTGAGCCCAAAAACAAATAAAAAACAATTATTTAAACAAAGCAAAGCTCAACCTACTGAAGTAGAAATAGACAACGCTATACAAGTGCTGACTGCAGCACTCGGGACTAAACTAAAAATACCAAACGAACTATCAGAAAACAAATTAGAAAATTCTAAACTACCATCAGCAAAAACCCAAAAAGAAACAGACTGCCTAAACAAAGACCTAGCCACCCGAAGAA
The DNA here is from genome assembly GCF_029215685.1 of Pituophis catenifer annectens. Classification (NCBI taxonomy): domain Eukaryota; kingdom Metazoa; phylum Chordata; class Lepidosauria; order Squamata; family Colubridae; genus Pituophis; species Pituophis catenifer. Next base: position 129,954,814 of record NW_027256881.1, read on the forward strand.
AGACGCGCTGGCAATCATACTCACCTACCGAAGAGCAACTCGCAGAGCAACCCGGCTCCATCGGCAACAGCAGCAGAGAAAATGGCCGACAAGCCTCCAGTGTCTTCTCCCCCGATCCTCGCGACTCCGGAGACTCCACGACGAGCAGAGCAGCATCCCAGGCATTTTCCAGCCACCAGAGGCCCTCCGGAGACAAAACAGAACAACGGAAGGCCGTCTGGGACATCACCCCGGGAGCTGCAAACAAAGGAACCTCCCTCGCCGACTGCTGGAAGAAAATGAAGACTGAGCATGCCCAGAAAGAGCCTGCAGAAAAGGAAAAAGGAAACATAGATACAAGTCAAGACAACGTAGAGATAAGTAAATACAGACATACATCTACCATCCCCAGACCTTATTGTGAGTATGCTAAGGTCTTAAACCATGGACAGCTACTAAACATGAATAACACCTCACTACACTCAGGGACAATACCTCCAGACTTTATAAAATTGAAATTAGATGGAAGCAACTTAATGGAATGGGATCAGTGTTTACAGATTGTATATTTGAAAGAAAATGTTTTATTTTTTATTGATAACCCACCAAATAAGCCTTGGACCTATGAAATAGACTGCCTCCATCACAAAGCATACTATATGTTAATTGTTTCTATTTCCCCAAGTATACTCCCCAGTATAGAGCATAATTTAACTGTATTTGAAGTATATCAAAAATTATTCAGACTGTTCTATAGCAAAAATGTAGCCACTACCACAAAAATCTCTAGGGAATTCTATTCTGCCAAACTAAAACATGATACATCCATGAGTGAACATATCTTGAATTTAAATGCTGTAAGAGCAGACCTTATTCAAAGGGGAGAAACCATTTCTGACAACACCATGAAAAGCATTATAATTAACTCACTAGATCACAGCTGGGATAACTACATTACCTTAATAGATAACCTAAGTATAGAGCAAATTACTTTAGAAAACCTTACCAATAAGCTTATTACTGAAGATAGACTTAGAAGAGAGAGATATATACAACAAAGAGAAGGTAGAAATCAAAGAAGGACTGATTTCAGGGCCAGAGACAGATACCCACATGAATGTCTCACATGTGGATCTGAAAGACATCAGAGTAGAGACTGCCCCAAGAATATAGGATACGGTGACTCATATAAACACAAGGATAGAAGAATACATTTTTTAGACAGAACTTCCCCAGATTACAGGTATAAGAGAAGAGAATCACCACACTCTAGAGAAAGACAAACATACAGAAATAACCCTAGAGAAAATAAGAAAGGATCACTATATGGAATAAGAAATAATAACACTTTGATATCTGATTCACTCAACACCTGGCTCATAGATTCAGGAGCCACATGCCATACAACTCATAATAGAGAAATATTAAGTAACTTCACTGAAAAGAAATATTATATTAAAGTAGCAAACCAAAATAAAGTCCTAGTGAGAGGAATAGGAGACACGCATATAAAAGGTATAGGAAAAATAGAGGGGGTATTATTTGTGCCCGAAATTCCAAATAACATATTGGCAACCCTAAAGTTAAGCATAGAGAATGAAATAGAAACCACTTTCAGAGGTGGAAAGGTATTCATGACTAAGAACAACAGAAACATAGGTAAACTATTTACAAATGATGGACTAACATACCTACTGCCACAAGATAACGAACTAGTCTATGCAAACTATCAATTAAGAAACGAAAAACCAAATTCAGATAGCCATGATGAAAATAATGATAAGAATGCATCAAACACTGATACTAATATGTCTGAAAATTTAAACAATGGAAAACCTATTCACGATAATTGTAGTCACTTACTCCACAGAAAGCTAGGACACGCGAGCTTTCCAGTCATACGAAAAATGTTAGAGTGTTCCGAAGATTTAAAAATAAAGAACTGTAAAAATTACTTAGAGTGCTCTGTGTGCAATTCATCCAAAATTAAAAACAAGCCAAAACCCAAAAAAGCCACTCGCACCACACAATCAACCTTTCAACTAATTCATATGGATGTAGTAGGCCCATTAAAACCTTCAATTAAATATAAAAAAAGATACTTCCTGACCATAGTCGATGACTATAGTAGATTTGGTTTTGTATACACCCTTAACCACAAAAGTGAGGTTTTCAAAAAATTTAAGGAGTTCTTTAAAATGGTAGAAACACAACACAATACCAAAATCAAACAAATAATGACCGACAGGGGGTCGGAATTCCTATCCAACGAATTTTCAACTTGGCTAAAATCACAAGGAATATTACACTTTAAATCTTGTCCATTTTCCCCATTCCAAAATGGAGTTTCTGAAAGGAAAAATGGTTTGCTACAAACCATGGTTAAATGTGTGTTAGATGATGCTGGCTTAAACCAGTCATTCTGGGCTGAAGCCCTTAATTATTCCAATTACACTATAAATCGCTTATGGTCCAGTACAATCAACAAGACCCCATACGAACTCATGTATGGAAGGAAACCAAAAATTGGGTATTTACACGTGTTTGGTGTATCTGCTGATGTATATGTGCCCTCACAGTTAAGGCGCAAAGGAGAGAAAGTATCCAAAAGACTAATATTTATGGGGTACGAATCAGGAACCAAGGGATATCGCTTCATTGATAAAAATAATCACTTCATTGTATCCAGATCTGCCGTGTTTCATGAACACATGAACTGGTCAAAATTACATCTCAATGAAATTTACCCAGAATCAAAAAATATTACACACACGCACGCAAAACATCACACATCAGATACGAACCCCAAATCCACATCCACTAACAGAATCAAATGCCCAGTAATAGTTAATGATGAATGGAAAAAAGGACACCCCACTTTGAAAGTAGATCAATTAACCGAAAAAGAAGCTAAGTATATGCATAGCGATGAACATCCCCAGAATAGGCCCATTAGATCCAATAGGGGCATAATTCCTAAAAGATTAGATGATTACGTACTGTCTATCCAAGCTAAACACCTGACTCCTAACACATATGATGACATACTTAAGCTACCCCTAGAAGAAAAAAGTAAGTGGGAGGAAGCAATGAAAAAAGAGATGGACAGTTTGAGAGAACTAAATGTATATACACCAACAGACCTGCCTACTGAGAAATCCCCTATTGGCACTAGGTGGATCTATAAAATCAAGGAGCTAGAGGATGGTAAATTCCTATACAAAGCCAGGTTGGTGGCTCAAGGCTTTGCCCAAAGATTTCCGGATGACTATGAAGACACTTACTCCCCAACCGTTAGATCAGAAAGCGTGAAAACAGCACTAGTGTTAGCTTCTATCTTAAATCTGGAAGTATATCAATTTGACGTGCAGACAGCCTATCTACACGCTGATCTAGATAAAGAAATTTATGTGAAAGCACCCCCAGGAAAGGATACAAAAAAGGGAGAAATTTGGCTATTAAATAAGAGCCTTTATGGACTAAAACAGTCCGGTAAGCGGTGGTATGAGTGCTTATCAAAGATACTTAAAAATATGGGTTTTGTAGCTACTTCATCTGATTTTTGTTTTTTCACAAAAAAAAATAATGATTCTATTGAATATGTTTTGATTTATGTTGATGATATATTGTATTTTGGACACGACAAGATTAAATGTGATAATTTCGCTGAACAACTAGGCAAAAATTTCAACTTAAAAATATTAGGAAAGGTAAATAAGTATCTAGGAGTCCAAATTGACAAAACAGATAAGGGGTTCAAATTATCTCAGAAAGACAAGATTATGGAACTCATACAAAAATGTAACTTAATTAACTCAAAAATTTGTGATACTCCTATGTCAACTGATTTTTATAGGAATGTGTATAATGAGTACGAACCATTCAAGGATAACACGTTATATCGATCAATTATTGGGTCCTTATTATACATATCTAATTGGACCAGACCTGATATCACCCTTGCTGTAAATTTGTTATCAAGACATGTAAGCAATCCTAACTCATACCACTGGGAAGGAATTAAGAGGATTCTAAAATATCTAAAGTCTAGCATTGATATGTGCTTATTCTTAGAACCATTTATTTCTGAAAAACCAACTTTGACCTGCTACGCTGATGCTGATTGGGCTACTGATTCAAAAACCAGAAAAAGTACTTCTGGATATGTTTTTCTTATAAATGGCTGTGCGGTGCACTGGTACACAGGCAAACAGAATCTAATTGCCACTTCCACAGCGGAAGCCGAATATGTTTGTTTATCCAAAGCGGTCAACAATCTAACTTGGTTCGATGACTTGTTAACCAATGTGTGGGATGAACCTGTTTATCCAATTATTATCAATGAGGACAATAAGGCAGCAATTGATATATCTGCTTCCGAAGCAATAGGTCAACGATCTCGACATATTGATATAAAATATAAACATGTGAGACAACTGTCAAGTATAGGATTTATTAAAGCTGTCCATTGCGATACTAGTGAACAAATTGCTGATATCCTCACTAAGCCATTGCCAATCAAACAACATATGTATTTGACTTCCAAACTTGATGTACATATATAATCTTAATAACCCACCATTAGTTAGGTATTTTAGAGGGGGATTTGTTACAGATGAAAATACCTAACCTGATATCTGTAAATATGTGTGCTTGTGTATATGTCATTGTGTGATGTCATTGTGTCACTTACCATTCGTTAGTACTTACCATTAGCCCCGCCTTCTCTGTATATAAGTTCTCGCTCCTCCCAGATTAGGGCTTGTCTAATTGTGTTCCTGAGGAAGAAAAGAAATAAATATTACTATTACAAGAAAGTCTACAGTCTCTTATATATGGGCCTAACCAGGATAACCAAACTAGCAACAAGTTCAGAGTTTCCAAAGTCCAGCAGGAAGCACGAGGAACAAATGCATACAGCCAGAAACTAAACACATTGTTCCCAACAATGCCTCCTTTTGCCTGCCATGATAAATAGCTTTCCAGTACAGCCCATCAAGACAGGCGGCCGGGGTACAACACATCAAGAGTAATCTGGCAGATCTCCATTGCTCTTTCCTTTTCTTTGCCCTGGATCCACCACAGAAGGCAGCTCCTCCTCTCCACTGACCATCCGCCCCTGCAAGCTGTCCCCAGCCGAAGCCCCCTGTAAATCTCTTTCAACCAGCTGTTCAGAGCTGGTTTCTGATGGGTCAGGAATGAGCTCATCTTCCCTCGAGCCAATCTTTGAGGAATAATCTGAGGAGTCGTCCAAGGGAGACATCACAAGGTCATGTGATCTCTATTTGTTACTTTCCCAGCCAGTTTCTGACAAGCAAAGTCAATGGGGGAAGCCATTGTTTAAAGATCGTATGATTCACTTAGCAGGTGCAGTGATTCAGTTAACAAACATGGCAATAAAGGTTGTAAAATGATGCACAACTCAGTTAACAACCACCTTGTTTAGCAATGGATATCCCAACTGTGGCCGTAAATCAAGGATTATCCATATAATCACTTCCCAACCAATTATATTGTTTGTAAACAGAGAGAGGTGAAGGCTATTTCTGTTTCTGTCTATCGCTGTAAAAGGCAGCTAGAGAGAAAAGAGCAGCACCCATCACAATTTAAATCCAGTGGGGTTTTGTTTGTATTTATGTATTCCTGTTGATAATTAGATAGCCACTTTTCCCTTCCCAAATTAGCTCAGTGGATGACGGGGTGAATGTTAGAGGTTGAAGTGTTGGCATGTGAGCATTCCTGTGAATGGAATCTAAGCAAAATAATGACCAGTGAAGCAGATTTTATAATTATAAAGAAAAAATATTTGTTTACAGGAAATATATTATGGGGTAAGCAAAGCCTGACCCCTCCCCCCACTTAACTATTACAGGTAGTTCTCAACTTATGACCACAATTGAGCCCAACATTTGTTAAGTGAGTTTTGCCCCAGTTTACAACTTTCTTGCCCCACTAAGTGAATCACTGCAGTTGATAAGTTAGTAACCTGATTTTTAAATGAACCTGGCTTCCCCATTGATTTTGCTTGTGGAAAGGTTGCAAAAGGTGATCACGTGACCCCGGGACACAGCAACATCATCAATATGAACCAGTTGCCAAGCATCTGAATTTTGATCAGATGGCCATGAGGATGCTGCAAAGATCGTAATTGTGAAAAATGATCTTAACTCACATTTTTCAATGCTGTTGTAACTTTGAATGGTCACTAAACAAACTGTTGTAAGTCGAGGACTACCTGTGTTTGCTAAGTGGAATCTCTCTCTCTCTCTCTCTCTCTCTCCCCCTCTCTCTCTTTTATTCCTTGTGTTCTGTCCCAGCTACGGGCCCCAAAGAACACAGCACACACAAAGTCTGTACAAACCTTAGTTTACTAAATTAAATAAGATTTTTTTCCCAAACAAAGGCTGTTAATTAACTTTCTTAACAGCCTACAAGAATCCAAAGAATAAATAATCTTAATCTTACTATGGTTGGCAGAAAGCCCAGAAGCAATTTGCAAAGAACTAAGATCAAGGCACGAAGGAGAGTGAATGAAGTTGTTCCCTGCAAATTGCTTCAGTCGGTGTTCCTCCTTAAATAGGCTAAGGGAGTGGCCAATTAGCCCCAAGCCTTACTCTCGAGGAGACCTTCTCCTGAGGAGCCACTCTTGCCTTTTGGCAGTTCTGTGCGACCGTGCATCGAGAAGAGGCTCCTCCTCTTCATCCTCTTCACTTAAGGGAACTTCTGGAGGTTCTGAAGGCCCTGGCTGAATCCCCGCCTCTGGCACCACATCTTCTCCAGCCTCCTCATTGTCCGACTCAAGTGCCAGTTGCACAGGCTGCTGGCGCAGCACCACACCAGCCTCCTCGCTGTCCGAATCAGCCACCAGCCGCACAGGCCACGTATGGGCCACAACACCTTGAGTGAATGCATACTTGGGAAAAAAGAGGAACTGATCTACTATTAGGAGTCTCTTAGACATACAGGAAGAAAAACCAAAGATATGAGTACAGATTAGAGTGAATCCTGGCTCAAAAACAGTAACTGTGAGAGGAACCTTGGAGTCCTAGTGGACGAGCATTTAAACATGAGCCAGCAATGTGCAGCAGCAGCCAAAAAAGTTAATACAAAGCTTGGTTGTATAAACAGAGGCCTAGAATCAAAATCACGTTAAGTATTAGTACTGCTTTATAAATCCTTAGTAAGACCACACTTGGAATACTGCATCCCGTTTTGGTCACCACATTACAAAAAAGATTGAGACTTTGGAAAAAGTACAAAGAAAAGCAACTAAGATGATTAAGGGCCTGGAGACTAAAACATATGAATAATGGTTGCATTGGTTATGGCCAGTCTAGAGAAAAGAAGGACTAGGGGGACATTATAGCAGTATTACACAATTTGAGGGGTTGCCACAAAGAAGAGGGGGTCAAGCACCAGAAGACAAGACAAGAAACAATGAATGGAAATTAATCAAGGAGAGAAGGAACCTTGAATTAAGGAGAAACTTCCTAACAGTGAGGACAATTAACCAATGGAACAGCTTGTCTTCAGAAGTTGTAGTTGCTTCATCATTGGAGGATTTTAAGAAAAGTCTGGACAGCCACCTATCTGAAATGGTATAGGGTCTCCTGCTTGATCATGGGATTGGATAGAAGACCTCCAAAGTCCCTTCCAGCTCTATTATGATTGATAGACAAACCAGCTCCACATAATTAGATGCTAAAGTATCATTAACTTGATATTCATTCCACTGACAAAGGGCAACTTCCTAAGAACCATTACATCAATTAAAAAAATAGCTCAGAGTGCAGCCTAACTTCTTAGCAAATAAACAGATGTTGTACTCCAGATGCTTGTTGAACTACACTCCCAGCATCTCGTTGGATATTCCAACAGGGGTTGTCAGACATTGCAGTTCAGCAACATCTGGATAATTACATTCTCTCAATCTCTGCCATCAATTTGTGGCAATGCTAATTAGTCACCGACTTGTAAAATGTAGCTGTCAAATGAGAACAAGAAAAGTTTAAGTTAGTAACCCTACATGTAGATAGAGTTGTTAGGTCTAGACTGTAGATATTTGGACAACCATCAGTTGTAGCCAAGAGATATCTGGAGGACACTTATCTGGATTTTGCAGTCCACTCCAATAGGCCTGATTTTGGCTTTTCCATTAAAACACTAAGAACTATCATCATTGCCCAATCTAAATAAATATATAAATAAACTGAATAGCTACATTACAAAGACTGAGGAAAGAGCCACACTTCTGCAAATGTTATGTATGGAGATTTGGCCCCTATATTTCTCATTATTTTCCTCTCTCTTCCTGCTGCCTTCAGTCTTCATATAAATCATAAAATACTATCCATTAATAGTCGACAAACTCATTCTTTCCATAGAGTTCTTTGCTCCTGTAGTTCTGTACAGTTCTGTTGCTCAGTTATTCAATGTTCATTCAAATGCCAACTTGTTACAGTATTTTAAATATGAGTCACATTTTTTAATGCGTAAACTTTTCATACAACTACATCTGGTTCCAGAGAGAACCAAAATACAAGTCATTTTTTCACATCAGGAATTTTCTTCTGTGGTATAAAAGAAAACAGACTAAACAACACAACACAATATCATTTATGATTATTTTTATGTATTTATATTTTAACAAATTATAAAACCGAAACAATGCTTATCTAGCTCGAATGATTTGAGCATGAGGGCCAAGCAATATAGCCACTGTCGCATAAAATGCTTAGAACTATTATGTTCATGTAAAATTCTATAACTATTTTAATATTTTTATGTATTAAAGAGTCATCATCAATGACTACCCCATTCTTTCCAATGTTGAATACATTTTCCAAAATGCTTTACCAGCTGTCAAGAGATCATCTGCTCTTCCAACCCACTCATTTTTTATATATGTTTTCAAAACTTCAGTCCTATTCTGATTTGGGTGGATTTAGAGGCAAGATGGAGAAGGAGAGAGAGAAAGCAGAATGTTTCCTTGATCTTGCTCTGGTTAATTTCTGTATCGTGTGAGATGTCCAAATATTAGGATTAGGCAGAAGAGACTTGGAATTGATGTGTCACAATTCAGTATTGCAATTATTAAGCAGCACCGGTACTTGTCAAGTCCTTTTTAGATTCCTGAGGAGATGTCAGATTCCTTAGGAGAAGGTAATCAGCATCTGGATGTTATGATCTTGAATGGGTTTCATTCAGTATTTGCAGCAGGGGAAGAAATCATAGAATAGAATAGAATAGAATAGAATAGAATAGAATAGAATAGAATAGAATAGAATAGAATAGAATAGAATTCTTTATTGGCTAAGTGTGATTGGACACACAAGGAATTTGTCTTTGGTGCACATGCTCTCAGTATATATAAAGAAAAAATAAAATATACTCGTCAAAAATCACAAGATACAACACTTAGTGATAGTCATAGGATACTAATAAGCAATCAAATCATACTAGGAAACAATAAAAACAATATAAGTTGTAAAGATACAAGCAACATGGATATAGTCATAAATGGGAAAAGATAGATACTAGTAAGGATGAGAAGAAGAATAGTAATACAGTCTTAGTAGTTAATTTGACAGTGTTGTGGGAATTAGTTGTTTAGCAGAGTGATGGCATTTGGGGAAAAACTGTCCTGCAGACATCTGAGAGCAGTGACTGATCCACTGCAAATATAAAGTCTATCCTACAGCAAGATGTGAGGATCCCAGTCCTCACTCAAATATTTACTGAGGACAGGAAATGGCACCCTAGAGAAGTAACCTTGGCATCCTTCTTAATGACTGTTACTACTAGAGGCTGTAAACCTTTCTTCTGGATGAAGCTGACTTTTGGGCTGGATATTTTTGTTTTTCTAATTCAAGGCCCCAGCCTGTGATAGAACTGCATTACCAGTTGGTGAAATTTCAGGCTTTTAAATGGAAGGGCCTTAGGTGGGCCATCAGCTGCAAGATCCAGAAGCATCCGTTAGTGCAGGGGTCAGCAACCCGTGGCTCTGGAGCCACATGTGACTCTTTCATCCCTCTGCTGCGGCTCCCTGTTGCCGGCCAGCTCCACAATTGATAGGGCTTTCGGTTAGGACAGCTGGAGGAAAAAGGATGCCCACCACTCTATGGTGGGGGAACCAGACTTCGTGTCAACTCCAGAATTGAACAGGGGGCTTCCGGTTAGGACCTTTATGGCTCTTTGAGTGTTTAAGGTTGCCGACCCCTGCGTTAGTGCATTAAGTCTCTTTTGTGAGGGCACCCATCAATATGAATGATGTTGTGGCTGAATTCCAGCACTATGAACCAGATATGCTCTGGGAAGCAACTCTAGAATGTGTAGGTAGCTTGCTGGCTATGAGTTACCTGTACTAAAGGAATATAAGATACTCAGCATATACAGCCATGCACCTCCATGCCTCAATTTGCATGGTCTTTATAAATAAATAAACCTCTTGCCTATTTGCACATTTCTTTTGAAAGCAACATTTCTTTCACTTCTCATTGCGCACAGCAACAGCAACAGCAACCTAGATCAATGTACTGGGGGGGGGGGAACCAATCTTGACAAAATATAAAATAATAGGTATGTCAGTCCCAAGGGACATGAATATCTGCTCATAAAGATGTATTAGAGCTAAGATTTATTTATATTTCATATTTCTAAATTACTCATCTCCTTCAAAGAGGTTCAGTTGATGGTGATTAGAATTCCCAGAATTTTCAGAGACTCCTAGAGAGGCTCTGGAGGTTGTGGACAGCAAGAAAAGTCACTTCCTGTCCAACCAGGATTTGGGAAATGGGCCATTTCAGGCCTCCGGAGGGCCTCCGAAGGGGTGGGGAAGGCTGTTTTCACCCTTCCCAGATGCATAGAAAGGATCTGGAGGCAGGTGAGAAAGAAAAATTGGCCTATTGGGCCATCGCGTGCCAGGAGCGGGGGGGGGGGAGGGAGGGCGGGGCACATAGAATTACAGGTGTGGGGACGTGCATGTGCGAACCTCCCCTGCCCCCCTTCCTGGCACATGATGGCAAAAAGGTTATCCATCACTGCTCTAGAGGCTAGGCACATTGAGAAGAAACAGATTTCTGCTGAAATAAAACATCAAATCTATGTAAAGTGTTTGGGGCTAAACCATAATGGAAACCCTGTTGCTTTGTTTATCTTTGGCATGAGGAAAGATTAAGCATGCTTGTTGCAAAATATCCCTCCCCTGGAAGCACAAGTGGCTCTCCCCACCTGGCATCAACCAGATGTGTTAAAGTACAACTCCTGCCATTCTCCTAGTCAACATTCTGATGGTTGGGTTAAGTAGAAATAGTATAGTTTAAATTGGATACAACAGAGTCTCACCCTTTAATTCATGTTATTCACATGGAAACATGTGAAGAAGACTGTTCAATCTGGAATATCATTTCCTTTGGTTTCCTCCTCTCTTATTTTTGTCAAGGATGACAGATACTTGCAAAATGAAGGACTCTGATGCCAGATGTTTGAATTGTCTCCTCCTTTTAAGGAGCCATGCTGGTGCAGGGGTTAGAATGCAATATTGCAGGCTAATTCTGCCGACTGCCAACTGTTTGATCCTAACTGGCTCAAAGTTGACTCAGCCTTCCATCCTTCCAAGGTCAGTAAAATGAGGACTCAGACTGTTGGGGCAATATGCTGACTCTGTAAACCACTTAGAGAGAGCTGTAAAGCACTATGAAGCAGTATATAAGTCTAAGTGCTATTGCTCTTCCCAGTGAGAAGCAAAATAGGGGAAAGAGCAGGGGTGAAATGCTCCCGGTTCGGATCGGCTCGGGCGAGTAGGTAGCGATGGCAGTGGGCAGTTCGGACAACCGGTAGCAAAAATCCCTGCCCCCGCCCCCCATGCCCAGCTGAGCCCCGCGATCATCAGAGCCTTTTTTCCCTTTTAAATGGCTCTGACCAGCCAAGCTCTGACATCCCAGCTGAGTTGCCTGCTAATCAGGCAACTCAGCTTGGATCGCCAGAGCCATGTAAAAGAAAAAAAGTTTCTTTTTTTCTCGCCTCCCCACTCTCCCAGCCTCCAGCTTGCTTACCTTAGCTGCTGATCGAATGACGATTGCAATCCATGCGATCGTCCAGCAAGCAACTGAATCGCCCTGCCTGCAATCAAGCTCATCGGTGAGCAGCTCTTTCTTTCTGCCTGCCTGCCTAGACGTGTGGACTTCAACTCCCAGCAAAACTGGCTGAGGAATTCTGGGAGTTGAAGTCCACAAGTCTTAAAGTTGCCAAGGTTGGAGACCCCTGTTCTGTTGGGTTTTTTCCCCCTTTGGGAGCTTTAAAAAAATAGTTAATTGGGGGTTTTTTTAGTTGTTCTTTTTTTAGACCTAGCCATTTAAAGTTTAGGAAGTTTTAAATTTAGCAGCTTTTATATAAAAATAAAAATAAATTAAAATAAAATACTATTTGTGCAGCTTTCTGAGATTTAGTGTGTTTCTGTAGTGTTTCACTCTAACTACACAAACACACAAAATCTCACAAAGCTGTATGTGTAATTTTGTGTGTGTAAAGTGTGAAAGTTGGTTTTTTGGGCTTTCTGTGGCTGTGTGAGGTTCTTACTTGTTGCGGGGCCGTTTTGAGTCTAGCACAGCTGCTTTTACATTGTGGGTGAGCCAGTTGTGTTGTGTTGTATTTTGTAGGTTAAAAAAGGGCAAAGAAGTGACATTGACTTGGCCACGCCCACCCAGTCACCTTACCACCAAGCCACGCCCACTAATTAAGCCACGCCCACAGGACCGGTAGCAAAAATAATTAGATTTCACCCCTGGGAAAGAGAATAATAAAGGAAACAGCATTGTGTCACACTAACAGGGACTGATAGGATGCTCCATTATGTCCTATAACTGCACTTACTGGTCCTGTTTGGGGATTCCGTGTTTTGAACTGGGGACCTTTTGATGCAAAGTAGTGGGGTTAATGTGCTGTTGTTCTCCAGGGCAGTGACATGACAGACGAGAAAATGAGAAGGTACAATGCAGAGGTTAGAGTATTAGCTCTGCTGGTATATTGCCAATATTGAGAAGTAAATCCCCAGCATGTTTACGCTGCATTGATTTCATCTTATATATTATGTTCTTTGTAAAGCATTAAAGCATAGAGATTTCTAAAATAAAGGTTGAACTTTCCTCTTTTTTTTTTCATAAAAAGATCCATTTGCAGCAAATCGGGGCATTAAACATCATGTTTTGACACAACATACAAGTATTTCACAAATGATAGCAAAAAATCTGCTTTAGAATAACAGATCATTGATTAAACATATACGTAAGGCATGCTTATGAGCTTTTGCTGCTGCAGCTCGTGAGTTAAAAATAAATCTGGAACTCAGGAATCAAATGCAAAGATCACTGGGTAAAAAAACAAAACAAAACACAAAGAATCCCGAAAGCAAAGAAGTAGAAAACGAAAAGCAAAGGGAATAGAAAGTGGGGAAGATATTTTTAAAATTTGTTCCAGCCTTGGCAACATCAAACATAACAAGCCTCTCTCTTCCAACTTGACAGAAAGTATTTGATTGACTTCTGCGCACCAAGCAGAGTAGAATTTGTTCCCAGGGGAAGAAAAGCTTCAGCGTTCAGGTGGGGGATCCTTTCAACCTCACCTATCACAGGAGTAGCTTTCTATCTGATATCCTTATTCCTTACCACAAAGGAAGAGGGAAGGAGTGGGAAGGAGACTGCCAAAATCTATTTTAATTCCATACAAGTTCAGCAGTGCTACTAGCAGCGTGTTGAAGCCGTGTATGAAGTAAAACCAGATTGTGAGCCTTGGAAATGCTTAATTGGGCCTTCTGTATGTGACTCCTGATGAAAGTTACTGGTTTGGGTGAGAAACTAGAGATCTGGCTGGTTCAAAATAGAGCAGGCACCAGACTGATCCAGGTTGCAGTCTGTTCAGGTGCATCTACCCAAGCAGTGTTTGTGGGAATAATTTAAATATATATTTTTTTGAAGATCTGGATCCAACCTTCTCCAGGATAACCTCAGATATTGACTGAGAATATCCTCAGTCAGATCTCTGCTTGAGCAACCTCCACTTAAGAAGTTAGGAGAATGGATATTTTGCCATTTGATTGCAGACATCTCTCCCTAATATAACTGCCTAACATGTCACGGCAATCTTTCAGATATCAAGGGAAGCAGTTTTAATTAGTGAAGCTTTTCATCTGTTTTAATTTTGCTTCGAGACATTTTATTGCTGCAACTTGATTACATGTTTATTTCTATCGGTTTTTAATTTCCATCAGGCTCCTTGAGCACCACTGCGACAGAGAAGTCGGTGCCACGTTTTATGCGCTCAGTTGAGCGAGCAGCATTTGGAAAGAGGACTTTAATTTTTTTTTCCCCTGTATGATCAGGTTCAAACGCTTACGCAGCTCTGGAAAACCAAGACTTTGATTCAATCCTTTCCACTACATAAAAGAAATTATAATCAGTAGAGGTATGCAGAAATATGGGGTGGGGTGGGGAGGAATTTCCCAATGATGAAGGTTTTCGCCTTCTTTTTATCCTCTGAAAAGTACAGATGTGCTGCTGATACGCCAGCTGCTCATACTTTTAATTTCTATTGTATTTGCATCCCAAAATATATACTTTCTGAAGCCCTGTAATAAAGTATGATTTGGAAGTTAGGAAGAGGTTCCTTCTTTGTTGTTGCGTCAGTCAGAGGAAGAAAGGACTGTGATCACTATACATATTCTTTTGAAGCTTTTTCTTGCTGTACTTTTGTCTGAAGATAACAGAATCTCTTTGACAATTATACATTACCGTCATTAAACACTGGCATTCAGGTCTCCCAGAGTCTTGCTAGATGCATAGCAATATATGGCATTCAGAAAAGAAACAAAATTAGCTTCAAAACAATGCCCAGTATGTTTTTTTTTTTAAAAAAAATCTTCATTTGTCAAAAAAGGGGCTGCAGGGCTAAACGCTTCCATTTATCCTGAAGAGCAAGTTCGTCTTTTGTCAACGGTCCAAAAGATATGTGCCTGAACACAACTACCAGCTTCTTTTTACACAAATGTCATTCTTTTGCTTAGGGACCGACAAATGTTCACAATGCTTATTGTGTGAAGTATTTCTTGCTTTCCTAGAAAAGATGACCCGAATCTCAGTATTGGCTGGCCACAAGTTTAAAAAAAGAAAGAAAGAAACAGCCCTGAGGGCATTTGGCAATTATACAACATAATTTAAGTCTTCTCAGGATGATAAATGGGTTCAGACTGCCCTGTTTTCTAATAGAAGTCAGAAAAGCAGCTCTTTACAGTTGCCAAGTTGGCACGTGCCTCACCAAGAGCGCACCAAGAGCTGAAACAACCTTCATGAGGCTTTCTAAAGGAAAAGGGCATTTCTAAAGCCCTCCCATAATAAATGTTCTTGTTTCAAAGATTAAAAACAAAATGACATGCTCCAGTGCTCCATGTGATTTTCATGCTCCTGGCGTTTATGCTGGCACACGGCCCTTGAGGAGATGATCTCTGAGAGGAAAAAAAAGCCAAAAGTTTACCAGGTGAACTTGTGATCTGACCCTTCTTGAATATTGTTGAAGTGAGGAGGAGGAGGAGGCGGAGGAAGGAAAGAAGAAGGAAGAAGAACTCTTTTTAGGCAGTTTTCCCCACCTTATAAACAATTCACCCCACCAAACAGAGCCCTGTTCTCTTTGTGTGGCTGATTACAGTATTTGTAGACAGCCCAAATCTAGTCAGATGCTGGTTGGTAAATAGACATAACAATCAGAAGTACATAAATCATAGAAACGACACATAATAAAAACTGCCTGCAATAAGCAGTCAGAATCGTCTAGGGCCAAAAGCACAATGGAATAATACTCCCCCCCCACCCCTTGATTGCAAAATACAATAATGGATGTGCTTCTGGAAGAAGTGAATTTTAAAGTCCAGGCTCTACTACTGAGAAAACCTGCTCTCTAGCCCCCCCTTCCCCCCACACTCCTCCTGAGCTCTGTGTAACATCAACAAGCTCTCCATAGGTGTCTGCACTCAATAGACAGGTTTGGTTCTGGCAAGGACATTCCTGATGTATTACAGTGCCATAACCATGTATAAGGCATTGACTTTAAAAGCTGAGTTATCCTGCAATAGCTAAGATGCTCTCCTAGTAATCTGCATACTGTATTCTGCATCAGGTGAAGTTTCCTAGCTTTCTTAAAAGACAGACCCATTAATTGGCATAGGACCCGGGTACCTCCGAGACCGTCTTCTGCCACCAATAGCCTCCCACCGACCAGTTCGCTCCCACAGAGAGAGTCTCCTCAGGGTGCCATCGGCCAAGTTATGTCGGCTGGCGACACCCAGGGGGAGGGCCTTCTCTGTGGGAGCCCCAGCCCTGTGGAACGAACTGCCCCCGGAAATTCGTAAGATCTCCGACCTCCGGGTGTTTCGCTGCGCACTGAAGACCCTGTTGTTCCGCCAGGCCGGACTATCAACACAATAGTTTTAAATTGGGGTATTTAAATTTTGGGGGTTTTTAAATCTGAGCCAATTTATTTAATTATTTTAAATTTTACATTGTTGTTTTGTCTGTGTTTTTAAATAGGCTGTACACCGCCCTGAGTCCTTCGGGAGAAGGGCGGTATAGAAATTAAATTATTATTATTATTATTATTATTATTATTATTATTATTATTATTATTATTATTATTATTAATTGCAGTAACCAATGCTACATCTGCCCAGGGCAGGCCTGAATCCTCCAGGAAATAATCTCAGCTGTACCTGGTTTTCTAGGCCTTCTTTACAATCTTCCCTAAAAAGAGATAAGCTTTTCCAAGTCTCTAACTTCCCACCTTTCAAGGGAAGACTTCTTCAAGAGAGAGCACACTACCATGTCCTTTAAATAAAACAATATGACATATCCTCAGAGAAGCCTCACCTAGTCATGCAAAGAAATGAAGCTGTGACTTAGTTCTAATTAGAGAGCCAGGGGTGAAATGCTACTGGTTCGCACTGGTTTGGGCGAACCGGTAGTAAAAAAATGCTACCGGTTCATCTGAACCGGTATTTCTGACAATCCTGCTTTCTAGCAAATCTAAATAGCTCTGCACAGCTGTTTCCCCCTCACTGTTCTACTTACCTTCTTAAACCTCCTTTTTCCATGCGAAGCACAAATTTGGTGCGCACTGCGCATGCATTCTGCGCACTTGGTGTGCCCTGCACCTGCCCACCCTGCATGTATTTGGCATGCACTGCGCATGCGTGGGCAGCAAACCAGTGGCAAACCGTGGAGGATTTCACCACTGTAGAGAGCCCTATAAATTTCCTTGGGTTCCACAGTTATAAAGGTATCTCAGTTAGCGTGCTACCTTGCTTACCATCATGGGTTCTACCCAGGGAAATCTAAAATTTGTTACTACCGGTTCTGTGGGCGTGGCTTGGTGGTGGGGGTAATGTGACTGGGTGGGCATGGCCAACTTTTTTTTTTTACTTTTAAAAGCATTTTTTCTACAACCTCTTCGGCCGAAGAGGTTGCAGGAAAAAAATGCTTTTAAAAGCCTCTGATGATCAGGCAACTCAGCTGGGATTGCCAGAGGTTTTTAAAGGCATTTTTTTTCTACAGCCTCTTTGGCCAAAGAGGTTGCAGAAAAAAATGCTTTTAAAAGCTTCTGACAATCAGGCAACTCAGCTGGGATCGCCAGAGGCTTTTAAAGGCATTTTTTTTTTCTACAGCCTCTTCGGCCGAAGAGGTTGTAGAAAAAATGCTTTTAAAGGCCTCTGATGATCCCAGCTGAGCCACGCGATCATCAGAGGCTTTTTTTTTAACTTTTAAAAGCATTTTTTTTGGCTGAAGAGGTTGTAAAAAAATGCTTTTAAAAGTAAAAAAAACCCAGCCTCTGATGATGGTGTGGCTCAGCTGGGCAAGGGGGAGGGGGCGCAGGGATTTTTGCTACCGATTCTCTGAACCACCCACCACCATCACTACCAGATCGGGCGATCCGGTCCAAACCGGGAGCATTTCACCCCTGGCTCTACCCCTCTGCTAAAAACCACAGATATATCCAGCAACCCTACCAATCTTTCCCTAAAATCTCTAAGTTTGAATCAAAATGGGAATCTGCAGACACCATAAGCATAGAGAAGAACTGATGTTTCGCTGCTCTTATTGCTTCTGTATATGCTCAGATGTGAGCTCTTAATAGCCCTCAGCTGCATTCCACTTCTGGTTTTCTGCCACCATCCTTCTAAGCATGTTTGGTTTGCTCCACAGAACACAGGACTGCCTGCCATCTTCTCAAGGAATTCCCCAAGCATTCTCTGAAAACTCTCAGGATTCATTAGGCATCTGGGGCAGACTGTCCTAAAGGACCTTCTACCAATGTGGCAGTCCAGGGCTGCGATTACTTGTAGCAAGTCCACTGGTTCTATGGAGGCCATGCCTCTTGAGCTACACCAGAGCTCGCCTTAGGACACTGAGATTGAAGTTACCCATTTCCAAAAAGTTTGGGAATCTCAGCCCTAGCTCAGAGACAGGTTGCAGGAACTCATAAAGATGTGCTGTGGGGCAGCAGCCCTAGCTTGTCACTGTGACCCAATTCCCCTTCAACTCTGAGGCAGTGCTCTGTCACTGTGAGAATTTCATACACAGGACTACCTCTCCTGCTTTCCCTCTCCTGCTTTTCTTTCTGTGCCAGGACTGCTGTAGGCCTTGAATCCTAGATGGGCAGATTTCTGTCATAGCCCAATCAGTCCTCACAACACTTGCCTGTCACCATGTCTGATATAGATTTGTGGAGTATAGAACTTACATTTTACAATAGCAGCTGGAGACCAAGGCAGCCAATATTTCAGTTACCTGGCCACAAGATATGGGCTACTGGCTCAGAGAAAGGAACCTGCATCAACATGTGAATCTTCCTCTTCTCCTACAATGACCTGCCCAAAGTCCCCAAACTAGAATATTTTCCTTTGTAATATTGCTGAAACTAGTTTTTCAAGTTGTAAGCTGAGTGTCATATGCTTTGAAACAGGTCCTGGGTGTATTCATACTTACATACGCACATACTTACATTCATGCCTAATGCAAGTCTCATTGAATTCAATCATTGTCCCTTAAATCTGATTTCAATCTCTTGTAGTTTATGGGGCTTGGGATAGATTTATTGAGAATAAATTATTCAATTAGTGGTGCTTTCAGTCAATGGAGGTAAACTTGATTGAATATAGTGAAATATCTTTAAGTCCCTTGAAATCGTGCCACTTCAAACATATTAAATTTAGTGTCTGTTTACATCCAGAGATCTTTCCCCATTGCTAAGTGCTATCAACCTATCCTTGAGTGGGCAGAAAAGTATACAAGAATCAAATTTTACTAACGCTCCCCGCCACCCCTTTCTGATCCCTAACCTACCTCTTATAATCATAATCATAAGTTTATTTGTCAAGCATATATAAGATAACAGGTAAAAGTATAATTATAATTTGAATACATGAAAAGTGTAAGTAAAAAGGAATATTAGGACAGGGACAGTAGGCACACTGGTGCACTTATGCACGCCCCTTAGAGACCTCTTAGGAATGGGGTGAGGTCAACAGTAGACAGTCTAAGGTTAAAGTTTTTGGGGTTTGGGGAAGAAAACACAGAGTCAGGTAGTGCATTCCAGGCATTGACCACTCTGTTGCTGAAGTCTTATTTTCTGCAATCAAGTTTGGAGCGGTTTACCTTGAGTTTGTATCTATTACTTGCTCGTGTATTGTTGTGGTTGAAGCTGAAGTAGTTGTTGACAGGAAGGACATTATGGCAGATAATTTTATGTACTATGCTTAGGTCAGACTGAAGTCGATGTAGTTCTAAGTTGTCTAAGCCCAAAATTTGGAGTCTGGTGGCATTGCGGTTAGAGGAATGGAGGACTCTTCTCGTAAAATATGTCTGGATTTATTGAAATATCTTCTGCATTTATTCCACAACACAATAATGGGCAAAATGATTGGTTGTGGTGCTCTTTATAGCAGTACAGAAGGAAGGAGGAGACTTCCCACCGTATTCTGTCCATTGCCTCTAAGCTTCTTTGTTCATCCTTCCTCTTATACTCCATTTTGTTGTAACTTAGTTCAATAATTTTTAAAAAAAACAAAAACAATCCCCCCATCAGAGTCATGAATAGAACTGAACCATAAGTTGCACTTTAATTTAGGATTTCCCTCTCCTTGTTTTCCTTCTTTACTCTAAGCAACAGGTGTTGACTCTTCAGCTTCTTTGTTCTGCTTGGGAACTAATGGACGGAGCCAAATAGGTGTTGTTA
Source organism: Pituophis catenifer annectens (assembly GCF_029215685.1). Classification (NCBI taxonomy): domain Eukaryota; kingdom Metazoa; phylum Chordata; class Lepidosauria; order Squamata; family Colubridae; genus Pituophis; species Pituophis catenifer. The sequence continues at coordinate 129,975,064 of NW_027256881.1, forward strand.
GTGCCATGTTATACTATTTCAGCCTGTCATGTTGTTCCTGTGCTCTGTTATTTCAGTCTAGTGCTAAATTGCTAAGACCCACACTGTTAAAGTACTTAACGACCTGCCAGCTGAGAGCACAGCACTAATGCACAAAACTCATAGACCACCGGCAGAGCAATTTAGGGAGATGGCAGCAAAATGGCAATAGATGAGGATGAGCAGGGACCAGAGGAAGGAAGCACGTTCACATCAACCTGAAATGGCCAATAAATGCCACTCTGATCTCATCCATTACTAGACACTTGACTTGGCCTCTAATGTGATGGGTGGTGAAGCACAACAGATCTTGTACATCTGATGGCTGTCATTGGATGCTGTCAGCTTAAGGAGGGAAACACCACTGTAGCATAAATGGAGGTAAAGATGACTTCAGTCTTTTACTCATGGATTGGGGACAAAAAGAAGAAATATTATGGGAACTCAGCAGAATAAAAATGATACTGTCAGGATATGTTTGCATGGGAGTCATGTGCAAAAACCTTCGAGGGCTTTATTTGTTTTTTTTTTAATAATAATAATAATAATAATAATAATAATAATAATAATAATAATAATAATAATAATAGTAATAATAATTTTATTTCTATACCGCCCTTCTCCTGAAGGACTCAGGGTGGTGTACAGCCTATTAAAAGCACAAGACAAACATCAATTAAAATAATTTAAAATTATTAAATAATTCGGGTCAATTTAAAACCCCAGAAATTTAAAACACCCAATTTAAAATTATTATATTGATAGCCCGGCCTGGCGGAACAACAGGGTCTTGAGTGCGGAACAACAGGGTCTTGAGTGACCACTTCCCAGAAGTGGTTCGGGAATAACGAGAGGCACAAGCAAGCAAGTGACAACAGCTCTTTAATTTACAGTGAGACTTCAGCAAAAACTCAGGGGCTGCAGCCCTCCTTATATACAATTCCGGAGAGGCTGTCAGCCAATCAGAAACTTAGGCAGGTTTGAAACTCCCGCTGAAAAGTATCAATACATAACACCCCTCCCTTCCCAGAAGGCACTAACATTCAAATATTTACATAAGTACACACAAAATCTCGCAGGTGCCCTGGCCGAGTTCTCGTTCTAGTTGACCTGCGCAGTTCAGTGTTTGGTGGGGCGTCGAGCTGGTCAGAGGGACTTTCTATCTCTCCCGGCTCGGCCAATGGAACCTCCTGGATTTTGTCTGGGGCGTGGTTATCCCCGGCTGGGAGTGGTGACTCGCTGGGGCAGCGCTGGAACCAGGGCTTGTCAGCTAAGTATTCTCTCAAACCCGGGCTTGAGTTAGCTGTTTTGGGAAAGTTGTTGAAGTTAAGTTCGGAGATGTCTAAATTGATGTTTGCCTCGCTGACTATTCTTTTCCTAAGTTGGTCTATGTGTCGTTTCCAGAGTCTGTCTACTCCCATGTCCACCGTGTACGATTTTGGGCCCGTTATGCCCACTATGGTTCCTGCAACCCATAGAGGTCCGCTAGCATAATTGCGAGCAAACACCAGGGACCCAACCTGGAACTGCCTTAGTCCGGTGGACTCTCCCTTAAAATTCTCCTGCGTGTAATTAGGGTGAAGCCTGTCTAACACACACCGAAGCTTCCTGCCCATGAGGAGTTCGGCTGGGCTTCTCCCTGTGGCCGCGCATGGTGTGGCATGCTGGACAACTAAAAATTGGTCTATTCTGGCCTGCCAGTCCCCATTATCTAGTCTGGACAATGCTTCTTTGGCCGTTCTTATGAAGCGTTCAGCCAAGCCATTAGAAGCCAGATGGAACGGGGCCGATAGGGCATGGCGGATGCCCAGTCCGGCCAGGTAGCCCTCAAACAGGGTCGCTGTGAATTGAGGGCCGTTGTCAGATACCAGAGTATCCGGTAGCCCATGGGTGGCAAATAGTTTGCGAAGGACTTTGATGACTGCTTCGGCTGTGGTTGAGGGCATGAGTATTATTTCGAGCCATTTTGAAAAGGCATCGACTACAATTAAAAATGTTTGCCCGTGGAAGGGGCCGGCAAAGTCAATGTGGATCCTCCCCCATGGTCCTTTTGGTTTCTCCCACTCTCGGATGGGCGCTACCGGGGGATCGGGGCGAGATTCCTGACAGGGTCTGCACTTCCCCACCCACTCGGAGATGACTTGGTCCATGTTGGGCCACCAAACGTAACTGCAGGCCAAGCTTTTCATTCGGACAATCCCTGGGTGCCCCTCGTGCAGTAACTCCAAGACCCTCGTTCTCAGTTTCGTTGGTATTACCACCCGATCACCCCACAACAAGCATCCCCCTTGCATAAACAATTCGTTACGTTTGTTAACATAACCCTGGTACTCCCCACCGACCACCTTGACCGGCCACCCCTTAAGGACCCAACCCATCACAGTACGAATCACAGGGTCCCTAGCAGAGGCTTTCGCCACCTCACAAGAGGAGATAGGTCCCAAAGTCATAGCGTCGATCAGAAGGATGGGGGTCTCCGGCGTGGGGTTGACCAGCAGGTCAGGAAGGGGGCAGCAGCTGAGGGTGTCCGCGTGGCCCAAAGTCCGTCCGGGTCGATGGACAAGCTGGTATGAATAGGCCGACAGGAAAATGGCCCACCTGGTCAACCGTGGGGACAGGGCAGCGGGGGTGGGCTTATCACTGGCCAAAAGTCCCAGCAAGGGCCGGTGGTCAGTCACAAGTTCGAATTGACGGCCATAGAGGTATTCATGGAACTTTTTAACCCCTGCAATTGCAGCCAGAGCCTCTCTGTCCAACTGACTATAGTTCCGCTCTGCGCTTGACAGGGTGCGAGAGTAAAACGCAATGGGCGCCTCTAGGCCGTTTGGCAGTCTATGGCCTAGGATGGCACCAACTCCTACGGGGGAGGCGTCACAAACCAATACAAGCGGTAGCGCTGCGTTGTATTGGATTAGGAAACTGTCTTCAGATAGAAGTCTTTTTACAGCCTCAAAAGCGGCTGCCTGTGCTTTTCCCCAAACCCATGGTACATTTTTTTCCTAAGAGTTTGTGTAGGGGATCCGCGACGGTAGCCTTATCCTTTAAGAACATCGAATAGAAATTGAGCAGTCCAAGGAAGGCTTGGAGCTCCGCTTTGGTTTTGGGGGCTGGTGCGTTTTTGATAGCTCTCACTTTGCTTTTGGTGGGGTGGATGCCTGTGCCATCCACCCTGTACCCCAAAAATTCAATGGAGGGGACAACGATTATGCACTTATTTTTCTTTAATTTAAGTCCTGCTTCCCTAAATCTGGAAAGGACGTTCCTCACTCTGTCCCCTAGTTGACGTTCATCCTGAGCGCTGATTAGAACGTCGTCAAAATAGGGCACCACCCCCGGAAGCCCTTGCAGGAGGCGCTCCATGGTGCTTTGAAATAGGCCAGGTGCGACGCTCACCCCAAACTGGAGCCTGGTGCATTTGAATGCACCCCTATGAGTTACAATTGTCTGCGCCTCTGCCGTGGCGTCGTCGACTGGCAATTGTTGATAGGCCTGAGCTAGGTCTAATTTGGCAAAAATTTTGCCGGGCCCCAGGGAGTGTAGTAGATGATGCACGATCGGCACCGGATAGGCGCTCAGCTGCAAAGCCTTGTTGATCGTGCACTTGTAGTCGGCGCAAATCCTGATTGAGCCATCAGATTTAACTGGGGTCACTATGGGGGTCTCCCATTTTGCATGGTCAACGGGGACCAACACCCCTTGTTTAATTAATTTGTCCAGTTCCGCATTGATCTTTGGTTTCAATGCGAAAGGCACCCGTCTGACTTTAAGTTTTATTTGGGCTACGTTGGGGTCTAAGTTTAGGGAGATAGGGGTCCCCACATACTTGCCCAACGTGTCCCTGAAGACGTCTTGGAAATCGTTCAGGAGGCTGTCCTTCAGTGACGGCTCGGACATTCGGTGGACGCCGGTGAAACCCATGCCAAGGGCTCGGAACCACCCCATGCCCAGAAGGCTTGGCAGCTGCTTTGTAACAATGGTTAGTGGCAGGTCTTTTTCAAAGTCTCCGTAGGTGACTCGGAACGTGCCTACTCCTTCAAGGGGGACCCAGTTCTCCTGGTAGTCTAGGATGCGCAGTCTTTGTTTGGATAGCTGGTCCTTCCGGAATGACGGCAGGATGGTCTTCAGGGTCGCCCACGACATTATGGAGAGAGCGGATCTGGTGTCGATCTCCATCGAGCATGGCTTGCCGTTGATTTTGACCACTGTGCTGACTTTGTCTTCGATCGCCGTGCTGGCCTAGTCGATGTGAATGCTGCGGCCATCTTGCGGTTCAAATTTGCGCCGTTTCCTCGCGCCGCCTTCTCTCATTGGATGCTTCTGGCACGTTGGCTCTGGTTGGCTGCGGCGCTCACGTGGTTGGTGTTTTCTGGGCAGAATGGCTCTACAGACTCGCGCCAAGTGCCCTTTTTTCTCACAATGCCTGCAAATAGCCTCTCTGTATTTGCAGGACAGTCTATCATGATGCCCGCCACAGCTGGGGCAGTTGCACCAGGGGCTGCCTGCATCTTTCCTTTGGTGCTCTGTGCGGAAGACGTCCTCATCTGACTCAGACTCTGAGCTGGATCCGGCGTCTTCCCTGTGCACCGGGGCAGACTTGGGGCTGTCCTTGCTGGTCAGCGGACGCTGCAGCGTTTCTGCGGCTTTTGTAGAAGCTTCATGAGCCCTGGCCTCGTCTAGGGCTTCAGCAAGCGTTAAATCAGGCTTGGTGAGCAGGCGCCTTTGTAGCCTTATGTCTCGAATGCCACAGATTAGTTGCTCAAGCAACGCATCGTCCAAGTCCCTATAGTTGCAGTGTGTTGCGGCTTTACGCAGGCTCACCATGTAAGCGCTGACCGGTTCTCCCTCTCGCTGTATGTGCTGTCTGAGTTGGTATCGTTGCATGAACATAGAGGGCACGGGAGTGTAGTGAGCCCGGAGAGTTGCCATCAGAGTGTCCCAGGAAACGGTCTGGACCGGCGTTGGCTCACAAAGTGACTCCGCCATCTCGAACACGTCCGGTCCGCAGTGGCTTAGGAAGAGGGCTCTCTTTCAATTAGCGGAGAGTCCCTGCATGTCGCTGGCTTCGAGCGAGCACTCAAACCTCGTTAGGCTTGGGCGGAACGTAGGCAGACATGTTCGGTATGCCTCCTGTAGTTTGCCTAGCTGAAGCTCGTGGTCTCACTGGTTCGCTTCTTGTGGCCTCTATCCCACCTTCATCGCCAATGAAGTGGTTCGGGAATAACGAGAGGCACAAGCAAGCAAGTGACAACAGCTCTTTAATTTACAGTGAGACTTCAGCAAAAACTCAGGGGCTGCAGCCCTCCTTATATACAATTCCGGAGAGGCTGTCAGCCAATCAGAAACTTAGGCAGGTTTGAAACTCCCGCTGAAAAGTATCAATACATAACATACAGCAAAATACCCGGAGGTCGGAGATCTTACGCATTTCCGGAGGCAGTTCATTCCACCGGGCTGGGGCTCCCACAGAGAAGGCCCTCCCCCTGGGTTTTTAAAAAAATATGTACTTTGGAGTAATGTCAAGATTTCTTTCAGGTGAGGAAACTGCACAAAACGTTTCCTCTTTCTTATACAGGTAGCCCTCGACTTACAAAAGTTCATTTAGTGACTGTTCAAAGTTACAACGGCACTGAAAAAGTGGCTTATGACTGTTTTTCACACTTACAGCCATTGCAGTATCCTCATGGTCACGTGATCAAAATTCGGATGTTTGGCAACTGACTCATATTGATGATGGTTGCAGTGTCCCAGGGTCGTGTGATCATCTTTTGTGACCTTCTGACAAGCAAAGACAATGGGGAAGCCAGATTCACTTAACAGCCATCTTACTAACTTAATAACTGCAGTGATTCACTTAACAACTATGGAAAATAAGACAAAAATTAACTTAACAAATGTTTCACTCAGCAACAGCAGTTTTGGGCTCAGTTGTGATCCTACGTTGAGGACTACCTGTATGTGCATTCAGAGGACATATAAGTTTCATACAAATTTTGCCTAAAACTATGTAACCGTCTCTAATCTTCTCTGGAAGGTTTCTAAAAATAGACTTATTATGTTCAAAGTGTATACATTAATTTATTCTCTCTATAGAAGTGAAAAGGTTGTCATTTCTTTGTCTGAGTCTCATTTAGTTTTATATTAATGGGAAAATGCTACTGATTAACCTTTATAGTCTTTCAATTTAGGGTTTTGTGAAGAAACAAAAAGAGAAAATACCTTACTTTTTCTTTTTTTACAAGTTAGTAATGCTAATGTACCAAAATCCAATCCAATCTCTTTTATTTAGCGATGTGCACATATTTACATATGCTTTCCCAGAATATATTAACAAAATGCTTCTTAATTGTTTTTAAATTTAGCCTATTCTTTCTTATCTATAGCTATTAAATAATAGCTATAAATAAAATAATAGAATAAAAAGGTTTCAGATATCAGTCAATTTTAGGTTAGTTGTGGCAAGTCTATTTAGGTTAAACATGTGGAAACATTGGCTCTCTAGATGTTGGTGGACTCTAACTCCTATTAGCCTCAATTTTAGCCAATGGTAAATGAAGATGAATGGATGGCCAAGAGTCAGAAATGCACAGGGAAGGGCCCTATTTTCTCATCTCTGCTTCAAAGGGCCTTACATGGCATGGAGCCAGGTTGTTCGAGGGACGCTTCTCCCCAATTACATCTACCCATCCCATAAGTTCTGGCAAGAGGACCTTGTTGTGGGTCCCATCTGCTAAGGAGTTCCATCTTTCAGGACACATGAGATGAGCCCTTTCTGCCATAACACCTGCCCTTTGGAACATCAACCCCCACCCCCGAGGTAAGATTAGCTGATAGATTGATAGATGATGGATAGATGAGAGATAAGAGATTGATAGATTATGGACAGATGTATGTATGATGGAGAGATGGAGAGATAGATGACAACTGGATGGATGGATGGATGGATGGATGGATGGATGGATGGATGGATGGAGAGATGGAGAGATAGATGACAACTGGATGGATGGATGGATGGATGGATGGATGGAGAGATAGATGACAATTAGATGGATGGATGGATAGATAGATAGACAAACAGACAGATAGATGATAGACAGACAGACAGACAATGCTAAGATGTCCACATCCTTGTAGTCTGATTGTTGCATTGATGAGCCATGTAACTGGCAATTCGTAATAACAGTAATAACAGCTGACATTGAAAGGGAGAGATCATTATGGACCCTAAAGAGTTTTGTAACTCATCACCAATACTTCGCATGGAATCAAGCCAACCAGGGGGAACTGGTCTAATAGGTTGTGTGGGCAATGACTCCATATGCCCACCTAAATCAAGTCTTCTTTCTTTGCAGCGTTTATGTACAACTCTAAAGCATCTGCATTTTTTAAACTTATTATTTCTGCCTGATAGGAGGTGAGAAGAAGGATAAGGTTCAGTGACCCCGGGATCAGTTTGGCATCTATTTTCAGAGGGTGATTGTTTAAATGCACAAAAGGAAAAAATCACAAAGCAGAGAAACACATTATCGGGGGGAAGAATGGTTATTGCAGGTTCAGTAAATCTGTTATTTAAAAGGAAGTTGTCAAAACTGTAAAAATAAGACATTAGTTTAGATTGCACAGGTATAAGGTCATTTCTTTGTCACAAGAGATTTCCTGTATTTACATACTCTTAACAAAACAGTCTGGAAAACAAGCACATTCCTTAATGAGAAAAGTACATTTCATAAATAAAACTCTACCTAAATGGATTCTTTAATTATACTTTACATAAATTCTCATTACATCTGTCAACAGAATTCCTTTGTATGACAAAAAAAGGAATATATGGGGAAAATCAGTGATACGGGGAATTCTTTAGGGATTTGCAGAGAAAGAATAATAATTTCTCTCTAGATAATTATTTCAAAGACAATTTCAGAAACTTGATTTGTTTTGTGAAATGGAGACGTATAGTAACTGGGATAGCAGCTGTAGACATCTGTCTTCAAAGTATACAGTGGAAGATGTTTCAGTTTTCAAATAGGAATGAAGTCTGTATCTTATAGTAAAATCTACTGCACCACCAAAAGTAATTCAGTGGATAGTTTATATTACATGATTGTCATATGGATACCATCACACATGTACCCAATATAGAAAACTCCCATTCTGTAATCCTACATATGACTGCTCAAAAGTATATGCACTAAAATGCAGTGACCATCTGCAGATCTGTACATTGGAGAAACAAAACAACCACTTCATAAATGCATGGCACAGCATAAGAGAACTAACTCATCAGGACAAGATTCAGCATTCCTTCTCCATTGAAAAGACACAGGCCACTCTTTTGAAGACAGCAAAGTCCAGATTTTGGACAGAGAGGACCACTGCATTGAAAGAGGGGTCAAAGAGGCATCTATGTAAAACCTGGCTTAGGAATTTTGGGAGTTGATGTCCACGAGTCATAAATGACCATGGTTCTCTACCCCTGCCCTAGAAGACTTTCAGCCTCCTGGAGATGAGGTACTTTCATTCAGCAGAGAGTTTTCTTCGGAAAGGAATAGCTTCTAAAGAGGGATATTTAAACTAACTGATCCCTGCATTGAATGACTTTTATACCAGGTGAAGCCTGTGGTTATCATGAGGTTGAATTACAAGAATATCAATTTTTGATGCAATTTTTCAGGCTATATAGGTATCTGGCCAGGTTCTTTGTTTAGAAGAATTGCCAGCAAATGGAGAAGGTATCACAGATAGACGTCTTGCTCTTTTTTTCTCTTTACTCCTAATAAAGACTGCTCTGTAAAGCAAACACAAGTAGCAGTTATGGGCTGACCCTCTGCCTTGGAATATAGTGGGACACAGTTGTATATTATTTCTTATTTGACAGAAAAGTGCTCCTTCACAACAATCTGTTCCTAAAATGCATTGTGATACTTTAAATCAGATTAGATCAGTGATGGGATTCAAATAATTTAACAACTGATTCTCTGCCCTAATGACCAGCTGGATGGGCATGGCCAGGGGGGCATGACAGCACTCAGCTTCCTGCAGCACTCTGTCAGTCAAAACGGGGCGTAGGGATTAATTACAAAACATGGGCTTTGCTTTGTGACATCCAGATCCAGGGAGCAAGGGATGTGAACTGCACAGAAAATACACTTTTATTTGGTTATGGAGAAATATCCCCAAAGTCAGATGTACACTAAATGTAGACTGACTTTTAGCTACACATCTTCCCAGCAAACAGCAAATTTTGAAGCTCCAAGTAAAGAGGATTCATTTTAGGATGAGTAACCACAGTTTGCATGTTGGAGGTTCCTGAAGGAATGCTAGGAAACTATATTTTAAAGAACATTTGAGGGAGGAGTGCAGAATAGCCCTTCTCTGCCTGAGGCTGTAGAGACCTGGCACCAATCAAAACACTGTGAAGCAACTGATCAACACTGACAGGGCAAGCCACTAGTATATGAAAATAAGAGCAAACTTCACTCCCTTCTAGTACTGATGATGTTACCTAGTTTGGTAATGAAACATCTGTAAGAAAACCATCAAGCTCAGAGAGCACCAAGGACCCCACAGTTCAATCCTGAGCTACAAATATTCTCTTCTATCAATAAACACTTTTTGGTTAGAGGGACTCAGAGCCTGCTTTATATGGGATGGTTCCCAGTGGATTTCATTCTAAATTTTGATATGATTTCTGTAAATAAGGAATGTAGAATTATAATGGCTGAGTATTTGATCCCTCATACATCAAAAAAAAAAAAATACAAAGCTAAGGGATAAACAAATAAAAAACAGATTTGAAAAAAGAAAAGACTCAGGAAAGAAAAAGAGTGAAAGTGTAAGAAAGAGGAAAAGAAGGAAAACTGAAAAAGAATGACTTCCAACTTTCTTTGGTACAGATATAAGTAAAAAATATATCAAACTCTTACTCTAAGATTAACATTTGTCTACATTATTTCCATAATCCCATATCTAATCATCAAAGCCCAGATCAACTTCAGTTTCTCACAAAAAATCCAGTAATGGTTCATATCACTTTAATCACTATTTGTTAAGGAAACCACAACTGATTTATTTAATTGCACCAAATAAAACAGGAATAGAAAATCCTAAACTCCAGTATAGACCCATGCTTCTCAACTTTGGCAACTTTAAGGTGCATGGACTTCAATTTCCAGAATTCCCAAGGCAGCATGAAGTTCACCCATCTTAAACTTGCCAAGACTGAAAAATGCTGATCTACAGATAGGGATTTTTACATTCCTCTTTTATTGGTTCTTCCTTACATATGAGCAATCATAATGCAAAATCCTTCCTTCCACCCCATTCCAGAACAATGATAATACAAAATCCTCATTTTCACCCCATACCAGAGCCATCATAATGCAAAATCCTCACTTCCACCCTATTCCAGAGCGATCACAATTCCCTCACTAACCTGCTTTCCAGCTTCATTCTCCATTCCAGCCAGTTTCTGAAGCTTTCCTTAAAAATACACACACACACACACACACACACACACACAGGAATGAAGGATTTATTAATTATTTCATTGCTTCGAGAAAAGTATTTTTACATGCTAATTGCTCCATGTGACATAGCTATTAAAGGAAAGGTGCAGTTACAGAGGCTGGTTAGAAAGATGGCAGATTTAATTTCTTTTTATTTAGATTCCTGTGAATTAGACTATTCAGTCTATGAATAGCTCCTTTTTATGTAAAATGTACTTCCTATAATTAAAAATGAAAATATTTCTTCAGAAAATATTAATTCATATCAATTGGACCACCTCAAAGGACTTTTGAAAAAGACTCAACTCTTTTGTGTGTGTGTGTCCCCTCATGGTAAGAAATCTGAAGCTGTGTAACTCATATGATTTAGTCTTGTCCAGCCATTGCTGTTTTTCTTTCAAGTTATAGGATTAAAACAATTAAAACAATTTTGGAAAGAAAAGTTAGAAAATATGATGTTAAATTATATTCCTAAAAGATAGAAATTGTCATTTTATGAAGAGGTTTTGTTCTACTAAGCCTGGTGTTTGGCAAAAATGACAAACTTAAATGGAAAGAAATTTATTCTCCTGATACTAAGGAATAGATTCAGGACACGAGCCTTTTACTTCTTTTTAAAAGTCTTTATGTTTTAAAAACAGAACGAAGGAGTAATATGTTTCTATATAGTTTAGGTTTATTTACAAGTTTATAGATTACATATTGATACCAATGGATATATTTAATAATAGCATTTTAGTACTTTAGTACTTATCTTCTGTTCTATTGCATTTAGTTTTATTTTAAATGCTATAAGTATATTATTTTAAGAAAATGTATAATCATTACTGTTCTATGTAGCTACACTCTAGCTATACTATATCATAAAATGTTATTTATATTTGATAGAGATGACAGAGAATTTGGCCTTCATTTAAGCATTATCTTTGTGAGTATATTTCCCTGTCTAGCTTCTCTCATCAAGGCTATGCATTCTCAAACTCTCCGTGGGGGCGAATCACAGGCCCCCACAGAGAGGGCTCACAACTTAGGCGTCCTCCTGGACACACGGCTGTCTTTAGAAGAGCATATGATGGCCGTGGCCAGAGGGGCTTTTTTATCAGGTTCGCCTGATACGCCAGCTGCGTCCCTTTCTGGATCGAGACTCCCTACGCACGGTCACTCAAGCACTCGTCACTTCCTGCCTGGACTACTGCAATGCTCTCTACATGGGGCTCCCCTTGGGGTGCACCCAGAGGCTGCAGTTAGTCCTGAATGCGGCCGCGCGGGGGATTATGGGAGCGACGGGGCGCTCACATATAACACCTCTCCTGCGCGAGCTGCACTGGCTTCCTGTGGTCTTCCGAGTGCGCTTCAAGGTGTTGGTGACCACCTTTAAAGCGCTCCATGGCTTAGGGCCGGGGTATTTGCGAGACCGCCTTCTGCCGCCAATAGCCTCCCACCGACCGGTTTGCTCGCACAGAGAGGGCCTCCTCAGGGTGCCGTCGGCCAGGCAGTGCCGGATGGCGACCCCCAGGGGGAGAGCCTTCTCTGTGGCAGCCCCTGCCCTCTGGAATGACCTGCCCCCTGAGATACATACGATATCAGACCTCCAGACTTTTCGTCAGGCCCTGAAGACACACTTGTTCCATCTAGCTGGGCTGGCTTGATCCCATCCTCTCAGTTTTTTAATCGAATTTGGTTTTAATTGGGTTGTTTTAAATTTGGGCCAAAATTATTTAATTGTTTTTTAAAATGTTTTTAAATTTTATATGCTATGTTTTATTCTGGCTGTACACCGCCCTGAGTCCCACAGGAGAAGGGCGGTATAGAAATATAATAAAATAAATAAATAAATAAACTGTTCAATCACTTTTTATTTGGGGACAACATGACACAAATGGAAAACTCATTCAGTTTGAATTCAGCTTTGATTGCAAAAAAGAGAAACTTAATATATTATAAGGAATATATCATTACTCCCCCTAACATGGGGTAGGTTCAGGTTTGGCATATAGAGTTAGAAAAATAAAGGCATAAAAACTTCTATCCATGTCTAATATGTTGATACGGCTTAAAGATAAAGGTAAAGCTTCCCCCGCACATACATGCTAGTCATTTCCAGCTCTAGGGGCGGTGCTCATCTCCGTTTCTAAGCCTAAGAGCCAGCGCTGTCTCCGTGGTCGTGGTTGGCACGACTAAATGCCGAAGGCGCACGAGGCACTGTTACCTTCCCACCAAAGTGGTCCCTATTTTTCTACTTGCATTTTTTACGTGCTTTCGAACCGCTAGGTTGGCAGAAGCTAGGACAAGTAACGGGAGCTCACTCCATTACGTGGCGCTAGGGATTCAAACTGCTGAACTGCCGACCTTCTGATCAACAAGCTCAGCACCTTAGCCACTGAGCCACTGCATCCCTTGATACAGTTTATCCCACCTTTATTATTTTTACACTAACTCAAGGCGGTTAACATATCTAATATTTCTTCTCCTCCTATTTTTTCCCCACAACAATAACCCTGGGCTAAGGGTTTCTGACTGGCCCAAGAACATCCAGCTGGCTTTCATGAAGAAACTGCAACTAGAACTCACAGTCTCCTGGTTTTTGGCCTGGTGTCTTAATCACAAACTGACTCTGACAAATATTGAGAAAAGTAACATTTCACTGTAAATGAATACACCAAAAAGAACAGTTACTTTTAGTGATGGTTTTGTCTTGTGCTTCTGTTCAGACCTCTTTGTCCTTTAAATCTAGTCTGGTTAAAGTCTATGCAGGATTCTGACCTGAAATCATTTTAGAATCGCAAGTCTGAAGATTGCCAAGCTAATGAAATGAAAACCCTGCACAGAAGCATTGGCTTGAGTGTAAATTGAATTCCACCCTGCTGTTTTTCCCTGGCATGTTGTGATAACTCCAAAATCTATTTGCTTTTGCGTTGTAAAAATGAAAATGATAATGATGAACAGCGCAGGATGATCTTGAAGATGGGTGTGTGCGATAAAAATTGTAAAGCCCTTTGCATAACAATGTCATTGCTTTTGGAGAAATGCAATCTCTCTGTGTTATCTCTTTGTATCCATACATATTTATTAGGGCTGTGCAGAGATCTGGATTCCAAAGGGGAAAACTTGATTCAGAGCATGCATAGGTATGCAAGTTGCACCTACTGGCACCTTCTCAGATCAAACATATATTTCCCTGTGGTTTATAGAGTTATTGACAGATGCCAGATGTGTACTCATGCACACCCCATATCATCTTTTCCCCTTCAGATCTAGATCGTTGCTGAACTGAACTGAAAAGAAAGAAAGAAAGAAAGAAAGAAAGAAAGAAAGAAAGAAAGAAAGAAAGAAAGAAAGAGATGAATGTGTTTGTACATGTGGAAATCCGCAGATGTGGCATTATTATTTTATATCTACAGGGCAGAAGTAAATTTTGCTGTGACTTATGACCAGAATTTGATTTTCTTTTATCTGCAGTTTGTGATAAACTAAGAAGAAAGCTATGAATTTTACAGCTATGAATAATAAGCTATAGTTATTCTCATTATCATTGATACTACAATTCAGGTTATTATATGATTTTTTTTAATCTGACCAATCACCAGGACCTGCTAAGCCTATGAAAATTTTCATAAGACCCACTTCACAATGGTAAAGACCAAAGAAAGATTAATGGCGAATCTATAGGAAATTCTGAAACGAAGGAATACCTCTCGGCTTGCTTGGCCACACTTGTGCTGAGGTGCCACAAAGGACTCAAATGTCCTGGAATGCTGGTCAAAGGCAGGTTTATTACAGCTACAAGTTGGCTACAAGACAAACTGAGTTCTGCAAGTTTAAAGTTGGTGTGAGAGTTTCTGCCTCTCAGCACCTATTTTCAAGGCAAGTCCATGCCCCCAATCACTCAGGGTCTCGCTCTGCTGACTATCGCAGCTGTTGGGGGAATGTGCTCAAAGGAGCCGCTCATTATCCCCTTCCGCATCATCTTCCTGCGTTGTCTCTCTCCGATCGCTGCCAACAACTTCAGCTGCTTGTCACCCAGTGCCATCATCACCGTCCGTATCCCGGTTCCTACCAACACCCGTGTACTCTCGCCACGCTACGTATCTGGTGTGTTTGCTTCCCACCCTGATCCCTGTTGTATTATATTTGTTTTGCCGCCCGCCCGAATCCCCATTAGTTGCGGTTCGTGTGTTGAGTGGCAGACATGGCGGATGTGGCTCGACAATACCATTGTGATGAAATATAACTCAAAAGTATTTTTAAAAGTTTCCCTTCATTTCATTGGGAAACCTTAAAATAATATTTTAAAAAGTCATGGTGGTAGAAGAGATAAAATAGAATGTGGGTGCCCCTTTGTTCGTGTGCTATTTGCTGAACAAAATCTTTTCTCAGCTGAATTTGTTCCCCAGACCCCTAGTGAAGCTATCAGTAGCCTAAAAGCCTAAAAATATTATTAGGATTATGATTATTGGCTTGTGATGTATTTGGAAATACTGCTGTTGAATGCAATACCAGGAATGTTACAATAGGTAATAATTGAGGAATGATGGAGCCTACTGTGTAATTGCTATCACTGGCCAATAGCTATTCAAAAGGGAGACATATAGAAACCATTAATTTATGCAAATTGCAGCTTGTAGATCTAGTAAAATGGAGAACGACTGAGATGCACCCAACATCAGTTAACGACACCATTGTTAAGATTTCATCAGATACAATGGACCTATTGTAGCATTACTGCTCATTGATTTTTTTATTACTTGAAATGATGTCAACCTGGTATTCTTCTCTGCATTTTCATGGGTTATATTTCATCCAGAAATGTGTTACTCCTGACTGGTTTCTCAAATATTTCTGCATTTCTAAAACCCATGATGTCAACCAGGAAAATTATATATGGAAATGGTGATCTAAGGAATAAAAAGGGGAAAACATTTGTGCCCTTTCCTAGATAGGGAGTCTCTATGCGTCTCTATGACTCATGCCCTGGTCATCTCCTGATTGAATTATTGCAATGTGCTCTATATGGGGTTATCCTTGAAAAGTGTCTGGAAGCTTCACCTGGGGCAGAGTGTAGCTGTGTGCACCATGCTGGGTGCCAAAGAAGGACACATATAACACCCTTGATCCTCAAACTACACTAGGTATCAGTTTTCTTCTGGGTCCAATTCAAGGTGTTGATCACTATCTTATAAAGCCCTTCATGGCATGGGCCAGGTTATCCACAGAACTGGCATCACCCGGTCTCATCATCCCTTCTCACTCGATCAGGCATGGAAAGCATACTTCAGTCCCTGTCAAAGAATTTTGATTGGTGGGATCTAGGAAGAGAGCTTTCTCTGGGACTATCCCCCTTTTGTGGAACTGGACTGCCCCCAAAGGTGAAAAAAGCCCCCAATCTCTTGGCCTGCTGCATAGGGGAGAAAATGTGGCTCTGTGGCCTTACGTGGAGGGCACAAAGGACCTTGACTAGTCCTTTGAGAATCCCTCCCATCTTTAATAATCCAATGTTAAAAGAAAATCTTAAAATATGTGTAATTGTCATTATTCTATAATTTAAAAATTTTAGCCCTGATTTAATTTTCAATCTTAATGTTAATTTTAGACATTATATTAGTTATCTCTTATATTGTACAACACCCAGAGCCCCTTGGGCAGTTTAGAAATATGGAATATAAATAAATAAATAAATAAATAAATAGCATGCCAATTTTAGTGTGAAATTTCTACAATCATATAAATGGGAGGAAATATGTCAGGTTTTCTCAGGCTGAGTTTGAATTTGCTGAAATAAAAACCAGAGATCTACGATATTAATAGAGTCACAGTGTCATTTCTGTGGGGTAGATGTGCTGAGCTGGCCTGCCTGGCATACAATACCCTGCCACAATAATGTTCTTTGGGAAATTTGCTATCATGGAGAAATACTTGACACCCACAGGTATAATTCTATGCCCTTTTAGAAATTTTAGATGCCAACTCAGAGCTGGATGATGTTGAAGGACAAGAAAATTATACACATCATCTAGATGTCATCATATATACAATTTCAAGATAAATTTAAATTTTTCATAAAACCTGGAAAAATGTCACAAAAATACTTTCATATATAGGCTCGGGGGCCTGCTCAAATTATCTGAAATTTATACTTCCTAGTTGAGAAGAAGTAGTGAAATATAAAATATATACTATGAGGCATCGCTACATTGTCCTGTGTTATTAGAAAATGTTTAGAAAATGAATATGACCCTATAGAAAATAAAAGAGGATTAATGCTTCTGAAACCTTCAGTAATTTGTACAAAATGCATCAATGTATGGCAGATATTCTCCAGCTATATCATAGTAATAGTCCTTGCAAATGTTTTATATACCATTGCCACAAATTACACAGAATAACAGAGTTGGAAGGGACCTTGGAGGTCTTCTAGTCCAACCCACTGCTCAAGCAGGAAAACCTACACCATTTCAGACAAATAGTTGTCCAATCTCTTCTTAAAAACCTCCAGTGTTAGACCACACACACACACAACTTCTGGAGGCAAGCTGTTCCACTGATCAATTGTTCTGTCAGGAAATTTCTCCTTAGTTCTAGGTTGGTTCTCTCCTTGATTAGTTTCCATCCAATGCTTCTTGTCCTGCGTTCAAGTATTTTGGAAAATAGGTTGACCCTCCCCTTCTTTGTTGCAGCACCTTAGATATTAGAACACTGCTATTATATCATCCTCTAGTCCTTCCTTTCATTAAACTAGACATATCCAGTTCCCAGCTCTTCATATGTTTTAGTCTCCAGTCCCCTAATCTCCTACACAACTTAAAGGAGGCAAAAGTTATTTGACTTTTCCTTCCATTGATTATTTCAAAACATATACCTTCCTGCCTTATATGTTTCTAGAATCTGAGGACTCATCTCCAGAACTTGAGGATTGAGGTGCTGCCATTTCTCATGTGTTGCCTACAGAATCTGGACCAATGCCAGCACAGGCATTACAGAAGAACAGTTGCTTTTACTGAGGTATGGAAACCACATGAAGCCCATCAGTTTTAGCGATAAGATCAGTGATCTTTCCAGCACCACTTTCCCGGGTGACTGAACCAT
The DNA here is from genome assembly GCF_029215685.1 of Pituophis catenifer annectens. NCBI lineage: Eukaryota > Metazoa > Chordata > Lepidosauria > Squamata > Colubridae > Pituophis > Pituophis catenifer. The sequence continues at coordinate 129,992,667 of NW_027256881.1, forward strand.
TATGTTTCCATTACATTTCCACACATCTTCAAACACAAGGATGCTCATGTATTTCAGAGGAACATGAAGAGCAGCTTTAAGTAAACCCAAACTATTTAACTTTAAGAATATATGTATTTGGAAATGAAAGATCAGATTTTTCCAGTGATGGTAAAGCATGGAATAATTTCAGAGGATAGTTGTCTGAAGAGATTTCCTATAAAGCCCCTTCAGGTACAACCTATCCCTCCTGCAAATATTAATGGGAAGGTCTTTCATCTATGGTAATTTGTTGGGAGAATTAGGAAGAAATATACAGATATGTGAATATTCACATCTCAACCACCTATAGTCTCATTTCTAGAAACATTTTTCTATTTCATTAGGTAGATCCGGCCACCTATTTTGCAGAATTGGGGAAACTGTCATCTTGCACATTGAAAAACATGACATATTTTATTAAAATGCTACTGTTCCTATGCTTTCAGGTACATGGAGTTCCCAGGATAGAAGAAGCAAATGTACTTGCAAATAATGTCAAGGTGCAGACAAGAAGAGGTTCTTCTACATCTTGTATCAATCTGCATGATTTATAGCAAGTGCTCCTTGCAAATCTTTCCTTCTCAGAAAATGGAAAGATCTGATTTGTGTTGGGGCTCAATGCTGTTTGGAATGGGGCCAGTCCCGCCATTAAGCAGTGTGAGGCCAGTGCCCCAGGCAGATTTTAGAGGACATTAATGTGTGGTTATTTAATTTGTTATAATTGTATTATTCTTGCCAAAAAAGAAAAGGGATGCTTGTGGGATTTTCTGCATTGTGTGCCAAAGCTAACTTGGCTTTTGCTATTGACACCTTGACTTGGCTAGATGTGGGAAAGAAAGAGATGCTTTGTAGCTTTGCCTTAGGCAGCAAAACATCTTAGGTGGATACTAGTTTGGAATTTATGTATAATAAGTCTTTTTGAGCCTGGAACAAAAAGGAGGGCAGATTGAATACTAAATATTGCTTTTTATATTCTGCAGCACACCTAAAAACATGAAGGAGAGCCTGTTTGGTCTAGTGGTTAAGACACTAGGTGAGAAACCAGGAGACTGTGAGTTCTAATCCTGCCTTAGGCATGAAAGTTAACTGGGTGACTCTGGATCATTTTCTCTCCCTGACCCCATGAAATCAACCTCAGACAAAACCCTTTTTGGCAGTGGTGAAATGTAAAATTTGTTACAACCGGTTCCATGGGCATGGCTTGGTGGGGGAGTAATGTGACTGAGTGGGCGTGACCAACTTTTTTTTTTTTTTACTTTTAAAACCATTTTTTCTACAACCTCTTCAGCTGAAGAGGTTGTTAAAAAATGCTTTTGAAAGCCTCTGATGATCAGGCAACTCAGCTGGGATCGTCAGAGCCTTTTAAAAACATTTTTTCTACAACCTCTTCGGCTGAAGAGGTTGTAGAAAAAAATGCTTTTAAAAATAAAAAAAAGCCTCTGATGATCGCACAGCTCAGGAGGGCATGGGGGGGGGGGCAGGGATTTTTGCTACCAGTTCTCCAAACCACCCGCCACCATCGCTACCAGATCGGGCGATCCAGTCCAAACTGGGAGCATTTCACCCCTGCTTTTTGGTCAATTCTTGTTGCTACCAATGGATCAACAGTCTGTAGAGATTCTGAATTATCCAGATCATGATTGTCCCAAAGGTGCTTTTTCAGGAGGCAACTGGACTTTCCTGTTTTTTCTTTTGAAGATTTCACTTCTCAGCCAAGAAGCTTCTTCAGCTCTGACAGGATAGTGGGGAAGAGCTGAAGAAGCTTCTTGGATGAGAAGTGAAATGACTTCAAAAGAAAAAACAAGAAAGTCCAATTGCCTCCTGAAAAAACACCTTTGGGACAATGGATCAACACTCAGTTGATCAAAAATTAAAAAAAAATAAAAAATCAGACCCCATGTGTTCCTCCATAGCTGGTATTTCTGTTATGCAACCAAAAATCTAGGAGCAGTAAAGCTCCATCAAGATTAACAGCCTATGCAACAGTGTCGATGGGCAGGGTGTCAAAAAGAAAAATCAAAAGGCAGCTGTGGCAATGTCCTTTTGTATGCATGTTGACAATACATAGACATGCAAAGTGATGAGCTTTGATCACACTGCTGTAACTGCCATCTTTACTTTTTTTCCTTACCTCCTCCGCAGACACTCCTGTTAGCCAGGAATTAAAACTAGCTCCTTCTCCTTCAGCCTATCCAGTTTCCTTCTAAGTTGACCTAAATCAGTGGATCATCCTCACCTCCAATGGCACTAAATTCCACAGTTCAATCACAGTATACTGTAAACCACCCTGAACATCTCTGAAGTTAGTTAATTTTATAGTAACAGCACTATTTTCAAAAAGTGACATTTCTCAGCCCTCCTTTCACCACCACAGAGTTTAAATATTCTAATATACTTGGAGCCACGCCCAAGTATCTATTTAAGAGATAACTGGTTGAGCAATTCTATTTCCAAAGAAAATCCTTGTTCAGCAGCTGTATAAAAAGGCTAACACAAAAAAGGATGGTGGCCAAGTTCTTCCTGTCTTAACCAATATAGTGACTGTTATGAATGAATGAATGAATGAATGAATGAATGAATGAATGAATGAATGAATGAATGAATGAATATTAATGAATAGGAATGAATATTCTTCATTGGCCAATCAATTGTGTTGACAACAGACATCCCACCTCTGCACCTGGAAACCGCTGGGTCTCTCCAAGCAATAAGGAATATAGAAAACCTAAAAACCTCTATTTTTTTAAATAAGCATGTATTTATAATTTGCCTGATGTTCGTTTTCAGATTTAATTTCATGCTAACAGATTTTGATTTGTCTCAAAAAAAATGGTTAAAGTTGGACCATAGCAAAATGGTAAAAAGAAAATAAATCATTGGCGTGGGCAAGAGTTGTAAGCTTAAAAATGGTAATAGCAAATCACTTCATATTGTTATCAAGAAAAGTATGAGGATTTGCTTATGTGGTCCCCTGGAGTGAAGCTGAAACCAAGGGCATTTCATATTTATCTTTACAACAGCAGGTTACAATACCTAACTGATTTCAAAAAAATAAGTAGAGTTAGACCTCCCGTTTATACTTGGATGTGAACTTATCAGGAAATGCCACAGCTCTGGGCAAACGTGCCTGCAAGAAAGCAACAGCAAGCCATTTTTGTTTTGTTCCAAGAAAGCTACACGGAGATGTTCATGAATCAGCAGGAGCCAAATCCCCTATGAGAGAGATTTTACTTTACTTTTATTTGTATGTAATAATTTGTGTTTGAATCCTGCCTGTTTTTCCCTTTTTATCCCCAGCTCCTGATCATTGTTGATAATTCAGCCTCCTATATGCTCTACAGAAGAGCTAACTGTGGCCCAAACTATAGGCTACAGAGGCAGAATCGCAATATCTTGGGAATTACTCTGAGCCACTCTGAGACATTTTGAGGGGTTAAGGTTAGGCAGATGGTAAAGGGAAGAGGGGAATGCAAAGTGTGTGAGGCTGTATCATATGTAGGGATAAGGTGGCTATTTCATGGGGATGTTCCATTGTTTTAGGTAAGGACTATATTTCAAAAGTTACCTTAAACCTATTCAGAATGTTTATGAAAATAGAAGAATGCTGCATCACTAACTTTTGGGAGTCAGCGTAGGAGCATGCAAAAAATGGGGAAAAGAGCTGAAGGACCACGTACAGCTTTGGGATTGTGAGCTGCCATGTCTTATACTCTATCAAAAGACATCTTACATGTCCATGTTTCCTGAATGTACGTGGCCATCACAATCAACAACCATACCCTGCAGAGTCAGAGTGCTTTAAAGTTGCAAATGTGTAGCAATTTTTTTTTAAAGTATATATGGCTATGGATCAGAGGTAGGTTTCAGTAGGTTCTAACCAGTTCTGGAGAACCGGCAGTGGAAATTTTGAGTAGTTCGGAGAACTGGTAGTAAAAATTCTGATGGCCCCACCCCCATCTATTCTCTGCCTCCCAAGGCCCAGCTGATTGGGAGGAAATGGGGATTTTAAAGTATCCTTCCTTTGGAGTGGGGTGGAAATGGGGATTTTACAGTATCCTTCCCCTGGAGTGGGGTGGGTGAGAATGGAGATTTTACAGAATCCTTCCTCTGGAATGGGGAGGGAATGGGGATTTTACAGTAACCTTCCCCTGGAGTGGGGTGGGAATGGAGATTTTACAGTATCCTTCCCCTGCTATGCCCACCAAGCCATGCCCACCAAGCCATGCCATATCCACCAACCCACGCCCACAGAACCGGTAGTAAAAAATTTTGAAACCCACCACTGCTATGAATATATGTGATGTACATACACATACACACACAGTGCTTATTTCAGTTTATTTGTTTATAATTTTTCCAGTATAAACTGACGTTAAGTAAATTTTAACTCTGGCATGCTGAAGTTGTGATAATGGAAGTTTTAGATTCAATGTGTAAAGCTATTAAAGTAGAATCCTAGAGCATCTTTGGGCATTGCTGCTTTTCATTACGGAAAACAGGCCAGAACTGCTGCTAGGCTTTGGGCTAGTATCCAAGTGTGGTATAAAATAATAATCTGGAAATAACCAATAGCTTCACTCTCTGGTAAATGGTTTCCCCCCCCTTCAGAATATATAAAAGTACTAGCTGTACCCAGCCACGCATTGCTGTAGCCCAGTCTGGTGCTTTGTAAAAGAGCGAGGCTGAAGTTCCAAACTCTCCACGAACATTTGGTGGGCGTGGCCAACTTGACATCACTAACTTTCATCAGTCACATGACAGCCTCCAAGCCATGCCTACACAGCTGGTGATTAGGGCAGAAAACCGGTTGCTAAAAAACAATGGGAACCACAAAATCCTCCCTCTCTGTCTCCCCCTCTCTTTGTATCTCTCTCTCTCCCCCATCTGTATCTCTCTATGTCTCTCTCCCCCCCGTATCTCTCTATGTGTCTCTCTCTCCCCCTCTCTGTGTATCTCTATGTCTCTCTCTCTTCCCCCCTCTCTCTGCATCTCTCTGTCTCTCTCTCCCCTCTCTGTATCTCTCTATGTCTCTCTCTCTCCCCCTCTGTATCTCTGTGTCTCTCTCTCCCCCTCTCTCTGTATCTCTATGTCTCTCTCTCTCCCCCCTCTCTCTGTATCTCTCTCTGTCTCTCTCTCCCACCCTCTCTCTCCGTATCTCTGTATGTGTCTCTTTCTCCCCCCCCCCCCGTCTCTGTATTTCTCTATGTCTCTCTCCCCCTCTCTCTCTGTTTATCTCTGTCTCTGGCCTGGCCTCTTATGCATCCCCCGCCATCGCCCTTACCTTTTCAGGCCAGGCCTTCGCAGCTCTCCGCACCACAGCAGAAACTCAGGGGCCGCCTCTGTCGTCCCTACACAGATGTTCTCTGGGGGCTCTAATGGGGAGACGCATAGCAGGGAAGGGAAGGGAAGGAGGGAGGGGGTGCAGTGGGGATTCGAGGCTGGTTTGGGGCTTCCCACAGGAAGGAAGAAAGCGGCAAAGCCAGGAGCCACGCACACCCCACTGGACCCCTGCTGCACAGTTCTCCTCCCCCACCTGCCAAGGGCAGGGGAATGATTAAATCTCCTGCTCTTCCAGGCGAAACGAAGGAGGGCCAGCCATCCTCCCTCCCCGTTTCCGCCCCCGAAGCCTCCCCGGAGCCCCTTTTCTGGCAGAGGCCGAAATTTTCATGTAGGCTCTGTGAACTGCCAGAGCGCCCACCTGGGAATCAAAGGTGGCGCTGATCAAAGGTGACCCCGAGGCTCTAGTTGCCTCCATCTCCTGCTCACCAACTGGATTCGCATAGCGCCGGTTAGCAGCTGGTCTTTCTGACCTCAGGGCCCGTGGTAGCACTGGGCCAGATGCGATTCAGGCTAGGCGAGGGACGGAGGGTTCCTGCTCAGTGGACCCAGACAGCCTCGTTGCCAGGTGTTCTTTGGAGGGAGCCCCGAGAGTGGCTGGCGAGGGGGATGGGCAGCAGCGGTGGGCGAGGCTAGTTCATGGGGTGGCCGGGGGAGGGGGCGGTCAGAGCCAGGTTCGGACAGGCCCCGCCCAGCCCTAGAAGTGCCGGCTGCGAGGGCTTCCCGGCGGGGAGCCGGCTGCCTACCTGCCAAGCCTGGTGGCAAGATATGGCCCTCGGGCATCTCTGCCTTCCAAATGTGCAGTTTCTTGGAAGCGGTGTTGGCAGGGGGGCAGAGGTCGGCCATGAGGCCCCTCACTTGCGGGGTGCCCCAGGGGTCAGTCCTCTCACCCTTTCTGTTCAACATTTATATGAAGCCGCTGGGAGAGATCATCTGTAGTTTTGGGGTGGGGTATCATCAGTACGCTGATGATACCCAGCTTTTTATATCCACCCCGAACCAGCCCAGCGATGCCCTCGACGTGAGGTCCCGGTGCCTGGAGGCGGTATGGATCTGGATGGGGAATAACAGGCTTCGACTTAACCTGGCCAAGACTGAGTGGCTATGGATACCGGCATCTCGGACTGAGCGAGAGGTTCCAACACTGACTATTGGGGTGAGATGTTGCCCCCCATGGACAGGGTGCACAACTTGGGCGTCCTCTTGGATTCACAGCTGACTCTGGAGGGTCATATTACGGCTGTGGCCAGGGGGGCGTTTGCCCAGGTTCGCCTGGTGCACCAGTTGCGCCCATACTTGGACCGAGATGCCCTACACACAGTCACTCATGCGCTAGTCACCTCCTGGATTGACTACTGCAATGCTCTCTACCTGGGGCTGCCCGTGAAGACCACATGGAGGCTTCAGCTGGCGCAGAATGCGGCCGCATGGGTTGTTGTGGGAGGGACCCGATATTCCCATATTATACCACTCCTGCGCGGCTTGCATTGGTTGCCAGTTGCCCTCCGGGTGAGATTCAAGGTGCTGGTGTTAACCTATAAAGCCCTTCATGGCTTAGGCCCAGATTATTTGTCGGACCACCTGCAACCAGCGTCAACTTCCCATCGCCCAGTGCGCTCTCACAGAGAGGGCCTACTCAGGGTGCTGTTGGCTAGACAATGTCAGCTGGCGACTCCCAGGGGTAGAGCCTTCTCTGTGAGCACACCCACCCTTTGGAATCAACTTCCCTTGGGCCTCCGGTTGGCCCCTGACCTTTGCACCTTCTGCCGTGAATTGAAAACCTGGCTATTTATGTCCCCTGGCCTGGACTGATGGGGTAGTATATTTTAATTTTTTTTTAAAAAAAAACTTTCTTGATTTTTATGTATATTCTTTGTTTTTAACAGTCGCTTGGTCGACTGTTGTTGTGAGCTGCCCTGAGTCCTTGGAGATAGGGTGGCATACAAATTTTATAAAATAAATAAATAAATAAATAAATATGGAGAGTCTAAATATAAGGAGCAGAAATCTGTTGAGTGTAATCAGGGCTGGGAGGCTGCCATGTTGGTTTTACGTCCAGCAAGTGGTGCTGTTTTTCAATGTTTGTCAATGTCTTTCAATGTTTTCCAATGTTTTTCATGTTTTTACCTGTCACAGGTGTGACATGTATATAATATAGGTATATAAAAACATCCCCGTAGTCAAATGCAACGTTGTGTCAAAATTTGAAAGCAATCGATGAAGAACTTTTGGGGATGTGCAGTTATGTACAAACGGACATTTACATTTTTATTTATATAGATTTTGTTTTGGATTAGCAGTGTGGTGAGCTGAGGCTAATTCATTGTTAATTCAGATATGCATGTTCAGGGCAAAACTGCTATTGCAAATCATCACAGCATCCTCACTGGTATCAACAGTACAGTGATTAAAGAACAGAGGAAGAAATAAGTTTGATACAAAGTGGGTGGGGTGGGGAAAAACCACTGGGTTGCTTTCATTTTTTCCTTTAATTATGCATGCTTTTGAGGGCTCCTTGGTGCTCTCTGAGTTTGATTATTTTCTTGCAGATGCTTCATTACCAAAACTAGGTAACGTCATCAGTGCTAGCTGACTAACACATTCCTAGCACTGATGAGGTTACCTAGTTGGACAATGAAACATCTGCAAGAAAACAACCAAGTTCAGAGTGCACCAACGAGCCCTCATTTCAACCCTGAGCTACAAATATTCCCCTTTATTGATATATTCTTTTTCATTCCCACTGTGATGTCAAAATAAGTCTGTGACTTAGGTTAGACCAGAGAAAAGTAATCCAAAATCTTCCTGTGACCATTGGCAATTGAGGTTGGGCTCTAGGATAAAAGAAGGCTGCATTTGAAAATAGATGGAATACCTGAACTTTGATGCAAACTCAACATGTCAGAAACTGCCATTTTCAGAATGGTCTGATCCAAATCACAATTTAAAGAAATGTACTCATAGATGCATACATTCAGGTAAAATGAATACACCTATTGGGAGAAAAGACAGAAAAACAAAAACTATGGAAAATAGGTGGTAAAGATGAGCCTGTTAGGAAAAAGACAAACATGAAGGGGTAGTTCAGAGATGTGGAAATGAAAATGCATGTAAGTTTCTGGCTGCTCGTAAAATACTGTGAAAATGGACTGAAAGGAAAACATAGCCTAAAAAATGATGAATGGGGCTTTTTACTTGGAGAAAAGAAAGGTGAGACTTGCCTCCATTATGTCATTTTTCTCAACCATGACAGCTTTAAGATATGTGAATTTCAACTCCCAGAATTCCCCAGCCAGCATGCTAGTTAGGGAATTCTGGGAGTCGAAATCCATTTATCTTACAGTTGTCAAATTTGACAAACACAGCCTGATGTTAATCCAATATTCTCCACAAGGAGTAAATAGTTAGTAGCACACAAAGGCATCATAAATATAGCAAGGAGAAACATTGGAAAAGAGAAAAAAGATATGGAATGAATGGGAGATGGAAAGACACATTGATGTATCCAGCCCAACCTTTGGCTCCATACTTTTCAGATGTAAATAATAACTCCATTTCAAGATTGCATTAGATTAACTGTCTGGGGTGTTCCAAATAAATCTCTTCATAAAAGTGTTGTTTTTTTAACCAGTTGCTTTGGAATCAGGCCACAACCTTTTTAACTGCCATAATTGTGTAGTGGTGTTATTACATAACAAAGTGGTTCAAGTCATGACAGCATTTTAAGAAAAACATAACATTTTCTAATTGGGGACACTTAACAAATGGATGAAACGGTTTCTTCTGTTTTTTTCCCACCATCTTTGCTTTTATTATCAACTTGTTTCAGATACACTTGTCATCTCTTTTATTTATTTATTTGATTCTTAGATTATCCAATTTGTACAGTTCCGAGAGGCTTATCAAATGCAACAATTTAACAGAAGAAGAATACAAAATAGATCAATCCAAGGAAAGTCTGGAGAAAATCACCCCTCAATTAAACAACCTAAACATCTTCAAAAGATCCATACCACCTCCTGTTTGAAGACCTGGGTATAGTGACATATTTAAACAAGGGCAGAGGTAAATTTCAAATGGGACGTATGTATCTATGTAAGTATATCATACATATATGTCCTATACTTCCTGTGAAGAAATGAAGGCAGCATACATAACACTGATCCTCATTTTTATTTTCCTATCTATATCCTGTGAAGTAGATTGGGCTAAGAGACCCCAAATTACGTGGAAAGCTTCATATTGCTTCTGAGACCTGTTTTCTAATCACTTTAGATTATAAAAATCTTGTCTTTGGAGAAATAATTATAAAAGGCAAAATGCAAAAATAATAAAACTATTAGCATTACCACATTGTCTCTTATTAAAGAGACAAGAAATGTACAAGAAAAAAAATGCAACATTTAAGATAAAGGAAAGGAAAAGGAAAAGAAGCAGAAAAAAAGGAAAACTACTGCTCTCTAAAAGCAGTATAATCTACATTCTTCTTCTAAATTACTTCCATTTTCTCATTTAGTTCTGTTAGCCTGTTCAGCAGTAAGCAAGTGATGGTTTGAGCTTCCTATCAAATGAATAGATTCTGTCTTCTTTTAAAAGAAAGGAACAATGCACTCCGCAGGGTTTCTTAGGATTAATGGCTCAAACAATATTCTATATTAATGCCTTTCTAATCACATAGATGCTACCTTTCAGCATTTCGTATTCTTTCAGCTGCCCTGACATCTTTATCCCCTTTTGAGAGAAACAAAAGGAATGTTACATCATCCAAAAAGCTGTAGAATCAAAGCTGAATATCCCCATAAATAAACCTGCTTTATTTCAACAAGATGAACCAAAGGTACTTGAAGCTCAGAAATGTTGACACCCCCCCTCCCCACAGCCCCACAGAAGTCCCACATTCACACACAAGTAGATTAGCAACTCAGTTTTATTCCTTCTCCTGGACAGGGTGTGTAGCTTCCCCTCCAACTCTGATCATCTTGCCCAAGCATCTGTGAAAAGAGGAGAATTCCCTACTTTTTTTTTCCTCACAGAGCAAGTGTATGTGGAATCAATGCACAGAACACAAAGAAGATTGTGCTCCCTGATTCAATTTCTACTCGCCGTACATTTATTTCAGTATAAATGGAATGGTAAGGAATAGGCAGGCTGCAAAACCTCATTCTTGCAACCTGCCTGCCATCTCCTCAAACCAGATGACAATCTGCCAGATTGTGTTTATGAATCAGCACTTTCTGGATGGAGAAATGTTTCAGCATGTCATTTTTCAAATGGAAGACCTTCGGTTCTTTGGGGAAGTGGGGAATGGAAAGCCCAGGAGAACAGGGTACAAAAAGTAGAATGAGAAGGTTGGGAAGAGGGGCGGAATCTCAGCCCCTGATAAAAGGCAAATCCAAAAGCAGGGGTGGAAGTCCATGGGAGTAAGCAAGTAAACTTGATTTACCGGCATCACTTCTTCCCAAGGAACAGATAATTGTGTTGTAGTCCACCAGCAGTCTGCGGAGCTAGCAGCGAAGTCAGACAGTAAGGAGGCTGGGGAGGACAATGGGCCAGTCCTGGAGTCAGGGTAAGGTCCAGACGAGGGCTCTGCATCGGAAGCAGAGATGGTACCAGGGCCATCTGGGAGCGATGTGCGGACTCCGGAGCCTCCAGAGGCGGACAGCAGAGAGGCAGAGGAACAGGCTGCTCCTGTTCCTGGTGCACGCATGCAAAGAGCTGCCAGAAGGCAAGAGCAGCTAAAGCAAAAAGGATGACTCTGGAGTAAGGCCAGGAGATGATTGGCCCCTCCCATAGTGGCTCTTGGGCTCTTTGTATGAAAGCAACATTGCTACATTTGTTTCTTGTCGGCATCTCTTGTTTCTGAACTTTGTGGGGCTTTGCCAAGAAAAGCCTTTGGCACGGTGCCAAAGAAGACAAATGTTTATGATAAAGCTGAAGGATTTTTTCTAAAGGATTTGTTTTGGAATTAATTTGGACTAAGCTGAGAATGAAGTAATTCTCAGCTGTTTTAATAAAGTATGTTTGTTTAGGACTGATTGTGTCTGGTAATAACTACTTGGGCCTAGGTCACAACAAATTGATTGAATTAGAAATATTGTATAAGATCTCTTTTTAATTTAATGCAGTGTGCATTTATTGCTTTTGATAGTTACTGTGTATTCTCTGCAAATACCTAGTAAATTATATGTTTTTATGCAGTTTGGACCTCTTTAATTTAGAATTCCTCTAAATTAATGACTGAGAGGTCTTGAGACCTTCTACTTGTGGGCTTATCCATTCTGCTCCAAAAGTCAATATGTATTATTTGTTGCTTGCAAGGACATAGATGAGTCAATCACAATCAGACACGGGAGATGGGAGATTTCCTCATGAATTAATTCTGTTTATACCAGTCTGGTGGTAGTCTGGTGCAATGTTAACAATAATAGTGACATTAATGACTGGTTTTCCACTCAAGAAACTGTATCAGTTTTGTTTGGACAATCCTACACAGAGGAAGAAAGGGTTCGTGCTGATTGCTGGTTTAGATAAAAATGTAATAAGTTAAGCTTTATTTTGCTAAGGCATTATTTTAATCAGAGATAGCTGCTCTACAAGAAAATGTTTTCTCTCTGTGTTTAACAAGGATTCTCTTCTGTAAAAGAGATAATTATGCTTTTTTCATACTCAGTTTTTGATAAAATAAATCAAAACTTTTCTTTGAAGATAGCATTGTTATAATTTACACATACTATATATGTTCTGACTTTCTAAAAAAAATTAAAATGGTTTTTTAAAATCTTCTTTTTATAGAGTTTATCAACAGTAAACACAATTAGCTTCAAAATCCACAGGTTTCTCTGAAGCATGAAATGCTTTCTACATCTAAACTGAAGATCATTCCAGAACATGCATCCATGCAAAGAAGCGCCACTGTGTCAAATGCTTCTAGAATATTCAGACACATCTTTTAAACTCAGGAACTGCTGGATGAAATCCAGTTTTGTTCCCAAATTTGCAAGTTCTGGACCAGTGCTAAGGATAGAGGAATAAACCTTTGGAATCCTTTATTGACAAATCTGAATGAGGTGTCATCTCAAGACTTTCGTCCTGTTGAGATGATCAAGGGGAGTAAAATCAACAACAAATATACAGCAAAACATTTTTCCCTTGTTCTGTGGATCCTTGTTTTGTGAAATACCTAGATGATGAAGAACAAGAACAAGAAAAACTATTTCTCCTAACATCTTCAGTGAAATAGAAATAGACATGACTTCCGGTTGGTGATTTGCAGCGACAGGGTGTTGAGTGAGAGCTCGCTGCTCCTCAACACCTTTAAACATCGCGTTTTGGGGATCCCCTCGGGGGACGCGGGACCCGGAGAGCCCTGCGGGCAAAAGAGGAAGCCAGGCAAGCGGGAAGTGGGTGCGATCACCTCTCGCTGTACCAGGCGGCACTGTCTAGCCAACGCGGTGAGCCGGCCATTGATGGCGGGCGCGAAGCAGCAATAGCCAACAAAGACGGGAAGCTAAGAAGAAGATCGGTGGTGCGGTGACAGATTTAAGCCTATTTCCCTATACCTACGATCGTGCAGTAGAGAGGGGATCGGTGGCGTCGGGAGAGGAGTGCTCGGAGCGGCGAGAGGCAGAGACGGAGAGGGTGGAGCAGCTTGTACTCCCGGCGATCCGACAAGCCGAAGAGCAGACGAGAAAACGGGGGGAGTGGATTGCGTCTGTAAGGAGCTTTGGAGAGTGCGGTGTGGCGAGAGAGTAAAAGAAAAAGGAAAGACCATTGGTGTGGCTGGCTTTTGGTATTGGGATTGAGTGGAAGAAAGCAGAAGAAATACAGTGATTAGCTGTCTGAGGCTTTCAGCAAACAGGAAGTGCGTCCATTGAGTTGGAAGAGTGGAACAGCAGTGGTTGAATAAGAAGACGCTCTGGCAGAGACTATTACCATCGAGTTTGGTTGGAGCCCAGCAAAGTGGGAAATTGAAGAACTCCTATTCATACTTTAAAACTCCGTAAATACTATAAATACTATAAAACAATATACTTATACCCACATATTTATATGTTTATATTTTTCCTATCCTTCTCTTGAGTATCTGTGATATTAATAAGTGAACTCTGTTTTTCTCTCTAACTTTATAATTTTATAATTAATATTAATTAGACCTGTTAAGCCATCTTATATATATATATATATATATATATATATATATATATATATATATATATATATATATATATATATATATATATATATATATATATATATAAAAGGTTGATTATATATGAGAATTTAGATTTCTATAATTATTACTAGTTAAAGGAAAAAAAAAGGGTTGGATTTGTATCCTACTAATTAAATTATTATATAGGATTTTATATTTATTTATATTTATTGTAATCTATTTATACCTATTTATACTTATTTATATTTATTATATCTATTTATATCCAACTTTTATTAAGATCTGAACTTAGAATTTATTAGTTCATTAACTTATTGGGGTCAACTTATACAATTTAGAATATCTATCTGTATTTATCTATATCAATACTATCCATTAGGATCTGAAATTAGAATTTATTAACTTAAAACAATTACTTGTACTGCTAGCCTTTAACAATTTACATATATTACTTACTCTTTTCTAAGATTGAATTTAGATTTTATTAAGTGATTAATTGTTTTGTATCGATATTTTGTCTACCTATTTGGAGGAGAATTATATAATTATATAATTAGTGATTGTTAATTGCTGGAAACTTTATAGTAGCCTACTACAGTACTTTGGAAATTTAGAACCTAGTATTAATTGGAACTTATTGAGAGTGTAGAGAGGACCAATAAAGGAGCGAAATAAAGGTCTAAGAAAGCTCCTCAGAGAAAACGTGGCAAGTGCCACTGGATGAGAATTTGGAGAAAGATAGAGGAGATAATAAGAGACCAAAAATCGGTTCTGAAAAAAATGGCAAGTCTGACCTCTACAATTGCAAAAACTGGTAAAAAAGCGACATCTATACCTACCTTAGCGATGTCTTCCCCAGCCACCCAGAAATCAGTAGAAGGTCTCCAGAAACTAGACAAACCCCCTATAACTCCTACACTGCAAACGGTACAAACATCTCTTCAGTCAATCCAAGAAACAATGCTTGCGATGCAAGAAAAACTTTTGAATAGTCACTCCGAATTAAAATCAGACATCCATGCTCTTGATTTTAAAATGAATGAGATTCAAACTGCTATTGCTAGTAACGAAAATAGAATTTTAAAAGCAGAACAAAGAATTGAAAAAAACGAGAAAAAACTGGACACAGTAGACCAAACTTTGTCAGCACAAAACAAAGAAACGGAAGACGCGCTGATCCAACTTGAGATGGACAAGGCCTCGTTTTTCTTGCGTTTCCAGAACATCCTGGAAGATAAAGATGAGGATTTAGGTGATAAGATAGCGGAGTTGATTGCAGAAACTCTGCAGCAAGACAAGCAGGAAATAATTCGTGAGATTGACGAGGTGTACAGAGTTCAGACAAATTACGTAAGAAGAAATAGACTCCCCAGAGAGGTCCATGTGCGCTTTGCTAGAAAAAAAGTTAGGGATATCCTGTATAATATAGCTCGGGAGGAAAAAATTACCTATGGGGGAAAAGAAATTAATATTCTGAAACAAATTCCGAGAAGAGTGAGGGAAAGGAGGAGAAACTATAGGTTTTTGACAAATCATCTAAACAGGAGAAATATAATTTTTAGGTGGCTTTTGCCAGAAGGACTGCAAATTTCCTGGCAAGGGAGGAAAATAAGAATTGATTGTCTAAGTGATGCTCAAGACTTTTTAGAACAACTAAGGGGAGGAGAGGAGGAACAAACTAGTAAGGAGGATAACGAGATAGTAATTACGGAAGAAGAGATATCCCAAGAGCAAATTACTAGGGAAGACATAGAAGAGGAGAAGAAAAAGGAGGATACTGAGGAAAGAGGGAAAAAATCAAGACCAGTGAGAGCAGTAACTTTAAAAGGTAAATAAGAACAAGAGACTAGAAACCAATTTCAGGAATGAACGATACCAAGATCATATCGGTAAATGTGAATGGATTAAACGATTACAAAAAAAGAAGGATAATATTGTCGAAATTGGTGAAACAAAATCCCGATATTATCTGCATCAAAGAGGTCCATATAAAAAAAGATGAAGCTGAATATTTAAATTACTGTAAATTTGGTAAAGTATTTTCCTCACTAGCTGAGAAAAGGAAAAGGGGGGTCGCTATCTATGTTAAGAAAGGAATAATGGCAGAATGTAAATATAAAGATGAAAAAGGGAGAATACTCATAGTTGAAATAACGAGAGGTAACTTTAGACTGCTATTAGTAGGGGTTTATGCACCGAATAAAAAACAAGGGAAATTCTATAGGAAACCGCAGGAACAGTTGGCAAATTGGGCACATCTTGAAATATGTATGCTAGGGGATTTTAATGGAATTGTAGATCCAAAGCTTGATTATAAGTGTGATATAACCAAAAAGAATAAAAGATCTCCCTTACCAAAGACTTTCTTTGATTTGGTCGATGAGATAAATCTAATTGACATGTGGCGTACCTTACACCCCCAGGACAGACAATTTACATTTTACTCCATCCCACAGAACTCCTGGTCCAGAATTGATATGGTTTGGGTTACTAGAAAATTGGCATTAGAAATTAAGAAAGTTAACATGGGTACCAATACTTGGGCAGATCATAAGCTCCTTGAAATCAGTTGGTCCCATGATACGAAGAAAATACAACAGAGATGGAGCTTAAGGACCAATCTCCTAAATGAAAAAGAGTTCACACTCAAATTGAATGAAGAAATCAAACGTTTCTTCTTAGAAAACGGAAATCGAGGGACAGCCAAAGAAATTGTGTGGGACACTATGAAGGCCTATGTCAGAGGAGTAGCTATTTCATATACTGCCTTTAAAAATAAGGAAAAAAGAAAGAGTAGAGAAGAACTTACTCAAAAATTATTACAAACTGAGGCTGAACTACAGCAACGACCGGGAGATGAGGCGACGAAACAACAGTGGTTGATGATGAGACATAGATTGAATCTATTGGACCAGGAGGAGGTAGCTCAAAAAATAAGAAGATCTAAACACTATTGCTTTGAGAACGCTAACAAGTCGGGGAGATGGCTGGCATATAAATTTAAAAAAGAGAAGGAAAAAAACCAAATACTAGCTTTAGAAGATCCACAGGGCATCCTGTTGACGAAGGAAGAAGACAAATTAGAAAGCATAAGAAAATTTTATGAATGTCTTTACAAAAATGAAGGAATTGAGTTAAACAAGGTAGAACAGTATTTGTTGGAAGCCAACCTTCCTCAAATTCCGGAAGAAGAAAAGGAAATGTTAAATGAAAAGATCACCATAGAGGAGTTAAGAACCGCCTTATCCAAAATAAAGAAGAACAAAACCCCAGGCCCTGATGGTCTCCCCGGGGAATTATACCAAAAACTTGATGATGCCCTGAAACTGGAATTGTTAGAAATTCTAAATGATGTTATTGCTGGCATAACAATCCCAGACTCCTGGAGGGAAGCGTACCTGACGATCATTCTGAAAGAAGGTGCCGACCCGAAGCAGATCTCCAACTATAGACCTATTTCACTGCTTAACGCAGATTACAAATTATTTATGACTATAATAGCGGAGAGATTCAAGAAAATTCTAAACCGATGGATACATAAGGATCAAAATGGTTTTCTCCCAGGGAGACAGATTAGAGACAACTTGAGAACAGTCCTAAATACCATTGAATATTATGAACAACACCCTGGAAAACAGATGGCTTTAATGTTTGTCGATGCCCAAAAGGCATTCGACAATTTGAATTGGACCTTCATGATAAACCAAATAGACCTAATGGGATTCGGGACTAATTTTAGGAGGATGATAGAGAATATCTACCAAAATCAGAGGGCAAATATATTAGTTAACGGAGACAGAACCCAGACATTTCAGATTCAAAGAGGAGTCAGGCAGGGATGTCCCCTATCCCCCTTACTTTACATTCTAGCATTAGAGGTCTTACTTAGAAGGATTAGAACTAATGAAAATATCAAAGGCTTGAAGATTAGGAAGGAAATATTTAAAACACAGGCTTTTGCGGACGACATTGCCTTCATAATAGAAGACCCATTAGACACTGGCTCAAAATTAATGCAGGAAGTTCAGAATTATGGAGAAGTCGCGGGCCTTAAACTTAATAAGAACAAAACCAAAATAATTGTGAAAAATATGACAAACCTACAAACGAAAGAATTAGAAGATTTATTAGGCCTCCAGGTAGTTAAGAAGATAAAATATCTGGGAATATGGATTACGGCGAGACTTTCTTCATTAAAAGATGATAACTATATCCCCTTATTGCAGAAAACTAATCAAGACCTTGATAGGTGGAGGAGGCTTAAATTGTCCCTGACTGGTAAAATTGCGGCGATCAAAATGAATATTTTACCGAAATTTCTATTTCTATTTCAAAATATACCGATATCATTAGATAAAAAAAATTTTTTGGATTTGAATAAACATATCAGGAATTTTTTGTGGGAGGGTAAGAAATCGAGGATTTCTCTCAAGACACTTCAAGGGAAAAGAAATTTGGGAGGGTTCGGGCTCCCTGACTGGGAATTATATCAAAAGGCGGCAAAAATAATTTGGATAAAGGAGTGGATCAAATTACAAGAAGGTAGAATTTTGACACTAGAAGGACACGATCTCCTTGAAGGATGGCACACTTACCTCTGGGATACAAAGGATAGGAGGAAAATTCATTTCTATAAACATAAAATTAGAGAGACATTGATTCGTACGTGGCTGGAAATTAGACAGAAGATATATACCAAGGTTCCTAGTTGGTTGTCGATTATGGATGCTCTAGTGGCCCCAAATAGAAGAGGGAACTATAAAATGGGCACATATAAGGATATCTTGGATGAAGAAGGGAAGCTCAAACCCTTGGAAGTATTGAGGGACCAGGGGTTTATTCTGGATTGGTGGAAATATCTCCAGATCAAGTCTAGATTTCAAGAAGATAGAGATAAATGTGGTATTGAAATGAAATATGGATATTTTGACAAAATTATTTGGGGACCAGATAAGAAAATGTTATCGAAAATCTATAACTTTATATTAGATGAGGATAGAGCCGAGACGATAGCTAAAAATCAGCTAAGCATTTGGGAGAAAAACTTAGGATATGGCCTTAATTTCAATGACTGGGAGATAGCTTGGAACAGAAATTTCAAAATAACGAAATCGGTAACATTCAGGGAAAATCACTACAAAATGTTGCATAGGTGGTACCTAGCCCCAGACAGGCTGGCCAAAATATTTCCAAATTCCTCTGCTTTATGTTGGAAATGTGGAAAGACGGTCGGCACCTTTTATCATCTGTGGTGGACTTGCCCTGAGACCAAAAAGTTTTGGTTAAAGATTCGACTCTGGCTCTCGGAAATAATGGGACAGGAGATAGCCCTGGCCCCGGAATCCTTCCTCTTAGGTATGATTGAAGATGGTCTCGACAACAATAAAACCCAATTGGCAATTCAAATTATTACTGCAGCTAGATTAGCCTTTGCGAAACTCTAGAAATCCAACTCTACCCCCTCTGAAGAAACATTAATAAATAAAATTCTAGAGTGCGCAGAGATGGCTAAATTGACGAGCGAGCTAAAAAATGAAGAGAACTCTAAGTACTACGAAGTATGGGGAATTTGGTATAACTGGTTAAAGAATAGGATAAAAATATGATAATAGGCTATGATTTGTTAGACACCTGAAATGGACTTAATTGTATAGAAATGTAGAGAATTGTATAGAACTGTATATTGTATAGTTATGGATGGAATTCTCTTAATGTTTGATCTATGAAATGTGTAAACATTGCACCTCGGATCAAGATTGTGATTGTACATTGTCTTTTTAAAAATTGGAAAATTCAATAAAGTATTTAAAAAAAAAAAAAGAAATAGACATGACTAAATACATTTAACCCTTCCATAAAATTACATGGCAAAGTACCCTGTTCTCCAGTGAACGTATTGATGGATGACAAAGCAGTGATGTAATAATATGTAATGATTCTATACAATAATCAACACAACAGAAAGAAAACTGAAATAAAAATAATAAAGGTATGTGTGTGTGTGTGTGTACACAGAGAGAAAGAGAATATGATCAAGTCACCAACCAAATGAATGTATCCTATTTTAATTGGTCATACCTACCCATTTTGGATGTCACATACATGTCCAAATTAATAGCATTCATCAAATCAATTGTCTCCTTTGTTATCATCATGGACTTCACAACTTTCACTATAAAGCCAGTTTTTTAAATTTTTTGTCAGAGATGCAGAAGGATTTTTAAAAAAAAAATTAACGGTAGAAGAAGATTAAAGAAAAGCAAGTGAGTAAATGTTTTTTGTCAGCACGGCATGAGGCCAGACAACTAAGAACTCTAGTTGTTCCTTCAGGAGCAATATTGTAGCAGTCATGGCAGTCAGAAAAGCAATTCCATATATCGTTTAGTTTGTGCACAGCAGCCCTTTGTATAAATGTCACTCTTAAGATGCTAGTCTTGAAGTCATTAGGCTTTTCAAGCCTGTTTTTTTAAAAAAACAAAACAAAACAAAAAACGATCAATCTGGCCCTCAAAAGGTTATTTTAGTCTGAGACTTGTCAGAGGTTCTCAAAAGTCTCTCAGCAACTGTGCTGTTGTCTTTATCTTCATACCATTGGGCAACACAACTACCACTTAAGTATTTAAGCAAATAATGATAGCCATTCTTATGGGATAAAACATGGAAACAGGAGCTCTGAAAAGGCTCTGTAGTTGTTTCTGGAGTCCTCTCACAGGCACTTCCAGAGCAACTACTAACATACTTATGCCTCTAGCTGCCTCATTTTAATAATTTAATAATGTAGTTACAGGACAATGGGAGACGGGAAATCTTTCTGTGTTATTAACAGCAGGAAACAGTGATCCTGACAGGGAGGGGGATGTTAAGCCTTTTTGCTTCCATCCCACTTTCCCAATATGTGAACAGATATGTGTATTATGGTGTAAATGGAATACAGATAAATGCAGTGTACATTTTAAAAATTGCCTCATCCAGAGAAGAGGCAGCTATCAAAAAAGTTTAGGTAACTTCAAAATAGAACAAATCTTTAGGGGAGGGGAACAGACTTTGTCCTAAGGATATGTCTCTTCTGCTACTAAATTGTCTCTAGCCCATGGTTATGATAATATTCCTGGTTTATATTCATTTCACATCAATGCGTATTCTGGATGATCTTCATGCATTGATTCCAAAATATTTTCAGCCTTGACAATCAGTGGAAATCAGGATCAAGAAAGTATGGATGCTTTTTTTCTCCCTCATCAGTTTTGGCAGGTTGGGTGGTTGTTGCCATTGTTGTTGTTGAAGGTGGTGGTGTGTGTGTGTGTGTGTTTGTGTGTGTGTGCCTTCAAATTGTTGTTGACTCCTGGTCATTGCCTGGACAAGTCCCTGCAGATTTCTTGGCAAGATTTCACAAGTGATTTCCCATTTCCTACTTCTTGCCTTAAGCACTACACCAAACCGGCTGTCATGTTTTGTTTATCATAACTTAAAGTTGACATGCTGGGTTTTTTTTCCTAAGGATTTAGGATTTGCTTCCACAGCTCTCTCAGAGCTGCTAAATAAATTTTTAAACATGGACCCCTTTCTCATCTACAACTGCCATCTAGCTTAATGTGGTTTAGTATATGTTGTTAACGAGGTTTGGCAATATGTCCATTCACATTTTTATTAGACTCCTGCATCCAACATATTAAGTGGAATCGTAGTTCCAATTTTTGTTTTATTAGAAATAAAATTCAGATTGAATATTTTCCTTGTTCAGCGACCTCTTTGCAATAATGTTTCATAAAAGGGCTGGGATCTGTGTTTTCTTTTCAAAAATGTACCATATAAATGTACTATAAATGCGGTCATAATCAGGGGTGGGTTCTAAATTTTTTTACTACCGGTTCTGTGGGTATGGCTTATTTTGTGGGCATGGTTTGATGATCATGTGACAAACAATTCTTTAGGATTTAGCAGAGGTACTTATCTACCAGGCTTTTAACTGCTTGCAAAGCCGTACCGGTCTACCCATTTGTTTTTGGAGCGCACTGGTCTACCACCATACTGCCTTTTACCGTTGATCAGCTGTAGGGTGGCCTTTTGAAGTGCCCTGGCAAGAGTTTAAACAGTTTTTTGCTGCTCTGCCACCACCGAGAGCATGGGAAATCACTTTCAGGCAGCTTGGCCTCAATTGCCCATCTACCACCACCGAGCGGTTTACAAGGAGCAGATCGGTTCTAGCCGATCAGTTGGGAGGCTTCTTAATTTAAAGCTAAGGTGTCTTGTTTTTTTTTTCCTCTTCTTTGTCAAGTGAGCCTTGATTTTTTCCTTCTAGCCGATCAGCTGGGACTCGGGAGGCAATGAATAGATTGGGGGCGGGGCCAGGCAGAGATGGTATTTACCAGTTCTCCAAACTACTCAAAATTTCCACTACCAGTTCGCAAGAACCGGGGAGAACTGGTAGCAACCCACCGCTGGTCATAATCCATCCAACTCAAGGAGTCCTTTGATGACATTTGTTTTAATCAGTGACTCTTGATGTTTAGCATTAACAGAGAAATATAATTTGTTGCTTCTTTTCCTAAAAGATTCCATTCCAACCCTCCCTTTGGAGTAGGAATAAATCATGAGCAAAATATACTTCGTTGATCCACTTATTGGCATAAGGTAGGTAACTATTCTTCCTGCTCTGAATCCTTTCTCTCTCTTCAACTGCTATATGTTGTAATAAGTAAAGAATAAATAGAGATATGATATAGGTATCTACTGTATACAGGTAGTCCTCAATGTACGATCACAATTGAGCCCAAAATTTCTATTGTTAAGTGAGACATTTGTTAAGTGAATTTTGCCCCATTTTATGACCTTTCTTGCCACAGTAGTTAAGTGAATCGCTGCAGTTGATAAGTTAGCAATGTTAAGTGAATCTGGCTTCCCCATTAACTTTGCTTGTCCAAAAATCACAAAAGGGGATCACATGACCTTGGGACACAGCAACGGTCATCAATATGAACCAGCTGCCAAACATCTGAATTTTGATCACATGATCATGGGGATGCTGGAAAGGTTGTAATTGTGGAAAAACAGTCATAAATCACATTTTTCATTGCCGTTGTAACTTTGAATGGTCACTAAATGAATTGTTGTAAGTTGTGGACTGCCTGTACTTGTTTTCCCCAGCTCTGCACTAAGCAAGAGGTAGAGAAGTAATATTTAAATCAGAAAAACTGCAAAAGGAACAAAAACAAAATATCTTATACTCTTATTATTTTTTTCAAATCATCCTGTGGATTGTACACGCTTGCATTTATTTAAAGAAAAGTTATAGGTCTGGAAAAGAGTTCTGGTTTTCTTAGCATACATTGCACTTTAGTTAGATATATGATGGGGATTAAATGTAAGATTTTCTTTTACAAGTTCTCGTAATGTTCTACATTCAGCCTAATTTTCAAACATCCTCATTGCTATGCGATAATCATCCCAAGGTAGTCAACAGATGTCATTATTTATGATACAGGCTGGAGATATTTATATTGAATGGTCTTAGCAAATTTTGCTTATATGTTTGTTGACTTTAATATATTGGCTAGGGTGATGTGCAGGGTGGCCCAGTGGCTAATCAATTAACCTGGAAAACCAGCAGCCCAAGTTTGAGATCTGAGTACCACGTGACAGGGTCAGTTCCTGTTCTCACCCTGGCTCCTGGCAACCTGGAAGTTCAAAAGCATTCAAATGTGAGTAAATGAATAGGTACCAATACAGTGGGAAGATAACAGCGTTCCATGACATCATGCTGGTCACATAACTGCAGAAATATCTTCGGACAACACTGGCTCAATGGCTTCCAGAGCAAAGACTAACCACAGGGGCTCCTGTACTTTTATCTTTTTAAAATGGTGACAAGCATCATTCATTTCATATATATAGAATTCTTTTATAGAATTCTTTTATTGGCCAAGTGTGATTGGACACACAAGGAATTTGTCTTTGGTGCATATGCTCTCAGTGTACATAAAAAGACAAGATACATTCATCAAGAATCATAAGGTACAGCACTTAGTGATAGTCATAGAGTACAAATAAGCAATCAAATCATACTAGGAAACAATATGAATATAAATTGTAAGGATACAAGCAACAAAGTTACAATCATACAGTCATAAGTGGGAGGAGATGGGTGATAGGAATGATGAGAAGACTAATAGTAATAGTAATGCAGCCTTAGTGAATTGTTTGACAGTGTTGAGGGAATTATTTCTTTAGCAGAGTAATGGCGTTCGGGAAAAAGCTGTTCTTGTGTCTAGTTGTTCTGATGTGCACTGCTCTATAGCGTCGTTTTGAGGGTAGGAGTTGAAACAGTTTATATCCAGGATGCGAGGGGTCTGTAAATATTTTCACAGCCCTCTTTTTGACTCGTGCAGTATACAGGTCCTCAATGGAAGGCAGGTTGGTAGCAATTGTTTTTTCTGCAGTTCTAATTAGCCTCTGAAGTCTGTGTCTGTCTTGTTGGGTTGCAGAACCAAACCAAACAGTTATAGAGGTGCAGATGATAAACTCAATAATTCCTCTGTAATATATTTAATATAATATATCATTATAATATATAATAAAATTAAATTAAATTAAATTAAAAATAAAATAAGATGATGATGATGATGATGATGATGATGATGATGATGATGATGACGACGAAAAGATCACCACTGGTCAGCTGCAGAAAGCCACCTTACTGGGATCTGCTCACATAATCCGCTGATATATTACGCAGTCCTAAACGTCTGGGAAGTGTTCGACTAGTGATTTGGGATACGAAATCCAGCATGGTTATCTCGTTTGCTGTGTATACTGTCATAATAATAATATTAATAATAATAATAACAATTGTGCCAGAAGTTTGGATTTGAGTACAGCAAAAACCAATGGGAACATCAGGTTGAGAAAGTTTTAGAGAATGAGAAACTCAAGATCTTGTGGGACTTTAGGATTCAGACTGACAGGCACTTGGTCCACAACACACCTGACATAACAATAGTTGAAAAGAAAAAAAAAAGTATGGTTCATTGACATTGCAATACCTGGTGATGCACGGATTGAAGATAAGCAGCAAGAAAAAATCACAAAGTACCGGGATTTGCAAATTGAAGTTGAGCGACTGTGGAAAAAGAAATGGTGTGTTGTCCCGATTGTAATTGGAGCCCTTGGAGCAATACCCAAAGGGCTACCCCGCTATTTAGAAATTCTAAATTTGCCGGACTTGAACATTTTGACTCTACAAAAAACCACCTTACTCGGAACAGTTTACATCTTCCGACGATACCTTAACAGTTCCTAGGTCCTTGGTTAGGACTCGAGCTGCTGAGCTATTAACCAGCCTCAAAGGCTGTGAATCTCACTAAAGATTAACCAATAATAATACTATATCATTATTAGCAGTACTAAAATTATTCAGCATTTTCCCACAGAAATCCTTTTTGGCTTTTTTTCAGTTTCTGTTTTTTAATATCATCTCTGTAATCCATAATGTATTTAATAATGTAATTCAGACCAAAACATTCCCTCTGTATAAAATCATTGAAAAGACAATGGGGACCTTTTTAAGGAGCTGCTTTAATTAAGAAATCAGACATGAGTAGTGTGCTTCTGTTCAATTATTCCATATTTTCTGGATTATGACATTTACTTGGAATTCAGACTCACAGTAACACCTTAAGCAAAAAGTAAATTAACAGGAATTCATAATGAGTCATGCTAAGCATGCAGCAAAAATAACTTTCATATTCCCTGTCATTGTCAGTCTACATATCAGTACTGATCTGACTGGTAATGATGGCTATAATAAGGGTTGTTACACAGAAAAGGATGTGCAAGTAATTAATACTACAGCTTTCTAAATTTCCCCACAGCAAATGTGTCAGCACAAAACTTGGGTAAAGCTAACACATCTCATTATCAGAGAGATGCATTATATCTCTTTGAAGCTTCCTCCTGAATTACAGGAAATCAAATGCACAACTGTACCAAATTACTGATACATTTGGGTTTGACGCCTCTTCTTCCTAGTGTCTGGGAGAATTTTTACATTTGCATTTTCTGATGTCATATATCTATATCTATATCTATATCTATATCTATATCTATATCTATATCTATATATATATATATATATATATATATATATATATATATATATATATATATATATATATTAAAAATACTTGGATGGCCCTTTGATTGTTTCCCTAAGACAGTAATCAACTTAATTTCTATTTCATATCAGAACTAATATATTGCTGGAAGAAAATAATATTCTCCTTAATTAATTGTCTCCACTTCAGAGTACTAGTTCAAGTCAATTTCCTTCATTTCGGTATTTTATTGCTCATTTCAAAATCTAAAGCTCTGAACTCCTGATAAGATCCTTCTTTTCTTATGATTAGTATAATTTGCTTTTCCTTTCCTATGGGACTGAGCTTCTCTTTCTGAAATAGTGTTTTATTCACTTGAAAGGAGGACTTGATGGGAAGACAGATTTTTCTTTCCCCAACGTCAAAGAATGATCAAGCAAGGTGGGACTAGAGATCTAAAATGCTTGGAAACAGAGGAAGCTGTTGAAAACAAGGGAAATAGCATTACTGTAGGGGCAAATGATTGTAGAGGCGGTGTCTGCTGATTCTGGTGGAGGCTACTAAGATTAGCCTGATCATTAACTGCTACAGGGAGAGGGAGAGGCTAAGGACCTGGTGAATTTAACTTCTTTACCAAGTCCATAAATGGGCCTTGAGAGCCAGTTTGGTGTAGTGGTTAAGGCACCAGGCTAGAAACTGGGAGTCTTGAGTTCTAGTCCCACCTTAGGCACAAAATCTGGGTGACCTTGGACCAGTCACTTTCTCTCAGCCCTAGGAAGGAAGCAATGACAAACCACTTCAGAAAAACCTTGCCAAGAAACCACCTCCAAGACACAACTGAATAGAAGGAAAAGAAATAACGACAGAACTTATATCTCTTTCCTATTTCCTTCCCTGCCTCATTTATCTCTGTATCTCATCTCTATCCACTTCCTTTCCTTACTTTTCTATCCCATCTTGATGCATTAGCTCCATCCCCCTTTTCTTTACTCTTACAGCTGGAAAGAAGGAAGATGTATGGAAGGGAAGGAGGATGTTCCTTAAAGCTGGAGGAAAGGAGAATACGCAGTACATTGGTATGATTTGGGGGAGAGAGGGTCTTATGGAGTTCATGGCTTCCATGATGGCCATGGACCTGACCCAACTAGTTCATGGCCCCACCCACAGGGGGGGACAAACTCTGGACTTGATTTTTGTCTCTGGCCAGTGGTTGAGTGATCTTATTATAGGGGATATAGACATGGAACCCTTGTCATGGTCAGATCACTTGCTCCTTCGCCTGGACCTTCGAACCGCTACACCCCGCCGCAGGGAGGCGGAGCCAATAAGATGGGTCCACCCCAGGCGCCTGATGGATCCTGATAGGTTCCAGATGGAGCTTGGGCCATTTCCTGAGGATCTAGCATATGACTCGGCTGAGGACCTGGTAGCCGCCTGGGATCGGGCGGCTGGTGGGGCCTTGGACTGAGTCATGCCTTTGCGGCCTCTGACCCAGTGCCGATCCTGCGCAGCTCCTTGGTTTACTGAGGAGCTGAGGGAAATGAAGCGCCGGAAAAGACGCCTGGAGAGCGGTTGGAGGGCCAGTCTCGCTGAATCTGATCGAACACTGGTAAGGTCGCATATTAAGGCCTACCTAGTGGTGATAAAGACGGAAAAGTATAATTACTTTTTCGCCTCTATTGCATCATCAGGGAATCGTCCGGCCGCCCTGTTTAGGGTGACCCGCTCCCTGCTCCATCCGGGAGTGCGGGAGGATCCCCTGGAAGGCAGGGCGGAGGATTTCGGACAATACCTGTATGACAAAATCGCTCAGATCCAGGGGGATTTGGACTTTGACTGGGTAGATCAGGGCAGGGTGACGAGGAATAGTCTTGAGAATGTTATCTGGGAGGAGTTTGATGCTGTGACTCCCGATGATGTGGACAGGATTTTGGGGAGACTTAGTACGGCCACATGTTTACTGGACCCGTGTCCCTCCTGGTTGGTACTGGCTTTCCGGGAGGTTACACGAGGCTGGCTCCAGGGTGTTATCAATGCTTCGTTGAGTGAGGGTTACTTCCCCGCTGCCTTGAAAGAGGCGGTGGTGAGGCCTCTCCTCAAGAAGCCATCCCTGGATCCGGCAATATTGGCCAACTATCGTCCTGTCTCCAACCTTCGCTTTATGGCGAAGGTTGTTGAGAGTGTGGTCGCGCGACAGTTTCCACAATTCCTGGAGGAAGCATCTTATCTAGATCCGTTCCAGTCGGGTTTCAGGTCTGGGCACAGCATGGAAACGGCATTGGTCGCGTTGGTTGATGATCTCTGGAGGGCTCGGGACAGGGGTTGCTCCTCTGTTCTGGTCCTGTTAGACCTCTCAGCGGCTTTTGATACCATCGACCATGGTATCATGCTGCACGGGCTGGAAGAGTTGGGGGTGGGAGGCACCGTATTGTGGTGGTTCTCCTCCTTTGTCTCCGACCGGTCGCAGTTTGTGTTGGCAGGGGGGCAGAGGTCGACCTCGAGGCCTCTCGTCTGTGGAGTGCCGCAGGGATCGGTCCTCTCGCCCCTTCTGTTCAACATTTATGTGAAGCCACTGGGCGAGATCATCCGTGGCTTCGGGGTGAGATACCATCAGTACGTTGATGACACTCAGCTGTACATCTCCACCCTAGGCCACCCCAACGATGCCCTTGAAGTGATGTCTCAGTGCCTGGAGGTTGTGCGGATCTGGATGGGGAGGAACAGGCTCAAGCTCAACCCTTCCAAGACTGAGTGGCTGTGGCTCCCGGCATCCCGATATAGTCAGTTGACTCCATCACTGACTATTGGGGGCGAGTCCTTGGCCCCCACAGAAAGGGCTCGCAATCTGGGAGTCCTCCTGGATATGCAGCTGTCCTTGGAGGAACATCTGACGGCTGTTACCAGGGGGACCTTTTATCAGGTTCGCCTGATTCGCCAGTTGCGGCCCTTTCTTGATCGGGATTCCCTGTGCACAGTCATTCACGCCCTCGTCACCTCTCGCCTTGACTACTGCAATGCTCTCTACATGGGGCTCCCCTTGAGGGGCACCCGGAGGCTCCAGCTGGTCCAGAATGCAGCAGCGCGGGTAGTGATGGGAGCAGCATGGCGCTCCCATGTAACACCGCTCCTGCGCGAGCTGCACTGGCTCCCAGTGGTCTTCCGGGTGCGCTTCAAGGTGTTGGTTATCACCTTTAAAGCGCTCCATGGCATAGGGCCTAGCTATCTTCGAGACTGCCTGCTGCTACCAACGACCTCCCAGCGACCCGTGCGCTCCCACAGAGAGGGCCTCCTCAGGGTGCCATCAGCCAAACAATGTAGGCTGGTGACCCCCAGGGGGAGAGCCTTCTCTGTGGGGGCACCTACCCTCTGGAATCAGCTGCCCCCAGAGATAAGGAGAATCCAAGACCTCAGTGCCTTCCGCTGTGCCCTTAAAACCCAATTTTTCCAGCAAGCCGGGCTGGCTTAGGAAGAAATTTTTTTAAATTTTTAAATGTTTAATTGGTTTGTGGTTTTTTAAATTTTGGGCCAAATTTATATAGATTTTAATTGTTTTTAATATTTGTATTTCATGTTTTTAATTCTGCTGTGCACCGCCCTGAGTCCTCAGGGAGAAGGGTGGTATATAAATTGAAAATAAATAAATAAATAAAATAAATGTGTGAGAAAGAGAATGGCTTCCATATGAAGAAATAGATCAATTAGCTTCGTAAATTGGTATTATAAGAAGAAAGCTATGTTAGTCTATGGTAGCCAGAAATCAGGAGTCCATGATTAGTTCTTTAACTAACAATGTTTGTGAAAAGACATCATTTATTTTTTGAGCCGCAGTTCATCAGATGAACAGGTACCTTCCTTCGTATGGTAGACACTCGATGCATCTGATGATGAGCTGCAGTTCGCAAAAGTTTGTTTCTCTGTGTGTGAAGTGTAATGATTTTTTGGATTCAGTATTGTAAGAAATACCATCTTAATTCTTTTGACCAGAATGAAAAACACATCTTCCACTTCTTCCATTACCTACTGGGATGTATTCTTTAATACAATGCAACTAGATTGCTACTTATATTTCCCACTTGTTCAATTACATGTCTGGTTTCTTAAAACGTTGAAACACTTCTGGTTGGTTTCAATCTCTGATTTCCCATCTTACATTTTCAATTATAGGCAGGAGTCTTTGCTCTCAGCTCTTCCATCTACCCAGGAGTGTTTCTCAAGGCTCAGTTCTAGATTGCATGCTTTGTCATTAGAGTGTCTGATTTCCTCTGTCTATTACTGTCATGTCCATCCTGATGATGTTCAGATCTGTTTCTCTATTTATTGACTGTGTGGTTTGATCTTCCCTCTCAAATGGTCCCAATGACACCTGCAATCTACTGAGTTCCCGCTACCAGTTGCATTTGGAAAAGACCAAGCTTGGTGTTTTTATCCTATTATTTCTTCTTCCTTGCCTTTTCTTGGTCCTTTCCTTTTTTTCAGAATGGTCAGTTGCAGCAGCTTCACTGATACATGAGTTGGCAATTCTTACTGATGAGAATTTTTCTTTAAAACCATTCAAAGAGGAAACTACAAAACTTATAATTTTTACGCACTGAACCTCCAGAGAATTTAGTCATAACTTAATTTGAAAATGCCTAAGCATTTGGTGGTTTCTCATCTGACTTGCTACAACAGTTTGCATTGTTCTCTGCAATTAGGATCTGAAGAGCACAGTTTCTGTAGCAGAAAGAGTGGCAGAACCTGGGGTGGAGTTAAAAGGGGGGTTAGCCTGGAATCCCTATTAGCCACAATCAAACTAAGTCCAACCTCCCTTGAATTCCAGTGACTCTTATCTAACTCCAAGCAGATATTAACCATTAGTTGGGTATATTCCTGTGCATAGGCACGAGAAGCAATAAAGGACCTTCACGTGTGGACCTGGTTTTTTTTATGGCTGACAGTTTCTGTCATTCTAGATCTTTCCCAGTTCACCCCATGTCCTTTTTTCCACTAATCCCTGTATTGATCAGGTATTTGTGAACATTAATAAGTTTCAGTTTGCTGAGTCTTGACCTTATAAGCCATATGTTCCAGCCAGAATACCCAGCTATATGAATAACTATCATTCATGTTCACATCCTGGAAGAACAGTTGCTGTGATTCAATCTGTAGTAATAAATTTAATTATTAACCAATTAATAATATATTGTACTGATTTATAATCGTTTTATGGGTGACATTGGTTTATATTCTAGTCTACTGTATCGATTTACCTGTAGCAACCTTAGTTACCACCATTACTGTTTACTATACTGCTCTAATGCTTTCTCAGTTGTTCAGGCAGCACATCCAGTTTTTATAAATGTGTGTTTGTGGGCCACGTCCATAAATCAGTGATTGTACATCATTTGCAACAGAATTAAAGTGCAGCTATGCAACATCTGTTGCAAATGACATTGCTTGTGTTATGCAAATGATACAAATTGCCACAGGGGAATACTCTCTAATTTAACAGTCATTCACTAATGATGGGCACCCTTCTTCTCATAGTCAGTTAAAAACAACACTCTGAAAATATTAATATTTTCTCCTTCTCCATTCTTTTTTCGTTCAGTGTCACGTTGGTTGTTCTATGCCAGCCCTCTAAACATGGGCACAGGTAAGTAATTCTGACAGCTTTTGAGCTGAAGAGTGGATTATAAATCCTTTAATAATTAATATGTATTTCATTTATAACCACATTATTTTTCTACATTGTTGTACATTGCCACTTAGTAAGCAGAACTTGCTTCTGCTATCAACCTAGTTGAATGAAAGTATAATTGTAAGATAAGGCATCCATAGTTTAATCTAAAGCACATTCATTATTTCCAATGTACAGTTTTATATTAGACCTTGACCCAAACTATAGAACTGAATCCATTTCCCAATCACATTATTTATTTGAACATGATTGCTCCAAGACAGGACTATCCACTGGAATTCAATTAGAGTCACTGTACGAAGAGCCGATGACCTGGGAAATGCTCAGCTAGATCTAATGTGATAGGCATATCAGGGAAATTAAAAACACCATGAAACTTTAGGTAGTAATCTTCAATTTCACTTAAAAGGATATTCAAAATGAATGTCAAGGTCTTTCCCGAATTGAAATTCTTGAGGAGGAATTCAAACGCTTTCAGTAACACTAACAAAATGTCTTTTCCAGGGGGGAGTTTACCAGACCCAGAAATCTTACTGTGAAGAACAAATTGATTTAACCCCTACTCCATATATCAATAGAACTGCTGTTTCAGACAGCTTATATATTATGCAAAAAAAAAAAAAAAAAGTCAATAGCAAACTAGAATCAATTTCAGGAGAAATACAACACCAAAGTAGATACTTGCTAGCTTGAATGATCTAACAATATATGTTTTCTTTCAGCTAGATAAAGCAGTTCAGCAAATCATGCCCTTGGAAGACAAAGGAGCTTATGCTGCATACCCATTATTTAGGTACAGTAATGAGGATGACAATAACATACAAAGTTATTGTCATCCTCACTACTGTAGCTAAATAATACTGTATGATACGATTGTTCTTTCATCTTTTTTTCCTAAAATGAAAAACAGCAGAAAATGTTATAACAGAACTGAAGAAAGTAATCATGAATAGGAATAGCATCTGAGTGCATAATAGCATTTCTATTTATTCAATCTGGTGTAGTTATAGTTGTGTTAAAATATTCCATCGTGTGGTCACAACTGGTGGCAGCATCTAGTCAACCTGTCCCCCTCAAAAAGGTCAAGAAGGATCGTAGTTAGTAAGAAATTATGTCAGAAAGCTCCTGCATAGATTTATTTATTTATTTATTTTGATTTGATTTGATTTGATTTCTTTTTTTTTTTAAATTTTTTATTGTAAACAAACATACACATATAGACATAAACATTAAAACAAACTAGACATAAACTAACTATACAATGAAATCAAGTCGCATGACTTGAACTTTGAAAGTAGAGCTACTTCGGTAATTATATATCAATATATCTATATATATTATCTTTCATCTTGTATCAATGTTTATATAACGATATTTCCTGTTATTTACTTATTTTTGTAGTATTGGGTGGTAATCTCTTATTTCGTGTCTTTTTTATCTAACCATTTGTACCATTCTTGCCAAATTAAGTAAAAGTCTGTATCTTCTTTTCCTTGTATTTCTTTGGTCAATTTATCCATTTCTGCACATTCCATAATTTTTTGTATTATTTTTTCTTCTGGTGGAAGAAATTACCGCCCAAAAAGTACCCCTCAGACCAGAAACTTATCTATTAGGTATACTGACAAAGGACTATAAAAAAGAGACACAATATTTGATAATACATATCCTAACTGCAGCTAGAATTGTCTTCGCACAAATGTGGAAATTGGAAAACACGCCACCAGAAGAAAATGATTTGATTTGATTTCTATACCGCCCTATTCCCGAAGGACTCAGGGTGGTGCACAGCCAAACAATAAAACATACATACAAAATTTAAAAGTGGAATTAAAATCAAATTAAATAGTTTTGGCCCAGACATATTAAAACCCCAATCAATTTAAAACCAATTTTAAAATTTGAATATATAAAATACTAAAAAAATTAAAAATCTTTTATAAAAGAGGGAGAAAATTAGGCCAGGCCCGCCTGGTGAAATAAAAAGGTCTTTAAAGCACGGCAGAAGGTGTGCAGATCCGGGATCCTCCGTATCTCCGGGGGGAGCTCGTTCCAGATAATAGGTGCCCCCACAAAGAAGACTCTCCCCCTGGGGTCCGCCAGTCGGCATTGTTTGGCCGATGGCACCTGGAGGAGCCCCTCTCTATGGGAGCGTACCGGCCGGTGGGAGGCTATTGGTGGTAGTAGGTGGTCCCGCAAGTACCCAGGTCCTGAGCCATGGAGCGCTTTAAAGGTGGTAACCAAAACCTTGAAGCGTACCCGGAAGACCACAGGGGGGCCAGTGCAGCTCGCGCAGGAGGGGTATTACATGGGAACGCCATGTCGCTCCCATTAACACCCGCGCGGCCGCACTCTGCGCCAGTTGGAGCCTCCGGGTGCTCCTCAAGGGGAGTCCCATGTAGAGAGCATTACAATAGTCCAGGCGGGAGGTGACGAGGGCATGAGTGACTGTGCGTAAGGAGTCCCAACACAGTGCCTCCCATCCCTAACTCTTCCAACCGGTGCAGCATGATACCATGGTCGATGGTATCAAAAGCCTCTGAGAGATCTAACAGGATCAGGACGAAGGAGCACCCCCTATCCCAAGCCCTCCAGAGATCATCAACCAACGCGACCAATGCCGTTTCCGTGCTGTACCTGGGCCTGAAGCCCGACTGGAACGGATCCAGATACGACGTTTCATCCAGGTGCTGGGGGAGCTGTTGCGCAACCACACTCTCAACAACCTTCGCCACAAAGCGAAGGTTGGAGACTGGATGATAGTTTACCAACATTGCTGGGTCCAGGGAAGGCTTCTTGAGGAGAGGCCTCACCACCGCCTCTTTCAAGGAGGCGGGAAAGATACCTCATTGTCTATGGAGATTCTCAGTCATCCAGGTCATGGTTGTCCCAAAGGTGCTTTTTCAAGAGGCAACTGGACTTTCTGGTTTTTCTCTGAAGACGTTTTGCTTCTCATCTAAGAAGCTTCTTTAACTCATTGCACTCACAAGTACAGTTTGATGGAACAGTCTTCTTTTAGGCTCTGCCTACAATAAAAGTATTGTAGTATATTATGGAAATTCTGATTTTTTTTATTTGTGTTCCCACCCTCCCATCTCATGGTCATTTGATAACAAATTGAACATTATTTCCTTATAGAATTTATATGGCTGCCTATCTTAAATAAAGTCAGTGTGGGCAGTTTACAAGAAACAACCAGGATAAAACTGTAGTCAACAGCTATAGTAACACCTGAGCTGCTTCACATTCATGTCTTCTTCTAAACAGAATTATATTTGGATGCAGCCTCACTTGCCATGGAGAACAAGTTTGGTATAGTGGTTAAGACTAGAAACGAGGAGACTGTGAATTCTAGTTGCACCTTAAACATCACACCAGGTAGATGACTTCGGACCAGTCACTATCTCTCAAACCTAGGAACCAGACCAGCATTATAAATAAAAGCATTAAAAACATAATAATAGTAAAAAAAAAAAAAAAAAGATGGACAAAATAATATAGTGCAATTGGTGGTGGGCAGTTAGAGTCTGCCTAATGTTACACACAGCATAAAAGAATTTGACCACATTCAGAGAAACTACTTTGTACTGATTTTATAACAGTAGTTGCATATAAAAGAATTTCCCAGATATTTTATTAGGTAAGGTGTTATAAATTGAGTCCATGAGTCCTTATAGAAAATGCAGTATAGCAGAACGTGAGCTGTAGTTTCAATGGCCCCTTAGGAAGGAGGCAATTACAAACCACTTCTGAAAACCTTGCCAAGAGAAATGCATGGACTTCTCCAGGCAGTCACTAAGAATCAAAAATAGATGATAGATGATATAGATAGATGATAGATAGATAGAAAGAAACAGATGGGGGGAGAGAGAGAGGGGGGGATGGATGGATAGATAGATGATAGATAGATAGATAGATAGATAGATAGATAGATAGATAGATAGATAGATAGATAGGTAGGTAGATAGGTAGATGATAGATCGAAAGAAAGAAAGAAAAAGAAAGAAAATGGATGGATGGATGGATGGATGGATGGATGATAGATAGATAGATAGATAGATAGATAGATAGATAGATAGATAGATAGATAGATAGGCAGGCAGGCAGGCAGGCAGGCAGACAGACAGACAGGCAGACATAGAAAGATGAGGGGTGTGTGTGTGTGTGTGTGTGTGTGTGTGAGAGAGAGAGAGAGAGAGAGAGAGAGAGAGAGAGAGAGAGAGAGAGAGAGAACAACTACCTGCCATGACTAAATAACTGATCCACAATAATCTTTTGATAAGTGAACACATATATAAAGATACATTTATTATAACTAAAATCTATGTTTTTGGTTTTAACATCCACATTTCTTGTAAAAACAAATGAGATCAACTAAGACACATGATCCTTGTTTCCTATAGATTTGGGCCAAACAATTGTCCAAATATGAACAATCAAAGTCTAGCAACTCAAGGTGCATCTTGGCCTCTAGGCTACACATGTTTTCCTTCCTGGAAAATAACCATCCAGACAGCAACTTGATTTGTCATCTCAACCTGGGTAATTTCTGCCCCACCAGAGCAAATGCAGAACACCCAGCAGGTACTGTGACATCACAGATGCTTGACATTCGTTTAGTTTTACAGCTCCAGGCAGGCGGCACAATGAATGGTTTGTTCTCAGAGACCAGGCCCCTGATTGATGACATAGAGGGATCTCAAAACTGAACGTTCATCTGATAGCAAACATTTATCTTCTGGGTAGAACCATAGAAAATGAAAATGAAATGCCTAAATGGACTTGTTTTAAAAAAGGCTATATTGGTGCTCTCTAAAACGGAACATAAATAACATTTTCAGACTAGTATTAATGCACGAATAGAGGGGCTACAGGAACCCATGGGGGCTACCTCAATTCCTACAAAGAAGTTCCATGGTTTTACTATGTTCCCCTGGCTTGAGTCCAATATGGATTGACTCAGTGGACACAGTCTCGACATGGATTTCAGCCTCTGTTGGGAAACCACAAGCAACAAAGTTGGATCTCTTCAGGCCCATCATAGCAGAATAACAGAGTTGGAAGGGACCTTGGAGGTCTTCTAGTCCAACCCTCTACTCAAGCAGGAGGCCCTATAAGATTTCAGACAAATGGTTGTCCAGTCACTTTTTAAAAGCCTCCAGTAATGGAGCACTCACAACTTCTGAAGCAAGCTGTTTCACCGATTAATTGTTCTCACTGTTGAGAAATTTCTCCTTAGTTCTAGGTTGCTTCTCTCCTTGATTAGTTTCCATCCATTGTTTCTTGTCCTGCTTTCTGGTGTTTTGGAAAATAGGTTGACCCCCCCCCCCTTCTTTGTGGCAGCCTCTCAAATATTGGAACACTGCTACTATGTCACCCCTAGTCCTCCTTTTCATTAGATTAGACTTATCCAATTCCTGCAACCATTCTTCATATGTTTAGCCTCCAGTCCCCTAATCATATTTGTTACTCTCCTCTGCACTCTTTTCAGAGTATCAACAGAGTCTCTTTTTGGTGACCAAAACTGGAGGCAGTATTCCAAGTATGGTCTTTCTGAGGCTTTATAAAGTGGTACTAATACTCCATGTGATAGGTCAGCTCAAGAGGGTTGCTGACACAGGAAACATCATTAGGTTGGTGGAGCTAGTCCATCCAGTGCTTCAGCCCCTTCACATGTTTGTAAATGGATGCCTCGAGGAGTCTAACGCCCTTTAAAATGGTATAGTGGACGTATCAAGAAAATGGCCCACTGGATCTCTTTCTTTAAGAAAAAAAAAAAGAGTAACTGAATTGCAGTAAATCTTTTCTGACCAGCAAGGAATAGTCTCCAAAGAAGGAATGGACATGTTACAGGTTTCTGTGTATGAAAATTTCATCTTTGCAAACCCATTCCCTACTGAAGCCTTCTAAAATCGTATTGTGGACTTATTAAGGAAATGGCCCTCTGGATATTGCTAGATAAGTCCTGAGGAGGGATGTATTTGTAAATAATTCACAGAGAAATATTTCTCAAGGAAATGTGGGAAGGAAATACATCAGAGGCTAGATGCCTCTAACAATTCTATCTGTGGCAGATAGTGGAATGCACAGCATGCTGGAAGGAATAACTTTCTATTTCACCCATCAGGTTTCTCATTATTTTTTAATACTCCAAAATGTCACCATCAAATATTCCTCTTTCTAATCAAGCCTAATTACTGTTGCTGATTTTTTTTTAACCAGAGAATTTGCTGCTTATCCCTGTTCTATCTTTTTTTCTCTCTCTCTCTCTAATTTTAAGGAGATTGACAGGGGTGAACTATCCTTTTCCACGGGGTTTATTCTGACGCCAAGCAGTCTTTCATTTTGACATTACATTTTCTCTCTCTCACTCTTTTTTTTTTCATGCCTTATCGTCAGCTTTACTCTGTTTGTGTGCCCTTCATTACTCCAGCCCTCGGTCACTGCTATCTGTCATTATTCCTCCTTTGCTTGGATATAAGCACTGTTTAATTAGTCAATGTTCATTTCAGGCTTAGGATGATAGGGGGGAAAAGGCCATCCATTCCTAATAAGATATTAGGGAAATGATGAAAAATGTTCGCATGTGAGTCCAGGGCTTATACCCTTTGTCCAATAAATTGAAGTGACAACCTTTACTGACATGAGTAAAGCTTCTTAAAATGAACAGCTGAGCTTCCTAAGCTGGCCCTCGGGGACCTTGAGGCCTAAAAGATTGCATTATATAAATACCCTGTTGCTGCTTTCTGAAACCACAGTATTCCCAGCCTTGTTACTTCAGGGAGCTGAAGGGCAAGGGCCAGTTGGGAAAGGGATTAGGATGGTTCCTGTCCCCTTGGGCCAGCAGGTTTTAATGGGGCTGACAACAGCAGTGATCGGTAGCATGATGACACAGGGCCTGAGCTGTTAATTCCCGCAGAGCTCCTGCCTTAGTTGAAGTTTTCATCGATAACTTTAATTTAAAGAAGAAAAACTTCCTCTGGCTTCATCTTTATTTCCAAGAATATTGCTGTGCCCCAGGCAGATACACAATATACCTAAAAATGAGGGGTGCCAGGGTTGCAGTCCAGCACTTTGTTTGGAAGCGCATCCATATGCCCTCCCCCCAAAAGATAAAAGTAAACAGGTGCTAGAGAACAACCTATCAGACATAAGAAAAACAGGGAGCATTTTATCTGCATCTGCTAAATCAGGGATTCAACTCTTCAGCTCATCAATGCCTTCAAGAAGTTTTGGATTATTCATTGACCACCCAACCAGGAATGAAATCCAGAAGGTTCTGACAGGTTCGGGAGAACCCAGTAGCGGAAATTTTGAGCAGTTCAGAGAACCAGTAGTGGAAAATTTGAGTAGTTTGGAGAACCTGAAAACGCCACCTCTGGCTGGCCCCATAGTGGGATGGAAATGGAGATTTTGCAATATCTTTCCTTAGGAATGGGGAGGGAATAGGGATTTTCCTTCCCCTGGAGTATCCTTCCCCTGGAGTGGGATGGGAATGGGGATTTTGCAGTATCCTTCCCCTGCCATGCCCACCAAGCCACACCATGCCCACCAAGCTATGCCCACAGAACCAGTAGTAAAAAAATTGGATTTCACCACTGCACCCAACATTTATTATATGAAAATAATTTAATAAAAGTCAGTATAATTAATGGTACTACAAATAAAGTATTAAGTGGTACTACAGAGGGGGTGGGGTCAACTTATCCTCCAAAGCACCCGAAGGCAGGACAAGAAGCAATGAATGAAAACTAATCTAGGAGAGAACCAACCTAGAACCAAGGAGAAATTTCCTGACAGTGAGAACAATTAATCAGTGGAAAAATTTGCCTCCAAAAGTTGTGAATGCTCCTTCACTGGAGGTCTTCAAGAAGAGTTTGGACAGCCATTTGTCCAGAATGGTATAGGTCTGAGCAGGAGGGTTGGACTAGAAGACCTCCAAGGTCCCTTCCAACTCTGTTATTCTGTTATTCTATGATAATAACCTTGACCACTTGTGGGTCAATATTGGCCACTTTGGAGAATCTTGTGCTAATTGGATAGTTTGGGATTGGCTGTGCCCAGCAGGACACCCATATTATGAAGGCATATGTTTCTATATAGCAGGCATTTTAACAGAATGTCACAAAATAATATATCGGTACTCTCAGCATTGTAAACATGCCCAAATATTTTCCTAGATCTGGCAAGAAGGAATGAAAGAAAGATCTACTGTAAGGTATTGCTGACATGAAACTATTCAGGGTGCGGTTGATAACACTTGTGATGTGCTGGTTATTGGTTATTAAGCCCAAATGAGTGTGAGGAGGGAAGTGGAGGGGTGGGAAGAAAATATTTCTTCTCAGTATTTACAAATTTTCTTCTGGCACACCTACACCACAGGTTATCCTAAACTATTTAAAAGATAGCAATGTTGTGCTCATTGTTTATTTATTTGATTTTTATCCCACTTTTATTATCTTATAAGTAACCCAAGGCAATAAACATGATTGTGAGGTGGGTTGGGCTGAGACAGAGTGACTGGCCCATGGTTATACAACTGACTTTCGTGCCTAAGGTGGGACTAAAATTCATTGTCTCCTGGTTTCTACACCAGCTCCTTCATCATAACACCAAACTGGCTCTAAAGTTAATTTGAAAAATATTCAAAATAGATGATTGTAATGTTTTGAGTGTTAAAGATCTTTGGGGTTTGGGTGCTTTGTGGGGTTTCTTTTAGCATGTTTTTCATCACAGTGGATATTAAGTATTGGCTTTTTAAATACAAATCAATCCCAGATTAACTTTAAGGTAGAATCAAAGCATGGCATGCATTTGGTTGGTTATATGGAAAAAAAAATCTGAGACGTGACTGTAAAGAAGGATTTGTGAACACCATTAAACTCCTTCTTCCTTAGGGGCCTGTGAACAGAATGCTGTAATTGGTGGGATATGGGGTGAGGCTTTGGGAATACAAATATTGTAGTGCATTGGTTCTGCAGAGTTTTATCGGTGCAAATAGAAAGATGTTTCTTTTCTTTTCCATTTTTATATACTGTGTAAGTTCATTTGGAAATGAATATAAACAGCTGCAAAACAGAGTTGACAGCATGGGAACACAAATTTCCAGAACTGATTGCGGAGAAGTGAAAAGCTCCAAACAGTAAGAGGATGTTGGATGTGAGTATAGCATCAATATAACAAACCATTCTAATAAAATATGAATACCATACAGGGACTCCCTTGACCTTCTCTTTCCAATCTATGCAAAAGAGGAAATGTTAATAATTAGGAATAGCTATCAGAAAAGGATTCAGGAAACCGAAGAAGATTGTTCCCTATTTAGAATGTGGACAAAGGGGTTGAAATGAACAGTATGTTACCATCTGAAATAAAATTTCTATAAAATGACATATAGAGAGATTATTAAAAAAAAAAGTAATGGGATTTCCAAGTTATTTTGGAAATGTAAACACAAAGAAGGGACTTTTTACCACTTGTAAAACAGCTAAAAATTAATGGACTGAAATACATATATTAATTTTAAAAATTTTGAAAGTCAATATAATTTAGCCCAGAAACTTTTTTATTAGGAATGATGAACACAGTTTGGGGAAAAATGCACAGTATTTTGTTCTTATATATGACCATGACAGTTAAGACTTCTATATGCCCAACGCTAGAAGGATTTGAAGGTTCATGAAATGGAAGAGTGGTTGGTAAAGCTGATGGAGCCGGCTGGGATGGTCAAGCCAATGGCTCTGATTAGAGAAAATTGGCTAAATTTAATATCAATTAGAAGCCCATTTTGGACTTTTTGCACAAAAGCAGAAAAAAAAATTAAATCATGGCATATGGATTTGAATACTATTAACATTTATAGATTATTTTTAAAAATTGGAGGATAAATTGTAATTGTAGATGCTAACCCATCTTAAATCTAAGATTTACAAGACAGCCATCTGCCCTGTTGCACTGTATGGCACCGAATGCTGGGCAGCAACAACAGGGACCGAAAGCTATCTCCATGCCATGGAAATGCGAATGCTCCATTGGATAGCGGGCATCTCCCTTCTTGACCACATGACAAATGACACTTAACTGTCATTGTGTGGCACCAATTATAGAGAAGGTGAGAGAAGGCTGGCTCCGCTGGTATGGACATGTCCTGAGAGCAGCACCTTCCACCGTTGCCAAGACTGCCTTGGCAAGACACTATCAACAAAGATATGTAAACTGTAGGCCTGCATCCTGGAGACGCAGCTGACTGTGCAAAGTGACATTCAATGATCCAAAAAGCAGACTCTACACTTGCAGGAATATGCTAGGAAGAAGAAGAAGAAGAAGGACTAGAACTCCCAGTTTCCAGCCTGATTCCTTAACCATGATATTAGCTCACATAAGAAACCCAACAAA
Organism: Pituophis catenifer annectens; assembly: GCF_029215685.1. Taxonomy (NCBI): domain Eukaryota; kingdom Metazoa; phylum Chordata; class Lepidosauria; order Squamata; family Colubridae; genus Pituophis; species Pituophis catenifer. The sequence continues at coordinate 130,034,362 of NW_027256881.1, forward strand.
CTAAAGCAACTCTCTCCCAGTGCTCATTTATAAAGACAGATAAGGTGACTTACTCCAGGGAATTCCTAAATGGCAAATTTGGTTTGGAGTGAACCTCATCAATAGCCGCTCAGGACAGGTTTCTTTTATATCCTGACAGAAGAATGATGGACTCTCCATGGAGTGGCTTCAGTTGGTTAGAACATCAGCATCCTGGTCCTACAACTGACAGGGTAGTGGCTACATTCCCAATTCTCTCCACACAGTTGCTGTTTCTTTTTTAAAAATGTATTTTTAATCTTTATTATTTTTATAAATGATGTAAGGCAATCAACATACCTAAAACTTCTTCCATCTTTTATTTTCCCCAGCAACAAAAACACTGTCAGGGGAGACATGCCTAAAGTGGGACTATAACTCACAGTCTCCTGGTTTCTAATCTGGGGTCTTAACCCCTAGACCAGGGGTGTCAAACTCACATAGTCACGGCAGAGTCACATGATGTTGGGACTTTTCCCCGCTTCATGGGCATGGCCAGTGTGTGACGCATTGGGCCCATGGGACAGGGCAGTCTAGAGCAGGGCGTGTGACAGCCCTGCTCTAGACTAAAGTGACTCTCTTCTGTTCCTTGTAGAATGAATAGTAGTTTTGGCTAAAGAACTTGACCTGGTGTGAATCACATGCCACAAACAGCTTCACCACATCCCAGTCTGGCAGTAAATCTAACATTAACCTAACAGTGATTTAAGTTCTCCACAAAACTTTGTCTCTCATATGTACTTTTCAAGTTTCACTTTATTGCAAAATGTGTTGTCAGAGCAACACCAAAAATCAGTTCCATGTTTGGGCTGTGTAATAAAATATATTTAGTAGCATTCCTTATATTTCTGATCTTCAAGTATGAACACATATATTTATGTAGCCAAAACACCAACATGTATATATACATGAGAACGAGGCACCAGCTGTCTTGGAACAGCTTGAAGTTTGTGAGGGTACACAAATTATGAGCTTCTCCCTTGTCCAATACAGCTCTTAAGGACTGAATACATTGCGTGTCCATGAATGCTAAGGGCTGAGAGTTGAGAGGGAGAAAAATGCAGAGATAATGAAGGTAACTAGTGACTAGAACTCTGATTTGCTTCATGTATTTTGTCCAAGAGACATTATAGAATTTTGTAATGATGTTAAAAGCAACTGACCAATTTCAAATCAAGCTGAGGAAAATACATTGTCGCAGTAGGATCTGTCCCTTCCTTTTGCCTATATTCTACATTAAATATATTTTTGATCCATTTGTCTGCGTGATGATTTGAAGCCAGTGTTTCAGAGGACAAATCATTTGCACGAAAAGGGTCCCAGTTTGAAGGGGCTTCATGAAGTAATGGAAGCACCCTTGTGCTTGCCCTTCAAGACACAGCAACATAAAAGTGGTGCCAAAAGGCCTTAGCTTCAGATGAAGTGGGGAAGCTTTCCTCAAAACAGCCGCAGAAAGACTTCAAGACCTTGGAAGATGGAATGACGAAGTGCCAAAGGAACAGACAATTAAGGGACAGCAGAATCCAGAACTGGATCATGGGCAAGGCAAGAGGCTCAGAAGGTGCCTTCTCTAGCTTCATGGGCTGTAAAGGAGACAGCAGGAGAATTGTATCTTCAGAGTTGTGAGATTTTGTTAATGTAGATTTATGATAAAGTAGAATCTGTTCATGTTTCCTGTCTGATCTACCTCATGGGTGGGTTTCAAAACCTGCCGCTACCGGTTCGCTCATGGGTGTTTGTATGCTCGCGCATGCGCAGAAGCGTCAGGGCAGGTGGGCGGAGGCCAGTGATAGGTTGCCCCCGGTTCACATCAGTTTTATAGAAACAGTAGTAAAACCGGCGGGAGGCCCTGCCCACCGATCCCGATGTCACCAAAATACTTCTGCACATGCGGCCCCATTGTAAACCGATAGTAAAGGTAAGTAGAACCCACCCCTGGTGGAGTCTACCACTGCCGCCGCTACTGGTTCACCCAATCCTGGGCAAACCAGTAGCAACTCACCACTGGTCTACCTGGTAAAGCTCACATATAGTTGATATTTAAAGAAAACAAACATCCCAAAGATTAGACACAAACAAAAGCCTTTGCATTGATAAAAGATTGCACCCCACCATGACAATAAATCATTTTCTTTTGTTCTGAAGCACATATCATACATGCACAAAAAAGGGCCTGCAAGGAAGATAATTAAACCTCTAGCCCAGTTTTTCTCAAAGTTGACAACTTGCCTGCTGGGGAATTCTGGGAGTTGAAATCCACATATCTTAAAGTTGCTGTGATTGAGAAACATTGCTCTAGCCAATCAGACAGACTTTTGTGTTTTTAAATGATTGTATTTTAGTTCCAATTATGTGATGAAGCACTTCACTTGTATAATGTGATTAAGCATCACCTATTAAAATGCTGCCCTGTGTAAATGTGGGGTCAGGTACAACTGAATGGCTAAGGCTGGTCATGGGGACACTGTAATAGTCATAATTACAAGGACCAATTGTAAATCACTGTTTTTAGTGCTTTTGTAAATTTTGAACAGCCATTAAACAAATGGTTGTCAGTCGAGGAACATCTGTAATTATACAAAATGGAGCTATCCTTATGCAAAATAGTAAACAACCTATTTAGAGTGTGGGAGGTTTTTTTTCCCCTAAAACTCAAAGGGACGTGCTCATGCTTGTACTAACATTAAATTAAATATTAAATTCTAATTCCTAATTACATTATTCAAACTTTTTTTTCCAGATGCTCACATCAGTTTCAGTTTATGCATAGTTTTATGTAAGAAGAGTTAAAATTAAGTGTTAAATTGTATTGCTGGGGCTCCAGTAAAAACATGGGAGGCTTCGTCTGGAGGAGAAGACAGTGCTGTTGTGATGTTCCTTGAGAAATTTCTTATTATATGACAAGAAATTGTAAATTCTGTGAACGAGATGACACCTAAAGGAAATAACAGGCACATCAATTGTGCTGTGCTTTTTGATTGACAATTAAATAAAATTATATAACATAATTTAATCATATAATTAACAGAATAATTTCTATTCTAGAGTAGAAAGGGACCTTGGAGGTCTTCTAGTCCAAGCAGGAGGCCCTATAAGATTTCAGACAAATGTTTGTCCAATCTCTTCTTAAAAACTTCCAGGGTTGAAGCACTCACAACTTCTGGAGGCAAGTTGTTCCACTGATTAATTGTTCTAACTGTCAGGAAGTTTCTCCTTAGTTCTAGATTGCTTCTCTCCTTGATTAGTTTCCATCCATTGCTTCTTGTCCTGCCTTCAGGTGCTTTGGAGAATAGATTCACTCCCTCTTATTTGTGGCAGCCCCTGAGATATTGGAACACTGCTATCATGTCTCCCCTAGTCCTACTTTTCATTAAACTAGACATACCCAATTCCTGCATCCGTTCTTCATGTGTTTTAGCTTCCAGTCCCCTAATCATCTTTGTTGCTGACTGTAAATACATGTAAATACATGCAAATCTTTTGGATAAGTTTCCTGCCCTCTCCATCTATTTCATTTCAAATCATCAATTATCAGCTTCAGGCATACTTACTTTGTAAGCCACCCAGAGTTTAGACAGATTGGGGTGGCCTATGCATAGATTGAATTAATGAATGGTTACACAGAGAACACTTTGTTTTGTTGTGGAATAGATATAAAGGCATGGCACAAATGTACAGTGGTGCTAATATAATGGGTAGAATACTAGATGGGTATAAGAACAGTTTCTGAAAAAGAGTTGAAGTTCGCAATTACTGATGTCTGTAAAAGCACATGAAGTTATACAAATTCCTTTACCATTCTTCATTGACTATACTGTACATGTTTCTATCCCATTCTTCTAGATGTTCACATTTCCGCCCTGAGTCTTCGGAGAGGGGCGGCATATAAATTTAATTAATTAAATTAAATTAATTAAATTAATTAAATTAAATTTCACTGAATTGCCAAAAAAAAAAAATTCTTGAATTGAGATAATTGTCAGATACTTTCTGGGTATGTCAGCATTAGTTGATAAATCCACGTTTTTAGTAAATTTATTGCTTCTTATATAATTAGCAAGATTTGTAGATTCACGTGGCGTTCTAAATCAGACAGACCTTGTATTTTGTCTGTAACTTTTTAATAAAGTGCTTCTTGAGCGTAAAGTGATATTGGATTATTTTTTTAAAAAAATCAGGTTCTCATGTGGTTGAAGCTTGCTTCTTTACTATATGAACACGAGTCTGACAAGTAGAAAATGAGAGAGAAGTAAAAATGCCACAGTGGGTGCTTTAGGTACTGGATGAACTGAAAATATATTGAGTGAACTGTATGATGTGTACCTGTTGCCATCACTATACCACTACCAAATACAGGCTGTGAATGGACTTTTTCATGCATGAATCAAATTAAAACTATTTAAGGAAAAGCATGGGTGATTAACATCTAATTCAGAGGTGCCTAATGCCTGGTCTGTGGCTCGGCCGCAGCCTGTTGGGAACCAGTCAGTGCAAGCAGTGGGCGAGCATGTGAGCGCATGAAGCGGTATTTGTGCATGTGGTGCACACATTCACGAAATCATGAGCTGTGGTGGCTCAGTGGTTAGAGTACTTCTGCTGACTGCCGGCTGCCTGCAATTTGGCAGATCGAATCAAACCAGGCTCAAGGTTGACTCAGTCTTTCCATCCTTCCAAGGAGGGTAAAATGAGGACCCAGATTGTTAGGGGCAACATGCTGACTCTATAAACTGCTTAGAGAGGGCTGTAAAAGCACTGTGAAGCAGTATATAAATCTAAATGCTATTGCTATTGCTAACATCCCTCTCCACTTCTGCTGCCGCCACCAGTCCACAGAGCTGGAAAGGTTATGGATCGCTAATCTAAGAGACATCATTAAATTGACAATAAAAAACTTTCCAAAACCTACCTTCCTTCCTTCCTTCCTTCCTTCCTTCCTTCCTTCCTTCCTTCCTTCCTTCCTCCCTTCCTCCCTCCCTCCCTAAATCAAATTGATAAGCCACTCAATTTATAAACAATTCACTTGGCCCTGAACCAGTGACTAACTGAATTACAGAAGAATCAGAGTAGATTCAATTTCTGTAAACATTTGCATCAGCTTCCATCATTATAGACAGGGCCGGATTTAGATGAAAAGAGGCCCTAGGCTATTCCACTTATGAGGCCCTTTCACCTATAGTGAAAATGTAATTTTAATTTTGCTAACAATTTGAATGTAGGCCCCTCTTGATCTTGAGGCCCTAGGCTGAAGCCTAGTTAGCCTATAGGAAAATCCGGCCCTGATTATAGAAACCTACTAGTTTGGTATTTTACAGAATGGCAGTAAAAGAGAAAATAAGGAAGAGCAGTCAGTAGGAGTTTGGACTAGATGACCTGTATAACACGTTCTAACTATTTTATTTTCTGAGGAGTTTGCCCTGGCTGTAGATCAGATCTAATTCATTTGCCAGATGTCTTCTTCTTAATTATGATGAAACTCTTTGATCCTGAGAATGAAAATGGATGTTCCCCAAGTACTGTAGAACAGGAACAGATGGACATTTTTGTGGTATCAAATAAATAATTAGCACCTTCTCAAAAAATCAAGATTTAGTAAAAAGAGAAAAAACTACACTTTAATGCATATTCACTGATAAGGGCCAACATACATGTATCCATTTTCAATAGCCTAAATCCATTTCTCATTGCCATAAATTTGCTTAATTTCAATCTGTAAGAATCTTATTTATTTGGTTGTAAATTGCTATAAGAAACTGGATATTAATAAATCTTGCTAAAGAAACTCTCAAAATTCTGCTCGGGAGAGGCATTGCCTTCAATTTTAAGCAGATGCCAAAGAAAGCCCATTCATTTTCTCCACTACTATTTAAATTGCTTTTACCTGAATATGCATCTTCCTTTGCAGTACGGATTTCTAATGTGGTTTAAATATTCCTTTGCTCTCTTAGTCTGACTTGAAATCTCACCCGTGGGCTAATGAATCACGGTTTCCAATTTGCTGAGAAATATATATATATATATATAATGCATTCTTTATATATGTTTTTCAATTTCTTTTCTTTTTCTGCAGCATTAGTGATTATCCATTACAACAAGTCAAATTCATAATACAAGGACTAAGATTAGGATTGAATCTAACTGAAACTTGGTTCTAAATAATTTTAATAAATATAGATTGATACACATAAATAAAAGAAAAACAATTTAAGATTTCTCCAAACTACTTGAATATCTTAAAATTTATAACTGTTTCTTCATACATTCCCAACAAAGTACAGTGAATATATGTACGTTTATTCCTTGTAAAATGTATGCTTGTTGGAAACAGCTCATTCTTGTCTTAAAAGGAAGAGGGGCTGGAATCAAAATATTGACTTCAGATATAAATACAACAAAGTACATCAAAGCTGCTTTTGCCTCATCTTTCAGCCCTTCACAATGTTTTGGGGATGTTTGTAAAATAAAGCTCAAGGGGAAAATCAAAGAAAAAGTCCTTTTAAAATGTAAATCTGCTAGCTGTTTAAAAAGAAGAAAATATGTGGAAAATATATAAAAAAGGAAGACACAAGCTAGAAGAAAAGAGGAAACTGTATTTTGCATCGACAGAATGCAAATTCTTAGGTTGTTCTCCTGCAGCAAACAGAAAACTCCACGTTTTCTTTTACTCCCATTCTTTGAAAGTTGAATAAATCAGAAAGCCAAATTGATGCAAAATAAACGATGACAATAGGAACCGAACAAGTGGTATATAAAGTACAAATCCAGTCAAAAGTTCCTGTGTATTACTTATGGCAATCATATAGGATAGGTCTTGAGAAATATAACAATCACACAAACAGACTTCATTAGGGTCACAGGTAAATTAAGAATTTCAAAGATCATGCAACTTTGAAAATATGAACTTTTCATCTACTTGTACAAAAAGCTCTAGGCTTCTATTTATCACTTGTGCAACCCAGTGATTATTGTGAAATTGGTGTGAACCACTGAACTAAATAGCTAAATTGCAGGATGTAGGGATGAGGTCTTCAAGTATGATAGGAAAGGGAAAGGAAGAGAAGGGAAGGGAAGGGAAAGGGGGGAGGAGAGGGGAGGAGAAGAGAGAGGAGGGAAGGGGAGAGGAAGGAAGGGGGAGGGGAGGGGAGGAGAGGAGAGATTTTCTTTTTGTTCTGAATTTAATTTGAACCAATTGGGTCCTAAAATTCTGAGAGAAGTAGGAAATCTTCTTTCTGTCCAGTGGCTGCATGCCATGCATGATTTTATACACCTTAGTCATGTTCTAGCCTTTTTCTCATAAAAAAGATATATAGCCCCAATTATTTCAGCTGCTTACTAATATTGCTGTAAGGCATCCAAAATTGTACAGTTTTCCAGATGCAAACAAACCGTGTGTGTGTATATATACCAGGACATACACACACAAACACACGCACATAATTCTACAATTATTATTCTACAATTACCTGAACACTTTTGTGATATCAAGACATTAAAAAGTTCTTCACTCTGGTTGCTAAGGAAACCTTTATATTTAATGGGATCCCTTTGCAGATGCAGGTTCTTTGAAGTGGGGGTTGAAAACATGATATCTACTTATGCCATAAGGCCCTCAATAACATGAGAGTTTTTTAAAAATATTTTTAAAATAAATGCTATTTATTTATTTGTTGACAACTGTGACATTACATGTAATCACTCAATGTTGCTTGCTGCCTGACTCATAGCATCGGTGAGCAGAAGATATTGCAATAAGGGGAGATTTTAAATCTCTGCTGCTCAAGAGACAGGTGAGCAAAGAAAGAAGCTATGTGAGAGTTAATGTTGATATATGGGTGTCTAGGGTTGAGTGAAAGAATTAAGAAGGTGGCCCTGTCCATGTTTATATTTAAGACATCTTCCCAATGGAAGGTTAAATATAGGAGTAAATGTTGCCCATTTCCTGGGGGGGGGGTGTGGTGAAACTAAAGTACTTTATCACAGTTCTAAGGATCTTTGGTTTTGTCAAAACTGCAAAGCTCAAAAGAACTGGGCAAGATCTGTACTTGAAGACTGGCTAAAGCACTCAGAAAAACCACAACATTTTCTGGAGAACAACACTGATAATCTGTATAGAGCTATGAGTAAGGGAAAGAGGTGCCATAAGCCCAGGCAAATTTGATTATGAAGAAAGAAAATAGAAAATTCTATTCTATTTTTTATTCCAGAAAGTCAGTTTGGTGTAGTGATTAAGCTGCTGGCCTGGAAACCAGGAACCATGCGTTCTAGTGCTGCCATAGGCATAACGGCCATTTCAGTGAATCTGGGCCAGTCACTCTCCCTCAGCCCAATTCATCTCACAGGATTGTTGTGGGGAAAATAGGAAGAGCAAAGAGTATTATGTATGTTATTGAGCTGTTTATTTATAAAGTAATAAAGGTAGAAAAAATATTTAATAAATAAAAATAATATTCTACTCTAAATTCTGAAAAGCATGAATATTAACTTTTGATACTCATTACTCATTTTTTTTCAGTGATAAATAAATGTACTGCTCATTAAAAACCAATGTTCTGACACCTATCCCTTTACTCTATAAAATGTAGACAATGAAAGTGTAGTCATATTTTTAAAATTAACCTGAAATAGATCTTGATGTGATTAATGGAGTGCTAAAAATAGATCCAGATGTCACAAAGTGTTAAAAATGTTAGCAATTTAATTGGGAAGTGATTAAAAGATGTGTGAAAGGGTAAAGGTTGCCAAATCTTTTGCTTTTAGAGAATTTTATATGTTATCACATTTGCTGAGTACCAAGGGTCATCTAAACTACATACATAGCAAAGCATTCTGGGTAGTTCTTGGAGGAACTGGTTCACAACTTTTCCTTTTCTTAAGTTCATACAATCTCTCTGTTAGGAATGTATTCCACCAAGTAGAAACAAACAAACAAAAACATTTTAAAAAGAAATAACTTTCTAGTCAGGGTGGCACATTTTTGGACAATCAAGTTGGTCAACAAAAGACTAACCATGACATGACCTCACTAAGTGACATTCTATACTGATTCTCACTAGGTGTTAAGGTAGACTAACATTCAACAAAAAACAATAATAGAAAAAAAATGAATTCCTAATTTTGATTTCATCCACCAAAAGGTTCCAGATTCTCCAAAGGGATCTGAAAATCTGTTAACCTCTTTATGAGGTCACCCAAGATAAGCTTCTTGTAGAAACCTGGTGGATGAAACAAAGATTTGTGGGAAACACAACATCCACCAAATTAGTGATTAGTGAGGTTAGCAAATCTGGTGTCCTTTGAAAAACTCCACTATGGTTGTGGCACTTAAACCTGTGGGAAATCAATGTCTTGTAGTCTCCTCATGAGAAGCAGTAATCCAGAGCACATGTGGACAATCACTTTCCTTTCCTTATCTGGAAGATTAGGAAGAGCTGTTATATTTACCAGTTTTTTAGTCTTCTCTGTGATCATCATTTTCAGTTTCCAAAGAAAGGTGTTTATAGCTCACCATGCCTTCATCAGAAGTCCTCAAGCAAGATCCATTCTTTCTTTAAAAAAAAAGTGTTTTGCTGATAGTCAATATCTACCATGCTTATCATTTCTGAAACATAGGATATTCAGTATACCTTGCATTTTTAAATATCCTGTGTTGTTACATTTCCCTGGGTAAACCCAATCTTGAGATTTTTTAAATCTCTGTTTAAGTATTCAGATCAATCTTTTTACATAACTTCTAAATAGTTCAGTAGTTATTAATATAATAGCTATCATTAATAAAATAAACAAATTATTTTCACCAATAAAACTACAACTACAAAACAGCTTCAGTTTTCCTGCATTGTTGCAAGAGACAACAAGTATTTAATAACTTCAGAACACAATTGTATCAAATTGTGAAGAGAACTGACAGGAACAGAAATTTGCTAATGAATTGGCTATTTAAGTTTATCCAAAGGAGACAACATCCCATTCTGCATGCCACACTTGCCTGATGCTTGGGGAACAGCAGGGAAATGCTAGAAAACAGCATGCAAAACACTTTAGATGTGACAAGCACTTTTGTCCCTGCAGAATCATCCCTACCAGCTAATCACAAGTACAATTCTGTATCTATTTAACCATCCTTATTTAATTTGATATGTCCCCTCGGATGACTTATATTTGATGACTTAATCAAATATAAAAGGGAAACCAAATAGCATGTTTTAGAAGCCAAGGGAGTAATGTGAAGCAAAGGGAGGAGGTGGTGGTAGGGAGATACCCAGAACTCATTATGTAACCCAGCTAATAATTTCACAGGTTCAAGCATTTTCCACCGAAATTGATGGGATGGTGCTGTGTTATGCCTTTAGTGTTTCAGGTAATATTGATTTAGAAATATTCTAGAATTATTTATTCCACGTTTGGTGACTTTGAGTCAGTCTTGATTCCTGAAGACTATCTGGACAAGTCCCCAGTTTTCTTGGCAAGGTTTTTTAAAGTTTGTGTTAAGACACGGGTGTCAAACTCGCCATGTCATGTTGCCATCATGTGACATTTCGTGACGTTTTTCCCGTTCGTGGACCTAGGGTGGGCATGGCCTGTGTATGACGCATCTGGCCCACGGGTCACCAGTTTGACACCCCTGTGTTAAGATATTTAAAGTTAGTAGCTGGAGCAGTGGGGTTGTGCAGTGAGCCAGAACACACAGTTGTGGTTGATTGGTACCAGAGTGCTGACTCCTGCATGAGGTAATCTGCACTGTGATTGGTTTACTATAGGTATGGAGGGGGACTTTCCCTTCCCTCCACACCTTTTTCTTGTGTGTGCCAGGTGTGCCCTGTGATTTACCTCATGATGCTCCTGACTATCTTGTTTGGTATATATATAGATGTAAAATATATTTATTTATTAAAAAACACAAGTTCATTTCAGGTCTCTGAATTAATTTGGACACCGACTACTCAATTCCCTGACAGTTTGTTATTGCCTCTTTCCTAAGACTGAGAAAAAATGACTGGCCCAAGGTCATCCAGTTGGTTATATGCTTGGAACTAGAATTCATGCTCTCTCAGTTTCTAGCTTGGTTCCTTAACCACTTCACCAAACTGGCTACTGCAAATATTAGGCTAGAAACTGGGATTTAGGCACAAAGGCAGGCTGCTGACTTTGAAAATAACAACTCTTGTCCTTTCTTTGAGCAGATACTGATGCATTTTGGAGATCAACAACAGCCATTACTGCAAATCTTGCTCTCACCTCAGACATACAGCACATGTTTGCTTAACTACATGTGCATATTCCATTAAAGAAAAGACAACAATTGCTATATTTTAGAAGCTTGGGAACAATGGACAAAAGACATGAATGTAGCTGAATGTCTAGTGTTTGCATTAGAAAAATACGGGAGTAGAAATGCAGGACTGGCGATAGGACATATAGAAAATATAGAACTGAGAAAATAAGTGAACCAAGGAAAATAAAAAATGATACAAAATTGCCAGTTTGTTGGCTTTGGTAAGATGGTTCCATCTTCCATGTTAATTCAACCTTGTAAGAAATAGATTGCATATTTAGCCAGGCCTGGAATAAGTAATGGACAAAACCCAAGAGGGTACTTACCCAAAAGCTCTTCCAGGTGCCACCTTGGAAGTTTTGGTACTTTTTTGTACCACTATCTCTTGTCTGTACTTAGGAGAATTCTGTAAGAATACCATGGAGGGAGATGATGGTGCTTCAGTTAGAGTAGGGGTCTCCAACCTTGGCAACTGTACAACTTGTGGACTTTAACTCCCAGAATTCCTCAGCAGCATGTGCTGAGTTAGAGACCCCTGAATTAGAGTAATCTTGGGTGGAGGAAAATATGATCTTGGGGAAGAAGCATAGCAGGTAAGGAGATTTGTGAGACATCTTTGCCCATTTTTCTCCTTCCCCCCCCTTTTTCTACTGAGTGATATACACACATCACAGCAGCTCTTCATTAATTCCCAAGTTGTTTCTTGTCTCAGTTCCAAGTGTTTCTTCTTTGTATTCCTACCTGAACCTCAGATCATCTTGAGAGGACCAGCTTCAGATGCCTTCACATCCTGAGGTTTGGTGGATGGCCACTCAGATGCTGGTCTTTTCAGTGGCTGTCCCATGTAAGGTATGCAAGACATCATACCTTGTTTCTTGTTACCATATAGAGATAACTTTATTGTTCCATGTCTTTTAATAATAATGCTGCTGTGATTTTCAAAGTATTACTGCTATTAATACTTTTTTTAACAATATTCCTTATTTTATTCTGAGTATTTTATAATAGTAGTAGGCAGTTAATAGATTATTCATTGTATATTTTGATATAATAAATAAACCTGGCGAAGCATTCAGTCAGTCTTTAGGCCATATTTTTATTTTTTTTACAAGTTCTAAATAAACCAGATAGATTGGTAGGTGATAGAGAGAGAGAGAGAGAGAGAGAGAGAGAGAGAGAGAGAGAGAGAGAGAGAGAGAGAGAGAGAGAGAGAGAGAGAAGGAAACACATAAACAAACAAACAAATTACAATAAGGTTAAATCCAGCCTTGGCTGATTTGTGTGTTTCCTGAATATAAATCAAAGGCTGTGATAAGTTTTTTGATAGTGTACTCACTCCAGGAAAAAGATATGAGTGACGTGAAGACAAAAAAAATCATTTTGATTTGGCTTATATTCAGTTAAATTGAACTAGATTAACACAGTCAACATGATTATTCCTCCTGTATTTAATGTGTTCTCCTTATTAATAAATAAATAACATTTAAATCGGCATTCCTCTATTAAATATGTATCATTAAATGAAACAATTCATAAGTCATAATTCAGCAACAACTTTTGCAAGCATATCTATGGCTGTTCTAAAGGCTGTTTTAAAGTAAATGCAATATAAGCAAAGAGAAAAGCATTAATTTGATGCTGGAACTCATGTTAAATTCTCTGTGGGAAGGAGCAAATATCAGTTTCCATGTCCTATCAATGCTAAGCTGAAATATAGCTGGTGACTGGGAAATAGCTTTAAGTTAGATAAACATATTTTTTTCTGGGAATATGGGTTTGCATGTCATTGTCATCATCTCCTTTGACATTTGATGAATGAACTTGTATTTACTGCCACACAGATAAATCTCAGTAGCTGAAATGAAAATTGCGGAAAAGTATTTTGCATGTAAATTTGGATTCTCTATTGAAAAGTTCATTTTTAAGGTAGAAAAAAAATTAGAGCAACATCCATGAGTGTGACAGTTTGTAAAGAACAAGCTTGAAATGCCCCATACCTGGCGAGCCTTACAATCTGAAAACAGATTGTAAGCACAATTCAAATGGGGGGGGGGGAGAAAGGAAGAGCTAACATGCATTTTGGCTAAAATATTTTTCTTGAAAAAATATTGTAGTACTTTTGAAGAGAAAACTGTTGAAGACACAGAAGATCAAAGGTAGTAGAACTGGATGAACTAAGGAAAGGATTAATTTGAAGAACTGGGAAAGAGAAATGGGGTTCATAGGATTCTGAAGGCACAACTAAGGGGCTTCCTGAAAAATTAGGAAAGCAGATCAGGGATTGCTTACTTACTTGGAAGATCTTTACCTGCCTTTCAATTAATAAGCTATGAAGAGATCGTATGCAAACAATGAGAAGGTATATAATTCAGGCACTGAAATACTGGATGGAATCAAAGGAAACAAGACAACGAGATCAACGAGAACTAGATTGCAGGAATCAGGATGAGAGATGACCAGAAAGTAGACTGGAGTTTTTGCTGACAATAAAGAGAGAAGTTAGTAAGACTTGTCTTTATAAAGCTGCAGAAGGAGAATTAAATTGACTTTGAGATAGATTGATCATGGAAGTTGGGGAATGGTGGCAAAGCAGATATGAACTGAAGAGAAAATATGTTGTGTTGCATTCACTTTAAGCTTCCATTTTTGCTCTTTCTTGCTGTCATGGAATACTATTGTATTGAGAAGGAAAATACTTTTTATTACTGAATATTTTGTGGCTGTTGTTATTGCCAGATCAACAATAAAAGACCGTCAGATGGTAACATATGTAATATGTAAATTCATGTTGGCAGATTCATTGATAATTTGTGTGTCATCCTGTTGTTGTTAATCTTAGCAATCATATAGAATTTCTCCGGAAGGACCTGTCTCCAACCTGGTACTTCTGGTCTTCCAGTAGATGCTGTAATTGAGTCCATTCATTTTGCTTCTGGTTGTATTTCTTTTCTCTTTCCTTCCACCCTTTCCAGCATTTTTGACTTCTCAAGGAAGCTGTTGTCCAAATTCTCAAGTAATGTGTCCAAATTATGAGCCTGTCATTTGTGCCAAAAACATAAACTATGTTCTATATAATCCACTTCTTTGTTTTCTGGATTATGCATGGTATTCTGAAGAATCTTTTCCAACACCAAAATTCAAAAGCCTAAATATTGTTTCTATCTTGCTTCATCAAAGTCCTACTTTTGCTTAGTAAAGAACTCAATTGTTCTGATTTTTGTAAGTGTACATGTTTTACAGGATGTTACTAAAGGCTTTCATTTCTGCCCTACCAAGTGCTAATGTGCAGCCTATTTCTTAATTGTTGCACCCTTTGCTGTTGATAATTGATCTTTAAAACCAGAAGCTATCCAGAAGCATCTTCAAAAAAAAAAGAAAACCCAAGAAAGTCCACTTGCCTCCTGAAAAAGCACCCTTGGGACTGAAGCTATCCATCACTTTAATATCTCCAAAGGGAATTCTAAGGCTGGTTGCTCTACCTGTTGTCCTTAGTTTGGTCTTCTTTTGTTTAATTTTGCCCCCATTTTTTTCCACTGGTCCCCTTGATTTTCAGGCACTTCGAGATCTTTTGCATTTTCAGTTATCAGAGTTGTACTATCAGCATAGCGCATGTTAATGATGTTTCTTCCTCAAGTTTTAAAATCATGCTAATCCAATCTCTCTTAGTAAATATTTATCATATAGATTGAATAAATAAGGACAGATTATAAAATCTTCTCTCACTCCTTTGCCAAACAGAAGCCAGTCTAAATCACCATGTTCTGTCCAGTCCGTAGTTTCCTATTGTATATATAGGTTTTCAGTCAAGACAATTGTTCCTGGGAAAGGGCTTGGCCCCAAGTGGCGGGGATCCACGGCAGGGCTTATCTGGGGCACTGCGCTGGGAATAGAGCAACTTGGGGCTGAGTGAAAAGTCATTGCCACTTCGGTCCAGTAGGGTGCTGGCCCCTGGCTCAGGAAGGTGAACATTGGTTGTGCCAAAGTCCACTCCTGCAGTCGAATGCCAGCTGGCTGGGGCGTCCCACTTACTCTGAGTTGGCTCAACTGCTCTGGCAGACCAGTCCCCACTCCTTGGAGTGTCAGTGGCATCGCGTCTGCAAGGGTTCCTATCGCAGTTCCCATATCGCTCCCCAAATTGGGGTGACTCCGCTGGCTTCACCCTGCGCTGCCAGATCCTGCTGCCAGTCCAGCTTCAGCAGTTGTTCCTTAGGCTGGGTACCCAGTTGGTAGGTAGCTTCACTGCCTTTATTGCTTCCATCATCCCCGGGGAAAGAGAGTAGAGGGCCTCATGAGCTGCTGCTGAGCCAGTGCCTACTTCTCCCTCCATAGGCTTCTTTTCCTCCTCTTTGCATCCCCCCTGGTTGGGTTGGTGCTTGGGGCTCAGGACCCTGAACAGCTCCCCAAGTTTTGAAGAAGCTGCTTTAAATCTAAGGGAGATTCGGGTTAATGTCAGGGTTCCAAGTAACACAACCAAAGAAATCAAACTCAGAGGCTTGAAATTCCTCAAAACTAATTTTTATTAGAAATGTCATATTGGCACATTTGGGAAAACCTGAATCTGAAAGCTTCCGGGTTTTCCTCACCCAAAAGAAAGTTCAAGATCTTGCCCACATCCTCCACATGTCCACCACAGCTACAATCAGTTCTTTCCCGAACAGAAGACATCCTCCAATTTCTTCTTTGCACAGCTGCCAGACACCATGGCCTTGAACTTCTCTTAGAGAAGTTTGTTATGGCTATCTCTACTTCACTCATGCAATCCCCTCCTCCCAACTTCCCACGGTATGATTGTGGCAGGCCTGAATCCTCAAGGCACACAGGTAATATGACTTCCAGGCATGACAACAATGAGATATTCTGAGATTCACATTTTCCTAAAGACATTCCATAGCTTGACATAGCTGATAAATTGGCATCTATATACTGCAGAAATGAAATTTTCTTCTAGAAGATACATGGAGCTATTGTCATACCTCTGCAAAGCCCAAACCATACATTATTTATGGATTGTCTTGTATTTGAAGAGAATGTCTGGATTTTTTTTTAAAAAAAAACTTTTTTTAAATTAACAAGTTTTCTCTCCTGCTCAGTTGTAGACTCTTTGAAGGCTGTTCTCAAGTGATATCTTCTATAAAGTTTATGATTTCCCTTTTGATAACTGTCATGCTACAAAAAATGTCCTAAAACTATTAATATAACTTCATTGACTTTTTTTATTTTGCTTTCTGTACCTTCTGCATGTAAAATGTATTTCTGTAATCTGTATTAACATTAAGCCTATAATGCAGGCAATTATTCCTCATTAATGTGCAGCTATCTGTTGGTGTCAGAATTAATTTACAGATTTTCTGATTCCGATATCTACTACTTAGAAATTCAGAATAACTGAATGGCAGAGGAAGTGTAAAAAGCATAGACCATGTCTTAATTAGACATCCAATTAGATCCAAATGCATTTTTTCAATTCCTTCAGAATTAAAAAATAATAAGTCAGGAAAATGAGAAACCAGGTTCAGCACAAGAATAAATGATAGGATTATCAAATGAATCTGGTAAAACAACGGAGAAGCACACTGGAAAAAAAGATCTATGGTACAAATTGAAGTTAGCTACAACTTAGAAGAGATAACCTGGGCCAAAGTCAATGAAATGAATTACTATTTCAAATGTAAAAATCAGGGCCAGTTTTCTTATATAGAAAAGATGTTTGTCCTGTGAGAACAATCAAAGTCTAACGATGATGAAAAGTTTTGGGGCATCTGCTGGATATAATAATGGAGCTATGTGCCATACAATGAAATGTTCCCCAAACCTTGATATCTTGCCTGATCTTTATAAGATGTATTCAGATTTACCATGGACCATATTTTTAAAATCAATAGATAATTTACTGAGCTATTAGAGCCTGACAGTTCAGAATGTATATACAACACAGTTATAATTGCTTTGGACTTGACCAGATCATGAATGCCAAGAATAACTGGTTCACCTGGAACAGATTCTAGAGCTTTTTGGAAAGAGGAAATCTCACCAAAATGGTCAGAATTGAACTAGGAGATCATGACACTTCTGGTGTGATGCACTGTTTTGGAACCCTGCAGAGAAGCAAACTGTGACTATAAATCCCTTACTACTTTCTGTTTTCATTTTCTCATAAAATGCAAAAGAAAAAAGAAAGGGAAATGAGAAGAGTTAATTTAAGAAAGGTTTCAGGAAGACAGGCCACCAATGGCACTGCTTTATGAGAATGTGGTCGAATCTCTTATTCTCTCCCTGCAGATGTAAATATAATTCTTTGAAAATAACTTCCCTTTCTTAAGTGTCAGAATTTAAAGTGGGGAATTTCAAAATCTCTGTACCTATCTCTGTACCTACGTAGGGCAGCTTTCCAGTCAAAAAACCTCAACTATATTTGAAGTGTTCATTATCTATTGTTATAGATGATACATAGATAGTAGTCATCCTACATAACATTGGGGAATAATAAGGTCTTTGAAGATTTCATCCTTTTAGAAGGATTTACTGTGCCTTCAAAGTTCATCCCATTCTGCTGGAAAGTAAAAATATTACATGTGTTGTTGGATTTCCAGTGCTAGCAAAGTCCGACACAAAGCTTAAGTTTCTTAAATCTTGCTTTTTGCTAAACTGGCCTGAACAGAATGCAATAGTTACTGAACACCCCAAGTCTTGATATACAGTCCTGGTAGAGGGGGAAAAAAGTCTATGATTTGTTTTTAACATGCAAAATGCAGAACACAATTCCATGAAAGTGCATTTCTTATACTTTTGCATTGTTAAGAACAATAGCAAATTTCTCACAATTCATTAAGCATTCATAAAAAGATTTTCCTTATCCCAGGTTCATTTAACTTCCCTATGTATACTTTTCCTCATTTTTTAAAAAAAACTAGGTATACTTTAGTAGGACTGCAGAATAATTTTACTTTCTCTACATCAGAAGATGCTTCCTGGAATATGCGCTCATCTTCTCACCAATGACGATTAGTTACAATTAGATTTATTTGTGTTCTGAGCAGCAGACCATTAGTTTAATCAAAACTAATTCCTTTCAATGACTCCTTGGTGCTCTCTGAGTTTGGTTGTTTTCTTGCAGATGTTTCATTATCTAGCCCAAGTTACGTCATCAGTGTTTACCCAGTTTGGGTAATGAAATGTCTGCAAGAAAACAACCAAGCTCAGAGAGCACCAACAACTCCTCATTTCAACCCTAAACTACAAATATTCTCCTTTATTGGTTCATTTCCTTTTACTTTTATTTGTCAGGTGGAGAGCATGCTGGGGACTCCAAACCCTTCAGTCATTGTTTTAGCATTCAGGACACTAGAAATGTGCCATTATAGACTAGTGTGACTTGACTGGGTCTAGCTACAATAATTTCTGTAGGGAATTATGAGATCTGGTCGTAATTTATAGAACAGAGACCATGGATTTCTTAGTTATTTCCCTCACCTTATGGTCTATTACATCTTCCACTACATTTTGTTTTCTATCTATAAATTTCTACATGCTCTTTAGATATACCATGCTATACTTTTCTTTCAAATCATATGATTTCTGTATTGCATAACTGTATTTTGTAAGTGATTGTAATTCAAAAATCTCAGCCAATCCATTTGACTGAAGCACCTTTTTCTCTTTTAGTTTCTTCATCAGCATTAAAACGTGATCTTCTACATCATTGCTTCTTAATTGGTTGACTTAAATTGAGATTTTTCTTTTTTTTTTCCCCTGTGGGGCATGAAGAATTGTTTTCAATTTTATTATTTTGTTGCTATAAATATTTAATTCTATTTTCTGTTTTGCTTTTAGCAAGTTCCTTAAATTAGCAAAGATATATCATTAAGCCAAGATGCATACATAATTGATATTAATTTAACAAATACATTAATAAGTATATTTGCTCATCGTTCAAAAGATATATTCTTGAGAAATCTTTGTAAGTATATTAGGCTCATAAATTGTTTGAAAATGAATATGCACATGATGTTTTTGGCATATTCTAGATAACATTATTTGCTGCTACTATATGTATGATGAAATCCTATTATACCTTTTGCATTATCTAGAATATTCTGCTAAAGATATTCCTGAAGTCTAGTAGCTTTACAAAAAAAAAATAGCCACTCTCCAGGGACATCAATTTACCAAGTGAATGTAATGTTTTAATCTATTGCTCCTGTGTGCTATGATTGACTCACATGTCAGAGCATAGTGGTTATGATAATAGGCAGCTAGAGATAGATTGGTGGAAAATACTCAACTTGGATTCAAGAAAGTATTACATGCAGATTTTATTGACATTTCAGGCAGATTTTTAAAAAGTATTTGAAGCCTTAGTAGAGTCTCAAGAATATCAGCAGAATGAACTTGTAGAATTAATTCTCCTGTGTTTGCAAAGAACAGATATCTTGGATGTCTTGATTAACAAAAATTATTTACAGAGTGTTTGCACAGATCTAACTGGCTGGCTGGCTACTATGGTAAATAGGCAGACCCTCAAGTAACCAGGACCTATGCTATGTAGGAGTGTATAAGTAACAACCAGTCCCCTGAATTCAAAGCAAACTGGCAAACAGTGCAGCTACTGAAGCAGAGGTGTAACATGGGCATGAGATCCTCATCCATCCTTTGGACCCTCCCAAAGGGCTCTGCCAATGACCTGGGACCCCAAAAAGGGGATATCATTTTCGAGGTGGTTAATGGGCTAAGACAGGGGTCAGCAACCTGCAGCTCTGGAGCCGCATGTGGCTCTTTCACCCCTCTGCTGTGGCTCCCTGTCACTCAAAATATGTGTCACAACTGGCAATGTGCAACACCCACCGGTACACGATTTATTGAGCTTTTCAACCACCGGTAGACCAATCATGGATAAATCCAAGAAAAGAAAAGTTTCAGAAGAAAACAGAAGGTTTAATTCAACTACATATGGTAGTTTTGTGACCGCTCAAGAAATAGTCAGGTACAGGAAGGGTTTTGTGGTTCCTGGAGTTTTCTTTTCTGTGGGAAACAGGTCCAAATGGATCTTTGAGTGTTTAAGGTTGCAGACCCCTGGACAAAGATAAGACCCCACCTCCCCATTCATCTTGCTCCCTTCCTTCCTTCCCATCTTTGTTAATTTAAACTCAATTTTAGTGATGTTAATTGCTTTATTGTTTCATCTTTTTTTAATTGATTGCAAACTGCCGAGAATAACCTCTAGGTGAAACGGGCAGCATATAAGTATAATAAATACATACTAAGGGATGCTCATGAAGCCTATGCTACTACATTTTGGGCCAGTTGAAGCTTCTGAGAATTCTTCAAGAGTGGCCTGTAGGAGATGACCAGGCTGAGCCTGAGAGAGGGGTCAAACACATCATAAGTCACAAGTCCCTGCATGCCCACAAGAAATCTAAGAATGCCTTTCTTATTCCACGCTCATTTCCCTTGACCGTTAGTAGGTCAGATTCTTATAGACAGCTTAAGCTTGCAATAAATCTTTATACTCATTTGAACTGCCTGAATCTCTTGATTTCCCCAGGGCTTGACATGGACCTTGATAACAAAAACCACTGCTATGTACGGAGGTTCAGAGAGGATTCAGTTTTCACATATCTTCAGTTACCAATTGTAATCTTCTGGGCCATATCATATGTTTGCTTTTCATGTGGGTGTCTTGTGCTATCAAAATGATTCTCAGTGGTTCAAAATTTAGGAACAAAGTCTACGTCATGTAGGGTGCTGTAGAGAAGACTGGCAATCCAAAACAGCTACTGATGCTGTTCTTTGCATGAGTGCAGGTTTCATTTTTTCTCTCTTACAATAATATTATGTATATTTGGTGCCTTTAAGTCATCCTTGACTCCTGAAGATTGCCTGGACTAGTCATTTTGGGGGGCAAGGTTTTTCAGAAGTAGTTTGCCATTGCCTCCATCCTAGGGCTAAAAGAGAGTGACTGGCCCAACATCACCCAGCTGCTTTGTGTCTAAGACAGGGCTAGAGCTCACAGTCTCCTGGTTTCTAATCTGTGTCTTAACCACTACACTAAACTGACTTATAAAACAAACTCATCCTTTAATGCAACTTTATGCGCATATACTGTAATCCTAAAAGAGCTAAAATAGATAGAACAGAGAGAAATTATACAGGAGATTAGAATATACTTTCTGGTATTCCTAATGGGGATCCATTGATCAGTTGATTATGGATTTACTCATTTTAATTAGAATAGTATACTAAGTCTTGCAATATCATAGCCAGTTTTCCTTCATGATGTTCTCATTGAAGGGGGAAAGCATTTACTCTATTATCTCCCTGGTGAATAATAGCCTTGAATGTAAAATCATTACGAGTTCTGCAATCAGCTGTAAGCAGTAAATTACTACAACGGCTACAAGCTCATCCATTTTAATTCCAGAATCTTGCCCGAATACTCAAACCTTAATGTACATTTGTTGTTGGCTTTGAAAGGAAAAGAAGTAAAAAAAAACCATGGCTTGTATCTTACAAAACATTAAGGTGATAAAGAAATTATCTTTGGACGGTGAGATGGGCCGTATATACATTTCATAAATAAATAAATATAAATAAATAAATTTAGGGAAATCAAGTTTTTTTTTTTTAATTTATTTATTTATTTATTTATTTTAATTTGATTTATATGCCGCCCTTCTCCGGAGACTCAGGGCGGTTTACAATGTGTTAAGCAATAGCCTTCATACTTTTGTATATTTATACAAAGTCAGCTTATTGCCCCCACAAACTGGGTCCTCATTTCACCTACCTTAGAAAGGATGGAAGGCTGAGTCAACCTTGAGCCTTGGAGAGATTCGAACCAGCAGAAATTGCAGGCAGCTGTGTTAATAACAGGGTGCATTAACCACTGTACCATCAAGGTTTTTGTTGCATTCGTCCTCCTGCTTCTTTCTCCTCAATCTATGGGACTTTGCAATAGTACGGGAGCGTTAAGAGTTTGTCAAGTACGGGACTTCCGGGTTGGCTCCGCAGCGCCATTGACGGTCTTTTTAGACCGCCGCCCCCGTGATTCCGTTGAGCCGTTCTGACAGCGTTAATCAGCTGTCAAACGGCTTGAAAATCTCCCCTTCGGGAAAAGAAGGGGAGGAGAGCAGGTGGGTGAGGGTAGAGCTCCCTGAAAACCCCTGGATTAATTCCAGGGGTTAGGAGGGTGAGAGTTCCCCGTTCAGCCCACTGAAGCTCCGGATCCGGGGGGACTCTGTTTTTTTTTACAGAGCTAGGCGTTGCGTCCAATTTCTGCTGGCAAACAGAAGATTAAATGATTTCAAAAAAGCAGGCGGAACAGAAGCAGGAGGACAAGCTTTTTGCAAGTATAACACTTAACTCCGGGGATACAATGTTTCTAATTGGATTTTCTGAGCTGGAAGTTAAGATGGCGTTTCTTTGTTGCGATTTTAAAAGGGAAAGTTAGAAAAAGTTTTTGCTAATAGACTCGTGCTCAGAGACTGGCTTTAAGTTGCTGGAATAGATTTTGAAGAGCTGTTTGGGAAAAGATTGTTTATAAAGAAATTGCTGAATGCTGCTCAAAAGGATGGCTCTGACTTTATGATTTTATGGTTGTGGGAAGAAAGAAAATTTCTTTAAAATAAAATGGCTTCTAAGAAAGGAGATCTTGAAAGCGCTGGATGCTATTTGGAGGTGTCAGAAACGAAACAGTTGTCTGATTTACAGAGTTGTAAGGATTTTGATGCAGAACTTACAGAATTTATAAAAGAAGCCATGAATAATCATACTGCAGCTATAAGTAACCAAATAGCAATTCTTAAAGGGATAACAACAGAAATGACTGAGGAAACCAAAACAACTACGGAGCATGATGACAACTCAGGAGATATTGCAGCAGAGAGGGTGGAAGAATTTTCTCAAGAATTTTCGAGCTTACTCTCTGCTCTTTTCGGAAAAATTGATAGAATCTTTCAAAATTATGACTTGGTTTGGAAAAAAGTAGTAAATGACCAGACTTTCGAAGTTTCAGAAGATGAAGGAGACTTGTCAGTGGCATCTATACATTTAATAGAAAAGAAACAATTGAACTTTTCTTCACAAACTCTTGACAAACTTTGGTTTTACAGACGAAGGAATGAACTGATTTATATAAGCATGAAGAGGCGATTTGGGGGCTCTAAATCAGAGGAAACTTTCTTAAAAAGGGGACAATCTTTGCAGTTATATCAACCTCAAATTAAAATGAAAAACCTCCTCAAAATAGAAGTAGGAGGGATGCAGAAAGATTGGAAAAAATATAAAAAGAAAGCAAGAATGGAAGATTAACCTTTTCTTTTGGCTTTGTAGTTGTTCTACTCATGGTTAAAAATGATTATGTTGTAGATATTATAACTACTGAGGGGGGAAAAGAGTTTGTCAAGTACCAGGGAAATCAGGAGATCCAGGCCGTTCAGATAGGTGTAAGGATTTATTACAAGCTTAAGCTCTCTACAAGAATCTGAACTACTAACGGTTAAAGCAATTTGGCAGTAAATAAGGAATTCATCATGGGCTGGACTTAGATCTCTTGTGGGCGCGAAGGGACTCATGACTGATGATGCATTTGATCCCTCCCTCACACTCAGCCTGGTCATCTCCTACTACATTATCCTTCCAAAAAAATAGAGCAAACTGTTTTTAGGATGGTCCAGAGGTATTTGCCAGTTGATGGCAGTTTTCATGTCACTGGCTTTGTATATCCATAGAGTGACATGATTGTGTCTAAAGATCACTTAAACAGACAAGGGACATGTCCTTCTCCTCAGGCTGCACAAATTCAGGTCTTGAGTTGTAAATGAGACTTTTGGAACATGGTAGAAAAAAATCCAGTTCAAAGCTATTTTGAAGCTGGGCCCATATAGAGATACAAAAGTATGAAAAACAGCATCATGTACTTGTTCAGTTCACCTTGCATTTGGTAAGCTGAGGGCAGAAATGTGTTTAAAAGCCCACCATAGCATCACTAGGCACATTTGCCTTAGCCCTCCCTAAACATTAATTAATTAGACCTGTGTGCCACTGAACAAGAATGACAGTTGGCATAATTCATAACAATTGTATTAAATATTACACCAGTGGTGGGTTGCTACTGGTTTTCCCCGTTTCAGCGGCGGCGGGAGGCTCCACCCACTTGCCCAGAAGTCATTAAATAAACTCTGCACATGTGAACCGGTAGCAAAGGTAAGTGAAACCCATCACTGGATTACACGATAGACATAAAACTAAAACAATGTCTAAACAACAAAAAGGTAAAAAAAAATGAAAAAAAAATGAAAAAGAGAAAGAAGTAACTTCACCCTTCGTCCCAGCAGGTATATACAACTTAAACCACTTATCACCATTTCTTAAAATACAACAATTTATTTGGTTTTTTTATTTTTATTTTTATTATTCACATTTCTATGCCGCCCACTCTCCGAGGACTCTGGGCAGCTTACACCAAAGACAGTATACTAAATAGGATATTGCCCCCAACAATCTAGGTCCTCATTTTACCCACCTTGGAAGGATGGAAGGCTGAGTCAACCTTGAGCCGGTGAGATTTGATCCGCTGATCTGCTGAATTAGCAGTCAGCTGAAGTAACTGCAGTACTGCACTCTAACCACTGCGCCACCTCAGCTCTTCATTCCTGTTATCTGGGCACAAGTTGGGATAGATTGCTTAAGAGTGACTCAAGGTGAGTTAGACAATTTCCAGAGCCTTAGATCTGCCTCAAAACAAGCTTCAAGAAGCGATCGAGCAACTTCTGCACTGCTTCAATTATTCCTATTCTTAGAATGATTGCAACATGAGGGGTCCTTGGTGCTTTCTGAGCTTGGTTCTTTACTTGCAAGACATTTCATTACTCAAGCTAGGTAACATATCAGTGACTAGCACAGAAGATCACTCTTCATTGAAATAAAAATGCTTTGTGATGCATATCACTCATTTCAACCATGAACTACAAATATTGTCCCATAATGATTACAACATGTTTCATGGAAAGAATGGATTTTATAGGCAACTGTATCTCTGTATGCTTTGACTTCTATGTATTTTGACCTGAAATTCTGTAACTCATGTATGGTGAAATGTCAAAAACATTTGTCTGTTTTTCATGCCTAGCTTTTACCTGCTGTTCTAAGAGGAAGTGGGCAATGGTCATGTTCTACTGTCATAAGAAATAAGAGCTGCCTGAAATTCAGCATGCTTTTAATAGGTGTGATCTCTTGAGGTTAACAAAGAGAGAATCAGAATGAAAAATGGACTAATGTTAACAAATTCAGTTTTATACCTGTAACAGTTACTACTGGTATTCATTACAGGCCTGTTCTTTCAAAGGGTATGAGAATAGTTCTGGGTGGATCACAATAATTCCCAAATATGCAAGAGTGATATTTCATGACAGCAGGTCATTGTACTTTATGGGGGAAAGATCAACAACAGTTCAACTCCATTTGAAAACATTGCAATAAAGTCTTTCAGCCCAAGTTTAGTAGGACATTTAGCTAAAATTACATTGAATTTAAATTGGACTCCACATGTTATTTGCAAGAATAAAATAGGAGTTGTCAGTTTCCTCTCTTTATTTCTAATGGAACAATTTAGTGTAGTTGTCAATGTGTTGGACTACAGAACAGGAGGCCCTGAGTTCTAATCTTCTCTTTGGGGGGGGAGCTTGGGCTTAGGAAGGAAGCAAGGATAAACCACTTCTAAAAAACCTTGCCAAGAAAACTTGTCCAGTCTCTGAGAATCAGACACAAATGAACAGGGAAAAAAAGAGATTTATGATCATGTGAGTAGTGAAGGAATTGTTTCTTTACATGATTATTTGCAACAGATCAATGCAGTACTTCTACCAAATCATGTTCACTGTTTTAATCAGAATATCAACAAAAAAGAGCAAGTCAGGAACCATTTCCTCAATATGTACTGTTAATTTTCAAGAATAGTGTCAGTCTTGGAGGTGATTTTTTTCCCCTCCAGCCATTTTCTTTCCTCCTGCTGCTGCTGCTGCTGTTGCTGGAGAAATAATCTTTAGTTCCTTCTCTTAGCATAACAGTAGCAGTAGCAATAGCAATAACAACAGTATTGCTATAGCATTATATCACCCCTTAACATTTTATAGCACTCAGTTTACAATGTAGAAAGATTATTTGCATACTGCCTCCAACAATCTAGGTCCTCATTTTATCAACCTTGGAAGGATAGAAGGTCGAGTCAACTTTGAGCTGGTCAGGATTAAACTCTAGGCTGTGGGCAGAGTTTGCCTGCAATGCTGCACTTTAACCACTGCACTGCCAGGGGTCTTCGTAGCCTGGATTTACCGGTAATTATTTCCTTTTTACTTAAAGGTTGCTTCCTCTAACCACCTTGAATCTAGTAACCTCTATTTGGTCCCAATCAAAGTAGATACTATGCAGTTGCCAAAAAAGGGTCAGTGAACCAGAAGCTGTGTGCTTCCTTTCCAAATCTAACTAAACTGTAATCCTGTTCAGTGGTAGTTCAGAAGGACAAGCAGGAAGTCATTTCATCCTTGTCATTTTCCCAGGCCAAACAGCTTCTTTGTGGAATTTTAGTATATGCTTGTTCAATTGGAACATTCATCCTTCAGGCATGCTACATGCTACATTTCCCCTACTTTTCACCCAACTGATAATATTTTGTAATATTTAATAATCTTCATTATATGAAGAAATGTAATTTTAAGGTGTCAACCGTGGTTTCTTATCTTTCCATCATAGGCAAATTTCCAGACAATAAGGCATCTTTTTTGAATTGTCATTAGAAAATAAGACAAGCAGAACCTGAGGTATTACATACTTCCCCTCAAATTATCCCTATAATTTCTGTCTAAAGGTTCAGAAGGATTTCATATTGCATTGCATTTTCTCAGTTTTCTGACATGTGAATTTTCTGTAGCGTGGACTTAAATATTGAGATGGGAATTTGCCAGTAATGACTCTTGACTTTCCTACAAAAGTGCTGTGAATTGATAGTCAGCATGACCATCTTGATTTTTACAGATGCAGCAAATTCTCTTGCATCTCATATGTACACAGGCTGAAGTAAAATAACTTTTGTGAATGTGTAATTTTTAGCAACCTTCAAAACCATTTATGCAGTCCGTACTACAAGTTGGAGAAGCAAACTAGCCTGGAAATAATAATTATCTGTTAGATTCCAGGACACAAAGTGACTCTGTGGTAACGTTTATGAAATTGGATTGAGTCAAACTGAGCAAGACTTGTTAGTCTTTACTTATGCTGATTATTTAGATCAATATAATATCTGGAAGGATCAGATTTACATTTTATGAGACCTGGTGAATAAGTGTGGCCATTTGCATTCTCTCTCTCTCTCTCTCTCTCTCTCTCTCTCTCTCTCTCTCTCTCTCTCTCTCTCTCTCTCTCTCTCTCTCTCTCTCTCTCACACACACACACACACACACACACACACACACACACACACACACACTGTTGTGACTAGAAAATGGGAAGAAGGAAAAATACATTGTATTCCCCTTGTATGAGTTTTGCATGGCACAAAGTAATACACACACAGGTAATGGCTTAAGAAATAAAATGAAAAAGAAGCAAGGATTCAGACCACTAGGAATTGCAACTTTTGTTTCAATTTTCAGGTGGATCTTGACAGACTTGAACACTGGGCCCTATCTAACAAAATGAAATTCAATGTAGAGAAAAGTAAAGTCTTACACTTAGGTAAGAAAAACCAAAAGCACACATATAAACTGGGGAAAACCAGGCTTAATAGCAGTGACTATGAGAGGGACCTTGGAATCTTAGTGGACAATCAGCTAAATACGAGCCAGCAGTGTGCAGAGGCAGCTAAAAAAGCCAATACAATCCTAAATTGCATTAACAAAGAGATACAATCAAAATCAAGTGAGGTACTAATACCACTCTATAAAGCCCTAGTAAGACCACACCTAAAGTACTGCATCTAGTTTTGGTCACCACACTATAAAAAAGATGTTGAGAGTCTAGAAAAAGTGCAGAGGAGAGCAACCAGGATGATTAGGGGACTGGAGACTAAAACATATGAAGAACGGTTACATGAACTGGGCATGGCTAGTCCAGTGAAGAGAAGGACCAGGAGAGACATGATAGCTGTCTTCCAATACTTGAGGGGCTGCCACAGAGAGGAGGGGGTCAAGCTGTTTTCCAAAGCATCCGAAGGACAGGCAAGGAATAATGGATGGAAACTGACCAAGGAGAGATTCAACCTAGAAATGGGAGCCTGGTTTAGCTCAACAGACAGAAGCACTGTAATTTAACACCAGCTGTCTGCAATTAAAGTAAGATCGAATCTCGCCAAGCTCAAGGTTGACTCAGCCTTCCATCCTTTCTAAGGTAGGTAAATTGAGGACCCAGTTTGTGGGGGCAATAAGCTGACTTTGTATAAATATACAAAAGTATGAAGGCTATTGCTTAACGCATGGTAAGCCGCTCTGAGTCTCCGGAGAAGGGCAGCATATAAATCAAAATTTAAAAAAAAGAAAAGAAATGAGGATAAACTTTCTGACACTGAGAACAGCTTGCCTTCGGAAGTTGTGGGAGCTTCATCACTTGAGACTTTCAAGAAAAGATTGGACTGCCATTTGTCAGAAATGGTGTAGGGTCCCCTGCTTGAGTGGGGGGTTGGACTAGATGACCTATAAGGTCCCTTCCAACTCTGTTAATCTGTTAATATTCCTCGTAATTTCTCAGGCTCATAATATAGCAATATGCCATTAAAATATGTTCAAATAAATACATATTAATGACATTTTTGCTCCTGGGTTTTTGGGCATTTTCTATGAATTTCTGGGATTCCTGTGTAGAGTAAAAAGAATAGTTATCCAAATCCTATATAAGATTATTTTGAAAAGAAGTCAATCTAAAAGCTAGTAAAGAGACAATAGAAACAACATTAGCATAACAATAGTAATACATTTAGCGCTTTAGAGCACTCTCTGGCTAGTTTACAATGTAGAAGCATTGTTTCTATACTTGGAAGGATGGAAGGCTGAGTTAACCTTGAGCCCTGTCAGGATCAAACTCAGGCTGTGGGCAGAGTTTGCCTGCAATGCTGCACTTTA
Organism: Pituophis catenifer annectens; assembly: GCF_029215685.1. Classification (NCBI taxonomy): domain Eukaryota; kingdom Metazoa; phylum Chordata; class Lepidosauria; order Squamata; family Colubridae; genus Pituophis; species Pituophis catenifer. Next base: position 130,063,753 of record NW_027256881.1, read on the forward strand.
ACCACTGCGCCACCAGGGCTCCTAAAACATAATCCTTGCTTATTTACAATTATCACTTGGAATATTGCAGAATGAAATTGAAAGATAAAGGTACCCCCTTCAGGAGCCATTTTATAGTTGATGTTGTGATTATGTGGGAGACCTGGATATAGGAGGAGTTGAGTTTGGCTTAAATGTTTGAGAAGAGCATAATATTTTAAACCTATCCTATTAACATTGTTAGCAGTATCATGCCTCATGCTAATAGTTCATTTTCCTAATTTTGCCTACTGTGTTAAATGCTTGATGGTATCTTGATATTAAATTCTGGAGTCCACTGTGCTTACTGCAGGAAGACATACTGTTCACCTATTAAGCAAAAGTTTTTAGTATACCTATTGGCCCAGATTTCTGTTGCAAACTCAGGGAGTAAATTATCACAACCAGAGGTTGATAACTTATTTGGGATATGATTTTTTTTCCCTATGAATATATGCTTGAAAGAACATGTTGTGACCTTAATTTGATTGCTAAATAACAGCAAGACAGCTTGATTTCAGCTGATGTAGATAATGGGCATTTTTTAAAAACAACCTTCATTTAAAGTTGAGGTTATAACTAGATCTCCAGACTGCTTCACCTGCATACCAAATTTCCCGATTAACAAAAGATCATTTCAACCCTTTTTGATTGTTGATGATAAAAATGAGTTTTGTGGTTTCTACTCTACTTTTATGGCTTCTACTCTACATCTTATTGTACGTGATGTGTCAATGACAAGAGTTTAGCCAGTTTCATCCAATCTATAAATGAATGACATCAAGACTATTATAATGAGTGTCAAAATAAAGGTAGTTGTTTTAATGCCTGTACAGTTTTCCAGAGTAAAGCTCCTGAATCCTGCTTTCCCAGACAGGATGAGTTATGTGTGACCTATTCGCAAATTGAATGAAGGAAAAAGAAACAATTATGGAAAACCCAAGGATTTGGCTGATGGCAATTAGCATGCCTTCTGCTATTCGAACACATTTCATCTTTATTAGTATGGCATAATCACTAAAACACAGGTGACACAATAACCACAAAAAAACATTTTTGCTCTTTCAAGTCACTGTCAAGCAAATAGGGAGACAATTCTCTGAATAAAGGCTGTATTTGACTGAGGTCTGTGAAATTGCTGGATTGCCTTAACCCTTGATGTTACTCAGAGCAAACCTACCGTGTTTCCCCGAAAATAAGACCCTGTCTTATATTTTTTTTGAGCCCTGAAATAAGCGCTTGGCCTTATTGCCATGTGCTCAAGAGCCCGATTGGGTTTATTGTCAGGGGATGTCTTATTTTGGGGAAAACAGGGTACCATTTCTATAGTGCATTCTTTATTCTTCACAAGTGATATGTCTTACTATGGCTGGCTTTCATTGTTGACACAATCTTATTCTCATCTAAAACAGCCAGTCACTGATACCCTAAAAATGTCTTAGGGCACTCTCCCACTCAGCAATTTAAAGAACATATTTGGACAACACTTATTGTTGTTGTTCAGTTATTAAGTGTGTCCAACTCTTCACGACCCCATAGAGTCTCTTGTCCTCCACTGTTTCCCAGAATTTACCCAAATCCATATTCATTGTACTGATGACACTCTAATCATCTCATTCTCTGTCATCCCCTTCTCTTTTTGCCTTCCATCTTTCCCAACATCAGGGGTCTTTTTCAAGAGTCCTCTCTTCTCATTGGATGGCCAAAGTATTTGAGCTTCAGTTTCAGCGTCTGTCTGGACAATGCTTATAAGGATACAGTTTAACACAGCACAGGTGCCCAGAACTTAATACCACTTTTGGTTGTTTCCTTTGCCTCTTTATAGGGTTCTGCTCTGATCCTCCAATTTCTCATCCTTCATCTTTCTCTTCCATTCTACTCTTTCAACATATCTGCAACCAACCTCCTGCTGTCGCCTGGGCTTTCATCTTCTTTATGCCTTGGCAACCTTACTTGATGAAGATCATTTAATGCAGTTGCTTTGGTCAGTAGCTACATTTACATGTTTTTCTCAGCCAGTTCATAGCAGTAGCCAAGGAGGACCTTTTAAATAAGAGCTTCTTTATGACAGTTCACATTGATGAACATCTTTTCCTCTGAAAAGCTCATTTGATCCAGAACCTATCCAGATGATGGTAGAAATGTGGGTTTTGCTTTAATTTCATGATTCTTTAAGCAGTGATAATGTATATATCTGGAGATCTCTGGGTATTTGGGAATGAGGAGAATAGCTCCACTGGATTTTAAGGAAATCGATATGCTACCCCCCCCCAACCTGCATGAATAATATAACATTTATTAAGAATTCTTAAAGTGACAACGGAGCAATTAGATCTGGGGTGGGGAACTATGGTCCTTTTATGACTTGTGGACTTCAAATCCCAGAATTCCTGAGCCAGCCACAGTTCCCTACCTCTGCATTAGATGGATGTAAGTTGTTCATTTTTAAATCTATCTATAACATGAATACAGTAAAAACAGAAGATCACTCTTCACTGAAATAAAAATGCTTTGTGAGGCATACCACTTAAAATCTACATAATCATTAACATTTTAACCATTGAGATATTTCTGTCTATATTGTTTTTCTTTATAACAATACTGGTCAGGGAATTCTGGAAGTTGAAGTCCACATGTCTTAAAGTTGCCAATTTTGGGAACCCACGGTATATAGGAAAACAAGATGGAAATTATTAAAATATAACAGCAAAAAAGAAAAAGAAGAGAACCACAACATGTTTGTCAGCCTTCATGATGCCACAGGCTTCTATGCTCCATCTGCTAAAAAATCCCAGCAAGGCTCCCTTGATTAGTACCTTTAACCATTCCAAAACCAGAAATTGCTCATCTCTAAGGAAGGTGCGATCTGGAATTGGTAGAAGGAAACACATCAAAAGGAGAGTTGATTGTAGGAACAAAGGCTGTGAGCATCTATTTTATTTTCACTATGGCTAGAAACAGCAAGGTTGAATAAATTCAAACTAGACCTTTTGTGAAACAGATAGAATGCATATGAAACTGGATTCTATTGTGCTTCTTCCATTAATGTACGAGCAAGTCTTCATTGGCTACAGTAAATTAGAACAGCTCTATGCTCACCTTTGTAGGAAATCTTTTTTTTTGCAAAATAATTATAAGTACAAGCTCATTTCCTGGGGAAACCATGTGTGTTGTGTATAAAAAAATCCCTTTGGTGGGGAAAAAAAAAAGATCCGTTATGTGTGAATTGTTTCAGTTCAAAGGATAGCTTAGTTGCTCAGAATGTGAACAAAATGGGCAAGAGGGAAGGGATGATTAAAAACAAGATATTATCGTAAGCAACAATGACAAAAGCAGCAAGACTGGGAAAGTAGAAGGTACCTACATATTATTAGTTTCCCCCCTACCTCATTCTTCTTAACTGGGGAGGGGGAAAAGCATGGAACTGCAGAAAGATGGATTATATTTTTAGTAATGTGGTGATCATGTCCAGCCCCACAGTTTGTCACATAGGAAACAGGAATATATTTTCGGGGGCACAACCAAGGTACAAATGCTACTAAAGATTCAGTTGGAGAAAGGTAATTTTCCCTTCCAGAGTTTCTTGTTGCCACTTCCATTTAACACCTTCTCAGCAGCTTTTAAAAATGTGCCCCCCTTTCAATATATGGGCAGGATAAACAGCAGCAAACCTAGCTGGAAAATAGCACAGCGTGTCGTGGGCATTGTTGTTATATAATGGATTGTTGTGAAAAGCAAAGTAAAACACATGAGGTAGAATTACTACCGTTTATTTATTTATTTTGTTTTAAATCTTTATCGCCTACTCCCTTTCCAGAAGTTTTGAGGATATTGGGCGCTAAAGGAAAATGGATGCAGATGTACTCAGCTATGGCAGGGGTGTCAAACTCGCAGCTCGTGGGCCGGATGCATCACACACTGGCCACGCCCACCCCCAGTTTAGCGAAGGGAAAAAAGCCATGATACGTCACGTGATGACAATGTGACGCCACGAGTTTGACACCCCTGAGCTATGGGAACATCCCAGTTTGAGCAACTGTGAGTGGAACCAGAGCAGACTGATTCTGTATTGTTAGGTCCAGGCAGTGTTAGTGGCAATGTTTTAGTAAGTGCTTACTATTATCTTCTTCCTAAGATTGAGAATGAATGATTGGCCCAGAGTCATTAAGCTGGCTTCGTGCCTAAGGGAAGATTAGAACTCATGGTCTCTAGCTTGGTGTTTTTAACCATTACATCAAACTGTCTCTCTTGTCCTCACTTTGCGGATAGTCCAAGGGAAAGCAAGATTCCCGTAATGATGGGATGGATCAAAAGAAACTAAATTACCCTTTTTTTCTGGATAAAAATCAAACCAATCCTTCCTTCTCCCAAGTCTTTCCTTGAAGACATTTTTTTTGCGTTGGGTTTGCAACTATGTCTGATTTAAATATTGTGAAGGAATGCTTTATCCATTCTTGGTTGCTGGTGCTCCTCCTCCATAATTCGCTACCTTAATGCTTTGCCTTATGGTATGTGTTGTGTTTCCATAAATCTCGGGAGGATGTTTTTTAAGGGTCTCTACTATGTAGGCATGGAGCTGATGTGTAATGGAGGCTGGTGTTCTGCCCCAGTACAGACCCCAAAGAACACAGCACACACAAAGTCTGTACAAAGCTTAGTTTACTAAATTAAATCAGTCTATTTCAAAAAAAGGCTGTTAATTAACTTTCTTAACAACTTACAAGAATCCAAAGAATAAATAATCATAAACTTACTGTGGTTGGCAGAAAGCCCAGAAGCAATTTGCAGGAAACTGATAAGAGAACTAAGATGAGGACGTGAAGGAGAATGAACCAAGTTGTTCCCTGCAAATTGCCTCAGTCATTGTCCTTCCTTAAATAGTCTAAGGGAGTGGCCAATTAGTCCCAAGCCTTACTCTCAAGGAGACCTCCTCCTGAGGAACCACTCCTGCCTTTTGGCAGCTCTACGCGCCCGTGCATCGAGAAGAGGCTCCTCCTCTTCTTCCTCTTCACTTATGGGAGCTTCTGGAGGTTCTGAAGGCCCTGGCTGAATCCCCGCCTCTGGCACCACATCTTCTCCAACCTCCTCATTGTCTGACTCGAGTACCAGCGGCATAGGCTGCTGGCGCAGCTCCACACCAGCCTCCTCGCTATCGGAATCAGCTACTAGCTGCACAGGCCGCTGACGGGCCACAACAGCTGGTCAGAAATCTATCCTTTTGACAAGATGAACCATTGTATCCTTAAAATGAAGAAGAACAACCAGTAATTTTTCTTTCAAAGGCATTCATGTTCTCCATCAGCCCACGTTGCTACCCAATTTTCTGTCACGCGGAAAGTGACCAAGAAAAAAAAATCACATGGAATTATTCAGCTTGTTTGCATGAATGTATGGAGAAACGTGCATCAGGAAGAAGTCAGATTTCTAAGGATATTAATCTGTACCTCCATCCTTTTGCTTTTTCACAGGTGAGCAAGTTGATGGACAGCCATTGATACATAGCATAATATGCAACACTTTCAAAATAAAACCAAAACCCATTGCCCTAATACTACTTTGCCTACTTAGAGGAAGCATACAACCACCATACAACCATGTATACAGTGTGAACAACTGCATACAGTATATGACCCAAGAACCAAGGCAGATACATAGAACTACTTCTGACCAGTTTCCTTAATTATTCCTCATCTACAGACAGAAATCTTGCTAAACTAGAGCAACTACTTGCATTATGAAAGATACTCTGAGAATCTCTAAGGAAGAGCTACCTTGGTCTTCTTCCCTCCAACCTAAACTTCATTGCCTCTTGGCCCTCTGGAATGCAGCCCCTCCCTCCTGGGAATCCAGACTACATTCCACCACAACATACTATTACAATATATACTAATATTGCAATACTATTATGCTATTGCCTCTTATGGATCCAATGCATAATGACAATTTTATTCTTAATCATGTTAACCTGTTCTTTGAATGCCTATGCCACATTGATCACACCAAACTTTTTAAGATTTGAGACTGTTGTTAAAAAGCAGGTGCAAGAATGGTTTATATCGAATACCTGCAGAATAGTGCTAGTGTTTTGAATACAGAAGCGATTGATCATTGTGAGAAACTCCAATGAGGTTGACTGGATGTAGAGAATGAAATAGGATGCAATGCCAAAATCAGTTGATAAAGGAAGAATAAGCAAGTTGGATGGAAGAAAAACACTGAAAGAGTCATGGTTGAATGGAGCTGATGAAATCCTTCAAAAGAAAGATGGGAGAAATTTAAAGAATAAGAGACAACATATGAATTGATGTAAAAATATAATGGAAGCAAGGATGGCTTGCAAAAAGAGAGAGGTTGAAAAGGCACAATCAATAGTGTTGTTGTGCACAGGATATATTTAGCTTTCTTTTTGTCATATCTCCAGATTTTAACTTCTTTTACTTAATCTTTTCTGAACTTTGCATAAAGTTACTATCTCAAAAGGCGCTAATGTGATGTCTATATATGTGGGTATGTGTAAAATCAATGTTGAAACTTATTTTAATGTAAAGAAAAAACTGCTCAGCTCCCTCAGGTTTTATTTACATTTATAATTTGCACAATATATAAAACTATTCATATAGGCATGTATGTATGAACTCAGTTATTTGCAATGACAGTATTTATAGCCATTTAAAATGTTGCATTTTGATGAAACCAGGTTTACCAAGTGTTTTATATTAAGCTGATTTAGAATTCTTGGATTTCTGGTTGTAACAAACTTGTTTTAGCATTTGACATTTGACAAATGTCAACATATAAAACAACGCAACTATGGTATTTAATAGCCTTTGGCAACGATTGACAGAAGAGGTGGGAATTTTAATCCATAGTGACCCAAAGGTTCATTGTAGGACATATCATTTCAAACACTTGTCCAGTGTCAGTTTAAAATTCAAAGTTGGTAGTAATGAAGTGCCTCAGAAATCAAGCAGAAGAGGTGTGAGCTCCAGTGACTTGTGAAAGAGCATTTCCATTTGAATCACAACTTTTTATCCTTTCTTCTCTGAACATTGTCTATTTCCCACCTTGCATTCAAGGAAATGACCTTTGACTCAAAGTAGATTAATCCTTTTGACATTTTCCTTCCTTATTGACTTCAGCTAAATTTAGTTCCTATATCTGAGTAGGCATCTTCAGTAAAATTATAGTTTTGCTCCAGTCTCAAACCCCCCCCCTTTTTTTTTTTTTACCTTCTAGGACCAAATGTAAGCAAAACCAGCATAGAACTGATCTATGCTTTCCTTAGAGGTTGCAACATTTGCCTTCTCCTATTCTATTTGGAGTCTCTGTAATCAGAAAAGAAGTCTCAACGTAGCTCCAAGTAAATAAAATCTTCAGGATAATCTTCCTACAAGTCTCCTCTTTCCTTAGCACTTATCTTTATTTCATTTCTGTTATTTTTTCCTGCTCAATATTTCTCTTGCTGTTCTGACAGCTTTTCTCCCGTCATTTTCTTTGCTAATTGAAGAGAACATCCATGATATCTATCAACAAAGCACGGCCAGAATCAAGATCTGCTTAATTCCAGTAATCGCTGCAACCTAGGCCTTTAAAATAAGATACAGTTCCAATCCTTGATAGCCCTGAGGGCAGCTTGAGGACTTGCTGAGAAATAGAGTAAGTCATATTAAGCCGAAGCAATAATTTTTAGTCTGATGCTTAACACATATGTTGTCCCACAGGTCCAGTCATTCAGCAAGTCTGGTCCAGACACTCTTAGCCAGCGATAGTAAGACTTAAAGCTTTCTGAGTGGAGAAGCTGAGCTAGAAGCAATTCTAACAGGAAAATGAAATTCAAAACATTCACGAATGTGCATGTAGCACCTATTACCAATTCCTTAAGGCATTTTTTTTTGTTTCTTGCAATCACACTGCATTTATGGAGGTCAACTGGCTTGAAAGCTGTTAGGACTGACTCTCCCCCCCCCTCCCGATGTTTGTATTTAGTTGAATAGGGTCCCTTTTGGTTGCTTAAATTATCCAATTTGGTTACCATTTTGCATTTTTATATTTTATCTACTGGGTTGTTCTTTCCTAATGCTGCATATTTGTTGATTTTGTTGATACAGTTTATTTTGTTGCAGTCCGCCCAGAATCGCATCGTTTGAAATGGATGGCTTTACCCAAGAAATTAGTTAACCATTTAATTAATTGAATAAACTTGACGTACCTAGGAAAACATGCAGCTTCTTTAAACATCCACCTAGAGATGGTGTATGAGTGCCCCCTGCACACTCCAAATCAACTTTTTCTTTTGAATCAAGATCACTCGCAGCCAGGATAGTATTTGCACAAAGATGGAAAAATTCCTTTGGAAGGGGGAGTAATTAAAAAAATCTTAGATTGTGCAGAAATGAACAGATTAACTTTGATGATTAAACAGAGAGAGGATATGGACTATTATAAGATATGGGGGAAATTTTTTGATTGGTTAAAAAAAAGATATAGATAAAGATTGTGATAATTAAATAAGGAGAATGTTACATTAAATGTATTGTAATTTGGGGAAAATATGGCAACAGAGAAATGGAAACTATCGAGGAGAAATGAAGACAGGAGGAGTAATAAAAAGAAGAAGTCACGGAAGAAACATCGAGAAGACACATGGCAGGATTGACATATTATGTGTTTGTTTGTTTAAAAAAAACTTTATATATATATATATATATATATATATATATATATATATATATATATATATATATATCACTCGCAGCCCTACAATTTTATTTGCCTTGGGAATAAATGCCGTAGGAGCCTTTATTTGAGAGACAGATCGTTAGAATTGTCATTGGTGTGGCACATACATGTATTTGTGTTGAACATCTTGTGCACCAGCGACAAATTCCTTGTGTGTGTCCAAACACACTTGGTCAATAAAGAATATTCTGTATTCTTTCATTTCTTCATTCATAGCAGTTGGCCAAGATGAAAATAAGCCAACAAGTATAAAACAAAATGTATACAATCCAGGATTCTTTTTAAAAAAGAGCAAAAGAAAAGTTAGAAAATCCTTAAAAAGTACAGGAAGTCTCCAGAGCGAATTCTAGTCCTAACTCTTTATTTAACCCAAAATTGTATGCAACTCGAATTTACAAATTGGCTGCCTATTGCTGGACGTCGCAGATGGCATTCTTCTTCCTCAGGCTCCTAGAAACTACTTAAGAGACTTTCAGAAACTTCTGAAAACCACTGAAAACAGGCTGCATATTTAAAACATGTGGATTCAGTAATTTTTGGAGGGCATTGTGTTGCTTTGGTGGTTCATCATCTCCGGGTCATTTTTGGTAATAGACAGCCTGTTCATATTTAGGGGTTGTCCTTAAGTTTGTATAAAATATACAAAAGTATGAAGGCTATTGCTAAATGCCTTGTAAGCCGCCCTGAATCTCCGGAGAAGGGCAGCATATAAATAATAATAATAATAATAATAATAATAATAATAATAATAATAATAATAATAATAAGAAGAAGAAGAAGAAGAAGAAGAAGAAGAAGAAGAAGAAGAAGAAGAAGAAGAAGAAGAAGAAGAAGAAGAAGAAGAAGAAGAAGAAGTTGGAAATTCTTAACTTGGGGACTGCCTGTAATTTGTTTTGCTGTTTCTACTAAATAATTCAGAAAATGGTGGACTATGACAAGATTCCCAAGGCAAAGTATTCTAAAAATTATATTCAATGTGCATGTTATCCTTGCACAAAAGTTACAAAATTGAGTATGGAGTCTGATTTGACTGTGGAGAAAACAGCCTAGCTGACCTAAGCCCAATTTAGAAGTTCTTAATTCCAACTGATGCCTTAGTTGTAAATTTTATCTCCATGCTCCAAATCTCTACTTCCTTCATGGATAACCACTGGATATTCAAAACAATAGATTAAAAAAATATCACATCGCCTCTCCTTGTTAAGACATACAGATATTTTAATAAGATCTTTCAAGTCCCACATAGAAGGACATTCACAATGGCACTATTTGACCTCAATTATCATTACAGGTAGACATCACAATGTCTTTTACCATTATCTTCTTGGTGTGTGCTCCAACAGCAAGATTGAATCTGTGGAATGCCCCTTATATCACAATAAGACACTGCATTCTTAATGAACCAGGAACTATCAACCTATTGCAATCAGCTCAGATAGATAAACTGTTCCAAGAGTTTCAGTATCCAGTGAAAGAGTTGAAACATCTAAGGAGGACACAAGATTCTTAACTGTAGCTGTTATCTTTACAAACTGGTGGGTTTCTCTACAGCTAACTAAGCCCAGTTTTATTTTTATGTCTTTTATCCATGTATTGGCTTCCGTATTATAGGTCCTTCCAACAACTCATGTATAGAATCTTGATATTTTTTATAACCCTTTAGTCTTTGCTGAATTTGACCTACTCATTAACTTTTTTGGATTCTAAATGCTCTTAATTTTTTAATCAAAAGAATTAAAGTGTTTTACTTTTTTAATTAAGGTTTTTCTCTCTCTCTGATATGGTCTGAGGTCATTCACAAAAAAAAATAAAGAAAATAAATCTGGCACATTTGAGTAGCATTTCTAAGAATGTAATAATCACTTGAGAAATATATCAGACTTCAGATAATTGTGACAGGGCTGCACTTAGATTTAGAATTGTTAATTTAAAATATTTTGATTATGTTTTATTATTTGGCAGATTGGTTGAGAATAACAATTAAAGATTACAAACATGTGAATAAAATAAGCCTTCCTTCCTTCCCTCCCTCCCTCCCTCCCTCCCTCCCTCCCTTCCTTCCTTCCTTCCTTCCTTCCTTCCTTCCTTCCTTCCTTCCTTCCTTCCTAAATCAGTTTGTCCATTGTGGATTTCTTTTTAAAAATGTGCATATTCTTCATGTTTGTGTCTTTGTGTGTGAATTAGAGAGAAGGTAGGATTTGAAGAAATGATATAAATATAATACAGAGGTGGCAGTATTTTTAGAAATGGCCACTTTCAAGGGAGCGGGGAGTGAAAAAAAAGCCAACTATATTTTGGTGGGTGAACTTACTCAGTAAGTTCCTTTCCTTTTTATTCTAGTTATTTGTTGGCAAAAAACCTCAACAGTTCAAGACTGATCCTGAATTGCATGAATGAATGAGTTGGAATTGGTTCTGCTTTGGAGAAATTTTGCTTCCAGTTCCCTAGATCTGATGCAGATCTCCAATTTTTTATGCATGCTTATAATTTACACCTCATATATTATTATAAGTCATAATGGTAGACAGACATTCTCATTTTCTTCCATAATATCTTTCAGCCACTTTTGCTAAAGAATAGTTTTCTTATCTTTAAATGTAATTTATGGCTCATTGGTGTTATGCATTTTCATCTTAAAACTATATTAATCAGAACTAAAAAGTAATACCATTTGAAAAGAATCGTTTTTCCCTCTAAATCAAAGAACAACACAATCATATTATGGCAAGATTTTGGATCATTAGTACAGCAATGCCTCACAATCTCATCTCCACCTTTCTCCTTTTGTTTTGAATGTAAAAATGTAGAAATTGATGGTGGGGAGATATTTTCTTTGATTATGTTGTAAAAAAATGAAAAATGGTTCTGTACTGAGTTTCTTCTCCTCTCCCCACCATAACATCAAGTTATCTATGTCCTTTTGTCACCTTATCCTTATTCTATGTTCTTTGTTTGCTATGGTTAAGTGCATCACAGCCTACCTCCCAGCTGACTAGAGCAGGGAGTTGGTGTTTAACGATAGGATTCATCATTCTAAAATGATGAAGGAGAAAAGAAGACAACTTAGAGTTGTTTGCAATTTTGACCATAGGTCCAATATTTGATATAATGAGATAAGCTATACAATTGATTGGCCAGGTACTATCTTCTTTATATTAGATTGTACTTTTCATTGACATTTGTTTAATCTTGTAAATTGCCTAAAGTCATTTTGTAGTCAGGCAGTGCCTATATCCAGCATATGTATCATATGTGCACACTAGAGCAGCTACAATCTCAATATTTTGTCATTGCCTTCCCATGGGTTTTCCATCATTCTCAAAGAGAAATGAGGTGGACATTTGCTTGGCTCTGCCAAATATTTCTAACACACCATTCCTTTGTGTCAGAGTGCATAAAGCCTATGCACATTGCACTGGTATGCAAAGGACGGATTCAGTAGGTTTTGCAGTAGCATCCAGAAATTAGAAAGACTGAGTAAAAATGAGCCTGAGACTAGATTTGTACTGTACAGGATGGCTGCCCAACCAAATTCCAGGAATTAATTTATCTCCCAAAACCTTGAGGGCTGCCCCTCTTCAAAATTTGCAGTGAACTGTAAATTCAATAAGATCAGATTTTGTTTCTGTTAAAGCTTCACCCATCTGGTAAACTGTGGCTCTTGCCACATTTCCAGAATTCTCTATCCCCAGTAGGTTGCTCATATCCTGCTATACCCCTTTACCTACCAATAATCCCCTAAAATTCAGCTTCTAATTCAATAAGGCTAGCGGGGTTGAGAATTACAGTGGAATTCTGTATTCATACTGCAATTTTCATTTTTCCTGATATACTATCAGACAAAAAAAGAGAATTGGGTTAATAGAAATGCCATTCTCCAATATTAATACAGAGCTGTGGTGGCACAGTAGTTAGAATGCAATACTTCAGGCTAACTCACTGCTCACCCCAGGAGTTTGATTCCGACTGGCTTGAGGTTGACTTCCATCCTTCTGAGGTTGGTAAAATGAGGACTCAGATTGTTGGGGGCAATATGCTGATTTTGTAAACTGCTTAGAGAGAGCTGTAAAGCACTGTGAAGTGGTATATACCAAGACCCGATGGCCTAGAGGTGGAGCTCTTGTGTCACAATCAGAAGGTTGTGTGTTTGATCCTAGGCAGATGTAGGGTCTCCTGCTTGGGCAGGGGATTGGACTCAATGATCTGCAAAATCCCTTCCAACTCTGTTAAATCTGTTATAAGTCTAAGTACTATTGCTATTGCTACTCCTTGACTTATGACCACAATTTAGCTCAAAATTTCTGTTGCAAAGTGAGACATTTTGTCAAGTGAGTTTTGTCTTGTATGATTTTTCTTGCCACGGTTGTTAAATGAATCACTGTAGTTCTTAAGTTAGTAACATGGTAGTTAAGTGAATTTGGCTTCCCCATCATCTTTGCTTGTCAGAAGGTTGCAAGAGGGGATCACATGACCCTGGGACGCTGAAACCGTCACTAATATGAGTCAGTTGCCAAGTGTCTGAATTTTGATCACATGACTATGGGGATATTGCAGCAGCATGGTAAGTGTGAAAAGAGGTCATAAGTCACTTTTTTCAGTGCTGTTGTAACTTTGAACGGTCACTAAATGAACTGTTGTAAGTCGAGAACTAGCTGTAGTGGCAGAAATGTGAATTTGTGCAGATAATTATTTCTTTATTTGTTTGTTTGTTTGTTTACATGTATTGGCTGCCCAACTCCATTGCACTCTGTATGTGAGTGCATACAAAACTAGAGGCAAAATAAACATAGCTAAGAACATTAAAACCAACAGGAGGCAGACTAAACTACTCTGTTCACAAAATCAACTAACCAAAACATTAAACAATGACAATCATCAACCCCGGGGCTGGGATCAGAGCAAATTATTCAAGGCTTTCCGGAACCACAGTGTTCTGTCCCTCTTCCTCACACAGGCAAACGTAATACCAAGCACTCCTGCCAATATTTTATTAGGTAAACAGATTAGAATTCCTGGCAGACCAAGGTTTTGGCAGCAAACTGCCGAATGCTTGCCAAGACCGTTTTCACTCCCATAAAGCAGAAGAGGATTTATCTTCAGTCCGTTCCAGGAGCAACAAATTATCCATGAGACAAGAGTTTAGTCAATGTTCAGTCCAAAATATATCCAAGCCGAATTTCAGAGATCACAATGTGACTTTCAGGGTTTAACTTTGTCCATCACAAAGTCTGAAGAGCAATCCCACCCACTTTTATTCCTGGTGGGGCGTGGCTCCGTGACTCAGCTCAATCTCTGGCCCTCCCACGCCTCTTCCGTTGCTGCACATGCTTCTCCCTCTGACACTGCCTGGGATCAAGCCAGGATTCATCATCCTCACTCCCTATCAATTGGTGCTTCAATATGCCTTCCTCCTGGCACATCTCAGGCTGTTCCTCCTGGCCTTCGGATGGAATCTGAGGCATTGCCAGAAATGAGGGTCCTGGAGAGGGAGGCCTTGTCAGTTCCTCCCCATCACCTTCTGAGTCCTTCTCATCTGTTAGGACAGACTTGGGAGTCGGGGTCACAACACACAGGAGAGAGGGTCCCGTTCTTATCTCTGGGACGATGCTCTTCCAGAAGATGGGGCCTTCAAGAGAGAAGACATGCTTCCTCGGTCCCACAATATGGCCATGTTAAATGGAGGGGAGCTGGAGTGCACCCACTCTATTAAAACACACTGGGCAGAAACAGTTGCAGCCAAGCAGCTTCTCCTATATTATTCAGGCAGGCACAATCTTTCTCCCCAACATTTGATGTTAAACATATATTAATATACACCAGGGGTGGGTTCTACTTACCTTTACTATCAATTTGCAATGGGGCCACGCGCGTGCTCTCTCTTTGCTCGCGCATGCACGCACTCTTCTGCACAAGCACAGAAGCTTCTACACATGCGCCGAAGCATTTTGATGTCATCAGGGTCAGTGGGCGGAGCCTCCCGCCGGTTTTACTACTGGTTCTATAGAACCGGTGCGAACCGGGGGCAACCCACCACTGATATACACCTATATTTAATAGTTTGGGCATCGTGATTTTTTCCCGTATGCAATTCTTTTGTTTTCTCAAAGCCCCTTCGCAGCCTGATTAATAGCATGCAACAAATACCATATCTGCCATGCCTGATTGAGTGACAGCGATCAGCCCTGCTAATTTAATCAACTTCCACAGCCATTTCATTACTTACTTAAAGCAATTTTAGCCCAACTAACTACTCGTGCTCAAATCAGACATGGTGTGATTCCAAATCCATCTGTCACATTAATTTTCCTTTTCCTTCTCTGCCGCCTGTAGTTCCATGCTGTGAGATGCGCTCATTTGGAAATGCCTGGTGCTTTCGTTAAATGGAAAACAGGGACAACAGAAGCAAAAGGTAACCGAACTGACAGTGTGCTCTGAAAATTCCTGACAGGAACTGATTCATCTTGTTGCTACCTTCCAAATGTTGGAGGCAAACCTATCAGCTGACTCTTGTGCAGTCACGGCTGGTTCTCAGCCCTTTAAAACCAGACACAGTCATTTATCGGTAAACAATACATTTTCCTAATGAAACAGAATGCAACTGTCCTGCTGTGGTTAAAAAAAAAGAAAAAAAGAAAGGCTCTCAATTATTTTGAAGTGCTGGTTGTTGTTTTTTTTTAATTCTCCATACTCGCAGAAGGACCATTTTTAACTGGAGGATTTTAAGCTGCTGAAATTAAATATAGAGTCGTGCACAGTTTTGTGGGATTCTGCCAAGAAAATAAAAGAGCTTCAAGCAGAAAAATACATGTAAATGTTTGACATGTTATCAAAACTCAGCGGCCATAGAAGGAGCTTCAGTTACTGCTAAATTCATGCCAAAACATTAGCAATGGGGTGGGCAAAACACCCTATCTAGGCAGCACACTTTCTTTTCCATTATGATATATTTTTTAAAAAAATAAAAAATCTGCAAATCATGCTGTAGCAGATTTTGGCAACCAAGAGCCTCCAAATCTGTTAGAACTGTAACTCCCATATACTCCATTTTCGATCTGGAATTCCTTTTCTCTCTTCACACAAACAATTTTTCCTTCAAATTTCTCTTCCAAGACTTGCTTCCATTAGAAGAGAATATTTGTAGTTCAGGGTTGAACTGTGGGGTCCTTGGTGCACTCTGAGCTTGATAGGGTTTTTTTGCAGACCTGTCCTTACCCAAACTAGGTAATGTCTGGCTGATCACTAGCACTGATAATGTTAGCTAGTTGGGTCATAAAATGTCTGCAAGAAAATAACTAAGTGCAGAGAACACCAAGGACCCCACTTGCTTCCATTTTGATCTAACCTTTTTCAGATGTTTATTATAATTTAATTAATGTGATAATTTAGATATCATATACTTTTGAAAAGAATAATAAAGATACTATAATGCATTGGATTAGATGAAGTGAGAATGTTTTGCTTTCATCAAAAATTCTGAGATAGATTGCTGAGTATCATCCATAGAAAAATCACGTTCTAGATTCCATTGGTTTAGGATACTTAGCATGTTCACCGAGATTATTTGTAAAATAAATAAGAAATGAATAAGAAGGTCTTATTTCATAGAGTGGAAGCCACATATTCCTTAACTTTAAGTCCTTGAAATGAAATTGCCTTTCATATAGCTTTCTTCAGCAACTAGAATATTCCTGGTTTTGAAGATATATGCTGGTCATACTTAATGACAAGTGACATTTAGGGATATAAGAAGGAAGGAAGGAAGGAAGGAAGGAAGGAAGGAAGGAAGGAAGGAAGGAAGGAAGGAAGGAATTTGCAGTAGCTGTAATGTTATAAAGAAAACACTAAGCAGTAACATAAATGGAAAACTCTTTATAGAAAGATAAGTATTACTGTAACTCCATTAAAGAGCACAATGTTTTATGGCTGCAAAAACTGATGGAATTAGCAGAGATGGCTACATTGACTGTTTCGATTAAAGAAAAAAAAACACAAATACCTTTATTTCTACTTGGAAACCACTTCTGGACTTTGTGCTTGAGGTGGGGAAAAAATGATTCTTTGATTTGGGGTTTTACCGATTAGATAGATTTGTTGTAATAGAAATGGCTAGTTTCTATAAAAAGTAAAAAGTTGACAGTAGATGTTAATGCCTTGTCGGGAGTCAATGCCTCTTCTTTTTGGTTCTTTTTCCCTTGCTTTCCCCCACTATCCACTTTTCCTTCCTTAATGTTTAATTTGTATTCTCTTTGTATGCCATATTATAAATTCATAAAAAACATGAGAACTGCATCACATAAAAAAGAGCACAATGTTTCGTGTTTTTTAAACGTTAATCTAAACCAATTAAATTGCACCAAAGTTTTTTGCTTACATTGATCATGAATTGTTGTTATTTATATATCACAAAGTGTCACTGTCCCGTAAATAGAAAGTAACATAGGTATACTTTGAGATTTAGTGACCTGCAGTTTAACTGGAGTTATTCATGCACTGAATCCATAACCTGTCCCTTACATTTTTCTCTCCCAAGCTTCACTTTGGGTTGGCAGAAGTGAACATGGAACATGGCAGAGAAGTCTGTCTGCAGGTGCAATTCCTCTTCGGACAAATCCTCTGCCTACATCAGGCCCTTTTCTTTTCTTTTTTTTTCTTAAGCTCAATTCACTCAGTTTTGTATGGCTCTTGCCAAGCATTTAACTTCTCACTCAGGAGTCTAACAGACCATAAATTCAGTGCCAAGTGATTCATTAAAGCTGTATGGCACCACTATCTGATATTATAACCCAATTTATGTATACTGCAGAAAACATTCTCTTTGCTTCAAAAGGGAAAGAAAAAAACCTGCTCAACATTAACAAAGTGGGGAGACCGTACCTGTACTCTGTTTTGAATTTGAAAAGATTTACGCCAGCAAAATTTTCTTGATAAGGCTGGTTTTTGTATGGAACGTAGATGGAGGGTTGCTTATTAAGGATTCTCCTCTCTTCTGCAACTGATCCCTGAAGTCTTTAATTCTGCCTCTTTACATCTTTTCTAAAGATGAATAATTGAAGTCTCCTACAAATCTGACTCTTCACAGTCTTGGTGCAAAATTCAATTTGAATGTCTCAGGCAACGTATTGGGCAAACTCTAATGTTGTATGAACTGACTTGGCTCGTTTTCTGTTAGACACTATTTTCTTTCTTGTCGCTTCTCTCCAAAACTGAAGAAACCGAAATGGATTGTTTACATTGCAACTCTCCTATTCCTTTATCATTGCTCTGCTAACTGGGGCCAAAGGCAGCTTGCCCAGAACAGCTGGAGAGCACTACATGGACTATTATAAGGATACAGGTGGAGTTTGTAAGTAGTTTACCAAAGCTAGCTGTTTGTTTACTTACATTATTCAGGCACATTAGATAAACCAGATAGAAACAATCTTGTTACAGATAACAATATGATTTAAAATTCAGAATAGAAATAAAACATAGCAGTAGTATAAGCTTGTACAGATAGTCCTCATCCATTGACTGCCTTATTTTGTGACCATTCTTTTTCCCGATCTTCCATTCAGTTATATCTGATTCTCAGAGCCTGCCTGGAGAAGTCCCTGCTGGTTTTTTGGCAAGGTTTTTGAGAAGAGATTTGCCATTGTCTCCTTCCTAGGGCTGAGAGACAGTGACTGCCTGAGGTCAAGCAATGTCGGCTGGCGGCCCCCAGGGGGAGAGCCTTCTCTGTGGGAGCACCCACCCTCTGGAACGAGCTACCTCCCGGAATACAACTGATCCCGGATCTCCGCACTTTCCATAAGGCCCTGAAGACGTTTTTATTTCAGCAAGCCAGCCTGGCCTGAATAGGTTTTATGGGTTAGTTTTTAATTGTATAGCTTGGGGTTTTAAATTGGGAGGGCGATTAATTTAATTTATTTTTAGTTATCTTAACTTTTATGTTGTATGTTATTTTAATTTTCGGCTGTTCACCACCCTGAGTCCCTTCAGGGAGAAGTGTGGTATATAAATTCAATAAATAATAATAATAATAATAAGGATCTAGAACTCAAAGACTCCTGAAAATTCAGCTTTGCAACCAATCCGCTAATTTATGACTGTCGCAATGTCTAACAGTCCCATGATTGCCATTTAGGCATTTCTCAACTGGCACACATTTCCAACTATCACAGCATCCCATAGTCATACAATTGCCATTTGTGTTCTTCACAATTGGCTTCCAATGAAATGGACAATGCAAAAATGAAATTGCAAGCCACATTCATGTGATGTCTTGCTTATCAACAATATGATTCACTTAAGGACAGAAGCAGAAGCACCAGTTACAAGTTTGGCATGGCCATGTGATAGTTTAACAACCACAGACCTTAGCAATGAAGTTGCTGGTCCCAATGGTTGGTAAGAGAGGATTATCTGTAATGACAAATGCCAGGGCACTTATGCTTCTAAATGTCGGTTTAGTGGAATGCAATTTTTTCTCAAAATAATTAAAGTTGGCTAAATAATCTGTGAAATGATTCCAACTTCTGTTGCTGTTCCACAAACAGTATGATAAAATTTCTCTCACCAAGGTGAGGACTCTCTTATGTTCAAAAATCACTGTAAAAGGCACAAGAGATAATGTGTAAGGTATACATTAAACCATTTTTTGATTCATGGATCAAAAAGAATGGAAACACTATATTTTTAGGACTGCGAACTGTATGTTGCCTTTAAATCACATGAGGCAGAAAGGCTGCATTTCAAAAAAGCAGGGTTAAGATCAAAAAGCATGAAGAATTTTGAGTTCAGTGGTTATGTCAATTACACGCAATTAATTGCACTTAGCCTGATTATTATTATTAAGAAATTGAAAGTCTTTCCATTTTGTCAATGGCAACTTAATGGCCCCAAATTTGAGGAATTTGGAGGCTGAATATATAGTATTTGGAGAGCACAGAAGGAGTTTGGAACTTTGAATTAAGTGCATCTTCTTAAAAGATGTGTGTGTATGTGTGCCCGTGCCTATGTTGTTATAATGTTTGAAGAAAGATCAATCCTAGTTGATTTTATATTAATTTTGGTTATTTCAGTTTGGTATTGGATCAGAGCTTAAGATGTGAAGCATAAACAAGAGGGAATTGAGAAGCATTAGGTTAGGAGTTGCTTCCTGACCATTGATTTTTCTCGTGCGTAGCCACTAGGGCTAGAAATGCTTTCGCTAGATTTGTTGGGAAACGCAGAATTGATTGCCCCCTTTTCCAACTGCTGGTTTTATCAGATTTCAAGGGTATATTCTGCCTGGATTTCACTATGCCTTACTAACAAACTTTAAAAGTAGGTTCTTATGTGTAGCATTTTTGAATACATATATCGCTTTTCATAGAAGGACTTCCGTAGGAGGAAACAGTGATTCACAGGAATTCCAACCAATTACACATTTCTAATGTACACATGAACGGTGGGGCCTACCACCACATAATGGGTCCAGACTTTATATCCGTGATGGTGAACCTATAGCACGTGTGCCCTAAGTGGCACACAGAGTCATGTCGCCTGGCACATTTGGCGTTGTCCATTCCTCTTCCGGGTTTCTGGCACACAGGCTCATGAACCGATCAGCTGGCCTTTGTGCGTGTGGCATTGCTGGAAACTGGAAGAGCTGGTCTTCTGTTTTCCCGCGTGAGCATGTGTGCCGCCCAGCTGATCAGTGCGCGCACATGCACAGCAGTCACTGGAAGACTTGCTGGCCGGCGTGCATGTGCGTGCCGGAAACTGGAAGTATCTTATCTGGCATGTGCATGCCCCCTGGGCAGCTCCTCTTCCTGTTTGTGGCCCTGATGAGTGCATATGCGAAGTGCTCCCTTTTCGCACTCGGTGACTAAAAGGTTCACCATTACTGCTATATATGTAACCATCATAGTGATCTATATCCCAAGTATGTCCTGAAATACACCTGAATATTCAATGCCAGTGCTATCTGCAAACTCACTTAAAAAGTCTATTATCCAGTTGCACCGTCCTGGTTTTTGTCCACCTTTTTATTTATAGGCCAAGACAAGGCAGATTTGGCAAAATATCTCAGATGATGCATGGGATGATGGGAAGTCAATTGTAAGTAGAAGTAGGTATCAACATTAAATTAACAGCAGTAAAAATATGTGATGATTGTTATCTCAGTGATACATGCAGTCTCTATATATGCTTTTGGATATGCACACATTGCTTCCTTCTATAGTAATGTCTGATTCACAGCTAAGCTTAACATTATCTTCATTCCAGAAGTCCCTGTAGTATCTCTTAGATCTGAGTCTGCTACATGAGAAAAGAGTTTCAGATATTTTGATAAAGAGTTGTATTGTTCAGGAGATGAAAAGGAGGGGGTACATAAAAGGGAAAGGCAAATTCTTTAAAATCAAGTTGAGTTTTATGCAGCAAACCTACTGAAATGGACCCACACTCAGTCATGTAAGTAGACCTCTTTGGAACAGTAACAACTCATTTTTTTGTATTTATCTATCTAAATATAGATATTTAGTGCAAATATTTATAGGTTTACTCAGAAGTTCATCCTGTTTAGTTAAATAGGTTTGCCCTGTAGAGGTAATGTGGAAGGCCATTATTATTTGGAAGAGTTTAGTGACATGATTTGATTTCTTCTTCATATTAAGAAAGAACTAGAAGTTTAGAGCTCATTCTGAGCTAACCTGCTCAGAATGAGCTCTTTTGTCTGTTTACTAAATAAAGTTGATGGGAGGAGGGCAATATTTACCTAGCTGCAAACTATGAAAGTTCCAGACTTTTGATCCATTCAGTCAAGGTCAGGTCTGCGGGGCCATGAAGTCATTTTGATAAAAAAAAACTGTGGGTTATTATTGTTTCTTGGGAGCCTCTGCACAGAACCCAACATTGGATGTTGTGGAAACTAGCTGCCCTTGGGATATTTCTGCTGTCATTAGTAAGGAGCTTTTGGAAGCTTGTAAGAGATTTGGGTATCATCTTGCTTGGCGTGTATGCTTTGAATTCTGGTTGCTTGAGCTAGTGATAGAGCTCAAAATCCCTTTATTTACTGGTGACTGATGTCTCTGGATTCGGAAGAACCAATTGCCTTGGTATCTGATCTACCGTGACACTTGGCAAAAATATTCTCCATTAAATGGACATGGAAATCTAACCCAGTCTCTTCCAGAGGTACTGAACTATGAGTCCCATCAGTCAGCATCAGAGGTGGGTTTCAGTAGGTTCTGACCAGTTCTGGAGAACCAGTAGCGGAAATTTTGAGTGGTTCGGAGAACCGGTAAATACCACCTCTGACTGGCCCCACCTCATCTATTCTCTGCCTCCTGAGTCCCAGCTGATTGGGAGAAAATGGAGATTTTGCAGTAACCTTCCCCTGGATTGGGGAGGGAATGGAGATTTTACAGTATCCTTTCCCTGCCATGCCCACCAAACCATACCCACCAAGCCACATCTACAGAACCGGTAATAAAAATTTTTGAAACCCACCACTGGTCAGCATGATCAATTTAGCTGGGAGCAAAGCTACACAAGAAAAGAACTCAGATTTGTGACAAAGTAAAACCCACAAATAATGATATACAAGCATTAAGCAATGATACTCTTATTGGCATGAAAATAGAGAAGTCAACAACCAGAACAGATATCCAAAGGAGCATGAGAATTGTTGCCACAGATATTGGTGCAAATGCTCTGAGCAACAACCTCTTTTCTGGTTGGGAAAGGGATATGGCCTGATAGATTTCCACGGAAAGAGAATTTTAAGGCATGAATGTCACTATAATGAATGTCTTCTAACGCTCAGTCGTAAAGCCTCAGCACACTTATGGAACAGAGCTTCAGGATGATTGTGATTGCAACTCAAAGGATCGGGCGGGAAGTGACCATTTTGTGGGCACTATTTCAATAATTGGATCAATTTGTCATTAAAATTCAGGGATCACTTTCCAAAATCTAGCGCTGGGTACAGGCATTTTTTATTTACCAACCACAGTCGGGATTGGCAACTTAGTTGCAAGGTATGTGATTGTATTATGTGTGTTTTATCTTTTGGCTGTTCACCGCCCTGAGTCCTTCGGGAGTAGGGCGGTATATAAATTTAAACAATAAATAAATAAATTGTCACTGCAAAACATTAATTGCAATGTCACATGAAATGACCTCCCGCTGGCTTCCCCATTGACTTCGCTTGTTGGAAGCCAGCTGTGAAGTAGTACTTGAGGATTGCTTGTATATAGAACTAACTGAAATGTAAGTTTTTATATCCCTGTCACTGCTAATTCAACAAAGGCTGGTAGATTCACTTCAAAGTATTCTGAAGTACTCTGAAGTATTCTGAAGTATATCGGCCAACAGAACATATGAGCTAATTCCTCTGTAGGATGGTGTCTCTCGAGCCTCCTTAGACTGACAAGAAATTTGAAGTACTGCTTTAATGTAATTTACGTCATCTAAAATAGTACATGTATTGATTAGCATCACGATGCAGCCTTTTAATAAACAATGGATGGAACAGATTCCAAGAAGGTTGTCAATTACCGGTAATCAGATGCATCCAAACCAACCCAGATATTTGTGGCATTTTACAGAATAACCTTTTTTGTTTTGCAGGATGAACTTTTGTGAACTACAGACCACTTCATTAAGCTTGTCACTACAACAGCTCTGAACCATTTTTATCCTATCCAAACAGAAGGAGTCCAGCAGCCATTTACTGTCTCCTGCCAAGGATTTGACAATCCTCCTATTTTATAGTCCAGGGAGGACTATTAAACTTGAGGTAATGTCCCTGACTTACATCATTGTGGGGCTATATTCAGCTCAGTATATGACAAGTAATGCAATCTTATGTACAGTCGGGCCGAGCCCACCTCCCGCATCATAGACTGAAACTCCACTGGTGTATTTGAACTGTGTGAATTCAAAGCAAGAAATAAAAAACAACAACAACAACAAAAACCCTCTTAGGTTTCCCTGAGGAGCTACATGAATAAATAAATTTCCCTTGCATTTCCTTTTCCCTGCAGCATGTATCTTTCTTCTGTCCTAGCAGAGTATGGAAATAATCTGCCAGATAAAATGCTGCGAACCTATGAAATATTTAGCATTTTGCAGCAAAGTAGGTTCATATAACTTAAATTGCCAACTGTGTGATGCAAGCCAGAGTCTATGATTAGGGTGGCATATAAATTTTGTGAAATAAACAAACCCTTAATTCTTAGATGAAATGAAACAGAGGCAGCTTTTCTTTTCTTTTTTTTTTTCTTTTCTCTTTCTCTCTTTCTCCCTTTTTCCCTCTCTCATTACAGGTGGTAATGAGCTACATTAACTGTCCATGGAAACCTGTCTAGGTAATTATTGAACCAAACCCAGTGAAATTAAAGCAGTACAATTTCTACTGTATTACTGAGTGTACAAACCCATCCACTTAAGTGCAGAAGACCCACTAAATTGATGGGTGTCGCTTATTTTAAGAAGTTATTAATATTCTTGCATTATTAATAATAAATACTCTAATACTCTTATTAATATTCTTGCAATTCTCATATATTCGCTTTGAGGGAGATGGGCAGTTCAGAAATGTGAAAAATAAATAAATTAACAGAATATGCTAATTATTTAATTAACATTACTCAGTTAATTAACTGAAAAGTCGGTAGACTTATTCAGAAAGAGGCCAAGGCTTGGATGGGAAAAAAAGGACATCATATGGAAAAGCCAACGATTACTTAAAACATATCAGATTTGTTCCCCATTTGGGGGGGCTCTAGAAGACTTTCCCCTAGAAGGCAAAAAATCCACGTAGCTGAAAAACAAGTGAAACCTGCTTCTAAGATAAAAGTAATATAGTTAAACTTACTTCTAAGATAAAAAATCATGCAATAATGAGGTTACGTTCATTTTGGCCAGTCTACCTCACTTTATGTTTTCTGTAAATGTTTGGACAGCAACTATCAGGTGAAAGCAACCAGAATCACTCATGAAGAGTCTCAAAAAAAGTTTTATTGCTAGTCAACTATGTTACAAGAAATTCGCCAAACTAATTGCATTTCCTTGGGAAGGGCAAGATATGATTTCAAGGATTCTAGGGAAGGCCTGGCCTTTGATGCTTACTTTGTAAACTTTGTCCCCTCTTGGCTCCTCCCTTCAGACTAACTGGAGATTCTATTAATTCCAATAAGTCCTAAAGGGCTGGTTGGAGACAGCTGATGATGTACCAACTACCCAATTCTTTTTTTTCAATCTATTCTCTTCACCGAGTTTATCTGGCCTCTTCCAGATATTAGAGATATTTTTCTGGGTCTGAGCTGCAGCTGACTTTTCATTTTCCCTTGAGTTGAATATGAGAACAAGACTCGATGATCCTGAAGACTATCATAAGACCACTGTAAGAGTGAAACGCCATGTTATAGAGCAGCTCTGTTAGCTTCCTTTCGTATTTTACTTATTTGTTTGTTTATATTATGGAAAGAATAAAAAAACTTTATTTTACACCTTCTTATTATGAATTGGGATCTTTGATCATTGTTTTATGGCCCACAACAATACCAATTTAGCAATACAGGTAGTTCTTGACTTACAATCATTCATTTAGCAACCATTCAAAAGTTACAATGGCACTGAAAAAAATGACTTACAACTGGTCCTAGCCCTACTGCAGCATCCCCAGGGTCATGTGATCAAAGTTTGGGTGCTTGACAACCAGAATGTATTTATGATGATTGCAGCATCCCAGGGTCATGTGATCACCATTTGCCATCTTCCTAGCTGGCTTCTAACAAGCAATGTCAATGGGAAAAGTTGGATTTGCTTAACGACCAAATTATTCACTGAACAACTGCAATGGTTTGCCTAACAACCATTCCAAAAAAGATAATAAAACTGGGTATGGCTCTTTAACAATCAACTAGCTTAGCAATGGAAATTTTGGTCACAATTGTGGGTATACGTTAAGAACTACCTGTTGTTGGGGCATTATCTATCCAATTTGGTCCAGTTTATGTGAAGCAGTTGTTTGATTTTGTTTAGAAAAATGAGGAATGCAAGAAGGTGTCATCTCTCACTTCTTCCCATCATCCATCTCTCTCTCTCTCTTTCTCTCAAACACACACACATACACACACACACACACCTCTTTTCCTCTTTTATCACTTTTCCTCTTTTATCAGTTTCCTCCCTTCTTGAAAGTAATCTTTGCTCATGTATCCTGTCAGAAAATGTGCATTATTTTGGTGTATTTTAATATAGATTTCTGAATTTGTCAAGAGATTAAATTTAAATGAATGGGTAGAGGTAATAATTATCTAGTTGAGATTTGGATTTCATACATTGGATGTGTAGTTAACATAGGAAGAAAGACAATGGAAGCGAAAACATAAGGTATTTCTTTAATATGTTCTGTATTCATTCTTTAATACAGAATCTTGAAAGCTGTAATAGGAATTTTCACTCCATGGTTATAGTCAGTTCGTTAAGGCAGCGTCTCTGTGAACTTCTTTTTTCCCCGTCTCTCTCACCTGACCCAAGTTGTACTTTTTGACATAAACATGGAAAGTTCCACGTAGTTCCATTTGTTTAACTTTTTTTTTCTGCCTGTATTTTCTGCCCTGCAGAGAGAGCCAAGTCTGCAAACAGGGAAAAGTGCCTATTTGGGACATCATATATATATATGTTTCGACGAGGTCCCACTCATCATCTTCAGGCTGGTGTCTTCGGCTTCGTGCTTCTACAAGGAAAGCTTTCTGCGAGGAAAGCTTTTCTCGCAGAAGCACGAAGCTGAAGACACCAGCCTGAAGATGACAAGTGGGACCTCGTCGAAACGTCGCCAAGATACTCTCAATCTTACATGGGAAAAGACCCAAATACACTATAACTTGCACTCATAAGAGATGAGTGCGTGAGGAAGAGAATAGCAGCAGACACATGTATAGACAAAGACATTACACAAACACAAAAGGAAAGTCAGATCGGAATTATATGGGTGATGGGTGAGCAGAAATTCATTGTTGTTTTAGTGCAAATCAGTAGCTTGTCTAGGGATCATTAATGTACGATGTCAACATAGGGCACACCATTGATCCATGCATTCTCACAAAAAAACATTGGGATGAATCCTAAATATTATTATCATTATTAAAATAGAGTAAAAAGAGATTTAAAAACTTATTTATTGCTCTTCCTTAAAATAAACAAATAAGAGAAAGAAGGACCAAAAATCCTCCTATTAAAGAAAGGGGCACCTGTTCTCTACAAACTAGAATCTGAGGCCTTGAATGACATGAAAATAATCCAACTTGACTTGCAAAAGCAAGAGGCAGAACAAGTTCTTTGAGAGATAGCACCTGGAAGGGAAAAATAGCGAGGAAGTGGCAGGGTTGTAGAAGTTCAGAAATAAAACACTTCCCAGAAAAGAGATCAACCTGACAACAGTCAAGAATAATGACATACAAAAAATGATTGGATGGGTTATGCCACTTTGATACTTAAAGCTGACAACTTTGTATCCATATGCCAACTGTCAAAAACTGCTTTTGAGTGTTTTTGCAATGGAAGTGAATCTGAACAGAGAAGCCCAAAAGCAATATATTTCATTTGATATTATTCCAAATTCTTTGGTTTTGCGTTATTAAAAAAAAATTTTTTTTGAATGCCAATTCGGGGTATAAAGACTGAAATTATTTCAGTTTTCCAAAAGCAGTTCAGTATCTCAGTCTTTTGTGAGTGAAATGTGAAGAGATGGGTGACAAAACCAATAAGAAAATAACAGTCATAAAGTATGAAGATACGGGGGGGGGGGGGGGAATACTATATTTGTGCTGAACAATTAGTTTACCTAAAAAAAATACTTGAACAAATGGCATATTGATTCCCTGGTAGCAAAGACCAGGTGGTTCCCTGGAATATTCTAGTAGAGGGGAAACCAAATTCAAATCATCACTACATCAGAGCTAGATCCTTAGACCAAGTCCTTAGCTGCAACACTAAAAACTTTTCATCAATTGATACAAAATTCTCTAATGAATTTTTTTAAAAAAAGGAAGAAAAGGAGTATAATAATAATAATAATAATAATAATAATAATAATAATAATAATAATAATAATAATAATTTTATTTCTATACCGCCCTTCTCCCGAAGGACTCAGGGCGGTGTACAGCCTATTTAAAAACACAGACAAAACAACAATATAAAATTTAAAATAATTAAATAAATTTGCTCAGATTTAAAACCCCCAAAAAATTTAAATGTCCCAATTTAAAACTATTGTGTTGATAGTCCGGCCTGGCGGAACAACAGGGTCTTCAATGCGCAGCGAAACACCCGGAGGTCGGAGATCTTACGAATTTCCAGGGGCAGTTCGTTCCACAGGGCTGGGGCTCCCACAGAGAAATGAAATGCCACAAAACACAGCTCTATTAAATTTTGGAAAAAAAAAAAAAACATAACTGTATCCTAATTTGAAACATTGTAAAAAAAATGCTGGGCAGTTAACTTTCAAAGATATACAGGATTCATAGGTAGGCCTTTGCTTCTGTATGTTCCAAAGTATAAGAAAGCACAAATTATTTGCACGAAGAGAGCCTTTTCATGAACCTCCAATCCAGGGGTGAAATCCAGCAGGTTCTGACAGGTTCAGGTAGCAGAAATTTTGAGTAGTTTGGAGAACCAGCAAATACCAACTCTGGCTGGCCCCAGAGTGGGGTGGGAATGGAGATTTTGCAATATCCTTCTCCCAGGAGTGGGGAGGGAATGTAGATTTTGCAGTATCCTTCCCCTGCCATGCCCACCAAGCCACGCCCACCAAGGCACACCACGCCCACCAAGGCACACCCACAGAACCGGTAGCAAAAAAATTCAGATTTCACCACTGCTCCAATCATAAAAGAGTTGTAAGAATACTTTCTTACCTTCTCAGATCTTTCCCCATATCTCTTGGGATACTCTGCACCCTGACATTTTCACTAGTTGCCCCTATTATTAATTAATTAATTAATTAATTACTTTTCTTCTTTGTCTGTCTGTAACAACCAAACATGTACAGCAGATGTCCCAAAGGTGCTTTTTTCAAGAGGCAACTGGACATTCTTGTTTTTTCTTTGAAGACGTTTCGCCTCTCATCCAAGAACTTCTTCACTTCTGACTGACTGGTGGGGAGTAGACAGATTTATACTCCTTGCAGAGAGCTGGTCATTTGCTTCTGTATTGTTCAAACTATAAGAAAGCACAACTTATAGATCTAAAGATATGGGGGCAATTTACACAAAGAGAGCCCTTTAATAAACACTTATCATAAATAGTCATAAGAATAGTTTCCTGTCTTCTGGGATCTTTTGCTATATCTCTTGGGATTCTCTGCACCCTGACATTTTCATTAGCATTTTCATTAGAAGTCACGAGAATTATTAACTCTTCAAGGATATAAGATAGACTGGTGGTCTTATTCTCAAGTGCACTCCAAGAATAAAAAAAAAAATGTATATAGTGAAGGAATCTACCGTAAAAGACAAGAATTAGATAAGATCTTATTAGAAGGAGGGAAAGGGATACTATCTAAATGTTATGCATATTTATTGTCTCTGCAGATAGGACAGGATGTAGTGAAGGATTGTATGATAGCATGGGAGCGAAATTTTGGATATCCCCCTGACTTCCAGCAATGGGAACAGATTTGGTTGAAAAATATGAAATTAACTATGGCTTCTTCGTACAAAGAAAAAATATATAAAATGGTCTACCGGTGGCATCTCCCCCCCGGCGAGATTAGCTAAAATATTTCCCGGGACATCTTCCTGCTGTTGGAAGTGCGGTTACAGTAATGGAACTTATTTTCACCAATGGTGGACCTGCCCGCAGGCGGTTAAATATTGGAAAAAAATACGGCAATGGATTTTGGAAATTACACAGATTAATTTGGAATTA
The DNA here is from genome assembly GCF_029215685.1 of Pituophis catenifer annectens. Lineage (NCBI taxonomy): Eukaryota > Metazoa > Chordata > Lepidosauria > Squamata > Colubridae > Pituophis > Pituophis catenifer. The sequence continues at coordinate 130,093,414 of NW_027256881.1, forward strand.
AGGCCCGAGATTTTCCTACTGGGGGCAAAACCTTTGAATGTTAAATCAGATATATGGTTCTTGTTGATTCACATTATTACTGCAGCAAGATTAGCGTATGTGCAGGAGTGGAAAAATCAATACTTACCGATAGATTTGAAAATAATATATAAAATTAATGAGTGTGCAGAATCAGATAGATTAACTAGATTGATCAATGGTAAAAAAGATTCAGAATTTTATAACAGTTGGAAAGTATGGTACGATTGGGTCCAGAAAAGGTGGGATAGAATAGATATATGATGATATATATATATGATGGCAAATATGCATGTATAAAGGAATGACTTTATATTTATGGACAATGTAATCACATTATACCATGGTGGCAGGATTGTATATTTTATTTGTGTATTGGTGTATAGAATATATTAATAAAAATATTTATAAAAAAAATTCTTTTTTGTCTGTCTATAACAATTGAACGTACACAGAAGATGTATATTTGCACGTGAATAGGCTTGGCAAATCATAATCAAAACCTAATGCAGAAGCTGAAGAAAAAACTACTAGAAAAGACCACCAATTCTTAATGTAAATATTATTTTACTTCTCATTTTCCAAATTGAATCCTTACTAGCTGCTCTACTGGCAGTGGATGTGTTGATGGTGATTCTTCCATGCTACAGATTGAATACATTTTTTTTATTAGTCAGGAGAATGCTGACTGAATTGTTGGATGTTTGGAATTCACAGGGAGGGTTTTTTTTTTTTTCCTCATTTATTTGGTTGCAACTAGGGACACTGAAATATTTATTTATTTATTTATTTATTTTTCAAGAATGTATTAGGTAATTTATATAATTATAAGCATGAATTGAATACATAAAATAGATACAAGTAGAGGAAACATTAGGACTGGGACGGTAGGCACACTGGTGCTTTTATGCACGCCCCTTACAGACCTCTTAGGAATGGGGTGAGGTCAACAGTAGACAGGTTAGGTTAAAATTGGGGGGGGGTTGGATGAAACCACAGAGTCAGGTAGTGTATTCCAGACATTGACCACCCTCTTGCTGAAGTCATGTTTTCTGCAATCGAGTTTGGAGTGGTTCACTTTAAGTTTGTATCTATTGTGTGCTCGTGTATTGTTGTGGTTGAAGCTGAAGTAGTCATTGACAGGTAGGACATTGTAGCAGATAATTTTATGAGCTACGTTTAGGTCAGACCGAAGGCGGCATAGTTCTAAGTTTTCTAGGCCCAGAATTTCAAGTCTGGTGGCATAAGGTATTTTGTTGCGAGCAGAGGAGTGGAGGACTCTTCTTGTGAAATATTTCTGGACATGTTCGATTGTATTAATGTCCGATATGCAGTGCGGGTTCCAGACAGATGAGCTGTATTCAAGAATTGCTCTAGCAAATGTTTTGAACGCTCTGGTTAGTAGTGTGATATTACTGTGAAATCACAGGAGAAGAGGAGTGGTTATCACATTCACTTTCCAATGGTTGAATAGTTCAGCCTTTTCTACTAGGATCGTAACTCTATGCATAATATGAAAAAGTAGAAAGTTGTATTTTACAGCACCTATTTTTTTTAAAAAAACTTGTGGTTTGTAATAGAAGTCTTTTAATCCCATCGTTTGCCACATTCTCACATGATGAAAACATCTTCATTGTCATGCCTATGTAGCCATTTTCAGTACCTAACTGATTTTTTTTTCTCTTCCCCAACGTCCGTATTATGCACCCCTTCTTGATCACAAGAATCTGTTTCTGTGGACACATCTTTAATTGTTTCCCATTCTAATTAAATGGAAGACAGGAAATGAAATTACCTTTCAAATAGAATTTAAACATTTAGTTTCCTTCAAGTTCTTAAAAACAAAACAAAACCCAGCCACCCTCAGCTGGGTCCTCAGCACAGAGCAATTTTAGATATTTTAAACAGGTTTCAACCAAAAATTCTGCTGATTCTGAAAATCCTAGTTTTGAGTTTTGAAAAGGGGCGGGTGGGGGGTGTAATGCTTCAGGGAATAACTGTGAACAAAGGAGAGTGCTTTATCTGGGGTAAGGCTCAAAGGAAAGTGATTCTTGTCAAGCGCTGGGGAAACTAGGAGATTCGGCAATTCAAAATTAGTATAAAGACTTATGGCAAACTCTCTACATCAGCGGTCCCCAACCTTTCCACCTTGGAGGCCTGGCTTGGCGCAGAGGGAGCATGTCAGTGGCAGGCGCATGCAAGCGCACAGCTCTATTGGAACAAAGCTGCACTTGTGTGAATGGAGGACGCTTGAGTGGAGGGTGCTTGTGCTTGTACGTGAACCTCCACTCATGCCAGCGCCCTCCATTCACACAAGTGCAACTTTACTCACAAGCATGTGCCCTCCACTCAAGCATCCACTGCTTGTGTGAGTTGAGCTTCGCATGCGCCCACGTACTTGCCCATTGCCTGGTTTCGAATAGACTGCAGCCCAGTAGTGGGCCATGGCTGGGGGTTGGGCACCCGTACTCTACAAGAATCTGACCAACTAACAGTCAAGGGAAATGATCAGGAAATAAGAAAGACATTCAAAGTGGGCTGGGCTTAGCTCTCATGTGGTGCTCAGGGACTCATGACTTATGATACATTTGACCACTCCCTCGGGCTCAGCCGAGTCATCTCCTACATCTCTTCAGTTGCTCCTGGGCTGGAACGAAAGAACATGAAATTATCTCAGTGCTATATGGGAAATCTGATTGCCTGGTCAAGATTTTGTTTGTTTGTTTGTTTAATGCACTTGTTTATTATATTTATTAATTTGTTCATTAAATTTATTTGTTACTTCATTTTATTTCATTCAGTTTATTTATATATTTAATGTATTGATTTATTTTTTAAATTAAAATGCCTCCTACTTCACTATCAAGTGACAGTGCAATGCCATAAACCCGTGATGGTGAACCTATGGCACGGGTGCCACAGGTGGCATGCAGAGCCATATCTGTGGGCTCATGAGTGTTGCCCTAGCTCAGCTCCAGTGCACATGTGCGCACCGGCCAACTGATTTTTGGGCCTTCTAGGTCCACTGGAAGTCAGGAAATGGGTCATTTCTGGCCTCCCGAGGGCCTCGGGGGTGGGGGGGCTGGGGAAGGCTGTTTTCACCCTCCCCAGGCTCCAAGAAAGCCTCTGGAGACTGGGGAAGGTGAAAAACAGGCCCACCGTTAACCTTTTTGCCATCACATGCCAAAAGCGGGTGTAGCAGAGGGGGGTCGCGTGTGTATGTGGCGGGGTGTGGGGGGCCATTGAATTATGGGTGTGGGCACGTGCGGGCACAACCCTCCCATGCTCCCCACGCTTTTGGCACGTGATGGCAAAAAGGTTAGCCATCACTGCCATAAACTATCCCTGTCTGACACTGTTGAATTGCTTAAATTTCACTGTCTAGCTTTTCAAGGTAGCAAAATAGGGAATGTGTAAATGAGGCAACAGCTAAGCATCACTGTATGAAAAGTTAACCATGAAGTTAAAGACAGTCTGTTGTTCTTCATTAACAGAGCACTGATGCTTCATTTGCCTCTGTCATTTTATAACATTTTATTTGATGAAAATGGACTGGTTCTCTACTAACAGCATATATCAGAATCTGTTTCTCCTCTGGCTGGCATGTCTTTCCTCACACAGGCATTATATGTACCATGGAAATCATTCCAGCTCATTAGAAGGGAAGGAAAACAGCACTGTCTTGCTCCAACGAGATAGTCAATTCCCTACAGAAATATATTCAGTACCCACTAACTGCCATATGAAAAAATATTTGGATGTCATGTATCTGTCTGCAGTACAAGAAGTCATAGATAATATCCTATGATTATCAACTTCACCCTATGTAAGAGTGGGTGAAGATTTCATTAAAAAAACCCCATAAAATCTTAGCAAAAAAAACCAGCATTTTCCCCCAACACACACAGGAAAAAAATGTTATTTCAGAAAAAGGAAACTTGAAATGGGGAGGAAATAAACTGGAGAGATTCATCCTTCCTGCCAGGGACATGTAGATGGCTATGCCAGTAAAATTTAGGTTTAAAATCTAAGTGAAAGAAAGAAGACATTCTAATTTCTACAGACTTTTGATTCACACTAGAAAATATTTCATTAAAGATCTACTAAACATAGATAAACTATTCAAAAAGAGAGCTTAATTTATCAAAGCTTCCAAATATATGAGTTCTCCAAATGATTAATAAAATGACCACTTGTACAGTATATTGGATTATAACTTATCTTATCACGGTAAACAGTATAATCAGCTGTGCCTTTCAGGCAAATATTTATTTAGAAATGCTATACAGAAATGAAGGCAAATAACAGTATATATGTCCTAGGATAATGTTGCAGGATCCAATCTGGGTCGGTCGCTGGAACTAGAGGTTTAGTCTTTTGAGCTGTGGGACTCGTGATGGAGCCAATTCTCTCTAGCAGAGTGTGAGCTTTGGGCTATTCTATGTGTGTTATTTATACAATGTCTGTTGTATGTGGCTTTTTAGATGTTGATTTGGGTGTTGATGGCTGGCTATTAAATCATTGGCTGTTGTTTCCTTGTGCTGCCAAGCCTTCATTTCCTAAATACTTGATAAGCTGGTGATAAGTAATATGAACTCCCTCATATGTTGTTATGCTACCACACTGTAAACTCTAAACAAAAGAACACCAGGAATATATGCCAAGAATATTAAACTTCCAGCAAGATCCCTTGGTATGAACATCCTCCCATCTGCCAGCTAAAGCAGCAGTGATACAGGAAGTTGCTGAAGGTAGATTATGGCTTGAGTAATAGCAATAGCAATAGAATTATATACTGTTTCACAGTACTTCACAGCCCTCTCTAAACAGTTTACAGAGTCAGCATATTGCCCCCAACAATTCGGGTCCTCATTTTACCAACCCTGGAAGAATGAAAGGCTGAGTCAGCCTTGAGCCTGGTGAGATTCAAACTGCCAAATTGCAGGCAGCTGGTAGTCAGCAGAATTACCCTGCAGTACTGCACTCTAACCACTGCGCCACCACAGCTCATAATAGCAACTCTATCATTGCATAATATATGGGAGAAGGCAATGGAAACCCACTCTGGTATATTACCAAGAATAGATAAAGTGATGGACATTATAATGCCAGATGTACAAATTACCAGATTCAAATTATCAACTTTTGGACACTATGCAAAGATTTAGCTGCCTTGAGAAACTTACAATGCTGGGAAAGGTGGAAGGAAAGAAGAGAAAAGGATGATCACCAGCAGGTTGAATGGAATCAATTACATTAGAAATGGGTGTAGAAGACTTACAAGGCCAAACTGGGAGTAGGTCTTCCTAGAAAAAATCTATATGATTACTGAGAGTCAACATTGACCTGATGACACATAAGGGATCAATAAGGGAGCTGTCATTTCAACACGTAAATAAAAGCTTTTTTTGTGTGACGAGATTATTTTTCTGTAGTATTACCTAAGAAATTTGGGAGAAGGAAAAATTATATGCAACCCCCCCACCCCCACTCCAAACAAACCAATTTACATTATTTTCAATAAGCTTTTGTGTGCTGCAAAAAGGAAGAGGCATAAAAATGGAAAACTTCCATATGCACAACCTGTTTGCAGAGAATAATTTTGGGTCTATTCAGAAACATTCATGTATGTCCTTTTAATAGTTTATTTTTTAGCAAACACATCATCAGTTTTATTGACAGCTATCTCCTAACATGCCTTTGCTAGAGACATTTCAGCAAAAAAAGGAAAGCAATTGGGAAACAGAGAACACAAAGGAAGTTGGCAGGGCAATAAAACAGAGGCTATCTACAGGACCCTAACAATGTAATAAGCATCATTATAGCAATTATGTCTTATTCTGGTTGCCTTTGTGCTCTCTGACTCTTGCTCTGTTTTGTCAATGACAAGAACAGGGGCAAAAAGTCTTGCTGAATTTAAGAGATTTGATTAAGAATTCAACAGGACATAAATCAATCACAAGCAAAAAAAAAAAAATAAACCCTCTATAATTATAGCAAGGTCAACTATTGTAATTATAATAACTAATTTTCTCATTTTTATTAACTTTTTTTCTAATTACTTTCATTTTCATTTTTCATTTATATTCTGTTTTTAAACTTTTTAGATTCTTGCTCATTATGGGGACTGTTAAACTTCTAGGCCCCTAATGTCCTTGATGCTAAAATAGCCTGGTGTTTATTTTACACAATTCATTTTTATTTAATACTGCTCAAATGTTTACTTTCTAAAATTTCCCAAGAATACAGATAGAAATATACCGATCACTGGTTTATATCCAATATTATATACACCCATATGTCTACAGCTACCCATAAAAATGCCAACATGGGGGGAGGGGCATGTATTCTGTTGTGAGGTCACAAATGCATGCTTTGTCTTTTCATACTAACGTTCCAATGTCACAGGCAAGTAGGGTGGGAGTTTTCAAACTTAACTAATGAAAAAAGTAATCCCAGAATGAACAAAAAGACGTTTCATCCCAGGATATCACTATTATATCAAAGGTGATCACAGAATGGCTGGGATGATATAAGAAATTAAATCCAGTGATCAGAAACTCTGCTTAATTTCAAATGGGAATAGCTCTTCACTTTGTTTTGCCACGGCCCATACAAAGGCGGAAGAGAAAAAGCGGACGATAGGACTGGCTTTCTGGAATTACTGGAGATTCCTTTATCTCAAACATTGTCCACTTCCAGAAAAAGGAACAGGACAGGACAGGACAGGACAGGACAGGACAGAAAAGAAAAGAAAAGAAAAGAAAAGAAAAGAAAAGAAAAGAAAAGAAAAGAAAAGAAAAGAAAAGAAAAGAAAAGAAAAGAAAAGAAAAGAAAAGAAAAGAATAATAGAGTTGGAAAACACTGAGCTTATTGATCAGAAAGGTCGGCAGTTTGGCGGTTCGAATCCCAGGTCTCCTGCATCAGCAGGGGGTTAGACTAGATGACCTCCAAGGTCCCTTCCAACTCTGTTATTGTTACAAGGGACCTTGGAGATCTTCTAGTCCAACCCCCTGCTCAGGCAGGAAACCCTATACCATTTCAGACAAATGGTTGTCCAATCTCTTCTTAAAAACCTCCAGTGTTAGAGCATTAACTGGAGGCAAGTTAAAAAGCTAAAAGCAAAGTTTTTACAGGAGGATTTTGAGGCCTGAAGCCACATTTGTATTAGTTTCGTGCTGTGCTCTTTGTCCTATGAGCCACTGAGAGTCTTGTGATTGTGGTTGCATACAAATTAGATAGACAGATAGAGAAGAAAAGCAAGCGAGCAAATGCTGGATGATAGGATCCAAACAGATATTGTGGATAATGTGCTGAATTGGAGAGGCAGGAGGAGGCATGCTTGGTGCTAGAGGATTTATTGCAATTCTGTGCAGATCAGGCTCCGCTCAAAAGTAAGGAATATTGTGGCCTGACCCTCCAATGCAATTTATATTCACCTAAGCATCCCAGGAGTAGGAATGCTATGCAAAGCATGCTATGCATAAGTGGATGAAAATTTATCACTGAGTTAACCTCCCCCTCTCCTACAACACACTCCTACGTTAACCTGAGCATGCAGGAGGGCAACAGGGCATGGTTTTAGCAGTCCCAGAGAGGACACAAATTCTTCCTTGTTTACTTCACTGCAAAAGCAACATGATTAACAGTGGCTATCTCTGGGCAGTCTATGCTGGAGGAGAGATGTATTGAAATAGCAACAATAGTTGAACATTGAATCAATTTATTTACCTCTTGCTTGAAAAGAATAATTTTGCCTTCCATGGTTGGGATGCCTAATCCTAATTTAGCTTTACGGTTCGTCAGTGCAATGCATCTGTAAAAAAAAATAAGATAAATAAAATTTTTCCCTTTTCCACATGTAGGTTCAATAGAGATCGGTTTAAAATATTCTGGTAAAGAGCTTGAGTTCTTGAAAACATGACAGCCAAGTGGCAGCATTATGGTGCTGACAGGGGATGACATTAGCTATAATCAGGGGTGAAATCCAGCAGGTTCAGACAGGTTCTGGAGAACCAGTTGAGCAGTTGAGCAGTTCAGAGAACCGGTAGTGGAAATTTTGAGCAGTTCGGAGTACCGGCAAATACCACCTGTGGTTGGCCCCAGAGTGGGGTGAGAATGGAGATTTTGCAATATCCTTTCCCCAAGAATGGGGAGGGAATGTGGATTTTGCAGTATCCTTCCCCTGGAATGGGGTGGGAATGGAGATTTTGCCATATCCTTCCCCTGCCATGCCCACCAAGCCACGCACACAGAACTGGTATTAAAAAAAATTGGATTTCACCACTGGCTATAATAGAGAGAAGGTTTCAATAAGTGTGCTCGATGAATCTTCAGTCTCAACAAAAAGCTAAGACCTGGGATCTTATGTAACTCTTCCATCATATTTCTTACTGGCTTTGCCTTATATCTTTTACTGGACCATGTCCTATTGGCCAACAAATCACCATTAAGAAATTGTTGAGAATAGTTGTAGCTCGGGTTTGAGGCTTTGACAAAGGTTTGTTCTCCAAGCTTGCTGTTTAGCTCCTGGATGTTTTGTTACCAAACTAAGTAACATCTTCAGCGGGGTGTTTGAGTGAAGTGTCTTTTCTATTACTTTCATGAAGTTCGTTTATATAAATGAACAAGACACTGCACTCAAAAACCTCTCCTGAAGTTTTTGCCTAGTTTGATAACCAAATGTTCGGGAGCTAAACAGCAAGCTCAAAGAACAAATCCCTGCCAAACTCACCAGTTTTCTGATCTCTGGACTACTCATATTCCTGGTTGGTAGTGTTAAAATATCATTGTTATTTGGGGGTGGGGGGCGGAATTAAATTGATTTAAAAGAAGCAGGAAGAATTCAGGTTCCTGGAGTCTCCCTCCCCCCTTCCACACACCACACACACATACATTTTTTGGTTTTTTTCCCCTTTGAATCTCAAGTCAACTCCAGGGCAGGTATATATCTTATAAAGTTAAGGAAAAAGCAACTGTAGAGCTGAACTCCATAATCTTTCACAAAAAAAACCCAATTGATATTTTCTCATTTTAGCAGAGTAATTATTGCTTTTACTTTTGTTAAACAACCTGAAGGAGATAAATCCTTGGTGTTTTACAGTAATTTACTCAAACATCTAGCAGGAGGTCCTATCTGATGCTGCTTTCTCCTAATCTCTAGGATAAGAAGTGCAGATCTGAGAGAAATAGAATCCTGCACAGAAGCTTCTCCGTCTCTCGTCTTTGTCATTAGGTACAATCAGCAAAAGGCAGTAAGGAAATTGCCAACTAACTGAAAGCAGCAGATGTGATGATGCAAGCAAGGTATTTCCTAAGGTTTGGAAGACCTTACAGAAATGACAGAAATGGGCGATTTATTTCATGTGGCTCTTGGTTCGAAATTAATTAAAATGCAAGCAACGAAGAAAGAAATAGCTATTGGCCCTATAGCAGAACTGTCATTTTACATTGTATGTACGAATTATTATTTCCAAAATACCAGGTGGTGGTTCTAATGGGAGTCAGCTTCCCTTAATTCTTCTTTCTGTGCATAGTTTTCCTGAAATGGTGGCATGGAGTGAGGGCTTAAACTTTCTCTTCTGGAATGCTGTGGTGTCTGCGACTACACTAGTTATACATACATGATTAATGGGGTCTCTGTGAGGGGGTGGGTGGGTAACAAAAGTCAAGATTTTGGTTGCAACAATGTGATCAGAGCCCAGTTAGAAGAAAATTCTGGTTCGTTCTGGGCTGGGTTCAAAGAACACAGGGCAACTACTTCAAGCAGAGGTAGAGTTTAATTGACAGCAAAACTGACAGTTTAGCAACCAAAGGTGGCCACAAATTAAAAAGACAAGATTGGACATACTTATAGGAAGGCCCATTCTTTGTATTAGGAAGCATGCAAACATGGTTTGCCCAAGGGCTGAGCAGGGTCTGGTTGGAAGGAAATACAGTTTTATCATCTTGCAGGGTAAAATAATCTACACCCCTTTGTGTGTCTGGGTGATGGATTCAGTGTTGGGGAAAACTTATTGTGTAAAGTAAAGGAGTTCCATATCAGCTGGTAATTTGCTAATTTCCAACATTTAGTCAATTTCAATCTAGGTATCAAAATAGGTGGAGAGACTTAAACAACCTTTTGTTGTGTTGTTTGGGGTTCAAGAACATGTCAGGAATGGCCAGGTTTAGTGAGTGAGAATGGGTGGCATGAAGGTTTTTAATTTAATTAAATTAATTGTAGATGTGTACAATGAGATTGGATGAGCCTCCCTTAGTGCAGCCCCCTCCCCGAAACACAAAATACATCTCAATAACTCATAAGTGAAAGCAAGAAAAATAAAACCCCTAACCCAATAGATCATACTAACAGGCACACAATCCTATATAGATATATGTGCATAACATTACATTATATTATATTACACCATGTTGCACGTTGTGCTGGCCCTGCAAGTCTATCATACTAAATAGTTATGGTGTTATGTTGCATTCAGAAATCTGGCAGCCCATGGACAGCCCCTTTTGTACACGTGTTGACATTAGATAGATAGACAATAGAATTCTTTATTGGCCAAGTGTGATTGGACACACAAGGAATTTGTCTTGGTGCATACACTCTCGGTGTATATAAAAGAAAAGATACATTCGTCAAGAATCATAAGGTACAATACTTAATGATAGTCATAGGGAAACAGTCAATATAAATCTTAAGGATACAAGCAACAAAGTTACAGTCATACAGTCATAAGTGGAAGGAGATGGGTGGTGGGAACGAGAAGATTGATAGTAGTGTAGACTTTGTAAATAGTTTGACAGTGTTGAGGGAATTATTTGTTTAGCAGAGTGATGGCGTTTGGCAAAAAACTGTTCTTGTGTCTAGTTTTTCTGGTGTGCAGTGCTCTATAGCGTCGTTTTGAAGGTAGGAGTTGAAACAATTTATGTCCAGGATGCTAGGGGGTCTGTAAATATTTTCACATTACTCACATGTACAAGAAGCAAGTCTTTCATTGTGCTACTTTAACTTCCACCCTTACTTCTTTAACTCACCCTCACAGACGTAACTGCATATGACTGCCCGATTGCCGGCCCTGGCAATCAAGCAAGGTAGGGACTTAGTAGTAAGGCATTATAGAGAAGACTTGCCTTATGCTTTCTCCCTAGTACCTTCTAAACTAGCTTGGGACCTTTCATTAAAGAGAAGGCTGTGTTCTAGCAACATTGTAAAAGAAAGTTTCAGTGGTCATCTGGTTCATTGCTACAGGAGCCTGTGATGCCTACACACACACACACACACACACACACACACACACACACACACATGTTTCAAAGGTGCGATGATTGATCACACTGTTAGTCTCATATACAGATCCTTAACACTTGTCAAAAAGAGCTAAGCTCCCAGGGACCTTTGGAGTAAACCTGACATCAGTTTAAAAGAGGATACCTGGCATTTAAAGGACAGTTTTCTAATCACAAGATAATAATCATGAAGTTGTCGTAAGGTAATATATTTCAGTAAGAAAAACAACACTCTTTGTAGAGACTGGCTGCAGAAGATCACTTGTTATAATTTAGCTTTTCTGTTCAGATTTTAATTAGCTTCCTATTTAATTTTACTAATTTCAATTGTTTTCTACTACTTTTTTTTTTTTTACTTTTTATTATATTGTAAGCTGCCAGAGCCATGGTATCAATAAGATGGGTTGCATGGAAATTTAATCAATCAATAAATAATTTATACTAATACCTTATTTTATTTAAATTGTGAATGTGAAAGGGTATTTTAGAATCTGTTGTTCTTTTGTAAAGAGGCTTCTTCTCTTCCTGTTAAAAGGAAATCTTTCTTTGAACTCAAGACACACATGCAGAGATTATCATTTCACTTTTCAAGTTCACGATCCCTTAAATGTTAGGGGAGTTTCAACATTTGGAGGCACTCAACATGGGATCACCCACTATAATTTTTTTTGTGAGGGGGGTGGAACTCCAGTCATGTAATCATCTATGTGTCTTATTCCACATTTTCCTAGGCTTGTTTTGTTTTGCTTCCTTACTGCTGAAAACCTAGCAATGTTCAGAAAAATGCTGGAAACCTTGCAGGTTATGCACCCCAAAAAATCTGTTTTTAAGATGTAGCCAAGATCCTTTTCATCTTTGCCAAGCAACCTGGCAAATTCCCAGATATTTTTCTAAAAGCATTCCATACAGCGTTTCCCAACCTGGGTACCTTTAGGACATGAGATATCTATGGAGATTCTCAGTCATCCAGGTCATGGTTGTCCCAAAGGTGTTTTTTCAAAAGGCAACTGGACATTTTTTTTTCTCAAAGACATTTCGTTTCTCATCCAAGAAGCATTCTCAGTTCTGACAGAATGCCATGGAATGAAAGGATTTTTAGCTTGTAAGACTTGAGGACTCCAACTCTCAGAATTCCCTAGCCAGAAAGGATTGGCTGGGTATTCTGGGAGTTGAAGTCCTCACATCTTAAAGTTGCCCAGGTTGGGAAATCTAGATAGAAGTGAAACAGTCTGGACTTTTACATAAGGAGAAGGGGTGATATTCTGTTTGAATAAGGCTGTTTTCCCTTCCTCCTTTCAGTTTCCTCAATTGGTCCCCAAAAGACACCATTGTTATATTTCACAATGTACTCCAAAACTTCAGTTGGGGTAACCAAGTATGGTTTGCATGGAAGAGCTGCTCTCAGCTGAGGACAGTGCAATATTCTTTATCTCCTGTATCCTCGTGGCTGGAGGAGGAGGAGGAGGAGGAGGAGGATGACGACGACACTGCAGTGGGCTTCTGGGAGATGTAGTCTCCCAACAGAGACAGTGGAATCAAAGTGCAGGGGAGCAGAACCACAGGCCCCAGCAGCTCACTGGAAAAAGGTAGAAAAGAAAGGACTGATAGGAGAAAGGACTGATAGGAGAAAGGACTGATAGGAGAAAGGGAAAGCCAGGGTTGTTCTGAGGGTGAGAAGTGCTGTGGCATTTCTGGGCCTCCCCACTGCATTCCTGCTGCCATAGGAGATGTGACAAACCAGGGGTGAAATCCAGCAGATTCTGACAGGTTCTGGAGAACCGGTAGCAGAAATTTTGAGTAGTTCAGAGAACCGACAAATGCCACCTCTGGCTGGCCCCAGAGTGGAGTGGGAATGGGGATTTTGCAGTATCCTTCCCCTGGAGTCAGTGGTGGGTTCCTCCCGGTTCAGTCCGGTTCAGCTGAGCCGGTAGCGGTGATGATATGACATCACCGAACCGGTTCTCCCCACCGCCCTCCCCCACCCACCCACCCACGTTATTCTTACCTTTTATTTGGTCCCACCCCCAATCTATTGCTGCCTCCTGAGTCCCAGCTGATGACTAGAGGGAAAAAAACTGTTTAAACTCTTGCCGCGGGGCTTCAAAGGGCCGTCCTACAGCTGATCAGTGTTAAAAGCAAACAAATGAGTCGGGTCGTACGTGCAAGGACTGGTCGTAAGTGCGAGGACCTTCCAGAAATGACTCTGACCAGCTAGCTACGCCCACCTAGTCACATGACCTCCAAGCCACACCCACAAAATAAGCCACGCCCACAGAACCGGTAGTAAAAAATTTTAGAACCCACCCCTGCCTGGAGTGGGGTGGAAATGGAGATTTTGCAGTTTCCTTCCCCTGCCATGTCCACCAAGCCACATCCACCAAGCCACACCATGCCCACCAAGCCATGCCCACAGAACCGGTAGTAAAAAAAAAAATGGATTTCACCACTGTGACAAACCCACTCAAGGGGGATCTGAGAAGTAGCTGCCATCTTGATCCAGCGGCAGTTTGTTGATTTACCACTTCTGGCTAGAGTGGGCTGTTATTCTGATTAAAGTCTCACAAAACCCGCAAGGTGGGCTAGCGTATTTGGACCCGGTGGGTTGGTCACCAGTGGAGAGGGGACCAAAGGGCGCAATCAGCACTACACTCCCTATTGTCAAGGAGAGGTCAGATCCTTCTGGGTTTTGGTTTTGGTTTTGGTTTGACACTTTTTCCTTCTTGGATTCACTTGCAGCAGCCTCAGCATTTGCAGTGCAGGAGGGCTCTGCGGCATGAAATCACAACCAGCAGTTCATGGATATTTTGAATTAGGGGAAAAATGAGCTACAAACATTTGCCCGGCCTGCAGAGAATAAAAAATATATCCCAAATTGCCTTGATTCTTTAGATTTGGACTTCAGCTTTGCTCACAACATAATCCCAATAAAATGCTCCAACAGCCATTGATACATATATGTTGACGCATTTTACCCTTTTATATTACATTACATTACATTACTTTGCATTACATTACTTTACATTATATTAATGATATTATACTTATTACATTACTATGTTATATAGTACACTACACTATATATACATACACACCATTTATGTCCATAAAATTATGCCCATTTTATGGACATTAAAAAATTTATCTGTAAAATTATTGCCTAAATAAATGAGTTCTGTGAGACAGTATCATTATATTGCTCTTTTTAAAAATGGTCAACATCATCAATTTAGCAACTTTTCCTCTACCTAAACACTGCAGTGATAATTCACAACAGGTGGTAAATCAAATAATATATACAGTACATAAATATAGATTTGGAGTGCAAATGACAAATGTTCTTAAATGAATAAGCACCTGGAATTGGGTTTTGTTTTCTGTGAAAGACTGGAATATTTTTCTTAAATGGCCACACTGGGGAGGACAGGACACAGCAGGGAAACTATGCCAGTGTTGTGGATTTAATAAGACAAACACAACTTTTAGATTAATCAGAGACAATTTTATATATTGCGCAATAGGTTCAAGGCTCTGTACATGAAGCGTTGAACAAAGACAGAAATTAGGTACAATGGTTTTATACCCTTCTAGACAAAGGATTCTGTTAACTCAGCAATTCATATGGTCATATACATTTGTCATTTTTAATTGACATTTCCTAATTACTGAGTTTCTTTGCAAAACAGTTATAATTCTTTTTGTAGATTACTGAAGCATAGACTCAAATCATCTTCTGACGATAGACAACTTTTAACTCATGTGGATCCCCTTGACCTAACCAACCTTTAAGCTGTATGTCATTAGAATGTTCCTTTCTTCTGACAACTTAGAGGCCTCCTAGAGGAACCAAAAGGATTTTGGCTGAGTTTGTACTTTTTCCAACCGGATGCATTGTTTTTTAGAATAGAGTGAATAGAAAGTTATCCAGTGGTCATCTATCAGAGCCCGCTTCATTTACATTACCAGGGGGAGGGAATATTATATGTGGAAAGTCAGTAATAATTCTCCTTGCAGTTTATAGTGCTGGAGCATTGATTTATTAATGCTAAGAGCACCCATCTACAAACAGCTTACATTCCATATTATCACTAGCAAAACAAAAAACTCTACTTTGTGCAATGCGTTTTCCTTTCAGTTTATAGATCTTAAAATGTATATCTAATCAGCATCTGTAAAGTCACTAATTTTGACTAACACATGATAGTTCTCAATACAGATTTAAAGTACTGCCTCTAGTGGCTGTAGTTAAAATATCATTTCTAAGTAATTTGGTGAAATTAAAAGTGATGAGATCCAAATTCTGGATTCTTACTTTCTTTCCATTTTTCTTCCCACCTGTTCCCCATTTGTTATTATTAATATTACTTAATTTAATTATTAATGATATTAATAGTATTATTTATTCATTTCTAATAAAGAATAACTAATAAGAGCTTATCAGCAAAATATATTGCTTATGCACATATTTTTAAAGTAATTGTTATTAAAATAGAAAGAATAAAAACCTGGTTCAAACTGCAACAAATGTAGAAATACAAAAAGAAAAATACAACAAAGGAAAACAAAAGAAGAGAAAAAAGAAAATAAGTAATTTCATCCTTCATCTCAGCAAGGAAAAACAATTTTAATATTTTACCACCATCTCTTAATACAAAATATACTTCCTCCACCCCATAACTAATCTCCTAACTAAAATATAAAAGCCAAAAACCTTGCAATTTATTCATTATCAGCAAAGGTCCAGTAAGGGAAACCAGCTGTAACTAATTTTGTGTTAATCTTGATTGAAGAAGCCAACTTTGTATTCTTTCTGTACAATATTCTCTTTTAGTAACCTTAATTTTTGTTCCCATCAGTACAGTTTCAAATTTTGTTTGCAATTCATTTTTTTAAAATCTAAAAATCTTTCAAAACTTTAATAGGCTTGTTTTTCTTCTATAGATTCATTGACATAGAATTTATCGTATCAAGTCATTTTGAAGACTAAAATTCAGAAATATCCATTAAAGATTTTGCTTTCTTCTTTCTTAACAAGATGAATACAGTAAAACCTTGCCAGTCTGAAGAATCCTAATGTTTCCAATATATCTCTTGATTCCAAACTATTCAATCCATACGCTAACTGCAAAAATGACAGTTTCTTCAATCTACTCATGAGGAGTGGCTTTCAGGAATAGAATAGAATTCTTTATTGGCCAAGTGTGAATGGACACAGAAGGAATTTGTTTTACCAGAGGTGGGTTTCAGCAGGTTCTGACCAGTTCTGGAGAACCAGTATCAGAAATTTTGAGTAGTTCAGAGAACCGGTAGTAAAAATTCTGACTGGCCCCACCCCCATTTATTCTCTGCCTCCCAAGTCCCAACTGATCGGGAAGAAGTGGGGATTTTGCAGTAACCTTCCCCTGGATTGGGGAGGGAATGGAGACTTTACAGTATCCTTCCCCTGGAATAGAGTGGGAATGGGAATTTTGCAGTACCTTCCCCTGCCATGCCCACCAAGCCACGCCCACCAAGTCATGCCATGCCCACCAGGCCACACCCACAGAACCGGTAGTAAAAAAATTTGAAACCCACCACTGGTGCATACGCTCTCAGTGTACATAAAAGATACATTCATCAAGAATCATAAGGTACAACACTTAATGATAGTCATAGGGTACAAATAAGCAATCAGGAAACAATATCAATATAAATCGTAAGGATACAAGCAACAAAGTTACAGTCATACAGTCATAAGTGGAAGGAGATGGGTGGTGGGAACAAGAAGATTGATAGTAATGTAGACTTTGTAAATAGTTTGACAGTGTTGAGGGAATTATTTGTTTAGCAGAGTGATGGTGTTCGGGAAAAAACTGTTCTTGTGTCTAGTTCTTCTGGTGTGCAGTGCTCTATAGCGACGTTTTGAGGGTAGGAGTTGAAACAGTTTATGTCCAGGATGTGAGGGGTCTGTAAATATTTTCACAGCCCTCTTTTTGACTTGTGCAGTATACAGGTCCTCAATAGAAGGCAGGTTGGTAGCAATTGTTTTTTCTGCAGTTATCTTTGATAACTGATTATTAATCTGCAGTTAATCATGTGAATTATCTCAAAAACTCTCTAGAGGGATTTTGCCAGCCCAGTTCCGGAATCCAGGCACGTTTTTCTTGTGAACACTCTATGGAACTCACCAAAAGTCCATCCCCTATATGATTTTTAAAATGAAGGGGAATGAAAGTTTTACAGCAATCAAAATACAATTAGTAGCAGAAGTTGTGCTGCCAATTTTTATTATGAAAGCACTACAAAATTATTTAGCATTCCTAGATGGGAAATGTTTCATTGTGGAAAAAAAAAACCTGATTTAATTTCACCTTAGCTGAAATAATTAGGTGACTTCTAATATATTTTTGGCATGCACCAGATGTAGGAAAAAAACCATAAAATGTATTTTCCAAGGCAGCACTTTTTAAGGAGCTGGTTCATGAGAATCCAACTATACTTCTAGAAATCACATTTCAAGAAATGCACTAAGTATAGTCTGATGGGCAATGAATTTAATCCATAATGTTGAGGTAAAGAAGTCTTCCTTTTATTCCATTTAAAGGTGTACTTCGGGAGCAAGTGATTCTTATTTCAACACTGGCACTGGGATAAAACCTTCCACTGAGGACCCAAATAGTCCAGAAAGTGTGACTTGTGTTGGACTCACTGTTCTGCGCTCCAGGAAAAAAATAGACCCATGCTATTCCTTAGTATCTGGTGCTCTAAGCCTCTGTTTCAGAGGTGGGGATTGATGGGCCCTTTATGACATGTGGACTTCCACTGGCTCAGGAATTCTGGGAGTTGAAGTCCACAAGTCATAAAACGGCCATTGTTCTCCTCCTCTGCTCTAGTTAAAAGTAGAAAAGGCAACCTTCTAAAAGAAATAACTCCTGCTGGATTTGGATTATTATCACCCTGCATAAACTTGTATACAGATAGTTCTTAACTTACAACCGTTCATTTAGTGACCATTCAAAGCTACAAAGGCACTGGGGGGAAAAGTGATTTATGACTGTTTTTCACACTTACCACCATTGCAAGCATCTCGATAGCCTTGTGACCGAAAGCGAGCCGTGGTGGTACAGTGGTTAGAGTGCAGTACTGCAGGCTACTTCTGCTGCCTGCCTGCTGCCTGAAATTTGGCAGTTCAAATCTTACCAGGCTCAGCCTTCTAACCTTCCAAGGTGGGTAAAATGAGGAGCCAGATTGTTGGGGGCAATATTCTGAATCTGTAAACCACTTAGAGAGGGCTGTAAAGCACTGTGTATATAAGCTGTATATAAGTCTAAGTGCTATTGCTATTGCTATTTGGAAGCTTGGCAACTGGCCTATATTTATAACAATTGCAGTGTCCCGGGGTCATGTGATAACCTTTTGTGATCTTTTCACAAGCAAAAATGCAGTCAATGGTGAAGCCAGATTCACTTAACAATCATGTTATTCACTTAACAACTAGGGTAAGAAAGATCGTAAAATGGGGCAAAATTCACTTAATAACTGCCTTGCTTAGGAACAGAAATTTTGGCCTCAAGGACTACCTTTACCTTCAAACATATGTTTTGGGGAGGGCTATCATGATTAAAACAAGATCCCTGGGTCCTAAGTTGTAGAATTTTTTGATTTGTTTCTAAATAGTATTCTTGAGGTTGCTATAATAAAGTCATGAAAACTGCAAATTGGGGACCTGGAATGTAATAGTTGAAAAGCGTGCTTGAACTTGCTTGAAGTCATTCAAAATAGGTGAGTTTTCTTGCACTTGGTAATTTTAGTCTGAGTGATGCTTGTGTCAGCAGCAAATGGAGAATAGCGGGTGAAATGACCAATCCCAGGCTGAGGAATCCTGCGGAATTTCCTTTTACTTTTCTATCTGAATTGATGCAATGGTTCTATAGTAGAGGAAGGGAGGATATAAAGGAGATGGATGGATTTTTCTGAATTGTATAAGAAAGCCACTGGCGCCTGCAAACAAAATTCTGTGTCTGGCTTATTTGCTCCACAGTATACCTTTCACCATGCCCTCTGTGTATTCGTATAAGTCATTTTACCACTGGACAAGGGGAGCTGTGAAGTTCAAAGGTCTATTCTAAAAGGTCAGTTTGACAGAGAAGCATTCAAGAAGAGACTGTACAACTGGAATCTTAGTCTGTTTAGCCTTTTTAAAATATACTGAGTGAAATAGTATAGTATGACAAACAATAGTGCCTAGAAATTTTCACTTCTATTGCTGACAGTATGAATCAGTTTCTGGATACGGCATCTTTATAGGTACCATTCAGATATTTGCCAATAGTGGAACGAATAGTAAGAATACAATGGCATTTGCTAGAAATGCTGAAAATGAATTTTGTGCACCATGGAGATAAGCTCTTAATTTGATAATGGGGAGTTTCACTGACCAGTCAACTGACTGGCTCCAATGACATGTTTATTTTGAGAAGAATTTGACTTAAAAAAAGATAGTTATTGTTAAGGCTGTTTATACATCTTCAATTCATGCACTTGAACCAACCGAAGTAGCTATTAGAAGCATCTGGACAAAACATTGCCCAAAGTGATCAATCTATTTTCAAAGAGGTGCCTGTTTTTTATCCTAGGTCAGTAAGTTGATTGTCACTAATGATAACATTTAATCATTCCTAGTTTTTAACACAATCCAGAAAGATAGCAACATACTAAAGTAAAATATTCTGATTCATATACTGGATGCACAAACAATTTTCTCTTTTTGAATATTTTTGACAAAATTCCCACAATTTAAAAGTATGGAATTTTTTTTTCTCCTACTGGATTTCAGCCAGTAAAATGGCCAAGAGAAAGACAAGTTTAGGAAAAATAATCCAAAAGATCAGGAACTTGAAACGATAAACATAGGTTTTTGTTGTGGCTCTGTTACCTGAGCCTGTGTCATCGGCAGGAGAGGACTCAGAGAGTGAAGGAGAGGAGTTGGCAAAGCCTCCCTCTCCAGGACCCTCCTCTCTCGCAATGCCTTCGGTGTCCACCGAAGCTCAAGAAATAGGCCCGGGGCCAAGCACGTCCACGCAGCCACAGGTGGACAGTAATGAGGGAGATGAGTCTTGGCTGGATCCTCGGCAGCGTCGCAGAGATAAGCGCGCGCAACAGAAGAAGAGGAGTGCCAGAGATTAAGCTGAGTCACTGGACCACACCCCACAGGGTATAAAAGGGGGTGAGGTGGCCATTCAGACTCTGTGACGGACAAAACTAACTACTATCGAGTCATATTGCATCTTTGGAAACAACATTATCTGCCTTGGATTTAATTACGGACTGGACTTGACAATTCTTGAACTGTGTGTATCTTGTTTATGAGTAAAGTTCTTGGCAAGTAGCTACTGGGTTGCTGCCATTCCTCTTATTGAAAGAATTTGTTGTCTGCCAGTTTATTTAACCCCTGGCTGTCTGTTTGTGTGTGTGTGTGAGATGGGGACAGAACAGCTTTGATGTAGGAAGCAAAATAAATAAGTACCCAGATTGTGGGGGCAATAAGCTGACTTTGTATAAATATACAAAAGTATGAAGGCTATTGCTTAACGCATTGTAAGCTGCCCTGAGTCTCCGGAAAAGGGCGGCATATAAATTAAAGTAAAAAAAAAAAAGTAACATCCACTTTTATTTTGTTCCTCTGGAAAACAGAAGGTTCTGGAGGACTTTGGAAATGGCTGTTACAAATCCTGGGGAAAAGATCTGAGCAAGAAAGAGAATTGCACATTTCTATATTTTTTTTCTACTGGATTTCTAAGTGAGTTGTCAGTGGTTGTGGTGAGAAGATAAAATTCTTCCTCCCAAACTTTGGACAGGTGTATGTGCTTTTAGGTATACATCCATTTAAGAAACTAGCACAGCTACTATCCCACCAGTAAAGACCTAGAGTCGAAAGAAATCTGATCTGTGTTAATTTTTACGATTCCAAAATTTCTTTAACAGAAACAATGAGATGTACCAGAGATATTTTTAATTCCTTTATATTCCCTGCCATAGCTCAAAGAGTTGTGGTGAATTATAGAGACAAGTTCCCATTCTACTTCTCAATGTTGTTTGCTAATTATCCACTTCCAATTATTTCACTTGATTCTATAGGCAGAACAGGATGTAGCCACCAACACTTCATTAGTTCCTCTGTGTCTCAGCTTCATTACTAATTAGGGGGATTTGATTGTGAAAAGTGCTCTAAGTTTATCTTCCGCTGCAAGAATAGGAGGGGTTTTTCTTGTTTTTGCTTTTTTTGTCGAAACAGAAATGATAGCCAATATAATTATTTGTTTACAATTACTTGTAAACAAATGCTCCTTTTCACAGCTCAAGGTGGCTGTGTAGAGGGGGGCTATCCAGTATCAACAATTACAATTGCAAAAGGTCAGACATAGATAAAGGACTTTGTGGCAGCTATAAATCTCATCATCCTAGTGCGGGACTGCAAGGTTGCTACAGAAGCCAAAGTTCTGGGCAGTAAAATAGTGACTACAATCTTGTATCAATCCAGAGGTCTGTCAGGGAATCAAGAGCAGTTAATATTCAGGCATCCAAAGCTGAAAACTCATAGGGGATATTCAAGGCTTCAGAATCAAAGAAAAAACAGGGATGTTCATATTTCATCTGTCTACCACTCTTTAGAACTGTTGCATCTTTTTCTTGATCACCGGACCGTCTTCTGCAGGGGCCATTTGAGTCTCGACAAAGAAATATTTGATTTAAGGATTTGCAGAGAGATGCTGCTTTATGTGCTCTGGGTTGAAAAATCACAGTGGATAATTTCCAATTTCATTTAAACCAGCAGATTCCCTGTCGCTCCCGATAGTAGAGGTCAGAGCAAGTACATATCCCACTCAGTTCAGCTAGCAAGAAATATAGCTTGATGTTTATTTAACAAACATTAGCAAACATCAAAACATTTAGCTGGCCAAATGGAGTAAATGGAAGGCAGAGAGAGGGGGAGAGGGAGGGAGGGAGGGAGATCAACAACAAACAAGAGTTTAATTATTTAATTATTAATTATTTATCTATATCAAAAGACATGGAATTTTCCAGAGCCACTGGAATCAAAATTGTGGATAATATTTATGAAGAGTCCCAAAGTGAGTGGTCTTTGGTTGTTCACTTCCTCTGTATATATAGCAGCAGCAGAATAAAGATGAAAAATAGGACACCAGGTGATCGGTTGCTCTATTCTGCATCATGAAGGAAACAATTTGGCAGACAGAATCATACACTCAATACTCTGAAGAATACTTTGAATTCACCACCATCTTAAAGCTACTGCCACTGTTCTGTGGAGGAAGGGATTTTACTCTTATTTTAAACCTTCTTTGGGGAAGAAAAACCCTTTTTCTTTTTAAAGAGCTGTTATTTGCTGTCAGAATCTTGATCAATTTACATTTATTTTTACTATGGGAAACATGTTATGAAACTTGACAGGGTGACAGAACAGAAAGGATTTAAAAAAAATATTAGTAAGGAAAAAAAACAGTTTTGTTTCGGTTACTACTGCTTATATGTAATGATGGGGCAAATTAATGGGGATGAATCTTCCCTACAAGACTTCTGCTAATCTCTCCTGAGGTTACTTATCAGAGTGACTTGCAATCTTCCTTGCCAGCTTCCCCATCAATTTTGGTTGTGGGAAGCCAGCAGAGAAGGACACTGCAAATGTCATAAGTGTGAGCCATTTGCCAAACACCTGAATCACAATCATATGACCTTGGAGGTGCCACACTGGCTGGAATTTGTATGCACTGTTCATTCAGTGCCATCACAACTCTGAACAGTCACTGAATGACTGGTTGGTGAGTGAGGATTGACTATAAACAAATGCTAGCTATTAGAATCCTTCCCAGAAACATATGGCGAGACAACAAACGGCAGTCAGCAGAGAATTTATTCAGGTGAAGCATACTGAGTGGGATTTAAAAAGCAAAATGATGGTCATGGCCGCATACTGAACGATCTGCCTCTTCATACAAAGATGTGACATCGGTACATGGACAAAAAAAGAAGGGGGCTTGGACTGTACTTCTGCAAATGCCATTTTCACTCCCTGCAAACATTCAGGTGCTACCAGTTCGCTATTGGTAGCGCACGGGCACACTTTCTTTGTGAGCGTGCAGTGCTTCTGCACATGCGCAGATGCTTCTGCGCATGCGCAGAATGTTTTTGATGACATCTGGGCAAGTGGGCGGAGCCTCCCGCTGCCTCCACTACCGGTTCGCCCAAACTGGGGTGAACTGGGAGCAACTGACCACTGATCTGTAAGCTGCCCAGAGTCTCCTTATTGGGGAGATGGGCAGCATATAAATGTAATACATAAATAAGGGAATTTATACTGCTTTTTAACCCAGCAGAAAAAAGATATAAAAAGTATGTGTGAGTGTGTATGTGTGTGTGTGTGTGTGAGAGAGAGAGAGAGAGAGTGTGTGTGAAGTGTTTTTCTATTGAAGCACCTGGTCTACCCCAATATGGTAGGGAGCATACTGCTTCCCTTTCACCTTTCAGCTCCAATCCAGGAGCCCTCGAGTAATCGCATTCACGACAAACCATTTTATACCAAATTTATATTTGCTGATATTTCTTTATTAGCAAATATAAATTTGATATATATATGTATATATAAGGTAAAGGTAAAGTTTCCCCTCGCACATATGTGCTAGTTGTTTCTGACTCTAGGGGGCGGTGCTCATCTCCATTTCAAAGCCGAAGAGCCAGCGCTGTCCGAAGACGTCTCCATGGTCATGCGGCCAGCATGACTAAACTTCCCACCAAAGGTGGTCCCTATTTTTCTACTTGCATTTTTTATGTGCTTTCAAACTGCTAGGTTGGCAGAAGCTGGGACAAGTAACGGGAGCTTACCCCGTTACGCGGCACTAGGAATTCGAACCACTGAACTGCTGACTTTACGATCGACAAGCTCAGCATCTTAGCCACTGAGCCACTGCATCCCTTTCATACACACACACACACACACACACACACACACACACACACACTATATTTCATCTTAAGACACTGAAATATTGTTTGGCTTATTTTAAGATTTTCGTTTACAAAACAGTGAAACCCAGATTTAATTTTAATTAGTGGCTACAAGATTTATTTCTGCAACCTTCAGATACCTGTAATGGAACAGCCTAGCTAGAGGCCAATTGAATTCAATAAATGTTAATTTTTGGATATTAGAAACAAATATATTATTGTAAGAAAAATTGAAAGTATCTCTAAAACTTCATCCCAGGTTCTTCACCATAACAGCATTACATGCGCTGAATTTGTACTGGATAATTTTTTATTATAACATTCTGTGATTACAATTAAATTTATTTCATTAAAACATTAAAGCTTTAAATTATGTGAAACATATGGAAGTGCAATATGTTATTTTTAAAAAAAGTGTATTGAGATCCATGAACCTTCTTCCGTAGCAACCATTTCAGTCTTTCAAATTCATCGGAATGAAGGAATAAGGGATGTGCCATCACAGTACAAGTTTCATCCCTTACGCATGTACAGTGATGTCATTCTGCATGTATAAAAGGAACAAAGCTTGTGTCATGAATTTTCAATGCTCATTTTGACAGTTCCCTCATCTAAACATGTCCCCCCATGTCAAACATTCCTGTTGTAATTTTATATTAATGTTTTGCAGCTATTTGATGCTATTGTGAAGTAGAAAATGTATGCCACAGGGATTCATATAAGTCCGATACACCTAATAAAATGGTTCCTCAGGTAACCTGATTGCATGCCATATAGGGCTTTAAAGGTAATAACCAACATCTTGAATTGGACTGGAAGCAAATCAGCACTCAATGCAGTTTATGAACTTTACATGCACCATCCTTGGGGGTACCTAAAATGAGATTACCAAATCTTGCAAGATTTTGGAAGGGCCGTGTGTGCATGCGTGGGGGTGGGGTGCATGCAGGAGGGCTGTACGTGCATGTGTGGGGAATGTGCGTGCGGGGCACATGCGCATGCGCAGGGGGCAGGGTGCATGGGGGTTGGGGCACATGTGGGACACATGCAGGGAGTGCATGCAGGGGGTGCATGTGGGCAGCACTCACACATGTGCAGGGGACATGAGGGGGGCCCCACATGCATTGCATTTTGGGGGTTCGTGCACATATTTTGGGTACTCAGTCCGGAAAAGGTTAGCCATCACTGGTATAATATTATGCTATCTAATTCTACACAGACACATAAGCTAACAACAACATTTGCATTTTCCATGCAACAATTATTTTGCCTGTCAGGAAGGGCTAAATTGTACATTTCATTAATCACACAAAAGCACTTTAACGACTTATTTCCGATAAATGAAAAGTTTCCACTTTAAGAGGTAAATGGACAAACAGAACTTAAATCACCATGCACAGGAAGTAGCATTAAGGTTTTCATGATCAGGTCTGGTGTACTGTGCCTTGCAGACTGATATTAGCTCCACCATTTGTCAACATAATTTATTTGATTGTATGCCACACAGAGTTGCTTTTTGTGAGATCGGTGGCTATACAAATATGATAAACAAACAAGCAAGCCCCTTCTGGGAATAGTAGCTTTCAAGGAAAAAAGTTGCAAAATTGTACTGTGGGCTAAAGCAGCTTTCTTTCCTCAAAAACTACAATCCTATCTTGGCTTGGTATTTTGTGAGAGGCAGATATTATTTTTACTTTTTTTAAAAAAGTAATTGTTTTGATTCCTTTAATATAATGTGTATTTCATTACAAATATTGTTAATTACTAGAAATTATTAAATAATCCAAAACTAGAATTGATTCATCAATCCAAAACTAGAATTGAACAGATTAATTTGACAAATCTGTTCAGTTCAAAGAGTTGCTTCAGCCAATCCAATAGTTGAATTGATTTTAGTTCAAATCTCTGATTTAACTGAAAAAAGATATGTGTGTACATCTGCAAATTTTCAAATGAATTCAAAAATACCTGATGAGGTGCATTAAATTAATTTGGCACAGTGTATTGATTTGATAGGATTACTTGGTTCGAAAGTGTGATTTCAATGAATTGCATTTGAATTGAATCTGAATGAGTCCAACTAATTACAAGAGCCCTTGCTTTGAGAAGCCAGTAGCTTTTTGATTAAGAACCCATAAATGTCAATTACTGTTTGAATACATATGCACAAATGCATTTTTTTTAAAAAAAAAAATCAGTGAGTCAAATGCATTTACTGGATAATGTCAGAAAGTGTGATAAATATATGTTCCTCGTACAACTATTAGAAGTTATAGAAGTAGATATGTCTACAAAACTTGATCTCTATAAAAAGACTTTCTTTTGTTTATGGCTTTCAGAAGGATATCATAATAATCCATTAAAGAAAGGTGTCTGGCTTGGCTGGAGCTGTCAGCCACGAAAGATCAGGTCCACACATGAAGGTTCAATAAAACTGATATATTGCTACTTATGTCTATGCATAGGAATCTTCTCAAGTAATGGCTAATACCTGGTTGGAGTTAAATGAGGGTCAACGGAATTCAAGGGAGGTTGGACTTTGCTTGTGGCTATGTAGGGATTCTAGGCTGATCTCTCTTTTAACTCCGCTCCCAGGTTCAGCCACTCCTTCTCTTACAGGACCTTCTTTACAGCTTCTACAATGGCTCTGGCATCTCATTCTATTTGAACTCAATGGCTATGGATCAGATGTTTACAGATGTGAGCTCATGACTATGTACTATTTTATATTGTAATGACTTATTTGTTAGTCATACTAATACTTTTGTTTTATAAAATTGTCTATAATATGGACTGGTATCTTACTCATATCCTTTCATTTATTAATGAAATGATTTAATAGATCAGGGATCAATATTTTTATTTTGCTTACTACATTTCACATTATACAAAGCAACCCTCCGCTGGACTGGAAATTCAACAAGATAGAATGTTCTAGCTTATTATGCATCACTAACAAGTTATACTTAGTAATCATTAACAAGTTATAAAATATCTCATCTTTCTTCTTATACTTGAAGTCCTGCTTTTAGTAGGTACTCAGTTTCACACTGTGGTGCTGAGTGTCCCAGGCTAAACATCTCATAGGAGTTTAGCATTGCTTGGTCATCTAGAGTCTAACTCAAGGCATATCCTCTTTGCAGACAACATCTGTCTCTCAATCAAAGAATAGGGTTTTTACAACTCACTTGGTGGGGATGCCCCTGGAGTCAACCCATCAGTGATAACCCATGTCCCTAGTAGGTGGTGTTTTGTACCTACTCCAAGTTAAATGATATGTAAGGCACAGCTGAAAGAGCCTTGATAGTACAGTGGTTTAGTGCAACCTGTTATTAATACAGCTGCCTGCAATTTCTGTTGGTTCGAATCTCTCCAAGGCTCAAGGTTGACTCAGCCTTCCATCCTTTCTAAGGTAGGTGAAATGAGGACCCAGTTTGTGGGGGCAATAAGCTGACTTTGTATAAAATATACAAAAGAATGAAGGCTATTGCTTAACGCATTGTAAGCCGCCCTGAGTCTCCGGAGAAGGGCGGCATATAAATCAAAATTTTTTTTAAAAAAAAAATGGCTAATATATTCTTTCCCTAACACTTTAACCAGCTTTGTCCTTCTACCTTTTAGCCAGGAACATTTCCAG
Organism: Pituophis catenifer annectens; assembly: GCF_029215685.1. Taxonomy (NCBI): domain Eukaryota; kingdom Metazoa; phylum Chordata; class Lepidosauria; order Squamata; family Colubridae; genus Pituophis; species Pituophis catenifer. The sequence goes on from NW_027256881.1 coordinate 130,121,351, forward strand.
ATTCTACAAAGTTGACATAGTAGACGAGTGTGTTGACATAAGTAAACCACAAAATAAAATGAGAATCAATCTTAATTTTATCTATGGATACTGCTGTTACGACAAATCTTCCATTGTCCATTTAGACTGAAGATAAACTAATATCAATATATTTCAGAGGCAGGAGGTCATGATAACTAAGTGCAACTCACACAGAATAAGAAGGTAGCTTTATTAGATTGTGTGGTATTTGTGTGCTTGCAGAACTGAAGGAAGTTAATTGTGATAAAGACTTGTGCCATAGCAAATAAATAGGTTATAATTACATCATTCCCCTCTTTTTTATAGTAGGAAATAAAGTTTGTATCCATGAAAGTTCTATTTACGTCATAACATCATCACTTTTATATTGTATTTTGTTCTCATCTTAACAGCATATAACACCCATATAACATAATAATAAAATGAATATAATAAGAACATTGACCTAGTCATCCACCTGAAGAGGTTACCAAAGCTATCAGCAATATAAAGAATTTGAAAGTAATTGACCCGCACAATCTACCAGCAGACATCTAGAAGCTGAAAGCACTTCGTGGCATAGCAGATGACTGGTTGACAAATTTCTTCAAGGTCATTGTGATTTGGCCAAGTGCCTGCCGATTGGGCTACGAGTATCTCAATTCTCCTCTTCAAAAATAAAGCCAACCCAGCAGACTGATCCAAGTACTGACCAATCCATCTTCTGTTGCACACAATGAAAATTTTTGAGCAGATTCTCAATTATGACATCATTGAAATATCAACCAGTGTGGTTTGATTGCCAACAATGTCACTGTAATCCTCATTTTTGTGACTGTCATCTCATGAAAGAGCATCCTGCGAATAGCACCCCACATTGTCGCCTACCACTTTGATGGCAAACACTCAAGTGGAACATCAAAACAAAGGTGGCAGGACACAATTGACACAGACATGAAAATCATCCACTTGGACCCGGTTGCTGCATTCGGTCGTGTGAAATGGTGTTCCTTGATCCAAAAAGTGGATACTGCATGTAGGGGAACATGCTAGGATGATGAAGAAGAAAATGAGTATAATAATATAAAACCATAATCATTTTTTACAAATGCAGTAGAATGAAATGGAAGGCACCAATCAGTTTGGCTCAATGTTGAAAAAATCCTCTTTTTCAAAAGTCCTCTTTTTTTATATAGAGCATTTGATACTCCTATTAAATGTAAGCTTCATCTCTTATATACCCATATAGCTTTTCTTAATAATCACTCTGGGAATAATATATGTGATACAGATTTCATATTTTGAATGTTCAGGAATTTCCTTAATTACTTTATCATGGAATAATTTTTGTCTAGGTTTCTATGGGGTGATTTACAAAAGTCTCATTAGCCTCATTTATACAAAATTTCAGTTTTTGCAGAATTCGGAAATAATTTATACATTTGGTACTATATGGACCAATTCATTTATAAACCCAGATTTATTGTTACCAAATGACCCATAGCAAATCCTAACTTTTCATGATTCCCCTTTCTTTTATTCTTCTGTTAAATACGGCAAGAAAAGCACAAAATTACACACACACACACACACACACACACAAGCGAAAACCACTCATGCCATAATTATGAAATCTCCAGAACCATAAAGCCTACAAACTTGAAATTTGCCACATATGTTCTTCTTGGCTTCTAGGTGCTCACTAAGAAAGGATTTTTCAAAATGACCATCAGAGCATTAGTATTTCCTATATTATGATTAACACGCTCTGATGCTAAGGAGTTCTACTTCCCCTCCCCACCTGAAAAGAAATTTGTTCCAAATGCAAAACACAAGCAGAGGAGAGGAGTTTCACTTTCAGTTTTACTTTCACAGCAGCAACGAGGTCATAGGATAGGGGAGACTTCTGTGGGGCAAGGTTGAGGGAGAGAAGGGGATAGGATAGGAGAGGCTTCTGTGGGGCAAGGCTGAGGGAGAGAAGAGGATAGGATAGGGGAGCCTCTGTGCGGCAAGCCTGAGGGAGAGAAGGAGATAGGATAGGGGAGCCTTCTATGGGGCAAGCCTGAGGGAGAGAAGGGGATAGGATAGGAGAGGCTTCTGTGGGGCAAGGCTGAGGGAGAGAAGAGGATAGGATAGGGGAGCCTCTGTGCGGCAAGCCTGAGGGAGATAGGATAGGGGAGCCTTCTATGGGGCAAGCCTGAGGGAGAGAAGGGGATAGGATAGGAGAGGCTTCTGTGGGGCAAGCCTGAGGGAGAGAAGGGGAGAGGAGAGGCTGATTGTAACTACTCATTAATTTTCAAACTGTAAGTGTCGATTTATCAAGCGCAATCACAACCCTTGTTCTGTTTTGAAAAAGAAATAAGACAAGATCCAGTTATTAGATTTGCTTCAAAAGTCATCAGGGTCCTTTCTAACCTGGTACAAGTATTCTAAACATCCTGATGTTGAGACAGTCAGAAGGTTGTAGGGCATCTTTATTCTGAATATTTTGTTTTACTTTACATAGAAGATTGTGATGCAGATGAATGGTCCTTGAGAACTTTTACATATACAGTATAGGGCAGATGCATCTTAATTATAAATACATCCAGATGGTTGCAGACACACATAACATGTGTAATGTGACAGCAGCTTATTGAAAGTTGATTTTCTCTAATTAAACACATCTGAACTCAGCTGTTGACTTTTCCATATTAAGCCTTTTCCTTTGCTCCAATTCTTACATAGTTTAAATGTTCTGCATCAAGTACCCATGTTTTCCATGTCTAGAAGAAAAACTATAATGAACATTAACAAGTTTTCTCAGAAACATGATCAGATATTACTGTTAAGGCTATCTTGTTTACCTGTCCTAAATCAACATAAAGTTTTATAAAATTCCTCTTTTGGGACTGTTAGTTGCTAGTTAGATGTACAGCTTTATGGAACTGCCTCCTTCCCCGTGCTCAAATCTTTCCTGATACTCTTTCCTAGATATGAATTCAGCTACTATAGATTGAAATACTGTGAATTTAGAATAATGTTGCTTTCTATCCTTTCAAAATAAACTCTGTGGCTTGCTGTTTGTTGCATTATTGTCTCCTACCTTGATTATAATGATAAACATAATATTTGTATTTCTAATGCTTGGATACTTAAAATGTTGCTAACTTAGCAGTTGGAAGTTTTTTTCCTTTCAGTTTTTCTTAATCTTTTCAGATTGATTATTTTATATTTTCTGGATACTTTTCCTACAAGAAAGAGCTCCCTGAAGTTTACAGAATTAAAAACAGACCACCCACCTGCAAAACAAAACAAAACAAAAAACCAAATGAAATGTAAAACAAACCATTTTAAAACAAACATTTTTATAAGTAATTAGCTGTTCTTCCTTCTTATTTTTACTGGCTAAATGTTATATCATCTATTTCTGTGTATCCTTGTTTCCATATTTAAAATTGAAAAGCTGTAACTTAAATGTGGCTTAAACATGCAATATAATGACAAATCAAACAGCCAAAATAGCTTTTAAATCAATCAATGTTAAATCATCACATGAAATATTTTCAGTTGAAATGGTTCATAAGTAAACAAATTAAGCTATGAATCATTTTACCAAGTAATATAAATACGTGCTTGAAGCAGATCAAGTGTCCGTGAATAGTTGGTCCTAATCGGTATCAATAAAGAACAAAAAGAGAGAGATGTGGCATCCACAAAAGCTTATGCATTAGTTCTGCTAGCCCTTAAAATATCACAAACTTCTTGGATCTTCTATGTTTGGCTGTAACAGACCTAAAGCAGTGGTGAGTTGCCCCTGGTTCAGACAGGTTCGCAAGAACCAGTAGTAAAACCGGCGGGAGGCTCCGCCCACCACCCCAGATGTCGTCATAGGCGCTATCACATTCACGGCATCCCATTGCGAACTGGTAGTAAAGGTAAGTAGAACCCACCCCTGATCTAAAGAGTTACCCATTTGGAAATTTTTACCAATGTTCATATTGGGATTTTCTTGGAGATGCTACACATTGGCGCACATTCTTTGTCCAGAAGATCATTTGCGTACATGCAATTGTCATGTGTAGTTTTTCTATAAGAATTTTATACACCCAGAGAGACATCACGTGGGGCAAAAGACAAATATAACTGTGAGTGTATGCACTACAGGAAGGTTTAGGACTGGTTTGCTTCAGAAAACAAAAGTCCAACAGAGAAGTGCAGAGGATTGTTATTATCTGTTCCTCTAGGAAATCACAAGTATGAAATGAAAGTCAGAGTTGCAATTGTAATGTATGGAGCCTGGAGAATAAATTTGCACAAGAGAGTTGTGCTGTAGTTCAAATGTGTAGGTGATGTGTTCCCTAATTAAATGGCTGACTGAATACAAGCCCCTTCTGTTTGTTTTAATTATAACACTTGGTAGAAAAGAAGACAAAGGTTAGCAAATTAATTTAATTCAACAACTTGTTCCATCTTGCATGCCACTTGATAGTAAGTGACATTGCCCCTTTTTAATTTTCTATTTCCTTCAGTTAGGAGCTATGGAGGCTGACACAGTCCCACACCTGTAGATAAGAGGGTAAAGGCTGTTGAAAAAAATCAGGAGTAATTGAGACTTTAGGACTTTCATATCCAGAACTGCAAACAAAGCACATTGCTAGTGATTACACAGGCACTGATGCAAGTCTGTGGTTTGTTAAGGAAACATTTAATTTTTTTCCTGTTACTGGTAATGGTTTTATCAGTAATATCAATGAGATAACATCATTTCTGTCAGATTGTCAGTTCCACTGATCAAAATTAGCCAGCTCATTGCTCTGGATTGTAGAATGCATATTGCAGGGAATTCCCCAAAGGTTTTAACCAAGAATCAGTTACGTTTTATCAAAATGTTAACACTTTCTGCACAACTGAAAATTAGCCTCTATAAACTTTATTGCATAATTGTGAGTAATATTACCCATATCTCCCGCCTTATACTAATCAAATGCAGTTAATTTATTTTTAAAATTTATATTCTCCCTTGCTAAAAATTGCTAAATATTTTTTTAAAAAGAAAAGAAAATGAAGTGAATTCTTAAGAGTACATTTATACAGATTTCCCCACTTTCTCTTGAACAATTTTTAGTATGAAAAGGGAGTTTTTCACTGTGGTGAAAAGCCACAGTGAATAGGTGAGAACTAGACAACCCCATCCTGCATAGATGAAAATACTTTCTTCTGGTGCTTAGCCACCATTGAATACAGTTCTTTGCAACAGGAAGGAAGGAAGGAAGGAAGGAAGGAAGGAAGGAAGGAAGGAAGGAAGGAAGGAAGGAAGGAAGGAAGGAAGGAAGGAAGGAAGGAGTCGCAGCAATGAAACTCAGAGTATCTAAGATAGTGATGCTTTCCAGCAAAATTGAATCTCTCTGATTTATACATTGAGTTGTAGCCATTTTAAACTACAATAGCAAATATATAATATGAGAAGAGCAGGCAGAACTGGGATCAGAGTTAAGCATGTCATCAATTTATACTCCTTACGTTGCCATAAACAATCCAAGTCCAGTTCCACCCTTGAATACCTTTGACCCTTATCTAGCATCAATTTAGTGCTGACCATTAATTGATTAGATTCTTGTGTATAAACTTGAATAAATTTTCTGTGCAGCAACTTAATGTATGATCCTGATCTTTTGCACATGACCCTTGGGCCATTTGTGACAACATAAGGACTCTAAGCTGATGACATGTTTAACTTTGCCCCCAGCTCTGCTTGCTTTTCTCCTACACACAGTATATAAATTCTCAAAACCAAAATATATGCTGATCTATTCCTGTAACAAAGATTTGAGTTGATCTAATAAAGCCAGAATTTTGTTTAAAACATTTCTGGTTTCAGAAAATTGCATGTACTCAAATGGGTTTTAACTTATGGGGTAATGCCAAGGTGTTCACGGGGTATACAAAAGTTAAGGTAAGTGGTCACAGCTGGATGATTGAAAAAAGGGGCAGAATTTAGCTAGCTTGCCACCATCTTGACCTGTTTGACTCTTTCCACCACTGATGCCGTAGGGCTGCTGGATTAATTACCCCAGGGACATCTGTGTGATTGATTTGACTTGCCCTCTGCCATTTAATAGCTACATTATAGCTACTAGTGGTTGGACACTTGCAAGCAAATTAATACAGATCTAGGAGATTTTTGTCAACCGTGATTGCTCATTTTGCTTCTGATGCTCTCTAATTTTGCTCTGCTTGTGTTGGGATGAGAATTCCCCAAATTTCTCTTCCTCGTTTTACTTCACATCTGAATAAAACGGATGCTCTTTCACCCTCAAAAGTGAGCAAATTTCAGGAAGCTTGACAGTTTCATGACAGCAAAGTGAGGATGGTGGGAAGCTTTTGCAGAAAAGCCATTAATCTCTCTGCAAATCAGAAAGATTCTTTATATAATGTAGTTATTAAATGGCAGAGAGTGCTGTCTGGCAAGGCAAATCAATCACACAAACGTATGCAAATACAGCATTTAAAATAAGATTTAAAAACATAAAGGTCACTCATGATAAATCTATATATACACCTGCATTCAAATGTTTACAGCAGTTAACATTGCAAATCCAAACTTTGAAACCAAAATTGAACCTGTCAATGATAATAGGCAAGTTAATGATTTAATGAAAACCAAAACTTCTATTTGTTTCAAATTATTCCACCTCTTTGCACTGAAAAGAATAATATGGCATGAGAGAAACAATGACAGATGATGAACATCCAAATTATATCATGCAGTGAATGGCAACATGCCAGAAGATAAACCTTGACTGAATGTTAAATAGTTACAAGTGGGTGTGGGATGAAATAACAGCTAACCAATATAAGAAGATACAAAAATCCTGGTTTAAATCAGAGCACCCTGTGCTTGGAATCCAGTTTTCCACATGCACGCCTCAGAAAGAACATGGTGTCAGTGGCTGGCTGGGGGTGAGATGTACTTCCCTTATAGAAATTTTAGGAGAAAACCAGTTTCAGCCTCATCAAGGTTGAACCAGAGGTGGGTGTCAGCAGGTTCTGACCAGTTCTAGAGAACCAGTAGTGGAAATTTTGAGTAGTTCGGAGAACCGGTAGTAAAAATTCTGACTGGCCCCACCACCCCCATGTATTCTCTGCCTCCCAAGTCCCAGCTGATTGGGAGGAAATGGGGATTTTGCAGTAACCTTTCCCTGGATTGGGGAGGGAATGGAGATTTTACAATATCCTTCCCCTGAAGTGGGGTGGGAATGGCAATTTTGCAGTATTCTTCCCCTGCCATGCCCACCAAGCCACACCCATCAAGCCACACCCACAGAACCGGTAATAAAAAATTTTGAAACCCACCACAAGGTTGAACCCTCAAATCAGCCTAACTTTTCCACATTGGTTGTTTACACTTGAACTTTTTTCATGTTTACTTGCTGTTTACTCTTGCACTTTTTTCATGACTTCTTCTGCAAGTGGGCAGCAACCCTATTACAAGGGAGAATACTAAGAGAATTGCAATGTAATGTGTTTAAACCATTGATCTTTTATGCTTATTATAGTAATTAACCAGGATTTCCAGCAAAAGGATTTCCCAATCTTATCTAGAGATGCCATAAATTGAGCTGGGAACTTTTATATGAGGGCCTTGAGTTCTTTTCCCTGAGCAGGGCTTGTCTTGGATATAAATTAAGCTAACATCCTATCTCAGACCAAGTTTATTAATCAACTAAACGCTCTGTGTGGGAGACATGCAAGCCATGCCATCAGAAAGTTTAGTATTACAAAATTGTAATCCCTTATGGCTGATTATTGTAGTAGCAGAAAACATCTAAAGAGACTAGCTTTCCCTCTATTTTGCTTTCATTTAGGAGAAAATGGCATATTATTATTCATGTGTGACATATCAAGATGGAAGTAAACACAGCGAGGGGAAGATGAGCTTAAACCAGGGTGGGTTTTTTTTTTGCATCAGATGAAAAGTCCTACAATTTAAAAAAAGAACATTAAGAATGAATTATTAAATTTCTGCTGGCCACATTAGACAATATTCTACTACCACATTACACAATATTCTTATTCCATAGTTTGATCATTGGAAAAGACACAACAGTCTCTAAATTCATGTAAATCATAGCCAAGAGGAAATTTATAACATGCTTCTAGAAGAAGTAATTTGAAAATGCTTCATCGGTTGAATTTCTGTCTGGATGGTTGGTTTGTTTGTTTATTTATTTATTTATTTATTTATTTATTTATTTATTTATTTATTTATTTATTTATTTATTTATTTATTTATTTATTTATTTATTTATTTATTTATTTATTGGTTCGATTTATATGCCGCCCCTTCTCCGGAGACTCAGGGTGGCTTACAATGCGTTAAGCAATAGCCTTCATACTTTTGTATATACCTGCTTAGTAGGGCTTTTTCCCCCTCCCCCAAGCAGTGTTCTTTTTTATACAAAGTCAGCTTATTGCCCCCACAATCCGGGTCCTCATTTTACCTACCTCGGAAGGATGGAAGGCTGAGTCAACCTTGAGCCTGGTGAGATTTGAACTTGCAGTAATTGCAGGCAGCTGGCAGCTAAATGCTATTTAACAGCGCTTTAGTCCGCTGCTCCACCAAGGCTCCTTGTCATACTTATTGCAGTGCTAAAGTAAAGAAATGACTTTTAAAGATAAGCATTACATCAACTGATACGGAATGAAGAAACGGTATGAAAGTATAATTGCTATACTAGTCGTCTTCCTTTTTTAATTTCTGCCTGGAGTTTAACTACATTTATTATAACCCTTTTAAAAATAAGAGCTCTTGATTTCTCAAAATGACATATGGTATTATAGATCTCTTGGGAAATGTTGCCTTTCTTGCAAGCTTCAAAGAAATTAGATGTACAATACATTGGTAAATAAGAGGAATTTTTAATCATTTTATGAAAATATTTGCTAGCATATACTGGTAGTCCTCGACTTACAACAGTTCATTTAGTGACCGTTCAAAAGTACAATGACAGTGAAAAAAACTGACTAATGACCATTTTTCACAGTTACGACCTTTGCAGCATCCTCATGATCATGTGATCAAAATTCAGATACTTGGCAACTGGTTCATACTTACGACTGTTGCAGCATCCCAGGGTCATGTGATTACTTTTTGCAACCTTCTGTCAAGCAAAATCAATGGAGAAGCCAGATTCACTTAACAATCAGGTTTCTAACATATCAACTGCAGTGATTCACTTAACATCTCTGGCAAGAAATGGAGCAAAACTCAACAAATTCTCACTTAACAACATAAATTTTGGGCTCTACTGTGGTTGTAAGTTGCAGACTACCTGTAGTAGGTGCTCTCTGAGGTTGGTTCTTTTCTTGCAGATGTTTCATTACCTAAACTAGGTAACATCATCAGTTCTAGTAAGGAATGGGGTTGCTCCCAATTTATATTCTAGTGCAGTGATTCTCAAGCTTTTCTTCAGCATGGACTCCCTTTAAATAACTTTTGTGGCCGTGGACCATGGCCACAGACCCCCAAGACTTGAAGACATTTCTTCAAGCTTTCATGGTCCCTTTGTTACAACAATACAGACCCCAGGGGTTCATGGACCACAGGTTGAGAACCACTGTTCTGGTGGCTTGTCCTGTCTGTGTTGGTGGGGGTGATCTTGGAGGTTTTTTGGTTGGACTGTTTACTGTTAGTGTGTTTGTAGAGCATAATGACAGAATCCTAAAAGCCTGAGAGAGTTTTCCTCCACCTCCTCTTATACCAAAGACAATCAAAACAGAGGATTGCTGATTTTTTCCTCACCGCTTCCTGTCTTTCCAGGTTAAACTGATGTTTTCATAACAGCTGTTGCATTCCTTCTTCACATCTACGGGGTTGAGAGGGGCTGAGTGATCCAAGATCACCCAGCTGGCTTTCAAGCCTAAAACAGGACCAGAACTCAGGTTTTCCCTCTCCTAGTCCAATGTTTAACACAAAGAATATTTCTGGATTATTAGACAATTGCTCATGCAGTTGTCTTTCTTCAGTAACCATCCAGTTTCTGCTGCTTGCGAAATTAAAGTGAAATTCAATTAAACCATTAAAGTGATTGTATAAGTTGATTTATGCTTTAGAATGATAAAACGTTGAACATGCATTCTTTAGCCACATATTAATTCATTTCTTCTTCTTTTTTGTCCAAAGTTTTTGAATTTTCAGAGCTGAAAAGTAAAAACCAGATAGAGTTTAGTTTATCCATGTGCTATTGGGAATTTGAATACTGGAATAATATTTATTATACTTGTATGTATGCAGCCCATCTGGCCAAAAGCAATTCTAGGCAGTTTACATTCAATTAAAATGCACTATCAAACCATATAATATTATTAAAGAACTATGAATGTTGTAAGTTTAGAATTGATTTTTTTCTGTTTTCCTGTCCAGCTTATAGTCTGGCACTTTACCAATGTCTCCTATCCAACTGCTATCTAGAGCAGTGAGGATCAGCTATGTGCTACTGTTTAGTGGTGCACTATGCTCATCACCAGAAATTTGGCCTGTCCTGAAAATCTTTTAAAATATATTGTCTCAGTAGATGATAGCACATGGCCGGCCTTGTCTAACCTCAGAAGCTAAGTGGGGTTGGAAGGAGTGGCAATTCTCTTATATTTCCCCAAAGGAGAAATGGAAAAAAATCTTAACAAAAGCAGAAAGCAGCCCCAACAATCTCCAGCAGATGCCTGAATTTTTTAGAGATGGATATTTCGTGCCCATTAAGAAATCCAGGCCAGTTTATTCACAAACAAAACACCTTCAGGTCCAGATGATGGGATTAAGAATTTACATCCCCCCCCACCCAAATTCTAAGAAAGGATGTGGCCTTTAGGACATAATAGGATTAACCCACCACCATTAGAATAGCAAAAGGCACCAGGCTCACTACATTGTACAACCCTGCAGCATTTCAGAACCTTATAAAAATCCATGTACTCATCAAACCAAATTATCAGCTGTCCCAGAACTGCATGCTGTGTTGATTCTGCTCATCAATAAACAGAGTCCTTCTTTCCAATCAGCTTCCATTTTATTTCCAGCGCCTTTCTCCTGGCTTGGAAGTTGTCCAGATTTTTCTTCCAATGAAACATAGCAGGACTTCAAGCCAGTTAAGACCTCAAGAAACTGCCTGGTAAAAGTCAGCAAATTCCATCCAAATTATTGTTCAGATCGACTTCATGATTGTGTGCATGGAGTTGGCAGGAATGAACTCAAGTTGGACACCACCCACACAAGTCACTTAAGCTGTATTTTATCATGCAGGATATATTCAAAGCTACAGAACAGATTCCTATGACTAGCAACAAGCTCAGATCTTTAGGAAGATTGAATATAGATTCTGATAATGCACCCCAATGTGGGATTTGTGTGTGCATAATTGCAATTCAGAAACAAATTCTCATGAACACTCTTAGAAAGGGAGTCACATAAGTGGTGGAAATATATTTCTAACATTTGTGAGAGCATTTGCATATATATTGTTGTACACAGAGGTACATAATTTAAGAGTCCCTTTAGTTGTTTTTCATTCATAGGTGGCAGACATCAAGAGATGGAGCTTTCTGGTTCTGTATCTTAAAATATAGGAAGGCATATTTTAAATACAGAACCATGGCTCCCTATGGCTGCAGATATTTCAAAGATATTATTATTATTATTATTATTATTATTATTATTATTATTATTATTATTATTATTTCTTTTATTCATTAAACATGAAACTCAGTCAACTGAACATTTAAAGATTATTATTATTATTATTATTCTGAAAGAATTCAAAATGTTGAAAACGCTGGCATATTTTGAGTTTTTTAAAGAATGTACTTGATGGTAATTTGATTCATTCAATATATACTTTCTTTCATTTCAAAATTATCTTCTTCAGGTTTCATGTCCATGTACCTGAGAATAAACAGTATGCAGTTTAAAGATATTCACATATAACAGTGGAATTATTAAATGTCAGAAGCATCTAGGTTATATACTGAATGCAAACCAATTTTCAGAAATGTTCAAATTAACATTTTAATTAAAAACATACTGTGTATATGCATATGTGTGTATATGATACATACACATAGACCATATATACATACATACAGATAATCTCCTAGTTTATTCTGACCGATAGGTTTTTAAATTGAAAAGTAAATAGCATTGAAGGTTGAAACATTCTGAAAATTAATTACTGTACTTATCTCAAAGACATTTTCTTTTGGAATCCTTTATTATTACAATATAATTTAAAATGACCTTTATTTTCCTATTTAAATTTTATTAGCACTTCCATTTTTTTTTACTTGTATAAATTAAGGCTAATGATATAGCAGAGGAAAATGAATGGCAGCAAAATTGGGATGTAGAAATAAAAAACCTCTATCCACCATTAGGAAAGGAAACTTTTAAGAATTTATAGACTAAATGGTATTTTTGTTATTGTTGATATTCTGGCAGAAGTTTCCAGCATTTCTAACCTGCTTTCTAAACTTTAAATTTAAAACCATTGTTCAGGTTTCTCACAAGAAGTAATGATTTGATTGATCTCTTTAAAAAGATACAGTAATTTCATGACCAGATAAACTCCATTTTTTTTTGGCTATAAAATTTCCAAGGGCGTATTATCAAGTGCCCACTTAATTTAGAAAAAGCTTAATTTTTAAAAGCAAATAGTACTTTTTCAATTGCTTTCTTCCAGACCTTTCTAGTTTTCTTCTTCTATTGTAGTGGAGGAATATGTGATAGTCTCATAAACTTATAGAACTGTTTGCTTGTTTATATTTCATATTTCTAACCATTCACCTCCCTCAGTGAGGGGCTCTGGGCAGTGCTCATTTCTGCATAACTTATCCTAAACTTATATTTTGTACTATGTGTTTTCTTTTGCTGGGAAGTGTGAGTAGAATGAGATATGCTAACAAAACATAAAATTAATGTTGTATCTTTGACATTCCCTATGTAGAGAAGGAAAATTCATCTGGGTGTATCAATAGGAATTCCGGTTGATGTTATGGCAAGAACGGCTTGGAAAATAGCGGGATCTGCCGAGCCCTACAAAATCCAGCTGGCAACCGCTGTCAGGATACCCAACGGGGTCAAAGCCACCTTGTAGGGGTGGCAAAGAAAGGAGAGGTGCTTCGTGGACCACGAGAAACTCACATCCTCTCCCGAATGGCAGCAGGGATGATGGCCATTTTTGGCAATCACTAGTTGGGACAACTGGTAACATAAGATTTGTGCTGGAGCAGTCTGTGGATAGAGCATTGAAACTGAGTGAGATAACTTCCAACTCTTACTTTAAAGATGCAATTTTAGTACAAGAATTTTAAAAGATAATCTCCAAGCATTAAGGAAGGATTAAAGACTGAAAATTAAGAGGCAAAAGAAATGTCCAAGGAAAGCTTTAAAATACAGAAAGCCTGGAAAAAAGCTTAAGCAATATGAAAGGTGATTTTTGGGAGAAACTGTCTTGCTTATTTGTATTTTTAATCCCCCTGGATTTATCGGATAATCAGCTGTTTTTGACATACTGTTTAATGTTGGACTTGGGAGCAGGAGAGCCATTTACTGGAAGAAGAGGAGCACTACAGCACTATAGGGTCAGTATTTGTAGTGAAAGTGAGGCACAATACACATAAAGTCTAATACACAGAATAGAAGAAAGTAAATAACACCTGGAAGGCAGCCTGACATTGACTCTATTTTAGAAGATGATTTGGATATTTTGAAAATACCTAATGAGTTTCTTTTCCCTCTTGAAGATTTCTAAGATGAACTAAATTGCAAATAACTAATTTTTTATTGAAATTGGCTATTGGATTATAGTGTAGATTTGAAAGATTGGAGGAACATAGTAGATTAATTTGGATTTGGATTATTAAGGCTATTTGACAGAACATTCTACGAGGCAAAAGAAGAAAGGTGATAGAAGAAAAGAGAAAAGAAGAAAAGTTAAATAAGATTTTAAAATTCGGACAATTGGAAAGATATGTAATTGGAAAACCACAAGGTAACTTACTAAAGAATTTTAAAGATTATAAATTTAGAGGATTTGGAGGTATATCTATGGGATTGATTGCATTTTATTAAGTTGGAGTTTTTAAATATTGAGACGTTGGAACCAAAAAGGTATACTGAGTAATTTTTATTAAATTGTTACAAAATGGATTTACAGGGGATAATAGAGGCAAATGAAGAAATAATTTTGATGCTCAAAAACATGCATGAAACTATAAAGAACAATAAGGAGATAAGGGGATTGTCTAAAGATAAAGAAATGAGGGTAGAAGCCACTCAACAACTGGGGGAAAAAGATGAACAAGATATTCAAATAGATGAGAAATTAGAAGAAGCAGTGGAAGGAAAAAATCAAAATGAGATGCAAGAAGATAAAGATAATGAAGAGAAAGGATTAATAAATAGGAATCAGTTAAATAATTCCTTAAAAGCTTATAACAAACAGAGAAAAAAAAAGAAAAATACAAATAGGGAAAATAGTAGCATACATATTAACAGATAATAGAATCTATTATAATTAAAAATAAATTTAGCTTAGTAGGTGGAAGTTTGGGATTAGGTAATCCAATTGTATTATTAATATTAATAGCATGTTAAAGTATATTATAAACTTAAACTTTTAAGGATCAGAAATTGTGGTGATTTTGAGATATATTCCCGGGATTGATTAAATTTTGTTAATATTTGGCCTTATTAGTAGTCCTAGACATTCGGGATATTGAAATTATGGTGGAATAATGAGAAATCCTCAAAATATTAAATTGAGTAATTTAGTAAGGGATAACAAATACATGGCACAAAGAAATGTTATTTATGTTTCAATGAATTAATGGAAGAAATGATAAAGAATTATAAAGAGAGAATGGTACTGTTGAAGTTAGAAGATCATGATTATGCATACTTATTTGTATTATAACTGTTAGCATTGTTTAAAAGATTTGATCCAGTCAATAAAATATGTATGATGTGTATTATATTAAATAATATGTATTTAATATGTATTTTGTATAACACAAAATATGTATGTGTATTATATTAAAAAATAAAAAAAATAAAAAAGGAAAAAAATTAGCTTAATGAGTATAAATATAGCTGTATCAATTAGATGATATCTGAAATGTAAACATTTCATAAGCAATCCTTCCACTGATGGAAATCTCATTGATGGAATTGTTATCTCTTTGGGTAATACTTCCTAGAGGGATAAATACATCTATCTATTTCAGGAAAAGGAGAATTATTCCTTGGAAACTTGAATGATAAATTTAATATACTTTAAGCTTTTGTGGACTGCATTCTCCTTCATTCGATGTGATATTCCGGATAACTTCATCAAGCAAGGACACCTACGCACATTCTTAATATAACACAATCTTTAGCCTCCTCTGCAATGCTCAAGAAGCAACAGAGTAGAAAAAAGGCAGTGAAGCAGATTTATATGGAAACTTGTGGCTGATTATTCAAAAATAAAATAAAATAAATCAGCTGTTGTGGCTCACTGGTTCAAACAATGATTTGATGCCTCTAGCTTTCATTACCTGCCCACCTCTTCCTCAGTCTGCTTCTTCATTATTCCTGGCCTTGCAACCCAGGAAGCCAGTCTCCAAGAGAGGTTTGGCTTTGGGTTACCTTGTTTATGAAGTGTCCCTGTGAAATTGAATTCCCAAAAAGATTCTTCTTAATAGAAGCTGAAACAGTAGACAGTGAAACAGTACTTGCAACAAAACAATTAAATCAAAATAGGAAGATGAATAAGTCTATGAGCAATTTTCTGCTTTTTTCAGAAATATCATATTAATTTTAAGATTATATTCACCCCATAGTACTCATTTTCTCTTTTTCTTTTAGCATTTAGCATTAAGTATATTGGAGTTAGACATGCACTTTGGATAGTACAGCAAGATATAGTTCCAAAGGTGCTTTTTCCAAGAGGCAACTGGACTTTCTTGTTTTTCTTTGAAGACATTTTGCTTCTCATCCAAGAAGCTTCTTCAGCTTTATCTGTGGATGTGGAGCCTTCTTGGAACTGCTGAAAGGATACAATCCTACAACACAGTCCTTTCAGTAGTTCCAAGAAGGCTCCACATCCATTTGCACTACTCAGGTGACCCTGAGGACACAGATAAATCTCCAAGTGGCCTCAATGACTCTCTAAAAAGAATGCAAATGACCAGCTGTCTGCAAGGAGTATAAATCCTTCCATTCCCCACCATCCAGTCACAGCTGAAGAAGCTTTTTGAATGAGAAGCAAAACAAGAAAAGAAAGAAAAACAAGAAAGTCTGATTGCCTCCTGAAAGAAGCACCTTTGGGACAACCATGACCTGGATGACTGACTATCTCCATAGACATTTAGCAAGAAGTAGCATTTTATGTTATTACCTAGAATTCATATCTTCATAGGTAATATGTGGTCTTCTAATACTCAATGTCACAGTTGTTTTCATTTTCTACTCATAAATCTGGGTAAATCATTTTCATACACAATACACACAAACACAGTCTTATCTTTTTTAAGACTGATACCTTCAGAGCTTTCCTTCTCCATGGCCATCCTTCTCAATGCTTGCCAAAATCCATTACTTTCATCTCTCAACTCCAAGTGTCTTATGCTCAATTTATAAGGAGGCTATTTGTTCTGAGAATCCATGCTGTGCACCTTTAATTTTGTAACTGGGAAATATTCTAAAAATCTGAAAAATGCAGAATACTTTGAAAATATGAAGCTTATGATTATTTGGAAGTGGTCCTATAGTTTCCATTCAGTGATCTGGAGGGTAGTTCCAGATGTGAAATCAACCCCCTTAGTCATGGAATTTTATGCGGAATTCTATTCTTATAAGCTTCCAGCCTGTACTTAACCATTTAATCTTTGTCTTGCCACAAAAAAAGCAATTAGGAAGGAAACACAGAGCAGCTGCTGAAAGACTTTTGATCAGCAACAGAAAAAAAACCTCTCCATAATATCATTTCCTGATATTAATTACCATATATCTAGGTCTGCTAATTTTTGGGCAGAACATCAAAAGAGTCAAAATTCTCTCTAGCTCCAATTTGCTGTTTTCATTTGGACATAAAAAGTGGTGCTGAAGGTGTCCAAGCTGCATAGCAAGGTAAATTAGGAAGTCAGAGTATACTTTATTCCCTTAAAATGAGAGTTCAGGGTGGGTTGAAACAGCAAGATGAATCTAAATTAAATGTTATGTCACAAAATCTTAGACATAAATGCTATTAAAATATATACAATTAGTTTATAATAAGTTAGCTTAGTTATACAGCAGCAGACTCCAGCATTTTGTATGTTTACTTAAGGATAATTCCAATAAAGTTCAATAGATTCTGTTCCCAAGTGTGATTATCTAGCAAAGCAATTCCCAAATGCTACAATAACTAGCTTTCTTTCATTGTTTAAAAATAGAACTTTACCTTTTGCAGGCCCAAATTCATGTTACATGCTTATTTAGATTTATATTTTAAAATGAAAACTAAGTACGGAAAATAGAACTTTATAGAAACCAGAAACCCAGTAGGAACATAAGCTGTTTATACCTTTCCCCAGGCTGTGTTTTTTTCTCTCCAGCTGCCTTTCTTCCTCAAAGAAGAAGAATACGGGGAACTTTAACCTTTGCAAAAGGAAAAGCAATTGGGGATAAGAGCACCTTCTGTTTGCATTTTCTTCATCCCTGATTACAGTCCTGAGCTCAATATCAGTTTATGGGGATTGAAGTCTATGCAACGTCTCACACTTCCCCTTCACTGCCCAACACAGTGGTCCCATACCTGTCTATATGTCCAAGAATAGGTAGGAGTCAGAAAAGGAACAGAAGGGGACATTGTGGATAATGACAGTGTTGACCAAACTGAAATAAAACTTTTTTGTGACATGAACAAAGTGTGTTCTCCTGCTTTTTTGCAAGATAGTGAGTTAGTCCAGTGGTCACTCATTGCATCACTTCAGGGGTCTCTGATGCACAAGGCCAACCAATATCCTGCCACATCATATTCTAGGCCAGACCTATTAGGACTGAAAAAAGACTATAAGGAAAGGATGTGAAGCATGCTGCTGTCAGACCTCTCTCTAAGATAGGACAATAAATCAGCTATGACAGTGAAACCTCAAGGGATATTGACAGAGAGTGGTAGGTTGCCTTACTTCAGTGAAGAAAGAAATTACATATACAGAGATGATTTGCCTAATGCAAAACCCAGGGATCCAGTTTTGTTTGTGTGTATGTGTGCATGCGTGTCAGCCTCAGGATTTAATTCCTGAGCCTTTTCTTGTTGCCTTTTCAGGGCAATGGCTGTTAGGTGGAGGAGAGAAATCTGGTAGAAAGCTAGATGTGGTCTCCAACAACAATGAAGAGGACCTTCCCATGATACTTTGTATGTGAACTTGACACGATCCAGTTGATACTTGAAAAGGCATTGAGCAGCTTGCAGTACCTGGAGAAAAAAGGAGGCCTCTGGAATGGGGAGCGATGATGAGGATTTGTTGGTCATTTTACTGTCAATAGTTTGTCATAACTGTAGATGGTTGGAAAGGATTGCATCATTATAATATCAATGATATAACTACTATAAGTGACATTGGTTATTAGAAGTGATATCAGCCACAGATAAAAGTTCTGGCTGCTTGTTTTACTAGTATATCAATGAAGGTATTGTTTTAAGGTGGCATTATTCTTCTCTGTGAAAAATGTTCTAAATTCTTGTGGTGAATTCAGAAGAGTGTTTTACTCCTTTGAGAAAATGGTGCCAATATTAAAAAGCTTTTTTTATGGGTAATAGCTTCTTGGTAAAGCATTGCAGTTCCATTTCATTATAAGGAATGGCCTAGTAAAGAACAGGAAGGTGCCCTCAAACTTTGGAGCAAAATGGCAAGAATCTGATTCCAAATGTGAAATTGGAAGCATCTGATGTGAGACTTTGATTATGTAGCAAGAGTTGAGACATGAATGATTACTTGAGAAGAAAGTCTTTTTGTTATAAGTGAGCGTCCTTTGATAGGAAACCACTTCTAGGTAAGATAAATCCACAGTGTAATGTGGCAAATAAATTTATAATAAAAATGGGCAAAGCCTAGAAAATGATAGAGGGAGACAGACTAGATTATTCTTTAGCAGTAATCCTGTGAATTCTTTTGAGGAAATAGGTTAACCAACACAGGCAAATTAAATGTATATTATCTAGCTTAGAGCAGTGGAGGGTTATCAAACTCAAATTGTTATAAGGGCCTCACGAGGATGAGTTCGGTAACCTTAAGGCTGCAATACTGAAGACTTTCCAGGTATAGGAACAAATGTTTGAATAGTTAAAAATGTAGTTACTTTTCACCATTTTGGATGGTTGGTTGGTTGGTTGGTTGGTTGGTTGGTTGGTTGGTTGGTTATTTATTTATTTATTTATTTATTTATTTATTTATTTATTTATTTTTTTATTTAATCTAATTTTTATACCACCCTCCTCTTGAAGGACTCAGGGCGGTGCACAGCCAAGAAATAAAACAAACACATATATAAAATTAAAAGCAATTTAAAAACATATTAAATAATTTGGCCCCGATATCATTAAAAAAACCAAAACAACCCATTAAAATTAATGTTTAGGTCAGCCCAGCTTGTTGGAACAATAACGTCTTGAGGGCACGGCGAAAAGTGCGTAGGTCAGGGATCATCCTTATCATCCGTATTTAGGCTGTGGTGATGGCTGCACAATCATATCTGAGGTTCCTATTTTATTTTATTTATTAAATTTATTTGCCGCCTACCTCATATTGAAAAAGCAACTCCATATTGATATGGAGAGTGAACATCTGGTGAATGACTCTTGCATAGGGAGAAGTCAGATACAAGGAAACTATTGGCAATATGGAAGAGACCTTAAGAACCCAGCTGCAATATGAAAGTGTTGAAACTCCAAACAGAAGAACCTAAATAGGTCCATCCCTCCCTTTATCTTCATTAGAACTAAGGAGGGTATTTACTGTGCTATTTTCACAGGTTAGATTCTGTACTAGACTAACGTTTCTTTTCCCTGATCATTGTCTTAGAACAGCTGATCCTCCTATCACTCAAGGCCATTCCCTCTGCTCATCACACAACTTTGAACATCATTACTATTAGGTGAGAACACACCAGACAAACAGACTGACAGGAACAAAAAAGGCAATGGTTTATCTACAGCCCAGGATAATAAGTGCTTTGCTCACTCAACAACCAGCACATGTAAGTGCCAGAAGTAGGAAAACAGCTTAAAGATTTTGGCCAGGCACTATGGCTTTTCCTTAGGGCTAGGACAAACAAGCAAATTGTCCAAGTAAACAAGTACAAAAATTCATGGAAAATATAATTCCCTAAATCTTCTAATGCCTGAGGGAAAGGAAGTAATCTGAATATATAGATTCCAGTTCTGGATTTGATTTGGATATTGATGTTTTGTAGGAATCTAAGGTCCAAGAATGAGGATTTATTTGTTTGTGTATTGTAAATATTTGCCCTCTAGTCACAGAATCAGCATGCCTCTCCTTTTCCAAACACATCAAGCCAAGACCACATATTTGCCAAGCAAAACAGGTCACAGTAACTGCTGTGGGGTTTTGAGGACTTGATGTTCTGCAGGCTATTAGTTTTGCATACTGAAGAATCATGGTTTATCTTATCCTAGTAATAGAATAATTTAGGGGTACATTTGATCAGGAGACTAGGGCACATTATATTGAAGCACAAACTGTTTATTGGTAGGCTGTTACTTTCTTTTGCTTCCCTAGTACTCTGCTTACCTTATCAGTATTCTATGGCCTTCTGAAGATTCTATGGCTAAGCTGATAATGTTTTTCTGAGAAAGTCTTTTTGTAATGGGGTAGTAGTTACCCAATTTGACACTCTGCAGCTGAGCCTGTGCTTTGTTTTCTCTGGCAAAAAGTATTTAGGTTAGGAGCTTTAACTTGGCTCCACAAAATCTCCTACATCTTGGACCCAGTTAATATATCGGTTGTAAGTCTGAAGTTACTCCATTCCAAAAGTACTAGAGCATGTAATATGAAGACTAAATAATGTTGCAGGAGCGCTTGATAATTGCTGACAATGACTAGAGGAAGGTGCAGTATGCTCTGTGATGGGTAAGAATTGATTGTCACTCATCTCAGTCCAATCATAAAGATTGAACAGGTTTGATGTGAAGCACATTTTTGTGCTGCAAGGGATTCAGTGAAGTTGTCCATGGAGCTAGAATCTATTAAGGCTTGCAACTGTATTTCCAAGTCCCTTTGGCTCTAAACCTGGGGCAGACTCATTTCATGAGAGACCAGATCTGGAACATTTTTTTTTTTTGTAATTTAAAAAAAATTTTTTTATAAAACAAATAAATGTTTAAAACATCAATTATCCCTCTCCTGTGACATCTCGGTGTTGACTTCTACTTTTCTTTTTGTTCTTCTTGTTCCAACAGTTTCTTCTATCTTAATCGTCATCCAATCCACTGTAAAAGTTCATTCCTGTAGTCATATTCTTACTATCAAATTTTTATAGTTATTTATTTATATCATTTATATCTCTTTTCCAACCAACAATAAAAATAATTCCATGTTCTAAAATATTCTGATTCTTCCCTATCTTTAATCAACCAGATTAATCGATTCATTTCTGCACAATCTAAAATCTGTTTTTATTACTTCATCTTCCACAGGTATTTTCTCGTTTCCAATTTTGAGCATAAACAATTCTTGCAGATCTGGAACATTAAGGGCATCTATTTGCAAAATGTCCCATTTCCCCACTAGCATAACATCTAGTTAATGCTTCAAAAATTGGAAGGTCTTGGAAAGGACCTGATGTCAAAATGCTCAGCTTCTCCAGAATATAAACATAGATCTTACGTGTGTTACTTCAGCTTACTTAGGTAAATAGCAGGTCTGTTTACCTAGCTCTGATGAGTAGGCAGAAAAAAGGAGGGAATGAAAGAGAATAATCATGTCTTATTCTCTCAACTGTAATACACCAAGTTTCTCAAGTCTTCTTTGCTATGCAAACAGACTTGGATTAATACAGACACTAAGATTCTGGCAAATGAACCTGTCCTATCAGATAGTGTCTCTTTAACTTAGTCAATTAAGCCTATTTTATTCTGATCTAACAACTGGAAGTTAGTTATAAAGTCCCGTGCTGAGCACTTTCCCTGTCAACAGTGATAGATTTCATGGTTGGTGGTCACTTGATTGATTCATTGCAGTTAGCTTTCAGAAATGTAACAAAATTGGTATCAATGTCTAGTCTGCTCTGTAACAGAAGGGGATTGCCTACTCTACAGCTCCCTCTGTCATTAGGCCAATTATACTGTAAATTGTACATGAAATTAGTTTGTAGGAAAATCTTCAGCTCTTAAAGAGATATGTAATTCACACTGAGTGAGGAATGATTTAATTACCAGGATTCTGATCATATTTGTCAGGCAGGGAAGAAAATGCTCAGTGTTGGAAGCTTGCTGGAGGTATGAGAGCTGCTAATTCTAGCATATTCTTCTCTATTGACTGACTACTCATCTGAATTTACTGACCCATCTGGGTTGCAACTTGTTTTTTATATTGTAGGAAGATACTGGCAACATCCTTCATACTCAATGGCAGGGGTCTCCAAATTTGGCAACTCTAAGATTAGTGGACTTCGACTACCAGAATTCCCCAGTCAACATTTCAAAGGTGGATCTTCAGCTTGGAGTAGTAGCAGGTAGAAGGGAAGAGGTAACTCGGATAGATCTGGCCCTTCTGGTTAACCCAAAGCAATATGTGCTGGAGGATAGTGATCAAGGATGGAAGGAGATAGGAACACATGCTGAAACTCCAAGGTCAATGTCAACAACAAAATGGCTGCTGAAATAAATGCATTGGATAGTATCCATGGCAATATATATATATATATATATATATATACCAAAATAAGGGAAATTGCTGCCACAGTATCAGTAAAGGAAAGGACAATTTAAGATTGCCTCGAGGATGGTTTACGCTAGGGATCAGATAAAGGACACATCTTGAAGAGATGGCAGAAAAAATAATTTGCCAGGGTAGGTTTGTGTTCCAATTAGATACACATGAGGAAAAAGTTCATAATGGTAACATCTTGGATTTCCTCATTCTTTCCTTAGAGGTGTTCGGTTGAAATGTGATTATAGATCTGTGATATAAAGTGATATAACTTTTCTAAATCCTCCTCCTGTGATTATCAAGCTTTTAGGTTTAAATTAAATTAGAAATATTAATTTCTGAATGGATTTATCAACTTGATATCCCTCCTGTCTTTAAAGAAATCACATTTTTAATATAGTAGTCTCAGTAGAAGTTTTGAAATTTGTTACGTAAAACAAGGGTTATTTATCCGTTTCATGTCTTCACAATCTAGTTCCACCTTGCATATTGATGAACTGAACATGAAGCATATAGAGCAATCTTACACCAGAACACAAGGGAACCTCAAAAAAAATGGTGCATTTCAGAATTTGAAGATTATTCTTTTTGTAAACAACAAGGCCAACCTCAATTGTGCACCATTTGTGGTTTGCCGCTGCAGGGTTTGGAGGTAAGGGGAAGGCAAATAATGGGGTGGGGGGTCAGCAGTGAAGATGGGAGGCAACAATTAGAGTCTGAAGTAACAGAAAAATGGTTGCAGAATGATTTTCACCTTGTGGGAAGTTCTCCAATGTGATGGGAAGAAGGATGCTGTTGGCAATGCTGGGAGCCCAAGAAATAGTTTGCAGAAATGATATTAGAGTCAGCAGCATGGTTGGCTCTGAGGCAAAGTGAAGGCATTGTGCATTATGCCATTTCTCTCATGCAGGGAAGGTGGGCACTGAAACTATGCCAAAGCTGGGCAGGGCAACTACTCCTACTTGAAGTGCCACCATCCTATAGAAATGGAGTATTATATCTTTGGTGCCTCGAGCTTGAATTCAGCTACAGTAGAACAAAACGATGAAGAAACATGTTCCCCTGTCAGAGGCGGTCACAACATCTAACGCTTCCATCAGGGCAAAACACTGATCAAAACCAAGGCTGTGGATCACGTTAGGGTCAAACAAGATAACGTGTGTGTGTGTGTGTGTGTAAGATCCCTTTGTGCGAACATAGGAGCACGGCCGATTGATACACGCACACGGGGGCCAGCCTGCAACAGGTGCCTTCGCCACATGGAAAGGAAGCCCCAGCGAGAGAAGCCATCAAAGGCAGCGTCGTCAGCGGCAGCCTTAGTCTGGGCTGAGTCTGAGCATCATTCCGCCTCATTGCCAGACCCGTTGAAGGAATCAGCCCAGGAGTCCGCCGGCTGAACTGCGGGACTACCCCGAGAAAGAGAGAGAGCCCGGAAAGTTAAACGGGGACGCGCGCAATCCTCCGTTTCCCACACGTTATTTCTTGGTCTGGGCAGCGCGACGGTTCCCACCGCCCGCGTGTTCCCGCTCGCTTTCTTTTTTTCCTCTCTCTCTCTCTCCTCCTCAGCCGAGCGAAGGAGTGGGCTGGCTGGGTATCCCCTGGAGTGAGCGCCAGAGCGGAGCGCTCGGTGGCGGTTCCCGCCTTTTCTCCCGCTCCTCCTGTGTCGCCCCTCTCCACCACCTCTTTTTCGCTCCCTCTCCTTTCCTTCTTTCGGAGTCACCGCCGCCGCCGCCGCCGCCTGCAAAGCTGCCAAAAGGGAGAGCCTGCGTGGCTACCCGGGAATTAAATGCCTGACCCGAGCCTTGCTGAGTTCGCCGTTCAGAAAGCACTCCTCCTCTGAACGATATATGGGAGGAAATGAACGCGGCAGGAAAGCCGACTCTTCCTGCCCCGCTGGAGCGCCCGGACAGCCTCCTCGTCCCCACTTGGGCAAGTATCCGGCTGTCTTTTTTTCTTTTCTTTTTCTTCCCTTCGAGCTTCTCCGCCGTCGCCTCCTAGCCCGAGTCCGCCTCCCGCCGCCACCTCCCGCCGCTGTCCCGTCCCGTCCCGTCCCGTTCCCCCTTCCCCGCGACTGTTCTCGGTCCTCTCGGGCTCGGCGGGAGACTCCCACGTCCGAGGTTGGCGCTCGCTCTCCTCCGGGGTTTGGCGTCGCCGAGGTATCCGTGGGAACTCTCAAAGTTGCGCGTCGAGGCATTTAGGCGAGGAGGAATATTCCCTCGGAAGGGAAACCAGGGGTTGCAATTTTTGTGTCATGGTGTGTGTGAGGCTGAGGCAGAAAGGCGGGCGTCCGTCTATAACCTACGGAACGGGGAGATTTTAATTATTATTTTTGTCCCCCACCCTGTTCCTGACAGGGCCGGGAAAGTAGTAGATCTTAACAGAAGTTATGGCGACTAAGGTTCTCCCCCCCCTCCCCATGGTTCGGCTCGGATCCAAACAGAACTCGAAACATCCAGGCGGGAGTTTTCCCTAAACTCTTTAGCTTTGGGGACGGGGGGAAGGGAGGGGTGTCTTCCCGTTTTTGCCAGCGAGGAGCTCTCTGGCCTGGCAGTTGCATTTTCAAGGTGTGAGCCAGAAAACCCGGTCCTGATTTTTTTTGGGGGGTGGGGGGTCGGCTGCGTTTTGCTCCCGCTAGTCGGCGGCTGAAGGAGCTGGCAGATTGAGAGGATAAGAAATAGGGCAAGCGGGAGTTAGTTTGAGAAATATATCCCTGTGCTACTGTCTCAAGGAGCGGGGCAGCCCATGTAGTTTGATTAATCTGTTTGATATCAACAGTTGCCTTCTGGATTGGAAGTCATCTCCCACTGACTGTTGACACTTGCTAGATGTGTTTAGGATTGCATCTTCAGACAAGTTAGTGCAACTCGTTGAATAAATGAACCCAGTTTTATATGTGTATTTACCTTAGATTTAGAACTCTCTTTAAAGAAATCAAAAGGTTAAGTGGATACTACCCGTCTGTTAAATGGTGTCGCTTTTCACCTGACTCTTGTACATGTCTGGTCTTTGGAGATGATTATATTATTGACTCTTCCATTTCTATTTCCCTTCAATAATAAATGCAGCCTGTTCAATCAAATAATAGATTAAGGAATTAAATAGTAAAGAGTTGATCACCTCCTAGCATTTAAACATTGTGAAGTATACATATAATTTATATGGTTTAAGTCTATATTTTCAATATAAGATCATTAAATATATGGGATTGTGGCTATGATTATTACTTATATTGGACTGAAAGAACTAATTGGGGAAATGTTCAGAATTTTATTGGAAAATAGTTCTTGTTTTTGCTAGATAACTGCTCTGAGATTATAGAAAATGAATGATATGCAGTGTAGAAAGTTCACTTTTACCAGGTCAGATAATGTGACTAGGTAGTCTAGAATTAACTAGTCCAACTAATACAGGCTATCCCAGATTTCAAGCAAGGATTGTTAATATTACTTGCTCCTTGCTCCCTGCTCCTTTTATCGAAATTATGAGATTTCCTGTGTGCAAAGTATATGGTCTATTCATGGAGTATGATCCTTTTATAGTTGCAATTATTTAGTCTGGCCTTCTCTGTTACCCCTTAAACTCTGATTTCCAAGACCTCAGTCCATGTGGTATAAGAATGTAAATCACAGTACACTAAGAGGACCATATGTATCTTTAGATTCAAAATGTGTCACATTGGAAACATCCTGGAATCAAAAATATGTTTTATTTGATATAGCTTAGTGACTCAGTTAAGTGAATGCAACAATTAATTTTTCAAGTGATGTGCATATGAGGAAAACAATTACCTGCAAAGACCTGTAGGGACTTCAGATTCAGATGCTGACACTTTGTGTTAGTAAAAATAGTCATTTATAACTTGGTAAATGTGTATCATTACAGCAATTTACAGAGGGCAGATAACCGATAGGCATACACTCACTTCAAGTTTAAGATTTCTAGGCACTCACATTAGACTGTTTAAAATCATATTTAAATGGTAGTTTATTAGAATTAGAATTCTTTATTGACCAAGTGTGATTGGACACACAAGGAATTTGTCTTTGGTGCATATGCTCTCAGTGTACATAAAAAGAAAATATACATTTGTCAAGAATCATAAGGTACAACACTATAAGCCATCAAATCATACTAGGAAACAATAAATATAAATCGTAACAATACAAGCAACAAAGTTACAGTCATACAGTCATAAGTGGGAGGACATGGGTGATAGGACCGATGAGAAGATTAATAGTAATGCAGACTTAGTGAATAGATCTTCTTTCAATTAAATGATATACTGAATCTAAATTAATGAAAGCAATTACATGTCACATAATTTGTCTTTGTTTCATCTATATTATAATTAATTTTATTTACATTAAATGGAACTAGAAAATGTTTGTTGTTTCAATTATAGTTTCTACTTATCTTTACTGGGTGAGTTTCTATAGTAGTAGGAAGACTCCTAACAAAAGCATCGCATAATCTTCAGGAGGTGTTGATGATAGCAGTAATTGCTCCTTTTGTCACTCTTAAGGATTGTTATTTGAAATTAATTGCTGGCTTGGTTTGTCAGCTTTTCAGATATCACACTGAATGATGCATTTTCTTTAGTGAACTACTCTTTAGATTGCTGATATTTTCTGCAAACAAAATTATCTCACCTGCCTGACTTTGAACTAAATTGGCATTATTTAAGTGTTATTTGAAGCAGTAAACAAAGCTCTTTGATATCTTTGGTAAGCCAAGCCAATTTCTAAATTTGGAAAAAGAATGGAATGCTTTAATTATTATGTAATATAAGGTGGCCGGATTTATTTATACACACATATCTGAAGTTCATGCATGTATATTTTGAAAAGTTTTATTAATTAAAAGAAAATATGCTTATAATTATTATTAATTATATATAAATTAATTCATAAATTCTTTACTTAAAGTAGAAATGTTTACAGATTTGATGCAAGAGGTAATCAAATCAAGGATATGTTGACTGTGAGTGAGCCTAAATGGATTGTTAATACATGACTGATTTACAGAAGTCCTTCTCCCTGACAATGTTATTTTATACTTTTGAGGATTCATTTTATTTCAGTCTCAGTTGCAAAACTTAGTATAGTTGGCTCAATCACAATTTATACAAAACATCTGTATAAAGAATCTTCTTACAACTTGTACTAGCATCTTTTTCTATTCTTAAAAAGACATCATGTGGTAACATTTCTGGGTGTGCAGAGGTTAGACAAATTGCTCAGGATATTCTAAAATATCCAGTCTTGTTTGGATTACTCCAGTAGTTGATAGTTCCAACTACTTTTCCTTGGATTCAGTGAAAAATTTCAAAAAGTCAATAACAGTAAGTGTTCTTTTCTCCTATTATCAAAGGGGAAAAAATGAACAGATCTACCTTTTTCTATGTTTTAGCAAACTGTATTGAAATTTGCAGGAAGTTTTAAGTTTTATGAAGGAATAGAAATGTTATAGAAATCAGTCTAATGATTTTTGAGCATTTTTTTAAAAACAATGGCGATGGTGGGGAAATAAGTACAAAAAGTGCCATTATTAGTAAAACCTAAGGAAAATGTTCTGTCATATTTTACAAAGGCTGGCTGGTGTGTGTATGCATATGCATGCAAGTGTCCAAAGCAAAAAGACACTGTCCTTAATCTGAAAAAAGTTATCATTAGAAATTGATATAAAGGTATATGGGATTCACCATTATTTCTGTTAAAAAACACACACACACACAAGTTGGCTAGCTTGTTCAGCTCCCAAAACTGCTTGGGTATGAAATGAGAGAACTATAGAGTGAAATTTATGTAAATACTAAGGACCTGATCTTTCCATTTTTAAAGCAACTATCATTTTTTGACTAAAAATAGTCTGATCACTCAAGATAAAACTGCCAAGTCATGAATCTAGTCCTTCATTTCCTTCCCCTTATTATACTACAGGAGACCAGGAAAGTCATTTGGTTTGTGATTCAAGGTCAAATGAAGCTTTAATGTATAAGATAATAAATATTAATTATTTTATTAAATAGTCACATTAGATTTTTTTCTGGTGTCTTACTTTTTTTCTTGACATGAAAATAAAAAAAATAGTTTCTAGAGTGGCTTAAAGTCTCAAAACTGGTAATGTGATGACAGTCTCAGTTTATAGCTGTAAAGTTGCTTCCTATGGCACCACATTTCCATCTTTTGCATCTTCCTAGAACTTTGAAGAAACATAACTTTGTTAGGTTAAGGAGAAAAGCAACCTAGAACTAAGGAGATATTTCCTGACATTGAGAACAATTAATCAGTGGAATGACTTGCCTCCAGAAGTCGTGGGTCCTTTAACACAGGAGGTTTTTAAGAAGAGATTGGACAACCATTTGTCTGAAATGGTATAGGGTTTCCTGTCTGAGCAAGGACTAGAAGATCTCCAAGGTCCCTTCCAACTATGTTATTCTGCATTCTGTACGTAGTAAACTGAAAAAGAGTAGATTAAGATTTGTACCTTGGAAAAATGAAAATCCCTTCTAAATTTACCTGTTTTCTTCCCATGATCTGGATATAACTGAATCTGATGTATGTATCTAAAATCTATTTATTTTAAAGGTTGGTTGGAAAAATAAAATACGCAATTCATCTGGGATGAGACTGTGGGGATTCAGGTTATATAGTCTTATATTTATCCATGCAAACAGACACAACAGTCCTGGAGAAGACAATTTCACCAATGTCTTCCATAAATAGCAGATCTGTGAAATGCCTGTCAGATCAAAAACCCGAACTAGGTTTTGTGAAATTTATGAAAAGCAAAGCATTAAAGCTAGATAAGACTGCGGAAGGGGGGGGGGGTCATGAGTTTGAAGGAGTTAAATGATTGACGTAACCATCTGCAAGCCCACAGAGATTAGTCTGATCATTAAATCCTACAATTCCCGAGAAGGAATAAAGAGCCCAGATATTTGACTACACCACTTCTGGAAGGCTTTGTGGATGCCAAAGAGATGCTTGGGGCACATAAGGCCACAAGGCTAGACTTGTTGCACCCATAGTATACAATAAGCAAACTCCTTTAAATGAACAGTATGGTTGCAATTAGAGATATTGCATGTATTTAATTCTCTTTTTACACTCTGTGCTTGTTTGGATGTATATGTCTATTGCCATGAGTGATTAGAACTGCACATTTGTATAAAACTAGTATGTGGGTGTTTTTGCATAATCTGGTCCTTTAATAACTTGAGCAAATATAAAGTTAATTGCTTGAATTGTTTGAGCATAGAAACTATTTAAGAAGCCAATATTGCATGTTTAATCTTCAACTTCCCAACTCATGTAATAGCAATGATATGTTCCCCCTGTCTTTAGGATGAAAAGTGGTTGAACTACTTTCTTCAGCAGTGATCACTATATATAAATTTGGGGTTGCTATAGTAGTATTCACCTGCATAGAGATGTGATGATTTTACAGTTGTGTGCTCTTTGTTTGCTTTTGATTTTTTATTACTTTGCCTTGTAAGCTGCTGTGGAAATACTAAAGAATTGTGGATTGATAGAAAATCAAGTAAGATTGGATAATTGCAGCCAGTCTTCCTGTTTAAAAAGCAGGAATCAAAATTGTTGATGAAAAATGGTTCTTTTTACAGTCATACCTTCAGATACTTTCAGGTATTGAAGACTAATAGAAATGAGTCCTTGTGGAAGATAAGGATCCAAGCAACGGAATTTAGTGGTTTCTTAATAATTTTACATGCGTCTAAATCAGTTCAATTTCCCACCACATACACTTCTTCCCTCTTTCTATAAGAATAATAAAGTACTTTCATTTCTTGTGATATTAGCTAATAAATGGGTAGCAATACTATAAAGTTAAGATATTTTTTAAAAAAATAATGTGAGCAGCCCTTGCTAAGGTATAAACTGAAGCTATCAATACAGCTAGAGGTCCTAAATTCAATACTATAGAATTTATATTATAAAAATATGTTATATGTTATCTATCTAATAAACTGTTTGCACTTGGTAGATGTGATGGCTTAACTTTTAAATGTCTTGATTTAAAAATAGACAATTTCCCACTTAACCTATTTAGATTAGTAATTTATAATAATTTGTGAAAGGTTGAGAGCATCACAAGTTACTCTGATCCACTTTAGGATTCCAGTTGTGTTTTAGTCATGCCTTGTTTAAGTTTACTCTCTTGCAAACCTGTTAAAGTCCTAGATATTCCATTCATTCAATTCTTTCCAGGTAGTAGAGAGTCATAGCTTCAAGTGTTAGCTTCAATTCCAAGTCATTACTTTAATTTGTTAACACCTTAATATTTTTTTACTGTTTTTCATGATAATATCCTCTTTAATCTAGTCTGTGACAACATCTAGCCTTTGATTCTATGTAGCCCCAAGCTCCTCATTGTAGCGCTCAGACCTCCTCTGATCATATTTTGCTGAAATATGGCAGCATAGATTCTCTCCCTTTTATTGTCATTATGTATTGATAGTAAGTATAGTCTGCCCTATAACCGGAGATCTACTAGCAGTGTACAAGTGTAAAAACAAAAATTATAAAATCAGTTATACAAATCTTCAAGTTTATACCTATAAAATAGGTGCCAACCCTCAGCTGACTGGAGCAAAAGTTTACTGACACAAAACAGCTTTTAATTATTTGTGGAAGGTCGACATATATGTGAGGGGGAACACTTTGAAAGCATGGGGCAACCACAGACAAACCTTGCATCCTAATCTTGTTCTTAGGTATATCTTATCCAGGGCATCTTACTGTAGTTACGTTCTGTCATTCTGCAACCTTGGTATCTATTTGTGGAGACTCTCAAAATCTTCAGCAATAGCCAGAGTGGCTAAGGAATTTAGGGAGATCACACAGGCTGCAGAAAACTGATTCAAAATCAATAACATCAAATATTGCTGCTTTAAGTGCCTTTGTGATTAAAAAGGCAAGTAAAAACCAAGTATATACAGTATGTAAATAAATAAATAAATAAATAATCATTTTAGCCATTGTCTATCCACTGCAGGATGAAGGCCTCTTCCGTATGTTTCCAACCAATATGGTTCTGAGCTTTCTTTTGCTTGTTGGGCCCCCAATACTAGTTGATGTCATCGATCCATCTTGTTTTAGGTCTCTTTCGTGGACGCTTTTTATTAAGTGGGATCCATTCGATGACTGCCTTGGTCCACCTGCCATTGGTTCTTGCTATGTGACCAGCCAGTTTCCATTTCAATTCTTTTACTCTCTTTATGATATCCTGCACTTTTGTTTGTTCTCTAATTCATGTGCAGGACTTTCTATCTTGTCTTGTAATGCGGAGCATGGATCTTTCCAGGGCTCTTTGTGCCACTCGTAGCTTTTGTATCAATTGTGAGGTTAATGTCCATATTTCCCTGGCATATGTTAGAGCAGGTAACACACCCTGATTGAAACATTTCTCTTCAGGCATAGGGGGAGGTTGTCCTTGAATAAATAATTAAATAAATATCCAAAGTAATTTAGTTGGTTTCAGTTCTGTGTAGCTACTTTGACTTGGGTGGTGGAAGGCATCACTTGCTGATTATGTCAGGCATGTTTTGAGCCAATCTTCATTTGCTTAAATATAATTAGTCTAAGCATGATTAAGACTGGATCCAGTTATATTTTACTAAGATTATACCTGAAATATTTTAAGGTATAAATGCTTCTAAATTATTTGTCTGAATCTATAGTGCCATTAAAATATCTTTTCCCAAAATGAGCAGATTCTTCCAAAGTAATTATTTCATTGTCATGAAAGCTAATGCTAAGTTTTATTTTCTACACGACATAATATATTTTTCATAAAAGGTATGGAAATAGCTGTAAATGATTAAATAATAAAAGAAGAAATGAGCAGTTGATTCTCTTCGTTTCAATAAACCTGCTAAGATTTCATGACAATTCAAGATTATAATGTCCTTTTGGGAAAAAAAATACATGAAAAAAATGCTTTACTCAGGTTCAAACACTAGATAATTTACAACAAAAAACTATATTGATGTTAACATATGAGGTGTTCAGGGAGAGATAGCCTGCTGTGCTCTTTTTAGGGCTGCTCATTCATCTTTGGTCTTCACCTGGCATTGGCTCTCACCTGTGGCTCCAAGTGGTTGTAACACATGCATACCCAGTAAATCCTCTCAACAGATCAAACAACAGGGCAAAGCAGGTGAAGCCAGCCAATAGGTCTCTGACTCATGGTGAGAAAGGGATATGTTTATCTCAGTGTGTGGGATAGGCCCTGGCAGATTGAGTGGAGGAGACCGATTAACAGTTCAACAGTCAAGAAGGCAGACCCAGCAGAGGTTATGTGGTCACTAGGAGCACAAGACACTTAGACCTCCTGGTCAACCTCTGCAGTGGGAAAGATCTCTGTCATAATGGTTCTCCATGCCATTAAATTAAGGACTGTTCTGCCGAGGAAATGAGACCATCCCTTTGCAATGGCTGTTCCACTTAGAGTTCCATCACCTGCATATTTCTTTTGTGCAGTTCATCTTCATCTACAACTCATCATCTCATTCCGAACCTGATTTGTTTAGTCCAGCAGTGGAGGAGTGATGAAGCAACTAGTGGAGAATGACAACCTGCACATGGGCAGGTATTGGACTGGTGTTTGTTCATCTCAGTACCTGGGACAGTAGAGATGTCTGGCCAGTATCCAGGGCAACTGGGCAGCCCTTCTGAGATAGCACTTCCTGCCCTCACATGAGGTAGGGTTAGAAAAGGAACACTTAACGTTCTTACTCCACAATATCTGGCTAGTTAACCATGGCTAGCAGATCATCTTAGTAGTCAAGAATCAAGAAAAATGAATCAAAGAAAACTCACATTTGGAATCTGGAATGTCCATATCTTGCTAGATAGAGACAATATGTCAAGGCCTAAAAAAGGAACAGGACGTATAGCAATCAAACTTCACTATTACAACATTATCATTACTGCATTTCGTGAGGTCAGACAGGCAGGCATGGGTTCATTACAGGAAACAATATTTTCCTCTGTCAGTTTCAAAGAGTACTTGTCCACCCTTATTATGTCTGTAGATTGCTGTCCTGCAGCCCTGCTTTGGGTGATTCAAGCCCTCCTGTTTAAAAGAGGGACCCAGAAAACCTTGAGAGACGTGTAGAAGAATTTCTTCAGCATCCGTTGAACAAGAATGCTCAGATTTCCTTGCAGTTGGATGCTGGCTTTGGTACCAGTCTGGAAGAGATACCTAGGATGCTTGGACTGTCCTTGTCTTGCCTGGTTATCTGGGAATGGTTAAAATCTGTTAGAGTTGATGAAGTGATCAGGGTCCTGAGGACTGTGAGTTCAGCCACATGTTCTTTAGATCCATGTCCCTCCTGGCTTGGGAAGCAGCTTGGGGGGAGGGTGTCATGTGAGTGGGTCCTAGCGATGATTAATTTTTATTTTTTTTTAGCAAGGTGATTGTTTCTTTTTTTTTTTTTTAAAAGGAAGACTTGATTCATCCCCTCAATAAGAGACCATCACTGGATCCCTTTATACCGGACAACTTTTGCTCAGTATCATTTTTGGAGAAGGTGATTGAAAAGGTGGTTGTGCAATAGCTTCAGGGAATCCGTGATCAAGCAGTTTTTGGAATCCTTAGTGCTACTTTTGCATGGAGTAATAGTTTCCCTGAAGGTGTACTGTATACCTTTGAGAATCTCCTAGACTCATGGCTACTGCTTTATAGACTGGTGGAGATTGTGGCAAGAGTCCTTTGCCCAATTCCAGGTGATGCACTAGTAATCCTAGTTTTGGAGCAAGGAGTTGTGGCAATAGCTATTCATGCACTTATGACTGGATTATTGCAATGTATTTATGTGGAGCTACCTTTGAAGATCAAGTCAGGTTAGCATCATCATTAACATTTCAGAAATTAGTGAAAATGGAATAATTTTAAAGGGTATTTTGGAATCAAAGAGTGGATACTGTTTGGGTATACTTGATTTATTTATTATTCCCATACTTATTAATATTCTTGTTTTTATGCTTTATTTTGGGGTTTTACATCTTTTTACAGATCTAGTTACTGAGAACCAGTATAAAATGTGGCAGTGTATAAACTCTAAAAATTAGTGAATAATAATTAAACATTGAAATGATTTAATGTATGAGAGTTTTGGAATTCTAAGCATTAAGGGTAAAAAAGTATTCTATAAAATACTTTATTCATCTTGTTCAATCAGTATAGAAATATCTCTTAGAGTGAAGTCTTACAATTTGCTTGAACAATCAGGACTGGAAGACTTATGTATTTCTTTCTCCAGATGCTTAAAGGGGGGGTGGGGGAAAGGCAAAAGTCCTTGATTAACCGTACTCTTCTGTCTTTCTCAAGTGTGCATTTGCATATATCAGCATTCCTTTCTATCTTTTGCATTCCAAATATTTTTAACTTACTCATTTGGAAGGCTTAGGAATTTGTAAGATGTAAAATGCTAGACAAAGTCAGAATTATACCAGCATTAAGTTGAAGTGGTGATAGGTAAAGTATAATTCTGATTGAGAATAAGAAGCTGAATGGTATCAAATATAGAAACTGTTGCTACTATCCAATAAATAAGCCACTGAAGAAAGTGGCATATCTGCTCTTAACGCTTTAGGAGACAAATGGAAGCATCCTCATGCATTTGCACCGATCTCTTTCTTACACACAGGGGAAACGGCAGGGAATATATGCCATCATAATATAATAAGAAAAAGATCTTGAGAGCTAGCAGGCCATGAATTATAAGGACTTCTCATAATCTGTATGACTGAGCAAGTTCATTTTACCTTGCCTACTGTGAGTTTTGTTTTTTAAATGATATATGAACAGGCAACCCATGATGATAGTGTCATATTAAGGGTTGTGATTTTTTTTAAATGAAATCCCCTTTATTATTTGTTTTTTTTTTATTCAGAGACTCAGATGTGTAGAATAAATAAAAGTCTACAACTTTTATTATTTATTTTATGAGCAAAAACTTCCTCCCTTTGCACATTCACAAATTTGTGCATATCTTCTTAATTGAGAGTCTGGTTAGCGGGGCTAGATGTGAATTCTAAAAGGGCATGGTGATGTGTAAGATCACATCACAACTCTGATTGTGATGTTACCTCAGCTTTCCTTTGCTTTACAGACATACGGAAGTTGTAAATCTGAGCAATGATCATAAAGTTACGTTTTCATCACAATCACAATTGTGAATGGTCACTAACCAGGCAGTCTCTAAATGAATGGCACTATTATGTGGATGGGATGCCCAGATTCTTCAAGAAGTGGTTTGGAACAGCCATAGTGATTTAATCAGTCTAAAAAATAAAGTTGTCTCTGGACCAGTGGTGGGTTGCTACCGGTTCACCCTGGTTCGGGCGAACTGGTAGCAGCGGCAGCAGGAGGCTCCGCCCACCCACCTGGATGTCATCAAATATGATCTGTGCATACACAGAAGTGGCATGTGAACCGGTAGCAAAGGTAAGTGAAACCCACCCCTGCTCTGGAGGGCTCTTCTGTTTTGGAGTTGGGCTCTTACAGCAATCAAAGGGAGTCAACAGGTTTTTAAACACAGTCCCAGGTTGAGTAAAAGTAAATCACGCTCATAGGAGAATATTCTATGTTGTATACTGCACATTATAATCCTGCTAAATACTAAGCCAGACTAATGTTACTTTAAATCCAGTCAGTTGCCAATTTTAAAATGCAAAATTGTAAATCTGGTTCTTGTTGGAAGTTAATAAATAATTTTACGACAAATATTTTTTTCAATGTGATATGAGCATTACATGTTCCTATTACTAATAAAACTGAGATCTGGGCTTTTAAAAGTTTCCCAGTGGACAGACCTCAGGTCTCATTTGGCCACACCCAGGACTGATCTCCCTGAATTATCTTTATTTATAATTTTCTAGCATGGTAGAAAAGAGATTTTTAATGTAATACTGGGATCCATAACCTCTGATTTTTTCCCCTCCGCTTCTAGTTTGTGTTCCATTACAATCATTCAACAAGTTTAAGAGACAAATTGGGTCAACTGTTTATGAATACTTTCCAAATATCTGAAGGCCACAGTAGGGCATTTATTTCAAATTGTTGGCATAAATAGTTAATTAATTCATCAATTTCTATGGGAAATATTTGGGCATAAGAACTGCTAAGTCACTAAGATTGTCTATCATTACCATTATTTTTCATTCTATTAATGTTATTGCTTGTTTTATTGATGCTATCATTTCCTCTTCCTCCTCTTTCTGAAACTTAGCCACCATTCCAGTTGTAATTGTATTTCATTGCTCCGCATGTCAGTTCAATTTGGCAATATATAAATATACATAATTTTAAAATACAATTTAAAATTAAATATTTCAGTATTGCAAATGAATTCATTCATATTGTTCCTTAGATTCCTGCAAGGCACTATCCATATTGAACTCCCCCTTGCTTTCTAAAACATTTTGTTTTAATCAAATTTGCTGTATGGAATTAGACCAGCAATCAACATTGCATTTTATCTCTGTATTTAGTACATGACATTGCGTCCTGCATCAATGTTTAGAGAGGGTGGTTCTTGGGTATATTTTCCGTCCCTCTCAGATAAGTGTATGTCTCACACTTAGTGCATAGATGCTCTGAGCATTTTATGGTGGCCTCAATGAAAGCTCTTCCAGAAAATCTACCTTTGGTAGAATTAATGGCAAAATTAATGTTAAGATTATTCTTTAGTATTTCTGGGATTTTCTTTTTTTAGTAAAAGCTATTCTAACTCTAATATCACTGAAAAAGTAAAATGAATGTAACAGTTTGACGTGGGAGTAATACAATATATTCTTTATGCTGCAAAAATATGAAATTTTGGACTCTGGATCAGATTGACTAGAAAGTGGTTCCTCTGGGGTGAATAATTAGGGCAGAGTTCCTCCTCCTGCTCCAAAATCTCAGTGTGCCTTTGTGATGAGCCTAGAATTAACTTCAGTTTCCTGTTGCTGCACAGCAGTACTACTCTTCACTGAATTTTTAAAAAGCAAAACAGTTGCATTTTTGAAGTGTGCATTCTATACAATGAATTCTTTATAATATATCTGGGATTAACCTTTTTTCTTTAAAAAATGCTGACCCTTTGAATAGCTAAGTTCAAAAACAGCTCTTTACTTCCCAGATAGCCATTTTCTCACCAAAAGTGAGTTTAGGGCAGAAAAACCTCAAATCAGTTTTGCAGAATTTTGATTTTCAAATGCAATTATAAGAAACATTTGTTTGGGCTACTAATATGCCCCGACAATGGCAGAGATCTAAAACAATTATAAACAAATTCAGGATGAAACAAAGAGGCAAACACGGGGACGCATAAGGACAGGTATCGCTTCCTAACTACAGTGATGTCCAAATGATGAAGCAATGCATTGTGACATGACACAAGTACCATTCTTCTGCATCTGTGTTACAGAGTTGTGTGCAGGTATGTAAGAGGCTGAGTTTGTGTGTGATAGCATGATTCATGTTTGTCACTTTTCTTCTTTCTTCCTGAGGATGCCCATACCTAACATTGACTAATATATTATTTGATTTAAAAGTGAAAAGTTTAAAATTAAAAAATGTAAACTTTATCTAATTGGTGAGTATAGATAGTCCTTGATTTATGACCACAATTGAGCCCAAAATTTCTGTTGCTAAAAGAGATATTTGTTAAGTGAGCTTTACCCCATTTTACAACCTTTCTTGCCAGAGTTCTGGCAGCTGTTAATAATAAGATTGTTAAGTGAATCTGGTTTCCCATTGACTTTGCTTGTCATAAATATGAGTCAGTTGCCAAGCATTTGAATTTTTATCACATGACCATAAGGATGCTGCCACAGTTGTAAGTGGAAAAATGGTCGTAAGTCATGTTTTCAGTACCATTGTAACGTTGAATGGTCACTAAATGAACTGTTGTAAGTCGAGGACTACCTGTATTTTTTAAGGACATAACCGAATTATCTATGGGATAAACTCAAGGAAGAATTAAAAACAGCACAAGAAAATATGATAATTTTTATAGAAAGCAGATTATTATTATTTTTTAAATAAATCTTGAGGTAAATAAAGGTTGCGATCGTCAACTGTTCTTCCTTGGAAGTAAATCTCACTGAATTTACTGGAACATACATTTGAGTAGCTATGTAATAATATTGCACTTTAAATCTTGGGAAAACAAATAGACTTGCTTCCCCCTGGGATTTAAAAATGAATACCAAAAATGCCTGGCAGAGCTTATTTCAAACCTTAGCATAAATATAACAACTAAGGAAAAGTATTTTTGTAGAATTTTATTTGTATAGTTTTATCTTTTTGCTATTGTAAGGCGCTCAGAATTACTCTGGTAAAATGGGCTGCTAATAAATTTAATCAATCAATCAATTACTAAATAAGGAAAATTAGTTTTTTATTAGAGACAACCATGATCACAACAGAGTTCTGTTCTTGATGCCAGTATGTTAATTCAAATAGCTGGAAATATACATGTACATGCAAGCAAATGGCTTTTTGTGAATCTAATGTCTTATTTAGCCCTATTTTGGACAATTCTTTCAAAATTCTGGTTGCCCATGCCAAATCAAATCAAATCATACTCCAGTGTTAAGAGGGTGTGATACAAACAGTTAATAACAAAAAACAAAGTTAAAAGATCTGGAGCCTGACAGCATTTGTGGACAGGGAAAATATAAAACAGTCTGTCTCTCCCTCCCTCCCTCCCTCCCACTCTCTCTCCCTCCCCCCCTCCCCCCCGGAGATAAGAGGGGACTCTGCTTGAACACTCTACTACAAGGACCTTAAGACCTGGTTTTGACAGTGGGCCTTGGGAACTCAGAGTGGGATGGATCCCACCAAATGGTTGTTTGATTGATTGATTGATTGTTATCGCCAGAAGGGTTGGGGCGGGTCTATTTATTGTTTTTATTGTTTTTTTAGTTTTATCAGCTGCCCAGAGTCAGTGAGAGTGAGAGTGAGTGGGCAGCCATATAAAGTTTCTTAAATAAGTAAATAATATAAATAATAAATAGTACCAAGAGCCTTGGTAGTACAGTGGTTTAATGCACCCTGTTATTAACACAGCTGCCTGCAATTTCTGCAGGTTCGAATCTTACCAGGCTCAAGGTTGACTCAGCCTTCCATCCTTTCTAAGGTAGGTTAAATAAGGACCCAGTTTGTGGGGGCAATAAGCTGACTTTGTATAAATATACAAAAGTATGAAGGCTATTGCTTAACGCATTGTAAGCCACCCTGAGTCTCTGGAGAAGGGCGGCATATAAATCAAATTTTAATAATAATAATAATAATAATAATAATAATAATAATAATAATAATAATGTAAATAATATAAGGAGGGTGGGTTACACAGGATTACAAAGCATAGAAGATACATCAAAGTCTAATTTAAAACAAAAGAACCCTTAAAATATAAAAAGTATATATGAAAACAAGAGTGCAAAAAATCTAAAGGGAGGGGTACGTCCATTAAATGGATATAGGGAGAAACATAAAATTTGATATAGAGCACACTAAATGTACCACAATACAAAGCACTCTTAAATAGCAAACTGAATACTCATTGAAACTAGTTTATGGCACAAGTTAACATCTGATGGATTTTAAATGTTGCTGCGCAAAACCCAACAGCACATGTTGTAGCAGGATTAGTATCTTCAAGCAGTAAGGGACCTGTAGAACTGTCCTGTGTGCCCTGAGTATTTATACAGTAATGGTAACATGACGCTACGGGAAATGTGTATTTAATAGAGGTACTGGAGGAACACATGCTCTATTGTTTTCTGTGTGTTCACAGTCACAGAGACATTGTCTCTTCTGACAGGGAATTTTCCTATATTGACCTTCAGGAACAACTGAGGGAGGGCATGACATTGTGTCAGAATAAAGAGCTTCTGATGGTTAGGTACTTAAAGTTGTTTATTATTATTATTATTATTATTATTATTATTATTATTATTATTATTATTATTATTTTGTTAAATTCACTGGCAACAAAGGTTGGAGAGCTGGCTAGGTCTAATTGCTGCTTGGTATCTCATGAGTGCTATATAATTCTTTGGCCTGATCATATCCCATGCTGAGTAGGGATAAATTAAAAATAAAGATTAAAATTGTCCCTACCGTTTTTATTTTAAAGATACTTTCAAATAAATCTTATTAGTGTCTTGATGTTCTTTATCATGGCGAACTATAGTGGTAGCTAACCTTATTCCAATAAAAAAAAAATTCATTTTTATTTGGAATACCATTCTTTGTGATAGCAATCCACTGAGTTGAAAGTTCTAAACATTTTGTTTTCTTTGATCAATGAAACCAAAATCTGTTTTCAGGAGACAATCCTGCACTGTTTTACCACTAGTTTTTGAAATACGCCATAGCAAAATATTTTCTTCAAAGTTTGTTTATCAGGATAAGTGGAAAAAATGAAAGTGGATATGTGTCAAATAAATTTATTTTTTTTTAAAAAATGAAAAAATGTGCATTTTGAAGGATGTTTAGCTTTATCTTTTTAGTGCTTTCATGACTTTAACTTTTGTGTCTATTTGTGTCGAATTTTCTATCTCAATAAAAGAAAAATGCAGTCATTGCACAAGCATGCTGGAATCCCTTTGCTGCTATCTTTATTTGTAAATGTCAGCAGACAGATTTCTGTAATGAGACTTACCGACTCTCCAAATGTTATAACCTTGAAATGCAGAGTCTGTTTAGCACAGTCTAATCAATACAATCTCATTTATCATCTCCTTGTGAAGCTTGGACTGTTGCAGGCACAAAAATGGATTTCTAACATTGAGAAGAGAAAGTTTTGGGGGCAAGAAATCGGTAGAAAAACTTGGTTGTTCTCGACGATATTTGAACAGTGCTGATGTTTAGAATCCTGGGTCTGTTTTGACAACTAATATAGGCTTATTCCATTTCTTTTTTAGTATAGAATATGGTATATTAACTAAGAAATGGAGAAACATAGTAAAAACTTAGTTGAGAACTTCAGGTCAGCATCTTTACAGAATATCATGTGTAATTAGCTACACAAGATAGACTGATTCACAGTAGCAATGGGTAGTGTCATGTAGTTTTGTAGCTGTTGATGACATGGTTAGCAAGGAGCATTGCCATGAATCAGAAATGGTGCATTTACATTAGTTCCAACAGTTACCCATATCTCCATTTATAAAGGTGCATGTCTTAAGAGAGTAAATTCTTAGGACTGTGATAACCACATGAAAACTTTGCAGAAATGGAGCATGTTCTTTACATCCGTTGACATGTTTCAGTGGTGTTGGGACAGAAACTGCTTCAGTCACCTCAGCAGATGACAATTAGATGGGGAAACCCTGTTGGTGTTATAAGATTTCTTTAAAATACACATTAGCACATCTTTTGAGGACATTTGGTTGATGTGGGAAAATATTTGCATTGGTTCCAGTCTTATTTATGAGTCCAGTAGTGGGACTCATCTTCGTGTGTGTATGTGTATGCGGGGGAATGAGGTGAACCGGTTGCTTTCATGGTTTGGAGACAATAACTTGGTCCTTAACACCAATAAGATCAAGGAGCTTATAGTAGACTATAGAAGGAATAGATCAGACATCCAGCCCTTGCTTATCAATGCCGATCAAGTGAAGCAAGTGCCCAGTTTTCCATGGCGATGCTACGCAATTCATTGGTGGGTTCTCTCATTCTTGCTTGATAGGGACTGAGAGTGTACTGTGCCTTTAAATTTTCGTCTGGCCACTCTTCCTTGGTTCTTGTCAGTTATTTCTCTCAGTCTTAGTGTAGGAACGTGAGTTTTAGCTTTCCTCGCTTTTTGTGATGATTTGTCTTTTTCCTAGCTTCTTTCTTGTGCTTTTTTTATATAGTGTACATAGTTTTTTTCAGTGTATATAGCTTAGTTCTTTTTATTAGGTGTGGGAGCATGAAAGACTTGAGTGAGGCTGCTGTGGAGGCAGCTAGTCTCCCACTGCTGACGTGGGTGTCGCTGGGGAGCCGGCTTGACTGTCCCATCAAACTTGACCTGTTTATGCAGCGATTGGAGTTTTTATCTTTGTAGGAGCTCCAGACAGCCTGAAGGCTGTGTAACTTGGCCGCTGGCGTGCTGTTGGGATCGCTGGTCCGCTGGTCGTCCTGCCGCTGCCATTTTGCTCCCTCCTCAGTTGGCGGCTACAGAGTACCTGCTCAGGGTTCCAAGTCAAACTTTGTGTTGGAATTTGCCTCGCAGCGCTTTAAGGGACTGCCTGTCTCTTGCGCTTTGCCAGCCAAGCCCATCGACGGAGATTTCGGCGTTTTTTTGTGAGTAGGAAGACTCCAGAGCCGTTTGGACTTTCGCGTGCTTTTGGGCGCCATTTTGTTGGCAGGCGGCTATTTTAAGGGGCCTTTTCTTGGTTCCCGCCTAAACTGTGGTGGTACTAGCGAGGCGTTTGGACCTAATCGATTGTGGAACTCTGCATGTGATTGCATTATTCAAGTATTTTACCACCTCTTCCTATTGCCTGCTTCTTGCCTAGTTCTGCAGCCTTGCCTAAACTAATTCTCCTCATGGCTGACCAGGAGTTTTCTTCGGATCCTGAACAGGCTCCTGCTATAACCAGAGCCAAGAAGGCTTCTAAGAAGAGTTCTAAAACCCATTCTTCTGCTAAATCTACCTCTCTCTCTTCTCCTAATCTCCAGGCTTCGAGTGGGCCTTCCTCTGGGTCTTCTACCATGGACAGAGTGGAGCAGAGGAGGCACAAGGCATTAGAGAGGCATTTTTCAAGGTCCCGAAAGTGGCGGGGGGGGGGGGAAGGCACCTGCCAATGAGCAGTCTGTAGATCCTCCTGGTCCTGATTCTTCTGATTTTGTGCCTCAGGGTTCTGTTCCCACTTCATTGGGGGACATCCCTTCAACTTCTCAACCAACCCCTGGTAACTCAGGGCCTTCTGCGACTTTCACCCCCACGGCTGCAGGCCTCCACCTGCAAGAGGGGCTGGGTTGGCCACCTCAATGGGATTTTCACTCTCTGTTCATGGAGGCCTTAGCTAAAGCGATAGCTTCTGAGTTTCATCAGAGGAGTCAGACTATGTCTGGTATGCCAGCCTGGCAGATTCCACGGCGCCCTCCTCCCTTACCACCTCCTTTACCTCAAGCTCCAATAGAGGCTACTGTTTGTGATGACTTCTGCACAGGGGATGGAGAGTTTGAGCCTGAGTTCTTGGATGAGGATGAAGTTGTGCCTGATAAGCCGGAGTTCACCACGTTATTCCGGCCTGCTGTCTTTAAGACACTCCTTCGAAAGGCTAAA
Source organism: Pituophis catenifer annectens (assembly GCF_029215685.1). Lineage (NCBI taxonomy): Eukaryota > Metazoa > Chordata > Lepidosauria > Squamata > Colubridae > Pituophis > Pituophis catenifer. Next base: position 130,165,593 of record NW_027256881.1, read on the forward strand.
ATAGCGACCAACATAGGCACGATTATGGACCCTGGAGCCCAGGGTTCAGCATCTGTTCAACCTCATGGTGAATTATTCACAGTGCCCACTCCAGACCAGGATTTTATTCTGTGTCCTGAACTCTTTAAGAATGTGATTAAGAGGCAATGGGATGCATCGGGTGTTCTGTCTGTTCCTAGTGGGCATGACAAAAAGCTTTACTGTGCTGACCCTGTTTTGGAGGGGTTACTTAGTGTGCCAACTGTAGATCCCCCAGTAGTAAGCCTGTCTTCTTCTGCGGTTTTGTCTTCGATGCCGTAGAAGTTTTGAAATCAGATGAACAGAGGGCGGAAGTGTCATTTAGGAAGACGCACCAGGCGGCCACTTGGGCTGTGAAAGCAGCAACTTCTGCATCTTTCTTTAATAGAGCTACTCTAATTTGGCTTCGCCAATTGCAGGAGCACCTGCCCCCAGATGACACCAGGATTAATCAAGATCTTAACAAGTTAGTGGCTGCTACGGAGTATTCTGTGGATGCATCGTTAGATGCGGCCAGGTTTGCGGCCAGAGCATTGGCCTCATCTGTCACCTCACACAGACTTCTTTGGCTTAAGCCCTGGAAGGCTGATGCTAAATCTAAATGGAAACTAGCTTCAGCCCCATATCAGGGGTCCTCCCTCTTCGGGTCAGCCCTAGAGCCGATATTAGTGGAAGGCAAGGACGAGAGGAAGGTGTTGCCAGTGTCGTACAGCAGACCTGAGCATAGGTTTACCCCCTATGGTCACCGGCAGCCCTTTCGTGCTTAGTCAGGACCCAGCGGGTCCTATATAATAGATCATTCTCACAAGGTTTTGACCGTTCAGGCAATAGACAGGGCAGTAGTGACCAGGGTAGATACCAATCTAACTCCAAATGGCCCTTTAGGGGCACAGGATTCCGCACCGCCAAGCGGAGCAAATGACTCCCTTCCCCACATTCCCATTGGGGGGCAACTTCTTCATTTTCTATCCCAGTGGGAATCCACCATGTCTGAGTCCTGGGTTCTTCGGACGGTGAGGCAAGGACTAATGTTAGAATTCCGAACGATCCCCAGGAATTTTTTCATTCGTTCCCCAGTGTCCCATCACAAGGACAGACAGGATAATCTCAGGGCAGAGATACAACACCTGCTGGACATAGGAGCGATCAAGAGGGTACCAACGGCACAGGAAAGGAAAGGAGTTTACTCAATATTGTTTCTGGTGCCCAAGTCCTCGGGGGGTTGGAGGGCCATCTTGAACCTCAAGCACCTCAACAAATTCATTCGTTACAAGAGGTTCAAGATGCAATCCCTCGAGATCATCCAGGGTTGTATTCGCAAAGGGGACGTGATGACTTCTATCGATCTACAGGAGGCTTACCTCCATGTCCCGATATTCCCTCAACATCACAAGTACCTCAGATTTGTGTATGCCGGCCGGCATTACCAGTATCGGGCGATGCTGTTTGGTCTTTCTTCGACTCCGAGGATCTTCACCAAACTGTTAGCTGCGGTAGCAGCTTCTCTTCGGTTGATTCTCATTCGCATATTATGTTATCTCAATGATATTTTTATTTTGTCCACTTCTCACATCCAAACTCAACAGGACTTGCAGATGGTCTGTCAGGTTCTGGAACTCCATGGTTTCTCCATAAATCACCAGAAGAGCCACCTACTTCCTTCCAGGTCCCTCGTCCATCTTGGAGCTCGGATCGACTTGGAGAGACTTCAGGTTTTCCTTTCAGCAGAGCGGCAGCAGAACATCAAGGAGCTGGTTCAGCAGACTCTGTCTCTGAGGCGAGTGACTTTACTAAGCTTATCACAGCTGCTTGGCAAGTTTATTTCCTGTTTAGGAATCGTACCTTGGGCACGCCGTCACTCAAGACCACTCCAGTGGTTTCTCCTACCATTCCAGAGACTGGGCCGGGCCTTGTCCAGGACCAAGGTGTCGCTTCTAGCTCAGGTACGTGCATCCCTCCTTTGGTGGGTGTCAGGGGCGCTGACTCAAGGGTGCGTGTTTCTTGAACCCACCAGGGTAGTGGTCACCACAGACGCCAGCCTCTCCGGCTGGGGGGGCCATCTCAACACTCAGGTGGTCCAGGGGCTTTGGACACCATTGGACTGTCGGGACAATATCAATATATTAGAGCTGAGAGTGGTGCGTCTGGCACTGGTCCATTTCCAGCAGGCCCTACTTCACTGCCATGTTCTTGTCCTAACCGACAACATGTCGGCAAAGGCCCGCATAAACCGGGAGGGGGGCACCCTCTCCCGCTATCTGATGAAGGAAGCAGAGACCTTGTTGGACTGGGCGGAACTTCACCTATTGTCAATGAGGGCGGAGCATATTTCGGGGGTAGCGAATGTCAGAGCAGACTGGCTCAGCAGGAAACAATTGGATCCGTTGGAGTGGAGGTTGCATCCAGATCTGTTTTGGGAGTTAGGGCGAAGGTTCAGCCAACTGTTGGTGGATCTTTTCGCCTATCAGGACAACGCACAGCTGCCCAGGTTTGTCACGAGGTTTCCCCACCAGGGAGCCGAGGCCTGCAACGTCCTACAGTGTCCATGGCCACCAGGTCTGCTTTATGCATTCCCACCCATCCCTCTCATCCCAGGGGTGATCTGCAAACTGTTGTTGGAATGGGCAGATCTGCTCCTGGTCGCGCCTCATTGGCCTTGGCATTCCTGGTTTGCCGACCTGGTGCACCTCTCCATGGAGCGGCCTTGGCGCATTCCTCATGATTGGATATCGCTCAGCCAGGGGGTTGTACTACATCCAAACCCCCAGTGGCTGCAATTAACCATATGGCGCTTGAGCAGATCCGCCTGAGGAAGGACAACATTTTGGGGGATGCCATTCACACCATCCAGGCAGCTAGGCGCCTTTCAACCATCAGAATCTATGATGCCTCTTGGAAGGCATTCTGCCTTTGGTGTACCTCTCACCATATTGATCCAAGGTCAGCAGCTGTTCCCACCATTTTAGATTTTCTTCAAGCAGGTTTGACCAAAGGTCTAGCACCCTCAACACTCCAATGCCAAGTAGCTGCCTTGTCGACGGCCCTGAACCTGGGGGATGTTCAGACGCTATCCCACGACCCTCGCATCAGGAGTTTTCTGCGGGGAGCCATGAACCTCCGGCCTCCTACCATTCATCGGTACCCCTCCTGGGACTTGTCCCTGGTGTTGAGGGAACTTACCACTCCGCCCTTTGAGCCCTTGGCATCTGTTAGTCTTCGATTTATAACCCTGAAACTGGCCTTTCTCCTTGCCATTACATCAGCAAGGAGGGTTTCGGAACTGGTGGCCTTGTCTGTTCGTAGTGACCTATGTATTTTCAGGCCCAACATGGTTGTCCTCAGATTAGGCCCCTCCTTTGTCCCAAAAGTGAACTCCACCTTTCACAGGCAACAAGAAATTGTTCTACCCGATTTTTGTCCCCAGCCTCGACATCCCTTAGAGATTCAGTGGCACACGCTGGATGTCCAGCGAGCCTTACGCCATTATATTGCCAGAACAGCTTCCTTTCGTAAGTCGGAGGCGCTTCTGGTTTCCTTTCATCCGGCATCCATGGGACAGTCCTCTCAGACTGTTGCCCGATGGATTAAGGCTTGCATTTCCTTAGCTTATAGTACTCAGGGCAAGCAACTGCCAGGTAGGATTTGGGCCCACTCCACACATAGCGCTGCCACGTCGGCTGCTTGGTCCACTCAGGTGTCCATCCTGGATATTTGTCGGGCTGCTATGTGGATGTCACTTTCTCCATTCGTCCGGCATTACAGACTGGACTCATTTGCTTCAGCAGAGGCCTCCTTCGGCCGCAGGGTATTTCAGTCTGTCCACTCCCCCGGGATCCAGAGGTCCAGCCAGCCTCCCTCCCAATAACTGGGTGCTTGGACATATCCCACCAATGAATTGCGTAGCATTGCCATGGAAAATGGACGTTGGATTACCTGAACCTTCCTTTTCTTGGCGATGCGGAGTAATTCATCCCACCTCTCAGTCTGTCTGGGGCGAGAGGAGTTTTTTTCTTGTGCTTTTCCTTAGGTCACGGTTCCTGTTGTGCATCTTCGAGAAATAACTGACAAACCACAGAACCAAGGAGGAGTGGCCAGACGAAAATTTAAAGTCACAGTACACAATCAGTCCCTATCAAACAAGAATGAGAGAACCCACCAATGAATTGCTTTGCATCACCAAGAAAAGGAACGTTCAGGTAATCCAACGTCCATTTTAAGTTATCATAAAAGAGGACCTGACCTGGGACACTCACATTGCAGCATTGGTCAAAAGGGCCCAGCAGAGATTATACTACCTGAGACTTCTCAGGAAACAACCACTGAATGAAAAACTGATGGTGACCTTCTACTGCTGCACTATAGAGAGTATTTTAACTTACTGCATCTGTGTATGGTTTGCCAATTGCACAGTGCTCCAGAGGATTAACATCATTGCCCAGAGGATCATTGGTTGCCCTCTCCCCTCCTTGGAAGAGCTTTATAGCTCCCACTGCCTTAAGAAAGTTCAAAACATTCTTAAAGATCCATCTCATCCTGGGCAGCCTTTTTTTGAACTATTACCATCTGGCAGATGGTACAGGACAATAAAAATAAGGACAAATAGGCTGAAAAACAGCTTCTATCCCACGGCAGTAACTATATTGAATTCTACTGTATAGTAGAATATTAATGCAATATTGGGTTTTCAATTCAATTGTATAGAATGTGAAGGATGTGTGTTTGTGTTTTATTTTTATAGCTATAATGTACACGGAAAATGGCTTTTTGTTTCGTTGTATGAGGTGCAATGACAATAAACTAAACTAAACTAAACTAAACTAAACTAAACTAAACTAAACTAAACTAAACTAAACTAAACTATTTGGCTGAAAGTTTTAGAGACACTGCTGGGAAATTATTGGCCTTGCCGTTTTTTTTATTTATTTATTTATTTATTTATTTATTTATTTATTTATTTATTTATTTATTTATTTATTTTTCAAATTTCTATACCGCCCTTCTCCTTTCAGACTCAGGGCGGTGAACAGCCAAAATAAAACATTTATACATAAAGTACGATTAAAAATAGATTTAAAATAATTAAATTTGGCCCATAGTTTAAAATTTGTCAATTTAAATTTTAGATTTTCCCCTCACTACATCTGAATGTAGTTGATAGAAGTCATCTTGCCCTTATTTTTATTTTATTTTATTTTTTAAACATACATCAATATCAATACATGAACAATGAGGCATCTGGGTATTATTTCTTTGAATACAAGTAGTAGTGGTAATAATATTTGTTATTTAAGTCATACTTATATAATTGTAAGGTTATTATGCATATTTATGTTAAAATATAGGCCTTCGTTATTTAATTGTTCAACATTTTAATTCCCCATTCTAATAACAATAGCAATAGCATTAAGACATACATAGTGTCACCATCTTTCAACATTAATCTTTATATCTAGCTATTACTTTTAATATGTTATATAAAAATATGCATAATATTATTCCCCCTATTTCTTGCCTCTGCCTCTATTCTAGCTCCTAATAATGCCAAACTTGTGTTACAAAACATTTCCTCTATCCATCACCTCTTGCCCATTTTAATATTTCAATTGGCACGTGCTCACATTTGCGAACCGTAAATGAATACCACCCCTGGATGGATCAAATTAGTGTGCTGAAAGTATCATCTTATTCTTTCTATTTTTCCCTTCTAAAAGATGATGTATAACTGAGGAAGATCTGGACCACTGTTTGGATACTTAGATTTGATTTGGGTAAGAAAATTATGGCTCAATTCAATGCAGATACAATTTCTGCTAGTATTGGGAATGGGGTTTGTTGTAGATGCAGTTGGAAACCTAAAACAACAGTTTTGCCACTTAAAAGTGGCTTTAGACCCAGAATTGCACTGGAGCGCTGGTGGTTGCTTTTGCCTCTTTGGCTGGAATACCAATTGCATCTCTTTCTTGGTAAGTTGAACATGGTTATAGTGATCCCAGCTTTGATTAGAACATTGTAGTTCATTTTATTTCAATACCTTCTCAACTGAACAGACTAGGGAAATGGGTGGATGAATTACTATATCTCGTAAACTATGGAGATAATAAATTCTAACCAACTACACCAGCTTGGCATGCTTTTTTTTTTTTTTTTTTTTTTGAAGTAGCTGCAGTACTGCACTCTAACCACTGCGCCACCTCGGCTCTTTCTATAAATAAATAAATAATAAATAAATAAATGTTTTTTTTTTCTTATTTACAAAACATTAAATGTCTTGGAGTTAAAACAATCCATATTTGAAACATTTTGAAACTGCCCCAGTAATATTGCAATAAAACAAGAAAAATAAATAAAAAATAAGAGCAAAATACAGTATACAAAGTTGGTCACCCCTAAGGAAAGAGCTTGAACAGTATTATCTTCAATCTGCTATCTTGGCATTTCATTGGAGAGGGCTATACATATAGGTAATCATCAGAACTTTGAATTGGTCCCAGAAGCTTAGTGGCAAACAGTGAAGCAACTTCTAAATAAGTGTTATTCTACTTAATGAGTTACCCCTGCAATTGTTTGGATACTGTATTTATTTGTTGTTTATATTTCACATTTTTTAACCACCCATCTCCCTCAGAGGGCCTCTAGAAAGGGGCGGTCATCCCTAAAGGCAGCCCTATTAGAGTATATTGTAGTCATTCTGCTGGATGGTGACCAGAGCATAAGTTACTATCGTCAGGATATCCTGCTCCAGTTCAGACCCTAAGTTTATTTTCCCAAATAATTGTGTGAATTGAGAAAGTTATTTTATATTTGCTAAAATACTTTTCTTAATGCTGCTAAGAAAACTGGATGCAGTTACTAGGAGAAAACTGGATGCAGTCACTAGAAGTCAACCTCAATTTTGTCAAGTGGTCATGATTTCCTGGAGGAAAGGTGGGATGAAAATCTAAAGTACACACACATATTCAGACAGACTTGACTCAATCAATACCGGAAATGGTACATATGAAAATGTACATATGTGGAAAAAAATGAGAAGAACTTTGATTTTGGTTGTTGTCTGTCTTTCATCTAAAGGTTTGGAACTTTATACCAGATCAGTCTGAAGACAACCAGAATGTACAATATGGAGAAATAACAACATATTTCAGCTTTTCTTTTTTTTTTAACTTCCCAGTAATATTTTGTTATCTTCCTATTTGTTTGGTTTTTTGTTTATGACAATCCCAGTGAGCAGATAAACACTTTAAATATTTTTAATAAATATGTATATTTCTTTTGAGAAAATGCACATTTAGACGATACATATAAATTGGAATGATTAATACTTCAAGTTAATGTGGGTATGGTATTGAATTAAAAGTAAAAAGAGATAGGTAAGTGATATGAACTGGAAACAGCTTTGTCTTTCTCAGAGAGGTTATACCGCATGAGGAAAAACATATATTCCAAATCTATCATATGCCAAGCTGAAAAATGGATTTTAAAAAAAAGACCTTCATATGCAATAAACTTTTTTTGCAGAAAAATGTTTATGGGTATTGCTGGAAATATTAGATGTTGTGATATATAAATATTTTATTTATTCTGCTTTTCTTTTATATGGTATGATAGTTTGTCTCATATCCCTGAAGAGGCTCATACATACACATAGTTAAGCATTAATGGAGATCATAGCTTTTTCTGTTGGGATCAATTCAGCTAACACTATCATATTAAAATATGAAAATGAATTTATCAAAATTATGCTTGGTGTTTTCTTGAGCTTGCTTTTACCATGTTCATATATATATTTATTGTACAATGGCTTTAACATTGATGTATAAAATTAATATAAAAGATGAATATATCTTACAATTTTAGATATCGAACTGGAGATTTCCATCTTTCTGAAACTTAGCTATATATCTATACAAATTAATATGACTCGTGAAATATGAAATAACAAAAATTAAGGAATTAAGAAATAAAGACGTAATATTTAATGAAATTTGAAAGTAATTTGTTCAATAAAATAGAAAAATTTGTTTTTTAGTAATGTACAACTGTTCTGAATGTTGGTCTCCAGGTACAAAATAATTTTCTCTTCTAAGCCTGTGTAAATACAGTTTTTTAAAGAAAAAGAAACAGAGTATGTTCAGAGAATAAACAGAGAATATAAGTTGCTTTCTGAAAATTTATTCATCATAAAACATCATTAAATATGGGATAATGAGATTGTGTTTTGGTCCTATTCTGTAGAGTGAGAAGAGGATTGCTTATATAGAATGTGTCATCTCAGAAAGTACTGTATATTACTTGTCAGGATTACTGGCTAAACGTATCAGTTTTCCAGATGCTAGAGTAATTACTAATTTTTACAGTGAACAAGTGGCAAATTAACAAAATATGTTGATTATTTGTAATAATGACACAAACCATTCATGATCACATATTGCGAAGCATTAGCAACTCTCAAATAAAAAGGAGGTTTTCCTAGGCTGAGCTAATTGGGATTGTCATGGAACGCTATTCACTGAATAAATACAGAAAGTAAAAATTGTTCTCCATAGAGGGGGACTCAAGGCTTATCCTGGATCTCAAGAGGCTGAACAAATACATCACGTAGAAGCACTTTAAAATGCACTTGCACAGTTCTATCCTGGAGGGTATTTGGGAGGGCGACTTCCTGACCTCTATTGACCTATCAGAGGCTTACTTACACATTCCTGTCTTGCCAGAACACTGACCTTTTCTTCATTTCTGCTATGCTGGCAGACATTTTCAGTATAAGGCCATGCCATTCGGCCTTTTGTTGGTGCCCCTGATCTTTACCAAACTATTGGCGGCCTTGACAGCCTATCTTAGGGCATTGCCAGTCCGGCTGCAGTGTTATCTTGATGGTATTTTAATTCAGTCTTCTTCCAAATCTCAGGCCAGGAAGGATCTGAAATTAACCATTCAGGGGCTTCAGGAACATGGTTTCTCGATTAATGCCGAGAAGGGCCATTTTTTGCCTACCACTAAATTGCTACACTTAGGGGTCGTCATTGACTCTTCGGCTTGCGTGGTATATCTTTCCCCAAAAAGACAGTCCAGTCTGCAGGCATTGGCAGGGCACATTCTGGACGAAGGAGTAGCCATCGTGGCTCTCCTTTCACAGCTCCTGGGAAAGATGGTATTATGCATAGCAATTATACCATGGGCTTGTCTTCACACCAGGACTCTCCAGTGATTTCTCCTGCCGTACCAGAAGTCTGGCAGGAGCCACTTGCCAGTTAGAGTCTGGGTCCCTCACAGGTACTGTTGTCACTCAGATGGTGGATGCCTCAGACCAGGGTATGTTTATTCAGGACGCCCAGATGACTTACTATTTATTTTTTTATTTTATTTTATTAAATTTCTATACTGCCCTTCTCCCGAAGGACTCAGGGCGGTGTACAGCCAGAAATAAAACCATGACAATATAAAAATTAAAAGCAATTTAAAACAATTAAATAAATTGGCCGAAAACTAATAAAACAACCCATTAAAATAGTAAAATATTATTATTATTTAGGCCAGCCCTGCTTGTTGGAATAATGTTTTTTGGGCACGATGAAAGGTACGCAGTTCGGGAATCCTACGAATCTCCGGGGGAAGCTCATTCCAGAGGGTAGGGGCTCCCACAGAGAATGCTCTCCCCCTGGGGGTTGTCAGCCGACATTGCCTAGCGATGGCATGTTGCGATCATCTGGTGGGCTCCTCATGAGTAGTCCAGGTTAGAGAAGACACAGGACAAATGTTTCTCGGGATGAGAGAGCGCAGAACAAAGCCCCGCAATCTCTTTTATTAGTAATCAAAGTACAGCGTCATCAAAAGGCGTTATTATGGCTACACATCTCATATTACATACATGAAAAAAGGAAAGCATCCATATATTCTCCATATCTGGACATAACTTTCACATCCTACCATATTACAGTAAATCACATGAATTCTAGGAAAGCGATACCTAAGGCAGAAACAAAACTTAACTCTTGCTATGTTATCATATTTGGCTTCGTTCCCAGCATCTTCTGCTAGCCGAGAGGCCCATCTCCCCGTTATCAGAGGTTACCTCAGTCCTCAGGAATGTTCTACAAGGAGATGTCTATGCCTTGCAAACACAGCCTCCATTCTAAATAGAGCCTCTCCAGTGGTCATCTAGCTGAACCCACTTTTCCTACTCAGATTATTTCGGTGCCAAGCTCCGTATACGTGTCCAACCAGCCAGGCTGATCTACACATATACTATGGCCACCTGATTCCCACAATGGCACCCAGAGGAGCCGCTCTCTGTGGGAGTGGACCGGTTGATGGGAGACTATCAGTGGCAGAAGGCGGCTCGTAGATACCCAGGTCCCAAGCCATGGAGCGCTTTAAAGGTGGCAACCAGCACCTTGAATCGACAGACACCGGTCTTTTTGGATGGGAGGTCCATTTCTGGTCATTGATAGCTCAGGACCAGTGGAATCAATTGGACTTGACTCACAACATCAATTGTTAGAATTAAGAGCCACACATTTAGCGCTAAAGAAGTTCCGAGACTCTGTAGCTGGACAACACATCTTAATCTTGATGGACAATGTATCTGCGAAGGCTCACATAAACCATTAGGGGGGTACCACTCCCGGTCCCTCATGCAGGAGGCAGAATCACTGGGCCTATGGGTGGAAAGACACCTCCTGTCCCTCAGGGCAGATGATATCTCAGGAGTGAGCAAGGTACGAGCGGACTGGCTCATCCAGACCACAGTGGACCAGTCAGAGTGGCGCCTGCACCCATCATTGTTCCTGGAACTGATAGTTCACTTCGGTCACCGAGTCCTGGACCTCTTTGCCACCCCAGACCACAGTCAGTTGCCCAGTTTTTTTTTCAGGTACCCGGTGCCAGGGGTGGAGGGGATAGATGCCCTCCATAGTCAATGGCCTCAAGGTCTCCTTTATGCTTTTCCTCCACTTCCTCTAATTCCGGGAGTAGTCAGGAAGGTTCTGGAGGAGAGAGCCCAGATAATTTTACTGGCCCCTTATTGGCCCAGGAGACCATGGTGTGCCAGCCTGGTGAGCCTGTCGATTGCACAACCCTGGAGGATACCTCGGGACAGGATCTCCCTCAGCCAGGGTGTCTTCGTACATCCAGACCCTCAGTGGCTCCAGCTGACCGCCTGGTGTTTGAGGAAAGAGTCCTGAGTCAGGACAATTTCTCCTCCAGGGTAATCAGAATAAATATCACTTCTGGCTGGGCCCAGAGTGCGGTAGGAATGTAGATTTTGCAATATCCTTCCCCTGCCACGCCCACCAAGCCACACCCACAGAACTGATAGGGAAAAATTTTGAATTTCACCCCTGGTGTGTATGCATACACACACAGTTTTTTCAGAAAGACCTTTTGAAATTTTTTCATGGTTTCTCTTTAATGAGACACCTTGGATTTCAGTGATGTCTTACAAAATCAGGTTATATCTCTCAAGGTTGATAGTCTATTATCTGCTGACCACAACTGTTACTTGTGAGTAATTGAAACAACTATTATAATAGCCCAATTTAAATTCAAAGAACAAAATAGTCAAATTTCTGATTTGCCACCATATATCGTATCTGTTGCTCATGTACTGAAAAAAAATGTGTTGGTCTCTAAATTTCAAGGCTAGATTTTTTTATTCTTCAGGAACAGAATGTTCAAGACTTGAGTAATAATAATAATAATAATTTATTATTAAATAATTGTTCAAGACTTCCACCACTATAGCCAGTGTCTATGGACAAGCCACTAGATTACCAGGTTGTAGAATGGTGCTGGTAAAGGGCTTGAGCAAATGGCTGGATTTTCTTCTTAGGTTATTCTATGTAGAATGGACATGGTGGCCAAGACCTATGGCTGATTTTGAAGGGGATTTTCTTTGCTTTTTAACTTGGATATCTCAATTTTAGGACTTATTTCCCAAGTCAAAAAGGCAAGTAATTGTGCTATCAGTTTTTAGTAATAATGGAGATGGCAACTCTGAGAACCCCGGAAAAGAAAATGCAGAGACTGTAGTCTAAACTATGCAGCTGTAATTTTGCTAGTAGAAGATATTTCTTCCAGCAGCCCTTTGGGGAATGGGGTTGAGGTGTAGGAAGGAGGTGAAAAGATATACTGAGTCTCTCCTAATTGGCTGCTTGAGTCATATGCCTCAGGTTCATGAAAATCTTCTAATGGATTTTATCATCAAGCTGTTTTTCTCCTCTCTCCCCCCCCCAACATTATTTATGTGTCATTAAACATCTGTTTTGGAACAGCTTCACTGTTATCTTGGCTCCAAAGTTTTTAAATTGGTATTTTATTTTGTGTGATAACATATTTTTGCCTATTTAAAAAACAGAACAAAATTTGAAATAGCATTAAATGCTCATGTAGGTTCTTACAGGTAGGACTTTAACAGTACTGGAAGGATAAATTTTAATCATTGTTGTGTCTTGTGTTTTTAAATTGGCTGTACACCGCCCTGAGTCCTTCGGGAGAAGGGCGGGATAGAAATAAAATTATTATATTATTATATTATTATTATAGATAGGGATGCAGACCAACTACTGTATAAACATTTGTTGGTGGTTGAATGGAGCTGCTCTTAATGGGTCCTTTTGAGACGTAACCTACTTTTATCTAAGATATATATTACAAACATTAGGGGTTTTTCACATATTGATTTATGGTTATGACATTTATTTGAACTATATTTAGATCAGTTGTGACTGTGCCCTGGTTTGCCAATTGGAAATTAATTTTGAGACACTCTAGACTGTTGTAATAATTTAAATCCCACTTTCCCAGCATCTCTTTTGCATCTGTTTTTTGTTTTACCTACTTGGAGTTGGGTGTGTATTATGATGGACATATGAGCCTCTTTCACTTAGTGTGTAACATAGTGTTACCTCGCAACCATTATATATTATATTCATAGAGTGTATGCTTTTTAATTTTAATTTTTTTAATTGTCTGCTTTTTTGCTTTCATGTTGTCTTTTCCCCTCACCCTGTTGCTAATAAAGTTAGATATGTATTTTTGTGTACTTTAGACTGCCCTGATATTTTAAATTCTGAACATTTAAAAATTCTGAAAATACATACTGCATTGGAATAGAATAGACTAACCATTGTATTGCTTTCAAGGTTTTGCAATATTTCATGTGCATTACCTAATGGTAATTTGTTAAAAGTGGCAATAGGAAGTTTGTACTTTCATACTTGCAAAATTCTCTAAATGTCTAGTTTGCCTGGGTGGTTGACAGGAGTGAATTAGGCCTGTTTCAGAATATTACGGTTCTTTAACAGCTAACTTTGATGAATTCTGATCAGAAAAAAATATTCAAAAATTATAAACTTATTTACCTATCAACATTACATTCTGTGTAATCTATAGCTATTTGGTGCAACAACAGCCAACTAATACTGTAATCTTTTGAGTTCACTTTGAAATGATTTTCACTGTACTCTGTATTCTGCAATTTAATTTTTAGTAATTAGGTTATTGAACGGCCATAATAGATGTCAAGAAGAGAAGTAATGCATATAGTCAGCATAATTTCATGCTTTTCAGATATGATTATATTTTACTTAGACCGGGTCATGACTGACTTCATGACTTCACCGGTTTAATTAAGTCAAATGTCTAAAATGGAATAGAATTGCTTGGTTAAATTGTCATTTCTTAATAACATCATGGAATGTTTTATTTTGTTAGTCATCTAACAGAAGCTCTTCATTTTATCTAATACAACTTGACAGGTTTACTTACTGCAAAGAAATCATTCATTAAATGTGCAATGACCTTATAGTTATGAAAACTTTATGTATTTTAAAACCATATTGATGCATTCCATACTTTTTAGTCATAAATACAGCTTCAAATCTTAATTTGTTTATTCTTCACTCATTCTTCCCACATAGATGTTTTCCAAGCATATTCTCATATGCTTTCTGCCTTAAAGTGGCAGAAATTTACCAGTGATTTTCTGCAACTGGGATCAGAATGGACCCTGCAAGTTACCACTGCTGTTCTTTGAGATGCTACTATATATACATACCACAGGTTTAGGCCAGCTCAGCTATATGATCTGATATTAATTATTGCTAGTATAATCCAACTTTTGGAAGCAAGAAAACCTTCCATTAGGGAGATACTTAGGATGAGGCAATAGTGAAGTGGTCTATGTGCATAACCATCAGTGAACTTGAACATAGGCTTGAGTCTGTGGAGATTCTCGGTCATCCAGGTCATGGTTGTCCCTAAGGTGCTTTTTCAAGAGGCAACTGGACTTTCTGGTTTTTCTTTGAAGATGTTTTGCTTCTCATCCACGATCCTGCTTCTCAGAGCTGAAGAAACTTCTTGGATGAGAAGCGAAACGTCTTCAAAGAAAAACCAAAAAGTCCAGTTGCCTCTTGAAAAAGCACTTTTGGGACTTGGCTTGAGTGATTGATTTATGACTTATTTTTCTAGATACAATAGTGAAAAAAGAAGATGCAGATTTGGAATCTTTACCAAAAGAGTGAAAATTCATAAAGCATGGTCAAGGCTTTTTTTAAAAAATAAAATGTAAAATTGCAATACAGTTTTCTGCCACACTGGCCAGTCTTAAAAACATGTAAGAAAATAAGAAAATTATGAACTTTTAAAATGAATGCAATGAGGAGACAGTATTTAAAAAAAAACTGGTTAGTTTAATATCTGTTTCAAATTAATTGGAAAAAAATTATTAATGATAGAATTACCAAGCTAGGAAAAGAACTGTAGGAGAATCATATTTTTTTCTGCAATCGATAATTTACCATGTGCAGCATTACTGCTTTGTGAGCTCCATTGATTACTAATGTATTTCTGAATGCAGTTCAAGGTTCTGGTTGTCACCTTAAAAGCTTTTCATGACTTGGGACCAGGTTACTTGAGAGACCAACTTCTCCCAGTTGTTTCTACACTTCAAATCCAGTATGGCAGCATGAGCATCCTCTGGATTCCATCAGTCAAGGAATAGCAATTGGCGAGAATCAGGACACATGCTTTTAGTGCTGTAACATTTTGGACCAATTAATACTTCCTTAAAATTTGGGCAAAAGTCATATATAAAGTCTTACTATTATGCCTGCATTTATTAACAATTATGTGATGGATCTAAAGCAGGGGTTGGCAACCTTAAACACTCAAAAAGCCACAAAGGTCCTAACCGGAAGCCCCCTGTTCAATTCTGGAGCCGACTGGAAGTCCGGTTCCCCCACCATAGAGTCTCCTCCTAGCATGGCATCCTTTTTCCTCTACCTGTCCTAACTGAAAGCCCTATCAATTGTGGAGCTGACCGGTGACAGGGAGCTGAAGCAGAGGGATGAAAGAGCCACATGCGGCTCCAGGGCTGCAGGTTGCTGACCTCTGGTCTAATGTATTACTTTTTAAAACATAATTTTATTAAAGATTAAATTAAACAAATAGAAAAATCTAATAGAAAAATATGTTAAAAAGAAAAAAAATATTTAGAAAGTGCAACCCCCCTAAAAATATGAAATAAGAAAATATAAGGAGAAACTTCTCCCTTTATCCTTAACAAATAGATTCTGTAATAACAATTCATCACTTTTTAATAATAGAACGAGATACTTCTTCATTCCATACTTTGCCAGATTCTCAATAAACCCATCTCTAAATCTTCAGCTCTCTTTTACCAAAGATCCAGTAAAAATTTGCAAAAACACCTAATAACATAAATATATAGTCCCCTTTTCCATTTAGTCTATGTTCCTCCTTGCCTATCTCTTAACAATTAAACATTGCAAAAAAAAAAAAAGGAATTAAAAACTATTAAACATTATAAAAAATAATCACTCACACAAAAAAACTAACCCATTAACCCATTAGGCATTTCCAAAAGAAAAACTATTCAATCCAGATAATGATTCAACATCATTAGAAATAACTCATTTAATCATAACCAGATAAACTAATTTTATATTTTTTTCTTCTTCCTCCCAACCATCTTTAAGTCCCATAAATAAAATTCTGGCTCCTGTTTTCATCTAGTATCTTCTCTCAAAATTAATATCCTTCAAGTACACTTGTAGTTTCCATAAAGTAACTCCAATACATCTGTTATGTTTCAATTTAAAATGGTAATCCATAATACCTTTTCCATTTGTTGGAAGAAACATCCTTCTAGGTTCTGCTCCAAGTGGGGAAAACAGACACTGGAAACATGGAGACTGCTTGGAAAGATGGTTTAATGGTGGACAGGATCACATGGCTTGAGTTCCTGAACAGAAAAGGGGAGATACAGTAAATCCTCGGGTTTTTATGCTCTCTCTGGCTCTGCATTTCTTGGGGCCCCGAAAGAGTATCCTGATTGGTTGTCAGACTCCCAGGGGGTGGGGCCCTTGCTGGCTGATGGTCACATGTGCTTCCCAGGTCACATGTGGTGAGTTTCTGCTGCTATTGTGTAGAGGGCTAATCCTATTTTTGGCAATTCCTACTATGGCTCTGCCTGAAGGAGGCAGATCTTTGTTATGTAGAATAGACTGGCCCAGGCCTTAATGGCCCATTGACAAAGGGTGGGGGGCAGGAAGGTGGGAGCTGCTTTGTCTGTAAAATATGCTTCTCATATTTCTCATCCAGGGAAATATAATATTCTGCCTTTTTCATATTTCCTAAAATATTTCACTCTTCCAGGAAAGGGGTGGGTGCTAACTTCCTACAATCCCTACTTTTTTTTTTCAAAACGTGAGTTTTGAAACAAGTTCTTGGCAAAAGATTAAAATTGATCAGATCAGGGAACCTTAATGAGTGCTTTTAATTTTCTAATGCAAAGGGGAGGCATTGATAGAGGCAACAGAAAAGGATTCCTTCAGTGGCTTCCAAAAGCTTTCAACCATGAAGGTCTAGCAGCCAGGAAAAAATTTCTGGTAAGAATTTTACAGTATCCAATTTTCCATGCCAATTAATTTCAGACTTCAGATATTACTTTCTGTGAGCTTCCAGTCAGGTTTCAAGCAAGCACATGTCCCAAAATTTTTTCACAGCCATAGTTTTCCTTTAAATTACAGGCTGCCCATTTCATGGGCTGGTTACTAAACCTGCCCTAGCTCTTAGTTTAGTGCATCCAGGATTTGTGAGTCCAAATTGAGGTTAGCCAGTGTACAATATCCATTCTTTTTTTTTTTTTTTGGTGTTACACATAATGAGCCCTGGGATTTCTACTCATGAGACCACCAGTGCAATATATCTTCCTTTACTGGGCAACTGGGCAGCATCATTTGTAAGTCACAGTCAGGGCTTGGGTTTTGGAGATCACTTTTCTGCTATCTCTTCAAGTGAGGGAATTGCCTGAGGGGGATTGCTTCCTTCCCCATGGAATTAGCAGGGAGATATGACTACTTGGGCTTTTAGTGCTACAGAGCAAAAATCAACCTAGGAGAAGCTTTGTGTGGAGGTAAGTGAAGGAAATAGTCTCAATCTAATTCTGAATAGTGTGTCTCTCTGTGTGTATGCAGCTACTTTTACAATACATTTTGGACATATTTCTCCTCTCCACCAGACAGAAATCTAGAGTGTACATAACTTGCTGTGACAATCACTCCCAAATACAATTCTTACAGTAAACTGATTGCAATATAAATGAGACAAGAAAGAAAATCTTACAATGAATTTCCACCCTCCCCCCATAGTCTTTCCAGCTGTCTTCTGAGGATTGAAAAGAGTCTTTTGGTCTTTACTTGTATATCTCAGGGTCTTTTCTTTCATGTCTGCTGGGTAGCATGCTTGGTGGTAAGGCTGGTCAGTCAGGCTTGGGAAGGTCTGCTCCACTCTGGTTGCTATGATGACTTTCAGTGGAGGCTGGATTCAAATCCAATTCCTGGTTCAAACAGATGGAAGGTCTCCTCTGGAGGCAGCATCTGGATCCATGTGCTCTGCTTCCACAGGTTGCAGAGTCCTTTGTGCAGGGCTGAAAGACATTAGAACAGGGTCCCCTCCCCCTTTTTGTGGGTAATCTTCACAGGAAAGGCATTGTAACAGGATTAGAGATGGGGGGGTTAGATAGCTTGCAGGTAGAGTTTGAAAAGAAACAACACAACAGTATTGCAGTTACTAAACAGATAATGCAGTTTCAACAAAATGGAGACACAACAGATAAGAAAAAACTGGATTCACATGCTTCAGGAAAGAGATAAACAGGTAAACCCATTTAAACACATACAGTAAATGCAAGACTGATTTTTTCCTTGTAAACAAACTTAAAACGTTTCCTCATAAACTTGAGTTGTTACTTTAAGATACAGAGAGAGGAGGAGAAAAAAAAACAGAAATGAAATGAAATGCTCTCTTTAATCTGTGTTTGTTGGCCAGACAAACACAGGGCAAAGGCTCTTTCTTTCTTTTTTTCTCTCTCTCTCCCATTTTTCCTTGTTTCAACCTTTTTTCTTTTCTTTTCTAACAATTTAAAATTCTTGTCTCTAGAGATCAGATACATTTTACAGTTACAATTACCTCGAGGGCGCACAAAGACTTAGACATACACACATAAAAAGAAGGAAGACAAAGAGAAGAAAACAGAACTCTGAGATTTCACACACACTGATCATTCCCACATAAATCTCAGTTAAATTAGGGAAGGCACAAATCTTAAACATACCACATGGTTGCATAGAAGACAGAGAGACAAACAAACAAACAAAACAAACAAAACAAACAAACAAAAATCCAACATTCCTATTTATATATTTCCCTTTTCTTTTAAGTACCTTTATTTAGCCAAATTTGTCTCCCGGTGTTATCTCTTAGCAAAGCCCATTTTTGACACAATTTTCCTAATTTCCTTTTATCCATGCCCCTCAATATGGGCACCCGCCTGGCGTCCCAGGCCGCGAGCACTTCTTCCACAGGGGTCCCCGCCACCCGCGAACTATCGCTACCCATGACCCTTTCCTTTTCTCCAGAAGGATCACTTTGACTTAGCCGGGTGGCACGCTGTCAGTTTTCAGAGAAAAAGCTCCGGGAAGGACTTCGATTCCCTTACGAAGTATGGGCCCCTTCCTCTTAGGGAATCGCCATAGTTTTTCGGATCCAAAAAGGGGATCCGGGAGGACCTGCTGACCCCAGCAGGTGGTACTGGCACCTCCTCTCACACACACACGCTCGCCCCGTGTCTGGGCTGGACAAAACCGGGTTTCCCTTTCACAATTTATTTCCCCCCTTCACACGCTTGGCTTTCGCTCGGCTTCCATTCCTTTTAAACACAAAGTTCCACATTTGGCAACCCCCCCCTTGCTTTCTCTATCCTACCGGTCATGGCTCGGTGGAGCTAGCAGTAGGCAGAGGTGCGGCTAGATGTCACTCAAAGAGGTGAAATCAGACTGTTTTCCAGGTGGAATCCCACACACACACTTCCTCCTTCCCTAACAGAAGGTCCTGTGCTCTGGCAAAACCCCCATGCTCTCCAGACTGTTAGTCTTTCTGCGGCTAGGAAATGCACAGAGAAAGCAAGATCCAACTGTGATTGGGAGAAGGGCCTTCACTCACACACATGCAGGCATACACAAATTTCCCATGATTTTCCATACTTTAAAATTAAAATTTAGAGGTACTCACCTTCTTTCCAAGCAGCCTTTGAGCTCAAACTCAAAACCCCTTTAAAACCTAGTTCCAAATGGCCAAGGTCCAGGAAAACATACCCACAGACTCAATGAGTCTGCTGCTAGCAAGGGAGGCTTACCTGGGCCTGGTCCATTGGTTAGGTTAGCTTGGAGTCCCACTGGCTCGCCAATTGTTGGAAGAAACATCCTTCTAGGTTCTGCTCCAAGTGGGGAAAACAGACACTGGAAACATGGAGACTGCTTGGAAAGATGGTTTAATGGTGGACAGGATCACATGGCTTGAGTTCCTGAACAGAAAAGGGGAGATACAGTAAATCCTCGGGTTTTTATGCTCTCTCTGGCTCTGCATTTCTTGGGGCCCCGAAAGAGTATCCTGATTGGTTGTCAGACTCCCAGGGGGTGGGGCCCTTGCTGGCTGATGGTCACATGTGCTTCTCAGGTCACATGTGGTGAGTTTCTGCTGCTATTGTGTAGAGGGCTAATCCTATTTTTGGCAATTCCTACTATGGCTCTGCCTGAAGGAGGCAGATCTTTGTTATGTAGAATAGACTGGCCCAGGCCTTAATGGCCCATTGACAAAGGGTGGGGGGCAGGAAGGTGGGAGCTGCTTTGTCTGTAAAATATGCTTCTCATATTTCTCATCCAGGGAAATATAATATTCTGCCTTTTTCATATTTCCTAAAATATTTCACTCTTTCAGGAAAGGGGTGGGTGCTAACTTCCTACACATTTTTAAATGATTGTCAAATTGTACATTTGTAAATCTAGGAAATCCACCTTAGTTTTCTCCAGAGGGATTTGTTCATCTTCAATAGTAACTTCTGATTCCAGTAAAGAGTTAAAAATTTCAAACACTTCACAGACTCATAATGTTTCTTTTAAAGTAGCCATCTTGTGCTCTGGTAATCTACCTTCAAGGTTTTGTTTTAAAATTGGTATGTAAAACAAGACAGCTTTCCCACACAAGAGGCTCTTTCTAATTAACTTCACTCTCTTTAAATCAGTTTCACAAAGCCTTAGCATTTCTAAAGGAACACTAAAATCACCTCTTTGCTGTATATTACAAAAGATTACAAAATAAAGATTTTACAAAGCTGGAAAGATGTGATGTTCTTTTGTTTTAAACAAACTAAATAGAATCCGACCCAGCATCTTACAAACTTGTTGCTTCAAAGCTTTTTCAGTTTTTGAACAGCAATAAGAAAGTAAAACTCCAAAGTGATTTTAAAAAATGAGATTTGGTCAAATCTTGGATCCTAATGGGCTGCATTTATAACTCAAAGCATGATGGAACCTGCAACTTCCAGCTGATTGCAAGTGGCTGCAAAAGTGAGTTTCTGCTTTCTGCTCACAAAAATCAGCTATCTGAAATACATATGGACAATCTTTCCTTCCTTCCTTCCTTCCTCCCTCCCTCCCTCCCTTCTTGTACCTCACATCCAGTTACCAATTTTGGCTGAAATGCAATTTTGGCTTTCCTGCAAAAAACTCAGGAAATCCAGATCTAAAATACTGTTAGTATGTATTATTTATTAATATTTTCAGACTTCACAGTATGGCTTTATCAATTTAATGTGTATTACATATATATGTGTGTATGTGTGTTTATCTATGTATATGTTTAAAAACTTGAAGGAATTAATGTTGTGAAGACTAGTATTCAGATACCACAAACTTTGAAATATTACTTTACTTTTTCTTTCCTTCCTTACTTCTTTTAGAGAGCTTTATTTGTAACACGCAGCAAATGCAGTTAAAGGAAAGTCTTGTTGCATATGGACAAGGTTGATTTGAAGGTGGTTCAGAATTTTAAAACAACTTCATTATGCTGTCAGATGTTTATAAAGCACACCACTCAGGGAACAAAGGGAAGTGAATGAACTTGTTGACAGTTTAAATCAAGTTCCTGCTGTGGCAGTAACTAGTTAAGGCAAAAAGCCAATTTTGTCTTACTCAAAAGGGCCTAAGAGTACCTTTCCGTAACACCTATTTTTTTTCTTTAAATAAAATATAAAATGGCAGGAAAACTATTGATTTTTGTAAATATATGTAAAAAGCCGCTACAAAAGCATGTTACTACGATCCTTTTAGGCTTTATATTAGTTCAGGAAATTACAGGAATAAATTCTTTGGTCCTTAAAATGCTAAAGTAGTTTACGGTTGAGTGATTTTGAAGAGGAAGTGTTATAAACATTATTACTCATAGTTAGCTATGAGAGTCAGCCAGGTATATAGACTGGATTTGGCATTCTTATCCACCTATCAAGTCCTTTCCAAGGATCTGGGTTAGACAAATGGTTTGTTTTGTATGATAATGTTAAAGGTATTGTTACAGAATGTAAGATGTGGTGCTCCAGATGTTTTGGGATTGTATCCAAGATGATGATGATGATGATGATGATGATGATGATGATGATGATGATGATGATTGATACTATCTTTGGTTTCTTTTGCCATAGTCATTCTACTTGTATTTGCAGGTGTTTATATTTTGTGATTTTCTCCAGTTCTTTCTCTTCTGTTTTGCTATCTCCAGGTACTGCACCATCCACTAGTGTCTAGCCAGGCTTTTGCTTTCTTATCAGCAATTTTTAAATCTTACGCAGCAAGTGCTTATCTGTTTGCTATTTGTCATGCCATTGTTTGTAGTGAGTCTGTGTGATATTTTTACAGCAGCTAACTAGATAGTCCACTGTTTCTTCAGCTTCTTTGCTTTTTTTCTGGGCTAGTTTGGTTTCTACAGTATTCAATAAGCTTTCCTGGTATGGGTTTTCTTCCAATGCCCTTTTTTTTCTTCAACTGTAGTGTACTTGCAACATTCTATGCTCACCTATGCTCCTTGATAAGTAGAGTAAGTACATTCTATGCTCACCTATGCTCCTTGGTAAGTAATGTCATTGTGTTCCCTGGGTGTATGAAGTGCATGATTCATTGTCATTATTTTTTGAGATCTTCCTATCCAGGGCTTTTAGTCCTGCTTGAATCTAGTCCCCTATTTCAGCTATGTATCTAATGACTGGAATTGCCCAGGTGTTAATTGCCTTTATAGTACAGTATTTTCTCCACTGAGTTTGGACTTTAAGATCTTCTAAATGTAAATTTAAACTCTGAATTTAAGATTTGGAAGATCTTAAGTTCTTCCAAAGCACCCGAGGGCAGGAGCAGAGGTAACAGATGGAAGCTTATCAAAGAGAGATCCAACCTAGAATTAAGGAAAACTTTCCTGTCAGTGAGAACTATTAATCAGTGAAACACCTTGCTTCCAGAAGTTGTGGATGCTCCATTGCTGGAGGTTTTTAAGCAGAGATTCTTCAGCTATTTATCCAGAATTGTATAAGTTCCCTGCTGGAGCAGGGGTTGGACTAGAAAACCTCCAAGATCCCTTCCAACTCTGTTATTCTGTATTCACTTCTAATCTTCTTGCTTGATGTCAGCATGAAGGATGCCAGGTATTTTAGTGATTGCTTTCATCTAGATTCTTTATGTTATTTACATAGGGTGGCTTGATTTTCACTATTTTTTTCTTGCCTCTATTGGTAAGAGTACCAGTCCAAACTTCATTGCAATATCTTATCTGTGTATATGCTTATGTTTCATATGAACATGAACATCTGACGGCTGTGGCCAGGGGGACTTTTTATCAGGTTCGCCTGATCTGCCAGTTGCGGCCCTTCCTAGATCGGGATTCCTTGTGCACAGTCACTCATGCCCTCGTCACCTCTCGCCTGGACTACGGCAATGCTCGCTACATGGGGCTCCCCTTGAAGAGCACCCGGAGACTCCAGCTGGTCCAGAATGCGGCCGCACGAGTAGTGACGGGAGCTGCATGGCCCTCCCACATAACACCTCTCCTGTGTGAGCTGCACTGGCTCCCAGTGGTCTTCCGGGTGCGCATCAAGGTGTTGGTTATCACCTTTAAAGCGCTCCATGGCATAGGACCTGGATATCTTTGAGACTGTCTGCTGCCACCAACGACCTCCCACCGACCGGTGCGCTCCCACAGAGAGGGCCTCCTCAGGGTGCCATCGGCCAAGCAATGTAGACTGGTGGCTCCCAGGGGGAGGGCCTTCTCTGTGGGGGCACCTGTCCTCTGGAATCAACTGCCCCCAGAGATACGAAGAATTCAAGATCTCGGTGCCTTCTGCCGTGCCCTGAAGACCTTTCTTTTTCAGCAAGCTGGGCTGGCTTAACACTTTTTAAATGTTTTTAATATGTTTTGTTATTGTTTTTTAACTTTGGGGCCAAACTTATATATATCTTTTTAAATTGTTTTTAATGTTTGTATCTATGTTTTTTACTTTGGCTGTACACCGCCCTGAGTCCTTCTGGAGAAGGGCGGTCTATAAATTTGATAATAAATAAATAAATAAAATATAAGACGTATTTCCATTCATAGGTTTCATATAAAGCATATGCTACTGAATGTCCATGTAAAAGAGGTGGGATAGCCTGCCAGATATTTTTGAAGTTGCTAGCCTTGGCCTCACTTGATCAGTATTATTTACAAAGGAATCAGTGCAATGACAAACAGTAATGGTGAAAGTGAGTCTCCTTGAAGCATTCCTGTCTTGATATTAACTTCTCCTACCTAGTCTATTGCCATTGACCAGCATCTTTGCTTCTATTTGGCCATTGATCTTTGCACAAAGCTTCTGATGTTTCTACTGATTCCTGATATTTCTAGGCACTTGATTTTCCAATTATGCGGCAAGGAGTCAAATGCCTTCTGATAATCAGTCCAAGTTACATTAACATTGGTCTCCTTCTCCTGCAGTTTTCCAAAATCATCTTGTTAGTTGGAAGCTGATCTTTTATTTCTCAGCTGTTTGGGCAGTTTCCTTTCTGCTCTGCTGGAAAGGGCTTGTTTTTAACTGAATGCTGTTGGACGGAAAGTTGTTGGTAATTGGCCCATAGTTGCTTGGGGCTGCCTCTTTTGTTGGCTTTTTCATTATCAGATGTTTGCCAGATGTTAACCAATCTTCAATTTCATGTCCTTGCGATATGTTGTTAAACTGATGGCAATGAGTGGGTATCAACCGGTCAGATTTTTCAACCAAAAACCATGCAGTTCATCTTCACTTGGTGCTGATCATTTATTGATCTTCCTTGCCCATTTCTCTTCCAAGTTCTTTCATTTCAGCTTCTTTTTTATTCTGATCCATCTTTTTTATCCAAACTGCACTCTTGTTGTCTTTTTCTGGGTTGTGCCTCACATATGCCCAGAACTGAACTGTTTTTTTTGTTTTGTTTTGTTTTTTTGGTGTTCTGGTATTGTTCTAGTATTGACTGATTCACTGCAGTCTTTCCATTAATAGGTTGGTAAAAATATTTCTGATTTGATTGAAATTGGAAATTCTGCCCAGAGTGTGCAAATTAGACTTCCTATCTGCTGATCTTCTTGACTGTAACTGTTATTTGCTGCTTTACTATTTCTAGTGCTTCCTTAACCTTCCTTGTTTTTAGGTGATATTTGTTGATCAGCTATCCCTCGGTCGTCTTGTTCTTCAACTTCTTTTCTTTCATGTGTTCTAGCTTGCTTGCATCTGATCTTAGCTTGCTAATCTTATTTTACAACCTGGTCTTCAACTGTTTGCCTTTTTTTCTTCTTAGTTGATTTTGCATTCAGTTAAAACTGCAGCTGTGCAGTACATTTGTTGATTTGTTTCTTGTAATGAGCTGGTATTTATATTGGATATTACAGTATTGGCATCTTTTTACTTAAGCTAGCTGTTTCTTTGGAACATTCTTTAATGCAGGCAGCCTTCTTCTGTTATTTTTGTGCTGGTCTAGATGCTCAGTTATTCTTTGTTTCAATTCTTTTTTAGTTAGAGGGTTTTGTTCTTTTGGGGGAGAAGGCAGAGGAGGTGGTACCTAGTTTGGAAATGAAAACAATTCATTAGTTATGCTCACTTCCTCTATGCTGATCCCTCCCTGGTTTGCTTCTAATTCTGAGCTATTTCTGGCAAGTCTTCAATTACTTTGTCCTTGGTAGACTTTTGCAGTTTTTTTAAAAACAGGTAGTTCTCAACTTACGACCACAATGGAGCCCAAAATTTACTTTGCTAAGTGAGAAATTTACATGAGTTTTGCCCCAATTTACAACTTTTCTCACCACATTTGTTAAGTGAATCACTGCAGGTATTTATTTATTATTTATTTATTTATTTATTTATTTATTTATTTATGTAATGTATTAAATTAGTAACATGGTTGTTAAGTGAATCTGGCTTCCCCATTGTCTTTGCTTGTCAGAAAGTCGCAAAAGGAGCTCATATGACTCCGGGACACTGTAGCCATCATAAATGTGAGTCAGTTGTCAAGCAGCCGAATGAAAATCACATGACCATGGAGATGCTACAATGGTCATAAGTGTAAAAAATGGCCATAAGTTGCTTTTTTCAGTGCCATTGTAACTTCAAACAATCACTAAATGAACTATTGTAAGTCAAGGACTACCTACACTTTATTTTGTATTATAAGTAGAAGTTAATCTGTTAGCCTCTGTTCTGTTATTTCTGATTCTAGATGTTGTTCTTTCCAGAACCTGTGCATTTGTTTCAAATATCATCTTCTTGTTGGATTTGATTATAACTACAGATCATTATTTCTTTATTTTCTGTCTTTGTATGTTTGCCATACAAGTTTTCTTCCAGTAGCATGCAGCTGCTGGCCCTGTTTTTTCAGCCAACAGTCCCATAACCCATTGGTCACCAGATGCCTATAAATTCCAGCACCTAGTGCAGTCCTAGTTGACCTGGGCAACAACCCATTCTGGTATAGGTTCTGTAAATTACATCTGTAAATTATTTTGTTCATGGGAAAGCTACTCTTCTCCATTGTGGTGGAGATAGCATCCAGGAATGGGTTGACTTCATCTCCTAGCTGATTGGACTGAGTCTGTCAGAGCTGTGAGGACATGCCTCTTTACCAACGGTCCCCAGGTTTTGACTCAGTCCCCCAGCCAGGACAGACGTGTCAAACAATTCTACCATTTCAAGAGAAAATTGCTGGATTCTTCACAACAGAAGGTTATTTGGAGAGGCATACTCTCACTTGGCTGGCTCCTGGTCTCCGGTAGAGCCGTCATGCTTCTTCCGGTAGCAGGAGCTTTGGCTTGAGCTGCTGCAGATCGACGGTCGGCGGCCTTCCCAAGTAAAATAAGTGATCACAGGGTAGCGTGAACGAGCTTGGTTCCATGCCGCTACCCCAGGAGCTCAGATATGATTTACGAGAGCCCCAGGCAGCCCGGACTTGATAGGAGCTTTCGTGCTCCTCCAATCATCAAGCGGTCACCGGACCAATGATCGTAGGGTAGCGCAAGTGAGCCTTGACTCCACGCTGTTAACCCCAAGGACTCACAAGGAGATTTGGGAGCTTTTGTGCTCCAGTTAAAATAGCCCAACAGCCTGGCGCAAGTACTGCCTGAGAACGGGAAGCCGCCGAAGTTGCCTGAGCCTTTAGAAAAAGGCGTGAATGGGCTCGAAAGGAAAACAAGCCTCCAGGTCACCCGAGCCCTTTGAAAAATCTGGGACAGCCCAGGACTTGATAGGAGCTTTCGCGCACCTCACTTTCTAGTGGCCAGTGGTGCGACAATCGCGGGGTAGCGTGAATGAGCCTCAGTTCCATGATGCTACCCCAAGGGCTCAGAGAAGATTTTGGAGGGCCCTCCGCATATATATTAAGAGAATTTCCTCCTTCAGGAAGACAGTCCCTCTTTGTGTCCTTCCAGCCGTCTACCCTGGGCAACAAGGTCACTCCATCAACCTTGTGGTGCTGGATTCGGACGTGCATCGCCAAGACCTACAAAATCCAGGCCCTTCCATTGCCCAGGCGGATAACAGCCCATTCTACCAGGAGTGCGGCCATGACAGCAGTGTGGGTGATGCAAGCCTCAATTGAGGAGGTTTGTCGAGCAGCTACATGGGCCTCTCCGTCCCCTTTCATCAGACATTACAAGCTGGACACCTTTGCTTTGGCTGAAGTGGCCTTTGGCAGGCAGGTCCTCCAGAGGGTCCCACACTGATCAGGAGATTCTGGACCAGAAAGTGGCCCACCTGTAGGACAAGCCAGCTTTGGTATGTCCCATTCCTGGATACTATCTCCACCACAATGGAGAAGGAGCATTGGTCTTACCTGATACACTTCTTCTTGTTGGGTGGAGATAGCATCCAGTCACACCTAGGGGACTGTCTGGTCCTGAGTCCAGTGGTGGATACCATTACCAAGGAGGTATGTTGGTCTGTCA
This sequence comes from Pituophis catenifer annectens, assembly GCF_029215685.1. Classification (NCBI taxonomy): domain Eukaryota; kingdom Metazoa; phylum Chordata; class Lepidosauria; order Squamata; family Colubridae; genus Pituophis; species Pituophis catenifer. The sequence goes on from NW_027256881.1 coordinate 130,193,451, forward strand.
CTACGCCTTTGCCAAAAGCTGGGGACTGATGGTAAGGAGGCGTGTCCTCACAGCTCTGACAGACTCAGTCCAATCAGCTAGGAGATGAAGTCAACCCATTCCTGGATGCTATCTCCACCCAACGAGAAGGAGCGTATCAGGTAAGACCAATGTCCCTTCACCTGGCTCTTGTGATGAGATCTTTCCAGTAGGGTTGAATCTGCCATATATTTCATCTTCCTCAGAGCACACAGGTCCCACAATCATGTCACAGTGCTTTACTCAGGGAATTATTATTATTATTATTATTATTATTATTATTATTATTATTATTTCAAATTTATTATAAATGTCCAACACTTGTGGACTCTTTATTTATTGGTTTGCTGCAGTGGTGAAATCCAAATTTTGTTACTACCCGTTCTGTGGGTGTGGCTTGGTGGGCATGGCTTAGTGGGCATGGCAGGGGAAGGATACTGCAAAATCCCCATTCCCTCCCCACTCCTGGGGGAAGGATATTGCAAAATCTCCAATCCCACCCCACTCTGGGACCAACCAGAGGTGGTATTTGCCGGTTCTCTGAACTACTCAAAATGTCCGCTACCGGTTCTCCAGAACCTGCTGGATTTCACCCCTGGTTTGCTGTGTTTATTATCCATCTACATTCCAGGAGCTCAACGAGGCAATTTTATCCACACATACCATTTCATGTTTGAACGAATACTTGAATCTGGGTCTCACAGACCTCTTTTGATACTTTAAAATCAGCATTGCAGTACACTGGCTCTTTTATGTCACTATTATTAATAATGAGGATTCTGTTAGATTCACTCCACTTAAGTCTAACAGAAGGAGCAATGCTCCATTTCCCATCTATTAAAGAATGTCATCTACAGAACCCAGTAGCCAGAGCTTTTCTCCCAAAGATTCAACTAGCCTGAACTTTACTAATATTCTGGAAAGCCTTAAACATGGCTGTTTTCCACAAAGGGAGGGATGGAAAGTTAAAGGGGCCATGGGTTAGCTGCTTTGGTGATTGTTGCTGTTCTTGGCTTCTACTTTATATATATTATTGCAGTATATTATTGGTTTCTTTTTCATTGATTTTTTTTTTTTTAAATTTAGTTGCCCAGAGTTGCTGTTTATGAAATGGGTATCCATATAAGCAGCATATATACATTTTGGTTGATAGTTAGGATCGGTTCAGAAACAAAATGTTCTAATAATGTTACTAGACAGTTCCACCTGTTATTTTAGTAGGATAAATTGCCAGTTTATGTAATAATATGATCAGAGGCATTCCTTTTTTTTTTTATAGAAACTTTATTAAGGTTTTTTACAGAACAAAAAAAAAAGGAAATAAAAAAAAAGAGAAAAAGGAAAAACAAACATTCAAACAGAAACATAAAACACATAAGCATAATAACATTTTCAGTTAGTATCGGATGTGCAGTGTTTTAACTATTTACATAATAGTGCTTGGTGACATTTCAGCTCACTTTTAACCAATATTTAACACACCTTTAGATCTTTCTTTCATTTGGTCATGCAACCACTTGTACCACCTTTCCCACACCATATAATAAACTGACTTCTCATCATTTAATTCATAAGTTAATTTAGTCATCTCTGCGCACTCGAGTATTTTCTTAATTGTAAGCTCTTCTGGTGGTTGAGTTTTCTCTTTCCAATACTGTGCGTATGCCAATCTAGCGGCTGTAATTATGTGGATCATTAAATGTGTCATTTCCTTTCTATATGGCTTCTTTATTATTCCCAAGAGGAAAATCTCTGGTGTTAGTTCAATATCATCGTCAATTATTTCTTGTAACCACCTCCTAATTTTATTCCAGTATTCTTTCGCTTCCGGGCATGTCCACCACATGTGAAAGAAGGTGCCTTGACCATAGCCACATTTCCAACAATTGGGATGTATATTGGGGTATATCTTTGCTAGTCTGGCCGGGGCTAGGTACCATCTATGCAACATTTTGTAGTGGTTTTCCTTATATGCCACCGCTCTAGTGAGCTTAAGATTTCTGTTCCATGCCTCCTCCCATTCCCCAAAATTTATATCGCGCCCTATATTTTTCTCCCATGCAATTATTTGGTTCTTTGTGATGTCTTCAAACTTATCGTCGCCTAATAAATAATTGTATAGTTTTGCCAGTATCTTTTTGTTTGTTCCCATCAGGACTTTATCCAATCCGTTTGGTCCAAGTTCTAAACCATATTGTTCTTTATCTCTCTGATATCTGGATTTTACTTGTGAGTAGGTCCACCAATCTAAATTTATTCCTTGCTCTCGTAAGGTGTCATTTGATTTAAGCCTCCCTCCTTCGTCTAAAATATCTTTGTATCTGCCCATTTTCTCCCTCTCCCACCTATTTGGGTGGGTCAGGGCCTCCATCGTTGAGAGCCAATTTGGGATTTTTTTGTAATATTTTTGCCTAATCTGAGTCCATGTTTGTATCAAGGAGTCTCTAATTTTATGTCTATGGAAATGTGTCTTCCTTTTCTTTTCCGTGTCCCAAATGTGGGCGTGCCAGCCTTTTTGCAAGTCATGTCCTTCTAAAGTGAGAATCCTCTCATTTTCCAGGGTGATCCAGTCTCTTAACCAAACTAGCTTGGCTGCCCTGTAGTATGTTTCCCAATCCGGGAGTCCAAATCCGCCTATATCTCTTTTGCCCCTTAAAATTTTAATAGAAAATCTCGGTTTTTTTCCCCTCCCATATAAATTCTCTGATGATTTTGTCTAATTCTAAAAAAAATTTTTTATCTAAATTTATCGGTATATTTTGGAATAAGAATAATATTCTGGGGAGGATGTTCATCTTAATTGTGGCTATCTTGCCCAGAAGTGATAGTCTTATTTTTTTCCAGCTATCTAGGTCTTGTTTCATTTTTCTAATTAGGGGAGTATAATTATCGTCTTTCAGGGTCGAGCATCTTGATGTAATCCAAATTCCTAGGTATTTAATTTTTTTGGCAACCTGTAATCCTAATACTTTTTCTATCTCGTTCTTCTGGCTCTCAGTTGTATTCTTAATCAATACTTTGGTTTTTGTTTTGTTCAGTTTAAAGCCTGCCACCTCTCCATATTTACTTAATTCCTCTAATACTTTAGGTCCCGATTCTATGGGGTCTTCCAGGATTAGAGCTATGTCGTCCGCAAATGCTTGCGTCTTGTAGGTCTCCTTCCTGATCTTCAATCCTTTTATTAATAATGTTACTAGACAGTTCCACCTGTTATTTTAGTAGGATAAATTGCCAGTTTATGTAATAATATGATCAGAGGCATTCCTATTCAAACTTCAGTCGCCTTGCTTCCTGATAAATATTGATGTTCATTTCAATTAGGAAATATTTTTGATCATACTACAACTTCTTATACTGCTGTATCTAGCACTCCTATTCAGGAGCAATAGATTGATAAAATCTGTTGATTTATATTCTCTTAATTCATTCTTTAAAACTATAGGAGTTGTACCTAAATGTGGCAGCCAGCATTCCAAATGTGTTGGAATATCCAGTGATTCAAACTTTGCCTTATACAACATCAAATTGTATGAGCTGCTATCAAAATTTAAACATTTTAATTCATTCTACCTATGTGTAACTCCAGTTTTTCTGTCCTGCTTTAGCTATCAGTTTATTATCGCATACAACTCAAAATATAATATACACATTTCAAAAATGTAAATATTACACTCTACCTAAGTCACAATTCAATCTGTGCATTTAGATTATATTGGGTTATATTTTTATATTCTATCAGCAATAATGTCAGCAACAGAAATTTGAGGAGTATTTTTCTTCTTTTACAGCAGCAAAAGCATTCTCAATGATTTATGGAACATGCATTTTTGGCATACATTTTTATTTCCCGCACTAAGGAAAATTATTCCACAGTACAGATCTTCTGATCACACTTTTGTGTAGATACTGAATACCACAGAAGACAAAATGCAATTTTGGAAAATCCTAGGGACCACTGAGCAAAAGAATAGATCTCCAAAAATGTAGCCTTGGGTTTTTATGAATAAACCAATTCAGTACTATGTCTCTGATAGTTATCTCCACAAGGCAGCCTAGAAAAATATACCAGATTAGTATCAAGCACATATGTAGGGAATTGACTAGGGAGAATCAAAATTTGCAAGATTGCAGGTGTTGGCATTGTGATTAAAATCCGAGGGTAAGACTTTGATCATGATTTCCTACCTACCATTTTGCACATTTTGATTCCCTCAAAGCAGCACCAGAAAACAAGACAAGAAACAATGGATGGAAACCAATCAAGGAGAGAAGCAACCTGGAATTAAGGTGAAACTTCCTAACAGTGAGGACAATTAACCAGTGGAACAGCTTGCCTTCAGAAATTGTGGGTGCTTCATCACTGGAGGTTTTTAAGAAGAAACTGGACACCGTTTGTCTGAAATGGTATAGGGTCTCCTGCTTGAACAGGGGATTGGACTAGAAGACCTCCAAGGTCCCTTCCAGCTCTATTTTAATTGATTGATTGATTCGCTTGTGCATCTGCAAGATCCAGGAGAACTATTTTCATTATTTCCAGAGCAAGTCTAGAATTAGCAGTTTCTTTTCCAATATTCATTTTAAAAAACTAACTAAAAATAAGCTAAATTATCAATTTCATCCAAAAATTCAACCTAAGTTCATAGCCTTTGCTATAGTATAGGAGGTATATTTAATATCAAGTAGCAGTTGTTTATATCAATGAATCTAATATTATTCAAGTTTTTATCACAGCTTTCGTTAACATTGTAGGAAGGAATCACTTTCTAAAAGAAACATCCATTATCTCACTAAACCCCATATTTTAACTTAATTAATGCAGTTATATCACAGTGGATAGCCAATATTCAAGCAAGAATTATGTTCACATCAATAAAACAAAATGAAAACTAGCAAAACTTCACAAGCATTAAGATGAACTAGTGTCCATCAGAATAGATACAAATAATGTAATTATGAATAAACCTATATAAATTGATGGGAAGTGTTTGTTGGTCATTCTTCCTTTAAAAAAAAAGTCACATACTTGGATGATTGGAAAAAAATAAACTTGGCTGGATCATTTTTTCCCCCTGCTTTGAAGTGGGGGAAAAAACTTAGGAACCCCTGGCAAATCCTGCCACATTTCTTTTTAATCCAATTTAGTGTCTAAAATTCTCAAATAAGTATTCATCTGAGAATGAATCAAACTCAGAACTGCTTAAGTTCAGTGGGAACACTCTTTCATTTACCCCCAAACACAATAAAATAAATGGCATATACTGTATTCAATCTTTATAGCTGCCTATTCAATGCTTGTTCTGCCAAAACTTTACTGGTGTCATTTTTAAAATGTTAAGTCATTGGAAATACTAACAGGAGTCTTTCATTTAAATTTAAAATTCAGACTATGTGCACATTAGGAAAAATGTATCTGGATCTCATTTATGTTTTCATACATGAAAGAACCACTGCTGACTTCATAAATTTTCTTAGAAGTATCTCTTATAATTATGTGAGGCTTTTAGAAATATCCACAGGCTCCTGATAAAATTCTCCAGCATTGTTTACATTTGGGCAATTCATTATTGCTATTGCTGCAGTTATAATGATATTGCAACACAATTTGATAACAAACACTAAAAAAGAAAATGGAATTGAGATAGCAGTGAAATTTCTTACCAAAATAGGCAATTAAGATTTATTAATGTTCCTCTGCCTCCTAGAGGCTATGCTGCATAATGCTACTATCAGATTATACAATTGGGGGAAAAAAAAGTGAAGATAAAACACAACAGTCTTCCTCTCTAGTGGCTATGGTGATGTCCTTCTATGTGAAAAGTAAGATAAAGATTAGAAAGGAGTTCTTAAAATTCTAACAATTTTCTGCTTTAAAATGAATAGAAAGCATTACCTTCCACCATAATATACTTATTGGACTTTTGTTATTTTAAATTCCATTTAGTGTTACATTTTTATATATCTGTAGTGCCATAGTAGATTGTAATAATTACAAGTAATGAAATAAAATATTAAGATATCCATAATTTTAAAAAAAGTTTTTAAAATATATATTAAGTTCTTTCAAAATATCCACAAGATATTAGTTTCCTCAGTGCAATGGAAATGTATTCTTGGTACTAGCGATGAGTATAGAGAAGGCAGGGCTTGATCTTAAGGTGCTACAGATGAACCTTGTGGTAACTGAAGGGGAATGAGAAGAGCCATCTTTTTCTCAATTCTACCTAAAATTTCTTACCTGATAGTTATTATTTAGAAGTAATAAGTTCCATGCAATTTAATACTTAGGCTGTAATAGTATGTATATACCTGGCAGGTTTGGTCTATAATATAAAGTGGGAGAAGGGTACATTTACATTGTTCATGTGGGATTGGAAAGTCCAAAATCAGTCAAAGCTTATAAAAAATTAAATAGATCTCAATCCTACCCCTGACTCCCAGAAAACATTCAGGGAATTGATGCGCCTATGCAAAATATTAAATAGTGCACACATAGTCCAATGCTAGACACAACTTCCACAAAATAATGCGTGGATTTCAGTTCCTGTGTGCTTCATAAGTAGAGAACACATACACACTTTTACTGTCAAAAATAAATTCAGAAAATCCAGTGAAGACAACAAATAAAACAACATTTAAGATAGCAATACAATATTAAAATAACCTTACTTGATGTCCAAAAACCTTTTGAATGGCATAGTAAAAAGGGTGAAAAGACATTAAAGATTAGCATGGATGTCCTCCTACCTGTGGCATCATAGGACACATACAGTAGCTGCAGTCTTCGAAGGAAATTTTCAGGGAGGAATGTTTAAATGTCAACAACACTAAAAGTTATGACTGACCAATTTTAGTTAGTAAGGCTAATATTGTTGGGGAATGTATTTGTTGTGCAATTGAGCCATGTGGAAAAAAAATAGTTGAAAAAGTTGAAAATGAGCAGGTTAAAATATTTTAAGATTTCTGAATACAAATAGTTAAAGATGCCAGTCTTAATTGTGGTTCAAAAGAAGAAAGTGTGGATAATTGATGTGACAGTAGCAGGGGATAGTAGAGTAGAAGACAAAGGATTGGAGAAGATTACCAAGATTTGAAATTGAAGTTGAAAGATTGTGACATAAACAGGCCATGGTAGTCCCAATGTTATCATCATACTGGGTATCATCCCAGAATATCTTGGACAGCACTTAGAAAATCAGCACATTGACAAAATTTTCATCTGTCAATTACAAACAACTATGCTGCTTGGATTTACATATATACCATGCAGATATATACCATTTATACTATCCTAGTTTGTAACGAAGAACTTGATGCCATTACCTGTTTAAGAATGGGCAGCCATGATTTCACACAATAATGAAGGAGCTAAAGTACTCTGGGATTTTAGAATTTAAACAGATAAGGGTGTGCCACATAATACTACAGACATAACAATTGTCCACAGGAAAGACAAAAAAGTCTGGATGGTAGGCAATGCAGTACCAAGAGGCAGCAAAATAGAAGAGAAAGAGCTGGAGAAAATCACAAAATACAAAGACCTGCAAATAGCAATAGAATGATTGTGGCAAAAGAAAGCAAAAACAGTACCAATAGTATTAGGTGCTTTGGATGCAATCCCAAAACATCTTCAGCACCATTTGAATACCATTAGCATCAGTCAATTACAAAAGGCAGCCTTACTTGGAATAGCTCACATCCTGCAACAATAACATCATCAAACAACAATATCTGTCTATCCCAGCTCCTTGGGAAGGACTCAGTAGATGGGTAAAAATGTCAAATTCATTCTAAACATCTGGCTGACTTTGCAATCGACTATAATAATAATAGCAGCATTACCTGATGAGCTCAGAAGCAAGCCTTATCCCCCTGCTTCAATATAATAACTAAGAACACTTTATTTTTAAAATGCCACCGTCAACTCAAGGCTTAAGACTACAGACATCTAGTCTCATAAAATAAAATATTAATTGTTTCTTAAGATACCTTTCCTATTGATTCACAAAAGTCAGGTTCCAAAATTAATGTACCTGGATACTGCAGCTCATTAGGTTCTTTATAAACCAAATTTCTACACGTTTTTGGTGTCTTACTTTTACAATTAATTGGACTTGTTTTATTACTTTGTTGTTCATCACTTTCACATTACTATAATGATTTATGTCCTTGTCACATACACAGAGGACTCCTAAGTCTTTTTTCATGTACTTAATAAAGGAAAGTGAGTCACTTCTGAAATTTAGATTCTTATCTATTAGGGTAGCCAATTAAAGGAATGTCGTGAGTGGTTTTGACCTCCAGTTTTTAGTACATTTATATCAAATTAAAGCTTTTACTGTCCTTCAGAATGCTAAATTCCAGGGTAATCTAAAGATTAATTTTCTAATAATATTTAATGGTGATTGATCACAATCAATATTTGTGTATAAGCTATGTATCAATTTTACAAAAATGCATACATGATTAGTCTGTGGGTTAGTTAGAGGCGATTTCTGCCTTATAGTACTTTGTGCTTACTTTTTCTCTGCTGCTTTCTAGTATTTTTACAAAAACTGAAGAAACAGACCAGAAATAAAATAATATGCAGCTAATGCAGATAGAAGCTAAATAAAAGGTCAGAAAATGAGAGGAACTATTCAGATTTCCCAGGAGAGAATGGCAGAAATCGAAGATATCACAGAAAAGGAAACAATTTTTTTTTATTATTTTTTTTTTAAATTTTGATTTATATGCCGCCCTTCTCCGGAGACTCAGGGCGGCTTACAATGCGCTAAGCAATAGCCTTCATCCTTTTGTATATTTATACAAAGTCAGCTTATTGCCCCCACAAACTGGGTCCTCAATTTACCTACCTTAGAAAGGATAGAAGGCTGAGTCAACCTTGAGCCTTGGCGAGATTCGAACCTGCAGTAATTGCAGGCAGCTGGTCTTAATAACCAGCTTAATAACAGGGTGCCTTAGACCACTGTACTACCAAGGCTCTTGTTTCCTACTCCACAATTGGAGTATGAGTATCCTTTGGAGAGAGGGCAGCATATAAGTCCAATAAATAATAACAATAATAATAATAATAATAATAATAATAATAATAATAATAATAATAATAATAATATCATGATTTTGCAATCTTCAGCTTTCCTTTGGTTTACAGACTTGGGAAGATCATAATTGTGAGGAATGGTTGCAAAATTACTTTTTCATCAACACTATTGCAAATAGTCATTAAACAAGGCTAAACAATGACTACCAATACATCAAGATCAGGGGTGTCAAACATGCAGGACACGCCCACCCCAGCTCCATGAAGGGAAAAACCTCGTGAAACGTCACATTATGGCAACGTGACACCGCAAATTTGACACCTGTGATCAAGATGAAAACTATTCCATAGTGGAGGAGAAATGTTGCTTGCAGCCTTCTACCCTTTGTTGGAATGATCAACAAATTGGTTTACATATTTGCTCCAATTAAAAACTAGAAATTCTGAAACTTATGTCTCTCTATATATATGTTCTGCAATATATGTTGTAACTTCTGTTGCAAATTTATCTATAATTATTTATCTATCTATCATTATCTATCTATCTATCTATCTATCTATCTATCTATCTATCTATCTATCTATCTATCTATCATCAAAATAATAACACAGTTCTTTTCTGTATTAATATTATAGTGAGTCCTTGGTGCTCTAAGCTTGGTTTTTGCTTTCAGGCTTTTCATTACCTGGGTAGGTAACATCATCATTGCCCTTGAACACTTATATTATCTAATCAAGTAATGTAACGTTTCTGAAAAAAACAACTAAGCTCAGCATCAAGGATCAGTTCAACCCTGAACTACACATATTTTCTTCTGTTGCAATATTATAGTGTGTAGAACTGTCTTGGACACAATGAAATTTAATAAAGCTGTTTAATTAAGAAGAAGAATGATTCATTTCTTCCATTTATTTCAGGAATGTTGATTCATGAAAATAAGCTTTTTATAGTGAATCAAATAATTATTTTTGATTGTTATGCATATAAGTAAGGATTTGCTTTCTGAACTTGGACAAAATGTTATTTCCCACCCAGAAGTTATTATTGAACCTGAAAATCAGGCCTCCTTGTATGCTGCAGGTATGACATGTTTCTCTTTTCAAATAATTCATTGATAGAAGGTATTAGCTAGATAATACATGTGTCTTTAGGCTACAGGCTCAGCTGGAAGTTATTTAAAATTCTTACTTACCTTCTATTAAGATCAAGAATTATAATTTAGTAACAATTTGGAGATTTTTGCAACCTTACTCAGGGATTTTGAACACTATATGATACTGGTCACTTCTGTTTCATTATGCAATGCAGGTGAAGAATGAACAGAATAACAAAGTTGGAAGGGAGCTTGGGGGTCTTTGTCAGGGTGGCAATTAATCCCATTCTGCTTTTGGGTAATTGCACCTTGATAAGAGAATGGATCGTGACCATTTCCTTGAAGTATACTTTAAGAAAATAAACCCGAAGATATATTTTCTAAGAAAAACTCATTTATTTGTTATAAAGAAAATAAAACATTTTACTAGCTAATTAATTACATCTTGACAGTGTTCCTGCCGGACCTCTCTTGGCCGGAGAACAAAGAAAGTTAGAAGAAAGTGAAAGAATGTAGACATGCGCAGTTAGCTTACTGATAAGAACTTGGCAAGCTACGGTAAGTCTGAAAGTTCAAAAATAAGAGCTCATCTGGTAAATACAAAAATGCAGTGACAGTCTTCTAGTCCAACCTCCTGCTCAAGCAGAAGACTATATATCAGTGATGGCTAACCTTTTTGCCATCACATGCCAGGTGCCTGTGTGTGTGTGTGTGTGTCACACACATGCGTGCCCATATCCATAATTTTATGTGCCCCGCACATGCACACGTGTGACCCCCCTCCACCCACTCCTGGCATGCGATGGCACGGTTTTCTCTCTCCCCAGGCTCTAGAACCTTTCTAAGAGCTTGGGGAGGGTGAAAACGGCCTTCCATATCACCACCCCAGAGGCCCTCCAGAGGCCGGAAATGGCCCATTTGCCAATTTCCAGTGGGACCGGAAGGCCCGTTTTTCTCTCTCTCAGCCTCCAGAGCCTTTCTAGGAGCCTGGGGAGGGCAAAAATGGCTTCCCCACCCCTGAGGCCCTCTGGAGGCCTCTGCTTTGTGGGCAGGAAGAACTTCAGGAAGACCTGAAATTATGTACCAGTCTTGAATTGAGAAATGTGACCTCAATCTCAAGACTAAATGTGAAACATCCTCAAATAATCCTTGCCAGGATTTGTTTCTCTCTATCCAGACACCAACAACTTCCACATGGTGGGTCAGGACATCGACAACTTTCTCTCCTAAAGAAGGAGGTATGAGAATGGTGAGCCCTGAGGTTCCTCATAAGTGAGTGGCTGGAAATGCAGACTCTGCTCTCCATTAACACTGATTTGATCTGAGCAGAAAGAAAGGGGAGCCATGGTGTAACACTGCCTTCCACCTCTAAATCCTGTGGGTGGTACTGGGATAAATACTGGGATAAATACTGGGATAAATAGCATGAAAAGCCACTGAGAGGTCAGTGGTGAATGCACCACCCCCATTCTGGTTCTTCAGAGGTCGTCAGAAAGTTATGGCGTTTCCATGCTGTGCTCCCAATTGACACTTGATGAAATTACTCCAGATAATCTGCTTCCTTCAAAGTCCTCTCCAACTGCCTTCTGATCATCTTCTCAACCAACAGGGAAGATTGGACACTAGATGACAGCTGTTCAGCATTGTTGGGTCAAGTTAGGCTTCTTGACGGGACATACCACCACCTCTTTGAAAGAGGGTGACAACCCACTCCCTTTCAGTGATTTATAGTAATAAAACATTTAAAAAACCCTTAGTTGCAATTAAATTAATTATAAAATAGTGCAGTAATCTGTTCTAGCATGACTCTAGTTCTTTGCCAACAATTCAATTTTCAATAATTTCCAGAAGGATAAAACTATAGAGCCAACTTCAGCAGGAATAGAGTTGCTACAACCAAAAAGCATTGCCTATGAGCCTCCATTAAATGTATCTCATAAAAAGGGGGAAATACATGTTTGGTGGGTTGATTTCAGTGGAAGAAGCTGCTCAAGGAGATATTTGTGATGCCTTGTGATGCGCTTGCTAATGTGCTTAAGAAACCTACAGAAAATGCAAGTGAAAAATAAGAGGTTTGTCAATGGCTTATTAGGCTTGAAAATTTAAAGGCAGTATAATTCTTAACAAAGTAATCCTATACTATATCTGCTTATTCAGTTGTAAATAAGATTGAGTTCAGTTTGATTTGTTTTCAGGTAAATATCTATAGGATCATTGCTTAATTGCCATATAAAATTAACCAGAAGGGACAGCTAGTATATAGCACATGTAGATTGATTTTTCCATTGGCAGCTTGCTGACCTTGGATTGATTTAATAGGCTATCAATTCTTGTGTGACAAAGATTAGAACAGAATTATAATTTAGCTTTGAGATTCTTAATTTATTAATCCATAACACTGCATTGTAGTTATTAATAAAGATACAAATTTATAGCTTCTGTGTTTCTGTTTATAGTTGCATGTTCATTTGAGGCACACTGGTATTGCCTAGCAACAAATATGTGCTATACATATATGATGCTATAGTTAGTATACTCATACGACATATTTATGGACTCAGTGCTATTTTTATAGTACTTCCAGTGGGGTTTTTTTTTGTTTTGTTTTTTGCTGTGATAACAATATATTGAGGAATTTAAGATTAGACAGACTTGGGAGGCATTTAAACACGGTTTTCTAAACTAAACCAGTGAACAATTTCTACTACATTAAATTCTAAACTAATACCCAAGTAGGACTTTTTTGTAGAAAGTTGCTTGTCATTTGAGACACAATTTTTGGTAATTAGACCAGAGAGGGGAAGAATTACAATTAGAAATGCCCAGCTTTCTTGTCTCTGCTTGGAAGACCCTTATTTATAAAATGCCTAGTCAAGGTGTATGAAGTTTTGCAGTAGTCTGATGTTAATGAAAATCACAACCTTTTACAAGTTCTTTATTTTTCTATTAAGTATTGAAAAAAAAAATTACAGGTAGTCCTTGAGTTATGATGGCAGTTGGGAAAGTTGCCATTGGTTAAAATGAAAATTGGTAGAGTGTAAAGTCATGTCTTTATTTCTTTGAAATTTTATGTGATAATCTCATAATTTAAAAAGAATTACTATTAAATTAATTTTAAAATTGTAATGTTAATTTTATATGCTGTTTTATAAATTGGTTATATTGTATACCACCCAGAACCTGTCCTTGAAGGAAATGGGCAATCTAGAAGCATGAAATATAAATAAATAACTTTGAAGAGTTGCTAAGTAAGTGGCCATTAACCAACACTCTCTCCCTCCCTCTCTCCCTCCCTCCCTCTCTCTCTCTTTCTCTCTCCCTCCCTCTCTCTCTCCCTCCCTCTCTCTCTCTCTCTCTGTGTGTGTGTGTGTGTGTGTGTGTATTCTAAATTTTATGTTCAGTGTATGATACCATGAGAAATACAAAATATGTGATATTGTATTAGCCATTTATATTGTTTTTGTACATGTGCATCTCTTAGGTATTTTAAATTGACTATTTTAAAACATGACTGAATGATTGATCTATTCAATTACATTGAATTTATTTTTCAGAAAGGGATTTAAAAAAATCACTTGTTAGTAATATGTTCTTGTTTTTATGTGTAACGTAAGTAATGGATAAATTGTTTTTTTGTTCTATATAATTAAATACAATTATTAACTTATTACCTTTTTCTCAAATGCCTGATCCTTAATTTAATACAAATGTTTTAGACAAATCAAAAAAGTTGTTTTAGAAGATCATGATACGTCATCTTGTATAGTCCCTGTATCTCCAGCTTGCGGACATTTATTGAAGAAATACCTTTAATGTGCCAAGTGCAGTATGATTATTCTTCTGTGGATCAGACCCAACAGTAATTATTCATGCTAGAATTGTATCATGATTTGACTATTGTAATGTGCTGGATACTTGTTGTTGGTCGTTTTGGGGGCACAATTTAAAGTATTAATTTAATTTTATTAAAGTCCAATGGAACTTAGAGTTTGATACTCGAGGGACACATTTCTTGTTATGAGCCTGTCTGCTTTTTAATATCTTTGGAAGGAACATGCTACGTGGGAGGGGGCCTTTTCCTTTATTGTTTAGAATATACTTTCTTCAGAATTGTTAATAGGTCAACACAACTGCTTTCAGAAAGGATGTCAAGATATTGTCTTCAATTTAAACAGTTCGAATTTAATTAAATTGTCTTCACTTTAAACAGTGCTTTTAATGTGGGATTTTATACTTTTTAAATGTGATTTTTATATAATTTGAACTACGGGTAGGCCTCGCTTAAGTGAGATTGGCCACTCCATCACTAAGCAATGCGAAATATCTCATAACTGCAACAGACTTAGGATATTATACTTCCCATTTGATTGTTATGTGAGTCACTCTAGACCAGTGATGGCCAACCTTTTTCCCATCGCGTGCCAAAAGCATGGCGAGCATGGGGGGATTGTGCGTGCGCATGGGAGGCAATAATTCAATGCCCTCCACATCCCCATGCTTGCGCACGCGACCCCCCCGTGCTACCCCCGCTTTTGGCACGGAACAGCAAAAGGGTTAATGGTGGGCCCGGTAGACCCGTTTCTCGCCCTCCCCAGACTCCAAAGGCTTCCTTTGAGCCTGGGGAGGGTGAAAACAGCTTTCTCCACCCCTGCAGATTCCCTCCAGAGGCCGGAAATGGCCCGTTTCCCGACTTCCAGTGGGCCCAGAAGGCCCAAAAATCAGCTAGCCGGTATGCACATGTGCACTGGAGCTGGGCTAGGGCAACACTCATGTGCCCACAGATATAGCTCCGTGTGCCACCTGTGGCACCCGTGCCATAGGTTCGCCATCACAGCTCTAGACCATTAAGGTAGACATCACATTATTGTAACTTGTGATTTTAGCTTTGGCTTCTCCATTGACTCTGTTTGTTAGAAGCATGCAAATGGGGATCGTATAAGCACGGGATGCTGTGACATTCATAGATACCTGCTGGTTGCAAAGGGCTCAGTTGAATAAGGACACTGTGTCAGTTGTAAATGTGAGGACTAATTGTAAAATTACTTGTTCAACATCATTGGAACTTCAAATAATTGCTAAACAGTCAGTCATTAAACAAGATCTACCTGTACACTTTTCATTTATGTATATAGGTGTATTTTCTGTTTTCAAGCTACCCTAGCACCTTTTTGGGATAAAAAGTTAAAATCTAAATGTAATGAAATTGTGATAATAAATAACACCAGAAGAACTTTCTGCGCCAGGAAAAAAGATTTCTGGAAATCCCTTGGCATGCTGGAGGAACAGATCTAAAATCTGGCGAAAGTGCTAGTGATCACCATTGTTCTGGAAGGCTCAGAATGCTGGCCTTCCGTAGGGTTTTCCCATCCTCTCCTTTCAGAGCACTGGCCTATATGTATATCTGGAAAGTTCTGTCCCTTTTTCTCAAGCTTCGACCATGTGTGTTCTACATCCTGCTGTTTCTGTTAGATAGGGGAAACTGGCATTAGATGTGAATCCAGGTGAAAATTCATATTGGAGGTATAACAGGTTAGATCTTTAGTTTTGATCTGTCGAAATATACTCTGTGTAAGTTTACTAGTGATTTGTTGTGCAGAGATTAACTTTTTTAGTCTGATAACATTCTGTGGTACTGCATGGTTGTTCAACAATGGCCTAAAATCTAGTTGATTGCCATCTGTCTCCTGCGTCACAGGTAACCAGCTTCATTTGGAGACTTCAGTGTTTTTGTAACAAGCTTTTCCATCCCTTCCCATCTTTTTCATTCAATTTTGGATTACTGTATTGTAATCAATACCGTGAAAAACATCTGCTGTATATTGCATGAAACGAACTGCAGTTATCCTGATTAATGTCAGCTTGTTTTAAATACAGAGCAATTTATTATTTGGAATGGATGTTTCATTTTTTGAGGGGGAGGTTGTTACATCTGTTTCATATTTCTTTTTCATCTGCTAGAATGCATGCTAACATTGTACAATTATTTTCTTGTTCAAACAACAATGTCTGTATGATTTAATTTTTAAGGCTTCAGTCTACAACTGCAATTTTTCTTTTTCTCCAAGTTTTATTCTGCTGGTTGGAATTTAGACAGTAATTTGTTTAATCTTGTAATTCAATGTTAAGAAGTATTATATTTATTGTTATGCAGATGTATGAAGAGGGAAAAGGTCGTGTAGATATTTTGTTGTTGTTGTTTAAGAAATGCCTTTGCAAGGCAAACCATGCCGATATGAATACTATGCCATGTTATGCCAAAATACCATGCTATGCCAGTCTTTTGGAAAGACTGAAGACCAATAGCTTTAATTGTGGAAGGGAGGGAGGGAGGGAGGGAGGGAGGGAGGGAGGGAAGGAAGGAAGGAAGGAAGGAAGGAAGGAAGGAAGGAAGGAAGGAAGGAAAGATAGGAAAGAAGATTTTTGATGCTTCCTGCCAGTTTCCCACTAAGAAACACAATGGCAAAACATAAAAAAGTTCTCACTTTTTTGCCCACCTTTTGATCATTCTGTTTCTCTGTGTAGGTAAGGAAATATCTCTGAAATGATGACTCAATGACTCATTTGTTGTCTTGTGTGTGTGTGTGTGTGTGTGTGTGTGTGTGTGTAGGTAGTTGACTTATACAGCATACCAAGCTATCTTTCAGGTAGCAAATACTGCAGTGATACTATCACTGTGCTAAGTACATGTTTTATTTAAAAATCTCCATCCTGCCAAAAAAATAGCCCTTTAGAAAAGAAAGCAAAATTTAATTTAACAGAATTAATTTAACTGTATATCATCATCATCATCATCATCATCACCACCACTATCCATCATCTATAATTGAAACTATTGAGACCTCTTAGGAAGTCCTGCTCTTGTGAAATGCCTCCACTGAGTTGAAGGCACCCAGTAATTTTCCATTGGACTTTCATGTTCTGCAAGAACTTAATGGGCTTCTGTGAGAAAGTAAGGGGAAAAACAAACACACAAAAAGCTCTTACTGATTTTCTATTAGTAGAGTTTAGCTTCTTGATTCTGTGAAAATGTTGGTAAGGAAAGAGTTCCACAGGTATTCCTTACTATATGGGAGAGTTTTCTGTCATTAAAGAGCAAATTTTTATAGATTGTAGAAGTCCTAGTTGGAAAGAAGGGCCTAGAAAACTTAAGTACATGAACATAATGCATATTTGTGTGACTTTTTGTCAGAATTTGGTTGATGTCCTACTGATTTCCGTGAGATGATACGTTTAATATAGGGCAGCTGAGGGTGGTGACAGAGGGAGATGTTATGGCTATGACTGCTGTATGTGTGGGTCTCCTAGGCTGAGATATGAATGGGTTAGACCTTGTCACAAACAGAAGCATTGGATGTTGTTCAGCTTCAGCTCTCATCAGCCTAATAAGGACAATGGTATGGAATGGTGGAAGTTGGGAGTCCAGCAGTATTTGGTGTATTTGGGCATTCATTGTCATTTTGTTAGCTAAAGGAAGCAACTTTTGGAGCAACCCTATGAAGTTGAAGGATTTGCCCTTACTTAGATCATTCCTCACAGTTTCTGCAGTCCTCCAGAACACTTTTCAGAGAATGTCATGGACAACCGATGAAGTTGAAATTAACAATTATTGTTTCCCTCATTCCAACTTTCTCTAGTGGGACTTCTGATGAGTGCTCCATAGAAACTCCAGAACCATCCTGCTGTCTGCCTATCCCTCCACCCATCCATATCTATTTAAATAGACATGGTTTAAAAGCAGGGGTTTCATTCTGCATGCTTTTCCTTTATTTTAAAAAAAACCATATTTTTATGTCATACTTTCTTGACACATGTTAGAGAACTGTATAGATTGCTTTTGACAGGAAGGACAATTAGAGTTGTTAAATGTCAAAAATACATACTCATCCACTGCATTTTGGCAGCATAAAATTGTATATATGAGCAAATGTCCTTCATGAAATTGCTGCAAGAATGAAGAGGAAGAAGAGAGGGAGAGGGAGAGGGAGGGTGAAAAAAACCCACCTTATTGTGTGCTTCACAACTGAACCTAGCTGAAACACTGTCAACATAAAGCTTGCTAGTTTGAGGTGGACAGCAGGTGCTTTTGTTAAATGACAGGCACATCTGTTGCTAGAAAAATACACATTCCAGCCACAGTCAGTAATTTACCCTTCGTTCTGGTTATTAAATTGTCTAGCCATGCAAATACAAGTTAATTTTGTTGTACTCACATAATTTTCCTGAGCATAAAGTACCATGATTCAAATAATTTAAAAGTGTTTAATTTGGCTCTATGTGTAGAGTTGTTAATTATATTAATTTATTTTAATATAATTATTATAAAATATCAAATACTGATGCAATATTTATATTACAAGAACGGTCAAATTGAACAGCAGCCAGAATAAAAAAAATGTCCTGCATTGGGATCTTATAAATGACTCATGAAATATAGGTGTAAATGAACAGTGCATCTGAATTTTGTGTACTTTATATGGAAATGTTAGTTTGTATGTGTATAAAATAAATTTTTGACTTAAATGATCCTTCCCCCATTTAGTAGATTAATATGAAATGCCAAAAATCTCTTTCTAACACAATTATGTAATGCATAAAACAGCATAAGACTATTTATTTAAATAATTGCAATCTGTTCTTCCTTTATTATTCATTTATTTATTATATTTCTACCACATTCCAATCCCATAGAATTCTTGGTGGTTTACAGGAACACAAAAATAATTAAAATATCCTTGGCGAGCATTAAAAATATAAATACTTTAAAATCTATAGAATGAACACAAGTTTGGATTGAATACATGTTTGGGTGTAATGGACACGTCTCCCCCAATTATTCTGTTAAATGCAGGATTTATTGTAATCCAGGCCCACACAATTTGTCCAGGAGAAAGGGCCAGGCATTGATGAATTAAAAATCCATAAAGGGTAGCAAGGAAATACCTGGATTACCTGTTTTAGGTAACACAGCAGGGAGACCTGAAGGTGCTCAGCAGCATGTCTTTTAAGGCAGCTCAAGCAGCTGTAAATATACTGCTTTTCAAAAAATGTCAATGGGCTACACAGGGATGCTTGGTATGCTGAATGTAGCCCGCAGGCTGTATGTTGTGTATGCTTGCTGTAGTTTTCAAAAATTAGGGGCACAGGAAATTAAATCCTGCTCCCAGGCTTTCTTTGAAGTTTTCTGGGTTCAGGGTGAAGATCTGCACCGAAGGATGATCACGAGTGCTGCAGATAAAGTTTTGTAAGTGCTTTGGTGATAATGATTAGCCTGATGTCACATTGTTTTTCATGGAGAAAGTCTGAATTTAGAGGGCTGCTTCCAGCTCTACTACTAGACAGTGTGAAATATTTGCAAAGGCTGACTCATTTCAGCTGTAGGCAAGTTCCCCTGCTGAATTCAAACACTTCTATAGCATTTTCAAGAAGTGATCCCTCCCTCCACCCCCCCAACCCAGTTGAGTGTCATTAAAAAAAGGCATCAGGAAACAAAAGAAAAAGCCAATGAACAACTCAACCCCCCCCCCCCAAAGTACAACCCAAACACTACTGCAATAACATTTCAATACATAAGAAATGTATCAAGAAAATGCCACCAGATTATTTCAAGTATTAGGCATAGAAATTGCCTACAAACTCACAAAAATGCTGCAAAGAATTGTGTGTCAACCAAAAGATTGCACACTCCAGCAAGAAAAAAATTGGCAATGGTTCTTTTTTAAATTGTTATTTTTGTTTTCCTTTTTTGGGTAATTAATTATTGTTAAATTTGAACTCTTTTTTTTTTTTTTACTTTTAATAACAGGTTTTATGCACACAGACCCACACTTACTAGTTCACAATACAAGGTAACAATACAAGGGAGACTTTCATCTTAAGTCTGAAACCTGTAATAATATTTTGGTTTCAGTTGTAGGTTCTTTTTAATGTTATACTCAATTTTGGATGAAAAATTGAAATAATTCTATGCTTGTAGTAGTGCCATCCTAAATTGCAGATAACACAGATAGAATATTTTTATTTTTCATTTCTCAATATTCTAAGCAATTTAAATAATATGTTAATAATTTTTAAATATTATGCAAACATGAAAGTATGGAAACAGCATAATGTACAAAGATTTACATTCACCTAATAGACAGAAAAAATAAAACTGGTGGCCAATTACAGTAAAGAATCAAGGAACAACTAACTGTAATAAACCACCAACTTCAGAAGTACCTAACACTCACCTATGCTCTCAAAATGTATCAAATATTTCACTAAATCTCTATGTTTTTATAACCATTTTTGAAAGTAATTTGCGGAGTTCACAGCAGACATCATTCATTGTATCCAAAGAGAGAAATATCGGCCGCTACCTAGGATTGGACTCATAGTCTCCTGTCTATGGAGATTTTCAGTCATCCAGGTCATGATTGTCCGAAAGGTGCTTTTTTAAAAACTGCAACTGGACTCTGTTTTTCCTTGAAGACATTTCGCTTCAGAACTGAAGAAGCTTCTTGGATGAGAAGCGAAACGTCTTCAAGGAAAAATACTGTCGAGTTGCCTTTTGAAAAAGCACTTTTGGGTCACAATCTCCTGATTGTGAGGCAAGAGCTCCAGCTCTAGGCCACCGCACTGCTTTAGAATGCAGTGTATAGGAATTCTGTGAGGTGGGCTAGGCTGGGCTAAGAGAGATTGACTGGGCCGAAATTACACAGCTTACTTTCATGTCTAAGGCAGGACTAGAACTCACAGTCTCCTTTCTTTTAACCTTAAAGTATATGTTAAAAAATATGCCCATGCCACATCTCTCATCAATACCCATTTCATGTCTTCTGATGTAGAGGCAAAAGCATAGGATAGAGGCAATTCAGAATTACATCTTTCTTTCTGAAGTTAAGAGTCTTGTTTCTATTTTCAGAGGGAAATGGGAAACTATAAGAACAAAATGGCCTCTGGTGGTGTTATGGAGAGTTCGCTTATAAAATCTGAGTGGAATTCACGTTCATATTCAGAGATATATTGATTAAAACTTCAAAAGATACATCACTAATGAAATCACAGAGGGTTAGAATATGCTGTAAGAATGATAGGTACCTAGGAAAGTTTTGAATAAATAAACCCCCATATAGCTTTATTAACCTGACTTAACATTATTGAACTTTGCAACTTGTGTAGATATTAATTGGGGTGAGGAAATTATTGTATCTTAAAATATTTTGCCTCATAGGAAGTATGATAGTTAAGTTAAATGGTAGCATTTATCATTCTATGATAGCTTTGTTATTACTGAAAACTGTTGCTAGGGAAATAAGCTGAATGATGGTGCCTCGAATATATAATTTTTATTCCTTTGGAGCGGTACTTCTAGTTATCATTGGTAATTTAACAAAGTTGATAATGGCAAGTACAACTCTAAGGGGAAACATAAAATGGCATAAAAATGACATAGGTGGATATGACAAAACACTGAATTATTTTTAAAATGTTAACAATTTGAAATATTAAATAAGGTATATACAATATAGATTTGATGCTCCAACCAAGCTGTAAGTGCTATGTAACAATACTGACTGGAAATTATACATGGAAGTTGATGACAACGCCAGCACTAATGCCAGAGGCACTGGGGGGGAAATTTAGTATAAGGAGATATGACACTATGATTTGATTTTTGAAAAAGCATCCCAAGTTTATTGATTATATAGCATTGTAAGAGCAGCATAGGTTTCAGAATCTCCATCAGTGTTGGGCATCCAGTCTCATAAATTTCCCATTGTACCTGATGGGCAAAAACCCAGGATTGTCAGGATTTTAGATTTATAGGTAAAGGCAAACCAGGGCATAGCTGGCTGGCTTCAGCTCACTGATTCTTGAACATCTTTTCTGGCAATTTCTGGTCCTTCCACCTAGCCATCGCATCACCAAGAAAACTGCTCAGTCTCTGAGGATTGGAATGGCATATACAACATCCCTATAAACAAACAAACAAGCAAGGAAACAAACAATAAATTATGTACTGACTCCTGTCCTAAATGTTACTACAAAATTGTCTGCCAGAAAGTTCCCAGTAAGGAAAGGGGATCTTGTCATCTCATCAATATCATGTGAACTTACTCAGTTCTAATCATATCCAAATCACTATATACCACGCTCGATCTTATTAGTGTTACTCCACTTGCCTAACCAAAGCGCTGCAGCACATCAGCAAAAGTTGTAATTGAGAGATCCTCCCAGGAGAACAATAAGGAATCCCATTATGATGGCCATAGCAATGGTAAGACATGGTTTTCCCAACGCCTGCTGTGTCAGGGGAAGGCCCTCACCCCATTTCTCCTGATGGCCTGATGGCCTTCGCTTCTTGGCGAAGGTTGTTGAGAGTGTGGTTGCGCGACAGCTCCCGCAGTACCTGGATGAAACCGTCTATCTAGATCCGTTCCAGTCCGGCTTCAGGCCCGGGTACAGCATGGAAACGGCATTGGTCGCGTTGGTTGATGATCTCTGGAGGGCTCGGGACAGAGGTTGTTCCTCTGTTCTGGTCCTATTAGACCTCTCAGCGGCTTTTGATACCATCGACCATGGTATCAAGCTGCGCCGGTTGGAGGGGTTGGGAGTGGGAGGCACTGTTTTACAGTGGTTCTCCTCCTATCTCTCCGACCGGTCACAGTCTGTGTTGGCTGGAGGCCAGAGGTCGACCTCAAGGCACTTGGTTTGTGGGGTGCCACAGGGGTCGGTCCTCTCGCCTCTCCTGTTCAACATTTATGTGAAGCCGCTGGGCGAGATCATCCGTGGTTTTGGGCTGCAGTGCCATCTGTACGCTGATGACACCCAGCTGTACATCTCCACCCCAGACCACCCCAACGATGCCCTTGAAGTGATGTCCCGGTGCCTGGAGGCGGTGCGGGCCTGGATTGGGAGGAACAGGCTCCGACTCAATCCCTCCAAGACTGAGTGGCTGTGGCTGCCGGCGTCCCGATATAGTCAGCTGGTGCCATCGCTGACTATTGGCGAGACATTGGCCCCCACGGAGAGGGCGCGTAACTTGGGTGTCCTCCTGGATGCACGGCTGTCTTTAGAAGAGCATTTGACGGCCGTGGCCAGGGGGGCTTTCTATCAGGTTCGCCTGATACGCCAGTTGCGCCCCTTTCTGGATCGGGACTTCCTATGCACGGTCACTCATGCCCTCGTTACTTCCCGCCTCGACTACTGCAACGCTCTCTACATGGGGCTCCCCTTGAGGAGCACTCGGAGGCTCCAACTGGTGCAGAATGCGGCCGCGCAGGTACTTATGGGGGCGACATGGCGCTCCCACGTGACACCTCTCCTGCGCGAGCTGCATTGGCTTCCAGTGGTCTTCCGAGTGCGCTTCAAGGTGTTGGTTCTCATCTTCAAAGCGCTCCATGGCTTAGGACCCAGCTATTTACGAGACCACCTTCTGCCTCCGATAACCTCCCACCGGCCAACACGCTCCCACAGAGAGGGTCTCCTCAGGGTGCCGTCTGTCAGGCAATGTCGGCTGGCGACCCCCCGGGGAAGAGCCTTCTCTGTGGGGGCACCTGCCCTCTGGAAGGAGCTACCCCCAGGGATACGACTAATCCCGGACCTCCGGACCTTCCGCCGGGCCCTGAAGACTTTTTTATTTCAGCAAGCCGGGCTGGGTTAAAATTTTTTAACTGGGTAAATTTTATGGGTAACGGGGTTTTAAATTGGAGAAGCCTAAGATAATTTAATTTTGTTTTAATGTATTTTAATATTCGTATTGTGTGTTTTTAATTCTGGCTGTTCACCGCCCCGAGTCCCTCGGGAGAGGGGGCGGTATAAAAATTTAATAATAAATAAATAAATAAAAATAAATAAATAAAGCTTGAAACTGCAGAATTAAGTGTGAGCCTTTTAAAAGGAGGGACTTAATATAATCAAGAACTGTAAATGAAGCGGTATATAAGGCTAAGTACTATTGCTGTTGCTACAGTCCAAGGGTGTCAAACTGGTGGCCATGGGCTGGATGCATCACACATAGGCCAGACTCACCCCAGGTTCGCGAATGGGGAAAACATTGTGAAACGTCATGTGATGGCAACGTGATGCGGCGAGTTTGACACCTGTGCTATAGTCAAATTAAACTAGCACTTTTTTCACATTAGTAAAAAAGTACAGTAGTATATTTCATTTTATAAATGCATTATGAGTTATTTCAGGTATTGTTTGTTCTTGTTTACCCAAGGAAGAATGGCAGTGGATTGCCCTACAGGCAGAAGTCAGCCTTAAGCAAATTTCTCACTTAGGAGTAGTGGAGGAACACATCACCCTGGAGGCAGTTTTGAAGGACACCTTTCATTATGGCAGAATAAATTTCTCTCAAGACTATACTTGATGCAGAGAGAAAATATTTAGGTATCATAATTGTCATATGAATGGACAATTGCCTGGAAAACTACATTGGCCAATCTACAGCAGTAGTCTAAATATGTTCGGGTGTTTTGGTTAATTGAAGTGCAATGCCTAGATTTTGGTTCAGGTTCCTAACATATGAATTAATTAGACATGCCAATTCCTGCTTCTAATGATGATGATAATCAAGATTTGGTTGAAACCTGATAATGCTAGTAAATATGAGGGTTCTGAACATCAACAATTCATTCTTATGTAACTCCTTTTTATTATAAATGGAAAATGTTAAATCTTTAAAAAAATGAAGCAATGTTATGCTCATTTACGGTATGGTAGGGAAGCATGCACTTCTCAGAAAGAAAGATTTGCAACATTAGAATTTCAGAAATATTAATTTTTCTGCCTCAACATTTGCAGTGGAACTTATGCTACATACTTTGCCCACTTGTCCAATTTTCCAAAGGGTTTTGTTTGCATCTTAAATAATTCAAAATGTTTACAATCTTAGAAAATCCATAGAAATTCTTCTCAATGCGAGTATTTTCTTTCTTGTGGGAGCTGAGCTGTTCAGCACTAATTGCTACCAAATAGAATAGAATTAATTGGCTGAGATGTCATAGTGATGGATTTCTTACTCCCAACATAGTAATTAAACATAATAATTAAAACAATAGTGTAATTGAAGAAAAAAACCTTCTTTCATATCTTTTTAGAAAATATATATTGTCTACTAGTTAGAACAATTGTTTTCAGGGTAGTTTCAGATCAGCTGGTACTTCGGTAACATGCCTGAAAATAAAGTATCTGTAATGGTATTAGTGAGAAAAAAGTATGTATTGATTTGCCACAGTCATAAAATATTGTAAACAAATACACAAAAGTGCGAAAGGATTATAGTAGATGTCTTCTGCATATGATGTGCATATGATGTGTGCAATAATTAATAAAGTGTTTCTCATTTTCAGCAACTTTAAGTTGCACGTATTTCAATTCAAGAATTCCCCAGTCAGCCTGGGCATGAACCTTGCATTTTTGGTCTGCAAGGAATCTTAACTATTTCTATTTAGCTCTGTCTGTCCTAATTCTAAAGTTGTGACTTACAACTCCTTATTATCTTCCGATAATATGCTGACGCTGTAAACCACTTAGAGGGGACTGTAAAAAGCACTGTGATGCGGTATATAAGTCTATTGCTATTGCTATTATGTACAGTAGCTGTTCTAGATATGACACTCTTTTCCACTCTTCCTGTTCTTGAGCTTTGCAATACCTTCTGGGATATTTACTTATTAAATTTATATCCAGTCCATTTCACTGTCGAGTGACGCTGAGTGCTTTATGTCAAAAAACAGAAATATAAAATATTAAAAGGTTTAAACATTGAAAATTAAAAATTAACAAAAAAAAAAAAACCTGGGTAAACTGAGAACCAATGCACAAATGGGTTGGAAGTAGGATCTTCTTAGTCCACCATCTCCAGTGTTGAATGCTCCTATTGGGGCCCCAAGCCAGTTTGTGCCTTCATTCATTTAGTCATAGGTCCCGTCAGATTTATCTGGGATAGGTGACATCCATTTTGCAAGTCTGAAGGTACAAACTTCCCACCCCCTATTTTAAATCATTTGATCCATTAGGGTGGCTCCTTCCTAAGTTTGTTTCTCTAATCATTAAGTGACTGTGTCTCCTGCCTCTCCTGTCTGATCGTTTCCTAGGGAGATCTCTTTCCCCAAGGTCATTCATACATTCCATTACACCTGTCACAAACCAACAAGGTCAGAAAATGATATCAGTTTAACATAATCAGCTACAGGAACCTAATGCCCATCCATGCCTCTGCCCACCAGTTGTAACCTTTGTCATGTATCATTTCTGCAAGACATCGGAAAAGCATCTACTTTTAAATGTAGGAGCTTACATGTTAGAGCCATTCCTTTTCTTTGTACTTTAATTATTTTGTGCTTGCATTCATTACACATGCGGTACATTATGTACTATAAGCTGATCAGAGAAGAATAATGCATTTTATGTACCACCGCAGGTTAATGACACAATAAATATTCTTTGTAGGAAAATAACATATATAATGCTCAACTTGCCAATATAAATTTCAGAAGTAATACAGCTATATAACACTATTTGCTGAGTAGAACAACTAGAAATGTTTACACTAATTTCTTCTGATGTTAGGCAACACGATAAATTTAAAACCAGTCTGAGTTAGTCTATTAATATGAGCCTTCAAACTCTAAATGAATCCTGATGTGGGCACTAAGTGTGTGTATGTGCATGTATACATAGGTGGGTGTTGAATGTGCTTGCTATTTCCAGGAAGCAATTCTATGGATTTATGTTGTGCTGTAGTTCAGTCTGGGATTGATGTCTCAGACAATATTTGGAAACTGTCCCAGGACCGAGGGAGAACAACTTGTTCATTCCTGTCTTTGCAGAAATACGGAATTCTAAATTCATTAGTATTTTAAAGGGGAAGCTGTGGCTCCAGTGATATTTTGTAAGTTTGGCACTACGTTCATTGGAACATTTTATAAAAGGAAAAGCCATTTTAATCAATTAGGGATGAAAAAAAAGTGTATTCTTTTACCTCAAAGTGCTGTAATGCATAGGCCAGATTTTGTTATGACACAAATGACCTCAAAAAGCTTATATGTTTTTTTTAAAGCCTGTATTTGAGAAAATTTAATTTTTAAAAATGTCAAGTTTGAATAGAGTTTAAATATAGAATATAAATGTGAAAACTGAATGGATAAAGAAAGTATTGGGGATAACTGTATTTCAAAAACTCTATATTTTGATTACCCACTATACTTGTAGAAGATGACCAGGCTGAACCTGAGGGCAGGGTCAAAAGCATCATCAGTTTGGAATCATTCCCATAAGAGACCTAAGTCCATGCCAGTTGAAGTCCGTTCATTCTTATCTGATACCAATTTGCCTTGACTGATAGTAGTTAAGATTCTTGGGCATAAGTAGCATGAAAGAAACTTGTAGTACTTTTGAAATCTATCCTGATTCCAGACTTCTTGCACTTGACAATACGGGTAATCCTTGACATACAACAGTTCACTTAGTGACTGTTTGAAGTTACAATGGCACTGAAAAAAAGGGACTTATGCCATTTTTCACACTTACGACTTACGTTGCAGCATCCCAGTGGTCACATGATTTATTTATTTATTTATTTATTTATTTATTTATTTATTTATTATCAGATTTCTATACCGCCCTTCTCCTTTTGGACTCAGGGCGGTGAACAGCCAAAGTAAAACACTTGTACACAAAAGTTAAAATAGATTTAAAATAATTGAATAAGTTTGGCCCATAATTTAAAACGTTTCAATTTAAAACCAATTTATTTATATTCAGATGGCTTGACAACTGACTCATATTTATGATGGTTGCAGTGTCCCTGGGTCATGTGATCACTTTTTGAAACCTTCTGACATGCAAAGTCAATGGGGAAGCCAAATTCATTTAACAACCGTGTTACTAATTTAACAACTGCAGGGTTTCACTTAACAACTGTGGCAAAAAAGTCTTAAAATGGGACAAATTTCTCACTTAACAAATTTCTCATTTAGCAACATAAATTTTGGGCTCAATTGTGGTCATGGGTTGAGGCCTACCTGTACTTCAACCAAGCAATATACTTCATTTAAAATATGATAAAGATTTTGTTAAATTGATTATGTGTCATTAATTTTGTGTCAGGTTCTTAGCGACCAGATAGATATATTTTCTGCAGGTTGATCTGTTCTTTAAATGATATTTCAAGTCTGTCATCATTGTACTCATCACAGTTGCAACATCCACCTTTGTTGCTGATCGTCTTCTTCTCTTTTTTTCCATCTTTCCAAGGATTAGAATCTTCTCTAGAAAGCTATGTAGGTCTTTAGATAATATGTCCAAAGTAGGGTAATTTGAGCCTGGTCATTTGTGTCTTGAGTGAAAACTCTGTATTTATATGTTTGATGATCAATTTTGTTCTTTTCTTGGCTATCCACATTATTTTCAGGAGACTTCTCCAACACCAAACTTCAAAAATCCTGCTTCTTTAGAGTCCAATTTTAATTTCTATAGAGTGTTACAGGGAATACTATGTTTTGCACTATTCTGATCTTTGTAGGTATGGTATAACATCAGGGCATCTGAATATGGTGTATTCAGATGCCTGAATACACACAAAATTCTTACATGCATAAGGATCGGGACTCCTTATGCACGGTCACTCAGGCACTCGTCACCTCCCGCCTGGACTACTGTAATGCTCTCTACATGGGGCTCCCCTTGAGGAGCACCCGGAGACTCCAACTGGTACAGAATGTGGCCGCGCAGGGGATTATGGGAGCAATGGGGCACTCCCATGTGACACCCCTCCTGCGCAAGCTGCATTGGCTCCCGGTGGTCTTCCGGGTGCGCTTCAAGGTGTTGGTTAGCACCTTTAAAGTGCTCCATGGCTTAGGGCCAGGGTACTTACGGGACCGCCTTCTGCCACCGATAGCATCCCACAGTATCCTCCCACAGAGAGGGACTCCTCAGGGTGCCGTTGGCCAGACAATGTCGGCTGGCGACCCCCAGGGGGAGGGCCTTCTCTGTGGCAGCACCTGTCCTCTGGAACGACCTGCCCCGGAGATACGTAGGATCCCAGATCTCCGTGCTTTTCACCGTGCCCTTAAAACTTTTTTATTTCATCAAGCCGGGCTGGCTTAACCCCCCCCCCCCTTAGATATTTTAAATTGTTAATTGATTTTAGTTGGGGTATTTAAAATTTATTGGGCCAAAATTTGTTTAATTCTTTAAAAAAATAAATAAATTTTGTATGCGATGTTTTTAGTCTTGGCTGTTCACCGCCCTGAGTCCAGTGGGAGAAGGGCGGTATAAAAATCTAATAAAATAAACAAATTTAAAAATTTAAAAAAAAATCTTTTCCAAGGCCTTGGCTTGGAAAACCAGATAGCTACTCTACCATGTACTAGTCTGCAGCATATTTCCTGACCACTTGTTCCTTTACTGTTGATTTTGGGTCCTAAAAGTTAGAAACTATCCACTACTTCATTGTCAATTCTAAGGCTAGTTGCACCTGAGTTTCCTTCAATCCTTAAGAAAATGAGTTTTAAATACAAATTTAAGGAATATAGATAGATATAAATATGTTAAAAAACCCCAGCAAAACAGTGATTAGAACTTTGATTTTGGAAACTTACAAATAGGTTAAGGGTCCTGATAGATTTGAAATAAGAGTTTGGGATTAGAATCTTTCTCAAGGGAAAATACTGTTGTTTCAAATTCTTTAGAAAAAACCATGATAGGATGTGACTTTGAAAGTTGACACTAGAGGGAACGAGAAGGAACTAAAATTATATTTAAAAAACATTTAAATGTGACTTACTAATAGCGAATGGAGCAAAATACTTTAATATTGGATTTAGTGAGGAATGTTTGTGAACAAGGGACTGCAATTACATATAAACTCTGTTTAAAAGACAATATGTAATAAGAACAGGTTGTACCAGACAACACTGAGACTGATCTGAAAGTGGATTTACAAATGACAGGCTACAAGAATGATATGAAAAAGATTGCTACACTGGATACACAAATGAAACTGGCTAATGTCTTAATAATTTAAAAGGATATACAATCAACCAATCAAAAAACTGTCCTGGATAATTTTCTTATATATCCTACAAAAGAGTCTTATTACATTTTGGAAGAATTTTGTGAGAAATTGTGTATAATCAGTGCAGCGAGATACACAGGTTCCAAACTGGGAGAAAGAAGTAGCTGGAACCAATGACAAACAGTCAATGATTCTATGGACCAGGATGATTTTCTGAAAACACTTGTTAATATATTTTCCAACAGAGTTGTCCACGTTTTTTCCTTCATGTGCTAAAGCAGGCATCTCCAACCCATGGCCTGCTGACAGCATGTGACTGCTGGTAATGCTGTCCCACAAAATAACAAACTTCTTTTTTATTATTTATATACATTAACTACATTATATATTTTATATGTGGCCCAAAACAATTTCTCTTCACTCAATGCAGCCCAGGCAAGCCAAAAGGTTGGACAATCATGTGCTAAAGAGAAGTGGTATTCCAAAGTTCAGTGGGTTCCATCTCACCATTATTCCCTAGAATACCAAATTCAGAGAAAATTTCAATGTATTTTCCCTTAACACTGCTCTAATATTTTCAGATTTAATATAATTTCCCATGGAATGATTTTGATTTTTGTATCAAGAATACCTCAGTTGTACAGCTTATTACTTGCATAATGTTCTAGTTTCTTGCTGATAACTCCAACTAAAAATGAATTGGCAGACTCCTATCCTGTTTCTCCCAAAATAAGATATCCCCTGATAATAAGCCTAATTGGGCTTTTGAGCACATGGTAATAAGGCCAAGCGCTTATTTCAGGGTTCAAAAAAAATAAGACAGGGTCTTATTTTCGGGGAAACACGGTATCTGAAGCTGCCTCTGCTAAAGTATGTAAGATGGATCTAGATGGAGTAATAATATCTCTCAATTCAATGGGGTCATCAAGATTCTGTTATCAGGTTACCTTGGAACATATATTTGAACAGTTTATACATTCTTTTTTCGATGTGTAAGTCCTTTGGAATAGCAAATAAGAATTTAGTGTGGTGCTAAGAAAATACTTTCTCTTTGTAGCTTTGTAGCTTCCATATATAACACAGGTGTCAAACTCAATCGTGTCACATGACGTATCACAACTTTTTTGCCTTTGTGGAACTGGGGTGGGCATGGCCTGTGCATCATGCATCCGGCCTACGGGCCACCAGTTTGACCCCCCTGGTGTCAGAGTTTAAAGTTTAGAGTCCTCTTCACCAGAGGTGGGTTTCAGCAGTTCTGACCAGTTCTGGAGAACCGGTAGCGGAAATTTTGAGTACTTCAGAGAACAGGTAGTAAAAATTCTGACTGACCCCGCCCCCATCTATTCTCTGCCTCCCAAGTCCCAGTTGATCAGGAGGAAATGGAGATTTTGCAGTAACGTTCTCCTGGATTGGAGAGGGAATGGAGATTTTACAGTATCCTTCCCCTGGAGTGGGGTGGGAATGGAGATTTTACAGTATCCTTCCCCTGCCACGCCCACCAAGCCATGCCACGCCCACCAAGCCATGCCATGCCCACAGAAACGATATTAAAAATTTTTGAAACCCACCACTGCTCTTCACCAGAAGTCTGTGGATAAGGCTTCATAATATGATGTGGACTATAATTAATCAAGCTCTAATTATTAAAAAGCTTATTTTTAGTGCTCGTTTTAACAATGTTGAAAAAAATTTCAAGAAGCATTTACAAATATGTCATATAGAAAGATATTGCAAAGATGTTTTATTTCTCACAAAATGGTGGAAGTTAATAAAAATTTGGTTGCGGCAAATTTTCTGGCCTTATATTTGGTGCCCTTTTTCTTCTTTCTTGAAACAATGTTTCCTCTCTTTATTTTCTTTTTTTTAATATAGTTCTTAACTATCTCTTCTTTCAAATACTCTTTATGGAAAGTTGTAGCTTTGAGTATGCAAATAATCAAGATTCAAACCATAGCACCTGTCTGGGACAAGTAGAAAATCTTAATAAGTTTTTAATGTCATATTTTATTTGGCATTGAGACAAAAGTACATATGGAGGCTGGCCGAAAATAAAAAAGTGGCAGAGATAGTTCTGAAGTAGTAATTCATTAATAAGAGTAGTCATTAATTGTGCTGTTTTTATTCCTAGAAACTTAATGGAGTCCAGTTAAGTTTCTTTACTGGATAACCCTCCCATCTTCCCCTCTGCTTTCATCATTGTTCTTGCTATGACATACTTTGTAAAGGATGGAAAATCAGAAACTATAATAATTTCTTTTGGTTAAAAGGATAATACTAATCCAGGATTTAGATTTTTTTTAAAGAAACTGAAAGCTTAAAATATTTTGTAGCATTTGACTTTATTGATGCAGTTAAGATCCTGGTGAGATGTTGTCCTCACAACAAGGCCCTTCCAAAAGTTGCTCTTAGAGTGTCAGCAGAATTTTTGAATGTAGTTTAACCTTTTCTTGTCCACCTCTTTTGGGTAGAAGGAGAAGCTCATCATGCTATATTAAAAAGCTAGAATTGTGGCTTTATTGTAAAAAAAACAACAGATACCAAATTATTTGTGGGATTAGCTACCTGGTAAAGGTGAATCAGATGTAAGAGAGAGCTGTTATTCATCGAAATAGGATTTAGACTTATAGAAGTTGTTCAAATTTATAAAATAATCTATTTCAGTAAAAATTGTCCTTGATGTCTTGCAAACAAGATTATCTACTTTTGTACCATTTAATTTTAGCTTGTATGTCAACAAAGTAACAGAAAATCAGCTTTTTACTCCAAAAGCCGATGGATTTTATGTCACTCCTCTGTAATTTAATCCTTATACTGAGATGCATTTGCGTCAAAAGTTCTCTTTTGCACATAAAATAATTAAGCTCAATTCCAAACAAAGAAAGAAATCAACACTGTGTACTCAATGTTCTAGATAGCAATAATGTGAAAAATTGATGCATATCACTTGTGGCCAATATTTTCCATATTTTCTAACATGAATATGCTTCTCATGTTTAGTTAACCTTACAAATAAAAAGAAAAATAATTTGTGACACTCCCAAAATATTGAAATAGCTTTGATTATGCCAGTATAATATTAATGAAGCTCATACGAGGGGACAATTACATCAATTCTATTGAATCCTTTAAGGACAGTTCAGATAGTAATTAACACACAGTGCAAGCAACATTTGGGGGCAATGGGCGTCACAAAATAATTTTAGGCAACATGCCCAGAGATTCTACAGCAAGCTGGGAAGTTTATTTGGTATTTGAGAAACACAAATTTGGTGATTTGCTTTTACAAAAGTAAAATAACAGTTTTCTATAGAGGAAAAGATAAATGAGGTAGGTGTGCAGCTACATTCTGCTTTGAATCTTTTTGGACCAGATTATTCAGTTGATCTGAATAAATTCACTATAAGATTTTTGGCTTTAGTATCTTCCATTGATCAGATATTCACTGGCATTCTGTTAGATGTAATGTTTTGCTACTTTAGAATATGAGGAAGGTTAGATGCTCATCTTATTTTGCTATAGCTTGAATCTACCAGATCTTGCCTTGGAAATAAATACAATTTAAAATGACTTTTCTGTATAGTGTTTACTCAGATTTGTCCCCTTCCATTTTAATTTAAATAGAATTAACCACCTGTAGACGATAGAGACTCATCAAGAAGTTTAGCTGGTGCTTTGCTTGTCCCAGTGAACAATGTTCTGTAATTAGGAAAACTAAATATCAAGGAGAAGAGTTTTAGTCTAACCGTAGGATTTGATTTCAGCCAACCTCAGAGGTCCTTTCTGGCCAGACAGGACAGACAAATGGACAGGTCTGGTTGTCAGAACCACCACCACTAACAAGGTAAGCGGCCATTTTGGGCTCAGGGAGTTGACCTTTTCATCGATCCCGCTAACTGAGGGTCTGGCATCCCCATTGGAGGCTGGCCCAGCCTCTTTGCCCAAAATGGGAGGCTACAACAGGTTCCTCGGGACCAACAGGGACAGGGATATTATTCCATCCTATTCATAGTCCCAAAATGCTTGGGGGGCTGGAGAGCAATTCTCGATCTCAAGAGGTTTTCCTCACATCAATTGATTTCACTGAGGTTTACTTGCATGTGCCCCTCTTACCATATCACAGGCGTTTACTTTAAAATTTTTATGCTGGCCAACACTTTCAATACAAGGCCATGCCATTCGGTTTCTCATCGGCACCCCGGACATTCATGAAGTTGTTAGCAGCCTTAGCTGCTTACCTTCAAGCAATCCTAATAAGACGCCAGTGCTATCTGGATGACAGTTTAATCCAGTCATCATCCGGCCCTCAGGCAAGACAGGATCTACGAACAACGATACAGGTGCTCCAAGAACATGGCCTCTAAATAAACATTGAGAAGAGCCATTTTCACCTACATGAGATTGCTCCACTTGGGAGCAGTCATAGGCACCTCATTATTATATCTTTCCCCAGAAAGACGGACCAGTCTACTGGCATTGGCAAGCCGCATCCAGGCCGAGATGGTAGTTCCCATGGTTCTACGGTCACAGTTCCTGGGAAAGATGGTATCATGCATAGCTGTTGTATCATGGACACACCTTCATGCCAGTATGCTCCATGGTCCCTCCTGCTTTACCAATGGTCTGGCAGGAGTGACTCGCCTACCAGGGTTCGGGTCCTTCAATAGGTACTGCAGTCATTAAGATGGTGGATGTCCCAGGCCATCGCCAAGGGATGTTGTTACAAAACAGCAACCGGCTCACCGTTACAACATATGCCAGCCTCTTTGGCTTGTGTGGGGGCATCTCTAGTCATTACTAACTCAATGCCAGTGGACTCACCCAGTCTTGAGTCATGATATCAATGGGCTGGAGTTGAGGGCCATGCTCCTGGCACTAAAGGAGTTCCAGGACTGTGTCAGATCTTAATTCTACCAGACAACATATCTGCAAGGCCCATATAGACCACCAAGGGGGTGCCCATTCCAGGTCCCTCATGCAGGAAGCAGGATTACTGGGCTTCTGGGCGGAAAGACACCTTCTGTCCCTCAGGGCAGGACATATCTCAAAGGGAGCAATGCACAGGCGGACTGGCTCAGCTGGACCACAATGGGCCAATCAGAGTGGCAGCTACATCTGTCCCTGATCCAGGAACTGTGAATAGCTTCAGCTCTCCAGTCCTGGACCTGTTTGTCACTCCAGGCAACAGTCAGCTGCCCAGGTTTTTCCACAGGTATGCAACACTGGGAGCAGAGGGAAATGACACACTCCACCATTCATGGCCCCAAGGACTACGCCTTCCCTCCCATCTCCCCGAGCCCAGAGATTATCAGGAAGGTGAGGGAGAGGGCCCAAATAGTACTGCTGACCCCCATTGGCACAGAAGACCAGGGTTTACTGACCTGATCAAACTGTTGGTGGCAAGATCCTGGAGGATGCATCAGGACAGAATCTCCCTCAGCCAGAGGGCCCTGGTCCATTCGAATCCCACAGGGATTCGAGCAGACCGCCTGGCATTTGAGTGGTGAACCCTAGGCCGGGACAATTTCTCCTCTGTGGTAATCATGGTTATTCAGGCCTCTAAGAGGCCTTCCACAGACAGGATATACATTTCTACCTGGACAGTTTTTTGCAGCTGGAACTCCAGCATTGTTCTGCCCCAGCTACGGACCCCAAAGAACGCAGCACACACAAATGCTATACAAAGCTTATTTTACTCAAAAACTTAGTCTTTATCATTCAAAGGCTGTTAATGAACTGTCTTAACAGGCTACCAGAATTCTAAGATAAGGTAATCATCGTCTTACTAGAGTTGGCAGAAAGCCCAGAAGCAATTTTGCAGACACGAAGGAGAGTGAACTAAAGTTGTTCTCTACTGCTTGTTGCAAGCGGCGTTCCTTCTTAAATAGGCTAAGGAAGTGGCCAATTAGCCCCAAGCCTTACTCTTGAGGAGACCGCCTCCTGAGGAGCCACTCCTGCCTTTTGGCAGTTCTCCGTGCCCGTGCATTGAGAAGAGGCTTCTCCTCTTCATCCTCTTCACTTAAAGGAGCTTCTGGAGGTTCTGAAGGCCCTGGCTGAATCCCTGCCTCTGGCACCACATCTTCTCCAGCCTCCTCACTGTCCGACTCGAGCACCAGCTGCACAGGCTGCACACCAGCCTCCTCATTGTCGGAATCAGCTACAATCTGCACAGGCCACTGATGGGCCACAACAAGCATAGACATTGACCTGCAAATTGGGCCCGTTGCTCAAGTTCTGGAGTTCCTCCAGGAGGAACTACCCAAAGGACTGGCACCTAACACCCTCCGTAGACAGATGTCCCCCTGTCTTTGGTATTGTCATATGGGGCTTGGAATCACTTTCCCAGCAACCCACCATGCACAGGTTCCTCAAGGGCTCAACGAATTTAAAGCCGCCAGTGGTTCAGAGGTACCCCACCTGGGACCTATCAAAGGTTTTAAAGTGCTCTCACTGAGGCCTCTTCGAGCCACTATGGAGGACAAGCTTTCGTTTCCTCACCTGCAAGGTGGTCTCCCTGGTGGCCATCACAAACACCAGCGGGATTTCAGACCTGGCGGTCCTTTCAGTAAGGGAGGACCTAGGCAAATTCCAACCCCATAGAGTGGTGCTACGGTTGTACCTCTCCTTTATTCCCAAGGTGAATTCCTGGTTCCATAGGGCCCCGGTATTGTTACTGCTAAACTTCTGCCCGTGACCTACTCATGCCCTGGAGAAGAGGTGCACACCTTGGACATCAAGAGGGTTCTCTATATTTACATAAACAGTACCTCCTCCTTCCAGAGGATGGAGCCCCTGTTTATTTAATTCCAGACATCCTCCATGGGCACCAAGGTCAACCCATTGTGCAACGGTGGATTCAGGCGTGCATCGCCAAGGCTTACGATCTTCAGGCCCTTCTGAGGCCTCAGTGTATCACGGCCCATTCCACCAGAAGTGCGGCCACGACAGCGGCGTGGGCCACATGGGCCTCTATAGAGGAGGTCTGTAGAGCAGCGACTTAGTCCTCTCCATCCCTGTTCATCTGACATTACAAGCTGAACTTCTGCTTTGATTGAAGCAGCCTTTGACAGGCAACTCTTCCTCCACAGAACAGGGGACATAGGACCAGATGCTCCCCACCCGTACGACTAACCGACTTTGGTAAATCTCATTCCTGGATTATCTTCCCTGACACAATGGAGAAGGGGCGTTGGTCCTACCTGATACACTCCTTCTCATGGTTCGGAAAAGATCATCCAGCCCCACCCTAGCGACCATCTGGTCCATAGTCCGGGAGGGGCTAATATTTTCACAGGTCAAGAGCCTCATCATCGCTATGTCTTCATCAAACTGGGGAGGAACCAGGCAAAGGAGGCGTGGTCAAAAAAAGATGATTCAGTCTCCAGGCAGAGAAGCAGAGTTACCACCCATTCCTGGATGATCTTCCCCAAACCATGAGAAGGAGCATATCAGGTAGGATCAACACCCCTTCTCTGAACTCTTTCTGGAATCTCAACATCTTTTTTATATCGTGGTGACCAAAATTGGATGCAGTATTCCAAGTGTGGCCTTACCAAGGCATTATAAAGTAGTATTAACATTATTCATTTCATTTTGCAATCATATAGTTTCCCATTTTTATAATACAATTCATATTTCAACATTACAATTCACATGATTTTGATTCTAGAATTTGACTCATGTTTCCAGAATTTGACTCATGAGGAAGCCTGGTATAAAAGCAAATCTTTGCCCTTCTCCTCTGCCCTTTGGAATGCTCGCACCAGTGCTGGGATAATTAGAGGGAAATTAATTATTGTATTTACATTAATTGTAAAGGAACGGATTGCAAGAGCAGGGACATATACACACCTAGAGGAAAGTGCTGTTTGCCTAGCATGCTCTCTGCAAGCTTTGTCTGCAAGCTTATGCAGCAGACAAAGCCCTGTACAGGTAGTCATTAACCTGCAGCCATTTGAATTTTTTTTTTTTTTTTTTTTAGACAAACACACATACAAACATACAATGTATTTTCTTTGAACAGAGTATTTGGCCGGTTCACAAATTTAACCAATGTTTAGTCATTTCAATTGAGTTTCATCTATTTTTTAAAAAGACCATTTCAATTAAGTTTACAGTTTCTATATTACCTTTTTGCCATATTCATTTCTTATCTAATTTTTAAGAACCAATAATACCCTTCATTCTCACCTCTAATCTTAATCAAATTCAGTTTTTCCCTTCTATTCTATATTTTGCCCCTTCCCATTGTCATCTATTTGTAAATCTATCCTCACCTTGATTCATCATGTAATGTTACAGTAGTTTAATTCTTATAATAAGTCTGCTTATTTTATATCATGAAAATACAAATCCAACATGTTAGTATATCACAATTAATCATTTTTACTTTCTTCACATTATAAAATTAAAGAATTAAAAATATTTCAACTATTACAATTTCCCTTATTAACTTAAAAATATTCTAGCTGTTATCCATTTCAATTGTTACAATTTAAACTTATTCATATTTCTTAAAAGAAAAAAGAAAAACGCAATACAAATATTCCAATTGTTATTCATTTCATTTTGCAATCATATAGTTTCCCATTTTTATAATACAATTCATATTTCAACATTACAAAGGGGAGGGTTAAGGAGGGTTAGGGAGGTTGGGAAGTTTGGGGTGGGTGGTGGTGGGGGGGGAAAAGGGGTGAAAATGTAATTGTAAAACTTTTGCAATAAAAAAAACATTACAATTTATTGTAATACTAGTTATTTCAATTGTTACAGTTAATTATTTATTTCTTTTTTGAAATCATATGGTTTTCTGTTTCATTTCTTTTTCTCCCTTCCCATTTTTATTTTTACCTTTTTCTTTCCCCTTTTTTTCTTTGGTATTTTGAAATCTTGAGCTCCTCTTTTGCCCTAAATTTCCCATTGTTTCCCATCTCTTTTCTCCTTTTCCTACTTCTCCAGTATGTATCCCACTGTTTATCCCAGTGTAATCATTCTGTGATTCACAAATCTGAACTCTTCTATTTTGCCCTGCATTTCCTGTCATTTCCCATCATTTTCCTCTTTTTTTCCCTTTTCACTGTTAATCCCAGTATAATAATTTAAGTTTTTTGTGTTCTTTCTATTCCTCCCTTTTCTCCTTCTTTGTCTCTTTCTGTCTTTTCTGTTTTTTCCATTGTTAATTCCAATGTAATCTCTAAAAACCTCCTTTTTATTATTACTATCCATATATTCAATTAATTTTCCAAAATTAATCTCATTATCTTTATCTTCTTTTTTGTTTTCAGTCTCTGTGTCTTGCTTCTCTGTCTTTGTTTCTTTGTCGACTTGAACATGCTCTCTCTCAGTTTTTGGATCCTCAAGTTTCAATTCTCCATGTAACATCATAATTATTCCTCTTATTTCCGCTTTCCATGACGAATACATCATTCCCATCATTTCTCTAATTTCCTGGGCCATTTTATTCTTTCTGTATTAGTATTGTTCCAGATTTAAAAGTTCCATTGTTTTCCCTTTTTTTCCCCAAAGTCAGGCCGCTTACAGACAAAGCAATCCTCCCCAAAAATTCTCACAGCCAGCACTGATATGATTCAAAGTTTTCCAAAACAAAGATTTCAAATTGCAGTGCTCTTTTTTCTCTCTAGAATCTACAATTCTCTTAATTGTTTAACAGAGTGTCCATTTTGTATCAATCTTTGTTAACAAGCTAGCTTCTTTTTTGCTTCTTTTTAACTTAGAAAATACCAAATCAATTTTATAGTCTAGTCCAAATTAAACAATGATTTTCCCCTCTTTTTTTTTTTTTTTAGGTATAAAGCACTTCTGTTGCAGGGCTTAATATCCAATTGTCTTTTGTTTTATTTTTCTTAGTTTTCAACAAGAAAGGATCTATTTATTTTCTTTCCAATACTTTAGCCAATTTTGGGCTTGTTTCTTCTAATTCTTAAAATTTTCCAGTCAATTTTATTCAAAAATCAATTTTCTTTTTGGGTTTGTCCCTTTAAATTCTGCTTGCTTTCTCTTTTCTTCCCCTGTGCCCGTTAGCTGCTAATTTTATGCTGGGGGTTTCAAAATAATTTTTGTTGTTGTTATCTCACCTGTGGGTTGGCTGTCACTCACCCGGCTTCAAAAACTTTTTCTTTCACTGCTCCTGCTCGATACTTAGTCCAGTTGCCCCAGCTTCTTGACAGCCGTAATGGCTGCCGCCTCTGCCGCCGAATCAGAGAGAGATTCCTCTGACCTTCAAGGAACTTGCCTGTTCCTCTTGGTCTTCCGAGGTGCCTCTCCTTCTTTCCCATCTCTACAGGACAGTTCTGGTCCGAAGACCCCTCAGCAGTGGTTCGTCAGTCTGGGTTTTCGCAGAGCTCATCAGAGCCTGCTAATTCCCTGACTGTCTCGCCCCGACGCTTCTGGTTGAATTCAGCCATTTGAAATTATGATGGAGCTGAACAATAGTGGTTCCGACATTGACTCACATGGCTCATGTGATCACAATCTGGGCCTTGAGTTTCTCTTATCAGCATGCCCTTCCCTAGCCCCTCTGTACTGGTATTGCAGTATTACTGGAAAGATGGAAGACTGAGTCAATCTTGATCCCGGCCAAGATCGACCTGTGGGCAGTCAGCAGAATTAGCCTGCAATACTACATTCCAAGAACTTGTTCACTTTTGGTTAGCACTTTTTAGGGAAACGATGCACTGTAGAAAAAAGCAACTCTATGAGGGGGCAAAAAAAAAAAAAAAAGATCAGGCACAGGACATTGCATGCTAAATAGAGCCGCGGTGGCACAGTACTGCAGGGTACTTCTGCTGATCACCGTCTGCCAGCAGTTTGGCAGATCAAATCGCACCAGGCTCAAGGTTGGCTCAGCCTTCCATCCTTCTGAGGTGGGTAAAATGAGGACTCAGACTGTTGGGGGCAATATGCTGACTCTATGTAAACTGCATAGAGAGGGCTGTAAAGCACTATGAAGCAGTATATAAGTCTAAGTGCTATTGCTATATAATGATGGACACATCACAGAAAGAGAATTGTGGCAATAAATCCAGAATTGCTTTTTCATCACCATTGTGATTGTAGTTGGTGTCCGAGATAGTTGCTAATATGCTGATTTCTCACATCTAAATAATTTATGTATTATCACACTAATTCATCAAAAGTCAAAATTGTTTATTGTTGACTTAATTACTCATTATTTTAAATCTTTCCCTGACAGGAGCCGTAAAACAATTGAATGGACAGAGAAAACATCTTGTTTTCTACATACTTTTCTATAACATTCAAGAGCTCGTTTCATATTAAAACACTGTTGTATAAAGTTTAAGAGGGCACTGTTGTATCCTGTGCTCACTGTGTGTTGCAATGTGCAACATATCATCATTTCATTGACTATAGAAGGAAAAATTCTAGATTTGATTTGGATATTTGTCATGAACTCATGACCATTACTTCTTTTTACAAAAGCATTCTCTATCAACATATGTTTTTTTTTTCTTTTTCTAATTCTGATTACAAACTAGTGGATAGATAATAGCAAGGAAGGATAATGCTTTATTTACAGTTATTTAAGTCAAGTGCAGTTCAGGTCAGTATTGGTTATATCATTCCATCAAACACACCTCTTATTTGCTTCAAATCCAACTTGTTTGCTTACATTTAATGCAAAAAAAAAATCCATATCTGTTCAGGAGATTTTATATATATATAAATATATAAATATTTATAATATTTATATAAATAATAAATATATTATATTTATTATTATATTTTATTTTATTTTCCTGAAAATAAGACCCTGTCTTATATTTTTTTGAACCCCGAAATAAGTGTTTGGCCTTATTTACAGGGAGGTCTTATTATTTTGGGGCACGTGGAGCAAGATGGGGCTTCTCTTGCCGTCCTACCTGATTTCCAGCTCTGCGTTTAAATATTTTTGGGGATGGCTTATTTTCAGGGGGAGGCTTATTTTAGCGCATACGCTCAAAAG
Source organism: Pituophis catenifer annectens (assembly GCF_029215685.1). Classification (NCBI taxonomy): domain Eukaryota; kingdom Metazoa; phylum Chordata; class Lepidosauria; order Squamata; family Colubridae; genus Pituophis; species Pituophis catenifer. The sequence goes on from NW_027256881.1 coordinate 130,235,591, forward strand.
CCTGATTGGGCTTATTATCAGGGGATGTCTTATTTTCGAGGAAACAGGGTATATCATCAATTCCCTTAGATTTTAATGTCAGTTTGTCTATAAATATGACACAATTCACTGAGCTGTTGTGTCCTTCAAACACCAGGCAATTGGCGTTATTTGCATGAGAATAGACTTGTATTATTTTCTCTTCTAAAAGCATGCTATTTCTTTGTATTGTCATAACAAAGCAAGGTATGACAAGGTATAGACATTTCCACCATAATGAAATATATTGAATTTTTGTTTCAAGTATAGAAATTTCAGCATTTCTTGAGTTGGTAAAAACTAGCATATAAAAGTTTTATGAATTCAAGAAAACAGTAAGAGAGAAACAAATGTGTTATTGTTTGATTTACAAACTGGAAAAACTGCTAGTCAATCCTCAAGGCATCGATTATATAAAGTATGTGAAGAAACTCCTGAGAATGCAGTGTAAACAATCCACAACCAGTTTCAAAATATCTGAAATTTTTTTTCGGATTAAGCTGTGATGGAGTGTAAAAAGTAAACTGAAAAAAAAAAAGCTTAGCTATGCATTTTGTGTATGTGAAGTGTAAAGGAGAAATTTTCATTACAACAAAGAGGCCTTTGTTGTAATGATGTCAATTTAGTACTATTATCAAATTGAAATCGGATGAAAACAGTCTTCTGCAATTTGAGGCACAGAAAATGTGCTGCTCTGCTTCTCATAATTACATATCAGAAAACGATTTGTATGAGCCATTGATTTAGTCATGCCCATTTAGGTTCTTTTTTGGGGATTCAGTACAGTACACCAATTAATACAGGTAGTTCCCAATATACAACCACAGTTGAACCCAAAATTGAGAAGAATACAAAAGGTGACCACATGATCCCAGGATAGTACAAGTATCATAAATAATGCCAGTTAACAAGTGCCTGAATTTTGATCATGTGACCATGAGGATGCTGTAATGGTTGTAAGTGTAAGAATAGATCATAAGTCACCTTTTCCAGTGCTGTTGTAACTTTGAGCAGACACTAAACAAATAGTTGTTAGTTGAGGACTACCTATATAACTTTGGAGGAAAATATAGTCATTAAAGAGGTAAATATGATAAGGAATTGTGCCAGAACATGATATTTGACTTTTATGAAAAACACTGGCTCTTTTGTATGGAGGTTCAGCAAAGAAAATTATGAAGAGGAAGGGAACGTTAAGCACTTATTGAATTCAAGAGATATGCACTGTATCAATTCTTGTAATTTTTTTAAATTCTAAACTTAAGATAAAGCAAAGACTTTTATATGATATAAAGTAGAATTAATATATTAAATGGTTGAGCTAGTTTTGCATTAATATTACATGGATATGTTTCTTTTCTTTTTCTTTAAGTTTTAGTTCTTTAATTGCTATTTATATGAATGTTTTACTATGCTCTCAGTGCTGAATTACTTTTTATATATTTCACTAATAAAAAAAATAGAAAGCAGTAGATTAAAACTTTACTAACTAGAAATTCTGGGAGTTAAGAGTTCCAGTATATCTGGAGGATATGAGGCTAGAGAAAGATAAACTAGTTAATCCCAAAGGATCTTTTTCAAGAGGCAACTGGTTTTTCTTTGAAGATGTTTCGCTTCTCATCCAAGAAGCTTTTTCGGCTCTGACTGGATGGTCAAACAAACAAACAAACCCGCCCATCAGGACAAGGTTCAGCAGTCCATCTGCACTTAAAAGGCAAAGGCCACTCTTTTGAAGACAGCAAAGTCCACATTTTGGACAGAGAGGACTGCTGGTTTGAAAGAGGGGTCAAAGTGGGCCTAATTTTTGGTGTGCTTAATTTCCAATATATACTGTCCTTGAACAAACAGTCTTCTAACTTTTGGTTTGCACATACATTATATTTTCCTATTGTTTTCTCATCCTTGGTTTTTGCAGAAGTCATTACATTATATGTATCTTTTCTCACACATAATTTATTTTGCCAATTCCACCAAGCACCCCTTCCTTCTGATGCATTGACAAATTTATATTACATTGTTCAGATTAAGTTTGAGTAGGCAATAGAAAGATTAAACTTGATAAAACAATTGGACTCTTGTCAATAAATATTATGCTAAACTATTATGTTTATGTTGAAATTTATTCCAGTGATTTCCCTGTAGAAATTGCAGGTAAAACTAAATGTATTTAAGTTAAGTTAGAAGTCAATGACTTCTAGTTTATTGCTGTTTGAGAGGAGTGGGGTATCTTCTAAATGTGATGTTTCTGGAAAATTGGTAAAAATATTCCATACCATCGAACAGTATACAGAGGGAGGGAGGGAGGGCTTCATGTTCCACAACGTTGGGGCTAAGACAGAGTTAAGTTTGACTCCTGGCCTATGACCCCTCACTCTCATTGAGCAGGTTTGTGATTTTTGTTTCCTTTAAGGTCATTATTAACTGAAAGGTTTTATACCTGAATATCATTGAACCTTGTTTTGCCCCATCCCTTGATCTGTTCAACATTGTTGGCATTTTTTATTTTTAATATATTTTACTATACTCAAAGTGACATTCTTAAAGTTCATTCTGAGCATTTATTATTGAATTCAAATGTTTGCTTCTAATTTTGAGCAGAGAATGAAGTTAGCAATAATCAATCATATCTAATTAGCTGGTGACACACTGTGTTTACTGTAATTAAACAAGCCATTACTGCTTACTTTCTCATGATTAAGATCACACAGATTGAGAACCAGCTGTTAATCACTCCTGTTCCAAGGCTAATGTCATTAACATTAATGCCTGCATTATAACCTGGGGCTGCTTTTTAATACCGTAAGCCTTTTAGTTGAGAAACTTGATATAAGTAACAAATAAAGCAAATCATATGGCCGTATAGAGGAAGAGTTTTTAAACATGATAACAATAGCATGTATGAATTCCTGCTCACCCTTGATTTGAATATGAGAAACAAAGATGGCCTGAATAATGGATGGAAAAAAAGCAGGTCGGGTCAGGGAGCTGATCATCCCACTATTTTTTTTTCTCTCATTTTCTTAGCTGGCTTTATGAAGTAATTTCCCTCCAAAATTCCTTGGTCTTTTCTCCCCTGAAAAAGATCATAGAATGCCAAATCAGGCCACACCTTCTTTACATCAGGCCTACATCAGTGACCAAACACTGTGCGGTCAGAAGAATACCAGGGAACAGATTTTGGGCCTGCCCCACTGTATCAAATCATAGGGGAGACAAGAAGGAAAAAGATGAAAAGCAGAACTGCATGAGTCCCCATCACTTGTGTTATGCAGAAGCTTATTCACATCCTTACCAAAAAGGTTGAAGCTAAGGCTACACTATACTCTAACTCTACCCCTCCTGCTTTTATCTTACAGGCCAAACAGTTAATTTAACCCATTTCTCCAGAGCATAGGAGCCCCTGCCAAGGCACGATCTAGTGAGCCTTATGGTGAAACTAATCTGGACAGTGCCTGGTTCTCAACCTCAGCCATGGTGGTCAGCACAAAGACACAAATGTGAAGAACTGGAATAAAAATCAGTTCTAATATTAGGCCTGTTCAGAGGGGTCTTGTTTGCAGAGATGGTAGCTGAGGTCCTAATTGAGCCTGACAACAAAATAGCCAATGTTCAATGTCCAATAAAACTACAAATAACCTAACCCACCAAAATACAAAAGCAAAGACAGCAAACACTTTTTCCGAACTGTTCCTAAAGCAGATTGTACGTAAAAGTACAAAACATCCAAAGAAACCATACCAGCCTCAACCCCAGTCTACGGAAAAACACTTTTTCCCACTATTGAAAGATGGACGCATAGACAGTAACCATCTCCTTTTACAAATGGGCATGGGGGCTAATAGATCATATGATTGTGTGATAACATACACACACACACACACACACACACACACACACAACTTTAACCTATCCTCCATTTCTGTCAAAGAAACCAAATATCACATGGTTTTCAAGAGCATCAATCACTTTCTAAACCTACAGTTGAAGTGCCCATCCTAGGAATAATAAGAAAACCACTCCCAGGTGTGACATTTGTCCTGAAACTATTAACCACCATGTCAGATACTATAAGTTCTGGGTAAAAAAAAAGTCTGCAATCTATCATAGGATGCCTCTAGGACAAACAAAACAAAACAAAACAAAACCCCAGTATCCTAGGTAGGGCAAGAATATCTTTCAACTACCATGTGTCACTTTGATGGCTTGCTAGAAGCCAAGAGAAAAACGAGTTCAACAACTTATCGTGTCAGTTTTTTAGACCCAATGCCCAGACCACAAGACCCATGCCAGTTTCCAGATTGGATTATCACCTTCATTGCTGTAATATCATGGATGAGTTCTCATCCCCTCAAGTATATACTTGTAGAGAGTATAGAGGATGGCCTTGAAGGAGAACAGAAGGAACATCTGTTACCAAGGCAATTATCAGATAAATATGTCTTGACTCCAGACTAAAAGTAGTTTATAAAAATGCCTCAGATAGCGCTTCCCCACACTTCACAGGAAGAAAAAGAATGAAGGTAAAACCATTCAAACGTGGAAGACTGATGTTGGCCTGTAAAGTAGATTAGACTAAAAAACATACTGTGTGCACTTAAAGCCACTTTTATTAGAACAGCTATAGTTACAGATCCCTCCTATATACTCTCTACAATGTTCCTCTCCTTCCAGAATTTACTAATCCAAGAATCTTTGAGATGCCTGGCCATCCCAATAAAAGTGAGGTTCTTCTTGAAGTAGTGTCTCTTGGAAGCTCTAAACATACCTTCTATCTGCTTATTCTGCAGTAGTCAAAAGTTTAGAAGGATCTCCAGTTCTCAGACCTGCTCCTTCAGGGAGAGTGACACCCTATCCACAGTCATTACCAAAGCAGATAGCCAGCTGGTTTATGGACAATCGGCAAGTTTGTTTTGTTGGGATCAACTTCAGTATATATCTTCCCATTCAGATCCATATAGCCCCAAGACACCCATTCAAGATTTTTGAGATGTAAGATCATACCCCATGTATTTTATGAAATTTATGTATCATCTTTTTTACAAAAGTTGGATTATTTGAGAGCTGTGTATATTTATTCCTTACTATGCTGTATTAACTCAGATTTTTTTCTATGTATTGTTTTTAGTTGTTATGGATAGTCCTTGGTTAACTAGAGTAATTGGGACTGGGAACTCCATCATCTAAGAGACACAGTTGTAGAGTACAACATCATGACTTACAGCAGCAATTCAGGCAGTTCCAGTTGTGGTCATTAAGCAAATCCTGCATAGTTGTTAAGCATGGTATCATGTGATCATCAATTGTGGTCTCCTGCTAGCTTCCCCATTGACTTTGTTGGAAACTAGCAGTGAACGTCATAAATGGTGATCATGTGACACTGGGAATACTACAACAGCTGCAACTTTTAATACTGGTCATAAGGCTCCTCATTCAGTGCTGTTGTAATTTTGAATAAGTTACTGGTTGTTAACTGAGAACTACCTATATATTTTACCTTATCCCGTTCAGAATTTTTGTTTATTTGGTGTTATATCTCAGGGGACATGTATTGAATGGCCTCAATACTTTTGAAGATCATGTGCTCTGAAGAAGATTATTTTGCATTTTTATGTAAAAGAGTAATGAAGGCGAGATATAGATTTCATCTGAAGGATTGCAAATCAAAATGTTCACACCTCTTCCTCTGGTGAACTCACTCCTGGCTCAGTGCAAAGAGGACACTGAGTGCATAGGGGAAAAATGTCTGTAGTGCAAATGAAGCAAGGTTTACTGGGCAAGACGAGCAGTCCTGCTGAGGTGGCCTAAAATGTTGTTTTCAAAATAAAAGTAAGATTGTTATTTTGTGTATGTTACCTAAAAGAGGAAAATAAATAAAGACAGCCCCTAACAACTTTCATACACATAATCATATGTGAAATATGATATGGTAAGAACTTGCTATACCCTTCTCTTAAAAAAAAAGCATAGATCTTCTGAAAACCTTTGGAATCCTTCTACCACTCTCCACTAAGTGCAGCATTTTTACTATGTTTTATTCCCCCACAGCTTATTTTGTAAGTCATTACTAATGTCTAGTTTGTTTGGAGAATTGAGAATGAAGCATTGTTATGTGTAGCATATATCAAGAAGTCCCTCACCTTAATTGATTTCGGAGAATATGGGTGGAGTGTATTAAAGTATATATACCAGGGGTGAAATTTAGCAGGTTCTGACAGGTTCTGGAGAACCGGTAGTGGAAATTTTGAGTAGTTCGGAGAACTGGCAAATACCAGCTCTGGCTGGCCCAGAGTGGGGTGGAAATGGAGATTTTGCAGTATCCTTCCCCTGCCACGCCCACCAAGCCACACCCACAGGACCGGTAGTAAAACTACTCTGTAAAGAATTCCTATATGCAGACATGGCATCTGTTCAGAAGAGGAAATTTGCATAACTTGGAGCAGCTTGCTTACATCATCCCATTTCTCTCCCCGTGCATTCATTAAGTTTGCATGTAAGGCATTCTTAAACAAAATCCCACATTCTGGTACCTACCACAAGTCCTTAACATGATATTTGTACAAACCCACCTCCAAGAATAAAACGAATGGTTTCATTGGTGCTACGATTAGGGAAGAAGTAAATATGCATATTAATTTAACATATAGCATATAGAACAATGATAGTATCTTACAATTTTATGAAATAAATTATTTCATATTGATTGTTTATCATTGCACAATTCCTGACGTAAGAGTTTCATTTTGAAGACTGCCACTGTCATTCACCAAAGTCAGATTTTTTAAAAAATGAAGGGTGTTTTCATGCCTTAAATAATCTTAAATTGCTTGTAAAATATTGCAGCTTGCAAAACACTGGCAAGCTTTTAAAGTTGTTTTTAGCTTTCTCTCTCAGCAGAGCCAGACTAGGATAATGATTGCATCTTTCTTCCCTTCCAGCCTCGTGTTGATGTTTGTAAATCTCTCTTTCCACTCTTCTCATTTCCCTCCCTTCCCCTCTGTCGTGATTCTCTCTGCAGAGTGTCAGGTGAGATGATCAGAGCTTTCCATGTATACTTTTTAAATTCAGGAGCAGCAGAAATGTATATAGTACTCCTACTTTTTCTATTAACAGTGCTGGGGAGTTGGGCTGAAAGAAGACTCTGTGAATTTCTATGAAAGTATACTTGAATTTGGATCTTCCTGTTACCAGTCCAATATCTTAACTAGAAGACTACATTGGCTCTCTAGGCATCAAAGCAGTTAATTAAATACTGCTGAGTTGGTGCCCCCTGATATACAGAGAAATGTGCAGGATTTTGACCTATTCCTTTTAGTAACCTGTAACTCTTCCAAAGGCATTACCAGTAATCTCTTTGAGCTTGCCTATCTGCCTTAATGATTGTCATCTGACTTTGCAAAGCAAAATCATGCTTTCCTAATTCCATTATCTGTTCACATAGTGTGCCCAAATTACGGGAGCAGTACCTTCAAATTAAGAAGACACGGTTGTTCGTTATTCGAAAGCTACATCAAAGTGTAGCTTGTTCACATAAAAGATGAAGGAATATTATAGTTTAATTCTGATGAAAGTACACTTGCTACTTTTGATTATATTTGAGAAGGTATTTTTCTCCCTCGTGTTTGTATAGAAATGAAATATCTCATTTCTGAAACGTGGAGTCGGCTAGGACATAAAGAAAACCTCTTTATCTCAGTTTGGAAACCAAATCCATTACGAGCATTTCCCTCTTTCAGTGGTAAATGCATCCTACAACTATTCATTGACCGCAAGACAATGCATGGTTATTTGCCAACATGAAATGCATGCAGATTATTGTTTATTTTATAGATTTTCAGTCTCTTATCAACTGTTTTGAGGATTTTTAAACAGACTAAATTTTCAAAGTGACTCCAATCTCAAACCAGGTTTACACCTATATCTCAATGATGAACCCCAAATTTTTTAAATGGTACATTTATATATGTTTGTATTTTTTCTTTATTGAAAATGCTTTTCAGGAATTGCTTTATAAGTAGTGGATCCTGTGTTCTCTGAAACTACTCAGATAAGATGAAGCTTTCCATATTTCATCTAAAAAGATAGTTTTTGACTCACCCACAGTGGAGACAGCAACATCCAATTTTGTTTTGAGATTGCAAGTGAAGTACCTCGCCTGGTATGCAGTGGCCGGCAGACTTTGGGTTTTTTATTCACTGAAAACGTAAGCGTCTTTCCTTCTGAAGGCAGTATTTTTTTTTTTCTGACAATAGCTTCATACTGGTGTTCTTTGACCCATGTCTTAGTTTGTATAATTAAAAATTTTGCACAACAATCCACAAAACATAGTTTAAAACATACCCTCCAAACATACCCATCACAAGATACTCACTTGACACACCCACACCACACCCATCACAAGATCCTCACCTGATGTCATGTGACTCTCTAGTGTGACTTCTCCATCACAAGACCTACTTCCCCACAAAGGCTTTATAAGCAGAAGGACACAGACATTCCCTAAACTCTGCTGAAGATGTTACCTAGCCTGGTAATGAAACATTCAGAAATCAACCCACAATCCTGGAGAACGAACCTCCACCCTCATCCTACATCCAAGTTACAGATACTGTATTTGCCACCATTTCCCAGCACTAGATCAAATATCTTCACAGCTCACCCTAGCCAGCCTGGGGAGAGACCAGGTCTTCACAGCCCTCTGGAAGTCAAAAAGGGCAGGAGCCCCTCTGATCTCCAGTGGGAAGCTGTTCCAAAGGACTAGGTGGCTACCAAGAAGGCACACCTCAGAAGTCCCATCAGATGGCAACATTCAAGGGAAAAGACTTGGAGTGCAGGTCTGTCTAAGTTAATAGCATGGGCAGATATCTTCCGGGAGAGTTGGTTCCACAAATAACCTGACCCTCTGCTATGTAGGGCTTTAAAGGTGATAACCAGCACTTTGGATTGCAAGTGGAAGCCAGTGCAGCTCATACAACAGTAATGTTACCATGTGACAACCCAAACTGAGTGTGCTACTGCATTCTGGACCAGTTGCAGCTTCTGGATGATCTTCCAAGGGCAGCCCCATGTAGAGTGCTTTGGAGTAATCTATATGGGAGGTGATTAAAGCATGGGTGACCATGAGCATGGCCTCCTGGTCAGGAATGAGTTCAATTAGCACACAAGATAGATTTAGGCAAAGGTCCCACTGGCCATGGCTGCCACCTGCACTTTCAGCAGGAGCTGTGAGTCCAAATCAACCCCCAAATTGTGCACCCCATGTGCACGAGGGAGTGTTACCTCATCCAGAGTCAGAGATATCAACTCTCTTGATCCCAGAAGGTCAACCACCGCATCTTGCTAGGGTTGAGTTGCAGCTGGTTTCTCCTCATCCAAATCAATACAACCTCCAGCCAGACTAAGCCTGGATCTGAATACTTTCACAAGATTATAAAACTATTAAATTGTGAAAATACTCTAAATGAAAAGCAATCCTCTCTTATTTCTTGGGATAAGTAGTAAGAGAAGGAGTGGGGGAAAGAAAAAGATCTATTTTTAACCAACATTATTCACCAAACCTCTCCATACTTTTTAAAAATTTCTTATCAATTTTATCTGATTACAACTTTCCTAATCATCTCTTTCTTCTCAACCTTTTCACAGTTCCTTCAGAGACAGTTCTACTTTATTGTACCCAAGGCCAGCAGTAATTATGTTTGACAGTTTGATCCTCATTCATTCTGTTTATATGACCATACCATCTCTGTGTACTTTTTGGTACCCATTCATTGTTGAGTCTATCCCTTCTGTTTTTACAAAAATGCATTTTTAACATAGCACATTTCTAACACATTCATCTTAGTTTTATATTTTACCCGACATACCCAGTTTTCAGTTCTATATGACGAAGTATACAGATACATGCTACCGTATTCAATTTTTAAAAAGAAATATTCATTCTCTTAATTCTCATATTCAATCATTCATTCTCATAACACCCTCCATCTTTTGGCTAGCATCCCATCCCATAAATTGACTCCTTCCATTTCTCTCTCCCTGCCAACCTCTCATAAGCAAAGTCAGTGGAGAAGCATTCTCTCATTGTTTTATTTTTTTTGGGGGGGGGGGTATCCCCGCACCCGTGGCCATTCTGTTTCTCTATTTAAGTAAGGAAATATCCTTGAAAGGTTGGTCCAATTGGCCATGGGCTGTCCAGTTAAATAAGAAAGAGGATCTTATACATCTTTTTTTTATGCTCCTGGCTCAGTGTTGAACTATTGTCACCTGCATGTTTTATTTCCATTATATACTACTATTATCACATTCATCAACCAATCTTCAACTCCATATTCATAAAATGTTCCATATTTCAAGTTTATCATATATTTTATCTAAATCAAAAAGCATGCAATAAATTTTATTACTTTGTTGCTTCCTTTGCCAATACCTGACATTTCTACTTGTATTTTCAATATAATGATAGATAAAAGATGAATAGTGGGTCAGAAGTCTTCTTGTTTCCTACTGACTTCCTGCATAACATCTTATCTAGATCTGTTCCAGTCAGGTTTCAGGTCTGGGCACAGCATGGAAACGGCATTGGTCGCGTTGGTTGATGATCTCTGGAGGGCTCGGGACAGGGGTTGCTCCTCTGTTCTGGTCCTGTTAGACCTCTCAGCGGCCTTTGATACCATCGACCATGGAATCATGCTGCACCGGCTGGAAGAGTTGGGGGTGGGAGGCACCGTATTGCGGTGGTTCTCCTCCTTTCTCTCTGACCGGTCGCAGTTTGTGTTGGCAGGGGGGCAGAGGTCGACCTCGAGGCCTCTCATCTGTGGAGTGCCGCAGGGATCGGTCCTCTCGCCCCTTCTGTTCAACATTTATGTGAAGCCGCTGGGCGAGATCATCCGTGGCTTCGGGGTGAGATACCATCAGTACGCTGATGACACCCAGCTGTACATCTCCACCCTAGGCCACTCCAACGATGCCCTTGAAGTGATGTCTCAGTGCCTGGAGGCTGTGCGGATCTGGATGGGGAAGAACAGGCTCAAGCTCAACCCTTCCAAGACTGAGTGGCTGTGGCTCCCGGCATCCCGATATAGTCAGTTGACTCCATCACTGACTATTGGGGGCGAGTCCTTGGCCCCCACAGAAAGGGCTCGCAATCTGGGAGGCCTCTTGGATATGCAGCTGTCCTTGGAGGAACATCTGACGGCTGTAACCAGGGGGACCTTTTATCAGGTTCGCCTGATTCGCCAGTTGCGGCCCTTTCTTGATTGGGATTCCCTGTGCACAGTCACTCACGCCCTCGTCACCTCTCGCCTTGACTACTGCAATGCTCTCTACATGGGGCTCCCCTTGAGGGGCACCCGGAGGCTCCAGCTGGTCCAGAACGCAGCAGCGTGGGTAGTGATGGGAGCAGCATGGCGCTCCCATGTAACACTGCTCCTGCGTGAGCTGCACTGGCTCCCAGTGGTCTTCCGGGTGCGCTTCAAGGTGTTGGTTATCACCTTTAAAGCGCTCCATGGCATAGGGCCTAGCTATCTTCGAGACCGCCTGCTGCTACCGACGACCTCCCAGCGACCCGTGCGCTCCCACAGAGAGGGCCTCCTCAGGGTGCCATCAGCCAAACAATGTAGGCTGGTGACCCCCAGGGGGAGAGCCTTCTCTGTGGGGGCACCTACCCTCTGGAATCAGCTGCCCCCAGAGATAAGGAGAATCCAAGACCTCAGTGCCTTCCGCCGTGCCCTTAAAACCCACTTTTTCCAGCAAGCCGGGCTGGCTTAGGAAGAATTTTTTTTAAATTTTTAAATGTTTAATTGGTTTGTGGTTTTTTAAATTTTGGGCCAAATTTATATAGATTTTAATTGTTTTTAATATTTGTATTTCATGTTTTTAATTCTGGCTGTGCACCGCCCTGAGTCCTCAGGGAGAAGGGCGGTATATAAATTGAAAATAAATAAATAAATAAAAAATATCAAAATGTTACCCTACTTTAGTAAATTTAATACAGTGCTTATCTTCTTCGGTTTTAATTCAGATATGGTTCCCCTCCCCAAGTTTTACTTTTATACTAAATCTTTATACTAATGTTTTTATACTAAAACAATTTTTGGTTGTAGAAATGTTTTTAAATCTAAGGTCAAACTTCTGCAGTAGTTTTGTAAAACCTTGAAGGAAGCGGGATCAAGTATATTATTCTTGTGCTGCCCAAAGATAATAGAGGTCCTCAGGTTATGTTGGCAGTTGAGACCAGCATTGCCACTGCTAAGCAATGCAGTCTTAAAATGTGACATCATGTAACTGCATTGCTTATCAACAGCAGTCCGGATTGCCGTTGTAATCCCAGGAAGTGTGGGTCGTTAAGCGTGAAGAGGCAGGAGCACAGGAGGTGCATGGGTGCCATGTGAGAGGGTGATGGGGAGAGGCTGGAAGAGGCCTTGAGCAGGTCAGCTGAGGCTACAGGAGGGAAGGTGGTGCTGCAGATGGGGGGATGTACAGACTTTGCACTCCTCAATAGAATCCTTGGGGAAAAATGCAGCAGGAGAGACTTACTGGAGCAATTTATAATCTTCCCTGCTGACTTCCCCATTGACTTTGCAGGGAAGGTCGCAAGTGGCAATCACATGACGTTGTTCACTGTGATGTTATCATGAGCCAGGCCACCTGAATGTCTGGATCACAGTCATGTGATCACAGGGATACTTGTGACAGCAGAAATTTCGAGGACTGATGGTAAAACCATTTTTTCAACAGTGCCATAAGTTTCTATAATTGCTGAACTAATGAGTGTATCCTGTAACATATCTACTTGCCAAGAAATATCTCAATATCCCAAAGTAAATACCTTTACTTGACTGGATGCTGTAATGCAGTGTAGATTTTCTTTTCTTTTTCTGTACCGTTACTTTCAGAATTTGAGGTCACTTACTAAAATGGTTAAAGTAGTTTTTGGCCTAGCATTGGGAGGAAAGTGCAACAGCAGTGTTACGTTGAAAGTGGCGAAGGTTTAATAAATTATTTAGGGGACTATATAGAAGAATTGGTCTTCTCTGTCAAAATGGGGATGGAACTAGCTGAGGCCTTTTTATCAGTTATGCTATGTAATTTTGCTTGTATGCAAGAACTAAATTGGAATTTGGAATTCTTCCCCTAAAAATCTCCCTGTAACTTCTTAACACTCTGCTCTGAAGAAATAGATGAGAAATATCTGTTATTATAGATAGGCACATCTGGCATTATAGAGACAACCTTATCATTTTGAAAAGAAACATGCTCAGAAGTCTGTCATTTTGATCTCTGATATTATTTTGCTTTACAGACAAAAACTGGAATTGCTTTGCTATATGATGAAATATCTGAAAATGCCTATGAAATCCGATTGAAGCTTTCAAAAGAGATACTAACAATTCAAAAACAAGATGTCATCTGTGTTAGTGGAAGTGTTCCCAATGCAAATGTAAGTGCTTCAAATCTTATGGTGGGTTTTTATTTATTTTAGATTTTTCTTAATCCCACTGTTACTATTTTTATAAATAACTCAAGATATACCTAGTACTCCTTCCTATTTTCCCTGCCATAACAGTCCTGTGGGCTGAGATATAATGACTGCCCCAAAGTAATCTAGCTGACTTTCATGCCTAAAGCAGGACCACAAATCACAGTTTGCAGGTTTCTAGCCTAATGCTTTAACCAGTAGACCAAACTCGCTCTTATAATCATTACTGTCACCAATATTGAATTATGTCATCAATATTGCTATTATGTTTCAAAACTTCCTGAAAGAAATTTTCAAAATTTCTAATTCTAATAAAGGTAATTTCAAAGTGATGTCATTATAACAAATTCTCAAAAGAGAAACTGAAGTTCAATTACTTGAAAAGAATAACAAAAGTACATTTCCCTTTGTAGCTATTAAACATGTGGTAGATTAATTTAGTGCTCTTAAATGTTTTGGACGGTGGTCCCCAGAATTCCCATACTGTATTGTGTTGTGGGAATTGTCATTTAAAACGTCAGATCTTCAAAGTTATCTACCTGCAGGGTAGGCATAACTATGAAAAATTTATTTGAGACATTACACTATGGGATCTGCTCAAGTGTTCACTTTTTTGAACACTTGGCTTGAGCCATGTTGATTCTTACAAGGCTTCTGTCTTAGTTTGCAATCTGTGCTTTGTGGCTTTCCCCACTAAAGGTGTGTTTATCAGCAAAGTGAACTGGAATTGTGAGTAATTAACTGATGGCCCTCAACCACTTTCATTTTTGCAGTGCAAAAATGGCTGAATTGTCTGTTTGAACATGATTTATTCATCTCCATGGTTCCAGCAACTCATCTGGTATTTGTAGAAGGGCAGAAGAGAAGAGCAACAGAAAGCAAGAGGGAGAGAAACAGCCATAACTTTAAAAATTGTTTCTTTTATAAGAAAAAGCGCAGGAAGTTTTGATTGGACTGCTATTTCATTGTTATTTTCATTCTATGCATGTGGTCTCTTTCCCTTCATGATCTGACCTCTTTTTTCCCCTTCCCTTTCATTACAAGAATGCTTTTCTTATCCTTTCTATTCTTACTCAGCAAATTCTTGCTATATAAGAAATGAACCTCTTTTCATGTTTTAGTTGCTTTAATAATTTTATGAGTTTCATCTACCATTCTCCTTCCTTCATGTTATTTTTTTTACCTCTTTCAGTTTATTTCACTTATTACCCTAGATCTGCGTAGCTTCCTTGCTTCAAATCAAATATTGAACATGGAATTATGTATGTAGGTCAGCCAGGTGATAGACTGCCTTTTTGCTTATCTAAATAATTCTAATAAGGAAAGTTGTCTTATGCCTGATTTTTAGAACATTGATTTTTGAAGTTCTTCTTGCTGGATTTTTGTCCCAGATTTGTCAATATTCTAACTAACAGCAAAGAGAATCTCATAGTGATTAAAAAAAAGGACTTTTGTAAAGATTTGAGATATTTCAATTAGAAGTCCCTGTTTTTAGATAACTTGGTCTTGCTTATCAGATTTTGCCTTACAAAGTCTCAGAATCTTAAAGGAAGGTTGAACTATCCTCTTTAAAGTTTCCTGGAAATGGATCAGCTGCTTTGCCACCAAGTAGGTTAATGTTCTGAAGTGAGGGAATTATTAAAAGAAGATACATGCTTTAATAATTATTATATAATTGGGCTGCTGCTGGATAGTAATTTGAGAACAAAACATGAATTATCACAATGATTATATCCAGTGGTGGGATTCAGCCAGTTCGCACCACTTCGGGAGAACCAGTTGTTAACTTTCTGAGCAGTTTGGCAAACTGGTTGTTGGAAGAAATCATTAGGGCACAAAACCGGTTGTTAAATTACTTGAATCCCACCACTGATTATATCCATATCTTGCATGAAGAACTTTCTGTAGTAGGTACAGATCTGAAAAATCTGAGTTCCTCTTGCATAATCTTTTGGAGCTCCTCATGAATGGTTTACTTTAATCCAGAGCCTAGGATTAGAAGTCATGGATGTGTAAATATAATGATCTATAAGCTATTTAAATCCACAACTGTACTATATCTAACTTGTTGCTAAATATCATAGTGAATCAACTATAATCTGATGATACGAGAAACCTATTATCTTGGTCCTAAATATTAGGACGGTGCAATGCTTTGAATTCAACCTGGAAAGGGTGCTTCAGAGTACATACATAGGAGGATGAGAGTAGCACCTGACTAATCCTTTAAAGCTTTAACAATTAAAAATGAGAGGACAATCATCTCTCAAGATCACTTGGCAGCTACAGAGGGCAGCCATATAATTTCAGGAAGGAACTCAGCAACTTTAACAAGTTACAGACATGATGTACTATTTAGAATGCATTTAGCTATTTAGCTATTTAGAATGCAAATTTAGAATGATTTAGCTATTTAGAATGCAAATTCTCGCACCATCTGTGATGATACGCTAAGTAGGGTCTTCATCGTGACCACAAACATTTTCTGTTATAATACTGATAAAATAAAAAGTCACATTTTGGGAAGCAATCTTACAAAAATATTGTGAAGCTACTTTTTTCTTATTTAAAAAGAAGTCAGTATAATTAATACAAAAAACCCCTAAACTTATCCCCCCAAAATTTATGAAAAAATAATGACTATCTCGGGGGGGGGGGGAGGGAATAAAATAGGACACAGCAGATGACTTATGTTTGTGGGGTTTATGTATGTTCAATAATCTAGCCAAAAGGAATATGATTATTACCAACAGATAAAATAAGGTGGCATGTCATTAATGTTTCCAGCTTGTATAAACTATGCAGGGAAGTTTAAATTATTAATAAAAATAGAGCTGATTTGCACAGAATATTTCAAAACTCATATATTACAGCAAAACTATTCAGACCTCAAAATTCAGACAATAATAAATGTTAAATTCTGTTGCATCAGTCATCCCAAATAATGGATATGGTCCAAAGCTCTCTGCAGGCTGGAACTTCCATTCCCAGTGGGAATAAAGGATAAATAATGAAACCCATGAACAATACCTGGAAACTTTTGGTGTGTAAGTTAGACTCAAGTTGACTGGCAATATTGTAAGTCTGTGAGTGGTTTCTCCTTTGTCTTAAAATTGTATCAGAAGAAGAGTTTCTACAGGGTACTTATAGGAATCCAAATTCAAGAAACCCCATAACATTCTTAGAAACAGACTTTTTAAGGATTTAAGCTAATCTGCAACTAGAAAAACATGACTACTTCCTTGAACTGTTTGGCCATACCCGACTCTATTCTGTTGTTCAAATTCCATGTTTAGGCACATTTCTACAAGATTTTGTGATAGTTCAAATATCCATAAATAATCTCCTTGAGAGAGCAGTTTTATGTTTTCGGGTTACCATATTAAAAAAAAAAACAGATCCATAACCATATTCAAATTTTTGATACTACGTTTGAAAAAATTATCTCCATGAAAGTTTAAATTTCAGTAACATTTTTCTCCTTTGGCTTCTTATGCCTATCATGGCTCACAATAGTTATTTTTTGTTCTTGATATAAACTGAAGTTGATCTGTCCCCGTCTCCACACACACACAAACACCGCCAGCCGAGGGTTAAGGAAGCACTTGGCACGCACACAGGTCGTTATCTCAAACTTTGCAACAATATAAGCACCCTCTGCCAAGAGCTTTACTTCAACAGATAACATAACATTACATACACATTGTAAATAGTCCAGCAAAACAATATCCCTTCGGCAGCTTCAGGCGTTGTTCAAGTGACTAGCCAGAATTAGTTTTTGTTCGTCACAGAGTTTTACCAGCCACCACCCTCTCTTATATAGTCTCTGGGGTGTGGTCCAGTGACTCAGTTCTAATCCCTAGCACGCCTCCTTAACTGCTGCAACCTTTTATCATGCCTTCGTTGGCATGCATCCAGGATGGCTCTCCTTCCTCGCTCTCATCAGAGACTAATCTCTGGCTAATCTCCTCTCCCTCGGCCGGCACCTGAGACAGTGCCAGAGGGGAGGGGCCTGGAGAGGGAGGCCTGGCTGACTCCTCTCCCTCATGTTCGGAGCCTTCTTCCTCCGATGAGATAGACTCAGAGGGCGGGGCCACAACAGAAGTATGTATTTATTAAATGAGGAAATACTGTAGGAGAGGAGAAATGTGAAAATAGAAAAGTAAATTTAAATCAAGTTGTCAAGATAATGTATTTTTGTTGGACATATCTAATTGACTATGTACCTGCCTTCTAGTACTATTGTCTGAAAATAATACTGATTATCTACAATCTACTTGTAGATTGTAGATAATCAGTATAAATCTATTTATAAAACTCAATAGAATCTCATTTTGAAGACAGGCTTATCCTACATGTAAAAAAAAAAGATGATGAGAATTGTTTAAGGCTAAATGTTAAGATATTTCTGACTGCAGCACATTTAGAAGGGTCTAGGCTGCTTTCACATCTTAGGTTAAATAAGATTTGCTTTAATCATGGATTGCTAAATCAGAAAGAAACCACCATTATGTTGTGCTTATTAATTTATACCCTGCCTTTTGTTCAGAAGCTTAAGAGGGCATGCACTGGAATCCCTCCTTCAGTTTTTCCCATGGAAATCTTATGAGATATTGGCCTGAGAGAAGTGGATAGTGCAAAGACACCCAGTGAGCTTCCAGGGCTGAAGTGCACTAGAAATTAGACCACCATATTCCTAGCTCAATACATTAACCACTAATCAGGAAACATAAAAACCTGATGAAAGGACACAGGATCCTTGGGAAAAAAACAATAGAGAGTCTATAACTCATAACCCCAAATAACTTAGCCAAATTTAGAGAGAGAAAAATGTAGGTATTACAAAAATCTGTCCCTTCCCTCCCCAACAAAAGACTACAGGTGGTTTGAAGAGCAGAGGGATTTGTTCCTTCACTCACTTCCAGAAAATGGGACTTGAATTAAATCCAGTTGCGGTACATTATTATTTTGTCCTTTTTTGAGCTAGAGGTGATATAAGTGATTGATTATGTGCAATCAAGTCAGTGTCAACTCTTAGCAAGAAGACTGAACAAATGCAGGTAATGATTAAATGTGAGATACATGGGTCAATTTGCTTTTCAGGTACTTTCCTCATTAATGGCTTTCTCTTCTGCTTCACTGAAGTGAAAGGAAACCTGATAAAGTAACCCCATAGCGTAAGGTGGCACAACCAAGATTGGTGAATTGACTGGCCGTTCACAAATAGCATCAAAAGATTTCTTACTCTTGCATTCTCTTCACAAATAAGGAAAATGTTAAATTCTGTCACATCAATCATCCCAAGTAATGGGCAGGCTCCAAAGCTCTGTAACAGTATAAAACCTCAAGTGATAACCTTGTTTCATCTTTGATGCTGCCATCACTTTGTAGATGGGAGCCTAGGTGTTGACCAAGATCGTGAAGACCAATGGAAGATGTTGGTCTTAACTAGATCTTCACTAGATCTTCACTACTGACTTGTACAGTGGCAGTGCTCAGGCTGTTATTCAGTCTTTTTGATGTTGAGGCACAGGCAAAATTGGCAAAGGCAGTTTATGCATACCGCTGCAGTTATTGTCTGGTGGTAGCTGCGAGCATGACATCATTGGCATAGAGCAAGGTCCAGGGGTTTTCATGTTGCAGTTCTTTTGTGGTAATATCCATGACAAGAATGAACAGCAATGGTGATAATGCTGAACTTTCATGAATGCCAACTTTTTTTTTTTTTTAAATTTGATTTATATGCCGCCCTTCTCCGGAGACTCAGGGCGGCTTACAATGCTTTAAGCAATAGCCTTCATTCTTTTGTATATTTTATACAAAGTCAGCTTATTGCCCCCACAAACTGGGTCCTCATTTCACCTACCTTAGAAAGGATGGAAGGCTGAGTCAACCTTGAGCCTTGGAGAGATTCGAACCAGCAGAAATTGCAGGCAGCTGTGTTAATAACAGGGTGCACTAAACCCCTGTACTATCAAGGCTCTTTTTCACAAACTTTCACAAGAAAGCTGTCGGAAAGGCCAACAGTGCATCACATGAAACTGCTGGTATTTGTATATAGCATCTGGACCCATGTTATGAGTTGCCCAGGAACAACATGGTCACCTAGCACATACCTTAAGAGTAACTGATGTGGAACATGATCAAAGACTTTTTCAAGATCGAGGAAAACCAAATGTTTGGTTTTCTGCTTTTCTCGGTGTTTCTCCATAAGCATTTGAACTGCAGAGTTTGTAGTACTAGATCCTTTGACAAAGCCGCATTGATTGGTATTGATTTTTAGGATGTACTAAAGGAGTGGCCCCCAACCTTTTGGGCTCCAGGGACCAGTTCCACAGACTGGAGGGGGCATGGTTTTGTATGCTCCCTGCATCCTACAGATAGAGCTTTGCTTGTTTGCACAGCCTGGTTGCGGGTATGTTGTGGACCGGTGCCAGTCCATGGACCAGGGGTGGGGGCCCCTGTTCTAAATCATCTATGTCTGTGAGAGGGAAATCGGTGTACATATGGCAGGGCCCTAAAAACACAACATCCTATCTTGCAGAAGAAACATTTTTGATACTACATTGGAAGGTAAAACACCCCATTATACCCCCACTACCTAAGCCGTACATCCAAACCCCTTTTCCATCCATTTCACAGGCAGAAGACTCCCCTGATCCTCCACTCTCCTGACCTTTTGTAAAAATGCTTGAAGACCTGGCTCTGCTTACTCACTTGGGGTCCACAGATCTCTGAAGTCCCTTCCCATCTTTTTAATTATTTTATTCTTGTTTTTAACTGTAATTATTATATATATACTGTATATCCAAACCTAATCCAAAGGGAGGCACCCCCCCCCAAGAACCGAGACACAGAACAGGACAACAGCATCGCCCTCCTCCCTTACATTAAAGGCACCACAAATAAAATCTCCCTCCTCCCTTACATTAAAGGCACCACAAAGCAAAATTCTCCACAAACACAACATCTAGACAACCTTCTACCCTGACCAAAAAATAGCCAACATCTTAAGAAACCTCAAAGACAAGATCCAGCTAGAAAACCAAGGAGTCTATGAAATATCATGCAAAATCTGCCCAGCCACATACATTGGACAAACCAATAGGAGAATAAATGTATGCATCGCAGAACACAAGAACGCAGTCAGAAAAGAAGAAAAAACTTCCTCCCTTTTCCAGTACCTTAAAACAACAGGACATGAAATTGATTTTGAAAGAACCAAATTAATCTCCAAAACTGAACACTTCAACAAGAGAATAATTATGGAAGCTATCGAAATAGAGAAACACCCCCATAACATGAATAAATGTGACGATACCTCCCACCTACCAGACATCTGGAAACTAGCCCTAGTCAACAAACGAGCCCCAGCCACAAACATTGACACCAGACCCAGGATAACACATGACGCCACCACCAATCATCTTCACCAGATTCAAAGCCAATCCCATCCCATAGATGAAATACAGCCACTGTCCAGGAGCCGGACCGCAGTGGCATCGCCAGCTGCTGCATCCCCCTCCGATCCCCACACAAAGCAAACTAACACATGCCATGAGCACATGACAAGACCTCAGACTCGGAGCCAAACCAAAGCCCGGGATGTTGCATCACAGCCATCTGCTCAAGACAGTACATCACAGAACTCAGGATGTTGTGCCACATGGCCCATTACCGAGGTCGTTACAACACAAGAGCCTGATCGGCACACAGCTAGGACCTCGCCCACACAGGATGTTACAAAACAGCCGACTAATCTGCAAACATCAACTCCATCAACTAATCAAATGTAACAACACAGCCAACCAACCCGCTTACAACAACAAAGCCAGCACTTCACATCTCCCCACCAGTATTTATAGAGAGACGGCATCTCCGATCATGCTATATATAGATATAGATATATATATAACAGAGCTGCAAAACAACTTAGTTTACGTAGGTAAAACCTGGCTAGAAAGAATATGCACATAAAAGCCTACGAAAAAGAAAAAGACATATATAGCATATGCTATATATCCGAGATATATATATATATATATATATATATCTATATCTATATATATATATCTATATCTATATATATCTATATCTATATATATATCTATATATATATATATATATATATATATATATATATATATCCAGGTTTTTCCTACGTAAATCAAGATTTTTATGCAGCCCTAGTTCAGTGAAATCACAATCCACTAGTTTCTAGGCTTTTTTTTTTCTGGCAGCCAGCAAACACTCTGCTGCCCATTGGGAGACTAAGGAGACTAAGATAGATCTATTTCAGACTTATAAGTCCTCATCAGTTAGCCACACCTTCATCCATGTATCCTCCCTGTAAAGGTACAGTATTTGTTTTCTTTCTTTTTGTAGGATACATGGGATGAGGGTGTGGCTAACTAATGAGGACTTATAAGTCTGAAATAGATCTATCTTAGTCTCCTTAGTCTCCCAATGGGCAGCAGAGTGTTTGCTGGCTGCCAGAAAAAAAAGCCTAGAAACTAGTGGACTGTGATTTCACTGAACTAGGGCTGCATAAAAATCTTAGTTTATGTAGGAAGAACCTGGCTAAAGAGAAACACACATAAAGCCTACGAAAAGGAAAGAAAACATATACATACATACATACATACATACATACATACATACGTGTGTGTGTGTGTGTGTGTGTGTGTGTGTGTGTGTCTATTTGTAGATCGCACAGAATTGGGCAATTTCTAAATGATAAATAAATAAACCAGAGTTTAGGACTAAGTTGGGAGCAGTGCGAAAGCTCAGTGGTTAAGACTCTGGGTTTGTTGGCTGAAAAGCCAACAGCCCAGGTTCAAGGCCAGAGCATTGCACGATGGGTGAGCTCCTGTCCTTGTCTTATCTCCTGCCAACCTAGTAGTTTGAAAGCATACAATGCGAGCAAATAAATAGGTATCATTTTTGATGGGAAGGTAACAGCACTCCGGGATGTAACGCTAGCCACATGACTGTGGAAAAATCTTTGGATAGCGCTGGCTGAGTGGCTCTTTAAACAGAGATGAGCACTGTTCCCTAAAGTCACTTATGACTACTGGAGAAAATCCGCAGGGACTCCTTTATCTTTAGGATCAAGTGTATTGCATGCACCCAGCCATACTCATCACCAGTAACTCAAAAGGAAACACCGTTTGTACATGAAAAGGCATACTTCTATAGGCACAATTATGTGAAACATTTCACATAATGTTGAATGTATTTTATTTTTCATGCATTGTGAGAAACGTAGCAGACTCTAGGCTGTGTAAAGAATCTACAGTATAAAACAGTTTAATGCTGTGCAAGTCAGCTTTAAAATCAATAAAATCCACAATCTAATTTCCAATTTCAGTATTAAGAAAATGGGCTAAAATTAAATTAGCAATTATTTGGTACTGCTGGTTACAATTAATCCTCAAAGGCTGTCTGGAAGAGACAAGTTTTTACCTGCTTGCAGAAGAGAAAAAGGGTGGGGATCATCCTGGTTTCTTAATTTGACTTAGTATTCTACAACTGAGAGTAAAAATTGAGGGAAAGAGAAAGAGAGAAAGAAAAAATTGTATATAGGCATGATTAAAAGTAGGCATAATATTATGTAACTTTAAATATTTCTGCCAAAAGGCTTATAAGTTCTTCCCACTTGCTCCCAGTACCTTTATTTTGTATAATTCAATTAATATTCTCTTTCAAGTGCACAAAAGGAATTAAGTTCCTGTTTAGCATTCATAAAAGCTGAACATAATTCTGAGGTAGGTTGTTTTGCATATACAGTATACTGTGAGAATTCTTCATTTTCCACCTACATTTTGTTATTTTACTTTTTTACTCTTTTTTTTTCATGAAGCTTAGGCAACAATATAACCACATATATGTATATAACTTTGATATATAGGCCCAATCCCTTTCCAGGCAATGTAGGAAAAGCAATGATACATTTTGCCTAATCTTAATTCTATTTATTTTATATGTCTTATCTTATACACACACACATCCACACACATAAATATATACATATACACACACATGCATGGAAAATGTATATGTGGGCTCCAAATTGTGTTATGGCAAGGAACAAGCTGCATCTTTAGAACTTTTTGTAGTGATTTTGGGACATGACAGTAGTAAATCATCAGATATCATCCAATCCCACAACCTACAGAACCATTCTCCTTTTTCAGACATGGGCACATGGCTATATATAGTCTCATAAAGACTGGTCAACCTGACTGAACTGATAACCCAACTTCATCCATTATGGTTTCAATCTATAGCTGAATAGTCAAAAGCAGTGTTTTTTTTTTAATTGTGGTCCTAGGATCTCTGGGGTCCCCAAGTTCTTTTCAGGACTCCTTGAAATCAAAATTAGTAATCTTATGTTGAAAAATAATACCGTATTAAAATCCCATCAAATAATCATGAGAAGCAGTCGAAGCACTGAATGCTTTTAATGCTTTTAATCTTTGATATGGTAAATATCAACAAATATAACCAATACAATTGAAAAATTTGTGGGGTCCTCCATAATTCTTAAAAGTGGGAGGGTGTTCTGAGATTTAAAAAGTTTAGGAAACACCGATCTAAAGCACACTGGTCAAGGAACACACAAACTGAAAAATAAGATATTTAACAGCCTTCAAAAATGTTTCTTTAATTACAAAAATCATTATTCATTGTAAAAAAAGGAACAATTGGCTTAATTGTAGACTGCTCAGAATTGCTCTGGGACAACGAGGGGCAGTCTCCAAATTTTTATATATACAAGAGATTTATAGAGGTTTTTGCTTTAAAATTCACTGATTTCATAGGAACTTTGAAGAAAGGTTGGAAGAAAGGTTGACTATGATCCAAAAGAACATAATTATATACATGTTTCTTGTTTTATAAGTGAATACAGGATACGGAACTGTTTATGCAAAGTGGTCCTTGCTTTGTCAATACAAAATCAAAATGTTATTTAAAATTTAAAGAATTTTTTTTCTAAACAATCTTGTCAATTGCTTTTCATATGCAACGAGATGGGTTACAATGTTGTTTCAGTTTTCAAAGTTTCTGCCTCTTGCCCTTTGTAGCCATCACATTGAACAAATCAATTCTATCCATTTGAGGACACGCATAAAGGAAGAGCACAATGGCTTGTCCAGTTATATGAATGCAAATTCATATATATATATATATATATATATATATATATATATATATATATATATATATATATATATATATATATATAACATTGTATGAAGTGCAATAATCTTGGCGCAAGTATCTATATAATTAGTTAAACTTATGGAAGTTCCTTGGAAACCAAATAAACTTCTAAAACTGGTGCACAAACTTCTAAAAATCACAAATAAGTACAATAAGAACAGTATAAAAAACAAATATATGCCCCAGGATAATGTTGCAGGATCCAATCTGTATCGGTCACTAGGACAAGAGATTTAATCTTCCAAGCTTTCGGATTCATGCTGGAGCCCATCCTTGGGGAACTTTTAAGAAATATGTCTCATGTGCAGTATTAAAAACAATCTTAATCTATCCAACAGTGTCTGTTCTTAGTGAGGAGAAATGGCATTGTAGCTAGAACAGGACTCAGCGTATTGCTAAATTATATGATATTTAATGTCAATTAATAAAATGAGTCATTTCATCTTCTATTATTATATCAAATTTCAAGAAAACAGTGCATGAATAAAGTGTCAAAAATGTAAGGTGCTATTACATATGAACTAGATTGCATGGGAACAGTCCATAAAGATTTTTATCACATGTACTTTCTTCAAAAAATACTAAGAAATTAGCCATAAGTAATGGATTAAATGAAAAATAAATAACTTTTAATAAATAAATAAATAACACCAGTTCACTGGGAGAATAGTCAACTGGAAGTGGTAGAATCTGATCTAGACTAAAAACTTAAATTCAGTTTGTAAAAGTTTGGAAGCAGAAAGAGTCAAGTACGAGTATTCGTTGGAAACAATATCTGCATTTTTAATTCTTCAACAGTTTAAAGGCCAAGAAAAATATTTAAGAAAAAACGTATTAATCAAATTCACGCATCTGTGTTACTATAGTATTCGTATCACAACTCTTTTTTTTAATGAGACATGTGCTTGGCATATTGTATTTAATGTCTCTGAATGATATATTAAGCTCCCATTCAACTTTGTGAATAGAGAAACAGTTTGAACTCTCAATGGAGCATCAAAAAAACTTCAGTAGACAAGTACTTGAACAGCACTTTCTCTTATAAAACATTCTATAGTTCAAGCAATGAACAGAAATATAATTCTTTCCCTTTAGCTTATACGCATAGCTAGCATAGCTATTCTTTTTTGGAGAAACATGACGCAAATGCAAATAAGTAAGAAATAATAAGCAAAAAAGAAGAAGAAGAAGAATAGCATCAGAAACTAAAAAAAAAAAGGAAAATTAATTTCTACCATTATTCACTGTACTTATCTATATTTTTCTGTCCTTAGAAACTATTCTTGATTCCACCAAGTGTGTACACTGCCTTTTTTCTTTAAATAATTCATCTCTTTCTTTGAAGATCTCATCAAGTGAACCAATCACAATGTTGGCTTCCCCTCTTCGCCCACTCAGGTTTGGTAACGCAAATCAGGTCTGCTCTTTCATCCACAATCCAATTATGGATGAGAACAAATTTGTTGGTAGACATGGCATTAAGTAGCAGCAGTTGAAATAAAGGTGGTCAGATAACCCAGCAACTTTCCTCTTGAGCAAGGGAGATGGAAAAGGAGTGTATCAAGAATTACCTCTTGGCTTTAGAGAGAAAGGTGTACAATTTTGGGGGCCCAGGTAATACTTGTTTATAGTAAAAATCCAGCAAGAGGAAGGATAATTTTTCAAGTTGCAGAGTTAGTGCAAGCAGCAGAGGCTTGGCTTTTTTAACAGTGGTACAAACCTAAGAAGGGAAAGCGCATGTTTGGACAATATTAATTTTACTAATTTTCTTCAGTTTTTCATTATAAGCAATAAAATTGGCTATGCTTTCCTGTGCTTCCCTTTTCCATGCATATGCATAAAGACATTTTATGTTTAAACACATGTTTCTAAGCAGATAATTACTGAAAGTCAACATTCTCTTTCATTTTTTGGTTTCTGAATAGCCAGATATCTTTGTCCACGCTCTCTTGTCTTGTCCACGCCCCCCCTTTCATTTCCCATCCATTCAAGCCACCTGTTCACTTTCTTCTTTTTACAAAAGCCTCATCCCTGATTCTTTCATTTTTGCCATTTACTGGAGCATAATAGAAAACTCTCACAAATGTATGAATTCCTACTTTCATAAGCATAGATGACACCATACTTTCTGATGAATCCTTTAATTTTTCTCTCTGACAATTTACTTTCACCGCTTTGCTTTTTTGCCTTTATTTATTAACTCCATTCTGCAAAATCAGATCCCTTTCACTCAGATCTGTTACCTCCTTCCACCATCTATTCATTTCGTATATACAGTATATTTATTGTATATATTTTTCTTTCTTTCCTTTCCGTCAGTGTTACTCTTTACCATTTACTTCTCTTACATCACAATTATCCATTTATGTATTTTAAAAGATGTATATGGCCACCCATGTTTAGAAAGATAACTCCCGATGGCTCACAACAGTTGAATAAAATTACTGCATAAACATTGTAAGTATAATAAAATCAAAAAGCATTTTTTTAAAAATAAGCTATGATCGTTACCAAACAAATTCATATATTATTGACTTCCTTTGCCCTTCATGATTTTGGTCAACAGAGAGTTTCACATAAGTTTTTTTTTAGTAAGATATAGGAAGAATAGATTGGATTATTGACCATAATCATACCTGCACCAGTTTTGGGTGCTTTGGTAATATGTAGCATAACCAAAGTCCAGTTTTACAGCAACCATGCTCAAGTTAGAATCTCTAATTTATTTTACATACCACCACACTATAACCTTTGACCAATCAATAATCCAGAAAACCTTTTGGGTGTACTGAGACTAGTATTGATTAAATGCCATATTTTTCTCCTTTTGACTTTCTAGATCAAGTATTTGCATAAATCAAAGTATATTAATAAACCTCTTAAGCATACTTCTAATATTGTATTTTCACCTAAATTTATTTTTTCTACCATTTTTTAAAGCACAGAACCGTTAAACTTCATAGACAACCAGTTGGCGGCTTGGGCTTAAGTATAAAGGTATGCATAATTTTATAATTATGTTGTTTTATTATTATGTAACATATGGTGCATAAAATAAATTTTATTTTTATCATCTCTTTTAGGGTGGTGCCGAGCACAAAGTGCCTGTTGTTATATCAAAAATACTTAAAGACCAAGCAGGTAAAGCAATTATTTATTTGCATAAGCAATGAAAATGTTACAATTAAATGTTGATATATATTGCAACAAATTAAATATTTTAAAGATAAAAAATTACTTAATTTGTCTATCCATTTAATTTGGTTTATTATTCATTTATTTAGTTCTGCCGTATCCATTTTCTACTGATTTCAAATTGAAAATGAAACAGTTATTTTTGGCCCATTTTATTGATGCTTTCCATCTACGGGGCACTGTATTATTTACTCTTCCAAGATATTCAATTTTCTAAATTTCAAGCAGATTGACTTTAAAGTCCCAATTTTATAGGCAATTAAACAAAGTCAAATATAATTGTCTCTGTATTTTCGATAGGAGTTCCATCTGCGTTTCTCTCTTTATTCCTGTATATGTTACTTTCTGTTAGTATAAATTGATCAACATTCTATTACAGCCTCAATTATTTTTCACTTATTTTTAAAGCCAATGAACACAAATGAAATTTATTAAAACCGTTAGGCTGAACAAAATATTAATCTACAGGAGGAGGGTTTTTTTTATATATTTTAAAAGCTACCTGAAAAATGAATGGACATGCTTTACATCTCTGCATGCCAGTTCATTTTCAGAATAGATAGTTGCAGTTTTCATTCATTATACAAGCAAGCATACATGTATGTATGCACACATACATGTATCAAATTCTAAATGTGTAGTAGAAACTTCTCATCTTCTCACTCTGAAACGATCCTGTGAAGTAGGAGGGCAATTTGGTGATGGACGTAGCTGTACCATAAGGAGGTTGCATGGAATACCATTAATAAAATTAATTAGGGAATATGTTGTGTGTAGAATCTGCCCAAAGTAGTTATTATCAACTTTGGAAAAAGAAGTTTCATTTATATTAATCAGAGGGTAGTCAACTTTAGTACATGCTTAACCTTTTTAGGAGTTCAGAAGCTGCAAAGTTAATAGGGCTACATAAGATACAGAGACTTTATGCCTACTGTGGGGCATCCACTATAGTTTTTCTACCTAAAATGGCAGAACACTGCTTTTAGTTCTTATTAGTTTTGGTCAAAGGACCTCCAAAGGCCACAAAAAGAATCTTTCTGTTCGTTCGTTCATGTTATAAAATGAACATTTTTGACTGTTTGAGAAAAATCTCAAACACTCAAAAATCTCTTAGAACACTCTTAAGAACACTCACAAAAGTTACCATTATGAACACAAATGAAGAGAGCTTAACTGAAAAAAACAAATCTGAGACAAAATTTCAGAGTATAAACGTAACAACATAATAATTGTCGCTGTTGTCTATAATTTTCTTTAAAAAAAAAAAGGCAGTAAGTATGGTCCCTAAAGAATAGCAAAATCCCAGAAGGATGCTTCAAGGAAAAGGATTTTTATTGAAACTTATTACATTATTCTGACATACTGACTTCTGATTGATAAAAGAGGTAAAGTTGTATTGTTGAGGACAATATATGTTTGTATTTATTTCCTTTGGTCTTCTTCAATTGCATTAACATCTTCCTAAATTGTAGGGATCTTCCTTCCTTGTTCAGTTTTTGAAGGATTCAGGTTGACAAAGGAAAAATAAAGAACATGTTGCACAGGATTTTTCTTCTGAACATCCTGTGAAAAAGCAAGCTCATTTTTGCTGAGATGCAAAGTGAATTTTATTATTCTTAATCAGGGCATGCTGAGACAGAAGATTGCAATTTTCAGCAAGCCACCTATAAATGCTAGAAGAATGTAGACAAGAAAGAATCATATATTGCGTGAGAATGATATACCAAATTAGGCACATCTTTAAATTGAAAATGTGGTATTCCTGGATAGTGCCCTCCCCAACTTATTTTGTACTCTCTAGATTTTCACTCTTTCCACTTTGTTCATTTTCCAGTGATGTCCCCATTTTTAGAAAGCAGTTTTCTATTTATAAGTTCTTGATATGTAGGAATATATCTAAGGCGGTACTTTCTAGCTGCACTTCTTACGCGCTTCAAATTAAAAATTTGAAAGAGGCCATTTAGGCCAATGAATCAAATCTGCTTTTCACTGAAGGATTCTAAATTAAATACAACCCAAAAGATTACTGATTAGCCTCTGCTTGAACATCTCCAGTGGAATATGGGAATCCACCACCTCCCTCAGTATTTTGTCTACTGTTAAGAACGTTTTTTCCTTAACATCTATGCAGTTGTCCTCGACTTACGACCACAATTGAGCCCAAAATTTCTGTTGTTAACCGAGACATTTGTTAAGTGAGTTTTGCCCCATTTTACGATCTTTCTTGCCACAGTTGTTAGGTGAATCACTGCAGTTGATAAGTTAGTAACCTGGTTGTTAAGTGCATTTTGCTTCCTCATTGATTTTGCTTATCAGAAGGTTGCAAAAGGTGCAACCGTCATAAGTATGAACCAGTTGCCAAGCATCTGAATTTTGATCAAATGATCATGGGGATTCTGCAACAGTCGTAACTGTGAAAAATGGTCATAAGTCACTCTTCAGTGCCGTTGTAACTTTGACTGGTCACTAAATGAACTGTTATAAGTTGAGGACTACCTGTTTCCTGTAATTTAAATCCATTATTCTATGTCCTACATTCTGGAAAGATGGAAAAATGGTTTCAGTCATATTTTGTGTGACGTCTTTTCATGAATTTGTAGAGCACTATTTATATTTCTACCCCCTTGTAAAGTTTCCCTTAAAGGATATGACCAAATTACCCAAACAAAGAGAGCCACTCTACAATGTTGCAGAGCTCCCTGTGATCAGCGCCCTATCTTTATTTTGCCTTATTGGGCCTCTAGTCACATGCCAAATCAGCTGTCAGATCCAGAAAATATGGTTTGACAGTCAACTGATTACAGTACTTTGCTTGCTACAATGATCAGCAGGAAATAGATACAGTATATATTAATCTTCCAGCTTCCTTTATGACATGGGCCCAACAACACCCAGTATACAGGTACTCCTCAACTTATGATCACAATTGAGCCCAACATTTCTGTTGTTAACTGAAACATTTAAGTGATTTTTTCCCCACTTTACGACTTTTCTTGCCACATTTGTTAAGCGATTCACTGAAATGGTTGAGTTAGTGACATGGTTGTTAAGTGAATCTGGCTTCTCCATTGACTTTGCTTGTCGGAAGGTCACAGGAGGTGATCACATGATCCCAGGATACTGTAACCATCATAAAGATGAACCAGTTACCAAGCACCTGAATTCTGATCACATGACCACAGGGATGCTGCAACGGTAGTAAGTGTGGAAAAACAGTCATAAATCACTTTTTTCCAATCCCATTGTTAACTTCGAACAGTCATTAAATGAACTGTTGTAAGCTGAGGACTACCTGTATTTGCAACCATTAGTGGCAGTAAGGGGGAAAGGAAGGGAGAACAACATAGTGTCCCTTGAGTAGGAGGGACAGCGAAACTATCTGTATTCCTGTATGAATATGGTGTGTATGTGTATGGAAAGATAGAGGGAGCAAATGATCAGTGGTTCCATATCCAATAACTTATATTGCTTTTCCATAAGGTATTTTTCAAAGCTGTGTCTAGATATGAGATCTAATTCACTCACCCACTTCCCAAGGGATAGAGGCAAGAATTTATCACATTTCCTCTGATTCTCTACATCATTTTGTTACCTTTAATGTTGTATCCATAGAGATCAAGTCTATTAAGATAAAGCATAAAAATAACTTCTTGGGGAAAAAAAGTAGTCTTCTTTAATAAAGAGAAAAAAGGAAATAATACTTACAATATATAAGAAGGATATATAATATGACAGCGAAATGTAACAGTACAGTTTAGTCTTGTGGTTCGGGACTAGGCTAGAAAACCGGAGACTTTCCATTCTAATTCCACCTTAAAAGCATAAAAGCTGGTTAGGTGATTTGGAGCCATTCACTCTCCCTTAGCCCAAACCCCTCACATAGTTGTGCGGAAAATAGAAGGAGGAAGGAATACTGGTATGTTTGCTGCCTTAAGTTATTTCTAAATAAGTAAGTAAGTAAGTAAATAATATGATATAAACATATACACATTTCAGGAAAAAAAAAATGAGTTGTCTGCATAGTCTTCCAATCCAACCTGATCAAGCCAGGCTGGAAGTAATGTTGAAATGTTGAAAGAGGCTTGTTATGAAGCAGAAGCTTGGGATATTTGATCGCTGGCATATTTATTTATTTCTATGTGTATGTTGTATGAGTGTAAACTATATAGCAGATGCTTTTCTCTGGGTTTACAGACATCATAGGCTTCTAAATATTGCTGTGCTTCTGATTATCATAAAAGTCAGGCAATTAAGAAAAACCACAATCTTTGCTGACCCAGTATCATGTGTTCAATTCACCAAAGTATGCTTCTGTCGAATGTAAGAGAATAAGATGAATACTAGCTGTTTAGCAATGTAATTTCTGCTGGAAAAAGTGGCCTGCCTTATTAAAAAGTAATGTCAACTTATTGCTTACTCAGTAAGATTGCATAAAGCTTTACATTGTCTATTCAGTCTACTTGAATGGGATTTGTTATTACAGTATGATTACAGCAAGTTTGTAAAATTGTTTCACGTTTTCATTTGAACCAATTCCCATTTATGTTGTTTAATATATGAACTCAAATATGAATAATTACAGTATCTCTATTAAGAGGGGGATTAAATTATACTGTAAAAACAAACATATAATAATGTATATATTTATTACTGAGAGCATAATTTTCCAGGCTATTACTCCCTTCCATGAGTGGGTTCTACTTACCTTTACTACTGGTTCGCAATGGGAGCACGCGCGCATCTGCACATGTGCAGAAGTTTTGCACATGTGCAGATCATCAATTATGACTTTTACTACTGGTTCTAAAGAACTGGACAGAACTGGGAACAACCCACCACTGCTCCCTTCACAATGTTCAGCACTTAGACTTTCCATCTTTGCCTGACTAAGAATTATGAAAGTGACTCCAATACAACTGGAGGGTAAACTGGTTGTGAAAGACTGATTTAGGATACAATCCAGGCTACAATTTTAAAGTGAAAAGAGGGCAGAGAAAAACTGTAGAAGCTTCTGCAAATGTAAACAGGACACTACTATTCTAATATCCTCCAAACATTTCTGTACGTGCACAAAAATACAAAGGATACTTAAAACCAGACCTCATGTCTATCATTCTACATATACTCTTACTATCAAGTAAGTCCCATTGACCGTGGACATGGACATACTTCCATGTAAATGTAAATGTGCTAAGATTGTGCAATAAGAATGTAATTCTAATTAGGCAGCGTGGTATATAATTGGCCAATCTAAATCTCAGAAGGTGTAGTATATTCCTGTAATTTAAAATTTTACCAGTCTATGTATAGACTAGTCCTTTGTATTTACCTCCTCATTTCACTACATACAGACAAAACTCAAATATTTTCCAATATCTACAGTCATTCCCAAGAGCCAATTTGATCTAGTGGTGAAGGCAGCAAGCTAGAAACCAGGAAACTGAGTTCTAGTCCTCTTTTTGGTATGAAGGCAGCTGAGTGAATTTATTTATTCTCTCTCAGGGTTAAAAATCTTGCAGAGAAAACTGTGTAGACTTGTCTAGGTGCTTGCCAGGAGCCAAGACTGAATTGAAGGCTCATACGTGAACTAAACGTTCTTCTTTAATATCTATAGCAAATACCATATTCTTTGAGAAACATCCATAGAGTTTAGCATATATAAGAAATTGGTTTGTCTGTGTTCAAACATAGATGGCCATTATCTGAAGCAGTAAATGAATTAGTTCTGATCAGATTCAGAAGAGGCGGAGACAATCAGATGCATAGGACCTGCAGCATCAGAGGCAGAAGACGGGAAAACAGATGGAAGTTCATGATTGGAATTTCATTTACATTCCATTTTATTTATTTCCTGGTTCTGACTCATATGCCACGTTTTGGTCTATCCCCAAATGCCTGTACAGTTAGTACACTGTGCCGAAATCAGCTTTCCTCAGCTTTTGTGTATTTAACAGACAAATCACCTATAAAAATATTTATAACACAAAAACAGACAATAATTGTGTCTATATATGGGGCATTGCAGTGACTTAGTGAGCTAGAGTTGCGAAGAGGTATAGTAGAAAACTATATTTAGCCAAAGCAAAATGCAGACATTCATGGGATGATAAAATACTATGAAATAAAAATTCAATTCTTTTCACTTGTTAAATATCCCAAAATATAATTTTTGACCTACATTATTCTACAGAAGAGCATGCCATCTGTTGGCTGTGTGCACATTCCTTTCCCTCTTGACTGCATGACTTCTTTGTATTATCTTAAAGCAAGAAATATTAAGTTCTTTTGTTGACATCTACTTCCAGTGAGCCATTCAGAAGATTTATCCTTTTATAAAACTCAGTAGATTCTGTCATGTTATTCAGTTCAGTAAGCCCATTACCTCTAGTGTTAACATGCCTGTGTAAATTACACTAACCTTTCTATTTTCAGATGTTAAGACTACTTTATAATTGTTTAAGAAGAGCTTTATTTCCTTTCTACAAAATACTTTATTAGAATAATAGAGTTGTGAACTAAAAAGAAATAAAATCAAAAAGGTTGGTTCCATGGATTCCTATAGTTAAAAGTAAATGTATTTAAGTTTAAGGCTTAAAACTGAAAAAAGCTTTGGGAGAATTTCTAAAGGCATTACATTTGAAAATATAATAGAAAACCTGCTCAGCCTACCTAGAAGATCATCATCTTGTCTTGAAAAGGTTTGCTTTAACCCGAAAGCTGTATAATGGCATTTAAATACAAATTATTGATTGATTGGTTGGTTGATTGATTGAATTTATATTGCCACCTATTCGCCCATGGCGACTCAAGGCGGCTTACAGAATATAAAACCACATTTAAAACAATAAAACTAATAAAAAGAAACAAATATATTAATATAGTATAATATAATAAAATCACTTCCCACCCCCACCCCGCTCTGGCGACAGTGGATCACACGAGCCATTTAATGGGCTCCATCCCGCTCTGGGTTCCCCAGGCCCACTGGCAGAACCAGGTCTTCAGCGCCTTCTGGAAGAGTATTAGAGTGGGGGCTGTTCTAATCTGTGGGGGGATGATGTTCCAGAGAACTTATGAAAGCATATCAACAGCAACTACCATTTTTATTTTCATAATGAGTTATTTGAATGGCTGATCTTAAAGTAGGAGAGGTGAAGGAAATCACAATTCGTAAGGAGTTATGGACCATGCAGTTTGGAAGCAAGACTGGAGAAAATATTTTTTCACATATTCAAGAAAAGGCCTCAGCAAACAAAGCAAACCTCCCAAAGATATGTCCTATCTCTGTGAATATCTTAGATAAGTTCATAATCAAACAATTTATTAGTCAAGCCTAACTAACTACGGTATCTTGAAAGGAATAATGGAAACAGCAGACAAGTGATGCAGATGTTTCACTATGAGAATGGGAGGGTTTAATTTGCCCTTAACTGTTGTATTTCTTTTTTGTTGATTAAAACTTTGGGATGCAGTTGGTGTAACAGTATGTAGAGTTGACCTTGGATGTAGAGGAGGGATGAGCAAGCCATCAAAAGGGGAAAGGCAGAAAAGATGACACAGTCCTGTGAAAGAGGGAACCATGACAACCCCCCCCCAAACTAACCTCACTTCATCTTCGCTTAAAATAGGGGAGGGGGAGAGAGAAAGAGAGAAATACAACTGGTCTTTATCAGCTACAATATGTTGGTTTTATGTATGCGGAGAAAGTAGGATTGCTGTCACTTATATGTTATTGCTTTAGAGTCCATTATGGCCTTAACCAAGTTGTAGGTCTGTTCTTGGCAGTGGTCTTGAT
This sequence comes from Pituophis catenifer annectens, assembly GCF_029215685.1. Classification (NCBI taxonomy): domain Eukaryota; kingdom Metazoa; phylum Chordata; class Lepidosauria; order Squamata; family Colubridae; genus Pituophis; species Pituophis catenifer. The sequence continues at coordinate 130,271,299 of NW_027256881.1, forward strand.
CAGGGAAGCCTTGTAAGCCCTGCTGGACTGCCTAATGGAAGAGTGGAACATGTGTAATAAACTGCAATTGCTTTAGGAGTTTATAAATCATTTAGAAGGTCCTTTGTACACTATTGTGTGGTCAGAGATTATTAAATTGAAGGACTTAAATCCCTAATCCTTTCTTGCTTTTCTCCCTTAGTGCTATTTCAGGTTAATATTTTGGTATTGCAAATAGCCTCTTTTATCACACGCTACAGTAAGCTTATATTTGAGCACCATACTAATACACTAACTGCGAGGCTGAAAATAAAATCTGCGAAGCTATGTTTTGATTGATGTGCCATCTGGGAAAAAACAGGACACAGCTACAAGATAAAGTACATTTAAAATAAAATGATCTGGTTGGCAGCATGAGTTTTTCCATTATCCAGAGGTAGCAAGAAATCACAAGAGAAACATCATTCTATTAATCTATGATAGCTTCTGTGGAACAAGCTGCTCTGTATTCCTGGCAGGTAAACCTTCATTCCCACTTTTAGTCTCACTTGAATAGCCCGAAATTGGATGGGATGCGATCTAAGGGGTTAGGAGAGATCCTGGATCTCCCTCATTAGTGCCGCTGTGGCACCCTTCCAAAGGCAGATTTAGTCATACAGATAAAAGCAAAGAATGGACATGAAGATAATGTTACTCCGTGTTCCATATCTAATGTCCCCATTTCTGAGCTCTATTGATGGCGTAATGGCTTTTCCAGAAAACCAGCGTGTGCCTCATAGTTGCAGTTCCAGGTATTCATTTTTAGTGATCTCTGAACCCACGCCAAATTATGTGCTTGAAATTCAGTGGCACAATTTTAAAATTATTTTTAATGTGTCCAGATGAGTGTGTCAAACCTCCAGTAGGCCTAATTTTGGTGTAAAAAAAAAAAAAGACCAAAGACTAGCAGGGTAGGTGGAACCCGTCTTGAGACATCCTTATATCACTGATTCTGCCTTGTATCCATCACTGGTACTGAACTGGAGCAAAGACAAACATTGGAAGTGGGGAAATAAGAGAAGGAGGATTGCTGATTCTGTCGTTCATACCAATTCCAGTCAAGTTAAGAAAGCTTTCCCTGCTGTCTAAAATGTTAGGATTTCAGAGTGGGATACTAAGAACAAGCTGTTAGAAAGCTTCTTATTAAATTGGAAGCATCATTATCGAAACAGATGGAGGTACTGGGGTATAAACAACAGTAGTTAAGTACATTTCTTGAAATTAAAGTTTAGACACAAGAAAGTAAAGTTTGGATCATCTTCTTACATTCCGTGGGAACTAAAATATGTATCTTCTGCCAGTATTATTCCCATTATTTGTTTCTAGCCAAAATATAGTTTAGTTTTGTCATTCATAAGTAGGAGGTAAAATATTGTGAATATTAGTCAGATGGCTAATTTACCTTCTGTTTTGTTGTCTTGCTATTAATGCTAAAAAAAATTTTTAAAAATATTATTACATATTTGAAGGCTTGCTTGATGGATTTTTAAAGTGCCATTGAGCTTTCCCACAATAACTTATTTATAAATTCAGAAATAATCACAAAAAGCTTACAGGAAGATTCTGCTCAAATAATTACAGGTAGTCCTCACCCATTGACACCAGCAATTGTGTTGTTTAGTGCACAGTTGCTAAGTGAAAAATCGCATTACCATGGCAGCCTTACATCACTTACGACTTGCATTTTCCTTCAGTACACTCTGTTAACTCTGCTTGTTGGAAGCTAGTTGTGAAACACACAAGTGATGATCATGTGACTGTGTGATGCCGTGGCAGTCATGAATGTGAAGATTGGTTGCAAAGCTAGGGTTTTTTTTTAATACCATCATAACTTCCAACAGTCTTTAAAAGAAGCAATTAGTAAGTGAGAACCATCTGTATCACTCAACATATTGCTGTATATTGATAAAACAAGCCAGTTTGGTCTAGTGGTTAAGGCACCAGGCTAGAAAGCAAGAGACTGTGAGTTCAAATCCCACCTTAGTCATTAAAGCCAGCAGGGTGACCTTGGGCCATTCACTCTCTCTTACAACCCAGCTCACCTTCCAGGGTTGTTGTGGTGGTGGAGAAAATAGGAGGAGGAAATTGTGTTGGTGGATAACTCAATAATCTTGAGTTATTTGTAAAAATAATAAAGGTGGGTTAAGAACAAATAAATAATAAAAGAAAAATAATATCTTCAAGATTAAGAGAGGAGCCCTATATCACCTCATGGCATATGCCTGCTGAAAGTTATATGATTTGGTGTAACAGCTTCAGTTAGTCTCTTCGCTTATCTTTATTATTATTATTATTAATTGGCATTTTAGTTACAAAACACTCAAGCATTAACATTAGAACATTACAACAAAATTCACAGTAGTTTTAACTACAAGAGTGGTAACAGCAAATTGCTAACCATTAGTGACAATGCAGCTTAGCTTTTATTATATGTTCAGTTGTAGTCATTTTTCCATGAGATAGTTGGTTTAAACCTTACTAATGTTTTTTGGATTATAATGTTCTCCTATTTCTATCCAATAATAATAGTAATAATAATAATAATAATAATAATAATAATAATAATAATAATAATAATAATAATAATAATAATAATAATTTTATTTCTATACCGCCCTTCTCCCGAAGGACTCAGGGCGGTGTACAGCCAGTTTAAAAACACAAGATACAACAATAATTAAAAATTAAAATAATTAAATAGATTTGGCTGATTTAAAACTCTAAAAATTAAAATACCCCAATTTAAAATTATTATATTGACAGCCCTGCCTGGCGGAACAACAAGGTCTTCAATGCGCAGCGGAACACCCGGAGGTCGGAGATCTTGCGTATTTCCGGGGGCAGTTCATTCCACAGGGCTGGGGCTCCCACAGAGAAGGCCCTCCCCCTAGGTGTCGCCAGCCAACATAACTTGGCTGATGGCACCCTGAGGAGATCCTCTCTGTGGGAACGGACTGGTCGGTGGGAGGCTATTGGTGGCAGAAGACGGTCTCGAAGGTACCCGGGTCCTATGCCATGGAGCGCTTTAAAGGTGGTAACCAACACCTTGAATCGCACCCGGAAGACCACTGGGAGCCAGTGCAGCTCGCGCAGGAGGGGTGTCACGCGGGCACATCAACAGCCCATAATTTTGGCCCCTAATATGCAATTCACCATTTTTTTTATGTTCAGGAAGAATATTCAGGTCTCACTTTTCTTTATATAGAAAATCAAAATAAAAGAACAATAAAGAACCATCTTTTTATAGAGGGCACTAATCACAAATTCCTGCCATCCAAACATTACAGCATGTACTTGTTTTCCTCAAAATAAAAGCAACTCACAAATGATTGGTCACGTAAATCTTAAATAAAAGGTTCCTTATCCTGAATGTATACATACAGATACATTATCTGTAGCTATAATTTACATCTGTAATCTACACATACAGATCAATTGTCCCCTTTGTTAAGCAACTCCAGAGTCTGTACTGAAACATATCCTCTCCAGTATTTCAAAAGATAAAATGGAAACTCTGCTAAACATTTCAATCAAATAGAAATATTATACTTAGTTTTTAAACACCATTCAGACATTTGGATGCTTGCTGTTCAGTGTGGATGTAGCAATTCTCAGATACTTTTTTCCCCTGCCATAATTGAACAGGTAACCACCCAAAGTTGTCTGGAAGTTGGTCAACCTAGAAAATAAGACAAATTAAGTAAAAAGTTAAGAGTCCTGCTAAATCAAGCTAAAGACTTTTCTAGCCCAGCATCCTTTTTCTTTTGACCAACAAGGCAGCTTTGCAAAATCCAGTGTCGCATAAAGCCAACACAATTAGCAGATGTGATAGACTTAGTCTCTGGAAATGTGTCCAGTCTCCTTTAAAAGCCATCATGGTACATTGTCTGAATAATTTCGCCTAAATAGAAAGGAAGAAATTGGTGAATGAAAATAATCAAATAGATGTTTTTCAGCTGTTCAGCCCAGTAGCAAGCAAGATGTCAGTAGAAAGTCACTTCATTTTGTTTCTGAGCAATAGAAATAGCTTTTTTTCCTCATTTAGCTGTGATCCTTGCATTTGGATGTTTCTGTATAAGAGTTTTCCTTTCTGCTATCCAACACAGGCTAGAGGACAGAATCCAGATATTTAGCCTTCCTCACCACTGCCCAGCATAATTGGAATTGAAACATCTGTTCCTCACTTCTAGGATATAGAGAAGGCAAAGGGAGGAAAGATGCAGGGTGTAAAAAAAAAAAGAGATTATTGTATGTGCTCTGTTTTGAAGAACACTCAGAAGGTGCAGCTGATCCAGAATGCAGCAATATGGGCAATTTTTGGCATTTCTTTTTGTACCATAATAAACCTTTTCTCTACGAGCTGCACTGCCTCCCAGTAAGTTTCCCAGTGCAATTCAGGGTGCTGTTTATCGCCTATAAAGCCCTCCATGGCATAGAGCCAGACTATTTATGGGGTTGCTTCTCTCCCATTGTTTCAACTTTTACTCCACCAGAGCTAATAAAGCATGCTCTGGGTTCCTTCTAATCAATGCCATGTCTTCTCAATGTGAGCCCCTACTCTATGGAACAGCATCACCCTGGATATTCAGATGGCCCAACTATTTAAGCTTTCATAAGGCATTGAAGATCTGTTTGCTCAGATCTGTTTGCTCACGCATTTAGGTGGGTGGATGAGCTGTGCTGTTATACTTTTTGCGAGTGGTATTATAGTTTATCCTTGGGCCTCAGGAGTTATAAATTGTGGGTTTCTGTGTTTTTAATTCTTGTAAATGGTCCTGATTCACTTGAGCAAAATGTGGGCTGTATAAATCATATTGATAAATAATAATACAATATAGTTTTGTCTCTAGCTTGGTATATAGAAAATGCCACTTACTAGAGTATTGACACTTAGAAGCAAACATAAAAATCCTGATTTTTTTTAAACCCCTCAAATATTTCCTAAAAGGCTTTCCATATTTGTGGTTCTGTTGGAAACAGAGGCATTGGTATTTATTGGTACACTGTGGATTGAGCACAATATGTTTTTTTCCTTTACTTAAAACTTTTACATATCCTGCTGTAAGATATAACTGACAGTTCTTAGCTTTCAATAATTCATTTCCTTCCCAATTATAGCAATATTCAATAAAAATATTTAAAACACATGGAAATTTATATTCATATGGTGTAGCATAAGTCTATGAAACAAGAGTGTTATCCTTCCAATAAGTAGTACAGCAATTTATGCTTCTTCAATACACTATAAGTTGGCATTCACGTTAATTTTATTTTGCAGAAACGATGCAAATTATGAGCTGAACTAATACTTTGGTGGACTGAATTCAAGTTCACACTTAATTAAATTCCTACCCATCTCCTTTGATTATTATATTCTATGGGCATATTTTCAGGAAGAAAAAACAAAGGAAGCAGAATTCCTACTTTCCTATATTACCAATGCTATTCACAAATAAGAATTATGCTTCCTCCATATTTTAATGAAATCTATCATTAATGAGAAACCATAATTGTGTTCTTATAGGATAATCTTTTGTTAATGAAAAGAAGCTTTCATAATTTTCTTAGAAACGGTACCATTTTTTTTTAGTGAATTACTATGATGCTGTTTTAAGAACAACTTTCACAAAAACAACACTTTTGTAGTAGCGTAAACCATTTTAAGTCTCTCAAGTAATTTGTAATTCTTTTATAATTTTGCAGCAGACCAGTCAGGAATGCTATTTATTGGAGATGCCGTAATACAGGTCAGTTGATTTTATACACTTACTGTAAAGTATGTTGCTTGTTAATGCTTATATTAAATGCTTCGTATTATTTGCCTAATGTTTCAAATAATCCTTTTATGATGTTTAGGTTAACGGTATAAGTGTAGAAGGCGCTACCCATGAAGAAGTGGTAAGTTGCACAGTGATTTTTTTTCTTTCCCAGCTATATGTTATAAATTACTGCCTAGATTTCTTGATACATATTTTTCAATGCATTTTTCAGAAGATTACAAAAACATTGATTGATTTTCACAGCATACACCCATATAATTTTCAGGCCTAGTAATCCCCCCCCCCTTTTCATGGAGTCTAGTACTAAGCTTTCTATTCCTCCATGTAGTGACATAGCACATGGAAAAAGCACAACAAAGCATGGTTTATCCACCTGAAAAAGGAAAAAAGAAATTGTAAGAAATGATTAATAAAAGGCTATAAGCATTAATCATAACAATGCTTTTAACTACATCATCTTTATTGTCCTTTGATAAGACACTGTGTTCATATTTTAGAAGTAATATTGCATTTCACAGGAGAGAAGAGAGGCAAGTTTTAACATCTCATTATTTCACTATTGGGTCACTCATTCATTGTCTCCAACTACCTATCTAAATATTAGCATCCAGAAATTCAAAAGTTTAATTGCTTGGTTTCAGCCATCTGGAATATGGAGGTTAGAAAAGGCTATCTCAACTAATTTGAACTTTAAGCTGAGCACATGCTTCCATTTCAAATATAAATCCCAATGCTATATTTTATTTTACCTTCCATTCTTTATCCTTTTCTTTCCTATTCTTAGTTTCACTACCGAGTGTAGATTTAAAAGTCTACTCTAATCCCACATATACTATTATTCTTCTGGAGTTGAGCTAATTTGCCTCTGAGAGGCATAGAAGATATGTCCAAGGGACATCACACCTTCTCTGGAGTGGGCTCTTTTCCATGTGGTTGGTTTAATTTAAAATTTAAATTATTAAAAATGTTTAACCAAATTTTAGGAATACAGGGCAGAGGGCTGCAGAGCCACATGCATATTCTCCATTTATGTAATAGAGCAGCAGGTTCCAGATTATTTTAAGAAGGCAACCAACTCAGAAGGAGAAAAATCAAGATAAAATGAACAAGGAAATTGAAACATAAAGCAAGTGGGATAAATGATAGGGCAGATATTCCATTGCAACAATTGTAGAATAGCCAACGATAGCTGTTGATTATGCCAGATAGGTGCCAAACATTATAAAGGTAATAATTATGTCCCCTGAATGATTCAGAGGAGTTCTAGGTTCAAGCTAAAAAATCCTCTCTTCAGCAGCTCATGGCTTTGTTTAGCCTAACCAATTTCACAGGATTGTTGTTGCCAGGAAAGATCTTAAGTCTTAAGAAAAGTCTTAAACTTCACTTAAATATAAGAGTATACCAGATACAACACAGATGATAATATGGCCCAGTCAATGTGCCATTTCATGTTTGCAGGGCTAAGGAAACTATGAAATTGGTCAATCCTAAAAGGCTGAGTTTTTTTTAATATACTTAATGATCTAACAAGTCTGGTGAAATGCTGTCTGAGTTAATGGGACAGAAAGGTGATTCTATTGATGGAATTCTAGGATAATGTAAGTAAGAGATTAAAGGCAGTTTGGTGTAATGGTTAAAGGTGGTAACCTAGAAACCAGGAGACTGAGTTCTAGTCCTGCTCTAGGCAAGAAAGCTACTGAATGATTTTGGGTTAGTCATCGTCTTTCATCCCAACTCATCTCACAGAGTTGCAGGGAAAATAGAAGGAAAAAGGAATATTAGGTATGTTCGCCACCTTGAGCATTAAAGGCAGGATAAAAATGTAACAACTAAAGTAAGACTGCAGAGAAAGTGGAATTACACCCAAACAAAATCTGTTGTTAATATATAGTGCAACAGCTAGACCTTGCAACCATGACCTTCAAAACCTTAATTGCTGTTTATTGCTGGGCTTCTGAAGAATTCTATCCTTCCATATAAACTTAAAATTGTTATCATAAATTCACCATCTAAACATTCGTTGATGGGTATTCTGTCTTCTTAGTAAAATCCCTATTGTAAAACTCACATCTGAGAGAAGTGAGGTTCCTCCGTTTCTTCTTTCTTTTGGATTAATTCATGCTGCTTTCAAATGGTATTGCATAATGATTTGATGGATCTTTCATTGGATGCTGCTTACCCTGTCTAATTATTTTGTGTACCTGTATCATAATCACATGTTTTCATGTTTTCACTTTTTATTTTGAGTATCATCATTTTTCAAATGATACCTTTCAAAATCCTTAGCTGATATAGTTACACTTTTATTTTAAGTACATCCACTTTTTTAGTAACATAAGAGTCACCTGAACCGCAAGATAGGCAGCAAATCAATTTGATAAATAAATAAATATATTTATAAAATAAATCAATGTGAAGCTTGATTTCATATCAGAGTTACTTCTTGTAGCTCCTTTTGAAAATGAAATTTGCAGTTCTCAAAAGGAATTTCTTTTGGTTCATTATATATAATTTCTGTAATATCTGTGCTATGGCAACAATTAATATTTTTCTTTGGAGAAAACAACACTGCATGGCATCACATTGCAAAAAAAGTTTTTTTTAAAAAAAAAACCCTTTTTTTAAAAAAAGCTTTTTTTTTTGCTACAAATCACTTCATTTGACATGATAAGAACTTAATAACTGAAATAAGTTATGCCCAATTCATGATAATTTTAGTCACATTATAAGCAGTTAAAATGATTAGAGTAACTATTAGCAAGGGTTATCTTTGAAACAATATATACAGCGTTATTCTGTTATGAACTGAATCAAACGATTTTGTGAAAGGAAAGCCCAAATCAGCAATTAATACAAAATCGTTTTTTATTATTTTCTTCTTAAAACAATTAAGAGGTTGGGGGTAAAAATACCAGTGAAGATTGCTGGCAGCCTAACCTGCAGAAAGAGAAGAAAAATGCCTATATAAATGCCTTTCTGAGTTACAAATTACAGTGGTGCATAGGCGTAGATTCCTATTCATTCTCCTACAAAAAATAGTTATGCTTGATAGTTATACAGTTACTGTATGCCCAGTTATGGAGCTCAGAATGGGGGAGGGCTGTGGACTATGAGGTCTTTCATAGCAGGGCTCCTCAGAAGAAAAGCAGTGGGAACAACTTGCGACCTTCCTTGCTGTCTTCCCCATTGATTTTGCTTGCAGGAAAGTCACAAATGGTGATCATGTGACCGTGGCTCATTGTGAAGATGTTATTGTTGAGTTGGGTACCCAAGTGCCTGAATTATAATCACATGATTATAATTTTGTAAGTTCTCCTCATTCAGCACGGTCATAACTTTGAACAATCATTGAATGAGCAATCATAACCCAAGGACTATCTGTATAAGAAATAAGAAAACATACAGCACTATCAAACTTTCAAGGTTTTCTTATAGTAGCCAAACTAAATAAAAGTAGTTTTAGTCTTTTAGTCTTATGGAGTTGATTTTCTTGTCTGGTGTACCTAGTGAGAATTAATACACAACAATCACTAACCATATTTTGCATAATTAGTCTTTAAAGTGTGGTAAAGATGGTTAATGTGCATTCATCATGGCTTCCCTTGATCTCTTAGTGGCTTTTGATACCATCAGTAGGGGATTAGGAGATTAGAAACACAATATGGCAGTAGCTCTGTTCCTTCTTCCACTGTTACTTCCTTGTTCCACTTGACATTGGTAGAGAGAGAGAAGTCCAGTCCTAAGTCCCCTAACATGTAAGTTTCCAAAGGACTCTACTCTCCTTGTTCCTTTTTATGTATACTTTGAAATTGCTACTCAGAGGGACTCAATTATACTCTGGGTTGACCACATTAGTGTCTGGAGGCTATGCCAGCATAGTAAAAGGCTGAAGCTCAAGCCTGACAAGTCTGAACAGTTATGGTTTGGGGGATCTCTCTGATTTGAGTGTTTGTCATTTTTGGCTCTGAAATATGTAGCATTTTCCCAGGTCCTCCTTGTCTTTGGCTACTGTTCAAGAACTAGGAAACAATTCTAGCTGGAGGGCTAGTTTTTGCACAGTTCCATCTTTTGTGCCAGTTGTTCCTTTTCCTAGATTGCTTATTGTCAGTCATAATTTGCTTACCATCTATCAGCAGTACAGTAGTGTGCTTTAAATGGAGTTGCCCTTGAAAATCCTCAGAAGCTGCCAATGATCCAGAATGCAAGGCACAGGTAGATAATGGGAATTCTCAATTCAACCATGTAACAATCTCCATTAGTTGACTAGCTTCTAGTAGACTTCTGAGTTCAACTCAAGATGCTGGTTATCACCTATACAGTCCTTCATTGTTTAGGGCAGGACTATCTGTCTCCTATTATTTCTGGCAGGGGAAGGTGTCATCCACATTCCCTCTATTAAACAATGCCATGTAATAGCAGCAGGAATTATGTCTTCTCTGTTGCAATACCTGTCCTATGGAACCTGAACATAACCCTTGAGATTCAGATAGCCCCAACCTTTCTATTTTATCTAAGGCCTTAAAGACCAGACTCTTCCCACAAGTGTTGGTTTTTGATGAGGAGATTGGTTATTTGTTGAGTTTTCTGTGTTAATGAAATATTGCTTTTAATTATTTTTTAAAATTATTATTGGGTTTATTTTATTTGTTAGCCATCCAGTAACATGTTTATCGGACAATCATGTTAATCTGTTAAATAAACTTATAAGCAAGTAAGCTAATAGTGCACATATGAAAATCAGTTTACATATGAATCTAGTTATGAGGTCTTTTTTTTTTCCTCCTGTGCTGTGATTTTCTTTAACTTATTACGTACTGTTCTTTTCCTATGCTTTACCCTAAAATGATACAATGTGATAGCATTTGTGTGTGTTTCTCTCTCTCTCTCTCTCTCTCTGTGTGTGTATGTGATGTGTTCCAATCAGTTATTTCTCACTGTGCAAATAATTAGTGTTTCCTATTGATACTTTTATAAAATGTGATGCTTTAATCAACAAGTATTGCTGATGCTTCCCTCCCATGCTTTTCTCCTGTATAGCTTAAGATCAGTATACATCTGCTGTGCTTCAGTGGTACGGTTCTTATTTATTCTACCCAGGTTTTCATTTCATCCTTTCTGACCAAATTTGCCCTGCACACATAAAATTGACATTCTTCACCTACAAATATGTTGGTTATATTACTATCCAGTCCTTTGAATAAAACAGCTGCTTTAAATGGCAGTCAGAAGATGTAAAATTGAGCAAAAGTAACCCTGTGATAAGATGTCACTTTCATTTTGAAGAGTTCAACAAATATCCCAATTCACTGGGTACGTTTTTCATTTGCTAAAGAGCATTCACAAAAACAGAATATGACAAGACAATTTGGTTGGAAGTATGTACTCCTTCACTGTTCAGCTTCTCTGTAGTAATTTTCAAATTTAAATGGTTTCTGAACCTCTCTCTCATTTTGTTTATTACATAACATAGAGTTCATTTTATAACAAAGGATACATATCAAAATGAAAACCACATAGGTAAAGAAAAAGTTTAATCAGTATGTCCATAATAGAATGGTGAAATGAAAGCAAGATTTTGAGGGAGAAGGGCAAAATTAAATTTCACAAAAGGTGGAATAAGTTTAAAGGCTCTGAAACCTTTGTAGTACTACAACCCTCCAAAATGACAATTAAGTGACTTCTTCCTATACAAATCTGAAATGGAATTGAGACTAGGGCTCAGCAACAAATAAATACACCATCCATCACAAGTACTTGATACACTACTTGTATTACTACACTACACAAGTAGAGTATCACTACTTGATACACATGTAGTATCAACATTGAGAAAGATATGGGTACTCAGAACATTTTTTAAAGGAATGTTTATGCATTTCCTCACATTCTGAAGCATGTCTTTCAAGGTTCTATAGAACTTTAATAAGTATGCTCTAAATACTAAATATGAGCTCAGCCTTCCATCTTTCCAAGGTCAGTAAAATGAGGGCCCAGCCCAGATTGTTGGGGCCAATATGCTGACATTGTAGACCACTCAGAAAGTGCTGTAAATATAATTTTAAGTGCTATTGCTATTACTATTCTGTTAAACATTTATCAGCTAAATATATGGATCAAATCTTACAAGTAATATATCCTTGCTGTTAGCATGGAATGATGCATTTGGTATGGGTTCAACTAAGGCTGATGACTTAGTTAACACTTTCTTAATAAAAAAGCATTATTTTAAAAGATGCTCATGAAAGGTAACAGAGGCCAATAAGAGATTCATAGGATGATTATCACTGCTTATAGAGAGCTGTGATTTTGAAGATAAAATGACAAAATGTTAAGGAGCATGACTACAAACCTGAAAATAAATTCATAATTAGTTGTGACTGATTGGAAAAATTAAGCATATTAAGTTATACCTAACTGGTGAAAAAGAAAAGTAAGGAGATTAATTGTTTGAACTTTGGAAGAAAGTTTTCAAAAGATGAGAAAATAGCTAGAGAAATATTAAGACATGCAAATGCTGCTTGAAAGAAAGTGGTCTTTTCTGAGAATGAATGTATGGTCAAAGAAACTAAAATATGTATTATAGGTGCTCCTACTCACTTTGTTATATGGAAGTGAGAGTTGGTGTGTCAGAAGAAACATAAAAGTAAGTTACTTGCTTTGGAAATGAGGTACTTAAGTTTATGTAGTACAACCAAAAAAGTTACGATCAAGAATGAATGGTTGATGAATTAACATGGATTGCAATCAAAAGTGAAAAAAAGAAGTATACTGAGATTTGATCTTACGGAGAAAATGAATAGCATGAAATTGCAAGTCAAATATATGAAAGAAGAGTATAAGGGTTGAGAGAGCGAGGAATATTGAGATTTAGAAGGTAGTGAATAGATTGTGTTGATGCTTCATTAAATTTATTAATAACTTTTTGAAAACAAAATGCAGTTGATGAAATGGGTATGGATGTGATGGAAAGAGGGAGTACAAAGGTAGAAAATTATGGAACAATACAATAAATGGTATTGTGGTAAATTAAATCAGGTATATATTTTTTTCTTTTGGCTTATCTTGTTCAATTTCTTTTGCTTACTAATACTTACTCTCTCTTGAGTGCTTTGTAAAATGTTCCTTATTCCAAAAGGAGAGAGAGAGAGAAATATGCACACCTTTTTTTCAATATTTCTTTCCATATTTACTTTTCTTTGTGCACATTGTTGAGTAGGCACATTGGCAGATAGTATTCATTGCTGCCCATCTGTGCTTTGATGGAATCCATTTGGACAGACCCTATATTTGTTTTGACTGAAATCCATGGTGGATTTTACAGCCTGAGTTGTTTAATCCTTATCAATATTTTTCAACATTTCTTTTGCAAAATAAGGACTCAGCATTTGGAATTTATTCTGTGTGTATCAAAAATATAACAGAAACTACGATTCCTTTACTTTCTTGGAAATTTCTTCGCACTCAGTTTTGTTTTGACCAGAGTATTGTAGTACTTTTAGAACAGAGTAGTCATTTGGTCAAGAAAATTTCTAATTATCCTGGCATCACAGCCATTGGAGATGAGGGTGCAACATTTTAAAATTGCTTAACTGACCCAAAGAAATATAAAATTTATGGCCATTGGCTTAGTATGCAAACTCTTTACACTGATGTCAATTCTATCCCCTTTCCTGTTTTCAAACTGTATAGCATTTTGTTTCATGGGATTCTTATCAAACCCATGAAATATTTTGTCACATTTTGGCTTACTAACTCCTTTCTAAATCTAGGCTGCAGGTTATGAAATAGGATCAAGCAAGCTTGTGAGTTCTGCCTGCATCTGTTGTGGCTCACCAGTGGCCTGCGCAGATCGTTGCTGATCCTGACGACGAGGAGGCTGGTGTGGGGTCCCGCCAGCAGCCTGCGCAGCCGGTGCTCGAGGAGGCTGAAGAGGATGTGGTCCCATAGGCAGAGACTCAGCCAGGGCCTTCAGAACCTCCAGAGGCTCATTCAAGTGGAGAGAGTGAAGTGGAGGAGCCTCTCCTCAATGCTCGAGCACGCAGGGCTGCCAAAAGGCAGGAGTGGCTACTCAGGAGGAGGAGGTCTCCTCGAGAGTAAGGTTTGAGGATAATTAGCCACTCTCTTAGCCTATTTAAGTCGCACGCCATTAGTAATTTCTTGTTGGAAACAACGTGTAATTATTACAGAGCATTTTGAAGAGTGAGTATTTTATCGTATCTTGTTTTCTGGGCTGGTTGCCAACCTTTGCCGGACTTTGTTTATTCTTGGTACGTTATAACTTTGATAAGGACTGTTAGTGTGTGTCATAATCCTTGGGAATCCGGAGCTCAGGCAGAACAGCATCCTGCAGCAATATCTCTATTTATCATCTTTATATATGGATGTGCATGTCTATCTTTGTGTGTGTGTGTGTTTTAAAACATTTAAAGGTATAATTGTGTTACTGATAGCAAAGCATTCTTTGCTTGCAAGTTTGCTGTGTTACCAATCACTCTGCTCTTAGACTACCCCAAATGCTGCTGGCACTTTCTGCAGAAAGGGACATACCAGGATGATGAGAACCTATTCATTTATTTATTTTTTGTGGAGTCTTTTGGTTAATAGTATCCTTAACAAGTGATTGCTATTGCCTTTTGATTTAGAATAAGAAATAAAAGGAACTTTTATAAAGCAGAGGTTAATTAATTTCATTATTAGTTGGTGCTCGAGGACAAACTATCTCAAAAGTTGACAAAAAGGAGCTATGGTCTTATCCAACAAATTACCATTTATAACAAAGACAGAGTTGATGCTGTTGCTTTTCTGAAGATATTTCTTAGCTACCAACCAACTAGATACTGTGTCCACTTTAATATCCAGAATAAAATTTGTGTGAGTCTTCATCAGTCTGCTTTAAAATCCCAAGATACCAAATGAACCAAATGTTCAGCTTTAGTGAGTAAGGAAATTTCTGAATAGTGTTCTTTTCAAGAGATAGAGAAACAGATGTCTCTTTTTATAACCTAAGCCAGAAATTTATTAATTTTTATTTTCAATTGGAGGATGTACTTCATGTAATTCTTATAGCCTCAATGTATGCTTTTGGTTAAACTTTATAATTTTGCACATATAAAGATGCTTTGTTCCATTATGGTCTTTTAAACAGTAACTCATCACTTCCCCATTATAATTTTTTTGACATACATATTAAGTTAGTATCTTCATTTTTTAGTACATGATCTGGCCATTTAGCTATAATGGAGATTGGCTTTTAGTTGTCTCTGCAGAACTAAGTTTAATCTGTTTGGGACAAATCCATGAAGATTTCTCACAGTTAGCATTGCATTCAGCTTATTTTCAAAATAATTGCTAATTATCTGCTTTAGAATCACCCTAGTATTGTTAGTTTGTTTTTTTAAATATGTCTCTTTTCCCTTTCTCTCTTTTTGAAGACTAATGATATACAGACTTTATCAATTAGAATATTGCATTGGCAAGCATAAGATTGCTTGACCCTTACTAGCTTCCATGTATAGAAAACTCATTCCTTTTAGGAAGCACCACTCAGAATACTGGATATAGTACATTATAAGGAAAGAATTGATTGGCTGTCCATTTATAATATCGGCACTCTTTCTATATATATACTTTCTTAGCTTAGTGAAAAGGTTGCATACCTTTATGCTGTGAATGTTGTCTTGTTTGTAGTCATTTCCAGTGATTATTTGATGATGTCCCATCAAATTGGTGTTCGTTCTTAGCAATCACATGCTGAACTATTCCTAACCTGGTCCTTCAGATGTTCAAATGGTCCACTGATCTCCACTTTAACCAAACCCATCCACCCTGCTGCTGTTTGTCTTCTCTTTCTTTCCACTTTTCCCCAGCATTAAAGCCTTCTCCAGAAACCTAGCTATTCATATAATGTTTCTGAAGTAAGATAATTTGAGGCTGGTCATTTGTGCTTCAAGTGAGATCTATGAGTTGATTTGTTTCATGATCCATTTGCTTGCTTGTTTTCCTGACCATATTATTCTCAGGTGTTTTCTCCAGCACCAAATTTCAAGAGTCCATATTTTTTCTATCCTGCTTCTTCAACTTTCACTTCCATAGAATGTCAGAGGAAATACCATTGCCTGCATTTCTCTGATTTTTATAGAAACATCCCAGCCCCTGTGCACTTTTTCTACGGCTTTCATGATTATTTTAATAGGTATTATATCTATTTTTGGTGTTTTGTATTTTAACTTCTGAATAAAATTAAAATAGGTTTTTTAAAAAAAAGAATAATCAAGTTTCTATTCCCATACATTAAACATTAAGAGCTGTGGTGGCACAGTGGTTAGAATGCAGTACTGGAGGCTACTTCTGCTGATTGCTGGCTGACTTTGGCAGTTCAAATCTCACCAGGCTCAAGGTTGATTCAGCCTTCCATCCTTCCGAGGTCGGTAAAACGAGGACCCAGATTGTTGGGGACAATATGCTGACTCTGTAAACCACTTAAAGAGGCTGTGAAGCACTGTGAAGCAGTATATAAGTCTAGGTGATATTGCTGCCATTGCCCACACCCTGTGAGACACTCTCTCCACAAAGATAAAACACTCTCCTGGCCTTACAAAAAGGTGTGTGAAAATATGACTCTGTACCCTAGCTGGGAGCACCAGATGTGCATGCAGCCATGGGACTGGCTAGAGACTTGAAACCCCTCCCCCATCTTTTAATTAATTTTAACATTCTTTGATCTTTTTAAATTTTATATATTGTTTTTATGCTGTATTGTACATCGTCTGTGAGGGAGATGGGCAGTTCTTAAATATGATAAGTAAATAAGTAAATAAACATTTAATGAAAACATTGTCTTTGGAAGTAGAGGAATTGAGAAGAGATAACCCTATAAATTCACAGTCTCATTGTTAATAGATAATTTTTAGTCATGATAAATCAGTCTTACCAGTTTATCAACAATAGCTATTTCCCCGTTACGGTGTGTCAAATTTTTCAACTTTCAATTTCCAAACATTGGGGTGCTCAAAAGTGCCTGGGGGATTGTAAGATATTTTGGTTACTTTAATATAATTTAGATGTGCTTGGTAAGTAACTACATAAATATCATAACTTTTTAACATTTTGTTTGTTTCATTGATGACTATGGATGCTCTATGAAGTGATTTTGTATGTGTATCATACAAAGACTTAGTACTGCTTGGATACATCATTAAAGTCATCTGTAGAGGATTATGGGAATTACCTCGAAGAAGAAATTCAAAAAAGATATCTAAAAACCAACTTGCTGAAAGAAATGAGAGGGTGAAAAAGGAACTCAAGATTGCCTTGCCTTGATCCTTTTTGGTATAAGAAGGGAAGATCGAATTTTTGTCAAGCTTTCAAGATTCTGTTATAATATTTCTTAACAATAAAATGGAGTTTTGGTAGTCCTTGTAGTCTTGTTACCTGACTTGGCCTTCTTGAAAGGTCTGAAGTAAGCCTAGAGTTATTTATTTGAAGTTAATACTAACAATGAAATGCCAAGAACCATATGGATATCTGAAATATCATGTATGGATCTGCTTTTACCAAGACTGACTCATTTGAAATTGTGCTTTATTATTATGACATAAATTGCTAATACTGAGCAAAAAGTTGTAAATGATGTTTTAAAATTAATGAATTATTCTGTGCTATCTGATTAAATTATAATTAGTGGCATGATTTACCATAAAATTATAACTTGTTGCTACAGCATACTAATGTGAATTTTTATATTTTCCTTGGTTAGTCACAAAAGAGCTTGAAAGCCATACTCCTTTCAATTACACTATTTCCCCCAGAAACTTAAAAGCTTTAGATGCAGATTTGAAGGCTTCATTACCATAACATTAGCAAAGAGAGGGGCAAAGTGATTAGGTGATGTTGGTGGCCTAGAGAGAAAATATCAATTCATTCCACCTTTAAAATGGATATTAATGAAGTTCAGAAAGCCACATTTGTCAGTCTGAAAAGATTAGAAAATAAATATCTTTTTCATTAAACCTGGACAAAACCTCAACCAGCATTTTTTTAAACCTTTACTTTAATCATTTATAAACAAATTGACTGTCTTATAATTCCCATAATATTTAGAGTTAATTTCCCCTCCAAAAAGCTGAATTGTTTTAATGCATCATCCAATTTATTCAATGTTATGTGAAATGAGTGTTCCGAATTTTCCTCATCCTATGTGCATTCTATGTCCCTCTGTTTATACTTGACATTGAACAGAAAGAATCTTTGTAGAATTAAACATGTAAATTCCTTATATCGCTGAAAATGCCATGTCATTCTTATTGTGCTAAACAGATAAGAGAACAGACCTTTTGAAAAATATAGAATATAACAGAAAATACATCTGATATAAATAGATTGGGGAAGGGAGGGAGGGATAAAGGAAGGAGAAATTATTTGTAACAGATGGTTCAGAATGCACAAATAAGTGAATTAAGTGTACTGTGTCACACTGTATCTATAGGCAATATCAGTGGTGGGATTCAATTTTTTTTACTACCGGTTCTGTGGGCGTGGCTTGGTGGACATGGTGTGGCTTGGTGGCATAGCTTGGTGGGTGTGGCAGGGACAAGATACTGTAAAATCTCCATTCCCATCTCACTCCAAGGGAAGGATACTGTAAAATCTCCATTCCTTCCCCACTCCAGGGGAAGGTTACTGCAAAATCCTCATTTCCTCCTGATCAGCTGGGACTCAGGAGGCAGAGAATAAATGGGGCAGGGCCAGTCAGAGGTGGTATTTACCAGTTCTCCGAACTACTCAAAATTTCCACTACCGGTTCTCCAGAACTGGTCAGAACTTGCTGAATACCACCTCTGGGCAACATCTTAAAGCAGGTGTGTCTTTTCCCAGGATTGTGCAACTGCATAAGTATCAAGGCACAATTGTTTTAAGGAGTTGCCCAAATGTTTTATGTTAAGGTATCTTTTCCCTTGTAGCGCTGAATATTCCCCTTCCCCTTTTAAATGAAATGTAGAGATTTTGATCCAGCTGAGAGCCATCTACTCTGTTTTCCCTGTTTCCCCCAAAATAAGGGAAAGTTTTCCCAAATTATCCTCTGATAATAAGCCCAATTGGGCTTTTGAGCGCATGGCAATAAGGCCAAGTGCTTATTTCAGGGTTCAAAAAAATATAAGACAGGTTCTTATTTTCGGCGGGAAGCACAGTATATCCAGTCAGAAGGGATTATCCAATTAAATCAATGACCTTTTCCTTGGAAAATATCAGAATAATGTACAATTATTCAGTCTCTTTCTTGCACAGAGTGCAAAAGATGTGCCCAAATGAATCATGGAAAAATAAAATACAAAATGCAAATAAAGAATTGACTAAAACAGATCTTAAAGTGATTCAACAAATCACTAGCAAATATGTCTCCTCACAGGTACAAGAATGTTCAGGCATACTAATACTCCTTTAATTAATACTAATAGTTCTTTAGTTAAGACAACTCCTTACCAGAAATAACAAATTCCCAGAAGCCTCAAAGTTGTATTGCTTACAAAAAACATATCCCTTGAGCTTATAACTTGGCATCCTTTAAGGATTATAAAGTTCAATTTATAAACTAATCCAGTACAATTTGCCTCACATACAGCAAGTTTAAAAATGCTGAAAATAGAAATATTTACTTTCTCTCCCATTTTTAGACAAGCACATCACATATTTCTATACTGCTATCTAATTAGTCACATTTGCGGAAGAAAACAATATTTCTTTAACCCGACAAGTTCCATGTAATAATTCAAAAGCCATTAAGGTTTTATTGTTCCACTAAAGTTTTTTTGCAACTTACCAATTTATGAAAGGCTAAGTCAACTTCACTCTGAAGCTGGAATATTGTCAGTATTCCCAAAATATCTATGTTGCTAAGGAAATTAGTTATGATAGAAATACATGATAATAGAATACTTTTAAACACTGTATGCAGAAATAAGAAAGAATATAAAATTAATTTATTTGATCAAGATTGTTATGGGTTGTTATTCAGGCAGACTTCTTGATTGGGATTCGATGACAATGATTATTTCTGGTAATGCTTTTTTGGGGGGGGGAGTGGGACTAAATTTGGATTATTTGAAGAGAGGAAAGAGGGGGATTTGTTTAAAGGAAAAGGATAGATTCTCATTGGATGTAACAGATACAATTTGTCATACTTATGTTGTCATTTTTGATAACCCCTATCTTTTGCTGTTTAATTGGAAGAGATGAGGTTTTCAAGATGGGTTCATAGAAACTGGGGGAAAGTATGGAATGAAGAGTTGTTTGATTTTATAGACAGTGCTCTACTTAGGAACAAATGTATTCTGAGTTGCTGTTTGTAAATGTGTTTTGTTTGCAAGTCCAAACAAGCATATGTATGTGGCACAATGCAAACTAACGTTCTACCAACCTCTGGCACCTTCTAAATTGAGGTTTCAGGCAGGTTGGTTCATAGTGGCAAAAGTTTGTAGCTCAGAAGTTCATAAGTAGTGTAATGCATTTAATTTAGGATGTAGTGATAAATTTTTAATCTTAACTAAGCTTGCTGAGGATGAAGAGGGTTTCCTTTTTCTATTTTTCTACTTTTATATTTTTATCTTTTTTCTGCACCTTTTTATTATTTATATAAAATGTTTATTTTTTCTTTAATGTATCTATTTTGTAGTTTCACTTATATAATATAATCTCTAATGAAATTATTGAAAAAAATAATAATTTTGAAGTCAAAGGTGGTTCATAAAAACAGAAAACTTTTCCACAAAGAAATAAACAAACCTATTTTAATTAAATCCACCTCATAGGTTGATTTGTAGAAAACAATTATTGAGTAAATTACAAATTACAAATATAGTAGCAACAGGGTTCTTTTTCAAATATAACTTTTCCTCAAACATCTTCTTTGCCCAAAATGAACACCTGCCAATAGAAATCAAGAAGTCACATGATCTCAAACAACATCCTAAACTGTGTGTATTTACATTACATTTTCCACACAACACATTTTTTTGTTTTTCAAAATCTACATTTGAATAAGGAAGATTGGTAAAATTAATGAAGATCTTCATATTGTGTAGTGAAGTTTGAGTCCTTGATGTTACATTTCATAATCCTCAAGAAGCCCTCTCTGGGCCCAGCTGTTTTAGCAAACTATTGTCCAGTTTCCAACCTTCGCTTCTTGGCGAAGGTTCTTGAGAGTGTGGTTGCGCGACAGCTCCTGCAGTACCTGGATGAAACCGTCTATCTAGATCCGTTCCAGTCTGGCTTCAGGCCCGGGTACAGCACGGAAACGGCATTGGTCGCGTTGGTTGATGATCTCTGGAGGGCTCGGGACAGAGGTTGCTCCTCTGTTCTGGTCCTATTAGACCTCTCAGCGGCTTTTGATACCATCGACCATGGTATCATGCTGCGCTGGTTGGAGGGGTTGGGAGTGGGAGGCACTGTTTTATGGTGGTTCTCCTCCTATCTCTCCGACCAGTCGCAGTCTGTGTTGGCTGGAGGGCAGAGGTCGACCTCAAGGCACTTGGTTTGTGGGGTGCCACAAGGGTCGGTCCTCTCGCCTCTCCTGTTCAACATTTATGTGAAGCTGCTGGGTGAGATCATCCGTGGTTTTGGGGTGCAGTGCCATCTGTACGCTGATGACACCCAGCTGTACATCTCCAACCCAGACCACCCCAACGATGCCCTTGAAGTGATGTCCCGGTGCCTGGAGGCCGTGCGGGTCTGGATGGGGAGGAACAGGCTCCGACTCAATCCCTCCAAGACTGAGTGGCTGTGGATGCCGGCGTCCCGATATAGTCAGCTGGTGCCATCACTGACTATTGGGGGTGAGACATTGGCCCCCACGGAGAGGGCGCGTAACTTGGGTGTCCTCCTGGACGCACAGCTGTCTTTAGAAGAGCATATGACGGCCGTGGCCAGGGGGGCTTTCTATCAGGTTCGCCTGATACTCCAGTTGCGCCCCTTTCTGGATCGGGACTCCCTATGCACGGTCACTCATGTCCTCGTTACTTCCCGCCTCGACTACTGCAATGCTCTCTACATGGGGCTCCCCTTGAGCACTCGGAGGCTCCAACTGGTGCAGAATGCGGCCGTGCGGGTACTTATGGGGGCGACATGGTGCTCCCACGTGACACCTCTCCTGCGCGAGCTGCATTGGCTTCCAGTGGTCTTCCGAGTGCGCTTCAAGGTGTTGGTTCTCATCTTCAAAGCGCTCCATGGCTTAGGACCCGGTTACTTACGAGACCACCTTCTGCCTCCGATAACCTCCCACCGGCCAACACGCTCCCACAGAGAGGGCCTCCTCAGGGTGCCGTCTGTCAGGCAATGTCGGCTGGCGACCCCCCGGGGAAGAGCCTTCTCTGTGGGGGCACCCGCCCTCTGGAATACGACTAATCCCGGACCTCCGGACCTTCCGCCGGGCCCTGAAGACTTTTTTATTTCAGCAAGCCGGGCTGGGTTAAATTTTTAATTGGGTAAATTTTATGGGTAAGGGGTTTTAAATTGGAGAAGCCAAAGATAGTTTAATTTTGTTTTAATGTATTTTAATATTTGTATTGTGTGTTTTTAATTCTGGCTGTTCACCGCCCCGAGTCCTTCGGGAGAGGGGGCGGTATAAAAATTTAATAAATAAAAAAAAAATATTATTACTGAGATGCTGTTCTTAGCTACTGATTTCCTGAGTTTGTGGGGTTGAAATGAACATGAACAACTTGACCATCAACTAGTCAAATTGAAGGAGCAATATACTGTAGATAACAATGTTCAGAAAAGAGTCATGGTGATACTTAATTTTCAATCAGTATAATAAAAATTATTACATTATTAGCTTAGCATTCAACACCATCATTCCTGAACTTCTCCTTTCTAAACTGACTCAGCTAGCTGTGCCTGACCACATTTGTAGATGGATTATAAGATTTCTAATGATTAGGAAGCAGCAGGTGAAGCTAGGGAAAATCACATTGAACACCCATTCAATTAGCATAGCTAATTGATTCATTAGCTCTCTCCATTACTCTTCTCTCTATATACTAATGATTGCATCTTGAAAGATCCCTCTGTTAAAGTATTGAGGTTTGCAGATGATACAACAGCCGTTGGTCTCATTCGAGACAATGATGAGTCTGCATATAGATGGGAGAAGATCAACTGGCTCTGTGGTGCAGCCAGAACAATCTGGAGCTGAACACTCTTAAAACTGTAGAGATGATAATAGATTTTAGGAGAAGCTCTTCTATTCTACCACCTCTTACAATATTAGGCAACACAAAATCAACAGTAGAGACCTTCAAGTTTCTAGGTTCTATTATCTCCAAGGACTTGAAATGGACACTTAACATTAGAACCATCATTAAAAAGACACAAAAAAGAATGTTCATCCTGCCTCAACTCAATAAACTCAGATTACTCAAGGATTTGCTGATACAGTTCTACAGAGGAATTATTAAGTCTGTCATTTGTACCACAATAACTTTCTGGTTTGGCACAGCAATCAAACAGGACAGGTACAGCCTTTGACAGATAGTTAGGACTGCAGAAAAAACAGTCGCAACCAGCCTGCCTTCCATTGTGGATCTGTATACTGCAAGAACCAGAAAGAAGGCTGAGAAAATATCTACAGAACCCTCTCATCCTAGACATAATCTGTTTCAACGTCTTACCTCAGGACGTCACTATAGGGCATTGTATGCCAAAACAACCAGACATAAAGATATTTTTCCCCTCGTGCCATCATTCTACTGAACACTTAATTCCCACAGCACCGTCTCATTTCTCATCTTTTCTTGTCTTCTCATCTTTTCTACTATCTTCAATTGGGTTTTTTTATGATTTATCCATTGTTGTTGAAACTTATGATTAGTGATTGTAACTATAATTATTACCTATAACCTATTATTTGCTCTTTATATGTACACTGAGAGCTTATGCACCGGAGACAAATTCCTTATGTGTCCTATCACACTTGGCCAATAAAGAATCCTATCCTATCCTATCCTATCCTATCCTATCCTATCCTATCCTATCCTATCCTATCCTATCCTGCAATAAAGGGATAAATCAATGCACCAGGATTCTATTGAATTGCCAGTTTATCCACACTAGTTTATTTGATGATATAAAGATAGTTTTCCCAGATGGTCCTTGTCCATATGCACATATTCAAATGCCAATTTTATTTCATTTTTAACTCTGTGGGTTTGCATTTTTGTATGAATCCCTCTTTCTTTTTGTAAAAATATAGATCTTATAGATGGCTCACTTGGGGCCTTTCCTCATAATTGTACTATCTCATCGTTTATATTACACTGATGTTTTCATTTCCTATAACACAGGTTGCCATCATTGCCTAACTTAATGTGGGTTTTCTCTCTCTCTGTCTTGAGAAAAAGAGCCCTGATATAGGAAATAACATCAAATGTCTTCATCCAGAAGCCCCATTTATGCTTGGTTTAATTAAATGACAGCACTTTGCAGAAAGGCAGCAATCATACCAGATACTAGGCAACTTCCAAAAAACCCCTAATATTTCAATATATATGTAGGGATTCAGGCAATTATAGTCAGAGCAGATTTTAAGAACTTTAAGGTATCTATCCCGGATCTAAGCCTGGATGTTCATTTAAGAAGCATAACACATAGTCAGTTGAAATACTTAAGAGACAGAGTTATGGACATGAATATGCCTGGATTGCCCATATTTTAAAGGGAAATCTGAAATCTGAAGATTGCTCTTAACGGTTGGTTGAGCAGTGATGAGATAGGTTATCAAATTTGGGCTAATATGTTAACTGGGACTTTTCACTAATATAAAAAAAGCAGTTTCTTCTGTAAGGAGACAATACATTTTGCAGTTAGCATACTCTGTGTGATTAAGTGAGGATACTTGACTAGCACTTGCTGCCAATTGAATGGTACTAGTAATATTATAAATATTATCATGTGTTCATTGCTTTTGCTACTAACCAGTAATTCAAAGTGAAATTTTATTTTGAAATAAAGGATTAAGTATAGATAAGGAAAAAATACACACACACACACACACACACACACACACATACATGCATGCACGTGTACTTGGTATAAAGTAGCTTGTCAAGAATCTTCTACTTAGGTATTTACTATTTTTTACTGCTTTATAATTTAGTGTGAAATCAAACTGAGTTTAAATTTGACCTCACTGCAAATGTGTCAGGTTACTATTCAAATGATTGGCAAATCATTAATATTTAATATATACTGCTCAAAAAAATAAAGGGAACACAAGCAGAAGACATCCGAGATCTGAATGAATGAAATAGCCTTATTAAATACTTTGTTCTTTACATACAGTAGTTTATATACTGCTCAAACAACTAAAGGGAACACAAAACTACTGTATGTAATGAACAAAGTATTTAATAAGGCTATTTCATTCATTCAGATCTCGGATGTCTTCTGCTTGTGTTCCCTTTATTTTTTTGAGCAGTGTATATTAATATTCTTTGTTCCCAAATATTAAATTTCTAGGAACAACAATTTATAGGAAACTGTAACTCAGCATTCTTATATTCTTTGCATGCAGCCAGAATCATACTGTAGATTCTGCCAGGATTTAATAATCTAACCAGAGTGGAGAACTTTTAAATCTCATAAATTTGGGATTTTAAAAATATAAGCATACATCTAGATTGGTTCAATCTCACACTGAAATTAAAGCATTTTCCTTTAGCTAGATTGTCTTCTGTTACATAAGAAACGGCTTTGAAACATTGCATTTATTTGTTTGTTTGTTTTTTGCTGTGTAGGAACTAAGAATGTTTTTCACATTTTTAATTTTTCATTTCTTCCTTAGTGGTGGATACAATTAAACTTTATAATTGTTGTAGTTTGATCCTCAAGATAATCTTCATTCCAGTGATAAAGTTGAATATTGAATTTCTGACACATCTAGTGGGAATGCAGCTTTTTGATGTATATTATTTTGCTCTCCGTGGCCATTTCTTTGGTATAAAGTAGCTGTTATTTATCACACTGACAGGTGCAACTACTGCGAAATGCTGGCGATGAAGTTGCCATCACCGTTCAATACCTCAGGGAAGTACCATCATTTCTAAAGCTCCCATTGGGTAAGGGGAAATTTTCTGGTGCAACATTTCTCATAACAAATAGACACTTCTTCATACCTAATACTCTTTCATGAGTTCTTTATTTAAGGAAAGCTTGTAGATCAAAATTCTGTATTATTTAAAATTTATTGTTGCCCCCTTCATATTTCTTTATTTGTTTATAGCAATTTGTAAATTGCCAACTGACTAGTCTGTGGCTGGCATAGCACATCTAAATTGATTCCCTAGACTGATATTCTGTATAGGTAGTTCTCGACTTACGACTCCAATTGAGCCCAAAATTTCTGTTGTTAAGTGAGATGTATTTGTTAAGTGAGTTTTGCCCCATTTTACAACCTTTTTTGCCACAGTTCTTAAGTGAATCACTGCAGTTGTTAAGTTAGTAACCCAGTTGTTAAATGAATCTGGCTTCCACATTGACTTTGCTTGTCAGAAGATCGCAAAAAGATGATCGCATGATCCCAGGACACTGCATTTGTCCTAAATATGAACCAGTTGTCAAGTGTCTGAATTTTGATCACATGACCATGGGGATGCTGCAAAGGTTGTAACTGTGAAAAATGGTGATAAGTCACTTTTTCAGTGCTGTTGTAACTTTGAACGGTCACTAAATGGAACTGTTGTAAGTCGAGAATTACCTGTGTAACCAACATATACAGACGTATTTTGATTAATATAGATGAATCAACATCAACATCTTTTTTCTTCCCGGTGGCCAGAACTGAATATAGTGTTCCAAATGTGATCTCATCATTGCAATATAAAGCAACACTATCACTTCATGTGATGTTGATGCTATCCCTCTATTGATGCAACCTAGAACTGCATTAGTTTTTTTGGCAGCTGCAGCAAACCGCAGGCTCATACTTAAGTGATGGTCTACTAGGACACCTAGCTCCCTGTTAAAGTTTCTACATTTGAGCCAGGTACCACCTAGTCTATACCTGTGAATTTAGTTTTTTGTTTTTTTTTGCATGCGATTTCATCAACAAAAGCTTGCAATGTTCAAGTTTACCATAACCTAAACTAAGCCAGCTCACTAGTCAATTAGCTAATACTATGAGAATTTTAAGCAAATAGGCAACTCATAGGACATTTCTTATTATATCCATATAGCATGATTTTTTTTCTGCTGGATACTTAGTGCACTTCATCTAAGCACTAAGCTGTAGCTGCCCATTTAGAAATTAGACATTCTTGGAAATAACTGGCATTTTGCTTTATCTGCTATTTCCCATTTTTTGAAATTAAAATATATATTTTAATATGAATTCCAGTTGATATTGGTATCTTGGATTCAAGGTGCTGCTTGTTAACTAGAAAGCCCCATATAACACACAGCCTGGTTACTTGAGGCATTGACTTTCTCCCATAGTAATTGCCAAGCCAATTTGATTTGGCAGCAATGCTGTTTATTGGATCCCTGAAAGCATGCCTTGTTATAGCAGTAGTTGCCCTCTGAAATGAGGATGGGGGAAATGAATATCCTTGGCCAGGATTTAGAGCTTACTCTATTTTTACATTGTGGAGTATCCACTTTTTTCATTGTGTTATTCAGCTTTGCCATGACATGAATATATTGCAAATATGTTCTTGGATTTTCGAATTTTGTCTTAGACCTGATGCTTGAGAAATAGACAGGTTCAGAAATCATCAGAGAAGAAATATAAAATTCTGACAATTCTAGTGACTAAGCAAGCTATCCAGGTGACCTACCAATTTTGATAGTGTGACCTTGTGAATTGGAAGTAGGCCTCCCCCCCCCCAATGGGTATATCTAGGATCTACATTAGACAGAATTGTTCCTAGTCAATCAAAAGGCAAACCAAGGGATTGCTGTCCACTTTGAGCAATATTTTAAAGAGGAGGACAATAGATCAGGGGTGTCAAACCTGATTTCCATTGAAGGCTGCATCAGGGTTGTGTTTGATCTCAGGGGGCTGAGGTGGGTCTAGCCACCTCAATGTCACCACAATGAGCCTCCCTAGGCTCCATTTTCACTGCAAGAGGGCTGCAGGAGGCCGTCACGGCTGAAAACGGAGCCCGGGAAGGCCTCACACAGTCCTCAGAGCTCCATTTTCACTGGCAGAGACACCATGGGCCAGTCCTTTACTGTTCCCATGGCAGCCCTGCAGGCCAGATCTAAGCACCCCACGGGCTAGATGCGACTCACAAGCCTTGAGTTTGACATCCCTGCAATAGAGCAATCTAATGAATAAATACCTTCCTTGGCTTCTTTAACTATGGTATAGCTTTCAACACATCTTTATGCCCTGTTTTCTAAATAACACATAAATGCACACACACACAAAAATAAGGAGAGAAATATTAATTACTGAAAAACTGTATCCTAAGAGAGACTCCCCACCAAGAAATATAAAAAATAATTTAAAAAATTCAACTTTTTATATACTGTGCATTATCAGAATTGCATCCATCTTAATATTCTAGAACAAATTTGAGAGAATTGAGGGAGGCTGAAGGAGAAGTAGGAGGGTATACCTATTCTGTATCAGTTTTATTTTTATTTAATCATCAGTCTGCCCAATCTAGCATAATGATATTTTTTTAAAAAAATAATAAAGTGGAAATTATTTTCATGTGCATTTTTTTAAAATATGCTGTATATTTAGTCACTATCTCTTGCCCAATTTCTCCAAATATACTTGTGACTTTATAGGACACGCACACATACACACTGTATATAGAAATATATATGTGCAGCTTCTGTTTAATACTCCCCCAAATATTTTTTGCAATGACTGGACCAAAATATATTCTGGTTAGCAGCGGACCATGTGAATTATGTACCATGTGAACATGATAGATCCATTTTGGTAACTTATGCCGTGTCTCTTGAAATTAACTTTATAATGGATTTTCCAGGCAACCTTGGAAGAAAATACTGCCTTGTGATTATTGTAATATTTGGATTCCACCATAGAGAATTATTTATACATTTATAAACCATTTCAATCAACCAACTTTATATAGGTAAACAAAAGTAAAGCTGCAGCCAATGCAGCAGTAAAAATGAAAATGCAATACAACAGTATTGTGATGATGATGTTATCCATTCAGTCATCCCTGACTCTTGTGTGTCAAGAGGCAGGCTCTGTTGTCCACATCTTCCAATCTCACACTGCTTCTTTGGTAATAATGTACAATAAAACAAATATGGTTTACATCGACAGTTAAAAATTATAATGAATTGTTGGAAAATTCATGATAACATTCCTGCCAGGTTTTTAATGAGCTTCTGGGAGGGCTGGAAAGTTGGAGCTACCTTGCTTGGGAGACAAGCTGTTTAGAAGAGAGTTCTCACAGAGACTCTCTATTTTGGGGTTTCCTCCTGTCACCATCTTTCAATACAGTATCTAGAAGTGCTCAGACATCTTCTGTGCTCTTGAATTTGATGGGCAGAATCTATATCCATAGCAGTCTCAAAGATGCCTGGTCTGTCACATTGTCTATCCCCAAATCATATGTGATAGCTTCAGGAGAATCAAGATTTTAACTTTTTTTACTGCTTTAATTGGGAATCATCTTATGTATGTTTTTGATTGCTATAGAACTTTGCTTTTGAATGCAATTATACTTTGGTCTCTATATAATATTTGCATCAAATTCATTTTTAATAATTGTATTCCAGGAAACATAACCCATTAAACATAACCCTGGGGAAAGATTGCTACTTAAAAAATTATGAAATTTGATTTGAGCTGGAAGCTTTTAAAGCTAATTATGTTTCTTCTCAAAATACAGGAAGAATTACAAAAGAATGAAGGATAAACAATACGTCTTTTCTCTCTTTTTAGTTGTCAACAGATATGCATAAATTCTGAATTTAACTGTAAGGAATTAAAAGTAGCCTCTTGGGAAAGGTTCCATCATAAGCATCATTATCAATGTCAGGCAGACCATTTTGTTAGTATTGTACGAAAAGCTTTAGAAATAGTTCTTCAACTGCAAATGACTGGATATATGTCATGTATTTTGTTTGAGGTTGCTTGGGAGCAAAATTCCATGATTTTAATAGACTCCTTATCCAAGTTTAAAAACAAATAGATTTAGTCCCAATTGTACAGAATTAAGTAATGCTGCAATTTCAATTAAATTCCTTCAGATTATTTTTTTAAAAAAATCCAGTTGTGAGAATGGCAAATGTAATTAGAAATCTACTATCCTTTGCGTTACTGAATAAGTCTCCAAAACAAATCCTCTGGCCTGAATTTTCATGTCAATATTGTCCTCTTCTCTCAAAACAGTTGTCAAAGAATGTATCCCAGTTGTAATTTACCCAATAACTTTTAATATTTAGTCCATTAACTTCTAGTATTCCAGTTGCAATTTATCCAATAACTTTAACATTAAAGTTGGAGGCTTGCAGTAGATGGGATTTTGTTGAAGTGCTGATTATTGTCTTTTTAGCTACAAGCTGCTGAATGAGTTTGAACTATTGTCTTGCTGCATTTGCTGAGACCTTAGGGTGGTTGTGATTGTTTATTTGGCAAAATAAATAAAAAAGAATATTAAAGGTAAAGGAAAAATGAATCGGTAACAGATGAAAATAAAGTGTAGAAACAAAGAAAAATAATTGCTTTTTTGATAATATAGTTGCTGACATGCAATAATGTCATAAGAAGACCCTGTGTAGAATTGACTTTTAATAGTAAAAGGCTATAAAACTGAATTCTTATTTCTTCCTGAATCCAAATTAAAGCATCTACTTTAATCTTGGCATGAGTATATCAAGTGAAAGAGAGTTCCTTCTTTCCCTTATTAACTGATTGCCGAACTAATCTTATCATTATGGAGTTTGTCTAACATTCAATTAAAATCTGCTTTGATGTAATTTAAACATATTATTTCTTGTTCTGGCCTAGGGAATGATGAAGAACCGGTTTTGGACTTTTTCAGGGTTGCATTATTTCATTTACTTTAAAAGTGCTGTTGGGTCTCCTCTTGACTTGATGAGATCAAAAATGTCGCCATTCTTCAATCACTCTTTATAGGTTTAATTTCTAGATCTCTAGCATAGAAATTAAGATGAAGTACAGGTATTTGGCATATGTTTCCATAGGCTGCTGTTAAAATTTGAGTACTATAGCAAAAGGAATGTATACTATTAAACCTGGTTAAGCATTTCAAACTCTTAATTCCTCAGCTTCAATACCAGCTTTAGATCTTGGCCTTAAGTCATAAATTAATTAAATCATATATTTTCCTTTATTTGTATAAACAAATCAAATTGTTTACATGCATTGGATTTTTTTCCTAAGTCAACTTATGGTAATTGTTCTCTGATAAACTCAAACTTAGAAGAAAATACTTCTTTTTAAAATACCCCATTTCAGGTTCCCCTGGACCATCAAGTGATCACAGTAGTCGTGCTTCTTCCCCTCTCTTTGACAGTGGTTTACATTTAAATGGAAACTCAACAAATACAGTAAGTAGATTAATAATATTATTAATAACCTAGCTATGATAGCAGCACATCACTGACTTTGCCTTATCTAGAAAGCTAAGCAGGATCAGGCCTGGCAAATATGTGGATAGAAATCAATGTTGTAGTCTATATTGGGAAGTGAAAAAAAATCCAATAAGAAGGCAGTGGCAAACCTGTTCTGTAACTTGCCATGAAAATTGCCTAAATATGTCAGTCTAAGTCACCCAAAGTTGAGTTGGACTCAAAGGTGACTTTGTTGATCTGCTTCTTAAACAAAATGAAACAACTTGAATTTTACTTTCTATAACTGTCTTAGCTTATGATACAGAAAGATAATAAGTATGCTGTGTCTCGAAAAATACTCAAAAAATAGCTTGGTATAACAGTAGCAGAGCCAGCTGTGGCCACAGATCTCTCAGTGAGTATACATTATGAGAGGATTTTTTTGTTGTTGTTTAAAATAAATAATAAACTGTTGCCAAAGGTAATACAAAATGTTTGGAGTAAGATATAATCATCATATTGCTTGCACCAATTTTCAGTTATATCAATGCCTTGGGACTATTTTTAGGATACGAAATCTAGGAAGGAAATTTTTTTTACGATAGCTAGGATGTTCAGTAAGAAAGGATGAGTTTACTGAATAGATGGGATAATCAGCAAAATACACAATCTTAGAGATCTTCTTTATCTTATCCAGGCTAGTTTTATCTTTGGATCATTTTATTTTTGTGAGTTGAACTCAATCCAGAAAGACACTAAATTGGGACATGCTGTTTAAGGCTAGATACATGGCCTTTAAGCTTCATTTAGCAACCACAAATGGTTCCTAAGCAAACCACATGAAAAAGAAAGACACACACTAAGGAGATCACTGGTTGCTTCTGCCTCATTTAGATAAAATCTGCTCAGAGTCATTTGTTTCGTGAGATGAATGGCTATGTAAATTAGGTGGGTAGATAGGTAGGTAGATTTCTCTTGTGCCACAATGCCAGCATTCTCTCATTCCCATGTACCGGTATGTCTCAGGTGCAAGACAGTTGTCTGTGAATGCAAGAATTGAACAAAAATGAATTTTTACACCATTTATTATGATTAATTACCATTATATTTTCAAATGGTTGCTATCTGAGGCAGGCGCTAAATGAAGACCACCTGCATATGGATGTTGTGGTGGTGAAGCATTCTTACGTAATGTATTTGCAGTTCTTTAAAAATGTGCTTGTCTACTTTAAATTGTAACATGCTGTAAACAGACTTTATCATTCCACTGAGCTTTAAGGCAGAAAGAGAATAGTTGTTCGGGTAGTACATACAAAGGCGAGTGCAATGAAGACCATCAGACTGTACAGACAGATGCCTCTGTTTATCTGATATCACAACTCAACTCATGGAGACAAATGGCTGCTCACTGTGTACATATTTCTGTTTTCCCTGGATGGAACTAGAGAGATTTGGAGCGAAACTGAAGAAAATGGAAGAGAGCAAAAAGCATGCTGATTATTTGGAAAAAGCCACTCTCTTTTAGTTCTCTGAAGCTGAATCCTCTGATGTGCTACATCACTTCACACAAGATGCCTTATACCGTAGGTGGGCTACATGGTGCAAGGGACAGGAATGCCAACAAAAGACTTTATATTTCATCTCACGATGCAAAAAAGTTATAAGGTACTTTTTTTAAGATACAAAAAGTTTCCATCCAGGGAAAATTGAATATTTCTTCGAGAACAAGAAGCCATGATTCAGATACTGGCGGAGAGAGTACTACCTTTGTAGCTTATTTGTTGAAAGTATAAATACACAAATTTACATTTACCATATTAAACTGTAATCCCAATAGATGGATGAGTTGATTAAGAAATATTAATTAAAAACAAGTAATAGTAGAAATGGCATCAATTCCAGTTGCATGCTGTAGGATATTTTATTTCGTGTGTGTATCTTTTTTCAACCACTCTGGCGTTTTCAGAGAACCATCATTCCATCTCCTGCGCTGCTGTGGCACTTGCAGAATATTAATACAAGGCATGGATTTAAAGTCTGTTTGTTTTTCTTGTTCTATATCATGTTTATGAGAACGAAGATGTGTGGTTGTTTTTTAACCTTCCTTTTAAAAAAATAAGAAACAGTCTTACTAGAATGCAGTTATAGTTTTCATCTTTCTCTATATATTGTGATCTTTTTTTCATTCAAAACATGCATCTGTGAAATAAAATCCATATATAAAGAACAGAACAGATTACCAGGAAAATTCTTTAAAACTATATATATTCGGAGAAAAGGTGAGTTTGTAAAGACCCAGCAAAAGTAAGAGAAAAATAGAAAATTATTTTAGAAACAAGTTAGAAATATGTTCTACTTCCAAAATTGAAGATAAAAGCAAAGCAATCACTTAACGTCACGTTTCAAGAGTTTCAGGTATGACGCTGATGTCTATTAGATCTGATAGGGTTTGAAGTAAGAAAAATGGATATTTAATTAAATAACCCAGAAAAATTGGTTGAGGAAACTACTGCATGCAACTGAGTTATTGCTTTCCCACAACAGGGAGAAATCTGCTAAATGATTTTCAGACTATTTTACTGTACTAATTTAAAATAGTAAATAATAAATACTTTTAGTTAATGTTTAATATAGTTTGATCATCAGACACAGTTTGAGTATTTTTTAACATTTAAATATTTTATTGGTAAAGTATAACAACTAGAAGATATGATGAAGTACAACCAAAAATATAATATTGCTGATGTAATTAAAATCAATATAAAAGTAGTGATTTAAAAAGTGATATATGAAGAAACTAAAGCTATAGCCATAAAGTATTACATAGAAATAGTTAAATATTTCAATATATTATTAAATGTAATCATATAGACCATCTATTACTCCATCTTCTCAGTTTTAATATAGTAGATTATTTCAATACAACATATAATATACTTAGATTCTTAATGTTGTTATTTAGACATCTTAGAATAATGAGCATAAATGAATATTTTATCAATATTCTGTCACAATTAATTACAGTTTGGGATATTTATTTTACAAGCAATATGATTATTTAATCTTTTCTTTAAAATTAAATATAACTTTGGAAATGTATGAAAATAAAGGAAAAACATATCTCAGGATATTTTTTTAAATAATAAGGCTTTTGGTCTCAAGCTAAATTAACTTAATATTAAATTCTCCATCATTTTATTTGTTAGGATCCACCAAATTAAGCGCACAAAACAATACAGACAATCTAAAAAGCCACCTATCAGCCCAAATATTTAATATCTATTATTTAGATATTTATTCACAAAAGTTGGTAAAATATATTTCCAAAAGTCAGTCAGTATGATGGAAATTATTTTATAGTACTGGAAAACAGTTATTGCATAATCAGTAAGAATGCTGTTATTTAAAGGCAGTAAAGAACAGTTAGTAATATTGAAGATGGTTTATATCTACAGTACTGTAGTTGTACTGTTTGAATGAAATGTTTATTCACTTACATGATATGCCTCTGCAAATATTTCACCTTTCAAGCATGAAATGATTTTTTCCTATGAACCATTTAATGATAAACAGTTCATAGGAAAAACGGTAGAACCAAAGAATTTTAAAATCATACAAAGAACATACAACCCCTAATTTCTTTTTCAATTTTTGCTAATATTTTAATATAAATTTAGAGCCCATCAGGTTTTTAAAAATTGTGTTATTTACTAACTAGTAAAGTTATTTACTATAGATAACTTTAAAGTCCAATGTTTAATTGCTAAATTTATAAGTAATAAAGATGGAGCATTAAACCAAACAAAACCTGCAGGCTTTGGCTTAGGTGGACCTTCACATAACCAAATTATCAGCTGTGTTTCAGGAAGAGAGGGACAATTAAGGCAGATTCTTCTATTTTCTTATCAAATAAGTATTATCAGTACAGCTAATGGAAAGTCAGTATATAAATATTATTGGCTAATTACTGTTCTACTGCAGTATGATCCTTCACATGTCTTAAAAATCCTAGAGATAGATGTGCACATTCAATTTCCATGTGCCCTATAAATCATATTGTGGAAAATAGTGCAAATGTATTCAGTCAAACAAAACTCCCCATTGTTGCAGACATCCCCACTAAACATAGGGCATTCAGGCATGCAAATGTATAGGCAAATTTCTGAAGAAGCAGAATTTTTTATGCCTATGATTACTTGGTCACCTATATTAATATATACCTAATACACACGTTTACTTTTGTATTCAGAATTGTATGGCAGATTACAAGGGTTTTCTGTAGCTTTTTAAGAATTTGAAACTATTATAATTGTAAATAAATGGAAGATAGCATTCTTATATAATAAACTGCAGACTTCTGAAAATATTCTACATAATAGAGTTAAGTTAAAACTAAATCAACAATAGGGGGTGGGGGGGAAGGGGGGGAGGGGGAAAGGGTGGGGGGAGAAAATGTTTGTATTTCTTATAAAACTTTTAATAAAAAAAAAAACTAAATCAACAATGAGTGGGAAGAAAAACTTGCCACAGATCATTCCGAAGATGAAACATTTCAGAATAACAATAACATTAAAATATATTTGTCCAACCTTGTAAATGGCAATGAAAATGATAGGGTTTTTTTCCCATGTAAGCCTTCCATATGAAGCCAAAAATGATAATGACATTTCTGATATTAAGGCATCTTAAATGGGCCTCCGTACCAAGTTGTTCAGTTCTGTGGGGTGAAAGAACAGAAAGTACAATGCTTACTAACAGTTGGATAAAATTAACTTTCAGAAATTTACAGTATAAATATGTTGCTATATAGGCGGATTGTTCTAATAATCACCTTGATATAATTTTTTTAGTTCAAGGGATGACAAGTGAATTTTTTTTGAGTCATCCATTTTTTAATATTTAATTTTTATAATAAAGGCATCTCAAATATTGTTATATTTGCTTATTTTAGTTCTTTAGTTAAAACATGTGTATGGCCACCCGTCCTATGTACCACAACTCTGAATGGCTCACAACTATAATTAAAACTCCCAAAACAGTGAGACCAAAACTTGATGCTTTGATCATCCCTTCCTAATACATCCACCAATACAATGTCCAGGGTTCAAACTTATTCCATCCCATGCTGGAGGCAACAGATTGATATTTCAATTTTGGGCATATGGGTCCTCTTTTCCCATTTTCTAACCAAAATATTATTATTTCCCCTGCTAGAAAACAATTCTTTCTCTCTCCCTCTCTCCCCCGTGTGTGTGTGTGTGTGTGTGTGTGTGTGTGTGTGTGTGTGTGTGTGTAAAAAAGGGTACTCACATGATTTCATTTGTTCAGTGAGGGAAGGGCATTTATATAGGGAAGTGGCATTGTCTATTGAATAGTATGAGGTGCAAGATTGGCTCAATTGTTAGGTCAAGTGAAGCAGCTGCCTCTCATATGTGAATTAGTTTGTAATAAAAGAGCAAATGTTATATGATTCTTCTAGTTATTGTGAGGTTATGTTGCCAGGGTCTAGTAATTACCAATGGAAGAGTGCAGCTTTTACTGTTTGATCGCAGACTATAAAGTAATCTTCCGGTTACAAGTCCATAATGGAGCTCAAAATAATGTTAAATGAAACTGCTTCACGAAAAAAACCAGACATCCCTGTTCACGCTAGTGAATTGTTAAGTGTCATTAAGTGGGGAGTTTCTGGGAGGCCTAAGGCAAGCACTAGCCCACCTGCCTCAGGTTCCCCCACTGTGAGATATGCCATGCTTCCCACCCTCTGGATGTTTAAAGCCAGCCTTGGCACAGCTTGATTGTCTTGCCTAATTTTGTGTGCCTATCAACTGGCCAGTGGGAGACTGCAAAGCTCTCCTGCCTCTCTAGATTTTGAGAAGACACCCCTTGCATAAAAGGCAGCTTCAAGATCAAGCTTCTCCAAAACTTTCCCTTGCTTAATCTCCTCCCCCCCTCTTCCCCACCAAGCCACATTTCTTCAATTAAAAAAACATTGTAGAACTTCCCTCCCCCCTAACCCCAATTACCAGTAGGTGCTAAAACTAAATTCTCCCTCTGCTCTCCAACCAATTGTCCCTTTTGTAAGATCCGGTGGGCAGACATAGACGGAGGCTTAGTTGCTGAGAACAATGACTTTATTAACACGAACACACAACAGCAACAGGAACAGTCATGGAGTGACGGAACAACAAGGCTGCCTGACAGCTGCTTAAATAGCGAGCTGTCAGATGCGCGCACCAATGAGCGAGCAGCAATTTCCCTCCACTTCGCTGCTCGTGTCTGAACCGGCAACAGGGCACCTACAGTCGTAACTATGAGGACTCAACACCCCTTCCCACCTGGACTGCGCATTCGTAGTCCTCCAAGTACGCAGGCCGACGACGGCACTGCCCAGACTGGTGCAGGACGGGCGTAGGTGACGTTACCGCCGGAGCCACACCCTCCAACCAAGGATCCGGTGGAGCCTGTGCATCGC
Source organism: Pituophis catenifer annectens (assembly GCF_029215685.1). Taxonomy (NCBI): domain Eukaryota; kingdom Metazoa; phylum Chordata; class Lepidosauria; order Squamata; family Colubridae; genus Pituophis; species Pituophis catenifer. The sequence goes on from NW_027256881.1 coordinate 130,309,129, forward strand.
TTGAAGAACTGGAGGAACTCGAACTCGCCACCGGGCTTCGATGTTCAGGTAAGTCCTCCGCCGAGGACTCATCAGGTCGAGGTGGTAGGTTGGGCTCTGGTCTAGCTGGCATCCCTTCAGGGTTGTGATCTCTTCTGGCGGCTGCCAGGTCGTGGGCAGGCCGTGGTTCTGCCATGTCCGCGGCCTGACGTCTCAGCTGGTTTACATGCCACCTCCAAAGTCTCCCATCGGTGAGTTGGACCCTATAAGAATAGGGCTCCGTTATTTGTGTTATCTGCCTGGGCAGCCACCGAAAGTCTTTATCGAAATTCAATGTGTAGACCAAATCCCCCACCCGAAAACCCTGGGTGGTAAACTAGCCCCCGGGGCGGGTCCTGGGTGTAGTTTGGGTGTAGGCAGTCCAAGGTCGTTTGCAGCCGCCTGCCCATTAGAAGCTCAGCAGGGCTGTGTTTTGTGGAAGAGCAAGGGGTCGAGTGTTGTGCCAAGAGGTACTGGCAAATTTTGTGGTGCCAATTGGTGGTGCCCAAACGGCGTAGCGCGTCCTTGGCTGATCTAACGGCCCTCTCCACCAACCCATTAGCAGCTGGATGGGAGGGAGCTGTCTGGGCATGCCAGATGCCCAGCTGGGCTAAAAACAGCTGGAAGGGTGCCGAGGTGAACTGCGGGCCATTATCAGTAACTATAGTGTCCGGCAGCCCATGGGTTGCAAACAACCCCTCTAGTATCCTAATTACAGCCGGGGAGGTGGTAAATGCATGATGGCCAGTTCCACCCATTTGGAATGCGCGTCTACCACAATTAGGAATGTTTGGCCCATGAAGGGCCCCACCAGGTCCAGGTGGACCCTTGCCCAGGGAGCCCGAGGGGTGTCCCATGCCTGCACCGGAGCTGCCGGGGGAGCTGGCCGTGAAAGTTGGCATTGCTGGCAACGGCCTACCCACTCCTCCACGTCTCGGTCAAATTGCGGCCACCATATGTAACTTCTGCCGAGGGCCTTCATGCGGACAATTCCCGGGTGGGCATTGTGGAGATGAGTCAGAATCTGGACCCTAAGATCGGGTGGCACGACCACCCAGTTACCCCACAGGAGGCAGCCCTGTAATACCGACAGCTCCAGGCGCCTGCGGAAATAAGGAAGGACCGCGGCAGACTCTGGGGCAGCTGGGCAGCCTCAGCGTGTCCAGTCTAGAATCTTGGACAATGGGTCAGCAGCAGAAGACGTGTGAACGTCATTCACGACACCAGAGACGGTCGCTCGTCCACCAGTAGGACGGATGCCGTGGGGGCCGGGTCGTGGACAGGTAAGGGAAGCAGGCAGCGGCTCAGGGCATCAGCATGCCCTATCGCCTTCCCCGGTTTATAGATAAGTTGGTAAGAATAAGCCGCTAGGAACTCAGTCCAACGCGACATGCATGGGGACAGGATCTGGGGGGGTTTGCCTGTCACCCGCTAGCAGCCCCAGGAGGGGCTTGTGATCAGTGACCAGATAGAAAAACCTGCCGTAAATGTAGTCATGGAATCACTTGATTCCAGCTACGGCCGCTAAAGCTTCCCTATCGATCTGGCTGTAATTCCTCTCCGCAGCCGACAAGGTCCTGGAGTAGTAGGCAACAGGAGCCTCTGCGCCAAAGGGCAGGATGTGGCTCAGGACTGCCCCCACCCCGTAGGGGGAGGCGTCACATATCAAAGACAGAGGCAAGCTGCTGTCATACTGAACCAGGACAGCGTCGGAGGAGAGGACGTCCTTAACGGCTTGAAAGGAAGTGGAGGCATGATGGTCCCAAAGCCACGGGGATTTGGCATCCAGCAGCCTATGGAGAGGCTCCGCCAAGGAAGCCTTATGGGGCAGAAAAACTGAATAAAAATTGAGAAGGCCAAGAAAAGCCTACAGTTGGGCTTTGGATGTGGGGGCAGGGGGTCGGTGCAGGTCGGATTCCGGAAGCGTCAACAAGGAACCCCAAAAACTCTCAATGCAGGGCCGCCGTTCTTAATGAAGTCATATATTCATTGATGGACTCTCCCTCTCTCTGGGACCTCTGGTGAAATGCATGCTCCCTCGCGATCATGGATGGGGCGGGAGAGTAATGTTGTTTGAGCTTTCCCAGCAAGGTCTCCCAGGGCATCTCAAACACAGGCTGAGGGGCGGCTAGAGCCCTGGCCGTCCCAAAAATTTCACGGCCGCACGAGCTGAGGAAATAACCCCTCTTACGAGCACTGGATATTTCTGACAGGTCATTTGCCTGCAGGAAGCACTCAAACCTTACGAGGTAGTCCTCCCAGGTCTCCAAAGCTGGCTCAAATGGGGTGAATGCCGGCAGCCCTGTCGCCATGGTTGATAGCTGCTCGTAATACGCTCACCACGAACTTGGTCCAGACTCAGGCAACTGTCACCTCAGAAGGATCCCACCTTCGTCGCCACGTGTAAGATCCGGTGGGCAGACATAGACGGAGGCTTAGTTGCTGAGAACAATGACTTTATTAACACGAACACACAACAGCAACAGGAACATCACGGAGTGACAGAACAACAAGGCTGCCTGACAGCTGCTTAAATAGCGAGCTGTCAGACGCGCACACCAATGAGCGAACAGCAATTTCCCTCCACTTCGCTGCTCGTGTCTGAACCAATCAGCATCGCCCGGCAACAGGCACAGGCACCTACAATCGTAACTATGAGGACTCAACACCTTTTAAGACCCTTACCTTGACTTCAGGCTGAAGACTAAAGGAACAAGCAAGCAAGGAGATAAAATCTTTCCTCATCCCCCTGAAGTTTAAAAATAAATCATGTCTACAAGTTGGGCCAGAGAATGGAGGACATGGGGACTTTGCAGCCTTTTGCTGTGCATTTGACTGTCTGTAGAGGGGAGTCTCCAGTCTAGCCTTTAAATCCTAACTGGCCTCTACAGGCAGTCAGGCAGATCTAAGAAGTTTCAGAATCCTCCATTTTCTGGCCTAATCTTTAGGGATTTTTTTTTCTTTAATTCATGGGGGAAAAACTGCAGAAAGGTTTTTCTCTCCTTGCTCGCTTGGTTCCTCTTCTCTTCAGCCTGGATTCAAGATAAGGTTTTTAAAAGAGATATTGGTCGGAGGACATGGGGCAAATTTAGCTTTAGCACCTGATCTTCCCTCTCTGCATTTTTTGTTTACATTTTTATTGAAGAAATGTGCCTGGAGGAGGGAGGAGATTAAGCAAAGGAAAGGTTTTGGGAAGCTAGTCATGAAGCTGCCTTTTATGCAAAGGCCAGCTTCCCCAAAGCCTACAGAAGTGTAGGAGAGCTTCTCAGCCTCCTGCTTGGGGTCAGCTGATAGGTGCAGAAAGCAGCTGCTATTTTAGGGTTCCTGAAGGTGTTAGTGGGGAAAAGGCCTAAATGCTGCAGGAGGTGTTAAGGGGACAAGACAGGCACAGCAGGCACACAGCTGCCCATGGTCTGTCACAGTAGTGGGTTTCAAAAAATTTTACTACTGGTTCTGTGGGTGTGGCTTGGTGGACATGGCATGGCTTGGTGGGCATGGCAGGGGAAGGATGCTGTAAAATCTCCATTCCCACCCCACTCCAGGGGAAGGATATTGTAAAATTTCCATTCCCTCCCCAATCCAGGGGAAGGTTACTGCAAAATCCCCATTTCCTCCAGATCAGCTGGGACTTGGGATGCAGAGAATAAATGGGGGTAGGAATTTTTACTACCGGTTCTCCGAACTACTCAAAATTTCCGCTACTGGTTCTTCAGAACTGGTCAGAACCTGCTGAAACCCACCTCTGGTCTGTCATAAATGTGAACGACCTCAAGAGCACTGAATCTGTCATAACTTTGAAACAGGTTTGTATGTAGTTTTGGGATGTCAGTCGTTGTTTTGAACTGTCATTAAATGGCTTGCTGTTTCTCAAGAATTACCTGAATGTAAATGAAGTTTATTTAGGATGGCACTACATGTCTTAATATATCTGAGACAGTTTACGTCTGTTTATATCCGTAGTGTACATATAGGCCTTTGGCTTAGAGTTGAAATGCATCATAGAAAGTTTCTCTTTCCATTTATATAAAGAAAAGGTAGTAATGAAATATGAACAAGGTTGGAATCAAAGAGGATAAGTATTATTAAATAATATTTAAAATTTATGGTTGTAGTCCAAGAATAAAAGAATAGAAGATTAGGTTAATACAATTAATTTTGTACAGGGTGCTACTAAGTTATACTGATAGCATTTTGGAAAGCAGGGGACTCATGAAGAAAATTGTTACAACAATGGAGAGGATAGTACACATTTGTTGTATGTATTGAAGGCCTAGTTCTAAAGGAGTACTTCAAAGTATAAAGAGTGCAACGCTGGGTAACACAAAACAGTGTGAAAAGAGACTTGATAGAACAAAGAAAAGGAGAAAGTTGGAAACTTTCTGTATTGATCTGTTTCAGAAGAAAAGAGGCTTGATGGTGGATAAACCAGGATTTTGTTCAGCTAACATATTTTTTTTCTCTGTATCCTATTAAAGATGTTATTTCCCAGACCCAGTGAGTCATAATTGTGCACTATTATAATCTATCACAGTTTTGTTTGAAACATCAAAGATCTTATCTGACATGCCTACATTTTTCATGTTCTACAATGAAAGACTGCAATTCAATCCTGTAATTTTAATATTGGTATGATTGATTATTAAGGTAGTGTTTTTCATACATTTATGAAGCTGAGCCAAAGCCTGCCTTTTGGTTTCTTCTCTTTAGGATTTTGAAAATCCCTAGTCAAAATTATTTATTGTTTTTACTGCGTACCTTGTTGATTCCTCCTTAAGGAATTCCTCCTTGTTGAGAACTCCTTAAATTAACCACTCTTTCTTAGATGGCTATTTAAAAAAAAAAAAAATCCTTGCGATCCTTCATAGCTTCAAGGAAAAAGAAGAGCAGAGTGCAGCTTTTCAAATTGGTCTTAGTTATAAGAGAAATATATTCATTACCATGTCATGAGAGACAACACTTAAAAAAACAGGAATCGTTCATTGAAAAGGGTTAATTTCTGCAAATTTTCCAAAGTATACATATTCACTTGTTATGTAGGAAATAAAGCAAGTCTTAGCACTGGAATTCTAATGCTGCATCATGTTCCTTACTCTACCTTCCCATCCACTCCAAAATAAATCCAAATAAAGGGAGATATATTTAGAATATATACAGAAAAACTGTATATTCAACTACTGGTGATTACCTGTATATATCTATATTACTTTGTTGGCAAAAACCTGAACATAGTTTGCCATTGTTCTCTTCTTTTTTCAACTTCCCAATCTAGACTACAGCCCTGGGATTTCCAGGTCTCCAACCAGCCACTATCCAAACTGAAATCTGATTAACTTTTCCAAGATCAACTACATCAAGATATATTATGCACATTGTTGTTCTATTTTTGCAAATATTGAAAAAAACAAGTTAAAATTTTGCAATCATTGTCATGCTAATGAAACAAATAAGATATTGAGAAGAAAAAGTTGTCAATAAGCAACTTTCCAATTAGGTGTGAGGTTTATATATTTAACAAAATAATAACGGCACTATTGTGCATCAAATAGAGAGAAATGACCCACCAATATTTCAAGGTCAAAGACATTGTTATTTCTTCTGTGCAATCTAAAATTTCTAAACACTGTTATTCCTTGTGTTCTAATTCACCCAGAAAAATAACATATCCACATACAAATGTTTATGTTTTTTACATAATGTATTTACTGTTATTTTTTATTTATTCTGGTCAGGCACCATCATCACCTTCTTCACCCACAGCTAATGAACCAAAATATGAGAAGCGTTGGCTGGATACCTTATCAGTTCCTCTATCAATGGCTCGAATTTCGAGATACAAAGCTGGAACAAATAAATTAAGGTTTGTAATATGAAAGTGAAAGGGTTGGATTACCTAACCTGCATGTATTGTTTTTTTGGAGATAGTGGGTCTTTGTAAATTTTTTAACAAGGTATAGGCTTTCTCAAAAGCTGTGTAATGAGCATCAATAATATCTATTAAACATATAAACAAATAATTGAGCTTTATTCATTATATGAAAAAATGGCTAGTTTGTTTAGGCATCATAAATGGAAAGGGTCAAAGAAATAAGTTGCTTCAATATAAACTATGGAGATTTTAGTTTGTTTAATGTAGTGATTTACTGAGATATGAAGTGTTATAAAGATTTCTGTTACAAAGATTTTAATCTATCAATGCAACTGAAATATTTTTAAAAACAAATGATTATCTTGGAAAAAGGAATGAAAACTGATAGAAGTTGGTTAGCATAAATTAGAAATTTCCCAGCTTGAAGTTTCACTTCTATGTAGTCTCGTTGGAGATACATCCTGTTAATTGTAGAAATTCAGATAGATCACAAGGGCATGAATGATATTGAACAAGGCCTCTCAGTTCAGGAATGACTGCTACTGGCATATAACCTGAAAGTCACAACTGCCACCTGCTCTTCCAGCAGGAACTGTAAGTCCAAGAGGACTTCCAGATTGTGCATTTTAGCATGTAGATTTTAAATAGGAAGGAAGAGAAGATCAACTTTAGCTCTCATCAAAAGTCTTCCACACTTTGTCATACTCTGGCCCTCTACTAGTTCTGCCCTTTGGTCTTTCCTTTATTTCCTGGTTCAAATCTTCGACATTAGAGTCAGGAATAATGGAATCTTCCTCTGGTTTTCCAGCAGGGCTTTGGCGTAGCATCTGAAGCCCCAGATTCCTCAGCCATCTGAAGGAAACTAATATGTGCAACTGGGCCCTATCAGTAATCCATCTTTTTTTTTCTTTCATTCTTTCATGCACATTTATTAATGGGCATCAAGTTGGTGTCAGCTTTTTGTAACCATATATGAAGATTTTCTTTGATCTCTCCCTAAGCTGCTCTTTCTGATCTTCTAATAGACCATCAGCACTGTAACTATGTCCATCCATGGAGTTGGTAGTCATCTTCTCTTTCCTTCCACCTTTCCCAGCATTAGAATCTGGGAAGAGAGAGAGAGAGAGCTGGGTCTTTCAATTATGTACACATACACATCCCAATTTGCCCTGGATATTTTTGCTACGCGTTGAGTCACAACCATTCTATTACAGTAACATTCTGAAATAAATGTGTCTTTAATGGTTGGAAATGGAATAAATCAAACTTTATTATGGGACTTTAGATTTAATTTGAAATGGAAACCTGAAGCTAACATGAGTTGCCAGACTAGAAATAGTAACTAAAAAAAGAATACAATACTGTAAAATGGGAAAATTGTATAAAAGGACAATCAAAATGAGTGTGGTGAATTAAAATAATGTTCTTATGAAGGAAGGCTACAATAGTTGTCAATTCTCGGGATATAAAAAAGGAAGTGATGAGAGAAACATCACAAGAGTGTATAAAAGTATAACACAAAATATGTACTGTATATTTCTAAATATACGGATTTCTAAAGCCATCCAACCTCTCAACAACTCTGCGTGGTATACAGATTTCAAAACAAAGAAATGAAACAACCCTGGATACAAAAACAGAACAAAAGATAAATGGTCATCCCAGACCTTTCAAAAATTATACCCAAGAATTTAAAGATTTCAGCTTGCTGTATTGCTTGACCATTTAACATGTAGGTATATATTCTAGGTTGCTTTGCAAAAATTAGGATTTATTTTGAGTATAATTGTTCTCAAGTGCTTGCTCAAAACAGTAAATATCTAATGTTCTCAATGTTCATATTAATTCAATTGGCATTTGCAATAGGAGTATTGCATCATTATCTGTAGACAGTAAGGTTGCAATGTGCATATTGATTAACTTTGTGGATGATGTTCTGAATTACTTATTTTGGTAACAACAGAGTTGATTTGCAAAAAGAACATCAGGGGAGCCAAGATACATCCTCATTTTATCCCTTTTTCAGTTGGAATTTCTTTAGGGCAGTGGCCTTGCACACCACTTCTATTCTAGAGTTCTCATGGAGTTTGTACATTAGCAGAAGTAGCCATTTGTTATTTTAGCATTTTTTTTAAATTTGCCCAACGGCTTTGTTCTAGAGACAATGCAGACTTGAAATCAATAAATGCAGCATATAATGCAGAATATGGCTCTCCCTCCATAAGTAGCTTAGCATTTGCATAGAGTGACATTTTTTTTATTTTTTTTTATTTTTTAATTTTGATTTATATGCCGCCCTTCTCCGGAGACTCAGGGCGGTTTCCAATGCTTTAAGCAATAAACATTGACATTGATCCAAACAGAGCAGAAATCAAAATGATTAAAGTTTATAACATTTTAAATACTGTTTTTATTCATAAATCCTATGCTTCCTCTGCCTATTATCTGACCCTCATCTGATGTCATTTCTGTAAAATGGGTTGCTGTATTCCCAAACTTTATTTATTTATTTATTTTTTAATTTGATTTATATGCCGCCCTTCTCCGAAGACTCAGGGCGGCTTACAATGTGCTCAGCAATAGCCTTCATCCTTTTGTATATTTATACAAAGTCAGCTTATTGCCCCCACAAACTGGGTCCTCATTTCACCTACCTTAGAAAGGATGGAAGGCTGAGTCAACCTTGAGCCTTGGCGAGATTCGAACCCTGCAGTAATTGCAGGCAGCTGGTCTTAATAAGTTTAATAAGCTTAATAACAGGGTGCCTTAAACCCCTGTACTACCAAGGCTCTATATCCCATTCTGATTATATTTGCTTCATGGGAAGTACGTGTAGTCCTCATTTATTGACTGATTTGTTCACTGATCTTCCAGTTATAACAGTGATAAAAAGTATATGACCAGTTTCTTTTCTCCCTCACCCTATTTTCCATTCATTCCTTTTTTAAAATGTTATTGTATTTTATGTTATAATAAACCCTAATTAAATTAATCTTTTTTTAAAAAATGGCCAATCCTTGCATTTACAACCTTCCCAGGTCTGTGTAAAGCAAAGGAAGCCTGAAGTAAGTTCCTAAGCACAGTTAGGGCTTTACTTAGTGACTGCTTTGCTTAATGACAGAGTTAAACAAAGCCTGTCCCAATTGTGGTTACTAAATGAAGACTAACTACACATACACATTTTGCTAAAATGACCATAACATAGAGTTCTTTGTGCTCCCTGAGCTTGGTTGTTTGTTTCCAGATGTTTCATTGTCCAACAAGGTAACATCAGTGAGTAATGAAACATCTGCAAGCAAATAACCAGGAAGGCTACAGTTCTGTAACCTGAGCTACAGTTAGTTTCTTCCATTGTGACCATAGTAACATTTGTTTATTTACTTACAGCCAACTCTGCAAAAATAAGTTAGTTTTAGTTCACTTTCTAAAGGCAGCTTCCTAGCCTCCCAAACAGGAGGTAGCTTCAAGATAAATATTTACACCTCTGCTTCCTTTGATTTAATTCATAGCATAATGGCATAGGGTATATAATCACTTGGTTTGCTACTGCCATTTAATATTAAATTATATTAATTAATTTCATCAAAGCATCTAATCAATATGTTCCCCAAACACTGTTATTTGCATTTATAGATTATCTATAAATTCTCTTTCTTTTTATATTACACTATATTTAAATTGTTTGAGTAATATAAATATTTATATAATTAAATTTGAAATTTAACTGACCTAGTACACATCTGTTTTAAAACTCCTATCAGATTTCATTTCAGGGCAAAAAACTACCAAAACCAGTTTTCATTAACAAATAATATTTGATTTAGAATGGTCTAAATCTTTGCTTCCCTTCTTATTCATGATATTTTTCATTAACTAAACTGCATTAGTGAAAAAGGTTTAGTATCTCATACAGAAGATACATTTTACAACTCGGTGTCAAGTTCGAAACGTCACTCAGGTTGTAAAATATTCTAAGCCAAATATACTCAACCAAATAGGTGTACCAGTAGTATTTATGGGGAAATAAGTTTTTTTAAAGCACAATATTCAGGGTCACAGAAGGTAAATATTTAAGCTAAATAAGATATCTTGTAGAAATCTATTAAAATAAACTGTACTATGACAAATCCTTACATGAAATACTAATTTTATGCTTGTATAGAGATTGTTTTATCCTCAGAATAATGAGAGCTGGAACCCAAGAGTACTGGGAAGAGTAGGAAGAAGTGCATCTTGTATCTAATTTATTCATCTATTGCTGATATATTTTCAGATCTTTCCAAATGGAAAGTAAACATGTAAATAAGTTCATAAGAACCTGTCAAAGAGAGATAAAAAAATTGATTGATCCTTGAAAATGTATAATCTACAGTGTCATCCAGTTTTAGAAGAGTTTTCATTCACTCATCATAGATTAGATCCTTCAGATTGTTCAAACATTAAACAACACTCTTGTAACTTCACAAAAGTGCCAAATCTTAAGGGTATCAGCCTAAAATATACACCATATAAATGGATTTAATTTAAATAGATACATGACTAGTCCCACAATCCATTTGGTATTTATCTTTTACTCTTTATTTGTATTTGCTTCGACCTAATGTGCTGGAGTAATGATTGCCCTCATCTCCCTTACTGTGAAAGACTGGGCTGTAAAATACTATTTTAACTCTTATACTCAATAAATAAGCAGATACCCACAGCTGAAGTCTTGAGAATTGAGCAGTCCTGGGTTCCTTCTAATTCTTCTTTCTCAGTCATTCTAAGAGCTTTGAGCCTAAATTAAATTAAATTTGTTGACTGTCATAACCTCTTTCTCCCCAGTCAGCAATATCATTCTACATGTTTTATTAGAAGCATATGAATAATTAGTGGTGACACTCTTGACAGCTGAAATCCTTTCTGGCTTGCAAATCATCTCCACATCAACTGTAAGCAAGAATAAAGTTTGAGATAGAAAGTACCTGGAATGGAATGGAATGGAATGGAATGGAATGGAATGGAATGGAATGGAATGGAATGGAGTGGAGTGGAGTGGAGTGGAGTGGAGTGGAGTGGAGTGGAATGGAGTGGAAGAGTTGGAATAAATCTTCAAGATCTTCCACTCCAATCCCATGCTCAAGCAGAAGTCCCTATACCATTTTAGACAAATGGTTGTCCAATTTCTTCTACTAGGGATGTCTTCTACTGGAAAAAGCAGAGTGGAGGAAGTAGGGGACAAATGATAAAAGTGGGTCAGGTGGATGCCTCTGATTAGGAACATTTAATAGGACAACTATTGCATTGTTGTGTGTGCCAAATAAAAAGGTAAGAAAGGACAAAACTTATTACTTGTAAGGGAAATCCCAGGAGAGAAGTCTAGACTGGAAAGTTGTAAAAAATCAATCTGAAGGAAGACGGTGATGAACCTCTTATATCTGTTTGCCAAGAGAACTAAATGGCATTTCCATGGAGCCAACAGGAGTTGAGTTCAGTCCAAGAAAATCATTATCTTTTTCTATGTAAAATAATTTTCAAAAAACCTGGCAGAACATAATAATAATGTAATATTGTAACTGTAACAATTTCAACCAATTCTACATGGGACAAACATGTCAATTAAAAACCAGGATTCACAAACACCACAATCCCAAATCCTTAACTCTCTACCCACACCGACACCAAACAGCACCAGTTTGATTGGAGCCACACAAAAGTCATCAACCTACAAACCCCTCAGAATCCAAATGAACTGCACAGCTGACCAGGAATAGCACCGATCCTCAACCAACCCACAGAAGCCCCTTCCAACCAGTACTTCATCTCCCAATGATCCTCACTTGATGTAACCTTCCATTCACTTGACCCATCAGAAGACCTTCACTTAACACACTCACACCTGACCTACTGACCACAAAAAGTCCTTATAAACAGAAGAACATTGACACTGACATCTCCTAAATTCTGCTGAACTTGTTACCTCGCCTGGTAACAAAACATTTGGAAACCAATCTACAAGCTCGGAGAATGAACCTTTAACCTCATAATTGAATATATTGCATATCATACATGCAATGAGAAGGTACCAGTGGTGGGTTGATCCCGGTTCGGTCTGGTTCTTGCGAACTGGTAGTAATGGCGTTGGGAGGCTCCACCCACCCGCCCGCCCCTACATCATCACTGACGTGCACCATGCACAGAAGTGCACTCACTTCGCTTGTGCGCGCTCTACCATTGTGAACCGGTAGTAAAGGTAGGTGCAACCCACCCCTGGAAAGTACCGTGTTTGCTCAGTGTCAATGAAAAAGAAAATAAATGGCTAAAATTAGTCCAAGCTTGAATTACAATAAATGCATGAGTTGATAAGCAGAATAAAAAGTATCAAACTTTAAAGCTGACAACTGCTTAAAAAGATATTAACTATGAGTTGATCATTTAAATATTCACTGGGGTACATACATGTCAAGTAATAGATACCAAGTTATGTCATATATAGCCTCTCTTCTTTGGAAAAAGGTGGCATTTTCCCCATCAAAATGGTTTTATCTACAATTTATTTATGGCATTTTTGCAAATCCTGATTCCTGTAAAAGCTGCTTTGGAAATTCTGCAATTTCTTTTTCCATAAAGATCCATAATCAAGTGGGGGGGAAAGATTGTACTACAATGGGAAAGAAGTCTGAAAAATCGTTTAGTATAGATTTTGTATTGGGGGAATAAACCACAGAGAGAAGGAAAATTCATATTTTACCAATAGAGCCTTGCACACAGTGGGAAGCAGATGCATAAATGTATTTGGATAGTGCATAAATATATGTGGCATTATTTATAATTATATTAATTAATGTAAATAGCATTCATACTAGCAAATAGCATGGGGAAATAAGCTTTTGGCAGGTTAATTGACCATTTTAGTTATGAAAAGCAGGAGACTTACTTTTCAGTGAAGCACTTTAATACCAGGGTCCTTTGGGAAATAGGGTTCAGAATTAATCTGCAGTAAAATATCTGGGCAATCTGGTAATTTTGAAATGAATCTAGATATGGTTAGTAATTTTATGGCTGAGGAAAGACCAAGAGACAGATGTTGGATCTTCATGCTGAATACATTGCCCTATCAAGCTGGCTAGAAAGCTAAGATAAATGCAGTGTATGAAGAACACATTAAATAAGTGGCATTAGGAGATTTACTCATTTTCCTCCTTATTCTTACATGCTAAGGAAGCCATTATTAAAAATTTAAATCATTGTTTTTATTGCAATAAACGGTCAAAAAAATTCTAAAAAAATATATCTTAAGCTGACATCTTCAGCACATTTGGTGAATATTGTCTCTGGTTTTGTTTTGTAAGATTTGATGTTTTGATTTTAAGATTTTAAGCTTTGATGTTTTAGCCTAATAACAGTAATTAGTATGCCCACCAACTGATTGTTCTTTCTCCTGTTAGAAACATACTTATCTATGTAACTCATGTATCCGAATCCGATCCTTAAAAGCAGTTTCACTGTTCAGTGAGATTTAATCAAACTATTTGGTCACCTTTATTTTTCTGTGGTCTAAATATTCTATCCATTGCAGGTAAGAGCTAAATTGCCTTTTTTTTAATGTATTGATCTTTTTGCTGAATTGACATTTTTATCAGATATATTTAAAATTCTTACAGAAGAAAAAATTTCATTCATTTAATTCATATTCATTTAATTCATATCAGTTTCATTCCTGCTGTTTATAATATTTTGGAATGTATTGAAATAGAACCAGATACAATTTATTGGGGCGAGGGAGGGCAGGCATGAAACATTAATTAAAGCAACTTCTTACAGATTGACTATGTTGTCTTGTTCTAAGAATTATTGCCTTTCATTATGACACAGGCAGAAGAGAAATACTTATCTGATTACTAAAGTGTATGAACATAAATGGATGCTTTGGATACCAAACAAAGGAATTGATAAAATAAGTGTGAAAAATATATTGCAGCCGCAGTAAACATCAGGAAGCGATGAGCTGAGAAACTTGGCATCCATATTGTCTGTGAGGATGCATGGGGATGAAAAGAGCTCTTGATTCACATATTATGAGCAGGGTGAAATATGGTTAGATTTGAAAACTTGAAAACTTGACCTGAAAATTCAAAATAATTTATCATAACTTTTAAAGGCATAATGAGAGAAAAGAGGGATATATATATTAAATCACTAATCGACTTCTGGGACATTTTATTTGGAGAAATGAGAAGGGAACATATGGCAGATGGCAATCTCAGGGAAGAAGAAGAGAAAAAGAAGACAGCAAAATTGTATCAAGATAACAATGAAATAGAATCACCAAAAATTGGAACATTAGGCATCAAGCATTCAAATCTAGAAAACAGCATTTCGTTAAAGTTAGAAAAGCTGGGGATGATCCCATTTGGCTCCTTAGCTATGCCATATAAATTCAGTATAAAACTAGCAAGTGGCAAGTGTATATGCTGCTGTTAAGACAATATATATAGCCACTATATTAGTTCTATCAGGAATTAAATCCAATCGGCCACCTTATTTTTATAAAAAAAATATACTGCAGGGATAAACCTCTGTGTTCAAGGCTGGGTTTTGGAGTGGTTGGTTACCTTAGGAAATGAGCTAAACTGAAAACTGGTGGGAGGGAAAGCATTCATTTTGCTTCTGCTTAGCTTTTCAATATTTTTTAGCTTTTAGATGTAATTGAGCGTGACTTTGTTTCAGGCTTTCCAAGCTGAAGATTTAGGGGTGCTGTTTTGAGATAGTCTGAGGGGCAGTTGATGACAGAGAGATTGCTAGTTGAGCCTTTTGCTTTCAAGTTATAGGAGCTCTGTGAGTCCCTCTGTTGTGACCTAGGCTTCCTGAGTCATTAAAACACACGAGTAGTCCCAGAAACCTCTTTTATTGCAACAGCTGTGAATTACATTCATTCACAGCTGAGTCCCAGTTAGTTGCAAAAAGTCCTTTGGGAGAAGTCCTTCAGGATAATCACCAACCTTTATCTTCCTTGACACTCTGCCAAAGACCTACTTGGCAAAGCCACACAGATTCCAGAATCAAACAGAGATGCCGACTGGGAACAGAATTTATAACGTTGCTTTCCTGCAAAGTGCCCACATGCCTTTGCTCCTCTTTTAAGCCTTATGGGAGGAGCCAATCATCTCCAGGCCTTACTCCTGAGTCGTCCCTTTTGTTTTAACTGTTTGTGCCTTCTGGAAGCTCTGCGCATGTGCACAGTAGGAACAGGCTCCTCCTGTTCCTCTGCATTTCTGCTATCCAACTCTGGAGGCTCCAGAGTCCACACATCACTCCCAGATGGCCCTGGCCCCATCTCTGCCTCCAACGCAGAGTCCTCGTCTGGGCCTTCCCCAGACTCCAGGACCAGCTCATGTTCCTCCCCAGCCTCTTCACTGTCCGACTCCGCTGCCAGCTCCATAGACTGCTGGCGGACCACAACAGCCTCTTACCTTCCATGTTTTTCACCAATACTGTATATTAAACCTTTTTGGAGTATTCCAGGTGATGTCATTTTATAGATAATATCTATCAATATTCTTATCAGTTGAGGTAAGCCAGTAAGATGAGCCAGAAGTGGATTGGATGGGGGCCACTTTTCTGAAGTTTATTCTAGCCAATGTAAGAATGCTGTTAGCAAAACTGAAACAGAAAAAAGATAACCTCTTCTGGATAGGATTTCAGTTTTCTTGAAAGCCAAAAAATTGGAAATATTTCTGGACCTGACTTTGCTTCTAAATGCCCAGATGTATTTGTACAGAGTGTTGGCTTGCAATGAGCATTACCCAAATATCTGGCTTCTGATCTGGCTTCTGTTGACTGTAATGCACTGCTTGAAAAGTATTTCCAAGCTATTCCAAATGCAATGTTCAGTAAGCGGGATGTGGGGTCTTTTTTTTTCGATCTCACATCACTCCAATAAAGTTTAGTAAATCCTGGATTCTGGCTTGTTTCTGAAGTGTAGTTCAATGTGCTGATTGTTATCTAAATGATATGGAATGAAAATATCAGAAGGACCATCTCCTTCAATATGATTCTTATTTCAGCATCAAATGACCTTGTATCATATTTCTCTTATTGATCCCTGCTTTACATGCAGCAACGCACAAATCTCATTACATGGCAATTACTTGTCACTTAAGCTATATGACATAGAAATCCACTCAGTCATAATGTTTCATTTTTATATGACACTAAATGTTCTGCAAATAATTGTTTTGTTTTCCTTTTTCATTTATAACAGTTTTTTTTTTATTTCTACACTGCATCCGTAAAATAAATGGGAAATAAGAGAAAGGCAGTAAACCAAGATTGCAAATCTTTCAGATTCCCTCAAAACCTTAACTGTACTCTTCAGAGTCTCCTCAAAGTTGCCACCAAATAATATTTTTTGGTGCTGTAATGCTTGAGGTTTCAATTTGAAGAGATTCTTCAGAACAGAAGGGAGCCCAACTGTAGCATCTCTCTCTGTGACTTATTAAGCAACCTTGTCTTTTACAGTTTTCCTAACTGCTGTGAGGTGGCTTTCACTGTAGCCATGCATAGGTTCAAATAAAAGCCAAATCCAGGAAGTGAGATCTGGAACAGCTGAACACAAAATACATTTGCAAAGATCCCTGCTAAATGAGCTTGTATAATCCACCCAGTCACCTATGTGATACTCCTGACTCATGTAGGGCTTCTTAAAAACTACTGTACATCATTCTGAAATCTGAAAACAAGAATAAATAACTAAAAATAATCTTCCATAACATTCAGGTAGAAACCACATGCAGAACCTACATAACTTGACTGTGTGGCTCTATAGTGGCTTTACATTCCTATTTCCCTGGAATTATAGTGCATAAATGCTAGTTTGTAGGGATTAGATGAAGACTAAGAATTGCTGATATAGCTTCTTTGATGGTATACACACACACATATATATATATATATATTTCTTCTTGCTGCAGATCTAATGCATTTGAAGTACTGGCACTCGATGGAATTAGCACTGGGATACTTCAGTTTTGTTCAGCGCAGGAGAGTGCTGACTGGCTGCGAGCATTATCAACTAACATCAGTGATTTGACACTACAAAATGTACGTTGTTTTCTAGATGCGTATATAATGTGTATAGTCTAGGTTCTGTTGTGTTTATTTCACATGTAAATATTCAAAATAACATCTGAAGACTCTTCTCTCTTTCGTACACTTCATTATTTATTTATATTCATAGACATTATGTCATATACAGAGCCACCCTACATATACTTTATGTCAGACCTTAATTTTTTTATAAACCAGCTGCTTTAATTTTGAAGGAAACAGTCTTCTGAATCGTCACTTCTTTGAATATGGATCTTACACTGGTTTCGTACTGAGACTGTCCCTCCCTGGCTTCTTAAGAGGCAATTTTCATCAGAAAACTATCATAGAATCCAATCCACTGGGAACATGTTCTAAATCAGGACATATGATTTGTGGCTCATAAATACATACAGACAATCAATTTATCATCACTGTGAAAATGTTACCTGACCTCTCCTGTGCCTAAGTCCTTACCAAGAGCACACAGTCTGTCTATCAGGCTAGACATGATTAACTTCAATGCATAACTTAATTTTAGCACACAAATTTTACTTCACTCTGAAGACTCTCTCCTAACTTGAGTAAAATGAAGCAGAATGTGATCAAGAAATTGGAACTATTTTGTCATTATTCAGTTGTTGTTGTTGTTCTTGTCTGTTATGATTGGGAGAAACATTGTACAAAGAAGAAAGCTTTCTTCTTGAAACCCAGATCATACTGTGCTACTCTGATCATTTGTATATGAATAGTTTAATTAAATTGTGAGTGCTTTATTGAATAGGATATGTTTAAGAGTGGAATAAATAGTTGGGTGTATATGAAAGATACATTGCACTGCTTACTCTCTACAGGTAGCCCTTGATCTACAACCATTCATTCAGAAATCATTTGAAGCTACAACGGCACTGAACGAATGGTAGTTATGACCAGTCCTCGGAGTTCCAAGCATCCCAGCATCCCTTGATCATATGATCGCTATCTGGGCACTTTGCCACCAGTTTGCACTTGCAAATGGTTGCAGGACTCTGCAGTCACATGATTGTCATTTGCTACATTCCCTGCTGGCTTCCCCACCTGCTCACCTTCTCTCAGCCCTTCTGCACTTGTGGCACACCAGCTATTTGTGCACACCCATGTACTCTTCCTGACCCACACTGTACCCCCACAACCCCTCTTTGAAGACCTATGCTGCACCCTTGGACACCCTTCCCAACCCACCCTATACTCTGGCACACCTTCCCCAATCTGCACCGCATTCTTTCTTAACTCCGCCATGGCTCTTGCACAAACATGCACTCTCATTAACCTGCACAGCTGCCCTTTGCACACTCATTGATCCTGACCACATCTCTCATGTACCCCCTCATACAGACACCTTCACACATTCTGCCTGATTCATACTATGGGTATATAAGTTGGTAGTAGGTTTTCTTCACTTTTTCTTGAAAAGAGTTGATAATGAAGTAGAATAAGATTTCCATGAATAAAACTCATTGTATAGTCCTTCAGAGATTATTTTTTCTATTTAAAATGTATTTATACTGAATTTATTCCAGGTTTAATTTGTACATTCCTTTCCTACATTGCTATAACCAGTAGACAAATATCCACCATCCAGAATATGGTTGTATCCCAATTACATACTCAGAATAGTAGAGTTCAAAGGGGATTTTCCTCCCCCCTAAAAAAAGACTTAATCTATCCAGTTTACTTTGCCTTCCTGCTGATTGGGAGAGGCCATTTTTTATTCAAATAATTAGCTACCGTGCTACATCCCGTATTTTCTGTTTGTAACATTTGTACTTGGAATGTAAGTATTTACATTAGCAAAGCCAGCCCTCCTGCAGACTGCAGATTGCTTGAGTTTTGTTTAGAGCGTGTCATACACTGCTTAGTTGAATACATTGGGAGTAAGGCTCTTTAGCCATTGACTAAAACGGGATTAATAAATAATCCCACACCCTCTCTAAAGAAAGAGCAGCTGGTCTAGCTGTGGGACTGAATAGCTGCATCTTGTAGAATGGCTAGCACAATGGGGTTCCTGGGGGAATACTGTGTGACAATTTTGTAATACTGAATTTTCAGAGTGGGAAGGAGCATATGGTGTATCCCTGGCTGCCTGCCAAACTGTCAGCACTGCTGGCAAAATGTTCTCCTTTCTTATTCCAAGTAAAATTCGCTTAATTCTTTAGACTGCAATAGGAACAAGGGCATACCTATGTCCTAATTATGCATGCGTAGGTAAGGCTGAATGAGAAAAACATTGAACGAGATGGCAATAGATGGTGAAAAAGCCTACGAAAATTGAGGATCTACAGAGATGTTTAGTGATGAACTGAAGGAGCAGCAGTTCCTCTCAAAGAATCTGGTGAGAACAATAAACCATGTGGACAACAGGGTTGCTCTTTTTAGCACAGGCGGCAGCTCCATGTACACGTAACTTTTTTCTCTCCAAGAGCCTGTAAATTCAAGAACAGCATATCAATCATTTTGGATTCTTTTGGACTTTGCACTTCTGGCAAGGAAAAACTTTTTCCAGTGAAAAGTAAGACATATGAGCAAAAGACTGTAGTTTGCCAGACTGTTTTGAAAGAAACAGTTTCTAATTGAAAGCCCATGCCTTTCTGTTTCACAGATGGTGGAAATTTCCACAAATCTGGATTAAGGGCTGGTCTATCTACACCCTCAGCTGGGTGACTTCAGAAAACAGAATTGCGTTATCGGAACCAAAATTGCGCCTGCTTTAGGAGCTTCTTAAAGACATCTCTGATGCTATATTAAAGAGGGCTTTGATCTGAGTTCTCTTTCGTAGCAACATAATTTTCCATTGGAGAGTATGACTGTTTTTTTTGGGACACAATCAAATCAGATTGCATTTATTTTTCATTATCATGTGATTCTAGTTTGATCTTGCCTGTGCTTAAACAAGAGCAGATCCCATTGATTCCAATGCAATTTGTTGCCAAATGTCACTATGTGTTTTCAGTGCCATTATTGTTTTTTTAAGAAAGGATTTCCATAACTCGGATCATCAGTTATTTACATATGACCTTATTCACTGAGAAGTATTAGAATACCCTTAATATATTTCTAAAAATACATTTGATGCATAAGACTTGTGGTTTTTGAAAAGGTTTCATTTCCAAATGCATTTGGTGCAATTTTTATTCTGATTGTGCCATTGTGAACTAGGAACCTCTCAAATATTGCTCTGTTGTAACTAGATTGCTCTGATTATCTTTGTGTTAAAAAAGTTGAACTAGCTGAATAAGAAAGAACAGTAATGCAGGAGAAATACTATATATAGTAAAAATCAGTCAGTAGGGAATCCTTTTTAATGAGCCACATCAACCTGAATTCCTGCCCAGTTTGAGCTAAAAACTTTTTTTTTGAGAGAAATTGCCCAGCAGATTAATATGAATGCGGCATTCTGATGTAGTTCATTATTTATAAAACAGCTACTGCTCCAAGCTTCTCTACTGTCAGTACTGCTTACCAGTAACTTCACTACGTTTCTCTTTTGGGAAATGAAGGGGTTTTTTAGGCAGAGGGCAGCTGACTAAATTTAAGGGTTGGGAACAATAATATTTTTTAAAAAAAATATCCAGAAGAATTTTAGAAAACCTAAAATCTTCCTTCATCATTTAAATACTCTTTCAATGAGCTTCCTATTTTCATCAAAAAGATGAAAGTAGCACAGTGCAGTAAGATCTGCTCCTTTTTGCTGTGCGGGTGATGTTACAATACACGTACAAAAGAGATAAGGCTTGTGTCACAACCACATAATGCTTCTTTTGTCATTAACCCCCGCTGAAACCCCTGCTCGGCATGGCCGAGTTAGGTTACAATTATTATTTCTATTTTATACCACAAACGAGGAGGTGTTGAAAGGGTTTAAGGTAATAATGATGACATGATTTGAGTATTCTATGTTTCTAGGATGTTAAAATAATGTCAGGCAATGAAACAGAGAGAAAATGGTGTGTTTAAGAGTAAGACCAGCTAGTGAATTGCTAAAATGCATTTCTTTATTCACTGTTTAGATCCTCATCCATCACACCAGCACTGGAGATTGAAGTTGAAGTGGGCTTCAACTCCCAGAATTTCTGAGCCAGGCATGCTATACTAAAGCTGGCTCAGGAATTCTGGGAATTGAAGTCCACAAGTGATAAAAGGGCCATTGTTCTCCACTTCTGTCCTAGACACAGAAGTTGGCTGGATGATTCTAGGTTAGTCATTCTCTCTCAGATCCAGACTTGGAAGTTGAAAAACCTTTATGTATCAATCCACCTTGGACCAGCATCCTGGAGTTCATAATCTTCTATAGAGTCTTTCATTCTGCAGTGAATTGTTCAGGCTGATGATCATAATAATAAATACACACACACTAACACAGACCATTGATAACTAACAGTGCACAGACAACATACAATTTGGACAAGAAGGGTAGCATGGGACTTGGCAACAGAATCCTCCTACTTCTTGTTACTATCACCTGAGAACAAAAGCTCAACTGAATCAAAACTCAGACAGAGCTTTGTCCTGAGGTGTGACTTGTTCTAGTTTTAATATTCTTCATTGGTTCCTCTTCTACATTTTGATGTCAGGGTGGCGAAAATTCAACGTCTAACACATAGTTTACCTACAGTATAGAAAATCCGACTCCCAAACAAAACAAAACAGACATTGTCTGAAGTATCAACAGTACCCACAGAGAGTCAATATAATATTTATATTATATAATAAATATATTTAACAAAATATAATATTTATTATATTTAAATAAATAATTTTCCTCCCAAGCCAAATGTGACTTGTTAAGAGGAAGATTTATCCTCATTAGAGATGTGGTAGGACACCCTCCTACACTCCTGCCTCCAGTGCAGCTTTCAGTGAAGTTTATAGAGCATAAATCAGTTAGAATGGTAATGTGCATTTGACAATGACAGAAGAATGTATGTTCCACTTTTTTATTTGCTGTGAAAAAAAGCAGTTCTTAATCTAAATTTTTAAATTAACATGTTAATCATTGTCATAATATACAATTGTAAAACAAAGGCAACATCCTTTACGATGGTGGCTTGTTTGATATATGGGATGTACTTCCAAATATATCCATGTAGGATTATACCATTATATTTCTTTTGCTATCTTGTTCTCTATTTTTTTTTTTACTTGTTCCTTATTTATCTTGATTTTTAAAAAAATCTATATTGTCATTCTGGGCAGCTCCTAAACCCTTGCTGCTGCTACTACTACTATCACTACTATTACTACATACCACTACTACTCAGAATCAAGTTCTGTTTGCTCTTTTTTGTATCTTTATACATAGCCTGTGAGAATACCTTACATTGTTTCTTTCAATACTTTATGGTTAACAACCCAGAGAATTGTAAAGTCAGTAATTTCATATGCAATGTAGATTTTACTTTTATATTACGATATTTTAGCAAGGATTGCTCTGAAACGCTTGTTAAAACATTTTTATTGTAGAGTTCTGTGTTGTAGTCTATTTTTTCTAGATATTGTGATTATTTTATTGTACTGCTTTGGCTTGAATGCCACTAAAAGAACCCCCTGGTGGTTAACAGATAATTAAATAATTCTGAAATTTGTTAGCCAAAAAAATATATCATTACTATATAAGATACATTTGTCAATGGTAGTACATAACAACCCTTTTTGTTTTATTAGAATTATATCCTACTTTTCTTTCAGGGCCTAATTTATTAGCTCGTACAATATGTAGTAGCCCTGGAGGAACAAAGGCAGTGAAATGTCTTCTGTTGGAGAATTTCATTGATATGCATTTTAGATTAGTTGATCTAAGTTGGATTTCCTGGACTATTGTGTAAATCAAAACAAGAGTTTCTCTTTGGATTCCATACTTTTTTCCAGATCTTACAGTATAGTTCTAGGCTCAAATGTTGCATATCAGAAGGATTGCATTAATTAAAATTGAGTTACTTGCATTTAAAAATATTAGATTTATTTAAATATTTAATGAATAGACTTACACTCGAGCATAAACACAGTTGAAACAATTCAGATATACAGTATATAGATAAATGTATCCTTTTAAGAATGGTCAAGTTATTATTTTTGTTTGCATGCTATTAAGAGCCATAATAAATCATAGATCATATAGCTGATTTATAGAAAGATCAATACAAATAAATGCTTAGAAATATGGTTACTGTCTGTACTAAATTATGAAGTATTTTCCCACATCACTTGTATGAGGGGATATAGTAAAAGGTAAATATTGTGTCCACAGAGCATAGAACCAAGACCATGTATGAAACTCATGGGCTTTGTTGGAATTTCTTAAACAGCCACACTGATACGAGCATGGCAGGCTTCTAGAGATATTATAAGTAGAGATACTTATCTGCTTATTTACTACAGCCTGCCAATCATTACAAAATCACTGTGGTTACTGATGGGTTTGATACTGCTTGCTTGCTTATTTTGTGTTCTGTATTTTTCTTTTGAAAATTGCATCCTATTTTGATTCAAAGAAGTTCCATTTCAAATATGATTGGCAGGAGCTCCTCTCAGTCCAATGGAAGAGAGTATCCACAACAACAGTGAAACATTGAAGGGGTCAATCTACTCTCTAGTTATTTGATTGCTCTCAGTTGTTTCAGTTAAAATAGTGCATAAGAGATAGAGCTTTGGAGTTGCTTAGGAACTGTGTTCTGCCATACAGATGCAGCATCCTGATTTTACTCAAAGCCAGAGAGACATTGCACTAGTCCGCTACTTAAATAATGCTGCATTGCATTATTTAAATAGTGGACTAGGATCTCAGACACTCAAATTCACCTTTGGTTGTGAAAGCTTAGTGGGGATTTGGGGCCAGTCAATCTCAGCTCAGCCCATCTCACAGTGTTACTTCTGAGGGGCAGGGGGAGTGCGGGAAGTTATGTTAAATGTGCCTCCCTGAACTTCTGTGGGAAAAGTAGATTATGAATCTACTACTTACCCTGGCTGTAGCACATTTCAATTTAGGAAGTAACAACAGGTTATGGTGAATGTGCTGCATCCTGTTGGTGCCTCCTCAATTCAATCTCATATTTTCCTGGGACCACATGGTTACCCTGAGAGCCATGCAATTATGAATAAAACTCGTAAATGATAATATAATTGCCGTTATTTTGTATTATTACCTTTTTCTATTCTTTTTTTACAGATGAAGATGGCAAACAAATGCTGTTCTGCCTCGGACCAGGTAGGATGTTCATTGTGTTATTCCTAAATATATGTGATTTCACATTTCTTTTTCAGTAGGTTGAGAGAGGGGGGGGAGGGAGAGGGACTTGTAATTATCCTAACAGTATGTTGCGTTTTGTAGATTAAGAAAGTAGGAAAAATATGTTTTAATGCCTGAAATAAGCCAGTTTACGAAGCAAAATTTCAATAAACAGAAGTGGAATTTGAATGTCCTCAGAATAAGTAAGTTATGATGACAAGAAAACAAGGAGAGGATTAGGTGTTTAGTTTGTATACTTACTTTGAAAATATAGTGCTTTTGAAAGATCTTACTTTTTTATTATTTACTTTATTCTTAATTGTTTACCAGTCATTCACCTTCATTTATCAAACATATCTTATTTCCCTTTGCATGTAAAAGCAGATCACAGAGATTCTTCATGTCCTAGCCCAGTGATTCTCAACCTTTTCTTCACCATGGACTCCCTTTAAATACCTTTTGTGGCCACAGACCCCCAAGACTTAACTTGAAATTTTTAAATCATAGCATTTCTTCAAGCCTTCATGGACCCCCTGTGACAACATCACAGCACCCCCCCCCCCAGGGTTCTGCAGACCACAGGCTGAGAACCACTGCACCAGACATTAAAAAGTCAGAAAGCAAGGAGAAACAGAAAATGAGAAAAACCCAGCTCATTTATCCTCTCATCTACTTATCATTAGTCTTTGATTACAAGGCTCTGTACTCTTCCTTTTAATACACCCAAAACCGTTGTAATATGATATACACCAGGGCTTTCAAACTTGCCACCAGTGGACCAGATGCGTCACGAGCTGGCCACACCCACACCCAGTTTAGCAAAGGGGGGAATCACAATATGACACGTGACAACGCTGTGACAACAAAAATTTGACACCCCTGATTTAAATAGTAGTTACTTGCAAGGAAATAGAGAAGGTAGCATGTTAGGCTATTTCTGCCCAGTTCCTTAGGAAAAAAATGTTTTGGTTCCTGAAGTCATAAGATTGTCTCTTCTGAGGAATGGGATATAGAATTCATAGCTACTACCAGCACCTGTGAGGCACTAGACTGAGGACAAGCTAAAGATCCTGTTCGTTCTAGCTCTTTTCCCAGTATCAATCCTGAGAGTTACATCCCTGAGAGAATTTTGACTACTGTGGTCGAATGCAAGAAGGAAGACTTGTAGTCTGTATACCTGTAATTAGCATCTGAAAGAAAGTTTGCACATTTCTTTCATTCTCATAGCTTAAGAATGTGTGCATTCTCTTAGTACAAACAAGGATGTGTATATGTTCCTGCTTTGGAAATTTGCATATGGAAATACCAAAGGCATGATTTAATCTTTTTATATACATTCAGCCATACTTCAGTATATACAAAGCATATGTTGTTATATAAATAACCCCAAATTCAACTCCTGACATCTACAAGTAAAAACGGGAAAGGCTAGGCTGAGCCATTAGCAGCCTCTTTTGACCCCAGTTAGATAGAAGAATGAGTGAGTTTCTTATTTTCTTCATATTTGTATTAGAAATTACATCTGGGATTATCTTTGCAACATTTGCTTCTTAGTATTTACCCTTGCAATAAGTCCATCTCCTGAATTTGTAGCAGAACAAAATCAAATCTAAGACAAATGGGATCACTTATTTACAAAAGCAGAATTGGTTATCCTAATTCCTTTAAATTTCAGTATCAGCTATTTTTCTTGAATCTATTGCATTTCTTAAATCTCTTGCAAGTCTATGAGATTTTTGTGGTTTTTGTTGTTTTAAGACTCATATATTTGCCTCAGCATAGAAATGAAATGTCAAAACAGTAGCTTAAACTAGTATATCATCTTGGAACTTGCCAAATGTTTACCATTCCTGCTCTGCAAATATGAACACTTCTTGAGTCTGCTTTGTATGTCTTATCATAATGTTCAGAAAATTGAAAGTACTTATTTCTCTGTTATTTTAGGAGACAGCTAGATTTGTGACTCAATTTCTAAAGCACACATCAGTGGACCACATTTTCTTGGCAAAAATTTGAATTAAGTTATGCTATGAATGGAATCCATACAACTTGATTTTGAGTTATATTCATAGCTTTATTTTGTTTGAGATCTAAAGCTAATAATTTTTTTTCAAGTTACTAGCAACTCATACAGTTGAAACTCGAAAAATTAGAATATCGTGCAAAAGTTCATTTATTTCAGTAATGCAACTTAAAAGGTGACACTAATATATGAGATAGACTCATTACATGCAAAGCGAGATAGTTCAAGCCTTGATTTGTCATAATTTTGATGATTATGGCTTATAGCTCATGAAAACCCCAAATTCACAATCTCAGAAAATTAGAATATTACATGAAATCAATAAAACAAGGATTGTACATAGAACAATATCAGACCTCTGAAAAGTATAAACATGCATATGTACTCAGTACTTGGTTTGGGGCCCTTTTGCATCAATTACTGCCTCAATGCCACGCCGCATATTTAGTCATGTAAAGGGGAGTTAAAGTGCAAGAGGTAGATAGGAGTTTATAGAGTTTGCATATGTTAGCTTATGTTTGTTAAATGCTATACCCTGTATTTTGCTCTGGGAAGTCCGGGGGGGGGGAGGGGGGGAAATTGTTTGTAAAAAAATAAAAAAAAAACTTTTCAATAAAAAAAAGGGGGAAGCCATTGGAGGTGGGAAATATTCTTGAAATATTAACTTCAAGGACTCTTATGATAGTCAGAAAACACTAGTATAGGTAAACAATAACCACATAATCTCTATAGGTACCATAGTTCTCGAGTTCTCATCTTATGACCATAATAGAGCATATCCATTACAGTTGTAACTATGACAATTATAAAGTATATTGTCACATGACTGACTCAGTTTTACAACTGCTTTCTGGGGCAAAGCACCATGATAGTTAAGTGAATCCACAGTTATTCAGTAAACCCATGGTTTCGATATATGGTTTTTGCCAAATAGCAATAGCATTTAGACTTATATACCATTTCACAGTGCTTCACAGCCTTCTCTAAGCGGTTTACAGAGACAGCCTATTACCCCCAACAATCTGGGTTCTCATTTTACCAACCTTGGAAGGATGGAAGACTGAGTCAACCTTGAGCCAGTCAGGATCGAACTCATGGCAGAGGGCAGTGAGTTAGCCCGGCAGTACTGCATTCTAACCACTGAAGTAAACACTGGTTTTCTGCAAAAACATTGTAAATCATGGTCATGGGACTGCAGAATGCTGCAGGGAGGTATACTTGCGGACTAGTTGGCGAGCACCCAAAATGTGGTCATATGACCGTGGAAGGGAGACCATCAGAACTTTGGAGCTGGGTCATAAGTATCTTTGGGGGGGAAGGTGTTCCATCATAACTTGGAATGTTTGCTAAGCAACTGATAGTAAGATGTATTATATCATAAAAATATAATAAAATGCAGATAAAAATAATAAAATGCAATCTCATAAAAACTGCAACCTACAGTACAGACCATCTATCATGAACTACCAAATGCATGATGAAATGCTTGCTGGTTTCAGAAAGCAGTTTGGGGGCACCGCATATCTCAAAATATGCTGTTCCCTAGTGAAGGGCAACTTTTAAGAAAGAAAAAGTTTTATGTAGATGCTGAATAATACACTAACTCAGAAACCAGAACAGGTTATCCAAAGAGGGGAATCTTTGGAGACAAGTGGTTGATAGAATTACTTGTGTCACACTGATCTTGGCTCCCACTTGGAAACATTGTAAGAGGAGAGCCATGTTAGTCTATATAGTAAAACAAAATTAAAATCAGATTGCATCTGATAGTATCTTTTCTGGCTAACGAATTCTATTAAAAGGCTTGAATTCTATTCATCTGATGAAGTGACCTGCAGCTCATGAAAATAAGCCTTTTAATCAAATGCATTAGTCAGAAAAAGTGTTCCTGGACACCTGGTTTTTGCTAACCTTTAGAAGATACAGGAAGCATGATCCTATAGAAATTTCTGTTTGGTTCTCAACCAGCTTACAAAATTAAGTACAAACTCTGGAACCATGAAGTACCTAAATCCTAGTTTACAGAATTAAGCAATTACTAATTTTTTCAGGAATGAAATTAATATTCTTTGTGATTATAGATACAACCCAAGATAATGACAAAAAAAAAATCAGCTCAGCCACATATCTCTTGATAGCAGTATAGATGAATGCATAGTCATAAAGACACAATAATTATCTGGGGGCTTTGTGGAAGTAAGATAAGCATTGCTGGAAATCACTAAACAATCTTTGACCCACTGGGTCATTTTTTCAGATATATTTCCTTACCATTCACTCACCCGTGTGCACCCTCCCTTTTCGTTCCTTTGCCTCCCACACATCCACTCACAATCCTTGCTCTCTGTGCACATTCCCCAATCTGCACCACCCCCACCCTCACAACTTCCCTGACCCATGGCAACACATTTTGCACACTTTACCCAAACTGCATGGCCCAGATTTGGTATATATCAAGACGAACATGTTTCCTAATATGTTTTGTGAAAATCAAAGAGTAACATCTGTAGAGAGCTAATTTAGAATATATTTCTATCGAAGCAACCTGGTCTACCGAAATATGGAAAGGAGCATACGGCTTCCTTTCGCCTTTCAGCTCCAATCCAGGAGCCCTCAGGCAGTCGCTTTCATAACAAACTATTCTGTGTTAAATTTATATTTACTGACAAAGAAATAAAGGGAGACTAGTATAGATCTATTTCAAGCTATTTAGCTCTCATTAGATTTTATATCCTGCTGAAATTATTATCAACTCAGGTGTTCCACATCAGGAGTTGTATGTCTCTGGAATATTTCTGGTTAAGAAATAATAATTGTGATTATTTTTTCAGACATGCTTTCTGAGTTCTCATTCAAATATGTGTATTAAATTTATAAACTACCATAACCAAATGGATAGAAAACTTATATTTGGGGTTTTTTTAAATAAAAAAGTTGCAGAATTTTGTATAATGGAATCCATTTCTGTTATCAAATTTGCTGAAATGTGCATCTCATGCTTACTTTTTTAAAAAAAATCACACATTTGACAGTGATAGCTGCAGAGAGAGTATTGTCTCTACATAAAAGTATAAAAAGCTACCTGGAAAGCCACCTACCATAAGAGTGTCTATATGGTTTGAGGTGAGAATAAGATGTTCTCAGTAGTGAATGAAATGCCATAATACTAGATATTCCAATCAGTACATTTGCAGATGAAAAGGCATGAAATGAGTGAATTTTTACAGCCCAGCTGTCATGATCCTCTTATACACAGAGCCAGGAATTATAGGGGTTACACTGGGTCTCCATCTCTGTTCTGGTGGGGTCAAAGAGCTCTGTACAACACACAAACGCAGTACGGATGTCCTGATCAGCAAACTATGCAGCCCAGACACAAGAAGAGAAGGGAGAAAGGGGAAATAGCAATTTGGTTTAATTCTTTAATTTTTAAAGGTTTAGTTTGGGTGTTATCTTAAGGTCCTGTTTATTATTTTTGCACTCTATGCACTCTATCAACATAGGGTGTGCCAATTGCCCTATAGCTCTAGCCCTAACACTACTATCTGTTGATGAGTATGAAATGAAGAGAAGTTTCATGAATAAAGTTGGTGAGAAACTGTGGAAAGATTAAATTAAAACCACCCAATTATACTACTGGTAATCAATTACTCTGGAGAGCCAGTTTGGTGTAGTGTTAAGGCATCAGGTTAGGAACAGGGAAACCATGAGTTCTAATCCCATTTTAGGCACAAAGCCAGCTGGGTGACTTTGGGCCAGTCACTCTCTCCCAGCCTTAAGAAGGAGGCAAAGGCAAACCACTTCTGAAAAATATTGCTAAGAAAACTGCAGGGATTTGGTCAGGCCATTTCCAAAAATCAGACATAATTGAACAAAAGTCAAAAAAAGTCATTCTAAAAACTTAGCAATAATAACCTTAATGATCAACTTTGTGCCCTAGTGTACAATTAAACCAGTCGATTTTGAACTATTTAAAATACCCACTGTATAATTAGCATGCTAACTCAGCTTTAGAACTTTAGCCTCTTAACCTGCCAAGTTTCTTAGAACACTCACCAATCTTGATTGCCATTTATTTATTCATATAAAATATGCAGCATTCCAGGGAGGCAAAATATATTATAGTTTTAACTTTCTTTAATTTTTCTTTCTTTATACATAATTGCTGTCACAAAATATTCATTTGTATATGAATATATACACTAAACAAACAAGCCTGAAGCTACAAGTTTTTTTGTGTTCTTAATTTTTATTGCAGGGTAATATTCAGTGCCAAGGCATTATTGTTCACTTAAAGACAAAACTTGCTCCCCATGAAGTCATTGTTGCTGTTTCAACTACATGAACTTAAACCTGCCAAGTCTGCATTTTATATTTGTGGAGTATCTATTTGTGTCCCATGTTTATGTTCATTAATTTGTCAGCCTATACTTATTGTAATAATACTTATAAATTTCAAAATAGTGCAAAATAGAAGCATTCATATGCAATGGCTAACGGAAAAGGAGAATTAATAATGTGTTCTTTAACTTGATCAGAGAGTTCTGCAGTGCAATCCTATATATGCATGCAGAGGTTGGTTGCATTTAATCAATTCTCATCAGGTTGTTGCTTGCACAATTTTTTCTCTCTACTTTTTCTCACTGCAATCTTTTGGATTTCCAAGAATCTCTCCCAGGTATTGGAGGACTCTCTATAGCATTTGTTTGATGACGTGTAAGGGACTGTAGCTGCTAGACTGAAGTGTTACAAACAGATATATTCCCATTTTCTCAGAATTGCATAAGGTCTGCAATATCTCTATATTTGGAAGGTTATACATTTCATGAACTAGGCTTTTAAAAATTAATAATTTTAAGACTTGCAGTCTTAATCTTGTCTATTTATATTTTCATGTTGTTGCTTGATTGCCCAACTCCTGTTGTGATGCTCTGTCTCTCTCTCTCTCCCTCTCTCTCTCTCTCTCTCTCTGTGTGTGTGTGTGTGTGTGTGTGTGTGTGTGTGTGTCTTCCTGAGAGGGATGAGTGATGAATGCTATGAGTAGATGGCAAGAGTATATAATGCCAAAGTGTGAAGGTCATCCCCACTGACCAGCTGAAGCAAGCAGGCACCTATTATTATTATTATTATTATTATTATTATTATTATTATTATTATTATTATTTATTAAATTTATATTCCGCCCTTCTCCCTGAAGGGACTCAGGGCGGTGAACAGCCGAGAATTAAAATAACATGCAATATAAAAGTTAAAATAATTAAGAATAAATTAAATTAAACGGCCACCCCAATTTAAAACTCCTAGCAATACAATTAAAAACCCCTAAAACCTATTCAGGCCAGGCCGGCTTGCTGAAATAAAAACCTTACGGAAAGTGCGGAGATCCGGAATCAGCCGTATTCCAGGAGGTAGCTCGTTCCAGAGGGCAGGTGCTTCCACAGAGAAGGCCTTCCCCCTGGGGGCCGCCAGTGACATTGCTTGACCGACGGCACCCTGAGGAGGCCCTCTCTGTGAGAGCGTATTGGCCGGTGGGAGGTTATCGGTAGCAGCAGGCGGTCTCGTAAATACCCTGGCCCTAAGCCATGGAGCGCTTTAAAGGTGAGAACCAACACCTTGAAGCGCACCTGGAAGACCACCGGGAGCCAGTGCAGCTCGCGCAGGAGAGGTGTTATATGGGAGCGCCATGTTGCTCCCGTGATCACCCGCGCGGCCGCATTCTGGACCAGTTGGAGCCTCCGGGTGCTCCTCAAGGGGAGCCCCATGTAGAAAGCGTTAGCGTAGTCCAGGCGAGAAGTGACGAGAGCATGAGTGACTGTGCATAAGGAATCCCGACTCAGAAAGGGGCGCAACTGGCATATCAGGCGAACCTGATAAAACCCCCCCTGGCCACGGCCATCATATGCTCTTCTAAAGACAGCCGTGTGTCCAGGAGGACGCCCAAGTTGCGAGCCCCCTCTGTGGGGGTCAATGACTCGCCCCCAATAGCCAGTGATGGCGCCAGCTGGCTATATCGGGATGCCGGCATCCACAACCACTCGGTCTTGGAAGGGTTGAGTCGAAGCCTGTTCCTCCCCATCCAGACCCGCACGGCCTCCAGACACTGGGACATCACTTCAAGGGCATCGTTGGGGTGGTTTGGGGTGGAGATGTACAGCTGAGTGTCATCAGCGTACAGATGGCATCGCACCCCAAATCCATGGATGATCTCACCCAGTGGCTTCACATAAATGTTGAACAGGAGTGGCGAGAGGACCGACCCTTGTGACACCCCACAAACAAGGTGCCTCGAGGTCGACCTCTGCCCCCCTGCCAACACAGACTGCGATCGGTCGGAGAGATAGGAGGAGAACCACCGTAACACGGTGCCTCCCACCCCCAGTCCCTCCAGCCAGTGCAGCATGATACCATGGTCGATGGTATCAAAAGCCGCTGACAGATCTAATAGGACCAGAACAGAGGAGCAACCCCTGTCCCGAGCCCTCCAGAGATCATCAACCAACGCAACCAATGCCGTTTCCATGCTGTACCCAGGCCTGAAGCCGGACTGGCATGGGTCTAGATAGACGGTTTCATCCAGGTACTGCGGGAGCTGTTGCGCAACCACACTCTCAACAACCTTCGCAATAAAGCGAAGGTTGGAGACAGGACTGTAGTTAGCCATAACAGCCAGATCCAGAGAAGGCTTCTTAAGGAGGGGCCTCACCACTGCCTCTTTCAAAGCAGGCGGCAGGAAACCCTCCCCCAAAGAAGCATTTATAATCCTCTGGAACCAGCCTCGCGTAACCTCCCGGGTAACCAGTACCAGCCAGGAGGGACACGGGTCCAGTAAACATGTGGTTGCGTTTAACCTCCCCAGAATCCTGTCCAAGTCCTCAGGAGTCACAGGATCGAACTCGTCCCAGATAACATTCTCAAGACCCACCTCAGCCACCTTGCCGGAATCTACCCAGTCAGAGTCCAAGCCTTCCCGAATCTGAGTGATTTTATCGTGCAGATACTGTGCAAAATCCTCAGCCTACCCTTGCAAGGGGTCCTCCCGCACTCCCTGATGGAGGAGGGAGCGGGTCACTCTAAACAAGGCGGCTGGGCAGTTATCTGCCGATGCAATAAGAGCGGAAAAGTAATCACACTTTGCCGCTTTTATCGCCACTAAATAGGTCTTAATATGAGACCTAATTAGTGTTCGGTCGGATTCGGAGTGACTGGCCCTCCAACCACTCTCTAGGCGTCTTTTCTGGCGTTTCATCCCCCTCAGCTCTTCGGTGAACCAGGGAGCTGGGCAGGTGCAATGCCGGACCAGAGGCCGCAAAGGCACGACATGATCCAAAGCCCTGGCGGCCGTCCTATCCCAGCAACAAACATAAGACAGCAACAAACTAGGAAGATGTTGGAGGCAAGCAGTCATTTTAGAAAGCAATATTAAGTCATCTGTATTTTACCAAGAACATCACATTGATAGGAATCATAAATCAATCATAAAATGATGGATGATATAGTGCCAGTAATGGACCACTCCTGTCAGATGGCATTCAACATGTTATTGAGGCTCTTTCAGAACACTAATGGTGTTTGTGATATAGCTAAATTAAAGCCTTAGCGTGTAATAAACTGTGAGAGTAGTCTTGAGAATGACAATGGTCAGATAAGAGAATCTAAGTCAAAGCAGTGATATAATTTGACAAAACATTTCAGACTTACCCTCCCTAGTTCTCTTTAGGATAAAGGCAGGGGGGAGCAAGAGGCACGTTCAGACTGCAAGATCCTGTTACTGTAACTCTATAATAAAAGTTGTATTAGCAGTCATAACTTTGGTTTCCTTGTGTGGTTTACCACAAAGGAGTAAGGCAGGAACCATGGAATAAACTAAACAAAACAAAGTAGGTAAGAATGAATATGAAAAGAGACTGTTAAAGATGGAGAAATTGAAGAAAGCAAACTGAATGTCAAAATACCTATTGTTACTCTCATAGTATCAGTGACAGTAAGAGAAAGTGATTCTGAGAACTTTGATATCCTCAGGAAGAACACTCTTGTACGTATATTTATGGGACT
Source organism: Pituophis catenifer annectens (assembly GCF_029215685.1). Lineage (NCBI taxonomy): Eukaryota > Metazoa > Chordata > Lepidosauria > Squamata > Colubridae > Pituophis > Pituophis catenifer. The sequence goes on from NW_027256881.1 coordinate 130,343,416, forward strand.
CTATTCACTGTCATAGATTACATCCATACATTCCCCCAAACTTTGGGTCTTTCATTGTTCTTGAGGGACTCCTCGAGATGCAGCCTTCCTTTTATCCCCACTTACCTTTGCATTTCTCTGATCCAGTGTTAAAGTGAAATTTTCCATTTTCTCGGGTGCGATGCTTCAGCAGCAACTGTAGTGATGATGAGGCCAGCTGCTGGGATTTGCCAACTCCTATTTCCCATTTTTGACTGCTGCAGGCACAGTTCACACACACACACACACACACACACACACACACACACACACACACACACACCCATTGATCCCCCTCAATGGCCAGCTGGAAATAATGCTAGTTAAGCACTGCATGGGTTCCTGACCTATATAGATCTAGTGGTCTCATGGGAAACTTTATCATGTGTAAAAAAAAAAAGAGTCAGTCCTTCTGTTAGGTAGAGTGGAATGAGCAACTGCAAGGAAAAACATAAGAATTGGCAGGCAAAAAAAGAGAAAGACAAGCAAATGCAAGTGAGAGACCAAAAGAAAGAGTAAGAGAAGAAAAGACATATGTAGTATAAGGATTAGAACAGGAAAGATGAGGGAGTGACAAGGAGTGACATATCAAGAGAAAGTGAGTTCATTCAATCAATGAATTAGTGATGGAATGGGATGGATTTCCTCATAAACTAAAATAGGAGAGTCTCTTCTACTATACCAGGAAGTCCCAAACCTACCTTGTGGATCAGCTACCATGCATGATCTATGAAGTGAGACTTCCCAATAAAGCAGGAGAGTCAGAAAGCCACATCCAATCTGCAGTTCATGTTTTGACAGGTGGCTGAACTTGTCAAAACTCACCTACCCCGCTTCACATTAGGGAGGACAACTGATGAATATTTTTTATAGCCAGCAGGAAGTACATCAATTGCTAAGCCTCAGTTTGCCCAAAGTAGTACCACTCTGAGGCAGAACAGAGGCTACATATGCAGGCAAGGCAAATGATGCTGGAGTACTTTTATGTTGCATCAAGGACTGGAGGCAGACATGGTTTGGATAACTTCCAAATGAAGGCATGGCTACTATGGAAAGAAAATACAGAAACCTTGGAGTATTTATGTCCAACATTACTTCTTCCAAGCACATTGTTAATCAAGTATCAGATTAAAAATACTTGATGACTGATCTCATCTTAATATACATATAAATCTCATTTAAAAGATAACTTTTCACTGCAGATTATCAAAAGATAATTATTTTTGTCAGTAATATGCATTAGAGATAAACACTCAGGTACTAATGCAACCATGATAGTTACTTTCTACAAGTCAGCTTCTCAGAAGCATCACCTGAGCAGCCATCTCCAGTTTTAGAATACAGGTGCACAAATAGTAGTTGTCATGGATTATGTAAATAGCCAGGTAGACAGGACGGATGTGTTTAGTCTTTGATTACAATGTAATGAAATTAAGAAATCCTGGAAATAATATAGGTTGCTAGGTAGAATAGAGACTTCAAAGTAGCTCTCTCTGAAATGCTGCATTTTCCTTACCAACTGCTCTTTGGGCATAAACATGGAATTCAAAAAGTATTTTAGAGCTAAAGCAATTTCTGAACCGGTGGAGCCTTACCTAGAGGCTGAATTAAATATTTTCTGTCTTCCCCTGATTCTCAAGATGGCATAAACACTTTCCCACTGCCTACCCACTCCTGAGCCTTCGGGGCAGCGATCAAGATTGGGATGAAGTGCTTGTCCAGAATGATGGTGCATCAGAATGTTGCAGCTGACACTGCAGCTGACACTCACCTGAACTTCTTGGGAGGAAATAATTCTTTCTCTTCTGACTTTTGCAATGGGGTTGGGTGGGAAGGTGACATTCAAGGAAGGGAGGAAGGAAAGGGAGGGAGGGAGGGAGGAAGGAAGGAAGGAAGGAAGGAAGGAAGGAAGGAAGGAAGGAAGGAAGGACGAGTTCTCTTAGTGACACAAAGAGAGGATCCTTTTCATTTTGTTAAAAGTTTTAAAAGATATCAAAGTGAGGCAGGTGTCCAGTCCTCTGCAAAGAAAAAGTTGGCGACAAGCAAAGGGAAACGTTCTGCTTTTATTACAGAGATTTTGCTAGTAGAGATTTTGCTGGAAGTCTCATGTTACAACTTTTACCTTTCTTTTATTATTAACTAGAATTTTTGGATTCTTGTTCCATGGATTAACTGTTTCCAGTCCAGATAGTCTCTTATATGCAAGTAAGGACTTTCCTACTTTGTCTTTTTTCACTATAGTCTATTTTTATTTTTATTTTTATTTTCAAATTTAGGTACCATCCATCTCACTTCCATAATTAAAAAAGTGTTCATGTTCTAGTAATTGTTCCCAGAGTTTGCAGATTGACTTCTTTGCTAACTGCATTCCAAACTATCCAGTGACTTCTAAGATATCTATAAGGTTATACCAGGAAGTCTAACTTCTTCTACAAAGTACAGTACCTGAGAACATTCCTCTTGGGGAATTATACTGCTCTCTTTTCTAGATATTTAATTATTCTTAATGGTAGTGAACTCAAAATTATATTGAACCTTCAATATGTAAGCTTCTTTTTTTACCTGTCATTTGGGCAGGGTTTGACCTAACAACATGTACACAGTTTTCACATGTGTATTTATTTAGCCAACTTCTAGAATCAGTGTCCCATGGACTGACTCATCAAGGAGGATCTTTCATGTCAATTAGACTAAGATACATGACATCCAGAAGCCAAAAATGAATTATATCCAATGATGTGGGAAAGTCTGTGAGAATTACACCTTTCCCCAGAAATCCAACAGAAACGTGCTTCGAACCTTCAACATTTGCAGGACAGGTTTGGGAAGAGCTGCAATTTTAGACTCCTTTAATAGGCTTACATAAATATATTTTAATGGCAATTATATATCTCTGGAATGTTCTCATTGATACTGCAGCTGCAACTCCTTAGTCATTTCCATTTTAGCATAAGTCTTTCTCTGGCTTTGGTGAACTGTAGGAGACTCAAAAGCACAAAACTCCAGAATAGGTATCCATGCTCTTTATTCTGTCATTTTCTACTTTGCCACACAAGTGACAAGCAGAAGCAATAAACAAAGAAGACTAGGTAAAATTGTAAATACAAATGAAAAGGCAAAAAAACAACAACAACCCTGGATTCAGCACCTGAGTTCCTCCAAAGACTTGAGTGCTCACAGACCTTTTACAAAACTTTGATAGGTCCTGTGTACAGTACCCGCTTCTGATTGGTTTAGGCACTTTGGATACACTGCCCATTAGTTGGCCCTAATTGATGACTATTCAACCCTCCCTATCTTAACTGTAATTTTTCAAGACAACTGCCTAGTCAATCTTGATAAAGTTGTTTTGGGCACCTCTTCAGCTTGGTCCTTGCTGTTCTCTGTCATTTCTGAATCTTCTGCCAGGGGTCTGATAAGCAGTTTGTATCATCCAGCTTCATAAATTTCATATCAATCAAAAACTTCTTCCTCACTTAACAAGTTATATAACGTCTGATAAGACTGATGCATCTACTAAAGTCTGAAGCAAAAATTGTATCAGGTTGTAAGCAGGAGAATGTGCCTTACACATTCAGCCTTTGGAAGAAAGGGCAGCTCTTCTGGGTCACTTTATGAAGCTCGTGGTTCAGTTGAATGTATGAATCATACAGACCATAATAAAGAAGATCTGGGTACTTTTCTATAGCCGCAGTTCCTTGAATCGTTCTCTCTAAATTCATTCAACCCACCTTCACTGTGCCTTCAGATCTGCTTTATCAGTGCAGAACTGAAGGGATTTGACAGAAGCTGTGACTGTGTGTGTAGTATGGATGGAGAACATGTCTGCTCACGTGGAGAGTAAAGAAAATGACCATGATGAGAGAAGGAAGATCCATTATCAAAGCAACCCAAAGGAATACATTGCTTAAGTCTAAAGGATGGGGGAGGATTACTAAAATATTGCAGACTTGAATTCAGAAGAGGGAGAATGGGAAGCACAATCAGAGTTGTGAGATTATGTCACTATAGCCAATTTAAATAAAAATAATTTTGAATCTTCCATGGAATCTTTTTCTTGGTCTGGTCTACTTCATAAGGAAGACTGCTCTCATCAAACAGTTCTGTACATTCTAAAAGATTTTTGAATTTGAATTCATATGTGTAAAGAACTTAAATGATGGGTCTGTGGCCAATTCTTCTCTGCATTCAAAACACATAATTGTCCGAGTTTTTGGGTGGGCAGCCGATTTGTAGAATATTGGACTAAAATGTCTATTGAGATTCTCAGTCATCCAGGTCATGGTTGTCCCAAAGGTGCTTTTTCAAGAGGCAACTGGACTTTCTGGTTTTTCTTTGAAGACATTTCACTTCTCATCCAAGAAGCTTCTTCAGCTCTGACTGGATGATGGGAAATGGAAGGATTTATACTCCTTGCAGACAGCTGGTCATTTGCATTCTTTTAGAGAGTCATTGATGGCACCTCGAGGTTTATCTGTGTCCTCAGGGTCACCTGAGTAGAGCCTTCTTGGAACTGTTGAAAGGACTGTGTTGTAGACTGGAGATAGATGATGTTGTATCCCTCCCCCTCTGTTGAGAGAGTCCATTTTGACATAGTTGGCCTCTTTGATCCTTCTTTCAAACCAACGGTCCTCTCTGTCCAAAATGTGGATTTTGCTGTCTTCAAAAGAGTGGTCTTTGTCTTTTAAATGCAGATGGATTGCTGAATCTTGTCCAGATTGGTTTGTTCTATGTTGTTCCATGTGTTTATGAAGTTATTATTTTGTTTCCCCAATGTACAGATATGCACATGGCTCACTGCATTGTACTGCATATGCCACATTGCTCAGTTTGTGTCTGGGTGTTTTATCCTTGCGGTGGATAAGCTTCTGCCTTAGTGTATTCTTGGGTTTGAAGTGTGCACATATGTTGTGTTGGCTGAAGATCCTCTTGAGCTTTTCCGATATTCTGATATTCTGATATTGGACAAAAATCTTTAAGATCCCACTGAATGGTCTTCATTAAAGAAATAATAAAACTAGATCCTTGTATGTGCTAAACATACAACATACAAGCTTTATCTTGGCCTCGCTTGTTCTGTAACTATAACGTATATTTCTGTTCCCAAATTTGTCTTGCTGTGTTGTTCAGTTTCCCATAATTGTAGGACAATGCACATTCTTTAAAATTGGGGCAATTTCTTTTCTATAATGTCTACAATAACTTTAAGGTGCTGTTCTGGGGTAAATGATCAGAATTTATGGACAAAGCATAAAGCTGTAGATCTATACATGAAAAACACATTGACTAGATGCTCTACAGGAATAGTTTTATTTTACCCCTGGCATAATAAATTGAAATTAATTTGTAAACATTTTTGTCCACTGAAGGTGATACATATGGGGTGGGTGAATGAGAGGCTCCAGGGAGAAGACTCCCCCCAACTGTACACATTCAAGTTCCTGGCACTGAAAGGTTCATCGTTCTATATTTTCAGCACGCCACCGGTAAGCAGCTATTTTTTTTAAGTGTGACTGTTATTGTTTTTGTCAGCTAGAAGGCTCCCCTTCACTTTCCACTGGATAATGAAGCAAACTATAATTTAGTAAAGAACATTCACAATACCTCTTTCAGACACTTTTAATCCTTCCCTCTCATGCATAAAACATTGAGATCAATGAGGACTGGATGATTGCATAGGGCATTTGTTTATTTTGCCCCTCAGTTTGAAGCTCCCGTGGCTAGATCCTCAGACCAACTAAAGAGTCACCAACTAATTCCATTAAACTGGAATTTGAAGCAGATATGCCAGCTTCAAAGTTTTCTTACCTTTCCCCCATGAATTGCTTTACATCTTGACAAATTCTCAAAAATACAATTAGGAAATAGTGTTGCATGTAAATCTTGCATAGATTTAAGGGACAGAACCACTTAAACAACAAGGTTCATGAAAGCTATGGTATAAGTTTTTTTTTTTAAGGGCTTAACACAATTTCCTAAAGAAAAACAGACTCATGACTCCCACCTGACTCCCCCCCCCCAATCACGGACCCATCCACATCTTTATGCATTGTTTATCCTTGCCCTGCCACTGTCCCTTGCCCCTGGCCCCCAAAATATCAAGTGCTAATGAAAATAAAAGGTTGTCAGCCCTGGTTTAAAGAAAGGAAAGACAAGCTAAAATGGTGAGTAAAAAATATGAGCTATATTAGACAGAAATATTTGTTACTAAGAATGTTAGGGAACAGTTATTTGATAGATGTAATCAAAAGAAGTCTAACTCCCACACTTAAGAAATCAACATTCTCTTTTTGTAAGATAAATAAACAAATCATGCAAGCCATTAAATGATAAAACTAAGCTTATTCTATTATGTGTGTGTGTGTACACACTCACACACACATACATACAGAATAAGCAGAAGAATAAGCAGAAATAGATAGATAGATAGATAGATAGATAGATAGATAGATAGATAGATAGATGGAAAGAGGAAAGAGAGTGTGTAGTAATGGCTGCATTTGTGGAAGAGTTGAGACACTATAGTTAAAAACTTGATGCAAATCTTAGGTAAACTGGTTATATATTAAGTAGATATTTAGTACGTTTTCACGGCATACCAGAGCTAGACTCTAAAAGAGCAAAATAAAATAGGAAGCTGCTTTAACAATCCAAAGAGGTTTCTTTACATGTTACAGAGCTTGATTTTGTACAGAGCTAGAAAACACATAAAACCTATAATATCTTTCTGAAAATTTCCAAAAGTATATTGAAAAATATGAGAACTAGAACCTTATCCTTGTCTAGGATAAAAAAGAAAGCAAATAATATGATAATAGGATTGTGGGGAACTTTACTTCTGCTGGCCAAATGTGACAACTTTTTTATTTGTTATATTGGTTTCCATTACATACAAACAAAACTAGAATCTTAGTTTGTACTCATAATATATTTAAACATTTTTGAAGTGTAGGTGAGCAGGGAGGAAAGCAAAGTTTTGGAGGAAAAGCACATTTCAATTTATAAAACAACACGTTTTTTGTAATTAAGGTTATAGTAACGGTATGTTTTTTATATTTTTAAATAAAAAGCATAAAATAAAATGGGATGTTGAATAAAGTGGGGTGGTGGATTATTCCACAATTTAGAAAAGGGTGTTTCCCTATATAAAAGGCATCCCCTTTCATACCCATTATCCCTACCAGTCTGAGGATTGATCAGCAGGTGGCAGCACATAGCTGTGGTTGCCTGATCTCTGAAGCTAAGCTGGGTCAACCCTATGTAATACTTGGAAGGGAGGCAGTTTGGAAATTCCAAGACTATGAGTTGGACTGGATAATTAAAAAAAAAAACTCGTAGCTGAAAGAACTCACCTTTGTATGGTTGCAAGGAAGGCTACACAATGTAATCACCAGGTCTGAGTCCATTTCTTGTAAGAAACACAAGGATATATTAAACACAAGATAAATGCTCTATGTAGATTATAACTGGGTTAGAAGTGCATTTGACTTATGTTGGAGTGTCATCTATGTCAAATAAGAAGCAAATTCCATTGAAATGAATGGAACTTATTCCAGGGGTGGGTTCTACTTACCTTTACTACCGGTTCGTAACAGGAGCGCACTCGCTTCTGCGCATGCGCAGATCATCAATTATGACGTCCAGGTGGGTGAGCGGAGCCTCCCGCCACTTTTACTACCAGTTCTAAAGAACCGGACAGAACCAGGAGCAACCCACCACTGGCTTATTCCTCAAAAAGCATGCACAGGTTAATGAAGCAGAAAAATGTAAAATATATTTCTAGAATAGTTTTTTGTTATTAATGTATAAGTTTATGTAAATTATAATTAACTAAATATTGTAATCAAATCATTATTCAAAATGCAAAAGTAACCAAATTATTTAAAGGATAAGATAAGCAATGTATGTAAGAAAAGCAACAAATACAGCAACACAGCAGACATTTTCTTCTGGTACCTATAATTCATTTAGCTGTTAAGCAGAGGCACTAAGAATATAAACAATTTTTGCCATTGATCTTGCTGGGGATGGATTGGAGGTTTTCCATCCTGTCCTACGGCAGAATGAACATTAACAGGAACAGTCACCTAGCATACATCTTTTGCCAGAAAAATAAACAAAACACTAAATTCAGTCTCAGAAATATGTGAGGTTACTAAAACTTTTAACCACTATTACTACTGTTGCATATTTTGTAAAAAAAAAAATTGTTCAGAATGCACTCTAGTATTTCAAGGAACAAATGAAAACGTTCATATTTTGATATTCCCCCTCCGCCAAATCAAATAACTGCAAGGAAAAAATTCAAATAATACAGTAATTCAGAGAATACAGTGTAAATAATATTTTTATTCAAGTGCTAGGAACTGAAAAAAATGTAGAGATAGCTAGGTGTTCTTTTTTAACATTTAAAAATGTTTGTATATCGAAATTATGAGTTTCAATCCAGGAGTATGTTTCTATAACATCATTAGGAAGATTTAGCCAGTGCATTTTTTTTATACATACATTTTCACAATTTGTCTTCACCAAACACTTGCTATGTTTTGCAGACATCAGACAAGATCCTCTGATATATTGCTAACTAATTAAAAGGTAGGACAACGTGCTATTCAAGGCATTTATAATTACAGTTATCCTACAGAGTCTTCAAATCGTGTGTGTGTGTGTGTGTGTGTGTGTGTGTGTGTGTGTGTGTGAGAGAGAGAGAGAGAGAGAGAGAGAGAGAGAGAGAGAGAGAGAGACTTAAGAAGGAGACCTGAACTATGAGCTTTAATAATCTATTTGGCAGGATTAAAGCATGAAGAGAAAACCTAGAAGCTCTTACAGTATGGATTTTAATCTAAGGATTCAGCTCACTGAAGAAACAACTGTTTTTCTATATATTGATCATAACTCAGCAGTCTTTCTTTTTAGGTACAACTTCATATCACAGCAGTCACACACAAATCAGCATTTAGGCTGCTAAATCCCTGTCCTTTTGTGCTGTAATACCTGTGACTGAGGAAGCTTTTCTTTTTTGGTGTTTTTTCGTGCTTTCTGTTGAATGCTAGAATCCCAGGACAACATTCATAAATAGTAGAGATGACAAATTAAATATTGGAATTTTTTTCTCCAGAAATCTTATTCTTCATAATCAGTGAATGTAATGCCGGCTGTAGAGTCTACCTATAGCTGCCTTTATGGGAGTGCACTTATAAATAAATTTGCTTTGCAGAATTAATGTCATACAGCAAATAGGATGACTAAGTCAACATTTTAAAGAATAAACTATTAAGAGAAAACAGTCAGAACCGTTAAATATCCAATATCTACTGGGGCACTAAAAGGAGAACAATTTTTCAATATTTAATATAGTCACTGAAAAAATAAATTCACCCTGGTATCTCATTCTTAGTGTGTAACCAGCATAGCTACAGCAGCAATAGAAAGATTTTGACCTCTTGAGCACAATTACACACTATATTGCTTTTTGAATTCATGGTTCATAGTTCTTTCTCCATTGTTAGCAATCTGTAGAGACAATGAAAATACCACAAAGGCCAAAATTTGAAGCCCAGTACTGAAAACTGACAGAACAAGTCTTGACTGGAATTTTTCATTGCTTTCAAAATATTTATTCATTTTGCAGTGAACTTCCTTTAGTAATGCCATTATAGTAGATTGTATCAGAATAGCTTGACCAGTGAATTATAATCACTGTTTTAAATGAAAAGGGAAAAAATGATTAAAATAAGCCATTTAGTTCTACACTCTATCAGATTGAATATTTACTTTTTAGTGGATATAAATGATTGCACCATTAAAATTTCTATTATATGTGTTTTCTGTTTACTGAGCGAGCATTAACATGGTAATAGAATTCCTAAAGCATTTGTTTTATGATCAGAAATACATAACCTGCTACTAACTTATAAGGCTGTTGTGCTACAATAATTGAAAACATACTTTATAATAAAATATATATAAGTGCACATCTGCAACTACTGAACAAAAGGAAGTACTAGGCAAGTCAGATATAGTTTCAATCACACTGATGAATACAGCATTTTCAAATAAGCCACCTCCCACCTCACACAATGTTATGTCATATCAATGCAACCACACTACTTTTCAGTGCTGTCCATTTACATATTGAACTATCAGTGGATTCCAGTGATGTATGGATGAAGATTTATTCAAAGAGAGTATAGAAGAAAGTAAATGAACATTGACAATAGTGATGTGAAGGTGAGTTGTCCTGTGGCGAGATGGCCACAGCAAGATAGCTGCAGTGAGTTGTCCTATGATGAGTTGTCCTAGACCATGATTAAGAACATCTCGAGTCCATATTTTCATCAGGCTCTTAGATTTTATAGGATAGGCAAATAGAAAATACCACTATGAACTTCTTCTGATATTGTTAGCTGCTTGAAGATGGTCAATAATAAAAACAATTGAACAAGAATTGAAATAGTAGCCACCTCCTCTTTCTTTCTGCCCCACCTAAAGGATTGTGGGATTTGAAATTGTCTCCCAAAGTGGTGAGACTATCTGGTTAAAGTCTTTGCCTGTGTTCATGCAATACACTTTAAAGGTAGTCCTTGGCTTACAACCATTCATTTAGTGACATAGAAAAAAAAATGACTTGCAAACATACAACTGTCATAGCATCCGCAGGCAATCAAAATTTGAGCTCATGGCAACTGGCATTTATTTACAATCGATGCAGCATCCTGGGGTCATGTGATCACCATTTGCAACCTTCCCAGCCAGCTTCCAATAAGCAAAATCAAGGATTCATTCAACAATTGCAGTGATTCACTTAACAACCATGGTAAAAACGATTGTAAAATTGGGCATGGAAATTTTGGTCCCTGTTGTGGTTGTAAATCAAGGACTACCTCTAAGTGAGTAAGAATTAACTGGATTCAGACAATACATTGAGTCATAAATTAACCAAATCTATAGGTTGTCCACAAAATGCCAAGGCAGAAATAGATATAACACTAACCAGTTTTAGTGAATTTGCAAATGCTGTTACTACCTATTTACTTGACCTTGTCAAGTGATTTTATAAATACATGCTGTAAGGTTATGGATAGAAAATATGGCATGTCTTCTCTATCCAAAAAACTGCCAATACTACTTTGTAGGAAGAGACTGAATGTTTAGTCAAAAGGCCAGCATAAATACGCAGACAGACAGGCAGATTCCTATAGAACACTCCTAGAAACAAGTGGCTCCCAGATTCTATACGAGCCAGCCTTCTGTATTTTGTTTCCTGTTTTTGAGTTCACATTGGGATGGGGAAATTCAGTTGTTTAATTAAGGATAAGCAAGGCCCTGCGTTTAGTTCCTGAAGCAGGGCTAAACCCAGGCATTTCTAAATGAACTGGTTTCTTCTGATAATTTGTTAGTCAGGGCAATGTCTAGTGAGAAGTTCGAATCTTTTAAAATTATTTTTAATTAATATTATTCTGGCTCAGAGAAATAATAGGTTTCCCTTCCTTCTATTTGCTAAAGCAGGAGAGCTTAAGCAATGTCAAAGGAAAAGATTCCTAGACAGGCATGTATTAATGCTGGGTTGTGAAATCTTCTCTGTGGGATTTACTCCTCGGTCTTCCCTTGAGCACCATTCTAATTTAGGCATCTAAATCTGATTCATTTCTCTCTCTCTTTTGATCTTGCATTCTGCTGAAGCTCTTTCAGTTTCCTTCTTTTTCTGGAGTTGTGTGTTAATGATTACCAAGCTTTTTTTATTGAGGAATAAGGTAAGATAAAGGTTCCCCTCGCACACATGTGCTAGTCGTTCCCGACTCTAGGGGGCAGTGCTCATCTCCGTTTCAAAACCAAAGAGCCAGCACTCTCCGAAGACATCTCTATGATGATGTAGCCGGCATGACTAAATTTCAAAGGCGCACGGAACGCTGTTACCTTCCCACCAAAGGTGGTCCCTATTTTTCTACTTGCATTTTTTACGTGCGTTCGAACTGCTATGTTGGCAGAACCTAGGATAAGTAACAGGAGCTCACCCCATTATGCGGCACTAGGAATTTGAACCGCTGAACTGCTGACCTTTAAATCTTAGCCACTGAGCCACTGCGTCTCCTATTGAGGAATAGATCTGAATATTTTGTTTCTCAGAAAAGCAGGAAACAATGGTTTCTGCCATTTCTTTGGGAAAGTTAATCTTTTGTTTTGCAGAAAAAAGCAAAGAATCTTTGGCAGATACAAAGATCCAAAATGATGGGAAGAAGCAGAATAATAGAGTTGGAAGGGACCTTCAAAGTCTTCTAGTCCAACCTCCTGCTAGAAACAGGAAACCCACAAATACCATTTCAGACAAATGGTTGTCCAGTCTCTTTTTATAAAAACCTCCAGTAATGAAGTACCCACAACTTCTGAAGGCAACCCATTCCACAGAATAAGTGTTCTAACTGTCAGAAAATTTCTCCTTATTTCTAGGTTGGATTTCTCTTTGATTAGTTTCCATCCATTGCTTCTAGTCCTGCCTTCAGATACTTTGGAAAATAGACCCCTCTTCTTTGTGGCAGCCTCTCAAGTATTGGAAGACTGCTATCAGGTCATCCAATTCCTGCAACTGTTCTTCATATGTTTTAGCATCCAGTCCCCTAATCATCTTTGTTGCTTCTCTCTGCACTGTTTCTAAAGTCTCGACATCTTTTTTTCTATCGTGGCAACCAGAAGTGGTTACAACATTCCAAGCGTGGTCTTGCTAAAGTATTATAAAGTGGTACTAACACTTGACCTGATCTTGATTCTGTCCCTCTATATTAATGCAGCCTAGGAGGGTGTTGGCTTTTTTTGGCAGCTGTAGCACACTGTTGGATTCATTTCTGATCATAGGGAATTCTGTGAAGTGGAAAGCAGGCGGAGGAGAAAGACTTGAGTTGGGCTAGGTGGGGAGCCTTCACATAAAGTTTTCCATGTTGCATCCTCCAAATGATTTTCGTGTTCTCAAATATCAAAGGAGAGAAAAACTCTTCCCGTATACAGATATTTTTGTGGAATGGTTTGATATCTCTACTAAATATTAAAGGGTCTGTTCTTGCCGAGATCAGCATGTTTAAGAATTCAGAATTACAGGGACAAAGCAGAAACTCAGCCCTGACAGACTTGATGGGCTAAACCAGTCAGTCTATTATTTAAGAACTGCATAAAGATTTCACTAAAAACAGTCAACAGAAAAGAAAGACTTTGATCATAATGGAAACTTTCAAACAAAACTGACGTATCAGAAAGGTTTAATCAATTTCCTTGGGTTACAGTTTTTGTTAGATGCTTTAGTCCCTTATCCAAAAAAATCTGTTCTTTTAAGAGCGAGCTCACAGAAGCTGCCATAACATTGATAGAAATTACTTTTGTAGAGTATGATCAAAAGGTTATGATAATTTTTCTTTTCTAAAAGGAGCAGTGCTTGCTCAAAATTGTACAAACAAATTCAGTAATGGTGCACTGTTTCTTAAAGACCATGGAAACCAAACAATATATTTCTAATTAGGAATACTTATGATTCTTTCTGCAAATATATGTATACATATTGATACATGCTTATGCATTCATGCATTTATAAGTACATGCTTTCAACTGTTTAAATAGAGCTAACAGTGTCTGAACTCAGTTTCAGTCCACAACGTGAAAATACTAGTAATTAGAAAAAGAGACCTCTTATTCTTTTCTCTATTATTGTGGTCATGCACTGGCCCAAGCACAAGGTCTGAAGTAACTCTCTTCAGACCCAGTCTGAGAAGCTAACAAGTAACATTGTGGGTAGTTGAGAGACTGTGTGTTCTTTTTTTTTTTTTTTTTTGAATTTTTATTTATTTATTTTTAAACATAAAACATAAAACAGCATCTTTTTAGAGCAAGGGTTTGATCCGATATAAAATATAAATTCCAAATTTCATTAGTTAACATCTTAAAGGAAAAAAAAGAACAAAAGAACAAAGCTAAACCCAATTTTTATCATTCAATCTAACATCTTATTCTAACCTTTAATATTTTATTATATAATCACCCTAAATCTTAAACTTCAAATCTAAACAGCTCTTTATAATATTCATTTATCATTATCAGTATTTCATATATTTTCCTTACTTCAAACACCCAAATCAAGTCAATGTTTCTTTTAACTCACATCTAATAATCAACATAAAGTATTTTATTTCTCTCTTAAGAACATTTCAAAATCAGTAACTGTTCTTCAAAAATATCTCCTTCACTCCTCCTAGGTTTATTTTTAGCTGGATTGCAGCTTAATTAGCTGGTTTCCAGGGATGTTTTCCTCCACTCCTAACCTTATTTGTTGGCTGGATCACAGTTTAGTTTTAACTGCTTTCCAACATTTTCTCCTTCACTCCTCCTAGGTTTATTTTTGGCTGGATAACAGCTTTTCAGCTGTTTTCCAGGGGTGCTTCCCTCCACTCCTAACCTATATTTCGCTGGTTCATAGTTTAGCTTTAACTGCTCTCCAGTGTTGTCTCCTCCTCTCCTCCTAAGTTTATTTTTGCCTGGTTCACAGCATAATTTGCTGTTTTCCAGGAATGCTTTCCTCCACTCCTTACCTTATATTTAGCTGGTTCACAGTTTAGCTTTAACAATGATCCCCAGCATTGTCTCCTCCACTCCTCCTAAGTTTATTTTTGGCTGGTTCACAGCTTAATTAGCTGTCTTCCAGGGATGCTTTCCTCCACTCCTTACCCTATATTTGACTGGTTCGCAGTTTGGCTCTCACTGCTCTCCAGCATTGCCTTCTCCGCTCCTCCTAGGTTTATTTTTGGCTGGTTCACAGCCTAATCAGTTGTTCTCCAGAAATGCTTTCCTCCGCTCCTGAGACTATGTGTTCTGAATTTCAGAAATAATATAGCATAGCACACGATGTACACCCAAATATTTACTTTTATCATGCTTTTATTACTTTTACACATAACTAATGATGGAAAACATATCGAACACACCTTCCTCCTATTATCCCCACAACAACAACTCTATGTGGTGAGTTGGACTGAAAGAGAATGATTGGCCCACATTCACCCAGATGACTTTTGCGGCTAAGGCGGGACTTGAACTCACGGTCTCCCACTTTCTAGCCTGGTGCCTTAACCACTACATCAAAGTGTCTCTCTTTATATTCTTCTAATCAGATCTCAGTCAATAAACCTGCCCTCTGTAAAGTAACTTTCAGTGTTTGGATCGCTTTGTCTTCAATTCTGATCTCATACTCATTTTACACATAGATCATCCTAGTAGGGAATTAATGATGTAAAACAGAGTAAAATAAGGCTGGAAGTAATAAAATTCAAAGGCTTTTTAAAGCAAAAGTGAGTACAAATGTAGAGGCAAAGCATGACTTTTTCTGTAAGATCTTTTGAAGCTGAGGTGCCACTAATTAGGCAATGTTAAGGAAAGCTTTACATCAGATATATTGCTATGCTTTCAAAATTACTTTCAGAGAAGGAATAAAATAGAGACTATTGAAAAGATTGGTAGAGACACCATGTATCAAATAGTGGCTGGATTTTACATTCTTAGATAAAAAGCATAAACCCATAACTTCAGGACTGAACTTCAGTTGGGAAGCCAAAGTCTGGGATCTCTTCATACATAGATATAAATGTAGATACACAGTATTTGCTTCTAATAAGGCAAAGAAATTGCATGAAGAAAGGTTATTTTTTAATTTAATAATTCTCTTTACCTTTAGAATATGAGATCTATCCACAAGTGGAAGTTATTTAAAGATCAACGCAAAAAGCAATAGATAATTGAGTGAGAATCTATTGCCATGACAGGGTGAAAAAAGAAATACACCAGTTAAAAATATTTTTCACATATTATAACTTCATTTGCCAGATTGAATGGCACTATTCTTGAGTTCTTGGTGTCCTCGGAGGTGGCTTGTTTTTCTGCTGATGTTTTCTTACCATTTTAGATAAGATCAGTATATGGGGGAGAAAAATTTGCTGGTTGTTTATATGTATGTATGTATGTATGTTTCACTGGTCAGATGATAATCAAGAAAGGGAAGGTAGTTAAGACTGATGTGATGGAACTACCTTCGGACCAACTACAAGTATCTTGTATGCCATAGTCACATGGGAACCATGATGAAGAGGCAAGGAAGACAGCAACATCCAAGTATCACCACACAAAGAGACAGATCCTGAAGAACCAGATCAATGGGAAGAATAAGATCCACACTATCAATAGGAATGCCCTGTCAGTCATCAGCTATCCTACCACTATAGTGAGCTGGCCAAAGGAGGGCATAGAAGTTGCTGATGTGAAGTTCTGGTAGGTCTCACAATGTATGGAGTCCAACAACTAAAGACCACACACAAGCCAGAAAGAGGGTGTCAAAGCCGTTGTCCTGGATGAAACCAAGACCATAAATGCATCCATCATTCATGGAATCACGCCCAAGATGACACCCAAAGGTAAGCTTTTGAGATAATGCCTTAGGCAACAGCAGACATGGAAGGAAGATCAAACACAGGAAGTGCCATGACAAACAAGATTCTGCATGGGATATACCATTGACAGATGAATGAGATGGCTGACATTGGGACATTGTATCGGTGGCTGGAAAGGGCTCGACTAAGAACAGCATCAAGGCACTGATCATAGTAGCACAAGAACCTAAATATCAGATTTATGCAAGTTGGGGTCTACCATACTAGACTGGATGCAAGATGCAGATTATG
This sequence comes from Pituophis catenifer annectens, assembly GCF_029215685.1. Classification (NCBI taxonomy): domain Eukaryota; kingdom Metazoa; phylum Chordata; class Lepidosauria; order Squamata; family Colubridae; genus Pituophis; species Pituophis catenifer. The sequence goes on from NW_027256881.1 coordinate 130,360,140, forward strand.
CAGAAAGGCTTCAGAGACAGTCCAACACATAATACTTACATGAGTGTAAGATCCAAGCAGGAACAGCGTACAATGAACAGCACAATCAAGTAGATGGCACTGTATACAGGAACATATGCACAGTGTATGGGCTACATGGGAGATTCCACAGAAGATTACAGAGAACAACAAGACTAAGATCATTTGGGACTTCCAGATCCAGACAACTCGGTACTAGCCAATCAGCCAGACCTTGTGGTAGTAGCAAGGACCAGAAGACAGCAGTAGTGATGGCAAAATAAGGTGACAGCAAAATAAGGATGGAGGGTGAGAATAAGGGCCTGAAGGAGGAGCAGGAGAAAAAATGGAAAATAAAGGCCAAAGTGGTCCCAGAGGTGGTAGGAGCACTTCAGGCTCTGACTCCTAAACCAGGAAAATGATTCCAACACCTCCCAAGAACAAGCTCAGAGCTCTCTGCCCAGAAAAGCGCATTGTTAGGAATAGATAAGATACTGTGCAGAACCCTCAGACTCTCAGGACTTTGGTAGAGAACCCTAGATAAATATATAGAGGTATAGAATCGTGATCGTTTATCAGGTTCTGTGTGCTGCTTATTGAATGTTGGTTGCTGGAGAGGATGTATTCTAGACCGCTTCTTTTCTTTCTAGGTTTTTGATTGCATCTTTTAAATGGTGTGTGAGTGAGTTTTATCATTATGTCTGTTGATGACTGGTTTGTCAGAATGCCTCAGGAACTCACACAAATCAGGAACTCACTAGTGTTTTTAGATTTGGTTTGATCTAAAATGTGACACCTTCCTAGTTGAAATAATTATGAATTTGTCAGTGGGTAGAGAGATTAACAAATTTTCATCATGTGTTCTAATGGCCAGTTGTTATTCAGGGATGTATCTTATCAATCTAGTAATTAATAGTATGACATCAAAAATGATGGTTTTTGGTAGGAAAGGAAGCAGTGATTTAAAAATTCCTATAAAATAAGGCAGGTTGTATATTTTCCTTATCTCAGTATTTCTCAGATAAAAAGGAACTAGCTGAAGGCAATTGCGTGTCTTTAACTTTTGAACAGGTTGTTGAATTAAAGGGATCCAAGTTCACTTAAACCAATCATGAAGACTTCTAAGACAAAGATGCTGTCCTTGCTAACCTTAGTATCAAATATGGAGTTTTGCTACAATTAAGGGAATTGAAACAGTCCAAAATCATTTTCTATATTTGATCTTAGGAACATCAAGAGTTTCCCTAGCACATACCATCAGAAATGAACTCAGATCACCCACTGAGATGAACTCAGAGGCCTACTGTTTTATTCTGTTTAATTACTGGGTCAGGTTAACTCAAATAATTGCAGATATGCTTCCTCCGATTTGCTTACATGAGCAGATGGTTAAAAAAAAAAACCTTGGCAAGTCCTACCATAGTTGTATAATTTTCTCCAAACAGACACTACCAGATGGCTCTAATGGGCAGGGCTTTCACTGTACCTATTGTTAATATATATTTTCAGTCAAACTATATTAGATGTTAAAGGACAGATGGACGTAGAAGTTATGTTGGTTATGAAATCAATGAAATGGCTAGCTAGAATTAAATGCAATAGAAGAGACTATTTGTAGCTCAGATTGAACTATGGAGGCCTTGGGTGCTCTCTGAGCTTGGTTATTTTCTTGTAGACATTTCATTACCCTGCTAGGTACCATCATCAGTACTACAAAGGAGAGAGGTTTGCTCTCTGTTTATATACAAGTGGCTTGCCCTGTCAATGTTGGTGGGAGTGCTCTTGGTGGTTCCATGATTAAGCTGTTGTTTACTATTTGAAATAAGCAATACCCCAATCAAGGAATTTGGTAGTGTATTGCTTATTGCTTGATTGTTGGCCTAATATTAATCTTGATGTTAATCTTTGCTTATCTGTGATGATTGCTGGCAAGGAGGTGTTATGGACTTTAATTTTTTATTGTCTCTTTTGAATGGTATGTAGAAGTTGTTTGTCTCTATGTGCCTGTAGATGGCTGATTTGTCTGAGTGCCAGGCTTCCAAGAATTCTCTAGCATTTTTGGACTTAACTTGGTCTGAGGAGCTATCAACTCAGGCAATCAAACAAACAGTAAACAACAACCTAATCAAGGAACCACCAGGAGCACTCCCACCCACATTGACAGGGCAAGTCACTTGTATATAAACATAGAGCAAACCCCACTCCCTTCTAGCACGATGATAGTGGGTAATGGATACCTAGGTATTGAAACATCCTCAAGATAACATCCAAGCTCAGAGAGCACCAAGGACCTCACAAGAATTAACTCCCAATTTCAAGAAGAAAAGTATTTGTCCTTTCAATAAAGATCATATAATCTTTACTCTTGTCTGATTTGAGCAAATGTGTAAAATGATGCAAAAAGGCAGAGTCCCAATCATCCCATTGCAAGATAGAGTCTGTAGTTGCAGACCAGGTGAAATAGAACTTCAGCTGCATTAGCCATTAGAATACTGGTTGTAAGCTAAATATAGGGATGATTAATTATTTTTGTTCCTTGATGATATGAGGAATTGGAATATTAAAAGTAAATTGAATTTTCTCTTAAAGGTACCAACTTGTTTGTGACACAACGGATTGCTTTCTTTGCAGTTAGGTCAGCCAAGTTAAAGGGAAAAGTGAATCTGCCCAACATGACAAATTACATAATTCCCGTATGTTATAAGAATTTGATTTGGAGCAAGTTTTTATTCTATTTAGTTGACTATTTTAAAGAATTAAGTCATAAGTTAAAATATTTTAGATCTACATGTTAATGTTTATAATTTATTAGTTTTAGAACATTTAATAATCTCCGGTTTTAAAATATATGAATGTATTGTTACCCAGAAATTGTCTGGAAACTTATTTAGGAACCAATTTGCTTGCTCGCCAGTGTGGCTTGCCCTGTGTAGTGGCTATTACAATCCTTGTATTGTTCATGATAGATGACTACTTTTGTTTCTTTTCTTGTTACTACATCTTTCAGCTTAAGGGTGGTTTTTTTAGGGATTTCATTGGTTTGTATGCAACAGTGGCCAGTGCAAAAGCATTTTAATAGTCCATTGGTTGTCTCAGAGAAGTTTTTGATATATGGGAAAGTTACCCTTTTAATAGGTTTTGATGGCTGTGTTATGAAAGGTTGTGTGCTAATAAAGTTGCATCAATATTGATTGTATTGGAAGTGGTTGTATAAGTAGTTTGCTTTCTTTGGGGTACTACGCTCGGTTTTTGCTTGACTGAAAAATATTCTTATGCAGCTCCTCTTGCGTGGTTTTGGTACTGAAGCACTCGGTTACCATGGGTTATTTTTAAATATATTTGGGTTTGTTACCTGCCATTGTTCCCTATGCTGATGACTATATCCAGGAAGAGTAGGTTCTTATTGTCTTCTTCTCTTGTGAATTTTATTCCTATGAAGGAAAAAGCTTTCTCCCCCCAAGAGGAAAACAGCTAGAAAGAAGTCACCAAAGAGTAGGCAGCTGTTAATGGTAACCCCAGCTACTCCAGACCCAGATTTAACTTGGAAGCAAGAATCCAAGGGAAGAAATAGGAAGCAAGCTCCCCTCTAATCTGCACACAGGTTACATAAGCTTCAGCTATTGCTGTAGGTCAGGGGTGTCAAACTCGATTTCATTGAGGGCTGCATCATGGTTGTGTTTGACCTCGGGAGGCTGGGATGGACATGGCCAGCTCGACATCACTCGTGTCAAGGGGCACCTGTGGTGGCCAAGTGCTAAAGCAGGACTTCCCTCAGACCCTCCCTCTCATTATAATCCCCTTCCTTCCTTCCTTCCTTCCTTCCTTCCTTCCTTCCTTCCTTCCTTCCCTCCCTCCCTCCCTCCCTCTTCCTTCTCCTTTCTTCTTCCTTCTTCTCTTTCCTTATTTTTCCGTACTCTCTTCTTTTTCTTTGTCTTTCCCTCTTCCCTTTCTCCCTTCCTGTCCCTTCTTGCATACTCAAATGCTAAAGGGGAAACATTTCTCCTTTTGTTTTGTTTTTAGTTTTCTTTGCACCAACTCCGTTTCTTTGAAAAAGGAGTCGATGGGCCCACACATGGCTCCTCTGGCCCCATTTTTGGCTGCAATGGCCTCCAGCCAGCAAAAATGTGTGGCCCCCCCCAGATCTGTTTTTGCTGGCAGAGGTACCCACGGGCCAGTCCTTTGCTGTTTTCAGGACGGCCCCGTGGGCCAGATCTAAGCACCCCACGAACCTTGAGTTTGACACCCCTGCTGTAGGTGATATTTCCACCTACTCTTCCTATTAAGTATTTCTTTAATTATTCCAACTTATAAATTAGGGGATGAATCATCACAGTATGTTTGGTGATTTGATTGTTGCCTGAGGTACATTAGATCACCCTCAACAAAAAACTAAAACCATTGACAACTAATTCAGGTCATGTGCAAAATTACCTCTCAGTTCAGAATTAAACAATAAAAGTAACCAAAATAAGCACATTTATTAAACTCCCTGACTAGCAACATTTACAATTTGACTCTAAACTCTCATATATTTATTCAGAATTAAGTCCCACATGAATCCAATAAAATGTTAATGTTAAACTTGCAGTTTGGTATAAGCTTATCTGTAAATGAAGCCATTGGAATTCAAGAGTGCTTCTGTGTAAGTGGGTCGCAGAATAGCATTCAAAGTGTTTTAGGAATGCAATTTTCACATTATTTTCTTTACACTTGATTCATGTTCTCACTGTGATGCAAATGTAATTAAAAATTCAGATGCGTAAAGTTGTAAATCTGTAATTTGCTCAGACTAAATTGGCAAAAGGTGTTTAAGCAATGAAGTTGGCTGATGATAAACAGCAACCTAATGTTTCCCACTTTGACTTTTTTTCAGAACCAGTGGGGAAATTAAATTAATTCCTCTAGTTGCAGATTTAACAATTCTAATGAGCTGCCTTTAAAAATCAATTTATATATTTATATCAGCTTTGAAAAAATATGATTACTAATTTCAGATAGTGCTTTCTTCTACAGCTTTAATGATACCTTGCTTATATTTTGAATTGTTCACCCATCAATCAACCTCCTAAAATGGAGTCTCACTTGTATATTAATTATAAAAGCTCACAGGTCTGGTGATATCAGGTTCTGTTCTGCCTTTGTAAGAACTTAAAATTATGGTATTCCTTATAAATGAGACTGAACAGAACTCTATAGGATTAAACAACTTTTCAAGAATTAAGTAGGTATAATCTTTGCAATTATTTTGTAACCATGATTGCTCAAGAGGCTAATTAGGGTTTGAAAATTAAGTTTTATGCTTTTGTCTTGTTGCCAGTAAAAGTCTTCCATATTATTGACCTCTAGACTCTGTCGTGTTGAATAAAACTGAATTGAGAATGTTCTCAATAAGCTATTACCAGGCATTTCCCACTTCTAATTCATTTTAATTATGTTTACTTTTAGAAGATTTTAAATTTGATAGTAATGGAAAAACTCTGGGAGGTTTATTTTATAGTAAGTCTCACTGGTTTGCAAATAATACATTAACAAGACAAAGAATACCAAGTTCAAGCCCCTTGAAATAAGGATGTTAAGAATATCTTAAAAATGGTAAAATATGATAATTTGTAAATTATTTTGCAGAGATGATATAAGGAAATTATTCATTTTCCTAGAGCTCTACCAGTGTTATATGTCAGAAAAACTGCCTTAAAAATCTTCTAAAGGCTCATGAAATACTTCCAAGGCAAGGTGGACTATAATTAATAAGCAACACCCTTGAAACTGAACACTTGATTCTGTGGATTAAAGAGATTTGGGGAAATCTGGTGGGCCAATCTTGATTATTAATACGATTTGATAGAACACTATGAGACAAAAGAAGAAAGAAGAAAAATTAAACAAGATTTAAAAATTTGGATAATTTTAAGGGTGCAAATTGGAAATTTTTAAGGACTATCAATTTTGGGGATTTTGAGGAAAAATCTCAGGACTGAGTAAACTTTATTAATAATGGCATTTTTGGTTTTTCTGGGCAATTGGAATATTGGAACCTTGGTGAAATATTGCGTAACTTTCAGTGTACTAAATTATTACAAAATGTTTCAATAGGGGAAAACAAATACAGTTCATAAAGATTTTTTTTTTGTATGTTTTATTTGCAGTTTTCCTTTAACAACCAACGTATTTTGTGGACTAACAAAATATGTATGTAATGTAATGACTAGGTCAATACATTTTGTACACAGTGCTAACAGTAATAATACAATTACATATACATAATTTTTATCTTCCAACTTCTAACCTTAATATGCTCATTATAATTATATTATATTCTTTTATATATCAATATGTATAATACTATTTTCCCAATTTGTACCTCCCCCCCCCACACTTGTTGGGGTTCTTCCATATTCACCTCTTTATCTTTAAACAGTACTATTCTGTCTTCATGATTCTTTAACACTTTCTCCAAAAATATGTTTAAACATCAATTACATTTCTTCATACAATGTGTTTGTTGATACCTGTTAAGTCACCAGTATTTTAATATTTTAAGTATTACTCAAATTCCACCATATTTCCAATATCTCAGTTTTCTATAAGCACCAATAAAACCAATTATTAATAAAATTTAATCGGTTACGGGATTATATATCTAAGTCCCCTGAATTTGCAGTCCTTAAAAGCTATAAATTCCAATATATTTTTGCACACTGTTAATCATAATAATACATTTTGTTGTTGTTAGTTGCAAAGTTGTGTCCGACCCATCGTGACCCCATGGATAACGTTCCTCCAGGCCTTCCTGTCCTGTACCATCCTCTAGAGCAGTGATGGCTAACCTTTTTGCCATTGCGTGCCAAAAATGGGGGGAATGCGGGGGGGTTGCACACGCATATGCCCACACCCATAATTCTATGTGTCCTGCCCCCTTGCATTCCCCCTGCTTTTGGCACGCGATGGCACGATGGCCCCGTTTTTCGCCCTTTCCAGGCTCCAGAGGCTTTCTAGGAGCCTAGGGAGGGCAAAAACAGCCTTCCCCACCCTCCGAGGCCCTCCAGAAGCCGGAAACACCTGTTTCCCTACTTCCGGTAGGCCCAGAAGGCCCGAAAATCAGCTGGCCGGCACATGCATATGCGCCTGTGCTGAGCTTGTGTGCCCACCACTATGGCTCCACATGCCACCTGTGGCACGCGTGCCATAGGCTCGCCATCACGGCTCTAGAGTCAATTTAAGCTCATGCCTACTGCTTCAGTGACTCCATCCAGCCACCTCATTCTCTGTCGTCCTGTTCTTCTTTTGCCCTCAATCTTTCCCAGCATTAGGCTCTTCTCCAGTGAGTCCTTCCTTCTCATTAGATGGCCAAAATATTTGAATTTCATCTTCAGGATCTGGCCTTTTAAAGAGCAATCAGGGTTGATCTCCTCTAGGACTGATAATAATAATAGTAATAATATATTTAAATATGCCTAATCACCATCTTCCACCTCCTAAGCTTAGTATATTTGTGGTTATAATAATTTCTATTATATATCTATATATGTGTTACTATTTTCCCAATTTATACTTTCTATTTGTTTCTATTAGTTTTTAATACAATCACAGTATTACAAGATATTATGTCTCTATCCATCATCTCTCAGCCTTTTTAGAATTTCATTGTTTATTGACTTTTTGGTGATTCTTTTATATTTCTTTCTTGGGCTCCTATATTTCTTAGATTTTTATGTAGACTGAATGTTCCCTCTGCCTTATCTCCTTCTGCTGCATCATTTGGATGCCCATCCGTAACCCTTTCATTATTTTTGGAAAGTCTTCCTTTTTTTTCTTTGTGCTATTGTAAGCTCTTAAGGAATTATCTATTCGATTCTTAGTATTTATTATTATTGTCTTTTCATTGTTTTTGTTTTCTTGTAGCCTATTTTGATTTGTCTCCTCTATCACGCCTTCTAATTTTTCATCTATTTTCTGAATATTTTGTTCATCTTTTCCCACCATTTGTTGAGTGTCTTCTACACTCACTTCTTTGGACAATCCCATCATCGCCTTCTGATTCTTTGTCACAGTTTCATAAAATTTTTTAACCATCATTAACATTTCTTCAAAGAACTTTATTGTCTCCTGCTGGGTCATTTTGTACCAAATTAATATATTACAAATTACTCAATATATCTCTAATATTCCAGTAACCCAATATCTAAAAGCTTCAAAAAAGTTAATTATTAATAAATTTATAAATCCCAAAATTATTCCTCCAAGTCCCCTAGCTTTCTAGTCCTTAAAAGCTATAAATTAATACTTTATAGTCTTTATAGTTTCCAGTTTACACCTTCCCAGTTATCCAAATTTTTTCTCTTTTGCCCCCCTTTTCGCCTCCCCTTTCTATCGCTTTTCTTCTTTTGCCTCGTAGGATGATCTATCAAATGATGTTAGTGAATCAAATCCAGCTCATCCCACCAGGTTTCCTAAAATCTTTCAATGAACAGTTCAATAAAGTTTTGATATTTATAGTTCTGTTTGCTTTAAAAATCTTCAAACAGCTCAGTAGATATATCCAAGCTTCCAAATAGCCTCAAATAGCCTTCCAGGTATTGTTTGCTTTCTCTCCTTTCATCACTTTCACTCAGATTTCCCACATTGCAGTTATCTTCTTCTTCCAGTAGATGGCTTCCCTGCTCCCAATTCCAGCATTCAACAAAGAGTAAAAGTCAAAACAGCTGACTGTCAAACATTCAGGGGGGGGGGGGGTAAAGAGTTTAGAAAAGCAATTTCTCCCAATAATCACTTTTCGTAATGTTATTCAACTTTTTCCAAGCTTTATGTGTTTTAAAATATCCTTTAAATATTTCTTTTGTGTCAGAGTCTTTAATCTTTAGTCTTTCTTTTTGATTTTTAGTCTTTAATCCTTCTCCATAAATTCAGTTGCCGCTTTCTTATTATTTGAAGATTGCTTTTTGTAATTTTTAACTTGGGTTAAATATTTGGGGTAAAAGTTGGAAGTTATCTCACTCAGTTTCACTGCTCTGTCCACGTGCCGCTCCAGCACAAGATCTTAGTGTCCCGGTTGTCCCAGGTTGTGATAGACCAAAATGGCCATCGTCCCTGCTGCCGTTTGGAAGAGCTTTCTTCAGATCAATGAGGAAATTGTGGTTTCCTCATGATCGACCAAGCACCACCACCACCTTTCTTCACCACCCCTCCAGGGCGGCTTGACCCCATAGGCAAGCAGTTGCCGGCTGCATTTCATAGAGCCTGGCAGGGGCCCGCTATTTTCCAGCCGTTCCCGCCGCTCCAATAATAAAGAAATATTATTGATGTTTCAATGTATTGAGGAAGATATGACAAGGAATCATAGGGAGATGATGGAACTGATGCAGGATACAGATGTGAGACTAGAAAACCCAGCAAATGACAATAAAAGATGAACAAAAAACTCAGAAAATAGAGGAGAAATCAGGAGCTGGGGAAATAATAGAGGAAATAAATCAAAAAATGATACAAGCAGATAAAGATATGGAAGAGATAGAAATAATTCTTAAAATGGAACAGATAGATTACTCTTTAAGAACTCAAAATATAGAAGAAAATAAAGAGAAAGATCTCCCAAAAGTGATGAAAAAATTACCGATGGGTGTTCTAGAGATCCAACAGCAAGAGATAGGGGTTGAGGCAGATGAAATTCTTAGATTAAATAAGTGTGATGTAAGGAGATAAAAGATTCCGAGGAAGAAACATGAAAGATTTACCAAAAAGTCAATAAGAGTTGAAATTCTAAAAAGGGCAAGAGATGATGGATAGATATAGAATACTTCTTAATATGGTGGCTTTAAGAGTTAGAAAAAAGAGGTAGAAAGTAGAAATTGGGAAAATAGTATTATGTATACTGATATATAATAGAATATTATATATTCTATATAATCAGTATATCAGTATTATATATACTGATATAGAATATATCATAACTACAATGTATACATAAATGTTAGATATTAAAATATTATGATTATGTATATTTAAATAGTATTATTATCATTAGTATTGTGTATAAAGTATATCGACCCAGACAATACACTGTTCATTAAGCACTTATGGATGTTAAAGAAAAAACTATAAATATTTTTTTAAAAAAACATTTTAAAAAAGAAACACTGAAGGTATTTGCATTTGGACATATAAAGTATAATTCTGAAATCAGAAATGAAGAATTATTGCTTTATTGAATATGCATATTTACTTGGAAATCCCACTGTATTCAGGAGAGCTTATTCTCTGGTGTTTCAGATTTGGAGACTTACATTTTCTTCGTTTTGTGTTGACTAGAAATACACACATACACAAAGGCACACACATAAACATTATTGCATAGTGCCTTGTGTAGAATTCTATAGCTTGGAAAAGTATGACAGTCTTCAGAAAAAAAACATTGCATATACTGTCAATTTCCTTTTTAGTTTTTTCTCCACTGTATTATGAGTGTTTTCTCACTTGAGAGTTTATAAAACATTGCCGGTGTAAATGTTGACCATACATAACTAATACAAATTTCACTATTTCATTCATTTTTTGTGGTACTGTTTTTACAATACTTAGAATATGCTTTAGCCTTGATCATCTTTAAATGAGTGTGCAAATAAAAATGATCCTAAATGCACTAGGTGATGTATTCTTTAAACTTTTATTGTGTTAAGCCTAGATATAAAGAAGGAAATTTATATAAATCAACTCCAACTCTGTTACCCAAAACTGAGAGTGAAAAACATGTTCTACCAATCTATAATTCAGTATAGCAAAAACAGATCAACTTCAAGGAATGACATACAGAGAGTCTTCCTGCTTTCATCGGAATGGCAAAATCTGAACTGCAGCATCACACCCCAAACTCTTTAGGGTCATACATGCAGCATTGGAATACATGTATAAATGGTTTGTGTTGCAATACTGCAAAACCAGTGTATCACTCTGACCCACACTCAACCCCTCCCCCATCAGATGCCCCTGAATTGAAGACATTCCATTACTTTCCCCAAAACTATATTATAGAAAGCATTTTGATTTCAATTATTTGATCATGGCTCATTCTGCATTAAAAAAAATCTAATAATAGCAGCAGTAGAGCAAAGAAACTAATTATTTTTTGGCTGTTGTAGCCATGATGAAAGAAATTGAACTCTGAATTAAGATCTGAATAAATATGATCATGTGGGGTTTTAGGTATTATCAAAAACACAGCACGTATTCAGCAAAAATTCAGGGTTTATGGAATGAAGCTAGTATAAAACTATGACACAAGATTGAGGAGATGCTGGAAATCTCTATAACAATTAAAGAAGGCAACTTTTGCCTTGATTGATCAAAATGTTTACCATGCTATGAGGATATCCATATATATATATATATATATATATATATATATATATATATATATATATATATATATATATAAGAGCCGAGGTGGCGCAGTGGTTAGAGTGCAGTACTGCAGCTACTTCAGCTGACTGCTAGTTCAACAGATCAGCAGATCTGCTCACCAGCTCAAGGTTGACTCAGCCTTCCATCCTTCCAAGATGGGTAAAATGAGGACCCAGATTGTTGGGGGCAATATGCTATTTAGTATACTGTCTTTGGTGTAAGCCGCCCAGAGTCCTCGGAGAGTGAGTGGCATAGAAATATGAATAATAAAATAAAATAATAAATATTTGAGGATTCTGCGAGTCCCATCCCTGAGGGAGATACACCTGGTGGGACCCAGAAGAAGGGCCTTCTCCGTGGTGGCTCCCTCTCTCTGGAACATCATTCCCCCAGAGATTAGAATGGCCCCCACTCTAATACTCTTCCGGAAGGTGCTGAAGACCTGGTTTTGCCAGCAGGCCTGGGGAACCCAGAATGGGATGGAGCCCATTAAATGGCTTATGTGATCTGTCGCTGGGTCAGGGGGTGGGGGGGGATTTTATTATATTTATTTTATTAGTTTTATTTTTTAATGTGGTTTTAAATTTTGTAAGCTGCCTTGAGTCCCATGGGCGAATAGGCGGCAATATAAATTCAACAATAAATAAATAAATAAATAAATAAATAAATAAATAAATAAATAAATAAATAAATAAATAAATAAATAAATAAATAAATATTCTGCTAGTTACATAAGCATATGCTGAATCCTTCCCTCTCTATTGCTGTTTTTCCATAATACTATCTCGGTGTTAAAGCAAACACAGCTAGTTCAGTTTAGGAAAACTTTTACTTGGAAGTTTTCTTGGCAACTCAAACAGTTTCACAAAAGAAAAATGGGATATGTGCGTAAATAATATCTAAGGCCCAGATTTTCCACTTACCTCTATATTTGTGTTCTTCCCATATAAAGATGGGATACAATTAGTATTACCTCAGGATAAATAACATGTATGGAATTATTTATCCACAGATTCCCTGTTTTTTAAAAAAAACAAAGTACATATGGAAAGGTTGTTTTGTTTTTAATTTATAGATTAATATATTTTTTAAAAAAGAAGGAATGAAAAAGTGAACAAGCAAGTGAAAGGAGAAAAAGAATAATTACACAGAGATATAATACAATATCAGTGAGTGTACAAAGGGATTATTGAGATTGTACAGATAGTGCTTAGTATATATTGATGCGAAAATAGTCATAAAAAACAAAACATGAAGAATTTTAATCTCTAGCTAAGTGCCAAAATCTCCACTATTTGTCATTTAAAAAGAAAAAAAAGAAAAACTATTAAAACTTTACAAACACTACTGTGTTTCCCTGAAAATAAGACCCTGTTTTATATTTTTTTGAACCCTGAAATAAACTCTTGGCCTTATTTTCGGGGAGGTCTTATGAATTTGGGGCATGTGGAGCAAGATGGGGATCCTCTTGCTGTCTTACCTGATTTCCAGCTCTGCGCTTAAATATTTTCGGGGAGGGCTTATTTTCAGACGGAGGCTTATTTTAGCGCACGCGCTTGAGCTTATTATCAGGGGATGTCTTATTTTCAAGGAAACAGGGTAGTTTCTAACTTCATCATCATTACTTGTTGAAAGAACTTGGTGCACAGCCTTCAGCTAACTAGTGCATAAAAATGTAAAGATTAACAATTTTTCAAAGAAATGAAGAAAAAAAACCCTCTATAATAGCTGGATAATTTTTTGTTAAGCAAAAAAAGTATGAATCTGTAATAACATTTTCTTTTGGCTGTACAGGTAAGCACATTAGACTGGATACGAGCTGAAAAAGCCTATAACCTCTGTGAGGTTCTATTTAAAATTCACAAGGTAGGTAAGTTCTGAATAACAAAATATTCTATATAGAAGATTATGTTAATTATTTACTGAATAAAACCGAGTCAGAATAAATTTAGCCAATATCAGCAGTAAATTATTGTGGTTTTGTATAATGTGATAGTGACATTGCCCTTCTCTATTGCTTTCATCTGGTAGTTTTGTCCTCAGCTTTCTCCTAGAAAAATGTTTCATGCAAAATTTCTCACTGTTGATGGTATTTCCAGGAAAAAAGGTCTCATGTTGACTGAAGGAGTGACAAAAGTTGCCAATCAGGATAGATTTACCCGTAAAAAAGGCAGAACATTTTCTGAATTGCCTCATTGGTAGCTCATTTAACCATCGCATGATCTATGGATTGCTTTGGATTTTCCATTCCATGGTCATATCTGCTTTTTATTTTAATTTAGATACTTATTTTGTAGGAATCTTTTTGCCATAGGACTTAAAATAACTTCATAAAGTAATATGTAAAAACGCCATGCTGATCAGGAATGGGGAAACATTAGGAATGTGTAAAATGTTTCAAGTCTGAAATGCTTTAAATGCATAATTCACCAATTTGATTTCAAAACTGCTATTTTTGATCTCACTGAAAGTGAAAACTAATGAAAATAGTATTTTAAGCTCAAAACACTTTAAAAAAATGTTCAAACATTTCTGAAAAGTTCATAAGAATATCAGAACATCTTTTAAAATTGGAAGATAGCATTTTGAACTGGAACATTTCAAATAAAGTGTTTTGTATAGCATTAAAATAATACAAAATCCACATTGAAGCAACAAATTTATGCAGTAATTGCAAACTTAGTTTCCAAAAGCTTTCCATCGAGCATTATTATGAAAACTCCAGAAAAAAAGGAGGAAAATCAACAATTATTTTGTTCTTCCTTGGATGGATGTAACTTAATAATATTACAACTAATATCACCTAGCTTGCATGACAGAGTTTTTAAATAAATTATCTAAGACTGTAAAACAGTTAATATCAACAATACATCTGCTCCTCCATTCTGTTCTTTTTTCTGGGTTTCTTTAACCACTTAGCCTGATGAAAACTTACTGGAAACTTAAAAAAAATAAAAACATTTTGTAATCCATTTGCTGACCTTTTAGATTTTAGATTTATAAAGGAAGAAATGAAAGATTAAACTTTATATTTTGAGTATTAGCAATTCCTCTTCTAAGCTGCTTCCTCGTGAATGCTTCAGAAGCCATTAGTAGATCAGTTGACCTCTTTAAAAATATACATAATTTTCCATATTGTTTCATGCTTCCTGACTGCTTACTTATTTTGGCAAAGTTAATTTTAATAACAACACAGTAAAAGCAAATTGTAACACTGGAAGTTATTTTGGTGAGTTTAGGATTCAGTACTTTGTGTTTTTGACATTTTAATAAATGAATACTGAATTGTCAGTCTTCATGAATACATTAACTGAAATACAAAAGTGTCAGTGTGCAACTCTAGCCTCTGTTCTGTTAACATTTCAGTATAAATGATAATGAAGGAAACTTAGAGCAAATCAATTAAGTTGGGGTAAATGTGGTTTTCAAGAAAGATTAAGGTTTCCCCATTACAAATTCAAAGATTCCATTTACTCTTTTAAGCTGTTTTCTGTTCTGAGTGAGAAGCTGATGTGTCCTCCACAGACCAACATTTGATTGAATTCCTGGGGGACCCAGAATATCTCCAACTGCCCCCCCACCCCACCCCAATCCCTTTGCAGGCAATTGTAGATGCACTCTAGCTGTTGAATTTCTTATTGGAGTTCAATAATATATAGTATGGTCTCCCATTTCTCTACCAATCATGAATTTGCAGTGCACTAAATCTCTGAGAATCTGTCTTCCACCTAATTCTCCTGCTATTGACTGCTAGAGGTGAAGGGTCCTTAAAGTGTTAGTTGACTCCTGGTGTCTTCATGGACACATTCAAGCAGCTTTCTAGGCAACAATACAAAAATTGTTTGGATGGCTTTTTTCTGAGATTTTGTTTTCACTTCTTAGTCTAGCTGACATCCCTGTTAGTCTTGAATCCAGCTATTACTAGTTTCTAACTCAGCCAGGTAATGCCACCTATTCTACTAAATCCACTGATGATTTTTCTTTATTAAATATGCATATCTTATCATTAGTACCTTCATATGAATATTCCATGGCTAATGAATGGTTCTTTCCCTGCCCCATGACTCTCTCCCCAAATAATAATTTGAAGCCCTCCCATGTACAAAGTAGAATATATTCTGATCCTTAATATTTAATATCATATAGTATGTACTATTTAGTATTATTCAGAAACATGTAAACAGGGGTCAGTACATCTACAGAATAGACAACACTGCAAATATTTCTTTCAAGATGTATTCCTGTCACTGAGTATCTTGAGGGAGAAATTATGGCCTATGGCCACTTACATTTTGCTGAATTTATTAATTTGAGTGGCCCCAATGTAGTCATTGGTGAGGAATACTGGAAACATTCATTATTAGCAATATTTCCAGACTAATAGATTCTTTATTGCATCATTACTTTACAAGTGTCTTAAAACCAGTCAATAGTAAAAATCGTTTTAAGTCTAAATGAACATGCATGGGTCTCTGCTATTGGGGTTTGCTGTTCATTATCATATATTGTTAAGCTTCATTCTGACAATCTTTATCATTAAGGGTCATCAAGATTGGTCAACGTGTAATATTTATTTCATTTCTATTTATAATTTTTAATAAATCTCTCTTTTTCATAATTCCTAAGGCCTTGGCCTTAAGTTAGCACACACACGTTTCATGAAACGGGGCCTGGAAGTAGGAACGAGTCTTTTTTCTGTCCTGTTTCCAAAAGCATGGCAGTTTAAAACTGAAGAAGTGGAAATACTGGAAATATGGCTCAAAATAATTTGGAAGTTGATTTGTTTTAGAAATTAAACCTAGTGTTTCAAGTTGGATAAGGTCCTGTCATAACAAGTGAAAAGTTCCAAGTGAGTTCATTTTCAAAATCATTTCACGTCTACAAGTACATAAACTGCATCTAATTTTTAAAAATGTAAGACTGGGATGTAGAAAATGAACAATTTCTCCTCTAGCTTGGCAAGCACCTTACTTAACTTTTTCTCAGTGCCAAGTCACAGACTATCAGAACCTGAGCTGGTGAAATGTGGATTGAACAATATTAGCCCAAAGAGAGGCATACAATCCCTAAAAAAATTATGATATGGTGGTTATAGATTGTACTGAACTCTCAGTTTTCACATTATATAATTTCATTTATATTTGCAATTAATACATTAAAATTCTTTTCCATATAGGAAGTGAAGAGCAGAAATATTCATAACACTTGACTTTTATTTATTCATTTAGAAGTGGTACATTATATATCAGCACTGAACAACAGTTCTCTCCATGTATATGCATATACTAATACCGAGAAGAACTAAATCTGTTTTTTTTCTTATTGATATCTAATATTTTAGGCTTTTTCAGTTAAGTGGATAGATAGTGGAAGTAATCCCACTTAACTAATAGTTTTTCATTAATAGTAAATTTTCCCAGCAATTCTGCTATATAGTTAGTTACCTGATTATGAACATGTTTAAACAAAATAATCTGTAATAGTAATTACAAGTCATAATTAAAACCTTGGCTTGTTTGATTTACATGATTTATGTGGGTGATTTCTTAAAAAGGATACTTTTTATTAAAATCAATCAGCATGAAGATTTTGTTTACTCCAAGCAACAGTGTTAACACAAACACGTATGAGTATAAATATACAGTACCTTCCATGTTATTAATTGTCTTGCTATTTGTCATTTTAGCATCATAAATTAGATGTTCATTCTAATTAAGTAGTATTTATCACATCTGAATTAGCAGCATGTTACTATTCATCCCATTTTAGAAATGGGCTACAGATTTGCTCTTCTTATTTAGCATTCTTTCCATCACATCTGTACCCCATTAATTTCAATTGGACAGTGAAGTTCTATCGAATGTATCTTTGCTTAGATTAAAATCAACTGCTTTATAGTCGTAGTGGTGGTAATTGTAAGCTATTTTGCACTCATTCGGGAATATTTTAAGATTGCCTTCTATGCGGCTTTAAAAAAATACTAGTAGTCTGAAAGGAGAAACTTCATCAAGGCTATAAAAACATACTCTAGACTTCTCCATTTTCTACCAGATATTCAGATTTTTTTTTTACCTGGCTGGTACTCAGTTTTCCTTATGCTCTGACTGCTGCTTTCAAGCTAAGCAGAAAAGGCTCCAGCAAGGAAGGCTTCAGTAGTATATCTCAGACATGTGTAGATTTAATGTGGCCCTTGGGCTAAAGGTTCCCTTTTCCACTTTAAATAAATAAAGTAGATCTCCTGGATCAAGAACATATTGTTTCATCAGAATTAATATATTGTTTCATTTTCCAGTAAAGATTTAAATTCATACTTTTCCCAATCTACAATTTCAGTATTGTGTGCAGAAAATGAAAGTGAGTCAAAATCCACTAACCTAATAAATTAATTATAAATGTATCATTTGGAGACATGTGCATAAGGGTCTCAACTTGTCTGCTGTTGAAATGAGAACTGCCTAGAAGGATATCTAAAGAGTCCATTGGATTCTTTTCCACCCCCTTTGTCTTCCTCTGCATGAAATGTTACAGCAGTAGGAATTTATTTATTAATCTGATGTGCTTCAGTCTAGTCAACATATGACTTTCTGATGCTGATGCTTGTTATTTTCTAACAAGTAGGGCAAATCAAATGAATGAAAGCCACCAGGATCAGGAAATGTTCTCTTTTAGCAGAGATTTAGGCTCTTCAGATGTTAATGGATGGTGTTTTCCTATGAATCTTAGCATGTGATTAGTAAACAGATAGGAGGACTAGGATTGATTACTGAAAATTCCTGCTTTGGAAAAAAAAAATGAAAAGAGGCCGTGGAACAAGAGAGCCACTATAGTTTCTCAATTTAACAATGTGAAATATCAGCATGATTCTGATGCAAAAAGGCTGACATTAAAACGTCCGGACTTATTTCTACAGGATCAAATTATTCTCATTTTACTTTAGATGAAATATCTTCAAAAATATATCTTTCAGCTCTGGCTCAATAATGACTGTTGGCTACAAGCAAATTTGTATTTGGGTATTCACCAAGACTACGAGCTTGAAGACCAGAGGCCATATTGTTTCAGTGTTGTGGTTGGACATGGCAAGAGTCATTACTTCAATGTGGAACAAGGAAGTGAGCTGGCAATATGGGAGAAATCATTTCAAAGAGCAATCTTTTTGGAAGTTCAGAGAACAGGGGTAAGTAATAGAAAAAATACATCTGCCACTTGAATAAATGTATAATGTATTTTGTGTATGTTTCGTATTTAAATTTTCTATGAGCCCTGCCTATATGTGTGTATGTATGAGGAGAGAGATACATATGCATTTAGACAAGGATGGGATTGTTCAACTGAGTATTTAATAAGTTGGTGGCTGTAGTGCCTCAGAGAGGAAGTCCATTCAGAGAATGGTAAGGACAGCAGAGAAGAATATAGGAAGCTTGCTTCCCGTTATTCAGGGTACTGCATATAAGCGCTATGTGCTTAGAGCTCAAAGTATTTTTAGAGACCCACTTCATGGTCTGTTTCTGTTGCTCCGCTCTGGGAGGAGGTTTTGAAGTATCTATAACAGGACTACCAGATTCTGTAACAGCTTTTTTCCCTATGCCACCCATCTGGTAAACTCGCCAAGTTTTGTTTTTCTCACCATGTACATGTATACATCCAAAGTAGACAATTCTTTCTCCGTGTCATATACCGTATTTTTCGCTCCATAAGATGCACATCACCATAAGACGCACCTAGGTTTAGAGGAGGAAAATAAGACAAAAAAATTTCAGGAGGAGCCTGAGAGGACCACAGATAGGTGTCCTCTCATGTGCCAGCTCTGCCTATTGACTCCTGCACTGCAGAAAAGAGACAGAAGAGGCAGGCAATGACAAAGACAGAAGAGGCAGGGTTCAGCACTGTAAAAGGACCCCGCCGCAGCAATCCGGCTGCTATTCACCAAAGATGCATGGACATTTCCAGCCACTTTGTGGGGGAGAGGGGGAGTGCGTCTTATGGAATGAAAAATATAGTAATATATGTAGGTATATGCATAATTTTGTATTTATTTATTTATTTGTTTTGTCATGTTTATGTATTGTATATTGGAAGTGGTGACCCTCTGAGAGCTGTATGCAACGAAATGTAATTTTAATGTATGCCGATTAGTGTACATTCAAAGTGACAATAAAGTTATTCTAAGTCTAAAAAAAAGTTGTGATATCATGTGACCATCTTCAAGCTCTTTATAGTTGAGGAAAGTACTAGTATCACAAATGCAGTATATTATAAAATTTGATACTGACAAATGAATTATCTAATAGATGCTCTTCTGTTGATACAAGGTATCTGTCACTAGAATGAGAGAAGTTTTTCCATTATTTTCCCTTTCCTCTGCCATCTTCTAGACATTATAAAAGAAACTGCCTCTTCTTCAAACAGATGTTGCTTTATGTAGAGGAATGGGTGTGCCTTCCAAATGTTTTTGGAAAACTATTTGCAAGTAGACAGATAAAACATAACATTAAAATACAAATACTAAGAACATAAGTAAAACAATACTGAGAGTAAATTTAGTGTAGCGGTTAAAGTATTAGGCTAGAAACCAGGAGATCTTAAGTTGTAGTCTTGCCTTAGACAGCGAAGCCAGCTGGGGGACCTTGGGCCAGTCATTCTCTCTCAGCCCCAGAAAGCCAGAAAGGGCAAACCACCTTCAAAATCTTGCCTAAAAAACTGTAGGGACTAATCCAGGCAGTCACCAGGAATCAATGCTGACTCAATGGACACACACACACACACACACATACACACAGAGAGAGATACAAAAAAGTAAAATAAAAAATGGACTCAGAGAACAACGTACTTCGGTGTTCTTTTTCTGACAGTAGATTTCTTCAGAAATGGATATATTTCTGTAAAAGTATTCCTTTATAAAGCTCAGCTTTTTGGTGGAGAACTAAACTTGCAACTCATTAATTAATTAATTAAGCCTAATTAATGAGCCTAATATTAACTCCAATTTTATGGGTCAGTTAAAAATATTATTCCACAGATTTACTGCACCTCAGTCTGGCATACTTCATAAGGGAAATTGAAATTTATGGCACTTTCTTAATCTGAATTCCCATAGAAAATTATAAATCTATCGATAGCAATCTTGATTAATTTTTTTCCTAACTTCATTGTCACTTTGCTGCAGTTGTTTCAGAATACTGTTATTGATGTCATTTTCATGGCTTTTACAAGTAATCTCCATAAGTGAAAACAGCTGTGTTGTTTACACACACATACAAACACAGTCTTAAATATTTCTGAAATATTATTGATATGTTCTGAAGAAAAAGAATATCATTACTATTTTTTTTCCAATTTTCAATTCTGTTATGGTGGGTCACAGAGTTAGCCAGTTGTTTAGATTTTTAGCCAGTTAGCCAGACTTGGAATTTTTGACTACCTATCAAGTCCTCGCCAAGGACCTAGGATAGGAAGATATTGTTTAATAATATTTAAGATATTGTTCCAAACTATCCCTTTGCAATTGATTGATGGTGATTTTGTCAGTGGCAATGTTGTTCAAGTTGTGCTCCAGATGTTTTGGGATCGCACCCAAGGCACCTAATAGTATTGGTACTGTCTTTGCTTTCTTTTGCCACAGTCATCCTATTGGTAGTTCTTTTTATTTTGTGATTCTTTTCAATTCTTTCTCTTCTCTTCTGCTGTGTCCAAGTATTGCAAGGTCCACTATTAAACTGTTTTTAATTATTAAACTTATTTTTCTCAGTTTTCAACTTTAATATTATTAGCCAAAAGATCCAAAGAGCAAATTGTAGATATATTTAAATTTTGGCCTGTGGTTTAACGGTTTAACGGTTTAACAGATAAAATGTAGGAATAAATATTACATAAAACATTTATTAATAAAGACCTTGTTTAAGATCCATTGTAAAATTTATAACACAATAAAGCATGATCCACAGTTCAAAGTCAATACCATTACAGGGACAAAATCTGGGAGACATGAGAAACTTTTGAAATCTACTATATAACATATTTGACAGCAATACAAAAGCTATTGCATATTTCTTTAAATGTAACTGCTACAGTATATAGGGAGCGGAAAAGCATAATTGAAATTGCTTCTAAAGATGAAGGCTGTACACGGAACTTTGGTGTTTCCCATTAACTCCTGCACTGAATTGTCAAATAATATTTGTATAATACAATAACATTTCAGTGTCATGCTCTGGAAAACAAAGAATCAAGATTAATATGAGTCTGATCAATCTTTTGGTTTACCAGTTCAAACTACATATCTAAATAAAAATAATTTGGGATGTCAGACAGCAATCTTTCCTTGTTTTTGAAAAACTATCACGGAAACAAAAATATACCGGTAATTGTACTTTGCTAGCCTTTCATTTTCATGGGGCACGACCCAGTTTCCATGAGAATATCAGAATTTGGAACACAACTTGGAACCTTTAAAAGAACTCTTTAAATTTTCACCTCCAATTGGGTTATATTATTGTTGGCAACTGTAATCCAAACTGAAGTTCCATAAAAGATTTTAATGCATTAAAATCTTGTATTGCTACAGCAGTATAAAATCTCTACAGCCATACCATCCCTTTTGATAAAAGTATTGAAGTAAAACTATGACTGAGTTATCATACAATATTGACTTTTCCTGTTATACTTTTTGAATTTTTTAAATCAAAAACCAAAAATCTAGTTTTATCATACTCGATCATCTTGCCAATATTTCACTAGAGCCTCAAGTTAGTGTTTCAGACTGATATGTGAAAGAAGAACAGTGTCATCCGGAGATAACAAAGCACAAATTTTTCTTTTCCCTCTTAACAATAAAAAATCTCCCTATTTTTATTATATATGCTACAATAATTTCAAAAAATACAATTTGCAGGTTTGTGGTATCAAGTAGAGGAGTGGGGGGCTCAGGGAAGCATGATGGGCTTTGGCTAGGAGTGAGATAAATGGTGCAGGAAACTGTATGGGATAATTTTTCCATCCTAGAAATTAGATATGGCATAACATCAAGGAACACAAAACTAAAGTTTTTAAAATCTTTTCTAATCATCCACCTGGAATGATCCATAGCAGTACTCTGCTATGATACATCTTGCACACTATACTTTAGATCCAATTCTTCTCAACAACTTGAAATCACCATTTGAAGGTGGTTTGCAAGCGACTTTGAGCAAATTATAATTTGCAGTTTGTCAAGATTTCATAAAGTCTTCAGAGATTCAGTATAAGAAACCTTTCCTGTGATTCCTCCCCACCCTTTTTATAAAAATAGAATAGAATAGAATAGAAATTTGGTAACGTGCAAGACAAGTTACACAATAAAAAAATTAAAAAAGACAAGCCACAATAGACACAAACTGTTATCTTATACATGCTTGATAATAAATAAATAAATAAATAAATAAATAAATAAATAAATAAATAAATAAATAAATAAATAAATAAATAAATAAATAAGTGTTCCTTCAACTTGTTACCTCCTTTTCTACTGCATACCTTCAGTATCTGTGATAAGTGGAGATTCTGAAAAGGATTTCAGAATTAATTATTTCACTGCTTGCAATACAGATAGTTTAAATCTGTACGAGTGGTCCTCAATATAGAATCATAATGGAGCTTTGCCGTTAGGGTTGCAAGTTGTGGCAGTCCGGTGATCATCTCATTTGACAAGCCTCATCCCTGCTCTTCCCAATGTGATTATTAAGCGTCCAGCAGATCACTCAGTGGATCACGGTGTGGGAGACCTAGCATAGACCCAGACCTACCTGCCCCAGCTTTTCCAAGATCTCTCCCAACCACTGAGGTACAGTATACTCCCCTTGAGTTCCCACAGACCTCAGGCCTGCAGTCTTTTATATTTTAAATATAGGCAGACCTTGACTTATGACTACGCTTGAGCCCAACATTTCTGTTACTAAGTGAGACAGCTGTTAAGGCAGTTTTGCCCCATTTTTGCGAACTTTCTTGCCACAATTGTCAAGTGAATCATTGCAGTTGTTAAGTTAGTACCATGGTTGTTAAGTGAATCTGGCTTCCACATTGACTTTGCTTGTCAGAAGGTCGCAAAAGGTGATCACATGACCCCAAGACTCTGCAACCATCAGAAACTTGAGCCGGTTGCCCAGTGTCCAAATTTTGATCATGACAATGGGGATGCTGCAACAGTGAAAACCGGCTATAAGTCACTTTTTTCAGTGCCGTTGTAACTTCGAAGGGTCACTAAACAAATGTTTGTAAGTCAAGGATTACCTAAATATAAAATATCTAAAATATTTTATTAAAATATTAAAATATAAAATATTTATACTTTATGCTGTCAAATATTGGGCTCATACCTTCTTCCCCATCTTCCAACACCCATCACTCACTTACCTTCTGAAGATCTTCTTCTGGAAGTTCCAGAGATTGTATTGAGGAAAGAGAGCAGGCCCTGCAGTCAGTCATAAATGCAGGCAGATTGCCAAGCATCTAAATTTTGTTCACATAACTGCAGGGGCAGCGCAATGGCCATATCTTTGAAACCAGGTCATAAGTAGGGGGTCTGCTGTAACTTTGAATAGTCACTGAGTGACCAGTCACAAATCAAGGACTACCTGTATCTATAAATCTATATAATTGACAGCTATTTCTAAACCCCTTCTAACTCTCCCTTAGAATTAAGCAATGGTATTCATTGTGCTTAGCTTATATCAACAATTAAAAACCCAGAACCATAAGGTTTAAACAAGCTGGAGATCTCCTTATGTAAATCAAATTAAAAATATCAAATGTGATCCCGCTTATAGTTGATCTAATTCAGCATTCTTTTTTTTTTTCCAGGGTGATTACTAGATGGTCATTTTAACATCAGATCTTTATAGGAAAATCAAGCACACCCCTTTTTTTAAAACTAATATATGATAATCACAATTGAACTCTCTTTGCATATTTAACTATGAAAGACACGCTCTGATATTTGCCAAAATTGTTTTGATCATGTCAGTTAATCAATGTCACTATATCACACGACACTGAATTCTGCATAAGCAGACATCTTGTTATATATCCTTGTCAAAATGTTGATGCTTCCACCTTTAAATTCATAATAGTTAAGACATAGCAAATGATAAATCCAGGCAAGGTTGCATATTTTTGTTTTTGGGGAAAAGATATTTAACTCTCTTCCTGGGAAAACCAAAGAAAATAAAACTGGGTAATAGGTTCTGTAAACTCGATGAGATATGAATAGCAGTTAAATAAGACCAGATTTATGTGGTCATTAGAAGATAATGATCTGTTTGTTCCTAGAAGAACGACTTTAATTACACAATTAAGGTTTAGATTGTTTTCATTATGCATAGGAGCGTATTACAAATTCAGGTTTCTCGGTCATTTCTTTCTCCATTATGAAATCCAGTTTGCTTCCACTCTAATTTTAGAAGCTCCTAGTACATGGATGTAGTACACATTTTATGTCTCAAAAGTAAACTTTATTTGAAACTTACTTGGATTTTTCATCAGTTACAAGATCAATAATACATTAGAACATATAGTGAGAATGTATGCAACACAAAACATTTCAACTATATTGAAATGGAAAATAGGGCATTTTCTACGAATATCTAGAATATAGTATGTAGGAATGAGACAGTGTAATCAAAGAGTACCAAAATATATTAAGATTATGATTGTGTCACAATTAAGTCAGTGTCAGCTCTTAGCAGTTACATACCATAGATATTTTTTTCAGGATGATCTAGCCTCTACCAAGTCCTTCAGGTCTTAAAAGAGTGTAGTCTTCTCTGCTGTAAGCCCTTGTTGATGGTAATCCTCTTTTTCTCTTCCCTTCCACATTTCCCACTTCTCCAGAGAGCTAACTCTCTTCGTATACTATGTCCAAAAACTTTGATAGTTTGAACATTTGTGCTTCAAGTAAGATTTGTTCTATGATCCATTTGCCTGTTTTCTTGGCTATCCATGATATATTCTCAGGTGCCTTCTCCAAAGTTCAACAACACAAAGTTCAAAAGCAGTCAGTCCTCTTTTAATCCTCCTTCTTCAAAGTCCACCTTTCGCTTCCATAGAAAAATCACAGAAAAATCCACTGCCTACATGACTCTCATCTTTGTATGTAAAGATACATCTTAACATCTGAATATCTTTCTCAAGGTCTTCACTGCTAAATTACCAAGTATTAGTCTGCAGCATGTTTCTTGTGTGCTGATTCCTTCATTGTTTAATAACTAAGGCAGAAATCATCCACTACTGCAGTATCTTCATTGCCAAAGTTTAGGTTGGTTGCTGTACCTTGTTGTCATTAGTTTTATTTTTTTCATATTTAACCTTAGCCTGTGTTTTCATTAAGAGAGCCATTTTGGTGTGGTGGTTAAGGCAGCAGGCTAGAATCCAGGAGATCATGAGTTCTAGTCCCACTTTAGGCACAAAGCCAAATGGGTGACCTTGGGCCAGTCATTCTCTCTCAGCCCTAGGAAGGAGGCAATGGCAAACCACTTTTGAAAAAACCTTGCGAGGAAAACTGCAGGAACAACCTCCAAGAATCGGACATGATTGAACAGAAGAAAAAAACATTTTCATTATACTCGTTTCATTACCAGAGCTTGCAAATTATTTGCATTTTCAGCTATCAGAATAGTGCCATTAGCATACGTGCACTTATTGAAGTTTCTTCTTCTAATTTTAAACCCATACTCATCTTCTTTAATTGGTACTTAGTATTCACTTCAAATCAGCTGGGGTAATGCTATGTTCTTTAATTCTGGCAGCAGCAGAATAGAGTTGGTGTAACTTTCTTGGTCCTATTTGCTCCCAACCAGCGGTTAATACCATTGATTGTACTTTTATTTTGAATCATGTCAAAAATGTTGGGAGTAGTTGCCACTATGCTTCACCGGTGTTCCTTCTTTCTCCTTTTTCTATACCACTCAGTGTTAGTCAATAGAAAACCTGAAATCTTACTTTATGGGGTTTTTCAGGACTTGGGACTTTCTCTACTGCTATTCAACGTGTACACAAAGCCCTTGGGTGAAGTCATCTGTTAGCTTGGGTCATGCATCAAACAATATCTTTGAAGGTGGAGGATGGGAAAACTGGACAGGAACTTTCATACACAGTTCTTTATTTACAGTGACAATTAATATACACAGTCACCTTTACAAGTTGTCGTTATACAGTTCCTTGCAAAAAGTTTCACATGGAGCTTTTTGCACAGTCTTACCTGTTTCATTCAGCCCCTCACTCACTCCTGCAGTTTCTTTATGTGATTTCACTTTAGAGCTTGCTGACAGTCTAGGGAGAAGAATGGAAAGAAAGGAAAATAACTCTTTTTTGGTCTTCTTGGATTCCAGCACTTTTGTCAAGTTATCTGTGCTGACATCTGGTCTGTTGTTCAAAAACAACAATTCATTCAGCAGATCTCTCTCTTGGGTCCTGCTTGTTCCCACTGGGCATCCAGCTGCAGATTTTTCCTTTTTGATAACACACAGGATCATGAATCCATGCTATATAAAAACATCTCCAGCCAACAATCTCCTCTTCCCTTACTTGATGCTTTTGTGCTTTTATATTTTTACAACTATAAGGCAGATGTGCCTGCATCTGGGTGTCTTAATTAAGTGCAAAGCTTTTGGTATCTATACAACACTGAGCCTGGTCCACAGGAGGGAAAAGCTTTAACCTTGAGAGCGTTGCATAATTCCAGGTCTGTCAGGATACATCTTGACCCTGGTCTAGACAGGCAATGCTGTCAGGATCCTTTCCTAAGTCCTGGAGGGTCTTGGGTCTGGTTGGGAAAACCCAGCAACCTAGCAGGCTGAATGACTCAGGATACAAAGGTCATTCATTTCCAGAGAATTTCCAATACTAGTTTTCAGCTCAGTTCAGTTACCACAGATCTTGCACAATTTGGGGGAGTCTTCCTGGCCTCCCGACTCTTTGATGAACAACTTCAGCTATGTCCAGGAAGACCTTTGTGTAGTTATATCTAGCATGCCAACTGCACTCATTTTTATATTGATATGTCCGTCTTATGCCTTGGTTACCTTACTTGGACTATTGCAATAGGTTCTACCCAGCTTCCACTTGGAAGAGCCAGCAGGTCCACCATTCAGCAGCCCAAATAGTTCTGGATGAATCTTTTTTCACCCATGTGACACCGCTAATCAGTGAGCTGCACTAGTTTTCAGTTAATTTCCAAATACAATTTAAAGTGCTGATTGTCACCCATAAAGGGCTTCATAGTTTAGGCCCTGAATACTTATAGCCAACGTTTTATTACTATTTTTGCTCATCAGCTTGTTGGCAGAGTTGACTTGTTCCTGGTCCCATCAGCTAAGCAATTTCAAATCCTTCGAGATCCTGAGGACATGCCTTCTTGTGTGGCTGCCCTCTGCCTTTGAGGATAGCATTCTGCCTGAAGTTATATGGCCCCAATTCTGGCAGTCAACAGGACCTAGGTTTGTTTTTTTTTCAAAAGCCCAGGGGCAGAGCGACTTGTTATCCCACTTGCCTATTATTTTTATTGTCATTTCTCTGATGTGGATAGTTTGTGTTTTACTTAATTGTTGGCGAGATTTGTAAGTCACTCTTCTGGCAACCAGCTGGACAAGTTCATGCAGTTGAACACTTTCAGAAATGATTTTTGCCTTCTTCTTAGGACTAAGAAAGAATGTGACTGGCCCAAACTAGCTGGCTTGCACCACTAAGGCAGGATAAAAACTCATAATTCCATGACTTCTAGTCCAATGCCTTTAACCTTTATGCTAAACTACCTCTCCTGGCTAGACTTGGCTTATTTTAAATAGTTTCTCTGTCTTTGTGCACCATCTAGTTTTTTGCAGTGATTAAGGCAGTTAATACAATGAATGAATGAATGAATGAATGAATGAATGAATGAATGAATGAATGAATATCACATAGCTTTTTACAGGAAGCTGCTGCCATATAAATTTGAATAAATAAATCCCAAAAGGAATATTGTAATGAGCATTGCCAAAGACTCACTCCCTAAATCTTCTTCTGTTTCATTATAAGATGACATTCATTTGTCATTTCAGTTCTGAACACAGGAAACTACAGTAATTATATGCTACTCTTGGACTGTATGAGAGTGACCTTTTGTAAAACTTGCTAAATATTGTGCTGTTGCTTCTCCTAATATGTGTTTAGATATTAAGAGCCATAATTTCACACAGTGAGGAAAGTGGGAGGATCTACATACAGTCATTAGAGAGGTAATTGTAAATGTGTCTATGGCCCAGAAAACAATCAGGTACAGAGTTTGTCTTACAACCACAATTGAGCCCAACATTTCTGTTGCTAAGCAAGACAGTTGTTAAATGAGTTTTGCCCCATTTTATGACCTTTCTTGAACTAATTGTTAAATGAATCACTGCAGTTGTTCGGTTAGTAACATGGTTATTAAGTGAATCTAGCTTCTCATTGACGTTGCTTGTCAAAAGGTCACAAAAGGTGATCACATGATCCCGGGACACTGCAATTACTGTAAATACATGCCAGTTGCTCAGCGTCTGAATTTTGATCACATGACCATAGGGATATATCAATGGTCGTGAATGTGAAAAACAGCCTTAAGTCACTTTTTTCAGGCCATTTTAACTTTGAACGGTCACTAACCAAACTGTTGTAAGTCAAAGACCACCTGTACACTACATTACTACTTACCCACAAGCATTTGAGCTGAAATTATTGCATAAAGAATCAGCCAAAGTAATAATAAAAAATCTGCAATAGGAAGAAAAAATATATTTCCATTCTTATCCTTATTTTATTTAAGTGCTTGGTTTCATGCTGCATATTGTTAATTACATTCATGATTCTTTCAGAGGAAAGCCTAAATCGGGATACCTGCTTCAGCTATGTTAGTTTTAGACAGCTGCATGAATCAAAACAAATAAGAACAGAAAAAAAGGATTTGAAAAGGATTTGTATTGTGATCAAGTAGGCATACTGATAAAGCTGTTCCTAACAATTCTTTGAACAAGGTGTATCAGATTAGAGCTACTCTGTCTAGGTTGCCAACATCTATTTAGCAACAAGGACATGTTTTCCATAACTTTGTTGCCATCTATTGGTTATTTGGATTTTTACTATCCAAATATGATAGCTCTATGATTTATTAATCAAAAAGTGAAGAAGGTAGGGAAAATCGTTCAGAATCTATCAAGCAATGTCTGGAAGCAAATCAACTGGTTCTCAAGGGCTAATGAGCAACCTCTGGAAGAATGTGCAAATTGAAGTTATTCTACTTCAAGTTATTTCACTTTTGATCGGTTCTATCTTGTACTCTACAAGATTTTATATGCATTTCAATTATTTTTTAAAAAGTTTAGACATACAGTTTGATTCAGTTGTTTATTTTCCTTCCTCAATACCCATATACCGAGGCAGGTGCATGCACTAAAATAGCACAATTTTACGGAATATATTATGGCAAGCAATTATTAGAGAGTGACAGCATGTGGATAGATTTTGTGGAGTAATTGGTTTGCTCCAACAATGGGTATATTTTTAAATTGATCTTAACTTAGTTTCTCTCTGCCCAAAAATCTTCTTCATTAATATTTTTATCTTTTTATTCTCGGGGGGGGGGGGGGGGCAGGGAGGATGAGGAAAGCCATGTTTTGCTGCCACAATACTGGCTGTGCCCATGTTATGCTACACATATGAAAGGAAGAGCTTTGCGCAAAACCACTTTCATCATTTTGAATTAAGCATCGGATCCTGTGGATAACTCTAGTCATGCAGTATAATTTTTGTAGTCTTGCTGCAATGAAACAGATACAGTATGCAGCTCTAGCTTATATGTGACTGATATTTTTTTAAAAGCAATAATAGTACCCTGCTAATGGCAATCACACATTTGTATTTTATTTATTTATTTATTTATTTATTTATTTATTTATTTATTTATTTATTTATTTATTTATTTATTATACCGCCCTTCTCCCGAAGGACTCAGGGCGGTGCACAGCCAAAGATAAAACAAGTAACCATATAAAATTTAAAAACAATTTAAAAACACATTAAATAATTTGGCCCCGATGTCATTAAAACAAAAACAACCCATTAAAACAACCCATTAAAACCCATTAAAAAGTATTTTAAAAAGACACAAAAGGAACTCATATAGAATAAGGGTGCCCATTTCACAGTTTTCTACATACTCTGGTGAACTCTATGAAGAACAAATTCTGATTTTTTTTACAGAGGTATACAAGAAATACTCATTTTATAATTATGATGTATTTTGGATCAAGAGTATTGGTCTCTGGATCTGCTTCAGAGTTTTAAAGCCTTTCCTTAAATCCATCATTATTGCAAATATATTTCTGAAGGCAAAGCTTCTGGATCTTGTTTGGTACCAAAATATTAAAATCTTGAGTTCTGTCACAAGTTTACAAAAAAAAAAACAAAAAAAAAAACACCTAGTATTTCTGATGTCCACAGAGCTCAGGATGCAAAGAAATATGTATATTCTGAAGAGAAAAAAAAAGAATATACATTGATGTGTTTATGTACACAAATAATAAAGCCTGCATGCAGAATTTGGAAGGGGGGGTGTCATATGGACAGATGTGTACGAACTACCAGAAAGAGGAAACCAAGATGGTGCTTAAAAATCTAATAAGAGCATAATGTTAGTACATTTTGATTTTCACCAGTCTCAAAACTGAATATATGAATAGGAATATGTTTTTGATATTTTGCACCTGTAACCAAAATAAATAACCCAGACCCACAAAACAGGGCAGAAATTCACTAGAGAAAATGTTTGTAAGCACTCCTGTAGATGCTGTTTTTAGCCTAACATTTATGCAGTCACACAAAGTATGAAAAACATTAAGCAACATACCTATAGTTACAGTATGACTGCTATATTTGTAATACTTAAATGCTTCCCTCAAGGCATATTTGCCAAGGCTTCTTTTGACTTAGGTCTAAATGTTATTATATTCTATGTACAGCATATGGAGCTGCTTTTCCGATATTTGCTTGCAGTTATGTACATGCATAAAATATTATACTTGTTTCAAGCCATTATATATGATGACTGAGTTAAGTTAAATTTGTGGCCCAAAATCTACACATGCAAGATATTTTTAAAAGGTTAGAAAACTCCTTTGCCTCAATGTTCTGTGCCTATTGCCAAAGGCCAAATCTTGTTCTGTGCAAATATCTGTAAAAAAAAAAAAGAAAAGAAAAGAAAAAGACTTTGTTATTAGGATTCATGGTGCAAGGAAAACCAATTATCATGGCCAGTTATATTCATAAAGCCCGCTGCCCAAAAGTTATTAGAAAGGTATTTGCAAATTGAGAATGTTTAATACATGTCTACTTAATTCAAAGTTGTCCCAATTCACATTATTGGGCACACTTTAAATAATGCCTCCATAGATATTTAATCCAAAACATAAAATTTATTCAAGACAAAAGTTTTCACATTTCAAATTGAAAACTGTTATCAACTCCCATTTCTCTAGATGCTACTCATCATATATGAACAAACATTTATTGTTAAAGGTACTGCGGGTAAGAAAACAAAAATATGCAAATATATGTATAGATCAAAATGTAAATTTTCTTGCAAGTTTTCAAGCATTTTACATCTTCTGTGTACTGTTTCTTTTTTAAAAGATCTGTTAAAAAGTTTCTTCTGGTTACTAAAATTAGTGATTGTCAACTCAACTACATTTGGAATAAATATGTCCAGGAATAGTTTGTAAAAAATGATGTAACATTCAGAGGTATTAATATCTCAGTGAATTTAATCCCAAAAGAAAAAAGAAAGATATTCACATTTTTAAACCATTCATTCACAGTTAAGTTTTAATATGTGTCATGGCACATAATATAGATGTGACACATAATTCAATTACACATTGACATTGGACCATACTGACATTTGTTCATCTCAAATACATAGCTCATGTAGGGTGTTAACAAGTAACCTGAGAATTTATGTTTGAATTCCTTCATTCAAATTCATTTGAACTCAGCAACTTAAGTCCAAACAAGACAGGACCTGAGGGCAGACTGTGCAGAGAGGCCTCAGAGACAGTCCATCACATAACAGCAGGGTGTAAGATGCAACATGAATAGCATACACTGAACAGGTTGCTAACACAACCAAATACAGGTAGTCCTCGACTTACAACCACAATTGAGCCCAACATTTATGCTGCTAAGTGAGACATTTGTTAAGTCAATTTTTCCCCATTTTATGACCTTTCTTGCCACCATTGTTAAGTTAGTAACGTTGTTAAGTGAATCTGGCTTTCCTATTGACTTTGCTTGTCACAAGGTCACATGATCCCAGGACACTACAATGGTCACAGATATGAGTCAGTTGCCAAGCATCTGAATTTTGATCATGTGACCATGGGGATGCTGCAAACATCTTCAAGTGTAAAAAACGGTCATAGATTACTTTTTTCCATGCCTTTGTAAATTTGAAAGGCCACTAAATGAACTGTTGTAAGTTCTATAGTTGGTATTATGTACAGGAATATCTGCACAGAATATAGGCTAGACCAGGGGTGGACAATTTTGCCAAGGGGCCCCATGAGAAACTGAAACTGTTGTGAAGGGTTGAACCTGATCTGATGTCTTCAGACTCCATCACCTCAGCTGCTCCAGGCAAAGGGTGAATGCCGTGCAGGCGAAGAAAACCATTTTCTCTCTCTGCCCTCTCATGGCCACCAGCCAACTGAAGGAGCACATACTAATTGTGCAGAGCTGGACCTGTCTCAGCTTCCTCTGCAACTTATGTGTAATTTCTGATTGATCTCAAACGGGCCTGACAGGAACAGCCAAAGGGCCAGATGCAGCCCTTTGGAGATTCCAGAGAAGATCATAGCGACTAAGAGAGTGAAGATCCTGTGGAATCCTGTGGAATCCTATGGGCAGATAGGTACTGGCAAAACAACTAGACATCATGGTAGCAGACAAGGAAGACAGCAGTGGTTGTTAGATGGAGTGATGCCAAATGACAACAACTTCATAAAGAAGAGGTATGAGAAGCTGGAGAGATATCAGAGCCTGGAGAGGATATGGAAAGTAAAGACCAAAGTGGTCCCAATGGTGGTAAGAACACTCAGGGTTGTGACTTCTAAGCTGGGAGGGTGGCTCCAACACATCCTAGAAACAACTTCAGAGCTGTCTGTCCAGTGCATTGTTAGGAGCGGCTAAGATGCTAGGCAATACTCTCAAACTCCCAGGCTTCTGATAAAGGCCCTGAGATTGAGGAAGACACAGACCACCCAGAGCAGTGAGAAGAGAATTATTATATATGAAATATGATAATAGTCAAAAAGTCAAGTCAAAAAGTGTGTGAAAAATCTCGAATATTAGAAATGTTTCAAATGTAGCATATCACTCCCTTTTGGACTGTGGTTTTACATGGATTCTTACTCCTTCTATTCAACTGCAGTGTATTGTTACTAAACCTCTAAGTGAGTATATAAAAGATTACAGCTCTTACAGTTTATGTTTCACTTTAAATCACTAAACAAATACATATTTTATCCTTTCTCTAGTCTAAAACTTTTATGTGTTCCTGGCAAGGAGAAAGTCTGTGTTTCACCTTAGATTTTGCTGTGGGATTCACATGTTTTGACAATAAAACAAAGGTAAGTAGCATCAGAAAATAAAATATAAAATATGTTATGCTATTACTTTAGGAAATATGAATGTCAATTTCTGGAGTGGGAAAAAATCCGATTTTCACATTTCAAAGGGTGGAAGATTAGAAACTGAGCTGTGCTTTGATTGAGTAAAGAGAAGGCCACTCTATGGATAGATTGGGAAAAACTTGGTTCTTCAGAATCTATGGCCCTGCTGCTCCTCTGAGTCACTTTGAGAATTAGGAAAATGTCTACCTGATCTATGCTTGTTTCTCACAGCAAAAGCATAATAATAAGAGGGGAAAACAATCTTCTTTCTTTCTTTTCAGTTCTTCCCATCTGCCTTCAAAATTTCCCCCACCCACTCACCAGAACAGTTCAATGTATTGATTAAAATGTATTTTTAGAAAGAACGCGATATTGAACAATTGCATAGTGAAGAAAGTTCTAAAATGTTTGAACAATAAATCAGACTGGCTGTTTTCCAAAATAAATATAGTGAAAAAATCATTTGAAAGATAATAAATGTATAATACTACATTTAAAAAGCTATTGGAAACATTGCTGGATATATCAAGTAAGCTATATTTAAACAACACATTGGATTTAAAAACTGCAAATTTAATTGAAAGGGAGAACACTTGACTTAAATCAAATTAGCCAATTCACTTTCATTTCCAAAGAAATTATTACCTCTTTAATATCTTTCTCAATGTTTAACCATGGAACAGTATGTTTAATCAATAAAATACTTCTCTGACTAAATCATTTTATTAGACAAGTCTATGAAATGCTGAATCATAGCAAGCAAGCTCATATTCTTTCATGAATATAAAGAACAGAACTTTAAATCCAGAAATCCATTAAAATAGGAGGAAAAGTAAAGAAGTGATGGATCTACTATGAACGTATAATTTATTTAGTACTATTAAAATAAATATGTCAAACTGCTTAGTTTATTATATATACCATGTAAATATTTACAGCAAAATATTCCTGAAAATATACATAGCATAGCCATTGGTCTTATTCAAATTAAACTGAGGCCAGATGTGTATCTAAGATGGGATGCTGTTCTACAGTGCAGGTGAATACCAACATGTAGTAGTTCTTTATTATGCTCATTGACTAAAATTGTGAAAGTTAACAAATTAATTGAGCAATATAAACATAAACGTATAATTATAACTAAGATGGCTGGAGTTTCTGTCTAGAGGAGGCCTATCATTTTGAGATCCTGATTACTAAGTGTTTTGAATTGATTTTCATTAGAATAGTTTATTTGGTTGGTTGGTTGGTTGGTTGGAGCTCAAATTGTGCAGCCATACATATTTAAAAAGTAAATAATCAGCAATCACCTATCATATGTTACAAACAGTATTTACCACATTCAAGGAAATAGAAATATATTGGGCTAGTAGGAGTAACTGCATAAATTTAATCATAATTGTCTGGGTACATCATCAAATGAGTTATGAAGCCTGCCCTGGCATCATTAGAGAAACTGCAACGCAACACAAAATGGGTTGTGGGTTCTGTGGCTGCTTCTCCACAAGGGGAACAATCTTAGCTCTTTAAGAAATTATTTATATATGCCTTTGAGAAGTTGGAACGGCATGAAGACATGCTGATGTTAGCTCTTTTTGGAATGTGAGATGTTAATGGATTTAAATACCTTGTTGGCTTGAAAAAAAAGGCTTTTGATTCCTGGATAAGACAGATTGGCCCAGTTGGCCTTCCCAGGCTCTAATACTTTGCTTAACTACAGTAAGTGCATGGTCATAAGCCATCGTCAAAAAAATTTTTTTGAGAAGCCATAGAGCTGACGTTTTTGCAAGGATGATCTTTTCTTTTTCTTTTTTTTAAGCCAAGTTTTATTGGTTCCCCCCCCCCACACACACACACACACATTCTTCCACATCTTTTTTGAACAGAGTATTGGCCATATCTTATCTTATACAATTTATCAAATTCAAATACATTTTACTCAATTACAATTTTTGTCACAATTTTCTTTTTTCTCTTTTTTTAATCATATCTCAATATTTCTTTGCTTACTTATATAAACAACATCTTCGCCCTCAAATTCTAATTTTCCTGCTTATTCATATTTATTCTCTTTTATTTTTTAACCATTCATTCTTTATCTTAGTATATTTATATTTGTTCGGGGTTGCCTTTCTTCCATTTCATCTTTTTTGTTGTACAGCAATCTTTCTTCTCAAACCTGCCATCTCCCTCTCTTCTTTCCTTCTTACTTTCTTTTTCCTTCCTCTCCTCCTCTCTACTTCCTCTTCCTTTCTCCTTCTCCTCCTTTCTTCCTCTCTGTATAGCCCTCTCTCCTACTCTAATTTCTTCCTTCCTCCCCTCTCTTCCATCCCTCTCTCTTCTCCCCTTCTCCCCTTCTCTTCCATCTCTTTACTCTCTACTCCTCTTTCATCTCTCTCTATTGCTGTATTCATTTTCAATTTAATATTTTCCACTATGGTGTCCAGGCAACCCCAATCTTTCTCATTTATTAAAAATATTACTCGAAATTCCCCTCCTCTTTTTAATTATTAACAAATATTTCAACTTATTGCATTTTTTCCTTGAAACTTTTGTTAAAATAATCTCCCAACCCTTCCTTTTTTCCCTTTAACAATGTATTTCTTGCATTTTACTTCTTACAAGCCTGTCATTTACATCGTTTACTAACATTCTATTTTCATTCAATTTTACAATTCAATTTCAATTCCCATCTTAATTTCAATTAATTCTTTTGTTGCTTTTATTTCTCTCCACTTAGTGCTTCCTCCAACATCAAAAACAGTTCATTTTTTTTCCACATTTGATCTACTGATCTATTTTACATTAAACAGTATTTTCACATACAATTTCTACAACTAACATCCTTCTCCTTATATTAATATTTTCACTGACTCTTAACCATTTTCTTTTAAACTCTCCCCAACCTCCACTGGAAGAAGGTAAGGGAATGGGAGAAAGGGAGGAAAGCATCAAGAAATGGGATTGTGGGAAGGATGATCTTTTCTATATTGATTCATAATTAGTGTCCATATGCAAAGATCACAGATCTTCCAACTAAAGCTACAACTTTAGCCAATGGGTAATAATGTTAAGAATTCTCCATTTCCTTGCAGAAGATTCTCTGGAGATTTAAATTTTCTCAGCTCAAGGGGTCATCAGATGATGGAAAAACTCGAGTTAAACTGCTTTTTCAGAATATTGAAACAAAACAAATTGAGACAAAGGTGAGTATCATACTTTGCTGCATATAGAATATATACTATAGAAATAGAAAATATATCAAGGTAATCTAGGTTTGTAGTTCATATTGCAGAGGTAATCTATAGCATGATTTCTCTGTATTTCCACACAAAGTAGATTACCAATAACCAATCAGCATTGTTCTCATATTTATTATATCTTATTGTATTGAGCTGAGCTACTGATGTGACAGACATTTCAATTTCTATTTATAGATACACATTATTTAAAGATTAAAAGTTGGTGGATAAGTAACAATTGTTTAAAGAAACTAATTATTTATGATTTTGTGCCTAATCACATTACTTCTATTTATCAAATTCACCTAGTGTATTCACAGTTGCTTTTCATTTACTTGTCTTCCTTTCTGCTTCAAAAAAGTTATAACTGCTCATTAGTATTCTATCTTCAATGGTGTTGGATGATTTCAGACCAGATGGTCACATCACTTGTTAGGCTGGGAACATGTGTACTTATTTACACATATATGATACACTCACATTTGCACTTGCACATGCATACATCTCCATATTTCCCCTTGAAGTGATATTAAGTGGAGCCAGTGTTGGAGGAAGCCATGAGATTTCATAGCTTTTCTTCCTGGTGATTCTGCCTTTCCACTCCATTGACATTCTGTTCTTCTGGTCCAGCCTTTTTTTAAATCAATATTTGAGATAGTTGATTGGCTGGCTGGCCTGCAAAAAAAAAAAAAAAAAAAAGTAATTTAAATTTTCCATGAGCCACATTTTTATTTTTACTTTTTGTATATAGAGTCAGTCAATGGTCTATGGACGTTCAATCTTTAGGTAAACAAAATATTATGCAGGTGAATATTTGGTTCAAAAGATTTAAATTTACCAATGTACCTAACGGGTATATTAGTGTATTCATAATCCACTTCACAAACTATTTTTTCCTATTGAAATTTATACAAATGTTCCCCTTTTTCCTAAGTAATTTGAGATTTTCTCTAGTTGCACAAATTATGCAAATATAGGCACAGTAACTTTATGGTGATGCCCTGAGAACAGAAAAAGTTGATTAAGCAATCTGATAAGCAGAATTTTCTAATTTTCATATTCTTTTTTGGATTCAAAAACTGCTAGAATGGGAGGAGAAGTAAGGTGGATAACTTGAATATTTATTATTAATGCAGTTTGTACTGTCACAATGGCCTAACATGTGATGGGATTTGCAGTTGCTGGATAGCAAAGTGTAGCCAATAATGAGAAACCCATTATGAAATCAAACAAGGGGAATTTCATTCCCCTTAAACAGACAAACTAGCAAATGTCAGAAGAACAAAGAAGATGCTCTTGTAATAATTGTTCCCCCATTTTTTAATTGGTCATATAAGTTGTAAGACTGCAGGAACAAAGTAGACAAAGTAAAACCTTCTGCCAAAATTTGTTTCCTATTTCTCCTCCCAGCCATATAGAGAGCATACTCCAAACAAAAAAAAATTCAAAAGGTTCCCAGCTTCTCTTAGAGCCTGGAAACATTCCTATGCTTCTATTTCCCTTGGAAATAACCTTTAATAGTCTTTTATTACGACAGTATTAGATAATATTTACTCCGTGGTTAAGATTCCTGTGAAAAACAATCCATTAAACAGCAGAAACTATGCCCAAAGGAAGAAATATTTTACAAAGCATAACTCCTGAACATTATACTACCTATGAGTGAAGTTGTAAAATCATAGGGGGAGAAATCAATATCCCAGTGAGAAGAACTTGGTGGGCTGATCCTTTAGAAGAAAAAAACAGACTGCGGACTCTCAGTTCAGCTTCAGACAAATGACACTCTTAGATTAGGACAAACAAATAAACCAAAGCTCTCAATGGGATGGCAATTTCAGGTTAGAGGGAACATTTTTCAGGGAGCTGGCTTTCATAGGGGAGAAGGGCTATTTTCTGGTAGCCAAAAACATTTTCTTGTCTCTGACTGAGCTCTTTTAGCACTTGGTAGTCAGAGAGGAGAGTTAAAAAAGCTGGAGAAAAGAATTTAATCTCCATTTGGGGATTATTATTTTTTTTAAAAAAAGAAAACTCCTCCAGTCAAAACAGATTTTTTTCCTCTAACAAGTAAGGCCACTGTATATATGGACCGAGGCTGTTTCAAATAAACTGGTCCATAACTGGGTTGAGTGGTCTATTCCCTGCTTTAATTTTTATCAGCACTGTTCCATGTCTGTTTTGTGGGAAGAAGTTTAGATTGCAGTCCAACAATTAATGGACCTTGTTGACTTAAAAGGAAGCTTAAGTAAGTTTTCATGTACAGTAGTTAAACACAGTTATTGGAATATGGAATAAATTTTCATTATTGATTGACAATTACAGTTCAATCTTTCATAAATAAAATAATAACTTTCCTAAATGTACTGTGCATCACAATACAGTGTTTCTTTCATAAGCCTACTTTAAGAGCATTGGGATCTCTTTATAGCTCACTCTAGTATGATGAGGAACCATTGATGCACAGTTTTTAAGGATGACTTTTAAGCCACCTTGGATTCAGTTTAGGCACTCAGTCCATATTTAACTAATTTGCTCCTCAGAACATAATGAGGATACTTCATCAAATTCATTACATGCCAACAATCTATTAGCAAAGTTATTAAAACAATGAAATAAAACTAAGATTTTTATCCCAAGAAGTCCACAATGACTTCTAGTTAGACAGAATTATTTTAGAAAATGGAAAAATGGGCTTAGAAAAAGTCTTCCAAAGAATGAATGAGGCCTCATTAAAACTGTCTGGCTAGTTTTGAAACTGTTCACCTATATCATCTCAGAGGAACCTTCACCATATCTAGAAGATGGCTTTGAGCAAAATCTGGTGATGGCCACCAATGTTCCAAAATTACTAATTATATCAGAATGCATTTCAACTTTTATATATTTAAAGATATATAAATGCATATATAAATGCATATATAAATGCATATATATATATACACACACACACACACACACACACCTGGTGGAGAAAAACCGACCATACACCCGAAGCCAAGCCAATAAACACAGACTGGGACTCCCAACCAATCAGAATGAAAAGGTGGAGCCATTCCAGACTACCAGCACCAGATTTGAAATAGTAATGGCAGTTACTGCAAAAGACCCCTCACATAAGCCTGATGATGGCAGATGAGATTCTGTCGAAACGTCGCTTCTACCCTTTTAGGGATATGTTCACAATTACACGGGAAGAAACTGTACACACATATATACCCGTGAAAACGTACACACACACACACACACACACACACACACACACACACACATATATATATATTCTCCCGTGTAAAATTGGAAGTGTCTTGGCGACGTTTTGACGAAGTCTCATTCGTCTTCTTCAGGCTGGTGTTTTCAGCTTCGTGCTTCTAGGAGCAATGTGTGATCGCAGAAGCACGAAGGTGAAAACACCAGCCTGAAGATGACGAATGAGACTTCGTCGAAACGTCGCCAAGACACTTCCAATTTTACATGGGAGAAAGCCCGAATAACCAAAGACCTACATACAAACACCTGCGAAAACCTCAGAAAACAAATATAGATAGATATAGATATAGATATAGATATAGATATAGATATAGATATAGATATAGATATCTATAGATATATAGATATATATACTGCTCAAAAGGGAACACAAGCAGAAGACATCCGAGATCTGAATGAATGAAATAGCTTTATTAAATACTTTGTTCTTTACATACAGTAGTTTATACACTGCTCAAACAACTAAAGGGAACACAAAACTACTGTATGTAACGAACAATATATTTAATAAGGCTATTTCATTCATTCAGATCTTGGATGTCTTCTGCTTGCGTTCCCTTTATTTTTTTGAGTAGTGTGTGTGTGTGTGTGTGTGTGTGTGTGTGTATATATATATATGTATATATATATATATATATATATATATATATATATATATATATATATATATATATATATATATATATACTGTGTGTATGTGTGTGTTCCTTTCTCAGCATCTTTTGTACATGGACTCATAGTTGATAAATTAAATTCTTCTCATATTATCCCCACTACATCAGATCAATTACCTTGAGCATTAAAATACTGACATGGCATTTTCAAGTGAAAAGATATATATAAAAGAAAGCCATCTTTTGTTAAATTAGAGAGCGTAATAATCTGTACGAAAAAAATACTATTGATGCTTTTTGTTTCACCTTTTCCGTTTTTCTTATTTTCCTTTCAGGAACTAGAATTTCAAGATTTGACAGCAGTTTTAAACTGCATTCATTCATTTATAGCTGCTAAAGTTGCATCGGTGGATCCATCATTTATAGATAGCCAATTCATTGCAAGAAAATATACTTACAGTAATTAAGAGAACAATGTGTTGTGATTATAACAGATAAATTATTTTCTTAAAGAAAAAAAATTTCATGTGCACTATTACAATTCCATGTAATTTTATAACAGATCTATAGTTGTATTATCAATAAAAGCTACTAGTTTTCACATTTGATTCATCATTATTAAAGCTGATGAGTTAAGTTTTTATTCAAACTGAATCAGTTTATTGCCTAGCACCTAAAAGAATATATTCTTAAAATAATAACTTGTAATCTTATTTTAAACCTTTTTATCAAGCATTATCCATTTAACAATTTACTTGAGAACAGGAATTTTCTTAAATGCTAAAATATATTTGGAGACACAACCAAGCTTTATGTATAATGACTCAGTTGACTTGGTCAGGGGTCTGCAACCTTAAACACTCAAAGAGCCATTTGGACCTGTTTCCCTTAGAAAAGAAAACACCGGGAGCCACAAAACCTGGGTAAGCATGGTCAACTCAACGTCACTCACTCCCACCCAGTCACATGACACACACCCCTAGCCACACCTACCCAGCTGGCCTTTAGAGCAGAGAACCGGTTGTTAAAAACCACCGGAAGCCATAAAACCCTTTTGACATCTAAAATGATGTCCCCCTCTGATATATCTCTCTCCCCCTCTCTCTGTATTTCCCTTTCTCTCCCCCTCCTCTCTCTGTATCTCTGTCTCTATGTCTATCTGTCTGTCTCTCTCTCTCTCTTAAAATTCAACAGATTCATATTTCTTTATCAGTAGACAGATATGCAGTATGCATGATTTTATAACTTGGTATTTCATTTAAAGCTGCAATGCTTTGATCACTTACATAGAATTAAATTCCTTAAAGATGAATAGAGTGTACTTCTGAATAAACATATGTAGAATTAAACTGTATAATGACAACATGCAGTGCTAACAGTACACTGTTATCTATTTTTCTGTGAATTAAGTTTCCACAATTTCATTAAAAGGAAAAACAATAGGAATTTTGAACAATACTAGGAGGGATACATTTTTAGCTGAAGAAAGCACCTAAAATGGGATGCTGGGGTAGAATGAAATAGTAAATGGCACTAGGCCAAAAATTAAACTTTAATTCACTAGCATTAGCTTGTTAAATTCAAGCAGTTGGTTGTTCCTTGTTAATAATTTCCCTGTTTGCAATTTCACATTAAAACTGCAAGTTACCAAAATATTGTTCTGGGACTTTGGGGAAGGTTCAAAGGCTGTGAAAGGGTTTGTGTATCCTATTCTGCCTCATTGTTCATATTTGTCATCTTTGTTGTTCATATTGATTTCTGTTTTGATTAACTATTTGATTTTACATTTAAGGAAAGTATCCAGTCAAAGCTCATTCATATAATTAAATGTGGCTTCCCTTAGCAGTTTCTTAGAAAGAGATGATAATCTGCATTTCCCACAGATGGATTCCTCCAGATTATTAGTAACATTATATCAACCACAATGTTCCACAATTATCATGTTTCATATCTAATAATAGAATCATACTTCAAGAACATGATTGGCCAGTTTAACCTAAGTTTGCCATTCTACATTATTTTAAAGCCTGATATAGAAAACCAGCTTAAATTTTAAAATATGTATTTGCTGCATATTGCTTCAGAATTGGTTAACTGTTCTATAAATGAGTC
The DNA here is from genome assembly GCF_029215685.1 of Pituophis catenifer annectens. Taxonomy (NCBI): domain Eukaryota; kingdom Metazoa; phylum Chordata; class Lepidosauria; order Squamata; family Colubridae; genus Pituophis; species Pituophis catenifer. The sequence continues at coordinate 130,403,466 of NW_027256881.1, forward strand.
TAAATGTAGATTTAAATAATCCAGATTACCTATAAACTGGTCTAATTTTACTTCCTACAAGTCTGAAATGTCAGATTCTGATCCTACAGATAATAACTATATTAACCATAGGGAGTGTTATGCAGTGAGTTGGAGGAAAAAGTACAGTATTAGCATGAACACTATCTAGTAATTTGATGGCAGAAGAGACATTTTAACCAAAAATTTCTAGCCTATTTCATAACCACCATGGTACATAAAGTGAGTTCTAAACAATTGGTTTAATAAGGATTTACTTCTGAATTTGTTGAAGAAACATCCAGTGAGTAGGCTAATTCTACTCTTCTTTAGAGCACAGGAAGACAATTTTTTTATGACCAAAGGGTGCACTTTTTAATCACAGGAATTTTACCCACCAAGAATTGTCATTAGCAGAGATGCAATATTATGATACGATTGGAAAGTTGGGGGCGAATTTCCTGCTTCTTTTTCTTTTTTCTTTGGGTCTATTTGTGTGTTTGTGTTATAGACATTCTAAAGCTATTTCAACTTTAATACACTGGTTTTATTTGGTTACCCCAGAAAAAAATAATTTGGAAATTACATTGTCTGTATCGAGTGCCTTGCAGTCAAATTTCAACAGTGCAATATATAGAAGAAAATCTAATAAACCATTTGTGGCATTCAGGTTGCCCATCTCTGATTTAAATCAGACATTCTTTGCTGGAAGATATCTTTGCATACAGTTAAGAGAATCCCCCCCACCCCCAGACACACACACACACTTCAAAAAAAAAAATCTAGGGTGTTTCTGTGAAACAGCAAAATTATCAAAGAACCTGAATTGTGATTCCCTGCTTCATTTCTAGTTTTGTATAATTAATTGTGTCAGATAGTAAATGAGGACATGCTAGATGCACATGCCACTAAAAATAATGGAAAGTGGAATTGAATTAATTTGAATGAAATGCAGTCCATATAAATTTGTTCACATTACATTTTTGATCCAAATGCATAAAGAAACTTGCATTTCATAGGCCTCAAGGGAAAAGGATCCCTAGCTTGTGACCAGTAGTAGTGACTTAACATAAATATAATCAGTTGGTATTAATAATAATATGAAAACAACTTAATTGTATATTTTTTACAAATATAACTATTATAAGAGATTAAAGGGGTTAGAATATCCAGAGTTCCTTTATCACCTTTATAGAAAATCAAAATTCTGACATGGTTAAGGAGGATACAAAATTTATAACCTGGAAAGACCTGAAAGAAAACTGACCATAGTTAATTTATACAATTTTGCCCAAACTCAATTAAGTTACAAGACCAAGTTCAAAATAGGAATGTGGGATCCACAGTCACATAGAAACTAATGTTTTGTTGTGTTGCTGGGATTTTTAGCAATTGAGTGCAATTGATTCTTCTTATGGTGGCAATTAACTTACTGTTAAGTTACTGTAACAAAAACATAAGTGTCTTAGAAGTGAACAAATAAATCACAAGTATGGACTCATCTAAATGGTGTGGACAACAAAAGCTGAATTATAGCATCAATACAAACAAATTGTAGCTTTGGAAGATTGACATTTAGAAACCTATCCTCAGTACAGAGAAGTCAGCTCTTGTTCCATATTATTGTCATAGTATGCATTTTTTTTTTTAATTTAAAGGATAGCAACAAACATCTTTAATGTGATGGGGGGAAATTCATTTGAGGAAACAGAAAAGATAGGTTCATCCAGCATCATTGGACTGAGCTGTGCTAGCTGTCAAATGTTTACAGAAAGTATAAAAAAATAGCCAGGGTGTTGTTCATTATCAGATCAGACTATTTTGGTATCCAACATTAGTGGATAATGAATGTCATTGTGTAAGTGCTGCAGAAATAAGGGCAGAGTATTGAGACACCTCTCTTGTTTCATATCTAATGAAGTCATACTTAGAACATGACTGGAACCTAAACTGGCCAGTTTAGCCTAAATTCACTATTCTATATTATTTTAAAGCCTGCTCTTGAAAATTATTTAAATTTTAAAATATGTATTTGCTAAGTATAGTTTCAGAATTAGTCAACAGTTCTAAAAATTAGTCTAAACTTAGATGCAAATCATTCATCATTATCTGTTTGGTATCCAAGAAGTTTATTGTTCTGTAGCTATTGCAGAAATAAGGGCAGAATTTGAGGGACCTCTCACATTTCCCAGAACTTGCAAACTTGCCTGCAAACTTGTTCCTTTCTTTCCTTAAAATTTGCCATTGTTACAAGGAGCTTCATTCAGAAGTTACTTCTACTCTCCCAGTAGGGTACAAGAGATACATGCCTCACAAAATGCATTGCTTCAGTCACACAGATGATATAAGAAAATCTGGATAAACTGCCTCTGTCTGGCCTGTTCTCACTCTAGGAAGCTGAAACAATAGACATGGACTGGCTAGTCTGTTGACAAGCCTCATTCACATAAAATATATAATAAGGGTAGGTGTGAGCTTCACTCCTGTTCGTAACCATGAGTTGCACTGTAACATGTATTTTGTGTGTGTTGGAACAATACACAGAGACCCGCTTCATGGATTCCTAAGATGAGCTCAACCCTCTCCTATGTGCAAGAATTCAAATCAAAGCATCCTCAAAAGATGCTTGTCTAAACTCCACTTAAATACTTTCAGGGAAGGGAGCACATTACCTCCTCATCAAACTGCTGTTACCAATCCGATATGATATCAGTAAAAAAAATCTGACTTAAATTATTATGTCCTGCACTCTTTCCAATTAGGAAATGCAGAGGGAGAAAAAAAAAGAGAGAGAGAGAGAGGGAGGGAGGGAGACCAACCAACCATGAGACTAACATGAGCTCCAATGGGACTTTTGTGAAATAAATAAGAAGGCACGAAAAATATCTCAGAAATAATACATTCATCATAATTTAGTAAGAGGATTAAAGTGTCCCTCAGTTCCTACAAATTATACGCACACATCCAGGTATTAGTTTTGGCAGTGGCACAATAGGTCAATGCCTTTTGGGAGATTCCTTCCTTCCTTCCTTCCTTCCTTCCTTCCTTCCTTCCTTCCTTCCTTCCTTCCTTCCTTCCCAGTGTAGTCTCTATTTCTGGTATTTCTTGGAGGATTTCCACCTTACTTGGAATAAGGTCCAACAGTGCTTAGCTTTTGAAGATCACTTAAGGTCAGCTAGATGTTGATTTATCCAACATGCAAGAAAGCAAGTTGAAAGAGGAGGAACATCAAAAGGCTCCACCACCAACCTGGTGATGGTCACCTGCTGACAGCTTCCCTGCAGAAAGGCAGAAAGGCAGTTTTTGAAGTCTTCTGTTGTATATAAGCATTTCCATGCCAGTAAATACAGCTGTCAGCTTTGGAAGCCATATTAGGCCAGAAGCTTCAATGCTGCCACCTTCTCATGTGTGGGAAAGTAGGAGGGGGGAATTTAGTAGAGGGGTTGTCTTTAGGCATAATAGCATTCTTCCTGTCGGTCGATCCTGCATCTGGAGAAGGAGTGGTCAGAGTGCTGTCTCAAAATGGGACAGATGGTGATTGGAGCATGTGATCGATTGAGGAGTGAGGGGATGGTTTTGGGGGGTTTGATTTACTGAAGGAAAACCCGGACCTCTCAAATACGGGTTTTCCCAGATGTGCCAGTTTACCTATTCTAGTAAATAGAATTTTGAAAAATGCTTGCTTCAGAGTTTTTACTTAGAGTTGGGGTTTTTCTGGAACGCTGACAACAGCACTTTTTAACATTCTGCTTCATTCAAATACTATCTCAGGACTGGAATGCAAAAAACCAACTTTTTCCCTGTATTTGTCTCTTTAAAATAATATCTATTTTTCCTTAATCAGATTAATCAAAATACTGATTCTATTTACTGTCTTCTCAGAATTTATAGAACAGTCTTGTAACATTTTCTGTAATAACAACAAAAGTCTTCCGTATACCAAAAAAAAAATAAAAACGCCATTATTTTTTGCATAAACAATTCATCTTTGCAAAGAAATACTGTTATAATTTGGTATTTCATTGTGAACTACTCCATTGTAACAAAGAGAAGTGGGGGAGGGCAGGAGACACCTTTCGAAAAACACCAACACAACTTGGCAGATGCCTCTCTGGAATGTCAACTCTCTACCCTCTTCCACATGTCTGGGTTTGATGATTCCCTCAGGTAAAATGACTCTAGCTTTCCTCTTTTAACCAAGTTACTAGGAATAAAATATTTTATTGGAATAAAGGCAGTAAAGAATTTGAGAGAATAGCACCAACTTTGGCTGAAATCTGCATAACAAAGCTAGCAAACATCCTGAGCAAAGACAGAGGGACTGAGAATTCAGAGCAAAAATAAGGCAGTCATAATTGAGCAAGAGCATCTCTAAAAAGAATTTTTAAATAATCTTTGGTTCATCTGTATCTTTTTCCCTTCTTGATTCAATTTCATCGAGAGGCTTTTTAGCACTGGGCCAGAAAACTTAGATTCCATCAGACAAGTCTGTTTATCTGGAACACTTCCACTCCCCACAGGAGACAAGCGCCCTACTTCTAGAACAGTATTTTCCAACCTTGGGACTTTCCGGGAGTGTGGACCTCAGCTCCCAGAATTCCACAGCCAGAATGACCATTGCTGAGAATTCTGGGAGTTGAAGTTCATACTCCTGGAAATTTGCAAAGTTGGGAAATACTGTTCTAGAATACCATACATATTCATTCAGAAAGCCATTCAGAAAGGATAAGTAGGTTATTCTGCTGAACTATTATGCTGAAGAGCCATGATGTAGACCATTTTTTCCAACTCTGTGTACATATTTAATTATGTCAGAACAGCTAAATAATAAATGACCTCCCTAAAAAGTAAATATGTTATTATCCAACATAGGGCACAGTCCATTCCTTTCCTACATGTGTTCCAGATTGAAGTGATTGCACAAGTTCTCTTCCTTCTCCTTTCTAGCTTGGCCTTAGCTGGGAAAACACGCTGAAAGAAAAGAGAAATTCAATCCATTTCTCTTTCTGCAAACTTCCCACACATACACCTCAGCCACAACTATCCTGCAGCACTGTTTAGAAATTGGGGGGAAATTATCCAATTTTTGTAGGCCTTTTTTTGAAAAGCATTTTCTTCTTGTGATTGGGGTTGCATCCAACTTTATAAATGATTAACTCAAATTAGCGAATAAATGTTTTTTTTCCCCTAACAAGCATCCTTGTGTATATATTTTCTTTCCAATACACATTTGATGCATTTCTTTTTCTTTTTAATTTGCCAACTGATTTGCTGAATATCTAAAAAGTATTAATTGACTTTGGGGATCTTCTGGATATTTGGCAGATAGGAAAATTGTTGAGGTAAATGGTGCTAAAAGAATATACAAAACACTTTCCAATTCTGGTTCCCTGCAATAGTTTCTTGTGGACAGAGCCTGTTACAATACAGGTAGTCCTCGACTTACAACAGTTCACTTAGTGACTTTTTGAAGTTACAATAGCACTGATAAAAGTGACTTATGACAGTTTTTTACACTTATGACTGTGGCAACATCCTCACGTGATTTACATTTGGATGCTTGACAACTGACTCACATTTATGATGGTTGCAGTCTCCTGGAGTCATGTGGTCTCCTTTTGTGACTTTCTGATGAGCAAAATCAATGGGGAAGCCAGAGTCACTTAACAACCATGTTACTAATTTAACAAGTCCAGTGATTCACTTAACAAATGTGGCAAGAAAAGTCATAAAATGGGGCAAAACTCACTTAACAAATTTCTCACTTAGCAACATAAACTTTGGGCTCATGGTCATAAGATGAGGACTACCTGTACTCTTTTACACTAGTGTGTAAAAGTGTTAGAATCCTGCCAAATTTAGAGATAGAGAAAAGGAAGAGAGGGAGGGAGGGAGGGAGGGAGGGAGGGAGGAAGGAAGGAAGGAAGGAAGGAAGGAAGGAAGGAAGGAAGGAAGGAAGGAAGGAAGGAAGGAAGGCCACAGTTTTCTGACTTCAACTTTTATTACAGCATGCCCAGAGTTTTAAACTTGCCTGCCTACAACATATCTGTGGAATCTGTTACTTGATTATTAGAAGAGACTATTAAAATTCAGTCTGCACGAGGGCAATTGTTTGCATGAATGATTAAATCACCCTCCTGGAATAAAACTGTTAGTTGCCAGAGCTAAAGTCTAGATAATGGCAGCTGAGGGAGGGTTCAAGTCTGCAGCATCCTGAATAGAGAGCGCCGGGTAGCAATCAAGAGAAAATGCCTGGTATGAGAAATTTTGAGCGACCGATTGATTCTTAATCACAACAGTCCGCTGGCCATGTAATGATGCTATAAGTGGAGCCTGCATTTAGCACCAGAGCAAGGTTTGTAACTTTTGAGGAAAAAAAAGAACCCAATCTGGCCCCAAGGATTACACTGCCATTTGATTTGGAAGGGCTTGCATCATTTATTGTTCACTTCAGCGCAGCTCCTTGTAGCAATGGAGGGAACAGAAGGAGGATTGTTGTATAAGGGCAATTCGATTCTTGTTCTAGAGGAACTGATTAATCTTTCATGACAAAATACAGACCCAAATCCTGCTGAAGGCAAACAACAGCGTAAAGTACAAATCCTAACAGATCCTAAATTATACTATTATCGTACAATTAACTTTGCAAAATTGCAGTGGGTATAGGATGGCTTGTCAAGCATGCGGGAACATCATCGCGAAAAGAAGTTGAATCGTTCTTGGTAAGTGTCTGCCTACTGCCTAGCAGGGAAAGCTGTAGCCAAAAAAAAAATAAGCAGAGCGTATCATGTATATGTTGTGTAGAGAACATCCATGATTCCAACTTTGACATCTACAATTCAAGGGTATCAGCCAGCAAGGCTGGAAACAAAAGCACTTCACCAACAAAAGCACTTCTCGACAAGGGCAAGCCTGTATGAATCAGCTGGTGTTCAACAAGGCAGCATCATAGCTGGCCTTCTCCTGCAGAAGAGCACCACCATTTCACAGCAGTATCAGTTGGTCCTAATCAAAGCCAATGTTTTTGAAATCATGCACCTAGAACTAAAGAGAAAAATAACGGAACAGGATAGGCTGCTTTTCAATCATTCACACCAAGAGCAGGTGTGCCCCAAACCAGATGGAGCAGATAAATAGGAGACCACAGAAGACGACAACATTGCAGTCACAGAAGGAAGGAATGTTTTAGAATTTCTTTAACTGCTTAACAAAAGGGATTGCCTTCAAGAGAAACTTTTTAAGCAACCTGTGAGAAGGTTTCCTGATTATCCTTTCCCAGTTCTCGGACAAGAGTTTTTTAGCTGGTTTCAGAGGAAGCAGGGATGGGCCCCTCAGGGCTGTAGCAGGGGTGGGCTGCTGGGGGTTCGCAGGGATTTGGGAGAACCTCTAGCTAAGATTCTGTGCAGTTCAGAGAACCCCCAAATCCCACCCCACCCCGCCCGTCCCAGGAATCCTCACGCGGCCTGTTTTGGATACAGATAAGTGCAGGGCGCATGTGGAGGGTCAGGGAGGACAAAAAACGGGCCTACCAGAAGTTTGGGAAGGCTGGAAACAGGCCTGTTTCTGGCCTCCACAGGGCGTCCGGAGCCTGGGGAGGCTGTTTTCGCCCACCCGGAGGCTCAAGTAAAGCCTCTGGAGCCCAGAGAGGGCAAAAAGCCCCCCCCCATGGTGCAGGAGGCCAACTAGGCCATGCCCACCATGGCCACACCCACCCAGCAACCGGGCAGAGAATCTCTTGCTAAAAATTTTGAAGCCCACCCCTGAACTGTAGCCAGTCTTTTCAGATAAGGCCATTCAATTACACAACTGCTAAGTGTCTAAATCAGTGTTTCTCAACCTCAGCAATTTTTAAGAGGTTTGGACTGAGTTGGATAATTCCAGAAGTTGAAGTCCATACCTCTTAAAGTTACTGAGGTTGATGATGCATTCATGTTCACAATTCAAGACTGATGGAACATTGCCCTTCCAATGTTGTGTCAGTGATGGACTACAATAAAGTATTTTATTATCCAATAGATTTGTTTTAGTCTGAAGAAAGTCAATCAGGAAAGAGTAGAGACCAGAATGTGGGACTGGCGTGGAGGATGAATGGTAAGTGGGTTGATGCCTCTCTATGTAGAGAGATAACTGCAGGAGAGCAATAGCAATAGCCTTAGACTTACATACTGCATCATGGTGCTTAACAGCCCTCTCTAAGCAGTTTACAGATTCGGCATATTGCCCCCAACAATCTGTGTTCTTATTTTACCCAACCTTGGAAGGATGGAAGGTTGAATCAATCTTGAGCCGGTCAGGATCAAACTGCTGGCAGTGGGCAATCAGCAGAAGTAGCCTGCAGTACTACTGCATTCTAACCATGCACTACCAAGGCTCATTAGAGCGAATGGTTATGGCACACTCTCATTGCTGCAAAAAGGGAGATTTTATAGTTCAGTCAGTGCAATTGAATGAAAAGGGGAGAACTAAGAGGTATGGCTGTAATACTCCTTTAAGGAAGAAATGTTATCCATTTCAAAGGAACCCTAACAATAAAATGTGTCGTCAGCATTTTTATTATCATTGTACCTCTTTCAACTCAGACATTAGTCTGTCAAAAAAAGACCAAGGAAGGGAAGAGAATAATGTGTATTTTCAGATAATTGGCAAGAAGAACTAATAATTATATACTAGAGATTTTGAAGGGCTTTTGTTATTTTCTTTTCCTAATAGAAACAGCACAATGCCTACAGAGAACTCAACAGCGTGGGCAAACACTCCTGTAGGTCTGTAAAATTTCCTTAGAATCAAGATTAACTACTAATTGGACTCCAGATCAATTTACAGACACATGTAGGTGCATGGTTTTCCTAGCGAAATAAAGTGGTTTGCCATTTGCCTTGAGATTTTTTAGTGTTTCTCCATCCAAGAGAGATCCAACATTTCAAATGACAGAATTATTGTTGTCAATAAAATGTAAAATGGTCTACTCTTCTGGATATATAGAAATCCAGAGTCTCCAAACATGCTGTTGGATCATAGCCACAGCATATTAACCAAAGAGCAGAAAAGTAGGCATGGATAGATACCAGATCTACAGTAAACCCCAAAGGATGCTTGCAGACACCTGAATACATGTTCCACTTAATTTCCCCAGAGATAACATTATATGCTAGACAGTGTCCTCAGTGCCTTTATTTGAGAAACAAACTTTGAATAAATATCCTCCCACAGAAGCTCCTAGCATAAAGAAAAAGGTAAATTTCTTAAAGGGCAAATTCTGTTATTTGGCTGCACAATGGAACAGGAGGCAGATGTGATTAACAAATTTGTTGAAGTGGAAAAGAAAAGGTGATTCACTGCATGGCTTCATCTCCTGTCATAATTAAAGAAAACAAAGTGCTGGGTGGGTGAAGCACAGAATCGCTGCAAAAGTGGGTGTGTGAAAGAGAAAGAGAGGGAGGGAGGGAGAGGGGGAGAGGGAGACAGAGGGAGGGGAGAAAGGAGGAGAGGGAGAGGGGGAGAGGGAGAGGGGAAGGGAGGGAGAGAAGGAGGGAGGGAGAGGGAAAGAGAGGGAGGGAGAGGGTGGGAGAGACAGAGGCAAGGGGAGAAAAGGGGAGAGAGGGGGAGTGAGAGGGAGAGAAGGAGGGGGAGAGAGAGATAGAAGAAGAGAGAGGGAGGGAGAGAGAGAGGGAGGGAGTGGGAGAGAGAGTGGGGAGAGAAGAGAGAAAGAAACAGAGACAGAGACAGAGAGAAGAAGAGGAAGTGGTAAGTATAAGATCTAAATAGCAATACTTTTCAAAAGAAAATGCACCATTCATGAGTTTTCAGAGACAATTGATTTCTGGAATTTAAACTGAGAGTCCACGAATAGTGTGGAGACCACTCCTGCAATAAGAATCATAAATGGAAACAAAACAAAGTGGCCAAGGGACTTTAGAGCTCTGAGAGAGGAGAAAGATTGTCAACTCATTTAAAGGGAAACAAGGTTTTTAGATGAAAGCTAAGCACCAGTAACTTTTGAGCCTACACACTTACTCTGAGAGCCAAGTTGTCAGGAATGGGGCAAAGCTGGGTCCTCAGTTGAAAGTTGGAGGTCACTTGATTTACCAGTAGACTTTGGAAAAAAAGCAAGGGGAAGAGAATCTCAAGTAAGAAGATGCTTTTCAGAAAACATTTTGTCTAAGAAGATTTGATGCTCCAGAAACCTTATGCCAGTCATAGAAGACGAATGATGGAAACAGTAGTTTAACTCCCAACGTGACAAGTCTTCCTATCCTATACTGCCATCCCATTATAAACCTAATACATCTTAAATTTTAATGTTCTCTTTGGACAAACTGAATCAGACAAAACGGAAAACTCTTCCTACCCCGTACATGTTGGTTCTTCAAAAACATGATGTCAGATGCCTTCATGTGTTCACTGGGATAGTTGCAAAAGGCAGTGTGGCTACTGGGATTTCTCAGAGAATTCCCAAAAGCTGAAGTGCAGCTGTCAATAGTATTTTATTGGCCATCAAAGAGCTGTGACTGTCTCCTGAAGCTGACCTTTTCTTCCCTCTAAAACAGGGGCATCCAACCTTGGCAACTTTAAGACTTGTGGACTTCAATTCCCAGAACTCCCCAGCCAGCCGACTGGGGAATTCTAGGAGTTGCAGTCCACAAGTCCTAAAGTTGCCAAGGTTGGATGCCCCTGCTCTGAACCACACCTCATTGTGTATAGCACAAGCCCTTCTACAAAATCTGATTCACATTTAGCTAGAGAGAGAAAAAGAGAGGAGGGATGCCACTGTGCAGTTCCCAATGTTAGTCAACTATTAACCAACATTAAACAAAATAATTATTTACATTAAATTTTAGACCATTCACATGATTGCCTTCTTCAAATGACATGAGATGGATCATTTTCTAAAGTTCAAGACAGAGAATCCTGATGTGAATTATGTTTCCTGTCCTCTTATTGAATTGCACCCCACGCAGCTAGGACCTCTCTCAACGTTTCCACTCCAATTCCTTCGCCTCTCCAAAACCCACCTCCTTGACTGGCATCAGACAGGGCAGAAGAAGCTGAGGCAGAACGAAAGAGGCTCTCTGGCTCTGCTTCTCTGCTTGCATAAGACAATCCTGAATCCAAGCCAGCAAATATTTTGTTCTTGCAAGTCATTTTCCATCCATCAAGTGTGTTCATTACACCAGCTGTTTGATGGTTGGAGACTGCACTTAACATATTTGGGGTTACTCAATAGGTAAGGGAAGAACGCAAAATGATGGCACCAGATTTTTTTGGGGGGAGGGGGCGGAGGAAAGTGATTAAGCAAGTTTTTTTTATTTGGTTGTTGTTGTTTTTTAACTATTGCACCTACGCAAAGGCTTTCATTACAGTTTGTGATTGTTTTTGTCATCTCCAAACCCCAGGAAAATCTGCCACCAACTTGCAGCAACTATGATCAGTGAGTCTTGAAGACCATACAACAATGTCGGTGAACACACATGCAACTCGAGTTCTCTGTTTCCGAACTCTTGTGTAAATACATGAGTCATGTACCACATATAGATATGATACAGCCTTCAGTTAATATGGTGGCGGGGTGTCAAAACCCAAAAACCAGGTTCGATGTGAAAGTTCAATTAAACTGATTTATTGATATAGCCCAGGCATAGGAATCTTGTCAACCAGTGGTCAGCACCTTAGAGTTAGCTAAGGGTCATTGGCACGGCAGAGAGATTGGACTTAATTCGGTTGTGACAATGTAAGGATTCTAAGGTGATTCCTCTTTTCACTCCACTCCCAGGTTCTGCCATTCTTTCTCCCATAGGGGGGGGGGTGTATTTTGTGATTGCCAATATCTGCTGAGAATGGCTGTCAGCAGTCGGAGTTCCCATGTTGACTTTCTTGAGCGCCTTCCTTTTGGCTGCCCCAAGTTCTATATTTTATATACTAAAATTGCCATAGCAGGTGTGACAATGTCTTATGGAGAGTGTGCCTTGGGGGCTACATAAATAATGTGTTGTAGTTAGGCAGCTCCCAATGATTTCCCTTCTCCATCTTTCCCCCTGCACTTTGAGGGTGACATTTAGAGTAACGCACAGTGATTTGTTCTTATATGATAAGTGTCGGATGGGTATGAAACCCTTTAGGGTGGGTGATCTGGTATACCTATCCACTAAGTACATCAAACTGCGTATACCAAACCGGAAGTTAGGACCGATATACCTCGGGCCATTTCCTATACGTCATATTATAAACCCTGTCACGGTGGTCCTGAAACTACCACCCTTACTAGGCAAGATCCATCCTGTGTTCCACAGCAGTCTCCTAAAACCGGTAACGACCGTACGGGATAAGCCGGTGTGCCCTGGACCGATAGCAGGTGACCATTACGAAATAGAGGAGATACTGGACTCCAAACTTGACCGGGGGAAGCTCAAATACCTAGTCCGGTGGAAGGGATATCCGCTTGAGGAAGCATCCTGGGTCCCGGAGGCGGACTTAAATGCTGATAAACTATGCAAGAAGTTTCATGAAAAATACCCAGACAAACCAAATGCTATCACTAATACGCCTATTTTATATCTTACAGAGAGGTCCCTGGTGAAGGGGAGCCGCCTGTCGGGCCCTATCCTCCCGCTGGGCGCCGAACCGCTCAACAACTCACCTGGCTCCGCTCGCCTGCGCGGCAACACGGGCGTGGGATAGCATGGGGCTGCGCCCGCCCCTCCGACACGCTTCCTAGTTTCGGCCGGGACATGCACACATTTACATGTGGGGGGGGTGTACAGAGGCTCTTCGGTGTGGGGGGGTGGAAGCGTCGGGGCTAGGGTTTCACAGGGTCGGGTAGCTTTTGCTCGGGAAGTTTCTGACATGCAGCAGCTGGCTCCTATCACCGCCCCGCCCGTTTCCAACCTGCTGATTCGCCACTGGCGGGGCGTTGTTCCGGGCTCCGCCTCACAGCTGGCGGGCGCGGGATGGATTTAAGTGCTACATGCCGTATGCATGGAGCGCCAATTTTACATTGTTACGACTGCAGCGTTTTCGGGACGGACAAGATTAAACCAGCATTACATTCCAACGTTGTTCTTGGTGGTTTGTCTTTGTTGTGCCTGAGGATTCTGAGAATAAGATGTGCTTTCCTATCCTCTGGAGGGTCCCTCATTAATTGGTATTTATTTGTGGGGAAGGGAGCAATTAAATAAGTTTGTTCTGCTGATATGCAGACACCGTTGGAGGTACTACATGTTTTTCCCCTATAATATTTAATCGGTGATTCACACAAAGACTCAGCATGAGTAGAAGAACATTCTGTGAACTATTATAAATGCCCTGTCAACATATTTTCTTCCTCTCATAAAAAGATGAGCGGGCCATGAACATTGACCAAAGCTAAATCTAAAGGAGACCTCTCCTAGTTTCTAAATATAAAATAAGGGACTAATCAATTCTTGAAAAAAAAAATCCATCAGAATGAAAACTGGAAAAGCAAAGCAACTTTGCAAGAAAAATGGGAGGGGAAAAAAAGTATCTAGAAGTATAAACTGCAGCATAGTTGGGGAGGAATCTTTGAGGCCAAGTGAGTGGCATTAAAAATCATGTCGAACAGATGAAAGGCTCTGAGAATGAGGAAGCATATCCATTGCCAAGGGCACACTTTAATTTGAACTGAAATAGGCAATAAAAAAGGTAGTTGAAGCTTCCATTTATAAATGGGGTGCGTATTTCTATTATCCGTCCCTAATCCACTCTTCTCCATTCTACCCACCGTTGTGATAATTGTTCTGCCTGTTGGCTCTTCAGTCTGAGCCCTGTTTTTGCTCAAGATGCTCCTTAATATGCAGCAGAACGCAAAGCTGCACTGAGCAGCAACGGCAAAGAGAAAGAGACATAACTCCAGGATGAAATCCAAGATTAGACTAGCATTAATACGTTGTCCAGAAACTGAAATGCTTTGAATGTTCTTGATGTTCCATCCTTAAAAATGGGATCTGAAATCCAGAGGCCGATGGACATCTTACACAGCAGCGCACGATTTTTGTCCCTGCCTTTCAGTGGTGAAATCCAATTTTTTTTACTACTGGTTCTGTGGGCGTGTCTTGGTGGGCGTGGTGTGGCTTGGTGGATGTGGCTTGGTGGGCATGGCAAGGGAAGGATACTGCAAAATCCCCATTCCTGGGGGAAGGATATTACAAAATCTCCATTCCCACCCCACTCTGGGGCCAGCCAGAGGTGGTACTTGCCGGTTCTCTGAACTGCTCAAAATTTCCGCTACCAGTTCTCCAGAACCTGTCAGAACCTGCTGGATTTCACCCCTGCTCCCTTTGTAGGACAGGCAGAGAACTGCAGTCCAACAGTGAAAAGACAGGAACCAGGTCCCAACTGAGGAGAGAGGTGGGAGGTCAAGGGTTTTAAAAGATAGAAAGAATTCCTTATACTGTGGTCCAGTTGCTTTCTTGAAATCCCAAGGAAATTTCATACACACACACACAAACCCAGTGAGGGGAATCAAGGCCACCACCCCCACAACTCTAAATGATCTTCACAAAACTGTGGACATGGCAAGAAAACTGCAGGCAGCATGGAGAATAAATCACAAAAGCTGAAGATTAGGGAAATTGTGTGTGATAGCAATGGAATTCAGCTTTAAATAGAGCATTACTAACCTATAATGGGACGGAGGGAAGTGAGGCCTGAAGAAACAAGAAATTGTGCAATTGTATGTGGCCAATTTGTCCATTCCTAGAATGACTGCCTACATCTTGGAAGCTTCTCTTTGAGGTGAGATACACTCAGAGCTGGCGCCTTGGCCTTTCCCCAGTTAATTTTCAGGAAATAAACTCTAGAGTGAACTGCTACACTTGAAGTAGATAAAGGCCCAAAATGGTTTGGGGAGCCCCATCTGGATAAAAATCCTAGTTATTGGTTTTGCATACTCAATACACATTGAAGTGGGCACTACTAAGATTTAATGATGAATAATTTCTTCTCTCTTTTTAAAATATCTCATTATGCAGAATTTATAACCTGAAGGCAGTGAAATTTGGGGGAGGTATTTTGGGAATTAAATTCCTTTCCAGATGAGATTCAAAGTGGATTTTTAAATAACAGCCCAGTTTTGTTTTGGATTAGCAACACGAGAAAAGTACTGTCTTTGTATTTGTTTTTTTCCTTCATTTGTTTGGATTTTTATCTTCATATACAGGTAGGCCTTCAATTTATAACCACAATTGTGCCCAACATTTATGTTGCTGAGAGAGTCGTTAAGTGAGTTTTGCCTCATTTTCTGACCTTTCCTGCCACAGTTGTTAAGTGAATCACTGTAGTTGTTAATAATATGATTATGAAATGAATCCAGATTCCCCATTGACTTTGCTCGTCAGAAGGTTGCAAAAAGGGATCACATCATCCCAGGGCACTGCAACCATTATAAATATGACCCAATTGCCAAGGGTCCGAATTTTGATCATGTGACCACGGGGATGCTGTAACAGCTGTGTGAAAAATAGTCATAAGTCCCTTTTTTCAGTACCATTGTAACTTCAAATGGTCACTAAATCAATGGTTGTAAGTTAAGGACTACCTTGCGTGTGCTTAAATTGAGGTTTACAAAGACTATAATAATTTGCAAACTTCAATACAAGTCGGACAGAGTAAGGGGAGAGTTCTGCAATCAGGTTAGCTCCTGTTTGCTGGAATGTCACCCCTTCTAACTTTTCTAACAAAAGAAGGGCTTCTAACTTTTGACCAAAAAAACAAAACAAAATAAAACCTCATCTCATTCCTTCTGTGATGGGTGGTACAAATGAAGCTCTCTCACTCACTCATTTCAGCATACCTCCCTGGATGTGAAATAATATTTTATGAATAATAACCTTTATTATCACTGCACAACATACGTACAATGAGATTGGTGGAGCTCCCTCAGTGCACCCCCCCCCAAACACAATACAACTCACAGTGGAAAATCCCTAACCCAATAAATCATATTAACAAACACCCAGTCCTATTACACCGGTGTGAACATGTTACACATTGCGCCGGTCCTACAAGCCCATCGTACTACATAGTTATGATGTTATTTCGCATTCCGGAGTCTGACAGCCCACGGATAAAAACTGTTCTTCAGCCTGTTTGTGTGGCTAGCTATGCTTCTATATCTCCTTCCAGCTGGTAGGAGGGTAAAGAAGTGCTGACCATGAAAATGACAGGTTCGCATGAGGATCAATGCACATATTCAGAACAGACCAAGGCAGGGCAGAATAATTGAGTTGGAAGGGACCTTGGCAGTCTTCCAGTCCAAGCCCCTGCTCAAATAGGAGACCCTATACCTTTCCACAGAAATGGTTGTCCAAATCTCTTCTTTAAAATCTCCAGTGATGGAGCATCCACAACTTCTGAAGGCAAGCTATTCCAGTGATTGATTGTTTTAGCTATAATTTATCCTTAGTTCTAGTTGAACAGCTGAATAATTCTATTCCAACAGCACACTATGGATTTTGATGTGCTAGGCAGGTCTTAAAAAGTGCTTCTTTGCTTAATGTCCCAGTTGAATATCCTTCCTCCTCCTCCTCCTCCTCCTCCTCCTCCCCTTCCTTCCTTCCTTCCTTCCTTCCTTCCTTCCTTCCTTCCTTCCTTCAATCTTTTACTCATCCCTCAAGAAGTCCCTCACTATCTGTGTTTTGAGGTTTTTCTTTTAAAATAGCCCTTTTGCACTGATCCCAGCAGTCTACCGTTAACACCAAGCAAACCTCAGCCAACCCACCAACCCGGCAGAACTTTCCATCCCCAGCATTGCCACAGCGGGCTAGAAGTGGACATAAAAGAAAGCTGCCTCAGATGCAGGGAAAGTGAAATGGGAGCCACTCCAAAGAGTATCATTATTTCTTCTCTGTTCAAAGGTTTTTGCCAAGTACTGTATATATAATGGAAAGTAATCTACACAGAGCGTGCAAATTTGGAAAAGCTGCTTCCAACCAAAATATATTGGGTTGCTTTCCCTTAAAAAAACAACAACAAAAGAATTATATACTCTTAGCAGTACTGGTATAAAACTACAGTCCTTGGAGAGAACTGTGAACAAAACTCCATTTATCAGGAATAGCAGTGCATGTAAAAGTACATATATAAGGAAAAATTGCAAATGACATGAAATGCAGTTTTCCAATAGCTCTTTCACTGGAAAAGAAAAACTATACAAAAGTATAGAAAAAGCCAGACAAGAACCTGGCACTGACACTGAATGCATTTAGAATGAGGAATAGATTCTGCTGTAATGTCACCGGCTAAATATGAGCCACACAGAGTTGTGAGGATAGAGGACAAAGGACCAAATACTGAGCTTTGAGTCCCTTGGAGGCAAGAAAGAAATCTATGACATAAATAAATTAAATTAAACACAAAGGAGTCCAGTACATCTTATAAAAAGCTCAAAGTGTTACAAGAAACAGCTAAGACCTCCAAGCTGCCAAACCAGCTGCTGGAAACCTGCTTTGTGTCTCTGAACTGAATGCTGCCTCCCCCTTCCAGGCGGATCTTCCAGCCATCTAATCTTCCCTGGGCAGACCTGCCCACCCACCCCCTTTCTTGCACCACCACGCCTCACCCCAAAATATTGGTCCTTTAGAGAAGTTGAATGTTGCCCAGAAGAGAAGAGAACTGAGCTTCAAGCAGTGTCCAGGAATGAACAAAAGTGGGTAAATGAGTAAAGTCAGCACCTGGTAACATCATGTCCAGGCTCTTGGTCCTGGTTGTTTTCCAGGATTCCCACCCCCCCCACCCCCACCCCCATTTCTAAAACTAGGCTACCACCCTGGGATTTCCTAACGGTCTTTCATTCTTACATGCAGTCTCAAATTTGGCTTAGGTCACTCACTCACACATTCACAGCCCTGGTCAGTAGCCGAACTCAAATTACTTTCAACCAAACACTGAGGAACAATCAGTTCTTTAGAACAGCAGTCCCCAACCTTTCCGGCTTGGCAGACTGGTGGTGGTGGGAGAGGGGATGGTTCTGTGCGAGTGGCAGGCATGAGTGTGGGCAACTTCATTTGCATGAGCATAAGCACCTGCCACTCACACAAATGGAGTTGCACATGTCAGTATGAGTTTTCGCCGCTCACGCAAGTGAAGCTGTGCATGCTTACTCGCACACTGCTTGCGCTGCCCAATTCCAAATAGGCTGCAGTCCAGGGTTGGGGACCCCTGCTTTAGAATACACAGAGACCCAGTGAAATTAAAATAACAACAAAACTTTACTAATTGCAATGTATATTTGTTCTTTCTCATATGCATCTACACTACCCAGAAGGATGGATGCCACCAAGTCTGGATCCAAAGATGATTCAAAGAGTGGGTGGACTTCAGGACCCCTTTTATCCCTCAGAGTCCTTGCTTGATTTGCTTTGTTGACTCTCAAGTCTGGCAGCTACTCTTGCCTTGTTGCTTTAGAAGCCTGGTAGTTGTTGATGGGATGGTGTATGTGTGTGCTTTCCATTCCTCAATTTCTTTTGTTTGGTTCACTTGACATTTCTTCTTTGTTTCCCTGACAATTTAGTTCCTTCATATTTATTTCCTGAAAGGATCTTTTAGACAAGATTCCTGGTTTTATCCACTAGCATTAATTATGTTACCTAGTTTGAGTAATGAAATGTCTGCAAGAAAACGATCAAGTATCCACACTGCTTATGGGCCTGTTTCATCTTTGGGTATGGCAGCCGTCTCACACCATCCAAATATCACCTACTTTAGATTTTCAAGATAACATATGAAGAACAGGTTGCAGGAATTGGGTATATCCAGTGGTGGATTGCAACCAGTTTAATAACCAGTTCTGGGAGCATGTGCAAAGCTCATGGGCACCTAATGTACTTGTGCGCAGTGTTCAGAATATAGCAATTTGAAACTCAGCTGCTTAACTTCTAAGGCAGCCCCGGTAAGTAGAACAGTGGAAGTGCGGAAATCAGCTGTGCCGCGTGACTCAGATAAGCCAGAAAGAAGGAAATATAGGACAGGATAGGGCAAGGGTGGGTGGGCGGAGCCAGCTGATCATCGGAAGTGCCAGTTCACCCGAACCGTTCTGAACCAGCAGCAGCCCACCACTGGGTATATCTAATTTAAAGAAAAGAAGGACTAGGGATGATATGATAGCAGTGTTCCAATATCTAAGGGGCTGCAACAAAGAAGGAGGGGTCCACCTATTTTGCAAAATTCCTGAAGGCAGGATAAGAAGCATTGGATGGAAACTAATCAAAGAGAAAACAAACTTAGAACTCAGGAAAAAAATCCTGAAAATTAGAACAATTAATGAGAGGAACAATTTGCCTCCAGAAGTTGGGTGGGGGGAGGGTGCTCCAACACTGAAGGTTTTTAAGAAGAGATTGGGCAATCATTTGTCTGAAATGGCATAAGGTCTCCTTATTTTAAGCAGGGGCTTGGATTAGAATACCTTCCAACTCTGTTATTCTGTTATTCTATTATTTAAATCTCCCTACCATATTCTCAACAGAGAAAGTCTGCTAATGAATAATGAGGCTGCTGGATGGAATGAGGTTGGATGACTGTTCTAAAACAATGGCCAGAAGCAATCAATGATTATGATGACTAGCCTTCCACCCAAGGGCTTGTCATCTGATGAGCGATATGCTTAATATTCATTTGAATTGGTTTTTCCCATGTCTTTTCACATTTTTGAAACCCTGTAAACTGACAAGCAGAAGAACCTTCATGTCATTCTTTCAACAACAGGGATGGATGCCCTAAAACCTTTCAGGCAGATCTTCAATTAGGCATTCCAGGGACTGCAAACCTCAGCAAAGGAAAGGGGAATTGTCCCCTCTGAATTCAATTGACCATAACAGCTCTGATGACAAAGAACTAGATTTCACCAAAAATAGGGGACAGAAGTTTTGTCTGTAATAACCCTCCCATTTTTTCTTACTTTTTATCTTTTCCAAATTTTACAAGGAGTGAATTGATAATTTATCCCTCCCTGGGGTGAGAGGTTAGAACGCTACATAAAAATCAAATATCTCTTATCTTGAATGACTCCAATATTAAAATCCCCAGATAAGTACTTTATTTCCCAGCCTCAATTCTCCACCTCTAAAGTATAAACAAGAATATTATTATCATGTTGGAAGAATGAACAAAAATCATATTGATACCTGCCTTCTGAAGTATAAGTAGGCTTTCAGTTTTGAAAGGGGAAAAAAAATCTATGTCATCTTTCTGTGAATCTCTGTTTCAGGACCTTTCACCAGTCTGCAACTCTCCATTGACAAAGAGCGGCAAGGGTTTGTGCTTTTCGAATCAATGTTTGTCAATTAAAGCACAAGAAGCAGAGAAAACTAACTTGGTTATTAAAAGCAAAAACACAGTTTCACACTAAATTGGGTCATTAGCAGAAAAAGAGAAACCAGCCTTCATTGGTGAAATCTTATTGCTAAAAAAAGACATGGCTCAGGATTGTTTAGTAATTATGTCTGTCGATTTTTCTTTCTTACCCTTCTCTGCTTCTAATGCAAATCTATTGGGAGAGATGCACTTCTAAATTAGATAATTTACAAAATTAGATTCCTGGTTTAAACATAAGAGGCCTGGTAGGAGAAATAATACCGTTGTAGCCCTTTGAATACTGGAAAGAAGATTCCCAAATATTCAAGTCCCATTAAACCGAAGAAAGTTATAACACCACTCATGTTAAAGGTAAGAAGATCCTGGGTTCTTTCTGTTGATTTTGAATTCCAATATTAAAGTTATCAAGATCTTTTCTAGGTATGAGAAATTATTGATAACATCTCCTCAATGGATGACAGGCATCATTAACTGTGTGACTTTAAAGGCCTTAGTTTATGAAATGGAATTAATTTTCACAATATATTTACTATGGCCTGTTTTTATTTGCCCTTAAGTAATTTTTTTGTTTGAATGCCATTTTAAGCAATAAATATATATTGTCGAATTCTGTCAGTTGAGTGGATATTAGATTAAATGCCTAAACAAATATTCAATGTATGGTTAATACATATGTGTGTAGACTAGCAATAGCAATAAGCACTTAGACTTACAGTCAGGTCCAGAAATATTGGGACATCGACACAATTCTAACATCTTTGGCTCTATACACCACCACAATGGAGTTGGAATGAAACAAACACAATGTGCATTAACTGCAGACTGTCAGCTTTAATTTGAGGGTATGTACATCCAACTCAGGTGAACGGTGTAGGACTTACAGCAGTTTGTATATGTGCCTCCCACTTGTTAAGGGACCAAAAGTAATGGGACAATTGGCTTCTCAGCTGTTCCATGGCTAGGTGTGTGATATTCCCTCATTACCCCAATTACAATGTGCAGATAAAAGGCCCAGAGTTCATTTCAAGTGTGCTATTTGCATTTGGAATCTGTTGCTGTCAACTCTCAAGATGAGATCCAAAGAGCTGTCACTATCAGTGAAGCAAGCCATCATTAGGCTGAAGAAACAAAACAAACCCATCAGAGAGATAGCAAGAACATTAGGCGTGGCCAAAACAACTATTTGAAACATTCTCAAAAAGAAGGAATGCACCGGTGAGCTCAGCAACACCAAAAGACCTGGGAGACCACGGAAAACAAGTGTGGTGGATGACCGAAGAATTCTTTCTCTGGTGAAGAAAACACCCTTCACAACAGTTGGCCAGATCAAGAACACTCTCCAGGAGATAGGTGTATGTGTGTCGAAGTCAATAATCAAGAGAAGACTTCACCAGAGTGAATACAGAGGGTTCACCACAAGATGTAAACCATTGGTGAGCCTCAAAAAGAGGAAGGCCAGATTAGAGTTTGCCAAACAACATCTAACAAAGCCTTCACAGTTCTGGAACAAGATCCTATGGACAGATGAGACCAAGATCAACTTGTACCAGAGTGATGGGAAGAGAAGAGTATGGAGAAGGAAAGGAATTGCTCATGATCCTAAGCATACCACCTCATCAGTGAAGCATGGTGGTGGTAGTGTCATGGCGTGGGCATGTGTGGCTGCCAATGGAACCGGTTCTCTTGTATTTATTGATGATGTGACTGCTGACAAAAGCAGCAGGATGAATTCTGAAGTGTTTCGGGCAATATTATCTGCTCACATTCAGCCAAATGCTGCAGAACTCATTGGACGGCGCTTCACAGTGCAGATGGACAATGACCCAAAGCATACTGCAAAAGCAACCAAAGAGTTTTTGAAGGGACAGAAGTGGAATGTTATGCAATGGCCAATTCACCTGACCTGAATTCCATTGAGCATGCATTTCACTTGCTGAAGACAAAACTGAAGGGAAAATGCCCCCAAAACAAGCAGGAACTGAAGACAGTTGCAGTAGAGATCTGGCAGAGCATCACCAGGGATGAAACCCAGCGTCTGGTGATGTCTATGCATTCCAGACTTCAGGCTGTGATTGACTGCAAAGGATTTGCAACCAAGTATTAAGAAGGGAAAGTTTGATTTATGATTATTATTCTGTCCCATTACTTTTGGTCCCTTAACAAGTGGGAGGCACATATGCAAACTGCTGTAAGTCCTACACCGTTCACCTGAGTTGGATTTACATACCCTCAAATTAAAGCTGACAGTCTGCAGTTAACGCACATTGTGTTTGTTTCATTCCAACTCCATTATGGTGGTGTATAGAGCCAAAGATGTTAGAATTGTGTCGATGTCCCAATATTTCTGGACCTGACTGTATATACTGCTTTACAGTACTTTAGAGCCCTCTTTAAGCGGTTTAGAGTCAGCATATTGCCCCCAACAATTTGGGTCCTCATTTTACCCACCTCGGAAGGATGGAAGACTGAGTCAACCTTGAGCCTGGTGAGATTTGCAGGCAGCCGGCAGTCAGCAGAAGTAGCCTGCAATACTGCACTCTAACCACTGTGCCACCACAGCTCATGAGTGATAGGGGAAAGCAGACCATATTTGGAATATAAACACCAGTCTTAGGAAGTTCCTTTCTTCACTCTGAATAACTTGGATAATTCACATCTGTACAAACCTCACTTAAAGTGTCCTTTGAATTTTTAAGGTATACAACTCAATAATATATATTCTGAGGTGTTGCTCTCTATATAGTGGACTATGGTCTCTGAAGGCTATCGCAAATGAGACATCTTAGTATTGGATATCAGGTATGCAAAGATAGGACTTTTCTAAGCCACATATAAAAATGATTATATTAGCATGTATATTATATATAAGAGAGAGGGTGGGGAGCACTGCTATTTTTCCTATAGAGAAAGCGAACTCTTTGTGATAATTTCCCATTTGTTCAAAATACTAGTAAACAGAATAAACATTCTGCGCCATGTCTACTATAGTGCTCTTTGTATCTTCCCAAATGCATGTTTTAACCCCAAGAAAATAAAAGTAGTAGAAAATAGAATGAAGATAATACAATTACCATGAGTCCTTTAATGTTAAAGAGACTCTGATGCAATAAAAAAAGAAAGAAAAGGTAATTGGTGGATCGGATAGCTGGAGAATCATTAATGAACCAAACCTGACATTTTACATAATTTCAATAATTTTTTGAACCAGATCAAGTTGGAATGACATGAGGACAGGAAATGGGGTGTAAAGTTTTGAGAAAGTGCTGCATTTTATCAGTGAAGCACATTTGGGTTATTTATTTATTTAGCATAGGTCAAAATAAATTTGGGTCATCAGCAGGGCTTTCGAACGTGCATTCATGCAGAGAACAAATTTCTGCTAAAACCTAGAATCTTGAAAAGCACTTCAGTTGGTTGTTTCAGAAGAACTTCTGAAGCCAGAAGCCTCAGGGCTGCAGATGAGCACCTCCATGGAGAGAAAAAAGGTGAGAACATAAAGTACTCTCTTTTAATTTCTGGTGGTGGGGGGGAATGAAAGTAATTATGTTAGTTTGCAAAGTATAATGGGAATGGTTAGCCACTCAGGTGTCCAACTGCTGCTGGCACTAATTTGTGCAGGAATTATATGCCCTGGCGTGCCTGGGTTTATAATTAACAATTCAATAGCAATATAAGCTTTATATTTATATAGCCATTGACTACAGTAATAAAAGGAATGCTTACTCCTGACGGCTTAGAATTTGTAGCTGAATGTCATCGAAGTCAATAATTTGGAAATGCTGCCAATGTCACCGTACCTCTGGCGATCTTATTTACACGCTTAGGTCATGCTTTGATGTGACATTCAGAAAATAATGATCGACGCTTGCAAACCAGCCTTTGGTTTTACCTCAGAAAAGTGTAGTTAAAAATGTGATTGATGTATAGCAATAAACTATGAGATGCTGTGATGGTAAATAAAAGAAATTATTAAAAAATAAAACAAAATATTATTATAATAAAATATAAGAAATATATATATATATATATATATATATATATATATATATATATATTCTCAGGTTTTCGCGGGTGTTTGTATGTAGGTCTTTGGTTATTCGGGTCTTCTCCCACGTAGAATTGGAAGTGTCTTGGCGACGTTTCGACGAAGTCTCATTCGTCATCTTCAGGCTGGTGTTCTCGGCTTCGTGCTTCCTCACATTGCTCCTGGAAGCACGAAGCCGAGAACACCAGCCTGAAGATGACGAATGAGACTTCGTCGAAACATCACCAAGACACTTCCAATTCTACGTGGGAGAAGACCCGAATAACCAAAGACCCACATATATATATATATATATATATATATATATATATATATATATATTTCTTTTAATTCATAGGTATAAATGTGTGATATTTTTGCAATCAGGGTTTTTTCCTATGTTGAAAGATGTTAAATGGCCATGGTGGGATGAAATCTCTATTCATCGCTTTCAGGTCTGTCAGACATTTTATGTTGTTTATAGTGTATAGTGTATAGTTTATGTTGTATATAGTTTATAGTTTATTGTTTATAGTGCTATCCCAGTCTCCCATAAGTCTCAGAAGAAACAACATAAAATGTCTGACAGGCCTGAAAGCGATGAATAGAGATTTCATCCCACTATGGCCATTTAACATCTTTCAACATAGGAAAAAACCCTGATTGCAAAAATATCACACATTTATACCTATGAATTAAAAGAAATAAATATTTGACCTCTACAGGGAGGAGTCATAAAATATGGGTGTGTCTGGCTGAAGAGGTCCAAGAAGGCCGAAATAGTGCTATCCCAGTCTCCCATAAGTCTCAGAAGAAACAACATAAAATGTCTGACAGGCCTGAAAGCGATGAATAGAGATTTCATCCCACCATGGCCATATATATTATTTTTTACTTACCATCACAGAGTCTCATAGTTTGCTCTAGTCTAGAACAGATTCACTGACTTTGGTAGAGGGTTTCCACTATCAGTATCTTGTGCGGAGTTTAATTTGCAGTGATTTAAGTAATTTCAAGGCATATAAAATTTGATTAGGTAATATTTCAATTTTTGAAAAATGTTTTTATGAAATTAAGAGGCATCTTATTTTAAACATAGCATTTTTAAAAAATCATTAGTTACTGAAGTTTCTTCTGCACCTAACTCCCTCCATCACTAACACTTTAAGCTAAAAAAGGAGGTTTAGCTTGATTAGTGAGACTGAAAGGGAATCATATATTATACACGATTAACGAAGAATTTACATGGGTCTTTTCCTAAATTGTAATTTTAACATCTGTTCCTTGGAATGTTTTCATTATTTTTCAGATGAAAGTGTTCATTTTCTTCATAATTTTACTAACAATTCCCAGCATGGTTGTTTTTGTTGCTTTTGTTCAGAACGGCAGAAATGACTTATTAAGTAAGTAAAAAGAAGAAGATGATGATGATGATGAAGTGTTCCAATATATTTCACAAATCAGAGAAAATGAATATCATGTGAAGGGTGCTTAGATCCTTTTCAGGAGAAATAACATTGTTGAGAGGTTTTTTTTTTTAATTATATAGTAAATTATTTCCTACTTTAGGAAAAATATATAAATCCAAATTTAGAACCATACTTTTTTTCAAAATGCCAATATCTTGTTCATAATAGCTATATCTCATACAGTGGTACCTCGGTACGTGATTGTTTCAAAACCCATTGAATTTGGTCAGTGGTGGATTTCAAAAATTTTTACTACCGGTTCTGTGGGTGTGGCTTGGTGGGCATGGCTTGGTGGGCGTGGCAGGGGAAAGATACTGTAAAATCTCCATTCCCACTCCACTCCAGGGGAAGGTTACTGCAAAATTCCCATTTCCTCCCAATCAGCTAGGACTTGGGAGACAGAGAATAGATGGGGGCGGGGCAAGTCAGAATTTTTACTACCAGTTCTCCTAACTACTCAAAATTTCCACTACTGGTTCTTCAGGACTGGTCAGAACCTGTTGAAACCCACCTCTGAATTTGGTGCTTGACGTATTTTGATGAGAAAATGTTTTCCCAGTACTTGGAGTTTGTTTAATACTCAATGTGCTGCGATAGGAAGAGGGGACTGTAGTGGAGAATGGACAGGAAGTCAGCCATAATGGGAAGGTCACTGCAAAATGAGGGAAATGGCCACAAAGGGCAGACAGGAAGATGGCCATGCTGGGAAGGTCACTGACATAAGAAAAGGGACAGACAGAAAGTTATTCCCAGTTGAAACAAAGGGTCACATGGTAAGTCAGGTGGTTTGTTTGGGACACGTCCTTTTTAGCACTTGATGCACTCCTGGAACCAATTAATGATGTGTACCAAGGGACACCTGTACTGTTTTATTTATTGTTTCATTTATTTCAATTTTTTAAAAAGCTTATAGTATAAAACCAATCTTTCAAGGGCATCCATCATGGGTTTTTGACTAACCACAACACTTAATGTTTAGAATAAGTTATTCCAAAAGGCTTAAGATTGTGTGAATGACAGTATTTTTAAATCTGGATTTCTTCTTTTGCCCTGTCTATTCCAGTTTATCACGTGATACATAAATCACAGTGACTGATTAGATACACTTTTCTGTAACAACTATACTGAACAAGATATAAAGATTGATCTCTTTGTAGGTATCAGCAAAAGTACACAGCACAAATCTAAAGGAGGTTTATTCAGAAGCATTGAAGTGCATCTAATTTTTAACAAATTGGAATTTAGTGATTAACACAAAAGGATAGTTCCTGAAACAGTACTTAGGAGCAAACTTTTGCTGAAAACCCCACATAATGAAATAGTAGTATATGCCATCCTTTCTACCATGTTGATGGCATATTGAGTTCTTTTACTATTATTTTTACAAAAGGTACTTAATTGATGAGTCAAGTTTATTTTTCTAGGGCTAAGAAAAATAAAACAAAATGGAATTAGGAAGGAAGAAGCACCAGAAGCAAAAGAGGAACCAAAAGGAAGAAGAAACAGGTAAATATATCTTAGCACTTTAGAACTGGCAGGAGACATTTATTCCATCATATCTGCATAGTTTCAGGGTTGGTCCTACCACTAGTAGAATAAGGCCACTACTTTAGTGTGCTGGATGGAAAGAAAGCAGGGCCAAATGTTTGAGATTGTGTTGACCTCTGATCTCCCCAATCCCTAAGTTAAATTTAAGTGATGTGTCTGGAAGGAGCTGGGAATGAAATATTTTCCCTTTTTCATATTTCTGAGATTTGAGAAGGAGTTTTGAGGATAAATCTTATGTGATACCTGTAGAGGCTTAATGGATCTCTTTTCTTTGCTTGTTTGTTTAGAAAAAAAATGCAACTAAATCTTCATGTTACTCAAATTTGACCGTGTGACTTGGGAAATCCCTGGAGATCAAAAAAATGGAGCTGATCAGCCATATGAATCACTGGGGTTATATCATCTACATCCACTTTAAATAATTAAAAAAAACACTTTAGTAAATGATTTGAATTCCTTCTGTGTATGCCAATGCACATCACTATTAGAGTTGCAAGATTAAAGTGATCAAAGAGTTAGTGGAGATCACAGAAAACACAAGGAAGATAGAAAATGGACAAATTAATAATTGGCATTTATGCATGTGATAATGTAACACAATATGGAAGTGAGAGCTTGGGAAAGAGGAGCAGCTAAAGAAAGAAAGAGTAATTGAAGACAAATAGATTAACACTATCAGTGTTGTTGTTTTTAATGCAAAACATTTGAATGGTACCATTTTTTTAAAAAAAACTGTACTGTAGAAGAAAGCTGTCTTCTTCAACCTAGTTTAGGGGATTGCAAACTTGACTTGGTGGGATGGTTCAGTAGCTTCAGTGACTCTCATTGTGATGTTGGCAGTAGTTGAAGATCCTGGAAGGATCACTTTTGCCAGTGAGGTTGAAAGGGAATGAAGAAGGTAAGGGTACTCTACTGTAAGGATGAAGGCAAATGGAAAATATAAAAGCAAAGCTAGAAGAATACCTGGGCAAACTCCATATGATTGTTGCCAAAATATAGCCTTGCTATGGCTGAACTATTATGTTTATGTAGAGGAAGAAGTTGCAGAACCTAGGAGCGGAGTTAAAAGAGGGATCAGCCTAGAATCTCTATGTAGCCACAAGCAAACTAAGTCCAACTTCCCTTGAATTCCATTGACTCTTATCCAACTCCAAGCATTAGTTGCTAACTATTAGTTGAGAAGATTCCTATGCATAGGCTTTTTAGCCATAAATCAGTTTAATTGGACTTGATCAACAAGCATGTGGACCTGATCTTTCGCACTTGACAATTTGGGTGCTGGATGATACAACACCTTGGTTGAGAAACGTCCCTCTAATTATTGGGGTAGAACTTTTGCTTTTCATGAGATGATCTGGAGGGAATCACATGATAAACTGATAACATTCTGGTCACTGATGATACCAATATGGAAAGAAGAATTCCTCAGAGACATACCATTCAGCAGATTCAATTTATCCAAGGCACTTTTTTAAAAAAATACTGCTTCTTTCTCTGGTATGCTTCACAGGAAGAAACAGTTGGAATACATAAGATGAGAAGCACAGACTGATGAAAACCTGAGATTTTTGAAGTAAAGTGAAGCATACTAAAATAAATGTTTTAGGAAGAAATGAAGTTAAGTGGCCAGAATCTGTCACTTCAATCAGACGATTACATTCAATCCATGTAATCATATAAAGGAATGGAGTGGCTATCATACTCAAAAAGGACATTGTAAAGTATGTGTTCAGGTATAGCACAATAAATGATAAAATCATAATTATTAGAATCAGTGGAAATCCAGTAACATCTACATTGTAAATGTTGTGCACTTACTACAGATATAATAACAGAAGAAATTAAGAATATGGCAAATTGCAAAAAGTGTTAAATCAACATCAGGGAATTACATCATGTACTGCTATGTGGTTAAAATGCTGATGTTGAAGAAGTGAGCAGCCTGAATTGCAAAAATATTTTGATTGAATAAATGCAGTGATGCAGGTTATACTGTATGTTAATAGAGTGTTGTGAAGACAAATTTTTGATAAACACCAGCTTCAAGCAATGAAAACACACATTTTACATTGGAATATTATGCGGTAGTTAACAATGAAATCAATCAACCACATATTTGAAACAGAAGATGAAGAAGTGCAGTTTAGCAATTATAGGATTTCCAGGAGCTGAGTGTGAAACAATTTTATGTTGGTACGATTTCACCGGGGGGCATGATGGCTCAGCGGTTAAAGATGCTGAGCTTGTCAAATGGAAACTGACAGCCCAGGTTCAAAACCTGAGCTCTGTAGAATGGGGTGAGCTCCCGTTACTCGTCCCGGCTCCTGCCCACCTAGCAGTTCTAAAGCATGCAAATGCAAGTAGATAAATAGGCACCACTTTGGTGGGGCGGTAACAGCATTCCATGTGCCTCGGCATATAGCCATGCTGACCACATGATCATGGAAATTGTCTTCGGACAATGCTGGCTCCCTCAGCCAAGAAACAGAGATGAGCACCATGCTCTAGAGTTGGACATGACTGGACAGGGAACCATTATCTTTATTTTTATGATTTCATGTAGAAGGCACATGGGATACCATGTCAGGGATACCACGTCAGGGTTGCAAAAATCTAACTTTTTTCTGCCATTAAATTGTTTTATGAATTTGTGTTGCTCAGATATACCCCAAGCTGATGCAGAACACTTAACTTATATGAAACAAAGCCAAAAGATTCCAGTGAAGAGAAAGAAAATTCTATAAAAACTGAAGTGGAAAAAACATTCTCAAATTGTTAAAGAGCAAAGAATCTGGTGACTTTCAGAATATGCTATCCAGTGAAGCAAAGACCAAAAAAATAATAATAATGAAAATTTTGGAAAACAAGAAAGACAAATAATGACAATGAACAGGAACAAGCAACAAAGAAAGATCTCGGTTTCAATAATGCTAACACAGAGAAGAAAATAATAGAAAAAGAGAAAAATGATGCTATTCTTAAGAAACTCATAAGAACATTTATTGCTAATATATTCAAGAATAATCATAGAGAAAGTCTACTAGAAAATAGAGAGGCAAATAAGGTTAAAAGAAGATGGAAATGTTATATTGAAACCCTTCACAAACCGAATTCTGGAGTGACAGAAACATCTGTATATGGAGAATGTATTCAAGAACCAATTCCACTAAAAAGTTACATATAAGAAGCAATAATCCGGCTGTCAAGTAAAAAGGCACCGGAGGCAATCAAAATACCCAACTGAGCTGTTTAAAGCTGCAGAAGAAGCAGTTAATCTGCAAATGATTCTATGTCCACGGGAACAAGTCTATGTGGTCCAGAGGCAGCAGGCAATTGGGGGATAGATGCTATACCAAAAACGACAGAGGCAACAGAAGGTGCAGATTTACCAGGCTTTTGCACTAATTCCTTACTTAAGCAACAATTTGTTTAAAATTCTAACCAAATGAAATGGAAGTTTCGAAAAAGGCAGATGAAATCACATAGCTAAGCAAATGGAAAGAAGAGAATTTAGGAAAATAATTCTGTAGAGATTCTCAGTCATCCAGGTCAAGGTTGTCCCAAAGGTGCTTTTTCAGGAGGCAACTGGACTTTCTTGGTTTTTTTTTTTCTTTGAAGACGATTCACTTCTCATCCAAGAAGCTTCTTCAGCTCTGACAGGATAGTGGGGAATGGAAGGAATTATATTCCTTGCAGAGAGCTGGTCATTTGCATCTTTTTAGAGGGTTGTTGAAGCACTTGGAGGTTAATCTGTGTCCTCAGGGTCATCTGTAGTCTGCAATTATTATTTTTTTCCCTTTGGGACAGTTAGGAAAAATAATCTTTGCTCTATTGACTATAAGCATGGTTTTGGACTGTGAACATGAAATATATTATTACAAGTAACAGGTGTACCAGGACTCTTGTCTTTTGAGAAACACTTTCAGAAGCCGAGAGAAAAGAGTATGAAGACTAGAGAAAGAATACAGTACAGCCCTTGTTCTCATCCCTGTTTAACTTGCACAGCAAATATTTTATAAACTTGACAGGACCGGAAGGGACGGCAACCAGAACCAAAATTGGAAATTAATATGCCAACAAATTGAGGTATAAAGGGGATGTCACCTTGTTACCTGAAGTAAAATCATTTTGAGTAAAAGTTGGAAAATGAAAGATGGTAGGGGATGTGTCAGGAGGGAGAGGATTCAAAGGTCATGTCAACCAGCATGCTTAGCAAACATCTTATTGATAACATAGATGTGAAGGCAATAAAGGGGATCAGAAATAGATAGGGATAGGCAATGGGAAGATGGAATCGGCTAAATCAAAAAAAGGTTAGAATATTTCTATGACAATGCTAGACAAGGCAATGGGTTTTCAATGGTAAAGAACTGAATGCATAAAAGAAAAGAAGAAAAGAAGATAGATGCTTTTGAATTAGGGATTTGGGGACTATTATTAAGAATAGAGTAGACTACAAACAGAACCAGTCAATGAGTCCTAGACAATTAAAGACAGGATACTCTAGTGACTTTGGCCATGTGATACAAGATGATTGAAGAAAGCAACTGGGCTTGGTTAGATTTAGGAAAGTCAAGAGATAAGATGGGTGGACAGGATATATAAAAAGACATTGAGACTCTAATAAAGCATGCAGAGAACACCAAGAAAGATGATAAGAACACTTGAGGCTAAAAAAATGTGAAGAATGGTTGCAGGAATTGGATATATCTAGTTTAATTAAAAGAACGACTAGAGGTGACAGGATAACAGTCTTCCAATATCTAAGGGTTCAACCTATTCTCCAAAACACCTGAAGACAGGATAAAAAGTAGTGGATGGAAACTAACCAAGGAGAAAATTTACCTGGAACTAAGGAGAAATGCCTTGACAGAACAATTAACCAATGGAATGATTTGCATTCAGAAGTTGTGGGTGTGCCATCACTGGAGATTTTTAGGAAAAGATTGGACAATCATTTGTCTGATATGGTCTAGGGGTCTCCTAATTGAACAGGAAATTGGACTAGAAGACCTCCAAGGTCCCTGGTATTCTGTTAAGCTATGGATTGGTGCTGTGATAGGTATTGTCCAGGTTGTATAGACAACATAGAGGCCCAGCCCAACTCAGTGGCATTCTAATACCTTTTAACCAGGGGTGGGTTCTACTTACCTGTACTACCGGTTCACAATGGGGCCATGCACATGCGCTCGCTTCGCTCACATTTTGATGATGTCGGGGTCGGTGGACGGAGCCTCCCACCAGTTTTACTACCGGTTCTATAGAACCGGTTCCAAACTGGGGGCAACCCACCACCGCTTTTAACTATTCAAAAGAACTATCAAAAATATGAGGATAAAATGGTCACTCTGAACATTGTGTGGTTTTTGGTTTTATCCTTCTCCATGGAAACTGAATTTAAAAAATCATATGGACTCTAAGTCCGAACATTTATATTTGTATCTTCTTTGGTAGCATATACATCATTGTCTAGAAATGTAACTACAAGCTTTCGTGCAACTTAGTGACCTTTCAAATATGTCTACTTTCCATAGCATAATTACTTTAAATAATCATATTTTCCATAAAATATCACTTGAAAATATTTTTGAAAGTGGTGATGAGGGAAAATCTGGAAAGACTTGAAAGGATTTTGGAAGATACTTGTTCTTTAGTGAAGATATGTATTGTCCAGGTTGAGAATTTTTTTATTTGAAGCCTCAGGAATGTATTATGAGAATGCCAACTGTTACAGGGGAGGAAAAAAAACAAAAAAAGGAGATATATTATTTTAAATCAGATCTTCATAAAGCAACAGCATTCTCAGCACTGTGAAAACTCAAGTGTTTAGATTTCTCATTGAAAAACTGCAGCCGTGCAATGCCAGTAAGTTTCAATGCTACCCTTGAGAGTGAAAAAGGACTCTTGAATTGAAGAGGCAGTTTCTGATTTAGTTACAGCCTGAAAAACTCTTAATAATTCTATACACAGGATCTCAGGGTTACGTTTGCTGATTTTTATGAACTAAGACTTGAAAGTACTTCAGCCAAGTGAACAAAAATTGATTTCATTTTATTTGAACTTGAAGGAGGACCCTGTTGGCCAAATGGATTTACTTTGTAGCATAGCTATTTTGTTAATTACATTTTAAAAACCCAAACACAATGCTGTGTCTGTGAATGGCACATGGCATTTATTTGCTGAAATCATTACAAAGGCTGCCAATATCAATGGGCACGTTCATCTTAATTCAGAAATGACTCTGCGTTCACTTTGATACAGAAATAATTGAATTCTCTAAAACTCTGCCAGAGAAAATAGAGAAGCATTAGCCTTTGAATACTTGGACCAAATCCAGCCTGCTGCCTCTTTGTGTATGGCCTGCGAAATAAGATGGGTGGACAGTAGGGGTGAAATGCTACCAGTTTGGATCGGTTTGCCCAAACTGGTAGTAAGAAATGCTACCAGTTCGGGTGAACCAGTAGTAAAAAAATGCTACCGGTTTGGACGAACCGGTATTTCCGACCGGTGTGCCATGTATTCACTAGGAAGCAGGAAATCTATCTTTTTATTGTATTTTTATTGTAGCTTTTAATTTTCAATTGTATTTAATGGTGGAAGAGTATGATTTGTGTTTTAACTGTATGCGGTCATCTGCAAGTGAGATGGGCAGCCATATAAATTTAATGAATTATTTAGCGCAATTGCTTGATCTTCAAGAGACCTGATTAAGTACATTGTATAAACCCTGCTAGACAGCACAAGGAGCTGTAGAGGAAAGTGAGAAAAAGTTCATTTTCATTCCTTTAGAATGGCTGGAGCGATCCTATTTTAATCAACAAAATAAATGATGCTGATTAAACCCCATTGCTTGCACAAGAGATGAAATTGTGTATTCTGTACACCGTACAGGTAGTCCTCCACTAATGACCACAATCGAGCTCCAAATTTCTGTTGTTAAGTGAGACATTTGTTAAGTGAGTTTTTGCTCATTTTATGACCTTTCTTGCCACTGTTGTTAAATGAATCACTGCAGTTGATAAGTTAATCATCCGGTTGTTAAGTGAATCTGGCTTTCCCATTGACTTTGTTTGTGAGAAGGTCGCACAAGATGATCACATGACCTGGGATAGAGCAATGGTCATAAATATGAACCAGTTGCCAAGCATCTGAATTTTGATCACATGGCTGTGGGGATGCTGTAAAAAGCCGTAACTGTGAAAAACAGTCCTACGTTCCTTTTTTCAGTGCGGTTGTAACTTTGAATGGTCACTAAATGAACTGTTGTAAGTGGACAACTACCCATATACAACAATGTAGCATTCTGCTATTTTTTTTTTCCCCGTGGTCGAATTTGGATTGAAACTTCCATGTATCAGGGGATGGAATTAAAAAATACTTCCAACCATGTCCCAAATATTTTATTTTTAAATGGATATTATCCACAAGGTTTTCTTTTAAATTCTCCTTCCTTGTCATTTTTTAAAAAAATTCTTATATAGAAGTAAATTTCTGAAGGAAAATGGAGACCCCCAAACTAGATCAAATCATTGTGTTCTTTCTCTGATATAAAGAAACATAATAATAGAAGAGCAGCTGGATGTTAGCCATTTGATACATCAAGTAGTTTGTTCTTATAGTAACTGAAAACGTGGTTTCGACTGGAGTTGATAAAATATTCTGCACACAAAATTTGTCCCTTTATACTTTGGTGAAAGATTGTTCAGATTTTTTTCCCCCGTCTCATACAAGTACTAAATAATGTACTTATGAGACAAAAGCAAAACTAAACTTCCCCCAAAAAAGATTATTCTGCAACCGCTTCTGCAGAAAATGTCTTTTTATATCTCATCCTCTCAGCTGATTGTTGTTGTTGCTGTTGTTGCTTTGTATCCCGATGAGGATACAAAAGAGCCATATGGCGCTCAAAGAAGTGGAAAAATCAATTTATATGCCCCAAAGAAGCAAATGATATTTCAGAAGGTCAGTAAGCATTGTGAATTATTCTACAATCATCAACGTTAAAAGTTATGAATGAAATAGAAAAAGTTTTGTGCCACATGTTGTAAGAGTTTTCTTTTCGTACAATATAGGCTCTGATTCAGATGGATGTGTGCCTGTGCGTTTTTAACTCCCTCACATTTCATGCCAAATGCTTCAATCTACCTTCATACAATTTTTCCACATGTAGTAATCTTGATCATCTCAACTTTTCCATCCTGGAAAAGTTTTTGAAAGTGATGCCAAAACTCATAGACAGAAGAGAAAGAAAATCAAATTTCAGTAAATAATCAGTAGGTAAATACTAGTGGAAGGGAAGGGTCCATTCCATTTGT
Source organism: Pituophis catenifer annectens (assembly GCF_029215685.1). Classification (NCBI taxonomy): domain Eukaryota; kingdom Metazoa; phylum Chordata; class Lepidosauria; order Squamata; family Colubridae; genus Pituophis; species Pituophis catenifer. The sequence continues at coordinate 130,439,141 of NW_027256881.1, forward strand.
TCTTGCAGACTATCCTTAATACCCAAAGGAGCAAGCCAAACATCAAATATTGGCATTAATGTTAAAAGCCAGCAGAAAATATATTCAATTTAAGTTTTTAAGTTGCATACATAAAGCCATGATGATGAACAGTAATCTAGTTCACAGAAATATAAGTCATATAATGCCTCCTTTTCTATTGGACAAATGTGTTTGTTTAAGCATTTTTACTGGCGATAATAAAAGAGACTTCTATTTCTTGCTTTCCCAGTGCACATCTAAACCCAGTGTAATTAAAATACTATTATTCATTTTTTATTATTATTTCTGTTGTAGTCTTCACCAAAGAAGTCAAACAGTGGTTTATGCACCGTATCTTAACTACCTGGAAGAAGAGGCCGAGGTTTTATCTCGAGCAGCTGAAAAAATGGAAACTTCCACGCAAGACTTGAAAGGAAAACATCAGAAGCATAAACGCATGCTGTCTCCGAATGGTGAATAAATACATAAGGATAATACTGGGAATGGAACCCTGTGGTTGCTTGAGAGGGTTGTGTCTCTTAGATTAAAGCAGTACTATTTTATTTTTTTTTAAAAAGAACATTGCCATAGGTCAGACTTAAATTTATAGCAGAGCTTGAAGTCCCAGCTAAACACTTTAAATGTTTGATTTTTTTTTTAAAAAAGAAAGAAAATGAAAGAGAGAAAAGAAAACTCTTATAAAACTGTATTTGGGCTTCGGGGGGGAAAAATCAAGTTTGCCAAATAACAAGGACTCATGAATCCTATATATAATGATGAACGTAATTTATTTTTCAGGATATTTAAATAGTTGCTGTCTTTTTTTGCATACAGTTTATTAGAAATAAAGGGGTTGTACTGTTTCTAGCCGTATATACAGACATTTCAGAAAGTAACAAGCATTTGAGTTTTTAAAAAATATTTTTCTTTATTTCTCTAAATGCCAAGGGACATTCATGCAAAATTAGCAATTGGCATTTAAGCTTTTTGTGCTTATATTATTTATTTGCATAGTTTAAACCATTCACTCCCTATACAGCGAGTCAACAGGCTATGAATGTGACAGCTGTGTCAGAAATGGCTAATCTCTTGATGTGTACATACAATTATGGCCACGCAAGAAGAGGGAAAGACTACACTGTCCCTAAATTGTTATGCACTGGCATTCAGTATTGGATTACATTGTTAGAGGTTAATCAACCAGAGCTGTGATCTTGTATGGTTGCTCATTTCCCTTGGCCCACCTGTATAGATTGTAATTCTTAAGACCCTATCGATAGCCTGCATATACTGCTATACTTTCTGTGACAAAGACTACCGTGTTCAAAAATAGCATTGGCCCACTTAAGGACATCAAAGATAAAAAACAGAAGAGCATGCAGGAAAATGGTAACTAAGTGAATCAGAAGAAAGTTTGAGGGAATCCCTTGAAAAGTTTATTAGAGCCCATATTTCTACATCTGTGGTTTCCACAGCTAAGAAGAGCATATGTCAGATCTGTGGATATTTTAAAGTTACCATTAAATCATTACTACTAGTGGAACAATAAGAAGTGAGGATATTTTTGTTAATCACATTGGGGAACAATATTTCACAAAATAGACCTAAAACAGTTTTTTTACAGATAGAAATGGATGAAGTTTTTATATATTTCTCATGAAATCTATGCAGAAATTGCAATGGATCTGCAATATTTGATTTAAGTCTAGCATCCGCATCAATACTTTTGCAGAAAGCAATAGACCAAGTATTTTAAAGCTGTCCAAGCCCCTTGAGCTATTTAGATGACAGCACAATTATTGGAGAAAATTGCTAGGTGATTCTTCATAATCTCTAGGCAGCTTTGCAGAGATTAGTAGAACATGGTATTTGAGCATGGCACAACAAACACAAAATCTTTAAAACTAGTATAACAAACGGGAGTCATACCATAGATGCACAAGGCCTACAGAAGTATGCAGAGAAAAATCACGTACTTGTGAATGACCCAAAATATGTCATGGCCATAATTCTTTTTAGCATGCATTAATTATTATGACCAATTCTTGACAATTTAACCATCAAGCTAATATGTCAGTCCTTGAATACATTATTACAACTGGATAGGACACGATAGTGGAGAAACATTGAGAAGAGATGTTATGATCTTCTTACAACTTGGGGGTTTCAGGAAAAAACATATTTGGAACACTTGCATGTTTTTCCTTATCAGGGAACCAGATCAGAGGTGCTATTCAGCAGGTTCTGACCAGTTCTGGAGAACCAGTAGCGGAAATTTTGAGTAGTTCGGAGAACTGGTAAATACCACCTCTGACTGGCCCCGTCCCCATCTATTCTCTGCCTCCCAAGTCCCAGCTGATCAAAAGGAAATGGGGATTTTGCATTAACCTTCCCCTGGAGTGGGGAGGGAATGGAGATTTTACAGTATCCTTCCCATGCCATGTCCACCAAGCCACACCCACCAAGCCATACCATGCCCACCAAGCCATGCCCACAGAACTGGTAGTCAAAAATTTTGAATCCCACCATTGAACCAGATGAATACTGTCTCTAACCAGTATCATCAATTCAGAGATATACTGGGATCTACAAGCGAATGTATCTAGTCATCAAGATTTCTGTACCTAATCCGTTTTCTCTTTCATAAATCTGTTTATAGAAGACATCTCTTCACAAGAATCAGGAATCTTTTTTTGTTATCAAGCGCTTCATGAGAAGCTTTCAGAGAAGCAAAGAAAATGGTGACATCATATATGATGCTTACCACCTTATAGCCCATATTAATCAGTGAAACTGGCATGTGATTCCTCACAACTAATACGGTCATCGTTATCTCATGTGTCATGAGAGATTGCTTTCCCATAATGCTCTTATAGCTGTACAGAAGAACTAGGCAGAAGCAGACAGGAAACAGCTGTGTTTGGTTTGGGGAGTTAAGCAATTCAACAAATACTTGAACAGAAAGGATGTGTATATCCTGATAATCAAGCCCTAGTGGCAATTTTCACTCCATAAAAAAGAATTTCTCTTATAACAAGTGCTCAAAATACATCATTGGGCTTGGTTCTTCGGATTCTACTAATATTAATCAGAATTCTAATGGATACACAGATATGCAGATGAAGACAGATTGTCTAATTTATCTCTACAGAAGAAACAACCTGGAATATCCAGTTCAGATGGAGACACTTTTTTTTGAAATTGTTTTCTTTCCAGAGCTTGAAAAACTTCCTATCACATCTAAGATTATTTGAAGGGAAGCTAGGAGCGAGCCAACACTCTCTTAAGCCTAAGAAGCTGGAACATATGGCAAAAATCTCAGTTTGTGAACTGTTATCAGTCTCTTCATGAAGTTGACAATGTCTGTACTATTTGGAACTGTCCTACCATTCAAGCCAAGCACTCACATTTTGAAAAGTTGGATATTTTAGAATAATAAAGATGAAGGCAGTAGCTCAGAGCTTTGTTTGTGGCTTGGAATAGACTAATGACTTGTTTTCAAAATATCAAAACTGCCTACAGCACCTGCGTTGGGTGCAGTAGGGAGTTTTTTTTTAAAGTCATATAGACCTTGTAGGACCATGTCTTTGAAATTAAATCCTTAAACCAATCTATCATACTCTGTGATAAGGTTTGCTATTCGTAAAATATTATTGATCGGAAGAATCATGGCAATTTTTTAAAAATTCCAGATCAGTTATCTAGTGAAGTTTTCCTTGTGGTTTCCAATATTTCTGGATGTGCGCCTGAAATGCTACCATCTAAGTGTCAAAACAACTCTGCAACCAATAAATATAGAAGCATTACTGGAGCCTGCAACAACAGGTAAATCTTAGTATCCACATCTACATTTCTAATTTAAAGTAAACTCTAGCCTACTAAATTAGTGTTTATTTTAAGTCTCACTTCAGAGTTTAGCATAGCGACAAATGAGGAATTTGCTGAAGTCAAAGAGAAATGGACGGTGGACTTTGACATTTCACCAGGCTCATTCCCGTTTGGATGCAGAATATTAAATTATGGTTTAGTATGATGTACAAACTGGATCATGGTCTATTTTGCTTTGTTTTTTCCCTGCAACTGTTGAGGTTCGGTTCATTTGACAATGCACGAACACAGATGTGCTTTCCTGTAAAGGTTGAAGCCTTGGCAGTGAAATAATGAGCCTGGATAGCTCTGCAGACAAGGCACTGTAATTTAACACCAGCTGTCTGCAATTAAAGTAAGTTCGAATCTTGCCAGGCTCAAGGTTGACTCAGCCTTCCATCCTTTCTAAGGCAGGTGAAATGAGGACCCAGTTTGTGGGGGCAATAAGCTGACTTTGTATAAAAATATACAAAAGTATGAAGGCTATTGCTTAACGCACTGTAAGCCACCCTGAGTCTCCGGAGAAGGGCGGCATATAAATCAAAATAAAATAAAAATAAAAATAAATAAATTTTGCAGATCCAGAAGACATGAGTCTCCATGCTTAGATACAGCTACATTTAAACCCTGGACTATTTGTAGGTTGTCAGTTTACTATAGCTGCATTATACAATCATATGGAGGAATTTAGCATATAAATCATATTTATGTTCAGGTACAAATTTATTTTAAGTCTATGAACAAAAGGTCTTTTATGCATAGATCGCCACTTGGCAGACTGTGGACTGTATCACTGGTTTTTACTGCCTTCACTTGAGAGATTTTAAATGAATACAGGACTTTTACGCACAGTAGCAGAACTATCTGGCCCACAGTGCTTTCAAGTGATCTATCTAATTTTTTTTAAAAAAATTATTTACACACTTCTTCTTCCCCAGAAATCTATTGGAAAGCTTCTTCTCCCAGAAACAGTCAGTTGTCTGCTAAAATATTAAAGCAATCAAGAAGAAAATAACTGGCTAAGCTGTTAAATTAACATATCATTATTTTTAATTGAGTGAAATAGCACTATATGCCGATCTTTATGCCATTTCAATAAAGACAAATCAACTGTAACTAATCTGAATGCTTTATTAAGGCATATGTCAACCTTCAAGTGTGAATTATCACAGTTAATTAAATGTATTACTGTCTCACGCTGCTTTGCAAATTGAGCCCTTTGGTATACTGAAGATCAATCAAGTATTAATAAAATAATTATTCTCTACCGAGTGTCCACTCAGAAAAAAAAAATATCCTTGTATGAATAACAGTCTTCAGATTTGCTTTTTTCTCCCCAATTTCCTCTCTTGGAGATTCAGATTATAGACAATTTAAAATGAGTACCTAGTACTTTTAAAATGAGTACTAGGACTTGTTTGCTTTCAAATTGGTATTCTTTTTTATTATATCTTGTTTCTTCTTTGGAGACCCAGATTCATCTATTTATATTCTGAAACCATGACCCCATTTTCCCTGCACCCCCATCCCCTTCAGCTCTGCCTGCATGGCAAACTCCAGTGCTCCTTCATGGTCTCATCTGAAGTTCCTACAGGAAAATAAAAACATAATTGAAAGGCCCTCCCAAAACAGGATATGATCAAGAAGTAAGGATTACATAGATTTTGATGAGATGTTTAATGCAAGATTTCACAATGAAGTATTGAAAGTTGGAAACTGCCATCAATATCTCCAGCCCTCTTTTGTTAGAGAGTTCATCAAAGTGGAGTGGGTTTGAATCTTTTGAATCTTTTCCTTTTGTGCTTTTTTAGCCTGGACTGAGCTGCCATTTATGAGATAGTTTATGAGATAGATTAGATCACTGATGGTAAACCTTTTTGGCACCAAGTGCCAAAACTGGAGTGCACATGCATGCTGGAGCGCCGGAACCAGTGGTGGGTTTCAAATCTTTTTACTACTGGTTCTGTGGGCGTGGCTTGGTGGGCATGGCAGGGGAAGGATACTGTAAAATCTCCATTCCCTCCCCAATCCAGGGGAAGGATACTGTAAAATCTCCATTCCCTCCCCAATCCAGGGGACGGTTACTGCAAAATCCCCATTTCCTCTCGATCAGCTGGGACTCGGGAGGCAGAGAATAGATGGGGGTGGGGCCAGTCAGAATTTTTACTACCGGTTCTCTGAACTACTCAAAATTTCCGCTACCGGTTCTCCAGAACTGGTCAGAACCTGCTGAAACCCATCTCTGGCCAGAACCCAGAAGAGAGCAACTGGCCGCCGCGCGCAAGTTCTACTCTCTTCTGGGTTCCGGGGCTCCGATGCACTCCACTTTCGGCACTCGGTGTGAAGACCAGCTGAACCCGGAAGAGCAGCTGGCCAGCACACATGTACCCACAGAGAGGGCTCTGTGTGGCACCTCTGGCACATGTAGATAGATAGATAGATAGATAGATAGATAGATGATACATAGATACATAGATACATAGATACATAGATACATAGATACATAGATACATAGATACATAGATACATAGATACATAGATACATAGATACATAGATACATAGATACATAGATACATAGATACATAGACTGACTGACAGACAGACAGAGAGACAGACACTAATGAACTCCTCTGTTATGTGTGAATTGTTCTTGTCTAGCATTCTTCTTGATTCTTGTCATCCTCCACAGACTCTCAATAATGGCTATGATGAGAATAATCAAGAAAAACAGATGAACATAAAGGGAGAGAACAGGACAGAGTATCATGATGACAATAGGGACCATTTTGAAGCCATATAAGTCATGTGCAGGAACTCATCTTAAAATATCTCAGACAGTTGGCAGTCTAGCTGTCACTTCAATACATCCAGTGAAGGGATGCCATTGCCTCTCTGAATAATTGGTTCTACTATTCTTATTGTTGGAAGTTTTTTTTTTCTAAAGTTGAATGGTAGTCTGCTTTCCTGTAATTGAAATCCATTATTCTGTGTTTCCGCATTCTGGAACAGGTCCTGATATGGGACTCCCTTTCAGGTATTTAAAGAGGGTTATCATAGCTGTCCCAATAATCTTTTCTCAAGATTAAACATACCCAGCTCCTCAAGGCTTTGTTTATAGAGTTCAATTTCTAATTCTCTGATGCCTTTCTTGGAGGCTTTTCAATTTCTCTGAACTTTCTGGTGTCCATAACTGAGCACCAAACTTGAGCTAATTTACAACCATTTGTTTAGTGACTGTTCAATGTTGCAACTGCACTGGGGAAATAAAAAAAGACCTATAATTAATCCTCACATTTCTGCCACTGTAACATCTCCATGGTTATGAGATCAAAATTTGGGCACTGGGCAACCAGCATGTATTTGTAGTGGTTGCATGTAATTGCCATTTGCACTGTTTCCTAAGGTGACCAGACGTCCCGCTTTTGGCGGGACAGTCCCGCTTTTGAGCAATTTGTCCCACATCCCGCGGCGTTTTAAAAAAGTCCCGATTTTTCATTCTGCCTCCTCGTTCCCGGCTGCCTCCTGAATCCCCGCTGATGGCTAGAGGGAAAAAACCTGTTTAAACTCTTGCCGCGGGGCTTCAAAGGGCCGCCCTACGTTAATTAGCTCGGCTTCCCCCTCTCAGCTGATTTGCACAGGGCTCTGCTCTTGCTAAATTGCTCAGTTTTTTTTTCCTCTTTGTGCAAACCAAGCTCAAAACGAAACTGAAAGTAAAACAGGCTGTTGGCTTTGCGGTTTGCTTGCAACGTTGGAAAATTAGGCAGCAGATTTATTTTCCTTTTCCTCACCAAAAAAGGTAAGTGCAAACAATGGAAAATTATTTAGGGCAAAAGAGGAGAGTTCAAGATTTTAAAACACAAAAGAAAAAAAAGCTCTTTTTAACTAGGGAATTGTAATAATTGAGATATTATTAATTGTATACTGTGTTGAAAGCAGAAATGGTTAAGTTGTGGTTTGGAGGAATATATGGGGGAAATTATTTGGTTTATTATTATTGGTAAGTATAATTAATTGATTTGTAAGAAATTGGATTGCATGGAAATAATTGGAATATTCATGTTCATATTGATTAATATACAAAAAAGATAGTTATATAACTAATTGATTTATATTAAAATGTTGAATTTGTATTAAACAACTGTATTACATAATTACATAATTAACCAATGTGAGGATGGATATAAAAATAGATGACAATGGGAAGGGGTATAAAATAGAATAGAAGGGAAAAATTGAATTTGATTAAGATTAGAGATGAGGATGAAGGGTAATATTGTTTTTTTAAAAAAATAGATGAGGAATAAATATGGCAAAAAGGAAATATAGAAATTGTAAATTTAATTGAAATGACTAAACACTGTTTAAATTTGTGAACCAGCCAAATATTCTGTTCAAAGAAAATACATTGTATGTATGTGTGTTTCTAATTATTGCTATTTATTCATATTTGTTCTCTTTTATTCTTTAAAGTTTAACAATTCATTCTTTATCTTAATATCTTTATATTTGTTTGGGGTTGGCTTTCTTCCCTTTCATCTTTTTTATTGTACAGCAATCTTTCTCCTCAAACCTACCACCTCTCTTTTCTTTCCTTCTTACTTTCTCTTCCCCCCCTCTTCTTCTCCTCCCTACTTCCTCTTCCTTTCTCCTTCTCCTCCTCTCTTCCTCCCTCTCTTAACCGTCACTCCTACTCTAATTTCCCTTCCCTTCCTTCATCCCTCTCAATTACTGTATCCTTTTATGCATATGGACTACTCAGAGGGCTGAAAAAGTTATTTTTGACTGGTCCTCGCACTTTTGACCAGTCCTCGAACTTACGACTGTCCTCACATTTTACATTTTTGCCCTATCTTGTCATCATGGTGAAGAGAAGCAGTTGTGAAATGAGTGACATGGTTGTTAAGAATGCTGCACGGGCATAAATGTGAGGATGGTCATAAGTGTGAGGACCAGTCAAAAGTGTGAGGACCTGTCAGAAATGACTTTCCAGCCCTCTGAGTAGTCCCTATACACATAGCCATGGCCACCCGGTCACATGACCAGCTAGCCACGCCCACCCAGTCACATGGCCTCCAAGCCACGCCCACACAATAAGCCACGCCCACAATGGTGTCCCTCTTACCAATGTTAAAATCTGTTCACCTTACCCTATACACATAGCCATGGCCACCCGGTCACATGACCAGCTAGCCACGCCCACCCAGTCACATGACCAGCTAGCCACGCCCACAAAATAAGCCACGCCCACAATGTCCCTCTTTACCAATGTTAAAATCTGGTCACCTTACTGTTTCCAGATGACAAGAAACAATGGCATGATACACTTAACAGCTCCAGTGATTTCCTTAACAACCAGAGCAAAAAAAAAGTCAACAAATTAGGCTCAACTCACTTAACAACCACCTTGCTCAGCAATAGAAATTCTGGTCTCAATTGTGGTCATAAGTCGAGGACTAGCTGTAAAGAACTTTACAGAAATCTCTCTTAAAATGCATTGTGTTACTTGCAATAAAACATCGTACTGTCTTGAACATTGTTTCTGTTTTCAGTGGCATTAGATACCCATTGTGGTATCATTGGCAAGCTACGGCCATTTCTGAATAATTAATAAAATATTAAGAATAGAGCAGTGCCCCACCCCCCAACCTTTTGGGCACCAGGGACTGGTTCTGTGGAGAGAGGTTTTTCCGCCGACCAAAGCGGGTGTGGTTTCATGTTTAGTTTAGTTTTAGTTTAGTTTTATTGAATTTGTATACCGCCCTACTCCCGAAGGACTCAGGGTGCTGAACAGCCATAAAATAAAACAATATAAATACAAAATTTAAAATAGAATAAAACGAATTAAATAATTTGGCTGAATAAATTTAAAACCCCAATACTTTAAAACCAAATTTAAAATTTCCATTTAAAAAGGGGAAAGACTTAGGTCAGGCCAGCCTGATGAAACAAGAAAGTCTTGAGCGCGCGACAGAAGGTACGCCTGATCCTGCAGATGGGGTTTCGCTTGTTTCCGTGACCTGGTTTCTGGCATGCCGCGGCCCAGTGCTGGTCCATGGACCCGGGATTGGGGACCCCTGGAATAAAGGGCTGATTCTTGGAGCATCCCGCTTTATACCTCTTTCCCATTTGATAAGGAACTGATGAGCTCTCTTTGAATGCAGTTTTCAGGCCAGCCATATGTCCACTTAATTTCGATGCCACCCAGCCTATACTTTAATTAGCCTACCGATCGTTGTCGCAAGAGACTTACAAATGCTTTGCCAAACTCAAGCTGCACTATACCTAGATCAATTCCATAATCTAATAAAGCAGTTACCTTTAAAAAAAAAAGAGTTAAGATGAGTCTGGAAAGATTGTCTCTTTGCAGATTCATGTTTTTTTAAGTCTAATCATCCCATTCTTTTTAAGCTGCTTCTCTTTATGATCTATTCTAGAATCCCTCTAGAGATGAAAGTCAGACTGACTAGCCTCTAGTTTACTTCCTTGTTCCACATTGGCTCTCCTCCAGTCATCTGACACTTCAGTTCCTCAGGATTGATCCATCTATCCATCTATCCATCTATCCATCTATCCATCTATCTATCTATCTATCTATCTATCTATCTATCTATCTATCATCTATCTATCTATCAGTACTGGGTTCCACTTACCTTTGCTTACCAGTAAGGAATCGGGAGCACACATGTGTGCTTGCTTCGCTCACGTGTGGCACTTTTGCGTATATGCACATATGCAGAGCGTCTGTGAAGATGTCTGGGTGGGTGGGCGGAACCTCCCGCCACTGCTGGTTTGCCTGAACTAGGGCGAACCAGTAGAAACCCACCACTGCTATCTATCTATTATCATCTATCTATCTATCTATTATCCTCTCTCTCTCTCTCTCTCTCTCTCTCTCTCTCTCTCTCTCTCTCTCTCTCTCTCTCTCCCTTGCTCTCGCTCTCGCTCTCGCGCTCTCTTTCTCTCAAAGAGGATTCAGGAAGGCCATCTAGTTAGTTTTTCTAAAAATATTCAATTCATCTAATCTTGAAGTATGAATCTGATACTTTTTTGACCCATGTTTTTATCACTCTCAAGCCTTAATTCTGCCTTTCACCTGCTCTTCCTAACTTCCAGAGGAACCCATAATTCTTTACTAAAGAATGAACCACATAATATCTTAAGTAAATCTGCCCCTACTTTGCCACTTACCTGTTAGCATTTTATCACCTTCCCTGGGCAGTTGATATATTGATTCTTTTTCTTTGGAATTTCATTTGAACACATCTTTAAAAACCCCTTTTGTTTTTATTAGCATCCTTTTTTCGAATGTCAGCACATTCTGGGCTCTCATTTTCCTCATGTTCTTCAGTTCAGGATTACTTGTCTCTTTGCCCTTTGTGGCCTGACCTTCTTTCCATTTCTCTCTCTCTCTCTCTCTGTCTCTCTCTCTTTCTCTGCATTTTCAACTCTTCATTAAATTTTATGGGAATCATGCCGGCTTTTTCTTTGATTCCTCCTGATTAAAATTACATGCAACTGTGCTTCTATCACCTCATGCTTTAGGACTTCCCCCTGTGTGAGAGCCCATCGCTTCTTCCTTCCATTTAGCGTCACTTTGGGTGTTTTAACATCTGTTTTGGGACGTCCAGGATACATTTGGCTACATTCAGCTTTCTTTCCCTTAAAATTAAATATTCCAGCATTACCTGGTCATTTTCTCCAATGTTCTGACTCTTTTCTTGCCCACTGGCAAGATTTACAGGCATAAGTAGAGTGGCTTGGCTGTACTAAAACAATAAGTTCAAGTAGGGCCCCACTTAACAATCATTTGTTACCACATGACTAAATGAGTGATAGTTATGCCTGCTGCTGCAGTGCTTCTGGGGTCACATGATCAAAATTTGAGTGCTTGTCAAGCTCCCCACATTTACAATCACAGGGTGATCTTTAACTTTCCCCAATCTGCCCTGTGCTCTGCCACTTATGTTGCCCCGGGGGCCTTCTCCATCTTCTTCCTCCCACTGCTGATGAGATATGCCCAGCCTGGCCCTTCACAAGGCAGCTACTGGCCATGCAAGGATTGGAGACTCTTGCAAGACTATGGAACACCTTGTGCAATTTGATTGGCTTGCTCCAGTCAGCAGCAGCCACTAACTGCACTCACTCTGGGCTGCAGCAGCTCCCATAGCAACCACTTACCTGCCCACCAGCCTGCTTGCAAACCTCCAGGACTTGTGACTTCCCGCCAACTTTCCCATTGATTTTGCTTGCTGGAACCTGGTAGGAAATTACCAGGGGGACCTTGCCTAATGACCCATGATTCTCACTTAACATTGGCAAAGAGAACTGCTGAGATTGTCATCACTCAGCAATGCAGTCACATGACATCACTTTACACCTTAGTGATGGAAATTCCAATTGCTGTCATTAACTGAGGACTGCTTGTAAGAATAGAAAGGAAATTACACATGAAATAGACTGTTATAATAAATAATTGTAATGATATAAATTATTTTAATTTAATTATTTTAATTACATAGGGAACATCCTACTTGGGGAGCTTCCAACACTGCTCTAGCTAGATGGCTTCCTCCAGTTTATGAAGATGAACTAAATCAGCCCAGAGGATGGAATCTCGGTTTCTTACATAATGGATTTCCATTGCCTTCGGTCAGTACAGGACGAAATCATTTTTCAAAATAAAGTTGCTTAGTAGGCATCTTTACTTTGCTGAAACATAAGCTTCCAGGCAAGAAAAAAAAATAAGGAAACACACTGAGAAGTAACTTTCTATAATTCAACAACATTCAATCCAACAAACATAGTCAAACAGCAGCTATTAACAGTAATCAAACTCAGCCTAAAAGAGACAAAGCAGTTCCAAAGGTAATGAAGAGCAGAAAAGTCTTCATGAGGATGATATGTACCATATACCAACATAAAAAGTTCAAGAAACGGAGTTTAGGTACTACAACAGTCGTACCTTGGTACTCACCATTAATTGGTTCCTGGAGGCGTGATGAGTACCTAAAAACAATGAGCACCAAACAAATTTTTCCCATAAGGAATAATATAGCGAGTCACAAGGCAGCCGACACTGACAAGTTCCAATTTGTGCATCAAGTACCAAACAAATGATGAGTACTGGGACAAAATGTTCATGTCAAAATGTATTGAGTACCAAATCCGATGAGTTTCAAAACAGTTGAGTACCAAAGTGCCATTGTACATCTTTCATTTTTGTCACTCTCTTCATGTTCAGTTGCAGAGTGAAAACCCTGACATTGTTTAGGATATGGAAAGACAAGTTGATTCTTTCAGATTGATGAGCCCTATGCTGGGGGCAACTTTGTGTACTGTCTTCTAATCCGTAGATTATAGGATTATAGGGATGAGTTTCAGCCTTCTGTATGTTGGTAAATTAAAATTCCTAGCAGTCCTCATATTTTTCCACACTGCTGAGATGTTGCCCTCATCAATATCTGGAGAGACACAGATTGAATGATAGAAGATGTGCAGCATGAGGTAAGGGTTAGGAAGCTCACAAAGAAAAGATTCTAGATGGTGCTTCCCTTCCTTTCTAGCCAAGATCCCATTGATAGGGGAAATGCTGATATGGAATTATTCATTCATGAACATTAGATATATGGAAAATTATGGCCTTGTTTCTAATGAATGGAAAAAAGGAGATATGATTAGGGGCTGGATAGATGTATTTGATTTTACACCTTTGTGAACATATTAGAATAAGAGTTCCCCTCCAATCTGTGAACACTGCTACTTCCACACGTGGCATGCAGAAAATGCAAATTGTAGAAAGGAGGTCTATACATACTGTATAACATCGGCACCAATACTAGAACAAATAAAACATGGTGCTTGTCTCATTGCACTGCTAGAGCATACAAACAGAAAAGATAAAGATTTCTCCTGTCCAGTCATGTTTGACTGTAGGGGGCAGTGTTCATCTCTGTTTTTTAGCCAAGGAAGCCACCATTGTCTGAAGATGTTTTTGTGGTCACATGGCCAGCATGACTATATGCGAGGTGCACAGAATGCTGTTATCTTCCCATTGGTGGTACCTATTTATCTACTTGCGTTTGCATGATATCGCACTGCTAGGTTGGAAAGATTTGGGGCAGGAATGGGAGCTCACCCTGTTCATGCAGTTCTTGGATCTCTCTGGTCGATAAGCCCAGTATTTTAACCATTAACAATATCCTATACAAAATGGGCCAATCTTTCATTGCATCACAGGCAAGACAACTTCTGTATTTCTGTCTGGGAAAGAGACTCTGGACCTGCATGAATACCATCTGAAAGACAAATATCTGATTGCCTGACTGCTTCTAGGCTCTCATCCAGGTGCCAGAAAGCAACCCTTCCCCTCAGAAGCTGTGCTTTTCAGTTTCTTTCCCATCTTCTTTTTTTGGTGGATAGAAGTACTCTCATTATATGATTGAGGATGCTATGTAAGACCCCTTAGAGCAAGGGTGAAATGCTCCTGGATCGGACCAGATTGCCCAGTCCGGTAGCGATCTTGGCTGGTGGTTTGGCAATCTGGTAGCAATGGCGGAGTGAAGCTCCGCCCACCCACCCGGGTGTCATTACTTCCTGGTTTTAACCAGGAAGTAATGTGTTTTTTACACATTAAACAGGAAGTAATGTGTGTTTTGCACATGCGCAGAAGGTCTGTGCGCGCATGTGACATGCGTGGTGCGTGCACTTCTGAACCGGTAAGGAAGGTAAGTAGATTTTACCCCTGCCTTAGAGTGTAATTGTATCCAAACATAAGTCTCATTGAACTAAATGGAGGTCACCTCTGATTAGCCATATATAGGAGCACAGTTAGTAGTTACCAAATAATCAAGTTATGTGAGTCTCCCTCAAGATACTAAGCCTTGTATCTTGTAGTATGTTGTGGCCCATACACGGCCTGTGCGGCTGGTGGCTGATTCGGACAGCGAGGAGGCTGGTATGGTGCTACGCCAGCAGCCTATGCAGCTGGCACTTGAGTTGGACAAAGAGGCTGGAGAAGATGTGGTGCCAGAGGCGGGAATTCAGCCAGGGCCTTCAGAACCTCCAGAAGCTCCCTTAAGTGAAGAGGATGAAGAGGAGGAGCCTCTTCTCAATGCACAGGCATGCAGAGCTGCCAAAAGGCAGGAGTGGCTCCTCAGGAGGAGGTCTCCTCGAGAGTAAGGCTTGGGGGTAATTGGCCACTCCCTTAGCCTATTTAAGGAAGAACGCTGACTGAAGCAATTTGCAGGGAACAACTTCATTCACTCTCCTTCGTGCCTTGTTCTTAGTTCTCTGCAAATTGCTTCTGGGATTTCTGCCATCCATAGTAAGATTAAGATTATTTATTCTTTGGATTCTTGTAGGCTGTTAAGAAAGTTAATTAATTGTTTGAAAAAAACTGTTTAATTTTGTAAACTAAGGTTTGTACAGACTTTGTGTGTGCTGCGTTCTTTGGGGTCCGTAGCTGGGGCAGAACATAGTATCCCTAAGATACTAAAGGATGGATAACGTGCTGGTAAATATGTAATTCAACCTTCTGTGATGTCCAACTCCTACACCTGCATGTAAGTGCCACTCTGTCAAAACATAAAGAAAAAAGCCAACAATTTGGGGGTGGAGGCTTTTTCAGGGATGGGATAACATTAGGGGAAAAAAAGTACTAACATGGTGACTTGTTAACTCATTGTCCTCCAGGTACGTGAAGTGACGAGAAAAATTATTGAGGCGTCTAACGAGGCTGTCACTGAAGATGAGTTATATTCTGATCTGATCACTGTATGGGGCCAATATATAGACCATGACCTTGCCTTTACTCCCCAAAGTGAAAACCGACCTTCCTTCCCAGGAGCCATCAATTGCCAACTGACCTGTGCAAACCAAAATCCATGCTTTCCAATACAGGTACAGTTTTAAAAATTTTTATTTGCTTTTAAGTAAAAAGAGTCCCATTCACAGATGTGCATCTGGATGTGACCAAATAATCTGTCATTGCATTTTTTTACATATGTGTGCTTGTATCTACTTAAACTACTTCACTCTTGAAGGGCTTCAAGTGGTGTCCTTTGAAGCCTATCAGTGCAAGCAGATGTATTTGACGTATGAAATTCCAGTGGTGAGCATATTCAGAAGTCTCGCCATCCTGCACAGCATGGTTATTAAAAACAAGGGAGTCCTTTGAGGAAATATCAATCCTTCTTCAGGGACCTACCAGCTATAATGAAAATCCAGCCAACCTGTAATGAAAATTGTCCCTCTGGGTTTGAGGATATGTTTTACATTCAAGAAATCCATCCGAGATATCTCCATTTTGCTTTAATCTAATGGGAACAGATGTTATCCTATGAAGGACACAGACAGGACTTGGTTATTTGGTTAGATATCTTGACTTTGTATTAGGTAATTGAGGGGTAGATTCATTTATTCCACAACATCCATAGGAGACATAATAGGTGTTTTATAGCAATTTGTTCCATTCTTTTATGTCTTGTCAGACTGACAAGCCATTACAACCCTTTGGCTGTATTCAAATATTTTAATTTGATTAACCATGGCTTATTAAACAAGACATCGTTGGCTGAGTTCACAGAATAAACTAAGCCATAAAGTAGTAACATGCTGAGTCAAAGTTAAACAACTACACATTTTGGTTTCCGTGAAGTAAACTGTGTTCATGTTTACTCCACCCAAAACATGAACACATATACAGTATGTATATACATATATACATACATACATACATGTATGTATATACATGTATAAGCAATATTATTCACCCCATATTATGGGACAAAATAAAACAGCTTGCCACCTGGAGATCTGAAATAGAAACCACTCACAAAACTTACAGACATTTAAAGAAACTTAAGAAATTAGAACATAAAAAACCTCCAACCACAACACAACATCATTTAAAACAAGTAGTATACAATGCTTCCGATAGAAAACTAACAACAGCAGAAACAAATGTCTTAGCAAAGGGCTTTAATTTTGCAGTGGCACCCAATAAAATTCCAATAGAAACCATCATATGCGAAGTTGAAACCAGCTTAAAGAAACTCAGTGCTGATGATGCTGATAAAGTCAGACATGACGTCACCAACATTCTATGCACTAGTAAACCACCTAAAAGCAACTTATCAAAAGAAGAACAAAAAGCACTGCAAGTTTTAAAAAACGATAATAGCATAATGATATTACCAGCAGATAAAGGCAATGCAACAGTAGTAATGAACACAGTGGACTATGAAAAGAAACTGTCTGACTTACTTCAAGACGCCACATATAAACCCATAAACACAGACCCAACAACATATCTAGAAAAAACCACGAAGATAAAGATAAAATCAAGTACTATAAGTAAAGAAATCCAACAAAAAATTATTCCCAGAGAAAAATCATCAAAATGCCCAAAACTGTATGGCCTCCCAAAAATACACAAAGATGGAATACCTCTCAGACCCATAGTAAGTTCCATAGGCTCACCGTTACAAAATCTAGCCAGATATTTAGCAAAACATCTGCAACCTTACGCAGAATCTGCTGCTTCATATGTACAGAACTCATACCATTTCATACAAATAATAAAAAAGCAACACATAAAAGAAAATGACCTTCTTGTAAGCTTCGATGTTGTATCACTATTCACACAAATACCTGACAAAGAAGCCCTGTCATCAATTAAAAACAAATATCAACTACCAAAACATATCACAGACTTAACAGAACATTGTTTATCCAACACATATTTCATACACAGAGGACAGAGATATAAACAAGTAGAAGGTGCACCAATGGGATCACCATTATCACCAGTCATCGCTAATCTTTTCATGGAAGAATTCAAATCCAATGCTTTAGAAAAAACTGTTAACAAACCAAAATTATGGCTCAGATACGTTGATGACACTTTTGTGATCTGGCCACATGGAAGAGATAAATTGGAAAACTTCTTAGTATATTTGAACAGCCTCCATCCCAAAATAAAGTTCACCATGAAGATAGAATCAAAAAACCAGTTACCTTTCCTCGATGTATTAATTTATAAAAAATCTGATGGCAGCTTAGGACACACCATCTATCAAAAGAAGACACATACGAACCGCTATCTCAACGCCAAATCAAACCACCATCCAGCACAAATAAACTCTGTTGCCAAAACATTAACCACAAGAACTAAACGTCTGGCTGATAAAGCACATTTACAAACAGAATTATATACACTAACTAATGTACTGACATCAAATGGGTTCTATAGAAATAAAGTCATCAATATGATCCAACATGCAACACCTAGACAGAAGAAAAAACAACAAGAGGAACAAAACAATGGGAAAGCCATCTTGCCCTATATAAGGGGAACAACAGATAAAATTAGCAAAGTACTACATAGACACAACATCAAAACCATATTTTGCACAGATAGAAAGATATCGTCCATTCTGAGAAACCCTAAAGACAAAATAGAATTAGAAGATCAAGGCATATACGAAATCCCGTGTGCTTCCTGCCCATCAACATACATTGGACAGACCAACAGAAGAATGAGTGTGTGCATCGAGGAACACAAAAACTCAATACAAAAGCAAGAACACACATCATCATTAGTTCAACACATAAATACAACAGGACACAATATTAATTTTAATAACACAAAAACAGTTGCAAAAATAGAACATCTCAATGGCAGAATAATCAGAGAAGCAATTGAAATAGAAAAAAAGACCATATTGCATGAATAAATGGGATGACACTTCACGTCTGCCTACTATTTGGAAACCTGCTCTCATAGATAGACGAATCTTAACACCAAATATAAAACATAGATCAAACACTAATCAAAAAACAAATCCCAACCAAATCATATTCAAACCAGCCACAAAGATAAAGCCCTGCCACCTAGTGGAGAAAAACCGACCATACACCCGAAGCCAAGCCAATAAACACATACTGGGACTCCCAACCAATCAGAATGAAAAGGTGGAGCCATCCCAGACTACCAGCACCAGATTTGAAATAGTAACGGCAGTTACTGCAAAAGACTCCTCACATAAGCCTGATGATGGCAGATGAGATTCTGTCGAAACGTCGCTTCTACCCTTTTAGGGATATATCCACAATTACATGGGAAGAAACCCGAAATATTAACTATACACACATATATACCCGTGAAAACTTACATAGACAAATACATACATACATATGTATATACTTATACATGTTTACTTCACCCTAAACATGAACACATATACAGTTAAAAAGTATGCAACATTGAAATAAAAATATCCCAAGTTTAAATGCTAATACAGATTCCAAACTTTTTGCCAGTCTAATTAACCCAATGGTCAAGAATACTATTATGGGTGCGGGGAAAAGT
This sequence comes from Pituophis catenifer annectens, assembly GCF_029215685.1. Taxonomy (NCBI): domain Eukaryota; kingdom Metazoa; phylum Chordata; class Lepidosauria; order Squamata; family Colubridae; genus Pituophis; species Pituophis catenifer. The sequence continues at coordinate 130,458,379 of NW_027256881.1, forward strand.
GAAAATATAATAAATAATAAATAAATATAAATGAAAGCTCAGGTGAGTTCCTCACCTCTTATGCAATTGGTCCCTAAATTTTTGTTCTATCAATCTCAATTTAATATATCATTTCTTTGAAGATTAAGAATAAGAAAAGTACCTCAGAAGAATGAATTTCTTCCGTCAAAACAGAAGAATCCTCTTGAGTGTGATAATTATAATTCTGAGATAGATTTTAATCGCTAGTAGCTATTTGATGTCCTGACAGTAATTAATTTTTCTAAAGGCAGGATGGGAATTATATTTTATTTAAATTGCCGTTGTGATAAATATAGTTAAATAGCTAGAAATATTTTCTCCTAATAATTAAGGATAAAGCTGAACATGCACCCTCAAATCATTAGCAGAAGAATTCTTCTATTAGCATTTAACAGACAGTGGAATTATGACAGAATTCCATACTTACTATACATGGCAGCCCCAATGTATTTCCCCTGAACGAAAAAAATTAAGATGTGCCAGTGTAAAAACTGTTGTGCAACACCACTTATTTTGATACCACAATGATAAAAATCTCATGACATAATATTAAGGGTAGTTCCAAATGTGTAAATGTATTTTAGCTTAACATTTTCAGCTCCACCAAAATAGCTGTAGGGAAATCTACATTGTTTTCTATCTCCTGCAACTTTACTGATATTAATAATCAGAACAAAGGTAATATACAAGAATGGCAATGTTAGATGTAACTTAATCAACACTTCTTTGTGACACCTTCCTCCTACAAAGTAACTGGAAATGGGAAAGTACAACATCTTAGTTCAGGAATTCAACCACAGCTGAGTTGACCAACTGATTTCCACAGTGACAAAAAAGGAAGGCTTCTGAATATTGCAGAATTCCTGCACTTTAGGTTATATTCCAAAGATGCCAAATATAGGTAGTCCTCTACTTACGACCACAATAGAGTGTAAAATTTCTGTTGCTAAGTGAAACATGTGTTAAGTGAGTTTTACAACCCTATTTTACAACCTTTATTGCCATAGTTGTTAATTGAATCACTTCAGTTGTTAATACCACGGTTGTTAAGTAAATCTGGCTTCCCCATTGATTTTGCTCATCAGAACGTCGCAGAATCCGATTGCATGACCCCAAGGCACTGCAACCGTCATAAATATGAGTCAGTTGCCAAGTGTCTGAATTTTGATCACTTGACCACAGGGATGCTGCAATGGTTGTCAGGGTGAAACATGGTCACTTTTTTCAGTAATGTCAAATGGTCACTAAATGAAGTGTTGTAAGTCGAGGACTACCTGTATAAGAATTCCCTCTACATACAGAATGGTTTCTCCTCCATGGAGATCATGAAATGTCTGTTTCTCCTTTCTTTCTGTATGACTCCACTAACTACACAAAGGAGTTCTTTAAAAAAAAGAAATAAAACTTGTTCATGCATAACACGACAGAAAAGACATTCCCAGTTGTGGCGTATGACAACTTGCTCTGCCACAAAAGGCTTCTCACTTGAAATTCCCCTCTGGAAAGAGAAATAAAGCCAACAAAGCAGCTGACATTTAGAGAATTTTCCTTTAAGACCACAGATCAAAGGAAAGAGTTAAATCCTCTCCTTTTATCTGCCGTGCTCCTGGTTTATTTATTTAGATTTATTAAGTCCGCACCACCACCAACATTTTTGCATATTTTGTTTTTTAAAAAATCTGCACCTTAAACTACAGCTACCCAAATGTGTGTTTCAAATAACTGGACAATCCCTGGATGTCCACAAAAGACCTGAGTTTTCTGCAGCTAGAATTTTGCAACTCAGCTCAGATATTAATCCCCCATTTTATAAACAAAACAAGTATAAATATCTCTGTGTGTTTTATGCCAAATATGAAAAGAAACCAATTTTTTTGTCTTTTAATGACCCCGTAATCCCTTACATTGGGGTGAAGTCAGGGCAACTGAATGGAGCTGAGTGTTTACTTGCCGGATGCCTTTCCTGTTGCCAATGCAGAGTTCGCAGCAGATAATTACTCATTATGCCCAGTGAGAGAAATATCTGCTGCTACCTAGGATCAAACTCACTGTTGTGACCTAGGCCCACGTAGTTGATATTAAATGCAAAACAGTTCCAAAAAACAAACAGATTTTATTAAAACAGCTGAGAATTAACTCATTCTCAGCATATTCTAAATGACATGAAAGCAAAGTCCTTAAAACACCAGTCTTTAGTTTATCTCTGACCTTGGGATAATTAAGCAAACTGCCAAAGGCTTTTCTTGGCAACAGTTCGGGAACAGAAGAAATAACTATAGCCAAACAAGAAGCAATTCTCTCAACAGTTGTTTTCCGGCAAAGAGGCCAAGAGCCACTGCTGGTCTTTTAAGCCTTATGGGAGGGGCCAATCATCTCTTGGCCCTACTCCCGAGTCATCCTCTCTGCTTTAGCTGCTCCTGCCTTCTGGCAGCTCATCTCATATGTGCAGTAGGAACATATGTTCCTCTGCCTCTCTACTGTCAGGCTCTGGATGCTCCAAAGCCTGCACATCACTCTCCGATGGCCCTGGCCCCAACTCTGCCTCCGATGCAGAGCCCTCATCCAGGCCTTCCCCAGCCTCCAGGACTGGCCCATGTTCTTCCTCAGCCTCATCGCTGTCCGACTCCGCTGACAGCTCCGCAGGCTGCTGGTGGACCACAACATTCACAGCCTCCTGATTGTGAGGCAAGAGCTCCACCTCTAAGCCACTGCACCACTATGAAAAGAAACCAATGATTTTTTTTTTGCACCCCTAATAAAGAATGTGACATTCTACAGATCTACAGATAGATCCACCAATGGGTTAGGGGAAGTGCTTTCTGTGAACTATTTTGCCACTGTTAGAAAAAGATCACAGATCGGATTTTAGGCAAAAGACTGAACTGTGATTACTATTCCTTGTGCCAAATTAGAAAAAGTCCTTATCCATTCAGGCTCAAGGTTGACTCAGCCTTCCATCCTTCCGAGGTGGGTAAAATGAGGACCCAGATTGTTGGGGGGCAATAGGCTGATTCTGTAAACCAGCGGTTCTCAACCTGGGGGTCGCGACCCCTTTGGGGGTCAAACGGCCATTTCACAGGGGTCGCCAAAGCCCTCTCTCGCCCCCCCCACGCCTTCACTCACCCTCACCCTCTGCCTCTGTTGGATCGCCCGGTCGCCGTTCGCTTACCCTGCCAACTCCCAATCTATTGCTGCCTCCGGAGTCCCAGCTGATGGCTAGAGGGAAAAAAAACTTTAAATTCTTGCCACGGGGCTTCAAAGAGCTAGCTGCAAAGAGGTAAATTCCTAGAGCAAATTTTTTTCCCCCTAGCTATGCTGAAAAGAGAAAGCGAAAGCAGGGTCTTAGCTGCAACATGACAAAATGAGGCAGAGATTTCTTTTTCTTTTTCCTCACCAAAAAAGGTAGGTACAAAACTGCAAACAATGGGAAATTTAGGGCAAGAGGAGGTTCAAGATTTTAAAACACAAAAGAAAAAAAAGCTCTATTTAATTAGGGAATTTAATAATTGAGATCCTATTAATTGTATATTGTGTTGAAAGCAGAAATGTTGTGGTTTGGAGGAATATATGGGGGAAATTATTTGGTTTATTATTATTGGTAAATATAATTAATTGATTTGTAAGAAATTGGATTGCATGGAAATAATTGGAATATTCATGTTCATATTGATAAATATACAAAAAAGATAGTTATATAACTAATTGATTTATATTAAAATGTTGAATTTGTATTAAACAACTGTATTACATAATTAACCAATGTGAGGATGGATATGAAAATAGATGACAATGCGAAGGGGTATAATATAGAATAGAAGGGAAAAATTGAATTTGATTAAGATTAGAGATGAGGATGAAGGGTAATATTGGTTTTTTTAAAAAATAGATGAGGAATAAATATGGTAAAAAGGAAATATAGAAATTGTAAATTTAATTGAAATGACTAAATACTGTGTTGGAAGAAATATCCTTCTGGGTTCTGCTCCAAGTGGGGAAAAAGACACTGGAAACATGGAGACTGTTTGGAAAGATGTTTTAATGGTGGACAGGATCACATGGCTTGATGGGGCCCATTGTGTTAGTTTCTGTTGCTATTGTGTTGCAAATGTCCTTTGACAAAGGATTGACTTTCTGCCTCTGGCCCATTAACAAAGGGTGGGGAGCAGGAAGGTGGGAGCTGCTTTGTCTGTAAAATATGCTTCTCCATTTCTCATCCAGGGAAATATAATATTCTGCCTATCTAATATTTCCCAAAATATTTCATTCTTCTAGGAAAGGGGTGGGTGCTAACCTCCTACAACTGTTTAAATTTGTGGACCGGCCAAATCTCTGTTCAAAGAAAATACCTTGTATGTTTGTATGTGTGTTTCTAATTATTGCTATTTATTGCTATTTGTTCTCTTTTATTCTTTAAAGTTTAACAATTCATTCTTTATCTTAATATCTTTATATTTGTTTGGGGTTGGCTTTCTTCCCTTTCATCTTTTTTATTGTACAGCAATCTTTCTCCTCAAACCTACCACCTCTGTCTTTTCTTTCCTTCTTACTTTCTCTTCCCCCCACCCTTCTTCTTCTCCCTACTTCCTCTTCCTTTCTCCTTCCCCTCCTCTCTTCCTCCCTCTCTTACCCTCACTTCTACTCTAATTTCCCTTCCCTTCCTTCATCCCTCTCTATTGCTGTATCCTTTTATGCATATGGACTACTCAGAGGGCTGAAAAAGTTATTTTTGACTGGTCCTCACACTTTTGACCAGTCCTCGAACTTACGACTGTCCTCACAAATTTACGTTTTTGCCCTATCTTGTCACCATGGTGAAGAGAAGCAGTTGTGAAATGAGTGACACAGTTGTTAAGAATGGTACAATGGGCATAAATGATGACCAGTCATAACTGCGAAGACCGGTCAAAAGTGCGAGGACCTGTCAGAAAGCACATTTTTCAGCCCTCTGGGTAGTCCTTTTGTGCACAGGGACTACTCAGAGGGCTGAAAAAGTTATTTTTGACTGGTCCTCGCACTTTTGACCAGTCCTCGAATTTATGACTGTCCTCACATTTTATGTTTTTTGCCCTATCTTATACCATGTTGAAGAGAAGCAGTTGTGAAATGAGTGACATGGTTGTTAAGAATGCTGCACAGGCATAAATGTGAGGATGGTCATAAGTGTGAGGACCAGTCAAAAGTGCGAGGACCTGTCAGAAATGACTTTTTTCAGCCCTCTGAGTAGTCCCTATACACATAGCCATGGCCACCTGGTCCAATGACCAGCTAGCTACGCCCACCCAGTCACATGACCTCCAAGCCACACGCACAAAATAAGCCACGCCCACAGAACCGGTAGTAAAAAAAATTTAGAACCCACCCCTGGTTGGGGGTCACCACCACATGAGGAACTGTATCAAAGGGTCGTGGCATTAGGAAGGTTGAGAACCACTGCTGTAAACCGCTTAGAGAGGGCTGTAAAGCACTGTGAAGCGGTATATAAGTCCAAGTGCTATTGCTATTCAAAAAAAGGCCTTTCACTCATGCTGATCCCTGGTGTATGCACTGGGCCTTACTACAAAACACTGCGTAAAAATGGAGATGAATTGTAAAATGAAGTTGCACCAAGGATTATAAATTTGTACAGGAGAAGACTTTCTACTGTAGCAAACACCTTTCTATTAATACTGTATGTGTGGTTTTATACCTCCTTTTATTCTAAACTTAATAAATCTGATCCACAATGTGATAAAAATGGGCTATGCTCTTTCATTAAAATAATTCATTCAATTCACAGATCTTTCCCAATGATACATTCTCTGCAAGAATGGATTGCATCCCTTTTTATCGTTCAACGCCTTCATGTATCACTGGTCAACAGGGAATGTTAGGAAATCTATCAGTGATAAACCCAAGGCAACAGATGAATATAGTTACTTCCTTCCTGGATGCCTCTACTGTTTATGGCAGCACAGCTGCCGCGGAGAACAAGCTGAAGAATCTGACCAGCAGAGAAGGCCTCCTAAGAATTAACCTGCTACATTTTGATAAAGGGCTTGAATATCTTCCTTTTGTTGACCAAGTGCCTTCTCCTTGTGCCCAAGATCCAAGGGGGGACAAAGCAGAAAGGATCGAGTGCTTCATGGCTGGGGATACCAGGTCGAGCGAAGTGCTTTCCTTGGCAGCTCTGCACACTCTCTGGTTGCGAGAGCACAACCGCCTGGCGAAAGCCCTAAAGGAGCTGAACCCCCACTGGACTTCCGAAACAGTCTATCAAGAGACTCGCAAAATGGTTGGTGCCCTACATCAGGTCAGTCTATGTTGGCCGATGTCTTCCTTTCAGATTCTAATTTCTCCTTTCTGCCCATTTCATGGACAGAAATTGTGTGGATTGCCATGGTATTTACTCTGACTTACGACCAATGGGGCCCAAAAATGTATGTTTTTAAGCGATTTAAGTGGTTAAGTGAATTTTGCCCCATTTTGCAACCTTCCTTGCCACAGCTGTTAAGTGAATCACTGCAGTTAAGTTAGCAACACGGTTGTTAAGTGCATCTGGCTTCCCCATTGACTTTGCTTGTCAGAAGGTTGAAGAAGCTGATCCCATGACCTTGGGACACTGCAACCATCATAAATATGAATCAGTTGCCAAGCATCTAAATTTTGATCATAGGAATGCTGCATCATAGCATCCCTATGCTATGGAATCCCTATAGAATCACAGGCATGGTGCAATGATTGTAAGTGTGAAAAACGCTCATAAGTCACTTTCTTCAGTGCCGTTGTAACTTTGAATGGTCACTAAATGAACTGTTGTAAATTGAGGGCTACCTGTCTAGTATAACAGCCAGAGTGGTAAAACATAATCATAGAATCCTCCTTCAATTCCAAGATGTATTTTTCCTGCATTACTTTTTTTTATGTAAGCGCCCATCGCCACAAGCAAAGCTGCATTGTGCTTCAGTCACCTTTATTCAAGATCAAACTTTTGAAAAAGTAGAATTAGCATTATTTAGACATAAGTTGCATTCAGCCTTGATGTGAAGTAAGTTGCCATTGAAATCAGTGGATTTATTTGTTGCCCAAAGTGCTTTATTATCATATATTTTTGATGGTCACGTGCTTTTATCTATTGTATCTGAAATATTGTTTTATCCTTTAGAGTCAATAGCACTTACAACCGCCACAGCAATAAGCTATACTTGCTTTAACTCATTCTGTCTACAGTAGTTGGATACTGAAGGGAAGGTCTGTGTTCTCCCTTGCCTCCCTAAACCAAGGTCATATTTGTTTGAATTCCATTATATCAGGCTGGTTTTACCATTCCCCAAGGCTATCAGAAGGAATCATGCGTGTTTCCCCAATCTTTTCTTTTTATGTACATTGAGAGCATATGCACCAAGACAAATTCCTTGTGTGTCCAATCACACTTGGCCAATAAAAAAATCCTATTCTATTCTATTCTATTCTATTCTATTCTATTCTATTCTATTCTATTCTATTCTATTCTATTCTATTCTATTCTATTCTATTCTACTGTACTCTACTCTACTCTACTCTACTCTATTCTATTATATTCTAATCTTTCCCTGTGTGATCACTGTGGATTTCAATATTCATTCAGATTTCCCAAGTGAAACTGAATTCTCTGCTAAATCTGAGCAAAATTTCATTATTTTTCTTTCTCCTTCCTTCTATCCATTAACTGCCAAACAGGTGCTTAATCTCCTTATGTTACTCTTTACTGATTGATTAGTTCTTAATTATCAGTTCTATATTCGAGCCTTTCTGAGCATTTTTTTGTCCTTTTTTCTTCATTCCTTCTCCGATTTCAGAGAAAATAATCAAACTTTAGAAGTCCTTCAGGACTTTTCAAGAATTTAAGATAATTCCATAATTCGGGCTCTGGGTTTTTCCTTCCTTGATTCCTTACCTTCTTAAGAAAAACTGTGCATTCTTGCTAAATGGATACTTGTGAGATTCCTCAGGGTTTTTTTACACATGCTATTTGATCGGCTGTGAAATACATAAAAATAAAGGTAAAGGTTTCCCCTTTCCAGTTGAGTCTGATTCTAGGGGGCAGTGCTCATTTCTGTCTCTTAGCTGAGGGAACCAGGGTTTCCAAAGAAGCTTCTATAGGCTGAGGCACACACCTTCTCACCAAAGCGGTATTTATTTATAATTTATTTATTTATAAAATTTGTATGCCGCCCTATCTCCAAGGACTCAGGGTGGCTCACAACAACAATCGACCAAGCAACTGTTAAAATCAACAATATACATAAAAATATGAAAAGTTTTAAAAATTTTAAAATATACTACCCCATCAGTCCAGGCTGGGGGATATAAATAGCCAGGTTTTTAATTCACGGCGAAAGGTGCGAAGGTCAGGGGCCAACCGGAGCCCCAAGGGAAGTTGATTCCAAAGGGTGGGGGTAACTATTTATCTACTCGCATTTGCATGCTTTTGAACTGCTATGTGGGCAGGAGCTGGGACAAGTAATGGGAGCTCACTCTCTTGTGTCATGTTCAGGTCTTGAACCCGGACTGTCAGTTTCCAGCTGACGAGCTCAGTGTCTTTGATCACTGAGCCACCATGCTCCCTTATGAAATATGTAGTTCATCAGAAATCAGGTTACTTTTCGTCCTCCCCATTCCTCATATATGAGTTGCGAAAGGAATGCTTAGTCTTGAATATGCCTGGAACATTCTTGAGCACCATTTTTATATATCTTGGTATAGCTAACCAAACATATTTTTGCTTTGGGGGCACATTTTCCAGAAAAACTTAGCTTCACCATTATCTGTTGACTTGATTTTTTATTTCAAAAAACGTCTGTAATTCTATTATCCCCATAGCAGAGCAAGTTGCTTCAAGCTTTTACAATGAAAGCCTATATCAGTGTTTCTCAACCTTTGTAGCTTGAAGATGGGTGGACTTCAACTCTTAGAATCCCCCAGCCAGCGCTGCTGGCTGGGGGATTCTGGAGTTGAAGTCCACCCATCTTCAAGCTACAAAGGTTGAGAAACACTGGCCTATATTGATTTATTCAGAGTAATTAATCTGAGAGTTCTTCTCTTTCTTCTTTTATTCATATAGTTTTCTTCTAGGTTTTGGGGCAGGAGGATAGTGCACAGCAATAGGAGTCTTGTGTTGGCCCAATCCTTATGTCTTTTGAACTTCAAACGGTCACTAAATGAAGTGTTGTAAATTGAGGACTAACTGTACTTGCAAATCCCCTTTCCTGAAGCCACCACCATATTTAATTTAGCCCTTTCATAAAGAGAGCAGAACCATTTGGCCCTGTCAGAGCTTCAGTGATACATTAAGGAATTACTGCTAGATAATTACTGTATAACATAAAGCCTGTCTCTTCTTTGCGGTTTGGTGCCAACTTGAGAAAAAGTTAAACTTCTTAGTCTTTGACAGGCTACTTACTGTCAAATATTGTTCTGTGCATTTGCTCAAATGGAGCCTGTTAGACTAATTTACTGTTCACAGGAACAGAGGAGGGAACGCCTCAGAAGAATGTGTTACAAAGGTACCGATTTAATCCAGTTAGGATATAAATGCTTTGGCCAGAATCTTAAAGTAACTAAGTCAATTTAACCTGTGGGGAAAACTTTGTCTTCTTCCTTTAATTATCTTCTGTCCTTGTGACAGCCATGGTGGCTCAATGGTTAGAATGCAGTATTGCAGGCTAACTCTGCATTCCACTGTCAGGAGTTCGATCCTGACAGGCTCAAGGTTGACTCAGCTTTCCATCCTTCTGAGATCAGTAAAATGAGGACCCAGAATATTGTAAACTGCTTAGAGAGGGTTGTAAAGCACTATGAAGTGGTATATAAGTGCTATTGCTATTGTGAAGTGCCATTGCCATCGGCCAGGCCAACTGAGAGTCACAGAAGTCTGAGGCTTCCTTTTGCCCTATTTACCAAGCTCTTTAAAAAAATAAAAAGTTCAGAGAACACCTTTCTAGCTGGGACTTGCTCTTACAACTAGTTTTGTGCCTGAAGGTTTTCCTCTCCCCACTCTGTCATCTTTGAATGTGGCTCCCATCACACAGTTAAATTATTGGAATGCTAGAATGCTCTCATTCTATGTGAGGCTATTATTGCTCTCGGACTGGAAAATGCAGTCAATACAAAGTGTAGTAACCAGATTGAGTGGGCCACCTAGCAATCTGAAGACATGATGAAAAACTCCTTAATTTTACAACATATGAAACTTAACCATAGTTTCAACTGGGAAACTGTGATGATCTAGATCAAGCCAAGTCCAAAAATGCTAGGGAATTCCTAAAAGCCTGGCACCCAGACAAATCAGCCATCAACAAGAACATAAACATAAACAACAGCTACATACCATTCAAAAGAGACAACCAGCATCCAAAAAGGGAATAAAAAGTTCAAAACATCTGCCCATCAGCAATCAGCACCCAGATAAGCAGAAACCAAGAAGTAAACAATGCCCCAATCAAGGAACTCCCAAACAAGCTAAAAGTAAACAGCCCAACCAAAGAACCTCCAAGACCATTCCCACTAACACTGACAGGGCAAGCCACTTTATATAAAAAGAGAACAAACCCTGCTCCCTACCAGCGCTAATGATGTTACCTAGTTTGGATAATGAAACATCTGCAAGATAACAAGGTCAGAGAGCACAAAGGACCTTCCACTGTTATTCCTGTGTTGAACCAACATACTGGCTGCTTATGGATACTGAGATCAGGCTACCTGGCAGCCCAATTACAGACATGGGCAGTCATTATTGACCTCAATAGAGGGGGTTCTACGGCAATGCCATAACCAATAGGGGTCATCTCAGAGTTACTTGTGCCCCTGTTATATGGAATTCGATTCCCCTTATGAGAAACCAGTTGTTCTGTCTTCAGATGCCTGTTAAACACCTACCATATTTTTCAGAGTATAAGACACTCTGGACTATAAGACGCACCTACCTTTTTTGGTGAGGAAAACAAGAAGAAGAAATCTGCCTCTGCCTCTGTCTCCCAGCAATTTTGCCTCATTGCAGCAAAGAGCAAATAGCCTGCTTTACTTTCATTCTCGTTTTCAGCATAGCTTGATTAGTACAAGAAAAAAAATCTGCTCCCAGCAATTTACCTCCTTGCAGCAAGCAGCAGAGGGCATGCAAAACAGCTGAGAGCAAAACAGCTGGCAGTCAGGAGGCCGATCCAATCAACTTGTGCTAATTAGGCTGTGCTGAAGCTGAAACAAGCTGTTTCTTCTTGCTGCTTGCTGCAAGGAGATAAACTGCTGGGAGGCAGAGGCCAAAGGGTGGCTGGGGCTACATTCGGTGTATAAGATGCACCGAATTTTTACCCCCTTTTAGGGGGTGAGGGGGAAAGGTGCGTCTTATACTCCGAAAAATATGGTACTTCTTCCTGTAAACCTTCCCTGTGTGAATGTGACAGAGGAATAGTTTGGTTTTCCTTTTTCTCTTTCCAATCTTTTTAATGGATTGTTGTATTAAATTTTACTCCCATGCCCCTTTCATTATTTTTACTGTAAACTGCTTAGTGATGAGGCTGCTTGGAAAGCCATATCAATACCCAATCACTCAATTAGTCAGTCAACAAGTCAAAGCAACAAGAAGACCACGGAATTGTATTTTTTGTATATCTATTTTTTCCCCCAGAAGCCCAAGGTTAAAATACTACTCATCCATTTGAAAATTGCAGGTTAATGAGATCAGCCTTTGGCACATTAGAAATAGTTTAGAAAGAATTGTCATTTTCAGGGACACTTACTTCATCTATGCCAACATCAAGTTGGTAACATAAATCATAGATCCATAACTGAAGTATGTTATGGGTACTTAACTAGCAGCTAGCAGCTTCTAGAGTTGAACATATCAACTATGAATGTGAAGCTTTCTTATTAAGCCCCTACAACTATATTCCCCTACAACTTGGGGGAAAGTAACTGAAAGGATAACATCTTAATAGTGCAAACAGGGTAGCTGAGAAATAAATACTAACTTTTTTTTAATACAAAAAATACAAATTGTAAGAACAGATTTAGCTGCTTTGAGGGATGACAGAGTAAGGAAAATGTTTTTTTTTCCCCTCCTGCTTGGAAAATATTGTGAACACTTCATTATAAAAACGTAGTGAATTCATAGATAATGTCACTGGGGAAATTAAAGTAGAAAGACAGTATGAATGCAGGTGTCTCAAGGTCACGTCTTTCCATCTTGTTGAAATGACATCTTACTAGGAGAATCTAAAGTTAAGAAGCAGAGGGGAAAAATTATATCATGCAATTTAAGGTTATTTCTGAAGTCACCCCTGTTCTTGTTATTACTGTTTACTCAAGGCATTCATATGCTGGCTGATTCTCAGTGGTTCTGTAGCAGATTCTGGTAGATTTAGTGCAGGTAGTCTTCACTTACAATAGGGACTGGCAACTCTTACTAATCAGAGCAGTCATCTCTTAATTGTGACATCACATGACCATGGCTTGTGACTTCCTGCTGGCTTCTCCATTCACTTTGCTTGTCAGAACTCAGCTGTGAAGGTTGCAAATGGTGGTCATGTGACTATGGGACGTAAAGTGCCCAAATTGCAATCACATTACAGGAAGATGCTACAATGCCTGTAGTTTCAAGAACAAGCCGTAAGTCTTGATTTTCAGCATCGTCATAACTTCAAGGAGAGGAGGAAGAGGGAGGGGAGGGAGGGAGGGGAGGGGAAGAGATAGCAGTGACATAACTACACTTGGAAGAAATGGAGAAGGCAGATTTTATCAAACTAAGAGGAAAAAGTAGGGTAAGCAAGATATTCAATGGCAGGCAACCTTGAAACGGCAGTAAGAACACAATACATTCACAATTTAATTCATTGGGTTTTTTCCCCTCTTCTGTATACTGTTTCTATTTACTAACTGATTAACACCAAAGTGAGCATATGAAACAACTAAAGAGCCCAAGAGTTGCTTTCCTATCTGTTTGGATAGAAAATTGTCCTAGCCACTCTGGTTAGATTTGCTGTGAGAGTTGACTTAAAGGTGGAGTTCCTTAGTTGGAGAAGGCCATAGTTGCTGACTGAGGGACCCTGGCTCAGGACCAATGAAGAAGCTACTCTTTCTGTCCAAAAGTATCTGACAGAAAAGATTGGACCTCTAATTCAGGAAACCTTCACCATGTAGCCATTCAAGCTGATAAGAGAGCCCAGCAGCAGCCAAGAGCTTCAGATAAAAGTCTCAATAGATTTACCAGGGATAAGACTGATAAGACTGAGGTAGAAGAAGATCTTATACTTATTCCTGGTTGTGATGGATGGCCTAGACCAGGGTTTCCAGAACTCTGGGAGTTGAAGTCCACAAATCTTAAAGTTGCCAAGGTTGGAGACCCTGGTCTAGAATATCCAATTTTTCTAGTTGGAGCAACACTCATAAACTATGAGGTCTCCCTGAGGGACCAAGCTTCAAAATTATAGAAAGGGAATTTAGCCATAACAACCATGTGGCTTAGTGAAGGGCCAAATATATGTTTAAATTGACATTTTTTTGAGCCAACTTATGTGTAAAAATTTAAAAATAAAAAACCCTGCCAGCATTTTTGTTCCAGAGTCGATACCCGGTAGAATTCTGTGGAAGATAGCATCTAGGCATTTGCTGGGAAATTATACTGATCCTGCCATTTTGGAATTTAGTGATTTCCGCAAGAAGCTCAAATGCTCATTTTTGTTTTACCCCATTCCATTGGGAAGGTGGTCTGCTAAAGATCTAATCTTGGCTCCACTGTTTCTCATTTAATTCATATAATGAAAAAGGAAAAAGAATCTTCCATTTGTTCTTCTCCAAATACCTTTTAATTTTTCAAGGCATTTGCAATGGCAGTCACACTGAAGCGGATGTTTACCACTTGCAGCAGTCTTTCCATTTCTTTTGCCTTTTTGCTTTTCCTTTCAGAGGGCTCCAGTCAATTTAGGTCACTCTTGTATTGCAAAGATAAAGGCTTTTATTTATTTATTTATCCCTGAATAAGACTGGGTGTCTCCGAAGTACAATACGAACCATTCCTTGCCAGAAAGGCTGGCTGAATGAAGACTATCAGCTGTTATTTCCCTTTTGCAGTAATGTAAGGCAGAGTTGAGCTCAGTTTGAACAGTCTAGCCCAGATGGGATTTTTGAAAACATCCTGATTTAAAGAGATAACCAAATCTCATTTATGGGCCTGTTTGCTGAAAGACTTGCTGTTCCAATACTGGAAGGTCTCATAGAGACGTTATAGCAATAACGTCTTAGATTTAATAGCACTTAGATTTATATACCACGTCATAGTGCTTTACAGCTCTCGCTGAGCTGTTTACAAATGTTTGATGATGGGAGCCACATTCAAAGATGGCAGAGTGGAGAGAGGAAACCCTAAAGGCACAAAACTAGCTGCAAGAGCAGGGCCCAGCTAGAAATATATTCTCTGAACTTTTTATCTTTTAAAAGTTTGATAACTAGGGAAAAAGGGACGACTCAGACTTCTGTGACTTTCAGTTGGCCTGGCCAATGGCAATGGCACTTCACAATAGCAATAGCACTTAGACTTATATACCACTTCATAGTACTTTACAGCCCTCTCTACGTGCTTTACAGAGTCAGCCTATGGCCTCCAACAATCTGGGTCCTCATTTTACCGACCTCGGAAGGATGGGAGGCTGAGTCAGCTTTGAGCTGGTGAGAATTGAACTGTTGGCAGTCAGCAAAATTAGCCTGCTGCATTCTGACCACTGCACCACCATACCATCTGAGATTATTTTCTAACTACAATACACTCTCTTTTTCAGAAGTGTAACCTGCCATGAGATGCTTTGAAGGATTATTTTAAATATATGCATAAATACATAAGGATGTATTAGCTCAGTAACTTCAGATTCCCCAAATATTTTACACAGCAGCCACTCCAAATCCTTTTCATTATGGATACTGATCAGGGATTGTAGCAGTTGGTTGGTCCAATAATTAGCTGTCTGTGTTTGACAAAGAAAACCACTGGAATTTTCCTGACAAGTTATTAAATCCTTGTTACTCCAGATTGCACAGGTTAATCAGAAATGTTAGTTGTTGTTGCTGGGCCTTTCAAAGATGAGATCTTATAAGTCCTACTTGGAAGTAGGATTTTGTGTTTGTGTGTGTGTGTGTGCCTTGTGTGGTTGATCCTATCAACTGTAGTGATCTGTTTGTGAGTTCGCGCAGGGCAATGAGAAGAGAGGAGAAATATATAAAGACAGCAATAATATAATTTTTTTAAAAGGTTGGCTCTTCCAGCAAGGTAATTTGGCCTCTGCTGAGCCAGCATTATATACTGTTGCAACAAGATTGATTTCTTAATCTCTCCCCCATCAGTAGAACAGGTATGGGCAGAAGATAGATTACAGAGTTTCTAATTCTGAATTAGCACCTTGCTAAGGCTGCTGAAATGAAAAACCCTTCGATTAATCAGCAATGGACTTAGATCTCGGTTCCAGGACTAAAAAAATGCCTTCCTAAACTGAGTGTTTAGTGGGACATGATTGGTTTAGCATTTAGAGCACATGATTGCTTTGTCATTCAGGAGCATTTCTTTGATTGATGCCTTCTAAGGAATAAGAAAAGACACAAGTAGCAAATCTGAGAAGTTTGCCCACTCCCGGGCCAGAATTCTCATAGGACCCTCAGGCTGGTGCAACAGAAACATCCATCCTGGTCATAAAATCAGGTGTGGTTGTGTGATGACCCACATAATGACTGGAATGACTTACAATTGCAATTGCAGGTTCTGTTATGGTTGTGAGTTGAGGACTGCATGCACAGTTTTCTTGACAGCATAGGAGAAACTTTGATAGATCAATCAAGAAAATCTTTATTACCATGATAGGCCATCATATACTTGCATAGAGAATGTGTTTGATTGCTCTCAATAAATGAGCCAAAATGATGACTGTTCACATTTCTAGTACACACAGTGAGAATGGGGGGGGGGGCTGGTCCCCCACCTAAACACATCAATAAACCTATTGCATTATAAAAGTGTGTGCTAAAGAATTTCTATAACTGAATATGAGGCTTTAGATGACTATGAATTTTCTGTAGATAATTGTAAACGGCCTTACCAGATGGATTTTGTGAGCATGTTATCTTAAAATCTGCCCATAATTTCATTCAGGAAAGAAGCCTTTCATCAAAAACCAGGTGAGTGGGCATAAACTTGAAAGCAAGTTGCTCAAAGCCAGAGTTTCCAATGGAATTCAAGCAGTGGTAAAAACCAATTTTTTTTACTACCGGTTCTGTGGGTGTGGCTTGATGGGTGTGGTGTGGCTTGGTGGGCATGGCAGGGGAAGGATATTGCAAAACCTCCATTCCCAGCCCACTCTGGGGCCAGCCAGAGGTGGTATTTGCCGGTTCTCCAAACTACTCAAAATTTCCGCTACCGGTTCTCCAGAACCTGTCGAAACCTGCTGGATTTCACCCCTGAATTCCAGGCTGCCTCCTTGCAATGAAGGCATCTCTACCACCTGATATTGTCCAAGGAGTCACTTTCTTTGGGAATGTTGGGAGTTTGATAAAAGCAGCCCAATGTTTCTTGTTAATAGTTTGTCCTTCCTAAAGCACTATCGGAGTTTTCTTATTTTCTTTCTTATTTATTCCTTCAGATTATTACCATCAGGGATTACATTCCCAAAATCATTGGTCTGGATGCTTTCGAACAATACATTGGTCCTTATCAAGGCTATGATCCCACAATCAATCCAACAGTAACCAACGTATTTTCGACCGCAGCCTTTCGCTTTGCTCACGCTGCAATTCATCCACTGGTGAAGAGGCTCAATGCGCAGTATAAGGAAGACCCAACGCTTCCTAATCTTTACTTGCATGAGGTGTTTTTCACTCCCTGGAGACTCATTAAAGAAGGTACTTCGTGTAATGCAGTTACATCCACTAACATCGCTACAATATTCTTCCTAATTGAATTCTCTTTCAAAGAAAAGGTTTTGTTTTCATTCCAACATTGTTCTGACTGTTGAATCATTAGCTGACACATTTTGGTTTTCTGCTTCTAGCTGGTAGAATTAATTACGCACCCTTTTCATTTATTTTTGCTTTCTGAATAAATTGGGCTTGTCAAATGGGTTACAATCCAGGGTGGAATAAGGATATGTGTACACACGGCAAGGTGTACTGTATATGAAATACAATCAAAGCTCTTACTTTCTGAATTATTTCAATAATTTTTCATTTGTTTGATAGGTCTAGACTAATATTTTACAGTGTGATGTTATAAACAGAGTACCAATAATACCTAAACCTCCAATTTACAGTGCAGATCTAGGAAACAAAAAAATCCTCCAGATGTTGCTGGATGTCTTCCAGCAAACCCAACCAGTAACAGTGAAGGTTTTGTGGGTAGTAGCTCAGCAACATCAGAAAGCCTTCACTATTGACATCTTGTTTCTGAAGAAGTAGATATTGCGTGATCAATAAAGAAGAATATTTGTAGCTCATAGTTGAAATGAAGGGTCCTTGAGCTTGATTGTTTTCGTGCAGATGTTTCATTACTCAATCTAGGTAACTCGGGAACACTGATGATGCTACCTAGTAATGAAAGTTCTACAAGAACAGAGAGCACCAAGGACCCTTCATCTAGGATGGTATAAGGATGTGGGATAGGTGCCTCCACAATCCTTTGCTTCCTTATATAGTAACTTTTCAGCTTAATGGAACTTAACTTTAGCAGACTTTGAATGCAAGAGACCACCCTGAGTCCTGCTGGAGAAGGGTGGTATAAAAATCAATCAATCAATCAATCAATCAATCAATCAAATAAATAAATAAATAAATAAATAAATAAATAAATAAATAAATAAATAAATAAATAAATAAATAAATAAATAAATAAATAAATAAATAAATAAATAAATAAATAAATAATAACTCTATCCATATACTGCACACTTCTGTGCAGGCATAAATTCCCATTTGCCATTTTATGCATTCCTTTGGATGTAGTGAACTTTCAGTCTTAATACATAGCCTTTTTCCCCCTTAGCCTGTTAAATCAAGAGCTTAGCATACATTTTATAAAGAAAAGATTATGCATCAATGGGCATAACTGACCTAATGATATTAAAGAAAAATATCTTGTAAGTGACAGGTAAGTTATTTTTCTTGGATAGTTGATGAAATCTTACGTGTAAGCACTCATCCCAACTAATTTAGCTTCTTATAAATGCTACTTATTTTTGTGGTCGGAGGTGGTTTGGATCCCTTGCTAAGAGGAACACTAACAGCTGCAGCAAAACTTCAGGTCCAGGACCAATTGCTGAATGAAGAATTAACGAAGAAGCTCTTTGTATTGTCCAACAATGCTTCCTTGGATTTATCATCACTTGATTTACAACGGGGACGTGATCATGGGCTCCCAGGTATATTGGGTTTTTTTTTTCTTTAAAGATGTTCTATGTCAACATTAGAATGAAACACGGTGTATATTTCCTCTGTGACTTGACACAATCCTCTGTGATGATTATTCAAAGCTGTTCTTTTCCTGAAGGGGTTGGTAGAATGAGTTTCATGCAATGCTGGCTTTCTTTATTGCAGAAGTGGTCAAACTTGGGGATGGATCAAGTAGATGATGCCGCAATGCATGCTACCAACAGCCTGTGATAGCAGAGAAATAGTGTCCAAAAGTACAAGAAATGTCAATTTCTCTGCCTCTCTTCATGAGGAACAGCCTTCTTTGATTAAGAAGATAATCAAAGGACATAACGGGGAAGATTTAACATTTGTTTACCAGCCACTTTCCCCGCAAGTTAATTGATCCTGCTGCAAAGAAGTAATAAGATTATAGTTCTTGCCTGCAGCAGTTACTCCAGAATCAGAATCAGAATAGAGCTGAAAGGGACCTTGGAGGTCTTCTAGTCCAACCCACCCAGCTCAAACAGGAGACCCTGTACCAGGGATGGCTAACCTTTTTGCCATCGAGTGCCAAAAGCGGGGGGAGCACGAGGGGGGGTTTGCGCACACGTGTGCCCACACCCATAATTCAATGTGCCCCGCCCCTGCATGCGCGTGCGACACCCCCCCCCCCGCGCTCCCTCCATTTTTGGTATGCGATGGCACACTGGGCCAGGTAGGCCCCTTTTTCAGCCTCCCCAGGCTCCAGAAGCTTTCTAGGAGCCTGGGGAGGGCAAAAACAGCCTTCCCCACCCCCCGGAGGCCCTCTGGAGGCCAGAAACAGCCCGTTTCCCGACTTCCAGTGGGCCCAGAAGGCCTGAAAATCAGCTGGCTGGCATGCGCACTGGAGCTGAGCTAGGGCAACGCTCACGTGCCCACAGATATGGCTCCGCGTGCCACCTGTGGCATGTGTGCCATAGGTTCGCCATCACGGCCCTATACCATTACAGACATGTCCAGTCTCTTCTTAAAAACATCCAGTGATAGAGCACCCACAACTTCTGGAGACAAGCTGTTCCACTGGTTAATTGTCCTCACTGTTAGGAAATTTATCTTCAATGCCAGGTTGCTTCTCTCCTTGATTAGTTTCCACCCCATTGTTTCTAACATTATGTTGTATATTGTGCACATTGAAAGAGTAACCAAGGTTTACAGGAGTAGATTTCAAAGCATGATTTTTATTCATTCCTATTACAGGTAGTCCTCGACTTACAGCAGTTCATTTAGTGACCATTCAAAGTTACAGTGGCACTGAAAAAAGTGACTCATGACCGTTTTTCACAGTTACAACCTTTGTAGCATCCCCATGATCACGTGGTCAAAATCCAGACGCTTGGCAACTGGTTCATACTTATGATCATTGCTGTGTCCCAAGGTCATGTGATCACTTTTTGCAACCTTTTGACAAGCAAAGTCAATGGGGAAACCAGATACACTTAACAACCGGGTTTCTAACTTATCAACTGCAGTAATTCACTTAACAACTATGGCAGGAAAGATCATAAAATTGGGCAAAACTCACTTAAGAGTTGTCTCACTTAACAACAGAAATGTTGGGCTCAATTGCAGTCGTAAATCAAGGACTACCTGTATTTATTTTCCAAATTCAATTCCAAAATAACCCCATTAAGGTATGCAAGTATACCATGTGACTGTAACTCTTTAAAGCTTACCTGGTGGATGCAAAGAGTAACTGTGTGAACACATGAAAAGTGTGGCTGCTTTAAAGAGCTGCAGACAAGTACTACTCTTCCTCCCCTGCACGTTCTAATGCACCTTTTCCAAACTATGTCCTAAAATCTATATAGGCCTAATCCGCTCTTTCATACAGTATGGCAGGCCTGAAGATCCAATGCAAAAGATGGCTTCCAGGCCTGGAGCAAGGGAGATATATATAGCCATAATAACATTCCTTTCTCTGAGAGTCAAGGACATCTTGCCCTGCACCTGGAGTGGTGTGACTGGGAGGGATCTCCAGTTGGGACGGTGCATTGATTGGGCCATGTGATGGACATGTGAGTGCTGGCCAGGAACTTGGACTTTCCTATGGGTGGGGGAAACCTGGAAGGTTTCAGATTCGGGTTTTCCCAGATGTGCCAATATGACATCTCTAATAAAATGGAACTTTGAGGAACTTCTAGCTTCGGAGACTTTTTTCATTGGAGGTGTTACTTGGAATCCTGACATTGTATTCATTTTCCTACTTAACTAAAACTTTTAATATCAGATGAAACATTCCATTCATGGTTTCAGAGCTCTAGTTTTTCAATCCGTTAACCATCAATTTCCAATCCTCTTTCCTATGTTTTATATAATTCACCTCAACACAAGTTCCTCTGTTTTAATTAATAGAATATAGCTACTGTAATACTCTGACCCTGAAGATTAGCTGTTAATAGCGAACTTGACATCTTTGAGCCTCTTACTCTTGAAAAGCCCTAAATCAAATTAGTGATTGGTTTGCCATTACGATAAGCAGGACCATGCTGGACTGGGACTTATTAACAAATCCAGTTACAGTTTTGCATCACAGCCACCAGTATTTCCACAAACGTATTTTGCAGAAAAATTGCATCTATATACAATTCTGATGAATCAGAGAGTCTGAAGGTTATATTGGTGCAATGTAAGATGAAGGCTATGCAAAATATTTACTGTCCCACAGCTTCATTTGCATAGGGTTGCAGATTTGAATTGGCAAGGCCAATTGTATCTCAAATCCCCTCTCAAAGCTTTTTTCTCTGATTCTTGGGCTAGTTTCAATTAAAACTAGCTCAATACTTGGCCCTAAAATTACATTGGATAGGTGGGCTACATAGCCAATGTAATTTTTTGAGCGAGCAGATGGGATTCCAATATGACAAATACATTCTTTATGCCAAGACAAAGCAATGACTTTTTCTAGTATTTTTTTAAATACTAGAAAAAGTCCACTGTTGCTCTAAGATCAGTTTACACATGGATTGGGAGTCATGAGGATATATCAGGGCTAAGATGCTGAGCTTGTTGATCGAAAGGTCAGCAGTTCAGCGGTTCGAATCCCTAGTGCTGTGTAACATGAGCTCCTATTACTTGTCCCAGCTCCTGCCAACCTAGCAGTTCGAAGGCACGTAAAAAATGCAAGTAGAAAAATAGGAATCACCTTTGGTGGGAAGGTAACAGCATTCCGTGCACCTTTGGCATTTAGTCATGCCGGCCACATGACCATGGAGACGTCTTTGGACAGCGCTGGCTCTTCGGCTTAGAAACGGAGATGAGCACTTCCCCCTAGAGTTGGAAACGACTAACACATATGTACAAGAGGAACCTTTACCTTTACCTTTAGGCTTGACAGGAAAATTGAAAAGAATCCCAAAAGATGGTACTGCCACATCGCTTGCATACCATTGCCACGAAAACTGCACGGTTATATCCATAGAATCCCAAAGATTCTCACTTTACAAAAAGCTTTTGGTACAAAAAATATTATTTCATGGAGGCAGGGGTTCAAGTTTTTTAGAACTGATGCACTGTTAACATAGTAAGGGGTACTTTTGTATATCTAAAAAAGAGAAATATTTTGAATCTTATTGTGTATGCAATATCTGTAGGTTACAATGACTGGCGAGAATTCTGTGACTTGCCAAGACTAAGGACAGAACAGGAGTTGATGACAGCAATAAAGAATAAAACCGTTGTCCAAAGAATTATGGAACTCTACAGAAACCCCAACAATATTGATGTCTGGCTGGGAGGAATAGTAGAAAGTATTCATCTTGATGCCAGAACGGGTCCCTTGTTTGCATGTATCATTGGAAAGCAAATGAAAGCATTGAGAGATGGCGATAGGTAAGTTTACTATACCTGCATTATTGGATTATACTTGCTTTTACAGAACAGACTGGGTGAGCCATTTAGATATCTGGACTCAATAGGTTTGGTGATCTTCAGCACAGTGAAGCCTTCCTTCCTTCCTTCCTTCCTTCCTTCCTTCCTTCCTTCCTTCCTTCCTTCCTTCCTTCCTTCCTTCCTTCCTTTCTCCCTCCCTCCCTCCCTCCTTCCTTCCTTCCTTCCTTCCTTCCTTTCTCCCTCCCTCCCTCCCTCCTTCCTTCCTTCCTTCCTTCCTTCCTTCCTTCCTTCCTTCCTTTCATTCACATTATCACCACATTACTATCATCATTACTATCACCCTCACCATCATGTTAACAACTGGAAGTTATAGCTTCTGCCAAGGAGGAATAACAAACCCTCTGTGACTTACAAAATTGGACTGAGGATACCTGATCGAACTCAAGGACTCAATACCCCATTACATTGCTAACATCCTCTGCCAATATAGCACCAGTGATCTCTTTGCAGAGGTTCACATATCAGTGCAAAGATTGCTGGGTTGGAGGTAAGCAAGCCCCCGTTCAAGACCTGAGTGCTGCTGTGTGACGGGGTGAGCTCCCATCATTCGCTCCAGCTTCTTGGTGGGGACATGATAGGAGTCCCCCTGGACATCCCCTGGGCAATGGGATGTGATTAGCTAATCTTTTCAACCCAGAACTGCCTTAAACGATACCCCTGACATGAACAAGGTTTATTTATTTATTTTATTTATTTATTATTAAATTTATATACTGCCCTACTCCCGAAGGACTCAGGGCGGTGAACAGCCAAAAGATAAAATACACATAGTGGTGGAGTACAGATGGTGGAGTACAAAGATCTACAGTGGAGAAGCCTGTCCAGAAACAGGTATACCTGTAATGTTGTCCAGGTGAACCAGAAACCTGCTTTACTAGGGAACTGTTACTTGATAGAAACCAAACTGGATACAATGATAGTACAAACATCTTCTCAGTCTTCATTCTGAAAGCACGTCATTTGCAGTAGAAAAATATCATTGGAGCAGTATTAACAAACACTCACATGCTCAGTGCTCTGCGTCTTTAGTGCCTGAACAAAGTTACATTTCCCTCACACGGTGAAGTAGAATTCCATTCAGTATTCTTATTACTACACCTTTAAATCCATAATATTACTTTTCTTCCATATCCTTCGATGCAACGTATAATCCTTAGCCATTCGTGAGATTCTATTTTGTAATACTCTACTCTCTACATAAATTTTAATCCATTTCTAGCCATGCCCTAATACATATTTCAATATCAGCAAATTTAATTCTATGAAATCGGGATATATACTGAAAGATTGTAATTGTATTGGGATCTTCTTCCTGTGCAGATTTTGGTGGGAGAACGTCAACATTTTTACTGATGCTCAAAGGCAGGAGCTTGGAAAATATTCTTTATCCAGACTTATTTGTGATAACACAGGCTTGACGGAAGCACCCCCTGACCCTTTTCTACTTGGAAAATTTCCTAAAGATTTTGTGTCATGTGAAAATCTACCTAGCATTAATTTAGGACCTTGGCGTGAAGTCCTTTGACCAGGTAACTTGACAACTAATAATAGATTCATCTGCAAGTGTTTACTGATAAATAAATTCTATTTCATTTCTGGAGCATAATCCCAGGTAAATAAACATAGGATTGCTGCCTTAATATCTCCCCCTTAGTTAGGGAATAAAAATATACCAAATGTTTTGAAGGATGGAACAGGAAGCAACTTGCTTTAATGTCTTCTGCCACCAATTATTTATTTTATTTTATTTTATTTCAAATTTATATACCGCACCTTCTCTCGAGGGACTCAGGGCGGTGTACAGCCAGATAAAAACATACAATACAAACTTTAAAAAACAATTAAAAGGATATATATTAATTTGGCCCCAATTTAAGATAACAAACCAATTAAAAAATTAAAAATGTGTTAAAAAATATGTTAAGCCAGCCCGGCTTGCTGAAAAAAGAAAGTTTTAAGGGCATGGCGGAAGGCACCGAGGTCTTGGATTCTCCTTATATCTGGGGGCAGCTGATTCCAGAGGGTAGGTGCCCCCACAGAGAAGGCCCTCCCCTTGGGGGTCACCAGCCTGCATTGTTTGGCTGATGGCACCCCGAGGAGGCCCTCTCTGTGGGAGCGCACAGGTCGGTGGGAGGTCATCAGTAGCAGCAGGCGGTCTCGAAGATAACTAGGTCCTATGCCATGGAGCGCATTATAAGTAATGTCTTCCGCCACCAATTATAAGTAGATCTTTTTGCATTGCATGAAAGGATTATGAAAGTATGCAAGAAATATTGCTCAAAATAATATCAATAGCTGTGGTGCTATTGATCAGAGCGCCATCCCTTTTAATGTACACACACTGACACTGTGGATTCCCTACAAATGTTACTGGCTCAGAATTAACCTTTTGTAAAGCTTTCCTTATTAAGAATCTAAATTACACCTAGCAAATTGAATTTACTTTCATGTATAGGCATGGGACAGGATTAGATTAAAACCATGAACTACCTTTTAATTACGTTGCTTAATCTGTAAAAAGCTTGCCAATGCAGCATTTATATACCTGCCAAATTTAAAGAAATCAGGGGCAATACAATGGAATCAAAGCCAATTAATCCAATGAGTGAATATATTGGCAAGGAGAACATATCTATGTATATTCATGCAGACAACCAACTACAAGAGATGTGGTGGCACAGTGGTTAGCATACAGTATTGCAGGCTACTTCTGCTGATTGCAGGCTGCCTAAAATTTGGCAGTTCAAATCTTACCAGGTTCAAGGTTGACTCAGCCTTCCATCCATCTGAGGTGGGTAAAATGAGGACCCAGATTGTTGGGGGCAATATGCTGACTCTGTAAACCACTTAGAGAGGTCTATAAAGCACTGTGAAGTGGTATGTA
This sequence comes from Pituophis catenifer annectens, assembly GCF_029215685.1. NCBI lineage: Eukaryota > Metazoa > Chordata > Lepidosauria > Squamata > Colubridae > Pituophis > Pituophis catenifer. Next base: position 130,483,601 of record NW_027256881.1, read on the forward strand.
AGTGCTATTGCTAATGGAACATCCTCAGAATCTGTTAAATGTACATTATTTTAATGCAACAGAAACAAAGGCTACCGGATCTGAAGTGCAGGACTCTGGACAGTTGGTAAATGGCAGTAGACAGCACTCCACATATGACAATTCTCCACAAGTCATTATTCCAGCTGCAACACAGCCTGGATAGAATATAATGATATGGCTTCCTAAATAAGTCAGAGTTGGTTTTATAAGTCACAGTAGATCAGAATTGGTTTAATTATGGCTTATTTAAGAAATCAGAATTGGATTCACAGAAGTTAAGCCATAACCATGGTTTACAAAGCAGAGTAGCAGAGTTCTCACTTCCTTTAAATGAAACAAACTTTGTATGGCTTGGACCAATGTGTTAACCAAAGAAATCTCTGTGAGAGACATACTCTGACACGATGGACATACCTTTAGGATTCAAGGTGAATAAAAAGTTGGTTTCTTAATATTATTAACAGATATAAATTTCCTTATCTGGAGGTTGTAAGATCTTTTATGGAAAAAATGTGATTCTTTATGGCCTTGCTCAGAAAAAAGACCTTATCCATTCTCTGGGATAAGCTACAAAGCAGCAAATAGCTTATAAGGATATAGCTAGAAGATAATATATTTGTATGCTTTTTTTTTCCTTGTAAAAATATGGGCAAATTTAAATGACAATGTTGAGCACCAAGTTTAGACATTACATGGTTAGAATAAAAAGAATGCTTTCTTTAGAACAGCTTTAGAAGTTGTCTGCATAAAAGACATTCATAAAGTAAAATCATGTGTCATTATGCAAGCACTGAGTGAGGCAATTAAGAAAAGCAGTATTTAAGAAAATACAAATACAAAAAAATACAAATTGTACAAAAACACATATTGCAAAAGAAATGCCCAAAGTTATGGTGAAGAGTATTTTGGGGTATATGTAACAAGTGTACTAACCCTGGAAAAGTGCTGTCTATCTTTTTAAAAAAATATCATGATGGAAGATTCATTGGGAGATAAAATCAGATGTTATATTTTATTAGGCAGTGGGTAGATAACAAAAGAATTACTAGCTGTTGGTCAGTTTGACATCCTGGTAAATTGATTAAGGATAAAGAACTAAAGATACATAACAGCAATAGCACTTGGACTTGTATATTGCTTCATTGCGCTTTACAGCACTCTCTGAGCTGTTTACAAACATCAGCCTATTGCTCCTAACAATCTGGGTCCTCATTTTACTGACCTTAGAAGGATGGAAAGCTGAGTCAACCTTGAGCCACTCAGGATTAAATTCCAAACTGTGGGCAGAGTTTGCCTATAATACGCCATTTTTAACCACTGTGCCACCAATTAGAATACATTAATCGTGGCTAAATAAAATAGTAAAAAAAAAAATGCAAATTTTCAGGTTCTCCAGAATTCTCTTTGATGTAGGATGTTACCAAAAGTGGTGAAAAAGTTAGGAGGAAAGCATGAAAGTCAAGAAATCAAATTTAATGTTCTAGCCTTCAAAGTTGACATTAGGTCAAGACTGCTAGATTGCATGTATTAAGTCATGATTAAATGTTAGTGGTGTCAACTTACATCTGCCATTAGAAAACAGAAAAACTCTTTCTTCCCCAGCTTTGAAAACACCAAGGCTACTACAGTAATCCACAACAGAGTATATATATATATATGTATATATTTAAAAATATCTCTATTATACATGCAATAAAGAAATTATTATTAGGTTGCAATAAGTCCTTTTAAACTCACTATATTGTTTTGTTTTTTGTACTGTATATGTCAGTGATGGCTAACCTTTTTTTCCTTGGGTGCTGAAAGCATGTGCAATAGTGCACGTGCACATGCCCACACCCATAATGCAATGCCCCTCTGTGCACACTGTCCCCTGCGCATGTGCAAGTAACTCCCCCCCTGTGCTCCCCCGCCCTTCCACACATGCATGTGTGACCCTCACACACGCCCCGTTTTGGGCCTATCCAGCCTCCCTGAAGCCTCTGGGAGGCTGGAAATGCCCATTTCCGGACTTCCGGTAGTTCCAGTAGGCCCGTTTTTCACCCTCCCCAGGCTCCAGAGTCTTTCCTGGAGCCTCTGGAAGGGGGAAAACGGCTTCCCCCGGCCCTCCAGACGCCTCCGGAGGCTGGAAATGGCCTATTTCCGGACTTCCGGTACTTCTGGTAGGCCTGTTTTTTGCCCTCCCAGAGCCTCTGAGTAAGCCCTGTACTTATCTGGCATCCAAAACAGCCTGTGTGGAGACTCCTGAGAGGAGAGGGGTGGCATGGGCGGGGCCAGCCAAAACTCAGCTGGCCAGCAGGAGGCACACACGAATGTGCGGTGGAGTTGATCTAGGGCAACGGATCGCATGCTCGCAGAGATGGCTCTGCGTGCCATAGATTCGCCATCATGGGTATATGTGGGACTGTATTCAGCAAGATATATTGCTGTAAGTTACTATCCTAGGTTTCTGTTCCTAACCATGATGGTGCTAAAGTAAGTAAACAGGCATTATGACACCACAGTGCAAGTTCTGTCCTTTAGGACTTGAGTTTTGCTGTCACTAGCAAGTATGTAAGGAACAGAGATTGTGATGCAGACTTTATTCCTTTCCACCACAAAGTTCCTTTTGATTCATGGAATCACTGTTGCCTGAATAAACAATAAAAAATGTTTATTAATTGTTCCTTCAACAGCCGAATATTCTGATTAATAGGCACTCTTGAAAATTATTACATCATTATTGTATCAAGGCAAAAGAAAAAACAAAGATATTACAAGGCTGTTCCTAAGTTTGTTACTTGCAGTAATTATTGTGTATTTAATTTTTCACATTTATTGCATAATTTTATGTATATGTATATGTTTTATAAAATATGAAGAAAAAAATGTATTTATATGTAACTGCATGTACTGTTATACGAAAAACCTAGGCTTCACAACTGACTACACTATGAGTTAAATGCCCCTTAAAGTCTATAAGAATAATAATTTAGTAGAGTGGAGAATATGGCTTTTATTTCAGTATATTAAAGCCATCACCATCCACAAAGTTGATCCATGGACATTAATGTGCCTGGTTTTTCACCTCACCCGCTGTCTTCATGCGGTAGCGTGCTCCGGCCCCCAAGGCTCCACTCGTTTTCCAGGTTGCACAGACCCTCAGGGCCCGGGCCTTCGGCTGATGTTGTGCAATGCCAGGTCCGCAGTAAATAAAGCCCCCCTCATTTGTGATCTTGTTCAGGAGGGGGGAGCGGACCTGGCAGGTATTACGGAGACCTGGTTGGGCCTGGAGGGGGGGGTCCCTCTGGTAGAAATGTGCCCACCAGGCTTCCACGCATTCCATCAACCGAGGTCTCAGGGGAGGGGCGGGGGAGTAGCGGTTATTATTAGAGAAGGTTTTAGGCCGAGGGAGGCCACTGTTCCTCAGACGGCCGGTTGTGAGACCCTCCTTGTGAAGTGGGGTCATGGGGTTCAGATGGGTTTGCTGATCACGTACCTGGCTCCCTGCCACGTGGCAGCAGCCCTGCCCGAGCTACTCAACGTTATCGCTGCGGTGGCGGTTGATACCCCCAGACTTATGGTCATGGGGGATTTCAACCTGCCGTCCGTGGGTGAGACGTCTGAGGTGGCTCGGGAGTTCATGGCTTCCATGACGGCTATGGATCTGACCCAGCTAATTCATGGCCCTACGCACATGGGGGGAAACACACTGGACTTGATTTTTGTCTCTGGACAGTGGCTGAGTGATCTTGAGATAGGGGACATAGCCATCGAGCCCTTGTCATGGTCGGATCACTCTCTCCTTCGCCTTGATCTTCGAACCGCTGCTCCCCGCCGCAGGGAGGCGGAACCGATAAGATGGTACCGCCCCAGGCGCCTGATGGAACCTGATAGGTTCCAGACGGAGCTTGGGCCAATGCCTGAGGTCCTGGCTCACGCCTCGACTGGAGACTTAGTGGCCGCCTGGGATAGGGCGGCCGCTGGAGCTCTGGATCGAGTCGTGCCTTTGCGGCCTCTGACCCGGCGCCGATCTCACCTGGCTCCTTGGTTTACTGAGGAGCTGAGGGAGATGAAGCGCCGGAAAAGACGCCTAGAGAGTAGTTGGAGGGCCAGTCGCACTGAATCTGACCGGACACTGGTAAGATCTCATATTAAGAATTACCTAGTGGCGATAAAAGCAGCAAAATGTACTCATCTTGCTGCTCTTATTGCGTCATCAGATAACCGCCCGGCCGCCCTGTTTAGGGTGACCCGCTCCCTGCTCCATCAGGAAGCGAGGGAGGACCCCTTGGAGGGAAGAGCCGAGGACTTTGTTCAGTATCTGTATGACAAAATCACTCAGATTCGGGAAGATCTGGACTCCGACTGGGTAGATCCAGGGGGGATGACGGGGGCAGGTCCTGAGAATGTTATCTGGGATGAGTTTGACTCTGTGACCCCTGAGGACGTGGACAGGATTCTGGGTAGACTGAATGCGACCACATGTTTGTTGGACCCGTGCCCCTCCTGGTTAGTGCTGGCTTCTCGGGAGGTGACGCGAGGCTGGCTCCAGGGGATTATAAATGCTTCATTGAGTGAGGGTGTCTTTCCCGCTGCCTTGAAAGAGGCGGTGGTGAGACCTCTCCTCAAGAAGCCTTCCCTGGACCCGGCAACATTGGCTAATTATCGTCCAGTCTCCAACCTTCGCTTTGTTGCGAAGGTTGTTGAGAGTGTGGTGGCACGACAGTTTCCCCGGTACCTGGATGAAACGACGTATCTAGACCCGTTCCAGTCGGGCTTCAGGCCTGGGTACAGCACGGAAACGGCATTGGTCGCGTTGGTGGATGATCTCTGGAGGGCTCGGGATAGAGGTTGTTCCTCTATCCTGGTCCTATTAGATCTCTCAGCGGCTTTTGATACCATCGACCATGGTATCATGCTGCACCGGTTGGAAGGGTTGGGGGTGGGAGGCACCGTATTACGGTGGTTCTCCTCCTTTCTCTCCGACCGGTCGCAGTCTGTGTTGACAGGGGGGCAGAGGTCGACCCCGAGGCCCCTTATATGTGGGGTGCCACAGGGATCGGTCCTCTCGCCCCTTTTGTTCAACATTTATGTGAAGCCGCTGGGCGAGATCATCCGTGGTTTCGGGGTGGAGTACCATCAGTACGCTGACGACACCCAGCTGTACATCTCCACCCCAGACCACCCCAACGATGCCCTTGAAGTGATGTCCCGGTGCCTGGAGGCCGTACGGATCTGGATGGGGAGAAACCGGCTCAGACTCAACCCATCCAAGACCGAGTGGCTGTGGTTTCCGACGTCCCGATATAGTCAGCTGGTGCCATCGCTGACTATTGGGGGCGAAGCATTGGCCCCCACGGAGAGGGCTCGCAACTTGGGTGTCCTCCTGGATTCACGGCTGTCTTTAGAAGAGCACTTGACGGCCGTGACCGGGAGGATTTTTCATCAGGTTCGCCTGATTCGCCAGTTGCGCCCCTTTCTGGATCGGGACTCGTTACGCACGGTCACTCATGCCCTCGTCACCTCCCGTCTGGACTATTGTAACGCTCTCTACATGGGGCTCCCCTTGAGGAGCACTCGGAGGCTCCAACTGGCGCAGAGTGCGGCCGCGCGGGTGGTGATGGGAGCGACGTGGCGCTCCCATGTAACGCCCCTCCTGCGCGAGCTGCACTGGCTCCCGGTGGTCTTCCGAGTGCGCTTCAAGGTTTTGGTTATCACCTTTAGAGCGCTCCATGGCCTAGAACCTGGTTATCTACGGGACCGCCTGCTACCACCAATAGCCTCCCACCGACCAGTACGCTCCCATAGAGAGGGGCTCCTCCGGGTGCCGTCGGCCAAACAATGTCGACTGGCGGCCCCCAGGGGGAGAGCCTTCTCTGTGGGGGCACCTACTATCTGGAACGAGCTCCCCCCCGAGATACGGAGGATTCCGGATCTGCGCACCTTCCGTCGCACGCTTAAGACGTTTCTATTCCAGCAAGCCGGCCTGACTTAAACTTCTCCGTTTTTAAATGGGAATTTTAAATTCGGTTTTAAATTATTGGGGTTTTAAATATGGTTCAGCCAAATTTATTTAATTTGTTTTATCTCTATTTTAAATTTTGTATTTATATGTTTTATTTTTATGGCTGTTCACCGCCCTGAGTCCTTCGGGAGTAGGGCGGTATACAAATTCAATAAAAACAAAAACAAAAACAATCATGTTCTGTTTTTGCTTTAAGAATTGCAACCTGGTTCTCCAGTCAAAGAGGAACATGAGGACTTCATCCATTGCTTAGAAGCTGGAAAATCTTCAGTGCCACTAAAGATATAAGCTACTTGGACAAAAACAATTATCCTGCACAAAAAGAAAATGGATTCAGAACTGTCAGTCTGCTTCTCTTTTTTAAACCTGATATTTTCATCACAATTAAATATTTCAACAGAGCCCCACTAAATGTCATTCCTTTTGTTTTTAGTTACATATTTTTATTTAAAAATTATATGAACAAAAGCAAAACATAAGAACATATGTAAAGGAAAGTTAAGGAAAAGATACAAAAAATTGTGAGAAACTATACAAATAAATATAAACATGGATCAAAGGTTGCAATAAGATTCATATGAAGCCTTCATGCGGTTCGAAAGCATATAATTTAGTTTAAGAAATCTTTGGTAGATTTAATTATAAGTAGTCCTTGACTCACTACCACAATGGAGTCCAAAATTTCTGTTGCTAAGTGATACTAAGTGAAACAGTTGTTAAGGGAGTCTTGCTCCCTTTTACAACCTCTCTTGCCACCGTTGTTAAGTGAATCAGTGCAGTTGTTAAGATGATAACATGATTGTTAAGTGAATCTGGCTTCCCCAGATGTGACCCAGAAGGTCACAAAAGGTGATCACAGGACCTCAGGACACTGCAACCATCATAAATATGAACCAGTCCAGCCTTTGTGTGCCCTTCCATTATTATAATTAAACTTCACTTGCCCTAAATTGGAAAGAGAGCATCACTTTCAGATAGATTCAGAAATTTATCAATACTTAATGTAGATTCCAAACACATAGGTACCACACAGGGAAGAGTGATCCTGGGAAGAATCACTTTATTTAGCTGTTTCCTTGGAAGGAGGGAGAATTCCAATCTTGCAGATTAGTCCATCAATTTCTCATTAATAAACTTAAAGATAATTGCCAGATTGGATCCATGTCAACTTATACTGCATTTATTTTCTGTACTGAATGATGTGCAGTATGTGTGTGTATGTGTGGTAGGGCCTTTTTTACTTACCTAAAACTTTAAAAACAAACTCTACGCATTTATAAAAACAACTATCTTTGAAAAGCAGAGAGGAGTTCTCTAGCATTTGTTAGAGGAGCTGAAGCATTTTACAGGCTATTGCAGTCATGAGATAATGGAATTATAGAAGGTTTGTGCAATCAAAGGATTTCAAGCAGGTGAGGAAAAACAAGAAACCCAAAGTCTGACTGTGGGGCTCAGTTGAGTGGGTGGAGGAGAAGTTTCAACCCCATGATCATCTCTGTAGGCCCAGCTTCCTTCCCACCTTGATCCAGCTTCCAGGTAGGACCTGCTACCACTAACCAACTTCCTAAAGAAAAGAAATGCTGGGCAAAATAATAATGGCAATACTATCAATAATAATTATTAACACTATCATTTGCCTATCCCAGGTCCTTGTGAAGGACTCGAGAGGGGGACAAAAGTGCCAAATCCAGTCTGAATATTTGGCTGACTATGCAACAAATCAAGAAATCGCAACGAATTACTATAGCAACTGTTTTTGGCCCAAGTAGCTTTAAAGCATATGGCCAGATTTCTTTTGAGATGAAAACAAGAGCATCCATCTTACATTTTCAAAACGGATTGTATTAAAAATACAAACAGAACTTTTCTTTTAGCTTTAGATGTTCAAATGCCCAAACAATTACACTTTGATGGAACAAGGCATTTACCTGATAAGATCACAACTCCTCAAAGATCAATCTCTCACAAAATGCTGTGGGGTGATTGAATACAGAGCAGGTGAGATTTATGATCCCTATATCTTGAATAAATGGATAGATAGATGATAGATTAAACAGATAGATAGGTTAAATAGCTAGATGATAGATTAAATAGCTAAATAATTAACAGATATACTTAAAATAACAGAAAACACAGTTACAGACTGGCTTTCCTGGTCAAGGTATAGTCTGTGGATTTCTGATTTCTGTGGAGAGAAGGATTCCCTTGAATGCATGGGGTAGAGGGAATAATCCCCATCTTTAAAGGGAGGAAAAAATCCAATGGATGGTTTGGATCAAGTTCATTATTAGGACATTGTTCTGTTATGATTTTTGGTCATAAGAAAGATGGAGGAGTTGGACTTGGATTTGCATAATGCTAAATCAATCCATTCCTTAAGAAAGCCAGAGGTGCTTGGCTAACATCTCTTCCTTTGTGTTCTGAGATTATTAGTGCAGACCATACTTGTTCCTCAATACTTGATTTAATTTTATATTTTAAATTTATTTTCTTCCATCTTTATCAATTTTAGAAATAACTCGAGCAGAAAACATACCTAATGCTCCTTCCTCTTCTTATTTTTCCCACAACAACAACCCTGTGAAGTTGGGTGACAGAGTGGAACTGTCCCAAAATCAGCCAGATGGCTTTCATGCCTAAAGCGGGATTAGAACTCACAGTCCTGGTTTGTAGCCTCGTGCCTTATCCTCAACTTGACAAAAGACAAACCTGTACACATTTATTTGTCCACAGAGCTTTGCATTACTCTCTAATAAGCCACAGCATTCAGGAAGATACCTTGATAAAATGATGAATTCATTTGCATGCATGAGCGGGTAGATTCTCTATTAAGCTGCCTTATCAACATTTCTGAGAGGAGAAAGTGATTCAGATAACGCGACAGGAAAGGGAGCAAATGGCATCACATACCTCATTATGTAATTTGTGACACATGGGATATTGTTGTGTCTTGATCCGTTTGCCTACGGATTTAGATGATCTGAGGGGAGGAAATGCGACTTTCTCTTTTATTCACATCGTATATATCCCCCTAAATTCTATCTACCAATATGCCAGGCAAAATACAGAAGTATTAATAGTGTTATAATATCATTCTCCCTGCCTCTCAGCAGAGTAATATTCTGACAACAAACTGAATGGGCAAGTTGCATAAATCTGTAATTTATTCTCCGAGACATTGTTTACGTCCAAACAAAATAAGCTGCAGTGTGCCTCCTGTATGAAAATAAGCAGCATAATGGGACTTGACAAAATAGGAAGAAAAACAACAATCAAAGACTGTCACTAAAAATCATAGTTTAATTTATACAGTAGGAAACCTTGACTTCTTCCCTATACAGCCTATTCTCTGTCTTCCATACACAATCAGGCAGATGAAAAAACAAATCAAGAAATAAACACCTGTTGAGCAGATATTTGCTGAAATTACAGGAAGCTCAGAGAAACCAACAGTCCCTTCTCCATTACATTGTCCTGGGATATTGTTCTGTGGAGATATTCTGTTTTTCCCGTTGTATTCAGAATCACAAAGAAAGATATGTATGTAGGGGAATAACATTCAATACCGAATATGCCACTGGGTACACCAGGCCCAGAATTGGCCAAACTGAAATAAATCATCCTGAAAATCTGAAGCTCCACAACTTCTACTGTAATCCTCCTTTTGAGGTAAAAGTTCACAAGCTTTAGTTGCTTTGAAAAGTCCATTCCATTTCATAAATTCATTTTTATCTTTTTGAACAGAATAGAAATCAATCTCAGTTGGATGTGGATGAACCTTAAGCTTAAGGAAAAGTTGCAGGACAAACAACACAGCTACTCCACCATTACTCTTCCTTTTTGAAGGAGGAGGAGGAGGAGGAAGAAGGGGAGGAGGAGGCTTGGACCTCTTTGAAACTTCCTGCATATCATTTTAAGAAATTTCAAAGTTGGGTCCCCCAAAATAGAAATACTATCTTGACTACAAAAATGTTTACCAAAATAAAGCATCTGCAGAATGATTCCTATAACACAAACAGAATTAGCATTAACAATATGGTAAAATATGGTTTATGCTAAAAAAAAATAGAACATCTAAAACAAAGAGCCTAAACTCTTCTGGCTTCTGCTTGAAATCTTCAGTGAAGCTTTGCCACAGTATAGCTGCCTGCTCTTGTAAGCCACTAGCTGTCTATCCAACCTCCCAGTCTCAGCCACAAGATTCCTGCTTCTCCAGTTTAAGATTGACTTCAGCCAATAATAATAACAACATATCTTCTTTTAACTTTAATCAAATAAACCAATGTTATACTCATTCTTTTACTTCTAATATTCTTAGTCTTTAGTATGTTCAAATGTTGTTGTTTTCATTTCTCTTTTGTCCCATTGCCTACCAGTTCTTTGAGGCTTTAATAAGCCTCAAATTTCTTTTGTAAATTCAAGAGGAAAAAGTTACCCAGGTCACTGTCTTGGTTCATCATTTATATTTTTCTTTTAAATTTTAAAACCTCAGCCACTTTACTTTCTAGATCCAGTGAAACACGGATTTGCTTATATTTAAGAGTTGAGATATGTAATGCTTAATATTGCATTTGTTAATAAATGTGATTAGGACTCTGTTTGGACTTTCTGTTGACATCTGCATTGAAAAAGATGTTGCTTATTGGACTTGTGTATAGTTAAAAATTGAGTTATAGGATGAAGAGTTTTGTTAATTAAGAAGAGCTGAAGAGATAGTAAAATTGTTTATACTAGTCATGTGGGTGATCTCCCATTCTCTTCTTATCAAAAGAGATCCCAAGGAGCCTGTCTACTCATTGGTTCCTTGGTGTTTGCTCTTATCCATTTTTGCACAGTCGTTTTCACTTCATGTATGTCATGTGTGAGTCATGTATGAATGAAATTCTCAATAAAACTTTATTAATCAATGGTTATACCACATCATCTTCCTTAGGACTCATTTATATTTTTCTACAAGGTGTAAATTTGTTTGTGCTTCATTAAAGGTTTCTGTTTCAATTAATCAAACAGCTATTTATCCTTATATACTCTAAAGTGCTACCATTTTAGAATCAACTAGACATGACAAACAGTCACAGTACTTCTAATCCATAAAGTAAAATTAAAGGGGATCAATGCCTAATATACACAACAACCAGACTTTTTATGGGGAGAAATATACCATTGCTGCACATAATACTGCCTTCTCCCTGCATAACAATTTAAGATTTTTGGTTTGTCATGGTTTCCTGGTACAAACAGCTCAGTCTGTATATCTAGGAATAAAACAAACCAGAAATGAAAAAAAAAGTTCATGTGATGTCAGGTTCCTGGTTCATTGCTCCCAAACAAGCTAATATAACCCCATTTATTGTTGTTTATGAATCCAAATATATTTGGGACCAACCTTTAAGGATAAGGGTTTAGATTTCACACTGTTCATTTCTAGTAAGATTCAAATGTCGAACGGTGCGTGCAAAAATTGCTCCCATCTACAACTTTTTTCCAAGGATCACACAACTGCCATGTGATTCAGGTTGGGGGTGGGATAATACATTTTGTTAGATGCATTTTTTTACAACATCTTAACCACCTATTTAAATCTGAACCATTGTACAGACTTAATTTCTAGATTATTTTAGCTTTTGTAACGAAAGGAGTAAACCAGAAGCAAACGAACTGCACCAATTAGCATGCTGCTTGTTTATAACAACTCGAGATAAGAAACCAATTCTAGCTTGTTATGTGTAAATGTAGCCTACCCTAGGAGAAGGTGATTACTATCTGCTAGCTGGCCCCAGCCAGGTGATTTGCAATAGAGCAAATTCCAGATTACATGGCAAAATGTCAGGTTCACTTTTCTAAGGGGAAGATTGCTGCTCATAAAACATATAATTTATAGGGGAAAAAATCCCAGATTGAATCACTGGCATCCTAAAATGGAACTTCAGAAATTTTCAATCTTAAATCTTCAGAAGTCAGTAAACTACACATAGCAGAAGGTTATTGGCAAGTGAAGGCTGATAGCATAATGGTTCATGCACGGAGTTCATGCACAGAGTTGCATTTAGTGTAGACAATAAAGATATGTATCAATAATCCCTAAAATGCCACCATAGGTAACTTTATTTAGGGCACTATTGTAGATGGGCAATCAAGGTCCTCTGCCTTTATCTTATAAACTTGCAAAATAAGCTGAATAATATAGAACTTTGTAGACAGGATAAAAATAAAAGGTTGTATATATCTTTTTACGGCAACTCTAGTTTTGTTTGTGAAGTAGTGTTAAACTTATAAGGGAACTAGTAATATGTACAATAAGCACTCATATAATCTTCATCAACTTTTAACAAAATCTCTTATATTTTATTGTTCACATATGTGTCCCATTCTTCTAAGAAACTCAAGGCAACTACATTGGCTTTCCACCTGCTCACTCGCTCTCACTCTCCCTCCTACTCTCCCTCCCTCCCCCCTTCCTCTCCCTCTCTCTCCCTCCCTCCACTTTATTACATTTATCTCAATAGTGTTTATCTGAAGAGGCGACATGCTCGTGTGTGCAAGTGCATTTAATACTATGCAGGGCTTTAAACCATTTTGTGGCAGATGGGCTAATACCTCACAATAGTCAATTCATGTGTTATCTCAAAGGAAATAGAAATCTTCAGCCAAGACAAGAGTGAAGAGAAACTGAGCAATGATAAAAGAAAAAAGTATACTTGAACATCAACAGTTTTCCAAAGTGTTTCTTCCACATTCTGTCCTGCTGTTTGAGCTGTTCTGAGCATATGGGTTGATTAAGGGTTAAGACAACATCAAATCTTTCGTTTTATTCCATGAAAAACAAATGTTGACATAATTGGAAAGACAGCTTGCTTTCCTTTCCTTTCCTTTCCTTTCCTTTCCTTTCCTTTCCTTTCCTTTCCTTTCCTTTCCTTTCCTTTCCCTTCCCTTCCCTTCCCTTCCCTTCCCTTTCCTTTCCCTTCCCTTCCCTTCCCTTCCCTTCCCTTCCCTTTCCTTTGCTTTCCCTTCCCTTCCCTTCCCTTCCCTTCCCTTCCGTTCCCTTCCTTTCCTTTCCTTTCCTTTCCTTTCCCCAACAACATTTTTGTCCCTCTGGTGCCATCTTTTGTCACAAAGTGTGTCTGTGACTAGAATCATATGAATGTATAAATTAGAACTAGAATATGTTACAAGTCAGCATAGCAGACTTGGTAATTGGATTAAAAGATCTTGGTCCAACCCTTCTCTAGAGTAAACATTCATTGAATTGAGCCATATTTATCTTTATTGATTAGTATGTTGTATATCGAAAAGAAATAAACATGCTCACTTTTGGAAGAAAAACACATATGTATAAAATTGTGTGTGTGCATGGCTACACACACACACACACACATAAAATAACCCATCAGGATCTTCCAGGGGATCCAACTATAGATTCCAGGAATATTCACAAGTATGTAGGTTACATTTCAGCATGATGATCCTCTAAATCAGGGGTGTCAAACTCATGGCGTCATGTTGTCATCATGTGATATATCGTGACTTTTTTCCCCCTTTGCTAAACTGGGGGTGGGCATGGCCAGCACATGACATATCCGGCCCATGGGCTACGAATTTGAAACTCCTGGTCTAAATTAAATACAGATAGTCCTTGACTTATAACAGTTCATTTAGTGACTGTTACAACAACACTGAAAAAAATGACTTATGACTGTTTTTCACACTTACAACTGTTGCTGCATCTCCGTAGTTGTGTGATCAAAATTCAGATGTTTGACAACCGACTCATCTTTATGACGGTTGCAGTGTCCTAGGGTCATGTGATTGCCTTTTGCAATGTTCCGACAAGCAAAGTCAATGAGGAAGGTGGATTCACTTAACAATGGTGTCTCTAACTTAACAACTATAATGATTTACTTAACAACTGTGGGAAGACATGTCATAAAATGGGGCAAAACTCACTTAATAAATCTTTTCACTTAGCAACAGAAATTTTGGGCTCAATTGTGGTCGTAAGTTGAGGACTACCTGTATCTACCCCATTATTACTTAAAATGCTAATAATCCAAGCAACTCCTTAAATGACAATATCCAAATCTGCTCTTTGAAAAATTTAGGCAGACTGGAAAGGATATAACACATTGTGGTTTTTAATCTAAGATAGAGCACAGGAATATGATTGCCTAACTTTTTGGAGCTATTTCAAAGAAAAGCACTGCCTTTAACAAGCTAGCCATCTTTCCAAAGAATATAGGGCATCACATTGTTTACAGGCACAACTGTAGAGTGGAGTTTCAGTCCAAAGTAGAGTGTGGGTCATAGAAAGGGCTTACCATATTAAATCAATTTGTCATATTGACTTCAGGAGGACCAGTACTTTAATAAAGGACTTCAGTGTAAATGCTATTAAACTACAATCTCAAACTATTTATTTTGGCGTTGTTCTCACTGAAAAGTCACCTGGAAGTCAATGAAAATAATTTGAATGTTTGCACTGATAAATGGCCAAACTCCAAATACAGGAGACAAAAACATCTCGGGGTACTACTACCACGTCAGGAGGATTTTCAAACAGTCCCACAAAGGTTGACTCCAGTCAAACTTAATCCTTGCTGTTATATTTATGTATATATTTCAATTTGTTCCCTTTTTGGTGTAGCCATTTTTTCCCACTCCAGAAGGATGTACCGAATCAGAATCAAATGTTCCTCCTGAAAGCATGACCTTCTGCTGACCTTTATTAACACCTTAAGGATAGAGACAAGTTGCTCCCAGTGTCAGAAAGGCTTTGCATTTTTCTGTAAACATGTGATCCATTTTTTTAAAAAAAATTTGTTGAAGTAAATCAGTTTCAGCATCTTTAGATCTGCTTTCAATCATGTTTATGGTGACTGAAGTTAAATTCATTTATTCTAAATATTTGAGTGAGTCTATAATAGAACTTTATTTTGATGACAAATGATTTAGAACTCCAAGGAGAAAGAGTGTCTAAAACAGTAAAATACTGAGGAGGGGGGGGAGTATTTATAATTATATAAAGGTTGGGGGGAAGGAAGCTTTCCTCTCACTAAACCAGTGGTGAAATGTAAAATTCGTTACTACTGGTTCTGTGGGCGTGGCTTGGTGGGGGGTAATGTGACTGGGTGGGCGTGGCCAACTTTTTTTTTTTTTACTTTTAAAAGCATTTTTTCTACAACCACTTTTAAAAGAAAAAAAAAAGCCTCTGATGATCAGGCAACTCAGCTGGGATCATCAGAGCCTTTTTAAAGCATTTTTTAAACAACCTTTTGGCTGAAGAGGTTGTAGAAAAAATGCTTTTAAAAGTTATTTTAAAAGCCTCTGATAATCGCACGGTTCAGCTGGGCATGGGGAGGGGGAGGGATTTTTGCTACCAGTTCTCCGAACCACCTGCCGCCATCGCTACCAGATCGGGCAATCCGGTCCGAACTGGGAGCATTTCACCCTTGCACTAAACCAACTACTTAAAGGTGGCTATGACAATAAGCTTTTTGAATATTATTATCAAAGGACTGTAGGACCATATTCTATAATAATTATTATAGTTATTCTATAACTATAATTCTATAAATAGAATTATAATATTCTATTATAATTATAATAATTATTTCCACTGTACAGCTGAAAAGTATAGAGCTACTTTCCTATAATCCTAATTTTTAACTATCCTTGAGCATTGCAGTTAACCACTTAGTGAAAATGGTACAGACACAAAGGAATTTTTTCTTATCCTAATTTCCCAACTGTACATATTATTTTCTCAAATGAAGATGAATAGTTCACTTTTGAGAGCTAAACGTAATGAATTTTCATTTTAATATATGCTGATTAGTGTACATTTAAAGTGACAATAAAGTGTTCTGTTCCGTTCCATTCCGTTCCGTTCCGCTCCGCCCCGCTTCATTCCATTCCATTCCATTCCATGGTGGGTTGCTACCCGTTTGTCCCAGATCGGATGAACCGGTAGCGGTGGCGGGAGGCTCCGCCCACCTGCCCAGACATCTCTGAGCATGTGCAGAAGCTTCTGTGCATGTGCGCACCCACGAGCAAATCGGTAGCATCCGAAATTGAAACCCACTACTGATTTCATTCCATTCTATTGTAATATATGTGTCCCTGGATAACATTGCAGGATCCAATCTGGGTCAGTCACCAGGACCAGAGGCTTAGTTTTCTGAGCTTTCAGGCTCATGCTGGAACTTCTCTGAAGTTCCCTGAGGAGTCCAAAAGCTTGGAAACAAAATCTCTGGTCTGAGTGGCTGACCCAGATTGGATTCTGCAACATTCTTTTCTAGTAGGAATAACAGTATGGCTTTTAAGACATGATTGTTAAGCCCTGTGGTTGGCCACTATGGGAAGCAGGCATAATTGCTTTTGAGCATAATTATTAAGCATAATTCATTGCATCACATCATTTGGAATGAATTTCCACCATTGACATTACTTTATACAAGACCGTATCCATGTCCTGCATATACTCCCTTATCTATGAAGATCTAGTTGGTGATAAGTGATAAAAACTAATGAAACTACTTCATTGATTGTGCCCAAATTAATAAATAAAAATGCTCATTGCCCAATAGAAAGATTATTTATTATTAACTTTTCACTTAAACAATTGAATTAGCCTGGATTCAAAGTATTTAAATTCTTTGTGAAAGCTATCCAGATGACAAAACAGGCAACTATTATAAGAGAAGAATATGGCGTTGAATATTCCTTGCTATTGGCCACCAGTGAGAGGCTAACATAGATGGAACAGGATTTGGTACCTGGAAGCTGAAACAAGACGACCAGAATTTTTTAAAAAACCACTTTTGGTATTTAATGAATTATTTTATAAATGTATTATTCTATAAATCATTGCAACAATGCAGATGGCAACTGATAGGACAGCATACAGAAATGCTGAAAAATTGAAAGTGGCTTTTACAAAGTATATGTACAAATTTTCATCGTCTGGCAACTCTTGCTGCAAAAAGAATTTTAAAACAATCTAGAATAATTGATTCATGTTCCACAGCATAAGTGCTCAACATTTTGGCTTACCTGGGCTATACTGAATGAAGAGGAATGGTTTTGGGCCTCATATAAAATATATAATAGAGTTAATGTGCATAAATAATGAACTTTGTTTTTTATGCTTTCATTGATCTTGGGGGACCTCATTACTAGCCTTCCAGGCTTGCATGCAGCTTGTGGGTTGAAGAACAGGCATGTTGGATTGGACATGCTTGTTCTACAGGTTGCAAATACGGGTAGATTTCATTTAAAGGCAACAGCTAATAATTGATATTTAAGAAGTAACTTCATAACCAATGCCCACATTTCCGACTTTGGCAGAAGGTCTCTCAATCACATGTTCTCTATTACAGTCATTTAGTCCATGGTGTCTTGTGCCAGACTCATTTTTTCCTCCCGCTCCGATGAATACCTAATTAAGCAGAGAGATTGCCTAAACAAGTGATCTCTTCCTGGGCTGCTTTTCTTCCCAGTGTAGTTCATCCCTAAAAAGGGCTAACTGCAAGTTAATAAGCTCAGCTCCGTGACCTTAATTAGTTGATTAGAACTTCTGGCCAGCTGGCACTGCTGCCTGACATTGACAAGACCCTAATGAGTGTCACACTATAGGGTTTTGTTTGCTCCTAAGCAACTCCTGGCTCACAGCCTGCAGCAGACTAGCAGACAGCCAATACTAGTGTACTCCTCTTCACGTGTATTGCCTGTTGTGTGCCTGCTTACTCTCTTGTAATCCCTTCCTCTCCAAGGAATATAAACACAAACATCAATTCTCTTCTTGACAATTATCCCAGCACAGAGTGGGGGAAAGGGACTATAAGATTTTCCCTTTTATCCAGCTTCCATATGAAGTCCAGAAATCTTCCCCACTATTGGGGTTCACCTAGATCCGTGATGGCGAACCTATGGCACGCGTGCCACAGGTGGCACGCGGAGCCATATTAGTGGGCATGCCAGCTCAGCTCTGGGGCACATGCGCGCGCCGGCCAGCTGATTTTCAGGCCTTCTGGGCTCACCAGAAGTAGGGAAACAGGCTGTTTCCTGCCTCTGGAGGGCCTGGGGGGGTGGGGAAGGCCCGTTTTTCTTTCTTACCTGGCTCCAGATCCTCTCTGTGTATCTGGGAAGGGCGAAAACAGCCTTTCCCCCTCCCTTAGAGGCCCTACAGAGGCTGAAAGGGCCCATTTCCTGGCTCCCGGTGGGACAGGAAGTGACGTTTTTTTCCTGTCCCCAGCCTCCAGAGATTCCTAGAGAGGCTCCTAGAGTAAGGTGACCAGACGTCCCGCTTTTGGCGGGACAGTCCCGATTTTTAGCAATTTGTCCCGCGTCCCGCGGCGTTTCAAAAAAGTCCCGATTTTTCATTCTGCCTCCTGAGTCCCGCTGCCTCTTGAGCCCCAGCTGATGGCTAGAAGAAAAAAAAAATGTTTAAACTCTTGCCCGGGGCTTCAAAGGGCCGCCCTACAGGCAATCAGTGTAAAGAGTTCCTGAAGCAGTTTTTTTTTCCCCTAGCTAAGCTGCAGAAACGAAACCGAAACCAGGATCTTTGGTGCAACGTGACAAAATGAGGCAGAGAGAGATTTATTTTTATTTTTATTTTTCCTCCCCAAAAAAGGTACGTGAAAAACTGCAAACAATGGGAAATTTAGGAGGAGAGTTCAAGATTTTAAAACACAAAAGAAAAAAAAGCTGTATTTAACTAGGGAATTGTAATAATTGAGATACTATTAATTGTATATTGTGTTGAAAGCAGAAATGGTTAAGTTGTGGTTCAGAGGAATATATGGGGGAAATTATTTGGTTTATTATTATTGGTAAATATAATTAATTGATTTGTAAGAAATTGGATTGCATGGAAATAATTGGAATATTCATGTTCATATTGATTAATATACAAAAAAGATAGTTTTATAACTAATTGATTTATATTAAAATGTTGAATTTGTATTAAACAACTGTATTACATAATTACATAATTAAACAATGTGAGGATGGATATAAAAATAGATGACAATGGGAAGGGGTATAATATAGAATAGAAGGGAAAAATTGAATTTGATTAAGATTAGAGATGAGGATGAAGGGTAATATTGGTTTTTTTAAAAAAATAGATGAGGAATAAATATGGCAAAAAGGAAATATAGAAATTGTAAATTTAATTGAAATGACTAAACACTGTTTAAATTTGTGAACCGGCCAAATACTCTGTTCAAAGAAAATAAATTGTATGTTTGTATGTGTGTTTCTAATTACTGCTATTTATTCATATTTGTTCTCTTTTATTCTTTAAAGTTTAACCATTCATTCTTTATCTTAATATCTTTATATTTGTTTGGGGTTGGCTTTCTTCCCTTTCATCTTTTTTATTGTACAGCAATCTTTCTCCTCAAACCTACCACCTCTCTCTTTTCTTTCCTTCTTACTTTCTCTTCCCCCCCTCTTCTTCTCCTCCCTACTTCCTCTTCCTTTCTCCTCCTCCTCTCTTCCTCCCCCTCTTACCCTCACTCCTACTCTAATTTCCCTTCCCTTCCTTCATCCTTCTCTATTGCTGTATCCTTTTATGCATATGGACTACTCAAAGGGCTGAAAAAATTATTTTTGACTGGTCCTCGCACTTTTGACCAGTCCTCGAACTTACGACTGTCTTCACATTTTACGTTTTTTGCCCTATCTTATCACCATGGTGAAGAGAAGCAGTTGTGAAATGAGTGACATGGTTGTTAAGGATGCTGCATGGGCATAAATGTGAGGATGGTCATAAGTGTGAGGACCAGTCAAAAGTGCGAGGACCTGTCAGAAATGACTTTTTTCAGCCCTCTGAGTAGTCCCTATACACATAGCCATGGCCACCCGGTCACATGACCAGGTAGCCACGGCCACCCAGTCACATGACCAGGTAGCCACGGCCACCCAGTCACATGACCAGCTAGCCACGCCCACAAAATAAGCCACGCCCACAATGGTGTCCCTCTTTACCAATCTTAAAATCTGGTCACCTTATCCTAGAGACTCCTAGAGAGGTTCCTAGAGACTCCTAGAGAGGTTCTGGAGGCTGGGGACAGCAAAAAATGTCACTTCCTATCCCACCGGGAGTTGGGAACTGGGCTTTTTCAGCCTCCGTAGGGCCTCCAAGGGAGTGGGAAAGGCTGTTTTCGCCGTTCCCATATACACAGAGAGGATCTGGAACCAGGTAAGAAAGAAAAACGGGCCTACCAGGCCATCATGTGCCAGGAGCGGGGGGGAGGGGGAGGGGGTTGCGCACACATGCGCGTGGGCACGTGCGCGTGCGACCCTCCCCCGCCCCCCCCTCTCCTGGCACGTGATGGCAAAAAGGTTAGCCATCACTGACCTAGATATTTGGGGCAGTGGTGAAATCCAAATTTTTTTACTACTGGTTCTGTGGGCATGGCTTGATGGGCATGGTGTGGTGTGGTGGGCATGGCTTGGTGGGTGTGGCAGGGGAAGGATACTGCAAAATCTCCATTCCCACTCCACTCCAGGGGAAGGATACTGCAAAATCTTCATTCCTACCCCGCTCCAGGGGAAGGATACTGCAAAATCCCCATTCCCTTCCCACTCCTGGGGGAAGGATATTGCAAAATCTCCATTCCCACCCCACTCTGAGGCCAGCCAGAGGTGGTATTTGCCGGCTCTCCGAACTGCTCAAAATTTCCACTACTGGTTCTCTGAACTGCTCAAAATTTCCGCTACTGGTTGTCCAGAACTTGTCAGAACCTGCTGGATTTCACCCCTGATTTGGGGTTATATCCTTCTGATACAGTAAAGCAAAGGAAAGTTGAAATAAAATCATAAGCATAGTCATGGTAATGTGATTTTCACTTAGTGACCACTTCGCTTAATTACTTGCTGGTCCATTGGTGGTCACTAAATAAGGACTACCTGTATATAGCAACGTAGTCTGTTTCCTGAGGAATTTCTTACTATGCATCATAGCTTCTCCCACTTTTTCTCCTTTTCTGTCTATCACAATCTGATGTCTTTTAATCTGTA
This sequence comes from Pituophis catenifer annectens, assembly GCF_029215685.1. NCBI lineage: Eukaryota > Metazoa > Chordata > Lepidosauria > Squamata > Colubridae > Pituophis > Pituophis catenifer. The sequence goes on from NW_027256881.1 coordinate 130,504,653, forward strand.
TTGTTTATAATCTGACCTTTAACTTTTATACTTCATGAACTTCTTGACTATAAACATGCATGTACAAATTGCTCCAAATAATATGAATAATTTTAGTACAGCATGCTCAGATATGTGCGTGGGGGTTGTGACTAGGGTGAGTTTATTTTAGTTATGAGATGTGTTGGTCTGATCTATAGTAGACTAAATTCCCATAGTTAAGATTAAGATTGTGAACATTAGGAAGGGTTTAATCTATTAAAGTCATTTCAGATTTAAATTTATGTTACAGGTACTTGGTGTTTAGGAGGGAATGAAAATAAATCTATGAGCATCATCCAGGTAAAAGTAACTATTTTCAATATTCACGGTTCATTCATTTTGATGTGCAGCGTTAATAATATTAAAATAAAATCTTCAAGGCTTAAATAATTCTTTTGATAAATAAAGTAGTGCTGAGAGCACAAGGCTAAAGGCAGACCAGAAATGTTTACATGAAGTCTACTTTTCATAAATATTTTTTTTTAAAAAAGATCTACAATAGTACTTTCCAAAATGTGTTATTTCTCACAAGTGCTTTACATCAAAATGTCTACCTATCTTTAGGACATAGTGAATATATTATTATTTGCTGTTAAATTCCATACAATCTGTTATTAAGTTATTATGGTTAAATTATAGAATTGTTGAGCAGTTTTACTTCTTTGAACACTTTAGCAGCTGATCCTACATAGAAGAAACCAACAGTGTACTGACCCCTTCAAAATATTGAAATGCAGATAATAGAGATTCTAAGGAGCCTGTAAAGGTAACTTATCCATTAATTCCACTTCTTCCCAAGACAGTTGATTAATCTCCTGTCCAAAAGTACAGATAGTCCTCAATTTAGAACCACAGTTGAGCCCAAAATTTCTGTTGCTAAGCAAAACATTTGTTAAGTGAATTTTGCCCATTTTATGACCTTTCTTTCCACAATTGTTAGGTGAATCACTCAGAGGTGGGTTACAGCAGGTTCTGACCGGTTCTGGAGAACCGGTAATGGAAATTTTGAGTAGTTTGGAGAACCGGTAGTAATTCTGACTGGCCCCACCCCCATCTATTCTCTGCCTCCCAAGTCCCAGCTGATCAGGAGGAAATGGGGATTTTGCAGTATCCTTTCCCTGGAGTGGGGTGGGAATGGAGATTTTACATATCCTTCCCCTGCCACGCCCACCAAGCCATGTCACGCCCACCAAGCCACACCTACAGAACCAATAGTAAAAATTTTTGAAATCCACCACTGGAATCACTGCAGTTAAGTTAGTGACACGGTTAAGTGAATCTAGTTTCCCCATTGACTTTGCTTGTCAGAAGATCACAAAACATGACCCCGGGACATTGCAACTGTCATAAATATGAGTCAGTGGCCAAGCATCTGAATTTTGATCATATGTCTATGGGGATGCTGCAATGGTCATAAGTGTGAAAAACGGTCATAAGTCATTATTTTCAGTGCCATTATAACTTTGAAGGTCACTGAACAGACTGTTGTAAGTCGAGGACTATCTGTATATGCCAATTTTTTTTTTTTTTATTTTGAATTTGTATACCGCCCTTCTCCCTGAGGACTCAGGGCGGTGAACAGCCAAGTAAAAACATCAAGTACAAATATTAAAATACAGTTAAAATATACATATATAAATTTGGCCCCATTAATTAAAAACAATAAACAAAACACTTAAAAACACTTAAAAAAATTAGGCCAGCCCGGCTTGCTGGAAAAGGAAGGTTTTAAGGGCACGGCGGAAGGCACCGAGGTCATGCTGTTAGGTCAGATCCAAAATCTTGCTTTACTATAGATCTGGACAACTGACGTGTCCTGTTAAATTTACATGAAATAGTGCCTATCTTTGCCTCATTATAGCTGATCAACTATTTATATCAATGATCAATTGGCCTCATTGTAGCTCAACTTTCCTAATTTTGCCCTGCCTTAATTTTGCAGTGCTGAGGTATCTAAAAGTTTCTCAGAAGCATTACATAATGTCCTTAACTATCACTCTAAGAGGCTGTTAAGCTTGGCGATCTAAAGCCTGCGTTACCTCCTCTTTTCCAATGAAAAGAAGGGATTGAATGTTAAGTCAACAATCTGGAAAGCATTCAGCAAATGAAATGTGACACAGTGATCTTGTGAATTCTCAAGTGTGCTTTAGGGTCTCTCTCCTTTCCTCTCTTCAGATTGGCTTCATGTTTTACAAAGAACAGTGACACTGCCAGCAATGTAACCAGCTCGAGATAGATTTGACTCTAGCTGATTTTCTCTTGAAAGTGACATTCATTACAAATCTTCCACTTGCGTAAGGGAACAGAGCAGTAGTGTGATTCAAATCCGGGGTGAAATGCTCCTGGTTCGGGCCAGATTGCCCGATCAGGTGAGCAATGGCGGCAGATGGTTCAGAGAACTGGGAGCAAAAGTCCCTGCCCCCCCCCCCCGCCCATGCCCAGCTGAGTTGCGCAATCATCACTGGCTTTTTTTTTTTACTTTTAAAAGCATTTTTTCTACAACCTCTTCAAGAGGTTGTTAAAAATGCTTTTAAAAGGTAAAGAAAAAGCCTCTGACGATCACAGCTGAGTTGCCTGATCATCAGAGACTTTTTTTTTACTTTTAAAAGCATTTTTTCTACAACTGAGATTGTTAAAAAGGCTTTTAAAAGGTTAAAAAAAGCCTCTGATGATCACAGCTGAGCCACATGATCATCAGAGGCTTTCTTTTTACTTTTAAAAGCAATTGTGCGTGACAGCTGATCACCCCTTCCTCTTGCGCGCTGTTCTACTTACTGCATGCCTCCTTTTGGTGTGCACGGCATGTGCACACCTCGCATTTGGTGCGTGGTATGCAGTGCGCATGCGCAGCCAGCGAACCGGTAGTAAACCGGTTCAGATTTCACCACTGTTGAAATCCCATCGCTACCAGTTCACTCGTGGGCGCTCGCACACTCACGCACGCAAGCAACACTTATGCGCCTGCACAGAGATGTCCAGGTGGGTGGGTGGAGCTTCCCGCTACTGCCCCTACCAGAAGCGGGAGGCTCCAGTAGCGGACCGGTAGCAACCCACCACTAGAGCAGAGACTGAGAAAAACCGGGGTAAGTCTTCCTTGAGAAGGCATCATTGTCATACATCTTCTTGAGTCCAAGTTCCCTGATTGTCATACTGTGCCTTAATGATAGTAATCAGATGAATCTACTTAGATTTATTTATTTGTAAGATTTATATCCTGCCTTTTCCTCCAGCGGCTTCAAGGCAGCAAATGTAATGCGCTTGCTTCCATTTTTCCACAAATAACCCTGCAGAAGAGGTTGGGTGCAGAAAGAAGGACTGTCCAAAGTCATCAGTGATTTCTATAGCTAAGGCTGGATTTGGGACTAGATTCCTTTATTAATACTGATTTAATTAATATAACATTGAGAACCTTTGAATATTATTGAACTACAGTACTAAATTAGTGAGTGGTAAAGGATGGTGCTGATCATTGTTCAGTTAAGATCTAGATCAGGGGTGTCAAACTCAAGGCCCGCAGGCTTAGATCTGGCCCATGGGACCGCCCTAGAAAGAATGAAGGACTGGCCCGCGGTCCCTCTGCCAGCAAAAACGGAGCTCAGAAGGGCAGCACATGGCCTCCCCGAGCTCCGTTTTTGCTGGCAGAGAGCTGCAGGTGGCCGTCGCGGCCAAAAATGGAGCCTTGATGAGTGACGTCAATCTGGCCACGCCGACCCCGACCATCCCCACCCTGTCCCTCCAAGGTCAAACACAACCCTGATGTGGCCCTCAATAAAGTCAAGTTGACGCCCCTGATCTAGATAGTCACAGTTTTCTAATTCCTGCTTCCTTAATGTATTTATAAATATGTTGTTTGTTTGAGCTCTGAACTTGGCAATTTGGTTGCAAACGTTTCGTCCCCATTCAAGGAGTCATCTTCAGTGCGCTTTGGATTGTGCTTGTCTGGGGGAGCTCTAGCCTTTACATACCTTTGTGAGTCCTGGTCTGATTTCGGGTTGTGTGATTGGCTGGCTGTAGTTGCTGAGTCATAGTCCTTGGTTTTACTCAACAAATCACAAGTAATCGGACCACATTACATACAGCCAATCAAATCAACTCGAAACCAGACCATGGCATCATCAGAAGACATCCAAACAAGAACACCAGCACTAATTTACATCACACAAATGATACTTAAAACCAAAAACTATGACTCAGCAACTACAGCCAGCCAATCACACAACCCGAAATCAGAAATTTAATAATGTGGTCATTAAGTGAATCTGGCTTTCCCATTGACTTTGTTTGTTTGGAAACCGGCTGGGAAGGTTACAAATGATGATGACATGACAATCCACAACACCGCAACTGTCATAAATACATGCCAGTTGCCAAGTGCTCGAATTTTGACCACGTGATCAAAGGGATGTCGCAACCGTCATGTGAACAATGGTCAAATGGTCACTAAACGAATGTTTGCAAGTTGAGAACTACCCTCTATGCAGTAAACTGTCAAGTTAATCATCTTGTTTTCTTTTCAGTGGGAAGGGGTTACAGGACTACTGACATCCTACAGTACAAGTACAGTAGTGCAGAGAGAGAGAGAAGTGTGTATGTGCAAAAGCTGCTAAGGCCACAAAGGGTATATGTTCTGTAAACACTCTCTCTCTCTCTCTCTCTCTCTCTCTCTCTCTCTCTCTCTCTCTCTCTCTCTCTCTCTCTCTCTGTGTGTGTGTGTGTGTGTGTGTGTGTGTGTGTGTGTGTGTGCTTACTCTCTTGTAATCCCTTCCTCTCCAAGGAATATAAACACAAACATCAATTCTCTTCTTGACAATTATCCCAGCACAGAGTGGGGGAAAGGGACTATAAGATTTTCCCTTTTATCCAGCTTCCATATGAATTCCAGAAATCTTCCCCACTATTGGGGTTCACCTAGATCCGTGAAAACCAATTTTTTTCTGTTTTTGCCTGTAATTACTGTTCTTATCTCATTCTACAAATGCTGCATTCAACGCTCTCTTTTGATGCAGCCTCTGTGAAAGTCATTCAGAACCACAGGACTGTTCTAAAAATGGATGCGGAGCCTGGCTTAAATTATCTATAAGCAGCTGGAGCTGAACATATTCGATCCCTCTGTTGCCATTCAGAACAATACAGGTCTCCAGCTATATTTCCTCTGCATGGACAGAGGAGGCAAGGTGGCCAGGTGGAGGAAAGCTTCACGCATCATTTTTTCGTCTTTAATAAACTGTTGCAATAAGAATATTCTGCTTGCAGCTTGGAGTGTGGGCGGGCAGGGCAAGCATTGCATCAAAAGAGTTTCCAAATAAACATTTATTTGGGAGATGATAGAATAACAAAAAATCGAGGGAACAACCACCACCACCACCACCACCACCACCACCACCACAACAACAAAGATATAAGGGGAAATGGAGTTTTGAGTCTCTGATGTGACATTGCGTCCGGATTTTACTGACAATGTGGCAAGCTGAAAAATGTGGTATTTTTGTTCCCTTTAGATGAATTTCTAACTGTGACACCGTTCCGGTGGCATTTTCCAAAGTTATTGCAAAGACATCAACCATTTGCAGACATGCTCAGGCTTCCATTCTAGGAAGGCTCAACAAGTCATTTCTTAACCAGCACAAATACCTCACTGTTGTCGCTGTTCAGAAATTGTCTTGTCAACCACAAGCAGCAGGTTTGATCGTGGACAATGCTGGACGTTCTTATTTTAAAGATCAGCGGCAGCCTAGCAAGAAGAAAAATCAAGTATTCCACAAGCAGAAACTTCTCAGGAAGAGGCTTAAAGTTAGAATCCTGCTAGACCCTCTTGGGGACTACTATTCATCTGACAAATTGAGCTAAAGCTTATTTAAGCGGCATTTGGAGCACATTTCCTATCTTGCTTAAATCTTGATGAATAAGGATACACTTAATCAAAGTTCGCAAACACTCGCTTGTGCCAATATCTAAAGGACTGCAACAAAGAAGGGTGGAGGATCACGCTATTCTCCAAAGCACCTGAGGGCAGGACAAGAAGCAATAGGTAGAAACTAATCAAGGAGAGAAGCAACATAGAACTAAGAAAGAATTTCCTGACAGTTGGAACAATTAATCAGTGGAACAAATTGCCTCCAGAAATTGTGGGTGCTCCATCTCTGGATGTTTCTAAGAACAGATTGGACCAGCGGTGTCAAACTGAAGGCCCGTGGGCCAGATCCAGCTCACGGGGGTACTTAGATATAGCCCATGGGGTCACCCTGGAAACAGCAAAGGACCGGCTCATGGTGCCTCTGCCAGTGAAAACGGAGCTTGAGGGGCTGCACATGGTTTCAGCTGGCCAAGGGCTGCAGGAGGCCATTGTGGCTGAAAACAGGGCTCAAGGCGCTGCACGTGGCCCTCCAGAGCTCCGTTTTCACTGGCAGAGGGCTAGCAAAGCAAACTAAAAACAAAACAAAAGGAGAAATGTTTCCCCTTTTGCATTTGAGCATGCAAGAAGGGATAGGAAAGGAGAAGGGGAAGAGGAAAGAGAAAGAAAAAGAAGGGAAGAGAGGAAGAGAGCAAGGAAGGAAAAAGAAGAAAAGGAAGGAAGGGAGGGAGGGAGGGAGGGAGGGAGGGAGGGAGGAAGGAAGGAAGGAAGGAAGGAAGGAAGGAAGGAAGGAAGGAAGGAAGGAAGGAAGGAAGGAAGGAAGGAAGGAAGGAAGGAAGGAAGGTTATAATGAGAGTGAGTGATGGTCTGAGGGAAGTCCTGCCTTAGCACTTGGCCACCACAGGTGCCCCCAGCACGAGTGATGTCAAGCTGGCCACACCCACTCTGGGCATGCCCCCCCCCAGCTCCCCTGAGGTCAAACACAACCCTGATGCGGCCCTCAATGAAATCGAGGTTGAAACCCCTGGATTGGACAACCATTTTTCTGGAATAGTATAGGGTCTCCTTCTTGAATAAGGAGTTGGACTAGAAGACTTCCAAGATCCTTTCCAACTCTGTTATTCTGTTTTAAATGGGCCTGGAAAGTGGAAATCTCTATATATTATGCTTCTGGATAAAGCACTTTCTTTGGAGGAGAAAAGGGACATTTGTTAAATACCGTTGCACTAAATTGATTTTGATGTCTTTAGTCACTTCAGACAGCTCACACACCTAAAGGTGAAAACAGCTGTCACGCTCAGCGTTGCTGCCTGGAACATTGGGATGTGTGTTTTGTGCAAACATGACAATTGGAGCAGGGAATGCTTTTAACCTTGCATCTGCTCCATTCCCATCAGATTTAAATATCTATATGCGGCTCTGCAAAATATATTGTTTTGATGTCTTCTGCTAAGCGCATTCTGCCTGGCTGAGGTTCATTGTGTTGCTCCACAAACAAACCTCTGATGAAGATAAGAATGCTTCTTTGGGATTAACTCATTCTGAATTAATCCCAAATGTAAACCCAGATTTAGATCAGGGATTGCCCAAATTCCTAGCCAGCATGGAAGCCCTGATACCTCTGGAAGGTCCTCATCAGGGAGGATAGGCATCATTAGTTATATCAGAGGTGGGAAACTTATGGACTTCAACTCCCAGAATTCCTGAGGCAGCATGGCTGGGATATATCATCATTAGAAACGAAGGTGAAGATACATATCCTGGGATAATGTTGCAGGATCCAATCTGGGTTGGTTACCAAGATCAGAGATTTTGTTTTCCAAACTTTCGGACTCATGCTGGAGTCCAGCGTCATATCTATGAATATGAGTATATAAAGCTCATATATCTATATCTATATCTATACCTATATCATCTATCTATTTACTGTATCTATCTATGAATACATTCATAGTGAGGGGAATCAGCAAAAAAGGTTAAAACCCCCAGAATTACAAAACCAAATAGAGGTACTACTTGATTTATGCCCGCAATTGAGCCCCAGATTTGTGTTGCTAAGTGAGACATTTGTTAAGTGAATTTTGCCCCAGTTTACGACCTTTCTCGCCACAGTTGCTAAGTGAGACATTTGTTAAGTGAATTTTGCCCCATTTTACGACCTTTCTCGCCACAGTTGTTAAGTGAATCATTGCAGTTGTTAAGTTAGTAACCCGGTTGTTAAGTGAATCTGTATTTCCCATTGACTTTGCTTGTCAGAGGATCGCAAAAGTTGATCATCTGACCCTGGGATGCCATAATCGTCATAAATACAAATCAGTTGCCAAGAATCTGAATTTTGATCATGTGATCATGGGAATGCTGCAATGGCAATTGTGAAAGATGGTCATAAGTCACTTTTTTCAGAGCCATTGTAATGGTCACTAAATGAACTGTTGTAAGCCAAGGACTACCTGTATATACTAGCAGGTTTTATTAATGTCTCCTGAACTTTCAGTCAAAAGTACAGGGTACACAGAGGTGGTATTCAGCCGGTTCAGACCGGTTTGGGCAAATCGGTAGTGGAGATCACAGGTGGGCCCACCTGGTACCCACCCCGGTGTAATGCCATCTTATTTAGGCACGTTTTTGAGGCCGGCAGAAGGTGCACATCAGAGGTGGGTTTCAGCAGGTTCTGACCAGTTCTGGAGAACCAGTAGTGGAAATTTTGAGTAATTCGGAGAACCGGTAGTAAAAATTCTGACTGGCCCCACCCCCATCTATTCTCTGCCTCCCAAGTCCCAGCTGAAATGGGGATTTTGCAGTAACCTTCCCCTGCCATGCCCACCAAGCCACACCAAGAGAACTGGTAGTAAAAAAATTTGAAACCCACCACTGGTGCACATGTGTGCGAAGTGAGCGTGTGCGCCCGGGGCGAACTGGTGGTAACAAAATGAAACCCATCATTGAGGGTACACCTATTTTGACTTTGTGTGTGTGTGTGTGTGTGTGTGTGTGTGTGTGTGTGTGTGTGTGTGTGTTTCCAGTAAAGAAAAAATGATAGGAAAACAAAATATTGTTATACCAGGCAGATGCTGATATCTTCAGTTTCTATGAAGTGCAAGCCTTCTTCTATGTAGGCAATGTGATTTCACCCAAAACACTCATCTGCCTGTTCCTTTTTTCAAACATGTGGATTATGCTTCAGCCTTGGACAAATGTTCCCTTATCTAGCCACCTGCTGTTTCCCAATGTGATCAGGTTGGTGTTACACTTTAAGCAGCTGTTTCATCTTACCGAAGCATACTATGTTCCACTTTTTGGGATATTGTTGGTGTGTGTATGTGACTTGTACCAAAAAAATGACACTCAAGTATAAAAAATGTTTGAGAGATCAAAAAAATGGATCATACCACAAGTCCACTTAATCCATGCTCCTAATCTCATGGCCAACCAGATGCAGGGCATGAAAATAATAGCATGTTCCCACTTCCTAACAGGTGGTATTTCCAGAAAGATGTGCTAGAATATTAATACAAATGGGCTTAAATTTCAGGACTAAACCTTTCCCCAAAAAAATGGTCTAAGGAATCATTTCCCAAAATAGAAGGTGTCATCTCATTTCCAGATTAAAAATGATTAATCATGCCCAGGGTGTTTCATGAGTACATTCTATTATCTGCAGTAAAAGAGCAATTGAGTAAAATCCTATCACAAAACAATTCGGAGCCATATCAGGAATGGAAGGTGAACCGGAAAAGAGGAAGAAAATGATAATTTTGGTTCATGTTATCAACTTGCATTGACCAAAGCAATGAAATTAAGTTTGACAAATACACAGAATTGCCACTATATATTTTGGGTTTGCTTTGCAAAAGGTTATACTAGTTCTACACCACCTAACTGATTGGCCAAGTTATTATAAACATTACAGTTAAGGGTTCAGCAGATCATGCAAGGCGTTTTGGCATGCTGTTTATTGAAGCCAAATTTAAATGAGAAATTAATGGTAGCCTCTGTTTACTTTTCCCTCAAGGATCATCCTAGTCCTTCCTGCAGGTTACTTTGCATGTGAATTGGTGCAAAGTATTGTGGAATTATCAGCCTGAGCTCGGTAATAGAAAGCAAAAATGCGACTTGAATCAAAACAACAGGATAAATAAATGATCCAGCGATACATTATGTATGCCAAACCTCTGTACCCTTAGTCCAACAAAGGATTCCATAACAACGATAATCTTTCTTCATTTATTTTGAAATGGCAATTATGACACTACATTCAATAATGTTGTGTTTTAATCTATCAATGTCATAAACCAAATTTAGATGTACATCTCCTGTTAAGAAAATTGCCTTTCAAAGTGCCAAGAGATCTTCCATTATCTCTCTTCCAGCAGGAAGTTTCAACAGAGATAGAAATGTCAGGACAAAAAAGGAAAAGAATAGCAAAGTCATTAGAGTTTAATGCACTCAGTGTAGCCAAGTGAGTGTTTAAAGATTAAGAGAACACCGTACTAATAGCTTATATCAGTTTCATTCCATTATAGTGCTCGTGGTTTACAACAAAGAACTGTATCTGGTAAAGAAAGTCATTTTCTTAAAAGATCCCATGCAGTTTAGTATATTTCATTTCTCGGGTTAAAGCTAGTCATTGTAAATCCACAGTATGTTAATATGCTATATTTTCTTGTTTACTCTAAGCAACCTGGTACGTCTAAACATGGCTTCTGCACTTGTGTTATTATTAGATCTTTTCATCCTCCTCCATCTTCACCTTCTTCCCCATCCCTTCTTTCTCCTTCTACTAATCTGTAGTATCTCATACTACAGGTTGACAAATGTTCTTTTGATGTTCTTCCCAACCTCTGCTCCTCTAAGTCTACCAGGGACTGAGAACCATTAGATAGGCAGTCCCAAAGGTGCTTTTTCAAAAGGGTCCTGGGCTTTCTGTTTTTTCTTTGAAGACGTTTCACTTCTCAACTAAGAAGCTTCTTGGATGAGAAGCAAAATGTTTTCAAAGAAAAACCAGAAAGTCCAGTTCCCTCTCGAAAAAGCACTTTTGGGACAATCATGACCTGGATGACTGAGAATCTCCATAGACATTAAATAGGCATTTTCAGCCATTGAGGATGTTCCTCGGAAAATATAGTGTAACGTTTTTCTATTGCATCTGCACCTGTGTTACTTTGCCATGCAAACGTACTTCACCTAATGTATATGCTGTTCCAGATTATACACTTCCTACCGCGATTGCTACCAACAGAGCAGATGCCCTATTCCATGGATATGTTTATTTATTGGTAGCATTCCTTTCCAGGTCATATCACTGTCCTCAGCTATATGTAGCATTTTTGTCAACTCCGCAACATTTCCCATATGTTAATATATCTTGCTAGCATTGCCACTAATTAGCTTCAGCTAATTAGTGGCATTTGACAACACTTATATCGCAGCTTAATAATATAATCATTCAACCATCTGGAATCTAGTGGATACACTAAGAGCACATAGCTCTTGGGTTGGAACCATATTGGAGCAAAGTATTCAACCATGTGTTTGATGATGGCCCTGAACCATATTTTATTTTTTTAAAAAACATGCAAATATACATACACATAACCCAATGCATAAGTGTGAATTTCCTGCTTAGCGACATATTTAGTTTAGGCCCAAGAGGCAGACAACGGCAGCAGCCTTAAATTGTTTTTGGAGTGTGTGAAATGTTAGGCTATTCAGAGAGGGATACTCAGGTTAAGGGCATTGTTGTCATTATTCTTACATTTTGTTAATTGGTGTTGCTACTCAAACAAAAAGAAATAATTCCTTATTAAATCAAAGTTCCAGGCTACCTAACTGGTAGCATCTCTGAATGGTACATAAGATAAAGATCAATACAATGCAAATGCAAACAACACCCCAGAGATTAACAAACATGTCTGTTAATAAAATTCCCACCAAAAATGTAGTTTCCTAGCCTATTACTTGGGGGGAAAGTACAGGTCTTCATAGATAGAATCAAGATCACCTGAAGTGTTAATACCACTTTATAATGCCTTGGTAAGGCCACATTTGAAATACTGCATCCAGTTTTGGTCGCCATGATGTAAAAAAAGATGTGGAGACTCTAGAAAGAGTGCAGAGAAGAGCAACAAAGAGGATAAGGGGACTGGAGGCTTAAACATATGAAAGGTTGCAGGAACTGGGTATGTCTTGTTTAATGAAAAGAAGGACTAGGGGTGACATGATAGCAGTGCTCCAATATCTAGGGGTTGCCATAAAGGCGAGGGAGTCAACCTATTCTCTAAAGCACCGGAGGGCAGGACAAGAAGAAATGGATGGAAACTAATCAAGGAGAGAAGCAACTTAGAACTAAGAAGAAATTTCCTGACAGTTAGAACAATTAATCAGTGGTAGAACTTGCCTCCAGAAGTTGTGAATGCTCCAACACTGGAAGTTTTTAAGAAGACATTGGATAACCAGTTGTGTGAAATGGTATAGGGAAGGGGAGGGTTCTACTTACCTTTATTACCGGTTCGCAACGGGATCGCACATGCACAGATGCGTATGCACAGATCGCTTATGACAACATCCAGGGTGGTGGGCGGAGCCTCCCGCCGGTTTTACTACCAGTTCTTGCAAACCGGTCCGAACCAGGGGCAACCCACCACTGGTATAGGGTTTCTTGGTTAAGTAGGGGGTTGGATTAGAAGACTTCTAATGTCCCTTCCAACTCTGCTGCTCTGCTCTGCTCTGTTCTGTTCTGTTCTGTTCTGTTCTATTGGGTTTCCTGCTTAAGCAGGGGGTTGGACTAGAAAACCTCGAAGGTCCAACTCTGTTATTTCATTCTATTCACGCCTCTTTAAAGGATGGCAGGGTCAGGATATCTCAAACCTCTGTAGTGGATGTATTGCCACAACAGAGAAGTTGCATAGCCTAGATCCCATCAGATGCTGCTGCTGTAAAGATAGAATTGGGATGTGTCCATTTTGTCAGAGCTTACTGGACAAGCAGAAACAGTGGGAGAATGACAGTCTTGCACTTGCCTGAACGGCTTTATCAGTCACAACCTTACACTGCAACTGGGATCTTACGGGTAATAAAGCCTGTTACACTGGTGTACTGAGATATATAGTTATAACTGCCTATGCTTCTGTGTTCAGAAGTAGCTGTAATTGCCAATTGATCTTCAAGGACACACCACCTACATATATTGCAACAGTCCACACACAAGGGGACTAAACCATAAGTGACCATAAGAAGGGATTGCTGTTCCAGGAAATAGTTCCAGGAAGAATCTGGGGAAAGATCTCTGGCCACAGTAGCTTCCTGGTTTTTTTTTTTAGCAGAAGCTCAAATGAGTGCAGGAGGCCTACAAACTATCCAGGAGGTGTGTTATTCAGAACTAAAGGCACGGTGGCGCAGTGGTTAGAGTGCAGTACTGCAAGCTACTTCTGCTGACTGCTGGCTGTCTGCAATCTGGCAGTTCAAATCTCACCAGGCTCAAGGTTGACTCAGCCTTTCATCCTTCCAAGGTGGGTAAAATGAGGACCCAAAATTGTTGTGGGCTATATGCTGACTCTGTAAACTGCTTAGAGAGGTCTGTAAAGCACTGTAAAGCAGTATATAAGTCTAAGTGAAAGATAGAAATTATCTATCAACATCATCCTCATAATTTTAATTTATTTAATTTATTTACTTTATTTACGTCCCGCCTTTATTATTTTTACAAATAACTCAAGGCAGTGAACATATCAACACAACTTCCTCCTCCTATTTTCCCACAAAACCCTGCGAGGTGAGTTGGACGGAGGGATCACTCAGCTGGATGCAAAGTTTAAAACAAAAAGCAAAACTGTCAAGTATATTCTGTAAGCCGCCTTGAGTCACCATGGGCGAATAGGCGGGAATATAAATCTAATATATAAATAAATAAACAAACAAACAAAAGGATCATTGATTTTGTCTTCTTTCCTCTTGTGACAGATTTGGTTTCATGATACACCCAAGATGTATATGTATGTCTCAGCATTCCCTATTCTATGTCCTGTAGCTCCAAAAAGAGACAAGGCCTCACCCAGTTACAATTGGTTTCTCCTTGCATTTACTACTTCATACTGTGGTACATTTTCAAAAAGAATAGCAAAAATACTCTCTGTATTCTTTCCAAGATAAAATGTTAATGTCCCATGAGGCAATACAAATTTATTAACACCGCAGCTTCTTGCAATTAATCACTTCGAACTAACAATTGTGCTTTCTGTCTAAGGAAGGATGGAAGGAACGAGGAAGGGAGAGCAACTAATCTTAAAGTCTACCCAAAGTCACAAGATGAGAACTAACTTCGGATCCCCAGAGATATTTTAGTGGCTTATGAATTTGTAGAGTGTGAAGCTAATCTCAGATAAATTCAAACTGCCCATTTTGATGAAGGCAGTGTGGTTGCTATAAATAAGCAAGAACACTGGAGCCAAATACATTTTTATTTGTGGTCCTAGAGCATTCAGCTTTTATCTATTTCACCAGCTAACTTTTTTTTCTCCCTTGCCTTCTTATATATTTGAAAGTATATTGTTATGAGTTTTCCTGCTGGTGCTTATTTAATAGGGCCTGCTTTTTCTGAAGCTCTAGGAAAGATGGAATGAGGTTTCTTTTCTTATTTTCTTACTCAATTAACTAAGGCATTTATTTGGTTATGAATGCCAATTCTGGACAGATGGTCAATCTCTCCCAACCACTTTAAAACCTATTTTTGGTTGCTTGGGGATATTATGAAAAGGGGTCAGTTTCAGTTATACTAAATTAGGAAGTAGCAATATGAGAGAAATAGTTTGGATTGCATAGTGATGCAAATTTATCACCTGTATACTTCCGGAGATGATATATAAACTAAAATCACTTAGACATTAAAATACGCATTGTGTGATATTGGTCACCATTTATCACAAAAATGCCAAGGTAAATCCTCACCACATTAATCTCACCACATTAAGGAAAAAGGCTTGAAAAACTATACACTAGGGAGAAGTGTATTCCAAAGGTGGGTTTTAGGAAAAATATATGCAACTATATCATATAATGTACATGCGACACAAAAAATAAACTTTTCATGAGGTACTGTACATGAAGGCTGATGGGGGAATCAGGTATGAATGAGCCTACATTAGAGAGAGAGAGAGAGAGAGAGAGAGAGAGAGAGAGAGAGAGAGAGAGAGAGACTAATTCACTATTAGGGACAATTATTAAGTTTTGACTTGACTGTAAATATACTATTAGCCTTCTGAATTCCAATGTTTTACAGTGCAATTCTGTATATACCTGCTCTGTCCAATTAAAAATATAACCTAAGGCTGTTTTTAAGCAAACTTTTCTGGGCTATAACAACTGAGGCAGCATAAGAAGTTTTTTCTTCTAAAGTTTTTTCCTATAATCTTACTCAATCAAGAATGCTGTTTATTGATTTATTTAGCAATTTAACTGCTCCGAGTGGATTATAAAATATTGTGTAAATGGCTTTGGGTGGCTTATGAAAGAATCCAGCCTTTAAGAAGTAATTTGCAACCTGATAAATTTCCCGTTACAGCAAGGAGAATCTATTTGACAAATTCAAAATTCAATCAAGTCCACAAGGAAAAAAACAACAACCAGAGTAAGCCAATTTTCATTAAAACTAGCTAATCTCTTTTCTTTCAGTCATTGTTTGGATTCTTATAGCAAAAATAAGTCTCATCATAAAATAGAAAATGGAATATAGGGATTTTTTATATTATTTGTGTTCCCAGAACAGAACAAAGAGCCCACGTTGAACTGAATTATATGTTGGATGGCAGATAGATTTGTTCTGTGGAATAATAACCGGAGAGAGAAACAATCAAGTTAGAAGAGTAACTAAGGAGTATAAGTTATTTTTGTAGCCAGTTCTCATGTGGGGGGAAAATAGATTTATTTAAGAAAAGACCCTTTTTGTAGAAAAGCCTGATTTTCTGAAGTCTATTTAGCAAAGCACCTGTCATGGGGTCTCCTCCATTTTGGAGAGAGAGCAAGTCAAGCTTGTCCCAAACAGCACAGCTAAGAGACCCTCAAGGTAGGGGTGGGTTCTAAATTATTTTACTACTGGTTCTGTGGGCGTGGCTTATTTTGTGGGCATGGCTTGGTGGGGGGTAATGTGACTGGGTGGGCGTGGCCAACTTTAAAAAAAAAACTTTTAAAAGCATTTTTTCTACAACCTTAAGAGGTTGCAGAAAAAAATGCTTTGAAAAGCCTCTGCCAATCAGGCAACTCAGCTGGGATCGTCAGAGGCTTTTCTTTTTTTTTTTAATTGAAAAAGTTTTCAAATACAAATTTTTCCCCCTTTTTTCCTTCCCCCCCTCCTCCCTAACCCCCCCTCGCCACCCATCCCCCCCGTGACTTCTTCACACCAAAAAACTAATTCATAACAGATTACATTATATTTTACCATCTCCTTACTCCCTCCTCTATATACTGACCCTTACTTACTAAAAATATTATTGATATTGTTACTTTCCCCTTTTACCATACATTTCAAAAAAAAAGCAGTCTACTATAACATTGTATGATAACTTCTAATTTAGCATAATATTATTATAACTCCCAATTTAGCAATAATCTGCCCTTTTTCTCCTCCCCAAAACTTATATCTATATATTATTACAACATTTCAAAGCAACCTTCCACTTTGACTATATAATAAATCCTACTTTAACATTTATTCTTTGTGTATATTAATATAACATTTCAAAGCAGCCTTCCCCATAAATCCTAATTTAACATTTATTCAACTCTATCCATTTCCTCCACTGCCCTAAATATATCACTTAAACATCCCTTTTCTTAAACTAATCAATCAGTAAACTAACATATTTCCACCCACTTTCCTACAAAATTACCATGCACAACAATTCTTAATATCTTTAATCCACTGCCCACTCTGCTAATATATATATATAATATATATATATATATATATATATATATATATATATATATATATATATGTATGTATGTATGTATGTATGTATGTATGTATGTATATGTATATGTATATGTATATATTCCGTTATTTAAAAAAAAAAGACAATAACTTTAAATTTATAATCCATATAATATCTTCTTTGATGTCTTTCCACTGGATTGTTGAGTCCCTCATCCATAATTGGGTAACATAGCATCCTGGTGCAACAGTTTGTTCAAAGTCTTCAGTCATTGTCTGCCCCCATCAGTAATGAATATCCTCATATATATATAAAAGTAAAAACAACCACCCGAGTGACATTATGATTATATTCCATATAGTCGTAATTGTGGCTTTCATCAGGATTATTAATTCCCATCATCCTAATGGGTAACAACCAGATCTTCTGCATGCCCCAGCGTAGCTCTCTTGCCTTGTAGCTCAGAATAGTTATAATATATTTATCAATACAAGAAAGAAATCCAAAATAGATAATTCAAATCCAACAGTTTAAGGCTCTTTTCACATCCCAAAATTACGGCATTGCAGAGGTCTGTCACTGTCCTCAGGATGATATTAACCAATACTTCGCCTCCACTATCTTTTCACATATTCATTCATTTTTTTTAAAATCACTGGCTTCATCGTTGCTTAATTTAGAAATTTCTGTTTTTGTGAGACCTATTTCTTTTTTTCTTTTCTTTTTGTGGGTTTAATTTCCATCCTGTTTTCCTTTCTACAAGTTGTATATCAACTGATCGGTTTTCATTCTGCTTTATAAGTTGATCTTGTTGGTTTTGTTTTTGTATCTCATATTTCTTTTTTGCCAATTGTATGTCAGCTAATTGATTTCCATACTTGTCTTTGACTTGGTGAATCATCACGTTGAAATCAGATGCCGCTTCTCTCATATTTGTAGATAATCCAGCTGGGGTATCGAGAGAATCCAAAGGCAATTTGTCTACCGCAACCTCTGTAATTCGATGTTTTCCCTTTATTTCCAACTCCTTCTGCTTATCCTGTATTGTGCCTATAGGTGTTAAGTTCATTTTCAAAAATTTTTTATAAAATTCTTCCGCTTTTTCAACAGTATCTAATTGGTATCTTTCTCCTTGATATCTCAATATTATGCCAACTGGGGCATCCCACCTAAATGAAATATTTCTGTTTTTTAACTCAGTCACCAGAAAACCAAATTTCTTCCTTTCCGTTAACATCTTGGGGGGGAGCTCTTTGTAGATCCATATCTTTCTTCCATACAATTGCAAAGTAGAATTGAAGGAATTTTGCACAATATTATTCCTAATTTCTTTATCTGTAAAATAAATCACCACATCTCTAGGCAATTGCCTTTGCTTTGCAATCCAGGAGTTTATTCTGTAAACTCTGTCAATCCTACAAAACACTTCCTCAGGTTGAACCTTTAAAATCCCAGCCAGAATTTCAGAAGATATTTTCCTTAAATCATCTCTGTTATTTTCCTGCAAACCTCTCAGTCTGATCGCATATTCTGTAAAATTGTAATGCACCATTAAAACCTCTCTTTCAATTCGTTGTTGTAAATTTTCTGCATTACAAGACTTTTGTTCAACCTCCATTTTAGGTTTTTCTTCTGAGCTATTGTCTTGAATGTTTGTCAAATCATTTTCAATTTTTTGTATTTTATTGTCCAAATTGTCCTCAATTTCTTCCACTTTAGACTCTAATAAGTTAGTATTTTCATCCAACTTAATCATAAATTCTGCAAAGCCATTAGCCATTTTTATAATCTTTCGATCCAGAATATCAAACTTTAATTGCACTAATTCTTTAATTTCCTGCTTAAATTTTTCAAAGTTCTGATTCACAATCTCATCCCTTCTTACAATCTCCTCCAAAAGAAATTCAATTATATTAAAATCAGTTTTCTGAGACTGGAGCTTTAAAACTTGGTCACGTAATTTGTTAATGGGGGAATCCCCCCCCATTGCTTGTTTGTCCGGCTTTAATGCTATATTTCAACACAGACAAACTATTTTTAAAAAAAAAAGAAAAGAGAGGCAGCAGAGAAAAAAAACTTCTTTCCAACCAAGATCAATATCAGATCTCCAGGAAGAGAAAAAACACAAAAGTAGAGCTTTATTTTCAAGTGTAGCCAAAAGTATTTATTCAGCTACTTTGTATCTCAATAGGAAACGGAAGGACTCTCCCTTTCAGTCCCTTCTCAAGCCTCGGCAATCGCCCTTTTTTAAAGATTCTTTTTTCCTTTTCCTTTTCCTTCTTCAATAATTGTTATAAAATAAGTGAGATACTTGCGATTCAGGGTCACAGGTCCAGCTCATATCCCTTCAAATGTAGCCAGGAGCATTTATTCTGCTACTTTGTGGCTTAATAAGAAACGGAAGGACTTTCTCTTTTCAGCTTCCCTGCTCCAGTTTCGGCAATCGCCATTTTAAAAGGTCTTTTTTACTTTGTTGAATATCCTTTGCGAAATAAATATTAATACTTGCAATTTAGGGTCACAGGTCCAGATCCAAATCTCATCATCTTTAGTTAATCTGTTAAATATCTTAAAAAGCTTGTCTTCGTAGCCTTGCTCTGCAAAAAGGCAGAGGTCTCCCAACACCCGGAGCGGGCGGCGAGTGCTATAGGGAGCTTCCTCCGCCCGCCCCCAAGAGTAAAAAAAAAAACCCTGGGGGCTACGGAGAGCTCTACCTACACTCACCTGCTCTATCCCACCTTTCCTCCTGGAAATGGGGTTTTTCGAGCCGCCTTTGCGCTGTACAGGCGGCTCTTTACAGGCGAAGGGGCTGGCGGTCCCGAGGGACCGTCTGGTGGCTACGAAGAGCAAACCGGAAGCCAGAGGCTTTTCAAAGAATTTTTTTTTACCACCTCTTCAGCCGAAGAGGTGTAGAAAAAATGCTTTGAAAGGCCTCTGACGATCCCAGCTGAGCTGCGGGATCATCAGAGGCTTTTTTTTTTTTACTTTTAAAAGTATTTTTTCGGCCGAAGAGGTTGTAGAAAAAATGCTTGTAAAAGTAAAAAGAAAAAGAAAGCCTCTGATGAGGTGGGCAGGGTAAGCGAGCAGCAACTAGGCCAGGGACCGGTTTGGGGGCGTGGCCAGCCAATGTTATTACCCATTCTCGGAACTACTACAAATTTTTACTACCGGTTCTTGCGAACCGGTGCGAATTGGGAGCAACCCACCACTGCCCCAAGGGGACTGAGAGCAGAAGGAAAGGAGGAAAGAAACCTGAGAATATATCTTGTCCTGCTTCAGGGATCAGCCTCTCACACATATGCACAATTTCTTGGGAGATTATCAGTTTTACTTTCAGGCGCCTGACTACATTAGCAATGTTAGTCAGGAATGTCAAACAAAGGAAAGACTCATCTGCAAAGTGTGTTTTCAAAGAGGAGCGTGCAAAAGACTCTTCCAAAGTCAGTTCAAGGTTGTCAACCAGTCCAAGGGTCAAGAGTGGAATACACACACAGTGATCACACACAAGCCCGACATTATTTCCAGCAAAAAGGACAGAGGTAAAGTAAATCTGTAATATAGGCTACAGCCACTTTTCACCAATCAGAATGTTTACTCTCTTCTTTGGCAAGGAACCTATTAGACTTTCACTGTCCTGCTCTCCTTTCTACTCATCTGATGCAGGAATTGGAAGGCTTTATATTTTTCTCACCAGAGAGGTCCAAGTCAGAGGTGGTATTCAGCTGGTTCAGACTGGTTCGCCCGAACTGGTAGTGGAAATTGCGGGTGGGCCTGCTCCCCCGCTCCCCCCCCCGCTCCCCCGCCCCAGGTCTATGCCATCCTTTTGAGGCATGATTTTGAGGCTGGGCGCATGCGCGGAAGGCGCACACACACATACACAAGCAAAGTGCATGCATGGAAGGCCGGGCGCATGTACGGAAGGCAGGTGTGCGCATGGCGAACTGGTAGTAACATAATATGAAACCCACTGCTGGTCCAAGTGCTCAGATGAAGTTTGTGATTGAGCAGCCTCGCGTGATATCTTGTTTTGTCCTTCCACAGTCAGCTGGAGCAGCTTCTTCAGCCTCAGAATATGAGTCCAGAGCCTGGGCCATTATACCACCCTAACCAACAGGAAATGTAATAATAGACACAAATATTTTAGGCAAGTAAAGGCCAGAAGCTCTTTATGAACAGTCTCTGCACCATTTGACCCAGGAGGTCAGTAGGTTTTTGGCTGCAGAAATTCAACACATGCAAAGTTGAAATTTAACCTCTGGGAACATACATTCAGTCAAGGCTTAAACATTTGGAGCCAGTAAATGTCTAATCCATGAAATTATTATATGCACAACTGAGTTTCTAAATATACCACAAAGTGTATACATTAATAACACCCTTAAACTTTTCTCAACTGAGGCACCCTTATTAATGCCATTCTCATGTTTTCAAAGAAAAAAAAAACCCCAAGAAAATACAGTTGCCTTTTGGAAAAGCACCTTTGAGACAACCATGACCTGGATGATTGAGAATCTCCATAGGCTTCCAGAAGATTGTTGGCCAATTCTGATAGCGGGGCAAATGAGGACCCAGTTTGTGGGGGCAATAAGCTGACTTTGTATAAATATACAAAAGGATGAAGGCTATTGCTGAGCACATTGTAAGCCGCCCTGAGTCTTCGGAGAAGGGCGGCATATAAATCAAATTAAAAAAAAAAACAAACAAACAAACTGATAAGTCTGAATCCAACTTTAGATTTTTATACTTGCCTAACTATTGAATGTACCATGTTTCCAATTTGGCCCTATCTGGCAAGCAAAAGAAATATGGAAGAATGAGATGCTAACTCCTGGGCTCACATGAACGAATCAGTCATTCAGAGCAATTTTTGAAATATATGCAAAGACAATGTTTTTTTAAAAAGCAATAATTTGATACATCATAGATCAACTGGTTAGAGCAATAACCCTGATAAATTTTGTTATGTAGATAATGAAGCTGAAATAGAATGGAGATTAGAGGAAGAGGAGAAATACAGATAGTCCTCAAGTTACAGCCACAATTGAGCCCAAAATTTATGTTGTTAAGTGAGTTTGCTCCATTTTACGACTTTTCTCACCTCGTTTGTTAAGTGAATCACTGCATTTGATAAATTAGTAATCCCGGTTGTTAAGTGAATCTACTTTCCCCATTGACTTTGCTTGGCAGAAGCTCACAAAAGGAGATCACATGACTCAGGGACACTGCCTCCGTCATAAATGTGAGTCAGTTGTCAATTATCCAAATGTAAATCAAGGGACCATAAGTGTCCTGCCAAGGTCATAAGTGTGGAAAATGGTCATAAGTCCCTTTTTTCAATGCCGTTGTAACTTTGAATGGTCACTAAATGAACTGTTGTAAGTCGAGGACTACCTCTGGTAGAACTTTTGATGATGCAACCAAGCGCAAGTCATGCAAGCAATTTCATTTTTTTTTTCAGTCAGCGGCTCCTAAAAAAGGATTCTTAACTCTTCAAAAAAGGAAATCAGGGTGAAGGTTCAACCTATAGATTGCTGCCCATAAATCAATCTTCTCAAGATTCTTGACTTTAAATAGTTTTATTAATTTATAACATGACATACAAAGAAAACGCAAAAGCAAATATTAGGGAAATTAGGAAAGAAAAAATGGAAGTGGATAGTGGGGGAAAGCAAGGGAAAAAGAAAAAAAAAAGGCATTGACTTCCGACTCCTTTGGTGCAGTAAAATAAGGGATTAAGATCTACCCTCAACTGTGGGGGGGGGGGGTGTTACCAATTAGATAGATTTGTTGTTATAGAAATGGCTAGTTTCTATTATTATGAAAAAGTAAAAAGTTGAGGGTAGCTCTTAATGCCTTATTTTACTGCATCAAAGGAGTCGGAAGTCAATGCTTTTTTTCCCCCTCAAGATTCCTGAAGTCAGGAACATTTATTGTAAGTTACTGCATTTAAGTTTTCTTCTGTTCTCCTGTTTCCATTCTTTATTACTTAAACCTACCTTGAGTAAGTTTCCGATTCCTTAGAAGTTACTTCTTCACGCTTCTTCATTTCCATAGCAATTGGAAAAGAACAACTGCAAATGGCTATCAAATCAAATCAGTACAATTCTCCCTGGCTCACTTATCCTCATTTGCTGGCTAGGGATGATGGAAGCTTAACTGAACATTTGGTAGAAAAACAACATTATACTTTGATGGAAAAACGACTATTGATAGTAATATATTATTTGTAAGGCAAAACAGACACTGCCTTGATAATGCAGTATTATTCTGAATAATATCTGTATTGTTTTTTTAAAGCAACAGAACTCCTTTTTGTTTATTTAATGTATGTCTATATTGCTTCACATACCGAAGCAATTTATTTATTTATTTATTTATTTATTTTATTCAATTTGTATACCGCCCTTCTCCTAGTGGACTCAGGGCACTGCACAGCCAGAACTAAAACACATACCAATACAAAATTTAAAATTATTAAAAGAATTACATACTTTGGCCCAAATTTAAAACAATTCGAATTAAAACCCATTGACAGATTAAAAGCTAAAAAACTAAACATATAAAAGCAGAGCACAATAATATTCAATAAAACTTGCATTAACAGGGTAAGGAAAACATGACTTCTTGGAATTCTTTCTAACTCCTTAATAATAGCTTCCTTTCTGGGCCACGTGATCAGGAGAGATGCAGGATTAAAAACAAATATCAAATTCTGTTTAGTGAACTTGGAAGCCTTTTATGGCCTTGGAGCTTTACCTTTCTGTTCAGGAAATTTTAAAAAGGCAAACTATATATATATAAAAAAAAATAATAATGACATTTTTGATAACTAGGACCAAAAAAGTTGTCAGTTCATAGGGCAGCCTCTCTCCCATGGTTCTCTCACAGAGGAAAGGATGAGAGAGATAATATAATAGCAATAGCACTTAGACTTATATATTGCTTCACCATGCTTTGCAGCCTTCTCTAAGTGGTTTACAGAGTCAGCCTATTCCCCCACAACAGTCTGGGTCCTCATTTTATTGACCTCGGAAGGATGAAAGGCTGAGTCAACCTTGAGCCAGTCAGGATCAAACTGCTGGCAGTTGGCAGAATTAGCCTGCAACACTGCATTCTAACCACTGTGCCACCACGGCTCTTTCAACTAGGTGATAATTGTCAATTAACGGCAGTGTAGTTGCCAGAAATTGACTTCAGAATCTATCTCTTTCTCTATCTCTCTAAGACAGGGGTGTCAAACTCACGTTGTCACAGTGGCGTCACATGACGTATCGGGACTTTTTTCCCCTTTGCTAAACCGGCTGGGGGGGGGGGGGTGCCAGCACATGACACATCTGGCCTGCGGGCATGAGTTTGACATCCCTGCTTTAAGAGGCATATATTACACATAAACCTATTTACTTACCTATCTACCTGCTTACCTACCTAATGTCATAAATTATTTGGCAGTTAAATTATTACAGCACCAGATAAGAGCAAATTTATTTCCTTCTTCCTCCAGAGTGTTTTCTTTGCTGCTTCTTGTTCTCAATATGTACACACTGATCAGGATTTCTGCTACACCTATCTTTGTTACACACACACACACACACACACACACACACACACACACACACTCTTTGTCAAACAGCACCACCTGGTGAAAAGAAAGAGGCACAAGCAGGCTACCAGTCATAGCTTGATTTTGCTTCCCTGTGATGTTTCAGCAGTCTGATTTACTTAATATACTCTTCCGAATTCCTGCCAGAACTAAAGGCAGAACTAACTTAAAATTTTTGGAATTGTAATCCAACACAAGTAGGTAGCACAAGAAATACTGTTTGGATGCTTTAAAAAAAAAAAAATCATACCTGAAAACACCACTCCATTAAAAGTGTGGAATTAAACACGAATGCAACTTTCACTAAATTTAGTTGTCAAAATAATGTCTTAATCCATAATTATGTCACTCATTTTTTTGGACCTACCCTGTTTTGATAATATGATAGGTGTTTACATTATCTATCAATTCATAAACCACAATGAGCCACGGTCACACGTACATGTTACACTTGGCTGTTTCATCTGAAGACAAATTGCTGAAAAACCCAAATAGATGAGTGGCATTCTCCTGATGTCCACTGTGGAACTGACAGCCAGACTGATGGGCCATTGGATTGATTGCATTCTGTGCTCATTATTAAACATCTCTTTTATCATTTACTGCCCACCCTTAAACAGTTGTCACTAAACTTAATCCTCCCTTTTTGACACTTGCATCAATAAAGCCGTCTCAATCAAGGCATCACAAAAGCTAACCAAATCACAGGATAAAACAGACCTGGACATTTTATGGCCTCCAGGCCACATCCAGCACTCAGGCTGTCTCTGTCCTTCCTATGTCAATTGGCTTGGAAATTGATTGAGGTCAGTTGGAAATTAGAAATCAAATGTGAATAAGACGGAACATGTACTCTTACCGGTAGCAGCTATTCAAAACCATATAATTTACTGCTCTTTATAAAGCAATAAAATTGAGCAGAATTAAGCCGGTCTTTTTGGTTTGGCCCTCCGCAACTATCCCAGTTTCTTGTCTAGGCCTCTGAGAAAACTAATTGCCTGTCCCTGGGATAAATTACTTTACTAACAGCCGTAGACTCGTCCTAACAATAGTTCATTATATTAGAAACATGGAAGCTCTTACAATAACACAGAATTGCAAGCCATCATTCAAACCACAGGGGCAAGTATAGCCACAGAGGACTTATCTGGATCTGGGCAATCCTTCTGGATCAGAGGTAGGTTTCAGCAGGTTCTGAGCAGTTCTGGAGAACCGGTAGCGGAAATTTTGAGTAGTTCGGAGAACGATAAATACCACCTCTGACTGGCCCCACCCCATCTATTCTCTGCCTCCCGAGTCCCAGCTGATCGGGAGGAAATGGAGATTTTACAGTATCCTTCCCCTGCCACGCCCACCAAGCCACACCCACCAAGCCACACCCACAGAACCGGTAGTAAAACAATTTGAAACCCATCACTGTTCTGGAGCCCTCATTCCCTGACAGGCTGAACTTAGTAACCGAAACTCTACAGTTACAGGGAGCAGAATATGATTGCAGATTCTATTCAGATTTTTACCATTCAGATGGGGATAAGAGTCACCTTGACATATATATTTGAGGGTGTTCACACATTGCATTCATATCTCTGGACATTTTTTCATTAAGTCTGTGTGCCTGGATGATTGAGTCTTCATTGCCTGGATGATTCATTGACATTTTGCAAGCCATTTTGGGGAGAAACCCCTGAAGTTGGTTTGGCAAGAGTTGGTACATTCCAACAATTTTCTAAACTCTGCCTACCTAATTTTGTTTTGACTGATGGAGTTGCTTGAATGAGCAACAAAACATCTCAAATTAGCAAAGTTTGGTCCAGTTGCCATGATGCAACATTTAGATACATTTGGCCTGGATGATTGAATCTTCATTGATATATTAAGTTTGCGTGTGCATGGTGTGTGTGTGTGTAAGGGAGACAGAATGTGGAAAGAGACAGAACATATATTAGAGTAAATGTGCCACTGATCGCTCAGCAAGATTTATCTAGGCTTCAAAATGAATGAAAGGCCTTTGCAGAGGCCTGTGAAGTTCTCCAGAAGAACCAGGAATGGCTTGTGTGTGCAAAATGAGCACCTACAAAGTATTACGATCAGACACCCTTTAACTTTCAGTTAAAAATTTTTGTTGTACGGCACAAGTAGCTGCAGCTGTAAAAACTGTTTAAAATTTTATAGGTATTTCTTTGAACAAGCTCAGTCTGCTGCTTGCTTTATCTCTGCATGAAGGATCACAATATTTCCCCCGTCATTTCTATTTATTGCTTTTCCAGATATGTTCCTGCCTTCTGCTGCCACAGCCTGTCATGCCATTTGAGCAGTGAATGAAATTTGCTGTCAGAGTTGCTTATTCGATTAAAAAGTGAAAATTTAAGGAAGAAAACGTCTGCGTATGATCGGGTGATGATTTCTTCAGCTAACATCTCTACAAATAGAAGTACATTTCTCGTACATAACCTACTATCCATTTAATAATATGCATGCTGATAGTGTCGTAGGTAAAGGTAGGCAAAGTGCAGCTGTCCAGCTGTTACTGAATTATGATTTTGCATCCCTGGGAAGTGTGGTCAATTATGATAGATGCAGGAGTTGTAATTTAGGAACATCTGGAGTGACCTGCCCTTGGTCATGTGGCATCTGTGTGCATTCATCTGAATAGGTCTCTCAAGACACAATTAAAAAGTCATTTTCTGAGATCAGAACGAGATCTCAGATACGAAGACACACTGTAGGAGAACAGAAGGTTTGCAGTCTTCTCTTACACATTTAAAGACACAAACACATACATTGTTCTGTGTGAATCTCAGGTGTAGCATAGAGTTAAAGAACGTATGTCCTCCAAATTTTGTTGATCTACTACTTCCAACAGTTCCTGCTAGGAATGGAGAACCGCAACTGGTTCATCTTTGCTAGAAGACTAACGTTTGAAATCAGTTGACTTGATTGTCAGGCAGGATGGTAATGCTACCTACCTGGGCTTTATACATATCTTGCTCAGTCTGGTGGCTTACAATGTTTTGGTGGTCCTGGCAATAAAGCTACAGGAGTTTTGTCTCTATGAGTCTCAGTTTAGAAGCCATGCCATTCATGGGACCCAATATATGTATCCAAATGCGAAAATAATGCTAGCTCTGGATTACACAAATAAAAAAATGCATAGATGGATGCAAAGTCAAGGAAATGCATGTTGGTGTGGCCATAATTCTATGGTCCTACATGCCCATTCACAATGGCAATGTGAATGGACACCTATCATGAAATTAGAGCTGTTCAGAGGAGACTTTCTGGGATGGCCATAATGAGCCGATGTTCTGCTCATTACCAGGGCACCATTTGTAATGAAAATTGCAACTGGATATTGGATCCCTGCCATCAAAACCACTCTGGAAGAAGGAGCGAGCAATCAAACAGTAAATACAGTAAGGTACAGTAGAATGTATTGTAGTAGTCAAAATAAGATGTAATCAAGGCATTGAATTGTCACCAAATATGACTGGCTCAGGGAGTTGTACTTGTACAAGTTAATTATATGAAAGTTCTCCTTGCCATGGCCACAACCTGTAAAATCAAGAGCAGATAAGGATCAAGAATCACTCCAATACAGCAAATCTTTATTTAATTTCATTTAATTCTCCCTCATTCAATTTATATGTTGAATATATATTAAGGGAAACTGAATTGCTGGAAGACGTGTGTGGCTTTTAAATTGAAGGAAGAAATAGCTTAAAATGCAAAGGATCTACAATAGGGGTGTCAAACTCAAGGCCCGCAGGCCGGATCCGGCCCACAGGGTGTTTAGATCTGGCCCACTGGCCCACCCTGGAAACAGGAAAGGACCAGCCTGCAGTGCCTCTGCCAGAGAAAACAGAGCTCAGGAGGGCCATGCATGGGTCTCCCAGACTCCATTTTCAGCCATGATGGCCTCCTGCAGCTCTCTGCCAGTGAAAACGGAGGATTGCAAGAGGCTATTGCGGCCAAAAATGGAGCCTCGATGAATGATAGCAAGCGATCCATGCCCACCCTGGCCATGCCTCCACCCCGAGGTCAAACAACCTTACAGCCCTTATGCAGCCCTCAATGAAATCGAGTTTGACACCCCTGACCTATGAGGTCTCATAATAAAAGTCAAGGAGCACAGTGAAAAATGGGATAAAAATTAAATATGAGGACAACTAATGACAAAAGCATTAATGAAACTACTGAAGTGGGGGATAGCCTCTGCTTTTTAGATATTTCTCCATTTGATGCTACATTTTGTAATGCCCCTTTACAAGCGATATGCTCCTTAGATTAACTTCCTACTTTAACTTCTGTGCCCTTTGGAAAAAGTGCAGAGAAGAGCAACTAAGATGATTAAAGGCCTAGAGACTAAAACATATGAGAACAGTTGCAGGAATTGGGTATGGCCAGTCTAGGGAAACAAAGGACTGGGGGGACATGATAGCAGTATTCCAGTATTTGAGGGGCCTCCACAAATAAGTTGAGGGGATCAACTTATTTTCTGAAGCACCAGAAGGCAAGACAAGAAACAATGGAGGGAAACTACTCAAGGAGAGAAGCAACCTGGAATTAATAAGAAACTTCCTAACAGTAAGGACAATTAACCAGTGGAATAGCTTTCCTTCAGAAGTTATGGGTGCTTCATCACTGGAGGTTTTTAAGAAGAGACTGGACAGCCACTTGTCTCAAATGGTATAGGGCCATGATGGCAAACCTATGGCATACGTGCCAGAGGTGGCATGCAGCGCCCTCTCTGATGACACATGAGCTGTCGCCCCAGTTCAACTCTGCTGTTCATGTGCTCGTGCCTCCCACTGGCCTGCTGGTCTTCAGGTCCCTACCATGCATGCGTGGGGGGCGGGATGCCTGCAGGGGACATGCACACATGCATGGGGGTGGGGCATGCACAGGGGCATGTGTGCATGCACAGGAAGCAGGGCGCACATGCACGGGGAGGGTACATGCAGGGGGCTGTGTGCGCATGCATGGGGGCAGGGCGCATGCACGGGGGCTGCACACGCATTGCAGTTTGGGGGTTCAGGCACACGCACACATTCACACACACACACACTTTAGGCACTCGGTCCAGAAAAGGTTAGCCATCACTGGTATAGGGTCTCTTGCTTGAGCAGGGGGTTGGACTAGAAGACCTCCAAGGTCCCTTCCAGCTCTATTCTGAATTGAATTTCTTTTGTTTTTCTTCTCAAGTTAGCAGGCAGGATGGGTTCATCCAGTGTCTATATTCTATAAGAAGTGAAAGCTGTCATAAAAAGCGTTGCCTGAATTTCTTGCCAATATTGTTTGAGATTGACTGAAAGCTCCATTGACTTTTTTTTGTAACCTGACCATGAATCAGGGTGGTGAGAGGAGTCAGTGACAACTGGGTTCAGCACCCAGCTTAATTTTCCACCTTCTAAAACAGTCCTTTGTCTGATACACAAACATAACATTTGATTCTTCTAGGGATTTTCTTCCCTTTCAAACTGCTGAATGAGTCAAATCCGTGACTCCTTTGTATCCCCGGACAGCAAATAAAAGCTTTCCTAAGAGGCTTTAAAGATCATGTGGGTGGCAGACTCCGAGATTTAATTCCTCCCAGTTGGCTCAGCTGAATCCATGTTGCCTTTAATCACTGACAATGAAATAGGGCCTTCTCTGCTGTAAATCTGCTACCAATTGTTATGGGAGTGACAAGATGGAGGAACATGAGGAGGCCTTGAGGGGAGGAAAAAAACTTGCCTCCTATAAGTGAATGAATTTGGCTGACTACGATAAGCACACCAAAGCAAATTTCCCATGCTGTTTTTGGAGGCTTTCTTCTCTAATCAATGCAAATATTTATTAGTTGTCAAAACATCACATTCAGAGGGGCTGGGATTGATTCATTAGGAGGAAAATAGAAGAGTCCCAAGTATTAACTTTTGGAAAAGTTCTCCTCAAAGTGAGAATGCTTATCTAACTTTTACAGCACTAGTTTCGAATCAGCTCCTCAGATGTTGGCCAAACTAGCTGCTTCTATCTTTTCAAACAGAATTGTTTTGGTTTGTAAGCAGAAGAAAACAAATGGGACTGACAAGCAAGTTTCCTGTTAAAATGCCGTCAGAGATTAAGGTGAATTAAGTGAAGGCAGTAAACAGTTTTTTTGTTTTCTTGGGTTCAAGAATGCATAAAAAGAGTGATTATGCAGAGAAGCAAAGAGATTAAACCTAAGGAGGAAGGCAATGACAAATCATGAAAGATAAGAATTTGGTTTCTAGGAAACCAAAGCTTTGACAATCCCAAAGGTGCTTTTTCAGGAGGCAACTGGACTTTTTTGTTTTTTGTTTTCCTTTGAAGACGTTTCGCTTCTCATCCAAGAAGCTTCTTCAGCTGTGTCAGGATAGTGGGGAATGGAAGGATTGATATTCCTTGCAGACAGCTGGCCATTTGGATCCTTTTAGAGAGTCGTTGAGATCGCTTGGAGGTTTATCTATGTCCTCAGGGTCACCTGAGTAGTGCAAATGGTTCCTGTAGTCTGCAATTTCTCTGGAAATCCGTTCATACTCCCATGAACACCATTTGAAGGGTGTTCATCCCACAGTGCATAGCTAAAAGTCTATGGAGATTCTCAGTCATTCAAGTCGTGGTTATCCCAAAGGTGCTTTTTCAGGAACTGGACTTACTTATTTTTTCTTTGAAGATGTTTTCTTTGAAGGCGTCTCACTTCTCTTCCAAGAAGCTTCTTCAGCTCTGACTGGATGGTGGAGAATTTAAATCTTTCCATTCCCTACCATCCAGTCAGAGCTGAAGAAGCTTCTTGGATGAGATGAGGAATGAAACATCAACAAAGAAAAAACAAGGAAGTCAAGTTGCCTCCTGAAAAAGCACCTTTGGGACAACCGCGACCTGGATGACTGAGAATCTCCATTGACTTAAAGCATTGAATAGTTAAAACAATTATTTTTTCAAGTCCAGCTATGAAAACTGGACACCAAGAAAGGGTGAGAGATTTTGTAAAGCATCAGAGTCTTCCAGAGTGGGAAAAAATTAAATTGAATAAAGGAAAGGAAAAGAAATTATTAGCAAACAGAAATTAATACATGACATTAACCAATGATGGACTAGAGAGGAAAAAAACCACAATGCTTAGAAAAGTTAAGGAAAAGAAAAGGAGAATATCCTGATAGAGCTGGAGATTGCCTTTGAGATGAATAGATTTGGTCCTCTATTCTAGAGGTTTCCAACCTTGGCAACTTTAAGTCTGGAAGACTTCAACTCCCAGAATTCCTGGGAGTTGAAGTCTGCCAGGCTTAAAGTTGCCAAGGTTGGAGATCCCTGCTCTATTCATCAGCTCTAATGTCTCTCAAAGAGGAAGTACCAGTCCTGAAAGAGGAAAGCCGGGTTCCTCACTCTTGGCTCCTGGTGGAAAGACAAGTAGAAGCCATAGTGGGCCTTTGCCAGCTTTGGTTGTTTATTAATCAATTTTTATCTCAGCTTTATTATTTTTATAAATAGTTCAAGGCAGCAAACATATCCAATGCACCTCCTCGTCCTATTTTCCCCATAACAACAACCCTGTGAGGTGATTTGGGCTGAGAAAGAGTGAGTGGCTCAAGTCACCCAACTGGCTTTCATGACTACAGTGGGACTAGAACTCCCGGTCTCCTCATGAGAACATCCTGCAAATCATACCCTTAGACCCATATCTTAGATGAGATTATTGGAATGGATTTTAAGACTGAGATTATTATTCAGTTATATTATTTCTTAAATGAATATGAGTGTCTTTTCTTCTTACTATGAGTGCTTCAATGCTGGATGTTAGTGGGAATATGTTTACCATGGGCATTTAATGTTTTTATCATGTCTCTTGTGCTGCTACTATAGGCAACAATTTGGCAGCATTGTAGTTTTAATGAACAATATAATAGCATAAATTGAGTGGTTATCTAGAATATTCCAGCACGGTACTATCTAGACTGGATTTACAACTCAAGAGCATCCCACAATAATAAGAGTATTAAGAGTAACTATTACTGAATGATTGCTATGCTAATGGAATAGCTTCCAACACTCTTTCTCTCTCATCAAAGATGCAGCACAAGCCAATTAAAAAAAAAAAAAACACTTTGACCCAAAGAAAGTCACAGAATCCTGGTAAAGCAGGATCACTGCCAGCAAGAAATGTTAGATTAAACAATATCCTCCTCCAAAATATGGAGTTTTTGTGCTCTCTTTCTCCAAGATAAACTGCCAGATAATGTATCTAAATCTGTCTACTGTTGGAAGTCAGTAAATGGAGCTGAATAAGATGGAAGTATTAATTTTAAAAAATTATCTGGGTCCCATCAATGCCAAAACCTAAATACCTAAATGGCAGCAAAGAGATATAAGAGAAATAAATTGTTGGCATCTAGTGGTCATCCAAATTTTAGCAGCCCAGACTTTAACATTTGTCAAAGATCAATTGTATGGAACTTGGAGTTCCATTGGAATCTAACATTGGAACACACTAATGATTACTAGAAATACAACTTGATAATAGAAGCTCAGGAATCGGGTAGGAATATTCTGTCTAACACAGGGGCGGGTTTCAAAACCCATCACTACTGGTTTGGTCGTGGGTGTGTGCTCACACACATGCACAACGCTTCTGCACATGCGCAGAAGTTTCCAGGCAGATGGGCAGAGCCTCCCGCCACGACCGCTACCGGTCTGCCCAATCCGGAGCTAACCAGTAGCAACCCACCATTGGTCTAACATCCCATAAAAGGCAGCAGTTTGGTAATGCTGGCTGACAGTAACAGATATTAGGAGAACAGCATTAAAACTATGACATTATTCTAGAGAATCAAGAGGACAAATTTTGGCTCTCATGCCTGCTTTGCTTGAGACCTCAATGCCTGCTTTGCTAAATGAAGGTATTTATTTTGTCTGCTTATCCTAAGAGGCTTTCCATATCTATCAGAAGAGTTTCTCTTGAGATTAAACAAGAGCACAGCCAGATGCTATTTAGTCTGATAGTACAAAGAGATGTTGTTGCTCTTCTACTGACACAAAGGCACAGCAACTCCCAGAGAAAAAGAAACTGAATCTGGTGAGAAAGAGAGAGAGAGAAACTGCAAACCAATGCCAAAACATCAGCAGAATATTTACAGAAAAGCTCATGTGAAACAAAACCTTAGTAGAACCCACGCAGCAGATGTCTTGTATCGGAGGATCCCAGAGGACATTCCAATTAAGTGTGCTATATAGTATTTATGAGAGATCCAATTCCACTGAAAATGGACATTATTTAAGGCTCAAAAGTGCACTGCCTCTTTAAGATATTGAAGAACTCTTAGCAAGAGTTGAACATGTACATGTCCTCGTATCCGTTCTCCCAACCCAATAACTAGATAAAGAGATGAAGCAGTAGATCACTTGGTGTCCTTCAAGACTGGATTGACATTTCTAACCCAAAGCTACATAATGCATCTATGACAGTCTGTTAAAGGACAAGATTTATGTGGGAATTCAATTCCCATTCAATTCAGTAGGATTTGTTTATAAGATTTTGATTTTCCTATCTTAAACCCTAAATACTTCCTAGGGATGTAAAACAAACCTACAGATTTTGCTCAAACTGAAATATGATAAACCTGAGCCTGTGGCAGCAGAGATGGGGAATATAGGTTAGTCGTTACATTACAGCAGTTCATTTAGTGGCAATTTGAAGTTACAATGGCATTGAAAAATGTGACTTATGTCACACTTACAACCATTGCAGCATCCCCATGGTCACATGAATATTCAGCCACTTGACTCATATTTATGACGGCTGCAGTGTCCCGGGGTCCTGTGATCACCTTTTGGGACCTTCTGACAAGCAAAGTCAATGAGGAAGCCAGATTCACATAACAACAGTGTTACTAACTTAACAATTGCAATGATTCACTGAACAACTGTGACAAGAAAGGTCATAAAATGGAGCAAAATTCACGTAACAACTCTCTCGCTTATCAACAGAAATGTTGGGCTCAATTGTGGTTGGAAGTCAAGGACTTCCTGTAATTAACTAGTCCCCATACATGCCTACAGCCATACTGACATCCTGCCTTCATATGTCAAAGTAATATATAATCTTATCAATATTGCTCTTAGTTGTAAATGATGGTGATGATGGCCCAGCTCTCTAGCAAGAGAGATGTTCTGACCTAGGGCTTCCTAAGAAAGCATAAATCACAATTTTAGTCCCCAAAAAACTCTTTTACTGAGATGGCTGTGAATTATGGTCATTCATAACCCATAATGATTCACAAACAGTCTGTGAAGATTCCGACAGATGTCTGCTCAAGTTGACACAGTCTTTCAGGGTAATGTTGATAAGCACCCACCTTTATCTCCCTTGAAATGCTGCCAGAGACCTAATTGCCGATTAGTTTTGCGAGGCCAAACAGAGCACAGAGTCAAATGGACTTCTCAGAACTTGAATTAATATATGACTCTATGACTATATGAACTAATTGCTTCCTGCAAAGGCTCACATCTGTTTGCTCCTCTTTTATGTCTTATGGGAGGGGCCAATCAACTCCAAGCCTTACTCCCAAGTCACCCTTTTTTTCCTTAATTGTTCTTGCCTTCTGGCAGCTCTGCGCGTGCGCACACTGGGAACAGGCTCACACTGTTCTTCTGCCTCGCTGATGTCAGATTCCGGAGGCTCCGGAGGCAGCACATAACTACCAGATGGCCCTGGCCTCCTCTCTGCCTCCAATGCAGAGCCCTGATCCAAGCCTTCCCCAGACTCCAGGACTGGCCCATGTTCCTCCCCAACCTCCTCACTGTCCAACTCTGCTGCCAGCTCCGCAGACCACAACAAGAGAAGAGAGTGTGATATGGGTGCCCACAAGAGCACAAATCTATTTTGATAGTCAACATGCAGCCTGCATAATCAATATCTGTTCTTGTATGTTTGTTGCGCTGTCAGACTGAGAGGTATCTTGCGGTCTCAGTACTCAAGACGTTAATTCAGCTAATTCTCTGCCTCTCTTACCAAAGCAGTACATATGTTTGTAATACATGATATGAACTTTGCCAAGTGTATGGCAATGATCATTTCCTGTCTTACAAAAACACATATTGCTTTACCAGAGAGGTTCCTTGGCTTTGAGGAAGAGTATTGCTGGACAAAAAAAACATTCTAGTAAATGTGACTTGGAACAATTAAAAAAGAGAGATTAGGATAACAGTGTTTTTGTTTTGTTTTTTTAAAAAACACAGCTTCAGGTAGCTTCACGTTCTAAAGTTGTACTAAAAAAAATTATGCACAAAGCTTTAGGCTCTCTATGTTAGAGACCATTGTATAGGAGAGCAACTGGGATCAAGAAAACTACAAAATAACAGGCAGAATTGAATCGGAGACAAAAACCTGCAAAGTGCCCTTGAAATGGATTTAAGACTGAACTCTGTCCTTCCCTAATCCCTACATTCTTCAAATTAAATGAAGCACAGCTGCAGCAGAGTTTTTCCTTTTGTCCCGGGCAAAATTCCCCTGGAACTGTTGGTTCAAAACTGCCCTAACATACATGATTCTTTGTGTAATTCCCTCAATTCCACTCGGTGCTGTTATGCAAGACAGATCTGAACTATTTGTTCTAAGTCAAGGAACATCATTAACCCTGGACTGAATGCACCCTCCTCAGTGGGCACTTTGCAATAAGTTAGAATAGGTTCTTAATAAGCAGAAAATTATTTCCAGACCACATTAGCTGTCAGTAATATGCTCTCTAGATACTTGTACTTTACAACATCTGGGAAGCAATTGCAATTCCCTCCGAACTACAACTCATGGGTTGTACTTCTTGCTTCCAGGAGAGATGAGGAAATATTGCAAATGTAACACACATCTTGACTTTTTTTTAAGACAACAGTAGTGATAGTATGTACCAAGTGAGTAATATTTCAATGAGATGAATTAGATTTGTTTTCTCTTGAGATGCATTTATTGTTGACTCTTCTCTAAAGATCCTAAAAAGCCTATTTTTCTGTCACTTGCAGGGCATCCTGTATATGCTAGAAAATAACTCTAACAGGTTTATTTATTGATGAGATATATGTACCATCTTATTTTTTTTTCCAACTCAAGGCATTGTTCATAATGTTGAAGAACATCAATAAAAAATGTGACCCACACAATCAAAAGGAGATAGTTGTGTGTGTCACACAATTTGATGTTCTTCAATATCAGAAAGTTTGTGTAAAGGGGTCTCCTTACTATTGTTGTCACACTATCAGTATAAAGATATGGAATTTCTTCACAATATTGTGACAATTCCATGGGGTCATGATTATGACCAGAAAGAACTGCTGGTCCATGGAATATCCTCCACAAAGTACAAAAATAATAACAAAGAGCAATTTAAACAAACAAACAGGATTCTGCAGGCAAACTCAAGTTTACCATTTTTGAGGATGCAGATAGCATTATTCACACAGATTTCCAAGAACCTGCCATTGCTTCCCAAGTCAATGCTCCAAACTTTGAAGTAACAATTAAGGAGCACAAGAAGGAAACTCCACTGCAATGTTGTATTAGAGATCCCACACCTCACAAGTCACCCAAGAAACAACTGCAAACTGTCCAAAATAAATTGGAACTCTCTCTAATAAATTGGAACTTTGAGGAACCTCAGGCCTCAGAGATTTATTTCGTTGGGGGTGTTCCTTGGAATCCTGACACAAACTTCCCTCTCACCATTTTACCCAATTCACAATACAGCTCAGCATTGGCAACCTGAGACGTCCAGTTTTGTCCAAAATTGAAAGAATACTTTTACGGGCATTGTTGAACTCAGATGAAGAGATGGAAAGGACCAGCAAGACTTGGTTGAAGAGGCAAAGCTTGGATTTCTTTTGAAAACGCTTAAAGAAATCTGTGCTTTGTAAATAAAAGTAACAAATATCTCAATGGTCATTTTTCTATTTCATGTATTAAATTATTCCTATTTAAAGTAAATGTATGGAGTGGAGGCACTACTTTTCATTCAGCCACCCCACCCCACCCCACCCCATATATATCTATACAAGCTGTTTTGTGACGAAGAGGAAGAGGCACTGTTTTTAAAAAGTATAGTATTACTTTTTGGCAGGCTGCCTATTTTCATGAAAGCAGTCCCCTAAATTCGGGTGAATTTTCTATTTCATCTGAGGCCTGCAAACAATTTGCCCCGCTGTTCTTTGGGATTTAGGGAGTAGAACTGCGATTTCCTTTTACCATCAGATTCTTTTAACCTGGAAAACAACCATTTTAATTACAGTTATTTCATTATCAGGGCGAATCCAAAATACTTGTGGGGGAGGAATGGAGGAATAATTAGGGGAAGTTAGTGAATCACTGTAGATGAAAATAAAGCTGAGATACATACTGATCTCACAAAAGTACATGGTCACTTTCATGGGAAAATAAAGTGCTACTATTTAATCTGCAAAGAACCTTAGTGTGTCTACACACAACTACCTCGACAAGCCTGTGCAGTTCTTTCAATTTTATTCAAACATACATTTTAACCAGAAAGAATTCTGTTTATTTCAGAATATATTATAGAATAACAGAATTCGAAGGGACCTAGGAGGTCTTCTAGTCCAACCCCCGATTAGGCAGGAAACCCTACACCACTTCAGACAAAGCGTTATCCAATCTCTTCTTTAAAATGTCCAGTGTTGGAGCATTCACAACTTCTGGAGGAAAGTTGTTCCACTGGTTAATTGTTCTAACTGTCAGGAAATTTCTCCATAGTTCTAAGTTACTTCTTTCCTTGATTAGTTTCCACCCATTGCTTCTTGTCCTGCCCTCAGGTGCTTTGGAGAATAGCTTGACACCCCACCCCCCACTTCTTTGTGGCAGCCTCTGAGATATTGGAATATTGCTATCATGTCACCACTAGTCCTTCTTTTCATCAAACTAGACATACCCAGTTCCTGCAACCGTTCTTCATATGTTTTAGCCTCCAGTCCCCTAATCATCTTTGTTGCTCATCTCTGCACTCTTTCTAGAGTCTCCACATATTTTTTACATCGTGGCGACCAAAACTGGATGCAGTATTCCAACTGTGGCCTTACCAAGGCATTATAAAGTGGTATTAACACTTCATGTGATTTTGATTCTATCCCTCTGTTTATGCAGCCTAGAACTGTGTTGGCTTATTTGGCAGCTCTGCACATTGCTGGCTCATATTTAAATGGTTGTCCACTAGGACTCCAAGATCCCTCTCACAGTTACTACTATTGAGCAAGGTATCACATATACTGTACTTGTGCATTTTGTTTTTCTTGTCTAAATGTAGAACCTTACTTTTTTCACCATTGAATTTAATTTTGTTAGATAGTGCCCAATGTTCAAGTCTTTCAAGATTCTTCTGTATCTTAAACCTATCTTCTGGAATGTTGGCTATTCCTGCTAGCTTGATGTTGTCTGTAAATTTGATGAATTTTTCATCTGTCCCCTTGTCCAAATCATTGATGAAGACATACTGGGCCTAAAACAGCCTTGGGATATCCCACTGCATATTTCCCTCCATGTAGATGCATTTCCATTGAGAACTACACGGTGAGCACGGTTGGTCAGCCAGTTATGAATCCATCTGGTAGTGATGCTGTCTAACCCACATTTTTCTATTTTATCAAGTAGTAGGTTATGGTCTACTTTATCAAATGCTTTACTGAACTCCAAGTAAATTATATCGACAGCAATCCTCTGGTCCACTAATTTTGTCACTTTGTCAAAGAATGCAATAAGATTAGTTTGGCATGATCTGTTTTTGACAAACCCATGTTGGCTTTTGGTTATTACTTTGCTTCTAGTTCTCTGAGCAATATTTTCAGAAGTGGTTGCCCTTCCTTCCTTCCTAGGGCTGAGAGAGAATGACTGGCCTCTGCTTTTAGTCCTTCCTAAGGCAGGACTAGAATTCACGGTCTCCCCATTTCTAGCCTTGTGCCTTAACCATTGTACCAAACTGTCTCTCCAACTTCAATTGCCATTTAGTATATACAAACATAAAGAGTTCTGAGCATTGTAATCCAGCAATATATGGAGATCTATAACATCTCTACCCTTCCCTACCCTTATCCTTTGGAGACAGAGAAGATGAGTGTGTCAATCTTCCCCAGCTTTTCAGTAATTGCCCCATAGCATTACATATTTGTTATTGTTATTATATGCTACTTCAGTTGGAATGATTCTAAACAGAGTATAATTAAAAGAAGAGTACACTGGATCAGTGCAGTATATAAATAAAAATATTCGAAATAACCATTTCACATAAAAATAAATTCAGTGGTGACATCAATCTGTATTTGTAGGCCTTCCAAAATTCAGATGGCTATACTACTTGAAAGTATCCAAAAACTGACATAATACAGTATCATCTAGTAATCCTACCCAGATATGCTAGAAGAACTGATTTGGATTGCAAGAAAACACAGGAAGTTCATGAAAGGGCAAAAGACTGTCATGACTAAAGTCCTAGAATTTTAGGAATGCCTTCAGTGTATTACTGTTTAACTTTACTCCAAGAGTAGAAGTTGGTAAAATTAGTTCTAAATCACAAGGTCTTTCATATCCTCTTTCTTTCTTTCTTTCTTTCTTTCTTTCTTTCTTTCTTTCTTTCTTTCTTTCTTTCTTTCTTTCTTTCTTTCTTTCTTTCTTTCTCTCTCTCTCTCTCTTTCTTTTCTTTTCTTTCTTTTCCTTCCTTCCTCCCTTCCTCCCTTCCTTCCTCCCTCCCTCCCTCCCTCCTGCCTTCTCTTTGTTACGACCCACCCAGAGTCATTGATTGTTGAGCAGCATATAGGTTAATAATGATCATATACAGAACAATGAAAAAGCACAGCTGTGGTTCTTTACCTGGTGTTTACCTTTATATGCATTAAGTTATTACTATTTCTTAAAAAGTAAACCTTGCTTAGTTCAATCAATCCAACATTCATTGAACATAGAAAATGCTTTGCTTTTTTATTGTTTTATACTAAAGGAATATTTTTATACTAGAGAAAAGGCTGCAAAGCGTATTGTGGGCTTATGTAAACTATTCTCCATCTCCTAATTTGTTTGTTTGTTTTGTTGGTGCCTTCTGAGTCAGTGTTGGGTCCTAGTAACTGCCTGGACTAATCTCTGCAGTTTCAAATTAAATCTCCTGATTTAATGATCTCCTGATTTAATGCACTGCACGTTAGGGTTGCTTAAAGATATGTGTTCTCCAAATTACAGTTATTTACTTATTAAACTGCTCAACTCCTATCCCAAAGCTGCTTTTTCAAGGGGCAACTGGACTTACTGGTCCCTTGGAAGACGTTTCGCTTCTCATCCGAGAAGCGAAACATCTTCAACAAAAAACCAGAAAGTGCAGTTGCCTCTTGAAAAAGCACTTTTGGGACAACCATGACCTGGATGACTGAAAATCTCCATAGACATTGCTCAACTCCTAACAATTTAGGACGGCTTACAAGTAAACAATGTTAAAAAGAATCAAAGAATATAATAGTTGACAAGAACAAGGAATAAAAGACAGCAAATAGAGAAGAGAAATACCAAATCTATACCACCTAAAGGAACCATTGGTCACTCTCACCAAGGCCTGGGCAAACACCCAGGTCTTCAAGGTCCTTCTAAGCAATAGGAGGGTGGAGGCAACTCAGATATTGGGGTGGGGTGGAGGACCCTATTTCAGAGGGCAGATGTTGGAACAAGAAAGGTTTGCTTCGAGGGACCTGGCAGATGACATTGTTTACTCAAAGAAACTCAGAGGATGCCAAAACTGCCAGATCAAATTGGTCAGACAGATACTAGGGGAGACAGGTGGTCCCTCAAGTAACCAGGCCTTATGCCAAGGACAATAGGACATTAAGGCCATTTAAACCTCTAGTGCACATTTTATCTGAACTGTTTCAGCACTTCCCTTCAATTCTAATTTTGTTCTCTTTGTGCACGTGTGTTAAATATTTTATATGTTAAATATGCAACATAATAATAATGCAATTACTTCAGAAATCGCATATGGCTGGACTAGATTGGTTTCTCAATATGGCTAAACTCAAAACAGAAGGCCTCCATATAAATTATTCATTTCGTTTGGAGATGGTAGTTTAAGTTGATGCAATTATAGTGTATCTCCATCAGAATGGGACAAGTCGCCATGGCCAACTCGCCGCAGGACAATTCATTGCAGAAAAATTCAATAAACACAAAAGTTACATTTATTTTGGAAGAGTGGCCAATAATAATAAAATAATTTTAAAAAGTCAATCCAGAAATACAATACTTAAAATAAATAGAATAATTTTGTCAAAAACATGGTCACCAATGATAAAAGTACCTGAATGAAATGACTAATACAGTGAATTGAATTGTCCTGTGGCAAGTTGTCCTGTGGCAAGTTGGCCACAACACGTTGTCCTAGATTCTATCTCCAGAGCCCTAGAAAGGACCCTAGTCAATCTTGTCCAGTTTCAAGAACTAAGCAATCTTATGATTCATTAGACATGATTAGGAGATCAGTGTTGAACCCCAAGGATTCAGAGAACGAGAACAAACCCTCATCCTACACCCAAGCTACAGATATTGGCCACTATTGCAAAGTTCAAGAGTGGTTTTGTGGTACTGTGATCACGCCCCAATACCTGAGCAATTTCAAGAGTGCTGCATCCCTCTGAAAGGCTTCGTACAATTTTTGACTTTTCAGTTAAATCTCTTTTTTGGCCCATTTGGCCTGAGGAAAAGAAGCTGCTTAATAATTACGTACACCTTGATATAGTGTCTCCTTAGGCCATACCCTCCCTCATTACACAAATACACATCACCTGATATATCCGCTAAGCATTCAAGGTTATACAGCTTGGAGGTGAAAAATATGCATAAAAATGATGATATGGTCAAAATACTCACTTGCCTAATAATTGTGCACACAGTGTAGACCAAGGGTGTCCAATCTTGGCAACTTTAAGACCAACATTCTCCAGCCAACCATTCACGTTTTGACAACCATTCTGAACACTTGCCAAGAATGTTTCATTTATGTAAGCCCCTTGGAGATGAACTTTGCTTGAAGGAGAACTTATGTATCTTAAGGCACAATATTAAAAAAAAATCTTAAGACACTTTTAGGTTATGTTTCTGGATAAATAAGAGCAGTGGCATCCTGGGGTGGAAGATTTCAAAGATTTGCAATGATAGGCATGGCAGTATGGTCCCACGACTTCCTCTTTTCTACATGCAACAAAGTTCCCTGGTGTATAAATGGGCCATGGCTTGACATGTCCACTATCTTGTAGGGTTTTTATTCCCCCTACCTACCACCAATGTCCTGGATGACAGAAAAGACCAGAGAATTAAGCCAAACAAAGCAACAAAGATGGAGCAGTTGTCATCTTAGCAACTTTCCTGAGACTTAAGTCTCCTCCCAGACTGTCTTCAGTAATAAAAAGATTTGGAGGAGGACATGGACATGTCCTACCTCAAGCTATGTATAAATCATTGATGGTAGTATTTGATATCATCTTCAATTGTATTGTAAAGTTTTACATGTGCAGTTTTGAGGATCTTTGGCTTCAAAAGCCAGGTAGAAATCAATTCAGTAAAGGTCTCCTTTTGTTCTCAGCCAAGCATAAAAGGATATAATTTTGGTGGAACTGGGTTTTCAGATGCCGTTGCCAATTTCTAAAGAGATTTAGGTGTGGGAAAGCAAGGGAATCTTCACGAGGAATGTTTTATGGCAACCATAAAAATAAAATATGCAGTTGGACCTGCTGTGCTTTCCGAAGTGATGCCTTAAAGCGATGCCTGTAAGGCCTAACTGAAATAAAACCTATGTTCAAGTTAACTGCTCTATTTCCTGCTGGAAAGACTATTTGAGCTACTTGATACTGTCAGATACATGCTTCATAAAATCACATTCCTCTTTACAAAAAACAAATAGTATATTTCTAATCTCAGACCAGGCCCAAAGTTTTTGGCTGCCTAAAGTTAAGAGTAAGATGGATCCGCTATAAGGTGACTGAATTCCAGTCATCTGATCCCAGACCAGTTTTGACAATGATGGAATATAGCAATAGCAATAGCAACAGCACATAGACTTACATGCTGTTTCACAGTGCTTTATAGCCCTCTCTAAGCGATTTGCCCCCAACAATTTGGGTCCTCATTTTACCCACCTCGGAAGGATGGAAAGCTGAGTCGACCTTGAGCCTGGTGAGATTTGAACTGCCAAATTGCAGGCAGCTGGCAGGCAGGAGAAGTAGCCTGCAGTCCTGCACTCTAACCACTGTGCCACCCCAGTTTATAGGCTTGTGTAGGGAGGTTTGGTAGACCCCATAAGCACAGCATCTATTACCTGGGACACAGCTGTAGAGCTAATTCAGAATCAATTTAACAGTTAGAACCAATGCCATTTCTCTTCGCATTACTTTGGTAAGTATGACTGCATGAGCCCATTGTGATACATCATGATCTGGCACACGACGCGATCGAGTTTGACACACGTGATCTAGGCAGCAGAAGTCAATCAAAGTCAAACAGCAACATGTGGTTGTCCTTGCCAAGGATCAAAATCTAAGTAGCTTCATGCTCGGTTAGTACTTTGACAGGATTTCTCTTGGAAAACTAATTTGTAGTTTTGTCTGGGAAGTCCGAAAAGCCATATCGGAATAAGGCAATGGGAAAACACTTCCATATTGCTGCCAAGAAAATGCCATGATGCTCTTCTTGAAAGGTATCAAGTTGAAAGTGAATGAGGCTTTCCATTTACTTTTCGGGGACTGGATGGATTCTCAAATAATACCAGCAAGCTAATATAACACCTTCTTCTACTTTACAGCAAAAAGACTGACATTGTTGATCTATAAGTCCTACAATGTGTATAAAGTGATAGTAATTGTGTTGACCATAAGGAGGGGAAAAAAACCCAAATTCATAGTGACACAGTAAACCTTTATTAGGCCTTCTGAAATTGAACAAAGTCATTACAAGTTTCAAGTTTAAGAACTGTTCACCAGGCAAGTGAAATTGGGGCATGTTTGCAATAATGATTATCAAGCTGATTGATAATACTGAATGTTGATAATATGCTGGATCAATTTTGATTCATTGGATTCAAGAATTGAGAAAGGGTGGAAATGGCTTTGAATAAAATTTATTTATTTATTTATTTGCACGAATTTATATGCCATCCTTCTCCCAAAGGACTCAGGGCGGCGAACACAAGCAAAAACATACAATAAAAATCCGAATTAAAACCAGTTAAAATCAAATAATAATAAATAATAAAACCCAAGAATCTGAATCGGCCCATTTGTTGAAATAGTCAAGTCTTCAGGCCTCAACGGAAGAAATGGAGATCAGGCGCCGTTCGGAGCTTGGTGGGT
Source organism: Pituophis catenifer annectens (assembly GCF_029215685.1). Classification (NCBI taxonomy): domain Eukaryota; kingdom Metazoa; phylum Chordata; class Lepidosauria; order Squamata; family Colubridae; genus Pituophis; species Pituophis catenifer. Next base: position 130,549,411 of record NW_027256881.1, read on the forward strand.
AACTCGTTCCAGAGGTTAGGGGCACCCACAGAGAACTCCCTACCCCTGGACGTCGCCAAACGACATTGTCTGGTTGACAGTACCCTGAGGAAAGCTGCCCTGTGAGAGCGGACAGGATGGTGGGAGGCAGGCAGGAGATGGTCCTGCAGGTACCCTGGACCTAAGCCATGTAGGGCTTTATAGGTAAGTACCAGCACCTTGAAGCGGATCCAGAGGACCACCGGTAACCAGTGCAGCTCGCGCAGGAGAGGTGTTACACGGGAGTAACGAGGAGCTCCCGTAACAACCCATTCAGCCGCATTCTGGACCAGCTGGAGCCTCCGGGTGAACCTCAAGGGCAGCCCCATGTAGAGGGAATTGCAGTAATCCAAACAAACAAAATTGTTTAAGGAGGCACCAAACATCTTACTGTTCAGCTACATGGAGGTCTATTCAGAAACCAGCCCCCTTGAATGGAACCAGCCCTACTCTTATGAGATCAGTATTGGATTGCAGCTTCAAGTGGCAAAACTATACACATCCAAATGATTCAACATCACAATGAACTGAATTAGCCCTGAAGCTGAATTTCTGCATAAACAGAGGCTGAGAGCTCCAGTTTGGACAATGTATTAATGCATGCCAGATGCCCAGGATCTGGAAATGACAAAAACCATTGTCTGACATGTAACATTAATATCTATGCAATCAGCAGGTATCTTCGTTATTTTCAATCTTCTTGTGAATACTTTTTCAAACTCTAGTCTAACAGCATATAATTATGCTAGAGTTGTTTTCAGTTTCAAAGAACTGTATATTAATATGCATTGGGGTTTATGCAGGCACTGAGAAGGAGCCGCACAATATTCCCCCCCCCAATAGGGCTGATTTTGGTGTAGAGTAACCTGATTTGGGTTGCAAAACTCCAAACGATCGCTAGACGGCAGGAAAGCTTTAGATTTTTCTATGGTTCTTTGCTGCCATCTAGAAGTCACCACTGGTATCCCTTGTTCTTGGAGAAGAAGGGATGCAATAGAGCTTCATTGTCTGAATTCACAGTTACTATCTTTGATTTCTCTCTCTCTCTTTTCCTTTGGCTTGTATGTTATTCCAACTAGAGCTGCCTATGAGCAGCACATACCCCTAGCAGTAAGATTATCATAATATACAAACATCTCAGTAGCAATAACAAAATCCCCAACACCCACCATTAACCTACACGGATGAACATTTATCCACTAAGAAGGATCTAGCCAAATACAACTCCTCAGACTTCAAAGAGCTGATAAAAAAATAAAAAAATAAAACAGGGCCTGGGGACTCTTACTGGGATTGTGGAAGCACTAGATATTAACAGAGTCCAAGCCAATGATTAACTTTTCTTCTGCCTTAAAAATATATTAACTGGATCAACCAGAGAAAGACCCAAGTCTGCTTGGATGTTGCTTAGCAACTGGAGGAACTGCCAGCTTCCCAAGGGACCTGCATTGTGTATGTTGTGATGTATCCAGGGACTGTGTTCACACCACATTTCTCTTGTTAATTTAACCACACTTGTCTCAGTTGACTCAGGATGTTTTTGGGGGAGTTTTTGCTATCAGGAATATTTTGCTTCTGAGCTAACAGAAGATGTCAAAGTCTCAAACCACAAGATTTAATTTAGTTATTTGGCTGCTCTGTAATATTAGCCAGATTCCTGATTAGTAATTGGGTTTTGGCACTGGGCAATTTCCCTGTTCCCTGCTATGAGCTATAGATAAGGACCTGCATTTTTCCAGAGAATAATATGTTATCTCTACAGCATTAGAACTCAGCCACATTGCTTCCACCAGAGCTCCTGAATGGTGTTTCAGTCTTTCAAAGCAGGGCTCTCATTAAAGTATATATATATATATATATCTTGTCATCCTCAGGTGGAAGGGCCAATAAATGGCCCTTACCAGGGGTGAAATCTGAATCAGTTTGCTACCAGTTCGCTGGCTGCGCGTGCGCAGTGCACACCATGCACCAAATGCGAAGTGCGCATGCAGTGCATGCCAAAAGGAGGCATGCGGTAAGTAGAACAGCGCATGGAGGTGTGATCAGCTGTGGCACGCAATCTTTTTTTTACTTTTAAAAGCATTGCTTTTAAAAGTTAAAAAAAAAGCCTCTGACGCTCGCGCTGCTCAGCTAGGATCGTCAGAGGCTTTTTTTTAACCTTTTAAAACCATTTTTTCTACAACCTCTTCAGCAGAAGAGGTTGTTTAAAAAATGCTTTTAAAAGGCTCTGACGATCCCAGCTGAGTTACCTGATTGTCAGAGGCTTTTTTTTTTTTAAAAAGCATTTTTTCTTTGGCCGAAGAGGTTGTAGAAAAAAAGCCTCTGATGATCATGTGGTTCAGCTGGGCATGGGGGGGAGTGCAGAGATTTTTGCTACTGGTTCTCCAAACCACCCGCCTCCATCGCTACTGGATCGGGCGATCCAGTCCGAACCGGGAGCATTTCACCTCTGGCCCTTACCCAATTCATTCTTCAGTCTTGTGCCTTCCTCCCTCCCTCTCTTGTACAATAGGGGATTATATCAGTTTCTGGTGGGCCATGCCTGAACCCAAACATGCACCTGTTCCTCTTGTTTTGATCCATGCATAGAATAAAATAGGGATGCTTTGTTCCAGGATGAAGAGATAGGATGAACTGTAGGAAAAAAGCAAAGAACAAGGACATTCATTGCTGGGGGAGGCAAAGGACGGAGAGAAGAAACAGTGGTAGGAATATTGGAACCAGTGAGATATTGTAGGAGAAGAGGAGGTAGAACTGGGGAGGGGTGGAGTTAAGCACTTCATTATCTTAGAGTCCTTATGTTCCCATAAAAGAGCCAAGTCCAACCTCTCTTGAATTACATTGACATTATCTGGTGTCATTTTAGTACTGAACTTTAGTTGAGTAGTGTCTTATGTATAGGCTTGAACAATAACTCTTTTCAACTGCAACTTAACATATGGTCTTAACGTATAGTCCTGATCCTTTGCATTTGACAATTATACTGTTTGGGGCCAGGAGTGGTAGTTAGGGAGGGAGGGAGGGAGGGAGGGAGGGAGGGAGGGAGGAAGGCTTTGTGATAGGGTTGCACAACTGGGGGAAATATACCATAATTGGAGTTTTAGGATGGAGAAAGGAGAGACACCTGCCAACCTTGCCCTATTTGTCCTGCCCAGACTTTATTTCAATTCAAAAAATTTTGGCCACCTTAAGAGATTCATGCGAGTAGGTTTACAGGGATACTATGGGCCCTGATACTCCTTTCCCCCATTCTGAAATTGATTATGTGCCCTCGAATTGGTGTCAACTCTTAGCAACCACATAGATACACCTTCTCCATGATGAGTTGTCACAGGAGAAGACTGAAATCCTTAATTTCATATAAAAAAAAGCTAAAGTCAACAAGAACAGGAATGATTTGGTGAGTTTGGGAGATAGTAGCTATTTTTCACATGTCGTTCATTTTTTATTAATTTTTTGCTGTTTTAAAATTTGGGGGGCAATACTATCATAATTAGATGATACTGTAGAACTCCTTGCCTCTATGGGCACCATGGTACTGCCCTGATATGCACAAATAAAGGCATGTGTGCATATACTAATTTAGACCACCAACAAAGGGACTGCATTGCATAAAAGTCCATACCATCCTAAATCAGTTAATTCTTAAGATACTTGGCATTTTTTTTTTACTGTAACAATGTAGCGCAACTACCAGTTTTTTTGGAGTTCCTTTTGGAGTTATTGGTGTTCATCTGGAAGAGAGAGATTGCTAAAATTCATTCTCAGACTTTGGCGCAGGAATAAATCACTCGAGAGGAAGGTTATTTCTTTTTTGTATAATGCCCCACCCACCCACCCCCCACCTCAAGGGTAGCCAGTTGGGAATGGATTGCCAGGAACATGAATAGGAATTCTAATTCTAATTGTACTGTTTTTAAATTTTGTGTACCTTGTGTTTTATCTGTTGGCTGTTCACCGCCCTGAGTCCTTCGGGAGAAGGGCGGTATATAAATATAATTAATTAATTAATAAATAAATAAATAAATAAATAAATAAATAAATAAATAAATAAATAAATAAATAAATAAATAAATAAATAAATTAGCCTGCCCTGGATTCATAAGAGAAAAACAACTCTCAGCGATGAGCGCTTGCGAAATAGAAATGAGGAATTCAGAGGCTTTTGAAAGAAGACTGAATTAACCATCGCATTCCAAGATAGACTTTCTAATACGGAAGTACAACCTCAGTGCCGTATTGAGCTAATGGTTGAAATGGAACCTGATTAGCTCAGTCTAACTTCAGGCATGTGGTTGCTTTCAACATGTGACTCACCTTAACGTATTGATCCCTTCTCTGACATACATATCACATTTTGCTATTGTGGGTATAAAAAGTTCCTTGAATGAAATGCAACTTCTTTGAGCAAGAAATATATAAACACATAACCTGGTTCTTATTATCTTTGAAGGAGAGGTTCATAAATGGTTTCTGTCATATGGAGTTCATGGTGCTCTCTGAGCCTACTTGTTTTCATGCAGGCTTTCAGTAACATCTTAAGTGTTAGGAGTGGGGTTTGCGCTCTGTTTATAGATAGTGACTCTTGGGGTATGGTTTTCTCCTTGGTAATTCCTTTACTAGTTCACTGCTCAGTTGTTTCTCTGATGGTGTTTCTGGTGTTAATCCCTGATTTTATTTGTGTTGATTGCTGGCAATGAAGAAGTGTTCTGATCTTTTGGTTTCCTTTTTAGCTTTTTTATTGTCTCTTTTGAATGGTGTGTAAATGCAGTTATCTCTATGTGCCTGATGATAGCTGATTTCTTTAGGTGCCAAGGTTCTAGAAATTCCCTAGCTTTTTTGGATTTAGCTTGGTATAGGATGCTTACAGTTTTCTAGTTGAAACTATGGTTAAATCTGTCCATCTGTTGTAAAATTAAGGCATTTTCATAATGTCTTCTGACTCCTAGTTGGTGTTCATGGATGCACTCTGCTAGTCTTCTGCCTTTCTGTTCTACATCGTGGCTGTTACAGTCCTTACACTGTATGGTGTAGATGACTTCAGTTTTTTCCTTTGTGTCTTTTTGTTTACTTAAGATGCTTTGGAGGGCTTTGGTTGATTTGTGTGCTACAGTGATGGCAGGTGGTTGTAATAGTTTGTTAGCTGTTTCTGAGATGTTTTTGATGTATGGTAGTATTATCCTTTTTCTAGATTGTGCTGGCTCTGCTGTAGTAAATGGTCAGACACTTTTTGATAAAGTTGCATGGGTATTGATTTTGTAGGAAGATTATAGCTGACTTGTTTCTTTTTTATGGTGTGCCGGGTTGCTGCAGCGAGTTTAATGTTATAATATTTGTGTTTGTTTGTCATATTTTGCAGTCACGAAGTACAATGTTCCTACTAGCAGCATCAGATCCAAGGAGGAGCCTTTTGAAATTCCTTTAGAGCTTAAGAATTCCTCTCATCTCAATTTCAACAGATTCCCCTGCCAGGACTGTTCCACATTAAACCTGTAGCCAGTAATCTTTTTTGCAAGGTGTGGGGAGAGATTGCCAGCCATGATCATAGGACACACTTAGCCACAAACTAACAGCTACTTTTTAATCTACTATATTGCACAAAACCAGACTCTGCAGTTCATTTATGATGGTTCAATGGGTTGAATTAATCCAGGAAATGAGGTTCATTCAAGCAAGTCAAGATACTGTAATGGTCATTGCCCCAAAGGTGCTTTTTCAAGAGACAACTGGACTTTCTGGTTTTCCTTTGAAGACGTTTCGCTGCTTATCCAAGAAGCTTGGATCAAAGTTGAAGACGTTTCTTGGATGAGAAGCGTAACATCTTCAGACAAAAACCAGGAAGTCTAATTGCCTCTTGAAAAAGTACCTTTGGGACAACCATGACCTGGATGACTGAGAATCTCCATAGATATGTAATGGTTATTGGTTAAGATGTTGAGATATGCTTAAGGGGGAGCCAGATTCAAGTCTCCTCTGTAGGGATGGTGCTTATTGGATAATGTTTGTACTTTGGAAGGTAAAATGAGGGGAGATCTAGGATTACCAGATTTAGGGTGCAAAAATCATGATGACAGCTAAGAACTAGATGGTCCTTATCTCTTTGCTGCAATTAGAGATGTTCTGAGTGTTTGCAGCCTAGAAATGGTAGCCTCAGAGAGTCCTTCACATGCACCATAGAGCTCCCAAAGGGAGTGTGTGATAGAAATACAACAATAATGAAAAGAAGGACCACAGACAGTCAGACTTAGTTGGCAAGTCTAGCCAACTCATACAAAGATTGTTCTTGCTTTGAAATCCATTGGTGATCATCTGACACAAAGCAGCCGTTGCTTGAAAGACACGTACGCCAACTAACCCTCTGTTTGACTGTGGTTCTGAAGGAACAAATTCCCTTATTGTTCAAAGTTTTAAGATGCTGACTAAGACTGCACAAAGCACACGCTTCCACATCAAGGCATTGCTTAAACCCAGCCCATTGCAGTGAACCGATTCGAGGCATTTTGACTTAGAAAATTACGTTGCTCCATCAATGACTCAGTGGGAAGCGATTGTTCAGCCAGGTGCTTCTCTCCATGACTATAGAGCGCATGTGCAGAAGCCACTTTCAGAGTCTGGATCAAAGCATTGCAATCACTCTGAACTGAGGCTTCAAAGGGAAGCATTGCTTTGTCCCCTTTTGAGGCAGCCCAGATCCCCATCTGCAGCTAATTAAGTGCACGGCACTGAAAAACACGATGATAGTAATACTATCACACATCATATGATATTTGTGTATGCAGACATACATTATACATTATAATTACACTATATTTATTCCAAATGTTTGCAAGTCTTTTCTTCAGGTTGTGAATGAGGATGCTTTCCAGTTTACGATAGAGGAAGGGACTACTTTAAGAACTGTCCCATTTCAGGCTGGAGACTACAAAGGATACAAGCTCAAAGTTTGTTGCGGCTTATATTATTTTTATTTTGCTGTGCTTATGCTCAGCATAGTGAGTGGACCTTCTCTTCTTTAAGGGGAAAAAAAGGTAATTCCTCACACAATATTTAAATTTAAAATAAAAGACCTAGGATTTGCCCAAAAGTGGCTTTCAGTTTTGTTTTCCAGCATCATCCTCTTGAATCATAATTGAATCACAAAGGCAAGGACAAGACAGACAACCAGCTCTTCCATACCACTAAAGAATTCCTTACATGTTTGTGTTCTGGAGACCTGGGAAATGGACACTACCCTTCGCTTTCCCTCACCCTGTTGAAACTCTTGTTTGCTGCTTTTGCCTTTTTTTATCATTTCTGATGACAGCTTTATTGGATGGATTGTCAGTTGTAATACATAAAAGGTCTAAAATCTTCATCACATGCCAAACCCTTTGCATGGGTCATCCCAATGATAGAATTCTGAAATTTTAAAACTGAAGCAGGCTAGCTCTTGGATTTTAAGTTAATTCAATCCTCTTCTCTAGGAAGGATCTAAATTAATTTTTCCAAACCTAGTGTTCTCCAAATGGGTTGAGACCAGGATTTCTAGAGTTTAGCTAGTATGCCATCTGAACCTGACGCAATGCCATGTTCGTCTATTTCTAGACTTTTGGAGCAAGAGAAATAATATTTGAGCATGATTATCAGTATCTCTTTAATTTAGTTTAATTTTGATTAGGCTAGTTTGGTCTAATGGTTAAGACACCAGGCTAGAAAACAGGAAATCATGAAGTCTAATCCTGCTCTCGGCCAGTCCACCCAACTGCACTGGAAACAAGCCAACACCAGAATGGAATAAAGCAGTTGCAATCCTTTAATTAGGTTCAGCACAGCAAACACAGGCAGGAGAAAGGCACAAGCCGGAAACAAGGTTTAAAGTTAGTGCTACACGCAATCGCAGTGTAGCGCCTTTTATATACGCAGCAATAAATCAATTGGCAATCAAACAGTCAACATCATCCCTCCTTCCCCTAGCTGGCCTGTAGGAGGAGCACGCCTCTGTTACATCACAAGGCAGCGTCATCTGCAAACTCCATGCCCCCCCATCTCCGATGAAAGAGTTTGCTTCGTTTTGTGCGTGAGTGGTAAAGACTTCTCAAACAGCTGATGACACGCCCCCGGAGAGTCCAGCAGCTTGCCCCCTCCTCGTCGTCCTCCCCAGTGATGGCGAGACCCAACCGAGGCTCGACACCTGCTTTAGGCATGAAAGCTGACTGGGTGACTTTGGGCCAGTCACTCTGTCTCAGCACAATTTACCTCACGGGGTTTTTGTTCCAGGGAAAATAGGAGAAGGAGGGAGTATTAGGCATGTTTGCCACCTTGAATTACTTATAAAAAACAATAAAGCCAGGATATAAATAAATAAAATGAAAAATATTTTTTTCTCTTCACATAAACTGCTGATTTTTTTATGGATGGATGTTACTTGTATCCCAGCTTTGTGGTTTCTCAACATTCAAAATGCTTTACAGCAATTAAAAATGGTGATTATAAGAATAAATAATAAAAATAATAAAATAAAAAGTTGCATCAACATCCTGAACTTCCACCTAATGCTTGGAGAAAGAAAATGCCTTTCCCCATGTTACTAATACTGGCAGGGAGTGGGATGGGGAAATACATTTCCTTGAGGAAAGTTTTCTTTTGCTTTGGTTTGGAGAGAGACACTCAGGAAAGGTCACTGTGCATCTTCAAAACCACTCTAAGTAATTGGGTAATTTCCTAGCAAATCAGGTAGCCCCTTAGATCAGGATTCTCCAACCTTGGCAACTTTCTGATTTGTGGACTTCAACTCCCAGAATTCCTCAGCCAATAAGTCTGAAAGTTGCCAAGGTTGGACATCCTTGCCTTTTAGATCATTAAGTTATAAGCTTTAAGTTATAAAATAAGCCATTTACACTTTAAGGATCAGCTCCCAGGACCCTAAATTGTATCAGGTAGACAATTAGCAACCAATGAAGATCTTTCATATGACCCATTATCTAGTCAAACTATCAAACTAGATGCCACATTGCCATTAATTCCAAGTTCTAGATATTTTTCAAAAGCAGCCTTGCATACAGCACATTGCAGTAGATAAAGCAGAATGTAATCAAAACATTGATAACTGTCACTAAATCCAGCTGGCTCAGGATGGATCACAGCTGGGTCTCTAGCATCATTGTACAAGTAAGCTCTTCACCACAGCCATCACCTCTGCATCAAAGGCCACTGTTCCTCAGACAGCCGGCTGTGAATCCCTTTTTGTGAAATGGGGTCATGGGGTTCAGATGGGTTTCCTGATCACGTACCTGGCTCCCTGCCACGTGGCAACAGCCCTGCCCGAGCTACTCAACGTCATCACCGCGGTGGCAGTTGATACCCCTAGGCTTATGGTCATGGGGGATTTCAACCTGCCGTCCGTGGGTGAGGCTTCTGAGGTGGCTCGGGAGTTCATGGCTTCCATGACAGCTATGGACCTGACCCAGTTAATTCATGGCCCTATCCACACGGAGGGAAACACGCTGGATCTGGTTTTTGTCTCTGGACAGTGGTTGAGGGATCTTGAGATAGGGGATATAGTTACCGAACTCTTGTCATGGTCAGATCACTCTCTCCTTCGTCTTGACCTTCGAACCGCTGCACCCCGCCGCAGGGAGGCGGAGCCGGTAAGATGGTTCTGCCCCAGGCGCCTGATGGAACCTGACAGATTCCAGATAGAGCTTGGGCCATTTCCTGAGGCTCTGGCACACGCCTCGACTGGAGACCTAGTGGCCGCCTGGGATAGGGCGGCCACTGGAGCTCTGGATCGGGTCGTGCCTTTGCAGCCTCTGACCCGGCGCCGATCTCAATTGGTTCCCTGGTTTACCGAGGAGCTGAGGGAGTTGAAGCACCGGAAAAGACACCTAGAGAGTAGTTGGAGGGCCAGTCTTTCTGAATCTGACCGGACACTAGTAAGATCCCATATTAGGAATTACTTAGTGGCGATAAAAGCAGCGAAATGTAGCTATTTTGCTGCTCTTATTGCATCATCAGATAACCGCCCGGCCGCCCTCTTTAGGGTGACCTGCTCCCTGCTCCACCAGGAAGCGCAGGAGGACCCCTTGGAGGGTAGGGCCGAGGATTTTGTTCAGTATCTGTATGACAAAATCACTCAGATTCGGGAAGATTTGGACTCCGACTGGGTAGTCTCAGGGGGAGAGACTGGGGCAGATCTTGAGAATGTTATCTGGGATGAGTTTGATCCTGTGACCCCTGAGGACGTGGACAGGATTCTGGGCAGACTGAACACGACCACTTGTTTATTGGACCCGTGTCCTTCCTGGTTAATGCTGGCTTCCCGGGAAGTGACACGAGGCTGGCTCCAGGGGATTATAAATGCTTCGTTGGGTGAGGGTGACTTTCCCGCCGCCTTGAAAGAGGCGGTGGTGAGGCCTCTCCTCAAGAAGCCTTCCCTGGACCCGGCAATGTTGGTAAACTATCGTCCGGTCTCCAACCTTCGCTTTGTGGCGAAGGTTGTTGAGAGTGTGGTTGTGCATCAGTTCCCCCAGCACCTGGATGAAACGTCGTATCTGGATCCGTTCCAGTCGGGCTTCAGGCCCGGGTACAGCACGGAAATGGCATTGGTCGCGTTGGTAGATGATCTCTGGAGGGCTCGGGACAGGGGTTGCTCCTCTGTCCTGGTCCTGTTAAATCTCTCAGCGGCTTTTGATACCATCGACCATGGTATCATGCTGCACCGGTTAGAAGAGTTAGGGGTGGGAGGCACTGTGTTGCAGTGGTTCTCCTCCTTTCTCTCTGACCGGTCGCAGTCTGTGTTGACGGGGGGCAGAGGTCGACCCCGAGGCCCCTCATATGCGGGGTGCCGCAAGGGTCGGTCCTCTCGCCCCTCCTGTTCAACATTTATGTGAAGCCGCTGGGCGAGATCATCCATGGTTTTGGGGTGAAGTACCACCAGTACACTGATGACACCCAGCTGTACATCTCCACCCCAGACCACCCCAACGATGCCCTTGAAGTGATGTCCCGGTGCCTGGAGGTCGTGCAGATTTAGATGGGGAAAACAGGCTCAGGCTCAACCCATCCAAGACTGAGTGGCTGTGGTTTCCGACGTCCCGATATAGTCAGTTGACGCCATCGCTGACTATTGGGGGCGAATCGCTGGCCCCCACGGAGAGGGCTCGCAACTTGGGCGTTCTCCTGGATTCACGGCTGTCTTTAGAAGAGCACTTGATGGCCGTGACCAGGAGGATTTTTCATCAGGTTTGCCTGATCCACCAGTTGCGTCCCTTTCTGGATCGGGACTCGTTACACACAGTCACTCATGCCCTCGTCACCTCCCGCCTGGACTATTATAACGCTCTCTACATGGGGCTCCCCTTGAGGAGCACCCAGAGGCTCCAACTGGCGCAGAGTGTGGCTGCGCGGGTGGTAATGGGAGCGACATGGCGTTCCCATGTAACACCCCTCCTGCGCGAGCTGCACTGGCTTCCGATGGTTGTTCCGGGTGCGCTTCAAGGTTTTGGTTACCACCTTTAAAGCGCTCAATGGCTCAGGACCTGGGTACTTGCGGGACCGCCTACTACCACCAATAGCCTCCCACCGGCCGGTACGCTCCCACAGAGAGGGGCTCCTCCGGGTGCCATCGGCCAAACAATGCCGACTGGCGGCCCCCAGGGGGAGAGCCTTCTCTGTGGGGGCACCTACTATCTGGAACGAGCTCCCCCCGGAGATACGGAGGATCCCGGATCTGCGCACCTTCCGCCGCGCCTTAAAGACCTTTTTATTTCACCAGGCGGGCCTGGCCTAATTTTCTCCCTCTTTTATAAAAGATTTTTAAATTTTTAATATTTTTTAGTATTTTATATATTCAAATTTTAAAATTGGTTTTAAATTGATTGGGGTTTTAATTTGTTTGGGCCAAAACTATTTAATTTGATTTTAATTCCACTTTTAAATTTTGTATGTATGTATTTTATTGTTTGGCTGTGCACCGTCCTGAGTCCTTCGGGAGTAGGGCGGTATAGAAATCAAATAGAATAAATAAATAAATAAATAAATAAATAAATAAATAAATAAATAAATAAATAAAATGGCAGCTGTGAGTCAAAAAACACTTCCAAATAGTGAACTTGCTCTTTCTAGGGAGCGTAACGCTATACAAATAATAGTCCCTGAGCCCAGTTTCTTCTTCTTCTGAACCTATCTCTGTCTTGTCCAGTTTTAATTTCAGCTTACTTTCCTGCAGCACATTATCAAGTTTAAGTAACTTTCAGGGGTATTGATTGGTTTCTTGAAATTAGATAGTAAGAAGCAATGAGGTTCCAAATAACAATATGAAACAATTTTGCATATGTGTTGAACTACACAGAATAAAGCTACGTTGGATATTCAATGACCAAGTGGTTACGGTGGTCCCTCAGCACCACCTTCTTTAGTCATCCCAACAGGACAGGATTGGGTCCTCCAGGTTGACTCTAACAAAGACCCTAGAAGGATGCTGAGATCATAGAAGAACTAACAAGGTCACACTTTGCCTAATATCTGGCGTAGGCCATCCAGCAAGGTGACCAAAGAACTACTAATCCCATATCCCAGTAAAATGCCTAGATAATCCAGAAACACCTGGAGGCTACCACTTTCTAAATCACTTTACCCTAAAACGGAATAGCAATAGCACTTAGACATATATACTGCTATACAGTGCTTTGTAGCCCTCTCTGAGCAGTTTACAGAGTCAGCATATTGCCCAACAATCTGGGTCCTCATTTTACTGACCTGGAAAGATGGAAGTCTGAGTCAATCTTGAGCCAGTGTGACTCGAACTGCTGAACTGCTGGCAACCGGCAGTCAGCAGAAGTAGCCTGAAGTACTGCATTCTAACCACTGCGCCATCACGAATTTGGTAACCAGAGATTACACATACCTTCTGTTATAAAGTTCATTGTATTTAAGCAAGTAGGAACACATCCTCATGCAAGATGGCATTCATCTATTTCAACTATGGGGCCAATATTGACCTGGTTGGTTTAATTAGCCAGGAGAGGCAAGGGTCATGTGACCCGCAAATTTTTCCATATATCTTATTCATATCCTCAAAAGCATTAAAAGAATCAATATTTCCAAAATTAGCTCCAAGTAGCTACTCCAACATTGGAGTTTGAAAATTGAACACAAAGTTCCTCTAAGGTTTAATAGTTCCTCATAGCACTGAGTTCCAGCTGGACACACTCTAGTTTTGTCTGCACTTTTATGGACACAGAAATCCAGATGTACTCAGTTCATGTAACATAGACAGGGAAATATGTTATTCACTCATTGACCGCAGTTTTGTAGTCTCTGTTTTTTGTGGTAATGAAATCATACTGTATCTATTAATTTAGCTTACTTTATGGCATTTTAAATCAATCTGTTGCAATCACAGAAGATGAATCCCATTTTTAGGCCCATGGTTCTAGTTTGTGATGCCATTTTTCTTCTGTAATGTGTTTTTACAAAGAGAAAGAGGCAGCATAATTTAGGTGCCCTTTTAAAGCACCGGTATGATCTGTTCCAGTGACCTAGCCTTATCCCAATCTTTAATTGCTCTTATCTGCCAAGTTTCTCATTGTATAAGAAAGAATGCATTTCCTGGAGGGCACATTTGTTTAACAGTAGCTCTGACTCATAACATTCCAGACTATCTTCCCCATCTACAGGGAATGAATACTCTCAATGCTTCCTTTGCAATCTGTGATATAACTTGGTGTGGGGGGTGGGGGGTAGACTTAGAAATACTGCCTTCCCAGAACATAGTTTCCTTTAACTGGAATTAATTCATGCAGAAAACAACTAACTGATTCTTTTGATTGGTTTTTGACAGCAGGGGCACATTGACACCCTCCCTCAACTCAATGCAGTGAAAAAGATGTGATAAAGACAGTATCCCAATGTTTGTGACTTTTAACTTGAAATTTTTTTTACAGACAACTAAAAGATTCCCATATTCCTAAAACTCAGCCTAATATTTTCAGGCTTAAAATGTCTCAACCTATTAGAGTAAAATGGGATGGAGAAGACAACAAACATACAGTAAAGAAAGACCGAATATGCCTCTGTAGCACAGTTTCCTTCAACTGTTAAATGTGTTTTCCCTATTGCTCTTCAGAAAAATGTAATAATGTGTGGAATTGGGACAAAAACATATCTAATCCAGCATTCAGTTCCTGTAATGCCGGTCAGTCTTTAATTTTTTCAATATGTTATTGAAAGCTTTAAAAACATAAGAAAAATTAACACAAACTAATTAACAATTAACACAAACTAAAATCAAGGAAAAAAGAAAAAGGAAAAATGAGGAAATAAAAAAGGAAACTAAAGTGCAAAAAAGAAAAAAGTGGAAGAAAAATTGAAAAGAGATATCAAAAGTAGTGTCCAATCTTCTTTGCAGCTGTTCTAAGTACAATTGTGAATTTAATCTCTTTCTTTAAAGTTACCTAGTGACTCTTTTCTTTGTATAATCCAGTGATGGCGAACCTTTTAGAGACTGAGTGCCCAAACTGCAACGCAAAACCCACTTATTTATCACAAAGTGCCAACATGGCAATTTAACCTGAATAATGAAGTTTTGTGAGGAATTTAAATCACTCTTTCACAACTTGACTTCTCCCTGGTGACAGTGGATTTCTTCAACAGCACAACTCAGGAATGATGAGAGCAGTGGTGAAATCCGAACCGGTTTGCTGGCTGCGCATGCGCACTGCATGCCAAACATGCGCTGTGCACACACGCTTGTGCAGTATGTGCCAAAAGGAGGCTTGGGAAGGTAAGTAGAAGCGAGGGGGAATCAGCTGTGGCATGCGATTTAGCTTTGCTAAAGCTAAACCCCGTGCCACAGCTGATCATTGGAAATACTGGTTTGGAGCAACCAGTAACTTTTTTTAACTACTGGTTCGCCCGAACTGGTAGCTTTTTTTACTACCAGTTCACCCGAACTGGTAGATTTTATCACTACCAGTTTGCCCAAACTGGAACGAACAGGTAGCATTTCACCCCTGGATGGGAGTGTAGTGCAGTAGCCTCTGGAGGGCCATCACATCCTTATTCCTTCCTTCCTTCTTTCCTTCTTTCCTTCCTTCCTCCCTCCCTTCCTTCCTCCCCCCCCTCTGATTTCACCTTTCTTCCTTTAATCCTTTATATTATGGTTCATTATTGTTAGCATTTATTAAAGAATGCTGTGTATCTTAGAAGCTCTCAGCAAAAATAACAGCAGCTGTTGTTTGTGGCTTAAGCTATCCTGGGCTATTATTTACACCCACACACCCACACCCACCTATTTTTATTCCACTTTCCCTGGGTCCTTGGGAAAGGATTGGCATCTTTTCCCTAACCTTAACCCCTCTCAAAGCCTGTTAGCTACTATTATCCCACCTTGCTTCCCACTCCCCTTAAAACGAGGCTAGGGAAGAAAACCAGGAGGGGGGAATCTAAGGGGGAGGGAAGAAGAGACCCAGGCAGATCCCTCTCTGAATAGCCTCCCACCCAGATTTCAACTGATTTCCTCTCCGGTCCTCCAACAAACAGACCCCACCCCTCTTTTTGGACTCTGGACTGCCGGGCCTTTATGTTCCCCATTTATTGGGGGAAATTGGATTTTTATTGGGTCTTCCTCCTGCCCCACGCCGAAAGGAAAGCCAGCTGGGTTTCTCCTCCTAAAAGCCCCCCTACCCTTCCCCATGCTCCCTGCTCCCTTCCCCCTATCCTCCCACTCAATCCCACTTTGGGACAGAAGAGTGCATGCTGGAAATGCGTGTTGGGGTGACGTGGGAGTGGATCTTCTGACCCTCTGGCGCTCAGCCCACAACTCTTCATACTCCTCCAGGCCTGGCTTGCTAAGGGGGGGGAGCAGCCCTGATGCCTCTGCTGCCCCCACCCCATGGCCCCAGCCATTGCTGCCCAGTTTCCTGCTGCAAAAGCCAGGCCAGGCTTCTCCACTGTCCAACTCACCAATGGGGGCGCTACTTCCAGGCCATCTACCCACCCCACTGAGCTTTTGTGCTCAGTGCTTGGCCAGGGGAGGGGAGTGCTTCCCCACACAGCCCTTCTTTCTCTTGGCCCCGCTGTTGAGGGAGGAGGAAGGCCAGGCTTGGGGGATGGGCCCCACCCTGCAAGATTCACCCCCGCTGTTCTCTCCCAGCCCTCTTTGCTGGTGGCAACAGCAAATTCCACAACAAAGGTGGAATGCTGTTGCCGCGCAAAGGCAAGTGCAGGGGTGCTTTGCTCCCACACTAAGGGTCCACCCATCACCACCACTGTGACTGGGCAATGGCTCTTTCATCCCTCTGCCACGACAGGGTCACAGGGAGCTGCAGCAGAGGGGTGAAAGAGCCGCATGGGTCGCATTGTGGCTCTGTGTCATAATGGGCTTCAGGAGGAGGACAGGACCTTGGCTCCCCCATTGTGAAGCACACGAGTAAAAGAGTTCACTCAGTCAATTGCAGCTCCAATCAATTGGAGCTAGGCTGGAGCGACGGCATGCATGCTCACAGAGAGGGCTCTGCATGCCACCTCTGACATGCGTGCCATAGGTTCGCCATCATGGGTATAATATATCCTCTCAAAATCATACATCAGTGTTGGCGAACCTTTTCTGATTGCCAAAACGGGAGCGCACGCACATGTGTGCTTGTGTGCATGCCGGAAACCAGAAGAGCAGCCACCCGGTGCACATGTGCATGCCAGAAAGATGATCTTCCAGTTTCTGGCACGCGCATGTGCACCGGCAACCTGATCTTCCGGTTTCTGTTATGCATGCGTGCACGAAGAACAGCTGGCCAATGCGCATGTGCACACCAGCAACCGGAAGATCATCTTCCCAGCATGTGCATGCGCACTAGGCAGCTGCTCTTCTTGTTTCCAGCGCTCCCATGTATGCGTGAAGACTAGCTGGCTGGCATGCGTGAACCCGGAAGAGCAACAAATGATGGCTCACGTGCCTGGAGAGATGGCCGCCATATGTTTGCCATCACGGTCATAGATCATAAATTCATTTTCCCCCAAAGTTTGTAAGGATTTTCCAGTCAGCAATAAATGTAGATAGTTTGTCTAGTGGTTAAGATACTGGGCTAGAAAGCAGGACACCATCAGTTCAAGTCCCATCTTAGCCAATGAAAGGCGACTGGGTGACCTTGTGCCAATTGCTCTCTCAGGTCAACCCACCTCACAGAGTTGTTGTTGGGGGGGGGGGGGAACAGGAGGAGGAAAGTGTGTTGTATATATAGTATTTTCTGCCTTGAGTTATTTATAAAAATAATAAAGGTTGTATAAAAATAAAATAAATAAATGAAATATTGTCTCTTTTCTAATCAGATACTTCCAGAATGAGTCTGGAATTCTCTCCCTTGGTTCTGTTCTCAAATTTATTGACAAAAATACAATCCACACTCTCACTCGCCTTTGACCATCTGGATTAGCTTTATACAGTACAGTAGGCAAAAGTTATAAAAAGTCTTCTTTATAAAGTGACTGTGTGTGTTAAGTGACAACTGTTCAAACATTGAAAGTGGAGTAGCTGGAGTAAAGACTAACCACTACACTTCCCAAATGCCACAAGTATTTCCCGCCTAATTATTTTCATATCTTCAAAGATATTTGTCCTGGCAATCTTTGGTTTCCATAAACAGGAATGCAGCTACAATCTCTCCTTGATGTTTCTGGAAAGTCCTCAAGGAGTCCAAACTTGGAAATCCCTTTTATAAACCTTCAGCAGGAAACCTGAGAACCAAATTTTTCCTAGGTTTCAGAAAGCTACTCATAATTTTTGTTAAAAACAAAACAAAACCTAGCAGTATTTTACAATTCTCTTTTTCAGTCCTTCAGTAGCAATTAAGTGGATTTCTAATGAATCGTTTATTTTGTGCCAAACTGCCATCCTTATGCATACACTTGATAAAATTATCCAAGATAAGCACCAGCACTGGAGTTTTTTAAAACAAAGGACGACAAGAGATGACTGTGGAGTGTAAGTATATTATTTTTGGCATTTGTTTTGAGAACATCTGGCCTGATTTGGGAACTTTTTCCCACCTCCTGCTTTCCTCCCCCCCCCCATCTTTCTTAATGAAGAAGTTTGGAGAAGTTTGCACATTCTCAAGCCATTTAATTGGCCCTGAATAAAACTATTATTCATTCAGATATAGATTTTTTTTAAGGAAAAAGGAAAAATATTTATGTCCTTCTCAGATGTTCAGTATGATTCTTCAGGTATAATTTTACTTATTCAGCACAATGGAGAAAACAACTACTAGTACAAGAAGTCCAGTCCAGAGGTGGGTTTCAGCAGGTTCTGACCAGTTCTGGAGAACCGGTAGTAAAAATTCTGACTGGCCCCACCCCCATCCATTCTCTCCGTCCCAAGTTTCAGCTGATCAGGAGGAAATGGGGATTTTGCAGTAACCTTCCCCTGGATTGGGGAGGGAATGGAGATTTCACAGTATCCTTCCCCGGCCATGCCTACCAAGCCACACCCACTAAGCCATGCCACACCCACCAAGCCACACCCACAGAACCAGTAGTAAAAAAATTTGAAACCCACTACTGGTCCAGTCCTATGTGGGAAACCACAATTCATCAGTTAAACATGGCTTAGCGAGAAAGAACAATGGTTCTGAATATTTCTAGAGCCGAAGAGGGTAAGATTGGGAGATTGAACAATCCACTAAGAAAAGAAATGGAAAGTATTGGCAGCAGGTTGGTGGGGTGGGGTGGAAGTGGAGTTCTTGCTTGACAAAGGCTAGCCGCCCTGAAGTCTGTCCACAAAGCAATTCCAAAAACAATGCCTTGGCTCTACTTTGTACTTTAGCAGCAGGGCCCTTGTTCCTTTGGACCAGTGTTTTCAACCTGGTATATTCAAATTTCAGAAAATCCCTAATTTGTCTCTGATAGAAGCAGGGCTGGATTTAGATGAAAAGAGGCCCTAGGCTATTCCACTTATGAGGCCCTTTCACCAGTGGTGGGATTCAATTTTTTTAACAACAGGTTCTGTGGGCGTGGCTTAGTTGGGGGTGTGGCTTGGCAATCATGTGACTGGATGGGCGTGGCTAGCTGGTCACGTGACTGTGTAGGCGTGGGTAGCTCGTCATGTGACCGGGTGGGCATGGCTATGTGCATAGACTTTTTTCAGAGGGCTGAAAAAAGTCATTTCTGACTGGGCCTCGCACTTTTGACCGGTCCTCACACTTATGACCATCCTCACATTTATGCCTGTGCAGCTTTCTTAACAACCATGTCACTCATTTCACAACTGCTTCTCTTCACCATGGTGACAAGATAGGGCAAAAACGTAAAATGTGAGGACAGTCGTAAGTTCGAGGACTGGTCAAAAGTGCGAGGACCAGTCAAAAATAACTTTTTCAGCCCTCTGAGTAGTCCATATGCACAAAACGACTACCCAGAGGGCTGAAAAAAGTCATTTCTGACTGGGCCTCGCACTTTTGACCGGTCCTCACACTTATGACCATCCCCACATTTATGTCCGTGCAGCTTTCTTAACAACCATGTCACTCATTTCACAACTGCTTCTCTTCACCATGGTGACAAGATAGGGCAAAAATGTAAAATGTGAGGACAGTCGTAAGTTCGAGGACTGGTCAAAAGTGCGAGGACCAGTCAGAAATAACTTTTTCAGCCCTCTGAGTAGTCCATATGCATAAAAGGATACAGCAATAGAGAGGGATGAAGGAAGGGAAGGGAAATTAGAGTAGGAGGGAGGGTAAGAGAGGGAGGAAGAGAGGAGGAGAAGGAGAAAGGAAGAGGAAGTAGGGAGGAGAAGAAGAGGGGGAGGAAGAGAAAGTAAGAAGGAAAGAAAAGAGAGAGGTGGTAGGTTTGAGGAGAAAGATTGCTGTACAATAAAAAAGATGAAAGGGAAGAAAGGCAACCCCAAACAAATATAAAGATATTAAGATAAAGAATGAATTGTTAAATTTTAAAGAATAAAAGAGAACAAATATGAATAAATAACAATAATTAGAAACACACATACAAACATACAATGTATTTTCTTTGAACAGAGTATTTGGCCGGTTCACAAATTTAAACAGTGTTTAGTCATTTCAATTAAATTTACAATTTCTATATTTCCTTTTTGCGATATTTATTCCTCATCTATTTTTGTAAAAAACCAATATTACCCTTCATCCTCATCTCTAATCTTAATCAAATTCAATTTTTCCCTTCTATTCTATATTATACCCCTTCCCATTGTCATCTATTTTTTTATCCATCCTCACATTGGTTAATTATGTAATATTAGTTGTTTAATATAAATTCAACATTTTAATATAAATCAATTAGTTATATAACCTTTTTTGTATATTAATCAATATGAACATGAATATTCCAATTATTTCCATGCAATCCAATTTCTTACAAATCAATTAATTATATTTACCAATAATAATAAACCAAATAATTTCCCCCATATATTCCTCCAAACCACAACTTAACCATTTCTGCTTTCAACACAATATACAATTAATAGTATCTCAATTATTACAATTCCCTAGTTAAATAGAGCTTTTTTTCTTTTGTGTTTTAAAATCTTTCCCTAAATTTCCCATTGTTTGTACCTACCTTTTTTGGTGAGGAAAAAGAAAAGAATTCTGCCTGCCTAATTTTCCAACCTTGCAGCAACAGCAAAGCAGTTTCAGTTTTGTTTCTCATCATAGCTAGGGGGAAAAAAATCAGCACTCTTTGCAAGGAAGCAGAAGAGCCCTGAGCAAAACAGCTGAGACAAATCAGCTGAGAGCCGGGAGGCCAATTAGCCTATGCTGAAGCTCCGTGGGCCAATAAAATTACAAAAAAAACACCAAACCCTTTGTTAAATTGCTGGCTCCCCCGCCCCTCGCCCACCACTATTTATTGAAAATAAATAGTGGTGCGGAGGGGCGGGGCAAGCCAGCAATTTAACAAAGGGTTCGGCTGCACCACTGGCTCTAGGGCGGCCCTTTGAAGCCCCGCGGCAAGAATTTGAAGGTTTTTTTTTCCTCTAGCCATCGGAGGCAGCAATAGATGGGGAGTGGGCGGGGTAAGCGAACGGCAGGCGATCCAACAGAGCAGAGAGTGAGGGTGAGTAAAGGCGTGGAAGCTGCTTTCTCCATCCTGCTCTCTTGCGTCCGGAGCCAGTGGGGAACCACGTGGCAGCCCACGTGGATCCCAGGCAGCGGAACTCAGGCTAGGGAAGGGGTGGCCAATTGTGGCTCTTTTACAACCTGTGGCCTTGGCTGTCTCAGGAATTCTGGGAGTTGAAGGCCACAGGTTGTAAAAGAGCCACAATTGCCTACCCCTGGCTACGGTAGGCTGGCGCCGTGCGGGTGGGAGGCGAGGGGCGGGCGAGCCAGCAATTTAAGAAAGGGTTCAGCCGAACCCCCTAGAACCACCAGAATCCCACCACTGTGTAGGCCCCTCTTGATCTTGAGGCCCTAGGCTGAAGCCTAGTTAGCCTATAGGAAAATCCGGCCCTGGATAGAAGAGAATAGATGTAGCTCAGGGTTGAATTGCAGGGTCCTTAGTACTCTCTTAGCTTGGGGGTGAGCTTGGAGGTTTTCCTGCAGATGTTTCATTACCCAACTAGGTAATATTAGTGCTGATGTGGTTACCTGCAAATAAAATATTTGCAAGAAAATAACCAAGTTCAGAGAGCACCAAGGATCCCATAATTTGAGTCTGCTGGTTGTCATGCATATACAAAAGAGAAACAATTATTTCCCTCATCTAAGCCACCTTGAACTTGGCACCAGCCTGGAGGCTAGGCCTTGACTTCACAACTAGTGCCAACACATGGCGTTGCTTTTGGAGATGATTCTGAGTCAGTCAATGGGACAGAAAGTGGCAGCCAGGCTACTGGAGTAGTCTAAAAGTATGGTAAATAACTAATTCTTATCATTTACACTCTCTCTCTCTCTCTCTCTCTCTCTCTCTCTCTCTCTCTCTCTCTCTCTCTCTCTCTCTCTCTCTCCCTCCCTCCCTCCCTCCATTACAGTACCAGAACAGGTCAATTAGCCAATCTCCTGTATTAATTCAGGTAATATAAACCTCCTGGTGTAAGGAATGAGCCACTGTGTGGGAAGTTTTTAAATGAATGTTTCTTGTCTTTTCCTAGAAAGCCACATTTCCCTACATTTTCTTTCTTTTGCTTAAACTTCCTTGACCTTTCACTCACTGCAGTGATGCCTTCCATTGCATTTTTAAACACCCCCAGACTGCAGGAATGAAACATCCTCAGTAAGATGGGCAGCCTCGTAAATCTTTTAAATCAATAAACAAATAAGCTGTCCAGAGTTGCTTAAGATGAGCAGCCAATTTTTAAATAAATAATAAAAATGAATTCTGTCAACTCTCCTTTGTTTTGTTTCACGCTTTCTGCTTTGCCAGAAAAGTAAGTACTCTTTAAGTAAGAAGAAAGCCTGCTCTTCCTTCCTCAAAAAGAAAATAAACTATTTTCCTCTTCAATGGCATGTACAGTGCTTTAAATCTCTCTTCCCCCCACCCCCTTTTTCTTTAACCCAAGCATTTCAAACAATAAGCTACCATGTTTGGAATCAGTAAATCTTTTGGGAATTAATCATCAAAGAATTAAGATATAAACATGATTTTTTGGTTGCTCGACATAGAGCTCCAAATGCAGAAATGTATTCAAAATGGAGTCTTTCTGTTTGAAGGTGTGGTTTCCGCTTAAGCTAATAACCCAGCTGAAAGGTGAGCATAAACCATGACTTTGTGTTCTCCAATTCTATAATGTTGATTTAATGACTTTTAGCGAGCATTTATTCCCCAGACACACACATGAGTAATGTTCCAGGTCCGCTTGCATTACAATGAAGTACATCTGGCAGATCTGAGGGAACTCAGCATGAGAGAGGATGCTGACAAGAAAAATTCTGCTTTGGGGATTCTCCATCCAGATCTTCAGGAAGAGGAATGACAGGACAGCTGTATTTCTGCAGAACACCTCAACCAAATCTGTAAAGAACAAGCCAGGGTAAGACATCCACCATTGGTCAAATTTGGCAAAGCATCCAAATACATACCAGAAACAACACCTTGAACAACATGCTTCCTTTCCACAGTTATGAGGCCAAGCTGACATCTTTTTCACCCCGCTGGACAAATGGATATTTATTCTCTCAAACCTTTGGCCATATTACTGGGTTAACTAGGTGAAGAATGTATGGAGCACAACCTTGGCAAAGGCATGCATAAACTGTTACCAAGACCAAAGTGGCTGAAATATTTTTTTTCCAAGTCGAGAGAAATAACTTTGGAAGCACTTTCCTAATTTAGTAAATTAAAATCAGACTTGCAAAAATCTGTTGTTATAGCCTATCTTAATAAAAGTAGTTTTAGCGTTTGTGGAATTGATTTTCTGAACCTTCCCTTGCAGAGGGACTGAACCTATGTTATGCAATACCTCAGGTTCTGCTACCTATATTTTTACTGTTTTAATGGTAAAAAATTTAGAGTTGTAAGACATCCTGGGAGAAGTGTTTTGAAGTCTAACACAAGTATTTAAAATTAGAAGTTGCTGTAGTACTTTTTGTAGTTTTGAGGGAAACATGAATTTCCAGGGATGGCCCTTGAAATAGAGAGCATGTTGAATCTCAAGGTTGATGATGATAACCAGGTTCTTTTTTGGAAAGCTTAGAAGCTAAGAAAACAAACAAAAGCAGTAATACCCAAAGGTCACAGCAGATCCTGAAGATAGCCAGAAGTGGGGCTTTGAAGCTGTTTGGTTTTTTTTTTTTTTTTTTTTTTTTTTTGCCAGATCTATAGCAAATCCCAGCACATACAGCAGACAATCTACTTTTAAAAAAAAAAAATAGAAGTCACTAGTTGATTGTCTCCATGCAACCAACCCCCACTGCTTGTTATGGCTTAAAAAAATCAAGATAAATTCCCATGTTTACTGCCTTGAGCTCTTAAGAAAACAGGAAGGAAAGAGAGAGAAAGGGAGGGAGAGTTAATCATTTTAGTTAACCTAGAGTACAAACAAAGCAGAGCAGATACTTGTCTTCCACAATAACATCTAATGGATGTTCAGTAATTTAAAAAAAAAAAAGTCCTAATTTCTGGTTTACAAAATGGTGCAAAACAACTGGCTCACCAGAACTTTGTAATAAATAATATTAGTTGAAAATATAAAAATGGAAAGGTAGTTCTTATTTGGAATATATTTGGAATAGCAAAGATCATCTGCTTTTATAGATTCTAAATTGAGACGCTGACTAATTGTGCATGTAGTAATTGTGATATTAGGGTTAGATCTTAAAGAACTCTTGTAAAACCACAATCCCATTTTGTAAAAACCAAGTTTTTCTATCCCATCTTCTCAAAGTTAATACAAATATTAATCCTAGCCCTGCTTAATATTTGGATGAGAAACCTACATGAAAAACGAAGGTTGCAAACATTTTAGGCTAGAGTGGGAAGATAAAAGGAAAACCCCCGCAAATCTTGGCAAATTGTTGTGGTGGAGAAACAACAAAGGCATATCTATAGATGAAGATCCAACCTAAGCTTCCATAGACCAACATAGTCACTCAAACAGGAGTCCATTATCAGAAAGATAGTGAAGAGCCCATGGAATAAAGACTTATTCTTTCACATAACCTGGCAGCTGATCAGGAAAATGTGCCTCAAGCTATATTTACATGTATATCTTGAACCTAGAAAGTAGAAGTGCATGGGTGCTTGGAGATGGGGAGAGCGAATGATATATACATGGTGACACCAGACAACTGTTACAATGTACACATAGACATCCGATGTCAGAACTCAAGTTATGTAGATGTCAGAACACAAATTATGTAGTTGTGGCATTTGTGCAATGGTATCCTATTGAGGGAGGTGCAAAGGGTCAGCAATTAAAGACGCTGAGCTTATCAGCTGGAAAGGGTTGAGACCCACGTGCTGTGCAACGTACTGTGCAAGCTCCTGTTCCTTGTCCCAGCTGCTGTTGTGGTCTGCCAACAGCCTGCGGAGCTGGCAGCAGAGTCGGACAGTGAGGAGGCTAGGGAGGAACATGGGCCAGTCCTAGAGTCTGGTGAAGGCTCGGATGAGGGCTCTGCGTCAGAAGCAGAGATGGGGCCAGGGCCATCTGGGAGTTATGTGCGGACTCCAGAGCCCCCAGAGTCGGACATCAGAAAGGCAGAGGAACAGGGGGAGCCTGTTCCTAGCGCGCGCATGTGCAGAGCTGCCAGAAGGCAAGAACAGTTAAAACAGCTACTGCCCACCTAAGCAGTTCAAAAGCATGCAGATACGAGTAGATAAATAGGTACCACCTTGGTTGGATGGTAACAGCATTCAATGCGCCTTTGGCATATAATCATGCTGGCCACATGATCACGGAAATTGTCTTCCAACAACACTATCTCCCTCGGCCAAGAAACGGAGTTGAACACTGCCTCCTAGAGTCAGACCCGACTGAACAGGGGAGACCTTTACCTTTACTGTTGAATACTCAAATAATTGTGTCAGTATTGTGGTTGTGGTGTCTCTGTGGCTTGCTGCAAACACTGCTGGTCAAAATTGTAATTGTGTGGCTATGTAAATGTTATACTAGCAACTTCTGGAAATGGCCTCAGTTTCAGAAAAGCCTTTTTCTCCTAGTGACCCATCTTCCTGTTCTCAACCTAGTAGTTTGCATTGTCTTGATGCTGTAAGTTCTTTTTACAGACAGTAGATAAGGGCAGTATTTAGGAAAGGTTAGGTTGGATGGTGTTAGCAACACCTGCCATTTGAATTCCCCACAATGCCTCTGTTACTGTCTATGTATTTCACCAGTGCAGCTCATGGTGTGATTAAATCATTTGAAATAATGTATCAGGACTCCAACTTAAAAAACGTGACCTGTTTATTGTAAATGAAAAGCATTCATAACAGTGCAAACAATTCTTTGGTAGATTTATTAAGTACAAGAAAGTAAGTACAAATTTTATTTTCGGTAGGAATTTTAACAAAGTAAATAAATATGGAACAATTGCCACCAACAAAATACTGAGAAAAATGATCATTCAGCCATCGGCCACTGTCTCAAAAATGCTACATGGATTTTTAATTGGCAAAAAATGTAAAAAAAATTTTTTTTTTAATAATATTTGATTTAAGTGATAATTATAGAATTAGGTCTATTTCCTAATCTGGTTTAACACCAAACATTTCCTGCTATTTGTTTAGCTATAAATGCTGGAAGTTACATCATTTTACATACTATTTGAGCAATATTGATTATAGTGTTAACAAAAATGGGCTGCAAACTTTCTCTTCAATGACTCACTGGATTTTTTTCATGGAGATCTGATAGCCTACTGATCAAATATTTGTTTTATTTTAATATAGGAAGCCAGAGTTCTTTGGAAAATATACTCTTCAGTGACCATGGTACAATACTATACCCCTTTATTTGGGTATAGACATCCCCCACACAGACATTTAATGTGACTTAAGTTTGAATAGATTTGCAGAGGCCTGTATTGCAACATACCTGAGGTATTGTTGTTGTTGTTTTTTTAGTGTAGCTGCAGCACCAAAATAAATGGTCATTAGTAATTTGTTAAGATTTCAACTTGTTTTATACCTGCAGAAACGTGCTTCAGCTATGGTTATCTATCATAATTTGTTAATTTGCCCAAATATAAAAGAATTCTAGAGAAAACCTCTACAGGAAAAATGTGATCTGGACTGTGAAAATTCAGAATTGACTGAGGTAACTGAAAGGCTTAAGAGGTAATCCTTAAAATAAAGTACATTTTTTAAAGTATGTCTTCACTTTATGGGCATCAAAATCAAATCTTTATTTAAGAATTTGCTTTCGAGTTCCACCCTGTGCCTGTTTATCTGGTTATAAGTCCTACTAAGTTTGGGCTTATTTTTAAGTAAAGATATTTAAGATAGTACTCTTTAAACAGTTCTGTAAAATTTGTTTGTCAATTACTATGTACTCCCAAAATACTTTTCTAAAGCAGCTACTAACAGATGCTGGTAGAGTACTTACTAAACAAATTCCATGGTTAATTTCTTTTTGAAACTGTGTGATATCGCTTTCACCCCTGAAAACTGATTGTCACTTCAGAAGATAGCTAAATTCTACAAATTAATGATTTGCATCATGAACTGAAGAACCAGTCGTGAAGACAAACACATCGGTCAAATGAGGTATGAGAGCTTTTCTTCTCTGACTGTAATAATACATGCTGGTTATAAAAAAAGGCAATATTGAAAATAAAGATAAACAGTGGTATATTAATGTAGACATAATAACAACAGTCCTTAAAACACATATCTGGGCATACAGATTCACAAACATGTTTAAACATGATTTTGACACAAGTACTAAGTAGGGAAAACAGGTGCCATGTAACCAAAGACTTTGAAATGTTTGGTTCCTTCATACTAATAGATTTTATTTCAAAATCATGCAACCATCAATCTAGGATCAATAGATTTTAGGTGCTGTTCTACGCACACTGCTTTAGTACATCTCATTTGTTCACAAAGTATTTTAGAGGAGCTTTAGCAGCATTTTCATTAAAGGTTGGTGCCTTTTATATACTGATGAATGCATGACATTTATTTTCAGGTTATACAATAATTCAGGTCAGAAGGCGGATGTAATTTTGAGGATGTCTTTTCTTGGAAAACTGTACACTTAACCAGTGTGATGTTTGTATCCACAGCAAATCATCTTTTCTTGAAACCCTCACCTACTGGGGCTTTTATGTTCACATTTTCAAGGTATTTTCTGAGTTAGCAAATCGGGGGAAAGCACATTGCAGAATCATAGTTTAAATTTTCCTGGTACTCAGGCCAAAAATGCTGTTATCAATATCTATAGCTGTATCTGTATCTAATGATCCAGGTCATACAAAGAGCAATTTTGTTGAACCTGACATTCTGGAACAATTCTGGAACAATTGATTAAGGCATCATTGCTCTATGACAATGTTTTCAATCTTGACCACGTTAAGTTGACTGTAACTCATTCCTTGCTGGGGAATTCTGGGACTTGAAGTCTACACATCCTAACTTTGCCAAGTTTGAAAAACACTATCTTGGAGCATTTCCTAAGAGGACATGAGCATATTTAACACTACTGGATCTGGGATGCTAGAATCCAGATAACCACTAAATGGCAACAAAGAAATGCTGATCTGATAGCCCTAATCTATTAGGAAAACTGGATTCTGGGAAGTCAGAACGCACTCAGTAGTGAAAGTATGTTACATGTCAGAAAGGTGCTAGAAGATATAATGGATTTCAAAAATTATTGTGGCATATGCAAACATAATATTCCCAAGATGGTTCTTAACTCCTGTTTGATTAATTTCTCTATTATTACGTATTTTCCAGAAAAGCATAATGCCTCCTACCCCTTCAGCCATCATTCTGTGCCTAAGGTTTATTATGATAAAGAAGTCTTCCATAATGGTTTATTTCTCAGCACAAATATGGGTTATTTGGCTTTACTATATAAAGTGGAAAAATAAGAGTCCATATATACTTGTTAGCAAATGAATAATGAATAATGGATGCCTAAAACAGCAGATGCTGAATATTTATGGGAGCCAGAATTAATATGAAGCATGAGTCACCCAAGAAACAATCCTCACATCCTTTTTCAATAGGAGGCTCAGCCTTGGAAGATATGATAATAACGGGCAAAGTCAAATACTATAATTGAATGAATACAGACAATATCCACATCATAAGGATTAGAGTTCCCAGACAGATTTGAATTCTGGGATTATTTCACATCTATAAATTAAGTTCTGATGTGGCAGATTTCTTGGACCACTTGAGCAAGTTTGCAGTACTCTATGTAAGAAAATGAATTTAGATAGGAAATGGAAGTACAGAAAGCCTAAACATCTCAACTAAGACAATCACAATAAGCAGGGAAACCTAACACAGGTGAAAAATGTAAAGCAGCTGAGCAATTGCCCTTTAAACCAAGAAGTCCATATTTTTTTCAAAAGGCTAAAAGTGGGAGAATATGATATGATTTTTATTTTCCATCAGTATCTTTTTTTTGTCATGCATACATAGACTGGTGAATTATGTTATTGATGCTTATGTTACAGCCATTCCCCTAGTAAGGCGTGGTGGGGAGTCAGAAGCTTGATGTACCACAAACTTATGAATATTTTATCTGAATTTTCCAAGCCTGTCAACTTCCATTGGTCTGGACTTCCTCTCCAAGAATGATCAGTAAAGGCCAATCTGGCCAAGGAATTCCAACTCTGAAATTCATAAAAACATGGAAGTTTGCAAACTTGGGAAACACTGTATTATACTGGAAATTAAATGATGATAGATGCAGGCATCGGATAGGGAAAGATTTAATACTACAGAGGTGTAAAAACCAGATGCCAAAATTAAGGTGTTTTTTTTATTCTTGGACTCAATTAGAATTAATACTGCAAGATAAAGTACGATTGTGTTATTGTGATAATGATATTCTGGCATGATTAGCTTTTTAAGTCAAATACCTGTATCTTTTAGGTCTGACCTAGTGTTTGTATCATACTAAAATATTTGCTTTGGTTTATTATTCAGTGCCACGGAACTGGAATCCAAAAATCCAAACATTATTTTCTCATACATCCTTTGCTATCATCTAGTGGTATTCCAGAGTTCTGCAGCCCAGGCATGGCAGACCTGACTTTGTCTGAATTCAGCCAATTGTAGTATATTCAGTATGAGATGGTCAAGTATCAGTTGAATGATATATGAATGCAGGCAATATCTGTGTTCATATATTGCACTAAGCCATGATTTTACCATGGTGCATTCACTAAGCTATAATGGCTGTAAATACACCTAGCACTAAGCCATGGTTTACAGAACCACATAATACAGTATGTAAACCCAGGCGTTATGTTACGTGGACCTTATTTCTTCCAATGGCACCTGATTTCCTACCAGTGTACAAAGAAAGAAAAATTAACCTGGGAGCCTTGAAAAACTAAACAAATGCTTTAAAAAAATAGCACCAGTTTTTAGTCTCTTGAACCTGAGAAGTTTCAACATATAATTATCTTGACTAACACTGTGTATTCCCTTTCAATACTTTCACCTTGTGGTTTTCCAATAGATAAGAAAGTAAAATAGATTTTTTTCTTACACTGTTACCCCATCATCTGAATGCTATTTTCCTTTAACATCTTGGTTCTCTATTGTGGTTTAAAGCCTACTGTTACCTGTATTTGCCATCGGCAGATATCAATATGACTTGACATGTGACAATTGGGACTTAGGGTGCATTTCCCTTGCTAACAGTTTGTTTTAGGCACACCGGACAGCAAATACCCTTCAGCTTCACAGGTGTGGCACAATCAAGTGATGGACACGATTCCACATAACAGGTGACCTGACCAACCTGCATTTGAAAAGGTAAAGTGACAATTTAGTTACTTTAAAAAAAAAAGAACAAAAAGAAAAGATAAAGATGTGCATTACTAAAGAATGTACATTTGGGATTTGGGCCTGTATTGCTGATATAGTACAGGCTATCTAAATATTTTAACATTAATTTGCTTGCTGTATTCTGAATGAAAATATTTATGCACAAATCAATGGGCAAACAAAAAGTGGAGAAAGCTTCATATTGCTTGATAAATTGGGAAACATCTTTGCATGTAGTAATTGTTTGTAACTAGAGTGGGTCACTGTTTTCTTGAAATTAATCAATTTTTTGATCAAACAGAATCTCTAAAGACAAAGAGATCTTACTCCATTTATATATCATGGAGACCACTGGTGGGTTTCGTAACTTTTTACTACCGGTTCTGTGGGCATGGCTTGGTAGGCGTGGCAGGGGAAGGATACTGTAAAATCTCCATTCTCACCCCACTCTGGGGGAAGGATACTGCAAAATCCCCATTTCCTCCCAATCAGCTGGGACTTGGGAGACAGAGAATAGATGGGGGCGGGGCCAGTCAGAAATTTTACTACCCGTTCTCCGAACTACTCAAAATGTCCGCTACCAGTTCTCCAGATCTGGTCCAGAACTAAGGATCTCTGTTCCTTAAATGCCATTATCCAGGAAGATAAGGTATAAAATGGAATAACAATGATGATAAAACTGTAACCCTAACACATATTAATAAGCAAGCTTGTTCAATGACTGCTAGCCATCTCTTGACAAGACAGGCAGATAATCTTGTAGAGGCTTTTTCCTTTGGGTACTTCATGGTTTTATAAAAGTCAGGAATCTGTTAAAAACACATTTTGCACTTTTGTCTGAGGACTTGAATGCTCTTTTGCTTGGATTTTTTTCAATGCCTTTGATAGGCTGCTGTGTGAGACAAAATATTTAATTCCATGGGCCTTTGCTCTGAACCAGGAGGGTTTTTCTAAGTTTTCAATCATTTGCATGAATAGAAGCACCAAGTGCTGCATGATGAAATTCTGAACTCAGCAACATATACATATTTGGCAGCTCCCCACCAAAACAAAATGAACTTAAATCTCCTAAATTGAAATATTTACATTATTAAGTCCTAGATATAACATTATGTTATTAAATGTTCTTGATGTCAGGACTCCAGAAAGTTTCCAGGGACTAGTTGTTTTAATTTCTTGCAGCAGCACATGCACTACTGTGCCTCCAAGGCGTAAGGCATTTTAAAAACTTGAAACGAATTTCACAATGTGTAAATTTTTATGGATCACAAGCTCCTCGCTAAACACATAGGGAAGGGAGTTTTATACAGGCCACAGCTGGAATGTCTCAAACTTTCAAATAGGACTGTGCAATAACAGACAAACAGTGCATTGTTAAGGGGGTCTTCTTAGAAGTGAGTCATACCAGGTTTGATAAGACTTACTTCCAAGTCATTCTGAGCGGGACTGCAATTTTAAGAGATTTTCCTTTCAAATAAACAAACTCAAGTGGATACATAAAATACAGAGGCAGTAATTCAGAATTCGCTTGTCTTGAAAATTGGTTAAATTTAATAGGGTAAAAGTTCTGCAAGCTGCCTGACTTTATTCTGATTCAAATTCATTTATTTTGGTTTTACTCACCACTAAAAGGACAAGAGAAAATTCAGGCATTGAAGTGTGTGGTAACCCCAGGCCAGAACAGAACATCGTGAGCTAAATTATTTCTTTGTTGGGTTGTTGTTGTTGTTGTTGTGTGTGTGTGTGTGTGTGTGTGTGTGTGAAAAATTAGTTTCATAGCTTCATAGCTTCATAGCCAAATGGGCTAGAAAACTGCTCTAGTTTTCTAAGAAAAATAGAAAAAAGTAGCAGTAGTTGAGATTGTTCAGGAAGCCCAATTTGCCAATTTTACATTCTCTGGCAGCAATTCCTTTGGCAAGGAGACAATATAGTCAGTTGAACAGCAGCAGCTTGTCTCCTTGGCAGTCAATGCGGCAGAGCCCAAATACTGTGAAACTATGATAACAATAACATTTTCAAACAAGCAAAAAGAAGTTCCTGAGGATAAATGCAGAAAGTTGCAGCCCTCTACAAATCTATCAGGAAGATCCACTAAACACCAGGAGACAAATGGCCAAGAACACATGCATACATGTGTGCCTAAAAGCATGTTAAACTCACCTTGCATTCACATGTGGTGCAGGGGTCTTTTTTCCATGTGTCATTACTGGAATAAGATTTGCCATTTTCATCAGTACATTCGGTTCTACTGAGCCGTGACTCAAGTTTCTTTATCTGGACAGGAGACATGTTGTTTATCCATCAGTGCCAAAAGGATTTCTGTTTCCTTTTATGTGCAATGCAACGAAGTCATAGAACACCCTTCAAAATTCTCATGGTACGTCACATTCATTTTACTGAGAAATTCTGGACTAAGATGGCAACATATGATACATGAGATGGTAAAGTTGCTTTGCACGACAATGAATAAGAAAGGGGAGGATTCAGCAGCTAAAAAGTCACAGGCTCCCTTTGGAATTTATTTGACATTTTGTGCATTAAAATAACCCCCTCCATCTGTTCCTTGCCTGGGGAAAAATGTCATTTAGGTTATAAACCTGTTTCACCACTCCATCCTTAAAAAGAAGAAATAACAGACTCAAACCAGGCTGATTTGGGAAGAATTTTGCTCCTCCGTTAGTTAAACGAAGAGTTAGAGGAGAACCAGAAGGCTGTGATGGAGGAGACAGTGATAACCCAGTCATAAGTACATTTAATCATGTAAGAGGTATTGGCCAGATTCAGTACTGCATGTCATACATGTATCTTGGATTCGAAGTGTAAGGAGATTGTAGACCAGAAATACATGAGGAAGAAAAGACAAAGACTTCCTTGGATGGTTTTTCTTTTCCTTTTTTAGTGCAATTTGTCCCTCAACTTTATCTTTACACATTTCTGTTTGGAAGGCAACTGATCTAAGGTCATTTACAGAGCTTTACAAAGCTAATATGAATCTGGATTTTCCTGGTTCAAACCAAATGATAATTTCTGCACCACCATAATGGGTTTGCTAGATTTATATGACACGTCTTTCTTAGGAACTCAAGTTAGCTTATATATAATAGTCCTCCCTCCAACTTTTCCCCACACAACCCTGTAGGCTAGAATGGGTTATGAGAAAGTGAGATTTCATGAGTGAGGTAAACTTGAACCTGAGAATCCCAAATCCTAATCCAGGATAATATCTGACCTCAGCACATTTCAAAATAATACCTTGCTTGAATGAAAACATTAAGCAATTGTCTATTACACAAATATGTTTTCCTAAAGCATGAAAATTATAATCAAAATTCGTTCATGAAGAGATGGTGATATAACAGACATTTCTACTGATTTTCCACAATTCTACAGTCCTTGCCACCACCTTTAAGGATCCATAATGTGTCCACAAATTTCCCAAAGCACGTTTTGGTGGCATGGGGAATAAGTGAAAGTTGCCACCCTCCTACTCTGTCTGGAGTATCTCTTCAACTCTTAAATTGACTGCAAAAATATTTTAGTGTTTAATGTTATTTGAAGAACCTTTCGCACTCACCTGTTTTCTGAGGTCTGTAATTGTTTTTTGCATATCTCCAACAAATTCTTTGAAATCATTCATTATGGGTGCTTTCTTGTGCTCATCAAAGGATGAAGTAGTGCTGTTAAAGAATGTATTCCCTCTTGTAAAGCTGGAACAAGAAGAAAAATAAGTTAGATATTGCGCAGAAGTTGCATCATTGATTTCAACAAATCTGATTGTCTAGCTTGTTGTCAAACAGGCTATCGTTAATGTTTAAAGATGTTTAATGTTTAAATTTAAATACAAGCATAGTTTAACTCACTGCAACAGAAGTTGCAGTTTTTTTTTTAATTTGATTTATATGCCGCCCTTTTCCAGAGACTCAGGGCAGCTTACAATGCATTAAGCAATAGCCTTCATACTTTTGTATATTTTTACAAAGTCAGCTTATTGCCCCCACAAACTGGGTCCTCAATTTACCTACCTTAGAAAGGATGGAAGGCTGAGTCAACCTTGAGTCTGGCAAGATTCGAACTTACTAATTGCAGACAGCTGGAGTTAAATTGCAATGCATTAGTCTGCTGAGCTATCCAGGTTCAGTGATTTAAACTATGTAAATTGTACTTGTTCATGAAATTATGACTACTTTCTTAATCAGGATTAATGAAGTACATCAAAGCTCTTTAAATTATCAGAATGAACTCAAGTATTTTGTCTTGGAATACTGTTGAATCTAGAAGAGCTCACTGCTTCTGAGACTCCATCCCTGAAATAGACCCCCATTGGGCCGGATAAAATACTTCCTGAGAAGAGACTTTTACCAGTCTAAAAAACCAGTGCTTTCTATCCAGTTCAAATGGCCTTGTCCTTTTCTTTTATTATATGTTTGCTGGCAATCTCAAAATCTCTTCTGGAGAATTCTGATGTTTTTTGGAATAAATTTAGAAATGATGAAGAACTCTAAGCCTGGGGCATAGAGTTAGGAAGCTGGGTTGCAAGAAATCTGTTAATGCCATGTTGAATTTTACTAACTTAACAACTGCAGTGATTCACTTAACAATTGTGGCAAGAAAGCTTATAAATGGGTGCAAAACCCATTTAACAACTCTTGCTTAGCAATGGAAATTTTGAGCTTTGTGATAATAAATTGAGGACTACCTGTATACTAACTTTGAAATACCTTAACTATTTGTTCAATCAGTGATGTGAGAGCACATAGTTTGCGTTGTTGGAATGCTGGATTGGCCTGCATTTGAGACCCGAGTCCTGCCATGGAACGAGGCGAGCTCCTGTCCTTCGCTCCAACTCCTACTGGAGACATGAAAGGAACCCCCAACTGGGTGTCCCCCAGGCAATGGTGATGTCACCTGCTAATCCTTTCAACCCGGAAGCACCGCGGTGCTTCTGACATCAGTGCAATGCAATCAGTGATGTCATCAAAGTAAAGAACCCCATGTGATGCAGCCATCACCAGGTCATGACCCTGTGTGGATAATGACATCCATAACCCCTTCCACATAATGGCGGAGTCACAAGATCACAACTCCTACTGGACTTGATGTGTTGAGCCTAATCAAGAAAAATGACAAGTTAACCCTAGATTGCTTAATCCAAATCTGGCCCTAATCCTAAATGGATTCAAATTAATACTAAGTGAATAATTAACAGAATCGTAGCCTGTGCTGTAGTTGGAAAGCAAACCTTATTTGTGCATTGTGAAATAAATAATAGCCCAATCATGCTTTTTAATTTTGTGGAGTTTTAAAATTAGAGTCATGAATGCCAGAAAAGGAGATTCTAAAATGCAGCCACAACCTCTATTCACCCTTTTTCTAAAAGGGCTGTATGCAGTTTTTAAAATTACTTCCTGGAATTTTTCATTGGAATCTTGAAAATTTGTTGTAATATTGCACCTAACTAGGAATTGGTTCTGAAGTATTTTTTGACTTATTGAACAGGTTGGCAAGCTATAGACATTTCCCCATAATTGACATGGGGGGAAGGGGATCAAGTTGATCGAAATGAAATCATAGACATAGATCGCATTAAAAAACACTTGCTGGAATGTTTTGGGTTCTATGCTCCAGGCAACTAAATCCTAAGCAGTACAATAAATGTTAATAGTAACAAGTAAACAAAACTGTGATATGTACCTTGATGCTCTTGGAATTTTTAGGTATTTTGAAGGCTTATCTTCCCGAAAACTATAATCAAGAGCGCGCCTTCCTCGGAAGTGGTAAGAAAATGCATTGAATTGTCCTCTAGTTCTGCAGTCTGAAATTAAACAGAAGATCCTAAACTTCGTTAAGACGTGAATAAATAATGTTCCTTCCACAATAGAAAGTATTGTATTAGAAAATTAAAACATATTCTTTCTATTATTTCAGTGAAAATAATAAAGATTCATGCATCTTTAAGAAGAATCTACCATGAATAGATGTAATCAACTAGTCTAGATAATATATATTGCATTTCTTTTTATAGCTTTGCAAGCCAAACTACTTACTAATGCTAGAAAGCAAGCAAGCAAGGAAGGAAATTATGGATTCAGAGTACAGTAAATGCATTGTTGAATGAGGAATAGATGTTAGACAGCTTGTAGAAGATGATAGCATAGGATACTTTACAAAACATTTTCTGGCTCCCTTTGATATTAATAACTATAATTTAATTGCTACTATTCTGATAAGGATGGCCAGTAAGATCTTGGAAGAAATGGACACATTGCACTATTGGTTCAGGCATGGCTCCTGAACGCAATCATCTTGGATTGCCTTTTATAGGACCAATGACATTTATAGGAAGAGAAATATGGCAATTGCAACTTTCTCTTCAATGGCTTTTGATACTATTGCCCTTTCTGCAGCAACTTTTTACGTTGAAGGCACTGTAGTATAATGCTCAACTTTTACTAATGAGAATGTGTTCTAAAGATAGGATTGGATGTCACTTTCTTCATCCTTATTGCAATTATAATTCCACAGTCCCAAAGGTGCTTTTTCCAAAGGCAACTGGTCTTTCTTGCTTTTCTCCTTGAAAATGTTTCATTTCTCATCCAAGATGAGGACTGAAGAAGCTTCTTGGATGGGGAGCAAAATGTTTTCAAGGAAAAGAAATCAAGAAAATCCGTTTATCTTTGGGACAACTATGGCCTGGATGATTGAGAATCTCCATAGAAATATGGTTCCACAGGAAACCATTCTGTCCCCAGTGCTGTTTAATACTGGTATGACCCTGCTGAGGTGGTCAATATGAAATATGGAGTACATTTATCAATTTGCTGATGGGGTAGACAGAATTTGATATTGTCTGAGTCACAAGAAGCAGGGAAATCAAGGGATCAGGACCAGAATATGATGATGGGATGCATAATGAGCTATGGTGGCGCAGTGAATAGAATGCAGTATTTCAGGCTAACTCTGCACTCCACTGCCAGGAGTTCGATCCTGAGCAGCTCAAGGCTGACTCAGTTTTCCAACCTTCCAAGGTCAGTAAAATGAGGAGTCAGATTGTTGGGGGCAACATGCTGACTCTGTAAACCGCTTAGAGAGGGCTGTAAAGCACTGTGGAGTGGTATGTAACTCTAATTGCTAGTGCTATTGCATAAAGGTCAAGAGCCCAACAGGGCAGTGGTGTTGTATCCCAGCATGTCTAGAAATTAGGAAGTTTGCTTGCTTTGGCAAATGCTGCAGGAAAAGGTGTTAAACAACCTCCTTCTGGTCACTTTCCCAAAGCTCTGTTCAGCCCAGTCTTTGTGAAGCTCTGCAAAACAGCATTCTTCTCCACCTTCTTCACAGCCTTACTCAATTCAGAAGCTAAATTTAATCCTAATAAATTCTGTTATAGTTTATTGTACCTCTCTTATGAAGGCATGAGTGGGGCAGAATTGAAGGTATAAATTAATATCTTCAGGTTTTTTTAAATTTATTTGTCACCCATCTCCTTTTGAAATGCCTGGGAGAGGCTTGGAGCATAATGCTCTAAACTGCCCCGACTCACCAAAAATAAATATTCCTAACCCAATAAAAATGTTGTAAAACATCTGAAAGTAAGGTTTCACAGTCCCATCTTAGCGATACTGAGAGGTTTTCTGTGCTAAATTTCCTACTTGATGATGAAATGGCATTTTATGAGAATTTTTTTTTATCTCTTACTAGGTTTGTTCATCAAAATGTTCCACTGACAGCACTGTTCTGGGTAGTCAGATGTCTGAACAAATGTCAAGGATGTTAGAAGGATCTAACTAGGTAGGTTTGTGACATGAAAGCAGGCTACCTAGTTAGACATCCTTGATGTTGAGCGGAAGACACAGAGTACTTGTCAGGGGTCACAGACAAAAAATAAGACAACGCTGGAAATGCTAACGAACTATCACACAATGAAATAGACCATTTTCTGGTTTTATTATTATGCAGAAGAAAAGTTGCTGTGTGTGTTTGTCTCTGTGTTGTTATGATTAGGCTGGCACTTGCTTAAATGTTCCAAAGACAAAATATTTTTTTTTTAAAAAAAATCATACTTTAATACTGAACCTGGAAAAATATTTAAGAGTAAAGAAACAGGAAATAATAAAAACAGATATCGTCTACTTTACAAACACAAGCATAAATACAGAATAACTGAATAAACTGGGGAATTTGAATTATACCGAACTAAGAAGTGCTTGTTCACAGAAATTTGTATTGTAGTATATTTCCACACACAAATAATCTAGATAACAATCTTCATCACAAATTTATTGTTCCAATAGGGTAAAGAAATATAAGTATTGGATAGTCATAGCTATAGATACACATACACACTTTCAAACCAAGTGCTGGCCATTACACAACAGCTAGCTGTACATTGGACTGTATTTGCTTCATCTTATAATGGTGAATAATTTTTACCGATTGCTAAAGAACAAACCAAAGCCACCAGAGACAGATCCAACTAGCAAATTTAAAACACTCTAAAACTTTCCCAGTTCAAGGAACCTGGCTGCTTTTTAAACTGAGTTCACACCTCTTCTAATTCAGACCTTGTTCAAAAGAGTGTGTGTGGGGGGGGCTATGCTACCTATGCTATGATTCTGCTACATTTCCCATAACTTTATCCCACCCAGGGAACATCAAAACATACCACCCCCATAATTATAGGGAACGCTTGCTAAAGATGAAGTAAACAACAACATTGGTCAATTTTTTTTTAGGAAATGAGGCTCCTGAGAAATGTTGAGAAGTTGTGGAATCACATGGGATTTAAAGTCTCTTCTACCTCAGAAACCAGAGACGCAGAAAATAGGACAATTTCTGTGCATATTAACTATCATTTTTTGGATCAAGAACGTCATTCGTCTGTTAACAAGTAGCCATAGCCTACTCTCCTATCTCTATTCAATACTCCTCACTGGTTGCCCTCTAAATTCTTAAAGATAAAGGCTTTTAAAGTTTTTTATTTGAGAAGTTAGCTGCCAGGTCAAGGACCTAATTCCATACAACTCCTGCCAGATTATTTGAGGTATGTGTTACTAGGTTTGGCTGATACACTCTGCCATGTCCTAGACATTTCTATCTCAGAAATGTAAACTTGCTGAAGCCTAAACAACAAGACGATGGGAACTAACATGTTGCCTCAGAAAGAAATGGTGTTGTTTACAAAATATGGGCAGCTCATGCAACGCCTAGAAAACATCTACATCATACAGTGAGTGGTTTACATAGGGATTATAATACATCACCCAGGAGGTCTCCAAGGAACCTTCAAGGGAGATGCGAAATCAGTTTTCCTCTAAGACAAGCATGTTCAATTAGATCTGTGCGTGGAGAATAGAAGCCTGACAGTTAATGGGAAGAACTATTTTATAACTAACTTTATCAGACTTGCCTACACAGGCTGTTAAGTACAAGTAGTCCTCAACTTACGACAATTGAGCCCAAAATTTCTGTTGCTAAGCAAGACCTTTGTTAAGTGAATTTTGCCCCACTTTACAACTTTTCTTGCCACAGTTGTTAAGTGAATCACTGCAGTTAAGTTAGTAACACGGCTGTTAAGTGAATCTGGCTTCCCCATTGACATTGCCTGTCAAAAGGTCATAAAATGGGATCACGTGACCACCAGGACACTGCAACTGTCATAAATACTGCATGGGTCAGTTGCCAAGCATCTGAATTTTGACCATGAGGATACTGCAATGGTCGTGTGAAAAACGATCATAAGTCACTTTTTTCAGTGCTGTTGTAACTTGGAACGGTCACTAAATAAACTGTCGTAAGTCGAGGACTTCCTGCATTTCACGATGTTGTTTTATTTGAAACCTGTAAGTCTTGCTTTTTCAAAGAAGAAAAAAAAGAGGGAGCGGTGGAATATATATCGCTATACCTTCACAGCAGTCTTGCCACATCCTGAGATCCACTTTAGGAACTTCAGCACAGCTTCCATAACCATGTGGGAACTCGGCCACTCTAAAAACGTCACGTTGCACTCTGGTTATGTTGTCCCCATTGTCACAGAGAACCCTTGCAAGGGACGACTGCTTGATCTGAGTCAACTGAGCTGGAGTAAACACACCTGGGTTCTCATACCATAACCTGTTGTCTCACATGAAGTAAGAATAAATTCTTAGTCAGTATCCAGGGTAACAGAAAAGGATTCAGTACTAAGAAAAGGATTGAATATATTCACATTAACAGACGATTTAAAGTATGGTTATATTTAATGGCAGAATTGCTCATTATACTGCCTTTTTCTCTATGTCATTACTGTTTCTGATAGTTCTTGAAAAAGTATTCTAAATTATTTTTAAAAACATATCTATATTTCTAGTTGAGACATGCTTTTTGGCATTATCTGAATAAATCTAAACACATCATCGATAACTCAAATGAGCTGCAAAGCCTCACTATGCCTTCTATCATGCTTTCAAGCAGCAAAGCATCAATGTCCATAATGACAATATAATGGCATGCAACAAGGTATCCTTGACAAGAAGAGCTTTGCATGCAAAAGCTTCCATGTAATCCTAAATCCTGCACACACAGTGTGGTGGCACATGGTTAGAATGCAGTATTGCAGGCTAATTCTGCTCATTGCCAGGAGTTCAATCCTGACCGGCTCAAGTTTGAGTCAGCCTTCCATCCTGCCGAGGTCAGTTAAATGAGGATTCAGGGGGGCAATAGGTTGACTCTGTAAACAGCTTATAGAGTGCTTATAGAGTGTTATATAAGTCAAAGTGCTACTTCTACTGCTATTGCTATTCACTTCACATGGTAAAGTATATACTTCTAAATATTAAACCTTCTCTGCTGCTGATTCCTGTGGCATACTTGTGAAGAAATGGCCCTTCACAAATGATAGAGTGAGTTGCAAAGGGAAGGATTGCTCACTGTTGCTGTATGTTTGGTTCTAGGTTATTAACTTCTGACTGGAACTCTTCGAAGTGTAGTATGACTACTTTTATACCAAACTTACCTGTCTCCATCTCGGAGACGTTTAAACTGTGTGCTCAAGAGACACATCAGTGTAGGTCCCAACCTGCTTCCAGGAACTAGATCTTCTAGTATAAGAGCAGGAAATAAATCTATGTTCAGTGGTGAACCATATAATCTATACGAGAAAAATAAATGATTGCAGATGACCCAAAGTATGAATTCAGTGTTATATTGAATTTTAAAATCTACAACTAAAAGATATTATTTTGGATTTGTTATATCTTTTTGCTCAATTTTTACTTGCCACGTTTACTATGTGTTAATTTGAAACAGTGGTCACTAGATTTAGTTTTGAATCTACAAAGTTCAAAACAAGCAGTCAGTGTTTTCTGCACATATTTACAGAAAGACTATATTTGAACCTGTGTAGAATGCAACTGTCTTCAAAGAAAGAGACTAACTGCATACTGGTAGAAAAAAAATAGTATACCCTCTAGCTTTTTAAAACTGTTTTTAAAAAGGTAAAGAACAATCAATCTTATACAGTATAAGCTGATTTCCAAAACATGGTTCATAATTCCAACATAATAAACTTTGGTTGGTTCAAGGAACTTTCTCTGTAGGTAGCTTACTTCATCCAGGAAAACATCTGGCAAAATCTGTGTATTACCATTCTTCATATGTAAAGCTTGTATACTACATAGCCATCCAAAAGTGAACACACTATGAAGTGTATACTGTTTTCCATTTAGAATGTCAGGAACTAGTCTGATTTCTTTTCAACTTTCAAAAATGATTTTATAATAATATATGGATGTGTATTGATTTATTGTCATGTATAAGGCAATAAGTAACAAAAAAAATACTCTACTTTGGCATAAAAACTGAATTCCTTCAAATCCAGGGAATAATTATGAAAACTAGAGAAAAGAGTTACAATGAAGAATGAGTTGATTATCTACATCTACCATTGACCATGAATTAAGTCCCTTAATTTAAGGGTAAACATTTGTTGTATGAAAGCTTATGTGAAATTTAGTTCTTACATGGTTAAAAGTAAACAACTGGATGTCTAGACCAGCGGTCTCCAACCTTGGCCACTTTAAGACATGTGGACTTCAACTCCCATGGCTGGGGAATTCTGGGAGTTGGAGTCCACATGTCTTGGCCAAGGTTGGAGACCCTGATCTAGATGTTGTTGTTACCAAAACGAAAAAAACAGTTATCTCCAAAAGGGAAGAGATTCTTCGTCTCAGAGATGTTTAAATAAGATAAATGTCACATAATCCTATGCACAGAGAGGAGGAGGAGGAGGAGGAGGAGAAACAGGCTCAAGGAATTTGACCATTCTTTATATGAACCACACTTGCACTGGACATGTGGCAGTTATTAGAATTTTTTCATCATGACTTCTTAGCTGTTCTGTAATAAATTCTACTTAACATAACTTCATGGATTTCTGGCCGACTTAAAATGTTTGTATTCAGCCTTCTGAAAGAAAGCTGACAGCTTGCGGACAGAGATATTTGTATTCATAGGCCCTCCAATTGCAAATGTTAATATTTCCTAGATCCCTTAGAAAGGTCAAGGAGATGCTGGGATGATGGGGGAGGAGACCAGCAATGCAGCCTCTTCTTCAGGAATTGCACAGTTTACTTATTTATCTGTCCAATTTCTAGACCACCCAACTCCCAAAAGGACTCTGAATAGCTTCATTAAACTCCATACAGGAAAAACGTTATATAAGAAGGAAAATTGTCCAAGGGAACAGTGAAATTAGCAATCCCACCTCCCCACATCACCCCCAACCTAGAGGGATACACCAGACATGCTACCCAAGGCCTGAGGAAAGAGCCATGTTTTTAATGTTAACTTGAAGAAGAGCTGGCTGGAGATCAAACTAATCTCTGGATAGGGATGCTGTTCAGGGGACGGACATTGCAGACCTGCTCCCTGGGTCCCTCTAGGTCAGTGGTTCTCAACCTGTGGGTCGCGACCCCTTTGGGGGTCGAATGACTCTTTCACAGGGGTCGCCTAAAACCATCGGAAAACACATATTTTCAATGGTTTTAGGAATAATTTTATGGTTGGGGGTCACCACAACATGAGGAACTGTATTAAAAGGTCACAGCATTAGGAAGGTTGAGAACCACTGCTCTAGGTGACGTGTTTACCAGATTTTTCGGAGTATAAGATGCACCTTCCCCTCCCCCCCTAAAAG
Source organism: Pituophis catenifer annectens (assembly GCF_029215685.1). Lineage (NCBI taxonomy): Eukaryota > Metazoa > Chordata > Lepidosauria > Squamata > Colubridae > Pituophis > Pituophis catenifer. Next base: position 130,592,990 of record NW_027256881.1, read on the forward strand.
TGGGTGCATCTTATAGACTGAATACAAGCATTTTTGGGCTCCCAAGCCTTCAGTGTGTCACATTTTTGCCCTCCCAGGCCCCCAGAAGCACTCTGCAGTGCTCCTCATGGCTCGTTTTTGCCAAAAACAGACCCATTTTTGAGCTCCCAAGCCCTCCACGAAATGCGTTTTCACCCTCCCTGGGCCCCCGAAGCAAATTTTTGGCAAAAAACGGCCCGTGTGGACACTGCAGAGTGCTTCTGTGGGCCTGGGAGGGCGAAAATGCAACGCACAGAAGCAAAAAATTATTGTTTCTTGTTTTCCTTCTGTAAATTTAGGTGCGCCTTATAGTCCAGTGCATCTTATAGTCCAAAAAGATGGTAATTACTGGGATCAAGTCTGTCTTATATAGGACAGGCAAATACTACAGAAAACAGACAATCCTGCAAAGAATGTAAGGCTTTATAAGTAATAACCAATCTCAAACGCTGCATTGTTTACCAATCTGGTAAACAATGCAGCTCAGAAAGCAGAGAAGTTATCTCTCGCTTTTATAGTACAGGTAGTCCTTGATTTACAACCATTCATTTAGTGACTGACATTACCATGGTACTGAAAAAAGTAACTTATGACTGATTTTCACACTTACAACTGTTGTGACATCCCCATGGTCACGTGATCAAAATTCGGCCTCTTGGAACTAGCATGTATTTATGATAATTGCAGTATCCAAGGATCATGTGGTCATCTTTTGTGACCTTCTGACAAGCAAAATCAGTAGGGAAGTCTGATTCACGTAACAACTCTGCTACTAACTTAACAACTGCACTGATCTGCTTAACAATGGAAATTTTGGGCTCAGTTGTGGTCATAAGTCAAGGACTATTTGTACATGAGAACCCAATATAATAAAAAATGAATTTAGATCTCCTTCTGAAATACATGTATGAAACCAATATATGGGAAGTTTCACGTATACATCATACAGTTCTGGCATGAATAGCTTTTCCTTTCTGTTAGAACACCTCAATAACTTACCAATAGAAATGGCATTGACATTGGGAGCTTACCGTTTGAGTTTTTCTCTGATTTCAGGATTCTTTATTTCATTTTTTAGATCTTCAAATGTGTGTGTGGAAGACTGATTACAGTAAACTCTAAATTCATGGTATGGTGGGATTCCATGATCTCTCCCTCTCTGAATATTCATCGCAGCCAAATCTAGAGCTACTGCTCGTGCCATGGAGAACAGTCTCTCCGTCAGTTCAGTGTTCAACAACTGAGAAGTCACCCGCATCTTACCAGCAGTGCCAAATAACCCTCGAAGGAGTGGATCGATGCCTCCTTCGTTTACAATCCGGAATGGGGAAAAGAAAGCTTTATGGAGAGAGATGTGGCCCTGCGGAATAGTTTCGAAATTCTCGTCCAACCGATAGAGGATGGGGTTGATCAAAGTGTGTCCAAACCTAAAAGCTGCAGTTGCAAATTCATTTGCTATGCCAGAATTAACATTGGGATCATAACCTTTATATTCACCGAGCATCTTCAAGCCTACCACTCCCAGGATTTTCGGCAGCCAGTGGCTGTAGGTTATATGCTGCATCTCTGCACCAACAATTTTACGTGTTTCGTGATATATTGTATCGCCATCCCAGTGTGGGTTCAGCTTCAGTAATTCAGTAGCAATCCTGTTGTGTTCCCGAAACCACAGTGTGTGCATACTGGTGAGTCCCAGCTGTTCATTGGCTCTATGGTCTCCAGCTAAGAAGCAGGGAATTGGGCTCTCGTTCTCATCCCTCATACACTCTGTTGGAGGGCCAGTTGCAAATGGAAGGAGAGGTTTTCCGGATCTCTGCACAATACCCTGCCTCAGGAGGCCCCTGTGGCTTGCCAAGTCCCTGACCTCTTGCGCTTCGTGCTCTGAACTGCCGTATACATTGGATGCATCAATGTATGAGGTCAACTGATTGATCTGCTCGCGTGGGTAGACGGAGTTCATGAGAAGGGAGGTCATGCCACTTCCACACACGGGACTGGAACGTACAAAAAACATGCACCGTGCTCCATTTCTGACCCGAGGATCATTAGGTGGGATCATGATAGAGAAACACGGAGGGTCATTGGTACAAACTGAACTGCAATGCTGACCGTCTGAAAATCTGGCTTCGCTTAGGGCAGCCACCGTGGAGTCCAGGTCATGATCCAGGAATTGGCCCCACTGCATTAGCATATGACTGAACTGGTCGTCTGGAGTTATTGTTTCAGTCCCTATTAATGTAGTTGATACCAAACGTGGCATTGGGAGCGTATATCCATTGTAATTTCGATTAGGTCCGATGCCCCTCGGCAAATTAAAACCATTTTCATAGACTGATTTCAGCATTCGTTCAAAGGCCGTTAGAGAGGCTCCCCACATTGGATGCTGAAGATTATTGCATGTGCCATCGTGCGTTCGGTATTTCTGATGGTAGCACATGTCTGAACAGTTATTCACACGCCTATGGGCAGTGCAGCCTGACAGGTTAGCGATCAGATTCAAGTACTGCGGAGATACCAGATCATTATAGTGATAGCCTGAAACAGATACGAGAGAGAAAAATAAGTTACTTATAAAGTAATAAAGGCAGGATAAAAATCAAATCAATCAAGAAATGCTATTAAAAGTAGTGAAAAAAACCTCAAATACGAAGGGCATGCCATTTTAACCAGTTTATTAAGCAGACAGGAATGACTGGCTAGAGATCACCTTGAGCAGGCCTTCGGTATTTTAAGGTCTTTTAGTTCTACAACAACAGGAAATGAGGAAGAAAAATAAATAAAAAAATTGGTGTGTAAGTTAAGTTTGGAAGCCAGTATGAAAATGCTGAAGTTTAATTTCTACTGCCGATGATTTCCCGAAAGGCATTACTTTATTGGTTCAAAGACTATGGCAGATCAATCAAAATTCTTTAACGAGCTGACAGTCAAAGTGAAAACGGTGCCCTACTAAATTGCTACTCTGCTAAGACTGTTCAAAAAATGATATGAAATTGACCAGAAAGAAGGGATTCAAAATATTTTTGCAGCAAAGATTAATTTCTTGACTGTTAAGTAAATTACTGGAAGAATGTGTTAGGAAATGTTGCAAATTTAAAAACTCCTAGAAAGAATGCTGCCTCCCCCCACCCACCCCCCACTTTGTAAAAATAGGCGAGATCTTTACTGATTCACAACTTTACTTATATGTAAAGGATTTCTGCCTGGAGTTAATAACCCTATTGCCAAGCAAACCTTGCTATGAGGCTCCTTATATTGTGCTTGGGTACGCATAATGGGTATCATGAAGACTGAAGAGGAATTTAAAATCTAGCTATCATGAGATAATAAATGAACAGTATTAAACCTGAAATTAGTTTTTACCAGGATTACTTGTGTATTTTCTTTTAGTACACATTAACATCAATAATGTTAGTGATTATTTAATAAGGAAATTGCATTAATTTATAATTTTTTTAAAAAAAAAATCACGCCGCTACAGATGCATTTATTTTATTTTAACAAGTCAAATATATTCTAACAATTTGGCTTTGGTATTTGTATATGCAACCATGTGATGAATAGCTGCACAAATGATCTGTTCAGCTGCAGACATCCTTGGGAAGCTTACGCTACTCAATCTGGTGATGTTCCAAATTGACAAAGCAGATGCTCACAAATCTTGCACATTTTCTAATCTAGAATCTGGAGTTAAGTTTTAAGTTGTAGAAACAGTCAAAACACAAGAAATATGCTAAGCAAAAGATACTTCTTTTCACATGCTAAATCTGGTTAATAACACTAGACCCGTGATGGCGAACCTATGGCACGCATGCTGGAAGTAGCATGCAGAGCCATCTCTCCAGGCACGCCAGCTGTCGCCCGTTGCTCTTCCAGGTTCCGGAGCATACAGGCACTCTGGCCAGCTGTTCTTCGCACGCACATGTGTGCCAGAAACTGGAAGACCAGGTGACTGGCACGCATGCGCATGTCGGAAACCGGAAGCTCAGCTTCCCAGTGTACACACGTGTGCTGGGGAACTGCTCTTCTGGTTTCTGGTGCTCCCGCGCCCATGCGCCCCAGTTTCGGCACTCAGTGCCGAAAAGTTTCGCCAACACTGCACTAGACTGTTTATTAAGCCCCTTTCATTTAACTTCTCTAACATTTTAGTCTAAATCAAATTCTTTGCAACTTATCTCAGAAGTATAGATAACAGCCAGATAATGGAAGAATGACTAAATAATTGCTTTTGAATTTTAACTTCTGCTGCTTCTAGAATTAAGCAGGAAAAATCCAAATTAGGCTCATCCTAGAGATTCTATCTGACATATAGCAAGGCTTGGTTTTTGAAACACTGGATGCTTGTACATAATACCAAGACAAAAACTGATATTGCTTTTATAAATACCAAAGCACCTATTTTTATTTGGGCTTTCCCAATAAAATGGCAAGACAGATTTAAGAAAGATCAATTTATTCTCTTTCATTTGAGATTAACGTCGTTATCAATTGTGTGAACCTAATCTTGAAGACTACAGTCCTTGCTTCTGGTTATTTTCTGTAGTTTCATCTTGCTCTCCCCCCTCTTACGTCCCTTGTGTTTCTGATTGCACTGGTATTTATAATTTAATCCCCCAGTTTTAAGGAAACTGAAAGCAGCTGGCCCCTTCTTTTTATACTTTACCCAGTGGTTTCAATCAAAGAAAATCTATGATTCACTCCAGTTTTTAGAAATCTATTTTGACTTTTACTTATTTTACAGAACAATTCTGTACTCAAGATCTGCTGCCTTGCATTAGAGAGAGGGTGCAGATGCAATGGAACAAGAAACAGAAAATGGTTATTTGGCAGATGCAACTGAGGAGATTGGAAATGTTACAAAAAGTTAAAGATGACACAGTAATCTCATCAGATACAAAAATGAGAAGAGACAAGAATGGAAAAGGAAAAAGTTGCTTATGCAAAATCATGTATCCCATTCCCTTGCGACTGCGCATTTGATGGCAGAATTTTATGGAAAAAGCACTGCTGGATAACATATTTCTCTCATTCAGTAGAACATTAAATTACACACATACCCATTGTCACACAATGGGTATGTGCCACAGAATATATTGAAATCTGGCTCTGATCACAGGAAATCAAACCTTGTATATACATTCACAATAGAGAAGCAACAATTCAGGAGAAGAGAGGTGATAAGAGGTTAAATACTCTGACCTCATGCCATGCACTCTTACAGTATGCAAAAGAAAAACTCCCGGTGAAATGCTCCTGGTTTGGACCGGATCACCCAATCCAGTAGCGATGGAGGCGGGTGGTTCAGAGAACCGGTAGCAAAAATCCCTGCCTCCCCCTCCTATGCCCAGCTGAGTCGAACAATCATCAGAGGCTTTTTAAAAAAAAATTAAAAGCATTTTTTCTACAACCACTTCGGCCGAAAAAATGTTTTTAAAAGTAAAAAAAAAAGCCTCTGATGATCACGCGGCTCAGCTGGGATCGTAAGAGGCTTGTAGAAAAAATGCTCTGACAATCCCAGCTGAGTTGCCTGATCGGCAGAGGCTTTTAAAAGCATTTTTTTTACAACCTCTTCAGCCGAAGAGGTTGTAGAAAAAATGGTTTTAAAAGTTAAAAAAAAAAAGTTGGCCACGCCTACCCAGTCACATTCCCCCTCCCCCACAAAGTCACGCCCACAGAACCGGTAGTAACAAATTTTACATTTCACCACTGACTCACTTGTTCCATTAAGGTCAACCATTAAACCATCTTGTACGTGTTCCTGAATTAGTTGTAGTGTCCTTTCAAATATTTCTCCAGCTCTTGCTTGTTCAATAGTGTAAGGATCTCTTGGGTATCGAAATAGAGCTAGTAAATCATTTGGAGATCGAGGGCGACTAATAAATTAACAAGAAAAAGACAAAAAATAAACATAGTGTCTAGAAGCATAAGATTAACTTAACTCTAGTTTTAATCCTAATGCTATTCAAAATTAATAATAATGCTTATATTAAACATCTCTAAACAAGTACATACCTCAAGTAATTATCCAGTACTGCAAGCCAATAAAAAAAAAGATTTTTTAAAAATTAGCATTTGAAAGCTGTTTAAGAGGAATCTTTTGTTAAGCCATCAAGGAATAATATTAAGTTTCAGTAACTTTCATTTCCAATGTTTAGTAGCCTTCATTTTAAACTGGCGTCCCCTTCAATTGGTATGACCCAATGGAAATACCCAGAAAACATAAAGGAGGAAAGTTCCAGCACCCAATGGGAAAAGAGACTACTGTCATCTACTATATTACACAAATACCTAACTGATGTATTTGTGAAAGGATAGAAAACTGATAAAAACCCAACTAAAATAATTATAAGAATTAGGATATTGCGATGCCAAGTCAAGATCAACTAAAATAATCAAGTAATTAAGAGACAACCAATATATTATTATGATGTAAACAAATCTTTCCAATTATATATACAATACCTATCAAACAGATGTGTGCGTGTGGAGTTTATTGCTCTGTCAACAGTAGCAATAGCTTCAACAATTGAGCTTGCTACAAATGGATCTCCATTTCGACTCACATCAGGAACTAAAAAGAAAAAAGAGGAAATTAAACATTTTTTCAGAGTTACACAGATAAGCAAAGTCTAGACATAACATTATTTTGGTATTAAAAATAAAATTCTATTTACAATTTTCTGTAAAATTACTCATCTAATGGGAATGTTATAGAACTAAAAAATTACTCTCGGCAACGCTGGGCTGCCGGAGCAATTCCACAAAGAAACACGCTCGAGTGGTGGTTCAAAGATGGTTTATTTGCAGCTGACAGCAACAGCTTGCTACCGATATGCTAACAGCAGTTAAGTCAGAATTCCCGCATCGGCGCTAAGCATTGTTTAAATTGTCTCCACCTCTCAACGGCGTCTTGTGATGATGTCAGCGCGGATCTGTCAACAGCATCGGTCCCAATCCCTTCACCCAACGCGATCCCACTTTACCCAGCACCGTGTAAGCATAGCCCTATCCGCACCCCAAGCCCATCACCAACACCCGTGTCACGCAACCACCACCACCCCGATCACACACACACCACTTTGGCAGTCACAGGTAGTCGTTGTCGAGTGCCGTTAGCAGCAGATAGATGGCTCGACAATTAGTCTTTCACAACCATAATTTAAAAATATACTTTCCATTTTTTTTTCAGAAAAAAAAAATCTTCAGAACGATCAAAATGAGTGAGTAAACTCTCTAGCTACAGGATATGCAATGTGGAGAATTGGGGCTGCAATGCCCTTCAAAAGAATGATTTATCAGGAGCGCTGATCAGGAGTGCTCATTTAAGGTTCAAGTATAAATGACAACCTTTTGTTGCATGGCAATATAATTATCTAATATACTATTAGATAAATAATATAAGATATATTATTCAATAGCATAATATCCTTGTTTTCCTCCCTTTTTGTAATTTGCTGCCATTATTAAAAAAAAGAAAAATAATTGCAGCCATTATCCCCATCATGCCCCTAACATGGGAAGAACTTATAGATTTTATGTCTAGAAAACTTTCTGCATCATGCCATCTCTGAGCGTCTGATGAAACCCACCAATCTATTGTCATAAAAATATATTCAAAAACATAAAATAAAATATATTGACCTAGATTGTACTACAAAGGGAACTAATTATTCTTAAATAAAATGATCAAAATATAAAAAATAGTAAATACGCAATACAGCAATACATGTGGGTTTTTTTTAAAAAAAAATCCTTTAAATTGATATAAGACAAACTAAATTTCAGTTAGTGAAGTAGTGAAAATAAAGCTGGGACATTTCTCCCATTCATGTTCATGGATTCCATGAAATATATCCATGGAGTTTAATAAACCCTTGCTCTAGACCAGGGGTGTCAAACTGGCGGACTGTGGCGTGGATCCGTAACGTGCAGGCCACACCCACCCAGCTCCGCAAAGGCAAAAAACATTGCAATACATCACATGACATCAATGTGACGCGGCAAGTTTGACACCCGTGCTCTAGACAAAAGAAAGTACCAAAAAAGTGGAAAAGATAAAGGAAATTGATGAAAATGAGACTTTTTCTGCCAACAATTCTCCTCTTGGTATTTTTGTGCCCATTGGTAAGTATAATTTCTTCAAAGCTTTTGAAATAAACTATTACACTGAACATTAAAAAATTCCCCATTAAACAATTATTTAAGTTCAAGATCTGTCCTTGATTTGAATTCGCAACCAACAAACAAGTTACTCAGTGCCACTTTATGAGTTTTATTAAATGAAAGTTTCTAAAGGAGAGGTGATTATTAAAGTCAAATTTAATAATTCCTCCAAAATACTTATGCATTACACTGATAACTTTTAATAATTCAATTCAATGCACACAATACTTAATCTGCAGTTGTCTATTCTCATGCATAAATCTTACCGTTCACAGTTAGTACCATGCTAACTGAGGAATATCCAATCGTATTCCTTGCTACGCATTCATAACGGCCTTGATCTGCAGGGCCAACATCTCGAATAGTAAGAAATCCTTCAGAGCTAACATGGAATTTCCCACTTTCTGTCACCTGAACACCATCCTGTAGTAATCAAAAGGTCAAGATATTCCATAACTTAGGCAGTGTTTTAGAAGAACTGAAATTTTTGAAGGTGTTTGTTGTGTGTTTTTTAAATTTGGTCAAAGGAAAATGTAAATTTAAATTTCCAACTCTAACAGGTAAGGAATTCTTGATTCATATTCATAATCTGTATTTTCAAAGCCTAGCCACGTTCTAAAACAGTGGTTTTTAAACATGGGGTAATGTGGATATATCCTGGGGTAAATGGAGCAATTTCAAATTTAGGATCCAGTTTGGGACTGCCACTGCTGAGAAGTTTGTGAAAAAGAATCTGTTTTCTTTTTTGGGGGTGTAATTATATTATTCAAGACTAGAAAAGTTGTAATTGAGTTAAACAGTTTAAGAAAGACTATTGTAAGGTCTCCCAGGAAAACAGTAAACACTGATGGGACTACCTCTTCTGCAAAACAGAAAAATGTGAATCACTCACTTCTTCCTGCACCCCAGAATATGCCCTTCAAATATGCTCCTTTAGGAGAAAATGTTCTACAGCAGATGCACCAAATGTAAGAAAATGGTGGAGGAAGGAGAGAAAAGAAAAAAAAATATACTATCATATGAGCAGATCTCTTGGTTTCTACTCAGTGCTTTGCATCCAGGTTTAATAATGCTTAGAGGAGACTCATTTAAATTAATGGTCAAAATTAGCTCTGACTGAATCCGATTGCCTTTAGGAAATTTCTCCTAGGCAGAACTAAGTTTGGACTCAACTTTGAGAGTTTATAAAGAGCCTCACAAGTTGCTGAAAACTTACATTTGACTTTCTGGTTATTAAATTATGCAGATCTGGCCTTAGAAAAGTTGATTTAACTTTTGAAATACAAGTTCACTTCAGCTTTACACATTTATACTTTGGCTATTTGAGATATATTGTAGGTAGTCTTCGACTTATGGCCACGATTGGAACCTGAATCTCGGACCTTTGATTAAGTGATTAAGAAACACATGACTGCTTTGCTCAATGACCACAATCCAGCACTCTCTGTTTCAATTGTTAAGAAATCTCTTGGGTCATTAAGTGGAGAAAGCAAAAGATCTGTCCACATGGAGCTGAAATCCTACTGGCAGGCAGCCCTTTCACTTTCAAATGTTTCTCCAGTACACCAAAAGATTTCAGTCCCCCCCACCCATATGCAATTCAGGATTTCAGCTCTGTTCTTGCAGCCCACTGAGAGATTTCACCTCCCTTCCATGCTTGGAGGGGAAATCCTTTGGCGGGCTTCAGGAACAGAGCTGGAATCTTCAAAATTTTAGGTGAATGGAGCTGAAATCCTAAAAATTTCAGTTCTGTTTCTTCGGCCCACCAAAGGATTTCAGCTCCCCTCTGTGCACAGAGATGAAATCCTTTAGGGGGGTGAGGAAGGATTCCAGCTTCACTCCATCCCCTCTGCTTGTAAGGTCCTTGGCAACCAGTCAATATGTGAGCTAGTTGCCAAGCAACAAAAAATGTAACTATGGGGAGAGGGAAACGGCATGTTTTATGGCAGCTGGAAGCACCCTTTCCAAGGCTGTCATAACCCAGGACTATCTGGATATAATTTGGAAGGAATATATGCTTTGTGGAGAAAAACAATGCCTTCAAGCTTTCCACCACAATCACCATAGAATAAAACCTGTATTTTAATGTTGTATTTATTTGAACAGTTTTTTTCAGATCTACCTGGGAGTACACACAGTGTTTCCTAATGTTTTACTGAAATTTAACAGAATTGTGTATTTCCTGTGTATACAGGCAATCTTTGACTTATAACCATTCATTGGTGACTGTCTATAGATACAACAGCTCTGACAAGTGACTTATGATGGTTTTTCACATGACAGTTGCAGGATCTCTAGTCATGTGATCAAAATCTGGATGCTTAGTAACTGGCTCATATTTATGATGGTTGCAGTATTCTGGGGTCATGTGACCAGTCTTTATGACTTTCTGACAAGCAAAGTCAATGGGGAAGCCAGATTCACTTAAAAACTGTGTTACTAACTTAGCTGCAATGATTCACTTAACAATTGTGGCAAGAAAGGTCATAAAATGGGGCAAAACTCACTTAACAACTGTCTGATTTAGCAACAGAAATTTTGGGCTTAATTGTAGTCATAGTTGAGGATTACCTGTAATTGGAAAGATTTAGATTTTCAGTGTAACACTTTAAACTCTTATCAAAGTAGATTGTTAATTAAAATCTCACTGCCTTTTGAGTAGCCTCTACAATAAGTGGTTTCAGACAAAGGAAAGGTAACATGTTACATAGAGAAGAAGCAAACATATTCTTTTTATAGACTAAACTCTGCAGGAAGTTAGGAAATATGAAACTGGCATGCAGTACCTTATTCCATGTTATTACTGGCTCTGGCTCTCCTTGAGAACTGCATGGAATCTGTACATTTGTACCCACTTCCACTGTCATGTCACTTGGAACATTAGCAAACACAGGAGTTACTAAAATAAAGATTCCCAGAAGGAAATATCAAGCTGATAAAATTTTTTAAATAAACATTTTTTATTCAAATCATAATCACCTAGTTTTCAGTCTAACAACATCATACTATTAATATATAGTGCAGAATATAATTTATCTAAAATTAAGGATTGAATAAATTTCTTTTAGCTTTATTGACTGAATAATAATTATATTTTATAATTATATAGAACCTAAGCTCATTCCAAAGACTTGATTCAGGATAGGGACTTCTTAATTTAGTTTCTTAGCCATTTTTTTCAACTCTTCACGCTAACATTCCTTTCCTAGTACAAGGACTAATGCATCGTTATGCTTTAACAGCTATGAAGTTCCTATTTTTCTCACATATAATCTTCTCCACTCCTCAGCTCTCTATCCACCCAGAAATAGCTGCATTTTGGATTTCACCTGTTTTATTTAAACATGCAATTAATAAAGATACCATTGCTGTATTCAAAAGGAAGCTTGGGGACCTGGCTCAGATCAGAGTACTAATAAGAAATTTATGGGGGTGAGATATTAACCCTCTTGTTTCCCCTCCACAATTGTCCTCATCCATTTTAGGGGACCCTTTCCTAGACTATATTTAGTTTAGTCAATTCATTTCAGTAAACAAAATACTGATTTTTGTTTGTAAGAACACAATGAATAGAATAGAATTCTTTATTGGGCAAGTGTGATTGGACACACAAGGAATTTATCTTCAGTGCATAAGCTCTCAGTGTAGATAAAAGCTATAAGTGATAAATCATGATCATAGTCATCATAAAAACACATTCATCATAAATCATATAATACAACACACTTAGTGATAGTCACGGGATGCTAAATCTAGTTGTACAACAAATTAAGAAAAAATCATGTGCTGGATCTTTGAAATAACTGAACTACCACACAATCAACATAGTTACAGTATGGCAAACATAAGTAAGCGGCAGAAAGCAAAGCTTAAAGGTACTTTTTAAAATAGAATTACATCACTGCCCTAGCAAAAGAGGAGGAAACATTTAAAAACAGTTTAAAATTTAAATATCAAAAATGTAAAGAAATAATTGCATGCAAATTGGCTTATGCAAGCTTACCTCTTGGCTGTACACTCAAATGGACAGCAACTCTTTGAGATCCTACAATGTTGACAGCTTGACATTCATATTGTCCTTGATCATGTAAAGCCACTGTGGAAATCCTCAGGGTTCCAGAAGACAAAACTAAGTGTCTTCTATCTACAGACAGCTGACTACCTGAAAGAAGAATTTTTAGAATAAAATCATGAACTGCACATTCAACAGACAAACTCGTGTCTGTATTCTTTTGTTTACAACAAGGAAAGAGGAAGAAAGAAAATAATTAAGAGGTAATGGAAAAAAAGTTCTATTAATATTCATAAGACTTTGTTTAAGTTTTCTGTAAGGATATTGGAGGAAAACACCTCCAATGTTCCCTAGTAACATTCAATTACTTTCTGAGAAAAGTGCCAGCAATGTTATCGCTGGAGAAATCAACCTGGGATTATGTCCTCTATTCCCATGTCCCAATAAATGATGCATCCAACCCACTCAAGACTGTTCACATACCAAACCTAATTCCACCAATAAAGCTCACTGACTAGGCAGAAGGCAACTAATTCCCCTAAAACCTGTTAAATTTTAAGCAGGAAGCTATGGATCTGAGAACAATAAGTTAGCTTCCTAGTGGCCTAAAGAATTCTCTTTACTTTCAGACAACTTATCCCACTAATGCTACAGTAAGGGGAAGTTTTCTTGGCCAACTTCTTTATTACTTCTAAATACGTTTTTAAACCTTCACAATTCCTGTTCCAAGACAGATAGAGAATCCTGCCTCCAAGTGGAGAGTTCTGACCTTGTAAATAGCCACAGCTTAACCGAAGTGCTCCAAGGACACAAGGATTTCCCCTATATTCCATAAGAGGTAAGTAGGAAGCATGTGAAGATTGGCCTATAAAGCCTTCTCTTTATCTCAACTGGAAGAGATGCACGCAGAGAGAAGCTGCTGTTCATCTCAAGGACTTATCTTAAACTTCAGAGAAGGGTTGGGAGCTGGCAGAACTTCTAAAAACGTTGTACATTTCAAACATCCAAGAAGGTAATAATGATAAAGATAACTCGAAAGTCTGTAAAACAGCTCAAAACTGACATGGCTGACAAGAAAGAGATTAAGAATTTCTTCCCCCATCCTCTCCAAGTCACCAATAGATCTAAAACAGTTATAACCCCAAGTGAATATCTTCCTCCTCTATTTACTTTCAAATATTTTCTGAAGAAGGTGTTATCAATACAATCTTTCTCTCCCTCCCTCCTTCCCTCTCTCTTTCATATACATATACACACACACACACACACACACAAATTCTGATATTTATATATTTGCACATATATAATATAGACTGATGGTTATCACATCAACCAGTGATAAATCAATCAAGGCATCTGAGTTGTGGGGAGGGTGGGTGGGTGTGGATGTGTCCCAAAAGTGGCAGAGTAATTCTAATTAGCCTAGAGCTCGAAGCTTGAATAATTGTTCTCTGCCAATGCAATAGGTTGGTGAAAAAAACAACAGGATCTTCAGCAGTGGTGAAATCCAAAAAATTTCCCTACCGGTTCTGTGGGCATGGCTTGGTGGGCGTGGCTTGGTGGTCATGTGACCGGGTGGGCATGGTCAACTTGACATCACTCACGTCACTCACTGTTAAGAGCCAGGAGCTGCACATTCTGAAGCACGTTCTGCCCTTCTGAAGCCCCCAACACTTTGAGTTTTCCTCCACCATATGCCTTGACTGCCCAAGCGAACCTTGGAGCCTTCTCTTGCCCTGCTCTACATCCTGGAGGGCCATGCATCCTCCCCAATCCTCTGTACAAACCGCCTGCCCCGTTTCTGCAAAGGCAGAGACCCCCCTTTGCAGGGCGATCCAAAGAGGGGAGGGGGATGCTGCAGAAAAGGCCGCCTTCCAGTGGTGAAATCCAAATTTTTTTACTACCGGTTCTGTGAGCGTGCCTTGGTGGGCGTGATGTGCCTTAGTGGGCATGGCTTGGTGGGCGCGGCAGGGGAAGGATACTGCAAAATCTCCACTCCTGGGGGAAGGATATTGCAAAATCTCCATTCCCATTCCACTCTGGGGCCAGCCAGAGGTGGTATTTGCCGGGTCTGTGAACTGCTCAAAATTTCCACTACTGGTTCTCCAGAACCTGTCAGAACCTGCTGGATTTCATCCCTGATCTTCAGCCATCTTCAGTTGATCAGCCACCCCTGATCAACTAATCATGAGATATAACATCTTTTTAGGCATCCCCATCTCAGGTAAGAGATCAGCTATACATCTTGGGGCAGTAAGAACAGCTTTCAAATTTCATTTGTACTATTTCCATGATATTATATGTGACACAAATTCCCATCTGGACTCCTTATAAGATCAGAAATAAGTATTTGAGCTTCATTTTTTTTAAGTATATTTTAAGAGAGTGGCAGGGATCATCCTGCCCCTGAAGAAAAAGAAGTGTCTAATGTTAAAATATAATTATGCTGCCTGAGACGGACAATGTGTTTCCCTTCACACTTCAAGGTACTTACAGGTCCTTTGAAATCTAGATTTTCTATTCATATTTTTTACTCCAAACCATGATTTTGCATTTTTTATAAATGGGCAGGGGATTTTTCCGACCCAGGATGACAGATTCATGCTCTTCTGAGCTAGACCAGAGTCTCATCTGCATATGAGAGGATGGGTATTCTCTAGTTTCCTGATTTATGAGCATGAAATTCAGGTTTGTTGAAAATTGATGCCCTCAAATTAATAACATGGATATATATTGCCAAGAATCTGTGCAAAGTAAGCAATACATATAGTACTTAAATAAAATCTATTTCGCATGCAACATGTGTTAGTAAACTGAGACACAATGAAAAGCTGCATGTGTTCAGTTTTCTTCTATTCATTCAGAAATTGTCATGTTAACCTGAAGATAGGAACAAAATGTGTGATAAAGAGAACGTGAAATAATCTTGGAGAAAACCAGTTCATCTCATAAAGTAAATGTAGCGGGCAGCAATATTTTCCTGAGCAAAACGTGGGACTCCAAAGGTTCTTCAAAGACTTCAAAAGAGATGTGAATCTCTGAATCCCCCTTACTAATCAATCTCTCACTTACTCACCGATAGTAATAGTGAATATTTTGGTTAGATTCAGTCACACCAAACTAATAGCAATAGCAGGGAAATAAATATTCACAACTTTGCTCTATCAGAGAAATCACTCCAACATTCCCATGCTGTGATAAACTACTCTGTGGTTTCTTGAGCCTTGTGTTTTATTGTGATCTAAATTCTGACCTCCTTTAGTCCATGCAATGACTGGTTGTGGATACCCTTGTGCCTCACAAGGGAAATCGACAGTCTGTCCTTCAATCACGCTTCTGTCTTGAGGGGTCACAGTAAACTGAGGTACAGCTGTGTAAAAGGGAGACAAATAATTAAAGCAATTTAAACGATATATACCACAAACATGTTTTATTTTGTATTCTATTCTATTGTAACTATGGAGTGAGGACCACTTCCATTACAGATCTTTGGCTAAACAGATGCAGACTTGCAACCATCCATGATTATTAAACCACTTGGGACTTTGGATGAAAAATAAATGAAAACAAAAATCCAAAGTAAAGGTATGACTCAACAGAGTAGAACTCTTCTTTGGATTCATAATATCTTGCTTTCTTTCCTTTTCTTTAAAGTCAAATTATATTATGAAGAAAACAACATAATCACAACCAGCTTGACAGATAATATGCAAAATATATTTGTAAGATAATAATGATATGTGAAATAGTTAACAAACACTCAAAGAAGCATTAGGACATTAACAAAGCTTTCAATATGCAATTCTACTTTCCAAATATTAACTGATTAATATGGGATTACATTGGAAATACGAACTCCATTTGGGGAAAATCCTGTTTGTATCCTTTAAAAATTTTAAATGATCTACAGGTTGGAATTAACTTCAAACCCAAATGACCTTTTAAAGGACTGCCTACCTTGCACAATAATGAAGGCAGTCGCATGGATGCTATCGAGACTGTTGGTTGCGAAGCAGGTATATTCGCCACCCTCTTCCTGCTCCACGTTCTGGATATACAGCCCTCCTGATGGAGTGATGGTGATCCGTGGATCATTCGGCAGAGGTGTCCTGTCACCTTTTGTCCATGTGATACGTGGTTGGGGGTGCCCAGCTGCACTACATTCCAGGGTGACGCTTTCTCCAACCAGAACTTCTGTGTTTTGTGGATGAATCACAAAACTTGGCCGAGCTGTTTAAAAAGAGAGCATGTCTATAATACTTTCCATTTGATATATACTGCTCAAAAAAATAAAGGGAACACAAGCAGAAGACATCTGAGATCTGAATAAATGAAATAGCCTTATTAAATACTTTGTTCTTTACATACAGTAGTTTATACACTGCTCAAACAACTAAAGGGAACACAAAACTACTGTATGTAACGAACAAAGTATTTAAAAAGGCTATTTCATTCATTCAGATCTCGGATGTCTTCTGCTTGTGTTCCCTTTATTTTTTTTGAGCAGTGTACTGTTTCTCAAACTTAGGATGGCTGGGGAATTCTGGTGTGTTGAAGTCCACACTTCTTAAAGTTCCCAAGGTTAGGAAACTCGGCACATGTACAATTATTTTTGCCACATTAAACAGAGCATCAAAAAAAGGAAATGTTTTTAAATAACAACTGCTTTTGCTTCAATATTATGGAATGCATATTAAGTTTGTTTATCATGTACAAAGAACTCAGCAGTGTGATATAGTTAGGCAGAAGAAATAAGATGATCTCTTACTTCTATTATAATTTTCTCCAAAAGTATTCCTTTGTAGCTGACTCAAGTCCAGTAAAAGTAATATAACAATAAGAAGAAAAGGAGAACTTATCTCACAATTAAAGCAAAGGTATTTGTCTCTCATTGTTATCTTAATTTAATTGGTCCAAAGTATTAATAGGGGTTTTATGATTGATAAGGACATTACAATAAAATATCTTTTTTGCTATCTCACTATCTAGTGAGATAGCTTGAACTATCTCACAATTTATCTGTAGAACTATTATACTAGCACATACAATGCCAGGATAGTGTAGTGGCTAAGGTGCTTAGACAGAAACTGGGAGCCTGAGTTCCAATCTTCTCTTGGGCATGAAAACCATCTGGCTGACTCAGGACAGTCACTTTCTCCCTGCATAATCCAACCCCACAGTTTGTTATGTGAGAAAAAATATGTACGCTGCGAGTTGATCAAACATTTAAAAAAAAAAAAAGATGGGAGAAAAATCTAAATAATGTATAAGTAGCAAATAGCTCTCTTGAACAGGAAACACATTTAAAAAAAAAAAAAGGTTGGTATTACTAAATATTCCTACCTGGTGAATCAAAGTAGCGCAGAGTTACTTCTTGAGTTTTAACTTCTCCGGCTATATTTTTTGCCATGCATTGGTAAATGCCTTGATCTGTCTCTTGCGTATTCTGAATCATTAAAGTCCCATCATCAAGCAAGTTTAATCGAGAATCTGCTTTCATACTGAGTTCATTACTACGGAGAAACGTAGGAGTAGCATTACCACTTTTCAATAACGAATATGTTCAAACCAAGAAAAAAAGGTGAAAACAGTTTTGTTCAGAAGGCTCCACACAAATACAGTATCAGAACCGTTATTTTACACAGGCTTTTTAAAACAATCTTACTTGTTGCGAAGCCAAATGATTTCTGGTTTGGGATTTCCTTCAGCTCTGCAAGTGAAGTAGACGGTATTCCCTGAGGTTACGTCCACATCCTGAGGCTCTGATGTAATTCTTGGCCTCTCTGGATTTATCAACAAAGCATATGAAAAGAAAGCTCTATAAAATTGGAATTTAAAAACAGTTTAGTTCTTAATTTTAAAATAAATCACTGTTTCTCATTGGTGTGATAATTAATATAAACATTGGAATATGCCAATTTATACAATTCCATAGAAAAGAGTCCAATTGCCCAATTTCAGATTTTCTGTAATCCTTGAATATTATCAGAGCTTCTGGCCTAGATGAGTATTTACCATTATAGAATAAATCATAATTTGATGATTAAAATAACAAAGGATTCCTTTTTTTGACATGCTTCTTCATCACATGACACATTGTAACAAAATGTTTATTTTCAGTATTAAAGGGTGGAAAAAAGAACCACGTAAGAATTCTCGATTTTTGATTACATCTTTAATGATAGCACTGCTGAGAAGGAGTTTTTGTACAAGACACAATGGAATATTTTCATAATATAAAAACACTGTTCAGAAGTTGAAAGAGAAAGAGAAAACATCACTCTTCTATCACCAAACTCCAAAAGCAATAACTTAATACAAAAGTGACAACCTATGTTGCTTGGAATTTTCTCTGCCCTAAGCACTTCTGAATTATTATGACTTTTTAATGTTAAAAGCTGCTATCATAGTTGTAAAATGTAGTGTCGTAAACAGATTAAAACACAACCAGAAAACCTCCTCTAGAAAAATTCCTTCCTTTCCAGTATAGCCTTTATACTGATAGTCTTTGCTTACCAACTGCTGTGACCATTCAAAGCATAAAAAAACAAAACAAAAAAACAAGCTTTGCAGCCAGTCCTTGCATTTATGGCTGCTACAGTGTCCTGCAGACTCAGGATTACAACTGCTTACTTCAAAACCAGCTTCTGAGAAGCAGAGTTAATAGAGAAGTTGGCAGCAAAATTGTGATCACCTGATGTCTCACTTAACGACTGTGGGGTTTGTTTAACAACTGAACAGGAAACCCATCATGGTCCACTTAGCAACAGAGCTGCTGGTCTCAATTGTGGTCACTAAGCAAGGACTTACCTTGCCCAAGACATTCAGTAGTCTTCTCCCCTTTTGTATCAAAAGACTTAATGAGTTGTTGGTTTTTATACTTATTTATTCTCTCTCACACACACACACGTTATATATGTATAATTTGCATTTTACAGTAAAGACAGGTTCTAAAACAATGGTCTCCAACTGTGGCAACTTTAAGACTTATGGACTTCAGCTCCCAGAATTCCTGGTTGAGGAATTCTGGGAGTTGAAGTCCACAAGCCTTAAACATTGTCAAGGTTGCAGATCCCTGCTCTAAAATATATAATCATAAAATATATAATCACTCCAAAATATGGAGAAAGCATATCCATAACTTTAAAGCAATCTCACCACAGTTAAGTTCTTCTGGTGTTATTGTGGCCACAGACCTTCCCTGGATCCTCCTTGGATATTCGCATGTGGCTGCAGCCTGTGCATGACCAGATTCGGCGTATGTTTTTAACAGCTCTGCCAGCCATAATATTTCACAGTCACAGTGAAGTGCATTGGAATCCAGACGTCTGGATAAAACAAGAAATCATCACTGTTTCTACTTACAAGGCTCAGCACTGTACATGTTTGTTCTATGACTCTTGTTTAGAAAACTATGAGATGCGGTCATATTATTAACCACAGTACAATACCTCCTAGTCACTGAAGAACAGAAAAACTCAAAAGCCAGGATGTACAAAATATAGTTACTTTATTGTGTTTGTATGCTGCCAAGTCCCAACAGACTACGTCAGTTTACAAAACAGATGCATGTGAAAACAGAATCCAATTCCTTTGGTTGTGGCTTTCTTTTCTGAATTAGGATTTGGGATATTAGAAAGCAAAGCCTGTGCCATATTAAAATGTGTGTGTAGGTGGCAAATGCTACCCCAAGGAAAATTTCAGTCACTTTCTAAATTTCAGTAAAGGAGAGAAAGAATTTAGGAGGTGTGCCATCTCTGTTGTGGCACATGCCCTCTGGAATAAAGACCCCTCTGGAGACCATCTGGTTCTCATAAGGATGATGTTCCAGAAGGCTTTGAAAAGCTGGATCTTCTCCAAGGATTTGGATTAGGATGGATGGACCTCGTGGTGGATGTAGTAGGCATATGGTTTGATGTCAAGTGGCCAGATCTCCTTTTGTTTATTCATCTTTTTGATATCTGTTTATTGTGGACTGCCCAAAGTCTGTCTGAAAATAAGCAGCACCTAAATTGAATTGAATCATACTGAAAAAATAAAATCAATAAAATAATCTCATCCCTACCATTTACATTTCATGATCAGAGCTGTGAAAATCCTACTGAGACTGAAAAATTCCACCCTACTCAAACCTGACAATTTTTACCACTGTTTCATGATCAGAACAGTTTTCTTGTAAAATCAAAACAAAACAAATTTGGAATAAAACTGAAATGCTCCTTCCATTTTTGGAACACTTCCAGCAAGTTCAAAATAAGGTTTCAAGGTAGGAAATGTCTTCTTTGTTGAAATATTTTTGAACATATCATCCTAAACAAAAAAAGAAGAATATGCATATATGTTATAAACAAATGTTGGAAACATGTTTAAAGCTATGATGCTTCTGTTAAATCCAACTAGTTTAAATATGAGTAATCGTGAACTCCAGAAAAAGCTGCTTGTTCAGAGGCAACAGAATAAACACAACCAATTCCAAAATTATCAGGAACTTTGACTGAATAATAGATGATAAGAAAAGCAAAATGTGATGTTTCATAAAACAAATGTTTAAAATACCAAGTGCAAAGTTTAAAGAGTTTTGTTTACTCACAGTCGTTTCATGGATTCCAAATTACTAAATGTCCCAGGAATTAAATGAGAGATTCTGTTGTTGTGTAAAAATCTGTTGAAAAAATTTGAATTTATTATGAAAAATTCAATCTTTTCCTATAATACTAAAAAAAAACCCCCAAGGTCTCTTGTTATATAGGATCATATTCATGTACACAAGGAACCTGCCTTCCTGCTTAAACTGTTATGCTAATAATAAGAATTCCTGCTGATCTATTATCATATTATATATATCAGCAGAATGCATATTAATGCAAAATAAAAGTGCTGCTTAGTCCAAACTCATGAATGTTCAGTACTATATTAAATTTTACTAGATTCATTGTGCTTCACCACAAATACGTAGAAAGCTTTAATTGAGAAAATAACTTTTTTGATGTACAAAGCTACATTACTGTTTTTATTCATGCAGAACAGTTAGCTAGAACTGTAGCATGTCCTGGTTAACTGTAAACGAGTGTACAGGTAGTCCTCGATTTAGTGACTGTTCAAAGTTACAATGGCACAGCAAAAAGTGACTTTTGACCATTTTTCACACTTACAACAGTTGCAGCATCCCCATGGTCACGTGATCAAAATTCAGATGCTTGGCAAGTGGTTCATATTTACAACGGTTGCAGTGTCCCAGGATCATGTGATCAACTTTGTGACCTTCTGACAAGCAAAGAGCCTTGGTGGCACAGCAGATTAAAGTGCTGTTAAGTAGTACCAGCTGCCTGCAATTACTGCAAGGTCAAATCTCACCAGGCTCAAGGTTGACTCAGCCTTCCATCCTTTCGAGGTAGGTAAAATGAGGACCCGGATTGTGGGGGCAATAAACTGACTTTGTATAAAAAAGAACACCGCTTGGGGGGGCCGAAAGCCCTACTAAGCAGGTATATACAAAAGTATGAAGGCTATTGCTTAACACATTGTAAGCCACCCTGAGTCTCCGGAGAAGGGCAGCATATAAATCGAACCAATCAATCAATCAATAAATAAATAAAGTCAATGGGGAATCTAGATTCACTTAACAACCATGTTGCTAACTTAACAAATGCAATGATTCACTTAACAGCTGTGGCAAGAAAAGTCATAAAATAGGAAACTCACTTAACAAATGTTTCACTTAGCAACATAAATTTTGGGCTCAATTGTGGTTGTAATTTGAAGACTACCTATATTTATTTGGTTTGTAACATAACTTACAGAATTCTGATTTTGAAATAAGACTAAGTTTTAGCTTAATTTAGGTTACATTCATTCCAACATGTTGATTGGAAGAAGCAGTCAAGAAAAAATGAACTGTGTGCGCTAATGTCTATCTCATAAACAATAAGCCAGAAATCTTCATCAGAATATTGATTTTTATATGCAAATAAATACTATGATTAATATGTCTTAGCTTTTATTACTTTAAGCTGGGTACTAATTTGATAGAGTCTACTATTAAGAGTAAGGGAAGTCATGTGCCACAATCATGGATTCCTTTAACCAGGGGAACTGAATAGGGTACTTGGTAGTCTGAATAAATTAACACATAAAGAAATACAAACAATATGGCTACCCAGACGGTATCATAAGAAAGAAGTAATCAGTACTGGGTGTTTTAAGTGAAACTTTGCAGTTCACATCACTATCCTGTTTGGATCTAGAAACGGAATACAGGTTACTGGGAGAAAACTGGAGGACTGACAATGGTTCAGTGAAAAGCAGACGACTGCAGCAGAATGATGTGATGGCAAGTAGACCATCTCTTTAATAATTCCTCTCAGAACAAAGAGAGGAACTGAGATCAGCCACAAGTGCTCCAGAGAGTTGCTCCTCTGGACAAGACCACAAGACATCAGTCATTGGCAGGCTTAGAGCCCTGGGAGACAATGGAATACCTATTGTGGTTAAAAATGCAGTCATCTCTTTGAAAGGATACTAAATTCATATACTTCCTTTTAAAATCACTTTTGGAAACTGCTTGCTAACAACTTTTCCACTATTAGAAAGCTTTAGATTGACATATTTTATATTACTGGGTAAGTTTTCTTTGATCCTTACTTTAGTTTTAAATACAAGTATAAGGTCTTTAATTTTTTTTAATGAACAGCAAAAGAGCAATTAAAACTTTGATTTCAGAAAGTTGCAAACAGTCTAAGCATTCTGATAAATTTGAAATGAAATTTTGGAATTAATTATAAAGAAAGCTTCCTATGGGAAAATGCTTTTGTTTTTAACTTTTTTTTTTTTAAAGTAAGATTTT
Source organism: Pituophis catenifer annectens (assembly GCF_029215685.1). Lineage (NCBI taxonomy): Eukaryota > Metazoa > Chordata > Lepidosauria > Squamata > Colubridae > Pituophis > Pituophis catenifer. The sequence continues at coordinate 130,616,023 of NW_027256881.1, forward strand.
AAATGTTGGAGACTAGAGGGAACTAGTGGGAAGCAAAGATTATAATTAAAGAAGAAGAATACTTACTCAATTTACTATTACAGAATGAAGTAAAAAATTTTAACATTGAACACATTGAAGGATATTTTAGAAGTTAATTTTAATAGCATCTGCCTCTATGGAGAGACTGCATCTGAAAGATGTTATGGAAGAGGAACAACTGCTACCTGACAAAATTGAAGTGGAATTCAAAGTAGATTTAAAAATGACAGGCTACAAAAATGACATGGAAAAACATGTTACACTAGACATACAAAATAAACCGGCTGATGTCTTTATAATTAAAAGGGATACACAAACAACAAACCAAGAGTGTTCTAAATAATTTTCCTATAGTGAGATTAATTAAGAGGCTTGTTAAAAGTTTTGCAGAATTTTGTGAAAAGGGATAAAAAGATAGCAAGTTCTATAACATATGGATTATTTATGTAAACTAAAATACAAGAGATTTACTGGTGAGGCTATATTAAAACTACAAATGGACTTCGATAAAATTGACAAGGGCTTTGAGAGAAAACAAATGTTAGAATTCTATGATATAGGGTTTAATGATTGCTGGATAGAAGAAAAAAATGTGAAGAGTGTTTGATTATGGTTTGTTTGATTATGGTTAATAGGTGGTTTCTTCTGGTGTGAAGTTTAATGGATATTTTGATTGATTGGGTGTAATGGTTTAATCTACAATATTTATGTTATTATTTTGGCATATAAATAAGATATTCTAATAATTTAACCAGAAGTGAGAACTGTTCCCACACTTTTGGCCTTCTGGAAGGATATTAAAACTTGGTTTTACTGGTTGGCTTGGGGTTCTGAGGGGCGCTCACCACTGGAGGTGTTTGAACAGCTGAGGAGGCATCATCCTTGTGCTGTTCATCTCTTAGTCCTGTTTCATTATACAGGGTCAAAATTTTGCACAGTCAAATTTTAATTACTTTTCTATTTATCTTTTTATAATCTGTAAGCTGCCCAGAGTCACCTTATAGGGAAGATGGATGGCATAAAATTTTAATAAATAATAATACTAAAGATTAAGATTGTTAGAAGTAAAAGAAAGGACTATACAGTTGATGAATCTGATCAAGGCTAAAATGGAAATCAGGACTGAAATATGATAATGCAGGATTTGTTTATACATAAGAGATGGAACATGGAAAGAAGAGATCATTTGCTATATCTTAACAGAAGATAAGTTACTAATATTGTTTACACTTCTGATGAAGGGGGGGAGTCATTTTTTATATATTTCCTTTTTCTTTATTCTTATTTTTCTTTCTTTTCTTGTTCTCTTTCTAATTTCTTTTTTTCCCACATCTTCTATGTTTTCATTCATCTAGGTTTTCAGTTTCTATAAGTTTTTATTTTTCTATTTGTAATCTTTAATAAAATTACTATTAAAAATAGGTCTGCATAGATCCTAAAAGCTTAGATCTAAGCCTAGTTTGAGCAGAAATTTTAATAATGTTTCCAAGTGTTATATGGAAATACCACTACTTGATAGGTTTTTAAAAAAGCTAATATATGGGTGAAAGAAAATGAAAAAGAAAGACACTTACAATCTTTCAAGTTTGGGAAGATGGGTGAATGATTCTGGCTCCAATGTTTCAATCTGGTTAAAGTGCAGATATCTGTTAAAAAGTTAGAGAGATTAAAAAATAAGAGGATATAGAAAAAGAAATAATAATAATAATAATAATAATAATAATAATAATAATAATAATAATAATAATAATATGATGATGATAATCCAAACTAAAATCTCTTTTTAAAAATGTTCAAATAAAGTTAGATCCTAGCCTCAGCTTTTGCCTGAAAATCAGTGATAAAATATAAAGACTACTTCATATTTATGTCACACTAAAAATAATGGTAAAAGATAACATATAGTTATATTATCAATGCTTTATATATTATGTATGAATAATTTTAATGGTTGATAAATATATTCTGCCCACTGAGATTTCTATCTCCAGCTTATTTTTTAAAAAAAGAGATAAACGAGTTAAGAAATTTAATTGTATGACTGGGATTTCATATCATATTGTTGTTGTTTGCTTAATTATTACTGAATAAACTGCTATTGGTTGAGTTAATGCAACAGGCTAAGCTAAGCCATGAAACCATGGTTTTCAAATTATAACTGGCTGTCTTCCCATGAAGTGCTAAGCCAATGCTAAGGTTTAGCATTGTGAACCAGGTGTACATTTCTTCTCTAGTCAGAAAGCTTCAGTTTATATATGCTTAGATATAAACCCAATTCTTCATTGCACAGAACATGAATTATACATAAGAAAGATTTACATATTCAAAACAACAAAAAGTAATCAAGTATAGGAAAATAATAGGAGCCATGGTGGCACAATGATTAGAATGCAGTACTGCAAGTTAACTCTGCCCATGGCCAAGAGTTCAATCCTGACTGGCTCAAAGTTGCCTCAGCCTTCCATCCTTCCAAGTTTGGTAAAATGAAGATCAAGGTTGTTGGGGGCAATAGGCTGCCATTGTAAACTGCTCAGAGAGTGCATTAAAGCACTATGGAGTGGAATATAAGTCTAAGTGCTATTGCTATGCTGTTGCTATAAAGCAGAATATGGAATATAAGCTATGAATTGAAGTTCAGCTCTATGGCTGAAGAGCTATGTTCTTATTTTGGTAGCTATGATGACAATTTTAGATATTATACCCAATCAGGATGGGAAAATATGTGGAAAAAGCATGGAAGAGGAGGGTCAATCACTTGTCCCACCCCCAAATGTTTTAAGCTCTGTTTTTCTTGTTCCCAATCTTACTAGATTGAACACTAATGTCTAAAAGGCAATTGTGCTCACATTTACCTTAGGTTTCTACAGAAATTAGAGGTTCTTAGCTAGTAGGAACCAGAATCCTTTTAGGATTCTTCTTGAATTTAAACAATCAGAAATAAAATCCCAACTCTTTCTGTTCACTGCAAGGAAGTCCAAAAGTCTAGGAAAAGAAGCTGAAATGAACATACCACATCTATGGAACACTTGAACAGGTAAATGAGGAGCATTGTTTAACCTTCAAAAGTCTCTTCCTAGTACTGTCACTTAAGTGATATTGGCTGCAAGTCTGGTAGATATAGGTTTTCTCTTCTCAGAAGAGAGAAAAAGGTAAATCCAAAGTAGAAAAATATAATGAAAATTTGCTAACAGTAAGGAAAGGTATGCAAAAGATATGCTAAATATTATCCACAGCAAATATCTATTTCCAAATCTTTGTGGCTGAAATAACAAGAATTCAGGGATGAATACAGAAGCCAAGTCTAGAAAGGATACTTAATTACTTTCATTCAATCTTTACATCTATATTACTAGTTAATCATTTTTCTTCAGGGCTTGCTACTGATGGAGAATTTGCAAGTTTCCACAGGGGATATGGAAAAGTCAGCTTGGAGTTCCCTTCTGCCTGTTGTATCCTGCCTCAACTATTATAAGAGGTACATCTCAGCCTATTTCTCTGGAAAAGCTAAAGATCAGGCTACAAGCAAAAGCTCCACAACAGAACCACCTTCTATTTTAATAAAATTACATACACGGTGAAATAGATGGTGTGGTGTGGTGTGGTGTGGTGTGGTGTGGTAATCTTAATGAAATCCTCCATGTGACACAACAATTTTTGTCATCTCTGTACTAACTCTGCAAACGAGATTCAGATTTACCATGGTTTTTTTAAACTAGTTTCCTTATTTGAGTTCCACCATAGCTACACCTGAAGTGTAGAAGATGTAAGGGGGTTTGAGGGTTTATTAAACAGGTCCCAAGATCAGAAACCACAACCTGAAGTACCTGTTAGGAAACAAATATTTGCACACTTCTCAACTGAGGATGAGATTCAAAATATCTCATTAAATTCATGTTACCATATAAAGGTGCTGTGACAGAGGGGAAGAAAAGTGATATATTATATTAATTTGAATTTGGGCTTCTTCATTCGTATCTTCCTGAAAATTGTAGGACGGGAAGAATACTGAAGAGGTCAAAATAAGCGGCAACTTTCTTATGTAAAGTTTTTGAATTCAGACACTTTGAAAGCAGAAGATTCATGAAGAACATTTGCCTTTCCAATCAACCTCATTTATGTATTTACTTCATTTATTCTATGATTATTAAATGAAAGTGAATAAATTCAGGAAGAAAGTTTTGTAATAATTGAGAACAATGAATAACAAAACATTCCTTGGGCAGTAAATATTCAACAGAATAAAGTCAGATTCTATAGAATGCTGTTTCTGAAAATTTTTATTAAGCTCTTACATGCAATTTAAAGTACTATCATGCATATTTAAAGATTGTATTATTATTTTCCAAAACCTGAAAAAATCCAAAAGGGAAAAAAAGGGATTTGCTTTGAGTAACGAGCATATTTTTCAAGTGTAGCAAAAAGCATACGCTGCTTTTTCCTTTAAACTAAGTATCAAACAGTCCATGCCAGAATTAAGCGTCTGGGATTCTATTACAAAGAAAATGAGGCTGATAGATCTGAGATCAACCTCATGAGAATGTCGCTGGAATTAAACCACTCGTGCTTAAAAATGCATTCACGGCCAATCTGTTAACTATTAACAACGTATTTTTATATCAATGAACTATACTAAATTTAGGAAGATTTTAATGCTGGAATATTTCTTCAATTTACATTGTGTGATGTATTTGCATGCTGTATTACAAGCAAATATTATTATTATGTATTATTTGGTTCTTTCCGAGAATGTACACGGAAAAGGAAATTGCTTGCTTCAACACATGCCAACTCCTGCTTTGTAGCTCCCCAGGGTTTGTCAGCAAAGGATAATCCTATGATTCTAGCTTGCAAAGAGAGTTTAAAAGGATGTTAAGGTAGGATAATATGTTAAGCAATAGACAGTTTATTGATCATGCTACTGGATGGATCCAAGCAAGAAAAAATAGGATGTCTGCACCAAAATAGAGTTCATTAAAATGCACGTAAGTCCTATGTAAACTATGAAACTCTTAGAAATACATATACTATTTTGACAATGCCAATGACGATAACAACAATTCTACAAACATGTAGACTCCACATGTTTTAAGAAATAACAGTAATGTAAAAAAATATACCCCAGAAATGATTTTGGAGATAATTTCCAAATGAAATATCTATGATTATTCTTTGGCTGGTTTAGCAATTAGAAAATGGAAAGTAGAGGAAAAATCTGGGAATGTGCCTGCCTATTTTCAGAGTGATTGGGATGGATTAGAATGAAACCTGGTCAGTTTTACGTTATACAAATTCTGACCATCCATTGCTCTTACTATGAAGTGATCAGAATTAGAAGTCCTAATCAATGTAAATGAAACCATTTTAAAATACAGCTAATTTGGTACAATATATTGTAGGCTCTAAAAATTTATTTTTCTAAATGATGTAATGACGTGCTCAAAAATGTTATGATGTTCATGATGTCACTGTAGGTTCTACCAGACACCTAGAATCATAGCTTGCTTTTTTTCAATGCCAATAAATTTACGGTGATTTGCTTATGCCCACTAATATGGACACTTCAAAGGCAAAGTCTTCCTTGAAGCAGCAGTTCATTCAAACAAGCATCATCATGTATACTATATATTATTAAGTGAAACATTTTTATTGGGATGGCACTAAATGAGAGAAATCAGCAATATGGAATCAAGTCTTTTTAATGAATTCTAAAGAATTATGTGTGCAAACTGCTATTCCTATTACCAGTTACTATTGTTGGCCTGCTTTTTTTCTAAGAGAATTATTTGCAATATTATGATTGAATCTATTATCAAATATACAAATTACAGGGTATAATTATCTTTTCAACACAAATTCCTACTCCCTTGATATCCAAAAACAGTTCAACCATTTGAAAGACTAATGGAATAAGCTGAATACATAAGATGTAGACAGCGGAGTATTTGTCTGGATTTTGTTTATTATTCTATGTATATTCTCTATTACTCTATTTATCGAAATTATAAATTGTTTGTAGAAACAGGAGCTCTAATTCTTATGCTCATTTATGTTTGGTGCTAAAATTATGCTTGCCCTTGAAAACTGCCACATGATTGTCTTGAAATAGAAATAATATATAAAATAAAATGTAAACACAGAGATGACATACTTGACAAATATGCTTTCTGCATGCCAGTGATTGCAACCATACTGGACCATAAACCCATTCCGTGCAACCATGCAAGAAGACATGCAGACAAGAAATACCGGAAAACGTGCACTTTTTCTCTGAGGCAACCAAACAGATGACAGCACAGTAGAGAAAAGGCACTTACAGTTGTTCTAGAGAGGCAAGTCCTTTAAATGCTTGCCTGTCAATTGACTGGATTTCATTCTTGTACAAATAGCTGAAACAAGAAATAATCAGTAATATTAGTATACACAAACAAGTGTTACATTAATGCGTGAAGGAATTAAGTTGAAATGTGAGGACAGTTTTTCAAATACACAATGGAAAGCAACAAAACGAGACATGTATACACAACAGAACACTTTTTATTTGAGAGCGTTGGTCAGAAGCTTTAGGGTACAAACAGAAAACCGTGCTGGACTTCAAATGTGATCACCAAGTAGCTTTCAATTCTATTTGAGAAGACAACTTCAGGACAAGCCTGGGAATTATCCTGACATAGAACTAAGATAAAGATGACTAAAGCTTCCATCTGTGTGATTACAGAAGTACATACACAAATTCACAGGACTAGGGTAATTTATGTCAATCTCTTGTAATCATGTTTCTAGTACTGTTCAATATGAATTTTCCCTGAACTAATGGATTTTTAGTTGTTTCTCTTCAAAACATTAATAATTTGACAAGTTCAAATAAATACGTTATCAGATATGTAGCATAACAATTCTATCAAAATAATTAACTTTTAATCTTAAAAGTTAAAGAAATCACAGAACAAAAAATGTCATTGGGGAGAATTTAGGAAGTCAACTAACAAATGTAACTGTACAAGAGTCTGATTATTAAAAGAGTACAATTTTGCCACAGGAGTGTATGAAAACCTCTGACATGATATAAAATATGATAATACAAATGAAAAATAAATTGATATCATAAGAAGCATAATGAAAACAGTTAATGGTGGGCACAATCACAACCCTTTTGTATTTATTAACTAGACTGATTGTTCAATCATACCAATAAAATAATTTACAGATAATTTAATGCTAAATAAATATAGCAGCACAGTAGTTTCCAGAAATGAAAGATTTGTTTATCAAGTCTAGCTTCTTTAATGTTTTAAAACATGTTGGTAATTATGTTTGGGGTGGGTTTTTTTCCCATAGAATTGTAAATGTTTTTCTGTCCTGCTGACAGAATATTAAACAATTGGGATAGTATTAAAATATTTCTATCTCAAAATAGTTAATTACGTACTGAGGCTGTTCTGCTATCTGAAAAACTCAATTCCAAGTTTATATAAATACATTTATCTAAAAGATTCATTACAGTGTTTTATGACTTTTGCAGACTATAGCATTTCCCTAATATTAGTACCATCAGGACAATGATATATAAAATGATGTGATATTAATATTATATTTAGAATAAAAGCAGCAGTCAATAGGAATGGCTGGAGAGGTAGGTGAAGTTCTATTCAGCTTCTGGAAAGGAAAACAGATTAAACAGAGAATTTTTATCATAGTATATATGTTAATCGGTTGTCTAATATCACTGTCACACCTAATGTTTTATGAATAGCAACTGTCATTATATAACATTATATACTTTATATTCATTTCCCTATGATGTTATTATTCATTAATCTGCAACCTGAAAAACTCTTTCTTTCTCAGGTTAACAAATGAAAAATCTGAGGAAATGGGCTATAAACCAAGAAAGATTAGAAATACATTTTCTGGCATTTAAAATATTTTTGTACATTTTTATATATTCAATTCAACCAATTTAATTCAAATCTCCTGCTGTAGAATACGCTGTATTCTACAATTCAAATACGCTGTAGAAATAGAAGGATTTTAAGGGAAGAAAAGGAATATTTAGAAACAAGAATAAAATCATTTACATTATTGTCATATTGGATTTAAATTTCTGAAAACTTATTCTAAAGGGAAAATTCTACTATATTCAGTTTAAAAAAAAACATTATGCCATTTCTTTGAATTATGATAATTTAATTGCAATCTTGTATCTAAGATTCAGCATTTGAATAGTTAAAAATACCAATTACCGTAACTAAACAAATATTGTGCAATACTTTTAAAGATTCTAGGGATCTTTCCCTAGCTCTCTATAACAACTTTGTGACATGACTTTTATGTCACATCGTATATCACAGATATGTGAAGATTGCTATCCTATCTCCCACCAATGATATCTTCTATCATAGACTAAATACACCTAGGTTCTTTACTTGTTTTTCATAAACTCTCATCAACTTGACAGACCTCCACTTTGAATGGAAGAGGGTCTCCTGCTTGCTCAGGTGATTGCAAGGTCCCCCCCCCCAACTCTGTTATTCTGAAATGTGATACCCAGAACTGGCTACTGTATTCTACAATAAGTGGAGTCTGAATGGAACAACTACTTCCTATGATCGGGAAAGAGGCTCTTATGTATACCTCAAAATATCTATTGGATAATTGCATCATGTTACTGGCTTATATTTAAGTTACGGTCTACAAGGACATCCAGATCTCTTTCTATACCCTGTCAAGCTTTGTTTTCCTCATTTATTCTCCACTTATGTCTTCTATTTTTCCTACCCAGGTAACAGAACTTAATATTTCTCCTTATTAAATTCAATCATATTCTTTTCAGCCTAATGTTCTACATCTACATTTAAATTTTCTCTCCTCTGAAGTATTAGCCACCACTCCCTAACTTTGGAACTATATTAACTCTGGAGATTTGATAGCAGTTTCAAATTCTCTAAGTAATTTATAAAAGTATGGAACTGCACAGTGCCCAGACAGAGTCATATGGTACTTCACTTGATATTTCTCTCCAAGATGCTGTTGGTCTATTACTGAGCATTCTATGGAAGAGATTATTGAACAAATTGTGAAATTATCTAGCCAATTTACCATTATACAGGTTTTTTTTTGTCAATCAAAGTTCAGTTCTTACTATATTTTCTTATAAAAATATAAATTAGATAAAGTAATAGGAATGGATACATGAGTGGAGTTCCAAGGGACATTTCATTCCACTTAATGTTCTACAGAAATGGACTTGAAGCACCCCAATGAAGAAATGTGGTCATCTGCTTCTAAGAGATGGCACAGAAAGTATGATACACCATTATCAACTCAATCAGATGTTGAAAAGGTAAAAAGTACTCATTTTGAATATACTTTCGAAATGCAAATATATTGAGAACCATATCCATGATAGTACACCAGTCACTTCAGAGTAAGAGAACAGCAAACAGAATTTTTTTGTACATTTGTATGAAAATAAAAGGAAAAGGAAATAATTGCTATATAATTGCATGCATTTGCCATAGAGTACCATACTAGACAGAAGATTAGTATTATACTTTCCTAGATCAGATTACCAATTTCTGCAATGAGAGATTTCCATTATTCTGTTGAAAATATAGAGGAGCTAGTAAATTTCTGATTTGATCTGCTAACAAATTCACCTTTTTGCAGGTAGGCCAATAAACTGGAAGATCAGCTATCACAAAATTTCTTTCACTAATATGGAATAATTGGTTGGAAAGTAGTGGTCTGAAGTGAATATTTCACCTTGAGATTTAGGATATTAAGAAAATAAAAAACTGAGATATTAATGATTTTTTCCCCAGCCCAACAGATGTAAATATTCAAGAAGAATGAAATTCAAGACAAATAGAAGTTTCTTTAAAATGTGGAATTTCAAGCTATTCCAGTGAGAAAGACAAATGTGGTACAGGTAACAAAATCAGTGTGTCTGTGTAAGGAGGTTAGTAAGCAGTCTATATTTAAACAAGCCACCTTTGAAAATAGAAGGAAGGAAAGGTTTCATTTCTGAAGAATCTACTTCCCACAGACACATTCATTCAACAAATTCATTCCCAGATCTCCCATGTTGAGCAGGGAGATCTAATAGGAAGTTTTATCCAATTTACTGCTTACTTCTTTCTTAGGGTCCCTCATCATGCAAATAATTTTATTTACATTCAAATGTAAAATTCGTTTTCTTTCATATATTCTGGCCATGGAGCTGATTTCTAATTTTCATCTTTGCAATGTTATCATTGAAGGAGAATGAACTACTCTCATACCCTAACTGAAAAACCATAAATGGAAAACTCAGAAATCCACATAACATAGTTTGAGGTTGCTATGATATCGTAACATTAATATTAATATGATGTTGTTGTTGTTAGTTGTGAAGTCATGTCTGACCCATCATGACCCCATGGACAACGTTCCTCCAGGCCTTCCTGTCCTCTACCATCCTCTGGAGTCCATTTAAGCTCACACCTACTCCTTCAGTGACTCCATCGAGCCACCTTGTTCTCTGCCATCCCATTCTTCTTTTGACCTCAATAATTCCCAGCATTAGGTTCTTCTCCAGTGAGTCCTTCCTTCTCATTAGGTTGCCAAAGTATTTTGAGTTTCATCTTCAGGATCTGGCCTTCTAAAGAGCAGTCAGGATTGATCTCTAGGACTGACCGGTTTGATCACCTTGCAGTCCAAGGGACTTGCAGGAGTCTTCTCCAGCACCATAGTTCAAAGGCCTTAATTCTTTGGTGCTCAGCCTTTCTTATGGTCCAACTTTCACAGCCATACATTGCAACTGGGAAAACCATAGCCTTGACTATATGTACTTTTGTTGGCAAGGTGATGTCTCAGCTTTTTAGTAAACTATCTAGATTTGCCATAGCTTTCCTCCCCAGGAACAAGTGTCTTTTAATTTCTTGGCTGCAGTCCCCATCTGTGGTGATCTTGGAGCCCAGGAAAATAAAATCTGTCACTACCTCCATTTCTTCCCCATCTATTTTCCAAGAATTGAGAGGGGCAGATGCCATGATCAACATTTTCTTAATGTTGAGTTTCAAGCCAACTTTTGCACTCTCCTTCTTCACCCGCATCAAGAGGCTCTTTAGTTCCTCTTCACTTTCTGACATTAGAGTGGTATCATCTGCATATATGAGGCTGTTGATATTTCTCCCGACAATCTTAATTCCAACTTTTGATTCATCTAGCCCTGCCTTTCTCATGATGTACACTTAGCTATTACTTTTTACTATGATTGTAAATTAAGCTTTTACTATGCTTTGAAAATACTATGCTACAAACATTAAGTCCTTAAGAAATAAGACTAAATATTATCTTTATTAATAGAAAAATCCGCAGAAAAGTTAAGAAAAATCTACAATAATCCTAGCCCTTTTTTGACATCTAAAGCTCTTTGGGGTTTTCACACTGTGTAATTGGTCTGTGGAAATTCTGAAGTGCATTTTGCTTTAGTGAAGATATGAGTGAACTTTTGCCTTGAAGCTAATTCACAAAACAGCATAGATGGTACATCTAAAAGTGAAGAGGTATTGCTTTGCAAACCTTCCTCAACATCCCAATAAGTTTCAAAAGCCAAGAGACTTCTGGATGTACACAGCTCTTACAAAGAAGCTTTCTGCAGCTTGGGAAAACGTTTATAAGTGCTAAGAAGAGGTTGCCGTCTGTAGTACTTCTGGCTACAGCAAAGACAAGAAGGAGGCTTAAAAGAAACCAAAGAATCCTTGATTAAGCAAACAATAGTCAACATGCACAGACCTAGTGCACAACACAATTTAAATCAATATATCTCTGAGAATATGTTTGCACTTACAGATATTTTAGATTTTCAAGGTCTTCAAACGCTTCAGTTGGTATTCTTTTAATGTGATTATTGTTGAGGAGTCTAGGATATAAAACAAAAAGAGGTATTTTTTTTCCACTGAAGAACTGCAATAATTAATTACAAAATAACAATAACAGAGTTTTCTTTAAATGATTTATTGAAAAAAAAGAAGTATGGACCAGATACTTTATTCTAAAATATCAATCTCAACACCTCTTTTTCAGAAAGATAACTAGAGTATGCTGTTACATTCCATGGCAAAATTACTACTATTGCTCTCTGAATATTATCATCTGATGGGAATATCGGAAAATTGAAAAGCTTGCTCACTTATTAGTAACAATTTGGTTAGCCTAACTTAAGTATGCTTTCTATTTTGGCCATTGTGTTTTCTATTAATATTGCCTACTGTAGCTGTAATGTAATGCATATGGTGGCTTGGACTTCAAATAATTGCTGCCCCAACAAATCTGGAGAACACCAGATAGGGAAAGCTGAAATAAAATCTATCAATACAGTAGTCCTTGATTTATGGCTACAATTGAGCCCAATTTTCTGTTGCTAAGTGAGACATTGTTGAGTGACTTTTGCCCCATTGCATGACCTTTCTTGCCACAGCTGTTAAGTGAATCATTGTGGTTCTTAAATCAGTTAACACCATTGTTAAGTGAATCTGGTATTTCTCATTGACTTTGCTTGTCAGAAGTTTACAAAAGGTGATCACATGATCTCCAAGACACTGCAACCCTCATAAATATGAGTCAGTTGCCAAGCATCTGAATTTTGACCACATGACCATGGGGATGCTGCAATGGTTGTAAGTGTGAAAAATGGTCATGTCACTTTTTTTAGTGTCATTGTAACTTCAAACGGTCACTAAATGAAGTTTGGAAGTCGAGGACTACCTGTACTATGAATTAGATGAGCAAGTTCTGATAAGTCTTTGGGGAACTAACAGTAGGAATGAGAATATACACTATTTCTGCTATCTTTAGAAAGGCCTATGTGGAAACACTGCATTAATATTTTCAAAAATTCAAAATATTCAAAAAATATATTGCACTTTTTGGTTTAGGTAAAAGTGCCAAGAGATGGATAGATTTTGGTGGATCCCTAGAATATCTGTTGTGGACCAGTGGCTGTCAATTCTTTTACATGATTGGAAATTAGATAAATTTATATGGAAGTCAACAAAAATTACAGATAACTAGATTTCTTATGTTCTTTCATGTGGATTCCACAAAACACTGACTAAATTTAAAATATTTAAAACTCTAGTCAGAAATCAAAATAAGGAAAACTGAATGTACATGAAACAAGTCTTACTAGTCTTAATGAGACAAAATACAAATAAAAATGGTTAACAGTTTACAAAAGGAAAAAAAAGTTGTAAGAAAGATAAACTTACAATGTGTTCAAATTTTTAAGCCTTCTAAATGCACCAGGCTGGATTTCTTTAATTCGATTGAACCGAAGATCTCTGTTAGGGAAAGGAGAAAAAAATTCCTTGATTACTGTCGTATCTTTTATCGTTAACATTTCAACAAGTTGAAAATAAACATTGGGTAATAATGTTTTATATCCTTCTCGATGGCATTTCTCTCTAATTAAAGCAAAAAAGGGGGAGGGGGAGTGTGGTATGCAAAAAAAATTCTCCAGAATTCCAGATTATTCTATTTTTCTTCCATATGCCCTGTTCCAAGGGTAGTCCCATGGTTTTTGTGGTTGCCAACAACCACAGTTGGGTTCCCTTCAGTGGGTACCAACCCACTGAAGGGATTTCTATCATGCATATGCTATTTAATATATACATTGTTGGGGGGGGGGAGGATAAATGTAATCTTAGGGTTTGTTTACTGCCTAATGACACCTAACTCTTTTCCATCTAAATTTTTTAAAAAATATTCCAGTTTAAAGCAGTGCATGATGCTGTTATCAAACTAATTGAGAGGAACAGTGCAAAGATGACAAAAGTATTCCTAATTGACAATTGCTAAGATTAGACAATTAGAATCCAACCTGCCTTGGATGGGATTATACAGCTTTTTGAACACCCAGGTTTCCAGGCTCTGTGTAGTCTTTCATTTAGTCCTAAATCTGTATGGCTTGGAAAAATTTGCACAGCTAAAATTAGTAACTCAACGTTGATCTTTCCTGGAATTCTTGTGCTTGGTTGTGATGACACTTCATTAAATACATCATGTTGGTACTACTACTTCCACATTATTCCCAAGAAAGCTACATGAATCAAGGGATACTTTATCTTTCTTAAAACTGTTCTACTACAGGTTGCTGTGAAAAAAATGGTTTTTGAAATATTTTTTGATTTCAGCTGGTACCTTCCCAACATTTTTGACTACTAGCTTCTCTATCCCACTTACAAATGAATGAGCTGGACCATGAAAGAATATTTTTAGTATGCTTACAGCTCTTCAAGGGAGATTAAGCTGATTCTATTCTTCCTGTTTTTTTCTGCCAGCAGGCAAAGACATACAAAGTTCTGACTTAAGCTAACTGCTTGCAGAATTACATATTTTGATTAAGAAGTGCATAAATAAATGTCAGATGGTGGATGCTGTTCACAGATTTTGTGATGCAAGTCATAACTTACATATTTGTATCTAACATTATAATGTGAATACAGTAGGGCATATTTTAATGACATGCTCTTGTTCCATTGCTTTCTGCTCTTAAAGTTTGAACTTGATAATTGTGGTACTACTTATTTTCCCTTTTCTTTGTTTTATTCTATATTTACTGATTTTAAAAAGTTTTTAAATGGATTTGTTCTTACATTTACTTATATTTATTCTTACTCATTATCCATGTTATTTCTATGAAAAAAATAAATTGTATTATATTGTATTCTGTATTGTGACATAGTAGTATATACCTTGCAAAGAGTTCCATTAATGTTTTTCCACCTAAACACATAAATACATTTGAATATAGTGAACTTGGAGTTCTAAAATGTGAGTTGTATACATATACTTCTCAATATGTTTTAAAAGGAATTATTTCACACATATCTGGTTGAAAGCAATCATCTCTTGGTAAATAGGAAACAATGTGGTTTTTAGGTAAATAGAGCAAAACAAAGAATGGGAGAAACAAAGTGAAGAATTACATTTAATTATTTACAAAATTTATATCCCCCCCCCCAAAAAATAATCTCACTATCCAAAGTGACTCTGGGCAGCTTACAATGGCATAAAAACGTAAACATAAAAAAAATTAAAAGCATTAAAATTAACCATTAAAATAAAGGTTGAAAAACAAGATCACAGACGGTAAGGGGTGGGTTTTGGTCTCTTACTCAACCAACTCCCCTCTAGCATAGCAATCCACCATCCGGGCCCCAAGTCCACTGGCACAGCCTGGTTTTAAGGACCTTCCAGAAGTCTGGAAATGATTCTCACCTCTGGCTGCAAGATGTTCCAGAGGGCAGGAGCCATGGCAGACAAAGCTCTTCTCCTCAACCCCAATAACTCAATTCCTTGACTGGATGGAATGGGCCAAACCCACTGGGACAAGTTCATTCCTCAAATTATTCGGTCCACTGCCACAAAAGGTTTTCTAGGTAATAACCAACATCTTGAATTGGTCCTGGAAGCAAACAGCAACCAGTGCAGCTCATATAACATCGGTATTATATGCACCACCCCAGAAGCCTCCAGAAGTGTCTGCACAGCTGCACTGTATACCAGCTGTAGCTTCAAGGATAGCCCCATGGAGAGTTCTTTACAATAATCCAACAAGAGATGACCAAGACATGAATGACTAAGTGCAGGGCCTCATGATCTAAGAAATGGCGCAACTGACACACAACACAAAATTAAGTGAAGGTTCTCCTAAGCCTTCACTTAAGACATGACTGCCACCTGCTCTTTGAGCAGGAGTTGTGAGTCTAGGAGAAACTCCAGGTTGGCATAGGGTCTGTCTGGGGTAGTGCAATCCCATCCAAGACCAAAGATGATAAACTCCATGGATCCACAACCACTCCATCTTCCCAGGGCTCAGCTGAAGCCTGTTGTCCCCCATCCACACAGTCTCCAGGCACAGCGAAAAGGCAGCCACAGCAACACTTGAATCACCTGAGATGGAGATGTAGAGTTGAGTATCATCAACATATTGATGATACCTCCTTCTGTGTTGTCAGATGATCTCATCTAGTAGCTTTATGTAGATGTTAAAAAGGAGCAAAAAGAGAAAGTACCGAGCCCTGTGGTACATCACAAAGCAGTGATCACGGGGTGGACTTCTTGCTCCCTAACACCACCAATTGGGACCAGCCTTGGAGAAAGGAACCAAACCAGCACAAAACTGGCCACCCAGTCCCAAATCTTACAGCTGGCCCCAACAGATATAGTGGTCAATGATATAAAAAACTACCAAGAGGTCAATAAGAGCTAAGAAGAATGCACTACCCCATCCTGCTCTTCCCAGAGTTTATCTACCAAAGATGTTTTTTCCCATAAAAAATGATCTGAAACCCGACTGAAAGGGTTCCAGATAATCTGTTTCATCCTTGGCCCTCTGGTGCTGCGGCACAACCATATTTTCTATCACCTTTTTTCACCATACATGAAATGAATGAATACTTTTAGACATTGCTATCAGTGTAAGAGTAACAATAAATATCAATAAAGACATATTGCTTTTGGCAATAAAAGCTGGAATGCACCAACATATTTTCCAGATAACGGTATCTCCAAATCTTGGAAATGAGTAAATCAGGGACCTTATTTCCACACATTCCTGTACATTCTTTATTCTTCCAATAAAGAAAATGCCTGGAGACAAACTTATCTCCATGCACATGCCAAGTTTCAGGCATGATATAGAATCACTTGTTTTAGTTATTCCTCTATTCCTGGCAGGTCAGAACAAAAGCAATCCAGAATAATTTACTACCTTTACTCAGAGCAAATTTTAAGACAAACTCTTATAGCATTTATTACTTTAAAGTGGACTGAGTCCAGGATATTTCTTTCAAGAGTCACAGTAGCATGAAAAAAGCTTCCTTCAAAAGAAAAAAGCAAAATCTCTGTACAGAACTGAAATTAAAGAAAGGTCATTAAGGCGTTTTAAAGATAAGCTCTTGATACCTATCCAATCTACTATCATAATAACAAGATTTGTTGAGAAAGTCTAGTTTAATCTACACCAGGGCTGTCAAACTCGAGGCCCATGGGCCAGATGCGTCACGTGCTGGCCACACCCATACCCAGTTTGGCGAAGGGGAAAACTCCCGATACATCACGTGACCCTGCCGTGACAACGTGAGTTTGACACCCCTGATCTACATTATACCCTGGTTACAAACTCTTCCCTCTTTAACCTTCTTTATTTCTCATATTAGTTCCATAAAACCATAGTTAGACCCAAACCCTATTTGGAAGAAAATGGTCAATGAATACATTTCTCAAACTTTATATTTTTAAAAAACAAGTTTATACTGTATTACCAGGGAAAGGAAACAACACTTTTATCTTCATTCCCAGAGGAATCCCATTTCTACATCAATTTAATCTTGCACTAGAAATTTTACAGAAGGCTGGAATTTTGCAATACAGTACTGTACAGCCTCTTGCTTCTCTTCCTGCTTTAAATCAAAAATAAATTGCAGCACGTGGACAAAACCCTCTAAAACTTTCTAAGCTGGGCAGAATGCCCTGCGACAATGGAGCAGCATACCTGGAGAACATAGCAAGGCAGAAAATTACCACATGCCTACTAAAAACACTAAGAATGCAGAAAGCCACACAAAGTCAGATTTTGATCCTCATTTTAAAGATATAGTAACTACCTGTAGCATGGTAGGGTTACAGGTATCAATTCTTCCAGCCCTACTTGGAAGATGCCAGGGATTCAACTTCAGACCTTCTGTATCAGAAGAGTATGCTTTACTAGTGTGTGATGCCTCTCCAAGATACATCAGATCTATATTCAACTCAGCATGTTTGCCTGACTGCAAAATAGCACTGTGGAGTACTTTTAACTTAAAGGAAAAAAGGTGCTTTGGGAAGTGTATGGGCAACTCCTTAAATCAATTCCTCCCCTATTCCCTCCCCTCTGTACTACAGCCATAGAAGGCACTTGTGTGGTCCTAGGAAAAATCAACAGCTGTTTGAAGAAGCTGCTGACAGGTATTACTCCAGTGATGGGTTGCCCCCGGTTCAGACCAGTTCGTAGTAAAACCGGCGGGAGGCTCTGCCCACCAACCTGAACGCCA
This sequence comes from Pituophis catenifer annectens, assembly GCF_029215685.1. NCBI lineage: Eukaryota > Metazoa > Chordata > Lepidosauria > Squamata > Colubridae > Pituophis > Pituophis catenifer. The sequence goes on from NW_027256881.1 coordinate 130,634,121, forward strand.
TCATAGGTGATCTGCGCATGCACATGCGCGCTTCTGATGCGAACCGGTAGTAAAGGTAAGTAGAACCCACCCCTGTATTACTCCAATTGTTTTCCTTTGAATCTGAAGCATGTGGAAGCCCTACTGCCTAATGAACCCTAATTCAATTTCTCTCTGCAGGAAATAGATGCTATGGCTGAATTAGAGCAGTCCTTCTCAAGATGGTGTCTTCCTGATATATGACTTCACCTTCCAGAATTCACCAGATAACATGATCCTTGTTGAGGATATTAAGAGTTGAAATCTGCAGGTTGTCCAAATTAGGAAAGGTTACATGAAGGATTGTACCCAGCTACGTCTGTTGTATGTCACCAGACTGAAACGTTCCCCCTCCCAGTTGCAAAATACAAAAGAGCTATGACTAAGTTTGCAATTCCTACTTCTTACTTCTGGATAATTTTAAAAGCCATCTGTTTTCCCTTCTCTTTTCTTCTTAATGCTATACCATCTTGAGCTATTTCTCCTACTTCCTGTCATAAATATGGTATCCTGTGTTCAGGGAAAGAGCACTGAGTCAATGAGAAGAAAAACTCAGCAGTAGCTCTTGAACAAAGCTCTAGCATCACATTCAATGCTCTCATTGCTTCCTGTGCAGAATTTAATGATGTTTGCCGGTCTGTGACTGAGTAAAGATTGATAGATTTGATGATGATGATGATGATGATGATGATAATGATGGTGATGGATTGAATGGTGAAATAAAGGAGATAGAAGTCAATAAGGATGATGGTATAATAAAGATCTTGATCGTAAGACATAGCATCACATTCCTACATTATAATAAGATATGAGGTACTAAATCATAAAAGTTGACAAACCCAATTTGGATACATGTGCTTTTTTTGTCTCTGTCTTCCCCCAATCCTACTTCACAGCAGACAACCAACCTTATTTCCAAAAATAAAGGGAACAGTGCTCTTTCAGAACTGACTGTCCTTTAATTCTTTCCCATGGTGTACTCTTGAGTTCACAGCTCTGGGGATTCCTGACAGCAAATTCCAAAAGTTTCAAATAATATGTAACAGAAGATTAATCAAATCTTACTCTCCACTGCATTTAATTAAGGATACTTCAACGATTATCAGTTATCAGAACTGAACAACAACATTTTACAAAGAGACTGGGAACATATATTCCACTCAGAAGTCTGAGAAGTCAAATACAGGTTGTCCTCAACTTACAACAGTTCATTTAGTGACTGTTCAAAGTTACAACAGCACTGAAAAATGTGAGTTATGACCGTTTTCACAGTTACGACCTTTGCAGCATCCCTATATTCATGTGATCAAAATTCAGAAGCTTGACAACTGACTCATAGTTATGACAGTTGCAGTGTCCCAAGGTCACATGATCCCATTTTGCAACCTTCTGACAAGCAAACTCAATGGGGAAACAAATTCACTTAACAACTGGATTACTAACTTATCAACTGCAATGATTCACTTAACAACTGTGGCAATAAAGGTCATAAAACAGGGCAAAACTCATTTAACAAATGTCTCCCTTAACAACAGAAATTTTGGGCTCAATTGTGATTGTAATTAGAGGGCCACCTGCATAGAAGTCATTTACTTAGCCAATCTTTTGAGCAAATTGTTTGCTGCTGCAAACTCTGTTTAGCATAACTGAAGCAGGCATGTAAACACTCCTGCTGACCAGGCACTGTGTATAAAGCAGAGGCAGAATCTATTTATCTCAAATATCAAGACTGCCAATATCCCATCAAGAAACTTCCTCCCAATATAAATTTAACAAGTATTAAATCTACACATGCACACAAACATGCTTTCCCCAAACGTTTATTTGCTCAGATGTCCCCAGATTAATTCTTCATAATAAGACAGAACAAATTAGAACCGCAATTCATTCCAAAAATATCCATCCAGCCAATATTTTCATTATTCTCTTTTTTCATGCTACTGAATTATTCTTTAATACAGTATGATTTTAGCATTTCTAACTACTTTGGTTACTTTGATTCGGCATTCATCAGTCAAAATAGCTGGTGTTCGATGCCTTAAAACTGTGCCACACAACTGTAAAGCTGATGCTAGGATATTGGTTGCAAATTACACTGAAAGGGCATTTTTGACATCCATCCCTTTTTGTACGAAATAAGAAGAAGACACTATCACTATCATAATCTCTTAATCAAAACAAACTATTTGAAAATGCCTATATCCCCCCTATGTTAAAAATGCCAATTTGCCAATCCCTCTCTCTCACACAAACCAACACACAAATACTTTTAGCTGGAAAAATTTAAAACAGTATTCTAAAATAATAACACTGCAAATTTCAAGGATTAGGTTATATTAACTACTTTATATTATATATATTAACTATAGTGATATTGTATTTTACAGCATGGCCTTCCTAAGAAGAAAGATTAAATAATCTGCCATTTGTGGGAGTGAATGAAGGAAAAAAACAACTAAAAATAACGTCAACATGAAAAAAGGTTTTTTTTCCCTCCTTCCAATGTACTCACTATGTCTTCGCTGTGTTTCTGCAGTGAATGATAAAAGATCTCCAGCTCCCAGCCAGCAAGTCTACATTGCTTATATATGCTTATTCTTTTATTCAAGGACATTGAGCCAGGAAATGAAAAACAGACATCAGGATAGTAAAAAAACAAGACTCAGAACAGCACATGTAAAGCCAGACAAAGAAAGTTATACAACCGAGTCAGCATAACTACATGATGTCAGTAATACAATGCTGGATTTAGTGAGCTACTTTGAAAGTATAGGTTAAAGTATAGTTTTAAATAATGTTAACAAGATTTAGTTTCTAATACCCTGTTTCCCCTAAAATAAGACATCCCCTGATAATAAGCCCAATTGGGCTTTTGAGCGCATACACTAAAATACCCCCCCTGAAAATAAGCCCTCCCTGAAAATATTTAAATGCATGTGCAGCCGATTCCTACCATTTCCTCTGGTTTCCTCCACGCGCCCCAAAATAATAAGGCCTCCCCGAAAATAAGGCCAAGCGCTTATTTCGGGGTTCAAAAAAATATAAGACAGGGTCTTATTTTCGGGAAAACACGGTACATACACACACGCATGCACAAACACACGAACACATTTTAAATACTAGTAACATAAAACCTTAGAATGTTCTATTTTTGTTAAATGTCAAGTTAGGTCTTCATTTTGGTCATCGGCCAGCATAAATTGTTTTCTGCCAATGTGACTGTATAATGTTATGTGTGCATAGATTTTGATAACTTTGAGGGGGTCCTTGCTGCTCTTTGAGCTTGCTTGTTTTCTTGCAGACATTTCATTACCCAACTAGGTGACATAATCAGTGCTAGTTGTCTCCTTACTATAAGGTGACCAGATTTTAACATTGGTAAAGAGGGACACCATTGTAGGCGTGGCTTATTTTGTGGGTGTGGCTTGGAGGTCATGTGACTGGGTGGGTGTGACTAGCTGGTCATGTAACCGGGTGGCCATGGCTATGTGTATAGGGACTACTCAGAGGGCTGAAAAAAGTCATTTCTGACAGGTCCTCGCACTTTTGACTGGTCCTCACACTTATGATCATCCTCACATTTATGCCCGTGCAGCATTCTTAACAACCATGTCACTCATTTCACAACTGCTTCTCTTCACCATGATAACAAGATAGGGCAAAAATGTAAAATGTGAGGACAGTCGTAAGTTTGAGGACTGGTCAAAAGTGTGAGGACCAGTCAAAAATAACTTTTTCAGCCCTCTGAGTAGTCCATATGCATAAAAAGATACAGCAATAGAGAGGATGAAGGAAGGGAAGAGAAATTAGAGTAGGAGTGAGGGTAAGAGAGGAAGGAAAGAAAAGAGAGAGGTGGTAGGTTTGAGGAGAAAGATTGCTGTACAATAAAAAAGATGAAAGGGAAGAAAGGCAACCCCAAACAAATATAAAGATATTAAGATAAAGAATGAATTGTTAAACTTTAAAGAATAAAAGAGAACAAATATGAATAAATAGCAATAATTAGAAACACACAAACAAACATACAATGTATTTTCTTTGAACAGAGTATTTGGCCGGTTCACAAATTTAAACAGTGTTTAGTCATTTCAATTAAATTTACAATTTCTATATTTCCTTTTTGCCATATTTATTCCTCATCTATTTTTTTAAAAAAAACAATATTACCCTTCATCCTCATCTCTAATCTTAATCAAATTCAATTTTTCCCTTCTATTCTATATTATACCCCTTCGCATTATCATCTATTTTTATATCCATCCTCACATTGGTTAATTATGTAATTATGTAATACAGTTGTTTAATACAAATTCAACATTTTAATATAAATCAATTAGTTATATAACTATCTTTTTTGTATATCAATATGAACATGAATATTCCAATTATTTCCATGCAATCCAATTTCTTACAAATCAATTAATTATATTTACCAATAATAATAAACCAAATAATTTCCCCCATATATTCCTCCAAACCACAACTTAACCATTTCTGCTTTCAACACAATATACAATTAATAGTATCTCAATTATTACAATTCCCTAGTTAAATAGAGCTTTTTTTCTTTTGTGTTTTAAAATCTTGAACTCTCCTCCTCAATTTCCCATTGTTTGCAGTTTTGCACCTACCTTTTTTGGTGAGGAAAAAGAAAAAGAAATCTCTCTCTGCCTCATTTTGTCACGTTGCAGAAAAGACCCTGCTTTCGCTTTCGCTTTCGCTTCTTCAGCATAGCTAGGGGGGAAAAAAAAATCTGCTCCAGGAACTCTTTACACTGATCACCTGTAGGGCGGCCCTTTGAAGCCCTGCGGCAAGAGTTTAAACAGTTTTTTCCCCTCTAGCCATCAGCTGGGACTCAGGAGGCAGCCGGGACTCAGGAGGCAGAATGAAAAATCGGGACTTTTTTAAAATGCCGCAGGACGCGGGACAAATTGCTAAAAATCGGGACTGTCCCGTCAAAAGCGGGACGTCTGGTCACCTTACCTTACTAGTACTGATGTTACCTAGTTTGGGAAATGAAACCTCTGCAAGAAAACAAAACAAGCTCAGAGAGCACCAAGGACCCCTCAGATCAACCTTGAGCTACAAATAGTCTCCTTTATTTGATAGCTTTATAGCTTCATCACCAACTATGATAAAACTTGCATTCTACATTTGAAAAAGAGATAATTATTTCTGATGGTCTGAAAAATTATACATTTCAGCCAGTATTCCATCACTTCAGCCATTTTTCCTAGGCCTAGTGCATACATCCAAGTTTTTTTCCCCCATTAAAGTAACCTGCCCAACCTTAGTAAGCTACTTCAGTCCGTGAACTGCATTACTTCTGATTTTTTTAAAAAGCAATTCTGATTATTGTCAATATATTCATCAAGAAAGGTCTACTTAACTCTGGTTGGGTTCTAACTCTGGTTTCTAAGCCTGTGTTTAGTTTATTTCATATATTCCTTCTAAAAGTTTGTTTTAGCATGTTACTCTACTACCTTCAAGAAACTACACACAATATTTGCACAGATTATTTGCCTATTAAATTTTCCAGCAATTGGAAATGTTATTAAATTCATGAACTTGAGTTTTTGTGGCTTCGCACAAAAATATAGTAATGCAATAGCGAGGCCCGTATGGTATGGTAGCATTTAATCAACCTTAGCTGTTCTCAAATACTAAATAGAGTCAGCCCTGGTTAATAGTTGGATGGAAGATTGCCTAAGTCAGAGGTGGGGAGCTATGACCATCATGGCTGGCTCAGGAATTCTGGGAGTTGAAGTCCACAAGTCATAAAAGGGCCATTGTTCCCCACTCCTGGCCTAGGTGTTCCAAGGCTATTGAATGGATATCAGTCAATAATCAATCACAGACGATGGCAATAATATACCACTTCTGCAATACTGCTAAGAAAACAGTACAAATGCAGTCATTAACAGGAGCAGACCTGGACTCAAGGGTGCCTTTACCTTTTGTCTGAAACTGAAACATAATTAATTTAGAACTCTTCTAGCAAATAAATCTTTAAAATATACCAAGCATTTGTGTAATGTTAATTTAGCTTGTACCTGCTTCTGTTAGCTTTCCTGTTCTGAATATTTCTCTCCAGTTCCAAACTACATTTACAAAACATCACAAGGCAGCAGTTCCACAATCACTCTGGATGGCATCTCATTGGCATCCTTCAGTCTCAAGAGACTATGGTATCCTGCTCTGGAAGGAGGTCCTAAAACAGCATCTAGTGTGACTATAAAGGCCAATTCGAGGGTGGCAGTCCCTTCCACACTGAGGGTAGATACATTCTGTCCCCTGCCCAGCCCCCAGATTTCGCTGGTTCCGGAACTGCCTCTTTGCCTCAGCCTGCCGAACAAGTGTCTCTTCGAATTGGAGAAGGCCATGCTGTGTTTTTAGCCTCCAAGCTGAACGTCGGAGGTCAAAGTTTCCCAGTTGTTAATGTCCATTATCAGGACCTTCCTCCCTCCCTCCCTCCCTTCCTTCCTTCCTTCCTTTCTTTCTTATTGATTGATTGATTGATTCGATTTATAAAAAGAGCCTTGATAGTACAGTGGTCTACGCACCCTGTTATTAACACAGCTGCCTGCAATTTACTGCTGGTTCGAATCTCTCCAAGGCTCAAGGTTGACTCAGCCTTCCATCCTTTCTAAGGTAGGTAAATTGAGGACCCAGATTGTGGGGACAATAAGCTGACTTTGTATAAAATATACAAAAGAATGAAGGCTATTGCTTAACGCATTGTAAGCCGCCCTGAGTCTCCGGAGAAGGGCGGCATATAAATCAAATTTAAAAAAAAAAAATGCCACTCTTTTCCGGAGACTCAGATATCCTTATTCAGATATTCCGGAGACTTGCAGATATCCTTGTATCACAGCTGTGGTCTCCCTCTGAGGCGCTTTCCCTGCACTAATTCTCCATACAGGAGATCTTTCGGAATCTGACCATCTGGATGGCAAGGACACACCTAAACGAAGTGTTTAACAAACAAGAGGTTGTGGATGGGATCTAGGAATTTTTCTGAGAAAGGAATTTTTAGGGCTTCGAGAAGTCAGTTGTTCTGACCTGGCATCCTTATGCTCCTTAAATTCCTATTCCTAAGTGTCCTTCCTCTTATTTTGTCTCACTGATTACTGAGTTATTTCCCCTTTACAATAACAGGGAACAGTCTTAGTTCTCCCACATATCCAATATATGCAAGACTTTCTCAGCTGTAGACATTTCCCTACAATAATGTAAAGTTTTCTTTTACCACAAGAATTCTACATACAAATACTGTATTCCTTCTGTCAGTAGTATTGATGCTTCAATTTATTTTATTCTAATTTAATTTTAAGAAAAGTGGACAAAAAGCTATATAGGCTAGGTGATTCATTATTGGCTCACACATAAATCTCACAAAATAAAATTAACAAAAATAAAAGAAGATTCTGGGCAACAACGCAACAAATGCTCAACGGAAGGGGAAAGAATGTAATTCTTGTCAACAGTCTCTTTTTTTAACTGTTATGGAAACAGGACACAGGTGCAGAAAAACAAATATAGGCCTATAAAAATTGAGGCGGCATAGATTTGGTGCATAGGAGAAACATTGCCAATAAGGCAAACAATCATAAAACACCACATCAGCATATGCCAAGAGAGTTTAGATCTAATCTACAACCATTTATTTATTTGTTCATTCATTATTTTCTAAAATATTGCACACAAGTTTGTCAGTAAAGGAAATTGGGAGAAGGTTTAATAGGCTCCTTTTAAACATTTATATTCCACTTTTTGGCATAAGAGGTCAATACTAAATCAATGGGATAATGATTAAACAACATGTCTATAAAATTCAAAGTCTTCAGATTACCACTAAACACTACTAACATTCTGGGCATCTTAAAGAAATATTGAATTATGGAGCAAGTCAATGACATAATTTCTAAAGGTTCCATGAATGTAAAAGGTAGTCTGTAGTTAAAAACTGCCCTGTTTAGCAAGTTAAAGTTACAATGGTGCTGAAAAAATAACTTTGCAACTGGTGCTCACACTTATCGTCATGTAATCGAGATTCAGGACTTCACAACCAATAGGTGTTTATAACCGTTCCTGTGTCTCATGTTTGTCATTTGCATGCTTCAATGAGAGTCAATGAAGACAGTAAAATCACAAGTTGCACTCCTGTGATGATGTCTCAATAATCCACAGTTATTCACTTAATGACCAAGGCAGAAATGAGACTGTATGTCTGTCACTGTCTTGTGTTGTCTCACTTAACTGTTGTGTCATTTAGTGACAGAGTTGACAGTCCTAATTGAGATTATTAAGTGAGGACTACCTGTACTTGTTTCTAGAAGTCCCAAAATTATAATGAAAGATTATAATTATAGGAGGACCATGGCAGCACAGAAAGATGTTTGTACTCCAGTAGAGATTATTATGTCACAGCATCTCGCCTAGCTGGGTTGATATCAAATTAAATAAGCTTGAATCAACTTGGAACAGTACCAGGAAATCCCAAATGCCTAGCCTGCAAAGTTGAAAAATATATCAGAAGAAGGCAATTAGAAATCATTTCCATATTGTTGCCAAAAAGTCAGAGGTGAGTTTCAGCAGGTTCTGACCAGTTTTGGAGAACCAGTAGCGGAAATTTTGAGTAGTTCTGAGAGTAAACTACTCTCAGTAGTTTACTACTACTCTCAGAGTACTACCACCAGAGTAGTTTCTGGTAGTAAAAATTCTGACTGGCCCCGCCCCCATCTATTCTCTGCCTCCCAAATCCCAGCTGATCGGGAAGAAATGGGGATTTTGCAGTAACCTTCCCCTGGATTGGGGTGGCAATGGAGATTGTTAGGATATGGTTTGAGCCTAACAGTTGTCCAGGTAATATATGTGTACTTGTAATACATGAGGACAACCAAGCTGCTATTAAAATGGCCTCAAATTTAGCAGTTAAAACTAGATCTAAGTATACTGACATTAGGTATCTGAATGTTTGTCAGTGTATCCAAAGCAACATGGTTAAGTTGGAATATTGTATGTCGGAAGACAATATAGCTGATAATTTTACCAAAGCGCAAGGTGCTATAAAACATAAAACATGTTGTGAAAGCTATGGATTAAGAATCTAAACTGTATATATTGACATGTCCAAAGGAGAGCATGTTAGGATATGGTTTGAGCCTAACAGTTGTCCAGGTAATATATGTGTACTGTAACTTTAATCTGAAAATGTATTATGTGACTTTAATGCTGAGTCATGCTGTAATTAGGTAATGACTGGTTGTGAGAGTATTTAAGCAAGGTATTGTAACATGTTCAGTTCTGCTATGATATGCTGCCATCGATGATGAAGCTGCTATGATATGCTGCCATTGATGATGAAGCTGCTATGATAAGCTACTATTGAGAGGAGTTGTTATCTGTAATCATCGTTTGATGGATCTGCAACCATCATGGTTTGTGAACCAGAGTGAGTTTGTTATTCTAACCAACTAATGTTTGCTTGGTGAGAAGATTCTGTAACTACTGGACTGATTTAACTGGCAAAGACTTGGAATTTGTTTAAAGACTATGAGACTGTTTTTCTACTATAAAGTAAGCTTTTGATAAACCAGTTTGCATATCTCTTATTCATTGCTCTCAGCAACGTTTCCTTGTGCATTTACTCTGCTGGTTGGTAACACAACAACAATATCCTTAACAGAGATTTTACAGTATCCTTCCCCTGCCACGCCCACCAAGCCACACCCACAGAACCGGTAGTAAAAAAAAATTTGAAACCCACCACTGCAAAAAGATCATATAAATCTCTATATATAGACACCAGAAACCAAACTCAGTTTGGGGGAGGACTTTACTTTTTATTCTTTTGGTAATTTCACAGAACCCAAGCTGCAGAACACAAAAGAGCTAATATCCCATAACCAGCTTTATTTAACCAGCAAATAAAGTTGTTCAATTATATAGACAGCTGTGTTGTTTCTCCAGACACAAAGTAAGTTTCCCTCATCTGGGTCCCTCCCGATATTTTGAATGTTTGTATCTCTATCATCAGCAACCGATGCCTGTAGCTAATTGAGAGGAAAATGCAAGGACAAAAATAAATTGTATCTAACCCAAGTATACATCATCTGGAAACAGATATCCCCAAGAAAAGTTTCCACATCAATGTAATTTCTAGCCCCTGAATATGTGAAATAAAACTGAGTACTATCCAAACTTAAGTTGTCAAGCATTGGAGTCCCGAAAGAATCAAATAAAATAGATTTAATCTCCTTCCTATGTTCAAATTGGGAACCAAAGGGAGAATACATTAATCAGTGTAGCATTTCTCTCTCTCTCATGCATAAAAACATAACATGTTTCTCTTGCACATATACCATGAACCATGAATAATTATAATCACCAACATCTGTCAGAAACATCTACTCACAACTATTTATTTTTCACTAACCTCAGGATCAAGAATATTTTTAAATCTAGCATTGTCTTATCTAGCTAGTTAGTAGGAGGTCTTATACTGAGCAAAAGACCACTATTTATCTTTTGAAAAGTCATAGTCAGAAACACACTGCCTCTGCACCTACTGTTGATTTTGCCTGATATCAAAAACTCCAGATTCATGTAAGAAATTCTCCTGCAGAGCCCGAGGATAATCTTCTTCCATTGTTCCTCCTATCTGACATTTTGGGTATACAGCTCTGGATTCTGTAGACAGGTAGCAAGATTAGCAGAAACCTCCAAGAATCTTGTTTGTATAATAATCCATAGTTTTACAAGATTATGTACCTTAAGTACTCGGAAAAGTAGAAAGATCTGACCATTTGAAAATATAATGTCTTTATCTTTTTCACTGGACTTTCCCAAGCAAGTGTCCCCATATTTTTATTTCTTGAAGAAAATCTATGGGATCGCTAGGAGTTGAAAATGACTTTTTGGTACACAGTCAAACAATAATCTATCCATCCATCTGCCCACTCATCCATTAAATAATTCCTGATAATCAAAAAACTCTTGGTGGACTACAATTTCATCAAATTATAAAATCAATCAAAATAAGAAATAAATATAATTGTCAAGAGAGTTTTTCCAAGGTACAAGTCCTCTATAAAAGACAAACAGCCACCAGTAGGTTAAGAGATATAGTTATAGAATTTAAAGAAATCAGTCAAAATCATTATAGAAGTGTTAATAATTCTCAAATTAATTTTATATCACTATTATTAATTTCTCATCTGAACGGATATGTTTAGCCTTAATACAGTGTCTCCTTTGCTCAATGAACAGTACCAGGGAGTACATTTGCTTTGTATCTTCTAGTGAGATGGGTATTTTTTTTAAACAAAGATCAAGATGAGCCCTTTTCTTATTTCCAGGACAGTATTTTGCTGTGGTATTGATAAAATTTAAGGAGAATGCTCAGCTTTTTTAAAAAAATTAAGAATATTTATAACAGCTTTATATAAAAAGCTTCAAATCATTTTAATGCATTGTTAACATAAACGTGGCTAGTCTATCTAAAGACATTATTAAAGATGGCCGGAGTGTCATTTAATTGGAGCATTTTGATGGAATATACTATAGATCAACGTTCCCTCATTTGAAATATCCCACTTCCATTAGAACTGTAAGTAATGAGCAATTCAGTGCTACACAAAGCCTCTTCTTTATCATTACTTTCTCAATCTGCCCAGAATATTCTCCCCCAGAAAAAGCCAGAGGGAAAATATGACTCCTGCAAATTCCACAGCTGTGTCTGCCATTTCCAAGATTGTTTTCTTAGTCTCGTATATGTTTGTTAACAGCCTGAGCCTATTAATCCACTGTGCCTGAGTGCAAATTAGAACATGCAACTCAACAGTACAACTTGTGTCCTGGCAACAATTAAGAAGGTCAAAAACAGATGCAAACATTCATATTCTAAAAATGGAACTAAATGCAAATATGCAAGTTGCTAATTTTGTGGAATAGAAGAATACTTGATATATCAGAGTGATGCAGCTGTTTCACCAGATATAAACTTTAGAGCTGATTGAATGGTTGTTATAGAAAAAGAAAAGTGGAAGATAAAACTAAAGCTTCTGGCTATAAAGAAAACAAAACTCGAGTGCAGAACTGTTACCCAATGGCTGAAATGCAGTAGCTCAATAAAAGTTGTGTGAGTCAAGGGCCTGAGGAAATAACTGTCTAGATTTTATTGCTTGCAATAATGTAAGAAATATAATAAAAGTGGCATTGTTTATAGAAAGACTACATCATGTTGTATGTAATGATAGTTTACAGATGATAATATATCTTTGGACTCAAACAGCAAAGGAATTGCAATTTAATTAAATGTTCACAAACAATATAGCAAATTACAGAATTAACTCACAATGCAGCGTTTCAATATTTATCCATTTTCCCAGATGATAAGAGTTAGTTTAGGGAAGGAATCTAATGTACATCAAAATTGTGAACCTAAATGCGGCCCTGAGCAGGGAGTGGGCTACAAGACCTCCAAGGTCCCTTCCAGTATGATTCTATATTCCATGTATGATTCTATATTCCATGTTTTATGTTCTCGTTATGAGTGCTGACCCTTGTTCCTACTTCCACTTTAAATACTTTTGACCTTTAGGACTTCAGTATGGTCAGCACTATGGGTTGTGAATGATCATTAGGTGGCAATAAAGAGTTTTCAGCATTTTTTTGCTACTATCTTGTGGTCATCTGGAATTCTGCAGCCCATACCTAATAGCCCTTCTACTGGATTTTAAAGATCACCACCAACATAATAGAGACATAGGCATTACTTTTATTATTTGTTTGTTGTTTGATTTCTATCCTACCTTTCTTTCAGGAGCTAAAACTGGCAAACACAGCATTCCCTCCTCCAATGTTTTCCACAATTCTTGTGAAATTGTTTGGGTTGAGAAGAGGTGACTGGCTTAAAATCATCTGGGAAGCTTCAATAGCTGAGAATGGACTTGAACTCTGCAGTCCTAGTCTAATCTTTTAAACACTGCAGCACACTGACTCTACTTACCAAATCACATACCTATTCATAATTCTAAGACAGATATTCACAATTAAAATAATTCAATTAGTGATTTTTCAGGCTACAGTATCTAAGAATGAGTAGGGAGACACCAAATAAACAAAGCCAGAGTTGCTAGTGTGGTACCAAGACTAATGATCTGATTTAGAGGGTAAACTGTCAAAATGCATCACTTATATTTCCATCTAAAGCCATTCAAATATATCATCAATTATTTATAACCAATACTGAATACTATTTTTCTCTCTCTTGGGCTCTTGGTGACAGGCCTCTATTTGCTTATAGAGCCCTAATTAAAAAGTTCACTGGCTAGCAACAGGACATATAACAGAGATACAGGCATAGAAACTGAATCTTACACTATCTACTCTAGAAATATCTACAGGACCAAAGTGACTCATCTATAACATCAGGTATTCAGTTCACTTCAGTTCAAATGATACGTTCCATGTTCTATGAAAGTTGAACATGTCCATCTCTTTGAAAGAAGGGGAAAACAGACATCAGATACTGCAATATTAAAAACCAAATGAGCAAACATTTCAAGTCATTCCAAGACATTTTACATCTGAATATAAAGATGCCATTCTCATACAAAGGAATTTGGAGGGAGTTTATCAAGTCTTACAGTTCTACTATTTAAGCCTTAAACTTTGAAAAATGTTTCTTAGCATGCAATATATTAATTAATTTAGTGGGGCCAGGATATGTAACAATTATAATTGAGCCAGTATCCTACAGAAACCTCTATGCAAGTTCCTACTGCTGTTTTTAAAGTAGCTTTCATCCTCCATAGCTACACAGGGGATGGTAAAAAATAGGAAGAGAGGATGTATCATCTGGTGGAATGGTGGTATCAACCCTGTAACTTTGTTCCAATCAGTGGTGGGTTCCTCCTGGTTCGGCCCGGTTCGGCCGAGCCGGTAGCGGTGACAATATGGCGTCACTGAACCGGTTCTGCCTCCCTACCCCCCCACCCGCGTTATTCTTACCTTTTATTTGGCCCCACCCCCAATCTATTGCTGCCTCCTGAGTACCAGCTGATGGCTAGAGGGAAAAAATCTGTTTAAACTCTTGCTGCGGGGCTTCAAAGGGCCGCCCTACAGCTGATCAGTGTTAAAAGAAAACAAATGAGTAGACCGGTGCCTGCAAAAATAAATGGGTAGACCCAGTGGTGGCATTCTACTTCGGTAGAACCGGTTGTTAAGTAGTTAAGTAGTTAAGCCAGTGGTTCCCAAAGTGGGCAGTACCAGCCCCGGGGGGCGGTGGGATGCCTTAGGGGGGGGGCGGTAAGAGGCAAGGGGGACGGCAGGGGGGCGCTAGAGGCAAAAGGGGGCAACGGGGTGCTAAGTGGCAAGGAGGGTGGCCCCCACCCTTTGGCCTGTGCCTCGCAGCAGTTACCTCCTTGCAAGCAAACAGCAAGAAAAAACAACTCCTTTCAGGAGTTAGCATAGGCTAATTAGCCCTTTGATTAGATCTGCCTCCCGACTCTCAGCTGATTTGCTCTCAGCTGTTTTGCGCAGGGCTCGGCTGCTTGCTGCAAAGAGCTAAATTGCTGGAGCAGCTTTTTTTTTCTCCTTATGCAAATCAAGCTGAAAACGAAACTGAAAGTAAAGCAGGGTATTGGCTGTTACCTTGGAAAATTAGGCAGAGGCAGATTTCTTTTCTTTTTCCTCACCAAAAAAGGTAGGTGCAAACAATGGGAAATTTAGGGCAAAAGAGGAGAGTTCAAAATTTTAAAACACAAAAGAAAAAAAGCTCTATTTAACTAGGGAATTGTAATAATTGAGATACTATTAATTGTATATTGTGTTGAAAGCAGAAATGGTTAAGTTGTGGTTTGGAGGAATATATGGGGGAAATTATTTGATTTATTATTATTGGTAAATATAATTAATTGATTTGTAAGAAATTGGATTGCATAGAAATAATTGGAATATTCATGTTCATATTGATTAATATACAAAAAAGATAGTTATATAACTAATTGATTTATATTAAAATGTTGAATTTCTATTAAACAACTGTAATATTACATAATTAACCAATGTGAGGATGGAAAAAAATAGATGACAATGGGAAGGGGTATAATATAGAATAGAAGGGAAAAATTGAATTTGATTAAGATTAGAGATGAGGATGAAGGGTAATATTGTTTTTTTAAAAAAATAGATGAGGAATAAATATGGCAAAAAGGAAATATAGAAATTGTAAATTTAATTGAAATGACTAAACACTGTTTAAATTTGTGAACCGGCCAAATACTCTGTTCAAAGAAAATACATTGTATGTTTGTTTGTGTGTTTCTAATTATTGCTATTTATTCATATTTGTTCTCTTTTATTCTTTAAAGTTTAACCATTCATTCTTTATCTTAATATCTTTATATTTGTTTGGGGTTGCCTTTCTTCCCTTTCATCTTTTTTATTGTACAGCAATCTTTCTCCTCAAACCTACCACCTCTCTTTTCTTTCCTTCTTACTTTCTCTTTTCCCCCTCTTCTTCTCCTCCCTACTTCCTTTTCCTTTCTCCTTCTCCTCCTTTCTTCCTCCCTCTCTTACCCTCACTCCTACTCTTAATTTCTCTTCCCTTCCTTCCTCCCTTCTCTTCCTTCCCTCTCTCTCCTTCCTTCTTCCCTCTCTCTTCTCCTTCCTTCATCCCTCTCCATTGCTGTATCCTTTTGTGCATATGGACTACTCAGAGGGCTGAAAAAGTTATTTTTGACTGGTCCTCGCACTTTTGACCAGTCCTCGAACTTACGACTGTCCTCACATTTTACAATTTTTGCCCTATCTTGTCACCATGGTGAAGAGAAGCAGTTGTGAAATGAGTGACATGGTTGTTAAGAATGCTGCACGGGCATAAATGTGAGGATGGTCATAAGTGTGAGGACCAGTCAAAAGTGCGAGGACCTGTCAGAAATGACTTTTTTCAGCCCGCTGAGTAGTCCCTATACACATAGCCATGGCCACCCGGTCACATGACCAGCTAGCCATGCCCACCCAGTCACATGATCTCCAAGCCACACCCACAAAATAAGCCATGCCCACAGAACCTGTAGTAAAAAAATTTAGAACCCACCTCTGGTTCCAATGGTCTTCTGAACATTATTTTGTCTTGTGAAAGTAAGAAAAAAATTTAAAGTCAGGAAAGAGGAAGTGATAGCCACCCCGTTTCTTTTGGGCAGCTGGGGAGTTTTAAAAAAATGACTAACACGTGAAAGACCAAACATCCTGGGTTGCACGCTGCTAGCATACGAAAACTGAATATCCTGACTAGACGAAGGGATGGCTGAGTTTTCCATGTTGTGCCAGCATAGCCTTCATATATTTGATAAAATGAAGTAGCATTCTTAAAAGTTAGTATCATAACAAACATTTTAGTCCTTATGATGCATGAGTCATCAGCTATTTATGTTAAAAATGCAAAGTTTTCTTCTTCGGAGTTATAATATCTGCTGGGCTGAGGCTGCACTGCTTGGTTTACTGCCAGTAGTCAAACACTGTGCTGCTGTTACAGTGTTACATCCACATTTATTAAGATACCCTTCCTACAACTGGGGCTCTTCAATGAAATGAGAAGATAACAAGTAAATCAAGCCTTACAGCACAGACCAAGCCAAAATGATAGCAGAGTCTCTAGTTTATGTAACGTTTTCTAATGGATTTCAAACAAAGCAGCCTGGGGAAACACAACAAGAGAGAGGATTGGGAAGGAGACATTTCCCTCACCACTCTTGGAATAATTGTTCCCAAATAAATTCTAGAATCCCCAGGAGTTGAAATCCCACAAATTTTGAAAGAGGAATTAGAGAGAAAATAGGCATCAGGGGTGGGGGGAACAGGGTTTCCAACTCTATGGAGATTCTCAGTAATCCAGGTCATGGTTGTCCCAAAAGTGCTTTTTCAAAAGGCAACTGGACTTCCGTTGTTTTTCCTTGAAGATGTTTTGCTGCTCATCCAAGAAGCTCCTTCAGAACATCTTCAAGGACAAACAAAGAAAGTCCATCTGCCTTTTGAAAAAGGACTTTTGGGACAGGGTTTCCAACTGTTTTCTCCTGAAAACTAAGTTTGCATTTTGAATTTATTTTGAACTTCTTCATGGTTGAAAGTCTCCTTCAAACTGAGCTTACCTCTGATGATTTCATGGACACAATCATAGTCTTGGCAACTAAACTTTAGTGGTTTGCTATAGTTTCATATTTTTTTCAATTTCCCAGGCCAGTTTGCCTGCAGCCCTGGTGGTTTCCCATTCAAGTAGTGATCAGATCTCACCTTGTTTAACTTTCCCAAAGTGGGCCAAATTTAGCCAGGTGCTGTTGTTCACTTGAACCGCATTGATGCACTGGTGTCTTATGAAAAGATGATCCCCTCAAGCACAGTTGGTTCAACTTGTTTGCAGAATACATGTAGTTCTTGACTTACAAGTTCATTTAGTGACCACTCAAAGTTACAAGGGTACTGAAAAGAGAGATTTATGACCATTTTTCAGAGTTACCACTAACTTTTAACTGTACCATCATTATAATTTGGAAATTAACCATGCAGGATAATTCTAGAATAAAAAAAAAGGAATGGATACAAATGGGGCATTTACAAATAATGTAAAGGAGTCCCTAGGTTACCTTCATAAAAGACCTTCCAATCTTTTCCTCATTCCCCTTTCCCTTTGCTGACATCGGAGTCACAGTAAATCTGAAGATTTCATCAACAAAGGGGTGAAAGAATCCATTCTTTGGCAGATGAAGTTCAGTCAGCAGAAAGGTACTGTTGATATTACTCACTGTATTTTAGCAATGAAGCTTAACAAATAGATCTGACAATAGAAGGTTATTAACAGATCTCATCAGTAAGTAAAGCTACAATCAGAAGTTGTTTAGGCAAGCAGGTGACAAACTGTAGTAGCATTATGTATTTTTTAATTCTAGATTTAATGGTCATGTGGGGGATTTACCACATTAATGTGGTAAGTGATCTCTGACACATCCGGAGTCCATATACTGTTCCTTCTGCAGAAGGAAGCTCATCTCTGCCTCTTTCTCCTGTCCTGATAGCATCACTAGTTCTGCGTACACATAAGTGAGGCTTCTGTAATAGGCACAAGTGACCCTTTCTACAGCACTATTTCTAACATGACAAGAGGCAGACTTTAGTGGATTGCGGTTTTTTTCCCCTATCTTTAAATTTCAAAGCAAACTATTCTAACATAGGAATCTTGCTCAGTAACCTAAATAGGTTCTTTGCACTGAAACCTAACAGTAGTCCTCCAATATAAGGTTGATGCACTGCAGCTGGCCCTTTAATACTATTTTTCCTACCTTTCCACACCATACAGTTCTCTTCCATTCTAGGCTTTCTAACAGAGTTATATATTCTATATGCACTACTTGATGAAAAATAACTTTCCCTCAAATTAGAAGAATGTTAGCTGAAGATAAATAGGTGACTGCAACAACTGTAGTGTCGCAGCTGTCCAAATGAAAGGAAGTCTGCAGGCTTTCTTCATCTCTCCAGTTGGGTCTTAGACCTTCATTTAGCTCAGCTCTCTTTTGAAAGGAATCAACTGCTCCCAGCAACAAGAGCCCCAAAACAATAAGAATCTAAAGTTGGTAGCCTTCTCCCCCAACATCTGACACATTCCATTCCTGCTGAGCCAGGATTCATTTAGCTTTTGCTTGGAACCACCTTGAAATTTATGGCCATCATGACATTATTCCCACTTTTTCTTATATCTAACTGAAATCATGATAATGGAGCCTTGTCATTGGGCAGACAGCGATGCTACAGCATCATATTTGTGCATGTTGATTGGCACAACTTTTTAGTTTGCATCCAGAGATGCCTCACGTTCACCCAGAAATGTTCTTTTCAATTGACCTCATTTCACACAGAAAAATGACCCAGAAAAAAAAAAAACATACAAGGTGAAGAAACAGTATATGACTATGTGTATATGTGCGCACTTGTTTGTGAACATACACATTTGTAGGAGCGGAGTGAATAGTGGGAGCTCTCAGTCCTCCTCTTTCCCAAAATACTCTGGGTTTTACACATCTTGGCCCTGCCTTTTTCCTATGTACCTGGTATTTACTGCTGCCATTACCTATCTTGTCAAGGGATATCTTTACCTGGTGTCCTTCACCTAACACCAGCATGTCAAACAAATAAGAGTCCCATAACCCATAGCCTTAGAGACAAGTATCCTCCCCCCAAAAATAATTAAAATGAAATAATTTTTATGATACCATCTTCTAGCGTTTTAAACTTTGCAGCATATGATGGGGAAAACAGCCCCCTTTCTTTTGGAGATAGAGCAATCTTACAAGCAATAAATAAAATTATTTCATTTAAAAAAAAAAAAGAAAAGGCAAGAAAATCCCTTCTCATTTTTAAGTAGTCAAAGGTAAAATATCCAGTAATAAGGGAAATAAAAATACAGGGCTGTTAAAATCCCAGCCAGAGCCTTAATGGAATCTTCCACAGAAAACTATCAAGGAGAAGATGCGTTGATCCTACTGATATGCTCCTTCTCAGGGTTCGGGGAAGATCATCCAGCCCCACCCCGGTGACCATCTCGTTGATAGTCAGGAAGGGGCTACTGTTTTAACAGGTTATGAGCCTCATCGTCGCTACGCCTTCGTCAAACTGGGGAGGACCCAGGCAAGGGAGGCGTGGCCAAGAAAAACTGACTCAGTCTCCAGGCAGAGAAGGAGAGTACTATCCATTCCTGGATGATCTTCCCCAACACAATGGAGAAGATAATGTTCTTGGCAGGCAGAAGATAGATCTGCCAATAAAAAAAGTCTCTGATAAAAGAGGGTGCCAAGAGATATAAAAATCACACCATTTACCAGTATGTGCAGAGACACAAATATGTGGGACAACAGACATCAGAGATCATTAGGCCTAACACACATTCCAGAATAAAATAATATTATGCAATATTGCTAACTAGACATGTTTTACCAATCTTTCCTGAGGTAAATGTTGCCTGAGGCAGATAATTTCTGAAGCTTCTCCTCCTAGCCTTGGATCCTGACTAGACTTTGCCTTTTTCTCTCTCGCTCTGAAGTTTATATTTTAAAACAAAAATAAGCTATATAGTAGAATTGATGAACCTTTTCGGCACCGAGTGCTGAAACGGGAGTGTGCGCACGCTGGAAACCAGAACAGCAGTCCGCATTCACGTGCTGATGATCTTCTGGTTTCTGGTGCATGCATGCACGCTGGCCACGTGGTCTTCCGGTTTCTGGCACGCATGCACGTACAAAGACCAGCTGCCCGATGCACATGCACGTGCCGGAAACAGAAGGGTGTCAATGAAGCGCCCCCCCAGCCTGGCACCAAGAACAAGACAGCACAGCTCCCCCTCCCACTTCTGCCAAGGGAGCGTGACCGCTTCCCGCTGGTGCACCTCTTACCCCGGCGCCGGACAGACATTCCTCCCATGCGGACTCAACTCCTGCACAGCCCCGCTGCCCCCAGAAGAGCAGCAGCAGCAGCAGCAGCCACAGGGCGAGGGCAGGAGCGACCAGCTGGCCTCCACAACTGCTCCCCTGCCAGCAAGCTGGGCCCTCAGTGGCGTCTTCATGCATGAGGTCTCAGCCTTCCTGGACAAACCTTGTCAGCAGAAACAAACCATGCTGAAATGATCAATGTCCAGGCTTTTAACAATGGTTTAATGTAGCTGCAAGCTAGATCCGAGGAAACGCTGAATTCAAACAGTTCAAAATCAGCGCTGAGAGCATCTGCTTCTCAGTGCTTTTTGTAGAGCCATGCCGCCCACCTGCCACACCGACGATCATCTGGACTTCTCTCAGCTGTGGAATGCTTTCCTCTGAGCCGCCCTCTTCCGCGACGGTTTCATGACGGCATTCTTCGGCGACCTCATCTCCCTTCCTCCGACACTCTCAGTTCTCCCAGCCCCGGCTGCCTAACTTCGGTGCCACCGTCACCACACCCCGTGAAACTACAGTTCGCTCAGCATTAAAGCATGTCCATTTCCTCCACCACTTCTCCTTCCCTTCCCTGAGTTGTCGAGCGGAGTGCCAGGTTCGACACCTCTTACCCCGGCGCTGGATATTCTTCCCATGTGGACTCAACTCCTGCACAGCCCCGCTGTCCCAGAAGAGCAGCAGTAGCAGCGGCAGCCACAGATCGAGGGCAGGAGTGACCAGCTGGCCTGCACAGCTGCTCCCCTGCCAGCAAGCTGGGCCCTCAGCAGCATCTCCATGCATGAGGAACTGCACTCTCATCTGGCCCTCCTGGGACAGCTCCCCTCCTCCTCCTCCAGCATCCTGGCCAGAAGCGGCAGCGCAAGAACCACCACTGCCCTCACCATTTGGCGGCAGCAGCAGCAGCTGGCAGTGCGGGCAGCCAGGGGCAAGGGGTGACGGGGCGGCTCTCGTGCTGCTACTTCCGGCCGGGATGCTGGAGGAGGAGGAGAGCCCATCGGGGAGGCAAGCTGCCCCAGGAGGGCTGGAGAGCACAGCTCCTCACACATGGAAACACCACCGAGGGCCGGCTTGCGGGCAGGGAGGGGCTGTGGGGGCCAGCTGGTCACTCCTGCCTCTCACCCTATGACTGCCACTGCTGCTGCTGCTCTTCTAGGGTGCCCGAGCCAGCCAGGTGCTCCAGACCATGGATGCGTGTCGGTGCCGTGAGCTGGAGGGCTGGGGCCACACAAGAAGCACACTCGGGCAGGGAGGGAAGGAAGCCCCGGCCCACCCATCCTGGCCAACAGCTCTGCTCCCCTAGGAAATGACCGCTGGGATCCCCCTCCATATTTCTGAGCACGTGAGCCATTGCCTGTTACTCCTCCAGGTTCTGGCGCGCCGGCACACCGCACATGGGAGAGCCGGAAACCAGAAGAGCAGTTGCCCAGTGTGCATGTGCACCATAAACCAAAGGACCAGGTGGGGTGTGCACCAGGCGGCTGCTCTTCTGGTTTCCGGCTCTCCCACACACGTGAAGACCAGCTCGCTGGTGCACCGGAACCTGGAAGCGCAATGGGTGACAGTTCGCGTGCCTGGAGAGATGGCTCTGTGTGCCATAGGTTTGCCATCACAGCTACAGTAGGGCGAAAAAGTATTTAGTCAGCCACCAACTGTGCAAGTTCTCCCACTTAAAAAGATGAGAGAGGCCTGTAATTGTCATCATAGGTAGACCTCAACTATGAGAGACAAAATGAGAAAACAAATCCAGACAATCACATTGTCTGTTTTGGAAAGAATTTATTTGCAAATTATGGTGGAAAATAAGTATTTGGTCACCTACAAACAAGCAAGATTTCTGGCTCTCACAGACCTGTAACTTCTTCTTTAAGAGGCTCCTCTGTCCTCCATTCATTACCTGTATTAATGGCACCTGTTTGAACTTGTTATCAGTATAAAAGACACCTATCCACAAGCTCAAACAGTCACACTCCAAACTCCACTATGGTGAAGACCAAAGAGCTGTCGAAGGACACCAGAAACAAAATTGTAGACCTGCACCAGGCTGGGAAGACTGAATCTGCAATAGGCAAACAGCTTGGTGTGAAGAAATCAACTGTGGGAGCAATAATTAGAAAATGGAAGACATACAAGACCACTGATAATCTCCCTCGATCTGGGGCTCCACACAAGATCTCACCCCGTGGGGTCAAAATGATCACAAGAACGGTGAGCAAAAATCCCAGAACCACACGGGGGGACCTAGTGAATGACCTGCAAAGCTGGGACCAACATAATAAAGGCTACCATCAGTAACACACTACGCTGCCAGGGACTCAGATCCTGCAGTGCCAGACGTGTCCCCCTGCTTAAGCCAGTACATGTCCGGGCCCATCTGAAGTTTGCTAGAGAGCATTTGGATGATGCAGAAGAGGATTGGGAGAATGTCATATAGTCAGATGAAACCAAAGTAGAACTGTTTGGTAGAAACACAACTCGTCGTGTTTGGAGGAGAGAGAATGCTGAGTTGCATCCAAAGAACACCATACCTACTGTGAAGCATGGGGGTGGCAACATCATGCTTTGGGGCTGTTTCTCTGCAAAGGGACCAGGACGACTGATCCGTGTACAGGAAAGAATGAATGGGGCCATATATTGTGAGATTTTGAATGCAAACCTCCTTCCATCAGCAAGGGCATTGAAGATGAAATGTGGCTGGGTCTTTCAGCATGACAATGATTCCAAACACACCGCCCAGGCAACGAAGGAGTGGCTTCGTAAGAAGCATTTCAAGGTCCTGGAGTGGCCTAGCCAGTCTCCAGATCTCAACCCCATAGAAAACCTTTGGAGGGAGTTGAAAGTCCGTGTTACCCAGCGACAGCCCCAAAACATCACTGCTCTAGAGGAGATCTGCATAGAGGAATGGGCCAACATACCAGCAACAGTGTGTGCCAACCTTGTGAAGACTTACAGAAAACGTTTGACCTCTGTCATTGCCAATAAAGGATACAGTCAGGTCCAAAAATATTGGGACATCGACACAATTCTAACATCTTTGGCTCTATACACCACCACAATGGAGTTGGAATGAAACAAACACGATGTGCATTAACTGCAGACTGTCAGCTTTAATTTGAGGGTATGTACATCCAACTCAGGTGAGCGGTGTAGGACTTACAGCAGTTTGTATATGTGCCTCCCACTTGTTAAGGGACCAAAAGTAATGGGACAATTGGCTTCTCAGCTGTTCCATGGCCAGGTGTGTGATATTCCCTCATTACCCCAATTACAATGTGCAGATAAAAGGCCCAGAGTTCATTTCAAGTGTGCTATTTGCATTTGGAATCTGTTGCTGTCAACTCTCAAGATGAGATCCAAAGAGCTGTCACTATCAGTGAAGCAAGCCATCATTAGGCTGAAGAAACAAAACAAACCCATCAGAGAGATAGCAAGAACATTAGGCGTGGCCAAAACAACTGTTTGAAACATTCTCAAAAAGAAGGAATGCACCGGTGAGCTCAGCAACACCAAAAGACCCAGGAGACCACGGAAAACAAGTGTGGTAGATGACCGAAGAATTCTTTCCCTGGTGAAGAAAACACCCTTCACAACAGTTGGCCAGATCAAGAACACTCTCCAGGAGGTAGGTGTATGTGTGTCAAAGTCAACAATCAAGAGAAGACTTCACCAGAGTGAATACAGAGGGTTCACCACAAGATGTAAACCATTGGTGAGCCTCAAAAACAGGAAGGCCAGATTAGAGTTTGCCAAACAACATCTAACAAAGCCTTCCCAGTTCTGGAACAAGATCCTATGGACAGATGAGACCAAGATCAACTTGTACCAGAGTGATGGGAAGAGAAGAGTATGGAGAAGGAAAGGAACTGCTCATGATCCTAAGCATACCACCTCATCAGTGAAGCATGGTGGTGGTAGTGTCATGGCGTGAGCATGTATGGCTGCCAATGGAACTTGTTCTCTTATGTTTATTGATGATGTGACTGCTGACAAAAGCAGCAGGATGAATTCTGAAGTGTTTCAGGCAATATTATCTGCTCACATTCAGCCAAATGCTGCAGAACTCATTGGACAGCGCTTCACAGTGCAGATGGACAATGACCCAAAGCATACTGCAAAAGCAACCGAAGAGTTTTTGAACGGACAGAAGTGGAATGTTATGCAATGGCCAAGTCAATCACCTGACCTGAATCCCATTGAGTATGCATTTCACTTGCTGAAGACAAAACTGAAGGGAAAATGCCCCAAGCACAAGCAGGAGCTGAAGATAGTTGCAGTAGAGGCCTGGCAGAGCATCACCAGGGATGAAACCCAGCGTCTGGTGATGTCTATGCATTCCAGACTTCAGGCTGTGATTGACTGCAAAGGATTTGCAACCAAGTATTAAGAAGGGAAAGTTTGATTTATGATTATTATTCTGTCCCATTACTTTTGGTCCCTTAACAAGTGGGAGGCACATATACAAACTGCTGTAAGTCCTACACCGTTCACCTGAGTTGGATGTACATACCCTTAAATTAAAGCTGACAGTCTGCAGTTAAAGCACATTGTATTTGTTTCATTCCAACTCCATTGTGGTGGTGTATAGAGCCAAAGATGTTAGAATTGTGTCGATGTCCCAATATTTCTGGACCTGATTGTATATAACAAAGTATTAAGATGAACTTTTGATATTGACCAAATACTTATTTTCCACCATAATTTGCAAATAAATTCTTTCCAAATTAGACAATGTGATTGTCTGGATTTGTTTTCTCATTTTGTCTCTCATAGTTGAGGTCTATCTATGATGACAATTACAGGCCTCTCTCATCTTTTTAAGTGGGAGAACTTGCACAATTGGTGGCTGACTAAATACTTTTTTGCCCCACTGTATATAGCTATAGATAGACATAGATATAGCTAAATAGCAACTATTAACACTGGGTTCAAAGGAAACAAAAAGCATGACAGAATAAATTTATTATTTAGGAAGAGAATCCTTGGGTTATAAGTGTAATTGGGACAGGGATTGCATGTGCACATAAAAAAATGACACATTGCTTAACAACAGCTAATCCCAGTTGCATATAAAACATATAAGTCATTAAATGAGAAGTGGTGGTAGTCCCAGATAAAGAAGGGGAGGAGTGCCACTGAGGAGGCCAGAGAGGGCTTGGGAGGCCCAGTGCAGACTATGCAAGTCGAAAGAGGCTGGGAAGAACTCGATGCAGGCAGTTGTTAAGTTGCGGGAGGCCTGGGAGGGCCTGGGGAGATTGTGTGGGGGAAAGGAGATGCTGCGGCAAGAAGCAACTTTGCTTCCAACTTCCCCACTTTTGCTTGTAGAAACTGGCAAGGTCACAAATGGCGATCATGTGACCACAGCTCATGATGTTATTGAGAGCCAGGCATCCAAATGATAGAGAAAATGATGTGATTCCACATTAGAAAAATCTAACATAAAGCTTCACACATCTTTCACTTTTATCAAATTCCACTCTGCTAAATGTACTCTGTAACTTTGCAGACTGCAGTAAGAATAGTTAACTTTAGGTCTGTAATGCTTATGAGTAGCACCATCCCTATATGTGAGACATGATTAATTCCAGCTCCTATCTGTCCAAGTGCTCTGATATAGAACTGGGGGGGGGGATCAAAAATTATGTCAAAAAAGAAATTTTTGAAAATTTGCAATTAAAACAAACAGTGCAGACACAAAATCAAATTTTATTTAAATGTAAGTTAAAGTTAGTAAGTCCTCTGCAGACAATCAAATAGTGTATGAATAAGGTGTGTACTTTATTAATATCTAATATGGATACACACACATATACATACACACACATACACACATACAAATTATATGGTTATAATAGTGTATAACTGTGATGGCGAACCTATGGCAGGCGTGCCAGAAGTGGCATGCAGAGCCATATCTCCGGGCATGCGGAGCCATCGCCTGTTGCTCTTCTGGGTTCCGGTGACCAGCCAGCTGGTCTTCACGCAAGCAGGAGCACCAGAAACTGAAAGAGCAGTCGCCCGATGCAGATGCACCCACCTGGAAGATGATCTTCCAGTTTCCGGCGTGCACATGCGTGCTGGCTACCTGGTCTTCTGGTTTCTGGTGCACATGCGCACATGAAGAACAGTTCGCGTGCCCAAAGACGTGGAGACAGGATTTCAGTGGTCACTTCCTAGGGGAGAGAGCTGTTGGCCCGGACAGGTGGGCCAGGGCTTCCCTCCCACCCCGCCCGAGCGGGCTTCTTGTGCGGCCCCAGCCCTCCAGCCCACTGCGACACGCGTCCGCGGTCGGGAGTGCCTGGCCGATTCGGCACCCCAGAAGAGCAGCAGCAGCAGCGCTGCTTGTTCTCGGTGGCGGGCAAGGTGGGGGCGACAGTTCTCCTCCAGAATTCCAGCCACAATCGGCAGGGTGAGAACTGCTGCCCCTAGATCCTACTACCAACATCTCTGAGTCTGGATCGATCCATGTACATACATATAGATATAATGAATAATATTCATGTAAAGTAGAATTGATTAGATTTTTCTTAACTACTAAATTTATACCACACTTTTCATCTAGGAATTTATTTGATTTACACAATGAGCTCCCTGGCAAATCAGAAATACATGTAACATGAAGGATAAGAATCAGGAAAAAAATAGCAAAAACCTACTGATAAAATATTTAGCCAATAGTTATGAATAAGCCGCATCTAGAAGATTGCATTTACAATGCTGAAAAGAAGTTGTTATATAACATTAGATCCATCTTTATATTACTGTAATACTAAATGTGTCTCCCAATTCAACACCAGGAAAAGAATAGCCATGTTTTTGAAACAGGTGAGACAAAAAATCGTAGAATTGAAGGAGAAACCTACCTATAAATTTAGATTCTTATTTCTATGGTAGGCAGACCTTCTGCATACATATGGTTTAAATCTTGTCGGCAATAAAGCATCTTATCCATGCCTGTGAATTTCTGTTCTTAGCAAGTTCCAGAATATAGGGAGAAGTGCCTGCACAATTATTTGCTACCATGCCTGCCATGAGGTCTGGTATTGGTGAATTCTAGACCAATACATAAATAAGAGCACATTCCTTTTTTTAACTGCATGAGGAAAAAGTTTTGCAAAGCACATGACAAGCTCTGTACCTTAGATCTGTTTGCTCAGCGGTCCGAGGATTTGATTGAATAGAGAAAGAATAGAGAAAGATGCAGAAGCAGCATTGTTAGTTACTGAAAAGATCCGGGGTGCAGACTCATAGAATTAAAATGTGTGGAAATGCATTTATTTATCAAATGTACAAACTTGGAGGTTAATATGGAAGTATAGTATGGAAATGTACATACTTGACATAATGTAAGCACGACTCCTATATAAATTAAAGCCTCAATATTCCCATTTTCAAAAATTAAGCACTAGTCACACTTGTTCTGAATCAATTACATCAGGATCTTGTGATTCTGTTCCCCTCCAATAATTGTTTTGTCTATTTTCTTTCCTAACTTTTTTTTTTTTTTTTTTTGGCCTATCTTCAACCTAGGTTTCTCTCATCTAACATCTCTTCACACATACCTATACACATAATCTTTTCTGTAAAACGAGGTAGTTCTCTTTGTATGAAGAGGAAAACAGGGTACTCCTTTTTGGTTGTTCTATGTTTGCTTGGCCAGCTCTTCACTTAATAAAGGAGGGTTTTTTCCCCCATTTCTTCTCTCCATCAACATTTGAACAAATCCCTTTTCGACAAAGAGCACGATAGAACACTTGGCCAATTTAGCCAAACTCCTCTGAGTAGCTTGCCTTGTGATATAAATGCACAGCTATTTTAATTCTATTATTTTCATTCTTTTAAAATTTCAGATCACATACCATATTTTTATTGAACTTTTTATTCACTTTTATTCAATCTCACCCAGGAACTTCATGTAGTTATTAAACAGGAATGAGGAGGTGGTGGAGTGTGTGGAATCCAGCAAAGATCTTTCCTCCTGCAGCAACACAACCTGGAAGCAATCTTGGAGAAAGGAAGACCACAAAAATGTGCCTCCCACTCCCCTAATTTGATCCAGAAGGATACCACTGTGACTGATACTGCTTATATTATTATCCTAGCAATTGAAACAACCAAAATGATGCTTATATATACAGATATCAGCAGATGGAGTATGGAAAAATCAAATTTAAGCTAAAGTTTCCGGGATATGATCTTAACCACACAACCATCATTTTCAAAGAGAACATCACAAATCATCCTGAAGTCCTGAACCTTACTGATCAGGAACCAGAGGAACTGTAGAATGAACCTAAGGAAGTCATCAAGGATGAATATCAAAAGACTTCGCCAAAGATGAAGAAATAGAAGAAAGTTGTCAGAACAAACTGCAGAAATTGCCAAGATAAAAGAAGACAAAAATTTCTACTGCAAACTAGTCCCTACTAGTGATTTGACAATAATAACCAAGGTGCAACCTTTACTAGAAAGACCAATTTACTTATAACATTACAGAAAAAATTCAGGGGGACCAAATATATAAAGTTAGATTTTTTTTCTTTTGCCTCAATGAGGATGCTGCAAATCTTAATGAAATGAGAAGCTTTGATTTCATTAAACCAGAACTCAAGTTTGGCATTTTTCTTAACTCCTGTTAAGGTGCCCATATTTTACTGACATCTGAGGGTGCAGCAGAGAACCAAAGCAACTCAGAATTTTGAAAACCCTCAACCCATGCATCACCCCTTCATATTTCTTTGGGAAAACATGGGATTTGGGGATTCTCAATCATAGACACTAAAAGAATAGAAAGGAGGAATCTTATGTCATCAGCATAAAATTCACTCAAACTGCAGAAAGTTACAGAAATATGAGAAGGAATGCATTTATATTTTACTTCAATTTGCAAGGTTGCCAGACTGATGGCACAATTTTATACCAATCTAGACTTAAAACGAAGTATTCTACTTTTATTTTGTAAGACTGTTTCCACACATAACACTTCACTTAACAAGCTATAAATTGCTGTTCCAACATCCTGTAAACCAGTGAGATAAAGCACAGTGGTTTTGTTCATAGAATACATTCTGCTGGAATGCTTACAATGCTTAATTCCTATCTCAGTCATAGTGATTTGCCTTCAAACTATATTTCATATCACGAACAAGCTTTAGACAGAACAAAAAATAAAATTTCTTCTGTTCTATGTAGTATGGAAACAAGAGGAAACCTGATTATTTTACAACTAGTTTACAACATTTATATATTTTAAATCTGGTGATAATTTAATATTAAAAACACATGTGTTATCACAAAGTCCATATTACAATTGAAATTTAGACACTATGATAATTTAACATGGAAGATAAAGTAATGGTGTTTCAGATATATTGGGCAGATGTTCATACAAATCCTGCTTATTCATTATTCAACAAATGGTGCCTCAGTACCAGAAGTAAGCAATGTGATACCCTCAGAATATTTTGCATTACAACTCAAACAAATCTCAGCCAGCATGATCTATAATCTAGGATTATGTTGGTTATTGTCCAAAGCATTTAGATAATACCACCAGATTGTCAATTCTTGATCTACAGAATATGACATAAGACTCACATTGAGACTTTTTAATACAATGATTTACAACCAGAACTCCAGGGTCAATTGGGGTCGTAAGTCAAGGACTATCTGTATGAGTACTTTTATCAATCAACTATTATTCATACATCTATTTAAATCTTCTGACTTGACAGAAAATTTCAACATAAAGCCTCATTGAGGTTCATTTGCAAAAGAGAATGACAGGAAATGTCATAAAGAATGTTCTGAGCAATACAAAAGTTCCCTTGTCAGTGTAGTTTTTCAATGCAATGCAAGAAACATTAAGCACCCATTTTCCACATTAGTCAGTTATTTAACAACTTTTATAGAATTTTGAAGAACATCCAATGAAAAGATCATGTATTAAGCCAAGGCTCAATTAATGGCAACATAGCACTTTTTATTTTTTTAGTTTTATGAAACAAAAGAAAATATTCTTAGAGAAATTTAAACAACTCAAAAGCAATTTTTCACTAGGATTTATAAGATGTTACACTATAGTTAATTATTATAGCGTTCAGAAGTAAACATAGTTCCAATATGTTTATTTATCTGGAAAAGTTATCCCAAAACATGTAGAAGACTTATTTCTGAATAAAAAAAGAAAAAGTAATTGTCTTACAGGAATACTTCTGAAGAGTTGAACATTGGAGTCTTGCAGTTTGTTACTGTACAAGAACATGAATATTACAAATAATAAAAAAAATCAATGGTTTTGTATATATTTTTTAAAAGAGAAAGAATTGAAAAACACTTTTAAAAAAGAAAATGCCAAAAGACAATTCTTGGAAACTCCCAGATACCTGACTGCCAGAAAATTTAAAATATTTATATAGCAGCCTGTAAGGAACTGGCTCTTGCAGACTTTTACTCCTGTGAATTTGAAGCAATTCTCCATATGGAGTACACAAATACCTTCTCCATTGTTGTCCAAATATGCTGGGACATACTTGGACAACATAGCTTAAATTCCCAGCCAATATAGCTGGGAAATGTTGGGAGTTACAATCCATCCCATTTGGAACTGGGGAAAGTCAATTCAGGCTATGCCTTTTTGTGAGGGAATTACCACAATATGAAAAAGCAGATGTCTTTAGTTTTTAGGACTAGAAGGATTGGACTGGAAGTTAGACAGGGAAACAACAACAGAGACCAGTCATTTCTGTACTGTTGCCAAGTTAACTATATGAATGTGTTTCTTAAGTGACTAGGACTTAGGTTAGATGGCTTGTAGCAAATGTGGAACTATCTTGTTCATATCTATACAATATATGTGTAAAGTTAAGTGGAAGGTGGTTTATGCATCTTTTTCTGAAATGGACACATGTGTATCAGAATTTTGAGACTACAGGATCACTTCCAGATAACTGCATACAAACAGATGTGATTCCAAACATTGAAGTCAAGCACTGATGTTACAACAGAGTTCTGCACCATTTTTAACTGTTCACTGTCCTAGGCTTGTGTTTTATACAAGATGCTTTTAACACACACACACACACACACACACACACACACACACACACACACACACAAAGACCTTACCTTATGTCAATGGAGTATTCCCCATAGGTGTTTCCCTCTCTGATGAAAAATGTCATACTTAAAGCCACTGATAAGATTCATGTTTTAAAGAAAGGTGGCAAAATTAAAATTCATATACAAATATTCATGTCTGACTGTTTTGTTTACAAAAGCTTTGAAGGCACATGTGAAACTCCCATCTCCTTGGCCCAAATACAAACCATATATCAAAGGTCACATTCCCATAATGAGAATACATATAGAATAAAAATTACAATGGTGCCTAGTTGTAAATTTTTTAGGATATCCCACCAGATTTTTTCACAGATATTCTGAATTCAAGATAAGTGAAAAGCCGCTACTGTACAACAAAGACTTTTCAAAGGCTTTGGAAAAGATGCACAAGCTTGTGTTGGTGGCTAAAGTGCCTAAAAAAGACAAAAGATCTTTAAGCTACAGGTCAAACACTTAGAAAAGAAAGACTAAACCAAACGACTAGGAAAACCGAAATCACATAAGGCTTTTTCTGTTGAAGTTGGTGCAGTGAAAAGCCCACCGCGAATTCATCCGGAGCCCCTGCCATTATTGAACACAGTGGAAACAACCCAGGCAAGTCACAAACACGGTTAACTTTTCAACGCTCGATTTTATCCGGAAAGTCGCCAACTCTCGAATCCTTTCCGAGTTTCCCACAGCTAAAAACTCCGTTTAAAGGCCATTTAACGTCGCCGGGTCGTGGATCCTCTCCCCGCCTTCCAACTTTTGGAGCGGGTGGATGGCGGCCAAAGAACTCTCGGAGCAAACGACTAAAGTTGCGGCCGGAGCAAACAAAAGAAAGCCCACAGCTGAGCTCCCCTCCTTGAGCTCTCCCTCCCCAACCCGCAAGAGCCCCTCGGGCGGCAAACAAAGGGCCGCACCGAAGACGACCCCTTCTCCCCCGCCCCGAGAGCCGCTCCCACTTACAGGATGGTGGTCTGCGGGGCCACGGCCGGGACGCTCTCCAGCATGAGATGCATGCAGCGCACCGTGGTGCGGAAGCAGAGGCAGCGGCTGGGGCACCACACGCTCCCCCGCTGGAGCGTCGGCGGCGGAGCCGGGGGCTGCTGTGGGGAAGCCAGAGGAGGCAAGAGGAGCAGCAGCAACCCGCAGCACAGTCCCGGAAGGCTCCCCGCCATGCCGCCGAGCGCCAGCGCCAGAGAGACTGCCAGGGGGCGAAGAGGGGCGGCGGCGGCGGCGGCAAACCTCGCGCTGTCCGACTAACCCCGCTCGCAGCGCTGGCTGGGCGAGCCGCGGACAGAGAGGCTGGGGCTGCGGCAGCGAGCACCTCCCCAGCGCTCGGCCCGGAGAGGGAGGAGGAGGAGGAGGAGGAGACGGGGGGGGGGGGCTGCTGAAGCGACCGCCCCGCCGGCTAGCCTGGCCCTGCCGTGGATTCCCCTTCGCTTTTCTCTCTGCCTTGAGGGGAACTGGCCTTGCTTTCCCTCTATCCCTCGGGAAGGCACGGAAGAGGCCGGCCAGCCCCCCCACCCCCCTTGTGGCTCCTTTCCCGCCAGCTGTGAGGAAGGCGAGCGCCGGGAAGAGGAGAGGCGGCGCAAAGTGGCTCCCTTTCCCTTGCTGCAGCTTGAGGCGAGGACCGCTGAGGCGAAGAACAGAGATTCAGAGGGCTGGAAGGGACAATAGAGGTCTTCTAGGTCAACCCTCCACTCCCTTGCTCAAGGCAGGAGACCTAATACCAGTGATGAGGGGCCCGTGCACGGCACCAAATGCGGCACACTTACAACCATTGCAGCATCCTCATGGTCACATGATTTGCGTTGGGATGCTTGACAACTGGTTCATGTTTATGACAGTCACAGTGTCCCAGGCTCATGTGATCCCGTTTTGCGAACTATTGATGAGCAAAGTCAACAGGGAAGCCAGATTCACTTAACAACCATGTGACTAATTTCACAACTGCAGTGATTCATTTAACAACTGTAGCAAGGAAAAGTCATAAAATGGGGCAAAACTTACTTAACCAATTTCTCACTTAGCAACATAAATTCAGGGCTCAATTGTGGACGTAAGTCGAGGACTAGCTGTATTTTATGAGGTTTGATCTGTATATGCAAAGAAACTGAAAGTTCTAATATACAAAGAAAAATGATGCTTATTGGAATTTTGGAAATGATTTTGGCCATTCAGCAATAAAATACTATGCCGTTATTACTTCTCTTTCACAGTTTTTAGAGCAATTACCGGTACTTGAAAAAGAAATACCATACAAGTCTGAATTAGCCAAAGTTAGAATAGAATAGAATAACAGAGTTGGAAGGGACCTTGGAGGTCTTCTAGTCCAACCCCCTGTCCAGGCAAGAAACCCTACACCACTTCAGACAATTGGTTATCCAACATCTTAAAAATTTCCAGTGTTGGAGCATTCACAACTTCTGCAGGCAAGTTGTTCCACTTATTAATTGTTCTGTCAGGAAATTTCTCCTTGGTTCTAAATGGCTTCTCTTCTTGATTAGTTTCCACCCATTGCTTCTTGTTCTATCCTCAGGTGCTTTGGAGAATAGTTTGACTCCCTCTTCTTTGTGGCAACCCCTGAGATATTGGAACACTGCTATCATGTCTCCCCTAGTCCTTCTCTTCATTAAACTAGACATACCTAGTTCCTGCAACCATTCTTCATATGTTTTAGCCTCCAGTCCCCTTATCCTCTTTGTTGCTCTTCTCTGCACTCTTTCTAGAGTCTCCACATCTTTTTTACATCTTGGCGACCAAAACTGAATGCAGTATTCCAAGTGTGGCCTTACCAAGGCATTATAAAGTAGTATTAACACTTCATGTGATCTTGATTCTATCCCTCTGTTTATGCAGCCCAGAACTGTGTTGGCCTTTTTTGGCAGCTGCTGCACACTGCACACTGTTCACTCATATCTAAATGGTTGTCCACTAGGTCTCCAAGATCCCTCTCACAGTTACTACTATTGAGCAAGGTACCACATATACAGTACCTTTGCATTTTGTTTTTCTTGCCTAAATGTAGAACCTTACTTTTTTCACCATTGAATTTAATTTTGTTAGATAGCACCCAATGTTCAAGTCTGTCAAGATCCTTCTGTATCTTGAGCCTATCTTCTGGAGTGTTGGCTATTCCTGCCAGCTTGGTGTCATCTGCAAATTTGATGAGTTCCCCATCTATCCCCTCGTCCAAGTCATTGATGAAGATGTTGAAGAGTACTGGGCCTAAAACAGAGCCTTGGGGTCCTCCACTGCATATTTCTCTCCATGTAGATGCAGTTTCATTGAGGACTACATGTTGAATATGGTTGGTCAGCCAGTTACGAATCCATCTGATGGTGATGCTGTCTAACCCACATTTTTCTACTTTATCTAGTAGTAAGTTATGGTCTACTTTATCAAATGCTTTACTGAAGTCCAAGTAAATTATATTGACAGCATTCCTCTGGTCCACTAATTTTGTCACTTTGTCAAAGAATGCAATAAGATTAGTCTGGCATGATCTGTTTTTGACAAACCCATGTTGGCTTTTGGTTATTACTTTGTTTGCTTCTAGGTGTTCAGTGATTTGTTGCTTGATTATTTTTTCCAGAATCTTCCCTGGTATTGAGGTCAGGCTGACAGGTCTGTAGTTTCCTGGATCTGTTCCCCCCCCCTTTTTTTTTTTTTTTTGAAGATGGGAACTACATCAGCTCTTTTCCAGTCTTCTGGCAGCTCCCCTGTGCTCCAGGATCTTTGAAAGATATAGTTCAGTGGTTCTGAGATCTCGTCTGCCAGTTCCTTCAGAACCTTGGGGTGTAATCCATCTGGTCCTGGTGATTTGAACTCGTCTAGGGTAGACAGGTATTCACTTATCATTTTCTTCCCTACTTTAATTTATGTTTCTAATCTGGTGCTGTTTTTGATAGGTTGGACTGTTTTTTTCATTTTGGGAAAGACAGATACAAAAAATGAGTTAAGTAGTTCTGCTTTCTCCCTGTTGCTTGTCACCTTCTTGCCACTTTTTCCCAGCAATGGGCCAAGTTATCTGAAGTACTTTTTCCTCACAGAATAATTTAATTCTGGTTAATGTTTTGCCCCACCTCTGGCAATAGCAAAGCTTATTCCAACTATCCATCTAACTATGGATGTCTGCAGCAGAAAACATAAGAAAACGGATGGCATGTTTTATGTAATTTACATTTAATGGCTTAAAATTATCCATAGTATCCCATGAGAAACATGAATCCACCTCCTGAGGTAAAGGTGTCTCCTTTTCAGGAGTGGAGGTGGTTTATCAGAAATTATTTTATTTATTAAGCAAATTTATGTAGCACCCAGCTCACAGTTGATGACTCCAGGCAGCTTTTTTTTTAAAAAAAATTGAAGCTATGAATGCAAATCACAGAGGTTGTATGCACCACATATAGAGTTACACTGAAGAACAGAAATGTGGAAGCCACTTAAACAATAACTATGGACTTGGCTGCTTTAGAAACCTTCACATAGAACAAAGATGCATCTTTGAATATTCAGTTTAGTAAGCAATGCGAATAGAATAGAATAGAATAGAAATAGAAATAGAATAGAATAGAATAGAATAGAATAGAATAGAATAGAATAGAATAGAATAGAATAGAATAGAATAGAATTCTTTATTGGCCAAGTGTGATAAGACACACAAGGAATTTGTCTTGTTCCATATGCTCTTGGAGTACATAAAAGAAAAGATACATTCATCAAGAATCATAAGGTACAACACTTAATGATAGTCATAGGGAAACAGTCAATATAAATCTTAAGGATACCAGCAACAAGGTTACAGTTATACAGTCATAAGTGAGAGAAGATGGGTGATAGGAACAATGAGAAGATTAATAGTAATGCAGACTTAGTAACTAGTTTGACAGTGTTGAGGGAATTATTTGTTTAGCAGAGTGATGGCGTTCGGGGAAAAAATGTTCTTGTGTCTAGTTGTTCTGGTGTGCAGTGCTCTATAGCTGTTGTGGCCCGTACGCGGCCTGTGCAGCTAGTACCTGATTCAGACAGCGAGGAGGCTGGTGTGGTGCTGCGCCAGCAGCCTGTGCAGCTGGCAGTCGGACAATGAGGAGGCTGGAGAAGATGTGGTGCCAGAGGCGGGGATTCAGCCAGGGCCTTCAGAACCTCCAGAAGCTCCCTTAAGTGAAGAGGACAAAGAGGAGGAGCCTCTTCTCGATGCAGCGCAGAGCTGCCAAAAGGCAGGAGTGGCTCCTCAGGAGGAGGTCTCCTCAAGAGTAAGGCTTGGGGCTAATTGGCCACTCCTTTAACCTATTTAAGGAGGAACGCTGACTGAAGCAATTTGCAGGGAACAACTTTGTTCGTATACCTTCGTGTCTTGTCTTGTCTTGCTTATCTTATCAGCTTCCTGCAAATTGCTTCTGGGAATTCTGCCAATCACAGTAAGCTTTCAGTTATTATTCTTTGAATTCTTGGCGGTTGTTAATGCAGTTAATTAACAGCCGTTGTTGTAAAAGACTGATTTATTTAGTAAACCAAGGTGTGAACGGATTTTGTGTGTGCTGTGTTCTTTGGGGTCTGTAGCTGGGGCAGAACAATAGCGTTGTTTCGAGGGTAGGAGTTGAAACAGTTTATGTCCAGGATGCGAGGAGTCTGTAAATTTTCACAGCCCTCTTTTTGACTCGTGCAGTATACAGGTCCTCAATGGAAGGCAGGTTGGTAGTAATTGTTTTTTCTGTAGTTCTAATTATCCTCTGAAGTCTGTGTCTGTCTTATTGGGTTGCAGAACCAAACCAGACAGTTATAGAGGTGCAGATGACAGATTCAATAATTCCTCTGTAGAACTGTATCAGCAGCTCTTTGGGTAGTTTGAGCTTTCTGAGTTGGCGCAGAGAGAACATTTTTTGTTGTGCTTTTTTGATGATGTTTTTGATGTTAGGTGTCCATTTTAGGTCGTGAGATATGGTGGAACCTAGAAATTTGAAGGTCTCTACTGTTGATACTGTGTTGTTTAGTATTGTAAGAAATGGTAGTATGGGAGGGTTTCTCCTAAAGTCCACCACCATTTCTACGGTTTTGAGTGTGTTCAGTTCCAGATTATTCTGGTTGCACCATGAGGCTAGTTGTTCAACCTCTTGTCTGTATGCGGATTCATCATTGTCTCGAATGAGACTGATCATTGGTGTCATCTGCGAACTTCAGTAGTTTAACAGAACTACTGTTTGATAACAGCTTATCAAAATTCAGAATAGTAGGAAGGTTTGTGAGTATTTTCACAGGCATTCAGTGATTTATCATAAGACTACAGCTGCCATTGCAAGGTAAGGTTGAAAGCTGTGCTTGTACATATGTATCTGTGGCTGCTCTAGTCCCATTTGTCTTCCAAAACAATGCCTTTATCCAGCTTAGGTGACATTTTATTCATTCATCAGAAAATACTGTATTATGCACAAAATACCATAAAGTCTAATACTGTTGCTGGGTCACTGCAAACTTTATCTTCTGATGATTGTACAATAAACAGGGTTGCCAATGGTGCTATTTGTAAGCATACTGAACAAATCTGAGCAGATGTTATAGTTTTACATTTAATTTTACATATAATCTTCTGGCAGTGGACAAGGGGAAGTTGGCTCCTGTTTTCTGTGGGAGTAAGAAGCAACATGATATATTTTTATGCTGAATAATCTTAAATAATAATACTGGAAAGGCCTAATTTACAACTGGAGTTGTATTTATACTATCTTGAGCCTGAAACAGGATGTCCTGAATTAATAAAATTTATGAGGACATGACAAAATATTGGAGAGTTACTGTAAGCACTCTGCCTTTCCACTAATTATTGACCCATACTAATAAGCAATGAGTTAATGAAAATAACTAAATTTTTCTGGAACAAAATGTAATACTAAGTAGGAAAATAGCTGTTTTCCAGACATTTTTTTTTTTTTTTTAAATTTTGATTTATATGCCGCCCTTCTCCGGAGACTCAGGGCGGCTTACAATGTGCTCAGCAATAGCCTTCATCCTTTTGTATATTTATACAAAGTCAGCTTATTGCCCCCACAACTGGGTCCTCAATTTACCTACCTTAGAAAGGATGGAAGGCTGAGTCAACCTTGAGCCTTGGCAAGATTCGAACCTGCAGTAATTACAGGCAGCTGGTCTTAATAACCAGCTTAATAACAGGGAGCCTGTTGTCCAAAATACATTGTCCAAGACATTCTAGAAGCTATTGCAATTGTCTAAAGTTGTATCCAGAAGTAGAAGAAATGGAGCAGACATGTTTTGGGCCAAAAAGATTTATTCCTATTACTCAAAGACATTGGTAGAAATCAGCAGAGTGTGACAAAGGGATGATTTTCCTGCTTTCAGAGAAACTTTTATTATAACATTTTCTATCATTATCACTGCTGTCTTCAAACTTAGGTAAGTTGTGGCCATGGTAAATCAGATATTCAAAGTAGAAATACAACATTTTTATCTAAGTAGCAGGAGTCTTGCATCCTATTAAGTATAAAAATAATACCCAACCTTTGGAACAGAGCAGATGATCAATCAGCACTGTTAAATATATTCACATGATGAATTTTTAATATAACTAGGGTAAAAGCTAGTTATATCTTTTGCAATGTGAGCATTGGTGAGAAAAAATTATCTCTAATTATCATGTTATAGTCAGTTGTATAGAATAAAGATTTTTTGAAAAATCTGGATTTGTAAATAGGAATCCTTAGAAGTAGAGTGGCTTGCTTCTTGGTCAAAACATGTTCCTTACTTTGTATCACAAAACAGTAGAATCACATTAATGCTAATGAGTGCTTCCTCTTGGATTCTTAGTCCGTGGTTTTTAAAATTAAAACAATGTCAAATAAGCCAAATGTAAAGCCTCTGAGAAGTAAAAATACAATTTTTGTCAAATAAAAACCTATTCTTGCTACTTTCTTTATACTACTTAGTAATGAGACTTCCTTTCAAACATTCCTGCTCTTCATCTTGATTTTTGTCAAATACTGCCACTTGCTGGTATTTTTCATCCAATACTTGTGCTTTTAAGAAAACATAAATGAAAATCGAGCTTATGGAAATAATTCTAGTTTAATTTCACAAAGAATATGACCACCAGATATAAAGCACATGGGTACAAATTTGTTTCAGGTTGATCCTGAAAGTACTTTTCCTCAAGCCATTCCAAAATTAGGTTAATAAGCATTTTAAATTCTCTTAGTTTTCTGTTTTTTCTTATAAATTACAGTATTAAAATATTGTTGTCTTTCCCAATTCAGTGGTCATTTATTTCCAGAAGTTTAAGATTTAAAATTCTCTCACTAGCACAAATACAGGTAGTTGTCGACTTAAGCTCACAATTGGGTTCAGAATTTCCTGATTTTTCAACCATTTTTCCATGGTTGTTAAGTGAATCATTGCAGTTGTTGTGAGCCACATAAGCAAACCTAGCTTTCCCAATGGATTTTTTTTTTCCAGAAACAGATAAAAAAGTCACAATTTGCGATTATGTCACCACAGGATACTGCAACCAGTAGCAAATACGAGCCAGTTTCCAGGTGCACAAATTGCAATCATGTAACCATCAGTTTGGTGTGATAGTCATGTGTACAAGTACAGGTCATTAAACACTTTTTCTAAGGCTGTCATAACTGAATCATTTTTAAATGAATAGTTGGAAATCAAGGTTTACCTATAAATGCATGTTTTATCCTTTAACATCAAGGACAAGAATATGATGTAGGAATTGTCAGAAGCTTCCTAATTTCATTTTAACACACTGTACCATGTTGTATGAATGTAGCCTAAGTGCCCTATTTAACAGGAATACTTCCTATTTATAATTCCTCCTTCTGATTGCTAACATCATTATTATTAGTAGTTGTGGTATTCATTTCTATTGCGGTATTGGGGATGTCATTACCATCCTTGGTCTGAGTTTCTGGAATTCAGGATTTACCTTTGAACAAATCTGATAACCTCTAGATAGTTGGGTTGTACAAAACTTCAAATAAGTGTTTCAGTTTCACAAAGTTGATTCAGACTATCAAAAACTGCTTGATCAACATTGCTTCTCTTCACTTACTCTAGAGCAGGGGTGTCAAACTTGTGATGACACATTGTTGTCAGTTACGTATCACATTTTTTTTCCCTACGCTAAACTGGGGATGAGCGTAGCCAGCGCATGACACATCCAGCCCCCTGGGGCCATGAGTTTGACACCCCTGCTCTAGAATCTCATCTGACACAAGTAGAAGCTAACAAAACTGCCAAGATGAGGTCTTAGACTGACCTGAAGTGTTTTTTTTGTATGTGGCAAATTGTCTTGCCTGAAGGAGACGTATTGTGGCAATTTATATATATATAGGTTTTATAAACACACACACACACACACACACACACACACACACATATCGATAGGTGGACAAAAAGGCCAAAACCAGTCTAAACTTCTGGCTGACTGTGAGACAAACCAAATAGATTGATATATCTATCAATAATTCACACAGTTTGAAAATAGTAACAAATACCATTTGAGATATGTGATATAATGCAAATACTTATTCAGAAGATGTAACTAGTTATGCACAGAACAGTGTATCAGCCATTAAATTCTTTTGCACAGTGATAGCTCTTATTATCCTGTTTTCAGACACGACTGCTTTATGACTCCTAACTATGTGACTAACAGATTTTTAAAGCATTAGAAAAGAGCCAGTCTAAACTTCTAAGGGATATCTTAGTAGTATCGCATTGTGACCTGAACACAGCTTGATAATTGAAAATGTGATCATGTATGATTGAGACAAGAGCAAATTCTGGGTCAAATTACTGCTAGGTGGGACCCCTGTGACACTTCAGGATAATCATTATCTACTTGGAGCAAAATAGACATGCCATATTATCTAGGACCCCAAAATCTGGGGGGCATATGGACCTCACCGTATGGAGTACATAGAAGTCATATTTATATTATTGCTGAAAGGAAATGGAGGAGCTCAATTATTGCCACAGCCAGGCTATATATAAATCATAGCCAGATGCTGGCTGTGGAACTGTTCATGAACTGCTCAAGTGCAACATCCAAAGTAAGCTAATGAAGAAGACAAAAGCAAGCTGGATGTCAGAACAAACCATGCAAACTGCCAAGAAAAGAAGAGAAGCCAAAACTGAGAAAGACAAATATGTCAGGAAGGAACTTAATGTCGGAGAGCTGTTGGAAAAGAAACAGTATAACAACACCTTTAAAGACATTGAAAACAGACATGGAAAAATGAGGAAAGTCTTCTGAAAGATCTCTGAACTTAGAATTGAGTTCAATTAACTCATGTTACAATGAACAAGTGGTTGCCGATTGAAAGATCAAAGATGGAAAGACTATACTGACTGAAATACTGCATAATAGAGGCCAACGTCCACAGTATCTTAAAATATATTCCTTACTTATAACAACCTCTGGTACTGGAAGATGAAATTAGATCAGTACTTCAGACATTATCAAGTCAGAAAGCTACAGGAACCGATGAACTACCCACAGGAACATAGCAAGCAAAGGAAGAGTTAGTAAAGATTTGAACCAGCAAATCTGAAGATTGACTCAGTGGCCAACAGATTGGACAAAGCCAATCTGCATACAATACCAAAGAAATGAGACTTAACAAATGGGCAAACTATATTATACATTATCATTTTTATTTTACACATTAGCAAAACATCCAACACAGATTAGAACCCATTAAGGAAAAAGAGATGCCAATGTTCAAGCCAGCTTTAGAAAAGCCCAAAAAGTAAAGTACATTGAAATATGTCAATATGTGCTTTATTGATTATAAAAGGTTTTTGACTGTATCAACCAATCAAACTGTGGAATATACCTAGAAAAATGAAAATCCTAGAACATCTCATTGCCATCATAAACAGGTCAGGAAACCACAGTAAAAGACAGATCCTAGAAATATAGACTAGCTCTTGGAGTCTGCATGACAGTAGAATATGTAACTAGCATATAAGGAATATTCATATAAATTAATGAAAGTATGGTGCTTAATCATAACAGTTACTGAATAGACAGCTACATGAATCTTATTGTATAAGAAAAGAATGTTCACTTATTTCAGTATACTTGCATCAGCCTTGATGGATGGAGGTTCTGAAGTACAATATTGTGAGGGAATGGAAGCTATTGTACTATTGATGTACTATTGTCTGCATATATTGAAAGAGATAAAGACTTCCTCATCTTCAGTTTGACTCCTGGTAACTGTGTAGACATGACCATGCAATTTTCTTGCAAGCAGTCCAGAGGTAGTTTATCATTGCTTTCTTGTACTTTCCTCCCTTAATTTAGCCTAAAGTTCTTGCATTTCCTGAGTGTATCTCATCTATTTTAGGAAATGTTACATCTTTTAGTTTAAAAAAAAAAACAATAGGACCACAGAATATTATATATAATTCTTGATCAATACTCAGTAAGAAAGAAGAATGTAGAAAACAAATATCTGCTACTGTTTCTTTTCTGCATCAATCAATAATCAAAAGTATGACTAACTTAATACTTACTATATTTTTCCTCCCTTACAATATTACTTAGTAGCCTTGATAAGATTTGTAAACAGATGTTTAATTTATGTTTCTTATTAGTTTAAATTATTTAAAATATTTATTTGACAATATATTGTAACTATTGCTTGGAAAGTCATTCATCAAGAGATCACAGGACAATGATGAAGATTTTACAAGATGTATCTTGCAATTTGTGTTAATGCCAACTTAAGGACAATCTGTATGTTGAGTTAGGGTTAGGGTTGTGTTATGTTGATGTACTGTTGCTTTTGTCAGCTAATATATATTATACCACTTGACACTGAAACCAGTACAGTACATTAAAAAGGATCCTATATATGATCCATGTTAATATTTCTAAAATAGTTTATTCACATGGACAATTATATCATTAAAATGATATAAACCATTAGAGAAATTAGAGATTGGCATTGTGTAATAATTGAAAACCATGGCATATATTAACCCTTCCTGATAGATTAAATTATTTTTTAAAAATTGATAAAAAAAAAAGAACCTGAAATCTTGCTGAGTTGACATATTTTGACTTTGTTGCCCAAGTCTACACTGTTGGCCAAGAGAGAGTGACTGGTCCAAAGTCATCCAGTGGCTTTCCTGGCTAAGGCTGGACTAGAACTCACAGTCTCCTGGTTTCCAGCCTGGTGCCTTAACCATTAGACCAAACCTCAACAAAATAAACAAATAAATTGGAAAATATACAACAAAATTCAGCACAATAAATATTGATTAGTACTATACAAAATAGGCTATAAGTACAATGAAAAACACTATTAAATTACATGTATATTAATTGCAGTTTACTGCATATTGTTGCAATGAACAGCATCACCATGATCTAATGCTCTAGAGACTTATGCAC
This sequence comes from Pituophis catenifer annectens, assembly GCF_029215685.1. Taxonomy (NCBI): domain Eukaryota; kingdom Metazoa; phylum Chordata; class Lepidosauria; order Squamata; family Colubridae; genus Pituophis; species Pituophis catenifer. Next base: position 130,678,146 of record NW_027256881.1, read on the forward strand.
TGAAATGAGTATGAGAATTTAAAAACTGCCGCATCATTTTCAATGATAGGCACCATAAAGGCAAATTAATATCAGAACTGTAAGATAAGCCTTAGGAAGATGGAAATGATTTTAAAAACTATGGCAAAAAGTAACTGTACATGTGAACAATTCTGACTTACAGCAACTGAAATTTTGAAAATGTCAGTTTTATTGACTAAAAGGGAGGTTTTTAATGGCCTTTTTTAAAAAAAAGCAGTTATGCTTAAGATGAATTTGATTAAACAATAAAAAAAATAAATTCATTTCAGTGATGAAAATGAAAAGAGGGGCCATGGCATACAGGCTTCGTTATTTTATGGGGAATATATGAAAGGTAGTAATTAACCAGAGAACAGCTGTGCTACAAATGTGGCAACACATTTTATTTATTTATTTAGAGTAAGATGTGTTCACATCCAGCATGACAAAATTTGTACAAATTTCACAATTTAAAAATGAAGTTATCACAGCAACTTGTGATTTCACACATTTATAGCAAAATTAAAATGTCAACAAACCCATGCCGTGTAGTACAAAAATAAATCAAACCTCAGTTCCACAGAGAGCACAATAAGTAGTTTATACAAAATTCTGTCTTAATAAATGATCACTTAAATTAAACTTAGAAATGAAATTGAACAATAAGTTAGAATAAATAAACTCTGATGACTCACAATAATTTCAGATGAAATGTCAGCATTCTAATATGTGACACTTTTGTGATCCCTATATAATAGTCACAGATAACTTTTGATTTGATATTATGTACCAACATTAGATGAGGAGCGCGGATTTGTGCTTAAAATCCCTTTTCCATTGTACATAGGTGATAACAATAAGAATCCAAAACTGATACTATCTATTACTCTACGGAAAGCATTACTATATTGGCAAAGAAGCTGCAGACACAATGCAGTGGAAAAATGCATATGCCGTTATGAACAATGAGAGCCCTCCAAGGAGGCCAGGGCCAAAGGACAATAGATATGGCAGGAGGTGAATCTCAAGCACCTTGCTTCAGCTCTCAAAAAGGCAATTCTGAGCGTGGCAGCTACAACTAATAGCACAACAGAAAGGAGGGCACTGTACAGAGAAGATACTGCAGAGCCCCAAAGTAATTACATCATCTTCTCCCAGCTAGTTATTAAAGTCCTTGTGGAAAACTGTAAGCTTTTTGTACAGTGTATAGTATAAAGTGCCGCTGGGATATACATATATTTATACATATATATATACCGAGGTTGAGTATTGTATCAGAATATTTGTTGTGAGATCCCTGTAGTCTCCCCTTAGCAATAATATTGGATTAGCCACACTGGCTTCCACTCTAATTTGTTCAAATTTAGTGTCACAAACCTAATGACACAAGAAATTGCACACCTCCGTATGGATATATAGGGCAAGGTAAGTGCAAATAGTCAACTGGCACATTGTGGGGACAATGACCCTGTAAGTCCTGTTCTGCTAAAAATATTTTATTTTATTATTATTATTTTTTTTACAAAACCCATCTTTTTTCATAACAAAATTTTTTAAAGTACTCTTGTACTTTTCTGCATAACATCAAGACATGGAAGAAAAAGATATGCTATCAAATTGAAATTAATTCAACATCCGACAAACACAACACACCATTTGAATTACTACTATTAAATGATAAACAAAAATGTCTCAAGAAAAGTGGTCTTATGCATACATTTAGTGCAGTTATTTTGAAGAAATAACAATCAAATTTAAAAAGTACAATACGTTTTTAGCTTGAAATGATGCAATTTAAAGCAAAAAAGTGCCAAAGTATATTTAGTTACATTAATTTTTTTTGATTGCATTCGTTTTTTGCAATAGGTAACAGTAGAACAAATAGATAGCATATGGAAATGCTACAATTATGAATGATTGTACTCCAACCAAAAAGCAGAACGTAAACAGTAAAAAGGGAAGAAAGTGAAACAATCAGATACGCTGAACTGCATTCCATTTCCTAGGTAAAGTAGCAATGAATCCTGGTCAGCAACTGCTGTAATGACAATGTTTGGGAATTAGTTCCCAGATGGAAACTTTTTCTTTTTTACAGGCAATCTTTCTTTTAAACAATTGTGTTTTGCCTGAAAAAGGAAAGAGTGAAGTTATGAAATGACGAACTACATTGCTTTAACAGATAACTCAGATGGACACTCTTAAGAGTTCTGGAGAGATAAAGGATGTTGACTCCAAAGTGAGTTTGAAAAGTAAAGTCGAAATCTTCCCGTAGTCCACCTCTGATCAGAGTTCCTGTCATTGTGGAAGTTCCCATATTCATACCAAATAATGCTTAGAAGTTAATTAAAAAGTGCTGTTTAAGCTGCTTTGAATCTTCTGTCAAATTTCCATGGCTTGATGTTGTCTTACAATAAATTGCTCCTTTTACATTTCACATCTAATTCATGCCCTTTTTTTAAATTTTAAAACCCCCCATTTTTATTGCCCCCACCACATACCATCCTCTGAAAACAAAAGTTACACAATATTTTCAGGCATTGTTAAAAAATAAAGCATTTTTGCAACCAATTCTTACTATGAAACAATATGCACACAAAATGTATTTCTTAAATCCCATAAAATCTTCCAGCAATGGGATAAATGAGTGTTTAAAAAGTGGCTGGAGACTGCAACATTGTCATTCAAAGCATTTCCCCCTTTTTTTTTCTTTTTGTCCATTTCAGTTCAAAATACTAAAACATTTAATCACTAAAGCATTAAAAAGAATTTACACTCTTTATTTTGATCAGTTTACCTCTTCAGAAATATATTTACCCCAAAAATGTGCATACATTAGCAGCTATAAACATTACATGGCATATCACACTATGTCAGCTTATATGAAAACGTACAAAATGTGAATGTATTCAAAAAACTATTCTGCAATTACTATTTTCAAAGCAAGACATAAAATTATTATGAAGTCTTGTGAGCATAACACTGTTTTAAACAGAAAGAAATATATAACACTTTCTGGTAAATTACAGCAGCAAAAAACAAGAGGCATCTTTTTTTTTAAAAGTACGATTTTTCACCACTATAGCAGCTGTTCACACCTGAATTCCTCTCACAGCCTGCTTTATATTTTCCAGTAGGGCTTTATTTTCTGGACTCTGATAACGATCTTGATTTGTATACATGTCCGTCAAAGTGGTCACGTAAGCATCAAAATTTTGTTCATTGATTGGTTCCTACGAGATATTAAATAGTAGTTCATATACAACTTCTAATTGCTTTTTTTGTATATTCATATATGCAAAATAAACTATCACAGCACAATGACATATTTTCTTAATACATTTAAAAAGGCCTAGTTTAAAGCTTACTTAATTTTACAGGAGACATCGGATTTGGCCCACCATTTCTTTTTAAGCAGTTAAATTTATCTTTATGGTTTCAGGGATGATATCGCAAATCTCCATCTGCTTGAGGAGTCATAAACATAAAAACAAAAAGACATCTACTGTATGAGGTGAAGAAGACTGCCTAATTCCTTATTTGAGCCTTCAGTCACTTACCATATGTGGTAGCTGGATATTAGCTAGACTATGAATTAAAGATTGGCTCAAATTGGCCAATTCATGTAGGAGAGACTCATTTTGTTGTTCAATTACTTTGTTTTCTTCTTCTATTGTCTTCAGGTTGCTTTCCATTGTGGTAATCTAAAAGAATATATGATTGCACAATGTAAAACATGACAATTTAAAAGCAAATAATTATTTTAGCTCAATAATATTAGGTTGTATCCAGAGTACTTCTAATGGACTTCAGTCATGAAACCCAGCCATGCTCCCACTGAAGAAAGAATGAGAAATGATATTTGACAGGTAAGTTTAGAAGTATCTTCCTAATCTAGAAAGATTTTCAGGGGGCTACAGGGCAAGATGCAAAACGTTTTCTACAGGACCAACCCATTTATGCATGTGTCTGGTGTGTGAGGAATGGTTGGGTGTCTGTTGTATGTCTGTGTGCACACATCTGTCTGTCTGTCTTGGAAACACACTCAATTTAAGGCTTTGTAAAACTGTTACCTGAGTTCGAAGTTTAATCATATCAGCTTCCATCTGGGAGTTGGATTCATTTAGCTCTTTTATTTCTTCATCTAACTGTTTAATTTCCTCGTCATTTTCTATTCCTGTTTAAGCAAAAGGAGAAAATCAAAGTAAGAAGTTTATGGAAATAAAACAGATTAAGGCGGAAGGAAACCATGTCACCTGGAATGTCACAGAATACTGAGAAAGTAGCAGGACAATTGTACTCTGCAGGTGTTGGAGACTGTATGATCTCCTTGCGCCTATGAGTTGTTTAGGGTAAGGTTAAGGATCTTCACAGACTGCTATGGTGTCTGTTTTTCACCTAGCCTATTGTTTGTTCAATGAGTTTAAGAGATAAGGGAATTCTAAATTTTTCTCTCATTCATCCTCTTGTATTTCCCTCTCTTTGAAAAAGTAGTTTAAATAAAAGCGACACTTTTCTATACTCATGTATGAATAACAATAATTCTATAGGAAGATTGTCCTTAGATCAAACTCAAAGCATTATACTCAAAGCATTATACTTAAGGATTAATCTATTTATATTCATGCTACTAGACTCCAATCCCTCATGGAGTCTAAGCAGCGCAGGAATATAGAAATATTATTATATAGGTAGATGTATCTGGCAAATTTGTGACAAAGTGCATTTCTTCATGTAAGCAACTAGGGCTTTTATCCTATGATTGCACATTAAATCCATAAGTATTGGGAGACAGTTGCAACCATTTCTCTGACCAGGGAAACCAGTGGAAAATCAAATAGTCCTTCCTTTCTAATGGAAACGTTTTCTTCTATACCTTTTAGAACTTACTTTTTTTTTCTTTTTTTTGAAATTTGAAATAGGAATAATCTTAATTTCTTATTGATGTATTATTTTAACTATTCTAAAATAGTTTTATTTAACAAATTTGAACATACAGTATGTCAAAATTATCAAATTGTTTTAGATGTCTTTTAAATATTTCAGGATAAAAATTACCTTGAAGTGGCCCTTGGGAAAAATATAGACAGTAAATTACATAATAAAATTGCTATGGCAATTAATTACACTGTCAAACTAGATAGAGATGAAATTAGTGCCTCTTGTTAGCCTAAAAAATTTAGAATGAAATACAGGACCATTTTTATATAATTTCTTGGACCCAGTGAGATTTGCTTCTGAAGAAAATGTGGCCAGAACAGTCTTCAGTTGAGAGTTTGTTTTACTACTTCAGTCCAGACCAGAAGAGGAACACGGAGTAGTGCAGATGAAGTTGTCACAGCAACAGCAAATTCATATACTGTACTCTTGAGTTCTTGAGAAGGATTCAAAAACTATGTTAAAAGGACTCTATAATATTATCATAATGAGTAAATTAATCTCATCATCATGAAATAAGGTTTCAATGTCATTTAATTTCAGAAGCATTTACTATTTACCATTACTAGCCCGCTGCTTTATTGTAAGCATTTGTTCTCCCGACAGCTTTGCTCTCTTCATTGCTGATGTAGCTCTGGGGCATCCTGATAGACTGTAGACAATAAGCAAGGAAAGAACTATTAATTGGCCTTTGATTGTAAATCTGTCAGCTAAAGCTACCATGGAAACAGCATTAGAAGAAAATCTTTCCCAACTACCACTAAGAAGATACTGCTTTTTGAAAAGGAAAAAGAATTCTTCTCAGAGAAGTTAATTCTTTTATATTTAATATTCTATAGTTCATATTTGCATATACAAACAAGAGATACATTCACTATAATATAAACATTAACTGGGAAAATATAATAGCTAAGAAAAAATGTTTAATATTGTTCAGAGACATTAATATGTTGTCATACAGTATAGTATCTGATACACCATTTTTATACTCTTCACTACATGGAAGCTAAATTATAGGTATTCTAGAATATAGAAAATGAAATATTAAAATTGAAATATTGATGTTAATATAATTTTCCCATTAAAATGTATCTGGTACTTAGAATAATAGTTACTGTTATGGGAAAAAATGCCTTAAGCATTTTCAAGCAGTGAAATGTTATAACAGCAGCCAGGTTCATCATCAACGTTGAGATGAGATAAACCTAGTCTAAATAAAAATGAAAGCATGAAGGATCTATAAAATCACCCTCAACTTCTGGTCTCTTTGGCAATGATATGGAAACAGTTTACTATTATTTTCTGGGATATGTGCATATTTTTTTTTACTCTTTGTTCTCCCTGTAGGCTCCCAATCATCAATTGGTTGCAACCCTGCTTAGTTTTTCTAGGATCAATCAAAGTCTGCTGCGACAATAATTAGAAAAATATTTTCCATAAAAATAAAACTAATAAACTAGTAACTAGTAGGCTTATTGAAACTATCTCTAAATCATATATTTCCAAAGCATATGAATTAATAGCTTGATCCTTATCTTAAAGAAGTGATGTGTATAATTTATACTTATTTTCCCCAATTGATAATAACTTGATTTCATTTCCTTAACACTATCAGGCCAATTAACTGGTTTAAATGCAAGGAAATACAGTCTACTGCTTTAGATACTGGATTGGTTCTGAAACTGTCAAGTACATTTTTGGACCAATACAACAGAAATTTACATTTTAACTAGTAAACAAAGGCATATTGTTCAGTAAATATGAAACACCATTTGTTGTGTCTATTTGCTTAGAAAAAGACCTGTACACATATGAATCTAAAAACTAAAAGATTAAGAGAATTAATCAAGATATAAATGTAATCCATTCCAGAATGTGGAATCGACTATTTATTGGTAGTTTTAAGGTGGATCTTGGTTAAAACCGAACATGGAAGAAAACTGAAAGAAACAAATCTGAAAGTAGATTAATTATAGGAAAGGAAACAAGGTATATATTTTATTTATTTATTTTTATTCCCCCTTTATTATTTTTATAAATAACTCACAGCAGAGAACATACCTAATATACTTTCCTCTTCCTATTTTCCCATCAATGATCCTGTGATCATTGGGTTGGGCTGAGAGAGAAAGTAATTAGCCCAAAACCAAGAGCCGTGGTGGCGCAGTGGTTAGAGTGCAGTACTGCAGGTTACTTCTGCTGATCACTGGCTGCCAGCAGTTTGGCAGATCGAATCTCACCAGGCTCAAGGTTGCCTCAGCCTTCCATCCTTCCGAGGTGGGTAAAATGAGGACACCCAGATTGTTGGGGGCAATATGCTGACTCTGTAAACTGCTTAGAGAGGCTATAAAGCACTGTGAAGCAGTATATAAATCTAACTGCTATTGCCATCACACAGCTGGCCTTTATGCCCAACGTGGGACTAGTCTGATTCCTTAATCGCTGGGCCAAAAGTAATAGATTAATCTCCAGACTGAATGACTGGAAAATGGCATGGATATTGGAAGAGAGTCAAGAATTATGTTATAGATTGTCACAGAAATATGTGGAGTTGCAATTAATAGGACATGTGGAAAAAAGATGCTTGGTTGAAAGAGGTTGTAGATGAGGAAAAAAATTGCATATACAAAAATGCTGCAAAAAATGAAGATAAGAGAAAGATATATTGTGACCTATATAGACAAAGCAAAGAGTGTAATCAAAGGATAAATACTTAAGAATAAAAGTAGCAGAATAAATGCAGATTACTTTTAATGGAAATTAAACAGCATTTGTGGAGCGGATGAAAACAGCTAAAAAGATGCCTTCAGCAGAGGGAATGGAATCAAGAATAAAAGTAAGGAAATTATTTAGGATGAAGCTGAATGCTGGAAGGAGTACAGTATTCTAAAGATTCTAGAATACTAGATTCTAGAGATGTGTTAGTGAGCATAGATGACAAGAGATGTCTTAAGAGTATGGTAAAGAAAGAAGGGATAGGATCAAACATTTAGAAACTGCATGTATGAATGTTGAGTACAAAAACGAATGTTCAGTACAAAACAAGGATGTTAAGGTGGTTTGGTTAATATACTGTAGGGAATTAATAAGTTTGAAATGACAAACCGAATATATAAAGGAAGAATGACTAGGTAGAGAGGAAAGGGAAGACTGAGAAAGTTAAAACTGAATCAAGAAATTATAATTAGAGAACAAAATGCAATAAAGGAAATAATGTATGGGTGTGATGGATCAAGAATGGTTTGCAAGGATAGAAAATATTTAGAAGTATAATGAATAATACTGGTATAAACTAGATTTATTTAGTGTTTCTCTTCTTTTGCCTTACCTCCAATTTATTTTTTTCTGTTTATTACACTATATATATATATATATAAAATTTAGAGTGCAGAACAAAGTACTAATAATTATGATTTAGAATGATCGACAAGATGCTGCACTCCAGATTATCTTGGAAATGATTTTCCTTTTCAAAAAATTCGAAAAATATGAATAATTTTCCAAGCTTGAGCATCTTCCTAAACACAGGGATTCTTAAATATCCTATTCTTTTGTTCAGCGAGTACATTTGAAAAGATTGGGGGCAAAATCACATTCCATAGCAGATTCTCTTGCTTCTGTCCATCCAGAAGCACCTTTACAAAGAAGATAGATAGGACTTTCAATTCAAAATGGAGAAGAATATAGATATTATTGTTCATAAATCTGTGTCTTAGTTGAAGTGAATGGGATCTTTATACACATTAGAGTCCTCTGTGCTCTATGGGTGTATCAGATGAAAAGTTCACAATATGGAACTTTATTGTCAGTTTGTTATATGTAAGCAATACCAGGGGTAGGATATTATTATTATGACAGATTCAGCATTAAATCTGAAATAACCACAGGTTTGAAGTTGTGCAATTTTTATCAACTTATCTGGAACTCTTCCTCACTATGAGGCAACTATGCCTCACAAAATAACAGGTATTAAAACATTATTATAATGCATGCATACTATAACCAACAAGATTCATGTTTATTAAAAATTCACATAGGAACAATAGATAGATGGATGATGGATGGCTAGACAGACTGATAGATAATGCCATTACTCACCTCCTATGTGTAAGAAAGCTACCACTGACGTGTCCAGAGCCATCACATCCTGGTGTTGGACACGACATACCTTCCGTCTTCACTGACTTCCAAGAAAACTGGGAGCCATTCAGATACCCATCCTTTTGCCTTTTAGTAGCAAGAGGGCACCCTGATGCACTACGATGAGATGCATATTTCCCAGTTATGTGACCCTGACCATCACAACCAGGAACTGGACATCTGGATAGCAGATAGATGAAATTAACTTTACTGTCTTGCCATCATATACCTGGCAGCCTCTACAACAAAGTCAAAATAAATCTCACATAAAAAAAAGAACAATCATGCTTTATGGTTTAAAAACAAAACAAAACAATAAGAACACCAACCAAGAAATGCAACGCAAATGTAAAAGATGTTCATGGAATTAAGAAATAACCTTAATAAACTAGCAATGTACATATACTGGAATGTTGTACCACCAATCTGAGAAAGAACTATTACAGTGGAAGCAAATTTGCTCCTTTCTGAATAATAGACAGTAAACACAGTCTTTCTGTGAAGAAAATGGGTGGTTTCTAAATTTGATTAAAAAATAATAATAAATAAGCATGCTAGTGTAGTTAGTAATAATATTCAGATTTTTACAGCAAATGTATATTTTTTATTTTTATTTTTTGGGTATTCAATAGGGAATGTCAATCTATAACTGCTTTTCTAAATAAGCAGACAACAAATATAATATTTATGAATCAGCACTCCATTGACATGGATAGCTCCTTGCTTGTACAAGGAGTACTCAGTCCATTATGAGACTGTACCCTCAGCACAGAAAATGACAATATGAGTTAACTTGTTCCTACAAATATTCAACTTTGGAAAATTACTTGGGAAATATATAGTCTCATTGCTACTATTCGTGTATTTCTTTCTTTCCTCTATGTTTTGCCTGAGAAAGTGATTGGGCCAAACCACTAGTAGAAGATTGACTCTGGTTAGGCTGGCCCATTGGCAAAACAACTATGTTGCTTCTCAAACTCCACCTGCTTCTGGCAAATAGCACATGATTGTACAAACCTATAAGTTCCAAGTATCTATAAAGAGATGGAATAGATTGACTGGTTGTAGAATAAAGAAGAGTGAGAGAGATGGCATGCTTCCCCAAAATTCCTTGTTGATACTTTGCTAGCCAATCCTTTAGATGTCAGGAATCTCCAAAGTCAGATAGTCAACCTTACTCTGAGTAAAACTTGAGCTAGCTTTAACATCACATCCCCCATTTTAATACTTTGCTTGTTTAAAGCCCTTCTACTGTGTTCTTGCAAATTCCAGTAGCCATTGCCTGCAAAATCTGAATGACAATTATCCTTGCCCTGTTTATCTCTGTCTTTATTTTTTGGTCATTTCTCCAGCAGTATCCAATCAGTGGCTGATATCTCAAAAGCCCTGGGGAAATTATGAAGGAAGAAACTAAGCTGATATTTCATCATAGCACTGTATTGTGACCATGTACTCAGAGACTATGTAAGCATTGTTAATAATGTTTTGGATGTCATGTTCTTTCCATCTATTCTTTACCGAGTACCTTGTATGAGAGCAATGCTAAAAATGAAACTACTACACTGTAGAAATGAATGAAATGAATGGAAGCTGAATAAGAGAAGAAAACATTGCTGCAGTAGCTTTCCATTCTGAAAGCATCATTCACCTAAGTGCCCATATGGTTGAAGAGCCAGCATCACATTTCAGTTATTCTTCTCCCTTTCATAACACATGAAGAACATTTTGGCACAGCGTGTTCCTTTTTTTCAGCTTACCCAATTGTACTCTGCTAAGAAATGGAGGGAAAATAGACAGCAGCAATTCCCATGTTCCACTGTGATATAACTTTCTAGGTACTTAATGAGGATGGTTATACATTTATGAACTCAGAATATTTCATTGTTTTGCATTCCCACATCAGAAGTAGGAGAGTCAAAACCTTCAAGTAGTACCCTGTAACATGCACTAGAAAATGTAGGCAGAAACTGGGCAAAGAAATTCAGTGAAACTTTTAAGGTAAAAACCCTCCTTCTCTTTAAATTAAATTAAACAAGTAATTATATTTATATATTTATATGGTGGCACTTCAGCTCCTGCGGTCATTGGGTGAAACGGATTATCTGGACCCTTTTCAGTCTGGCTTCAGGCCTGGCTACAGCACAGAAACTGCCTTGGTCACGCTGATGGATAATTTCTGGCAAGCCCGAGATGGGGGTCATATTCCTCTATCTTGGTGCTACTTGACCTCTCAGCAACTTTCAATACCATTGACCATGGTATCCTTCTGGGACGACTAAGTGACTTGGGAGTGGGAGGCACCGTGTTGCGATGGTTCTCCTCCTATCTCTCTGGTCGGTCACAGTCGGTGTTGGTAGGAGGACAGAGGTCGACCCCTAGGCCCCTCATTTGTGGGGTGCCTCAGGGCTCAGTCCTCTCTCCCCTCCTATTTAACATCTAGATGAAACCGCTGGGTGAAATCATCCGATGATACGGGGTGGGATATCAGCAATATACTGATGATACCCAGCTGTATATCTCCACCCCCCGTCAGTTCAGTGAGGCAGTGGATGTGATGTGCCAGTGCCTGGAGGCTGTGAGGGCCTGGATGGGAGCCAACAGGCTCAGACTTAACCCAGACAAGACCGAATGGCTGTGGGTACTGCCTCCTAAAGACTATGTCGATTGTCCATCCTTGGTCCTGGGGGGGAGAAATTGTCCCCCTCAGAACGGGCTTGCAATCTGGGTGCCCTCCTAGACTCACAGCTAAGATTGGAACAACATCTGATAGCTGTGGCTAGGGGGACCTTTGCACAGGTTTGCCTGGTGCACCAATTGTGACCCTACTTGGATCAGGAGGCTCTCCTCACAGTCACTCATGCCCTTGTCACCTCACGGTTGGATTATTGCAACATGCTCTACATGGGGCTACCCTTGAAAAGTGTTCGGAGACTACAGTTGGTCCAGAATGCAGCCGCGCGAGCTATTGTAGGTACACCTAGATACACTTACATTACATCAATTCTCCGTGAGCTGCACTGGCTCCCTATCGGTCTCCGGACGCAATTCAAGGTGTTGGTTATTACCTTTAAAGCCCTACATGGCTCAGGGCCAGGTTATCTTTGAGACTGCCTTCTACTGCATAGCTCCCAGCAACCGGTAAGATCTCACAGAGCTGGTCTCCTCCGGGTCCCATCAGCTAAACAATGTTGGTTGGTGGGCCCGCGGGGGAGGGCCTTCTCTGTGGCTGCTCCGGCTCTCTGGAACCAATTACCTCCTGAGGTCCGGACCTCCCCCACCCTATTGGCCTTCCGGAAAGCGGTGAAGACCTGGCTTTTCCGGCAGGCCTGGGGCCGTTGATCTCGCTATGGTGATCTTGCGAGACCTGGCCATGGAATGGAGTGTATGGGTTTTTAATGTTTTCTTTCAAAAAATTTTTACGGGATATTGTTCTTATTGTTTTTTTGTTGTAAGCCGCCCACAGTCCCTAGGGAGTTGGGCGGCATAAAAATGTGACTAATAAATAAATAATAAATAAATAAATAAATAAATATTATTGTTGCTTGGCCAGGATTGAAGTCATACAAAGATGCTGATACATTTTAAATAGAGGAAAGTTAAGCAGCAATGAAAAGCAACTTCCCTTGAAAAGAATGTATTCTACTGAGGAGGTAGGCTGACACTAAGACTCTGATATGTAATATGGCAGCCAAATAGACTGGGCATAGGCAAACCAGACAGGAGGAAGCAGTTATTGAGAAGAATATAACTCGTGATCTTGACAAAATAACCCAAAATTGAACAGAACAAAAATTAAATTCAAAGGAATACCAGGTGGAAAAAAACAGAAGACACATCAGCTGTGGCTCTAGAGTGGTGATTGGCTGGTGCTCACTGTGAAAGGTTGGGAAAGTTGGGTAGTAAGAGGTTAACCCTTAGGAAAACCAAGTGAAACACTAGATTTGGAGCAAAAATCCATGGCAGAATCATTAATGTAGAAAATCCTCTTTTGCTGCAAACACTAACTACTACTACTTCCACTATTGCCATAGATATAGAAGAACTTTTCTTCCTTTTGTTGATATCATTATTGGACTAAGGATGTAATGGTGAAAGGACCATTATTTCTGTTTTTGCAACCTTCTGGATTCCTAGCCAGGACAAATAAGTATAGCTTTTCTTTGCAATAAGAGTCAGACATTCCCTTAGGACATTAGCAGGTGTATTATAAATGATGCAGGAAAGAAATAAAGTATAAGACAACTGAAAAAAATGTAGTGGGGTGACATTCCCTATTAAATATGGGATGGTGGGACAACATTGCTTAGGGACTGAAAAAAGACACGAGAAGAGACATAACTAATAAGGCATTACATTTATTTATACAATTAAAAAGAAGCTTATGTAGCACAATAAATTACTTATTGAGAGAGAAGGACTAACTAAACTGAGAAATTGTATGTACGTATTTAAATTTCTATAGACCCCTATCTCAAATTTAGCATCCATGTTGAAATAAGATAAAAGAAATGAAAGATATAGAACAAACAAATTGACTGAATGAAGTTCAAGGAAACATGGGAACAGATGAAGAATTCTAAAAAAGCATATCTGAACTACAATGAAATCGGATAGCAATGACTGTGAAGATATATACACATTTATTTCCCTTTTGGCCCTCCAAACAGTTCAGCTGGGTAATCCGTCATCAAATGCACTGATTTGAAGATAGAATGTTGAACCCAGTCATCAAGGTCCATTTTACTGTACCCCACATTTTTTCCTCTGTCTGTGCACATGATATCCTGCTTTTTCCAGAATGACTTCCTGAACTTCAAATTGGAGGTTCATGTGATTTTCTTTAGAATAATTTGTATAGTAAGATGTCTTGTTTCTGGTAAGTGAAAAGATGCTCCATGAATGTGATGCCGAATGTTATTTGGCATCACATTCAGGATTCATTCTGAATCAAAGCATTGCCCTAATAATTATGATTGCTCTGAAAATTACAGTATTGATGTAATTGTAATTTTTACTATTTTGTCACCTGAAGACTCTACTAAAAAAAGAAACAAGAAACATCCTCCTATTTTCAATATTTCTCTTTTCCACTGTATTTTTAATGGTTCTTTTGTAATTGCTGCTTTATAAAAATCCTTCCTGGACAAATAAAAATGGTATGTGTGTGTGGTGATGTGGTGTCAACAAATGATACACAAACATTTGTACATAAAAAGAAAATGGCTTTGATCCAACATAATTTCTTGCTGTTGCCTATGACAAGAGAAAGCTTTCTTCATATTCTGTCTCATGACCAGGCATGAAAAATATGCGAATACATTGTGTTACTGGATAATATTCTAGTATGTTACACTTCTTTACCAAAACAAGTTTCTTCTAGCTTGTACTGGATAACTCTCTCGTTTATTATTTGGTAGAATTATATGATAAGAAATTGAACAAGATAACCCTAATTATATAGATACATAAGCTTAAAAATGACCAAAATTTATACATATGGGAGAGCATTATCATTCAATTATAAGAGAAAACCAACAGTTGATTAAATCATATATAGTGATCCATACTTACCTAATTGGCTCTTGATCTTCCTTGTCTTCTTTACTTTGTACTATTCTAATTCCACTTTTCTTTGCTCGTGGACAACCAGAAAGACTGAATAAAGAAAATCAATGAAATTATTTATTTCTAGACATAATCAACTAATCTAAAAAAAATGCACATTGAATAAAAATGACATGCAGGTTAAATTCTTTCTATCTTTTTACTTTTTTTAAATGAAAGAACAATGGCAAGAATTAACCACAAGAGGGAACTCATCTTTCATTAGATGTGAATATAGGCTCAGGTTTAAGAGTAATAAGAAAAGAATAGCTATTTTTAATGAAATCTCAAATGCTGATTTTCAGAGAACGCTGAATCACGAAAATCAGAAAGTTATATACATTTTGCAGTTAGTATAATTGAATCATACTTTTCTAGGGTTGTGAAGTATTCTTCCTTTGCCAACCACTTCATCTCTAAACCACAAAGTAAAAAAAAAAACCACTGTAAATGTATTACTTTTTCATTAATGCCAACCTTTATCCTAATATAAGAAATTTACTTGTAAGTGAATATTCATCACTACTATAAATTCAAAATGTATTCCTAGTACTTGTTTTTTTACACTGAAGTTAAATTGGGCTTCTCATACAAAGGAAGCTGTATCATCTATATCAAACTCTTCCATATGAAGGAATGCAAGGATTTCATAGCAATCCAAATAAACCCTTTCAACATGCCATTTCACCCAATTTCTGCACATTGACTGTGCCTGAGCAATTCTATTGAGCCTGTGGGTATAATCCAAGCAAAATGCAGATTCTCATAGTCAATAAACATATACACTTCTTATAGGCATAGTCAATATATTTTATGGAGAAACTAATGGAGACAGAAAGTATAATTTAATTAACCCTCCACATATGTCTTAATATACTATAAAAAGCCTACTGTTTATAAAATGAGTAAATAAATTAGAAAGGTACAACACATGAAATGAACCAGAAATTAACTGGGCAAAACAGCATCTGGATTAAGCTCTTCCATGTCTAGGAATGCAAATCCTTTTATGTGACATCTGCACAATATTAGTTATTCCACTCTAGTCAGCAAATGATGCTGAATGGAGATAAATACATTTCATTCTAATTATTATCTGACCCAGAAACACTGTTTTTATCCATGGTAGCCCTGTGATACATAAAAATGTATAGACTTAGCTAATGAGAGGTTCTTGATTTTAAACATAATAAAGAATCAAAATTCCTAAAGGCCTAAATCACAATATGGGATAATTGTTTGCCTCTCCTAATCTCTCCTAATCACTAATGAATGAGTTTAGCAAATAATGTTTATGAATAGTATAAATAAGGCAGATCTATACATTCATATTTGACTCCTTCAGACAAATGTGGTCAAGAAAGACTCTACAGCAAGCCAGATATATCTAATGAAGTTTAATGAAATCTTTGGAATGTAAGTCAATTGGTAGAAGCTTTCTTTAGTCCTCTGGGTTTTTTTTTTAAAAAAAAACAGCAAGACTATAAGAAGTAATGCCAGATCATTGTTTCCTGTAGTGGCCAGCCTGAAGCTCTGGGGTGCTCATAAGCAAAAGAGGAATATATAGCTTACTGCTTCAATTGTCCTCCTAGAGATAAATTAACTCCCAAGAACTATAGATCTGTTTTCCATGAAATTATCCAATCTCCTTTTAAAGAGTCCAAGTTTATCTAATGAATTTCACAGGTAAATTATACAGTAGATAGATGGGGAAAAAATTGTCCATTCTTTCCAGTTAGCTTCATCAGATGGCTGAATTTCCTCATGTTTTAAGGAAGTACCAAACCTTTTCGTGTTCTCTATCTCTGTGTCCTTAAACATGACATTCTTGTTGCCTTTTTTCTAGGCTATAGAGTTCCAAATGTACTACAGATAGTCCTCAACTTACAACAGTTTGTTTAGTGATCATTCAAAGTTACAATGGCTTTGAAAAATATGACTTATGTCCGTTTTTTCATAGTTATGACCTTTGCAGCATCTGCATGATCATGTGATCAAAATTCAGATGCTTGGCAACTGGTTCATATTTATGACGTTTGCTGTGTCTCAGGATCATGTGATCACCTTTTGCGACCTTCTGACAAGCAAAGTCAATGGGGAAGGCAGAGTCACTTAATAATGAGGTTACTAACTTATCAACCAAAGTGATTCACTTAATAATTGTGGCAAGAAAAGTAGTAAAATTGGACAAAACTCACTTAACAAATGTCTCAACAGACATTAACAACAGAAAATTTGGGCTCAATTGTGGTCCAAAGCCGAGGACTACCTGTAGACTTTTGTCATAAAGCAAGTGTTTGAGACCTCTTATTCTTATGTTTTCCTTCTGTACTTTTCAAAGGTAGCAACCAGAATTTACATGGTATTCTATTGCAGATGCAACATATATTTGTATAACAGCATTACAAGGTTTGCAGTTTCATTTCCAATCTTAATGATCCCTAGCACTGAATTTGTCTTTTACCACAGCTACACAATAAATGAACATCTTTTTCTGATTTTTCACTACACCCCTAACATTTTTTTTCCAGATGCTATCCCTATCCTATCTCCTGGGGCAGGGCAGGGAGGTTCCAATCTGAATCACTTTGTACATATATAATTGAACTACATTTTCATTTAGTTGACCATTCATCCAGTATTAAAGAGATTCTTCTGAAGCTCTTCACAATCATGTTTGGTTTCCATCGCTCCAATTAATTTACTATTTCCTGCAAATATAGCCAGCTTATTCTTTATAGCTAAATCAGAAAAAAATGTAGAAAATAAAAGGCACTGGTCCCAACACTAATTCTTAAGAAGTTCTTATTTTCGCCACTTAGAAAACTGCCCACATATTCCTATTCTCTCTTTGTTGTTTTAATAATTAGCAACCTGGTTTTGGGAAAAACTTAGATTTAATATATATAGTCCCTCAATTAACTTTTAATCCATTTTCACCTATACATTTTCATATTGGTATTTGTATGAAATATGATTTCTATATTCTATACTTGACACTCTATAAAGCAGGCAGCAGATTATTTACTGATATATAACTATGGTGGAAATATTTAAGAGCCTTGGTGACGCAGTGGACTAAAGTGCTGTTAAGTAGTACCAGCTGCCTGCAATTACTGCAAGTTCAAATCTCACCAGGCTCAAGGTTGACTCAGCCTTCCATCCTTTCGAGGTAGGTAAAATGAGGACCCGGATTGTGGGGGCAATAAACTGACTTTATATAAAAAAGAACACCGCTTGGGGGTGCCCGAAAGCCCTACTAAGCAGATATATACAAAAAGTATGAAGGCTATTGCTTAACGCATTGTAAGCCACCCTAAGTCTCCGGAGAAGGGCGGCATTTTTAATCGAATCAATCAATCAATCAATCAATCAATCAATCAATCAATCAATCCATTTACCTTATCATCTATTTCTGATTCAAGCACTTTAGAATCTATGCTACATTTTAATTGGTTGTTGCTATTTTTTTTCGGTATCTGATGTGGAAATATGTTACATTTAAGAACCTATTACACTGGCATCTTAATTTATTTACCTTGCTAAGTAGGTAAATTATTTGTGATTTTGCTTTAGTACTATGTTAGACCTTAATTGTTTATAGTATAATTAATTGTTTGGAACTGAATGCTGAATTGTTTTGGAGATTTAATCATTGTTATGATGAACTTAATTGCTATTTTGTATCTGCTATGAATTTATATTAAGTACAGCAACTGTAGGAAAATGATCTTATGACTTGAAATCACTTGCTGTTAGTGTCTTTTTCTTGGAAACTGTTGTCACAAAAAAAATCACTTTTGTACATACCTTCGATGTGAAGCATAATTCCCCGTAATGTGTCCAGAGCCATCACAACCAGGAGTTGGACACCTAAAATAAAGAAGTAACAACAACATTAATTGAACAATTTTCTCTAGAAAAATAAAAATCTTACATACCAAATATTTGTTATTATTTTAATCTTAATATTGCAAATATTATTTTTTTTTTGCTTTAATTTATATGCCACCCTTTTCCGGAGACTCAGGGTGGCTTACAATGCGTTAAGCAATAGCCTTCATACTTTTGTATATTTATACAAAGTCAGCTTATTGCCCCCACAATCTGGGTCCTCATTTTACCTACCTTTAAAAGGATGGAAGGCTGAGTCAACCTTGAGCCTGGTGAGATTTGAACTTGCAGTAATTGCAAGCAGCAGATGTTAATAACAGTGCTTTAGTCCACTGTACTAACCAAGGCTCATTTTTGTTCAAGGCTCAATTTTGTTCACTAGCTGGAGAAAACTGTTATTAATTAAAATGGAAAAAGTTTCATTTTTAGATCGATCATCCATTAGTGACTATATATTTAAATACCCACTAGGAGCATATTCTCAGTGGGCCTATCTCGCATTTGCCACAGTTATTATTTTCCATTGGCTTGCGTCTTCTTCTGTGCTAAGCCCTGATGCTAAAGTATTGTTGACTTCTCAGCTCAAACCTCTGAAACTAAAAGAAACAATCCACAAAATGTTATAGTAGCACACAAATGTATTAATAATTAGATATGGTATCTTGTAGATGGCGTCACAAGCTGGATCGTGACATATTGTGACGTTTTTTGCCTTTGTGGAGCCGGGATGGGCATGGCCTGCACGTAACGTATCCGGCTTGCAGGCCGCCAGTTTGACAGGCCTATAAATGTAGATGATTACATCAAAATAATGAATGCTATAAATTAAGTAGGATAATTCATTTTAGCCATAGGAAATATTTTAATAAATTGAAAGTAATACTCATGAAATAAAGTGTATCTAAAATACAGATACTGCCCTCTTGTGACAAAAGCCACAACTTGCATTTAGAGTCTACAGGATTTAAAAATTATAGTTTACATCTCAGTCTGTCATATATTTTTATAGCGTTGAAAATATCTAGAAATTAACCCATTGTATATAATATCTCAAGGGAACGCAGTGGCTCAGTGGCTAAGACACTGAGCTTGTCGATCGAAAGGTTGGCAGTTCAGCAGTTCGAATCCCTGGTGTTGTGTAACGGGGTGAGCTCCCGTTAATAGTCCCAGGTTCTGCCAACCTAGCAGTTTGAAAGCACATAAAAAATGCAAGTAAAAAAATAGGGACCACCTTAGGTGGGAAGGTAACAGCGTTCTGTGCGCCTTTGGCGTTTAATCATGCCAGCCACATGACCACGGAGACGTCTTCGGACAGCACTGGCTCTTCGGCTTAGAAACGGAGACGAGCACTGTCCCCTAGAGTCAGGAACGACTAGCACATATGTGCGAGGGGAACCTTTACCTTTACCTATATAGTATCTCACTCTAGAGCTTTACAACTAATAATAAAACTAAAATCTAAGCATGTTAAAACAATTCAAATATGCTCAACTAGCACATTTAGAAAATCATATTTTTATCCTCTACTTGACAAATCACAAACTTCAGAGTTCAAAAGTTGAAGTCTATTTAGCTGAACTTTCAGCAAAACCAATATATGATCTCCTATACATATTCACACATGATAGACCCACAAACTCTGATACTTATACTGTTTCATGTTTAAAATATCTTAAATGATTAATACCCCTTTGCCAAGGAATTCACAATTCTTTCTGTGGAATGGAGGCGAGAGAAAGTGTCCATCCTATTCATGTAGTAGCATGACATTACACGATGATGCACTGTCAGTTGGGCTTAGATCAAAATAAATTGGAATATAAATTCTCTATAGTTGTTTCTCTTCCACTGTAAGTTTCGTTGTAGTATATAATACAACTTATATAGCATGAATTTTCACACATTCTGACAGAGATCCTTCATACTTTGGAACAAAACCCTGTAGGCCAGACTATAGCTAGGTTTTCATGGTGACACCACTCTTCTGCCTCCTGCTTAACTCTCTTTTTTCCTCCCTCCAATGCCATATTACTTAGATTTGATTAGTATGCATTTTCAGCTTTTTTTAAAAAAAAAAAAGAATAAAAGCTTTGTAAGATTGTGATTTATTCTCCAATTAGGACAATCTTTTGTACCATTTTTTTTTTTAATTTGATTTATATGCCGCCCTTCTCCGAAGACTCAGGGCGGCTTACAATGTGCTCAGCAATAGCCTTCATCCTTTTGTATATTTATACAAAGTCAGCTTATTGCCCCCACAAACTGGGTCCTCATTTCACCTACCTTAGAAAGGATGGAAGGCTGAGTCAACCTTGAGCCTTGGCGAGATTCGAACCCTGCAGTAATTGTAGGCAGCTGGTCTTAAGCAGCTTAATAACAGGGTGCCTTAAACCCTTGTACTACCAAGGCTCTTACTTAAATTAAATCACACATTTCTAAATCTAAGACAAAGTTCAATTCTTGGAAAATTCTCAAACTTTCAAGCCAATGCCCTAAAACATTAGGGTGGCAATAGACCTCTTTTCTGTGACATAACATTTAGATTTTCATGTCATATACAATGATCTTAAGCTTTAAAGATCTGAACCATCCATGTAATAATAAACAGCTTTCTATTAAACTGGCAAGCTGAGAAGTTCTTCATGGACTTAAAGAGCAATTTTTTATTTTTATTAAGTGGGAAAAAGCAACTTGCGGGGAAGAGATCATGTCTGTTATTTCAATTCATTATTCATTTATTAATGATATTAGATTAAATCTATAAAGTTTTCTCCCAAATTTTATATCACTGAGAAAAAGATGAAGTGAAAGATATGTAACCCATTTATAAAGTGCTGTTTGCATTCCTCCAGATTGCTGACAGAATAAATTATCATCTCTTTATCTCCATTCACTCTGAACTAAGATACTGTGGGAACAGTAAGAATAAGTCTATGACCTAAAATAGTGGTCAAGTTCTGTCAGATGAGTTAATGGTAACTATTAAAGCTTCTAGGTTTGAAACAGAAATCCTGAAATACTTTGGGGAAGGGGAAAGGATTATTTTCATATTTAGTAGTTTATTTTTTTAAAATGCACAAAAATGCAAATAGTGAGTTATAGCAGTTCACTAATCAGAATGTGTCTGAAAGGAATTGAGTGTATTTTTTTTTTATTGATGCACTGAAATATTAATGGGAAAGTATTGCTATTCAAAATTATGTAAACAACGTAGTCATGTAGAAATGTGATACTGATTTATACACTAAATCTGTGATACATCACCATCAATAAATACAAATATTTAGATCTTTACAGTAACAGAGTTGGAAGGGACCTTGGACATCATCTTGTCCAACCCTCTGCTCATGCAGAAGACCTATACTAGTGGAACCAATGGAAAGAAAAATTGAATATGAAGTAGGAAAATCAAAATCAATTTCTACCTGTACATTGCATTATCCCTTAATTTATCCCAGATGGAAAGAGTCAGCATGATCACAATGTTTGTCCAGTCTGAAACTACGGTTGTGGCAGGTGGTGATTTCTAGCACAATGGAATCCTGTGGTAACTTTCTAATTGCTGAAAAGAATCATAATTGGCCTCAGATCTGAATGTGAAATAAGAACATATGGGAATAGTCCCAAATGGGAAAGAATCATGGTCCTAACTCTGCAAAATGTGATCCAGATGGGAGAGAAAATGGGACCGACAAGGCAAATGAATTTAAAACACAGAGTTCCTGCTTTGATGCTAGCAGCTTTCCTTCATTGTCACACATGGACTTCATATTGAAATAGAATTTGAATATCAACAACTGACCAATTAGTTGTTCCTAGATTCTTTTTTGTTTCTTTCTAATGCTTCCAGAAAATAGTGCACAGAAACATTTACTCTGACAAATGCCCAAGATGAGTTGGATTGGAGAAAAAGTAAAAAAAACCCTACCTACTGTATAGTTTTGTAAAGGAAGTCTGTTGCTTCTTTGTCTGCTCTGTTCATTCTACTGAAAAAGTCTTATGCAACTTTCTTGCAATAAACTTAATGCGCAATATATTTTAAGCAAATGAAATTGCTCTCCATCAGCAATATACAGGTACTAACATCATATCGGTTCATATATGAATTCCTTGACTTGTTCAAAACAGCCTCTCTGAACTGATTCTGATCAAATAAGATTGAACAAAATATTACTCTATAATTACTCCGGAATGCCTAATGAAAGGAGAAATAGTTTTATAGTCAGAGTGCTTTTATATTCCTTATTTTAAGGAATATATTAGTCAAACCTAAATAGTAATTACTTAATAGTAATCACTTTATTTAATACTTACTAAATTTATTTACTAATTACTAAAATATGTATTGACTTAATACAATGTATAAACATGATTACTATAGAGAAAATGAAGGTACTTTTATAAAGATAAAAAAAATAAAGATATATTCAGGAATGATTTGCTGGTTACATGGGAATAACATGGAGCCTCATAATACACAGACAACATTTTTTAAATCCAGTTTTTGTTCCAACAGTTTTATCCATAATTTTTTCTTCAAATATTCCAGTTTGGAATGTACTAAAAATAGGAACCAAATTACAAAAAAAATAGTCTTAATAATTTTAAGCGTTTCAATGATGTAATATGATTTTTTAAAATTCTTGAAATAGAATAAATTAGATATAACCAAAATGTTATAACAAGATGTTTCTAGAGTGGTAAATTTAAATACAAATACAGAAAAAAGCAACCCAAGAATAGTAGTACTCTATATTAATTGCAATATATATACTTTTAAAAAAGATAAGCTCAGTTTCCTTTGGTTGTTTTGATTAGATTTATTTTTTTGCCTAGAAACTGCATTGCACAGACGTTCATACTTTTTACTATTTGTGCCTTGCTAAACTTTTGCAACTCTTCCTCACAAAAGGCAAAAGGTCTTTTCAGTTTCTTCTGGCCGCAATGTTTAAAACTTTTTTTAAAAAATACATTATTGCAAGCTCTAAAAATAGGCACATCACAATTAAAAAATAAACCTCTTCTCACAATACTCACTCCTGAAACCTAGCCCCACCTGTATGTGTTATGTTGTGTTGTGTTGTGTTGTGTTGTGTTGTGTTGTGTTATGTTATGTAGTCCCAGCCAGTGGTGGGATTCAAATAATTTAACAACTGGTTCTCTGCCCTAATGACCAGCTGGGTAGGTCTGGCTCAGTGGTCATTGACTGTGTGGGCGTGGCCAATTCAACATCACTCACGTCTATTGGCGAAGCGCCTTAAATTAATAAGGGTTAACTAGAGAGGCAATTTCTGTAAGCAGGGCAATAAAGATTAGGCTAGAAACAACACCAGAATGTTTCCTTCCTGCCTTCCTTACAGGATTAGCCCTGGAAAAAAACCAAAATAAGATTTCTTTTAATAACCAGTTCTCCCAAATAGGTGCGAACTGGCTGAATCCCACCACTGGTCCCAGCTCTTGGTGCCTTTATCCTCTCATCTTCATTAAGAGAGTAATAAATATAAATATGTAAACTAGATTCTCATTATAAAGTTTGAAATATTGTCATTCTAGCAATTACACTATGTTTACTCTTTAATTAAGTTTTACTATATTAATTTGTTTTCTATTGTTGCATTTTAAATCAGTTCCCTTTCCTTTTAAAATCATAGGAAATTTTAAAAAATGAAATTTAGAATACAAATTAAAAAAACAGAAAAATTACATGATTCGTTAATGAAAAATTCAAGATATGAATTTAAAATAAACTTTAACTTACTTATTTATTTATTTATTTATTTATTTATTTATTTATTTAAATTTCTATACTGCCCTTCTCCAAAATAGGACTCAGGGCGGTGAACAGCCAGAGTAAAAAACAATACATACAAAATTTAAAAGCAATTTAAAATAATTAAATATTATTGGCCGTAAATTAAAACAACCCAATTTAAAATCAATTTAAAATTAACTCAAGCCAGCCCAGCTAGTTGAAATAAATGGGTTTTCAGGGCCCGACGAAAAATCCGGAGGTCTGTTATTGTACGTATCTCTGGGGGGAGGTTGTTCCAGAGGGTAGGCGCCGCCACAGAGAAGGCTCTCCCCCTGGGAGTCGTCAGCCGACATTGTCTGGCGGACGGCACCCTGAGGAGGCCCACTCTGTGCGAGCGTACTGGCCGGTGGGAGGCTATTTGTGGCAGAACACTATAGAAAGGTGTCCTCTAAAAATAGATGATTTATGATTATTAACCTTCCCTTTATTCCCTTTGTACTAAGCAGAAAGTAGTTAAGGGCAGAGACACTTTCCATATATAATTATATATATATATACAATATAGGTCAAGCCTATCTATTCTCCTCTCTTCATTGGTTTTTATGATCTGAGTAACTGAATCCATCTTGTTCTTTCAGTATCTAATACATACATTGTAATCATACCTAGGTTTAAAATTAGGATAAAGGATCCTTTATGGTATGAGACAATTAAATGACTTAAGCTTCCAAAACAGAAAAGAAATAGTGTTATGAAGCACACTTGACTAAAGTCAGGTTTAGCTCATGTCCCAATGTGACACAATCATGTCAATCAACACTTTGTGCAGAGGTTCACATACACCCACATACACGCATATCTATTCAGATAAAGGTTGTATGACTCAAGTATAAGTCACATCCAGTTCATAGTTCTGGATTCTCAGTTGAATTCTTGTACAGACTTGGAAGGACAAGATTGCTGATTTTTGTAGCATTCCTTCATTTAAAGAGACTATATTTTTATCCATTATCTGTTGGGAAGTATAGATACACATGAAGTACTGATGCCTTTTCAATAAAGGTTAGTTTTATTGATTATACATATGGTCTGTATTCCTACATTCACTTGAAATATTATAACATATTAGGTCAGGCTAGTTGTCCATCTGACTCATTACTGCCTACAAGTGCAGGCAGAGCATTCAGTCTTTCCCATACATTTTTCTTGATACTTTTCTAAGTGGAGTAACTTCATCTGATTCTGTCATCTGGGGAATTCCAAATATAGATTTTAGAAGCTTTTCAAAGCCCATTAAAATTGGGTACAATAAGAGATTCTCCACATTATATTCAGAGTTAAGGAGATAACCTGAAGAGGGTAATTCCAAATCACATAGAAAAATAAATTTTTCTACTGGAAGAATATTACAACTTGGTTGTAGTCCTGCTTTTCACAAAAAATATACAGTGGCTGAAAACCCTCATCTAAGGGTTTAGGATGAGGTAACTTGATCAAGTCACAGTGAATTGGTTTGTTAAACCCTGATGGATGGGTTCAACACATCACTCTAAGCCAAATCAAAGCACATTATGGTTTTGTATGTGAATCAAGTTATAAAGAAGTAAAAATCTGACAATTTTCTATGTTTTTGTCTACCAATTTATCCTAATGCTGCAAATTATTTCTTAGCATACATATTGTTAGCCACTTGGACTAATACACAACGCTTTGGGCAGACATTTACTTTAGTCCCTTTCTATTACTGTGAACTAATGAAGATGAGAAGATCTTAAATAGTGCAAGGTAAACAAATTGAGCCCATTTCCCTATTAGTGACATGTAATATAAGCTATCCCTGTAGATGCAGAAAAAGAGGGCAATGCAAAACTGAGTTCCAGAATGGATTAGAAAAGAAAAGAATAAGTTACAATGGTCGCAGCACTTTTACATTGTTGTTATTTATTAAACAAATTTATATAACCACTAAACTCACACATAGATGACTCCTGGCGGCTTTTTAATGCGGCTGCATTGAGTCATGAGGTTATTTGAGTGTTGAAAACTTTTTGCTGGAAAATCAACAGACTTTGTGATTAATATTCTTGAGATATTTAAAGGAGAATAAACAGTTTTAGCTGCAGGAATATTTCAGCATCTGCAGGACTGCAGAAGATTAAGAAAGAAGAGTTGTATCCCAGGGGTGGGTTCTAAATTTTTTTACTACCGTTTCTGTGGGCGTGGCTTATTTTGTGGACATGGCTTGATGGTCATGTGACAATTCTTTAGGATTTAGCAGAGGTACTGGTCTACCAGGCTTTTAACTGCTTGCAGAGCTGTACCCGTCTACTCATTTGTTTTTGGAGGCACCGGTCTACCCATTTATTTTTGCAGGCATTGGTCTACTCATTTATTTTTGCAGGCACTGCACTGTTTTTGGAGGCACTGGTCTACCCATTTATTTTTGCAGGCACCGGTCTACTCATTTGTTTTTGGAGGCACCGGTCTACCAGCACACTGCCTTTTACCACTGATCAGCTGTAGGGCGACCCTTTGAAGCCCGGCGGCAAGAGTTTAAACAGCTTTTTTCCTTCTAGCAGATCAGCTGGGACTCAGGAGACAGCAATAGATTGGGGTGGGGCCAAATAAAAGGTAAGAATAACGCAGGGGGGGCAGAACCAGTTCGGTGACGTCATATCGTCACCACTACCGGCTCGGCGCAACTGGGCCGAACAGGAGGAACCCACCACTGTTGTATCCTCTCCAGCTAGCCTTGGCTACACTAAAGTGTACTCTTACGCAGAAAGAAGGAGAGATCCACTGGCATTTGTTCTATCAATGCCTGATCAGCATGATAGTGACCTTTTTAGAATCAAATAACATAATACAAAAAATTATAACAAAAGTATAAATTAAAACATGCAAGGCATAGGTATCTTAGGCTATAAGGTATCTTAAACATACTCAATGTACAGGTAGTCCTTGATTTATGACTGCAATTGGGACGATTTCTGGACGTAAATCACTACAGTCTTAAATTGAGGCACCCACATGATTAGATCCAATTTCACAATTTTTGCGGCATTTATTAAGTGGTGGTTAAACAAATGTCATGAATGTAATTGTGACTTCATTCTTTTGAATTGGCTATATCACTGGAAACCAGTAAAAAAGTGCTGCTACCAGCAAGAAACATTGCAAATCATATTTATATAACTACAGGATGCCGCAACAGATTGGAAAGGTGAACCAGGGGAAGGGTGGCACAATATTTTACTATGGCCAGAAGTGTTTTATGGGATATAAAGTACTTGTTCCATGCCTGCCATAATTTCAAATGGTTGTTAGGTGACCAATTGTTGGTCAAGGGTAATAATAAGAAATTGATATATTTAAGAAAATATAAGCCATTTTATATGAAAACACTCTACTTTGTCACCAATTATATTTTCTGTATGGATTTTACTTACAAGGTTTTAAGAAACAGAAGTCATAACATATGAGGGATCATTACTCTAAGGAAAAGTCTTCTAAAAAGACAAACTGTACATATTATATTTTAATAAATATACCAGGAATGTTACAAATGTAGAGAACTGAACATAGAACAAAGGTGGGTTTCAGCAGGTTCTGACCAGCTCTGGAGAAATGGTAGCAGAAATTTTGAGTAGTTCGGAGAACCGGTAGTAAAAATTCTGACTGGCCCCACCCCCATCTATTCTCTGCCTCCCAGGTGCCAGCTGATTGGGAGGAAATCGGGATTTTGCAGTAACCTTCCCCTGGATTGGTGAGGGAATGGTGATTTTACAGTATCCTTCCCCTGGAGTGGGGTAGGAATGGAGATTTTACAGTATCCTTCCCCTGCCATGCCCACCAAGCCACTCCCACCAAACCATGCCACTCCCACCAAGCCACACCCACAGAACCGGTAGTAAAAAATTTTGAAACCCACCACTGACATAGAACTATTAGAATTGCTTTTACTATTGTAGAGTAGTGTTAGGCCTCTAATGTAAGCTTTAGTTGTGTCCTACAAATTTTGTAGGGATGTCTGGTTTTTATTATTATCCTTGAAGAACCATTTCAGTTCTTCTTCTATTCTTTCCGTATATTCTTTTTCTTTCATTACCTGTGTATTCATCATTTCCCCTTTCTCCATCCTCTCCATTCTATTATTAATGGGTTGTGGTCAGCCCAGTCATTAGTCCCTATCTCTACTGATTGAATCTCCTGTGTTAAGATCTTCGTAGCCCATACCATATCTATCTTTGACCAGGATTTATGAGGGTTGGTGTAATATGTATATTTTTCCTCTTTTGGGTTGTATAGTCTCCAGATATCTACTAAATTTAGTTCTTCTATAAGAGATAAAAATGTTTTCGGCAGCAAATTCTTCTTATTTTTTTTTAATCTGATTACTTCTATAGTCTTTTTTTGGCATTAAGCATTAAGATCGCCTAACAGAAATACATTTTCTATATTTTGTTCTATTATTTTTTCATGTAGTTTTTGGTAAAATTCTTTTTGCTCACTGTTTGGTACATATACTACAACTAACAACACATTTTTGCCTTTAAGATTAACTTCAATCATCAAAGTTCTTCCTATTCTATCTACATATTTCAATTTACTTTCTATCTTTTCTTTAACATACACTGCTATGCCTTTTTTCTTTTCATCTGTTAATGATACATATAGTTTCCCTAGTTTTTTACATTGCAGGTACCTTTCTTCCTGTTTTCTTATATGGATTTCTTGAAGGCACACAATATCTGCTTTTTGTTTAATTAATTTCCTGAATGATTGGTTTCTTTTGACAAAAGAGTTAAGTCCGTTTATATTTAGTGATATAATTTTCAGATTTTGGTCCATTTTTAAAAGTTGTTCTTGTTCCTTTTTATTCCTTTACTTCCTGTCCCTTTTCTTAGCTTGGTTTTGTGCCCTTGTCGTTACTCCTTCTTCTTCTTGGATTTCCCCCTCTTCCTCTTTTTCTTTCTCTTGACTGTCCTCTTCACGTGAAGTCACTTGATCTTCTCATCTTAATGTTGATTTAACTCTCCTTCCCGCCTCTTCTCTTCTGCCATCCGTTCCTTCTAGTTCTATCACCTGGTCATATAAATTTTGTGCCTTTTCAATAGTGTCAACTTTTATCTTTTTCCCCTTCCACGTGGCTAGTAGTCCTTCCGGCATTAACCATCGAAATAATATTTGTTTTCTGTTTAATAGTGCAGTGAGGAATCCATAATCTTTCCTCCACTCTCTAATTCTTTTTGGTATTTGTTTTAATGTTATTATCTCTTTTTGTTTATAATATATAGGTTCTTCTTTAACTATTTTGAAAACAATGTCTCTGACCTTTTTTCTCACAAATCGTACGTGGACCTCTCTTGGGAGTCTATGTTGTCTCGCGTAGTTGGTGTTTACTCTGAACACTTCATCTATTTCGTTGATAATTTCATCTTTATCTCGTTGCAAAATTTCAGCTATTATTTCGGCCATTACTAGTGTCAGATCCTCATCTCTCTCTTCTCTTACGTTTTGAAATCTTAGATAGAATGCCGCTCTTTCCATTTCTAATTGTGCCACAGTGTTTTCAAGCTCTTTATTGAGACCTGTCATTTTCTCATCTAATAACTCCAATTTCTCTTCTGTTCATTCTGTTTTTTTTTTCCTATGGCCATAATCCTTTGATCGTTTTTTGTGATTATCTCCTGAATGGAGTACATTTTTCCATCTAATTTTTGTATATCTTCTTTAACAGAGTTTTTAATTTCATCCAGATCTCTCCTGGTTTCCTCATGATTTCTGGACATACACTCTTGCATTTTTAACATCGTCTCTTGTATTGTCACCAACGTGGTCTGGACAGTCTGCATACTCATGGCAGGGGTTTGTTTTTCAGTCGAGAAGATCCCTTCTATAGTTTTTTGTGTCGCTGGAGAGGCCATTAGTCCAATTGGTGTTGAAGTAGGCTTCTTTCCTGCTTTTACTGTGGTTACTGTTGTAGATGTCATTTCTTTCAGGATTTTGTATTGTTTTTCTACAATTCTGTCTATTCTTTCCCAAATCAGCATCTGTTTCTTAATCAATTCTATGTACTGTTAGGTACTAAGGTTTTTAAGTAAATTTAAATATCCTCAATTTCTATTATTCCTATGATAAATATATACTCAAATATAAAATCTCAATCTATATCACCTTACTATTTTACTTTATATCACTATCACTATAATTCCAATTAATTTTGATTCAATTGATTAAGCTATATGATACTATAAATACTATATATCCTATAAAATTATTTTAATAATACAGACTTATACTAAATATTATAATATTCTATCTCTAAAATGATTAATTAATTAGTTATCTAGCAAGCAATGTAATAAGTAATAGTATAAAAACTAAAATATTACAATATATAGACAGTACTTTGTTAATATGTGTATATATAAATTAATACTGTTTAAGTTAAATTGATCTTCTAATAAATAATTAATAGTAAAATATAAACAATTCATCAATAAGACTTAATAGTTCAGTATATCGTTAATAATGATAGTTAGTATATTTAAGATATATGTAAAATATATGTGGAATATATATAGATTTCCTCTCCTTTTAGGAGTTAATCACTATGAAGTTCTTCTGTTGTTTTCTCTAATCACACTTTTACAGCTCTCCAGGGTCCACCAATATTAGTCCAAGGGAGATCTAATCTTAAAGACAGGAAACAAAGCACACAGCCTTTCACTATTACTGTCCAAAATGGCGATCTCAACTTTCCGGCTTCTCTTTGTATCAGATCAGTTATTACCTATATTGTCCTTCTCCATCGGTGCAGCTTTATCTAACAAAAACCAGCATCCTGCTTCCTCTCGTTACTTTCCTCTGATTACACTCTCTTCCAAACATCTCTTCACTGTATAGAACTGATATGACAGGTTTTGCTGAGTCACTTCACTCCCCTCGTTATTTGCCACCTGCGCCTTTCCGAGTCTCTCTGTCTTTCCGCTGCTCCTCTGGACTCTAAGGTTTATCCCCTCCTCACAGTAATCATCAATAGAATTATTTCAACTTTTTGTTCTCCTGCTCGCCAATCTTCACCCCGTTCTCACTCTTTTGCTTCCTGCTTTTGTGCTTAAGACGTCGAGTCTCTGGTTCGGCCAATCGGCCTTCTTCTTCCTGCGCCCGGAATAAGGGTTCTTCTCGGAGCGGCGGGAGACCGCACCTCTCCGCACCGCTTCCTCTGAAGTATCCCTCTTTTTGTCGGTCCATCCCAGGTCTGATCTTTCCCATAGCAGGCCCCGAAACGCTGAAAATCGACACGGAATACGGAGCGCTCCTTCTCCGTGCCACCTCAACCCACGCCTCAACCGGAAGTCTTCTAGTTCCATAACTAGTTTTTAAAGTTAATTTAATAGGTCTAATGTATAATAGGTCCAGGTCCAGGCCTTACTATTTTAATTTAGATCTACTACATTTTTCTCTCTGCTAGCAAAAAATTTACATAATCTCAAGGGTTAGATTTAGCAAATGCTTCCCAATTTTGGCCCACAATTAGAACTTTGTGATATCTTACCACTTTGGCTGAAAGACAGTGACTGACAATGACAGTTATATAATCAGCTTCCATAGCGTCGGTTGATTTGAATATGGGTTTCCTTATTTCAGAGCCCAAATTAAAAACATTTTAAAATTTGAAAGAATTTTCAAAATAAAGTCCAGTGGTCATCCAAAGACATATAACTTGATTAAATTCAGTGCAATAGTATCTTGTTAACTATATTTTTCTACACAATATCTCATACTTAATGGTGTGGAATTCTGGATATAAATGGCAAATATAATTCAGAGTATTTGTGGGAACACACAGAAACGCTTTAAACCACAATTACGTGACAGATGTAATCAGCAGTCCCACAAGCATAGGTAAAAATGCAGCTGCATGGCCATGATTTGCCCTTGAAATCTCAAATGCCTGAGAAACTATATTTAAATGTCGAGATCATTCTTTGTACATTGGGTACAGGAAGCTTTTCATCAATAGGGAATGCTGTTATGAAGTGTAGAATTTTTGCAGGCTGTCTGCTTTCAATAAATGACTCAGAACAGATCCTTTTGGAAAAGTAGGCTGGAATTCAGGGCAGTAGATTTTCTCCTTGATATAATGTCTTGGTGTCTAGTATAAGTACTTTTTAAACAATTCTACAACTCATGAGGGCTTTTAAAGTTGCTTCAACCTCAACTTTTCATTAAATGTAAATAATAATAAAATAAAAGAGGAGAAGCAGCTGTGTGCTATGTGTATCAAGGGATATTTTCTTTTCCAGTTTCCTCTGTAGATTTTGATATATTTTCCTGAGGAAATAATAGAGATTTCTGCTAGACCACAGACTGTTTATGACTGTAGTTATTGTTTATCGTATTTTAATTAATTCAAATTTGTACATTTGACCTAGGGTGAACTATTGCTTAACTGATCTTAAAATCAGTCAGTGCCACTGTTTTGAAACTGGCTCTAAGACTACACAATTAAATTAGAAAGATTATAATGATGGTACATTTTATTCAGGATAATTCTGATAGCGGCTTACACATAAAAAGGAATATGTAATTAATAAACTATGGAAGTTTTCAGTCTTTTTATTATGCTAAAGAAAGAGCTGAATAATCAATTTTTTTGTGCTCAAAGTGCTTTTACACGTTGTTAACAACAATAACAACAACAACAAAATAGAAATCTCATATATAGATATTCCACTAGAACTATCAAATAGTATATGTATAGTGTGCATTATATAAATTCTCTAAAAAGAAGGTATATCATAATGTACAAAATAGAAATATGAGACTTCCAAAGCATTTGTAGTAATTAAAACCTACTTCACAATAAATATGCTTTTATTTGAGACTACTTTTATAATATCTGAATGTGCCATTAGAAGTAGTCCTTGTTTAACAATTGTAATTGGGACTGGTAACTCTGTCACTAAGCAACCCAGTCATAAAATGTAATGCCATGTGACCATGACAATTTAGAGTGGCAATTGCAGAAATTCCAGTTGTCCTTACTAGGCAAATCCTGGGTGTCACAGTAAGCCATAATCATATGATTGGCATTTACAACCTCCTGCCTAACCCTAATCTTTGACTCTGCTTGTTGGAAGCCAACTGTGAAGCTCACAAATGGCAATCACATGACCATGGGACACTGCAACTACAAGGAAGATTTCCAAGTCCCTTCTTTCAGTGCTATTGTATCTTTGAACAGCCGCCGAATGAAGAACACCTGTACTGCCTAACTTTGGGATATTCAGAATGTTGAATGGTTAAGAATATATAAGATCTGGAAAGAGATTTTAGTAAGACATATTGACAATAGAGAAATACTGCCCAAGTGTATTTAAGCTGTCCTTAAATACCACATTTCAATTCTTACTATGTTACAGAGCTCCCGATTACGACATTGTACATGCGAACAAGTTAACTTCACTACTAATGTGGGCAGCCTCCTGCCCATACCCTCTTATCTTTCTTGGTGACCTCAATCTACCTCTTATTAATTGAACCCTAAACGAATGTACAACTGAACCCATACATGCAACCCTGTACAATGCTGTTACTAATCTGGGACTGGATCAACTAGTAACTAACAACACTAGACTTAACAACTGCCTTGATCTCATCTTCTGCAACAGTTTAAACTCAATTTATGGACTACAAATAAAAGAACCCTTTTCCAACAGTGACCACAGCATGATTGACTTTTGTCTCAATATACGTCCTTACAAAAATTATCATAATGATGGGATCCCCAATTATAACTTTAAAAAAGCCAACTATTATCTCATAGACACCGACCTCTCATCTCTTGGTTGGCAAGTTTTATTCACTGACTGTAATACTGTCAAAGACCATTATAACATTTTTTTGCTCGAAGTCAAAAGAGTCATTAAACTATATGTACCACTAATAACCCCCAAAACCAGAAAAAACAAATTATCCATAACAATAAGGAAGCTCCAATAAAAAAAAATCTCTTTGGCGGAAAAACAAAACTGACTACGTAGCTAACTTTAAAAGCAGCTACAAAAACTTACGTCACCAGATGAAGATTGAATGCACCGATTATCACATCAAACAAGAGGAAAACCTTGTGTGCATGAAATCTACCTGCACCTTCTATAATTTTGTAAACAACAAACATAAAGATTCAAGATCCATCCCACCTCTAAAAAAACCTAATGATAAAGATTGTAATATGAAACCATTAAAGCCAACCTCTTTAACACATTCTTCAGCTTAGTCTTTGTAAACAGCAATGGCTCATTTTCCACATTTCCTAGTCGTACCACAACTAATTACAACACTCTAATACAAATAGATTTTATAGAAGATAACGTTGAAAAGGCATTACACTGCCTAAAACCATCTTTATCTATTGGACTTGATGGACTATGTGCCTACTTCTTAAAAAAGCTTTCCACTGCCATAGCAGAACCTCTAAGCATAATCTTTGAAAAATCTTTCAGTACCAGGTCCTTGCTCAACCTGTGGTCACTAGCCACGGTCATCCCTATCTTCAAAAAGGGAGACGCCAGCCTAGTTGAAAATTATAGGCCAATCTCTTTTATGTTGCATCACCTGCAAAGTCATGGAATCAATCATAAACCAATCCATTATCCTCAACTTAGAGACAAACAATCTACTCTCTAACAAACAATTTGGTTTCAGAAAAAAATTGCAACTCCTACACTGCAAAAACATACGGACTACACAACTAGATCAGGGCAAAGCGATAGACGCAATTTACATAGACTTCTGTGAAGCCTTTTATTCAGTGGTACACGATAAACTACTTCTAAAACTAAAATTTTATGGCATTTCCGGACCCCTGCATAATTGGATAGCTGCGTTCCTGTCAAACAGGCAACAAGTAGTCAAAATAGGGAGCACCCTATCAAATCCTGCACCTGTTAACAGCGCTCTTTATACTTTACATAAATGACCTTTGCAATCATATTATAAGCAACTGTGTTCTCTTCGCTGATAATGTAAAACTATTCAATACAACCAACAATGCTGCTACCCTTCAAAAAGACCTTGACTATGTGTCAGAATGGTTAAAACAATTGGCAACTCCAAATCTCAACCAACAAATGCTCTGTCTTCTACATTGGCAAAAAAAAATCAGAACACAAAATACAAGCTGGGCAGATACGACCTCGTAGATGACCCTCTCTCTGTCAAGGACCTTGGACTACTCATCTCTAATGATCTAAGTGCCAGAGCCCACTGTAACAACATTGCCAAAAAGGCTCTATGAGTTGTTAATCTAATCTTGCGTAGCTTCTTCTCTGGTAATATTGTACTGCTAACTAGAGCATACAAAACATTTGCTAGACCAATTCTCGAATACAGCTCATCTGTCTGAAACCCGCACTGCATATCAGACATTAATACAATTGAGTGAGTCCAGAAATATTTCAGGAGAAGAGTTCTCCACTCCTCTGCTCGCAACAGAATATCTTATGCCACCAGGCTTGAAATTCTAGGCTTAGACAACTTAGAACTACACCATCTTCAGTCCGACCTAAGTGTAGTACATAAAATTATCTGCTACAATGTCCTACCTGTCAATGAGTACTTCAGTTTCAACCACAACAATACACGAGCAGACAATAGATACACACTTAAGGTAAACTGTTCCAAACTCGATTGCAGAAAATATGACTTCAGCAAGAGCGGTCAATGCCTGGAATTCACTACCTGACTCTGTGGTTTCTTCCCCAAACCCCCATAACTTTAACCTTAGACTGTCTACTGTTGACCTCACCCCATTCATAAGAGGTCTGTAAGGGGTGTGCATAAGCGCACCAACGTGCCTACAGTTCCTGTCCTACTGTCCCAGGGGTGAAATGCTCCCGGTTCTGACCAGCTCGGGCGAGTAGGTAGCAATGGCGGCGGGCAATTGAGAGAACCGGTAGCAAAAATCCCTTCCCTCCCCAGCCTCCAGCTTGCTTACCTTCGCTCTTCGGACCGAATCCTGAGCCGCTGGTCGCAATGCCTGCCTTGCTTCGCTTGCTGTAATCCCTGCAATCCATTGCATCAGCAAGCAACTGAATCTACCTGCCTGCAATCAAGCTCATCGGTGAGCAGCTCTATCTGCCTGCCTGCCTGCCTGCCTTGTCCCTTCAATTGGGTAAGTTTTTTTCCCCTTTGGGAGCTTTAAAAAAATAGTTAATTGGGGTTTTTTTAGTTGTTCTTTTTTTAGACCTAGCCATTTAAAGTTTAGGAAGTTTTAAATTTACTTGCTTTTATATAAAAATAAAAATAAAATAAAATAATATTTGTGCAGCTTTCTGAGATTTTGTGTGTTTCTGTAGTGTTTCATTCTAACTTCACAAACACACAAAATCTCACAAAGCTGTATGTGGAATTTTGTGTGTGTAAAGTGTGAAAGTTGATTTTTTGGGCTTTTTGTCGCTGTGTGAGGTTCCTGCTTGTTGCAGGGGCCATTTTGGGTCTAGTACAGCTGCTTTTACATTGTGGGTGATCCAGTTGTGTTGTGTTGTGTTGTGTTGTGTTGTGTTGTGTTGTGTGTGGGTAAAGTGTGAAAGTTGGTTTTTTGGGCTTTTTGTGGCTGTGTGAGGTTCCTGCTTGTTGCAGGGGCCATTTTGGGTCTAGCACAACTGCTTTTACATTGTGGGTGAGCCAATTGTGTTGTGTTGTGTTGTGTGTGTGTAAAGTGTGAAAGTTGGTTTTTTGGGCTTTTTGGGGCTGTGTGAGGTTCCTGCTTGTTGCAGGGGCCATTTTGGGTCTAGCACAGCTGCTTTTACATTGTGAGTGAGCCAGTTATGTTGTGTTGTGTTTTGTAGGTTAAACAAGAAGCAAAGAAGTGATGTTGACTTGGCCACGCCCACCTGACCAACAAGCCATGCCCACCCAGTCACCTGACCACCAAGCCATGCCCACTAATTAAGCCACACCCACAGAACCGGTAGTGAAAATTTTTAGATTTCACCCCTGTACTGTCCCCATTTACTCATATCCATTTCATGTATTCATAATCATGTTTATACTTATATCTGTAATCTTATATATGTTTGACAAAATAAATAAATAAATAAAAATAAAATAAAGTGATGTATGGCATCTTTTATTACAATGTCTGTTTCAAACAAAAGTAATTCATTTCCATATAGCTTTTCAGTGGAATCTATATATATCCAGGATAAATACTGTAAAATTCTCATCGTGGATATTTGAATATTTCACACACATTTTTAAAAAATTGCAAATTCCCTCCAGCTACATCCCTATATTCATTTATTTTGGAATAGATCCCACTGATCTCAGTGAGATTTCTTTTTATTAGGTAATCCAGTATAAATTAAGGATATAATATTCTTCCTCCATTTTAATTAAAAACTGAAGTCAAGCTAATCTATCTCCCCCACATGAGAAAAATATCAACTCTATAACAAAACTCTACAATAAGGAAAATTCAGTCAATTAGTTGCAGGATATTTCATGTCAATTTTTTTTTGTTTTTCTTTCTTTTTTTCCCCTCCAACATTAAACCACAATTCCATATCCATCAATGTTTAGTACCACTTCTGTGATCCTGACTGAGAATTGGTGCACTATTAGTCTATGGCATGGTTTTCAAATAGGTCAAAGGTTGATAGGATTGGA
Source organism: Pituophis catenifer annectens (assembly GCF_029215685.1). Classification (NCBI taxonomy): domain Eukaryota; kingdom Metazoa; phylum Chordata; class Lepidosauria; order Squamata; family Colubridae; genus Pituophis; species Pituophis catenifer. Next base: position 130,716,151 of record NW_027256881.1, read on the forward strand.
CAAGGGATCTATTATTAAATTTATTGTTTATTAGTATTATTATTAGTATTATTAGTTAAAATAGTACTTATTAAATTATTTTCATATAATATTTTTTTGTGGGTAGAGGAACAATCTGTAATCATGAAGGGGTTGATGAGCTGAAGAGTTTGGGGGCCCCTGGTCTATAGGAGGTTGTAAGAGTTCAAAAAAGCCAAGAGTGATTGAATATCACCAACTTTATCATTCTAAATTGATTGCAACCATATTACACTACGCTGTATAATACATTTTCTAGTATCTATAAATTTATTCAGGACTCAAACAAAAATATTGTCTTGCAAAAAGTTTTGGCAACATGGTGATTTTTTTCATCCTAGATCCTACACACTTTATAATTCAAGAAATACATAAAATATAAAAAAAATATTTGTATGCTTTTGAATCTATATATCAGGTTCAGATACTGAAAATTAACCTTTCAGAGACAGCAAGCTTAACTGCAAATAACTGAAACGAGATTAAAACTATCAAGTAAAGCAGTCAAGAATTATATATTTGGTAATACATCAAAATTGCTGTTGAAGCTTCCAAAAGTTCCAAGTTTTGTATTTTGTATAAATAAATAAAAACATGAAAATTATGGTGGGGGTAGGAGAATCTCATTCCAAAGAGCAGGCACCATAACAGAGAAGACTTCCTGGATCCTCACAAATTCCTTTTATCTAAGGGTCTTGGAAAGCAATCACTCTATAGCAGAAACCATAGGAGTTAGGCCAGGGGTCTGCAACCTTAAACACTCAAAAGAGTCATTTGGACCTGTTTCCCACAGAAAAGAAATCACTGGGAGCCACAAAACCTGGGTAGGCATGGCCAACTCGCTGTTACTCAGTCCCACCCAGTCACATGATCCCCCCCAGCCACACTTACCCAGGTTTTGTGGCACCTGGTGTTTTCTTTTCTGTGGGAAACAGGTCTCTCTCTCTCTCTCTCTCTCTCTCTTTCTCCCACTCTCTCTGTCTCTCCCTCCCTCTCTCATCTCACTTTCTCTCATCTCTCTCTCTATTTCTCTCGTGTGTGTGTATTCCCTCTTGAACCATTTCTAAAAACAGGCGAGGGTTGGTGGGTTTTGTTTTGGTTTTTTTTGCTGATGTTGTTTTTTCGTCTTCTTTGGGTGCTTTTTACCATATTTAAATCAAGAGTCATTTCAGGTTTCCAGATAAATGAAGCTCTTTCGTCCCCCTGCTGTGGCTCCCTGTCAGCTGAAGACACCACTGGTTGGCCCCGCCCCTCACCCTCCCCTCCCAGTCACTCCACGACTGGCCTGAGAAGGTAAGGGTGACGGCAGAGGATCGAGACTCGCTCCATATTCCAGAGTGGGAACAAAGCACCCCTGTACTTCAGTGGTGGGTTGCCCCCTGTTCGCACCGGTTCTATAGAACCAGTAGTAAAACTGGCGGGAGGCTCCGCCCACCGATCCCATCATCAAATGCTTCTGTGCATCCGCAGAAGCTTCTGTGCATACGCAGAAGAGCATGCATGTGTGCGCTCGCTTTGCGCGGCCCCGTTGTGAACTGGTAGTAAAGGTAAATAGAACCCATCCCTGCTGTACTTGTATATCTTGCAGGCACTTCTTCCGGCCCTTGTTGGTGCTGCATGCACCTTGATTACTTGGGGAGACGCATGACTTGCTCTCTGCCCTGAGACACGGGTTCAGCCTGGCTATGGCTGATGACGCTGCTGTTCCCACTTCCATAGCCTGTCCGCTGCTCTCACAGTGCCTTGCGCAGTAGTCAAATTTAGCACGCTTCACAATGGGTGAGACGGTGTCCCCTCCTCCTCCTCCTGGAGCCCATTACAATGCAGAGCATCGGCCGCAGCTGGGCCAGTGTCTCGGGTTGGAGAGCAAGTTGCGCATCTCCTCGAGCGACCGAGGTGCGCAAAGCACCAACAAGGGCCGGAAGAAGCACCTGTGAGATATGGCAAATACAAGGTTGCTTCGCTCCTGCTTTGGAATATGGAGCGAGTCTCCATCCCCCACCATCGCCCTTACCTTCTCAGGCCAGGCGAGGAGTGATTGGGAGGGGAGGGTGAGGAGTGGGGCCATCCAGTAGTGGGTTCAGCGGACAGGGAGCCACAGCAGGGGGACGAAAGAACTGCAGGTGGCTCCGCAGTGATAGGTTGCATACACCCGAGTTAGGCAATGCCTCAAATAACTTGCCTCTATTCAGGAAGGGAAGGGCAAAAAGAAAAAAAATTCCATATGTTCACTTGGAAATAGAAAAACAATATTCTCCACATTGTTCTTGTGGTAAATTCTATTTTTTTAATAAAAAACCTCAATTACTTCCACCCAATTTTTATAAATTAATAGGAATGTATCACCTTTGTATGTTAAAGAAAGAAAGGACAGAGTTAGTTGTAGGAAGCAAAAATGGACAGAAAGATATTTTGCTATTATAACTAGCAGGCAAGTGCTACGTGGGGGACAAGCAGGAGAATTTTAGAAAGGATTAAATAATATTCTTGTTTCTGCTTCAACTAGCACTTCCAAAAATGGCTTGCTTTGATTCTCAGATATCTATAAACCTAAAACCTCTCTTAATGTTTTTGGCAAACTGATAGATGTTCCATGCAAAGTAACCCAATGTTAAGCTTTCTATTTTTAAAGTTTTTCTGGAGTAACCATCAGTTTCAAAAATGAGCTGTCATTCATCTTACTGTGAATCTTCTGGAAATAAACAACCCAAATCTATTATGAATAGGAGACATATCAAAATTATTTTATATTTCTACATTTTTCATTGTAAATATAAAGCATGGTCCAGGGATATCAAAATATTCTCATTTACTATATGATTTTTCCACAAGATTCTCTAAAGACTAGACTATGCTGTTGAAGTAATTAGCTCTAAAATCTTCATTAGAAATTTTTCTCCTGCTTATTTATATTGTTACAGGAAATGCAAATAAAGTTTTTGGTAGACAGTTGCATTCTATCCTTTCTGTTTAATATTCTTGATTGTAGTGACTATTCTGATTTGAAATGTCATAATCCTGCTGAGTCATCTGACTAAGCAACTTGGCGATTTATGAGTATGAAGGAACCAGTATTGGCCCTTGTGTTTAGCTTGCACATATAGGAAATATAAACAAATAGCAGCAGGAAATGTAAATGGACTTCTGTTTGGGATTATGGGCTTTGTAGGTAGACACTGTGGCTATCTATATTTCCTTCTATGTTGATTTTCTGAGGTAGGAGAGGCAATATGAGAATTCTCAAAAAGCCATGAAGAAGTAAAAATGAGAAATGAAGAGAAATGAAGGAAGTGGCTTGGGATGCAGCAAGAATAAATCATTTGGCTCCACATGGGAACAGGACGTCAATTTGCTGTTGATGTGTGGAATGACTGGTATGGAGGTTCAGTGCTATGTAAGCCAAGGTAGGTCACCTTGCTCCAATTTCACAATTTATGAATTTACAATAGAAATAAAAACAAAATGCAATTTTCTAGTATTAAATTAATAGTGCTTCTGAACTGCTTTGCTTAAAAGCAAACAAACCTTATTTTATTTTTGTTTGTTAATAAAGAGCAATGTTTGCTAGTGAAGAGTTTTCTTAGAAAGAATGAGTTAAAACACTGCATTCAATTTCATAAGCAAGCACTGCAACTGAATTTCCCCTCTATGGATCTCCATATGCTCCAAAGAATCCCTCAAACTTCAGAGAAGACCTGGAAGTTAAACAATTGAGTTCAGGAAGCAAAGGGGATAAATTTTATTTTTGATTCTTATTTATTAGAATGCCTGGTAGCTCAGTCTGGCAAGATAAATCAGAATGCAAAAGCACCACCCTATGCTGCCTTGATTTTAGACTATATAGGCCAACTTTTTTGAACTACAGCAGCCCTTGTTTCCCTGCACATTTTTATTTGCAAACCAATTCAATTTATGCCTGCAGTCTGTAGTTTAGATTAAACAAAAAAATGCCAAACTCATTAGTGGATTACCTGAACTGAGATTACATGGCAATCGACAAAGTAGATCACAGCCTACTTCTTGGTAAGCTAGAAAAAAGTGGCATAGATAGCACTACCACCAGATGGTTTTGTAACTGGCTGACAAACCGTACTCAATGAGTAGTCTTTAATGGGTCTACGTCTACATGGAGGGAAGTAAGCAGTGGGGTACTACAATATTTTGTCTTAGGCCCAGTACTCTTCAATATCTTCATAAACGACTTAGATGAGGGAATAGAAGGGGAACTTACCAAATTTGCAGATGATACTAAGCTGACAGGAATAGCCAACACCCTAGCTGATAGACTCAAAATCTAGATGGATCTTGACAGACTTGAACACTGACCCTATCTAACAAAATGAAATTCAATATAGAGGAAAGTGAAGTCTTATACTTAGGCAAGAAAAACCAAACATACACATATAGACTGGGTAAAACCAGGCTTAATAGCAGTAACTGTGAGAGGGACCTTGGAGTATTAGTGGACAACCAGTTAAATATGAGCCAGTAGTGTGCAGCCAAAAAAACCAATGCAATCTAAATTGCATTAACAGAAGGATACAATGAAGATCAAGTGAGGTACTAATACCACTTTAAAAAGCCTTAATAAGGCCACACCTAGAGTACTGCATCCAGTTTTGGTCACCACACTGTAAAAAAGATGTTGAGAGTCTAGAAAAAGTGCAGAGAAGAGCAACCAGGATGATCAGGGAACTGGAGACTAAAACATATGAAGAACGGTTACAGGAACTGGGCATGGCTAGTCGAGTGAAGAGAAGGACCAGGGAAGACATGATAGCAGTGTTCTAGTATTTGAGGGGCTGCTACAGAGAGGAAGGGGTCAAGCTATTTTCCAAGGCACCTGAAGGCCAGACAAGGAATAATGGATGGAACAGATCAAAGAGAAATTCAACCTAGAAATAAAGAGAACTTTTTGACAATGAGAACAATCAACCAATGGAACAGCTTGCCTTTGGAAGTTGTGGGAGCTTCATCACTGGAGGCTTTCAAGAAGAGATTGGAATGCCATTTGTCAGAAATGGTGCAGGATCTCCTGTTTGGGTGGGGGGTTGGACTAGATGACCTACAAGGTCCTTCCAACTCTGTTAATCTAATCTACATTTTTGGAATCTAACTATTCCTTTTGTAGAATTTTTTCTTTTTTCTTTACCAGTGCCTGGTAGCTATCAATGGTAATTTATTACCATTGGTTATACTTATTCCACAATCTATTTAATTCTTTCTAATATTGTATTGTATTAATACTATTTAATCCTGTTTTCTTTTAGTGTTTGCAATAATGTTATTTACTATGTCCCCATCTTTCCCAAGTCATAGAGCCATATTTGATTTCTGCTTGAGACAGCACAATTCAAGGCACAATCATAGTATCAGAAACAGCAATGTTTCTATCATTCTAGTTCTTCCTACAAATTATAGGGGATGCTGAAGTTTATTTTTGGATCATAAAGGGATATTTCCATTCCATCTTATGTAAATCAACAAAACCCTCAGATTATTTCATTGCTCGTTTTTATGACTTTATTTTTTTTACTTTATTCTAAAATTTGTACTTCATTCAAAGATCCAGATTTTTTTAATACTTAGTTTTAGACATTTACAATAGAAACTTCTAATCAAGCTAGCATTATAGCATGATATTATAATTTCAAATGTCATTCTGTAATTATAACAATTAACAACTAGGGGGGGAAATCATGCTATGATTCAAAATTTGTCACAGTTGAAGATTTCTTCGGTTACCTTTCTTCATTTCACTTGAAAATACTATAATGGATCAGCTACTGTTCATCTGTGTTGATGATTCATTACAAGCTTAAGAAATTCTCAGTTGGTTTGGTTCAACAAAGTGGTACTCATAAACTCAGAATCCTAGTTAATAGTTTTATCACTTCATTTGAAAGATTGCAAAATACCCAGGAATCTTTATCTATCTTATGTTTGCTGTGATTTGCTGCTTAATGGTGTCCTTTTATAAACTAGAATCTTCTGTTTGTAAATACTAAGATTTTTTTTTAAGGAATGGCTTTCATCATATCTTACTTGAGTTCCTGTGAGCTTGTGGCCAGCATACTTCGAATACTTTTATCAGCCAGCGGGCAGCCAGACAGACTGTAAAACAGGTCAGGACAGTCAAGTAAGTTGATATTCGTTTAAGCCAAGTTTTTCCAAACAAACACAACGCTTAAAAATTAAATTAAAAAATTATAATGCAGAAAAGCGATGGGGCGGGCAAGTGCTGCAATATTACATTTTGTAATATAAGTTAACCCTCTGAATATGTTTAACTATAAAATGTGTAGAATTTTTGTTAAAAGGACAAGATAATAGCTATAAAAAAGTATTAGTGATCCATGGGTTAACTATTTTAAAAAGTTAAGAATTTCAAAATTGTAGTTGTTTTAAAAAAAACAAGACGTTTATACAACACACAAATTAGCATGCTCTTAAGATCAACATTTATTACTCAAAGGGTTAACACATAGTTCAACATTTTTACTTTGACAGCATTGTTGAGGTAAGCTGAAAACAATAAATTGAAAAGACAGAATCCACCATGAAAAAAATGAAGTCACACCTTCTATGTGAGGCGTAATTACCAGTCACATGACCACTCCCATCACACCCTGGTGTTGGACATCTGCCACCAAACAAAAACAAAAAAACAGCCAAAATAGTAAGTATGTTTAAAAAAACTTTGAAAAGTTTCATTGTTTCCAGTTTAGCTGCAATGTCTGCAAGGGGGATTTAAGCATCCTATCAGAAAAGCTGCAAAATGAACAAAATTTAATGAAATGGTGTTTCAGTACAATATAGCATCATTAGGGACAAGCAGCTTCATCACTTAAACTTAACTGACGTCTGAAACATTTATATGCTGCAAATGCTGCATGCTCATACTGCAAGGCATATATGTACTTGTTTATTCAGATAAGACAACAAGAGAAAGATAAGGTTAAAGGGAGTAAAAAATAATTTCACCTCACATTATGCTTACGTTATTAAATCCTTTTTATTCTCTTTGCATTGAGGATATTTGGGTTTAGGGCTTGGGATGGTGACTTCCCCGGGATATCTTCTTTCTTCTAATGCCTCTTGAAAAGGATCTAAATCTTCTGGCTGTAATGAAAGGTAAGAAACAAACCATATTTAAATGGAATGCTATTGTGTTTACTGCTAAAATTTCCAATGAAGTCAAGGACCTTCCTATTTATTCCTCTGGAGAGAAAAAGTCCACAAATAACAACTTTGAAAAGTTTACAGTGCAGGTAGCATCCTATATTGTATTGAAACCAGTGGTCTGCATGAACCAACATTCTGTATAATTCTCATGGTTTTTTAATCAGTACATATTTAATTAAGTGCTGCTCCAAATTCATACCTCTTGTTAAGAGCATTATGTCATTACCAGAATTCTTTTAATATTGTGCACAATATAGAATAATATTATATTGGAAGCTTCTGTGTTGAGAGAGAACAACTGGCACAAGGTCAGCCAGCTGGGTTTCATGATTAAGGCGGACCTAGAACTCACAGACTCCCATTTTCTAGCCTGGTGATTTAACCACTAGACCAAACCCAAGTCTGCCTGCAGGTGAGGAAAGTTAAAGTCTCCCAGTCATCAAAGGTGGGAGTTCTTTGCCATCCTCCTAAAGACTAACTACGCAAGCTCAGCTAGTTGGTACACCAACAGAATCTCCATCTTATTTGTTCAGCCCAACCAACCATATAGGCATTCACATCCCACTATCAGAAGAATGGAGTCCCTTTTACAGTCAGCGCCAACTCCTTTCCCTGTCATTGGCATTAAGGTTGCTGAAGGACCTGAAACCCAGCTGGGCAGATTTCTGAGAGGATGACCTTAACAGTTTACCCAGACAAGTTTTAGGACAGGTAATTCTCAACCTACGACCATAACTGAGACCAAAATTTATGTGGCTTTTTAAATGAGTTTTTACAACATTTCTTGCCACAGTTGTTAAGTGAATCACTGCAGTTATTAACATGGTTGTTAAGTGAATCTGCCTTCCCCATTGACTTTGCTTGTCAGAAGGTCACAAAAGGTGATCACCTGACCCTGTGACATGGTAACCATTATAAATATGAGGTAGTTGTCAAGTGTCTGAATTTTGATCATGTGACACAGGGATGCTGCAACGGTCGCAAATATGAAAAACGGTCATAACTCATTTTTTTCAGTGCCACTATAACTTTGAATGGTCACTAAATAAATTGTTGTAAATCAAGAACTACTTGTAAAGTTTTAGTTTGCTGCCTAAACACCAAATACTGATGAAGATGGTCTTGTGGCAATCAGATTAAACATCAGCATCTTGAGACCAAAGACATGACCAAACCAGTTACCTGTAACAGTAATTGGAGGAAACATCTATATCTCAATTCTTTTCTTACTGATAGTATAAAGGTAAACTATAGCACTTAACAAGGCACTTTTTCTCTTTATTATTTTTTAGTTTTGTAGTTATCGCAGCAGCAAGAACAAAGAGTTAATATAATTCTATTTTTTTCTTCTTTTGTTCATATAACAGATTTCCCCAAAATAAGAGTAGAGAAAATATATGTATGAGGCATGGCTTCTATTTCACTAAATAATTCTTCCATAAACAAGAATCAAATGTCCTAGTATTCAATAGGCTACCACTGAATTGTGACATTACTAGATAAATGAAAGTGCCAACTCCGAAAAAGATTTAAGAAAATGATAGCCTGACCAACCACATTCCTACTATAAATATATAATGAAATGCTTTGATCAATATTTTTTAAAAAAATTATAAACGCTTTGATCAATATTTTTTAAAAAAATTATAAACAGTAATTATATTATAAACTTTGCTGAAGCTATTGTTACTAATGCATTCCACCTGGTCAGTGTTTAGAAATATAATAACTTGAAAGCAATGCCAGGGAATTTGATGAAATAGACCTACATTAATTTCCTTGGAATCATCTTCATCTATCGTGTCAGGCTTCATTTTTGTGTAGTCCACAGGTAAATCCCAGCAGTCACTCTCATTCAGCTGGTAACACCTGTTATTCATCACAGCCTGTTGTTGTGGTGACATTGGTTCCAGCGGCGTCAAAATGGTGCAGCAGCCCTCTCGCTGTCGTTGCTTGTTTAAACTCAAGTCTAATGTCCCATTTTCATCCACCTCCATATCAGGATTCTGGGTAAAAACATACACACAACATATACACCAAAGAAGACAATTCAGCTCATAACTATCAAGATTTCTTCAGTAAAATGAACTACTGTACCCACAAACAGTTTTATTCCTTGGCAACGTTAAAACATTCTAAAAGAAATTTTTGAAAAATATTTCCCTGGGAACTAATTTCACCATTTTGATTTGCTCAGTTTTTTGTATTAACATCTATATCATTCTGGATTGACTTGGAGTGCTTCTTAAAGGCAAGCACTGAGAAAGAGTTGCTGAAATGTATCAATTTTAAAGGTCAGAAAGAACAGCAAACCTATCCCAAAGTCAAAATTATAGCATGACGAAAGAAGAAGAAACTTTTCCAAGTCTTTGATGCAAATGGAATCAAACTGAGCAGTAAAAGGCACAGAAATGGAGATGCGCACTGCACAAAGTTGTTCAGGGACTCTATTCAGCGTGAGGGGAAAAAAACCTTGGTCCTTTCATTTCCCATAGCAACTGAGGAAGGGCAGAGGAAAAAGAGGGCATTTTCCTTCTGCCTTTCCCTCTTACTAAATATTTTTAAAGAAAAGTTTAGTTTTAAAATGGATGTAAAAAAGGTTTTCCCCTTTTTTTAATATAAATGATGATAGTCTATAAAGATTAATAAGTGTAAACAGAAATATATATTATTTACCATAGCAAGAAGAAAAGTAGGGATGGTTAAACTGATTGCTTTATTTAAAAAAAAGAACATATCTATTTTAGTTTCCATTTGGAAACTGCTTTTAAAATGAAATTGTGATTTTGGTTTTTCTGATGAGATAGGTTTGTTGTTGTAGAAATGGTTAGTATATATTACTATATAAAAGTAAAGATTGTAATGTTATTATCTTCTGTGCTAAAAAAAGAGTCAGAAGTCAATGCCTTTTTTTCCTTTTCCTACTACCACACACTTTCTCCTTTTCCCCTTTTTCACCCTTAATTTCCCCTTATTTTCAATTTTTTTGTATTTTATATTCTGATAAACCAATAAAAAATTTAAACAGTCAAGAAAGATGAAAAGTAAATGAGATTAAAGTTCACTTTTCATCTTCCTCCACCATCAGTGCCTTTCCCTCTCACTTTGCCCTTTTCTAGTGGAGCAAAAATAATATTTCTGTCAAAGCTTTCTTTCCAGGGGATAACTGCCAGAATGTCAAGAGATGGGTATTAAAGCCAAAGGACATATAGCAACCAAAAAAAGAAAGACCCTATCCCAAAAATCTTGTTTCAAGGGAAGAATTTCCACCTGTTTCCCTCATTACACCAAAGGACACTACCACAAAAAAATCTCGTCCCAGTCTTACTAATAAATGAGAGCCATTTGGTGTAGTGGTGAAAGGGCTGGCCTAGAAACCAGAGAAGGTGAGTTCTCTGGGTTTCTTTGGGCCAGTCACTCTCTCTCAGCCCAACCCACCTCACAGGGTTGTTGTTATGGGGAAACAACCCACCTCACAGGGTTGTTGTTATAGGGAAAATAGGAGGAGAAAGGAAGATTAGGTATGTTCACTGCCTTTGAGTTATTTGTAAAAATAATAAAGGTGGGATAAAAATCTAATAAATAATAAAAACAGATGAACTATAGATTATTTATTCCATCAGAACATTTTTCCTAATCAATTCAATTGGATTATTGCTTCATGAGGATTGAAGGTGCCTCCAAAATATCATTTTGATTTTAAAAAGGGACCCCTCTTTCTTTTAAAGTAATCTAATCTCATTTTTGTTCCTAAATAGGTTTAATGTTACTAACATAAAAAAAACAAAACAAAAAACCCTCTTTTTTAAAGGCTAATAAAATGAACTGAGGGAAAAACTGAACAGTAAATGATCCTGTTTGACTCTTATAGATTCTTATATTTCCTTCCACAGTTACATAATACACATACTTTCACTTTAGGAAACGGGAAAGATAAAATAAAAAATTAAAAACCCCTTTCTTCGTTTTTGAAAGAGCAGAGGATGTTTTTTAGGCCTAGCATTACAGGACAGGACCGGACCATAGTTTGCCTTCCAACAGCTTGTTTGCACAGCCCTCTAGTGGCTGCATGAGGGAAGCACAGTTTCACTAGGCTTTTATACTAGCAAATTACAAAACCTTAAAAATGACTTTTTTTTCCACAGTGAAATACAGTTTAAATGTATTTTCTTTTTCAATCCCAATAAATGATCTTTTTTTTACATAATCTTGATTTTAAAAATTCCTTTTTTTTCTTCTAATTTTCATTTACTAAACACATTAGCAATTTTAAAATGTTTCCAAAAACTTTGGAAATCTTAACCTTTATCTTTGTCTCTACAACATACTGAAGACAACTAATCTGGAATACTTCTGCCTAAATTTAGCTCTCTTGACTAAGATCCATGTATCCATAAATCTTACAAATAACATACAAAATGAAGTCCATATGCTAAACTGTGTTGATGTTTACTACAGATGTTTCTGGGGCACATTTATGGATTTTTAGTGTGCTCATTTGGGGAAAAAATAACCAAAATCGGAAACTCATCCAAGTTTCCTGTGTTAGTGCACCAAAAGTGATTGATCTTTGGGTAAACACACACGTACGCACACACAGAGAGAGAGAGTTTTAAAGGATTTAACATGTTGTTCTATTGTCTCAAGTGTCTCAGAAACTAAGAACCTGTTGGTCCATACAATATTTTAACAAATATTGTTGCTGTAAATATTTTCATTAGTTACCTCTGATAGTTAATATTTATCTCTTATGTTAAAAATGTATCATCACTGTCAGTTGGCTATCTAAAATTAATATTTCTGCTGCTATCCAATTTTTCCAAATCACCATCTTTTTTTTCTATATTTAAAGTTGGGTTTCTCCATAAAATCAAGGGGAGGGTCAAATATTATTTTATTAAACATTATATTGTATGACTCCTAACTAACATAATTGTTTCCGAGATACTAGACTTTTAATATATTTGAATCCTAATGCTATCCATCCAACCAAAGATATTATATATGTGTGTGTGTGTGTGTTCCAAATTTCCCAAATTGGAAAATTAATAGCAAATGTTGGGTTATAATGTTTAATAATTGACAATAGGCAAGCATAGCTCCAGTTTCAGAAAACCAAATCCTCCTTCATTAATTGGTAATTGCATTTTCTATTAAGATTGTCTCAGAATCAAAGAGACTGTTAAAATTTTTCTAAACAAAGAATTTATTTTCTAAATTTATTTTCTGGATATATATACTAGAATTTGTCCCACAATATAAATTAATCTGGGAATAATATTCATTTTGAAAGTGTTCACCTTTCCCCAAAGAGTGAGGTTTAATTATTCCTATTCCTGAAGAAACCTCTCTCTATTTGATTTGTATTAAGAAATCTCTTTCTCTATTTGATTCATATTACATACTACTAAGTTATACATTTTAGTATTCAAATACCTAAATATTTAATGAATTCAGAACAAATATGTAATTGATATCTTTTAAATAGATAAGTAACCAATTTTTTATCAATTGGTATCAATTCTGATTTGGACCAGTTAATAGAATATACTGTTTTGCTAAAGATAGCTGTCGAGTCCTACTAAACCCTGATTCTCTGTGTGTTACTGGTGATTATTTCCTATCGCAGTTCTGAACGAACGACAAGCCGAGAATAGCTCTCATTTGCATAATACTGGAAGAGTAATATGTGGGTTAGACATAATCAAAATAGTGTGTGCAAATAAAAATAATTTGTGTTCAACTGTAAATCTCTATATTGTCTAATAGTGTAAGCCAAGGGTTCCACTCACATATGAAAAAGCAAGTGTGAAAGTAGACATTCTTGCCTAGTTTCTCTGAATGGTGAGAAAATGGGAGAAAACGTTCTATTAATCTTTACTTTAGATGTGGAAGACTTATATGCTATCTTTCAATTTGTTTACAGAAATACATGCTTGGACTCTGCTATGTTTGTATAGAAAAAGGCTGTGAAAAACAGCATTTTGTGGAAGATGTAGTAAGAATACATAGAGATGTATACAGATATACAAATGTATTACCCTAGAACAGAGATCCTGAGGTTTTGTGGAGAGGTTCTGAGGCATTTCTCTGCAGCGAGTGGAAAGATTCAAGATAGCCGTGGCAGCCATGTGTGCTGCTTCCATGTCATGGGTATAGTCAAAGCTACTTTTGCTGCACGTGCTGCTGGCGCTGCTGCCTCCTCCACAGCTCATATTGCTGCTGCTGCTAGGCGCATAGCTGCTGGTTGTGCTGCTGGTTGGGCTCGAATTCTTACAGTAACGTTTAGCTGTGGAAACGAAAGAGGACAAGAATGACTCCAAAGAACTCTATGGACAGCCATGAAGAAGTAATGCTGTACTCTAAAGAAGCTGCACGCTTCTATGAAGATTTTATGATATCTCTGTGTGTCCTCTTGGCACAGGAAACCCAGATGCAATGTCAAAAAAGCAAAATAATAATCAACCAAATATTCCATTGTGACATAGGGATGAGATTAAGTAGGGTGGGGGGAAGATTCTGAGGATTTGGGTTTATTTTACTTTTTGCACTCTAGGATGCCTTGCAGTGAAGGGAATAAAAATGCTATAAACAGGCAATCAAATAAATGCATTTTATTCAATAGCAGAATTTCCCCTCCTATTGCCCTCCAGGTCATCCTTCAATTGTGTGTACAATCTAACCTATTCAGAAGTACAAGAAAGAAATCTGTCAGTAAATTCTGACATCATTACACAAACATCTGGTTGGTTGGTTAGGAGGAAGGAAAGGACAATCCCATTAAAAGAGCACAAAGCTTAACAATATGCCCCTTCCTTCTAATTTCCCCCATAACAGCAACTCTTTCAAAGCTGCTTTCCTTTGTCTTTGTCTTTGTCTTTGTCTTTGTCTTTGTCTTTGTCTTTGTCTTTTATTAGATTTATATACCGCCCTACTCCCGAAGGACTCAGGGCGGTGAACAGGCACAAAATAAAATACATAAATACAAAAGTTAAAAGATATAATTAAAACCAGATTAAATAATTTAGCCCAAGACAATTAAAAATCCCAAAATTTAAAACAAATTAAAATTTCGATGTAAAAGAATTTTAAAACAGGGGAGAAAATTAGGCCAGGCCGGCTTGCTGGAATAGGAGAATCTTAAGAGCACGGCGGAAAGTGCGTAGATCCGGGATCCTCCCTATCTCTGGGGGAGCTCATTCCAGATAGTGGGTGCCCCCACAGAGAAGGCCCTCCCCCTGGGGGCCGTCAGTTGACATTGTTTAGCTGACGGCACCCGGAGTAGCCCCTCTCTATGAGAGCGTACCGGCTGGTGGGAGACTGCTTGTGGTAGTAGGCGGTCCCGTAAATAACCAGGTCCTAAGCCATGGAGCGCTCTACAGGTGGTAACCAGAACCTTGAAGCGCACCCGGAAGACCACCGGGAGCCAGTGCAGCTTGTGCAGGAGAGGTGTCACATGGGAGCGCCATGTTGCTCCCATAATCACCTGCGCGGCCACACTCTGCACCAGTTGGAGCCTCCGGGTGCCACATGTAGAGAGCGTTGCAGTAGTCCAGGTGGGAAGTGACAAGGGCATGAGTGACTGTGTGTAGGGAGTCCCGATCCAGAAAGGGACGCAACTGGCGAATCAGGCGAACCTGATGAAAAATCCTCCTGGTCACGGCCGTCAAGTGCTCTTCTAAAGACAGCCGTGAATCCAAGAGGACATCCATGTTGCGAGCCCTCTCCATGGGGGCCAGCGATTCACCCCCAATAGTCAGCGATGGCATCAACTGACTATATTGGGATGTCGGAAACCACAGCCACTCGGTCTTGGATGGGTTGAGCCTGAGCCTGTTCCTCCCCATCCAGATCCGCATGGCCTCCAGACACCGGGACATCACTTCAAGAGCATCGTTGGGGTGGTCCGGGGTGGAGATGTACAGCTGGGTGTCATCAGTATACTGATGGTACTTCACCCCGAAACCACGGATGATCTCACCCAGCGGCTTTACATAAATGTTGAACAAAAGGGGCAAGAGGACCGACCCTTGTGGCACCCCACATATGAGGGGCCTCGGGGTCGACCTCTGCCCCCCTGCCAACACAGACTGCAACCGGTCGGAGAGAAAGGAGGAGAACCACCATAATATAGTGCCCCCCACCCCTAACTCTTCCAACCGGTGCAGCATGATACCATGGTCGATGGTATCAAAAGCCGCTGAGAGGTTTAATAGGACCAGGACAGAGGAGCAGCCCCTGTCCTGAGCCCTCCAGAGGTCATTGACCAATGCGACCAATGCCGTTTCCGTGCTGTACCCAGGCCTGAAGCCCGACTGGAACGGATCCAGATACGTCGTTTCATCCAGGTACTGGGGGAGCTGTCGCGCAACCACACTCTCAACAACCTTTGCAACAAAGCGAAGGTTGGAGACCGGACGATAGTTAGCCAACACTGCCGGGTCCAGGGAAGGCTTCTTGAGGAGAGGCCTCACCACCGCCTCTTTCAAGGCGGCGGGGAAGTCACCCTCACCCAACGAAGCATTTATAATCCCCTGGAGCCAGCCTTGCGTCACCTCCCGGGAAACCAGCACTAACCAGGAGGGGCACGGGTCCAATAAACATGTGGTTGCGTTCAGTCCACCCAGAATCCTGTCCATGTTGTCAGTGGTCACAGGATCAAACTCATCCCAGACAACATTCTCAAGACCTGCCTCAGTCAACCCCCCTGGAACTACCCCCAGTCAGAGTCCAGATCTTCCCGAATCTGAGTGATTTTGTCATGCAGATATTGAACAAAATCCTCATCTCTACCCTCCAAGGGGTCCTCCCACGCTTCCTGGTGGAGCAGGGAGCGGGTCACCCTAAACAGAGCGGCCGGGCGATTATCTGATGACGCAATAAGAGCAGCAAAATATGTACATTTTGCTGCTTTTATTGCCACGAGGTAATTCTTAATATGAGATCTTACCAGTGTCCGGTCGGATTCAGAAAGACTGGCCCTCCAACTACTCTCTAGGCATCTTTTCCGGTGCTTCATCTCCCTCAGCTCCTCAGTGAACCAAGGAACTAGGCGAGATTGGCGCCGGGTCAGAGGCCGCAAAGGCACGACCTGATACAGAGCTCCAGCGGCCGCCCTATCCCAGGCAGCCACTAGGTCCCTAGTCGAGGTGTGTGCCAGAGCCTCAGGAAATGGCCCAAGCTCCATCTGGAACCTGTCAGGTTCCATCAGGCGCCTGGGGCAGAACCATCTTACTGGCTCCGCCTCCCTGTGACGGGGTATAGCGATTCGAAGGTCAAGGCGAAGGAGAGAGTGATCCGACCATGACAAGGGCTCAGTGTCTATATCCCCTATCTCAAGATCACTCAACCACTGTCTAGAGACAAAAATCAGGTCCAGCGTGTTTCCCCCTGTGTGGGTAGGGCCATGAATTAACTGGGTCAGGTCCATAGCTGTCATGGAAGCCATGAACTCCCGAGCCACCTCCGACATCTCACCCACAGATGGCAGGTTGAAATCCCCCAGACCATAAGTCTGGGGGTATCAACCACCACTGCGGTGATAACGTCGAGGAGCTCGGGCAGGGCTGCTGCCACGTGGCAGGGAGCCAGGTACGTGATCAGCAAGCCCATCTGAACCCCATGACCCCACTTCACAAGGAGGGACTCACAGCCGGCCGTCTGAGGAACAGTGGCCTCCCTCGGTCTCAGACCTTTTTTAATAATAACCGCTACTCCCCCGCCCCTGCCCTGTGACCTCGGCCAATGGAATGCAAGGAAACCTGGTGGGCACATTTCCACGAGGGGAACCCCCCCTCCTGGCCCAACCAGGTCTCTGTAATACCTGCCAGGTCTGCTCCCCCCTCACCAATTATGTCACAGATGAGGGGGGCTTTATTTACTACGGACCTAGCATTGCACAGCATCAGCCGGAGGGCCGGGCCCTGAGGGCCTGTGCAACCTGGGGAACAGGTGGAGCCTTGGGGAACGGAGCGCACCACCGCTCGTAAACAGCAGGTGTGCATTCCCCTGGCTCGACATGGCCCCCTGCTCCTGCCATATCTACCCCTCCCACTCACGGTAGTGATGTTCAAAGCACTATCCGGACAAACTCTGGCTCCCCCCTCGACCCCGGGATCCCCACCTCCCACGCCGTGCTTTCTTGCCAGGCCCACCCCTCCCCTTAGTGGGCTATCCCCCATGCCCACAACCTGCATTCCAATCAAACCCTCCCCCTCCCTAGAACCCCTTAAAAATTTAACTAAAAATTTGAGTAAAAGACCCCTCAACCCCCTAGTTTTCACATGCCACCTCTCCGGGTCCCAAAACCCATCCTTGAGGTAGGCCCTCGATAGAGAGGAGGGTCACATTTGCAAGAGGGGGGAATCTCGCAGCGCAAGCAAGTCCAGTGTCGTATACATCTCCAGGTGTAACGATGGAGGCACGGAGCATAAACACAGAGCCTTTTCTTCTGTCTGCTGACTTTTTGCCAGTCATTCTCCATTTGATTCTGATTAATCTCTAAATACGCATTAGAATGACTAAGCCTTTTAATGAAACGTCTCTGTCTCAAAGATAAATGAGTATATTATGGAATTTGAATATATAACAAGAAGCAATAAATATTCCAGGAAGCTGTTAGCAGTACATATAAATTTATATTTGAGTCAACCTAAACTAAAGTGCACTCTCTTGATCACTTCTTTAGGTGTCCACAGCAAAGCAAGTCTGTGTCAAAATAACAACATGCAATGGTGATGTCATGAATTCACATGACCACGATTTACAATATTTTTTCCAGAAACCAGTTTTCGGAAAAAAATACCCCATAGCGAACAATGCGTTCATTTAATGATCACAGTGTTCATTTATTGACTGCTGCAAAAAAGGTCATAAAGTCAAGAATGGTGACTCGTTTTATGACCATCATGACTTACAACCAAAATTACCAGCTCAATTGTACTTGTAGGCAAAGGACTACCGGTACCAGTGTGTGGTTGCTAAGAACTGACACAGATTTGCACATAATCAAATGGACAGAGCACCAACATGTTGGATTTGGGAATTTTCTGCAAAAGACTAATATGATTATCTAGCTGAAAAAGAATAATCCAGCTGTAAAGGATACCCAGATGGAAAAGAATAGGATGGAGGGGAAGGCATACACAAGCAGAACTTGTACTGCCATTTTATTTTCAATTTTATGTTAACTATGAGAAAATAAACAGATCATGGAAAGCTATCACGGTGGTAAACCCTGAAAATATAGGGCTTCAAAGGTAGCTCATGGGTAATTCTGTAGTTTATAATATCTTCTTCACTAGAAAAAAATAAGGGAAGGAGTCAATTTGAAGTGCATTTAAATTTGTACACATTCATGTTCTTCACATTCTGTGGAGTTATTTATCTTGCACAATGGCATATACCAGGGGTGTCAAACTGGTGGCCCATGGGCCAGATGCATCACACACAGACCACACCCACCCCAGCTCTACGAAGGGAAAAAAAATGTTTTGATACGTCCCGTGACAGCAATATGACACCACGAGTTTGAAGGAAGAAGTAGCACATAATTTTAGAGTCTGGTGATGTAATGTATTTTAGAACTGCTATTACAGTTTTAATAAAATAAATTCAGCAATATATGAGCATACTGCCACTCAATCAAGGAAGGAAAAAAAGGAGGCATGTATCTATCTCCCTGTCTACTTCCAAACCTGTAAGAAACTGTAATATGGGAAATTAAACCAGCTAGCTAGGGGTGTTTTATTAACTGTGCCACAACTATATTTATTTTGTAATGCATTAAGAATATGCATCTCATACCATCATATCCTTTGGGGGATATATCTCTGGATTGTACTTTAGGTGCTATGGCTCTCTTTCCATATGCATGGTTGTCATAACTGTTATATTCAAATGTGGTCTTAGAGTACTTCTCTAGTTCCTTGGCCAAGTTGGAGCGGGGCGTTGTGGTAGGAACATTGTTTCTGTAGCCATACTGAGGAATTTCCAACTGCTTAACAAAACACATGGGCCTAGAAAATGAGAAAGAAAAAAGGGGAAAAAATCCATGTCTTATTAAAAGCATAAATCACAATTCATAAACATGATAAAACTTTTCTATTTATTCTATTCACATAATAGCAGTGTTTTATACTTTTGGACATCGCTCTGTTGAACAAAAATTGGGAGCAAACAAATTGCAATCACAACACGTGTTTAACAATATAGAAATAGGAAAAAGTCCTCTTTAAACAGCCCAAGTTTAAAAACAGTATTTTTAAACTTAGGCAATATAATTTTTAAAAAATATATATTTTGCTCTTGTGTGAGAAGCAGCATAAATTTTAGCAATTATCTTGGTATACTACAAACTCCAGAATGGTATCTCAATCTAGAATAGTAGATTCTTGCATGGGAAATATATGGTTTGATAGCAAGTTTATTCACAGACTCCCCAAATGCTCAGTGATTAAATTGTGCTAATCCTACTTTCTACTGCTGATCTTGAAACTCACCCAGTTCAGTTCAGAACCCAAGTTGCTGGGAGACTTATACATCTCATATCTACTTTTTCTTCCTTTTCCAGGAACCATTTAGATTAGAACAGTTCTATACTGGAACATGACTATGAGTTTTTTTGAAGGACATTGTGATTTGACAATTTCAGCTATTTTTATCCTTTTTTTGCAGATATCAATGATATTACTGCAAATATTTTTGATCCTTTGGATAGCTCCATAATTCTTGGGGTTTTTTTACACGCTATGATAAAAAATGAAGAATGTCAAGCATTTTACCTCCTTGCTTCATAAGTATATGGGACTGTGGGTTGTAAATGTATAACAACTGAACAATCTCTGAGGGTAACCCAACATTAATTTATACATTCAGATTGATAAATTCAGATTGTGCCCTCAAGGAAAAAATAATTGGTCTCGGTGTATAATTAAATATTTATGTATAAATGAAGTACAATAATTACTTCTACCTTTTGATTTTCATGTTTGAGACATGAAAATGAATCAGAATTGTTTGGGCCAGTACATTTATAAGCATGAGATCTGAGACTGGCAAGGCCAGAAATAATAAGCCTATGACCAGACATAACCAGCAAGTGTCATCAATATCCAAGTTTATAGCAAAAAGTCAGTTGCTATATAAGGATGGCATAAAAAGATATAGACTGAAACCCTGGTTCTGGCATATACATATAGGCTGGATTCCTGAATTCTGCAGTAGCTGACATTTCTTTTGCATCTCTATTTTAAAAAACTAATCTATTTTACCCTCTTCATGTCTGTATGTCTAAAGAGGGATTTACTGCCATGCCTAGGTGAAACTCTAAGTCAATTAATATATCAATTAATATGAACAGAAATAAATTAAAGCTACTCTTTGGCTGCAACAAATTCTGTTTTTATTCTAGATTGCAATTTCATATTTTTTAAAAAAACAAAAAACAAAAATGCAGCCTATTCTATTCATAGTGTAAAATGGGATTTCCCCAGGAACCACTATCTGTATTGGAAATGGTAAGTAATTCATCATTGACAGTCACTCTTGTAGTAGTTGCTGATATCAAAGTTAAGACAATTTTCCTTTAACAGACAATATAAAAATAAAGCAGTATAGTTGCTAGGATAGTTTTCAATTCCCTTTATACCAGAAGGTGCAGGATTTAAACATATGAATTGCTTATGAGTTATTCTGTTTTAATTCAAAAAGGAGGGGAAAGAACAACAAACTGTGCTTAGTAAAAATAGATAGTACAGGGTAAATTTCAAAATATTCACCTTAAGTACCTGTACAGATAAAAGCTGTGGAGAAGTCATATATCTGAGATGATAATATAACTCAGTTCACTTATGATCTGAGGGCATGACAATGTTAAAGGCAAAAGCAAAATTGTCAGAATATTGATTTGAGGCATCAGCATTCAGATGTTGCTGCTTTAAACAAGTTTTCATGGCATCTGATTTCTCATTAAAGAAAATATTTATTTATGTATAAATTTTACTGGCTGTCCATCTTACCATAGGGAAACTCTGGGCGGCTTACAGTTACATCTTAATTAAAACATAAAATATTAAAATCAAACCTTACAACCAAAGACACACGGGAGGGCAGGGACAGGGGGGGGGGGGGAAGTGGGATCTGTTATTAGTCAATCAACCACCTCCATTGCGCTGATCCCCCCACTGGGACCCCAAGCCACGTCTTTAGGCCCTTACGAAGATAGGAGGATTGGGGCCAACCTCACATTGGGTTTTAGCACAATATGGTTTTAGTACAATAATAGAACTATACTAGCTTTTTTTCTGGCAGTAAAAAGGGTAGAAAATAATTATGTTTGTTAAAAAAAATTGTTTCTGAAAATGGAAAAAATAAATGGAACAAACCCTTCACTTAAAAACTAAAATCTATCCAATATTCTTAAGCATAAGCAAAAGCAAAAGCATGTCACCCATTTGAAAAATAATCTTAATTTTTCTCAGGAAAATAGCATGGAAAAAAACACACTAAAAATTATAGAATGCATACATCTAATTTTACTTCTGTCTCTATACTACATTGCAAAATATGCCATAAAATATTTATGAAATTTGAAAATCCTTGCTTTGTAGTATTCACATAATTTGGTACATTATTCATATTCTGATTCTCAAATTTTCCAATTTTAAAAAATGGGGAGACTTGAAAAGAAATCTGTAAGCATTATAAATTTTTGTAGTTACAGGGCAAAGTTAGTTATCAGTAAGTAACATAAATTTAAAATATTAGGTACAAAATATGTCTGGATATTTATTCTAAATGTATTTTTGACAATAAGAGTTCTTATTACACATGATATCTGAAGACATCCCAAAGTAGTTCTAAATAACATTTTTCCCAGATAATTTTTAATTCTATGATATTCTACTACATTCCACTATAGAGGGCAATACACTGCTATTTGGGTGGAAAGAGCTGCTGTTTAGCTCATTAAAGGAGTCCATCCCAAGTAGACTGCTGAGTTTTCAAATCTGACTCAAAGAACATGTTGAATATGAAGAGTTCTTGAATAGCATATTTTCTTAAGGTCCAATTAACATTAGAACTATCACTATGAGGTATATGAATGATATCTAAATCTATAGCTTCCAGTTTGGACATCCTATAATTTCTAATTTCTATAATCAATTACTTCTGTCAAACATAAATCTTTGGGAAGAAGAGTATGGGGAAATCAGATAAATGCTGCTGTTTTAGCTTAAAACATGTATTATTTCCCCTTTAAACTAGTAAATATGATAGCAGAAGCTTTCCACTCTATGTGAGTAAACCTTAGGAATGAATATCTTTTTAACAAGTCTGACTTTCAAATTCCTCAGGAATCATATCTTTCTTGCCTGCATTAAGAAAATGCCTAAGGTTCTGCATTGGATGAACTCTGTAGCCTATATTCCTGAGGAATGAGATGTTTCATGAATTATCGTCAGCAATAAAAATATAAGCTAGATAAACAGGTACATCAGCATTCTTCTTTTTCTTCTTTTTCTTCTTGCTCTTGTTCTTCTTTTTCTTTTCTTTTCTTTTTTTTGGAAGATACCAAGCCAGCCAAAATTTCTTATAAATTTATAAAGCCAGCCAGACTTCTTATAAAATATTTTAAGCCTAACAAACGATACATTTTTTGAATTATAATTTTAAACTTGCAAGCTAAATGTTGAAAATAGGGCTTCTGGTTTTCATTTAAACTGATATTTACTAGTAAACGCCTGCTGGAAAAAACAAGACTTACCGGTAAATATTAGTTTATTTCCCAAAGATATCAACTTTTTTCACACTGTTCATAGATTCAGAACTCCAGCAGGCAGCTTTACACCAAACAATGCCTAAGACAAAAATGAGCTTTTCAGCTTTATTGATATTTGCCAAAAAAAAAGAGAGAGAGAGAGAAACATTACCCACCCTCCCCCAGGGTATATTGGTAGGCATTAAAAGGCTGAAAACAGGATCCAGAAGCCCTAATTCTAAACACTGGTTCAAGGGTGACAAGTTTTTTAGTGCTAAGATTAACTTCTTATCCAATTAATCTTCAATGCACTATTAAGTGTTAGAGCAACTCTGTATACCTCAAGACACGATCTGATGCCTGGTTTGATTTGGATGCATCACAGCTCTGATGCTTCTCTTGAGCTTTGGCCAGTTTCTCTGCTGCAGCAATAGGACATCCGGAGAGGCTGCAATTACAGAAAGAAAATGTAATTGTCCCATCCAGAATAGCTTCACTGAGCTCTTTTTTTTTTCTTTTTTTCTTTTGTAAACATAATGGAGAAGCTGGCTGAACGGGTAGGGGGAAGGAACTATGTCTTGATGCCCAGCATTCATCCTCTAGAATGCAAAATTCTGCTTTTAAAATCACAGGGTTGCCATAAAAGATTAACCCCTGTTCCACTATACATGACTAATTCTACTGATCTTGTGATCTACCAAGCCAGATAGAATCTTCCAACTACATATTGTGACAGTCCAGGTGCTTAATTATCATTGTTTCTGCCTTCCCACTGTTTTTACAAAAACAAAGCTTAATGAGCTGATGATTAGCCACCAAGAAGCTGGTGAGCTGCATTCAACTCGATAAGCCACAAATTATGCTTTAGTTTAGTGTTGTTGTAAATGTTCAGGAGAACATTGCTGCCAGGCAAACCGAATATAGACTTAAATATGCAATACTGTTGGCAGAATTTCCTACATATCTGCCAACCGTATTGTCTACTGCTGCTGCTATTGTTGCTATTTAAAAAAAAAACAGAGAAGAATATGGCTTGCTTATTTGAAAGTGAGCAACACTGAATTCAGCAAGGTTTACCTTCAGTGAAAGTAGTTAGGACAGAGCTTTAAATAATCTTGTGCTGATTAGAATTTAGAAAAAAAGGGTAGCAAAAAAAAAAAAAAGGAAATAAAAATTCACTTGCTGTTGAAATTGATAGAAATTCTCTTGGGAGAATCCGGGCATCAATCCATAAGGACATAGCAGATAGAAAATGAAATGAAATATAAAGAAAAAAATTAGACAGTTAAACTAGAACACAAACACATAACTATCAAAAATTTTCTCAAAGTCAAATTGAATTAAATCAACTTCTGGTGCCTCTTCAGGATCATAAATCCGAAGAGTTTTAGGGAAACTACTATACAATACAGTAGATAATATTGCCTAAGCATAGCCTAGAAGTCCAAAAAGTGCAGTATATGGACTACATTGAGCCCATCAACATCCTCTTATGCTCCACTGAATCCAACTTTGATGAGACCAAAGTTGTCCTTCCCCTCTTTTAGCAAAAACATTGTGATCATCAGGTATCATTCATTCCTAAAGTAGTTCTTTGTAAGAACCAAGACAAAAGGCAAATAAACAAAAATAATACCAATGTCTTAATCTTTTCAAAGACATTAATCACCTGAGATGATGAGAGACCTGAGACCTGAGAGACTTCTAAGAATCCTGTATTCAGAATTGAATTCAGAATTTAAAACTTTTGAAAAGAACATCATTTTAAATCCTAAAACATTTTTGTGGTGTCATGTCCCTGTCTGAGGACTCATCTTCATTGCAGGACCAATGATAAGGCACTAGGGAACCAGATATGAAATGCCAGACCAAAAAAAAAAGAAAAAGGAAAAAGGAAAAAAAAAGAAAAGAAAAGAAAAGAAAAGAAAGCATCAGGCTTCATTGCACCAGATCCAGGCTCAGTTGATTCAGATCCAATCTCACAGTGAGGGGGAAAGCTACTGCTAGAAAGTAGAAAAGTGGCGAAAACATGTATATACCAAGAAGAATCTGACATAGCCAAATCTATCAGAAGTAGATTGATACGAATGAATCAATCTGATTTGTGGAGTTGTAAGGGTGGAATAGGTCTTCATTTCAGCTCATCTGAACACATCTCCTATCTAGCTCCTAGCCATGCATCCTTCTTGAAACACTAATTCTTGTCTGACATCATCTCCTCACTACTGGTGAGAATTTCTACTTCCTTGAGTGTACATAATAATTCCATCTATGACAGCCTGATGAATTTACAGGTTGGATTGTTTGCTATGTACCTCTAGCTAAAATAGTCTGACAACCCATGAGATCATCAGATCCATAATCATTCAACAGGCTGTATATCCTTATACAGCTTCCCCTTGGCAACCAGTTTTGTACTTGGTAAAAAAAAAAAAAACTTTCAAAAAAGTTAATGTTTTAGGATTTCATATTAACTGAATGGGATTTACCTAAAGACTACCTCAGTGTTTCCTCATGGAAGTGTAGGATCTGTCAGTCTATAAAAAATGTAATGTGTTTTATACTACTTGCTTTATGAATTTCTTATTTATAAGCATTTTTGTTTGGAAATCCATACAAACCAAGATTGACAAGGTACCAAAATGGAAAAGGACTCTGTTCTACTTCTAATTACATATGCCATCTTTTATTTTCTTCAATTATATTCTCTGTTTCAGGTTTCAGTCAGGCAATAAAAAAGAGGCTCCTTTTTTTGCGTGCCACTAGTGTTAAAATCTTATATACAAAAGCTCTTTGCCCATTATGGGTATAATCAATCAGCATGATATAATTTTTGTGAAACAATCGGACACCGTCAATTAGTATGCAATTCACCGACAGGCAAAAAAAGGAACAAGAGCCAAACAAGATTTTAGAAGAAAACAGATCAACATTCACAGAAAAGTTGAGTCATGACTTCAATATATTTAATAAGCTATAAAAAAGAGAGCATTTGTTGCAGCAACATCATTTTGTAGAAAAACCAAAATGCCTGTGAAATATTGAAGCACAATATGGAGGCTTAATCACAGATTAGGATTATACTGTGCCAAAATGTGGCTAGATTCTGCCTTCTACAGGGTCCTGAAGGAACTTAGAAAGTCCAAGTGCATTCAATCGGTTTTGAAATTTGGTTTAGTCCTGAATTAATTAACCATGTCTCAAAGTTACCATTGCCCAATCAAACCTCAGACAGCAATGATATTGTCTTTTCAAGATAAGCCCCCAAACATTTTGATGTTCCCCACCCCGCAGGGACCAAAAAGTGCTGAAACATTAAATCTGCCTGTTTAGGGAGCTGGATCTTACCTTCGATGAGAATTCCTGTTGCTATTTACGTGGCCCCGGCCTGTGCAGCCCGGTGTAGGACACTTAAGAACGTTTTCATGCATGGCAAGAACTTGACAAGAAGAAGGAGGAAAGGAAACAGCGGAGTGTGGAAACAACAACAAGAAGAAAAAGATTTCAAGTCCAAGTTTATAGGAAGCTATTTTAGTACAAAGCAAGATTCATTAACGATCAGCATTTCTGAAAACAGACATGGGATAGGTAGCGCCAATCAAGCCTGGGAAGGGAAAGAGGGCTTGCAGTGTATTTATTAACGCAGGATGATGTTAAAACATTCAGGGTTATGAAGGGAAGGAAACCTAACGGTTAATGCGTCTCTGGTGTGACAGTTAAGCAAAAGACTGCATACACAAGCAGTGAGCAAAAGTACTGAGGAGCACAGTGGCCAGTTGGAGCCATTTTAAGAAATATATACGGAAGAATGAACTGATTTATGTACACAAAATAGGCATCCAGTATCTGGAGTCAATATAGCATAACATGTAAGCCGATTCATCTCAGGGTAGCCAGTGGGCAGGAAAGACACTGGTTCTGAGGCCTACCAAAGGCTTAGTATGCAGAACTATTGCTTCTTAAAAGTTCAGTGGCAGTTGGAATCCCGTGGCTATCAGAACGATGATTTTCTGCTGTCTTTACTTAATGGGAATGGAGCAAAAAAAGGAGAACCACGAGGAACAAAGAAAGTGGGCAAGAAAGAGTTTTGAAGAAGTACGGGCAAGTTGTGCACACCAGAGCCAGGAAGTTTGGCTTTTTATGCAAACAGGATTGTAATTCTCTATGGTCAAACAAATACTGGGCAATGGTTGCATTTGG
Source organism: Pituophis catenifer annectens (assembly GCF_029215685.1). Lineage (NCBI taxonomy): Eukaryota > Metazoa > Chordata > Lepidosauria > Squamata > Colubridae > Pituophis > Pituophis catenifer. The sequence goes on from NW_027256881.1 coordinate 130,743,314, forward strand.
GTGATGGAGGAGCCAATTCTATTGTTCATTTTCCTGGATCTCAAATTCTCAGGGTTCAAGATTGCAAGAGAGTGCACAGTTCAAAACATGTGTGGTCTGACTCATGAAGGAAGAATAATTTTGAGGGGAATGCCTTTGAGTCAATCTTGACTGCTTGTAGTTACCTGGACTAGTCTGCAGGTTCTTTTGGTAATTTTTTTTGGGAGGGGGGAAGTGGTTTGCCTTTGCCTTTTACCTAGAGCCGGGAGAGAGGAACTGACCCAAGTCACCAGGTAGCTTAATGCCTCAGGCAAGACTAGAACTCACAGTCTCCCAGTTTTAGCCCAATGCCTTAATCCTACACTGAGCTGGCTCACAAATATTATTTACCCTAAATTAAAGCTTTAAGTGCTAAACCAGAAAGTCATCCATTGGGAGAGAGGTTTTTTAAAGGGGAGAGAAGGAACAAAATGTGTTGTGACATTACAACACAGACTCCGCCCTTTTTATACTTGCATGCAACATTGTGTTGCCAGTACAAAAGAGTAGAACTTGCATTGTGATGTCACAATGCACATTTCAGGAGTTTGATATCATCATGATTCGAAGTGGATGCCTATGTAAACCAGCCTTTTTGCAACAAATGTCCTCCAGCTATGCTGAAACCCTAACCACCCTTAATTCCAGAATTGATCGTCCTGGCTTGGAATCCTGAGAGTTACAGTCCCAACATATCTGGAAGGCACTGTGTCAAGGAGGTTGTACTAAATTATTTTGCGTTTTGTTTGTTTTCAGCATATTTGATGAACTTAGTCAGCGACCAGCTTGTGTGCAACATGAAAAAAAAATGCTTTGAATTCATATCACCATTACATGATGACTTATGCAAAATTATACTACATTTCAAAAACAAAAACCAATCTTGAAATCATGTTCAATGCTTACATGAAAGCCAAGGACATCAGAAATAGAACCTGTACATATTGATTTAAAGAATAGTCACAACCACCATAATTCATCACCATCACCACACCACTAGCAGTGTACTAAAGATGTGAAAGCTTCACTCTGGAATTCCTGCTATTCAAAGCTGTTCTTGAAACATGCTTTACAAGCCCAGCACTGCAGGAGTCAGGGAAAAAAAAGAAAAGAAGAAAAAAAGATGATCTCACCTTTTTCACTTTTATCACTACTGAACATGCAAACTGTTTAAAGCTATATTCTTCTTTGATCGGCAACATTTCCTAAATGCTTTGTGTTTACCATTTACCAGGGAGGAAAAGATGAAATGCTCTGAGCAACTGAGTAAACATTTGAGTTTGAGAAAATATTATTGGTCTTGCTAAACTGGCAACTGAATTCCTTTGATCAGTGAAATTCACACACTAGCTAAGAAATTGTATCTTTAAATTTTTTTTAGTGTTTCCCTGAGCTTTATTCTGTATAAAAAAAGAAAGTCTTCTATAGAAAGAAATATACCATTCAACTCCATGCTTTTAAACTGCATAAAGTTTTAAGTCTGTGTTAATCATTCTATGTCTATGTTTGTAAATTCATTCATTATTGGCACCATGTTTGTTGGGAATCATTTTGCTCAGGAGGCAGAACAATTCGATTTCTCACTTAAAAGTGAGAAAATGAATTATTTGGAGTATTAACTCATTCTACCACCTTGTACTATCATGTCCTGAATGAAAGAAGTTTATTTAGTCTAAAATATGATAAATTATAGAGGAAGGGGAATGAAATTTATATGACAACCCTACATCACATGGTAGGATTTCCATATACAATGCAGTATGCCATTTAGCATTCCTATTTTGGATATATTATGAATAGTTTTATTTGCTTAGTTTAATCCATTTTTGTAGTTACAGAGTTATTGAATACCCAGATTTTAGAAAGCCATTAACTGATAGTGAGGAAGTTTTTATAACAGTTTAAACTAATGTTAAAGTTTTGCTCAAAATCATACAAGTTGGTTTTTTTAGCTTTCTTGAGAGATCTATGAAGAATTTCTTATAATTTAAGACAGGTGCAATTTTTAAAATCATACTTCTTCCTCCTTTATCCCTTTTATACAGCCACAACATGTTTATGCTAACATCACAAGTTGAATTACTATAAATCAATCAAATTTTTCAAGGTCAAATATTTTAAATAATTACATGTTTTTAGTATATAAACATTTCAGTAATTCAGCTGTACATTTTCAAACTGAAAGGTACGTTTACTTCATTTAGTCAAGAGAAATCCTTTTCAAGGAGTAGGTACAATTACTCAAAATTAAAATAATACAGTTTGGTTAGAAAATACTTCTACGTGCAAGAAAGCAATTGCTTAGAGATATCCCAGTACTCTCAGGATCAAAGAATACAGCTTTAAAACATCTTCATTCAAGCATAAGTTAGTAAAGATGTGAAAATGATGAAATAAGAAAATATATAAATGTAACATAAAACAAATTGCTAAACTGAGACATATACTAGAAAAATGGGAGGAATGAAAGAGCAATCAAAATAAAAAGCTTCTCAAGGCATGCTAGAAAAGTTTGTGTGGAATTTTATCCCCCGTTTCCATGAAACAATGTGGACTTACTTTCTGGAGGGACCCTATCTTTGTGTGGGCATCCTGACAAACTGCGGTGATGGGGGTATAGCCCCGTTACATGGCCTGTTCCATCACACCCAGGGGTTGGACATTTGCTCTCTTTCTTTTCTGTTCTTGAGGGATCTATAATTTACAACAAACGTGTCAAGTGAATGATGTTTTTCAGATTTCCAAATGGACGTAGGTTCAGTTAATGAAATCAGTAACTCTTTGGAAAATGTTCTTAAAGAACTGGAAGAAAACAAGCCAGGCTCTGTTTAAACAATTTTATGTCCTGCTTCTTCTTCTCAACCAGAAGCTATTACAATTACAACCATCCCCAGACATGGAGGGTCCTAGGTGGCAACTTTCTTCCAGCAAAGCCACCTTTGTCATTTAATATAGTTCTGTAAAACATTTGTGTAGGCTGCGCTTTGCCCTCATTTTTAGCACTCACATATTGATGTTAATAAATTTATGGTGGGAGAAGTATGGAGATCCCGTGAGAGGGGACCCCCCCCAAAGATTGCAAGTTATTCTTGTAGTGGCATTTTTAAGAGGATTGATATAGACTTATCAAAACATTGTTAAAGAAGAATATTAGAACTTAAACAAAAATGTGTTTCTTTCCAATGAGTAATTAGTAGAGGTTAAAACAGTTAATATTTTCTTTTAATTTGGCCCAATAGTCACTTACTTATGATGTTTGAATACTTATGACATTTAAACAAAATGTTTGTTGCTTTAATTAATGATATTCTCAGGAAAAACAAACCTATTCTAAGAAACAGTTCCTGCCCGGAAATCGACAGAATTAGTGTAGATTTTTTTTTCTGGATTTTGAAATGCAGTTCCAATGCCATTATTTCATGCTTGTTTTCCTTTTTACTAAAGTATTGCTCATCAATATTACACAATCAGTTATCCAAAGGGAAAAAAATATCCAAACAGTTAAATTCAATTTCTGATTTGTATGTATATTCAAGAAAATCGAGCAGAAGAATAAGAACAAATGATATAATTTTGGGGGAATTTTTGTTGCAGGGGGAAGGGGAGAAGGCCCATGATGATTGTAAGTCTCAATTCCTTGAAATGGCCCATCTCACTCCACTCCATCCTCCTGCTCTGTATCAGCTTCAGTGGAGGTATAAGATATTTTCAAATGCCTGGAAAATGAACTTTGCTTTGAATTCTTAAGTCACAGTTTTAAAACAAGTGATAGAAAAGGGAAAGAAAGAGGTTCTGAATCTCCTCAAAGAGAAATCCTGAACTCTTCTAATCTTCTTCCCTGATAAGCACTTTAGTGTAGAGGAATAAGTGCTAGTGTGCATGGATAAAAGAAATAATCTCCCCAACCCAAATTACAAAAATAATAATAATAATACGTATTTCAACTCCTTTTTTTGTCCTATGATTATATCCATGCAAATCAGAGGCTGAAGTCAACTGAAAGAGAACTAAGAATCCTAACAAGGTAAATAAATCAAGGTTTCGTTCTTTGATAAAATATTGAGTAGATAACAGGATTATTATTTCAGGTGCATTTCACAAAATTATGGTGCATATGCAACATATGCCCATTTCCCTGATGATTTACACATTTGTCAAATTCACACTTTTAATTTTCAAAACATGATTTTGCACCAATTTTAGACAATTGTAAGCACCTCTGAAATAATTCATAGAGTCAATAAGGGAAATTATCTCAAGATAACTGCTTAGACGTAATACATTCTGAATTTTAGTTTTGTACAGAAACTCTAATATTTTGATTAATATGTAGCCAGCTTTCAAACAGATACATGCAATATGGCACATAAGATTCAAACGCACATAGGATTCAAATTCAAATTAAAAAGTCAACTTTGATCATTGAATAAATTTACCCTGCTTACAGCAAATGAAAAAAAAGGTTACCAGCACTCTATATTTAGTCCTGGCTGTGTGATTTTATTTACTGTAGATTAACATTAGAGTGTTTAAAAGTTTTTTTAAAAATCTCATTTTTTCACATATCCTAAATCTCAGTTCAATTAAACCTTATTTGCATGACAGCTAAGAACTTTGACAAATTTAAGGCATTTGCTTTTTATATTTAAACACAGATTAAAGCAAGAAATTATATTTCACAATTGGATCATTTCTAATTATTCCTGTGTCGCAGACTAACACACTATACAAAGCCAATGTATTGTATAGAGAGAGCAGAACGTATCATCTTTGCTTTATAGTCGAGTACTATTTTATTGTGAGCTCACAGAGGTGAGGTCATGTTCTAAACTACACTGTTCATTTTTATCCATGGTCTCTGTGACTAACCATGACTTGGGATTTAGTGCACATATAAGTCCAAACAGCCATCATGCAGTTGTATATACTCTCTGTGCTTCCGCTCCATGAAAGTTCTCATCTAAAAGTAAACAACCTGATAGTAGATCAGGACATTTACTGAAATGAGGAACAGATGGAAATTCTGCCTCTCATCAAAGGAGATGCAAGAAATTTGCACACTGGTTGTTATAAACAGAGCTCACATTTGATATCTATCAGTCACTGGAATATTTTGTAATGACTTCATAAATTTGCTAAAGAAACCTAATTATCTGAGCCTTTGTGTCTTGGGAAATGTATTTTTGCAGTAATATGCCTTGTCAGCCAAAAGAAGCCTGACAAAAACATTCTAACAAAATACAGTATATTAATTAAATATTCAGTCACATTATTAGGAGATCAATAAACCTGCAAAAAGTAAGAAGGTGAGCAAACAGCTGGCAGCCCATAATACATGGTAGGAAAGTTGCTTTGATCACAAATTATGTGGGACAAATTGTGTGGGATGCTTCAAACGAAATATTTTAGCAATATTTTTAATAAAACAGGAATTCTTACGAATAGACCAAATATATATCTTCTCTTTGGACCATGTAATATAAATAATACATCTCAGAATAATTAATAATATTCCCCTAAACTCAGCAAATGAACAAATGTTTTAGTGACTATTAATAGTAACTAGGACTTTGATAAGATGAAGCTAATCACTAACCACAAGTCTATAGAAGTTGAGAATAAAATACCACTGGTGTGTAGCTCCAAGTTTATTCCTTGGGAGCTATCTATGGCATTTATATACCACAAATTTTATGTCAGTCTTACAAATGGCTCTTCGAGACATATTTGAGACATATCTAAAAATAAATTAATAAATAAATCCAGTCAATATTAATTTTATATTGTGGTCATGCTATTTCATGTAACAGTATTCCAGGGCAACAAGAAAGATAATAGTTAACAAGAAACATATAGCATAAATAATGTAAATCTTTAGACAATTGGAATTAATACTAGAAATAAATGCACAAACATCCATCAATACTATTGACATAGTATCAGTTAATGAGCTGAAATACCTAGAATAAGTTTTTTATAATTCAGATCATACTCATAGGTTATTTGAACAATAGTGAATACTAATTTAATAAGCCAACCATAAATGCACAAATGTTTTTATATGACCTATATGGAACTTCATTTCCAGTGCATTTTTCTGCTCCAAACATTGAGTAAGGGAAATACCTTGGTTATTTTGAATATTACTACTACTACTACTACTACTACTACTACTACTACTACTACTACTACTATTATTATTATTATTATTATTATTATTATTATTATTATTATTATTATATAATTTCTCTAATCACTGAACCAAGTGAAAGGAAAGTGGGGCATCCTCCTATCTATTGATATGCTTTTCTAGACACTGCTATTGTATAAAGAGTTGATATAAATCTGTACCATTGAGATGAAAGTCAAAAAGATGTGCAGAAGTGTTCTAACATGAAATGAACATATAAACCAAAAAAGGATATCCTTTCTCATTGATTTTAGAAACCCATCTCAGCTGAGTTTGGGAATATAACAGAATTATTGTGCACATCATCTCATCCAAGGGTTTTTGATTTCAGATTTAGGGTTTATATATACTTGATGGTGATTGACATTGGGACATAACTTTCATACATTATTTTTAAATCTAGGAGGAAAAGGGAATGCTAAAGGATTATGCAATGCTTCTAGTTCAAAAGCCAAACAAGTGCTTGACAGTACCTCTTTGCAGCTTTTTAAAGTAGCTGTAACTTTTCCATCAAATGAGACATTAAATTTGCTACAGTTCCCATTTCAGACCAAGGTACTGCTTTTGATCTCAATTAAATGCAATACTTATTCTTCTTTAGAATTTCTTTAAAATTGGTAAAGCTATTTTGGATCCAGTTAAGATAATTTATAAAAAAAATATGTACGCAAAACTCATAAATTGTTTATAAAACTTTAAATAAAAAATAAAACTCAACTAGATCTTATTTTATCCAAATAATTAATGTTTAAGAAAATGTATTTCAAATATTTCAAATACTAATGTAATTTAACATTTGTTGCGTGTGTTGATTGTATTGTTTGCTGACGGGAACATTTCTGGTAACCTTCGGAATTTACAAAGACAGATACATGTAGGAATCAAATTAGCAGCAGTTCCCATAACTTAGATAATTCTCATGAATACTTTTTTAAATCATGCAAGATGAAGCTGCCTTTATTCAAAGTTTCAGTGTAGTACATTGTGCTTACTCATGCAAGTATGTGCTCAAGGGTAATTGCATGTACAGAAAATGTACAAACAGAATTGGTTCAAATATAGTAACTTCAATACTGTACAATGCAATACTGGTTAGAAATGCATATGTCTTAGAGTTTTAAATCCTTGCTTTTGTCTTACAAACTTTACTTAAGGAAAAAAATTGTTGCAGAATTTATAAAATGTTTTAATCTCATAACCTATGTCACAATTCTATTATTTATAATATAAAAGCCTCATCATAACAGTTTAATATTATGCTTTGAACAATAGAATATCATCTATATCCATCTGTATTGATCACACATTCCTCTAATAATGTCGTTTCATCCAATTTTATTAAAGTTAATGGAAATCAAAAGTACTCTGCAGCTTTTGGGGATATTAATCAGGTTGTAAGAATGTGGATTCAGGAAAAATATTTATATTTATATACTATATACCAATGAATAAAAATCTTTACAGTAATTATGCTTAGACTTTTTCTTGCATGTTGTGCCATAATTATTTCTAAAGGTAGTAAATTTAACTATTTCCATGAATGCATGAAACTAGTGAGATGGAATGCCTATAAGAAATTGCTATTGATCTCAGACCAGGACTGAGCATGTCTTCTGTGGCAAATGGCTTTCATTATCTTACTATTTAAGATAATTAATGTGCAGTCATTACTTCTATCTTATGTTATCAGTTCTATTTCTATCAAGAAATCCCATATTTTATTCAGGAAAGTGTTAAAAACCACCATCTGATGATAATTTTATAAATCAGGTTGTCCCCCATAGTCAAATCTATAAATACTTGAATTTTACAGTTGGCTGATTTGATTGTCCTGCCCCCAGCCTCAAAATGTAAGTGAATCATACAAGGTATTTCCACACCTCTTTGTTTTCATGAGATAACTGATATGAAGTAGGAGAAGAGCAGCTAAAACAGGGGGGCAGGGTTAAATGTGTCATCAACTTAGAGGTCTTACATTGCCACAAACGATCCAAGTCCAGCCCCCTCTTGAATTTCTTTGACCTTTATCTAGTGCCAATTTAGTACTGTCCGCTAGTTGACTAGAGTTTTGCATTCAGGCTTGAATAAATCTTCTGTGCTGCAACTTAACATATGGTCCTGATGCTTTGTATCTGATATTAATCTAGTCAACTAACTCAGATTAATGTCAGGGACAAAGGATCAGGATCATATGTTAAGTTGCAGCACAGAAGATTTGTTCAAGCCTGTTCGCAAGAATCTAGTTAACTAGTGATCAGCACTAAATTGGTGCTAGATAAGAGTCAAAAAAAATTCAAGGGGAGTTGGACTTGGATAATTTGTGGCAACATAAGAACTCTAAGCTGATGACATGTTTAATTCCACCCCCCCAGATCTCCCTGCTCTTCTATTCTAGTCTGCATTTCAGGATAATCATTTTCTTTTTTTTTCTCTTGAAATTGTTTTTTTTTACAGAAACAAAAAATAATATTAGTTTGGATTTTATAAAGATTTGTTAAAACTTCAAACAACACCATCAAACAGACATTAAGATTTATCTCTATTTTATCATAAGACAACATACTTTAGATAGAAATATTACCTTTACCATAATATGGCTTTTTGATATGGCCATCACTGGATTTAGATTTCCTCTCATCTCCAGAAAGCTGTCTTGGAGACTGTTCTTCATAGGATCTCATACTATCCCTCCGTCCAGCTTCCATTGCCATTTTTTCCCTCATGGCTTTTGCTCTTTCCGTTTCTAAAGCAATTGCTTTCTCAAGTAGTGTTAAGTTCCCTTTTGTCATATCAAACACCTCTTCAGATCTATCTGAGGTAATAGAAGTGGTGTCATCATCTCTTTCATGACATCCATCCTCTTTTGCACAACTAGAAAAAGTTCTAGATCTCGGGCTCAACTGTTCTTCAAGCCTCATTAAATTCATCATATCAGAATAATTCCTATCAGGTGTCCTTCCTTGGAAGTCATCTTCTTGCCGGACATGTTGACGAGAATTCATGTTTTGCTGTTGATTTCTTTCCTGTGGGTTTGTCTCACTGAGTTTGCGGGCCAAATCGAAACATTGGTTCCTCAAACATTCCAAGCTGCTGAGACATACCTCCTCATCACTTTCTTCCACCATTTTTTCAGGAAGCCCATTGTTTGCAGGTTTCCCTAGCATCCCGTAGTTCATATTCCTATTTTCTTGCTGAGACATGTCTGCATAATTTCTATCGTTAACATTTTCTGAAAGCACAACACCATGTCCTTGTGCTAACAATTTCAGTGAGTCCACAGTTTCCCTAACAACGTCACTGTCTAAGTCTAAACTCAGCTCATTCTTCCGGCCAATATTTTCATTTTTGTCACTATCATCTTCCAAGCTATTAGATGTATTGCTATTCATTTCTGATTCTGTCCTGGCTCTGTATGCTGCATCCTCTGCAATTTTGCCAAGATTTAACAATGACTTGGCCACCAGTTCATCATAATTATCATATTCATCATTATTGTTATCGTCTTTTTCTGTATCTTGCATTCGAGTATTGTGACAATTCATTTGATGGTCTTCTGCATACAAAAAAAAGAAAAGGTAAAAGAAATGGGGAAAAAGGAAAAAATGGCTACAATTGAAACTTTTTCTACAATACTATGAACAGTCACAAATTGTCAATTTTTTTTGATTACTGCAGTTATAAGCCCTAAAACAGTATTATTTTAAAGTAGAATTAAATAAATTGACTATTTTCAAGTCTATTTTTTTAAATCATAGACTAGATCTGCTCTCTCAGTGTGGTATTAGTATTAGTCATAGGAAGTATATTTCTTACAAATTATTTACCATTATACTCTAGAATAATTTGTAAACTGTTAGATACACTTTCTCTCTTATTTACAGTTTTACTATAAATACATTATTTGTACCATTTTACTTGTAAGGATTGTTTAAATAGCCAAATCCTATTTTGTTTAATGGAACAGATGGAAGAGAAATTAACAAAATGGATTTTTAAAAAATCCTATACCATGAACACTAATTTTGCTGGATTAGATCCAGATTTTAGAGATATTTAGGTCAGAACCACTGAAATTAATTGTTCTACTTCTAAATCTAGTCCCAATGCATTCTATGCAAAACAATAACATTTTCCTGGAGGTAATGGGTGAAAAATGTAGTTGACAGGTGTTTTAAACAATTAAAAATTGGATCTTGCAGTTCACTGCATGTATCAATATTTATATTTACAACACAAATATGTGAAAACATGCCCATATGTTATAAACAATGGTTTAAAGTTTATAACTAAATTAATCAAATATATGTGGAATCATGAAAATAACTAAATCAATCAAGTACCGGTATACAGTATGTGGAATCATGAAAAGAAGTACTGCCTTTTCTATTAGTAGCATTTACTTCATTATTGCATGATGTTTTGTGTGCAGGGTCCAAGAGATTTAGTCTATCATGGTCTTAGGACCATTACAAGTACTTTTCTCAAATATTTTTCAGCTTACCAACCCATAATTGTTACTACAGTATAAAAATACTCATATATATTTTACTCTTGATTAAGAAACTTAGAACAGTTTAGGTCTACCTAAAGACATTGCTCACCATTCCTTCCTACTCTGTGACAACATTCAGAACTGGGTGTACAAACTTGATTCTTAATGTCTACATGGGAAGACTCCAGCTTTCCCAAAATGCATACACTTATTGTAATTCTGTTATTGAGTGGTTGAGCCCATTAACCAAGTTCCCAAAAAAAGCCAAATGTATAAGACACAGTACACATCCCAAAATAGTATGCTGCAAAATCTAGACGTCCCTTAGACAGCAGCACAGATGTACAGTTTTCTGTACAACTTGAATTATTGTAATCCAGATATGCTGAAACTTATTAAAAAGTTCTCTCGCTTATAAAACTTTTTTAACAAAACAGATGACACTTAATACATATTCATTTTTTAATCTATTTGTATTTGGAGATGAATTCATCGTCTCACAATTTAATAAGATATTCATCACTAGCAGTGATGGGCTGCTACCTGTTTGCCCTGGATCGGGTGAACCGGTAGCGGCAGGAGACAGGAGACATACGCAGAAGCGTCACATGGGTGCACTGATTAGTAACAGTAGGAGAGCTAGTTAGGAATATCAGTACAAATTACTTTGCAGAAGATTAAATACAAAATCTCTTAAAGTTCTTATGATCCTGAAAAGGACAGAATGGGATAATAGAGGAAGAATATGGGGGTATGGGGGGGACGGGACAAAAACAAAACAGGTCCTTCACCCTGCAATATATTTGCTTTTTATAGTGCATGAGGAGAAAAAAATCTTCAACTCACCAAAGAATACAATAAGAACCGTAAAAAAAAATTGAATGTATTTGTGCTTTGGGAGAGGTATGTCAAGATTATTCAATAAGTACATCAAATGCTCAGCATATGTATAATTTGTTAACAAAAATAAATACACTTATGACTGGTTGCTTAGCAACCATTCAAAGTGATGGCAAACCTCCCCAAACCTACTTATGACTCGATTTCAAAGTTATGATTGCTGTACAAGCACACTCCCATGGCCATGTGATCGCATCTTGGTCACCTGGCAACCAGATCACTTTTCCATCTTTTTGTAGTGTCCAATGGACACATAATTTTTGACATTTTTGCCAGTTTCTGGGATTTGCTTTCAGTTTCTGGCAAAAAGTGATTATTTGATAAAATGGATTTGCTTAATGACTTTGGCATTCACTTAATCACTGCTATAAAAATGCCTTAAAAATTGGGTCTAGTCATGTAATGCCTCAACGTATGATCACAATAATTTATGAACATAATTCCAGACTCAGTTACAGTCATAAGGACTACCTTGTATATGAAATTGTATTTATTAGAATAAACATAATGAAAAGCATTGGCAATTCAGAACATTTCCTCTCATTACTACAGGTAGTCCTCAACTTACAACAGTTCATTTAATGACTGTTCAAAGTTACAATGGCACTGAATAAAGTGATTTACGACCATTTTTCAGTTACAATCTTTGCAGCATTCCCCTGGGTCATGTGATCAAAATTCATATGATTGGCAACTGGTTCATATTTACGATGGTTGCTGTGTCCTGGGGTCATGTGATCACTTTTTCCAATTTTTTGACAAGCAAAGTCAGAAAGCCAGATTCACTTAACAGCTGGATTGCTAACTTAACACCTTCAGTGATTAATAACTGTGGCAAAAATGTCATAAAATGGGGCAAATCTCACTTAACAAATGTCTCACTTAACAACAGAAATTTTGGGCTCAATCGTGGTCCTAAGTCAAGGACTACAGGTATACTAGAAGTTGAATAAAGTTACAAAAACTTCAGAAACAATTACAAGGGTGTGAGTTAGTATAAAATGAAGCCAAACAACTTATAGAAGTTGATCTGAAGCTGCAGTTTCCATCTAGCTTTAAGAATTGCACAGCATCTTGTCTGAAAATATTTCTTCTTTTTTCCCTCCTTTTCAAAGATGAGTGAACACTATCACTTCTATATGACAGTGATCCACACATTTAAACTATTGTACTTGTGCAAGTAAAAGCAAGCCTGATATGAACTAAGCAATGTGGCTCTCCAGATAATTCTTATTGCCACTTGACCAGTGGCATTAAAGATGCTGATACTTGATGGATAGTAATACCTGGAAGGCCATAAATACTCGCCACCTGAGTGAAAGTTTAACCTCAAGTTCATTTTAATAACTACTCTCTAACTAATAATTACCTTTTAAGTAAGAGAAGGAAGAGAGAGGACAGGAAAGAGAAAGAAAAAAAAATTCTCTCCATTCTTATAGCAACTGATCTGTATGGCAGACCTGGAGAACAGAATAAACTAGGATTGTGTTCCATTATAGAAATAGTTCGCTATCTTATGTTATATATCGATTTAACTGCATCTTACAAATATTCATACAGATATACTTCATTTTCATTTGTATATTGAAAATAGAGGAAGTCATTCTAGGTTTGATGGCATTATGGAGTCCACTCTAGATGTGACGGTATTCATATAAAATTATTCCACTTACTTTAAAGTACTTTAGAAACACCTGTTTAAATTGTGTGTGTGTGTTTAAAACTTGGCTGCGTAACTGAGCCTGGGGCTTTGTATGTGTTAAGGGCCCCATTTCTTGGCTTTACTGTTAGTAGGCTGCTGTATGTATTTATTTTTAGATGTTTCTACTATTTTTAACTGTCTTGTTTTATAGTTTTAGAATTGTAAGCTGCCCAGAGTCCCTTAGACACTGAGATGCGCAGCTATAGAAACTGAAGTAATTTATGAATCAGTGCATGCACGAATGAGTGAATAAATGAATGAATATGCAAAGCAAAGCAGCTATGCATGCACATGCATGCATAAAACCTTTGAGAATAGCTTGTGAAGAAGTCATGGAGCTGGAGAAAATTGGCTGCTTTAAGCGTACAGAGAGAAGCAGTTTGTCTGACAGATTTAGAAATCTACCTTTTTCAAAAGATTTACAGTATCTTATTTTTTTTCTCTGACCCCACCCTTTTTTGTTTTTTGTGTAAAACATATATTTTTCCTCCACTTTTAATATTTTTCTTTTCCTGCTAAGTAGATAAATGCAAACGGCCTTTAATAGCAGAAGTAAGCAGAGGAAATGTTTCAGGATAAGAAAGTCATCATTAACGCATACTAACGTTTCCAGAATAAGCTGTATTTAAAAGGTAGATCTGCACAAATGGTTATTGTACCTCTCTTCCTCAGGACAAGACCCTCTAAAATACTGTATAAAGTAGAGTATAAAACATCCAAGTGGTTGAAAACTATGGACATATCTATTGCCGGGGGGGGGGGGGATTTGGCAACAACATGAAAGTAGGAAAAACCATGCTTACATTAAGAAGTTGCAGACAAATGCTAGAATAATTTTACCTTCAAATCCAAAATGCTGCAGAGCCTCAGTATAATTACTTTTTCAATCTATTTTAACTACTGCATCAATGAAAAGCAGTATATAATTATTTTTAAAGATAATTTAATCTTTCTCCATTAATCTTTGTTTGGGGCATTCAGTCCTATCTCTTAGTCTGGACATTTGTTATCTGGATAAACCCATGATTATTCTTTCCAGATTTAATGCCTTTACTAGTGGGGGTTCTAGAATGGAGGTATAATAATTTTCATCCCAGGATCTAATCTATCTCTATATGAAAGGTGCTATTGAACCAACATAGTAACTTTTACTTAGCTGTCTATTGTTCAGTTCATTGTGCTCTGAATTAATAACTACCCCCTCACTGTGTATGTTCCAAACGTTCTATGGAAGAGAGTACATTTTTCTAATAAATTCTTGGAAACCTCATAAAAGTAGCAAAATATCAATCATAATCACTGTTGGAAAACTCTGAAAGTAATAAAGTTCTGATTGATTGCTTCCATGTTAAAGGACAAACAACTACACATTTTTCTACTGAATATTTAAATTTTATCATAACTTTTGCTGATTGATTTTTTTATACATACTTCTGATAAATGATTAAATAAATTGTGATTTGATTTGATGCACCTACCATGCTATCATTCTGGACTTGCTGAGAGTCTTGTGATTTGAAGACACCATTTTACAGTAGTTTTTGTTCTACCTGAGTGGGCGGGAACACTTATGAGTTGAGGGTGGGAAAAGTCAGGCCACTGCATTATTGGGAACGTCAGATCTTGGTCATCTCTCTTATCTGGTTCAACAACTACACAAAGACATTGGGAGAAGCCACACTAGGCCCACTTAGACGCATGGCAAAAATTTTGATCTAGTGTTGGAGCTAAAGGGATTTCAGTCGGGATAAACAAGATCAGACTCAACTCCAGCAAGATGAAGAGGTTGTTAATTTGGAAATCTACAGATTCAAGGATTGTGTCAACTTTGATTCCGTAGGAAGTTAGCACCACCCCTTTCCTAGAAGAATGAAATATTCTAGGAAATATTAAAAAGGCAGAATATTATGGATGAGAAAAGGAGAAACATGCTCTTGGAAAACAGCCCACACCTTTGTTAATAGCCCCTTCATTACATCACCCAGCAAGATTCAACCAAGCCTGGGACTCAAGACAACCTACAAACATACCCCTGCATGGCCCCATGGGAGTCTGACAACCAATCAGAATACATTTTTTACACAGGAACAGGAAACTCCAAGGCAGGGCCCAAGAGAAGGTATAAATCTCTCTCTCTCTCTCTCTCTCTCTCTCTCTCCCTCCCTCTCCCTCCCTCCCTCCCATGTGCTCGATTGCCCAGGACCTCAAACCATGTGGTCCTGTCCACCATTAAACCATCTTTCCAAACAGCTTCCATGTTTCCAGAGTCTTTCTCCCCACTTGGAACTGAACCCAGATGGACATTTCTTCCAACAATTCTTAGTGGGACTGCCTTCCTTCAGAAAGAGCAAACTTGCAATCTGAGGATCCCTATAGACTCACAAATCTTGCTAAAAGAACAAGTGAAAGTAGAACTGGAGAATCTTTGCCCAGCAATCTGATATGGAGCAGAACATATTGAAGATGGTCAGTGTTGCCATTGCTATATCTCAGTTAGATTACTGAAATTCACTTTTCTTCACTTCACTGCATGTGAAGATTTCCTAGAAATGTCAGCAAGAACAAAATGGAGCAGCTTTCATGCTCCTCCTATATCATACCACTGCTACAGGAGCTCCACTAATTACTCTGTTCCCAAGGGCAATTCTATGTGTTAGTTCCCTCCTTTAAGCCCTTTTTGGCTCTGAGCTTTTAAGAGAATGTCTCTTTAAGGTTGAGATTCACTATGTAGTAAGAGTGCCTGCTAAAGGGGGAATGGAAGAAGTAATTCCAACAATGTGCATTCTCTATAAGGTCTTCCCTCCAATGGAATAATTGTTCCTTGAGATGAGGATGGCCCTCAATTTCATGGCTTGTGAGAAAGTGCTAAAAATCTGGCTGCTTGGAGACTGACTATGGAACCACCAGCACTAATATTCATTTTAAAGATTTATTCTGCTTTCTGTATTACTATTACTTATTGTTATTGTTTTCTTTCAGTCTTACCATCTGTAAATTGACAATATTCCATTAATTAATATAATGAAGGCATTATATGGTAGACATGCCAGACAGGAATGTACAGTTATTAGGGACATTGCACCTCAACAAATGTAACTGAATTGTACATTCATTCATACTTTAGCACAACTTAAACAACCATATGTAAAATTATTCTTTGCACATAGGGTATGTTATTAGTAAAAATAATTATGAACATGTAGAAATTAGTTTTTCTAATTTAATAGGAAAATCTCCCATTAAAGACATTGCCCAGATTTGTTTGTACCCAGGAACATGTATGTATCTGTTTATGTATTTATTTATAAAATTTATAGGCTGCCCATCATAGTAACTCTGAATGGCTTGAAGTATTATATTAGAAATATTGAAGTATTATAGTTTGAAGTAGTATAGAAGGAAATTCTATACGAATCCCCTTATGCTCCTGATTATATCATGGGGTGAGAGGTGGGTGATGAAAGCTAAAATTTGGTCTTAGCCTCAGAAAAAGGTGAACAAATAATTTGATTTTGTGCACCAGATTCTAGATACTAAAATCAAAATATTAAAAAAGACTTTTACTTTCAGAGTCTAATGATTCATTTGGAAGTTGCCCCAGAGCCTGAAATAGAACTTGATTGAAGTTATTTAAATATAAGTGACCAATCAATTTTAGTATTCCTTAACAAGGTGACATATAACAACATCTACTAATATTTGTTATTATTAGTCTCATTTTTGCACTATTATCTTAAACGTATAGATTACAAAGTCTTTTCTCACTCTCATCTTTACTTAGTTAGAATTGTTGAAAAAGAGCATGAGTAGCAGAAACAACTTAAGGAAATGTCTAAAATTTGAAAGCTAGAATGAAGCAAAGTTATTTGTTAACAGCAACACCACAATCATAGCAATAAAGTTGACCATATTTCTAAAATCTGTCTTAGTACTTACAAAATTCATGAGCTAAGGCACACCATATATTTTGATAGTCTTGCACTAAAATATTGATAAATGCTTTCATATCACAGTTGGTTTATTCATTTGATATATGAAATAGTCCTAAAATATCCACATTTGTAAATGTAGGGCAGCTTCCTACAATTTGGAACAAATACACAATAGATAATTGCCCTTTAGAAAATCAAACTCATAGTATGAGTAATTTTAATGAAATCATGATTTATCAAAAATATCAATATTTTAGATGTGTCAATGACAGCATAATATCCAAATCTCATCCCTGGGGGTGGGGATAGATAATATATGCAAACAACTCATTCTAAGAATTTAGTCTCTGTGCCAGTGCTAGCCATGGCCAAGAAATACACAGAACTGCTCTGAAAATGTTCTGGGCAGTAAGGTAAAAGCACATGATGAGCCACTGGCATTCACTGTGACTTCTGTTCTGAATCATGACTATGTTGAAGGAAATTATTCTTCCCTCAAATGCTGTAACTACCATTGAAACAGAACTCATTTCCCCAAAGAAAAGTTTGCAATTCTCTTCTACCTTGATATGATTCAGTGCAGTAGTGAACTGCAAATACCTAGTGTATTTAATACTTTATTTTTGAAAGCCACCTGGAGTCACCAAGAGTCAGGTGGCCATGTAATTTTTAGAAATAAATAAATAATAAGTAAAATATCCAGAGCTGACTAGAGGGAGGAGGAGGAGGATCCAGGCTGGTCCAACCATACCACCACCAGTCTACCCTGATTTATCTCCATTGCTGTCCTGCACCATTTATTCCCAAATAGTTGACTGGCATACCAGCGGCAGTAACTTGACTCCATACTCACTTCTGACCTTCCAGATAACCTCCTTGTCATCTTAAGCAGGTAAGAAGTTCTTAGCAGATACCCTTTGTCCCCAAGTTGCCAAAGGACTGATAAGTCAGTTTGGCTTTTAAATTCTCTACTGACAATGCATCACTCTGCCTTCTATATGTCACTGATACATTGTTTGCTAAAGACTAAGCATGAATTTTCATAATGGAAAGATTGCTAACCTTGGCCTCCTAGTTTATAATAAAAAGTATTCTAATTCAGATGTGATCTGAATTACACCCTGTGTTTTGCTACTGAACTCATAATCCTCATTTTTATCTCCTATGTTATTTTTTTAATCTGGTCAGTAATGGTGAGTTCCATATGCTTATAAAAAGTGGCTTTAAGTGTGTAACTCCTGCAGTCCTTTCACTTTTTCATTTTAATTTGCACCTTTTAAATTTATATGCAATCTAGAACACCATTTTATATCTGTACTTAACTCAAAAGTGATGTGCAAAATAGCTTCGGTTGGGAGAAAAGCATCTAAAAAAACATGCCATTTTTAAAACAAAATTTTATATACATGAAAACAGGATATAATGGATTTGAAGTTGGAGAAGTGAAGAACAACGCTATCAATAGATTTACCCATCTCAACTAGCACACGGCAATAAAGCAATCTTTGTCAGGCACTGCTGAATGATGTATTTGCTATTTATTCTTTCTATTGCTTTCTTCTGTGACACTAACAGATAAACACTTCAGCCATTCCCAGCATTTCCCCATCTTATTAAACTCGCTATGAGTGGAGGTGGAAGGGAGTGAGCTACAGTTTTTAAGTGAAGCCTAAAATGCTTTGCGTACAAAGGTTTATGTAGTTTAAAATAATACATTATCAGCAGCAGGTAAGATTTGTGTTTTATATTTCCTGTTATGGAATGGTTTAATCTAGATATACTAAGATTTGAAAATCTAATTTACAGAAATGAGGTTTCATAGGCAGCAGGGCGTATAAGTGGAGACTGGAAAGCTGTATCAAAAAATTCCACTCTTATGGTCACAGATTTTGTTTTGATGAAGAGACAAATTAAGTAGCCTCTTAAAATTTAGCAAGCCTTTAACCAATCAAATATTATCTGAAAGGCCTCCTAAATGTTAAGAGTTACTTTTAGGCTTCTCTCCTATTTATTCTTCATTGTGCCTTACTATCTTTCAGGCTTTGCCTCTTTCCTACCGTGCTAGAAAAGATTGGTAGTAGATAATATCATCCTATCAGTTTCAAATCTGAGATTTTCTGCAACATCAATGAAAATGGGAAATGGTTCTGTATTCAGGCTAATATGAATAAAATCCCTTTACAGCCAAGACATGCCTACTAAACCTGAAATATGTTAATAACAAAGAACCACAGTCAGCTAGAGGCCCCTGACCTTTACAACAGTCCCCACTAATTGCTACTTTTTATCCTTAAAATGGCTGCTTACTTATAATGGGCTTTTCAGTCTTTTCCTAACTGCTCTGGTAAAAGGTGACCGTCTTGCCTAGCTAATTCTGGTTTTGGCAGATGATGCTTACAATTATGGCCTGAATTATTAATTTCAAGCAAACTTTTTTTATATAAAAATCTATCATTGTAAAAGAAAAACCAGAATCCATTATGAGGAGAAATAACAAAGGAAACTGCACAGATATCCCAATGTATTGATATATTATATATTATATCATGTATTGTAGCCATTTTTGTTTCTGGCTATTAATATCTATGTATATTCATATAAATATAGCTGTCTGCTTCACACAATTTAAAAACAAACATAGGTCTCATGCAATTTTTTTCCCAGCTGATACTAATATGGATTGCAACACATAGAATTTCCATACTGGGTATATACAAATATTCACATTGCATAAAAGAGTCAAGGGTATCAGTTTGGGAGGATTGGCCTAGTGATATTTTCTCAGATGCAGCTAAGATGTACTAGACAAACGTATTCACTAAAAGAAGAGTGGAGTATCAAATCTCACGTTTCTAACTTTGAACAGAGTTCCTATGCCTATTGATTAAAAATAGTTCAGATATACTCCATTTCTTCTATTTGAGTTCTTACTTAGTGATAATTATGATTATGACAATTATGAATTGTCTTTCAGTTTGCACTGTATCAGGATTACCCTCTATGCCAGACACTGAATAAACCTCAAGCCCACTTGAGCTAAATTAAATAGTTTGTTTGGACTCAAAAAAGTTTAATTGTAAATGTCTAAACAATGAATGTGTAATTATTATGATTCATGCAATGAGAGTAACCAAATTCTGTCAACAGTTGTTGGCATTTGTGCAAATTTGATTGTGTCACTCACTGGCATAAAGTTTTCAAATATGAGATTATTTCAGGCAGCCATGAACTACAACTTCTTATTCACTATTCATGTTGAGCATCCCCTAAAGAGATTATGGATCCGCCCCAGGCGCCTGATGGATCCTGATAGGTTCCAGATGGAGCTTGGGCCAATTCCTGAAGATCTGGCACACGACTCGGCCGAGGACCTGGTAGCTGCCTGGGATCGGGCGGCTGGTGGGGCCTTGGATCGAGTCGTGCCTTTGCGGCCTCTGACCCGGTGTCGATCCCTCGCGGCTCCTTGGTTCACCGAGGAGCTGAGGGAGATGAAACGCCGGAAAAGACGCCTAGAGAGTGGTTGGAGGGCCAGTCTCGCTGAATCTGACCGAACACTGGTAAGGTCGCATATTAAGACCTACCTAGTGGCGATAAAGACGGCAAAGTTTAACTACTTTTCCGCCTCTATTGCGTCATCAGGGAATCGTCCGGCCGCCCTGTTCAGGGTAACCCGCTCCCTGCTCCATCCGGGAGCGCGGGAGGATCCCTTGGAAGGCAGGGCGGAGGATTTCGGACAATACCTGTATGACAAAATCGCTCAGATCCGGGGGGATTTGGACTCTGACTGGGTAGATCAGGGCAGGGTGACGAGGAATAGTCTTGAGAATGTTACCTGGGAGGAGTTTGATGCTGTGACTCCGGATGATGTGGACAGGATTTTGGGGAGACTTAGTGCGGCCACATGTTTACTGGACCCGTGTCCCTCCTGGTTGGTACTGGCCTCCCGGGAGGTTACACGAGGCTGGCTCCAGGGTGTTATCAACGCTTCGTTGAGTGAGGGTCACTTCCCCGCCGCTTTGAAAGAAGCGGTGGTGAGGCCTCTCCTCAAGAAGCCGTCCCTGGATCCGGCAATATTGGCCAACTATCGTCCTGTCTCCAACCTTCGCTTCCTGGCGAAGGTTGTTGAGAGTGTGGTCGCGCGACAGTTTCCACAATTCTTGGAGGAAACATCCTATCTAGATCCGTTCCAGTCTGGTTTCAGGCCTGGGCACAGCACGGAAACGGCATTGGTCGCGTTGGTTGATGATCTCTGGAGGGCTCGGGACAGGGGTTGTTCCTCTGTTCTGGTCCTGTTAGACCTCTCAGCGGCTTTTGATACCATCGACCATGGTATCATGCTGCACCGGCTGGAAGAGTTGGGGATGGGGGGCACCGTATTACGGTGGTTCTCCTCCTTTCTCTCCGACCGGTCGCAGTTCGTGTTGGCAGGTGGGCAGAGGTCGACCTCAAGGCCTCTTATATGTGGAGTGCCTCAGGGGTCGGTCCTCTCGCCCCTCCTGTTCAACATTTATGTGAAGCCGCTGGGCGAGATCATCCGTGGCTTTGGGGTGAGATACCACCAGTACGCTGATGACACCCAGCTGTACATCTCCACCCCAGGCCACCCCAACGATGCCCTTGAAGTGATGTCCCAGTGCCTGGAGGCTGTGCGGATCTGGATGGGGAGGAACAGGCTCAGGCTCAACCCTTCCAAGACTGAGTGGCTGTGGCTCCCGGCATCCCGATATAGTCAGTTGACTCCATCACTGACTATTGGGGGCGAGTCGTTGGCCCCCACAGAGAGGGCTCGCAATCTGGGAGTCCTCCTGGATAGGCAGCTGTCCTTGGAGGAACATCTGACAGCTGTAACCAGGGGGACCTTTTGTCAGGTTCGCCTGATCCGCCAGTTGCGGCCCTTTCTTGATCGGGATTCCCTGTGCACAGTCACTCATGCCCTCGTCACCTCTCGCCTTGACTACTGCAACGCTCTCTACATGGGGCTCCCCTTGAGGAGCACCCGGAGGCTCCAACTGGTCCAGAATGCAGCAGCGCGGGTAGTGACGGGAGCAGCCTGGCGCTCCCATGTAACACCGCTCCTGCGCGAGCTGCACTGGCTCCCAGTGGTCTTCCGGGTGCGCTTCAAGGTGTTGGTTATCACCTTTAAAGCGCTCCATGACATAGGGCCTAGCTATCTTCGAGACCGCCTGCTGCCACCGACAATCTCCCATCGACCCATGCGCTCCCACAGAGAGGGCCTCCTCGGGGTGCCATCAGCCAAACAGTGCAGGCTGGTGACCCCCAGGGGGAGGGCCTTCTCTGTGGGGGCACCTACCCTCTGGAATCAATTGCCTCCAGAGATAAGGAGAATCCAAGACCTCGGTGCCTTCCGCCGTGCCCTTAAAACCTTCCTTTTCCAGCAAGCCGGGCTGGCCTAATTTTTTTTTTTAAGTGTTTTTAAGTGTTTTGTTTATTGTTTTTAATTAATGGGGCCAAATTTATATATGTATATTTTAACTGTATTTTAATATTTGTACTTGATGTTTTTACTTGGCTGTTCACCGCCCTGAGTCCTCAGGGAGAAGGGCGGTATACAAATTCAAAATAAAATAAAAAAAATAAAAATAAATTATAACAACAGGTTTATGCTAAGCTAGAGCAATAAGGTGGTTCGGAACCTCACAGTGCCATTAGGAATGAGTCCTAATGTATATCTCTGACCTTTTCTTCTTCTGCTGGAATAAATAATTTATTACTTAGCTTTCGGGAAGGCCAAAGTATGATTTTGTCAGTGCCTTCCATCCTGCCTAGTTATTAATGGATAGAAGAGAATCAATAAAGCTATCAGCCTTACCAGGTAGACCCGACAGAAAACACAACCAAGTGCTGAACCAGATTTCAGGTCTAGTTTCTTGGAAGATTTTGTGGAAGTCAGAAATTTTGCAGAAAGCCACACCAATTCCTCTTCTGCAAATCTACATCCCTCTTGTTTGCATGCACCTACTTTTTTTCTTTTTGTACGTAGCCTTTGGCAATTTCAGTTGTTCCTATAATAGACTTTGGGCTGCTTGACTCTTGTGTAGTAAGTTTGAGGCACATGGAATTGTGCTTTCTTGCCTAGTTGTTGGTAAGACCCGTAGGTAGAGTCTGTAAATTGCATGGAATGGGGACATACCAATGAGGAGTGTATTGCATCATTGTAAATAAATTCAGCGAGAGGCATGAAATCAGTCCAGTTGTCTTGCTAGTATGAAAT
The DNA here is from genome assembly GCF_029215685.1 of Pituophis catenifer annectens. Classification (NCBI taxonomy): domain Eukaryota; kingdom Metazoa; phylum Chordata; class Lepidosauria; order Squamata; family Colubridae; genus Pituophis; species Pituophis catenifer. The sequence continues at coordinate 130,766,780 of NW_027256881.1, forward strand.
ATAGTATCACAAATATTGCTTATAACAGTTGGTTAATCTTCTCAGATTCTCCATTGGTCTCTGGATGATGTGAGGAAGATGAATTAATTTTAATAATAATTGCACAAAGGATTTCAAAAATTTGGAAGTGAACTGGCTTCCTCTGTCTGAGATCATATGATTGATTTCTATATCTCTATATCATGATTGATTCCATTATATCTAAAGACATGTTGCAAAGAGTTGAGCTGTTTCCTAGGCCACTGAGGGACCCTTGCAAGGAATAAAATGAGCCACTTTAGTAAATAAATCCATCACTACAAGTAAATTAGTATATCCCTGACTTGGGGCAAAATCAGTGATAAAATCTAGAGAAGCAATGTCCTGGGGCTGTGAAGGGGTTTTTGCAGCTGCAATAACCTAGCCAGATTACCAGGGATGTTTTTTTCCTCTATGACTGATATGACAAGAGGAAATTTCTTTATGTTGGCCCAGACATGAGGCTACAAAAAGTTGATGTTAGGTTTTAAATACCCTCCATGTTCTGCTGTTTTGTTGTCATGGCACAGTACCTTCAGGTACTTTAGCTATACCTTCACTGTGAAAGGCACAACAGTACCTTTTTGGTCTCTCTTAGAAGTAATCCACTCGTGTCTTGGCATGGGCATCCTGCTGTTGCTGTGCCCTAATCTAGTCAAACAGATCAACAGCCTGTCTTCTTGCTCCTTCCAGATTTTCATGTTGATCTGATTATGGTGTGACTCAAAGTTGCATGTCTGGAGCATTGTTGCCAGATGGGATTTTGTAGAGAATCTGTAGCCCAAATTGTCTAAGGTCTGATGCACACTTTTCTAGTTGGACAAGACCTTATTGTACTGTAATTTTTGCAATACATTTCTGACATGGTTACATGCAAGGAAAAGGATGTTCAGAATAAACTGATATGTCATCTAAGTATAACCACCACATACTGGTCTAGAATTTCTGAAAATAAGTTGTTAATAAACCAATAAGTCCCTAGCTTCACATTTAACCAAGCCAAAAGGCATCACTGTGTATTGCCATGTCTTGTACTGAAGGCTGTTAAATACTTGTGTCCTTCCTTCATTATGATTAGATCGCAAGCACCTCTCAAGTCTAATTTTATAAAGATATGTACCTTTTGTAGCCAGCTAATAGATCTGAGATTAGTGGGATTGGATAGTCATCTCTAAATGCCGTTCTTTTCAGGTCTTTGTAGTCATCAACTCTGTGCATGGGGACTCCCTCCTTTCTTTTCAGAGTGGCTGCTGCTTCGCCTTGTTTTGGAAGGACAAAAAATGTGGTTGTTGAGTTGGAAGTGTGAAGATTCCTTTTTTGATGTTGATTTCCAAACATTAATGAAACTGACTAACTAATGGATAGACATAGGATACTGTCTCTTTCCTGGGATTTGGATTCTGGTTTAAAATTGATGGTGCAATTACATACCCAGTGGGCAGCAAGGTAACTCAGCTGCCTCTTCCTCTCCAAACACATCTGCAAAATATGCATATTTTTCTGGCAGTAATGATTCTCCCATATTCTGCATTGGAGTGGGCGAGGTAAGCTTTCACTGCTTGTAAATGATGTTGCTGGCATTTAGGAATGGGGAATGAGATCATCCCTTGCATCCAATTATACCTGGATCATGCAGCTGAAGCCACGTTATTCCCAAGTTGATAGGTACTTGCAAGGAGGAAGTTACATACCATGTTATGAACTCAATGTGATCTTGGATTGTCAACTGCAAAGGAGCCAATGTGCTGCAGAATCAACCCTGCTCTTAGTGGTTGTCCATCAATTATCTTGACTTCATTGGGCTTTCTGGAGCTTGAATAAGCAATTTTAGTTTCTATACTTTTTATGTCTATGAAATTAGTGGTTGCTCCATATTCTACAAGGTCAGAGAATTCTACCATCTTGCTGGGAACTAAGGTTAACAATAACAAAATTAAGTAAGCGTGCCTGCTATCAGCTAACAGATTCTCTTCAAATGGTGGTGAGCCCCCTTTCAGGGTTCGGAGGGTGGGGGAGTGCAGCCAATACCTTCTGGGGTATTTGAGGTGCCTTGTCTTACTAGAGCATCTCTTAGGTCCTTGGTCAGCCCTTCTTTGAACTGGTTAATCATTCCACCCTATACCGCCAGCAAACAATTTAAAGCATGAAATATATGACTTTACTCTGCTCCATCCTGTTTGAGCTTCCAGATCCCTCAACTATCAGTGATTCTCTGATGAGATCCTCGAAGTGTCCTTTAAGTTTATACATGAAGTCCTGATAGTTGTCCAGCACTGGATTGTTTCCTTCAATTCATGGTTTTGCCCACTTACCTACTGCTTCCTTCAGCAAACTCAGCACAAAAGTCACTTTGGTGCAATCAGTGGAAACTCCACCAGCTTGCATGCCATAAACATTTCATATTGAACGGTGAATGTTGAGAATTGATCCTGGTTCCCTCCAAATTTCTTTGACAAGATATCATGGGAATGCAGGAGCATGTACTGAGCCATCATCTGTGGTGCTGCTGAGGGTTGGAGCCAAACATGCCCCAGCCTATTGTGTCAGTTGTATCATGGCATTCTGCAAATTGGTCATCAGGGCATCTACTTCCTACTGGTGTTGCAACAACCGCTGCTGCCAATTGCTTGGCAGATAAGGATCAGAGGCCATTCTTGAATTTTCTCACTTTGAAAGAGATATAGAGACTTCCAAGATTGATGTCAGCCTTATTAGGTAGATGAGACAGGAAGAACAACCAGGTACTAACTTTTTTAATTGTAAGAGTATATTAATAGAATCTTGCTAGTCTGAAGCTATAAGTCTCCCATCATTTTCTTTACAGCCTAAGAAACTAGGGAGTTTCTATTGAGTCTTTTGCCCTATCCACTATCCAGCTGTTGACTATGCTATCTCCTATCTGATTGTTCCCTAAGTAGCATCTCTGAGCCCAACCTCCCATTCCCATACACTGTTACAAATGCAGTGGACATATTGATGTAGCTTGTCTCCATGCCTCCTTAAATCTATAGGATTATCTAAGTATATGTATTGCTTGCTAAGGAGCCAAAGAAAAGCTTAGGTAACATTTAATATTGTACAATATATATTAGTTATCTCTCATTAAGATTCAGAACACAGGAAAATATGAAGCTGAGTGGATTTCAGCATTCTGGCTGGAAATTCTGGGAATTGGAAGTCCACATAGCTTCCAGCTGCCAAAGTTGAGAAACACTGCTTTAAGGAATTCATTCATTAAAATTAAGGAATATGAACTACATAACTCCTAACAGAGATGTTCCGTTAAACTAGAGGAAAGGTGCTAGTGTGACTAACCAGCAGAAATACAGGAAAACATAAAAAAGTCATGAAACCAAAGTTTTCTCAAATGAGAAATAAGAAAAGGAACACAAACTTTGGCAAAAGTATAAGCTGATTGTGAGGGATAGAGAGTCTTTAAGATAAAAACAATTATGATTAATAATGTTTATTTAAATCTATAAAATGAAGGAAAATTGGCAATAGAGCTAGCAATGAGAACTTTCAGTGCCAAAGATGTGGAAGATGTATAAAAGCATATATTTTTGGCCTCTTTTTGGTCTTCTTTTACATAACAATCACTCATACTTAAGTGATTGTCCATTAGGACTCCAAGATCCCTCTAAGAGTTACTGCTATTGAGCCAGATACCATCTATTCTTTACCTATGAATTTGGTCAGCCAGATGTTTAGACTGGATTTGGCATTTTTGTCCACCTATTGAGTCTTTCCAAGAACCTGGGATAGGCAGCTGTTCTTTTTATTTTACAATACAAAACTTCTGGTAGATCAGTGCTAGGGTACTCCTAGAGCAGCTATAGAAGGGAGGGGCTAGAATGTCTGGGGAATCTTTAAGACAGAAGGTAACAATGACCTCTATATGATACCAAAAGGTTCCCCTCCCCGTATTAAAGACACAAGGGAAATGCCAGTGACGAACAAAATAAAGTATTTTTTTCAGCTGCTTCAAAACACTATAGTGTTTCTCAATTTGAGTTTACACACATATTTGTTATTATAAAATATTATTATTATTTTGTGTGACCTTTCTTATAGGTAACACTGCCAGTGCACCTTTCTAGAATGCAATTTTCTGTATTTTTTGCACTATAAGATGCACTTCCACCCCCCAAAAAAGTAGGTGGAAATGTCTGTGCATCTTATAGAGCGAATATTGCGATGGGGGGAGGGTGGTTGGTGCAGCAGTGGCGTTTGCCCCTGTCACCGCTGCCGCCATTTGCTGCTGGTGGGAAATGCTGGAGCCTTCGCTGCCGAGCAGTTGATTGGAGGTTGAATTGGCCTCCCGGAATACCACTGATCAGCTGTTCTAGGCGGCGGGGATCCCCGCCACCGGTTTGCTGCCAATTGCTGTTGATTGCAATTGGTCTGGGGTGTACATCTCCACCCCAGACCATCCCAACGATGCCTTGGAAGTGATGTCCCAGTGCCTGGAGGCCGTGCGGGTCTGGATGGGGAGAAACAGGCTTTGACTCAACCCTTCCAAGACCGAGTGGCTGTGGCTGCTGGCATCCCAGTATAGCCAGCTGGCGCCATTGCTGGTTATTGGGGGCGAATCATTGGCCCCCACGGAAAGGGCCCGCAACTTGGGTGCCCTCCTGGACGCACGGCTGTCTTTAGAAGAGCATATGACGGCTGTGGCCAGGGGGTCTTTTTATCAGGTTCGCCTGATACGCCAGTTGCGCTCCTTTCTGGATCGGGACTCCTTACGCACGGTCACTCAAGCACTCATCACTTCTCGTCTGGACTATTGTAACGCTCTCTACATGGGGCTCCCCTTGGGGTACACCCGGAAGCTCCAACTGGTGCAGAATGCGGCCGCATGGGGGATTATGGGAGTGACGGGGCGCTCCCATGTGACTCCTCTCCTGCGCGAGCTGCATTGGCTTCCGGTGGACTTCCGGGTGTGCTTCAAGGTGTTGGTGATCACCTTTAAAGCGCTCCATGGCTTAGGGCCTGGGTACTTATGGGACCTCCTTCTGCCACCAATTGCCTCCCACCGGCCAGTTTGCTCCCACAGAGAGGGCCTCCTCAGGGTGCCGTCAGCCAGACAATGTCGGCTGGCGACCCCCAGGGGGAGAGCCTTCTCTGTGGTGGCACCTACCCTCTGGAACAATCTACCCCCAGATACGAGTGATCTCCGACCTCCGGACTTTTCGTCGGGCCCTAAAAACCTATTTTTTTCAGTTAGCCGGGCTGTCCTGATTTTATGGTTGGTTTTAAATTTTGATATGGATTTTAACTGAAAAGTTTTAAATTACGGGCCAAATTTATTTAATTATTTTAAATCTATTTTTAACTTTTGTGTATAAATGTTTTTTATCTTGGCTGTTCACCGCCCTGAGTCCGAAAGGAGAAGGGCGGTATAGAAATCTGAAAAATAAATAAATAAATAAAATTGCTGCCGCTGCATGGCAATGGTGGTGATAGGCAGCTGATGTGATAAGCAGCGGTAGCAATCCCCGCCACCTAGAACAGTTGATTGGTGATATTCTGGGAGGCTGATCCAACCGCCAATCAGCTGCTTGGCAGTGAAGGCTCCAGCATTCCCTAGCGGCGGTGGAAGCTCAGCTCAATTGTCTGGTGGTGGGCGCAACAGAGTGGAGCCCTGACAAGTCACATGCTGGGGCTGCGATAACGTGCTGAAGCTGACCAGGCTGTTTGCTGTAAGGACGCTAGCCAGATGAATACCGGATGGATACTGGGAGGCAGATTTTTTTTTTCTTATTTTCCTCTTCTAAAGCTAATGTGCGTGTTATGGTCCGGTGCATCTTATAGTGTGAAAAATATGGTAAGTTTTACTATAAAATTGGTAGGTATGGCCTCAATGACCAGCACTTTTGGAAGCTGGTCTCTAGAAGTCTCACTGACTTTATTATCCTTTTTTAGGCAAGCAGACTTCATTCTACTAGCAGAAATGTTGATTTTGCCAGCAACTCCAGCATACGGCACTCACAATTTCACTGCTCCCTACAACTATCTGAGGCCAAACCAGAGTCTGAAAAATCCAGGACCATCTTCAGCTTTACCTGACAAGATAGATGTTTTTGCAGAAAGACCATCATATAACCATTATTACAAGGTTGTCCTAACTATCATTGCTTTCAAAGGAAGTGGGGAAACTTTGCTATATATACAAAAATATAACTACAGGCTTTAGTATGTATTACAAATCCTCTGGAAAGTTACTGTAACTGACCAAGCTATATTAAACACTTTGCACAGCTACTCTGTCTAGCTCATGAAAATGAATTTCTTGAACTATATGCGTGCTTGCTACTGAAGGCAGAAAATGCATTGGAGCTTTATCTACATGTCACAGTATTCATTTTAATCAGCCAGCTTTCACTTTCAAGGTGCTTACTCTAAGGATAAGTGCATTGCTGCATGGCTTATTCCTGCTATACCATATTAGGAAAAGAAGAAGAAAGAAAACTGGGCAGTGATTTAGTGGAGGTAGAAGGAAAGTTTAGGGATTATGTCTAACCCAAGAATTTCCAAAGTGTCATTTAGTAAAAGAATTCTTCTTGTGCCTTAAAGCTACCATACTAATTATGATATAAGCTTTCGAGGCTTTAACTTTATCTCATTATGAAAGTTGGTTTCATTTTTCCCCCGTATATTCCTAATCAATGTTTTAAGTAGGGACCTGACTTTCCCATTGTTATGAAATGTCCGTATTCTGGGAATGCCATTCCTACAGTGTAAAATATAGGTGGTTTGTGAAGAAAATGTATCTGAATGAGCAATCAGAAAATTTGACTTTCAGTTTCAAATATACAACAGAAAAATGGGCCATAAAACAAATCAACAAAGGGTGGGTTCTAAAATTTTTTACTACTGGTTTTGTGGGCACGGCTTATTTTGTGGGTGTGGCTTGGTGGGGGGTAATGTGACTGGGTGGGCGTGGCCAACTTTTTTTTTTTAACTTTTAAAAGCATTTTTTCTACAATCTTATAAGTTGTAGAAACAAATGCTTTTAAAAGCCTCTGACGATCAGGCAACTCATCTGGGATTGCCAGAGGCTTTTAAAGGCATTTTTCCCCCCTACAACTTCTTCGGCTGAAGAGGTAGTAGAAAATATGCTTTTAAAAGCCTCTGACAATCCCAGCTGAGCCGCGCAATCGTCAGAGGCTTTTTTTTTTAACTTTTAAAAGCATTTTTTTTTTGGCCGAAGAGGTTGTAGAAAAAATGCTTTTAAAAGTTAAAAAAAAAAGCCTCTGATGAGGTGGGCAGGGTAAGCGAGTGGCGACCAGGCCAGGAACCGGTTCGGGGGCATCGCCAGCCAATATTATTACCGGTTCTCCAAATTGCTACAAATTTTTACTACCGGTTCTTGTGAACTGGTGTGAACCGGGAGCAACCCACCACTGAAATCAACCCAGAGTTCACACTCGAAGCACAAATGACCAGGCTCAATATATCACACTTCATGCACATTGTGGGAAGACCTAGCTCTCTAGAGCAGTCTGCGAAGCTGGGAAAGGTGGAAGGAAAGAGAATAAGAGGATGATCAACAGCAAGGTGGATAGACTCAGATATGCTGGCAATGAATGAATGCACCACTGGAAGATCTAAAAGGATCAGGTTGGGGACAGATCGTCCTGAAGAAAATCTATCACTTTGGTTGCTAAGAGTCAACATACGTAGGCTTGATGGCACATAATGAATCCCTGCTTTGCTTTTGGGTATAGGCAGTTTACAAAGAAAAATGCATTGAGCAATCAGGAGATCTTGTTCTCAATTTTGAATATATGCATGTGATAGTTGGAAAGGGCTTGCAAAGTATAATAGTATAAGTTATCTTTAAAAAAAGAGTAAGAATGAACTGCTTTGCAGAAGTAATACACATGGTCTTGTTTTGTTAACAATTTTTTTGCAAAATGAAAATAAAGGCTATAACCATTTTAGCATGACTCATATCAAAAGATAAAATTACACCACTAGAAAACATGGTATCATGGTTCATTAAAGAGCCTCTATTGAGGTGCCTTGTTAATATGAAGGGATGTCACAATAAAATATGGCAGCACAACAATTCTCCATCTTTTTGAACATATCAACTTGATATTAAATTTGTGTTCAGTTTTAACACTTGTTTATCTTTTCATCTTTCGGACAATTAGTGAAAGAACAGTATTTGAAAAATATTGAGGTGTAAAACATATGAAAAAAAATGCCCCCCCCATCTAAACCCAGATTCAATAACCATTCACCCTTCTGTTAACATAGTTTGATAATAGGATGCTATAAGTGGATCGGGGTTTACATCATGAGCATTTTCCTGGAAGAATCAGCCTGATTCTTCCTAATCCTGATTGTGAAATACCTGGTGCATAAGCCATCTTGAATGTCTTCATATGATAAAGGCTAAATGGTGCCTTAGAACATCTGTTCCTGGAGCTCCTCCAGCGGAGATTTCTTTCTATAATAGAAAAGCTTTGTGAAACAGTCTTTGGGAACCATCTATGTGATGTGAACTCCTCTCAGAAGGAGGAGGGGAAAAAAATCTGTCAGTCTGGCTCTGCAAACCAAATGGGACACTGATATCTATTAAGCAATAACCACCATAAAGAAAGGCCTTTAACGCAATGATCAAAGTTGCCATGTTGCACAATGTTTATAGGCTAGGATATTTCATAGGGAAGAGGTTACTTTATCTTTTGGGGGAAATGCGAAAGAAAGTGGAAAATTAGTTACTTTTCTCTTGCCAACACAAAGCAGTTAACAAACCAGTCCGCTGCAGAATAAAGGTCTCTTCATTGAAAATTATGGGCTATACCACATTGGTCTGGTGCAAGTTGATAGATAGATTTTTATTTTTACTTCCTTGTCTATGGCTTTGTATGAATGCATTGCACAAATTCCATCCCTAAAGGTGGTCTAGAAACTGGGTCTTCCTGCTCTGATCCCGTACCTTAACACTTATACATATATGAGTCATATTCTATCTTGCATATATCTCTTCAATTTATTCTATTAATGTAATGTAATGAATATATTCTATCAAGAATATTTAATATATTTAACAGGACCAAAAGGGCTTTTTTTAATGTTGAAAGAAATATGGGGAATACAATATTTATTTCAGTATTGATCTAATATCTGCCTCCAAAAGTATTTGGTTCTCTTTAATTGGTATTTTGAGATTTGTAAGAGTGTTGCTTTAGTATGCTTTGTACAGTTTAATCAAAGATTAGAAGAGGAATTTTCATAAGGGCTTTATTTCCTTTGAAATGCACATCCTATACAATGTCATCAGGAGTTGCCCAAAAACTTCTAAGAGATCATATGAAAATTCATATGCCCTGATGGAAAATTCATAAAATTAGATAGAGTCTTCACCTAGAAGATGACATGAAATGAATTTCCAAATAAATATCTGCGCTCTAGGTTACAATCATTCTCTGCAATGTCTGAAGACCCTCCATAAAGCTGTACTCTGTGCCCCTAAAAGACTGTCGCTCAAATCTGAAGAGGCCTTTTTACAATAGCCTTAATACAGCAGGAAAAGCTGCAGAGAAAATCAGAAAGGCAAGCCTCAGTAAGTATGCAAACACATACATACACATACATACATGCACACGCACACGCACAAGGACCCTTTTCAGAGTAATAATTGGTCCTAATCTTATCTGATGCAAAACAACCCTGTTACTTTATAAGTATATATTTGTTCATTATTCTGCTTCTACAGTGATCTCTGAAGAAACTTGTGCAAACTAACAGTAACTTTTAAAGCATTACCCAAAATATTTATCTTAAGGGATTTCAAGATATTTATGTTATAAAACTTGATGCCTCAGTTTAATTCAGATCTAATAATCCTGGCCACTGCATTTAGAACAATCTTCCCCAAACTATGAAGCTCTGTTCATAGCTTTGCTGGAAATTAATTCCAGTCCCAAAAGTTTTAGTTCAGCACTTCTGAGTAACACCAGTTTAAGAAAGACTGATTTACAAATGGGAGCATTCCTTTCCCTCTTTTTCTGTCTTCTCATACTGTTTATTAATATTATAATGAATTTAAATAATTAGCTTAAAATACTGTTTTGAATCCTGTTTAAGAGAGAATGTGACTAGAGATAAAGGCCCTGGTCAATGAAAAACTATGTCACCTACAATTAAGACCAGTAGCCAGGCAGTGGTAGAATGAGTCTGTGTAGGCCCACAACCTGCATTCACATAATTACATATGCTGTCAGATTTAGAGGGAAAATACAAAACAAATTATAATAGCACTTAGCAATAGCACTTAGACATATATATTGCTTCACAGTGCTTTACAGCCCTCACTAAGTGGTTTACAGAGTCAGCATATTGCCCCCAACAATCTGGGTCTCATTTCACCGACCTCGGAAGGATGGAAGGCTGAGTCAACCTTGAGCCTGGTGAGATTCGATCTGCCAAACTGCTGGCAGCCAGTGATCAGGAGAAGTAACCTGCAGTACTGCACTCTAACTACTGCGCCACTGCAGCTCTTAACGTACCTAACTGTATTTCTCATGAGCTTATTTGTATCTTATATAAAATTATTAAAAGCTTCCCAAACCTTGAGTTAAAGAAAAGGAAGTTTGTACTTTAGTCATTTGTCCTTTTTTGGAATACCATTTTATCCAGTGTGTTCTGTCTGTATCTGCATAAACTTACTGCATAAAACACAGTAAGGAAAAATTATTATTACTATTAGTAATTATTACTAGATGAAGCTCTTTTTCTTAAAGAACTTCTCTCATTATTCAGAGCCCTATTTATTATCGGTTAACACTAATACAATAACTATTCACTATTCAATGAGTATGTGTTCTATTTCCTGTTTCTAGTAGAAATCATCTATGCATAAAAGAATTTTTTGTTATTGATTTACTTCACTGTGTGGTGGTGAATTGGTAAAAGTAAGGTATTCCATTATATCTTAGTAGCAACTTTATTACATAAAATCTCTGTAATTTAAATTTTTGATTCTCGTATTGTATTTGATAGCATGGATTTCTTTTCAACTATAGCCCCAGGCAGGCATTTATTTGCCCATAGAAGAAAAACAGGTAATATTTCAACTAATTTACCCCAAATATTCCCAAGTCCTTGATGTTCCACATGTTCATTTGAAAGAGGTTCTGAACACAGGTACAGTTGAGAATGCCTTAGGCAGGTTTCTGCTCTCTGGAAGTCCTCAGGTGTCTTTAGTGGCATTCATTTACAGATTTTTTTTTTTAAAAAACTATGCCTTTATACTGAATTCATGAATATTCAAAAGAGAATCAAGCATAGAGGGACTTGGGACCAGAGTTTTGTAGCATGCCTAACATAGTTAAGTTTATCTGTATGCAAATGACTGTAAGCACTGCACTTTCTTCCTACCAGTGTAATCACATGCATGTCTGCTCAGAAGTAAACTTCATTGCAATTGATTGGCATTATACTATAGCTTGCATAACCCCAAATTATTGAAAAATACCTGTATTATCCTATTTGTATAGTTGACCTTTGATAAATGATTAAAGATATCCCTCCTTTTCATACACTCTAAATTAACAGAATATAAAATATCCTTTTCTTGCTGTTTGGCAAAAAGCTTCATTATCCTCTTTTTTTCAGAATTTGGAAAAGGAAGTGAATGACTTTTGCTTTTATTCTAATATAGCATCTTTGTCTTTTTTCTAGTTTTTGCCTAATATAATTCTACAAAAACAAAAATCAGACAACTTTCATACCTGGCTCCTAAGAGGAATCCGACTGAGGAGTGCTGAAACTTTTCTTATATTTTTATTGGTTAGAAAGGTGAATCTACCCAATCAAAAACGTGTTCCCTGGAAATGGGAACAAAATATTTTTTAGATAGCTCATTAATTTTTGCATGTATGTTAATTTTCATGGCATTATCTCATGATCTCGTTATTGTAGGGTTTCTTAAGTTAAACAGTCAGAAACTAGTGTTTGCACAGTTTGAAAACACCAGTTATCTTTAGAATCCATAATAACATGAAAACATTTTTTAAAATCCCCTAGCTTAATTGCAGTGGCAATATATTAGCTTAACAACTAATGAATGTCTCTTTATTTGTCACTGAGTGCATACATAAAAGTTTTAAAATAGGGTTTCTACGTATATCAATCTTCATCATTTTTTAAGTTAGCTAAAGTACACAACATCCAAGTCTCAAAGAACCAAAGTATATTTAATTTGTCCCTTCTCTAAACAAAGCTGACTGTTCAAATTTTCCAAAGCGAAGTTTTATATTGCAATGCCAAGTGTACCTGCAGACATGTGAACATATACTTATGAGAAGCAAATAATTGCTTTACAGAAGACAACTTCAGCAAACCGTTGTCTACATAAATAATGAATATAGATATGTCCATATGTAATCATTTACTTCCACATGTCTTTGGTTTTTGTTCTGGAATGGATAACTATAGGCATCAGCATAGTCACACATCTCTGCAGGAATGTTTGGGACACCTCATCACTAAGCTATTCACTCTGAAAGCTGATCCAAGAGCTGAGTCAAGAGCTATTTCTAAGACAGTAGTCTCAGGTTATTATTAAGAAAACACAGTGCTAATGCTTGTCAGCATGGAGCAGAGAGATTAAGCACAAAGATGCTTTCTATTAGTCTTAATGAAAGGTACATTGTTAAATCTCACCGTTCCATAATGGAAGATTAACACAAAATGCACATGGAGTGTTTTTTATTAATACACTGTTCATTACCACTTTCTTCTTCTTCCTCCTCTTCTTCTTCCTCCTCTTCGTCTTCCTCCTCAACTTCATCTGCTTCTTCTTCCTCCTCCTCTTCCTCTTCCTCCTCTTCTTCCCTATCTACTTCTTCATCCTCCTCTTCCTCATCACCTTGTTCTTCGTTATCATCAGAATAGTCCTCTTCTTCCTCCTCCTCCTCTTCCTCCTCCTCCTCCTCTTCTTTATCATCCATTTCTTCAGTTCCATCTGTTTCATAACATTCATCTACTGAAGAGTTGTCCGTTTTAACCACAAATGGTTTTCTTTTTGGAGCAGGTTCTTGGGGTTGCTTCTCTTGGGTTTTTCTTTTTTTTGCCAAAGGACAGCCATAAACACTGTTCAGAAAGAATTAATACACGTGTTATTATACTCTCTACCAGATCACCAGTCAAAAGGGGGAAAATGCTTTGATGCAATTTACTGTTTTCTTTGAAATATATACTTTCTTCCATAAAAACCATAGGAGAGATGAAAATGTTTGGCAATATACCTGAAATTAACATTGAACAGCAATTATGGAAATTTTTATTAACCTTTTGTTTTATTGCCTTTTTAACTAGAATCGATGCAAAATGTTTTACAGAATAGATATCATTACCCAGTGGGGCTTCCTGGTTCTCTCAATCATTAATTAATATTATGATTTCCAATATGTGTTCTCTCAAATATACAAATCTGGTGTTGAAGAGATCTGATCTAAAACAGGAAGTTGCAAATCACTAAAAGAGAAGCAAGCCAGTATGTCCATTATAAAGTTGTAATCATCCAACCAAACTTAAAGTTTTTGCATAAAGACTATATGTGGTTCAGTATAACTTTTCAGCAAACCAAGACACCCAATTTCCATCCAATTTACCCAGTCATGCAGAGAGTTCCAAGAACTATCTCTTATTCAGTCACTTAATTATACATTACTCCTGAGCTATAAATAGTAGCACAATCCTATATAAGAAATAATGTTAAGTAGCATGCTCAGAAATAAGCTCCACTGAGATTAATGAGACTTATTTCCATGCCTGCAAGATTGCAGACTTTGTCATCTTTCTGCTAGCTGGATGATAAAGAGGTTCTTTTTAAAAAAGAAATAACAGGTGTACACAGGCTGTAGAGAACCAATTTCAGCAACAAACTAAAGGTTTAGTGCTTAACAACAATAGATCACTTGATAAAAATGTTTTTTTTTTTCATAAATCAGATAAAGGAAGAAAGCAAGCCTTGGTCTTTTTTGTGGCAACTTTCTTTAAATGCATGGTGCATCTATTCACCTACTAAAATAGAACGTACATTGTTTATGAATTAGAATGGAAAGACACTCTTGTCTTGCTATGTATTTGTATATTTACACCAATAACAGAGTTATGAGCTCCCTGTTCTTTCAGTATGCATTCTAAAAGACTCTTTGGGGTATGTGTTTACTATGTAAATACCTTCAATGATTTCAGAAGATGGAAGTTAATGGTGAAATTATATTTGTGTTCTTAAAAATAGAAGCCCCTATGAGATTTATTTCACAGTACAGTATATACAGTAGGACCATAGCTTAAAAGGACAACAACTTCTGTGGTCTCCTCAAGTGAGACAAACAGGTTTTATCTTTATTCCATTCAGTTCAATTTCACCTATTCTTTCTACTAGTGACATTAGAAGGAGGTTCAGACCTACAGTCTTCATGAGCACATCATAATGATCTCAAAGAAAAAATCTCCCCCCCCCCAATTTTATGCTAGGAACAGTATGTTAATGTTTGGTGCATTCATAGGGATGCAATAAGGGACCTTACGGGATAATCCCATGACAACAGGAAGAACATCCCGCATGGAGATGATTCTTGTCCATAGGAGTTCCAATTCAATTTGAAGAGCAACATTATTAAATTGGAGAGGCTGAATCTGTGGCAAGGAAACCCAACTTCCTTGCTCTTATCCCAAGGAATTTCTGCAGGGCAGATTTTCATGTCATATTAACTAATTTCTCCAAATGTACATATCCCATGGCATTGCAACATTGTCATTGATCTGAGACTAGGAGGCAGGGAATTGGATATGAATGGTTCTAAAATTAGCCATGCTATTTCTTAGTCATTCCAAATCTGGTGAGAGCCAGTGCCTTTTTCAGCTCTGCACACTATTATGACTGTTTGACATTGCTGGAACTCAAATGCAAGGTAATCTATTAGCTTAAGTTAAATGCCCCTTTAAAAATGTGTTTTTTAAATAGGATCCTCCTGCAAAACACAATTCCCAATGAAAATATTGTCTGGAAAGTTATTCTTATATGCATCTTATTGGAGAAAGAGTAAGTGCTCCAAAAATATGGAAACAGCTGGTTGTAGATTGGCTTTGAAAATAAATTGCTTTCCTGTGATTAGTAAGAGAGCACTTCAATCTCTAAAATAATGTGAGAAGAGGCCTTAAGTGTTTCAATATCTATGGACACATTCACTTCCTGACCCATGTAGTGATAGCAAAATAAGCACTTGCACTAACTCAGCAATCTATGATCTCTGTCTCACACAAAAACGTTCATTCTTTTTAGGTGGATTCTAAAGAGAAGCCATGAAAAATAATTTGGGTCCACTGACTTATCACAACTGAAAGATTACAAATCTGATTACCAACAATTGAAAGATTAAAAACCTGGACTGTTCCTTGGATAACTATGATACATACTGCGCTGCTGATTAACTTAATGATCAGAATCAGGCAATGAGGTGAAGCAGAAAATCAAATTAATTCTGGCAACAGCTAAAAAATTAAACACAACACACAGTAGCAAAAGGAGGAATAGGCTGATTTTAGAGGCAGGAGAATGAATACTTGGTGTATCATAAACATAGCATTTTTAAAATTTTTATTTATTTATTTGTCAAGAACGTATTAGATAATAAGTATAATGGATTGGATACATAAAATAGATACAAATAGAGGAAACATTAGAACAGGGACGGTAGGCACACTGGTGCTCTTATGCATGCCCCTTACAGACATTTTAGGAGGTCAACAGTAGACAGTCTTAGATTAAAATTTTGGGGATTTTGGGATGAAACCACAGAGTCAGGTAGTGCATTCCAGGCATTGACCACTCTGTTGCTGAAGTCATATTTTCTGCAATAAAGTTTGGAGCGGTTCACTTTAAGTTTGTATCTATTGTGTGCTCGTGTATTATTGTGGTTGAAGCTGAAGTAGTCATTGACAGGTAGGACATTGTAGCAGATAATTTTATGAGCCACGCTTAGGTCATATTGAAGGCGGCGTAGTTCTAAGTTTTCTAAGCCCAGAATTTCAAGTCTGGTGGCATAAGGTATTTTGTTGTGAGCAGAGGAGTGGAGGACTCTTCTTGTGAAATATTTCTGGACACATTCAATTGTATTAATGTCCGATATGTAGTGTGGGTTCCAGACAGATGAGCTGTATTCGAAAATTGCTCTAGCAAATATTTTGTATGCTCTGGTTAGTAGTGTGATATTACCGGAGAAGAAGCTACACAAGATTAGGTTTACAACTCTTAGTGCCTTTTTGGCGATGTTGTTACAGTGGGCTTTGGCACTTAGATCATTCGATATGAGTACTCCAAGGTCAGAGTGAGGGTCATCTACAAGGTCGTGTCCACTCAGCTTGTATTTTGTGTTCTGGTTCTTTTTGCCAATATGTAAGACAGAGCATTTGTTGTTTGAGATTTGGAGTTGCCAATTGTTTGACCATTCCGACACAAAGTCAAGGTCATTTTGAAGGATAGCAGCATTGTCTGTGGTGTTAAATATTTTTACATCATCGGCGAAGAGAATGCAGTTGCTTATAATATGATCGCAAAGGTCATTTATGTATAGTATGAAGAGTGTTGGTCCTAGAATGCTGCCTTGGGGGACACCACTATTAACAGGTGCAGGATTTGATAGAGCGCCCCCTATTTTGACCACTTGTTGTCTGTTTGACAGGAACGCAGCTATCCAATTATGTAAGGGTCCGGAGATGCCATAGGATTTTAGTTTTAGAAATAGTTTGTCATGTACCACTGAAATCTTTACAGAAGTCTATGTAAATTGCATCTATTGCTTTGCCCTGATCGAGATTTGTAGTCCATATGTTCTTGCAGTGTAGAAGTTATAGATAATATAACAACTTTTTTGTTATTAATTACATTTAATAAAATATTAACCAAATTTCACACAATATTGTGATGCACCGGGTGGGCAAATATTTGCTGGCAATTAATATTTTGTGGGAAAATTTTATAGAGGTGGAATGATTACACAAATTATTCTTATTCTATTATTGTTATTTAAATTTATTGGCTACCTATTTCCAGTGGACTCTGGGCGGAATGCAAACTAAAAAAAAAAACACATAAAAACAACTAAAAATTGGTCTCAACAGAATTTTTTAAAGCTTTCTGCAATACAGAATGGGTTATTATATGGGTATTATATTATTATAAAATATATCAAACTCTCTAGAATTTTGGTTCCCTAATTTTGAAAAGTGTGCCAATACATTTTGTTAGTTTCTCCACCAAAATTAAAGAGTTCTAGAGCCACAAAAATTATTTAGAGATTGAATATAGCTGAGAAGTTGGCAGAGAACATCGGAGATCTTCCTTCCTTCCTTCCTTCCTTCCTTCTTTCCTTCCTTCCTTCCTCCCTCCCTCCCTCCCTCCCTCCCCTTAAACTTCAAACAACTTTAAGCTTTTTTTAAACTTTAGGAGCTATCCAGGTGCTTGCACTCAGTGGTGTTCTAGACACAGATAGGTAGAATCTATTAGAACGGCATATACAAGGCACTTTCCTTTAAGCTTTCAGAACAAGAGATACAGATGCTACATGAACATAATGCAGCCTCTGTATACCTCTCTGAGAACTTAAGGACTTTCCTTAAGGGAAAGTGCCCTATATATGCCATTCTGATAGAATTCAAATGGTGTTTTAGTTCCAAAGTCCAATATCAATTTATATTTAAATATCAGAGCACAAAATTTTCTCCTGCTTTCATAGAATTTTTTTTAAATAGTAAAAATTTGCTCTCTGTATCATTTCAATATTATACAATGCCTTCAATAGCTAATTTATCTAAGATAAGCATTTTATTTATTTGGCCACCCATTATATATACTTTATGTACAATCATAAAAATATAAAAACATGTAATGGTACCATAGCATTAATTTAACCTTTGGTAAATTAATAAATTATAAACATGGAAATGGAAAAATATGGGTAAAATCTCCAGGTAACCAAATATCACTAGTATTCTATTCTCTCACATAAGATCGCATACAATTTTTAAATCATGTGATCTGAAGAATAAAATACACATTATCAAATATCAATTCCATTTTGAATTGCATCAATACAGTGGTAAATTTCTGTGCTTCTCTTTTCTATATATGAAATTAATATATGTAACAACAAAATACATAAATAAGGGGAAAATATGCATTTAACATGCCAGGGACTTACATGCTTTTGCTCCTTTAAAAAAAGATTTAGGTAAAAGTCGGGGTGTTTGCAAGAATGTTTGTGGAATAATAATCTATATTACAAATTTTATAGAACAAAAAGGAGATTCTCATCAGGACTTTACTTGAGGAACAGTATGAATTGATATGGTACTGAATGAGGCTACATTAGCTTAAAGCAGGTGTTTTACACTTGCCAATGTTTGCCTGATGAAAAGCAATAGTTATATATACATGGAATGCAGAACAAAGTGGGAGGTTAGGAGTATACTAAACAGTTTTCAGGTGCAAAAAAAGTCTTTAAAAAGTGCATAGTTATGGCCTTGGAAGAAAAGTGACAGCTACTTAGAAGATATTAAGAGACTAGTTTAAGTGCAAATGGTTCCCTGTCTACACCAGTGGTGGGTTGCCCCTGGTTCGCACCGGTTCTATAGAACCGGTAGTAAAACCGGCAAGACGCTCTGCCCGACCCCGATGTCATCAGAACGCTTCTGCACATGCGCACACGGCCCCATTGTGAACCGGTAGTAAAGGTAAGTAGAACCCATCTCTGGTTTACACTGAGTACTTTCAGAGAAGGTACCAATATTTTCTAATGATATAAGACTGGATTTTATATCTTGAGAACATTGCATTGGTTCCTTTTGTAGTTTGTTTTTATCAAATAGTGGCACATTTTAATATTTAAATATCCAGCTTCCCCTTCAGACAAAGTATTGAACCCAGGGTGGGGTCTGCAAACAAGGAATGTGGAATGAATGTGGAAAGAAGGAAGAAGGAAGGCTTAAGCTTTGGGGCATGATTACAATATCCTAATTATAGATAAGCACAATAAAATTAAAATAAATAATTTAACAGAAACACAAGTGAAAGTTATTCTTTGATATATTATTCACTGAAATAATGAGCAATGAAATTCACTATCAACTGAGATTTCCTGCACAAGTCTACTATAAGATAAGCAAGCAATAGACTATGAGGTATTTGTTACAGTGCTAATAACATTCTTTAAAACCCTGGCACCATCACAAACAATGTTTTAAAAATGAGAGGTTCAGTGAGGAAGGGATGATATCACCTTGAGGACTTGGAGGGCTTTCAGTCCTTTAAAAAGGTCAACATCCTTATAATTTATTACAAGGCTGGTATGTGCCCAAAAAAGAACCTAGGATTTGGTAGGAAAAAGGGAGTGAATGCTAGAAACTCTTCTTACTTCAAATTTTGGGGAGAAGATTCAGATGCAGAATGAAAATTCTCTTTGTATTCTTCATCAATCTCAGGTTTGTATCTTTTAATTTGAATCTATGTGACTGGTTTCAATCCACCATGGATCATCCTTCTGCTCCAACTTGTACCTAAATCTTTCCTAGTAAAGGAATTAGACTAAGGCTCATGTCTAAACTGAAGGGGACAGACACGAGAAATCACAGCCTGGGCCTACTGCTAGAAATGCACTGTTACCTTTTACCTTATTTTTGCATAAGAATGTCTTTATTTATAGTCCTGATTGACTGGTTCTTAGCTGTTAAATCATGCCTAGAATGATGACGAGTGCATTTGATTAGTCCAGGATATCCTGTGAGATTTGTGTCAACCATATGTCTCTGAAGCAGAAGTTTGAATCTTCACAAATCTGAACTATTTCATAGGAATCAGAAGTGAGATATAATGGAAAATTGTTCATTGTTCCTTAGGCATTATCTGTAATTACACTGATTACAAATTCTATCATATATTCCTCTCCTTTAGTTTGTGAGTTTCTTCATCATTTTGCCTGCCTGCATTTTGCAAGAAAATGAAATAAAGCTCAGCATGACTTCATACACTTCTCAATTCGCTGTCAGTATTCAAATACCATTTTCAATCAATCTGTATTGCATTATATTTTCCAGAAAATAATGATACATAGAGAAATATAATCTCTGCATGCTCTTAGATTCTGCTATTAGAATAATTTATTTCTCCCAAAGTTCACTTGAAGAAGCAAGAAGAGCAGATATAAAGTGAGGAATTTACTCTCTTGACACACTTGCTATTCACTAATTTTTCCTTAAGAATTCTATGACGATCTTAGGGTTAACCATAAATATTTCAAAACAGAAGTTGCTAGTTATGACCAAGGCCAATCTGATCATTATATTTTTACTAGCTTTATAACATCAAATGTATGTTCATTTTACTCACGTAATTGAAGAACTGAATGCATCCTAATTATGTTGCAATTGGGAAATAATAATAATTTTGGTTTTAAATGCATGCATGCATGCATGCATGTATGTATTTTTAGGATCCAAGAATGCAAATGGCTAAGTGGAAGAATTCACTAACAATCCAGTTGCAATCCTAAAGTAGGACTTCTCCAGAACTACCTATCTCATTTTTCATCAAGTAATATGGAAGTAGTATGCCTTGAAGATTTTTGAGTAATTTCCAGCAAGACTTTCAGAATTTCAATAGTTTAATAATACTGTAGTTTTATTTTTAAATGCTGTAAATTATTACATTGAAATGAAGAAAGTATTATTGCAGAAATTATTGCAATTCATTCAGCTCTGTTAGGCACCCGGGGTGGATCATTTTAATTAATTCATTTATCTTAGGCATCCTGGCAATCAGTCTCAATTGGACCAGGAAATCATCTGATCATAGCAAAAAACAAAACAACAAAATACTCTCCATATCCAGATTACCCAACAGCTGCTCTAGGGCAAGCATACAGTCCAATTTGCAGTGATGGGGCTGAAATTATCTGAAATGATTACATGGTCAGTATGGAGACCATGACATCCTGAACCTTCCCATTCTCTGATCCCATCCACAGAGTACAGGGCTGGGGAATGTTGCCTTAGTATACTGTGGAATTCTAGCAGTTACAGCTTGCAAAACATAGTTTAATGTTTATTTATTGTTTAAATAGTTTATTTAGCACCCATCTTAACCAGATAGGTCTGGGTGAATAACAATACTAGTATCTAAAATAATATTGTAAAAACATAACACAGTCTAACACAAAGCACGCATACTGGACTCCACCAATAGCCCAAAACTGAGTGTGTGAGAGAAAATCCAGGGTTTTAAGATCTTCCAGAAAGCCAAGTCAGGACCAACTGGATCTCAAGAGGGAAGCTATTTCAAAGGACAGGTTTCTTGACAGAGAAGGGATGCCTACTGGGTCCCATTAGAAGGGATCCAAAACATCCTGAGCTTAAATTTGAATGGATGGGCAGAACTCTTAGAAGAGAACTCCCACAAGGGCTTTAAAAGAGACTATCGAGTTTTGAATTGCACCTGGAAGCCTCTTATGAATCAGTGCAGCTCATGTAATAGAGATGTTATCTGAGAGCATTGTGGTGTGTGCCAAACTGTATGTATCATTGATTCTGGATCAGTTATAGCTTCCAAATGCTTTTCGAGGGCAGCCCCAGGTAGAGCCCATAGCAATAGTCCAAAAGGAAAATAACCAAGGTATGAATGACCATGAACTGAGCCTCCTGATTTAAAAGTGGTGCAACAGGCACATGAGATGGAGTTGGGTAAAGATCCTCCTTGCCACTGTTGCCACTTGCTCCTCAAACAAAAGTCATGGGTCCAACAGCATTCCAAAATTATTTATTCCTTTAGAGAATTTATATGGTTGTCCACTCACTCTTAGTTACTTTGGGGGGCTTACAAAAGTGAACATTATACACCAACTATGTCTGGGAAGATGGAATTAAGAATGGAAAATGGAAAATCTCAAGATTGGGGTGCGGATACCCCTAAACACACAGTCACTCAGTCTTGAACCCAGAATCTTACAGCCTCCAGGTCCTGGGAAAGATGGCATCACTTGGACAACTGGGAAAAGATATGACCTTGATTATATAATATTCCATGCTGATAAATGGCCTCATGAGCCTAGCAACTTCATGGATGTGTTGCAAAGGAGTAGGGAGTAGAGAAAAAATTGAGGCCTGAAACAGAAGCTTAATGCTCAGTTTCTTCCACCTCCCCCCCCCCAGCAACTTCAACCAACCTCAGAGGAAGGGGAAGAATCCAGTACAATGCTATGTCTCATCCAGGTGTGGGTTCTAACCGGCTTTACTACCAGTTGTCTCTTTGCCTCTTTGGTCGCGCGCTTTACATGCAATCGCCATGCGCACACTCGCTTCACTCACCTGCGTGCCAAACTTGTGCTTTGCGCAAGCGCGTTGAGAATCTGCCCAGCTGAGGTGCGGCACCTCTCAGCTGGGCGAAAAAAGAAGAAATATAAGGTCGGAATAACGCAGGGGCGGGCAGGAGGGAAGAAAGAGAACCGGTTCGGTGACATAATAGCATCACCCCTACCGGCTCAGCCGAACCGGGCCGAACCAGGAGCAACCCACCACTGGTCCCATCCCAACTCTCAATCTCCTAAACTAGATACTATTATAAATAGTATCAAAGGCCACCAAGAAGGCTGGGATGTATGCACCACCCTGTTCTGAGCTTGTCAGAGGTCATCCGAAACATGATCAATGCCATGGCAATAGTATAACCCAGGATGAAATTCAACTATAATAGGGTAAAATAATCTGTTCCCTTCTAAAAGAGAAAGTTGGAGACTGGATGAAAATTGTCCTATTTTGTTATATCCAATGATGGCCTATTGAAAAAAGAGTAAGCCATCACTTCCTTCAAAGTAAGCAGAACCATCCCTTGCCACAACGTAGCATTCATCATCACTTGGATCCAACCACATGTAGGATCTCCTGGAAGTCCTTAACCAACCAGAAGAGACATAATCCTAAAACAAAGGTGGTAGAACTCAAAGTCCAAGGACCTGTCTAGTTCTTCAGAACAAACAGGCTCAAACTCTCCCCAGATAACCGGGAAGACGGTGTCTCAGCCAATTCCATAGGGTCTGACCAGCCAGAATCTGAAAGACTTTATCTGGCAGATTCCTAGAATAGCTGTCAAAATAACCCTGCAAGATTGGAAAAAATACAGAAAGAAAGGAAGAAGGGAAGATTAATTTTTTCGGGCCTAATTATTGATGTATTAATGATTAACTACAATGATTAACTAAATGAATTGAGAGTTTAATTAATGATTAATTAAGGTTTAGTTATTGTCAAAAATATTTGAACATTGAGAACAAAAGCAGGAGGAATAGCCAAATGATTAAGTATGTATTATCTACTAGTGTTTGTTGTTGTTGTTTTTTTAAAAAAAAAAATTCTTAGGGCTAAAGGATTATGTGTTTAAAGGGAGGTTGATGAATAATCTGTAGAAGGGGAGTTAAGGGGTCTAGGGAGTTTTAATGTCTTGCATTAATTTAGCATATTTTAGCGTATGCTTGGTAAAATCTATACCCTGTTTTTCTTCTGGGAAGTCGGGGGAGGGGGGAGGAACGGGGGGGGGGGGGTTGCACAAATGTTTAATTGATTTGCTTGATCTGTTTGAATATTTTTTTAAAAAAAAAACAATAATTTTTTTTTTTGTTCAAAATAACCCTGCAAAGGTTGGTCTGGTCCTTCTGATTCTGTCCCCATCAGAAGGAACAGAATCACTTGGTGTATATTGTTAACCCAGATTATTCTATTTTGTTTGATAAACCATAGTTAAACAAACTATGAGTTAGTATGACATGTGAAGAAGCAGGCCACTGGATTTCTCTTGTTAAAAGTTAGACACATCATGCTTCTGGGGAAAAAAATAGTTTCAACTTGAAATACAAACGATCTCCCTATTTGTCAAACATATACAGCGTTCAATGTTTTAGGAAAAACGTGTGAAACATTTTTGAAGTCAATTACAATAACGTGAATTTGGTGGTTTAAAATATAGATTAAGAAAGTATACTTTATGGAAAAGAAGAGTTAATATAGTTCAGGATGTATATACACATGATTCTATTAGCCATATGTGCTTTATAAAAGTATGATATGAATATAGGCCAAATTTATTATTAAGTTTTACTAAGCATTCCATCTTGGACTACCACATTAAAGAAGAACTTGAATACATAATTGCTTATGCTACTACACTAATAGTATTATCTATTAGTTTCTAGATTAATCTCCTTTGGGGAATAGGACTATGATCCCAGGGGTGCAGAAATTCCCATTGTGTACTGCATGAGAATTGTGCAATGGAAATAGCAATTTCTTCTAAAGCCAGCAAATCTCATGTGCCTGAATCTCTGAGAAAAAAGACTGTAGTTTTTTTTACCATTTTTACTATCAAAAAAAAAGCAAAATTAAAGCCCTTGATTAAGAACATAAAAAAAGAACGCTGGAAAGAAGCACTCTTGAATACAGAAAAATCCCAAGAATTGGTGTGCTATAGAGGTTATGATCCCCGGTTAGAACTCAGAGACCCAGGTGCAAAACCACTCCGAAATATGGAAACCCACAGAGTTAATTGGAGTGAGTTATGAGTTCCGCATTCAGTACTACTTCCCAGAATTGCTATGGGGGAAAATTGCAAGAGGAATTGCATGGGTGCTGCTTTGAGTTCCTAAAAGAATACTCAATATAATTGAATGAATGGAAGAAGGAGGAGTAAAACGGGGTGAGATATTATTGGCATTGCTTCGATCTGCTTAATGATTAACTTTCAATCAGCCAAGGAAATACTTCTATGAAATAAATAAATGTTGTTCTGCTTACACGATGAAACTTATTTTTGAATTAATTAAAAGGGAAGAGATTCCAGCTATATATGCTGTGATGTTTCTCAGATCTAAGGGCCTGTCAAAGATAGGAATGTCAGACTATAAAAATGTTTTCAGCTCCTGAATTTTCACAACTGCTTCTTACTGCAGCAGTCATAGTTTGAATCACTGCTGTGCACAGTGCTGCATACTTATAAATCTGTGAATTTCAAAAATACTCGTACGCATCAGACCTATTTAGGACTTAATATTCACTGTTTGAATACAATTAGAGGGCATATTTTTGATACACAAATAAAGATTATTTATGTGATAAAATTGTACATATTAATTATATGTATGCAAATGACATCTTGTACAGCTTGACATTTAAAAAGCTATCGTACTCTAGTTTCTGCTTCCTTATCAGGGAGGTTGCCCACAATTCAACTGTCTTTCCCATAAATTCAGTTTTGGTTTAATTTAAGATCCTGCATTAAGAACTGGGACAAAAGAATCAACTGCTCCATTGTACAAAAACCAAATCCAGACTGGAGCAATAGGAAAAACACAGTAAGACCGATCTTGCCCATGTTCAACCACTATTGAAAGAGGTCTGTCCGCTGTAACAGCAGTGGAAATGGTGCTGCCCAGAATAAATCAATGTTGGTGGAGGTGGTTTAAGAGTGTTATGACCCAGGGTTGGCGTGCAAGCAACACGTGCTAGGCGGAAGCTTGACAACCTTTATTCAACCACTATCCCCCACAATTCCCACAATCCAGCAAGTCCTGGTCCATTCTCCAAAGTCTGTGCCCACAGATTACTCCTACAGTCCAGAAGCAAGGTTCAAACATGCGCCTGCATGCTCTTCATGCAACTTCCCAGCTGTGAAAGACCACAGGAGCAGCACCGCTCCGGGGGCAAGACAAGACCTCAAACTTGGCAAAGTTCACAACAAATGTCAAGGCAAAGGATCAAACCTCATTCCACACCAGCAAGGATTCTGGAGCAAAGTTCTTCTTGGAGCCATGGAGCGTAGTCCTGCAAAATACAACATTTGTTCCTGACAAAAGCCCCTCCCCATGGCATCTCCTTAAATACTACTCTCCAGATGATCCTCGAGATGACGGGCTGAAGGCCCTCCTCCCGAGTAGTCAGTTCACCCTGCGCTGACTCAGCCTCCTCTCTATTCTCCACACTTGGGGATCAGGTGGGGGAAGTATTTCCTGGTCTCTGGAGTTCTGTGCCTCCTCTGCTCCGCTGCCTGCCCTTTCCATCTCCTCCCCCCTTCCTTGGTCAGATGTGCCCTCCTTCCTCCCTGCCTATTCTTCCAAAGCCCGAGTGGCCCAGGACTGCCTCATCGTTATCCCCAGGTCATTCCTCATGAGCCATAAGGACTACGCCCTCCCCTCATTCTGTCCCGGCTCCATCTCTTCCTCCTCCTCAGACCCAGGCTCCGATGGGGCCATGACATAGAGGTTCTTTGGTTGTTTCCTTGATTGTTGGTCTGATATTAATTTTGGAGTTAATCTATGCTATACTTAACATAGTTTCAACTGGGAAACTGTGACTATTCTAGACCAAGCCAAGTCCAAAAACTAAGGAATTTCTAGAATAATAATAATAATAATAATAATAATAATAATAATAATAATAATAATAATAATAATAATAATAATAATAATTTTATTTCTATACCGCCCTTCTCCCGAAGGACTCAGGGCGGTGTACAGCCTATTTAAAAACACAAAAAACACGACAACAATTAAAATTTAAAATCATTAAATAATTAGGCTCCAATTAAAATCCCAGAAATTTAAAATACCCCAATTTAAAACATTATGTTAATAGCCCTGCCTGGCGGAACAACAGGGTCTTCAGAGCGCAGCGAAACACCCGGAGGTCGGAAATCTTTCGTATTTCGGGGGGCAATTCATTCCACAGGGCTGGAGCTCCCACAGAGAAGGCCCTCCCCCTGGGTGTCGCCAGCCGACATAACTTGGCTGATGGCACCCGGAGGAGACCCTCTCTGTGGGAGCGAACTGGTCGGTGGGAGGCTATTGGTGGCAGAAGTCGGTCTCGAAGGTACCCGGGTCCTATGCCTAGAAGCCTGATCCTCCGACAAATGAACCATCAATAGGCCCATAGAAATAAACAATATCTACAGTACATACTATGCAAAAATAAACATTAAAAAGCCAAAAAGAGGACAAGATCAAAACAGCTCTCCACCAGCAATCACCCAGATGAGTATAGATTAACACAATGGTGGGATCCTTCCAGTTTAACAATCGGTTCGGTGATAACTGCATGCACGTGTGCTGTTCAAAGAAAAATCATCTTCCGTGTTAGTGCTAGGGAATTAAAACAGCTGAGGCATGGCGCTAATCAGCTGCAAAGATAAAGGTAAGCAAAGAGCAGGGACTGGTGGGTGGGCCCAGCTGATCATCAGAGAGAACCGGTTGGCTCCCAGCTGATTGTTGGAGCTACCGTTCATCCAAACTGGTAGAATCCCACCCCTGGATTAACATCAGACCACCAATGAAGGAAATAATACCTGCCAAACAGCCCAACCAAAGAACATCTAAGATCACCCTCATCAATACTGGTGACAGGGTAAGCCACTAGAACAGAGTTCCCCAACCTTTCTGGCTTTATGGACTGGCAGGGTGAGGGGATGGTTCTGTGTAAATGGCAGGGCAAGTGTGTGCGCATATCTGTGCAGTTCCATTTGCGCCAGCAGCAATTAAATGCGTGTGCAGCTCCATTTGTGCGAGCAATAGGCATATGCACCTGCTGCTCAAGCAAATGGAGTACACATGGACATACTTGCCTGCTACATCTGCGGCCCAGTTCCAAAAGGCTCATGGCCCAGTAGTGGACTGCAGCCCAGGGAGTGGGGACCCCTGCAGTAGAATATAAACTGAGAGCAAAACCACTCCTTACTAGCACTGATGATCTTGCCTAGTTTTAGTAATGAAACTTCTGAAGAAAACAACCAAGCTCAACAAGCAACAAAGGCCCCTCATTTCAACCCTAAATTACATATAATCTCATTTATTGGTACAAGCAATTGTAATATACTTATCTTGCATTAATATGATATTCTATTCTATTGTTGTGGTGCACCAGCAGCCTGTGGAGCTGGCAGCGGAGTCAGACAGTGAGGAGGCTGGGGAGGAACATGGGCCAGTCCTGGAGTCTGGGGAAAGCTCTGACGAGGGCTCTGCATCGGAGGCAGAGATGGGGCCAGGACCATCTGGTAGTTATGCACAGACTCCGGAGCTTCCAGAATCAGACATCAGAGAGGCAGAGGAACAGGAGGAGCCTGTTCCTAGTGCGCGCATGCGCAGAGCTGCCAAAAGGCAAGAAAAGTTAAAACTAAAGGGACGACTCGGGAGTAAGGCCTGGAGATGATTGGCCCCTCCCATAAGGTTTAAAAGAGGAGCAAAGGCACGTGGGCCCTTTGCAGGAAAGCAACATTGTTAATTCTGTTCCCAGTGGGCTCCATGTGGCTTTGCCAAGTAGGTCTTTGGCAGCGTGTCAAGGGAGATAAAGGTTGGTGATTATCCCGAAGGACTTCTCCCAAAGAACTTTTTGCAAATAATTGGGACTCAGCTGTGAATGAACGTAATTCATAGCTGTTGCAATAAAAGAGGTTTTTGGGACTACTCGTGTGTTTTAATGACTCAGGAAGCCTAGATCACAACATCTATTTTGTGTTACACATACACACACAAACCATCCTACAGCACTCCTTTGAGAGTCAGGGAAATATTTATAGCAGATGAATGGTTAAGAGAGAAAGCGCCAGCATTTTCTACTTACGCTACACTCAGTATAAATATATGCATAATAACATAGCTTCAATTTTGCAAACGTTTTTTTTCTTCAATTGCACAATCGCAGCCACCATTTTGATGCCCTTTGGTCACCTCTGATAGAAACTGTTTTTTCAAATATGTCATAGGCATAAGATTTCAGTTCCTTTAGTTTACAAAAAAATAATAATGAAATAACCTTTAAAAAGTCTTCTCCATAAGTCTTTGAAATGACTGGGCTACACATTATGCTAAGCCACAATGTTGCTTGATTTTGTTCTATGAGCACAACACTGGTAGTTTAAAAACTGTTGTTAGGAACTCTTTCAGGCTGATATCACTAAACAATGCCGGCTGGCAGGCCCGCGGGGGAGGGCCTTCTCTGTGGCTGCCCCAGCTCTCTGGAACCAGTTACTTCCTGAGGTCCAGACCATCCCCACCCTATTGGCCTTCCGAAAAGCAGTGAAGACCTGGCTTTTCCGGCAGGTCTGGGGCCATTGATCTCGCTTTGCGATCTGACAAGATCCGGCCATGAATGGTGTGAATGGGTTTTAATGTTTTAATGTTTTTAATTTTTAAGTGTTTTTATAGTGATTTTTTGAGTGAATTGTGAGCCGCCCTGGGTCTTCGGAGAGGGGCGGCATATAAATTGAATAAATAAATAAGTAAATAATAAATAAATAAATAAATAAATAAATAAATAAATAAATAAATGTATGTCTGAATGATGTATTGGGTGCCACAGCCCAACAAGTATAATAAAAATGTATTAAATTAAACACACCCACCCACACCCACCCATGCTCCCCCCCCGCCCCACATTTCATCCCAGGATTTCCATGAGCTTTCAGTATAGTTCAAGAGACTACATCAGGGTCCTCCCTTTTAGCTCACCTGGAAGGCAACATAGCCAAATCTTTCTTTAAAATTAATATTAAAATATGTATATCCTGCCTTCTGATTTATAATATCATTGACAAATAGTAAAAAATACAGGCAAGTCATAAACTTTATGGATGGAGCGATGGCATGCACAATGATGTCTCATAAAGAATAGGGCGGGAGGTGGGAGTTATTTATCTGTGTGGACTCCAGAACATACAGCTCGACTGCCTGCGTGCCCAGAATTTTTCATAAATATCCCACCGTGCATTACGTTATACAGCCGCCATACATTAATTAGAGCATCCGACAGACACTGCAATGTGTTACACTCACCCAAGTGGAATCTTCATTTTTCACATGCAGGGCCTTACTAATTAAAATCAGCTTTGCAATTAAATGTAGAAAATTGTGTTAAACTTTCAAGCATGGTTTTAAGGAGGTGGAATGGAGAGCGGGGGGAGGGGGCAAAATCAAGAGGAAGGAAATCATTTTTTAGGGGAAAAATCATTTCTTTATTTTCATGCAAATGAATCCCTCTCCCCCCCTCCCCCAATCCCCATCAAAAGAAGAACTGGTGAAAGAGAAGGTATGAGGATTTTCCCCTCCCCGTTGCTTTCTTCCCCACCCCTCTATTATACATGCTTCTCTCTGTTGCAAAGGCAATGTTCCGCTATCTTCCTGCCAGTCCTTGGCCCAGTTCCAATGCTTTTAGTGAGTGCTATGTGTCAAGGCATGAATAATACAGCCTCTAGGCTGTCGGCAGAATCCAAATGAGGCATACATCAGGAAGCAAGCACTCGACTTTAGCTCCAGAACATGCTCCTGTGAAGACAGGCAATTATTCACCCACGGCTGCAGTCATGGCAATCAAACCAGTGGGTGAAAAGGTATAAGAAGCACAGGGGGAGGGGGGAGAGGGAAGAGGAATGGGCACAACGGCAGAGAGAACTCGGCAATTCTCGAATAAGAAAGGATTTTCTCATCAGAGAGATACATTCAGCTAACGCTTAAGAGGATGCTACTGCAAACATAGCCATTCTATTTCACTCCATTCTTTATTCAGAGAGTTAAACCTAAATGGATCAGTATTTACTTTTAAATATCAGTTTCCAGGATTTAATCTCCCACTTTCCTACCCTCTTTTTTAAAAGCCTAAGTAGAAGGAAAGAGAGATAGGGTTGGTTAAATAAAATGTTTGATTTTTAACTAGTTAGTCAGGTGATTCTATTGATTAAAAAGGGTGAAATGCGCCATAAAGATGTCCTGGGGGAAAAGACTGAAAAAAGGATTTCCAAAGCGGCAAAGAAAAGGAATGGTTGCTTTGCCACAATTTCCTCCTTCTTTCTCTCATTTTTTAAAAAAGTCTAGATGTGAATTCTGAGTAGAGATTAGACGGGTTATTTCTTAAAATAGAGATCCCTCATTTTAACTGCAGTATTGCAGTTAATATGCTTTAAAAAAATAGAAATAATTTCATAGCCTTTTTTTAAAAAATCAGAAAAAAAATCATTTTTAAAGATGATGATTCAGGGCAGCAAAAAGTATTCCACAAGCACTATACTTCGGTGCCTTATGCACATGACTTCCTCAATGTACTGTGTAGTTCAAATTACTAGTGAAAGTATATTTACACATGGGAGAAGAGACACGCATTCTCACCACCAGCACCACTGATGGTTTCAATTGGGAATTAGTTCAGAGAAAACAAGCCTCCCCTAAAATGAAAATATGAGATGGGATAAAATTATTGAAATGAACCTGAAATCATTTAAGGCCTAAATTCCATAATAACTTCAGTATAATTTTGCCCATTTTGTGCAATCAGCTAAAGGAGGCCCAGTGTGTGTTCCATCACTAGAAATTTGGCTAATGACGGCAAACAGCAGGACCTTCCTAGTTTATTGCCCGGGGCAATAGATAATGTTTTGGGGAAGTTCACCCTTTCTTTCAGTTATAATCCCAGGATAGAAATATCATCAGGCCTGGAAAAAACTCACACCCAGAGACTTATTTTCCCTTCCCATCTTCTCAAAATCTTTCTAATACTGCTAATACTTTTATCAACCCTAAGTGTCTTCCTCAAAAATTTACAACTTCATTGGAATGGCCTGGCCACCCAAATTTTACTCCATGTAGTGCAGAGGTGGGTTCCACTTACCTTTACTACCGGTTTGCAATGGGAACGTGCACTTCTGCGCATGCGCAGATTGTCCATGATGACGTCAGGGCAGGTGGGCAGAGCATCCCGCCGCCATTACTACCGGTTCGCAAGAACTGGACCGAACCAGGAGCAGCCCACCACTGATGTAGTGGAGTAAAACATGACACTGGCCTTTCCTTATCCCCAGGCAAGGATGTATGGAGCCTTATCTCTAGTCTCTAATGGGCAACCACAAAAACCAGGAATGCAAAATTAGAGAAGACAATATTTCATTCCATCTGGACTGTCATACTTGCTATCTTTAATCTTGTCTTTATTGGTTTTATTTTAATTTGTTATGATTTGCCCAATCTCATTGAGACTCAGATGGAGTCCAAGTTTAATAAATAATAATGATAATTTCACCAGCCACTGTTTCTATCATT
This sequence comes from Pituophis catenifer annectens, assembly GCF_029215685.1. NCBI lineage: Eukaryota > Metazoa > Chordata > Lepidosauria > Squamata > Colubridae > Pituophis > Pituophis catenifer. The sequence goes on from NW_027256881.1 coordinate 130,798,936, forward strand.
AGGGCAAAATTGGTTTCTACCAAGGGCTGATTCAATGGAAATGTTCCTTAGTGGCTTTGTTGTAAGCTCCTTGGCAGTGAGTGGGAAAGAGCAGTAGTAATAGCAGCAATAGCTTTAACTTTTTAATAGGCATGTTGGCACCTTCACAAACTTTCTCCATGAGTGCATTGACTTGGAAAAAAGCTACATACAGGTAAACTGGCATAGGCCTGCCTGTATAATCACCTTATTCTTTAGAAAGAGATTTGCTTCAGCACCTCCCAAGATACTGCCAAGGAAGCAGTAGGAAATCTTATACTGAGATAATATCTAATCAGGATGACTTTGGCTAGACATGTCATTTATTTATTTTATTATATTATTTATTTACAGTATTTATTTTAAAAATTTTAACTTATAAAATTTATAGTCCACCAATCTTTCCTCAAGGTAACGCTTAATGATTATGGCTTATTGTTATTTGTGACTGGACATTATATTTGGTGGTTTAAAGTATCATCTAATATGCTTTTTGAAAATGTACATTTTAGTACATTTGTCCGCAATCTCCCTAATTCATTTTCACTTGATTACCCTGGGTTCCAGGGGAAATAGTTTCAATTTTATGTCACTATGAAGTCAAAGCAGACATTCTTCCTTCCATGTGCAGAAAGTTGGAATATCAAGGAAATAGCAGTTTTGGTTAAAGTTCCTTCCTTATTATTCTTTTGCTTTTACCAACAAGAGAAAGATAGAGAAGATTCAGTTCATCTGAATTGTTCAAAGGTTTTCCTGTTCCCCAATACTTCTCTACTTATAGCAGAATAAAAGTAAGAATATCAGAAAACGGAGGGAGAGATTTACTTCATTTATTAGATGTACATGGCCACCCATATCACCTTAGTGAGAAGGGAGAGTGAAGAACATATAGAAGTAGAGTTTTAAAAAAAATATAGAAATCACAAGAACAATAGGAGGAAGCACTAATTTAGGACATAAAAAATGGGTATACTGATGTAATTTTGTTTCCTTTTATATGAATTGCTTATACATTTTCTACAAATGTAAAGTAATACTGAGAACAAAGAGGTATTTGCAATATATTGATTAAAAATATTATTTAAAACAAATATTACATTAAAAATTGTAACTGAGAACTTCTTTTTGTAGTCATATTAATAAGGGGTCTGTTCTATGGACATAACTGATAATTAGAGTTTGTTAACAGCCAGGTCCATCCCATCCCCCCATTGGTCCTTCTCCAAATAGTCTGATGAAATGTCCTCAAATTTCATTTAATTAACAGCTTTAGTCTGGTCATGTATTGATGTAGCAGAATTGTGTCAAAAAAGTAAAATCACATCTGCAAATGAATCTAATCTCTATTACAAAACCCCTAAATGGAAAATAGTTGTACCCTCAAATTGCTTTTCCATCTTCTGCAACCATATGTTATATTTTAAAATCTTTGGAAACCTCACCTAACTTATTTTAAATGAAAGAATAGCACTTAATTTTAAGAATTCTTCAAAAATTCACATGGTAATGTAATTCAACAAATAGCTTGATTTTAGAGTTTGTCAGAAGTAAGATTTAATTGTACAAATTAATCATTATTATAGTGGTTGTGAGCGGACAAAAATATAGTCAGCAAAAACAGAATTAAGTAAATGTATGTCTCTTCTAACTCAATGAATCGGGATTTTTTGTACTACTATACCTACCTATAAAATGAAATAAAATAAAATAAACAATTTTCCTTTCAGATTGTGTTTGGAAAGGCAGTCTTCAAGGTGGGGTATAATTTTTTAAAAAAGCTGAATAAATAATAGGGTATAGTTTAAAAATTATACAGAGTTTTTAAAAACTCCCAAGATATTGAAAAAAATGCAGACTTGTTGGATCCTAAATGGTTGTACTGTTCACAAATATTATGTATTATTTAGGAGATGCATCTTTATTTCAGCATTACCCTTAAGATCATCAAATCCCAGAAACAGATATCAAGGCTACATTAGCAGGGAGGCAGAAAACAGAAAAAACGAGTTACAGAAGATTGACTCTGTGCAAAAAAAGTTGTATCTTCTAAGCCTGTAGCTCTGAGGCAAAATTATCCCATTTTTTTCACAAACATTTTGACAATGTCTAAAAAGACATTCCTTTCCATTCCATAATTCTGATTGTATGAAATCGTTTATACCATAAAGGATTTATATCACTTGCCCTCAGTGATATCAAATGGGATTGGCCTAGAACTATCGTATCATAGTTAGACTGCATGGTTATCATGTCTGAGCAGAACTGAGTTATATACATAAGAAGCATGGAATCGGGGCACCGCTGCTCTTTCCAATTTCCTTGCAAGCACTGACTCTAAATCTCATGCTGAGCAACAATATCTTCAGGTCTTTTTCTTGCATTCACTTGAAAATGAATTAAAAACTGTCATGCAACGAAGAATATAGTTCGCCTGTCTGCAGAATTTGTTTGGATTTTGGGTTATTGTGTCTTTTTACGCCATGATTCAGAGTATAAAAAATAAATATCAGTTCATTTTATTCAAATTATTCTTAGTACTCCAAGGAGCAAATGTATTTATCTGCATATAACTTATAACTATGCTTCCATTATATGTCTTAACTAGGGTCGTTGTCTTAAAAACTTTGTACTGCTTTTGTAGGACTGGATTGTGTATCATGGTAGTTACTTCAAAACAATTTGTGGTTAAGGATGTACAGTCATCAAAGTTTGTATTACTTTCTTTATTCATTCCATCCTTCCATCCCAACTCCTTAAATTCCATTGAAGTTAGAGATTTTAAACATTAGTGCATTAGTGTAGTTTATTACAGGATTGGGGTTTTATTGATTCCTTTAATACAATATGCATATAGATATTAGAAACTGATGAACATCTGGGATACTACATATACATCAGTAGTGGGTTGCCCCCAGTTCGGACCGGTTCTATAGAACCGGTAGTAAAACCGGTGGGAGGCTCCGCCCACCAACCCTGACATCATCAAGAAGCTTCTGTGCACGGCCCCATTGCGAACTGGTAGTAAAAGTAAGTAGAACCCACCCCGATATACATATTAATGTGCATGATAGAAATAATTTTGATTTCATGCTCAAATCAATGTACTCTTCAATGCTTTTTTGCAAAAAATATGGCCATTGTTAATGTAAAAGCAAGGATGAAGCTGAGACACATAGCATATTCTATACCCAAATTATGTATGCATGACTACTCTGTTCAATGTTTAGACACAAAAATCAAACTAATGGAAAATGCATAGCAAAATTTCATAGGCATCCTTTCTGGCAACTTTACCCACCTGCAATGACAAATAGATCTTAGCATGCGCTATGACTTGAAAATGGAGAAACTCTATCCCCTAAATTTAGTTTTAATTGCTCTAACTGCAAGACTTTGAAATATAGCTTGAAAGAAATTGTATCAAGACCTGATGCACTGAGGAGTTAATAATATCCATGAATCGAAATAAAATAGTTGGAAAACACTTAGAGAATAAGCACTACTTTATGATCCAATCCTGTGTTAAAAGTATTTTTACCCATTAATATCCATAAATCTATATGCATTAAACTTCATAGTCAGTAGAGCTGCCACTTGTTGTCTTTATAATTTCGGTCTTTTGAAAAATTTGAAGGCAGCTTTCAATCTTATAGGATTAGGGTTTGGCACTTCTGTGATAAGCAGGCAGCATAAATGTGCATTTGGTGTGTGAATTAGGCATATATCAAAACCATTCTTCTGAAATCATCTACACTCCTTTACTTAAAATACAGAAATAAAAATGTTGCTCCGCAAACTTACAAATAATATAATCATCTATATAAAACATGGTGAAACTATAACATGAATAACAATCACAAATTTGTAATTCAGAATTATATTAGTGATTAATTATTTTAATTCTGATCAAATCTGTGGCATTCGGTGGTGTTTCCTAGATATTTTCTTTGTAATGTAAACCTATCCCTGAACTTTATGTTCTGAAAAGCCTGTGTTTTTATTTAGCTTAGGAACCAGATTAAATGACAGTAGTCATGCTGACTGGAAAAAAAATGTCAGTAATCATGTTTTAATTTGCTATATAAATTCGCAAGAATTGCATACCCTGCCTAACGGTAAAGGAGAAGTAGGAATGTCTTCAAATAAAGGATATTTTATGGTGCTGACATCCAGGGGTTGCCAGTATGATTAATATGTCTAATCAGAAATAAATTTGATCAAAAAGTTTGAAAAGGCCAACTTGCATTTCCTTCTTTGATTGTATTGTAAGATCTCAATTTCTGGGAGAGAAAGTAAATGATTAGAACGATAGGATAAAATGAGACTGCAATTAAGTGCAAAGAAGCAGGGGCAGAATGCAAGTGCAAAAGAATTTCTTGACTATACTATCGGTTTCCAGCCCTTACGACTAGGTCATTAAGGCAGTCAAGTCAGGGAACTTGCTTATTAGATGCCTTCAGTTTAATCCATCACTAGCACACAATCTCACACATACACATGCACATTACCTTCTGTGTCTTGCATATTTGCCACTAACATGACCACTGCCATCACAGCCAGGAGTTGGGCAGCTATAAAAAAAATGAATTAATTATAAAGGTTTCTACATGCTGCATAGAAATTGTATTAAATGCAGGCGATAGGTGTTACAGAGATGGAGGGCAACAAAGAGAGAGAAAGAGAAATCAAATAACTGAAGGGAAAAGGGAGGAGGGAATGCTTTTTATTAGCAAATCCCAGGGGAATTAATTTCATCAGTGCAGCAGGGCATGAGCAAGCCACCAATGAACTTGAAAGTGCATTATACCCATTAAAAGACATGAATTTTCTAAATTGCTAATGGGGATACATTTTACACTCAGCACACTAACCTGAACAGCTCTTGTATGGCTGGTTCCACGGGAACTGCAGAGAGATGGAAAATATATAAAAATTTATCATCTATTACAAGTACTCCCCCCTCCTGCTGAAAATTGCCCAAAAAGGCTGTAAAAAAGCAAGGGTCACCATGCATCATGCAAAGAGATTCTGGAGGATGAAGGTCACCCTGAGCAGGGGCCTTGAGTGATTTACTGAAGCAAGAGACGTACCTCGAACACCTTTGGACCGTGTGCGATGGCGCTTCTCGTCTGCCTCCACCTCCATCTGGGAATAGATTAGCAGGCAGTCAATGCTCTTATCCTGCATGCACAGACTATCAATGCACAGACAGATACAGGCTCTCATGCACAATTTATTGACAATATTTTAATTCCATTTTATCCTGCAAGTAAACAGCCTGCACTGAAGGGGATTTTTTTTTTCAGAAAAGCTCTCAATATTTATTTGAGAACAAAAGCCCACCGGGTAATTTCTTACATTAACTGTGTGTGCTCCCTTTCACAACTCTTTTATGCATTTTTTTTTTTTAAAAAAGAACAGTAGATTCCTTCATTCACACTTTCTTTAATGACAACCCAACATTGGCAGAATATAACTGATTTTTTTGCAACGTGAAACTGAGGTCGGTTCTCTGCCATACTGTACTGGGAGACTTTCAAACAAGATTTTTTTATTTTTTTGCAAAAGAAGAAAGGAGAAACACAATGGGATATTGAGATTTGATATATCTTCTGGGTTTTTACTAGAGGAAAAAGAAAGAATCTGTCTACTATAAATATCTAAATAAATTATTCTTACATATCTACCGTATGCATTGTAAATAATTTAAAAGTAAAAAGTTTTCCTTTTTTAATTTATAGAAAAGTTTCTAAACAGAAAGGTTTTCCCTTTCTGTTTAGAAATTCCACTCATCACAAATATCAGTGTACATTCTATTTTTATCAGCATAAAAGCATGACTGGGTTGTCGTTAAAGCACACAGCAGATTAAAGATTACTGTATATAGATGATCGACCTTTTAAAAGAAAACACTCATTATGGCTCATGTTTGACCAGTTTAAAATTATTTTAAATACCGGATTTAATAGTTCACCATCAGAGAGGTTATTTTGAAGGCATTCAGTGTAGCAGTTGGCTGTTATGCTGTATTACTTATCATTATGTTTTACAACTATATTTGTGTTAGGACTATGCAAAACTTTGAGAGGCTGCTTTGATTTGAGAAAGCATTGGTCAAACTCCGCTGAAGCAGATTTGCACACTGAAGTATAGTGCTTTGTAGGATTTTGAAACATTTTGCAGATTTGATGGCTTTTCCATTGTTTCAGAAATGGTTACAATGCTTCAATAATATATGACCATAATACCTATGGTCAATGCATAATGGTATGGTGGATTTCTTGACATTTATTAAAGCAGCCTGACAATGAGATTTAAATTATGACTTGTTAAACTCTAAGCTTAGGAACAGGTGATAAGGGTAACCTTGATTTGGGTTCTCAGATCTGAGCATCTTGATTGTAACAGCTACAACGGTTGAATTTTGCTTTCCTACTGAATTTTTTTTTATTTTTGTGCTGGTCCTGCCAATACAACAAAGAGTTCACCTCACTCTCAGCCGTCTTAATAAGGGCTACAGGGTTGGGAGAGTTTTAAATCTCTCCTTAGGAAGTTAATGGGCACAAGAGTAATCCTTATAGGCACTTTCCAAACTTTTACAAGAGGGATAGTGTAGCTATAAATTCTAACTTCTGAATGTCTATCTTTTTCTCTGTTCTTGCCTTTCTCTATAGAATTATAACCCAGCACTCTGGAATAGTGATGAAAATAAATATGTACATGTAATCCTCTACTTACAGCCATTCATTTAGTGACCACTCAAAGTTACAACAGCACTGAAAAAAAAGGGACTTATGGCCATATTTTACACTTATGACTGTTGCAGCATCCCCATGGTCATGTGATCCAAATTTGAGCACTTGGCAACTGTTATGTATTTAGGACAGTTGCACTGTCTAGGGGTCATGTGATCGCCATTTGTAACCTTCCTAGCCAACTTCTGACAAGCAAAGTCAATAGGGAAAGCCAGATTCACTTAACTACCATGTTACTAATTTAACAATTGCAGTGATTCACTCAACAACTGTGGCAAGAAAGGTCGTAAAATGAGGTGCAATTCACTTAACAACTGCCTTACTTAACAACAAAAATGTTGGGCTCAGTTGTGGTTGTAAATCAAAGATTATCTGTATCTTTCAAGAGTATTGAAAGTGCTTTGTCCCAGTGGCTTGAAAACTTAGCATTTACACATGTTGTCTGTTATGCTAGTTCAATAGTTAAAACCTGATGTCTTAAACATCCAGCCTTATTTTCTGTATTTCTTTTTTTGTTCCCTCTCATCTGGTTATATGCCCTGGACAACTTAAAAACTTGTACAATTGTATAGGAGTTTTATAGGTCCTGAAAAATACATAATTTATTATTTTGCATGGATTAGGATTTTTTTTCCTACAATGATCAAGTTTATATTTTCTCAGGAAAATAAGAGCTGAACAATTCTGTAATTCTCAACAGCTTACAAACTTCTCTAAAGCTGAAATTAATTGCCAACGTTGGCACAGTCTTAAGAACACCACCTTCTGCTTTGTAACTAAGAGAACATTATTTACAAACATTGGGAAGGAGAATATCTAAAATGCAAAAAAAGGTGTTTCTTTCTACTGTAAAACCAACAATGTAGGTATAATTTTTCAGTGGTTTGCTATTCCTTAACCCAGGGGTCCCAAACTCGCAGCGTCACAGCAGCGTCATGTGACGTATCGGGACTTTTTCCCCCTTCGCTAAACTGGGTGGGGCGGGGCCAGCATATGACGCATCCAGACCATGGGCCACGAGTTTGACACCCCTGCCATAACCCATTGAGAACAAGCTTCTTGTAGGATAATATTACTCCATATTTCTACTTTTTAATAGCTTCTCTCAATTGCCATGCCTTCAGCACTGCATTTGTTATACAGAAGTGAGGAACCTCTTCTGGTGACAGTTCCTAATGTTTCAAAAAAGCTCAAGCTGTCCTGATCAGAAATTGGTGATAAATCAGAGATCTTCAGACTGTACACCACAAAACTTGATGTGTGGACTAGGACTTAACAGCAATCTTAGAATCACAACTCAACTAAATATAAATACAAATTGCAAGGAAGACTGGAGCTAAACAAAAGTGTTGATTGTCCATTATTAGGATGAACCTTTTACAATTGCAGTAATTCAAATGCATAGTTTTTTCTTTCCACTCTTCCCATGAATTCATGGATAATTTTTCTTGCTGCTTGAATCTGAGGACTTGTTGAGTGTTTACACAACTAGGACTCTGGCCTGAGAACACCCTTGGCTTAGTCCTTGCCTCCATAGCTTACTCTTTTCCTCCTTATATGTTTGGATATACTCAGTCTTTTTCCTTCTTACATCCTGACTTCAAACTCTTTGTGTAGTTAATATAGTATTCCGGGCAGAATTTATCTCAACCATGAGCTGCACAGTACATTTCAGGAGTGGGGGATGCAGGACCAGTTCCCTAACTTTCAATGCTCGGTGTTCATGGTGGTACAACTTGGACTAAGGTGGTGTTCATTCTTAGTTTTGAAACGAGCAAGCAGATGCCAATGATACTTTACTAGATAGCAATCACAATTTTATATAAAAGTTCAGAGCTGCCTTTGACAATTCCACCAGGAAAGCAACTGCTAATCAGGAGGAAAACATGAGTATTCAGCAGTATTTTTCAGTTGTATATCAGGGATATGTACTGGATTGATTTTGCCCTGATCGACCAGTTTTAGGAAGGCTTTTCTGATGAACTGGGGGATGAATTAGTATGACAACGCTCATCAAAAACCTTGAGAGAGTCATTCAACATTGCATGATGATTAATGGCAGGCTAGAGAAGATGAGGGACAAGGGAAATAACCGAAGATGATTTCACAGGCTTTCTTTGGGCTTCTCACCCACCCCCCATTGCCTCCTTGCACAACAGTGGCATGCAGTCCATACAAAAGGAGACAATGAAAATATCCCTATGTTCAGCGAAGAAACAACAAAGATGACACCTGAGAATGTGTTTCTTTTGTGCTGTACTTGCCTTGCTAAGCTTCCTTGCTCTGAATCAGCTAGAAAGTTGCATACCTGAACCGATCTAGGACACCTAGTGAGTAAACATCTAAACCACTCCAACACCCTGAGTTTGAGAAACTTCACAGGAGTTCAGCAGCTCTCCCCCCTCAATTAATTAAGAAGACTTTGGACTTCCAATAGCAGGCAATTACATTTTATAATCCCTATTAGCCTTTGTGCCTCCATTGGCATGGAAGTCCAACTATTAGTGCATAGGGGTGGCTACTAATTTCATAGATACGATGATTGTATAGCAGCTGGGATTGTACACACAACTGTTATGCAATTGGAGATAATCAATGGCAGAACAGAAAGAAATCATACACAATCATACAACACACAACCTCCTTTTGGGGCTGAAAATAACTATCCAGAGAAAGATATATTGCAACTATATATGACTACCCTGTTTCCCCAAAAATAGGACCAAACTGGAAAATAAGTCCTAGCATGATTTTTCAGGTAGGGTAATATAAGCCCTACCCCCAAAATAAGCCCCAGTTAAGATTGTCAGCCAGATGGATGTATTTAGTACCATATTTCCTCCAAAATAAGACCTAACCAGAAAATAAGCCCTAATGCATCTTTTGGAGCAAAAAATAATATAAGACCGTCCTATATTATTATTTTTGGGAAAACATGGTACTTCCCTGCACTCTTCAATTGTTTTGGACACAGATTAGCTACAAAGACATGATTCTGATATAAACTGGAACCAGTGACCCTTTATCTCCCTTGACAAAAGGCCAACAGCAGTTGCAGGTATTTAACAGTTTCATCCCCTCTTCTGCACTGCTCTTCACTTCCTTCCTTGCCAGGAAAATATGCAAAATTTGCCAAGATGAAGCTGTGATTTTTGCCTCCACCTCAAGCATAACTTGACTTTGCTATCAAGTGGTTGCCTGAAGCCCAGATCTAAGCCAGAAGGCGATATCCTGAGTGCTCAAAAGTAGCACCTTTAAAAAAATTTTTAGACAACAACTTGAAGAAAATATTTTTTCATCTTCCACATCTGCAGCATTGTTCTTTTTCTAAAACAATGACATCAGTTATCCACCCAACCAGATCAACAGACAATTCAATAGACAGATCAATTCCAAGGGAGGCCATATTAAAAAAATAGACCAAAAAATAAAATAAAAATAGAACAAATTGTCAACTACACCTCACAAATCAATGCATTATTAATAAGCTACAGCCTACATCTGATAATGACGCACCATTTTTTTAGGCACTGGGTGGCAGGCTCCCACTTACCATGCAGAAACCATCTAAAGCAGATTCTCACAAGCAACAAAATACAACAGAAGAGTCTTGTTAATGTGGCAATCAAATACTGCAACAAACTCAAATGTCTACTTTGCTCTTACATCAATAGCACCATTACAACCCCAATAATTTTGCATAGAAGATTAGAACAAACAGGACAAACTTTGTGCAAAAGAATTACTGGACACAAGTTTGACATCATGACTCTAAACAAAAACAAAATAATATCAAAGCCTTTTACAGATTTCAAATTAGCCCCTTTTAATAAAATAAAATAAACTTCATTAGAGCAATTGAATGAAAGATTCTGAACTCCGATGTTAAGTGGTTCCAGGCTACCTTAAAAATCTCAACATGCAGAATGGGTTTTAAATGAGAGGTTTTTAAATTTGTCTCTTCTATATAATCACCTCATCCCACTTTAAATCCTATATGGTAACTCTAGGTATCTCTTGAAGTGAGTTGCAACTCATGAAATCTGATGCCTTTTAATGAAATTTGTTAATCTGAAAAGATTAACACTTTTAATTTTTGGCTACGGTAGACTGAGCTGGCTCTTTTCTAACAATAAAAAAGATAATTTTTCTTTAACACTTATTCAGAACTTTAAACTTCTCAGTCCAGTAACAATTCAAGATCACTATCCACTGTCTCTTATTTTGGATCTGCTAGATTGCCTTCAGAGGATATGTGCTTTCACTAAATTAGGTCTAATTAGGTCTTCCTTCCCTGCTTCTCACCAAAAGATAGAAAAATTTTCAAAGGGAGCAAGGAGATACTTTCCAATTTTATTTTATTTTATTTTTTAAAAATAAAATATTTTTAAAATATATTTTTAAATAAGAATATTCAAGAAAAACAAAAGCAAAGGTTCATTTAATATTTTTTATGCCAATAAATTTTTATAATTGCCTGTCTTAGATTAATACCAGTAAGTATATGAATATGTGACTGGGTGAGTATCAACATTCATACAAGTATTGCTTGTAAAATTTAAACAGCTCTAAAATTATTTCTTTCTGCAATCGATTTCTGGTGTTGGATTTTTTTAAAGTTACTTTTTCTTAATAATTATGTCATAAATCTTATGATATTTGAGATTGTCAAATAATTTTTTAAAAACTAATTCAATGCAGTTTAAACTAGTATGACGAAATAAGAAAAAGAATAGATTTCCTCTCCCCCCTCCCCCATTTACCTCTTGGTTTTTTTGTCAGAATGACAAAAGCAGCATTACACCACTGCACAGAAAGCTCTAACCCTGCTGGGTATACATGTAACATCATGACATGTGTAGAAAAGAAGGGATGAGTCTCGATGACCAGAATTTCCTTACAAATAGTTGTTAAGTGAGACACGCTTGATTTTACAAACTTTTTTTGCCACAGTGAATAAACGAATCAGGGTCATTGTGAATTATACAATAATTAAGCAAATCTGGGTCCCCCCCCCATTGACTTTGCTTGTTGGAAGCCAGCTGGGAAGATTTCAAATGGTAACCATATGACCCCAGGATGCTCCAACTGGTGTAAGTACATGCCAGTTGCCAAGTTCCCAAATTCTGATCACATGGCTGAGGGGATGCTGCAAAAGTTATTAGTGTGAGGAATGATTGTAAATTATTATTTTTTTTCAACGCTGTTGTAGCTTTGAACAGACACTAAATAAACTATTGTAAGTTGAGGTCTATCTGCATATTTTTGACTGGAAGCATTTGTCTTTGGCTGCCATTGTTTTTCCTCATCTGTTTTCCTTCATTTTAACACCTAGAATTGCAACTGTGAAATGTGAGCTACATAATTTGCTATAATAAATGAATAAAATATATTCAGAGCACATTTTTCATATTTCTAAAAGTATTTTATTATTTTTGAGGGCCTAATACATTAAGTGACTATAACACTCTGGGTTCATATTTCTTTGTTACCAATATTTAGTTATCAATCATGATTTTTCCCTATCAGTCATGCATAATCCTCTATAAAATTTACAGTGCTGACAGCTATGGATGGTAAAACTTTATAAAAATTCAGAAAAAGTAAAGAAAGATGTATTACCTTAAAAAAGCAAAAAACAAAAAACAAAACCCAGTTAATATAGAGGAGGAATGAATACATATTACAATGTTGTCTTATATACATGTATATAAGTATGTACAAAACATACTATTTATTTTACATTTAGGAGAAAAGTTTCTTTGCAAGTTTAAGTATTTTATATGCTCCTTTACTTCTAGGTTCAAAGTAGAATAACTTCAGACGAATCAGTTGTAACAGAGTCTTTCAAAATGTATTTGTCCATCTAAATCCACATTATATATTACTTTTCAGAAACTACCATTTTCTGTGAAAGTCACACCACAGATTCATACTTGAAACTATTCACTATTATACTTAATAAAATATCTCCAGTAACTATTAACACGAGATCTCTTAGGTAAGCACAAAAAAGTACAAGGAGCAAATCATAACCACAGAGAGCCAAAAATTAGACTAACAAAGCTGAAGTGACTTATATTATCACGGACTAATATAATACAGTTCTTTTAAGTACTATATTACAACCCCTTTTTAATCCAATTACAGCCATTACAACCGTTCTCCTCTAAAAGAAGAGGAATAATCTTTAAGAAGGAATATACCAGCCATTAAGGAAAAAAAAAGAAGATCCACCTGAAAAGGGGAACACTGCTATCATATCACCTCTAGTCCTTCTTTTCATTAAATTAGACATACCCAATTCCTGCAACCATTTTTCATATGTTTTATATCTCAGTCCCCCAATCATCTTTGTTGCTCTTCCCTGCACACTTTCTAGACTCTCAACATCTTTTTTATATCATGGTGACAATATTCCAAGTGTGGTCTTACCAAGGTATTATAAATTGGTAACTTACATTCTTTGGTATAAGAGAAAGGAACAGCAAGCTATGTCATTATGTTTTCAAGATTCCATTGTAGCACTTTATTGTTTTATAACAATAAAACAGAGCTCCATAACAGTAGCTGTGATGGTTTTGTTTTCCTGATCTGGTCTAACTCAAAAGACTGAGACTAAAGCTACTTTTCATTAATTTAAAACTACCTTAGGAAATTATTTACCCCAACATAAAATGTGAATTTCAAACCTGAAGAAACTAGCACTTTTTGCATTTTGCTCTTCAACAGACAGAGCTGAAAAAGAGAACAAAGCATCTAACAAACCAAACTGCAGTTTGTTGTTTATTATTATTATTATTATTATTATTATTATTATTATTATTATTATTATTATTATTATTATTATTATTATTAACACATTCCTAGATGCAATGCTATTAGTTATATTAACCAAGGGTCATTCATTCAGCTGTATTTCTCCAATGTCATACATGTCATTAGCCCTCCAAAATGCCCGTCTGCTGCCTGCATTAGATAAACTGAACTATCTATAGCAAGATAATGAATATAAATCATATATTAAAATGGCAACCGAAAGAAACCAGAGGGAAATATTTTGCTATTGTGGTGGGAATTAGTGATGACTTAAACAGCTTTTGACATAAGAATGTCAATAGTCCTGTAATCTCTGTTTTTATTATATTTTCTGTGACCTAGTTTCCCCCTCGGCTTTGGTTATGAAGAGGCTATTTAACATAAATACTATATTAGTAGCAATTTCTAATTCTTAGGATATTATGTAAGCAATTGCTGTTTCAGCATTCGAAAAGGACTATAACACCCTGATTAAGTGAAGAACAGACCAAGTTCAGAACTAATAATCTGATGAAATCTGGTTTCATGAATAATGAATGTACAGCTGATTCATACCTAACTATTTAGAATGCTTTTTATATACCTCAGTAAAAAAAAATTACACTAAAGGCATACACACATAAACACACTTATAAATGAGATAGTATGATTGTAGAAAACATTATTAAAAATATTTGGAAGATAGAAGAATTGAAATGTTAAATGGCATATTATGAATCATTAGCTAACCGTTCCCAAGATCTTGAACTGTTTCAGAATTCCATATAAACAGTCCTTGACTTACAACCATTCATTTAATGACAGTTCAAAATTATGGAGGCCTCAGAAAAAGTGACTTACAACCTGCCTTCGAAGTTACAATCATTGTACCATCCCTGCGGTCATGTGATTGAAAGTCAATGCTTTATTTTTTTATTTTTATTTTTTTTTAAATTTGATTTTATTATAACATATAGTGATACAATCGGTACATTTTCGGTTCATTGGTGCAATTATATACATATATACATCTACATGCATTATTGCTTGTCTTGTGTTGATATTGTTTCTTGAAGCTAGATTTAATTTCAAACACTTAAAAATAATAGTGCTCAACTCTCTAAGACTAAATCTAATACTATTCATATAGATTTTGTTAATTAGTTAAAATTTAATCTCTATTACCTTCTTTATTTCTTTCCCCCATCCATTCGTACCACATGTCCCACACGCTATAAAATTCTGAATCTTCTCTGTCATTAATTTCTGAAGTCAATTTGTTCATTTCGGCGCACTCCAATATTTTTCCAATAACATGTTCTTGAGGTGGTATTTGTTTTTCTTTCCAATACTGGGCAAAGGAAATTCTAGCGGCTGTCAGAATATGTATAATTAAATACTTTTTCTTTTTTGCATATTCAGTTTTCAAAATTCCCAGAAGAAAAGCTTTTGGGTCAAAATCAAAATTTTCTTTTATTATTTCTCTAATCCACATCCATATCATCCTCCAGAATTTTTGTGCCTGATTACATGTCCACCAGCAATGATAAAAAGTACCCTGCTGATGGTCACATTTCCAACATTTAGGGCTCGAATTGGGGTAGATCTTCGCTATCCTGGCTGGGGCCATATGCCATCTATAAAACAGCTTGTATTGGTTTTCCTTAAAAGCCGTCGCCTTTGTCATTTTAAGGTTATTATTCCATATTGAATCCCATTCGTTCAAATTTATATTCTGTCCTATATTTTTGGCCCATGCTAACATCGGTTCTTTAACTACTTCCTCTGCCATATCGTACTCCAATAAGTAATTATATAATTTAGCTAAAATTTTGTCGTCCGTACCCATCCATATCTTGTCAAATCCATTTATGCTCATTTCAATGCCAAATTCCTCCTTATCTTTTTTATATCTGGATTTAATTTGGTTATATGGCCACCAGTCTATAGAAATACCTTGTTCCATCAATTCTTCCCTTGTTTTAAGGTTCCCTTCCCCATCTAATAATTCATTGTATCTGATCGTTTTACCCATTTCTAATACATTTGGATATATTATAGCCTCCATGGTGGAAAGCCATCTCGGAATTTTCCTATAGTGCTTCTGTCTCATCTCTCCCCATATTTGTATCAAGATCTCCCTTATTTTATGTCTATGGAAGTAAGTTTTTATCTTCTTCCCAGTATCCCAGAGATATGCATGCCAACCCTTCTGGAGATCATACCCTTCTAAAGTTAACAGTCTTTTATTTCTCAGGGTTGCCCATTCTTTCAGCCATACTAGGTTTGCAGCTTTTTGATATAACTCCCATTTAGGTAATCCGAAACCCCCTCTTTCCTTCTTGTCCTGTAAATTCCTAATTGCTATCCTTGGTTTCTTTCCCTCCCAAATAAATTTCCTGATGATGCTATTGAGCTCCAGAAAGAATTTTTTATCTAATTTAACAGGGACCGTTCGGAATAGATACAATAACTTGGGTAATATGCTCATTTTTATTGCCGCGATTCTGCCTAATAATGATATCTGTAGTCTTCCCCACTTTTCCAGATCCTGTTTAATATTTCTAATCAATGGTAAATAATTATCCTCTCTGAGCGCCGAGCACCTTGATGAAATCCAGACCCCCAGGTATTTTACCTTCTTGGCGATTTGGATCTCCATTGATTCTTCCAGTACTTTTTTCCTTACCTCCGTCATATTTTTTGTTAATAATTTAGTTTTGGATTTATTTAATTTAAGGCCTGCTACCTCCCCATAATTGCCCAATTCTTCCAGAATTTTAGTGCCTGATTCTAATGGTTCTTCCATGATTAATACCACATCATCTGCAAATGCCTGTGTCTTATATATCTCTTTTCTGATTGTCAGACCTTTATTTCATTATTGTTCCTAATCTTTCTCAAGAATACTTCTAGTGCTAAGATAAATAGAAGTGGGGATAGAGGGCACCCTTGTCGGACCCCTTTTCTAATTTGAAAAGCCTTAGTTAGTTCTCCATTCAGTAATATATTAGCCTTTTGTTTTTGATAGATTGTGGATATCGTATTGACAAAATTTGATCCGAATTCCATTTGGATAATTTGTTGTTTCATAAATTGCCAATTAAGATTGTCAAATGCCTTTTGGGCGTCGACAAAGACCAATGCCATTTCTTTGTTCGGGTGTTCCTCATAGTATTCCAATATGTCTATTATCATCCTTGTATTATTCCTGATTTGCCTCCCAGGGAGGAATCCATTTTGGTCACTGTGTATTAATTTATTCAAAATTATTTTTAGCCTTCCTGCTAAAATACCCATATAGATTTTGTAGTCCGTATTCAGGAGGGATATCGGTCTGTAATTTTTAATTAATTTTGGGTCTTCTCCTTCTTTTTGGAGGAGAGTAATATACGCCTCTCTCCATGATTCTGGAATTTTGGATTCTGTTAGGGCCTCATTATAAATTTCTAACAACTTTGGTAACAAAATTTCTCCCAAATCCGAATTTTTATAAAATTCCCCTGGAAGTCCATCTGGGCCTGGGGATTTGTTCTTTTTAAGTTTTGATATTACCATCCTTAATTCTGTCATCGTTATTTCTTTATTAAGTATTTCTTTATCCTCTTCCCCGATTTTTGGAAGACTTTCTTTTGAAGAAAGCAAAAAATAAATAAATAAAAACAAAAGTGTAATCTCATTGTGATTTCTACTAACGTCTGTGCTCACAGGAATTATTTCTCCTTTTTCTTTCATTCTTGTCCACATATGTAGAACAACCTGGTCTCTAGGATGCTAAATCTATTAAGGTCTCCTTTTCATGACAATGTTGTGAACTGCTATTGTGGGTGGCAGCATTTAAGGGACCCTACTGCTGACCATCATTCTCTCGTAATCATTTGTAAACATCAGTATATATATATTAGAAATCATTGGATGGAATCTTTGTTTTTTAGGAAAATGTTACTAAAGAAATAAGTTAGAGTTATTTGCACATTAAATGACTATTATACAGTTGCTCAGAAAAAGAAAGCCAAATAGTGTATTGATGTACAGAAGGTCTTACATAGGAGACATTATATAAGTAATTTTTTAAAAAAATCATTTCAAAAAGATATATGTATATATCTACAATCCATACATCAATAACTGCAGAATTTTCCATTTAAAATTCTCCTTGAAATGTGACAAACTGAATATAGGAGACACTTGCACAGACCTGATTTAGGCTGATTTGAAGATTTCTACGATGTAGTTTAATAATTTCACCCATTGCTTCTCTTGCTTCCACAAACTTTGTTTTCCTTTCCTCTCTACCTGCCACCTGATAAACAGTCTGACATTTTCATTGCTGGGAAGCTGGGCCTTGAGGATTCAATCTGCTTTGATAGTTCCCCCCTCTTCCTCCCTCCGGATTTCCCCTTTGTTGCTTAGAAGCTGCAGTATTATGAGTATGCTTACACTCTATTTTGAAGTAGATAGATAACTGCTACTGTCATCAATTTCCCCAGGTAATTCACAATTCACTATGTTATCCGATTATTTTTAAATCCCATGAATGAACTATTTTTGTTCCTTTAAAAGAAATTCTGTGACAGAGAGTACAACAATGTCACTGCTGTAATATTTATTGATCTCGATATGCTAAGAGATACAACTGGAGAGAGGCAAAGGGGAAGAGTCCCCTGTGTACTCTAAAATAATTGGAAGATATTAGATTTTGCTCAAATTATGTATGTTTCATCAGTTACATTTCATGGACCAAAGAGAGGTGATGACCCTTCCTGTTAAAACACAGTTTTCTCACTTCCAGCTTTCAACCACAATCACCTGTACATGTGTGAATATACAGTATGTTCAAACATATGCATCAAGAAATCTGTTCTTACAATGTGAACTTAGGCAGTATCTTTAAATGAAAGAGAAACAAATGAGATCTTGGAGATTGAAATTCAGAAAGGTCTACTATATAGATGCTGTTGCTAATTTCTCATTTGCATAAGTCCCTGTCATGTGTAATGTTGAACCAATCCTACCTGATCCTTCAAAGAACTCTTTTCAACTTGCTTCATAACCCATTATTTTTTAAAGGTTTCCTGGAAACAACAAGCAAACAAAAATCCTTAATGTTTAATGGGTGATGTATATTTCCTCTCTTTCTGGGAACAGGAAGGTAGGAAAGATTTGCCAGAATCAGGAAAGGCTCTGCCAATCTTCAGTAATGTTAATAAAAAACTATCCTAAATATGTTTAGGAATCCTATTTTAGGGCATGAACAGATTTATTTGCCTTGTAGACTGAATTGGAAAGACAAATTGAACAATGTTTGTAGTCATCCTCATCTCCTTATACAGGCCAGGTGACAATAGGGAACTAGAAATTTCACACATTTCTGCAGAACATGATCCTGAAGCATGTTCACAATATCAATTTCCAGTTAAGGATAAGCCAGCAATTGTCTTCAGCCAGTTAGCAACATTGCCAAATACTCCTCTTTCCAAAAGAAAACAATGACTTATTATTTTTTAATAAGAGAAGTTGAACATTGGGAAAAGTTTCAGGAATGGGGCACCTTTAAAATCCATGCAGGTAGAGATTACTGTTCAGTAAAATATGAAAAGTTATTCATTGGGCATTCATTGGGAATATTGACACAGATTACATCACCTACATTCTCCGTTCCATCCAATATCATTATTATAATGAAATTATGCTAAATAAACATGCAGAGATTAACCATTTCTACTGCAATTTGAAATTCTTTGGGACACTGGTATGATTTCAATTTTACTTATCAAATTTAGGTTAAACTATTTCCTCATTCTATCTTGAACAATTATTGTTAAATTCCACTTTTTATATGCGGCTGTATTTTATTTTCTTTGTAATTCATTGATAATAGCAGTTTCATTCCAGTCTGATTAGCTTTTATTTTAAATTAATGTAAGAGTCAATGGATTTACCAATTAGTAAATATAGGGGGAAACACCAGTGCACCCCAAAGCAAATTTGAAAAGGGATTGTCTTTATTGTACCTTTTTCCTAATGTCTTAAATATTATTTGAGATTTGAGGGAATTTTTTTAATTTAGAAAACTGTCACAAAAACTTTGTCAATCTATATCATTTACTTTTTTCCAAATCTGAACCAATCTAAAACCTGTCAAAATGCAGGTTTTGAGGTGAATTAAGGTGGCTCAATTCTGCCCCATTAATGAGGACTTGGTTCTACTTTAATAGCTTCTTATACTCATCTGGCCATCCAACATGTTGCTGAATTTAAGCCTCCTAACCATAGAGTTGTTGAAGGACCCTGGTTTAACAAAACATCAATCGGAGAACACCAAAAATCCTACAAATATTATCTACCATTGGAATACCTAACAAAGCAAAATAGTCTTTTCTAAAAGAATGATACTATGTTAATGCTTCCCTTGAAAGCCAAGCATTTGATTTTTCTAAGAAAAATAAAATCCAGCAGCCTGAAATCATTCTACCGAAAATTAGAAACAGGCAAAACTGGAGACAGAGAAGGAGGTGATGCCCCCTTTTTATCTCATCTGCTGACAGCCAGAGACATGATTCCTACTTGCCTCTTGCCATTTGTTCTTAGTTCACTGGAACACTTAATTTATTATTTGCAAGTAGCATGTGTGCAGTTGCTGACCATGGAGTGTGTAGAATTTCCTCCTGACATCTTAAAGGGTGCTCTGTTTGGATTGTATGGAGAGACTCAAGTATATTCTACTGTTGCTACTGCTTTCGTACAATTATAACATGCCATTTGGTGCTTCCCCATATGCCTTATTTACATATTTATATATTCATAAGTACCAGGGCATGATGGCTCAGCAGATAAAGACACTGAACTTGTGAGCTGGAAAGTTGACAGCCCAGCTTCAAGGTCCAAGCGCCGCACAATGGGGTGAGCTTTCGAAACTTGCCCCACATCCTGTTCACTTAGCAGTTCAAAAGCATGGAAATGTGAGTAGATATTACCACTTCAGTGTGAAGGTAACAGTGTTCCATGTGCCTTTGAAGTCCCAATACAACTGCAGTACCACTTGCATACCAATGGAATTGACAAATTCACCATCAGTCAATTACAAAAAGCAGCTTTACTTGGAACAGCTTATATCCTGCGATGATACTTTTAACACAATGAAATAACAACATCTGCCTATCCCTGGTCCTTGGGAAGGATTTGATAGGTGGATAAAAATGTCAAATCCAATCTAAACATCTCTCTGACTGTGCAACCAAACATAATACTATCCTGTTTGGAATTGCTTATATTCTTAGATAGTAACTTAATCATTCTAAGGTCCTTGGTTAGGATTGAATTAAGTTTCCTGCAGTTTTAAACTGTGAATCTAACTATAAATTGCCCACATGTAATAATAATTGAGAAACCACTCCATGTGAAGGCAATGCTTCTATTGTATGTCTAAGAAACATGATTTTATATCTCAAAAACAAGACTGTGATTTTTGGCATTTTTTGCCAGAAACTGGTGTTTACTTCCAGTTTCCAGCAAAAAATGCCCATTGGGTATAATGGGTTCCTTTAATGACTGCTTAATGACTGTAGTGTTCACTTAACAGTTGCAGTGTTCATTTAATGACTACTGCAAAAAAGGTCAGGGGGCAAGGTGGTAACTTGCTTAACAACCACCATGACTTATAACCATAATTCCAGGTTTCATTATGATTGTAAAGCAAGGACTATCTCTGGTTATTTATTATAAAGTGCTTTAAACATCTACAAGAATGTCAATAATAAAAATATAGTCATTCCTACAGAATTCTATATGGCTAGTAAAGAAATCAGCTTCTCATGTGGCATACTTGAAATTAAAAGTGATAGCTATAAGACATCTGTGAGCCTGAGAATAGAAACACTCCTACAGAGATGCGCCGTTTGTGAAAATCAGTGCCTCCATGTGGGATTCTTAATGTGATAGTGTTAACCCTACCAGCCACACGAGGATCTCCCACATGGAGCTGGATGTCTCAGATATGAGTGTTGTTGGCCTATAACCTAGCAGCGGCCCTGCATGCGCCATACTCAAATGGGAATGATGTTATTTCAAAAGTGGGTCTGCAACTGTAGTTCAATGCTTGCCTCCAATTTACTAAGGAAGTAGATAGGCTGATGGCTCTGTGATGTGCATCGGTAATTTTCATTAAGCAATTTAGCCTGATCCATAGCCTAGAAAGGTTCCATTGGGAAATACGCTCAGCCACTTCTGGCTCAGGTATTTGGGTCATGGAAGATATTAGCCACATGCAGTCATGGAATACATTTTATGCTACCACTGCATGGTGCCTTGGAAGTCAGAAAAGAGGTTGCATTTGACTTTTCACCAAAAAAAAAAAAAAAAAGAAAGAAAGAAAGAAAGAAAGAAAGAAAGAAAGAAAGAAAGAAAGAAAGGTATAAAACACCTCAGTATGTATGGCAGAGCTAGTCCATAAGGCATATTGTGTGGTCTCTTACTGAAGGCAGATGAAATATAAGTATTAATTCCCAACCACACCGTTCAGCAAGGAGTGAATCCCTGGATCCATCAGGGTGCTCAGTAGGAAATTATTTTAGAAGACATAAAAATAAGAGGAAGTTGAGAAATCACATTTATGATGTACTGTAGCTCTTTATCCTGCTGTATTCTTTCTAAGTTTGAATCAAGAATGTCACAAAGAAGGCAACACAACTGTGTGTTTAAATGGGAAAGATAATCCCACTGAGAACTCATCTAAATACTGTGGTTTCCATTCTGCTTATATTTATAGGTATTAAAAACCCCTGTTATTGCGAAAGGAATTTGTCTGTTTGCTTCAGATATCAAACTGCAGAAGTAGTGTTAAAAAGTGACCCCAATTTACAAACAAGATTCTATCATTTTTATTCTTTGCTTCAGCTTCAAAAACATCAGGAGAAGCTTTTGGTGATCCGTATCATCATGAAGTAATGCCAGAATTTGGCACTTTTATCCAAGTGTACTGTATGTTCCTATGCTTATTAACATGCTCATTAACACGCTGGAGTGGGTCCTTGCTAGACGTGATTGTACCCCACAGCTAATTTCAGAAATTGGACGTTGCTTACCTGAACGTCCCTTCTCGACGCGCAGCTGGAGAATCCAAAGCTTCGGGTACTTCAGTAGTTGGGTAGCCTACACTGAGTGTGTTCCTTTAAGAGATTTCTCTTCAGACACGCCCACTTGCTCAACAGAGTCCCAGTTTTGTTCACAAAGTAAGGAGCAGTAGAGCATAAGGAAGAAGGTTCAGCAGACAGGCTGGGTGGGTTGGATTCTCCAGCTGCGCGTCGAGAAGGGACGTTCAGGTAAGCAACGTCCGTTCTCCAACGCGCAGCTTGGAGAATCCAAAGCTTCGGGATTTACCCAAGCAAGTTCAGACAGGGAGGGAGGCTGGCTGCTGCACGTCATCTGAAGAGTTGCATACAGCTTGGAGCACCCAGCGGCCAAAGGATGCCTCCGCCGAGGCAAAGGAGTCCACCTTGTAGTGCCTGATGAAGGGATTCAAGGATGACCAGGTAGCCGCTCTGCAGATGTCGGAAACGGAGGCATTAGTGGCCCAGGCAGCCGTGGTGGCGGCGCTCCTGGTGGAGTGCGGAAGGATTCTCTGAGGAACCGCTCTGTTCCGAGCTGAATAAGCCTTGGAGATGCAGGATTTAATCCATCTCCCAATTGTCGTGGAAGAAACCTTCCGGCCCATGGAAGCGGGCAGAAAGGAAATGAAGAGCGATTCAGATTTCCGGAAATGCTCCGTTCGTTTAATATATCTGCGCAGGGCCCGTCGGACATCCAAGAGGTGCCAGTCTGCTTCCCGAGGATGTCGAGGTTCGGGGCAGAAGTCCGGTAGGATTAATTCCTGGGTTCGATGGAATGAGGAATTTACTTTAGGCAGAAAAGAGGGGTCTAGTCTCAGTACCACACGATTTGTGTGAAAGATACAGAGGTCGCTTCTCACCAATAGGGCCGCGAGTTCAGATATACGGCGGGCCGAAGTAACTGCGACCAGGAACGCTACCTTAAGTGTCAGAAAACGGAGGCTGATGGAAGCGAGAGGCTCAAATGGAGGATGCATGAGGGCCTGAAGGACCAGAGTCAAATCCCAGGTCGGGTAGCGATGTATAACAGGTGGGCGCAGGTTGGTTGCCCCTCGAAGAAAGGCGCGAATCGTAGGGTCCTGAGAGAGAGGAAGCGTTGCAGAAGCAGAAAGGACAGTACTTAGAGCAGCAACCTGGCGACGAAGAGTGTTAGGCGCAAGGTGCTTGTCCATGCCTTCCTGAAGGAATCCCAACACTTCAGGAACGGAAGCAGACGTTGGATCCAGGTGGGATTTAGCACACCAGGAACAGAAGGAGGTCCAAGTTGCGTTGTAAATGCAGCACGTTGACGGCCGCCTTGATGCCTGAATCGTGGGAATCGCATTGCTAGGTACGTTGACTCTCCTTAGCAAGATCCTCTCAAGCGCCAGGCGGTCAACTGCAACCACTGCGGATCTGGGTGCAGAATGACCCCCTGGCTGAGGACGACCCTGTCCCCTGGAATCTGCCACGGCTGTGCCACCGACAGGTCCATCAAATCCGCAAACCAGGACCTCCGAGGCCAGTGGGGTACGACCAGAACGACGTCGGCCCTGTCTGCTATTATCCTGCGGATCAGACGAGGAAGGAGTGGTAGAGGGGGAAAGGCATAGAGGAGACCCCTGGGCCAGGGGGAGGCAAGGGCGTCGACTCCCTCCGCCTGAGGGCACTGGTACCGGGTGAAGAATCTGGGAAGGTGTGTGTTGTCGCGGCTGGCAAATAGATCAACTAGAGGCATGCCGAATCTGCGAACGATCTCAGCGAACAGATCCGGGTGAAGGCACCACTCGGCGTGGTCCAGGTGTTGCCTGCTGAGCCAGTCCGCTGTGATGTTCGTGGTCCCGGCAATGTGCTCCGCTACAAGGGACAGGACATGTGCCTCCGCCCAGATCAGAAGCAGGGTCGTTTCCTCCATCAGTGGTCCCGAGCGGGTCCCCCCCTGGTGGTTCACGTGTGCCTTTGCTGTTACATTGTCCGTGCGTATCAGGACATGGTGCCCCGCCACAATCTGCTGGAAACGTTGGAGGGAGAGGCGGATCGCACGGAGCTCCAACCAGTTGATCCCTTTGCGACGATCCTCTGTTGACCCTGGGCAACGTGAGAGAGAAGATGACCTCTCCATCCCGTCAGGCTGGCGTCCATTGTCACTACCAGTCGCTGTAGATTCTGGAAGTAGCAGCCCTGCTGTAGACTCTGGGAGGACCACCATAGGAGAGACCTTGAGACCTCTGGCGGGAGGGATACCTGTGCGGAAGAGTTGCTCCTCCTGGGAAGGAGGAACCATTGGAGCTGGCGGGAGTGAAACCTCGCCCAAGGGACGACGGACAGGCAGGATATCATTTTGCCGAGCAGGCGGGACAGGAGCAGCAAGGTCACCCTCCGAGAGGAAAGGACCTGGGATGTTAATGACTGGAGACTGGAGCATCGGTCCGTTGACAGGAACACCTGGCCCTTCACTGAATCTATTACTGTCCCGAGGTGAAGAATACGAGTAGTGGGCTGCAATTGGCTCTTCGGAATGTTGAGGGAGAAGCCATGATGACGAAGGCAGCGACACACCACTTCTAGGTCTCGAGAGGCCCGGGCCGGGGAGGGTGAGAGCACCAGGATATCGTCCAAGTAGCAGTGGAGCCGTACCGGATGTTGACGTAGATGGGCCGCCACTGCTGCCAGGAGCTTCGTAAAGGTTCTGGGGGCGGAGGAGAGGCCGAAGGGCATTGCTCTGTATTGATAATGCCTGTTGTTGTAGGCAAAGCGTAGAAAACGACGATGGGACGGCCATATGGGTACATGGAGATATGCTTCTTTCAAATCGATAGAGGTCATCCAGTCCGTTGGTCGAATGGAAGCCAGAATCGAGCGGAGGGACTCCATTTTGAACTGATGGTATATGATAAATTCGTTCAGCATCTTGAGGTCTAGGATGCCCCTGTGATCCCCCGACGCTTTGGGGACCAGGAAGAAAATTGAATAGAAGCCGGTCCCGTGATGATGGGGGGGGACCGGTTCTATGGCTTGAATTTGGAGCAGGTGATGGATTTCTGCCTCCATTAGCTGGCGCTTGTCCAAGTTGGATGAAAGAGGGCATTGGACAAAGTGTGAGGGAGGACGGGAGCGGAACTCCAGGGTAAGGCCCAGACGAATCGTCTGGAGCACCCAGGCGTCCGTTGTCGAGATCTCCCACTGGGGAAGAAAATGAGCCAGACAGCCGCCAATGGGAAGATGGATGTAGTCATTTCCCTCTTCTAAAGGTACGGGATCCAGTACCTCTAAAGGGCCGTTTGGGTGCCAGAGCCTTTCGTCCACGGTCCCTGAAGGAAGGTCTATCGAAGGAACGGTCGAATCCTTGAGAGTAGGCCCTGGAAGAGAAGGACCCCGAAGGTCCGGCGTCGTTCTGAAAGGGCTGCCTGGTGGAGTAGGATGATGGTTTTTGATCTGCTCTTTTGTAAGAGGATGGCATTACCTTCCGTTTATCCTTGTCCTCTACAAGGATGGGGTCTAAGGCTTCCCCAAAAAGATGGGAACCTTTATACGGAGTTGAGGCGAGGCGCCATCTAGACTTGGCATCAGCTCTCCAATTCTTAAGCCATAATAAACGGCGAGATGTGACGGACGACACCAGGGCGCGCGAAGCGAACTTCACGGCATTGAGCGAAGCGTCCGCCGTATATTCAGTAGCCGCCACCAGTTTGTTGACATCTTGGCGGAGGCGTGAATCCGCAGGAGGGAGGCGCTCCTGAAGTTGGCGGAGCCAGATTAAGGAGGCATGGCTGAAGAAGGAAGCCGAGGTGGTGGCCCTAACCGCCCAGGCGGCCGCATTGTGTGTACGATGAAAGGTAAATTCAGCCTTCCGATCTTCGGAGCGCAAACCGTCGGCGACATCGTTGGAAATTACGGAGGAAGCGGTGAGATTGGCCACTGGTGCGTCTACTGTTGGCAACTGAAGAAGGTCCTGGAGATTAGGCACCGAACAGTAAAGTTTCTTGTCTAGCCCCGATGGGGCTGGTAAGGAGGAAGGTGTGGACCAGGATCGTTGGACCACCTCCGAAAAGAGCTGTGGGCACGGAATAAAGTCCGCTTCCGGCTTGGGTGCCGTAAACAAGGCCTCATGTTGTTGAGAGGGACCAGGCTGATCAACCTGAGGGGTTGGGTCTGCCATTTTCGTGGTCAACTTGGCCTTGTGCAGAAGCGACTTGAATAACGAGGGTCTGAAGAGCCCAGAGAAGGCTGGCTTTTCGGGTGGCATGTCGGCATCATCGGAAAAATCCATATCCGAGGGGTCAGCCTCTCCCTCCTCCGAAGACGACTCCCCGCCATGTCCATAGGCCGGATGAAGATCGGACCCATGAGCCATGGCCTGATACTGGATAGGGACCGGCTGCGTGTCCCGGGCCAGAGGTGGAGGAGGAGGAAATCGTGGTTGATTCCAAGCCCCATATGGTGCTGCCTGTTGAGAACTTGCTGCCAAGGTGTAACAGTGTCAGATATGATCTGCTGAATGTCATACTGGAAAGGCGGGGGGGGCGACTCCGTGGCGCGCAATCCCGCAGCCGTGGGAGTAAATGTCGCCTCCGGCTGAGACCGCCGAGAAAGAGAGGTGTTGCACGAGAGGTCCACTGGTCCCATGCAGTAGGTCGGAGTTGCCTCGGGGAAATTTTCCATGGCCGGCGGTTGATACAACTGCTGTAGAGGTTGTTGAGTAGCCTGATGGATGGGCTGGATAGTAGCTTCAGCCACAGGAGAGAGTGGAACTGGTAAGTGTGAGAATGCAGCCTGGCTTGACAGGCTGCGCGCCTTCTCAAATTGACGCTCCAGGGCTTTGTGCCTCCTGGAGGCGTCCTTGTCCGCAGCGGATGAATGTTTGGTCTTTTTAGGAAGTGGAGGGCCAGACGAAGTCGATGGTTGCGAAGAGCGTTTTCGGGACTTTTTACGCTGCTTGGTCTGTTCGTGAAGGCGCTCGGGGGAGCTGTTGTTGTCCTCTAGTTCTGAAGAGAGATCACGTTCCGCCATGCTAGGATCTCTTGTTTTATTATTTTTTTTATTTTATTTTTTTTTATATGAGAGGATGAAGATGAATTTCAAGTAAGTATTTTATATTTTTATGGTTATGTAGAGAGGAACATATATATATAGTTATTGGTGTTTTTTTTGTGTTTTTTTTAAACAGGAAACAGTTGAGGATTAATAGTAGCGAATATACAGATCCAAAAAGACTAGCAGGTAAGTCCAGGAGGAAAGGAGGGGGAGGCGGGAGGAGGAGTACTGAAAACTAGCCGATTGCTCCACAGAGTCAGGCTAGTGAGAACAGCAAATGCCAGCAGAGGGGAAGATTGGCCTCTAGGAGTCAATTGCGCATGCGTGAAAGCAGTTGCTAGGCAGAAAATCACAACTGTTGCATCCACTTTCCCTTAGGGCAAAGAGAATGGCGCCAGGCAAGGCTGCAGGCCGAGGGCAACAGGCTCAGCTGGAAGGCTCCTCCTTTAAATCTCCCCTGAAGGACAGTAGAACCCAGCCGGGCAAGGGAAAGTCCAAACTGTGAGGGAGGCTTCGTGGGGGAGGGTGTAGATAAGCGCGAGCTGCTGCTAAGCGCAGCTCCCAGCGCTGAGGCGGTTAAAAATGGTGCGCAACTATCAAACTGTCAAAGCGCCGACGCCGAAATTCCCCCGTGGAACGCGGAATGCAGCCAATGCTCAAGGAAGTCAGCAGAAGCCTCAGAAGTGCTTCCTGGGCTGCACAGAGAGAGGAGGGCGCTCCGGCGATCAAGGGATGCTCGAGGGGTGCTCCGGCGTTCTAGGGGCGCTCCGGCGACCGAAAAGACTGCAGGAGGAGGCTACGCCGATATCTCTGCGTTAGCAAAGCGTGCGATCACTCAGAAGTGATCCTGACGCTTGTCCAGTCAAAACAATGATAGAGAGAGAGAGAAACGCTGAGAGCAGGGCATCAATCTCCAGCTGCCAAATTTAAACTGAAGTCCAAACGGCGAGGGCGGTATTGCCGGCAGGCCGGGGAACCTACCCACACGCCTGCGGCTATTAAGCTACGTTGAGGGACAGATAATTAGCCGGGCTTCAGAGGAAAGGAAAAGTCACTGACAGCCTGCCTGAGGCAGCAGGCAGACTCACCCCCGGCAGAATTTAATGAAGAGAAGAGAACTGATCAAATAATGTGGGAAAATCTTGAAGAATCCAAAGCTTCAGGAACAAAGTATAGTAGGATAGCAGAGAAATTTTCAGACAGTGTCACAGGCTCAACTGAGTGAACAAAACTGGGACTCTGTTGAGCAAGTGGGCGTGTCTGAAGAGAAATCTCTTAAAGGAACACACTCAGTGTAGGCTACCCAACTACTGAACAACCCGAAGCTTTGGATTCTCCAAGCTGTGCGTTGGAGAACTTTGTAAGAGGTAGTTCAGATGCGCTTCTGGGAGAGAGAGAAAAAGAAGGGGCGTGTCCAAAGGAAATGGAAGCCCCCACCCAATGTTTCTTTTATCTCTCATTAGTTCCTTAAGATTTGCCCACCACATCACCCCCCAAATATTACTGTTGAGACAAGAAGCTGCCCTCAGCAGAAATAGGGCAGTTTTAATGTAATAGACTTCTATGGTCTTTCATTACACTTTAAAACCAAATTTCAGCTGAAGCTTTTTTATAAGACATGCTGTAAGTAGTCAGACTGTAGAGAGTTCTCTATTATCTAACAGACTCCTGAGTGTTTTTGAATATTCTACAAAATTAGGAATAGGTAATGGAAATACCAAAATTGGCAGCTGCATAGAAATGGGGAGAACGGGATGGTAAACTTAATGTGCCTCATGAATCTATAAATGGAACTCCAATTTAAAAGGAAACACAAGGACTCTTTAGAATCCTTATCAATTACTCTCCCTTCATATGTCTCCTTATACATGCTATTTAGTGGAAATGATTCTTCCGCAAATCATTTACTTTTAAAACAAGAAAATCAACTTAGTTTTGCAGCAAATATAATAAACTTTTTCCAATTTAATAATCACTTTCATGGTCAGGGTTATTTGCTTGACCATAAATATAGTGAAATATTTGCTTAAATACAACTTATGTAGCTTTAGATAGGGGGATTCATAAGCTATGGGGTGAAATTTGAATGTTCATTTATCTTGCCTTACTATATTTGTACGTATGTGAACATAGGTTACACTGACTTCATTCCTGGCAAAAAAACAAACAAACAAAAAACTAACCTTCTGACAAAATTTAGTTGAGCTAATTACTATACTTATAAAAATTCTGGATTAAATCAGTGCCTGTTATTAGAACAGACATTTTGTTATTATTTTTTAACAGTTAAAGATGGCCCATGTGATTCATGTTATTTGTTCTTGTCAAAGAAGAAATGCCATCCAGAATCATTGCAAGCCAGTTATGTAAGCCTATATATGGGGACCACCATGAAATAGCCACTGTATGAAAGATGGCCCCCACAGAGACCATGTGATGAATATAGAGTAGGAAAATTTCCATTTCAAATGCCTACTTAGCCCAGAAATGTGAGAGACGGCATGTTAACTATCTGGGCAAAAGGACAAGTTATTGTTCTATTAAATTATATTTGTTTTTTTTGTTTGTTTCTTTTAGTGGATTGAGCAGTTAAAGTCTAAAATGCAGGAAGCTATTTTATTTTGACAATATAAAAGGGTAGGTGACATAGATTAATAAATTATTATTATATTAAATTATTAATAAATTGCTTAACGCATTGTAAGCTGCCCTGAGTTTTCAGAGAAGGGCGGCATATAAATCAAATCCAAAAGAAAATTAATAAACAAAAGTTAGCAATTTCCCTTATCCTATTCTTTATAACAGTGGTACTGTCAGCCTATAAAGTAGACTGGACTAAAAAAATATAGATGCCATGCAGACCTAAAGCTACTTTTATCAAAATGGCTGCAGGAAAAGAATCTTGCAAGTCTGAAGATGCTTTTCTTCCTCTCTCTTTTATCTTCATAAGAATTAAAGATGGAGGAGTTGGTCTGAGGTATTTTTGTTAACCACTTTCTCAGCCTAGGCTTAATTTTTTTTTAATCTGATCATTGCCTTTGTAGTAGATCTTCCATCTGTCCTTCAAGGCCATCCATTTTACTCATTGAAGTGGCCAAGCTCAGACAGCAATATCTGGCTGATTTTAGCTAATTGTAAAAAAAAAAAAAAAAAAAGCTAACTACAAATCTGCTTCAATACTTAAATTGGAGATTACTAGGAAATTCCAGAGCTGTATTTTGCAAAGAAATTATATGAATTTTGGGGGCGTAATTCATGGAATATTTACTCTTTCTCTCTCTCTTTTTACATGTTATACTTTGTATTTATTGTATCAATGCACCAGAAAACAGACGGCAAGACAGTGGCAAGTTTTCAGCAATGTAAGACAAAGGAATCTTGCTCAAATGGCACTCAGTGAGTTTAAAAGGACACTAAGTTTGCATACTTTCTTCTATAATCACATTTGGAAATTTCTTGTTAACTACTTTTCATCTATTAGAGGCTCACAGATTATTATATCTGGGGAAAATGCTTGGAAGTTTCATAAATACAATAGAAATATGTTATTGAAATATATCTCAGTGAAGAATTTAAGTTTACTTTGAAAACTGTGAACTTTCAAACAAACCTGAATTCTATTAATTGCTCATATGTGTCAATCCAGTAAAAGCCTTTTGCAGATTATGTGCTAAATTTATGTATATTGTATAGCATTTTTTCCTTGCAAATCCTTGAGATTGTGAATGATTTTATTGGACAGAAGTCAACATCTGATTGATAATGTATATCTATTCTACATTAACTCTCCATCACAAGTGAAATTAAAGAGAAGTCAAGGACATGAAAGAAAAAAATTGCCAAAGGAATTCAGGTTTAAAACCACTCATATATCTTTTCTACTATTAAAGTTTTTTTTCTTCTTCTATTCAGTCATGTCTGATTCTCTTGCACAAGTCCCTGCAGTTTTCTTGGCAAGGTTTTTCAACAGTGATTTGCCTTTGCCTCTTCTAATGCTGAGTGTGTGTGACTGGTTCAAGGTCATCTAGCTGGCTTTGTGCCTAAGGCAGGACTAGAATTCCCAGATTCCTGGCTTCTAGCCTGATGCCTTAAACCAGTACACCAAACCGGCTGTATTATGAAAGTACTTCTAGTATAACTTATATTAAGATAAAGAAGAGAGGAGAGGTTTAAGTTACTGCTATTATTTTTTTAAGAAGGTATAATAACAACCTTGCACTAGCATTAGAGCCATATAACTCAGTGCTAGAATTATATTATTTGAAACTGTTTTAAGTGCAGTTGAAAACTTCTGAAATTTAAGTGGCCAATGTTTAGTTGCATTTTTGTTGTATCCACAAAACTGTATGCATTTTGATTCCTACCATGGACAAATGGCTACAGAAGCTGATGGAGTTGGCAGAGATGGCTAAATTGACCGTTTTGATCAAAGAAAAGAATATAACTATTTTTTTTTCTACTTGGAGACCACTTCTGGACTTTGTGCTTGAGGTGGAAAAAATAAAAGTTTGATTTTGGGTTTTATTGATTAGATTGATTTGTCATTGTAGAAATGGCTACAGAAAAGTAAAACATTTATGGAAAAGTAAAAAGTTGAGCTTCAATGTTAATGCTTTATTCTACTGCACAGAGGGAGTCGGAAGTCACCGTTTTGTTTTGTTTTGTTTTTGTTTTTGGCTTTTCCCCCTCTCCCCCTCACTTCTCTTTTCCCCTTTCTCTCCCCACTGTGTTCTACTATTTGCTTTTGCATTTTTGTATTTTATTCTACAATCTAATAAAATGTTATAAAACTGGGGGGGAGGAAACTCTATGCAGTTTCTTTCACAGCTTGTAGCTCATCTACCAAATTTTATTTTCTAAAGTTGTTTTGAAAACCAGGGAACCACACTCAGGGAGTGACACAGGGGTGCAATCCATTGCAAGACAGTTATTGCTCTCACATCCCAAGATTGAGGAAGGTTTCCTCAGTCAAACTATGTATGGCACCTCAGAAGTAACTCAAAGGTGCTTCTGAAATGCCACAAGTCCATTAGGTACTGGAGCATACCAATCTGTTCTGACCTAGGCTTCCTGAGTCAGTAAAACACATGAGTAGTCCCAAAAGAGTAGTCCTCTTTTATTGCCACAGCTGTGAATTCTGTTCATTCACAGATGAGTCCCAAATAGTTGTAAAGATCCTTTGGGATAAGGCTAATAATCACCCACCTTTATCTCCCTTGACACGCTGCCAAAGACCTAATTGGCAAAGCCACATGGAGTCCAGAATCAAACAGAGCTTCAGACTTTAAACTGCACAGAATTAACAACGTTGCTTCCTGCAAAGGCTTCCATGCCTTTGCTCCTCTTTTAAGTCTTATGGGAGGGGCCAATCATCTCCAAGCCCTACTCCTGAGTTATCCATTTTGTTTTAACTGTTCTGGCCTTCTGGCAGCTCTGCACATGTGCACACACTGCCTCGCTGAGGACTGACTCTGGAGGCTCCGGAGGCAGCACGTACCTCCCAGATGGCCCTTTCTTTGCCTCCAATGCAGAGCCCTCGTCTGAGCCTTCCCCAGACTCCAGGACTGGCCCATGGTCCTCCCCAACCTCCTCACTGTCTGACTCTGCTGCCAGCTCCGCAGGCTGCCGGCGGACCACAACACAATCAACTAGGTCTATAGAGCAGCTATAGAGATCTAGACTCTCTTCAGATTGGGGCAACCTAAAAAGAAGCTGCTTCCTCTTCCTCTCATTCGTAGAAAGAGTACACATCTCCTCTTCTGATGCCTCAGTCCATCAAAAGCATTCCACATAATCCATACAACTAAGTTATTTCCAACCAAAAAACAAATAGGAACAGATAATTCAAACAGTAAGCATTGCTCTCTGAGTCCCATGGACACATGTGGGAAGCAAGATGGCTACTGCCCAGAGTGATGGGCTCCATAATAGGTGCAAAATTCAGGCCAAGCCTCAGGGCAATATCTGCCTGATCCTACTCCTGCTAATTGCTGGCACTCAGCTGTCCAGGCGCTCTGAAGGACCAAAGCTCAGCACTGCAAGATTACTGTCATTGCCACCATCAAGTGATACACTCACTCCTGAACTTGGGCCTGCTGCCACAGCCTGCAGGCTCAGGGACATTGTCAGTTTCTCCACAGCTGTTGTTGTGCTGCCAACTCTTCCATAGATTATTAACAGCATCTCTCACACACCACTGAGTGCCTCCACTGCCACCAAAAAATAACTGTGATTACCACAAATCTGTTGTTAGTTCTTCAGTGCCCTGGTCAGTTGCTTCAACTCTCTCACACTTTTTGGCTAGGTCTCCATCATTTTCTTCCCAGGCAACTCTGGAGGGTCAAAAGAGTGTAATTTCCAGCAGTCACTAGGAAGCCCTATTACATCAACCTGCAGTTTGAACAGCAGTCCTCTAGAGTTTCAAGAAACCCACCACTATGTCACCCACTATCTTCAATACAATGAACAACCTATCTCCTATGGCAAGGAGGCAGGGAGGCTTACTAAGAGCTCAACATGTAGTTAGGGAATTAATATATCAGGTGAGCCTTCCCCCTTCTGTCTTTTAGGACAGAAAGGGAGCTAGGGAATTGAACACCTGGTGCATCATACCTAAGATTGCAGGCCACATTTGATGATAGACGTGAGGTTAGTTTAGTGTTACATTATCATCTCATCTTTATGCTGCCTGTCTGTGGAAAGACCTTGGGAGGTAGGGGCAAGAGACACTGCCTAGGGAACAGTCATATAAGAGATCGCATAGCCTGCAACTGGATAGTAGGTAGGGAAGGAGGCTCCGAAGAGACCTTCCCTAGTTTCTCAGGCTGCAAAGGAGACAGCAGGAAAAATGTACTTCCAGACTTTCAAGATTCTGTCACAGTAGTTTCGCAAAAAAAAAAAAAAAAAAAAAAAAAGTAAGTTCATTTGGCACTGTTTCCTGTCTGGTCTACCTATTAAGGCTGACATCATTCTAGATTCTCCCACCATCTCCTTTTCTGCCCAAGTAACTAGGGAGGGTCTTTTCTGAGCTTTTGTCCTGCCCACTATCCAGTTATGGGCTATGCAGTATCTTATCTGACTGTTCCCTAGGCTGTGTCTTTTGGTTCTGTCTCCCAAGGTATTTCCCACATACCATTACACTGTCCTCATTGGGTCAGGGAAGTATGGGTTTTTAAAAGTTTATTTATTAAGGAATAAATAACCACAGAGCAAAAGAAAAATGAAGTTAAAATGCAAAATATCCAGTATATTCACAGCTGAAACCTAGCAGGCCCAGACTATATTCAGTTTCAATGACTTCTTTTTGCTATAGTTGAAGCACAGAATCGGAAGTATGGAAATTAATAACAGATGTTTTATACAGTGTTCCAGATTGTAGGGTAATTGTAACATTCAGCCAAATGTTCCTTCAATCTCTCTTTAAATCTTCTGTGCAACAAAGAAAGATTGCATCATGAAGCAGCATGTACATTCCCTTTTGAAAGCCTGACTATCTCTTTCACATCCGAGCAAATGAATGTCTGAAGCTAACTAAATATGACTGATGATTATATCACCATAATCTACATTAATGACCTATATCAGATGACTGAAAATTGAAATGCATAGAAGTCTCGCTGGGATTGTGGCAGAGACTTAAAGGTCTTCTCCCCACTTATCATACTATAAACCCCACATTTTTTGTTTGTTAAACAGAAATTAGTCTTCCCTAATTTTCCATGCATTCTATTCATCATGCAAATAGGGAAGGAAGAGAGGAAGGGTAGTGCAACAGATTTGGAAAGACCCAGATTGAAAAAGTTACAGTAAAAGAGCTAAACAATCCTGTTTGATTCTCAAGGATTTTAACTTTAAAATCTTTTTAACTTTTTAAACTATTTTTTTTTACTTTTTGACTTTAAGGGAGAAGTTCTCTGCTTATTTTCATTAGAGGATTTCTTTAAAAATAGTTACTTCGGCTCACCTCTGATCTCTGCATGCATTTTTAATAATGGCAGTGAGTTAGAGTGTAGTGACTATAAGAAAGTGAATTTTCCGTATTGTAGTGTGGTGATACACAGTATTCCTAGTGGGGATCACACAACTTGGTTGCTACTTTAGGCAGGCAGTTGAAATAATTGCCTGTTTTAGCAATTCTTATGCTGATTGCACACTAAGTGGATGGAAGCGTTTTTGTCTTGTCTGGTGACATAGGAGCTTTATGCAAGTAGAAGTTAGATTTTTACACACACACACACACACACACACACACACACACACACCAGGCTTTATTACTTTTGTTTATATACCACCAGAAAATATAATTACCCTGTTCAAAAACTAAGAACATTTCTTCTCAACCTGTCAACCACTGGTCATTAAACTCTTAGGAGAGTGAATGAAGCAAAAAAATCATATAGAAGGAAATAAAAATTCTGGTTTTCATTCATGCAGTAATAATAACAACAAATCCCATGCAATCATTAAGCACCTGAAATACTTTTTCTCATATCCCTGTACTATTACTTCAGATTTCTCATTTAAGAATTATCTGTTTAAGGGGGTGGGGTCAAAATCATGCTGCCCATTAATTCTATGTGCTAGAGTAAAGCCTAATGCTTTATTATACAAGCTTTTCATAAAAACCTTTATGTCACCTACATCTATCTAATGCTCCTACCCGGGGCGGGGTTCGCTCGTGGGTGCATATGCGCGTGCAACACTTCTGCGCATGCACGGAAGCGTCTGGGTACCCTAATTTTAAATTTTTGTAGACTTTTCTGTATGTATACACACATGCAAAAATCTAAAAATATTATATATGTGTGTGCATCGTTTTATATTTTGTAGCTTTTTAAAAATTACATGTAGTCCTTGATTTACAACCATTCATTTAGTAACCATGCAAAGTTACAATGATATTGAAAAAAGTGACTTATGACCATTTTTCATACTTAGAACCATTACAGCATCCCAATGGTCACATGATCAAAATGTAGATACTTGGCAATTGATGATATTTGTGACAGTTGCAGTATCCTGCAATCATGTAAATAACTTTGGTGAACTTCTGACAAACAAGGTCAATGAGGAAGCCAGATTCACTTAACAATTGTGGCAACAAAGATTGTAAAATGGAGCAAAATTCACTTAACAAATGTCTCACTTAGCAACAGAAATTTTGGGCTCAATTGTGGTCGTTAGGACTTTACGAGGACTACCTGCATTCTTTTAGACTCTAATGTATCATTTTAATTGACTGTACCCCACCCTCCTTTCTGCTGGTCTAAGACTGGAATTAAGATTCGATTGGCGATCTGTGATAATATGTCATGCTTGAATTGCCTCCTAAGCTATCCAGTATTCTCTTTTATTTATGCATTGATCATTATTCATTTTGTTTTGTTTTTTAAAAAAGATGCATCTGCTGTAAGTATGAAAGAAATACACAATAATTCACAAACCATAGATTATAATCCAGATTAACTATGATAATATACTTACTTTTCTCCTGTGCTATCACAGTAGAAGTCCAAAGCTCAGTTTCTGGCAGTATTAAAAATACTTTAGATTTTGCAGCTGATGGAGGTCAAAGTAGACACCATATCTCTCACTTATCTCTCAGTTTACCATTCATTTTTTGTTCATTTCACACAATGCAAGATTTGCATCTGGAGCTAAACCTGTGGTGGGTTGCTCCCGGTTCGGTCTGGTTCTATAGAACCAGTAGTAAAACTGGCGGGAGGCTCTGCCCATCTGCCACAATGTCATCATGGGTGATCTGCGCATGCGCAGAAGCGCATGCACTCCCGCTGCGAACTGGTAGTAAAGGTAAGTGGAACCCACCGCTGAGCTAAATATCTATTTCTCTCATCAGATTTGTTGCTACTGTAAACCTTGCAGTAACAGTTTCTCCAGTAACCATAGTCATAAAATTTGGTAGTATAATATCTGCAGTATCAATGATCATACATTATAGCAGTGGTGAAATCTGAACGGGTTTACTACCAGTTTGCTGGCTGCACATGCACAGTGCACACCATGCACCAAATGAGAGGTGCGCGCACGCAGTGCACGCCAAAAGGAGGCATGCAGTAAGTAGAACAGCGCGCGAGGGGGGGTGATCAACTGTGGAGCACAATCTCTTTTTTACTTTTAAAAGCATTGCTTTTAAAAATTAAAAAAAAGCCTCTGACGATCGCACTGCTTAGCTGTGATCGTCAGAGGCTTTCTTTTACCTTTTAAAAGCATTTGTTTTATAACTTCTTCAGCTGAAGAGGTTGTAGAAAAAAATGCTTTTAAAAGTAAAAAAAAACCTCTGATGAACGCGCAACTCAGCTGGGTGGGGGGAGAGGCAGGGATTTTTGCTACTGGTTCTCCGAACCACCCGCCGCCATTGTTACTGGATCGGGCGATCCAGTCCAAACCGGGAGCATTTCATTCCTGCATTATAGCCACATGATGGAGTATCTCAGGCCTCAAGCATGGACAGAGACAGAGACACAGAGAGAGACACACACAGAGAGAAAGAGAATTATATGAACAACTTACAGGTTTATTAAAATGGTTTTCATGTATTATTTATTATTATTATTATTAATCATATTTCTATGCCGCCCACTCTCCAAGGACTCTGGGCGGCTTACACCAAAGACTAAATTACTAAAGTACTAAATTACTAAATAGCATATTGCCCCCAACAATCTGGGTCCTCATTTTACCCCTCGGAAGGATGGAAGGCTGAGTCAACCTTGAGCCAGTGAGATTTGATCCACTGATCTGCTGAACTAGCAGTCAGCTTAAGTAGCTGCAGTACTGCACTCGGCTTAATTCTACATCACCTATATAAGATATGTTGTTTTGCATGTATAAATGTCTTTAGTCTATTTTTAAATCTCAGTCATTTCAAGGGTTTGAATTAATCCACAAACTACTGTACCAAATATAATGTGATAATAGCTGACCTGGTACATTACAAAAAGCTATTATGACAAAAATGTGGAAGTGAGTAACTCACTTATGAGGTGCCAACTGTTTCCTTGGAGATAAGTAGTTTGATCCACTTCCAAACAATTGTGCCAATACTGTATGTGTAAGTAAGGAAAAGGAAGCAATATACTGACAGCAACTGCTTATCAGCAAAGAATTTTGCTTCACCTCTGCATGAAACAAGGGAAAACCCATCCAATGGCTTGATTTGCAAAGGCCAAAATGTTGGCAACAAGAGGGACCAAAATTACACTTCATGTAATGAATCACTGATGTTCAGTTTTCAGAATATGTTTCTGTGTGAGTGTGTGTCTGTGCACCAAAGCATTTATTTCATGAATATATATAAAAAGCCTGAAAGATAAATCATTTTTCAAAATACACCAAATCAATAAATAATGGGTGAAGGACAGAGGTTTCCTCAAA
Organism: Pituophis catenifer annectens; assembly: GCF_029215685.1. Classification (NCBI taxonomy): domain Eukaryota; kingdom Metazoa; phylum Chordata; class Lepidosauria; order Squamata; family Colubridae; genus Pituophis; species Pituophis catenifer. The sequence continues at coordinate 130,838,021 of NW_027256881.1, forward strand.
ATTAAAAACATGTTTCTCATGAATGAGAAAATGACTAAAAGACAATAAAGGATTGAATGGAGTAAAAAGGACTTACAGTATAGTACAGGTAATCCTCAACAATTTGTTTAATAACCTTTCAAAGTTACAATGGCACTGAAAAAATGACTTATGACCATTTTGCACACAAGCATCCCCATGGTCATGTGATCAAAATTCAAATGCTTGGCAACTGACTCACATTTATGACAGTTGCAGTGCCCTGGAATCATGTGATCACCTTTTGCGACTTTCTGTCAAGCAAAGTCAATGGGGAAGCCAAATTCACCTTAAAGCTGTATTACTAATTTAACAACTGCAGTGATTCACTTAACAAGCATTTTTGCCAGAAATCAGCTGAAAAGGCCAGAAACTGACAACAAACATTGTAAATCATGGCTATGTGACTCAGGGGTGGGTTCTAAAATTTTTTACTATCTGTGGGCATGGCTTATTTTGTGAGTGTGGGTGTGGCTTGATTGTTATTTAGGATTTAGCAGAGGTATTGGTCTACTAGGCTTTTAACTGCTTGCAGAGCTGTACTGATCTACCCATTTATTTTTGCAGGCACCGGTCTACTCATGTATTTTTGCAGGCACTGGTCTACCCATTTATTTTTGCAGGCACCAGTCTACTCATTTGTTTTCTTTTAACACTGATCAGCTGTAGGGCGGCCCTTTGAAGCCCCGCGGCAAAAGTTTAAACAGTTTTTTTTCCCTCTAGCCATCAGCTGGGACTCAGGAGGCAGCAATAGATTGGGGGTGAGGCCAAATAAAAGGTAAGAATAACGCGGGGGGTGGGAGGGCGGGGGGGCAGAACCGGTTCGATGATTTCATATCATCACTGCTACCGGCTTGGCAGAACCGGGTGGAACCAGGAGGAACCCACCATTGATGTGACCACAGAACACTATGGCTGTCCATAAAGGTGATCTGGTTGCCAAGCACCTAAAATGTAGTAATGTGACCATGGGGGTGTAGGTTGACATTGGAACTCTGAAACCAAGTTCTAAGCAGCTTTTGGAAGGTCTGTGATAACTGAATGAATGGTCGCTAAGTGACCAATCGTTAAGCAAGAACTATTTGAACTGTGAAAATAATAATGATCATATCAATGGTAGCAGAACATTTTAGCCTAAAATAATTCAGAAAGATCAGAGGCCGAAAACTTTGACCCATAAATGGATTTACAACAAAGAAGTGTCTTCACTACTTGTCCATTATTAATTTGTGGATAGTGTGTTTTGGAAGAAAACAAATATATCCTAGAACCGTGATGGTGAACCTATGGCACATGTGCCACAGGTGGCATGCATAGCCATATCGGTGGGCACGCAAGCTCAGTTCCGGGCCTTCTGGGCCCACCGGAAGTAGGGAAATGGGCTGTTTCTGGCCTCCAGAGAGCCTCTGGGCATGGGTGGGGAAGGCTGTTTTTGCCCTTCCCAAACTCCTAGAAAGGCTCTGTAACCTGGGGAGAAAGAAAAACGAGCCTACCGGGCCCACCATGCCATCGTGTACTAGGAGTGGGCAGGTCACGGGGGGTCGTGGGGGTGGTCACATGCACGGGGGCAGGGCACATAGAATTATGGGTGTGGGCATGCATGCACATGACACCCCTCCTGCTCCTGGCACGCGATGGCAAAAAGGTTAGCCATCACTGTCCTAGAAGAATTCTTATTAGCGGTATACAAAAGTGACCAGCATGCCTTTCTCTTTTACTTTGAGGATATTCCTTATCTGAAATACAATACATCTTTCTAAAAAAAATCCTTGCAAACAAAAGAATAACCAGAAAAGATGTGGCAGATGCAGGTGGCAAAAAAGACAATAAATTACAATGACCTTTTGTGCTGTATTCTGTCCTGATGCACTGAAATCAAATGTTTGATTGTCTATTTCAGCATTGTTCCAAAACTATACCATGGCACAGTATCTATGCATGCTGTATACAACTCACTTAAATAGTTTGTCCTTTTCCAAGATGGGCAAAACACAGACAGGTAAGCCAATGTATTTATATAGGAAACTCTTTTTCAAAAGGAAATTTGGCAGACCTCAGAGAATCCTGCCAGATTGTCCATGAAAACTACTGAGTAATATTGGATGTATAGTGTTGTAGTGGAACGAAAGCCAAGGGATGCCAATATGATTATTGGATAAGTAATACCAAATGTTTGACAATGGTGTTAATATTCATGTAACTTCTACAGGCATGGAGCCACTGGCAATGAGCTAAAATGAAATACAATTATGTTTTTATAAATCACATTATACAAATAATGTATGAATTTGCCAGCACACAAAGCATCTCTAAAATAATAGGTGTAACTTAATTCTGACTGAGATTAGAGAAAGGAGCAATAAAAGCTGGAAAATATTTTCAGTTTAGCCTCCCCAACTTTAAAATTCAAAGTAGTTGCAGTTGTTATTTTGATCCCTCCAGTTTTTAGTCTGATAATGAAGTTTTGAACAAATATTTTAAACAAAGATTCAAAGTATATCAAAGTTATACCAAATATCTAAGTAATACTTAGATGCAGCAGAAAAACCTACGTTTCTACTCTATGAACTAGGAACAGGGTGGCACTGTCTATTTTGTGATAGAAGTCGCCACAGGTGGGTGTCACATACTGTAACAACCAGTTCGCCAGGAACCAAAACTGTGAGAGCAGACGGAATTGTGACCTTCTGCGCATGTGGGCAGCATTCTAAAACCAGTGATTATATAGGAAGTGATAGCGACATGGCGAGTGAGAAGGCTCAGCCGCTGGTCGGAACTATCGGTTCTCCCGAACCAGTCCAAACCACCAGCAGCCCACCACTGGAAGTCACGCTTTGCATACAAGGAATCCCAGGTTTCATTTTTCACATATTCAGCTAGGGCTGGGGAGACTGAAAGACTGCTCTGTGAACAGAAGATGAAGAACCAGAGATAAAAGTGGTCGATTCAGTAAAAAGTAGCTTAGACAAATGCTTATGGTTAAGGCTTTCAAGGTAAGAAACCATTTGTCCCAACAAGTATGAGAGAAGGATTGGGCATCTTTTTTACCAGCCACACCAGAGTATCACACTTACAAGCAGGAATGACAAGGATTCTAAGGTGGAGTCATAACTTGGGTTGTGGTTACAATTGAGCAGATAACTATGAAGTTTTGGACAAAGTACGTAGCAGATCTTCATAGCAATTTGTCCATGTTGTTCCTTGTCTGGCAGTCTTGCTTTTTATGTTTAATTCTTTTTATAGTTGTTTATATCTGTTTTTAACTGATGTCTAGTGAGTTAGAGGGCCATATAAAAGTTAGAGAGAGAGAGAGAGAGATGTTCATGACAGCTCATTGTGAACCAGTTGCAGCTTCTGAACTATTGGACCAACTATCTTTCAAACTCTTTTGAATTACCACACTGGCAAATGATTTTTTCTTTTATGTTATTGGTTTTAGTTGATACCAAAATTCAGAATAAAACTATTATTATACACTGAAATGAAACAACTATTAGCCTTTTGGCACCTTATTCCAAGAGAAATATAGAAGAGCTAGAAAAATTCATGGCCACTAAGTGCTGGAGACTGCGATGCTACTTTCAAGGAAGAGTAGAACACGTTAATGTGAACAGAATCGTGGGAAAAATATGAAATTCAGAGGTCCCATCATTCTATTCTGTCAATGGTGTTTGTTTTGTATATCGGTATGTAACTAAGTACAGATTTGTAGGAGTGTTTTCTCTATGAATTTTTCCTTATGATATGTCCAAAATATAAATATCCCATTATTCCTTGTGGGTAATATTCAATTAGCTATAAAGGTAATTTGTTTAATTAATGATTATAAGGATTAAGCTATCAATACTTTCCAAGGCCAGTAGAGTGACAATCAAACTTCACTCATCTTAATGGCTTAATAGCTTTGCATTTCCAAAATCAAAATAATATCCCAAAGGTGCTTTTTCAAAAGGCAACTGGACTTTCTTTGTTTTTCCTTGAAGCACCTAAAGCACCCTTGGGACAACCATAACCTGGATAACTGAGAATCTCCATAGACATTTATCATAGTTTCTATTTGTATTACTTTTTAAGGTGGTCATAGTTTATTTTTAGTATGTTGGCTGTATAAAATATATTTTAATACATAATAGTAAGCCATATTGTTGATTTGTAACTATTAATTAATAAAAGATTAGATATTCTAGCTCTTCATATAGTACTATAAAACACCCAAATGGGCAGAAAGTTAACCTCAAGGTGTAACAAAATAGACAATGAATAAATTTCTTAGCCTCAGACCCCAGGGAAAAGTTTGCATTGTTATATAGAACATTATTAATTGGAAGGAAGAACAGCAGCAGCAATAAAGTTCATAACACTTCACTAAGTCAGTTCATAGTATAACAAAATCTTCTTGCTTGTAGCATTCAAATAATCTTATTTTTTCTTCAAAAATCTCCAGGGAAGGAGATTTCAGTTTTCTAGGTAATTACTTCCCATAGGTCTTAAAGGCAGAATCATCATTTTTAGATTTAGAATAGTTTAATTCACATTTTCTTAGTCTCTATGGAGATTATGGGAAATGTAATAATTATGAGATAAAATATGTTTCAAATCTTGTATAAAATTTAAAATAACTGTTCTGAAAAATAGCAGTGATAATTATGATATGGTTTACCTGAAAGAGAGCTTTGTGAAGTTGGTAACCCAGTAAAATAACAAAAATGAAGAACTATTAAATTTCTATGATGACCCAGATCGTCGGGGGGAATATGCTGACTTTGTAAACCACTTAGAGAATGATGTAAAGCACTATGGAACAGAATATAAGTCTAAGTGCTATTGATATTGCTATTTCAGCACAGCCTTATGTGAGAATTGCATGTATATTCCAACAAGCAATGTGAAAAGTTGATTTAATGGCCATGAATTCACCATACTTGATAGAAACATAGTCAGGGATTTATTATTGACAAAAGTAAAGTGATTGTATTTGATAGTCAGGAAGCACTTACTCATCTTAATAGGTTTAGATATCCAGTGGCAGATGGGCTGCATCCTAAGAACTTGTTGATTTGTTGTTCAAACTTCTACATATTATCTTAGAAAATGGCTAGACTCTCAATAATTGGAGGAGAGTATATTAGATCTCTATCTTAAAGAAGGCAGCCCAGAGAACTAGAGAATAGGCATGTTGACCTCAGTACCAAGAAAGATTCCAGAGCAAGTAATAAATCATTCAAAACAAGATAAGCCCTTTGAAACAATGCTATTGAAGGTTGACTCAGCCTTCCATCCTTCCAAGGTGGGTAAAATGGGGACCCAAATTGTTGGGGGCAATATGCTGACTCTGTAAACCACTTAGGGAGGGCTGTAAAATACTGTAAAACGGTATATAAGTCTAAGTGTTATTGCTATTGCTATTATTAGTAGAAGTGTGTATGGATTTGTCAAGAATAAATGTTTCTAATTTAATCCCTCTCTCTCTCTCTCTCTCTCTCTCTCTCTCTCTCTCTCTCTCTCTCTCTCTTTCGCTCTCTCTCTCTCTCTCTCTCTCTCTCACACACACACACACACACACACATTTTATATTTTCATCCTGCCTTTTTTTTTAATAAATAACTCAAAATAGTGAACATACCTTCTTCCTCTTCTTTTCCCCACAACAACAGGAGATACACAGATAAACACACAGACCTTTATCTGTCAGATTTAAAAGACCACCCAGCACTAACATGGGACTACTCTTGAAAAGCATCCAGAAGTTTCAGCTGATATAAAGGGTGGCCAAACAAGCAATTTTGCGTACCCAAAGTGCTCTGCACGTAACACCTTTGCTGCACGAGATGCACTGAGTGCCAGTCTGCTTCCTGTCCAATACAAGATGTTGGTTATGACTTTTAAAGCCCTATTGGCATGGGTCCAGGCTACCTACAAAACAGTTTTCATCCCATTTCATCAGCCCATCCCATCAGGTCTGGCAGGGAAGGTATGTTGTAGACTCCATGGGTAAAGAATTCTAACTGGCAGCATTCAGGAAGAGAGCCTTCTCTCTGTTGCCCCCTCCATGGGAACATTCTCTCCCCCCCCCACAGAAGTGAGACGGGCTATCACTCACTTGGCCTTCAAAAATATCTAAAGACCCAGACTTTCGGCAAGATTGGATGTGAGGAGCAGGTCTCCGCACTTCTGCACCAAGCCACCCTGTAGGAGAGGTGAAAAAAAGAGGGGCACCCTGCAGATCGTGGAGAGTTGCAACTCTCTCGCTTGACCCAGGGCTTTTTTCCCCTCTCATCCACAACAAGGAGAAGAAGCAGCTATCATGGCTGCTGTGAAGCTGGGACAGCCGAGGCAGCAAAGAAAGTGCTGGAGGGGTGTAGATAAACAGTGATTGGAACTGGGTGAGATGATTCCTTTTTTTACCTAGAACCTAACCCTAAAAGGAAAAAAAAAAAAATTCAGGAAAAGAGACTCTTAGAACTATCTGTTGAAGTGGCGAACAATTACTTAGAGAAAAATCCCAGACCCAAAAGAAAGGAACTAAGGGGAGAAAAGTAAAAAAACTTTTAAAACATAGAAAAATGGACTTTTAAACTGGGTAGGCACCATTTTGGAAAGTCATTTTAAAATGCTGGAACTATCTACTTAAATAACTGACTTTGCTTCCATAAATCGAATTAAAATTGGATTAAATACTTGTCATATTCGAGACAATGCTGAAACCTAAGCTGAGGGCGCTACCTACTGATGGATGGAAAATATACCATACTCCTACAAGTCTGGGAAAATTTCTGATAAGAGAAATAAACAACATTTATCTGGAGGACTGTGGTGATACCTACTGTTCTATATTTATCTACTTTATGACTACTGGAGGTTCAACAAGGAAGATACCTAAGTGAAGTGACTCTTGAATGATAAGATATATGACTAAACTTATAGAGTGGACTTAAGGAGATATTTGGAAAGCTTCCTGGACTACCTAAATGGAATTTAGGATTCCATGGAATAATTCTGGAATATAAAGAACTATGATCATTGTACTCTATAGATAAGATAAGAGGTAAGGCAGAGGGAACATTCAGTCTATGTAAAATGTTAGAAAGAAATATAGGATTCCAAGAGAGAAATATATAAGAATCACCAAAAAGTCAATAAATGATGAAATTCTAAAAAGGCTGAGAGATGACGGATAGAGACATAATATCTTGTAATATTGTGACTGTATTAAAAACTAATAGAAACAAGTAGAAAGTATAAATTGGGAAAATAGTAACACATATACAGACATATAATAGAATTTATTATAACCACAAATATACTAAGGTTAGGAGGTGGAAGATTATGATTAGGTACATTTAAATGTATTATCATGATTAATAGTGTGCAAAAAATATACTTGAATTTATAGCTTTTAAGGATTATAAATTCAGGGGATTTAGAGATATAATCCAGGGACTGATTAAATTTTATTAATAATTGGTTTTATTGGTGTTTATAGAAAACTGAGATATTGAAAATATGGTAGAACTTGAGTAATACTTAAAATATTAAAATATTCGTGATTTAACAGGGGTCAACAAACACATTGTATGAATGAATGTAATTGATGCTTAAGTATATTTTTGGAGAAAGTGATAAAGAATCATAAAGAGAGAATAGTACTGTTTAAAGATAAAGAGGTAAATATAGAAGAACCCCAACAAGTAGGGGGGGAAATAAGTACAAATTGAGAAAATTGTATTATATACATTGATACATAAAATAATATATTATAATTAGAATGAGCATATTAAGGTTAGAAGTTGGAAGATAAAAACTATGTATATGGAATTGTATTATTATTGTTAGCACTGTGTAAAAATGTATTGACCCAGTCATTATACTGTCTACAAAATATGTTGGTTATTAAAGGAAAACTACAAATAAAATATATACAGATGATAGTTTAATTGGTGGGATCCAGAGCATATTCACTCTGTATCATCATAGAGGATGGGCAGAAATGTTCAGGTGATCTCCCAGATAGCCAGGTTCAATGCTATGGAGGGATTTATAGGTGGTAACCAACATTCTGAATTGCATCTGGAAGCCCACTTATAGTAGCTTTCTGTATTTCATTTCCATCCATGAAGAATTCCCATGTTAGTAACATTCCACACCCTTGACAAAATTACTTGTAACCTATCAAAGCCTGTGCTACAATAAATACTTGAGTATTTATATGCCTCAAAACTCAGTTGCTTTTGTTGCTTCAAAGTAATAAAGCTACCCTGCTAGCCTTTAGAGGCCAGTACAAAATGTTGAGGTCATTAATCAATTCACCATGTTAAACTCTTTATAATTATAGAAGTTGAGACATTGCCATTGGGAATAGAAAAGCAATAGTGCATCTCTCATGCTGCATGATTTTTAATTGATGAAAACACATATCGTACAAGTTTGGATTTTCTCCTGCATGAAGTTGATGTGACAGTGGAGGAACAAACACACTTGGATTGAGTAAAAAGCATTCAGTTGAACCACATGATCTGAAATATTTGTTACTCAATACATAGTATAAAGTTGAACTGCTTGTGGTATAAAATATTAAATGGTGCCTTTGTATAAGTAGGGACAAAACTGGGTTTATCTAAACAAAAAAACTTAAGCTATTATAGATGTATTTAGGGAATAAATATATTATAAAATCTTCTTCTACCATCCCATAATGATTGGTTTAAATGTTCTTATATTACCGCTATCTTCTCTCTTATTTATAATTGTTAAATTTTAAATAATCTCATTTAAATATTACTTGTTAATAACAGTTAATTGCTTAATTTTTTTATTTACAAACAATTAGCAATTATAGGTAATTTTTTACTCTCTCGAATTGTCAATTTCCTCTCGTCTGTCTCTTCAATGTTTCACTACAATTTGCCTTCATTATAAGAAACTTCTTATTTAACACTACTATTTTATTATAGGAGAAATCATATGTCTTATTTTCTGGCGGCAGAAAAGTTTTACCTTTACAAAGCTATCATCAGATACAACTGGTTGAGCAAGTGTTGATGGCAAAGGTCAATATAAACTATGGTCAGTCAGAAATCAGGTCTTTTTTTTTTTTTATTGAAAAAGTTTTAAAAACAAACATATTTTCCCCACAACCCCCCCAACCCCCCCAACCCCCCCTCCCCCTCCCCGACTTCCCAGAGCAGAACACAAGGTATTTCTATTGATCTTTAACAATAATCTAAATTGCATAACCAATCAATAAACTAACACCCCTATAAAAAAAAAATTTCTTAACCCCCCATATGTAAAATCCTATTTCTTAAGCATAATACATCTAATATCACTTATATAACACTTATACAAATAAGAAAAATCATTCATAAGCTATTTGATATTTTTTGGTCTGGTACTTATTTTGTATATAATCAATCCATCTTCTCCAGTCCTGTATGTACCTTTCTTGTGTGTGATCTTTCAAATATGCTGAAATTTTAGCCATTTCGGCTAAATTAGTTACTTTCAATATCCAATCCTCAATAGTAGGCAAAAAATCCTTCTTCCAATGTTGTGCTACCAGCAATCTTGCTGCTGTTATCAAGTTCAAAATCAATTTAGTCTCTGCAACTGTACAATCCATAGTTATACCCAGTAAAAACAACTGTGGAGTAAATTTCAATCTCTTTTTGAGAATATTCTGCATCACCCACCAGATCTTTATCCAAAATGCTTTGATTTTTCTACAAGTCCACCATATATGATAATAAGTTGCATCATCACAGTCACATCTCCAACATTTAGCTTGCACATTAGAATACATACGTGATAATTTTTTAGGATCTAAGTGCCATCTATAAAACATTTTATAAAAATTTTCTCTTAAATTTTGTGCTTGTGTAAATTTCACATTTCTAATCCAAATCTTTTCCCAAGTTTCCATCATTACTGGCTCTTGAAAATTTTGTGCCCATTTAATCATACAGTCTTTAACCAATTCAGTCTCAGAATCTATTTCCAGTAAAGCACTATACAACCTTTTAATATGCATTTGTTTTTGATCTCTAATTTGTTTAACCAAATTCTCCTCATTTTGCACAAAGCCAGTTTTTTGATCTTCCTTCCATCTAGCTTGAAGTTGACCATACTGAAACCATGTATAAATTATACCTTCTTCTCTCAGTGTATCTAAAGATTTCAAATACATTACCCCCCTTTCCATAATAAGAAGCTTTGTTGCTTCAAAGTAATAAAGCTACCCTGCTAGCCTTTAGAGGCCAGTACAAAATGTTGAGGTCATTAATCAATTCACCATGTTAAACTCTTTATAATTATAGAAGTTGAGACATTGCCATTGGGAATAGAAAAGCAATAGTGCATCTCTCATGCTGCATGATTTTTAATTGATGAAAACACATATCGTACAAGTTTGGATTTTCTTCTGCATGAAGTTGATGTGACAGTGGAGGAACAAACACACTTGGATTGAGTAAAAAGCATTCAGTTGAACCACATGATCTGAAATATTTGTTACTCAATACATAGTATAAAGTTGAACTGCTTGTGGTATAAAATATTAAATGGTGCCTTTGTATAAGTAGGGACAAAACTGGGTTTATCTAAACAAAAAAACTTAAGCTATTATAGATGTATTTAGGGAATAAATATATTATAAAATCTTCTTCTACCATCCCATAATGATTGGTTTAAATGTTCTTATATTACCGCTATCTTCTCTCTTATTTATAATTGTTAAATTTTAAATAATCTCATTTAAATATTACTTGTTAATAACAGTTAATTGCTTAATTTTTTTATTTACAAACAATTAGCAATTATAGGTAATTTTTTACTCTCTCGAATTGTCAATTTCCTCTCGTCTGTCTCTTCAATGTTTCACTACAATTTGCCTTCATTATAAGAAACTTCTTATTTAACACTACTATTTTATTATAGGAGAAATCATATGTCTTATTTTCTGGCAGCAGAAAAGTTTTACCTTTACAAAGCTATCATCAGATACAACTGGTTGAGCAAGTGTTGATGGCAAAGGTCAATATAAACTATGGTCAGTCAGAAATCAGGTCTTGATTATGGGCAAGTGATTATATACTGCACAGGATTATTACAAATTTATTCCTCCAATAACTTTGCCAGTGCAGACAAATTTGTTCTACTAACCTATATGCCAACAAAATAGTGCTATTGTGATAGAATTCTAAAACTGTCTTTGAATTTGCTGAGGGTTAGTAAATGGCTGAACTAATGCATTATTATTCAAGCTGCTTGCCATGCAATGGATATAAATCAGTGTTTTTCAATCTTGGCAACTTTAAGATGTATGGATGCTGGCTGGGGAATTCTGGGAGTTGAAGTCCATATATCTTAAAGTTGCCATGTTTGAAAAACATTGTCGTAAACAATCTTTCCCAGCTATACAAGTTCTTGGCACTATTGATAAGGAATCATATATATATGGATGAGAGATTTCATTGTAACCCCTTCCACTCCAGAGATAAGTGGAATTTAAAAAGAAAGATAAAAAGTTAAACCTCTAGTATTTGAAAATTAAGTTAAAAGAACAGTTTATGGAAGGGAATGGCAAGCCACTTCTGCAAATCTTCTGCAAATCTTGCCAAGAAAAGCATAAAAGGTTGTGCAGCCCTTTGTGTCACCAAGAATATGTATAGGGGTGCACACAAACATTCAAAAGGTATAATAATACACTCTGCTACTACTGGCTCTCTTCAAAATAATCTATAGTTTAATAAATTTTTAAAATCAAATAAGAAATAAAAAAGCTAGCCTGATGCTTGTCAGATGAGAAAATATGGGAGAGAAAAAAGTGTTCGGAACATGTGATGATCATTGTATTTTCTAGGGTTGGGGAACAGTACAGTATAATTTTTTGTAAGAGTTTATTATAGATAGATTAAGTAATATGGGTTGAGGAAATTGTTAAGTAAGTAAAATTGAAAAGTGAGATCTTAAAATAGGTAGCCATCAATTTTCCCAGGCTTATTTCTCTGGAAGCTATAAGTTTTGCTTTGAGTGAGAAAGTGATATGGATTCTTCTACTCTGACACAGGTAATTAGGCTAGGTAAGCACTAATGAAGATAGAGAATGCCAGACCCAAGGCTGTGCATTGAAAACAGGGACCCAATGGTCTTCTGTCTGTGACAGACCTCAAATAGTCAGAGACTTTGAACAATCTCCAAGTCAGCCCTGAAAATTGCAATTTGGAATGTTCCAATCTTATATGAGATACAAGCAGGTTAGAATTTAATGCAATATAATAATAAATATAACATTTACATAGAGCAACTTGATATATTAAATGAAGAATCTTGATGTAGGTGTTGGACTTTTGTGCTTTGAGGAAGATAAGAGTGATGCCAGAGGTTCAACGGTACTGGACAGGTCTCATAAAAGGAGCTAGATAAAGTGTATCTCCCATAAGCAATATGGTAAGACATAATTTACAGAAGCTCATACCAGCTCCATCATTGCCTAGGTCAGCAAGGACCACACTAGATTGTTGGAGTTCCTGGATATATAATCAGAAATAGTTCCTAGACATCTGGTCACAAATGAGCTACTTGTTTAAAGAGATTATTTGTAGTTCAGAATTGAACTGTGGGGTTTTTGGTGCTCTTTGAGCTTCGTTGTTTTCCTGCAGATGTTTCATTAACAAACTAGGTAACATCAATACTGCAATGAGCTTCAAGACTTAGGATGCTGGCTGAGTAATCAAGGCCATCAGCCACCGACCTACTAGAAGAAAAATTGTTTACTCATCACAAATATACAAAGACTGAAAACAAAGAAATAATTATCTAAAAGTCCAGAAAGAAGAGGTATCTCAAAAGAATGAACCAGTTCAAGGAAGGAAAAACATCCAGGATCAGAAATAACAGTGCAGAGGCTAGGAGACCAATACTAATTTATAACATGAAATAAAGTATGTACAGAAGCAATATTGGAAGAACTGCAAAATTCTACCCAAGCAAAGAAATCAAAGCCTTGCCAGAAGTGCTTAACGCATTGTAATCCGCCCTGAGTCTCCGGAGAAGGGCGGCATATAAATCAAATTAAAAAAAAAAAAAAGTGACTCAGCCTGTAGAAGCAAACCAAGCCAACATTGCTATTGAATCATTTACACTCGTGGTCCAGGCACCCTCTCCTCAGCCTTCTTCTCTGAAAGAACAAAGCTCTCTAATTAAAAAACATAGGAATTTAAACAAAGAATAACTGAACATCTAGAACAACACAAAAATAACAGAATAAGGTTGTCTTCACTGAAACTTGTTCCAAAGAAACAGCTAGTACAATGTTAAAAGATACCAATACTGTGATATCAAATATAAGCACCAGCTCACTGCAGCAAATAAACCAACTCATGTACCATATGGCTGCAGTTGTAATCGAATGCCTTGGATACAAAATCAACGAATAAGAAGAAAAGCCAAACAGCACACACCACCAAACTCAAGCTGGATAATAAAATCAGCATGCTAAAATCAGGTACAAGAAAGCTAGAATAGATGAAAGAAAAGAAGCTGAAGAACAAGAAGACCAAGGAATATCTGATGAAGATATATCACCTAGAAATGTGGAAGATTAAGGAAGCACTGAAAATAATAAAGCAGCAAATAACAGCTATAGCCAAGATAAGCAGATATGAAAAACAAATTGCACACTATAGGCATAATTGCCCATTTCAGTTGAATCAGAAAATATCTACCTGGCTATCAGATATCAAAAACATCTGCCAGGCTGTCTTATACCTGGATGATCTGAAGCTGTACGGAAATCAGCATCTGAAATAGAATGATTGCTTAACGCTATCCATAAATACAGCCAAGATATGGAGTTTGGACTGGACAAATGTGCCATCCTCACCATCAATAAGAGAAAATCAGTGATAACTGAAGGAATCAAGATGCCCTATGGAAATAACATCAAGAGTCTAGATGGGTATCCTTCAATCTGGCAACTTCAAGCACACTGAAATCAAGAAGAAAATTAGAAGGGAACACACCATAAGAGTGAAGAAGACCTTAACATGCAATTCAGTGGAGGAAATACCATTAAGTCAATTAACATCTGAGAAATTTCAGTCATTAAATACACAGCTAGAATAGTAGACTTAAGTCAAGTAGAATTAAAAGCCTAGAATAGGAGAACAAGAAAAATAAAGACAATGAATCATGCCCTTTATCCACATAGAAATGTTGACAGATGCTACTTACCAAGGAACATTGGTGGCTGTGGAATGCTGCAAGTACACCAGACAGATTAAGAATAAAAAAAAATATCTGAAGGATAGTGAAGAAGATACACTGAAGCTAGTATACCAGGAAGGCAGACTGAGTACTGGAGAGACCAAACTGGCCTACAAAAAACCCAAATTCAAAGAGTCAAATATCTGCCACATAGCATTCCAGATTTAACCATTGTTGATAAGAAAGACAAAAAACCCAAGAAAATTGATGACTATTTATTATGTATTACAGCCCCATAGAAATGGAGGCAGAGGTTTACTTCAAATCAAACTATTGAAGAAGAAAATCCTGCATTGTCTGATTATGTAAAAGACAGCCAAGAAGAAGCACTGATGTTAATAATTGAAATTTATGGAATTTACAGTAAACAAAACACGAATATCAAAATAATGTAATTTAATGTAATAATGTAATGAAAATACAAGCAGAATTCTGAAAAGGAAAAGCATTACATGGTCAATTTCTATAAAAGTTCTAGAAAAATGAACAGAACTTAGCAATGAATGGCTTACAACTGGAATATTAAAATAAAAAGAAACTGAAGGGTTGATTTTAGCTGCTCAAGAGCAAGCTATTTAAACTAATACAATCAAGGCAAGAACTAATAAATCATAGAAAAGTGCTGATTGTGCAAAGAAGCAGATGAAACAGTACATCACATACTCATCTTGTGCAAGAAGATGGATTACAGGTAGTCCTCAACTTACAACAGTTCATTTAGTGACTGTTCAAAGTTACAACGGCACTGAAAAATGTGACTTATGACTATTTTTCACAGTTATGACATTTGGAACATCCCCATGATCATGTGATCAGAATTCAGATGTTTGGCAACTGGCTCATATTTATGACTGTTGCTGTGTCCCAAGGTCATGTGATCACCTTTTGGACCTTCTGTCAAACAAAGTCAATGGGGAAGCCAGATTAATTTAATAACCGTGGCAACAAAGGTCATAAAATGAGGCAAATGTTTCACTTAACAACAGAAAATTTGGTCTCAATTGTGGTCGTATGTCAAGGACTACCTGTATAAACAACAACATAAAACAGTAGCCAAAATATTCACTGGGATATTTGTAAAAATTATCATGTGACTAATGAAAAATTGGTGGGAACATAGAATTGAAAATATAGTTGAAAATGACAAGGTTAAAATATTATGGGATTTTCAAATACAAACTGGTGCAGTCTTGGCTCATAATACACCAAATTTAACTGTGACTGAGAAGAAGAAAGTATGAATAATTCATGTGGCAATATGAGAACATAATACAATTGGAGAAGGACATAAAGTATCAAGAAAACTGAAAATTGAAACTGAAAGATTATGGCATAAACTGGCTGGGGCTGTCCTAGTTGTTATGAGCACACTGGGTGCCACATCAAAAAATCTTGGATGGCACAGAAAAATGTTGTGTTGACAAAATTTCCATCTGTCAATTAGAAAAGGCCGCACTGTTTGGATCTGCATGTATACTAACACCAATACATTATGACCTCCTAGGTTCTTGGAAAGAACTTGATGCAAATGAAGGCCAACACCAGAACTGGCAGCTGTGACCTAAATTGTTGTGAACAGATAATAATAATAATAGTAAGAAGAAGAAGTAACAGAATAGTAATTAATAGTGACCAATAAAGAAAATCCAAAGATTAGCTTTAAATTTCATACTACAACCAGATCATTCTATGACATCACAATTAGCACCACCACTCTGTCAATATTAACATTTTTATTTTATTATTTATTATTATTATTTATTTATTAATCAAATTTCTATACTGCCCTACTCCCGAAGGACTCAGGGCGGTGAACAGCCAAGATAAAATACAGATAATCCAAATATTAAAAAAGTCCCTTAAAATTATTAAATATTTCGGCCGAAACACAGATTTTCAGATTCATGCCACTGTAGCAGATGAAGATGAGGAAACAGACAAATGTTTCAAAAAGATTAATAACATGCTACAATAAGCAAAAAGACATGAATTATCTTAAATTGAAGATTCCATCTGAAATTGCTAAAGAGAACATATGAATATTTGATAGGTAAATATGGCTTAGGTGCTAGAAATAAACATTATGACTATCTCATGTTACAATTCATGTCTTTAGGTTCATACTAACTTGATTCTTCCATTAGAGATGGGCAGTCAACCATACAATGTATAAGGATTCACCTGTCTGCTATAGTAAGCACCTTATAATCATACCACTAAAGTTTGGAGTTGCTTCTGATATGAATTTAGCTGTGATGGAAATTATTTTGGTATGGTTCTTATTTAAGCAATAAATATGAAATAACTTCTGAGCAGTTCCAAAGTTAATTTAGATCTGCATCACAGGATTAAATGAATTAATAGAATTAGTTTGTTACAGACACTGTACAATTTCTGTTACAAAAGCTGATCGTTTGATTTGAACAATACAACAATTAATAGTATAACATGCTATGCATTTATATTTGCAGATAAACTTGGATATGCATTTGTAATCATTGCAACAGAAAGCTTATGTCCCACCTGCTGCTTCCTCAAGAGATAGAGCAGAAGATAAAATCAGCTTTTGATATCAAATATCGTAATCACTAGTCATGTTTGATATTATAAGAATTTGAGTTGAACACAACTAGACAATATAAGTATAATTCAGGAGTCTTTGATTAATCCAAACTGGGTAAAAATACTCCAAAATGTTTTGTGATTATATTAAATAGAAATCTTTGTTGGTCAAATGTGATTGGACACACAAGGAATTTGTCTCCAGTGCATAAATTCTCAGTGTACATACAAACAACAAAGTGATAAGTCATAGATCATAAATCATAAAATGCAACCATAAATCATAAGATACAAACAACAATTGATAAATCATAATAGAGGTGAGAAAGAGGAAAAAGATGAGAAGATGGCAAGGATAATACAATGCAGTTTACTACATACCCTGTTTACCCCAAAATAAGACATCCCCTGATAATAAGGCCAAGTACTTATTTTAGGGTTCAAAAATATAAGACAGGGTCTTATTTTCGGGAAAACACGGTAGGTAAATATCTTTAGGCATAAGACAGTGCTGTAGGAGTTAGGTGTTTAGCAGAGTGATGGCATGGGGAAGAAACTATCTTTGTGTGTAGTTGTTTTGGCACACAATGCCATATGTAGATATTTTCTCAGCCCTCTTTCTGGTTTGTACAGTATACAGGTCCTCAATGGAAGGTAGGCTGGTTGCAATTGTTTTTCATGTAGTCCTAACTATCCATTGAAATCTGTACTTGTCCTGTTAGTTAGCTGGGCCAAACCAGACAGTTATTGAGGTACAAATGACAGACTCAATAATTCCTCTGTAGAACTGTATCAGCAGATCCTTGGGCAATTTGAGTTTCCTGAGTTGATGGAAGAACATTCTTTTTTGTGCCTTTTTAATGATGGCTCTAGTGTTAGGTGTCCATTTCAAGTCCTGGGAAGTTATAGAACCTAGAAACCTGAAGGTCTCTACTGGTGATGCTGTGTTGTCTGAGAGGTGGTAGAATAGGAAGGCTTCTCCTAAAATCTACTATCATCTCTACAGTTTTAAAAGTGTTCAGCTCCAGGTTGTTCCAGTTGTAGCACAGGGCCAGTTTTTCTACCTCCTGTCTGTATGCAGACTCATCATCATCTCGAATGAGACCAATGATTGTTGTGTTATCTGCAAACTTCAGTTCTTTAATAGAGGGATCATTCAAGATGTGCTGTAGGCATTGGTATATAGAGAGAAGAGTAATGGAGAGAGCACACAGCTCTGGGGGCTCCTATGCAAATTGAACGGGTATTCAATGTGATTTGACCTAGCTGCACCTGCTGCTTCCTATCTGTTAATTTATAGTCTATCTGCAAGTGTGGTTAGGCACAGCTAGTTGAGTCAGTTTAGAGAGAAGGATTTCTGGAAATTCCAAACTTTAAGTAAGTTAGGTCAATGATTATTTTTTTTTAGTATATTTGGGTTTTCTTTGTTTTAATTGAATCTTTTCTGTGACTGGCCAATAAGATTTGTAGTAGTCCAGGATCCATTAGTTTAGGCTGAGATTCATTTTGACATGCTGGTTAAGTGTATAGGTTCCCTATAATTTCTCATGCCATTTATGGGTGCAGATCCACTCATATTTACCACCATCTTGTCTAGCCAATGTGGGCAAGTATAGTAATGCATGAGGGGAAAAAGAAGAGCAATATAACCCATCATATAGAACAAACATCATCATAGAAACATTATCTATAACTGCTGTAGATCCCTAGAGAAGGCAATAGTTATACAATCTTCCTTTGGACTGATAGACTGTAACAAAATGCCATTTAAATACTTCATATGTGACATAAGGGTATTACTATATTTTCATTTTATCAAAAAATAGGTTTATTTTGACAAACATTATTATTTTTCCCAACATCAGCTTTCTCTAACATAGTCACCTCCCTATGCGTTGGTAATTCAAATCCCAAATTTACAAACTAATTGGTTGTGCTGTTGGGAAATTCTGGGAATAGTGAACCCAACATATCTGGAGAACACTAAATAGATGGTTAATTATATAAAGAGGAAAATATTTTCAAGAAGATGAAACTCTAAGCCCGTGATGGCGAACCTATGGCATGCGTGCCACAGGTGGCACGCGGAGCCATATTAATGGGCACACGAGCGTTGCCCTAGCTCAGCTCCAGCACGCATGTGTGTGCTGGCCAGCTGCTTTTTGGGCCTTCTGGGCCCAACGGAAGTCAGCAAACGGGCTGTTTCCAGCCTCCAGAGGGTCTCTGGGGAGATAGGGAAGGCTGTTTTGGCCCTCCCCAGGCTCCTAGAAAGCCTCTGGAGCCTGGGGAAGGCAAAAAACAGGCCTACCGGGCCCACCGTACCATCACATGCCAAAAACAGGGGGAACATGGGGGGGGGTCGCACATGCATGAATGGAGGGGCAGGGCGCATAGAATTATGGGTGTGGGCATGCACGTGCACAACCACCCCGCACTCCCCCAGCTTTTGGCAAGTGATGGCAAAAAGGTTAGCCATCACTGCTCTAAGCCATTCTTTCTTGCTATGTTGCTTCTAAATAAATTATAAATAGTAGGGTAAAGACCGCAGGATATATATTTTTAATCAGTAGAATTGATGCATACTGTAGAGTTTAGAGGACTTATTTACATACACTCTCCATTCCTTGGTTGGCTATTCAAATGCCTGCAGCTGGACTTTGCATAAACGTTGTATAGTTAATTGCCTTCTGCATGTTAGCTCATCTCTTGCTGCCATAGCTAACTACCTATGAAGCCAATCTCCAGTTTTTCAGTTTTGCAGCACCGTGTCAGTGGCATTGAAACTTACAAATATTTTTCATTGAATTCAACACTGTCTTATACATTTAATAAGTTTCTTTGAAGATGTCATCAAAACTTAAGGATTTGATCAAAAGATCATTCCGGATATTGAAGTACACTATATTAACTGGTCAAATCTGGCACAGCAGTTGAAATAGAATTAGATAAGTGAGGGGTCCTTGGTGCTCTCTGAGCTTGGTTGTTTTCTTGCAGACATTTCATTACCCAAACTAGGTAACATCATCAGTGCTAGTGGGATCTGCTCTCAGTTTATATTCTGGTGGCTTGCCCTATTGATGGGAGTGGTCTTAGAGGTTCTTTGGTTAGACTGTTTACCTTTGGCTTGTTTGGCAGTTCTTTGACTGGGGTATTGTTTCCTTCATTGTTGGTCTGATGTTAATCTTGGATTTAATCTCTGCTCATCTGGGTGCTGATTGCTGGTGGGGAGGAGTTTTGGTCTTTTTGTTCCCTTTTGGGCTTGTTGACTGTCTGTTTGCATAGTATGTGGATATTCTTTATGTTGATGGGTCTATTGATGGCTCATTTGTCAGAATGCCAGGCTTTTAGAAATTCTCTAGCATTTTTTGGACTTGGTCTAGGAGGGTCATAGTTTCCCAATTGAAACTATAATTTATAAATGAAATTATAAAAATTAATGCAAGACATGAATCTTCAGAATCAATAATAAAGTCAAACCTATTGATCACCTCTTCAACTTGACCACAAATATGCATGCATGCATACATACATACATACATACATACATGTATATGTGTGTGTGTGTGTATATACATATATATATATATATATATATATATATATATATATATATATATATATATATATATATATATATATATATATATATATATTCTTACTTCTTCATAGGATTTATGTGTGTTTTTCCTCTAGCCAGGTTTTCCCTACGTAACCAAGGTTTTTCTGCAGCCCCAGCTCAGTAGAATCACATCCATGTGATTCTGGGCTTTTTTCCTTTCTAGCAGCCAGCAAGCTCTTCCTGCTAGGTGGGAGACCTATATAGATCTATTTCCAGCTCGTTAGCTTTCATCAGGGTCTGGTGTCATTCTTTGTGTTAGGGACTCGTTTGTCAATAAGGGCGGGTTTCCTCCCGCCTACCAGCCATTTGGAAACCCGCCCTTATGAGATGATACCTCCTGCCTACCAGCCATTTGGAAACCCGCCTTTATTGACAAACGAGTCCCTAACACAATTAGGTGGGGGCTTGGTTGTGCTCGGGTTAGTCTGAGTAGACTACCACATTTCCAGAACAAAACGCTTAGCTGACGAACAACACCTAAAAACCGAACTACACACTCTCACTAACGTACCAACATCCAATGGATTCCAAAGAAATAAGATCACCAACCTAATCCAAAAAGAAACCTCCACTAAAATCCAAGACAGAGAACAAGAAAACGGCAAAGCCCTCCTCCCATACATAAAAGGCACCACAGACAGAATAAGCAAAATCCTCCACAAACATAACATCAAGACAGCATTCTGCACAAACCGAAAAATATCCACCATCCTAAGGAACCCCAAAGACAAAATTGAGTTAGAAAATCAAGGAGTATATGAAATCCCATGCACCGCCTGCCCCACCACATATATCGGACAAACCAACAGACGAATAAGTGCACACATAGAAGAACACAAGAACTCAGTCAGAAAAGAGGAACCAACTTCTTCCCTGGTCCAACACCTTAAAGCCACAGGACATGACATTGACTTTAAAAAGACCAGAACTATCGCCAAAACTGAATACTTTAACAACAGAATAATCAGAGAAGCTATCGAGATAGAAAAACGCCCACACAGCATGAACAAACGAGACGATACCTCCCGCCTACCAGCCATTTGGAAACCTGCCCTTATTGACAAACGAGTCCCTAACACGACGAATGACACCAGACCCACACTCACGAGAACCACACAGGATGTCACCACCACACATCCACGCAGAAAGCAGACTCAAACCCACACTGATAATGAGCCACGACCAAGGACCAGAAGCCAGACCGCAGCTGCATCATTAGCCACTTTAAACCCCTCCAATCCATACATGAAGCAGTCTGACACCCACCATGAAGAGCTCGCACGGCCACAAACACGAAGCCAAACAACAACGCAGCTCACCAGCTCAAATCCCCCTGCAACTCAGACTAAGCTGAGCACAACCAAGCCCCCACCCAAACAGAACACACCCCCAGCCAATCAGAGCACAACCAAACCCCCCAGCCAATCAGAGCACAGCCAAGCCCCTAACCAATCAGAACACACCTCCACCCAATCAGAACACAGCCAAGTTCCCACCCAATCAGCTCACACCCCCACTAGCAGTTAAAAGGAAGAGACAGCTGCGATCTCACATTGCTCCTGGAAGCACGAAGCTGAGAACACCAGCCTGAAGATGACGAATGAGACTTCGTCGAAACGTCGCCAAGACACTTCCAATTTTACATGGGAGAAGACCCGAATAACCAAAGACCTACATACAAACACCCGCGAAAACCTGAGAAAACAAATATATATATATATATATATATATATATATATATATATATATATATATATATATTTGCAAAGCAACCAAAAAAGATAATCTTTTCAACTTAAATTCTACCTCATGCTTTTAAAAAAAATTTCAGACAGCTAATAACAATTCAAATGTCAGTCAGTACAGTATAATAAATAATTTCAAGGTGACAATAAGAGAGCATAAGAAAGGAGCATGTCCTTTTCTGAACCATCCATAGGATCTTCAAAGATCATAGGCAATCCCTGTTAATTTGAGTGTGCTTAATATTTTTATATTCTTGTTTTTATCGTGTTGTAAGTTGTAGCTTCAATAGTGAGATGGTTAGCATATAAATTTAATAAATAAATCATATATCGCAGATGCTGAATGCTGATATTAGGAAAATGTATTAGCATGGGTTCAAATGATCTATTTAAAAATTGCAAGGCTGTAGTGTTCATCATTCCAGCTGGCAGGGTGATTAAAATTTCTGTTTCAGTGTTCAGAGTTCATCCAGCTTTTGTGTGTGCCTTGAAAGCAAATTTATATTCCCATCTACATTGTAAGGTCTCTCCCTGTCTCTCAGGCATCATGGCTCAGCAAGCCTATATGGAAAGTGACAAGGATGCTCCTGGTGCTAAATATAACCGACCTTTTGGCCTGTTTACAAAAACTGACAGTCAATTGAAAGACTGCTTCAGACTGCTACTGAAGAAACAAACCTTGCTCTTAGTTTTAAATGTTAACTTTAAGTTTGCAGTTTTAAATTACATTTAGAATTTAAAATTTAAGACATACCGAAAGTTATCCAAATAGACTTCTGCTCACACAGTATGAGACTTGCTTTCATTCTTTATGACCTATATCTCTTCCTCATTTCCCACTGCCCAATCTTCTCCAGCAGATTCCCCAATCTAAATGTTTCACTAAAAGAGTAACATCAGTTGGTATAATTCCTAGATGCTACAAAAGTGTGTGTGTGCATGTTATTTTATTTAATTTATATCCCACCCAGGGGTGGGTTCTACTTATCTTTACAACCAGTTCGCAATGGAGCCGTGCGCAGAAGCATGCGCAGAAACATTCTGAGGACGTTGGGGTCGGTGGGTGGAGCCTCCCGCCAGTTTTACTACTGGTTCTATAGAACCGGTGCGAACCAGGGGTAACCCATCACTGATTCCACCTTTATTTTGTAAGTAACTCAAGGTAGTGAACATACCTAATAATCTTCCTCCTCCTATTTTACCAACAACAACAATCTTGTGAGGCGAATTGAGCTGAGAGAGTGACTGGCTCAGATTTTCATGACTAAGGCACGACTAAAACTCACAGATTCCTGATTTTTAGCCTAACAGCTTAACCACTAGACCAAATATATTTATTTGTGGTATATTCTTGGAGGAGTGCCATATACTCAGTCAGTAAAAAGACACAAAAACCTGAAATACATGTAAATACCTTACATTAATATAACCTCTTACATATAGGAATCAGCCTGCATGATACTGTTTGAATGGGTGACTCATGACAATTCAGTCAATGCCTTATACCAATTTAGTAGCCAATGGTCTTAAGACAAAATTCATGCGAAAAACATATATTGCATGCAACATCACTCTGAATATTTTATTCAGTTCTGTAGTTCGTATGTATGGCAGAGAAAGTATATAAACTTAAGGTACTATCTCAATTATTCACACTCATCCAACTTAGATCCCTTAGCAGTGAAAGAACAATGGGTACATATTTTAGCAGAAACCACTAAATCCAGTAAAAGATAAGTTTAATATCAAAGTAAGACTGCTCAACATTTTGTCTGAGCAGAACTTCAATTTACTGACTGTATTTTAATCTGCCTCTGTCTCCATGTTGATAACACCTACTAAGACTTTGGACAATTTCTCACAGTTGTTTGTTCTACATCAAGCATTATTGGCTGGGAAATAGGAGCTGCAGTTTGAGCATAACTGCAGAGCCCCAGGATGAGAAAGGCTCATCTCGATGAAAGGTAGAAACCTGCAGAGCTCCCAATGACAAAATGTACAGATTGAGACATATTATTTCCACTTTCTAGGATGTGTCTCACCATAAAAATAAGAATTATTTCCAATTTCCAGTCCATGTCAATTCAGAAGGATACCGTGAAGATTGATACAGAAAATGGCTGACATGGCCCTATAGATGAACAGTCAGTATTCATGTTTTTTCCCAGTTTGAGTCTGAGTGAAACTAAATTTACTAAATATTTTATTATCTACAAACAGCGACACAGCATAGTCAATATATACTTAATGTCCTTTTCAAAAGTGAGGCATAGGATGGTACTTAAATAGATCCACTGGAAACATCAATATATTTCAGAGGCCTTATTGCTTATTTAGGGAAAGTTGTCATTCCTAAAAACTGTATGAGCAGCCCTCCTCAGCTGGAAACAGTTCTTTAAAAATAGCTGACATCTCCAAAAAATCCATTAAAGTATGTGTGTAAATGGATGCAAGCATCCATGCAAATTCAATCAGCCAACTGACAATTTTTATGTTTTATAAATATATAATATATAAAATTCTATAAAATATATATTTATATATATTTATAGTACACTTATTGCATAATATATTAAATGTGCTTATCAAATGGAATAATTGTTTTAATGCAAGAAAGCAGAGCAACTCCATGCAAAGGCCAAAGCAGGTGGCTCAGTGGCTAAGACACTGAGCTTGTCGATCAGAAAGGTCAGTGGTTAGAATCCCTAGTATAGGTCTCCTGCGTGAGCAGGGGGTTGGACTAGATGACCTCCAAGGTCCCTTCCAACTCTGTTACTGTTACTTCGAGAGGCTGTTTAACAAGCATTTTCTTTATTGTTGTTCGTCTATTTTACAAGAATCTCACCAGACTGATTTGGGAAACAGGAGATAAGAGCTCCACTAGTCTGGCCTTTGTTGTTTCCTCCCACAGAGTGACTCCATGCTGCAATTCCTCTCTACTCTCCCCTCTCCTTTGGGTGGTGATTCTTTGGTGTCGGGCTACAGGTCCTTCCTTTGAACCATGCAAAATTCTTTTCAATTAATTCTGAATCTGAGGTTTAAAGCAGCCTTACTCCTAAAATAAATTATAAGACATTAACTGTGTGATTTTTAAAGGGGATGGAAAAACAGAGTTTTATTCTTCCCCTCCATCCATTTCCTACCCAGCCAAATATAATCTGATTTTTTAAAAAAGATGTTTATTGAATACAAAACATATAACCAATGCAAATCAAAATCAAGGTGGGATTTGGGCACAATAGAGCAACAGAAAACAAAACAAAACAAAAAACACCCAGAATACATCCAGACACAGAACTGAATGCTAATCAAGTGTGGAAAGCAGAAAGTGCTGGCTTGATTGATAACCAAAAATTCTATAGTAAATTCCAATATGGGACTTCTCTCTACTCTTTATCTAGTAGGTACTCCACACTGTTTTTGCAATATAGATAACTTGTTTATTTCACACTAAAACACTTTTGGCTGATAAAGTACAATCTGAAGATGACAGACAAAAAGGTGCCATTTTGACATTTAAAAATGGTAATGGCCTAAAGGGCCACTTTCCCTTTAGGCTAACAATTTAGATCTCATTAACTTCAATTATGGTAATGGGTGAATGTTGGTCGTTGTTACTTGTATTCATGAAATTTATGAAGACTGCAGTTCTCCAGTGAATAAAAATTCTGATCTCGAAGTTATAACAGTATTATTTTTTTTAAAAAAAGTTTGGTGAAATATTTTTTTTCAGAACAAAAAATGCATAATAATGGCACCCTGTCTGGTATACTGGAACTATGAGGCATCATGATAAAACAAAGTTATACCTCTGTGCCCTGTGTTGTCATTGTTTCATCACATTTTCTTCTCTTCCTATTTACTATGGATGGAAGAGATGATGAAATGAAATGAGTAATAGTTACAGAAGGGGAATAAATAAATCTCCTTAGATTTATTCTGTTTTGTGAGAGATAAAGTGAGACATAATCCCTGTGTTTATTCCCCCCACCCTCTCCTAACATGAATGACTCTGACTGCTGCTCTCACTGAGCATTAAAGAGACTGTAGATGTCACTCCCACCGAATGCATAGATTATGTCAACAAGAGAGACAACTTTATAAGCCAACCATTTCAGCGTATTTTGTGGCTCTCGTTTACTCTCCAATTTAATTTACTTTTGTGACTGAGGTTTTAATGTCAGCCCTCTTAAACCTTTCAGCTTTGGACTCAATACAAAGTTTTTAAATATTTGAGATTTTAAAGAATCTTTCTTAAAAAGATTTTTAAAAGAATCTTTAAAAATACATCTTTCCTTTTTTTTGAAAAAATTAAAACATGTGACAATTTATATTCACTTTCCATACATTTTAATAATGAGCATTTTATCTTAATACTTTCCTTAAAATGTATCAGGTATAATAAATGGAATAATGCCTTTTGGATCTTCTTTTGCAGTTTTATTGTATACATCAAGCGTTCTGATGGAGCGGGGAAAGGAGGACTACCTGTATTTATACACTTTCACATATATTTATATAATTTTATATATAAGCAGTAGAGAAATCAAACTTTGTATTTATGTAAACACAGAGAAAAAATACACAATAATGCAAGCCACATGGTCTAACTATTTTAGCCCAAAATTTAATTAAAAATTTTAATTTGAAAACAATGCATCTAGTATTCCTTATGAATGGTTATATTTACAGTATTATTAATTAGTTATGCAACTCTAGAAAATGCCATTGCAATCATAAATTTACTTCTTGGAATTATTTAAATACATCTGACCATATGCAGGTGTAGGAATGTATACACGTCAATACTTATTTCACATCTGAGCTTTCTTTGATTTAAAAAAATGAAGATTACAAACACTCATACCATATCAAGGAACTCCACAGTTTTTTGGAATATAAACTCTAGAGATAGTTCATTACCTATAAATATCCATCAGATTTAAATGGGACAATAGAAATAAATATACTAATCCTAAATAGGAGTAAGTGTTGTTTTTTTTAAATATGTACAATCAATTGTTGATTTTAATTAAATATAATCTATTTAGAATATAGTTTTTCAAGCATTCAAACTAAAGGACATTCTCTACAGTCACTTGGAAATAGCCAATTCTTTTGTGGCTCGTAAAGCCAGCACGGTGTTTCTTTCTCTTTTAACTTTGAATTGCCTAGCTGGTTTT
The DNA here is from genome assembly GCF_029215685.1 of Pituophis catenifer annectens. Classification (NCBI taxonomy): domain Eukaryota; kingdom Metazoa; phylum Chordata; class Lepidosauria; order Squamata; family Colubridae; genus Pituophis; species Pituophis catenifer. Next base: position 130,865,410 of record NW_027256881.1, read on the forward strand.
CTTCTGCTTTGGGGTTTTAGTAAATACTTTCAAAAATACTATAAAGAGGATTGCATTCCAACAAAGTTCTTCCAGATGTATGATAAACCATATTCATGACAACAAAGGTGGTCTGAGCCTGACACGGTTGGAACACAGACAGAAACTAATGATGCAAGGCTCATGTTCAGTCTGGCAAGGAGGACAACTGTTGTGGCAGCCATATGACCCAGAGGGGCTGAATCAATTTGGCTGTTGTGCAGCTTTGATTATCGCTGTCATCTGCTATAGAAACAAGATGCACAGACCGGTCATCTGGATTCCAGAAAGATAATGATGAACAGCAAAGGTGAGAAAAAAGTTCTTGCTTACAGAGACCAAAAAAAAGGCCACAGCGAGATGGGCACATCGAAGTGCTTTCCTTTAGCCTCTGAGCTGGTAGAAAAGCATACAGGCACAAATTGCACTCCTCTGTTTGCTAGTCCATATTTTGCCTCAGTAATGATGCCAGGGGAGGGGTGTGTTGTCCTTACTATTACAATGTGGGATTAGTTAAGGAAAGAAAATGGTGAATTTGTTCGGTTCATTTCTCCTCCTGACAAGGATTACCTGCTGGAGGGGGGGGGGAATAACTGCTAGCCACCGGAGATGCTCTGGGTCTATGATCTGCTAGTCAGGCTATGGGTGAATGTGTATCTAACATTCTTATTTTAAAAAATGGCTAGGCCTGTAGAAAGATCATAGATACAGAGGAAGGATGAAGTGGGAGGAAATGACTGATCAAGAGTAAGGACTGCTCTCCTCTATAGCTGCAAGACAGCAAGTGACTAGAGATGATAAAATGGCATTTGAGTAGGCAAAATAGCCCCAGACTATGCAAAGTGGAGTTCTACTGCCAAAGTAGTAATAAAGTCAATGAAAATTATACCCTTATCAGCAGAAGCACTGCAAAACCTATGTTATATTCTTTGGAGGCAGAAACAGTAATACACAGCTCTTTTTAAATGAATCTTCTCCTTAAAAACAACAACAACAAACAGATTTGGAGCTTTATATACATATTCATCATCTTTTTTATATGGTCAGCGTTCAGGAACTCTTGGAGGTTTACAGAATTATATAAAACCGTGAAAGATTCCATTTATAGCCTCCCCATCCTTACTAAAACTTGTCATCCTTTCGAAGAAAGAAAAAAAATTCACTTGCGATTTATGGGGCTGATGATTAGAAAGGGGCCAATCTTGAAAGAAGGAAATTATGATGTAATCATAGAGAGAGGATGAAATATAAATGCAATTATAACCAATGTTTAAAAAGATCAGAAGCTGCTTCTTATAATATGTCCTTTTCTCTTTCTCTTTTTTCATGTCTTTCTTTTTCTTATTTCCTTTCTTAGCTATTCACTATTTTGTTTACTCCTTTTCTATAATTTATATTTTTATCTAGTTAAAACTTATTTAATAAAAAATATTAAAAAACCACAACTAGATTGAGGTAGCTTGCCAACTATACCACATTAGACATCGAATTAATGCTGGTGTGAGATAAGTAGGTAAAGTTGAGGTGATGGACATGAAGGGCTCTGATTGGGCAATGTGTCTGAGTCAATGAAAGATAGCAGAACCAGAGATGTAATTATGTACTTAAGATAGAGATTTCCTCAACAGTGGAACAAGGGCCCATGAAGGAATGAGTTGATAAACCTGAAATAACAGGACTGAAAATAATCCTCCTGGTATGTTTAAGGATTCTAATTCAACATGAAAGGTTCCATTTAATGATAATAACCAGTACTGAGCCTCTTCCTGACATCAATAATTCCTTATCAAGCATTCATGAAAATAGGATCCAAAAGAATAGACTGAACTCAGAGTCATAGAGCAATTGTGATTCTGTGAAAATTATGCCTGGGACTGATATGTTCAGTAATGAGAAAGCCAATGAAGTATTCAATCTTTGCATGAGAGATGGATCTCAAGAGCAAACAACGATACTTATGACAGAGGTGAAATGGAGATGAAAGTCCATCTGGGAAAAGTCAGTGAGAGGAAGGACCTCCATCTGGTTACAAAGTTCACGTGTTCTGTCCTCTTATTGCATGGTTGACCCTGAATGCTTAAAAATCTATGGTTTATCTCACAAAAATACTACACACATATTGAATGACCAACTATTGGCAGGTTGATTTCTGCGGTTCATTCCAAAATGATTAGATCAAGTGCCATAGGAATAGCTGAATAGATGGGAATCCTAGAGTTATTCCAAAAATTGGATCACTTGTGAAGGGAAATTTATAGATTTCTGGATGTGCTTCATGATAGGCCAATGAACAGAAATGCTTCCTCTGAAAAAAGAACCCAGAATTGAAACAAATTATTATGACTGGTGTTTGGCTTCACATAAAGGATCAGGAGTAAGTCCCAATTTCTTATCCAGATTTGGCAGAAGACTCATAGTCATGATTCAGCTATATTTGAATTATTATTGCTGATAAAAATGAAGTTTCACACCCAACATAGAGGGATGGCAGAGATTCCAATGGTTTCTCAAGGAAGTTAAACTTCCTTCCTTCCTTCCAGCATTCCCATTAATGAATACTTGGCACATCTTTTGTTGTCTTGGATGGTTGTGATACGTTTACATAAGGGTTATCTTTAGCCTGGCAGCTTCTGCTTCCCATCTCATCAGCCTCACTCCATATGCCTGGTGTGTTTGGTGAACTTATGAAAATTAGGCAAGTATTTACAATATCACCCTCTCACAGGCAGAAATGACACCTGGAATGCTTGTCTGCTGAAGATCCCTGACACTCAAATTTAAAGCATGTCCTGAACTGAATGGTCATAAGCTACCCAAAAATACAACAGGAAGTCTCATCATTAATACTGCTGATTTACTTATGTATTTATTTATTTGTCAAAAATGTACAAGATAACAAATATAGGTATGAACATAAACATAAACAAAGGAAATAAATACAGATAAATGGGACTGATGTTAAGACTATAAGGGTTTTTTTCCTTTTGTTTCTCAAAACAAGAACTAAAGCAGTTGACAAGAAAACTTATTAAAAATAAATTATTCTTTCACCTATACTACAGAACACTGAAAAAGACATGATAATGCTGGTGCTATAGCAATCAAATCAAAACTGATGAAAAGAAAGGAACTACACATAGGGCCCTGTGCAGTGCAGGCGCACACGCTTCCCATTAAATTCTCTTCAGTTTTTCAAGGTTCCCAACGGTGACATTTCAGGGCCATGAAGAAGTGTTGTGCTAATTATCAGCTTCTATTGACAACTGAGAGGCCTTATTTAATACCTGATGTCTAGCTGCTCTATTCTACATTGAACTCTTCTTGTCCTCACTGAATTGTTCCATTTCTTTACAGAAGAGGCAATCAACTATTTCTCCGTTGCCTATTTCTGGAACTAAAAATTGAACCGTGGATACTGAGCATTTCCTTAGTTGGTTAAGAAAGTGTTGTGTTGTTTTCCTAAGATTGCCTAACTGGAAATACACACCTGCCTTTAGTACTGCTGAATATTGTACGGATCTTGTACAGACCATTCACCTGCAAATCTTAAGTCCTATTTACTGTGAGTGCTGCTAAACTTTCTTATATCTATTACACAATCCATTCCCCTTAGCATTAATAGATGGATGAGTGGTATTAAATTAAGCCTTGCACACATTTTTGTTTGGTCTCATTGGCTTCAGTTACATGGACTGTATGAAGTTCTTGGCTAACTACTGAGGCATAAAGAGTTGGGCAGGGGAATGCTACTAATATCTGGGCAGAATTTTGTTGAAAGTGAGGCAAATGGGCTTCTACCCACCCTCTTGGGATTCTGCTCAGGATCACTGCTTCTTCGCTAACACTGTCCTACTGAATAAAAATATCTGTTTTCTTGCATCTTGCACCACTGAGAAAATTTCAGAACTGGTAAGAACCCAAGACAAAAACACCGTAGCAAGCCAACTAAATTGTTGACCTTTCAAAAACACACAGTCACACCTTTAACGAAGCACTGTCATGATAACATGAATGTTTATTTTTAAGATTTAAGTGTAGTTACATGGTCATATTTAAAATATTTTAATGACAAATCATAGCTGTTACATGACTTGGATTAAAAGAAGTAAGCACCATGCAGTATTATAGCAGACTGTAGCAATTAGCTTGTTGTTTATCATGCAAAAGCTAAATCATGTGGAATTTAGATACTTGGATGGGATGTTATCAAGAAATATGCCCAAGAGGGCTTCCTTGCACTAACCACCATTAAAAGTGAGGGAGATAATAATTCATCATAGCTTTTATAATTCACCAACTTTCCCCAAGCTAATCCTTGCATGCAATTTAGGGAAGCAATGCAGGCAGTGGGCAGTGGAGATGGGAACTTGTTTTTTCTTCTACAGTACCTATTAGATTGATCCTCATTTCAGAGTCAGGGTAGCAGCAGAGAAAACTCTTTCACAGATCTTCTAATGAGTGGAATTTTATATAATTCTGTAAACCTTCAAGAGTCCCTGAACATTGGCTGTGTAAAAATGATGGTGATAAATATGTAAATAAAGTCCAGGATATCAAACCTAGTACCAAGTAATGCTTTTTCTATAACCATTCAACATTTTTTGTGTATGTCCAGGATTTTTAAATCTCAATTGTTATTTTTTTCCATAACTATTTTTATAATATATAATTGACCAGTGCTAGCCTACTTATAGTTTTAGAATTTCTGCTGTATAACATTTCCTTGCTACATATTCTCAACTAAAAGTAGTATTACCACCCCTTATTTGTTATCTATTCCATGACAGAAATTAAAGAAAACCATCACTAGGAAGGAATACTGAGTCTGAACATCAAAATAGAAACCCACACACTTATATATATATAGGTATAGTGATTAAGGTGATGGGCTGGTATCAGAACAAGATTTAGGATGAAGTCCACTTTTAGTCGTGGAAGCTCACTGGTTGACTTTGTGTTAGTAATTCTAACCTCAGCTCAACCATCTCGCAGAGTTCTTCTCATAGTAAAAAATAAAATAGGAGGAGGTAGTGCTGTGTACATTGACTTGAATTCCTAAACAAATGAAATTCAGTATGGGGTAGAGATCAGGAGGAACTTTCAGACCCTATGTGCTGTCAGATAGTGGAAAGGGTTGCCGTGTAAAATGGTAGGTTCTCCATTATTGATGATCTTCAGAGGTTGGCATGTTATGAGTTAGAAATGCTGTAATGCGGGGGTCTCCAATCTTGGCAACTTTAAGACTTGTGGACCAACTCCCAGGAGTTGAAGTCCACAAGTCTTAAAGTTGCCAAGATTGGAGACCCCTGCTGTATTGGATTCTGCACTGAGAGTGAGTTGGACTAGACGCTAAAATCTCTTATTTATTTATTTTATTTTATTTTATTTTTGAATTTGTATACCGCCCTTCTCCCTGAGGACTCAGGGCAGTGAACAGCCAAATAAAAACATCAAGTACAAATATTAAAACACAGTTAAAATATATATATAGATTTGGCCCCATTAATTAAAACGATAAACAAAACAAAACAATTAAAAAACCCTTAAAAAGAAATTAAGCCAGCCCGGCTTGTTGAAAAAAGAAAGTTTTAAGGGCACGGCGGAAGGCACTGAGGTCATGGATTCTCCTTATCTCAGGGGGCAACTGATTCCAGAGGGTGGGTGCCCCCACAGAGAAGGCCCTCCCCCTGGGGGTCACCAGCCTGCATTGTTTGGCTGATGGTACCCCGAGGAGGCCCTCTCTGTGGGAGCGCACGGGTTGGTGGGAGGTCGTCGGTGGCAGTAGGTGGTCTCGAAGATAGCTAGGCCCTATGCCATGGAGCGCTTTAAAGGTGATAACCAACACCTTGAAGCGCACCCAGAAGACTACCGGGAGCCAGTGCAGTTCACGCAGGAGCGGTGTTACATGGGAGCGCCACGCTGCTCCCATCACTACCCGCGCTGCTGCGTTCTGGACCAGTTGGAGCCTCCGGGTGCTCTTCAAGGGGAGCCCCATGTAGAGAGCATTGCAGTAATCAAGGCAAGAGGTTACGAGGGCATGAGTGACTGTGCACAAGGAATCCCGATCAAGAAAGGGCTGCAACTGGCGGATCAGGCGAACCTGATAAAAGGTCCCCCTGGTTACAGCCGTCAGATGTTCCTCTAAGGACAGCTGCGTATCCAGGAGGACTCCCAGATTGTGAGCCCTCTCTGTGGGGGCCAAAGACTCGCCCCCAATAGTAAGTGATGGAGTCAACTGACCATATCGGGATGCCGGGAACCACAGCTACTCAGTCTTGGAAGGGTTGAGCTTGAGCCTGTTCCTCCCCATCCAGATCCGTACAGCCTCCAGGCACTGGGACATCACTTCAAGGGCATCGTTGGGGTGGCCTGGGGTGGAGATGTACAGCTGAGTATCATCAGCGTACTGATGGTATCTCACCCCAAAGCCACGGATGATCTCGCCCAGCGGCTTCACATAAATGTTGAACAGGAGGGGCGAGAGGACCGACCCCTGAGGCACTCCACATATAAGAGGCCTCGAGGTCGACCTCTGCCCCCCTGCCAACACGAACTGCAACCGGTCAGAGAGAAAGGAGGAGAACCACCGTAACATGGTGCCCCCCATCCCCAACTCTTCCAACCGGTGCAGCATGATACCATGGTCGATGGTATCAAAAGCTGCTGAGAGGTCTAACAGGACCAGAACAGAGGAGCAACCCCTGTCCCGAGCCCTCCAGAGATCATCAACCAACGTGACCAATGCCGTTTCCGTGCTGTGCCCAGGCCTGAAACCAGACTGGAACGGATCCAGATAGGATGTTTCCTCCAGGAATTGCGGGAACTGTTGCGCGACCACACTCTCAGCAACCTTCGCCAGAAAGCGAAGGTTGGAGACAGGACAGTAGTTGGCCAATATTGCCAGATCCAGGGACGGCTTCTTGAGGAGAGGCCTCACCACCGCCTCTTTCAAGGCCGCGGGGAAGTAACCCTCACTCAACAAAGCGTTTATAACACCCTGGAGCTAGCCTCGTGTAACCTCCCGGGAGGCCAGTACCAACCAGGAGGGACACGGGTCCAGTAAACATGTGGCCGCACTAAGTCTCCCCAAAATCCTGTCCACATCATCGGGAGTCACAGCATCAAACTCCTCCCAGATAACATTTTCAAGACTATTCCTCGTCACCCTGCCCTGATCTACCCAGTCAGAGTCCAAGTCCCCCCGGATCTGAGCGATTTTGTCATGTAGGTATTGTCCGAAATCCTCCGCCCTGCCTTCCAAGGTGGAGCAGGGAGCGGGTTACCCGGAACAGGGCAGCCGGACGATTCCCTGATGATGCAATAGAGGCGGAAAAGTAATTAAACTTTGCCATCTTTATCGCCACTAGGTAGGTCTTAATATGCAACCTTACCAGTGTTCGGTCAGATTCAGCGCGACTGGCCCTCCAACCGCTCTCTAGGCGTCTTTTCCGGCGTTTCATCTCCCTCAGCTCCTCGGTGAACCAAGGAGCTATGAGGGATCGACACTGGGTCAGAGGCCGCAAAGGCATGACTCGATCCAAGGCCCCACCAGCCGCCCAGTCCCAGGCAGCTACTAGGTCCTCGGCCGAGTCGTGTGCCAGATCATCAGGAATTGGCCCAAGCTCCATCTGGAACCTATCAGGATCCATCAGGCGCCTGGGGCGGACCCATCTAATTGGGTCTGCCTCCCTGCGGCGGGGTGTAGCGGTACGAAGGTCCAGATGAAGGAGTGAGTGATCTGACCATGACAAGGGTTCCATATCTATATCCCCTATAACAAGATCACTCAACCACTGGCCAGAGACAAAAATCAAGTCTAGAGTGTGTCCTGCCCTGTGAGTGGGGCCATGAACTAACTGGGTCAGGTCCATGGCTGTCATGGAAGCCATGAACTCCCGAGCCATCCCAGACGTTTCACCAACGGATGGCAAGTTGAAATCACCCATGACCATAAGCCTGGGTGTATCAACTGCCACCGTGGCTATCACGTCGAGTAGCTCAGGCAGGGCTGCTGCCACGCGGCAGGGAGCCAGGTACGCAAGCAGCAAGCCCATCTGAACCCCATGACCCCATCTCACGAAGAGGGACTCACATCCGGCAATCTGAGGCACAGTGGTCTCCCTCGAACCAAGACCTTCTTTAATAATAACCGCCCCCCCCGCCCCTCCCCTGGGCTCTCGGTTGATGGTATGCTCTGAAACCTGGTAGGCACATCTCGACCAGAGGGACACCTCCCTCCGGTCCCAACCAGGTCTCCGTAATACCTGCCAGGTCCGCTCCCCCCTCCTGGATAAGATCGTGAATGAGGGGGGCCTTATTTACCACAGACCTAGCATTGCACAGCATCAACCACAGGCCCAGGTCCTGAGTATCTAAGCCACCTAGTATCTGAGGGGAGCCTTGGGGGCCGGGGCGCGCAATTGCTCTCAGACAGCGAGTGCGCGTCCCCAACACATGATGTGGCCCCCTGCTCCCGCCATATCTGCCCCTCCCAACCACCGTGCAGATGGTATTTCCCTCTGCCCCTCCCCATTCCCTCGTCCAATGTCCTCCAAACCGTTACCCCGTGCCGGGCTCAGCTCTGACCTTGGTGGATTACCCCCCCATCCCCTTTGGTCGTCCTCCCGGTTCCCCTTAAAAAATTATTAAAAACCCTAATTAAAAAACCCCTTAATCCCCGCTTTGAAACATGCCACCTCTCAGGGCTCCAAAGCCCGTCCTTAAGGTAGGCCTTTGATAACATGGAAGGCCATCACCGCGAGAGGGGGGCATCTCGCAGCGCAAGCAGGTCTGTCGTGGTATAAGCCATACATAGATGAGAGGTAAAAAGTCTGATCAGGAGTTTGATAAATAGTCTAAGGTGTTGGAGCAAGATGGATCTCAAAGCCGGTGGCTGGACTCCACTGCCCTCTCACTGCAGTGGGAGGAGTCCCGTGTCATTTCATCAAGATTGGAGGTAAGAATCCAAGCCACCCTCTCACGGTGGCTAGCCCAGATGGAAAGGGCTTAGGAAAGTTAGATGGTCTATTCCTCCGTTGGTGAAAGGCAGCAACTCCCTCAGCTCCCACATGACAATTGCCCAGACACCCTCCAGCTTGGGGCTCAAGATGAAAAAGGAGCCAGACCATAGAGGCATGATGATATTAAACCCGAGGGAGAGAAGATGTTCAAAAGGGAGGGATAACATACAGCTGGATACAATCTGGAGGCGGGGAGCCGAAGACCAAGTCAAAGGCATGGGGGGGGGGAGAGATCAATCGAGGCGACCAGATGACCAGTTTTTTGGCCGCACTCCAGCCTCTCCAACCCCCAGAACTTCATAACTCCCCCTGATTGTATCTCCCGCCTCCAGACTCCAGCCCCCAGGTCACATGGTCTATTCCAGGTATTGATGGTAAGGCCAGAAACAAAGCGGCCATATCTCCCCCCCTTCTTCGCTGCTAAGCACCAGGCCGCCGCCGCCATTGTCTCGCCATTGAGCCACAGCCGCCATTGCCGCCTCAGCTGCCATCATCGACGCCGTCTGGAACCCGGCCCCTCAGCACATCCCAGAACCACCGGGACAGCATCCAGGGCCTGGGAGGGGAGGGCCTGCTCCATGCCGCCACCGCTGCGCCCACAGACGCCGCTGCTCTGGCCTCCGCGGCCTCCAGCGCAGAAGAAGGCTGCCATCCTCCCGCGGCACCTCCCGCGTCGGCTCCGCCCAGCCGCAATATTCCGGAGGGCGAAAAAAGCCCTCAACAGGCTGGGCAGGGCTCCCACGACTGGGGCTGGGGCCTCCCCGGCCTCCCCGGCCTCCGCCGCAGAAGAAAACTGCTGTACCCAGGCCGCCATCCTCCCGCAGCGCCTCTCGCGTCGGCTCCGCCCAGCCGCAATGCTCCGGAGGGCGAAAAAGCCCTCAACAGGCTGGGCCGAGGCTCCCACAACTGGGGCTGGGGCTGCAGATGGTCAAGTCAGCTCCTCAGACCCCCAAATGACCAGAAACCGTCCCATCATCGGGCGAATCTCACACTGACAGCGCCATCTTGGGGCATGCGCAGAAGATAGTATCTTGCAACTTTTAGTGTGTGTGTGTGTGTGTGTGTGTGTGTGTGTGTGTGTGCGCGTGCGAGAGAGAGAGAGAGAGAGAGACAGAGACAGAGAGACAGAGACAGAGACAGAGAGACAGAGAGAGACAGAGACAGAGACAGAGACAGAATATAAATCAATGTGTAAGTGGTTGGACGGTTTACTAGAAGCAGAGTGTAATCCTCGTTACTGGTCTACAATTGAATAACATTTGATTGATTCTAGTCCCCCCTTAAATATGCAAGCTAGTTATGTGCTTTTGAGCCAGTCACTCTTTCTCAGCTCTAAAAACATGTTTAGATATCTACATATGTATGTGCATGCACACTTACACACACTGACTTAAACATAGGGGCAGACTGCATTAAGAGATTAGACAGAATTCTTTTCCATTAAATACATATCCCAAACTAGGATGGTATCACTGAGATATTACTGTAATACTTTTCAACTTTTACTAGAAGTGCATATTGTCTGGTTTAATTTTTCAAATAATAAAATTTATCTTCTAAATCTAACCTTAGCCTATGTTACATATGTTCAGAACATCTCAATAATATTGAAATATCATTGGCCAAAGGACATCATTATACATTATTATCATTATACATAGAATTATACATTATAATACTATGACCAATTTTCCAAGTCCAAACGTTATATAACATTGATGGATTTTTGCTAAGCATCTTTTACATAGTTTTAAAAAATGTTTTCTAAGTGAACTTTGCGGAAAATGTGAAATTACAAATAATTTAATAAATAAGTCAATTTTTTTCAGGAGGTTATCAGAATTTGATATATTTCTGAACTATTGCAAATCTTACTTTCCATTCCTTTGGTTGAAATAGTATAGGGTTTCCTGCTTGAGCAGATTGGATTAAGAGACCTCCAAGATCCCTTCCAACTCTGTTATTCTCTTACCAAAATATAAGCCTGTCTTATCTATCTAAATGTTATCTAATTTTAGGTTCTATTTAATTGGGTGAAACTATGTTATAATAATAATTTTAATTAGCAATTTTATGATGTTTGTGTATCTATATTTTTCTTGACTGTACACCGCCTTGAGTCCTATGGGAGAAAGGCGGTATAGAAATATAATAAATAAATAAATAAATAAATAAATAAATAAATAAATAAATAAATAAATAAATCTATTCAAGAATCATATTTCAGCTTAAAAGAATAACTTTCTGTACTTTGAAAGATATTTGACTTTAATTTCACTAGTTCTACAGATTAGTCCAAACTAGGCAAACCTTCAGCTTCTAGTTACTGGTGGTCCACCAGTTATAAAAAATTTATTTAAAGTTAAAAGATACAGAACAATTTATATTTGTCTCAAAGTAAGAATATAAATTAGAAATACATTCTTCTTCATTAGAACTACCGGTATTACTGTACTTAATTTTTTTAAAAAATGCTGTAGGTACAGTAATATTGCTATAGTAAACAATATAATAGAACATTCAGGTTGTCATCAATGGACAGTACTCAATACAACTTACTTTACTCAAACAATCTGAGTAATCTAAGAGCTGTTTGGTGTTGCAGTTTTGTTTCACAGAAATCTCATACTTTGTCATGCTCATGTTTCATGTACTGTATGTTTAAGTCAGAATCAGGAATGATATGAAACATGCCTTTAATATCTCACACGTTTGGCTGTACAGATTTGTACAGCAAATATAGATTTCATTTCCTGATGTTGTCATTTCATCTTTATGTAATTTAATTATATTTTCTCATACTCTACTTTTATATAAGGTCAAGCCTGAAGTGTGCCAGCTACAGAACTACACTAGAAAATCACCAATAAGTTAAGTGTTGTATGTATGGCTTTCACAAAAGTCTAATAAACAGATTGGTTTTAATTGTGAGGTCAAAAATCCACCACTTTTAGTTTGCACGAAAAACTATTCCCATAGAACATTTTGTAGTCTGTCTGAAATATTTGAAACAGGATTCAGGTGCAGTGCCACTCCTAACCCAAAGAGGATATTATCTGTGTAGCGTAAGTCTACAAATGAAAAGGTGCAATTTTGGTACCTAAGTACAGAATTCAGAGACTAAAAGAACCTCTGTGTAACAATGAGGCACCAACAGTAAAACTATAGATTACATTCATCCTACACATTTAATTGCTTTCACATTACAAATTTAAAATGAAAATGTGAAAATATCATAGCCTACATTTCTATGGTGTCATTCAAATACTAAAATAATTAGATCTGGCATTAGGATTTGCACATGCAAGGATCAAAGCCTACCCAAGAACCCATACTTCAGGGGTGAAATCCAGCAGGTTCGGACAGGTTCTGGAGAACCAGTAGCGGAAATTTTGAGCAGTTCAGAGAACCGGTAGCGGAAATTTTGAGTAGTTCAGAAAACCGGTAAATGCCACCTTCCCCTGCCACGCCCACCAAGCCACACCACACCCACCAAGCCACGCCCACAGAACCAGTAGTAAAAAAAACTAGATTTCACCACTGCCATACTTTCACTACTGGGTGAGCACTATTGCTCTTTTCCTTCCAGGTAACTTTGGCAATCAAAAACAAAAAGTTAATTTTAAAGCTAGTTCTTCAGCTGTGGCCACCTTTCTAATTCTGCAGCAGCAATGTTTGTCAATAGGTTTGTCACTGGCTGTCCCTCCTTCACAAGGTCAGAGAAGGTGAGAGGAAGTAATTAGAGCCATGACCTGCCCTTGATTGCCCAAGAAATAGATATCCTTTTCTAGTTCTAACAGATCCGTCATTGCTGATGGGACATCATGACCTCTGCCATCATGGGATTGGGGGCTTCACAGATGCTAAGGCCCTCATCAAGGAGAGATCCTAACAGACCTGAGAAAACTTGATGCCAGCTCTGACTGTAATTGAGAAAGCTATCTCAGTATCTATATGCAGACAAATTCAATTGCTTAAATTGTTATATGGATTTTATTTCTATACTACACTTTTAGATCAAGATTTCTTTCTTTAGTGATTTTTTTTAATTTATTCAATTTGTATGCCTCCATACCATCAAAGGATTCCTGTTGATTGACAACAACATATAACAATAAATATTTCCAAAATGTCCATGTTAAGAACATCATAAGGCATAAAATATTTTAACTCAAAACTATGAACATAAATAATAATTGCAGATAGCATCCTTCCATGTCAATCCTCAAAAGCCTTCTAGAAGTAAGAACCTCTTCCTCCAGGTAGGGCCGCATCATCAGAAAACTGAGCAAAGATCCTCCTGATTATGGTTTCCAAATGCCCAGCAAGCAGTATATGAAGTCAAGGAACAACCTCAGTCATGGACCTGCTCCCTTGAATAGTGTCTCTTCATCAAGTAGACAGAGACTCAGAATAAACAAATAGCAACTGCAACTTGTTTAGATTTTACTTTAAGTTGTTTGGTTAGGGTTAGGGATACAGTCTCTAAACACCAAGGTAAAACTCTGAAAATATCTCTGCCCCAGCAATGCCCAGCAACACACAACTGGGTATTTTTCAGCAAATATATTCCATTTCAAACTGACAGATATCCTCTCACAGCACTTTCATATAGATTGTAAGGAGAAAGGGAAAGAGAACCAAGTCCTTTAGTGTCACACACTATCTTGGCTACCTACCTGATTTTCTCTCTCCACAACTCAATAAGGAAGGATTAGAACACCTGCAAAACAGTGCCTCTAAATCCTAATCCTTGCTCATAGATGCTTTGGTTGATGGAGTTGAAAGCTGCCAAGAGGTTTAATGGGGAGAGGGGTGTCTTACTCCATCCAGGTCCTGATAAAAGTCATCCATCAGAGTAATCAGTGCCATTTCTACTCCATTCCATTCCCAAGTCTGAATCTTGACTGTGTTAAAAACATTTGCTGCATTTTGTACAACCAAAAATGAATTCTACAAAAAATGACACTGAGTCTTCTTTCTTTCTTTCTTTCTTTCTTTCTTTCTTTCTTTCTTTCTTTCTTTCTTTCTTTCTTTGTTTCTTTCCTTCCTTCCTTCCTCCTTCCTTCCTTCCTTCCCTCCCTCCCTCCCTCCCTTCCTCCCTTCCTTCCTTCCTTCCTTCCTTCCTTCCTTCCTTCCTTCCTTCCTTCCCCTTTCTCCTCTACTCTCTATCCTCTTCCCCCTCCTCCTTCCTCCACTTCAGGTGCCAAGGAAGATACATATAACATTGAGTAAAATAGTTAATGCAGCTAAAATGTTTAAAACTATTATATTTAAGGTCTTAAATGTTATCAGTGATGTTAGCCCTCTTATTTCAGTAGTAAGTGTATTCCAAAGCTTAGGGACAACTGAAGGGAAAGTGAATCCTTGAAACCTGGTAGTACAAGGGTTTGAGGCACCCTGTTATTAAGCTGCTTAAGACCAGCTGCCTGCAATTACTGCAGGGTTCGAATCTCGCCAAGGCTCAAGGTTGACTCAGCCTTCCATCCTTTCTAAGGTAGGTGAAATGAGGACCCAGTTTGTGGGGGCAATAAGCTGACTTTGTATAAATATACAAAAGGATGAAGGCTATTGCTGAGCACATTGTAAGCCGCCCTGAGTCTTCGGAGAAGGGCGGCATATAAATCAAATTAAAAAAAAAAAATATTGCCAGACAGACTAACCACATTTGTATGCAGACCTTAATAGATGCCTTTAAAAAAAATTAGGTATAAAACATAAGGTATTTTTATATAATTTTGGCACGACAAGAGACTTTGAAAAACCTCCTATTTTTATCCACTTTTTATTCATTCATTCATTGAGTAAAAAACATGCAGACCAAACTTCATAGATATCAATTTGGAGAGCAAGAATATTTTTTCACTGGTTGATAACTAGGTGCAAAGAGTTTTGCTAGAAAAATCTAAAGTTCTTTCAACTACATGGTCACACTCACTAATCTCACTACATTTTTTTTTTTTTTTTTACAAATGCTTGCAAACTAAAAATCATTCTGTATAAGTTATTTCGGTGTCTCTTGCAAGAAGCAAGTACAATACATTGTGTGTATTTTCTAGCACTGACTAAAGAATCACAGCTGTTTATTTACTTAAGAATAAGCTGGCCTGCCCTTCACAATATTGCAATCTATACCCAATTCCTAAACAAGAAAGAATTCCCCTGTGTGATTAGCTTAAAAAAAAAATTAATTGCCTTGAAAAGTGCATGCAAATAAGCAGAGACATGTGCTGCATGGTAAATATCTCCAGCAAAGCACACTTGATTCAATCTGCATAAAAGGCGGTTAAAAACAAATTGGTTGTATTGTAATTTAATTTCATTTTTTGCCATTTCTATTTACTTGATAAAACATTTACTTTTCTATTTACTTGTTATATGAACTGGGAATGGTCAGGCAAACCACGAACATTCCAGAATTGTATTGCAGACAGGTGGGTGGGTTGGGGGGGGAGAGAATGAGACCAGCCATTTGCTTGCAACCCACAAGAAAGTTTATGAAGCTTATCAAATATTGCTCATTCATTTGAAAGTCAATGTTAATCTTCTCACAGGAATAGAAGAAAGAAAGATAAACTCATGATTCTTAAACACAAGAGGTAGATTTATAGGTGGCCTTGAATAGCATGATAGTGCCATATAAAATTAAATAAATCAATAGGGCCTGAGATAATGTTTGGAAAAGTAAGTATTATGTTCTTTTTTTTTGTAAGGAAAGTTTCAGTGCTTCCTATGGAATAGCAGACAGATTTTCATAATTTATTTTTTTGGGGGGGGGGGTGAAAAGATTAATAGATACTAAGAGAATATAGATAATAAGTGACACCTGTTTTCCTTTCAGGAGACAGTAAATGAGATGAGAGGTATACAAAGAGTAAAAGAAAGTATTAAGTTGGCAGAGACAATTTTGAGCAAATTTGAATTTTCTACATAGCGATGCTTAACATTATTAATGCTGCTTTTATTTAAGCAAATAAAATTGCAATTTGAACATAAAAGAAAGAAAAGTTGGTCTAGGTATTAAGGTTTTTATTACTTTTATAATTATATTTTTATTCAGAAAGAGAGGAAAAAAGCATACAAAAAAGAAATGAGGAGAAAAATAAAACAAAGTAAAAAAACCCAGGGAATTAACCTGCATATAGAACTAGGTTAAATTTTTCAATATTCCATTAATTGGTTTTTAGTAACTTAATACAATATATCATTTTGGAAACTACAGGTTGCTGTTAAAATCCATATAATAAATAAATATCAATTATCACTGATAATCCATTTTGCAATTTGTAAATTTGTTGGCTTTTTGCTGAATGAATTTCCCTGAATGAATTTCTTCATAAAATTTCTTCATAAAAATAAGACCGAGGGTGGGGTGGGGGTGTTGGATGGAACCAATTCTTTTTCAATATGTATCCAAAATGTTTAATATGCTGTTTATTATTGTATAATCTCTTATGAACATTTATTTTTGTTCAATCAAGTTATAGATATTTGCAGAGGCCATCTAGCATACATAGATGTAGCCAGGCTATAATGTGATACAATCCAATCTGTGATCCCAGTTAAACAGCTAGCTTGATGATTGAGTTTGAAATTTGGAACTCTTCAACCACCTCATTCTTTTGAATCCTGTAGTATTTTGAATTAAATCCTTGGTTATTTAATTGGACCATATATCATTTGTTATTGCTCTCTGCCAATCATTCAATACCTGGTTTTCAATTTTCATTGGATTCATTATTAAGAGAAAATTAAGCCTTGGTAGAATATTCCTTTTTATACCTGCTGTTCCTCATAAGACATCTTGAAGTGTTCGCCATTATATTTTTTCCAAATCTGTGAACAATTCCTTTGAAATAGATCTTTATTATTTTATGTCAGATAGATTCCTAGGTATTTGACCTTTTTAGCAATGATACTGAACATTGTTCTTTAATATAAAAATTGGTTTTAACTTTTACATTCCATTAAATATTTGAATGTTGTCCTTATTAACTTGATAACCTGACAATGAACTATGCTATTGTTAGTATCCATTATCAATTCTAATGAATCCTTTGGCTAAATAACTGTAAGTACAACATCATCAGCATATAATTTCAAATGTTCTTGACTTTCTAATTCAATTTCTGAAATTTTGTCTTTTTGGTATACCTTCTTTGCCAATGGCATTAGTGCCAAAAGAATAAAAGAAAAAAGACAACAGCTTTAGTATGACTCCTTGATTACAGACAGTGTTCAACTTATAACAGTTCATTGCTGTTCAATAAGTTGTTTGAAGTTACAATGGCATTGAAAAAGTGACTTATGACAGTTTTTCACACTTATGACCCTTGCAGCATCCCCATGATCACGTGATCAAAATTAAGTCTCCAGGCAACTGACTCATTGTTATGACAGTTGCAGTATCCTGAGGTCATGTGATCCCCTTTTGTGACCTTCTTAAAAATGAAGGGGAAGCCAGATTCACTTAATAAGCATGTTATTAATTTAACACCTGCAGTGATTCACTTAACAGCTGTGGCAAGAGAAGTCATAAAATGGGGCAAAACTCACTTACCAAATGTCTCACTTAACAACAAAAATTTTGGGCTCAATTGCGATCATATGTTGAAGACTACCTGTATAGTGTTGCTTTGCACCACAAAATGAGTAGTAGATAAATTCGATAAACAAATAAATAAATAAATAAATAATATCTGCTGTGAACTGGTTCTTGCCTAATTTAGATAATGCCCCTGCCTAAATAGCCTGATGTCTGTGAATTCAGAAGTACGTAAAATGAAAATAAAGTTGAAAGCAACTGTATGGATCTAATTTCAAGCCCTACTGCTCTCATCATAATACAGAGCATTAGCTCAAGGATAAAATTAGAGATCATTTCTGCATATGAGTAAAATATAGCATTTCTAAAAACCTATGAGCAACTAGTAGCTGATCAAAGCATTTAAAAAATGAGTCCCTTTAACATACACTTGAAACTCAGAAGCGCTTTCAGTTTTGTTTTATGAAAAATGCACTGCTTTAATTAATGTTTACTGTACAAATTGCTAGCGGTATCAGCAGTAGCAGCTTTCTTTTATAAAGATAATTAATGACTTATTCACTTTTCTTAAAACCACAAAAGATTCACATCTATAACTTTCTGGGCAGCTAGGTGATTCTGTACCTTTCAGGAGACTGGAATTTAATTTGATGTTAAAAATGATTTAAGTACATGTTTGCTGGTGGGCTAAAGCTTTTTCCAAAAGCATCAGAATCTTTTCTTCTTTTAATTTCTGTTGGTCTGTTGTGTTACCATATCCCGATAAGCCATAAGAGCTCTCTTTAGCCTGCTGACATCAGAAGAGGCTATGTCATTAATCACAACGGACAATCTCCTGAGATTGAAGCAGTCAGAACAGCTAAGGGTACAGAGATGCTGTCAGTGAGGGATAGTTTAAACTGTCTGGTGCCGTATTTCTAAATCACCCTTTTCCATGAGGAAGAGTGCGGACTGATATTTACCCACTAAAATATATATTGGTAATTTATGTAATCACAGTAAAAAATTACTATTTTTTTATAAACAACAGAAAATCTAATACTATTTATATAAAAATAAGTAATTAAATAATGAGGAAAAGTAAAGGTAACAAAAAATAAAAATAGTAGGAAAAAGTAGATGCTTGAGAAACCAGTGAAGAGTAATGGAAAGGAAAATACCAATGCAAGCAATTCATTTATATGTATAGACATTAAAACTTTAATTTTGAAAAACACACAATAGGAGAAATAAGTTTTACTGATTAACATCTTCACCTGCCATCTTCACAGTGTATCAGTTATATATTATATAAAAGCATTTCTCAAACGAAAGAAAATAAGGATAAGAAATAGATTGGTAACAGCAAGAAAATGTTAACACCTCTTACAATCAACCAGATTGACTGTGTGTGTGTGTGTGTTTGAGAGAGGGGGGGGGAATCCTCTGGATATTATAGTTATCTGTGATTTATTTGGAAAGAAATCATCATGGGGGGACGGGATTGGTCATAAATTATTAATTTATTAACTTCAAAGATGGACATCGCAGGCCATAAAATAATCCATGTAGCTCCTCTTCTTCTGTTTGTATAGCACAACCTCTTCTTCCTGATTCTCCTTCACAACCATCAAAATTCATTCATTCATTCATTCATTCATTCATTCATTCATTCAGTTTAGAGGCTCCCCATTCCAGAAGACTCAGCTTACAACATTAAAAACAGGAAAGCAGTCAAACAATGGGAACAAAGATGACATGTATCTGGAAGAAAGACACAACCAAGTAAAATTCTATAGGGGACCTCTATCAAAGGCCAAGGGGAACAACTAGATTTTCAAGGATATTTTAAGTGTCATCACAATGGGTGTTACATGAATCGAGAATGTCATTTGAAAGGGCAGGTGCCACAACAGAGAAAGGCATGCTTCCTATAATCCAATAGAAGGTATTGTTTAATATGGTATAATTAATATGAACCCTAAATTGGAAAGAGCCAATAAACTACTGAAGAAGACAACCTTTCTCCAAGTTTACTTGGAGAAGTCCAAGTAAACTTGCTTCTTAAGAAGTGGCTGGATTAAAATCAAAGGTAGTAACTTCTGCCTTATTCCCAAACATAACCAAGTGTCTAAGCATATTCTTAAATTATCTTGTGCCTTATTTCTTTTCTTTCTCACAATTTTTCTTTGCTTACATTTTTTTTACTCTGTTAATTTAAGGATGAAATTATTTATGATCATGCTTGGTTGAGAGGGGAAAGGTGCAGGCACATGCAAAATGGAAGTGAATTGTTCCTTTTTTCTTATGACATAACTTTATAATGATAAAAATTATTTTTCTTAATTCTAGTTGGTAAAATTTTTGCTCTATGGTTTTGATCAATAACTAAGGTTATGATCTTTATGGTCTTAACCAGTGGTGGGATTCAGCCGGTTCTCTCCGGATCGCGCGAACTGGTAGTGGCGATGGTGGGAGGCTCCGCCCATCCAACCTGACATAATGCACGCCTACTGCACATGCGGAGAAGGACGTGCACATATGCAGATGAGGGGCGTGTAAGCGGAGCGAGCGCACTCACATTTGTGAACCGGTAGAGAAGGTAAGTGAATCCCACCACTGGTCTTAAATTGGATTACAGCACTACGAGTGATTTTATAATTTAAACAATACTTATTATTACCCTTTTATTGTAACAGATTTTTAGCAAGATATTAGGTCCTGAATTAAATATTGAGAAGTTTACATTCTGCAGAACAGATCATGAAGACCTTGCAAAATTACAACTCAAACTAAAGAATACAAATAAAATCATCAGACTGAAAACCTACAACTTCAGGAATATGCCATATGATTATGAGGCAATGGTAAAGAAAAGCTGCAGTTAATTATATTCCACAAATATAATAGCTTGAGGACTAAAAATCATGGTGTCATTAAAAAATGGAAGTAAAGAAAAATACAACCAAATGATAAAAAGCCATCAAATGGAGGGACAACATATTTATTTAAGGATATTAAAGAAATCAAGGGAACCGTTTTAGAAAGATAGGCATGAAAAAACATCAGAAAAGGCAATAATCACTAGAAGAGATATAAACAGATAGTACCCATATAAGGAAGATCTGTGTGAAAAAGATCTTAAAATCATTGATTTATACAAAGGTTTGATCACTAGAGCCAGACTTTCTGGCAGGTGAAATTAAGAAAAGATTGCTAACAACACAGCTGCAGGAATTTATGACATACCAGCAGAAATAATTAAAAACTTACAAAATGGTAAAGTTAAGTGGCATATGTGGTTTCTAATAAGTTGCAGAAAGGTAGCAGTGGCCAATGGACTAGCAAAGATAAATTACCAAATCAGAATAGTAATAAAGATTGCTCTAACAGTTGAACACTTCTATTTACCTTTTATATTATTTAAATAATGCTCAAGATTTTGCAACCCAGGTTTCAAGAATACATGACAACTGCCGGTATACAAGCTGATTAATAGGCAGAGCCATCATATGGCTAATATAAAAAGAATAGGAAAAACAAGTTTCAGAAGGATTTGTGTTTTTGATTTTACAAAGGCTTTTGATTATGCAGATTAAAGCAAATTAAAAGCCTGAGTGTTCCAGGCTATCTCACTTGCCCATTGAATAATTTCAAGGTGACCAGGACACAATTGTTAGAAGGAATATGCAGTGACTAAATTGTTCAAGATTGGGAAGGATGTGTGCCCATTATATTGCCACTTATGTACATTAACTTATGGTCATATCATGAGAAATGCTAAAGTACGGTAAATAGAAAGTGAGATTAATATTGCTGGTAAAAACTTCAACCTCCTCAAACATGCTGCTAATACTCATTAGATGGCTGGAAGTAAAAAAAAAAAAAATGAACTACAACACTATTATTGAAAGCAAAAGACAATAGTGCCAAACCTAGTCTGCTGCTCAATATTTTATATAAAAACATTTTTATATTTTATGTAAAAAAAAAAGCAGATTATGTCAATAGGAAGGCCTAACCCAATGCAGACAAGAAGTTTATTTATTTATTTGTTTGTTTGTTTGTTTGTTTGTTTGTTCAATTTATATGCCGCCTTTCTCCGAAGACTCAGGGCAGCTTACAATGCATTTGAAAAACCATTATAAAACATTTAAAAATTAAAACATTAAAACCCATTCACACCATTCATGGCCAGATCTCACAAGATCGCAACAGCGAGATCAACGGCCCCAGGCCTGCCGGAAAAGCCAGTTCTTCACCGCTTTTCGGAAGACCAATAGGGTGGCCGGACCTCAGGAGGTAACTGGTTCCAGAGAGCTGGGGCAGCCACAGAGAAGGCCCTCCCCCACGGGCCCGCCAGCCGGCATTGTTTAGCTGACGGGACCGGGAGGAGACCAACTCTGTGGGATCTTACCGGTCGCTGGGAGCTATGTGGTAGAAGGCAGTCTCAAAGATAACCTGGTCCTAAGCCATGTAGGGCTTTAAAGGTAAAACCAACACCTTGAATTTTGCCTGGAGACTAATAGGGAGCCAGTGCAGCTCACGGAGAATTGGTGTAATGTGGGTGTATCTAGGTGCACCCATGATAGCTCGTGCAGCTGCATTCTGGACCAACTGTAGTCTCCGAACACTTTTCAAGGGTAGCCCCATGTAGAGCGTGTTGCAATAATCTAACCGTGAGATGACAAGGGCATGAGTGACTGTGAGGAGAGCCTCCCGATCCAAGTAGAGTCGCAATTGGTGCACCAGGCAAACCTGTGTAAAGGTCCCCCTAGCCATAGCTGTCAGATGTTGCTCTAATCTTAGCTTAGGAGGACACCCAAATTGCGAGCCCATTCTGAGGGGGACAATTTCTCCCCGTCCCCAGAACCAAAGATGGACAATCAACATAGTCTTTAGGAGGCAATACCCACAGCCATCCGGTCTTGTCTGGGTTAAGTCTGAGCCTGTTGACTCCCATCCAGACCCTCACAGCCTCCAGGCACTGGCACATCACATCCACTGCATCACTGAATTGACACGGGGTAGAGATATACAGCTGGGTATCATCAGTGTATTGCTGATATCTCACCCCGTATCATTGGATGATCTCACCCAGCGGCTTCATGTAGATGTTAAATAGGAGGGGAGAGAGGACCGAGCCCTGAGGCACCCCGCAAACGACGGGCCTAGGGGTCGACCTCTGTCCTCCTACCAACACCGACTGTGACCGACCAGAGACATAGGAGGAGAACCACTGTAACACGATTCCTCTCACTCCCAACTCCCTTAGTCGTCAGTTGAAGTGCTCACAGACTTTGTCTTCCTAGGCTCAAAAATTAGCGGAGATGAAATAATCAGGCAACTGCTACTTCAGAGAAAGATTATGCCATAGCTAGGTCAATCTGAAACTGCAGAAATATTGTACTGACAACAGAGGTAGATATTGACAAGGCCACAATTTTTGTAGTTATAATCTATGACAATGAAAGTTGAGGCTTGTCTAAAGTCTTCTAAAATATATATATTTCTTAAATACTGAAAAATGTTTGCATTATGAATGATCAATGATGTTAAAAAACTGAAGGCATTTTAATGTGATCTAATCATTTTAAACTGATAAATTTCAAAATGTATATAGTTCATTCTCTAAACAGGGAGAAATCAATCAGAAAAATGTCCCATAAAGAAGACTTCCATGAAAATAATAATAATAATAAATGTTTTGTTTTGTTATTGCATTTATATTTTTCTCAAAAATTTAAGGTTACTGGGTAAAGTATGATGTAACTCAGATCTCTCTCATCCAAGGGAGTGGTGGAAACAACTTCAATAAAGTAAGAAACACAAATTCACATATTGTGTTACATTTATTTAAGTGAAAACAAAATGATCTTTATAAAACTAACATCATTATTCCTTGTTGCAAGTTTAGATTAGATACTGTTAGTAATGATAGAATGCAAGAACGCATTGCTAGGTTGCATCTGAACCTTTATCCTATTATTAATATATTCAGGAATATATGAAACAATTGACAATGTATCTTTCTAACCTCCTCTATAAGATCATAAATCAGGTATTATATGGTCTAGCTTCCTGCAAAATGATGTAGCAATTCTTTTAGAAACTTTGTCCCAAAGTGGCAATATAAATACGGAGTACCTTATAAAACCAAATTTCCTAGCACAATTATGTAGATCTTCATTTCTATTTTTAGACTGTTGGGTGTCATAAATTAAACACAAATTAATCTCTGCTTTCTAGAGCTACTAAAAAAGTATGCTCACTACAGAAAGAAATACAACTAATTTTCTGTGTGTGTGAATATGTGTATGTGAACACACATCTATATTGTAAAACAATGTTTGATATTTTATCACAATTCTCATTTTTGCATTTAGAAAATGATATGGTAAGTTAACACTATTTTGGGAATTGATGGTCCTTTATTCTGTTTATAGCATCGACAAAAGTAATATATGCACATACGGTATTTTGTTTAATACGTTTATCTTGATAGTATAAACCAGGGGTCCTCAAACTTTTTAAACAGGGGCCAATTCACAGTCCCTCAGACTGTTGGAAGGCTGGACCGGCTGGGTGGGCGTGGCTAGGTGGTCATGTGACTGGATGGGTATGGCTAGGTGGTCATGTGACTGGGTGGGCATGGCCAATGTAGCAGTCCCTTTTACCAATTTAGCAGTCCATTAAACAATACACATACATTAAACTTTCATTTGTTTTGCTCCTGGGAGTGTTTTATTTGCTTTTGTTTGTATGTTGCTCTTTTGGTTGGCTTTTCTTTTTACTAGACCGGTTTTTAAGTTGTTTAGTGGTCCACTTCAGGATACTCAATTTTGCAGCAATTCTTCTTAGCCCCAAGGAGCTAACAAACAACAAGTCTCTCTCTGTCTCTGTCTCTGTCTCTATCTCTGTCTCTGTCTCTGTCTCTGTCTCTGTCTCTGTCTCTGTCTCTGTCTCTCTCTTTCTCTTTCTCTCTCTCTCTCTCTCTCTCTCTCATCTCTATACCTACCTACCTATCTATCTGTGTGTGTGTGTGTGTGTGTGTGTGTGTGTGTGTGTGTATCTCTCTCTCTTTCCATATCTCTCTCTTTCCACATCTTTCTCTCTCTCCTGGGGCATCTTCTGCAGGATCCCCTTCAATCCTGGCAGTGCAGTGGGATACCTCATTGAATTGAATTGAATTCAATTCAATTCAATTCCATTCCATCCCAACCCCATTCCCATTCCCACTTCATCCTATTGCTATTGCTATTGCTATTGCTATTGCTATTGCTATTGCTATTGCTATTGCTATTGCTATTGCTATTGCTATAGCTATTGCTATTCCATCCCGTCCCATCCTGTCCCGTCCCGTCCCGTCCCGTCCCGTCCCGTCCCATCCCATCCCATCCCATCCCATCCTATTCCTATTCCTATTCCTATTCCTATTCCTATTCCTATTCCTATTCCTATTCCTATTCCTATTCCTATTCCTATTCCCATTCCCATTCCATTCTCTCCTATTTCTATTCCATTCCATGCCCTTCCTGCCTCCCTCTCCAGGGGTAGAGACAGACGTCCTCCTTTAGGGGCAGGCTGCCTCACCGGCCAACAGCAAGACTGATATCTATGTGCGGTAGCTAAATTCCACAAAGGAAATACAGTAGATTTAAGTGGGGGGAGATTCAGTCCGTCAAAAACAAAAAAATCCACCTGCGGAAGGAGCCTCCATGGACAGTGGGGCTGGGCTCACATCTGGTTGTCCCAGCGCGAGTAATGCCCCTTCGCTAACAGCGCACGATGCTTCATGGTGGCAGCTTTGCTCAAACTGGGGGGGAGGGGGAGAGGGGCTCAGCTGTCACAAACATCTCCTGACTGTTTCTTCACGGATCAAGGGGGGAATCTTTGCTTGTTCGGAAGATCAATTTTCTCTGGCAACGGTAAGCCAATTTGAGTTTGGGAAAGATTTCGGGCTTGGAATGAGAACCAATCAGGAATCAGGTGAACCTCCCTCCTTTCTGTGGATCTGCGCAACGTGAGATTCTTTGAACACCCCCACCCCACCCCCATTTAATTAACTCCACGTCTCCGATCTGGATAACTCTGGAATGAAGGATGGGTTTATGAGTGAAAGTACATTTTATCTAATGAAGGGGAGTGGAGGGGGATGTGCATGCCCCAACTTCTTACATCTTCCTTGGAATACACCCTCCAGGACTTCCTGAAGCCTCAGCCTCCCCCAATCATTCTAACAAAGGCCAACAAGTCCTGCTCTTTCTCAGCAGGGGGTGGGGGGGGACTATGCAAAAGAACATTTGCCTTAATACGGGGGGGGGATATTTGAATTTGCGTCCAAAGGTAGCGCTACCCCGACGGCTCCTATAGTCATAATGAGAGATTTGAGGGGGCGGCAAGGCAGAACAGCCAAAAAAAAAAAAAAAAAAGAGCTAAGAAATTCAACTGTCACAAGCTGGATTATTGTGCATTTGAACATTCTGACAGAATGTTTCTTGTTATCCCCCACCCCTGGGTTTGGCTTCAGCCCTAATTCTTTCATATCCCTAAAAATTCTGAGAATTGGAGTCCATAGGTCATAAAGGTGCCATAGGTACTCGACCCTGACTTTTAAAAAAAAGTGCAGGGAGCCCCCATTTCTACTTGTCCCACGTGGGAGATCAGGAAGCACAAAAAACCTGGAAGCCCCAGAACAGAATGGCGTCTGCACGCTGACATTTTCTCTGCGTAGCATAGCCTTTTTTCTTCTACTTTTGCTCCAGGTTCATCGCCCTCTGGGCGGCCCTATCTGGAGAACCGCGAGCCTGTCCATGACGCGAGCCCGTGAAGCAGTGCGAGGAGAGAAGTGGAAATGGGGGTGGGGGTGTTCAAAGAATCCCACGATGCGCAGATCCACAGAAAGGAGGGAGGTTCATCTGATTCCTGATTGGTTCTCATTCCAAGCCTGAAATCTCTCTCAAACTCAGATTGCCTTACCGTTGACCTTCTGAGCAAGCAAAGATCCCTCCCTTGATCCGTGAAGAAACAGTCAGGAGATGTTTGTGACAGGTGAACCCCCCCTCCCCCATTTGAGCAAAGCTGCCTCCACAAAGCATCATGTGGTATAATTATGCAGCAGGTGCAGGGACCCTTTGGTTCCCTCCCCCCAGTGGAGCAACAGTGGACCGAAGTCCCTGGCAGATCATTTTTGCCAGCCGAGGAAAGAGTTCTTTCCTCAGCTGGCAAAAGGTGCGGCCCGTTTTTGCTCCCCCCCGAAGCACTCTGACAGCCAAAAACAGGGCATGTGGACACTTTCTGGTGCCTCTGCCCGCCCCTTTTTTGGCCTCCCCCCGCTCCCCAGAAGCACTCTGCCGACCCTCGCAAATGTAAGTCCTTCACATGGCCAAAGGGTGGGGGCTGGTGATGTGGGCGGGGCAGTCTCGTGGTCCCGCACGGGCCGGATTTATGGCTTTGGCGGGCCGGATCTGTCCCATGTGCTGTAGTTTGAGGATGCCTGGTGTAAATTGTCATTTTATGAACTTACTGCATCTTAGAAACAGTCACGTACAATCACAGGGGCTACCAAAAGTAGCAAAATAAAAAAAGCACAAAGAGATTGTTGATTTTGGTCAATAAACTCTCAATATTATATTGTTCAATTGTACCTGAAATTGTTCAGTGAAATAATCGTTCTTTGGTCCAGTCTCTGTTTTCCAAGCCTCTCACTGCGTTGGATTCACCAGTTTTCCTCCAGATTCATTTTCTGAAAGTAAAGAATAAATAATACAGTCATGACTAAATAATAGAATAAACATTCATCATTTTTTGCTCTCTCATTGTGAAAGATGCAACCAAATACTGAGTTGAGCAGAAGGATCAGAATAGCACACAATCTTATGTCAATGCTTGTAATAACAAAACTGCTACAAAGATCCACAATATAGCCAAAATCTAGAGATTCAAAAAAATTGAAACATGGAGTCTAAAACAGCTGAATAAACTTTAAAAAAAGCTCCTATATTCAGTTCATCAAGATTTAATTTGTAAATCTACTGCAGTATATATTTCTTCCAATATTCAAATGTGTCCATGTTATGACTGCTATTTTTTGTAGACTTTTGCAGTTTTACAAGAAATTAATGTACAGAAAGAATGAAATTATTATATTGCTCTTATAAAATATATAATTGAAGTTTCTAGCCAGTAAAGGTTCATTAGTTTATATTCAAACTGACAAACAACATATAACTATTTAGTGGATCTTGTTGCTTCAAAAACCCATGTCTGGATTTTGGAATTAAATTTAGGATTTTATATGAGGTTGAAAAAAAAAAGTGAATTAAAATTTCATGCAGAAATAATACTGTATGCATGTTGTTTTCAGACATGGAAAACTAAATCTGACTGGAGCAAATTTTCATGCTTTTTCCCTCAAAAAAAAAAGTTACATAGGAATAAATAATTTCCATATTTCACAAGACAAGATTGAAATTAAAGGGCCAAATGTTTAACCAGAAAGACTATATTGAGCTCAGAAACTGATCAAAGGCACGTGACATGAAACCACATTTGTTAAATCTCAGGCACTCTCCTCTCATCATGTTGTCTGACATTCAAGGCGGATGGCTTTCTAATCTACATCCCTAGTCAGGCCCACTCAGACGGGGGTACAGCACGGAAACGGCATTGGTTGCGTTGGTAGATGATCTCTGGAGGGCTCGGGACAGAGGTTGTTCCTCTGTTCTGGTCCTATTAGATCTCTCAGCGGCTTTTGATACCATTGACCATGGTATCATGCTGCAGCCGTTGAGGGGGTTAGGAATAGGGGGCACCGTGTTGCGGTGGTTCTCCTCCTTCCTCTCCGACCGCTCGCAGTTTGTGTTGGCAGGGGGGCAGAGGTTGACTTCAAGGTGCCTCGCTTGGGGGGTGCCTCAAGGGTTGGTCCTCTCGCCCCTTCTGTTCAACATTTATGTGAAGCTGCTGGGCGAGATCATCCATGGTTTTAGGGTGAGGGTACATCAGTACGCTGATGACACTCAGCTGTACATCTCTACCCCAGACCACCCCAATGATGCCCTTGACATGATGTGACGCTGCCTGAGGGCCATATGGGTCTGGATGGGGAGAAATAGGCTCAGACTCAACCCTTCCAAGACCAAGTGGCTGTGGCTACCGGCGTCCCGGTATAGTCAACTGACGCCATCGCTGTCTATGAGGGGTGAATCACTACCCCCCACAGAGAGGGCTCGCAATTTGGGCATCCTCCTGGATGCACGGCTGTCTTTAGAAGAGCATATGACGACCGTGGCCAGAGGGGCTTTTTATCAGGTCCACCTGATTCGCCAGTTGCGTCCCTTTCTGAACCAGGATGCCTTGCGCACAGTCACTCATGCCCTTGTTACCTCCCAGCTGGACTACTGTAATGCTCTCTACATGGGGCTCCCCTTGAAGAGTACTTGGAGGCTCCAACTGGTCCAGAATGCGGCCGCGCGAGTGATTACCGGAGCGACATGATGCTTCCATATAACACCTCTCCTGCCCGAGCTGCACTGGCTTCCGGTGGTCTTCCGGGTGCAATTCAAGGTGTTGGTTACTATCTTCAGAGCGCTCCATGGCTTAGGACCTGGACACTTATGAGATCGCCTTCTGTTACTGATAGCGTCCCACCGGCCAGTACGTTCCCACAGAGAGGGACTCCTCGGGGTGCCATCGGTCAAACTATGTTGACTAGCGACTCCCAGGGGGAGATCCTTCCCTGTGGGGGCACTTGCCCTCTGGAATGAATTGCCCCGGGATTTACGGATGATCCCTGACCTACACATCTTTCGTCGTGCCCTCAAGACGCTGGTGTTTCAACAAGCTGGGCTGGCCTGAATACCAAGATCAATTTTAAGTTATATGGGTTGTCTTTGTCTTAATTGAAATGGGCCAAATTATTTAATTCCTTTTAAACTGTTTTAAATTTTATATGTGTTCATTTTTATTTTGGCTGTGCACCGCCCTGAGTCCTTCAGGAGAAGGGCGGTATAAAAATTAATTAATTAATTAAATAAATAAATAAATAAATAAATAAATAAATAAAGTCTACCAACCCCCTCTCCTACTTTCCCACACATGAGAAGGTGGCAGCATTGGAGCTTCCGGCCTAATATGACTTCCAAAGCTGACACTGTAACTTTGAACAGTCGCCAAATGAATGGTTGTAAATCAAGGACTACCTGCATGTGATTCTGCATGTTGCAAAGCATCTCTTTCAAAGAATTTATGTACCTCTAGTTCTAACATTATTTACCTTTTTTCTATAGAACTATAGAAATATATAAGCTTCCTAAAGATACTTATGGCTCTCGCAATACAGTCTACAAATAATTGTCATAGTGAGTTCTTCAGTGTAAAGTTTTCTTACAATAGAGCTGTGATGTTAATTTGATGCTGTTACAATCTGTTTGGGAGTAATGTGTACAGCAATTAATTATTTTTTTTAAGACAGGACTTACTGTTCAAGGTTACAAAGCACAAAGCAGCATTAAAAATTCCAAACATCTGTGATAGAGACTTAAGAAGCATTATTAAAACGAGAACAGGTGATTCATTTAAACCTTTTGTTTCTGATATAGAGCTCTTATTCAAATGTACTAATTAGGCACTATATATGACAATAGGAGCAGATATATTAATGGGCTGCAGTGGAATATGTCAGGAAAATAAAGACATGTTAGAGACTCAACAATCTATTTATGAGTAATTGAATTCTACAACATAACCATACCATACATCTTCCGAGCTGATATTTGATTAGGTTGCTTATACAATATTTTTTTTCAAAGGGTTTGCTTAAAAATGAAAGATCTGGGACTGAAGATGTTTCCATGTTCTAACTTGCCCTTAAGAATACCAAAGTAAAACAAAACTGGTTGACAAATCTTATTTTAATATAGTCTATAAGAATTAAACAGCTGGTTATCTAAATTGTTTTAAGTACATAACTATAAATGCACACTAGAATTTTTCCCCCAGTGCCTGTTCATGAAAGATTTGGTGAAAAAAATATTTCAACTTTCTTTTTCAAAATCTTTTGCAACACTAAAGTGTTGCTTTGGGTACAATAATAAAATAAATAATTTTACGTTTTCCAGATTTTCAAAGTCCCTTCTGTAATGGTTGAACTGGTTAGCATGTACATGTTTAAAAAAATATATCAGCAAATGCAAATATATTACAATAGTACTATATTGATTTATTAATAACAACACATTAATTAGCATATTAATTCATTTATATGCAACCAGATTTATATAATCTTAGGATATTTCAGAAAAATAAGCAAAATCCTCAATGTTTTCAATTATTCCAGAACCAGTTTATTAACGGTATGCGAACCACCATTTTGGGTCTAGCACAGCTGCTTTTACATTGTGGGTGAGCTAGTTGTATTGTGTTGTGTTGTGTTGTGTTGTGTGTGTGTAAAGTGTGAAAGTTGGGTTTTTGGGCTTTTGGGGGCTGTGTGAGGTCCCTGCTTGTTGCAGAGACCATTTTGGGTCTAGCACAGCTGCTTTTACATTGTGGGTGAGGCAGTTGTGTTGTGTTGTGTTTTGTAGGTTAAAAAAGGGTAAAGAAGTGACGTCGACTTGGCCACGCCCACCTGACCAACAAGTCACAACTACCCAGTCACCTGACCACCAAGCTCCACCCACTAATTAAGCCACACCCACAGAACCAGTAGCGAAAATTTTTAGATTTCACCCCTGGGTCTGACTGACTTGAAATGGGCTAGGCCATAGTAAAAACCACAACAAAACTCTCAGTGGAGTTTTAGATGACTAGGAGAGCCTTTGTGCAACTTCATGTTGTGTACCAGTTGCCAGACGAACAACTGCTGGAGAAATTGCAGGGAATGGAATCTGCATCACCCAGTAACCAGGAGACTTAGCTTCCGCTAAGTTAACCCATTTGAGGTATCTTAGTCCAGGGGTGAAATCTACTTACCTTCCTTACAAGTTCGGAAGTGCATGCACACACATGCACAGAAGGTAAAGAACACATTACTTCCTGGTTTAACACCCAGGCAGGTGGGCAGAGCTTCGCTCCGCCAACACTACCGGATTGCCGAAGCACTCAATCCGGTATGAACTGGGAGAATTTCATCCCTGCCTTAGTCCAAAAAATGTTGCTCTATGATGCACTATTTCACTCAATTACAGTTACAGTTACAGGTTACACAGGTTACACAGGTTACACAGACATAAGAATTTTAGTAATATATAAATTTACTCATTTTTTAACAGTATTCTTTAATACAGTTATTAAAATGCTCTTTCTTTATAAAAATATATTGTACACTTTGAATTATACATAGTACCATTTTGTAATTTTAACCAATCAAAATTGCAGTAATTCAAAAGTAATTTGAACTGGCAACAAAATATTTAGCATCAGTGCCCCTAGTTTTCCTTAATTCCTCCACACCAAAAAGAACTTAACTGCACCTGAACATAACTTTATCATTTGAATAAGCATCATTTGAATAAATTATACTTTGCAACATCTTCCAATAATAACTTGCAATCTTTTATGTAGAAAATACTATGGGGTTATATCTAAAAATAGAGTCAAATACCTGGCATGTTGTCAAAGTAGTTACATATTCTTTTATTCTGACTGTAATGATTTTTTTACTTGCTTTCTTGTATTCCATAGAAAATTCAAGTAAAATTATATGCCTAAAATAAAGCTGAAAATCATGAAAGTAAAAACTCCATCATTTGCAATAGTCATAATTTAAATCATGTGTTAACGCTGAGATGAGAATTCATTTAATACATTAAATGAAACAAGTCCACATTTAAAAACATCCTTTTAATATGAAATATGATCTAAGGATCCATAGTGTATACTACATGTTGTTTTTAAATAGCACAGCTCCCTGCAACATTTTTAGTTTCATCAGTGACTGATCAATAAACCTGACAAAAACCTCAATCAAGCAGTGATGTAGGATATGTCTAGATAAGAAAATACTGAAATATAAGAACTCTAGATCAGGGGTGTCAAACTCGCGACAACATGTTGTCATGTGACGTATCACAACTTTTTCCCCCTTTGCTAAACCGGGGGTGGACGTAGTCAGCGCCTGATGCACCTGGCCCGGGGGCCGCGAGTTTGACACCCCTGCTCTAGATGGTTCACTAAGAATGTTTCAGAGAATATGTATTTTGGGTATGAAAATTTTTATAGCCTGACAGAAATATGAATATATGTCGTTAGATCTTTCAGTCCATGTGAAAAAGCTATTATGTCAGCCCCTTGTTTTGCTTATAAACTGTCCAAAAATCCTTGTAGATGTTTTTTGTTTTCATTTATCTTATTTCTTCCATTAACAATATTTTTAGTTGTTACTAATTAAAAGGTGGAACATAAAGGTTAAGAAAATGAATCTCTCTTAAAAATTGTGTGTTCCTTTCCTGGCAAAAATTCTCATAGAAACAAGAGCTCTTTCCTCAGCTACACATCATTTCAGACCTTAAATCACAAAGGGAGCATATCTCTCTTCCCTTTTACTCTTCACAAGTCAAGAAAAGCCGACTAGAAATGTTTAGTCCTAATGAAACCATTAACCCTTTGCAATCCTCATTCTGGCTTTAGAGACCGCCACCAGAAGATAAAGCAAGTTGTTCAAAGCGATCTTTATATAAAAGGCAAATGTCAAAAGAAAAGCTCTGATATTTGGTTGGGCTTCCATTTTTCACACAGGCATTTCCTAAATCCATCTTTGATGAGCTTCCCCAGCTATAAATTCTGCAAATTCCCTCTGGAGCACTACCGTGTGCGCTTCATGAAAATGTCATCTGCCAGTGCTGCAATTACTCACACTCTAGCAATCATGTGCACAATGCAGAATGGGTCGAATTCAGGTGAGAATGAGAACCAGCAATCAAGCCTCGGAATGGAGAACAAAGCCATTTTCTTTCATTTGCCATCAACACAACCATCAAGGCCTTAATTACAAGGCAAGTGTCAAGCCTAGCTGCTGAAAGGCTTATTATTATACAGCTCAGCTTCAGATCAGTTCTGTATTGATGAACTATCAAAAAAAAAAAAAAAAAGAGGAAAGCCAGCTTACCCCATAAGCAAGGAAATGACTTTAAATGATTAGATGATTGGCAGATAAGCAGAAAACAAAACTATTCATATTTTAGGTGAAAATAAAAATTGAGTGAAAGGTTAAAAGGCAAAGTACCAGAAATTTCTACAAATATATTCTTCATTCAGTGTTGACTTGTCTAACAATATCTGAGTATTTATTTTAATTGATATTATATTAAATATTAAAAACAGGTCAAATGGAATCTAACAGCAAATTCCAATATCAGACAGAAATTTTTACTTAACAATACTTTGTTTATTCCAAAACCAGTTTTTTTTAAATAACAAATTGATTTCTTTCTTATATATTTGAGCAGTTTGTTTGCTTCTGATAGTCATCTTTTTAGAATAGATGACACTTTTTCCCCACTTTTTGAGCCAAACTATCACAAATGCTTATATAGAAATAACTCTTTAAAATGCATGATGCAAACACATATGAAAATATGAGTCTTATAGGAAAATCTGCTTGTGCATAGTAAAGGGACTACTTTGTGTGATTTCACTAAGTGAAGTTTCAGATAGTTTCAGAACCTTCTAGAATAGTATAACATTAACTAGAATGTTTCCATTGGTTTAAAAAAAGTAAATTTAGAGGTTATTTTAAGTTGAGCTCTTTTTTTTAACTTTCCCATTTATAATAGGAGGACAAGCTCTATAAGTAGTAAGTAGCATGGATGGAGTAGGGGAACCAGTGGTGGGATTCAGCCAGTTCGCACCACTTCAGGAGAACCGGTTGTTAATTTTCTTAGCAGTTTGGCGAATTGGTTATTGGAAGAAATAATTAGGGCAGAGAACCGGTTGTTAAATTATTTGAATCCAACCACTGAGGGGAACTAATCTTATTTTTACTTCTCAATTTAAAAAGTGCCTATATTTTAATTTTAGTGAATAAAGATTACACCCTAGGATTGAAAAAATAGATTTTCAGTCCAACTAGTGAGCCAAGAGGAGCCACTGTCCAAGTAAATAAGATGGGTTCAAAGTTATTGTGAGTGTGGTCTATATTATTACCATGCAAATCATGCCTTTTATAAAACATAGATCTATTTATTTGTACATTTTTTAATATTTTCCATCCCAAGGAACTCTGTGTAATCTACATTATAGTATGAACTCAGTGTAAATGTATGCTTTGAAACACAAGACCTTTGTTCAAATCTTACTTCAACCACTATTCTTCC
Organism: Pituophis catenifer annectens; assembly: GCF_029215685.1. Taxonomy (NCBI): domain Eukaryota; kingdom Metazoa; phylum Chordata; class Lepidosauria; order Squamata; family Colubridae; genus Pituophis; species Pituophis catenifer. The sequence goes on from NW_027256881.1 coordinate 130,900,281, forward strand.
AACTTTTTCTCCCATCAGCTTCCTCTCTCCAAGACTTTGGTACAAGAATGCTAAACAGTAAAGAAAAGGAATGCCAGCTGATTCTGCATGGATGAATTGGAGACAGAAAAGAATGTGTTGCATGCACTGCTGAGAGACAAAACTTGATTCAAATTCAATTCATCACAAGATTTCTTCCTCTTGTTCATATTAATACAGTCTTTGTTACCATGTAATAGATTTGCTTCGGTGACAGGAAAGAATATATTCCCTATATCCATAATATTGGATTTTGGTCTTATTTTCTTGCATGCATCTCAGTAGTTTTCATAGGATCACAGTCCTCCAGAAATTTGAAAAGCAGTGAATCAATATAATGGAAACTCATCAAAGAGCACAGTAGAAGAAAATTGAATCCACCTGCCTAGGTTGCTGCTTTACATTTACAACTTTACAATGTTCCTCACCTTGAGAACATCCTGATTCTAGTGTATCCATGAAGACCATATTTGTTTATAAATCATCATTTGTAAATTTAAGGATTTTCTTTGTGTAACCATGCTGATTTCTTCTTGGATTTCTTGTTTTTCTTTTTTGTATTGGACTGGGCTTTAGAGTTTCCCATGCTTCTTGAGTTGTTTTCCCCTTTAGGATTTTTATCCATGGAATTTTTCTTAGGCTGTCTCTGAGTTTGTTAAAATCATCTCTTTTAAAGTTTAAGACACTGGTTTGATGATATTCTATTGCTTGTGTTTGCATTATATTGAATTCCTGCATGACGGGGTCACTCTCGCCCAAGGTTCTGGCAACTTCAACTCCCTCTATCACTTCTTTTCTATTAGTAAAAATTAGGTCCAGTATATCTTTTACTCTAATTCACTCCTCTTACCTTTTGGATGACAAAATTGTCTGCTAAATTGATTAGGAATCTGTTTGTTTTCCCCACTTGCTGCAGTGTTTGTCTCCCAGTTGATATCAGGGTAGTTAAAATCTCCCATCACCAGTGTGGCATGTTTCCTACATACAGTTAATTGATTAGCAAAGGGTTCATCTATTTCTTCTGCTTGGTTGGGTGGCCTGTAGTACACACTTATACATTCTTTTTTTCCTTTTATATTGACTCATATGGATTCTATGAAGTTTTCATCCTTAGTTTTGTATATTTCTGTAGAGATATAGTAATCTTTTATATATAATGCAACTCCACCTCCTCTTTTGTTAGGTCTGAATAGAGAAGCCACTTCAAAAACAAGAGTACTTGTCCAGATGTCAGAAATGACATATTTATATTGCCTTCTTACATCTCTCTTTCTGAGGAGCTCTTCAAATCCATCCATCCATCCATGGCTTGCTTGTTTTCCTCTTCTCTTCAATTCACTCTTCCTACATCTATTTGTTCTGAAATTCTTTATATGACCATACTATCTCAACATCATCTTTTGGACACGTCACTCACTTTTGTATTCAATCCACATACATTCATTTTTGCCCTATCTCTTCTTGTTTTATCATGTATACTTATACAACCCACTGTATTCAACTTATTTCTATGTTTCTCTCAACATATCAAACTCTTACTTCCATAGAAGAAAGTTGGAAAAGACATGTTCTTATAAAAACCCATTTTTGTGTTTTTTGCACCTGACCCCATGCTACTATCCTTTTACCAATATTTGCACATCTTAAAATTTCTTCATGTATTTTTTTTTTCATCTTCAATAAATATTTTTCAAGATACACAGATTCATTTTTCTGTTCTACTTTTTGCTTTGTATAGGTACATTTAACATCTCCCTAATATAGTGACAGTACAAAGTTACAGTGGTCCTGGAAAAATAATTTTGTGACTAGGGTGCACATTTATGATCTTTGCAGTATGTCTCACTCAGTCACCTTTGCCATTACAGTCATTTATTACATGTTGTCCTTTGTTTGACACAGATTTTTCCCCCTCCTTGCAGAAGGCGAAATTAGAGAGAAAGAGAGTACAAAAGAGTAAGCACGTACACAATGGGGATTATACATCAAAGGAATATATTAGTACTGTCTGTTTGCATAGTGCCCATTATGTGTCTGCATACTCTCTTTTAATTCCTTCTTTTCCAAACTCTTTGCTCTGTTCTGGGGGCGAGGGGAGAAAAGAATAGTTCAGGCACAGTTGAGATTGCCTAAAGAAATTCCTTGTTTAGCAAACCTCTCCTGTGCCTGACCCAATTCTCCCTCTTTTATTTAAACAAGCAATCTCTTTAAGCAATCAGTTCTGTTCCTAATGCATTTTTTTTTCTCCTCCATCACAGAGGAGAGAGATTGAAGAGGAAGGGATTATAAGAAGGTAACCAGGCACACAGTGGAGAATACATATTTATTATTAGATTTTTGTTGATGTTGATGTTTGCCATCTACTATCTTTTGGGTTTGGATCAGATTATAAAATGTGTAATAAGTAAATAAATAAAACTTACTTACTCATTATTTTTATTCTTACACAGTACATACACTTATTTCTATTAAAAAATACTACAGGTAGTCCTCAATTTATGACTACAACTGAGCCCAAAATTTATGTTGCTAAATGAGAAATTTGTTAAGTGAGTTTTGTCCAGGGGTGAAATCTACCTTCCTTACTGGTTCGGTAAGCATGTGCCACGCGTGCTTGCTTTGCTCGTGCGCGCGCGTCACAGGTGCACGCAGATCTTCTGCCCATGCGCAGAAGGTAAAAAACACATTACTTCCTGGTTACAACCAGGAAGTAATAACACTCAGCTGGGTGGGCGGAGCTACCCTCCACCAACGCTACTGGATCGCCAAACCACCAGCCAAGATTGCTACGGGCAATCCGGTCCAATCTGGGAGCATTTCATCCCTGGTTTTGTCCCATTTTATGACTTTTCTCGCCACATTTGTTAAGTGAAAGCTTCCAGGTTTTCCCCACCCAAAAGAAAGTGCAAGTTCCCACATGTCCATCACATGGTCCAATCAATGCACTCTCCCAGCTGGATATGCCTCCCAGTCACACCACTCCAGGTGCAGGGCAGGATGTCCTTGACTCTCAAAGAAAAGAATGATGTTATGGCTAGATATCTCTCCAACTCCATATAATCACCCGTTCCAGTTTCCCACAGCACTAAATGTGGCAGCCCTGAAGATCCAAAGTAAAAGATGGCTTCCAGGACTGACAGAATCACTGCAATTCTTAAATTAGTAACATGGTTGTTAAGTGAATCTAGTTTCCCCATTGACTTTGCTTGACAGAAGGTTAGGGAACACATGACTTAAGGAGACTGCAACAATCATAAATGTGAGTTAATTGTCAGGCATCTGAATGTAAATCATGTGACCATGGGGATGCTGCAATAGTCATAAGTGTGAAAATGGTCGTAAGTCAGTTTTTTGGTGCTCTTGTAACTTTGAATGGTCACTAAATTAACTGTTGTAAATCAAGGACTATCTGTATTATCACGTTCAGCAAGCTGACTTAAATTAGCCAATTTGCCCAAAGCAAACTAATTCACATTATCACCTAATTTTTCTAAATTAAGAAAAATTAACCTTGTTTTTCACATTCATATATTTTTCTATGATCTAATTAGGCCCAAATCATTTGAAAGCAATCACACAGTATCTGTATGATTATAGTAGCATAGAGAGGTTAAGACAATCTTTTTTTTTTAAAAAAAAAAAATAAGGCTATAAAGATAAAAATATAAATTTGGCCTGCTGTTAGTGTTCTGTGAGTAAGTAAAAAAATAAGGCTATAAAGATAAAAATATAAATTTGGCCTGCTATTAGTGTTCTGTGAGTAAGTGTAAAATAGTAGTTAATAAAACTTTATGACAAGAGGAGAAAAAAAAATTTAAAAGGAAAGAGGAAGAGGGATTTAATAAACATTTTTATATCAAGTAACTGAAATTAGAAAGTTTTTAGTCATGAAATCATCACAATTTTAAAATACCAAAGATAAAACTGACTTAGCTTTCTAGATGATACGATGAATTATATCACAATTCGGTTACACACACTGTTTTTCAATACTCAAGCATTACATTTTTTATTTTTTTAATTAAAATTAAAATTATTTTTTTAAAAAATAAATTAATTTTAAAAATTAATGTTTTAAATTAATGTTCTGTTTATTTATTTATTTTATATTACTGTCCATTTCATATACATGACTCTGGGCTGCTTATAATAAAAGATAAAAACAAATGCAATATGTAATATGTAATATAAAATAAAAACCCATAACAGCTGAGCCTCATAAAATAGCTATCAAGAAAGCCAAGAGATGGGCTCCATCACATTTCTGAGGTCCCAGGTCTAGGCACAAAACCAAGTCCAGCAGAGTTAGGAGTAACCTAATCTCAGGTGGAATGATGTTCCACAGATTGGGCACCTCTTTCTGGGTCCCTGACACTCCTTAGCTCATGGCATTTGGAGCATGCCCCTCTTGCCAGGCCAAGAGGAAAGGATAGAAACAATTGGCAAGGGACTATAGTGAGACCTTATTTCCATATTGTCACCACATTCATTCTTTCTTTAAAACTGATTGAATAACAGCCTTTTATTAGGAGAATTCTTAAACATTGTAACTTCTTACAAAATTCATTGTAACTTAGTTCATCCTGGCTCTGGCTTGCATAAAATAATTACATTAACTTGTCTCACCGTTTTTTATAAAAACTATTTAGGTGGACTTTAATAGAAACAGTGATCCTCAACAACAATAATACAATATAATGAAATAAAAATACTATAGTATATTCCCTTGCTGGGATAAAATAGTAAATATATTAGCAGCAAAGTAGCATTCTGTAGTAATAGTGGTAGTTGGATACAAATGTAGAAATATAACAAATGAAGTTGACCACAATACTTACAGTATACTATTGTTCTTTAAAATATTAATGTAATCCATGAGTGTTCACCTGAACCCAGTGCCAGTAGGTTTGGAAGTAGAGTCATGGAACTGGACTTCTTTTCTTGTTGATTTGAAAAGTTTCTCTGCTTATCCAAGTAGATTCTTCAGCCTTGGATAAGCAGCAAAACATTTGAAACCAACAAGAAAAGAAGCCCAATTGCCATGACTCAACTTCCAAACAATTGAGAATCTTCATTCACCAGTACCAGTATATCTGTCCATTCTCAGTACATAATAGTTATTGCTATTTTCTCTGTGATGTTTTAGAGAACAGGATAGCTGTGATTTTTATTTCTGAAATATAATGGTGGTAGATAATAGTACCTAGAGAAAAAAAAAGAATAAAGAATCCAAAATGGAAAAAAATGAGTAGTGCAGCAATATAAATTAATTTATAGAAATCTTCCTAACCTAATTTCCTTGTATTACTAATTTAACCAGCAGTTTCTTGATACCGATAGAGGCAGTTAATATAGATGAATGTTTCAACCTTAAATATTACGCTTCTCATTAAGAATGAGTACTCTGTACTTTCTGTTCTGAAGTTTTGGGGAGCACCCTTTGGCTCCATATCTTCCATCTGCTATCTCTGGTATCCCTCACTGTTGCTGCCACTGATAATTTATTTGTGTACTTCAGCTGATATCTGTGTGCTGCTGTTTCTTCTTGCAACCATATTTATTTACTTAAATGCGAATAACAAATTTTCTAGCAAAAGATCCAGGAGGCTCCAATGATTATGGGATTTTTGCTATGATAAGGACAATGAATCTACCCCTTCATGGTAGCCATGATTGGAGTTGTTACTTTTAATATGTAGTTTGACTAGAAGTTTATAAGTAGGACTACATGTCACACAAAAGCATTATGTGTCAGTATTATGGAACATCCACAGACTATACAGCTCTGCTTAGAGCATTTGATGAGGGATAATCAAAGAGGGGTTCATTTACTGTAATGTTAAAAGTTGTTTTAAAATAACCTTCCTGATCAAGAGCTTTGCAGGAAGAGCAACTAACAGATTAGGCTCATTATTTTGTTAAATTAATATTTCTTTTAACTCTGCTGAAATCTTAGTCATCATCACCACAGATAAAATAAAATCAGAAGAGGGAAGCCTGCCTTCAGTTAAGTTTCTTGTCCATTCTGTAATTTTCAATGTTTTGTGGATCAACCGGAAAATTAAGCAGTTGTGAAGTAGCTTCTTGGGCTAAAAATCGTACAATTCACTTTTGAGGCTAAAAAGTGTTTACAAAACACTTATCTAGTAGTAAATAAGCATAAGTTAAAGACTCTAAACTTAAATATTAACCTTATGGAGTACTTAAATATTTACTTATTTATGCAATTATTAAATTTATGTGTTCATCTCCCTAATAACGTATAGTTCATACTTAATATTTTTTTCCATTTTGAGAACGATCCAATGAGTCAACATAAAGAAAAAGACACCATTGCAGTACATTTAGTGATGAAACAATCTTTAAAAGATGTGCTGCTAGAGGTAATCATTTTGTTTACAGATTATAAAACACTGATTCTTGTTTTCCTTCCTACTACCTTACTTGAACTGATTCAACTGAATAATTCAAAAGTCACACTGCAATTTTAAACTGTTAAGCAACATATTTAGAAATCTGTTTTTAAGGTAAACATAAAGATTCCCTTCTTAATTGCTGTGGATATACTCTAAGGACTACTATTTTTGGGCAACAGTATGGAACCATTCTGGGATCTTTTTGTTTTTCTTCCAATATAGAGTTCAGCCCTGGAATTACCTATTAATGCAATTTCAGTTCCTCTGCTTCTTAGGTTCTGAACCCAAACCAATCAGCCAATGCTGCCACCAGATGTAGAACAGCAGACATTAGCAGAAGGAAAATGAGGGGAACTTAGTTCATTATTGAAAAAAAATCCTATGATATTCCACAGACTTCTGAATAATCAGTTAAGTAACATGGCTTTCCAATGGTTTTCCCTAAGTGCTCCTTTTGATGTTATTAAGGCATCAATAAAAGTAAATAAAATAAAATCTATAGTAACTCTAACACAAATAAAATGTAAGAGATAAACTAAACGTTATTATCAAAAACAGCTTCTTTTCACTTCTGATGATAAGTAGTGATATTTTGCTCTAACTCCAAAAAAATATATTCCAAATGTATTTTTTTGAGTTTAGGGCAAAATATCACTTCTTACTATCAGAAGTGAAAAGAAGCTGCTTTTCATTACCAATCATTGCATCTTCAAAGAAGCTAATTTGCAGACAAAAGAGGATTGAGACACCCTGTCCAAGATCATTGGGACTCGACTTATAAAACCAGCTTCTGCTTTGGGAGAACAAAATGGGAATGTACAATGTTATTTAAGAACTCATAAATTACATTTCCTAAAACTTGAAAGCAGTTTTTGGGTGGTATATTAAGCAAGAATTTTGAGATAAATTCCATAAATTAGTATTGTATATAGTATATCTTAATAATAGAATCTGATTTGTGGCCAGTACTTATTTTCCAAGATAAGTAAATACACCTCTTTTGATTCTCAAATTTAGAATTTTGTGAGTATGCACTTCATTCAGGAACAAATATATTTAGAAGCCACCCCAGGTTTTTTTTCATTTCATTACACATATAATTATGCCATGCATACAAAGCATAGCAACAAACAAGAGTTGTTGGAAGGAAGAGGAGGAGGAGGAGAAAATAGTACGGCTGTGCAAATTTCAAAAAAATGTGAAAGAAGTGCTTTACCTCTTACACAAACATATCATTTCTCTGATGTTCATCGAAACAGCCAAATGTTTTTCAGGCTTTCCTACAGAGTTGGGGGAAAAATACACTGTTTTAACAGAGTCATGGATTTTTTTAAAGCAATGGTATTTTTTTTAGGTTTGCATATTGATGGATGATCTTACCCAACAGCTTCATGTAGATGTTAAATATACCAGGCTCTCCCTCTCCCTTACATTAACAAGGATGGAAACTGGCTACTAAAACACTATGCCTCCCGTTCCCTGAAGTTAGCCCTGAAGGATACTACAATTGAAAGCATTGAAAGCCAATCATGGGGAATAAAGACAATTGTACCACATTACTCCAGTTCCACCACAGATCACTGAGAAGCAATCACTGCCATCCACTATTACCAGTCTGTAACCTAACTGAAAAGAATCCAGATAATCTACTATACCCAGAGCCAGTGGTGGGTTGCCCCCGGTTTGCACCGGTTCTATAGAACCAATAGTAAAACCAGCGGGATGCTCTGCCCACCAACCCTGATGTCATCAAAATGCTTCTGCACATGTGCAGAAGAGCATGGCCCCACTGCGAACCTGTAGTAAAGGTAAGTAGAACCTACCCCTGCCCAGAGCCCTCTGAAACTTCAATCTGACAGTTCTCCACAACCAGTTAAGGGACAAAAATTGTCCAATACTGGGTCCAGCAATGGTTTCTTGAGGAAAGGACCATTCCATTACTTCCTTCAACAAAGGTAGAAACTCCACTGTACTTCGTGTACTATGAATCTAAGGGCCAACTAGCCAGGCTAACACTCCCAAGGATCCTATTCAATTTCTCAGGGTTAAACACTTTCCAGATTACAAAGCAATGTCTCAGTCAATTCACACATACTCAACCATGGCTGGAAGATGGAATTGATTTCAAACCTAGATTCTGCCTTACCCATGAGTAGCTTGGTTTCAAATTCTTACTATATTATACTTCCCGTCTCTATCAATAGTCTCTTTGCTGCCCCAGGAATCTCCATCCCCAGACGTAGGACTATCTACCACCTTAGCAGTAACTATACATCACAGTTCAGTTATAGGCAGCAATGCTTCCAATCTGTTCCTGCTAACAGTGGTCAGCAACTACAAGGCACTGTCATAAGAAGAGAGCTATCTGATTTTAAAACAAAACACACAAAAACAGTCTTCCCTTAACATATATCTAACAATCTTCATGCAAATCTGCCCACCTAAGTTTCTTTCTTAAATCTTAACCTAGACACAAAACCTGGCTCTACTATATATTTACTATATTATATAAAGTATAAATTATTAGGGCATCGGGTTAGAAACTGGGAGATTATGACTCCTAGTCCTGTTTTAAGTATGAAGCCATCTGGGTCTCCTCAGACCAGTCACTTTCTCTCAGCTCTATGAATAAGCCAATGGCAACCACCCTGGGAGGGAGGGGGAGGGGGAAATTGCCAAGAAAACTGCAGAAACATGTCCAGGAGGTCTCTGAGATTCAGACACAAATGAATGGAAGAAAAAAATGTATAAAATATTGTAACACTGATGCCTGTTCCTGTCCTGCAGGTCAGTCACTCTTTAGATACAGCATGCCCCCATACACACACGCTTGTGCTGTAATTACAACATCTTAGTTGTAAAAATCTAGGGATGTATTAATAGCAATGCAAGGTAGCATCCCTTCTATGAGTGGGCAAGTGGTATCTCTGGAACAGAAGGAATGGAGAAAGTTTGATGAATTCAGCGGGGCAGTATGGAGCTAATATCTTAGAGGACAAATGTTGATGTAACTATAGATAATTTAGCCCTCTTTCTTTCTTGCAGTTTTTTTCATGTGATTTTTTCTAAGCAGGAATCCAGTTGCAGTATGAAACTACTGATTTCAAACAATCACCTTGGCATAGACACATTAGGAACTATGTGTTTCCTATAGCCCTTTATAGGAAATAAAAAGCAAATGGCTTACAAATTGCTTCAAGAAGCTATCAGATGTTTACTCTTCCATTTTTCTAAATTTCATATATTTCATTGTTCTTCACTGAAAACATATTCCTGCTTTTTAAATTCATAAATATAACTTAAGAGTCATAATTTAGCCTGGATTTACAGTCATAAGTCATGGCAGTTGTTAAGTCATCATGTAACCATGCCCGATTTTGCAACCTTTTTTGTGGCAGTTTTTAAGTGAGCATGCGACTATTAAGCAAATCTGTTTTCCCCAATGGGTGCTCTTCACCAGAAGCCAGCAAAAAAGTAAAAAAATTGTGGTCATGAGACCATAGGACACAGCAAAAAGCCGTCCAAAATTGCCAAGCGTCCAAAATTTGATAATGTGGTTACAGGGGCAATCATCAGAATTTCAAAAATGGGTTTTAAGTAGCTTTGGGGAGGTTTATTGTAACTTTGAATGGTCACTAAGCAACCGGTTGTTAAGCAAGGACTACCTGTATAAGTTACATGTGTGTATGTTTGGTATAGTATACATTAGTCTGATAACAAATTTAGGTGCCCTAGTGTATTGCTTCCTTGAAAAACTGATCATCATACATATTTTTCTATGAAAGAATATTAGATCTTTAAAGCAATAGGTGACATGGGACCATCAGAATTCTGATTTTTAAAACATGCAATGTGCAAAGCTGAAAAGGATAATTACAGAAAATCTTGTGGGCTTTATTTTTGTCTGCATCAGTGAATTCAGATCCAGTGAATCTTGCTGACCATGGCACCATGCAGAAATGATACAGTTAAGTTACTGTTGAAATACTGAAAGAGTCTTCTCTGTATATGCAATTATAAACATGCCACAGTGCTGAAGCCAGAGGTATACCTGTACTAATACACACGATTTACAAAATTAAGCAAATATTACCGTTGTTAATTGGAATGGTTTGATATGGTTCAAGAGAAATCTCTGCATATAAGAGACATGGTTTTACAACAGAAGGTTATTGTATTATCTTGAAAATTCTAACTACGGTAGTAGTTTTTCATTTATAATCCTGGCCTAATGAATTTGATATCTAAAAATTTAAGAAGCTTCATTGTACAACTAAAATGGCAGCCAAATCTTTCTTTAAGTCTGGTGATATAAAAAGTGCTCTCCACTGCATCTGAATATGGCATGTTAACTTAAGTCATCCAGAGAGGGCCAAATGAAATGATTTTCTCTCTCTTCCAACATTTTGCTGCCAGCTTTCAGCACCCACTGAGACAATTTGCCTCATTCTATCTTCTTCCTTCAAAATGGTAAGCAGCAAGGAAGAGACAACCTTTCTCTATTGCAAGCTGCATTTCTTGGGATCAATCTGTAGGAAGGGCACGTCAATGATGGAGGGCTTAGGCAAATAATAGGTGTGACTACAACCATCCATTCTTTCACTTTCTGACATCTCATTCCTCTTTGTCTCTGACACATTTTCTCCTTATCTTTCTCTTGATCCTCATGTGGCAGGCTCAGACATTTTGCTCTTGTCACAAATCTGAATTAACTGCTTGTTTCTGGTTTACATTTGTTAATTCTGGAGATGTTATTCTAAAACAATAGAGGTTCAGATAAAGCATGTAAATTTAATTATGAAAAAGTTAGCTTTTAACAGTTTGATCATAAAAATAAGCTAAATTTAAAAATGAAATGTGTGCATTTAGAACTGTTATGACCACATTTTGCATATTCTCTAACCATCAGAGAGTAACGTCTCCTTCTATCAGGTTTGACTCTTGGTGATATCATGCCTATGTCCATGCAGTTATCAGGTCAATCATACAGAAACGTTTTTCCAGTGTCTTCTTCCAAGATATTGATTTTATCTCTTTATCTAGTCAACATGATTTGTTGATTTTATATCCAATTACAAATCAGGTCCAACTCTGCTTAGCCTTTTGAGATTAATCAACATTCAGGAGATGCTGCAACATGGTTTAGATTTGGGATTATTTGTCCAAATAATATATTGTCTGAACGTTCAAGAGAAAAGATTCTTAGAACAACCAGCATTGTTTAGACAAAACTACCTTTGTTGGGCAAAGAACACAAGGGTCTCACTCTGCATTCTCTGTCTCGCAAATTCATCTCTCTCTTTAGCCTTACAGGATACATAAATTCTATATAGCACTGAAAAACTGATTTTTTGCAGTAGGAATTTCTATGCCCTAGACTAATCTGTGGGGTATGGCCCACTAGTGCACCATGAGGGGTTTGCAATCAGGCCACAGAAATAGCCAGCAAGTGTGCGCCCATGCATCCACACTAGCGTGAGTAGCAGACAAGTGTGCACACTGCATTTAAGTGAGCGGCATGCATGCATGTATGTTGCTTACATAAATGGAGCTGCATGATGTATTTGCCGGCCACTCTTGTGGAATCATCCTCTCACCTGCCCTCACCAGTCCACAAAGCCAGAAACATTGGAAAACTCTGTCCTAGATCAGTGATGGCGAACCTATAACATATGTCAGGACATGCATGACATTTTGAGTGACACACTAGCATTCACTCACACTTGACAACTATTCTTAAAAGCATTAGCAATTTTTGGAGGCTGTGGGGGCCTCATGAGAATGGGATGTATTCTCATGCAGGCTCCAGACCTTCGAGAAATTGTGTGAGTGAGCTATGCTCTCACACGGTCTCTGCACCTTCCAAACATGAGCTTTATTTGTATTTCATTTTTGTAGTTATTTGATGTTTCTTTATTAATACATACCATATGATTGTTCTGAATTTTTTTTTAAATGTAAAAATGAATACGTAAAGAATTTTATCTTGTTTGTTTGGTGTGGTATGTGTGTGTATGGTTTTTTTTGTGTGTGTGACGTTCCAGCAGAGTCAAGTTAGGCATTTTTTGAATTTTTGACATACAAGAGGTTTGCTACTGCTGCTGTCCTAGGTTCTGTGACAGGGAATCTTTGATTTAATTCTGAATTCTGTCAACATACAAATCCTATTTTGCTTGAGTATCTCCCATAATCAGTAATACATTTTAAATCTGGATAATTGCTAGACTAAATGATTATCTAGTTTTGCTCTTCCATTTTCAACCATGTATTATGATTTATATACTTTTTTCCCCCTTATATCCTGCTGCAAGGATATTTAATGTCTTTTACTGGAAAAGTCATTTAATTCTCTTAATGAAAGAATGACTAACAAAATTGGAGTTTGCTTTGACATCTAGAATAATTTCATATATTAAAAGTAAACCTTACACAGAATTTAACTCAAATTAGAAACTATTCATAGATCACAATTTAATGCATGGATTTCTTTCACATCCTAAATTTGGTTTTTCCTCACTTAGAGGCTATATTTCAGTTTTAAAGGATTTTCAAATAAAAATTTAGCAATATTGGTAGAATTTATTATAATTTATAACCTCACTTAATATTTTATACTGCTTTTGTTTTTTAAAGGCTTAATAATGGTTCATTAGTTTTTTAAAACAAAATAATATATTCATTTACTCAAATAAATACTCAAAATCCCAAATAATTTTGGGAAACTATAACCTGCATAATATTTATAAATACCTTGTTTATTTATTTGTAGTTTATTCTTTTAACTCTTTTCCGGAATATTTTTGTCAATTTATATATATTTAAAATGTTTGATACACTAAAAAAAAAAAATCATCTTTAAAACTTTTTAAAAAATCAACTTTTAAAAAACCATTCTAATAGGGAAGGTGTGTTCTTTTCACTTTTAACCAATAATTACTTTTCTTAGCAACATTCACAAAATGCAAAAGTATGAGAATAATGAGATATTTTCTAATTTTTGGAGATTTTAATTAATAATCAATAGTAAGCTAGGGATGGCTCTGTCAATAGCAACATTAACATCAATCAAATGAAAGTTTTATGTGGTCATAAAACTTGAATCTTGGTAGTGAATAGTATCCATAGCATAATTTCTGTGCCTTATTTACTTGAGAGTCATTCCACATTTACATTCTTGTGCACTAAAGTCAAAATTGCACTGAAGACCAACCTAGATATCCAGATGTGTATTTGGAAAACTGAATGTGCACATTTGCTTTTCACATAGCTAGAAGCAATCACTGCCCTCAGCAAGGAGAATAGTATAAATTAATTTTTGTATTGCTATAATGAAGTCAAGCTGTAGCAACTGGCCTTTCTAATATTCTGTGGCTCCTGCACAGGGGCAGGTGGAAGCTAACTTGAAATTGGCTTGCCGATTTATTTTTAATTATTATTAGCAAAGGCGAAGCCTATTTTCCTTTGTGTTGCTCTCCAGCAGCAGGATGAGATATCTAATTTTGACACGTGATCCATACGGCCGTCAAAGAGCTCAGATGCCAAGTTGTAGAAAATTCTCTTCCAGCAGTAGCATCTGGCTTCTCCATGCGCTCTGCAAGCAATGAAGCTGACAGCTCTGAAGTTGCCTGTGGGTCTGTCATGTAGTTAGGCTGCTAACTGAGCTGACTTTACCATACTCAGTGCTATTTTTCTTTGGTTTCCCTTTGATTCTGAATTATTTGCATATCATTAGGCAATGGAGAACGCTCCTTTGCAAACTTAGTACTGTATGTGAATGTGAAACTTGCATGTGAATGTAGTTCTATACATATACTCGGTTTGTGCACAGGTGCGGTATGTTTTTTATGAATGTATTTATATGAAATAACTAGGTCACATATTCTGTATTGATTTCTGTAGTATAAACCATTACTAAGGACCATACTTAAGGCAAGCAATTAAAAACGCTTGATAAATCATATCAGGCCTACCAATATGAAAAATGATTGTTCTTCATAACCTTTAAAAGTTGCACATTTCACAAGATTGTTGCTAATAAATGTCAGACATAGTGTCTTCTGTTTATTAATTGTTTTTACATATTCAGTCTTATAGTTGGACTACCAGCATAATCTGAACACCAGAAATAGAAATAACTGAAGGGGAAGAAAATGGAAGAATACTAAATGGAAAAGGGACATGATTACAAAATCAAACATACACTGCAAGAAGATACAAGAATCTAGCTGGCTAGCATTTTCAAAACTTACCAAAGACTTTCCCTCCCACACTTTCAGAATTAAATGCATATTTCTTTTAATTGATATATTTTTAAAAAAATATTTAAAAATATTTTAACATTTATTTCAGTGAGATAGTTAAGCATAATGTTAAATATGACTCAAAACTGTTTTATTTCTCAATAAGAGTATAGTTTCAACCTTAGGTATTTTTGTGGCATAGCTTTCTTCAAATATTCTGAGCTTTTATTTTAAAAATTACTGTGATTTCCAGTTTAGTTAGCATTTACCTCATTCCCAGGCAATCCCTACTTTAGATTAGAACACCATACACATCATACATACATATTATTAGCTTTCCTTTGCATGCGCGTGCTGGCCAGCTGATTTGCAGGCCTTCTGGGCGCAACGGAAGTAGGGAAACAGGCTGTTTCCTGCCTCCGGAGGGCCTTGGTGGGGTGGGGAAGGCCTGTTTTTTGCTCTCCCCAGCTCCAGAGGCTTTCTAGGAGCCTGGGGAGGGTGAAAACGGCCTTCCCCGCCCACCGGAGGCCCTCCGGAGACAGGAAACAGCCTGTTTCCCTACTTCAGGTGGGAAGTTCTGGGGGAAATGAGCTGTTTCTGGCCTCCGGAGGGCCTCTGGGGGGGTGGGGAAGGCCATTTTTGTCCTCCCCAGGCTCCTAGAAAGCCTCTGGAGCCTGAGGAGGGAGAAAAGTGGGCCTACCGGGCCCACCATGCCATCGCATGCCAAAAGCAGGGGGAGCATGAGGGGGTTGCGCACACATGCACAGGGGCAGGGCGCATAGAATTATGGATGTGGGTACGCGCGCACATGACCCCCCCACACACTCACCCCGCTTTTGGCATGCGATGGCAAAAAGGTTAGCCATCACTACTCTAGGAGCTGTGTTAGAAAACAGATTACTGGAACGATGGTAAAAAGAACAAACATGGATGTAAACTCAGGTTTGAGCCTATACTGTATCATCCACATTGCAGCAGATTGTGACCAAGTAGTGGTAGAATGGGAAACCAAATCTGGTTTGCAATTTAGAAGTCCTTTTGGACTAAGAATTCCTGCAAAAACCAGAGGTGATGGCCATGATCATGAGAGCCTTTGCACAATTGAATCTTATGCATCACTTACACCCAATCCTGGAATTGAAGGCTTTACTGAAAGTCACTCATAACTTTATCAGTTCCTATCTACACAAGGCAGGTACTTAAAATGGAACAGGAGCGGTAGTTATGCACAAACCTATATTAGGCCATGTGGCACCTCTGCTGTGAGAACTGTACTGGTTGCTAGTTGCTTTTTAGTGCAGTTTAAACTGCTGAGTCCCATACGCTTCAGGCCCTGTGTATCTCTTGAGATGTCTGCTTTGGTAGAATATCCCCATTCAGTAAGATCAGGAAAAAGATATAGATTAAGGGTCCTTCATCCAAAGCAATGTAGCCATTTGGCACTCCATGCTTGAGCCTTCTTGGTGATGGCCTCTTTCCTCTAGAAAACCCTCCCCGTGGACAGAACATTAATTCTGTCCCTCCCAAGTTTTAGTAGAATAGTTAAATCTTGACTTTGGGGAAAGGTTTTGAGGATGGGAATAATCATCAGAATAATCTTGCCCCCAAGTGTGGTTGTATTAACAGATGGGGTGGAATTGTGATAGTTCCTTATTATTTGGGGGGTTCCTGTATTGCTTGTAATCATACTTGTTGTATGCTCAGAGTAATTATAAATAAATAAATAAAAAGATAAATAAAATTATAGATCAAATTCCATTGCTGGAAATTTTGTACCACTTTATATTTCTCTAATAGTTAACTGGGAATGCTGTTCACTATAACTCATTAAATATTAAAAATGACATACAGTACACAGTGGTATACATACATATGTGAATTACCAGCTCATTCTTTAAATATGGTGGGGGCTATTGTACTATGAATACAACAAGGCACTAATTAATACTAAAATTTAATCTACTATGGTGCTGACCAGCAGCTGCTGTGCAAGTAACCATCTATTTAAATGTGACTTGACCATTACAGATACAGTTAAACACTTCAAACATTTGGCTACCTTGTCTAAAGATCACAGATTACAATTCCTTGCTGATTAAAAAGGATCTTGATTTCACAGTTATTAAAGGACAAGCCAGATGAACTTCTATATAAAATTGACCAAATTTCTTCTTAATTCATAATATTCAGAAATACACACATGCAATATACATATACATATACATATACATACATATATGTATGAATATACACAGAGGGAGGGAGGGAGGGAGGGTGGGTGGGAGAGAGAGAGAGAAACACAGAAAGACATATAGCATGAACAGAAAGAGCCCTTAATAATCTACCAGCCTATTCATTTATAGGAAAGGCATCCAGAGGCAAATTTATCATTTGCTGCAAAGAAAATAATCTGGAATTCCCAGCAAATTGCTTTATTCCCATCACTGACACTTATCTTCCACAATCAGTACTAATTTGGTTTTATTACTTAGAATGAACAGGATAATCAGCAACAATATGCTCCTATTTTGAAGTCATATGCTAATATGCTGAGAGACAAATCAAAATACATTCTTTTATGGCAGATAGATTCATGATTCTTGCTGATTTCAGCAATATTTCAATGGACATTATTGTACTGTGCCCATTATATCAGGATTAGATCATATTCTAGAATAGATTCAGAACAGGGGTGGGTTCTAATTTTTTTTACTATCGCTTCTGTGGGCATGGCTTTTTTGTGGGCATGGCTTGATGGTCATGTGACAATTATTTAGGATTTAGCATAGGTACTGGTTTACCAGGCTTTTAATTGCTTGCAGAGCTGTACCAATCTATCCATTTATTTTTTGCAGGCACTGGTCAACTCATGTATTTTTGCAGGCACTGATCTACTCATGTATTTTTGCAGGCACTGTTCTACTCATGTATTTTTGCAGGCACCGGTCTACTCATTTGTTTTCTTTTAACACTGATCAGCTGTAGGGCGGCCCTTTGAAGCCCCACGGCAAGAGTTTAAACAGTTTTTTCCCCTCTAGCCATCAGGTGGGACTCAGGAGGCAGCAATAGATTGGGGGTGGGACCAAATAAAAGGTAAGAATAACACGGGGGGGGCGGGGGGGCAGAACCAGTTCGGTGACATCATATCGACACTGCTACCAGCTCGGGAGAACTGGGCCGAACTGGGAGGAACTCACGACTGATTCAGAAGTACAAATTATAGATTTATCCAGAGACAGGTCATCAATTTTCAACTATTAGGACTGTCTGATATTTTGAATATGTCATGATAATAAACATGTTAAACCCATTAAGACTGAGAATGCATTGTGTTATTCAGTACCCATATGGACTACAGGAAAAACATCACTAGGAAACTGCCTGAATAAAAGGCTCTACAAATCTATTCTGTGTACAAAAACTAAAATAAAGACTCATACTTGCCATTATAGCTTTTCAACTCTGATAGAATTATTGGGCCATCCTTTCCTTATATTATAATTTGAAATCATTTATTGTAATAGAAAAATCTAAGTAAATAAGATATTAAACTATGGCATTTGTTCCTACAAACTATTATATATAAACAATTATTTGAATTGTTTATACTTACATTTCATGATTTAATTGGGGATAGAGATATCTATATCTATTAATTATGTTGTATATACTACTCCACTAGTATATAAAATAGTTAAATCTCCTAATTCCACCTGTTGCAAAATATAATTGTTGGGTTCTCTAGTTTTATAAGTTGCTACAGCAGGTTATTGTGACATTTGAATTTTCTATTATCTTACAGTCTACTGAGGACAGATAATGTATTAATAAAACAGTAAACATGTAAATATTTTTATATTCTTTAAGGCAAAGAATTACATTTATTTAGCATATATAGTTCACATTTTTAGAAATCTCAGCCCTGCCTTGCCTTAACTCAAGGACCTCAAAAATACTTGAGCTTCCCTGCATTCTTTGATTCCACTATCTCTGCAGCTCAGGGGTAGGTTCTACTTACCTTTACTATTGGTTTGCAGCGGGGCCATGCATGCGCATTCGGTTCGCTCATGCACGCACGCTCTTCTGCGCATGCACAGAAGCATTTTGGTGACGTTGGGGTCGGTGGGCAGGGCCTCCCGCCAGTTTTACTACTGGTTCTATAGAACCGGTGCGAACCGGGGGCAACCCACCACTGCTGCAGCTCCTATAGAACACCAGATGCCAGCAAACTGGTCTCTAACAGGATCTACATTGTCAACTACAAGTTGTCTTCAATTTACAGTCATAATTGGGATTCCATTGCAAATTGTTGTGGTTATATGTCAGATTCCATTGCAAATTGTTGTGGTTATATGTCAGATCCAACTTTACAATTTTTACAGCAGTCCTTAAGTGAATCACATGGTCTTTAAACAAATAAATCTTCCCCAAAAGGTGTTTTATGCTGGACAATGGCAAATTGTGATCATGTGACTTCAGGACACTGCAACTGGTTGTAAACACAAGCTAGTTGCCAACCGCTCAAATGGAAATTACGTAACCATGGGGATGGTGTGACAGCCATAAGTGAAAGTAAAGGTTACTTTTTTTCAAGGTCATTGTTACTTTGAACCATTGTTAAATCAATAGGTGTACATTGAGGGCTATTTGTATGGTCTGTTCAGCCTGCTGTGCATTCTGATTGTCTTCATCTTGGTGCAGATAAAACTTTCCTTAGCTAACCACCATGGGATGCCTTTGCTAAGAACATGAAGAACATTAATTTGCAAAATAAATAAATAAAATAAACTCCTAATAACTTTGTCTGTCGGCACAGCTATTTATTTTAAATACTTTTTTTTTTTTGAATAATCTGGAGTGGCTCTTTTTTGTAAGCAAAAAATTAGTGTAGGTATATTTTATTTTATTATTTTAGATTTTTATTTGCAACATAATCATGGGCTGCTCACAAACAACAGTAAAACAATGAAAACAGTTTTTTAAAAATTAAAAAGCCAACAAGAACCTCTTGGCATTCCTAAACACAAGATATCCCTACACATTCGGGAAAAAAAAAAATCAGTTTTACCAGACTTAGTCAGGTAAAGGTTTGTAGGGAAAAGCCAGGTTTTCAAGGTATTTTCAGAATATCAGGAGCCTGCTATATCTGAGTGAGAGGATTTTCTAAAGGGTGGGAATTTCTACTGAGAAAATGCTTTGCCTTGATCCTTCTAGATGGCCACATTTAAGCAAAGGGATATGAAGTGGGCCTACTCTATCAGATATGGTAGAATGGACAGACATCTTTAGGGAAAGGCAGTGCCGCAAACAACCTAACCCCGTACCATTCAGGGCTTTAAAGATGATAGCCCTTGAGGAGCACCCGGAGGCTCCAACTGGCGCAGAGTGCGGCCGTGCGGGTGGTTATGGGAGCAACATGGCGCTCCCGTGTGACACCTCTCCTGCGCGAGCTGCACTGGCTCCCGGTGGTCTTCCGGGTGCGCTTCAAGGTTTTGGTTACCACCTTTAGAGCGCTCCATGGCTTAGGACCTGGCTACTTACGGGATCGCCTACTACCACAAACAGCCTCCCACCGGCTGGTACGCTCTCATAGAGAGGGGCTCCTCCAGGTACCGTCAGCCAAACAATGTCGACTGGCGGCCCCTAGGGAGAGGGCCTTCTCTGTGGGGGCACCTACTATCTGGAACGAGCTCCCCCCAGAGATACGGAGGATCCTGGATCTGCGCACTTTCCGCCGTGCTTTGAAGACACTCCTATTCCAGCAGGCCGGCCTGGCCTAATTTTCTCCTCTTCTTTTAAATTTTTAAATTGAAATTTTAATTCATTTTAAATTATTGGGAGTTTTAAATTGTCTCAGGCAAAAATTATTTAATTGGGTTTTAATCATGTTTTAACTCTTGTATTTATGTGTTTTATTTTGTGCCTGTTCACCACCCTGAATCCTTTGGGAGTAGGGCGGTATACAAATTTAATAAAATGAAATGAAAAAAATGAATACCTTGAATCACATCCAGAGAGAAAGTAGAAGCCAGTGCAGCTCATGCAGCATGACTCAACTGCGGAATGCCCAGTCTGAATGAGTTGTAATTTCTGAATGGTCTTCAAGGGCAACCCCATGAACAGTGCATTGCAATAGTCTGATTGGGAAGTGATATGTGCAAGACTTTAAGTCATTATAAGTTACTGCAATCTTCCATTCAATTTACTAAAATGTCACACCAATTGTCCTAAGCACAATAAAATTTCTTTGTCGTCCCCCATGCCATAACTGAATTCATCACTTGAAACCATTCCCCATTCATCTTTTAGAGGATCAATGCTTTGCAAAGTAATGTTTAAGATGAGCTAGAATTGTCTGCCCTAATACCTATTCTGTATCTTATTGTATTCAAGGCTAACTCATAATAAAGAGTTGAAAGCTAGGTATTATGAAAGCATGTTTATTTCAGTGTCAAGATGGAAGAAAAGTTGTTTAGAATATTACAGACGTTTATACAAAGAAGAACATTAAATAATGTTCACTAATATGTACCTTGCATAATTCAGTGTTCTATTATAGTTGGTTTGAAGTTTTTGGCTACTCAGAGGCTTAACAGTATTCTAAACACATCCAATCTGTAAATTTTGCAACCATCCAATTATATTACTTGAATGTATTAGCGTCAAGTACACATCTCCATTTCTCTCCAAAATTCTGTCTATAGGGTATACAAGCAGTCAGGTTATTTTTTGTTTTGAGCCTGAGAATCAGAATCAAAGATTTCAGACTGCACCAACTGAGCAATGGTTATATAAATGGCTGTACAGATAAACAGGTTGTCACCATCTCCATTGGCCTGTTTCTGATAATGTCTTACCATAATTTACTATAATTTAACTGTTTAACATCAATCTTTGATATCTGGTGAAGACTCAATGTACTGGTATAAACCTACAGTACAGTTGTGTACCTTATAGCTCATCTTATTCTTTTAAGAAATCTAATTTAAAATACATATTGTCAAGAGCCCAAACTGGATGCATCAAATATCTATACAGCTTTTTCTCTTCTGGAAACTGATGTTGCAAAATGGAAAATGCAACTTTGCAAAAGGTGTTTAAATTCCTTTTCAGTAAAACTTGTTAGTCATTTGACAGATTTAACATTAATTATGCTTTCTACCACTTTATCCAGAATTAGTTTTTATGCCTATTTCTTCAGAAGTAAATTCTAGCACATTCTACCGTGTTTCCCCGAAAACAAGACCTGTCCCGAAAATAAGGCCAAGCCTGATTTTTGGGGTGGGCGTAAATACAACCTCCCCGAAAATAAGCCCTAGTGATGGGGTGGGCATGGCCAGCACAGGACACAGCCCTTCCCTTCCCCAGTCACGTCAGGGCTTCTTGGCCCCTTAATCGGATCAGACCGCTATTCACAGCTGATTCGCGGGTGCTGCTCAGGCCGCCGCCTCCAACAAGCACAGCTGCTTTTGCAGCCAATTGTGGCTGCAAAAGAAGCCAGAGGCCAAGTGACACACCCCACACACCTTGTACCCTCCTCACTTAATGGTGACAGGCACAGCAGGCAATTCCATCCACGGAACAGTTGCCTCATGGGTGCCGCTCTGGCCGGTACCTCCAGCAAGCGCAGCCATTTTTGCCATGGATTGCGGCTACTTCTGCAGCAGGAGGCCAAGCAATGCGCCCCATGTGCCACATGCCAGTCTTCCGAATGTACTGTAGCAGCAGCTATCCACAATTTTTTAACCCTTATTTTGTCCCGACAGTACTGGGCCACATGGGTCAGGGTGAAATAAGGGTTAAAAAATTGTGGATAGCTGCTGCTATGATACCCTTCGGAAGGCCAGCGCGAGGCATGAGTGTCCTGCTGCAGAAGTGGCTGCGCCTGAGGAGCACTTTTGGGAGAGAAGGCAAAGGGGATGTGATTGCTTGCAAACTCCCGCCCTGCTCCCACCTCTCTACCGGGTGATTCCCGGCAGCCCCAGACACCCAAAGCCCGCCCCCACCAGACTCCCTTTTCCACTGCCCAGCCGTTTATCGAGGGGAGTGGCAGGTGGGGTGGGAGAGAAGCGAGACGCATGGAGCAAGACAGGGCTTGCTCCTCTTGCTGTCTCTTCTCCCCCTCTTGATGGGCATGGCAGCGCTTCCTGCCTCTGCCCAATTTGGATGCAATTTGGGGGTGGCAGGTGAGGAGGAGTGGGGCTGGGGAGACATGAGATGTGTTTTACCAGCCTTGTAGCTCCATCGCATGTCTCACAATTGTCTGCAGGCAAACACGTTGTAGGGTTAAAAAAAACCTCGCAAGTTCAATCAAACTTCTCAAACTTATGAGAAGTTTGGTTTTACCCTATAACGTGTTTGCCTGTAGACAACGGCGAGACACGCAACAGAACTGCAATGCAGGTAAGACATGTGTCTCATGTCTCTCTGGCCCTGGTGGGGGGGGGGGAGAAGAGACGGCAAGAGGAGCGAGCCCCATCTCACTCCACGCGTCTTGCTTCTCCTCCGCCCCACATGCCACCCCCCTCATTAAAGAGCCGGGTGCTGTGGAAATGGGAGCCGGGTGGGCGCAGGTTTTGGACATCTGGGGCTGCCAGGGTTTGCCTGGCAGAGAGGTGGGAGTGGGGCAGGAGTTTGCAGGTGAGGGGGATGGATGGATGGATGGGAGGTGGGTGGGTGAGTGCCAAGAACACCGGGGAAATTCCCACCTTTGGTTACCCCAGCGAACAGCTGATGAGCGGCTGTGTTGCGCTGCCACAGCAGCACAACATAACAGGAGCTATGAGGTGACCACTCTCGCCGCCTCCTGCACCCCCAAAATAATTAGACAACCCCCCCTTGATAATAAGGCCAAGCCCTTATTTCGTGGTTCAATAAAATATAAGACAGGGTCTTATTTTCAGGGAAACACAGTATGCATGTAACAATACTTTCTTCTTAGCAATTCTTTCTATACGATATTTCAGGTTAAACAATAAAATATTCCTCCATGATTTTTTATTCATCATCTACCTACCTAGTTAATATGTATGCTAAAAATCAATTCTAAACTTGTGTCATATCACAATTAATTTTAGTACTTTCCAAAGAACTAAACACTAAAACAATTTTTTATTTTAATTGTACCATCTCAACATTCACTCATTGCCTTTGGTTTTTCAAAAGTTTTATTTTATTTTCTAATTGATCAGAATTAGTTTTAGAAATTCCATGGCAAAGTATTTCAATTGAGCCATCTTTACAATACTGTTGTATAATGGCAAAAAATATTAGAACAATTCCAGAAACTCTGATCTAAGTCATACATAGGATATTGGAACAAGCAGACATATAACAGAGAGTATTTTCCAGCCATAAAAGTATTCAGTTCAGGACAGTTTACAAAGTTTACAAAGCCAAAGTATATTTGATTTCTGGCACTCTAGGTAAGAAATTCCATCAGACAAGTATCTTCATGACCATTGCCTCCCAGAAGCTTTGAGGACATTTTGTATCCAAAGTCCTAGAAACAGTCAATTTCTAGCTGAAGTAGTCATGGCCTTTATCTTTTCAGGATATTGGTAAATACTATTTTTTATTTTTAATCAAAAGAGCCATGCCAAGTGTTTTATCAAAAATTCAAGTACCATACCAAATAAACCAAAAGTTACACAAAAATGCTTTGTAATGACACTTCACTAAACTTGTTTCAGTAAACTTTCTGAATTGTTAAAATTACTTGAAGAGGCAGGAACTGCATGAAGTTTAACAACCTCAATCAACAAATGAATTGTAGGTATCTCAATTCCAATTTTACATAGCAATTATTTATTACTTATTGCAAAAGCTACAAAATGCATCAGTACCAGATTTCAAAGACAGTAATACAGCTATTATTTTCCAGCTCAATTAAAAAACAATAACAGAATAACAGAGTTGGAAGGGATCTTGGAGGTCTTCTAGTCTAACCCCCTGCTCAAACTATACCTATACCATTCCAGACAAGTGGCTGTCCAGTCTCTTCTTAAAAGCCTCCAGTGATGGAGCATCCACAACTTCTGGAGGCAAGCTGTTCCACTGGTTAATTGTTCTCATTGTTAGGAAATTTCTCCCTAATTCTAGGGAGAACCTAGTTCAAGGTTGTTTCTCTTCTTAGTTTCAATCAATTATTTTTTTGCCACGCCTTCTGGTGCTTTGAAAAATAAGTTGACCCCCTCTTCTTTTTGGTAACCCCTCAAATATTGGAACACTGCTATCATGTCTCAGGACCTGGGCCTGCGATTGATGCTGTGCAATGCTAGGTCTGTGGTAAATAAGGCCCCCCTCATTCACGATCTTATCCAGGAGGGGGGAGCAGACCTGGCAGGTATTACGGAGACCTGGTTGGGACCGGAGGGAGGTGTCCCTCTGGTCGAGATGTGCCCACCAGGTTTCATAACATATCATCAACCGAGAGCCCAGGGGAGGGGCGGGGGAGTGGCGGTTATTATTAAAGAAGGTCTTGGTTCGAGGGAGACCACTGTGCCTCAGATTGTCGGATGTGAGTCCCTCTTCGTGAGATGGGGTCATGGGGTTCAGATGGGCTTGCTGCTTGCGTACCTGGCTCCCTGCCGCGTGGCAGCAGCCCTGCCTGAGCTACTCGACGTGATAGCCGCGGTGGCAGTTGATACACCCAGGCTTATGGTCATGGGTGATTTCAACTTGCCATCTGTTGGTGAAACGTCTGGGATGGCTCGGGAGTTCATGGCTTCCATGACGGCCATGGACCTGACCCAGTTAGTTCATGGCCCCACTCACGGGGGGGGACACACCCTAGACTTGATTTTTGTCTCTGGCCAGTGGTTGAGTGATCTTGTTATAGGGGATATAGATATGGAACCCTTGTCATGGTCAGATCACTCACTCCTTCGTCTGGACCTTCGTACCGCTACACCCCGCCGCAGGGAGGCGGACCCAATTAGATGGATCCGCCCCAGGCGCCTGATGGATCCTGATAGGTTCCAGACGGAGCTTGGGCCAATTCCTGATGATCTGGCACACGACTCGGCCGAGGACCTAGTAGCTGCCTGGGACCGGGCGGCTGGTGGGGCCTTGGATTGAGTCGTGCCTTTGCGGCCTCTGACCCGGTGTCGATCCCTCGCGGCTCCTTGGTTCACCGAGGAACTGAGGGAGATGAAACGCCGGAAAAGACGCCTAGAGAGCAGTTGGAGGGCCAGTTGCGCTGAA
The DNA here is from genome assembly GCF_029215685.1 of Pituophis catenifer annectens. Taxonomy (NCBI): domain Eukaryota; kingdom Metazoa; phylum Chordata; class Lepidosauria; order Squamata; family Colubridae; genus Pituophis; species Pituophis catenifer. The sequence continues at coordinate 130,926,160 of NW_027256881.1, forward strand.
TCTGACCGAACACTGGTAAGGTCGCATATTAAGACCTACCTAGTGGCGATAAAGACGGCAAAGTTCAATTACTTTTCCGCCTCTATTGCGTCATCAGGGAATCGTCCGGCTGCCCTGTTCAGGGTAACCCGCTCCCTGCTCCACCTGGGAGCGCGGGAGGATCCCTTGGAAGGCAGGGCGGAGGATTTCGGACAATACCTGCATGACAAAATCGCTCAGATCCGGGGGGACTTGGACTCTGACTGGGTAGATCAGGGCAGGGTGACGAGGAACAGTCTTGAGAATGTTATCTGGGAGGAGTTTGATGCTGTGACTCCTGATGATGTGGACAGGATTTTGGGGAGACTTAGTGCGGCCACATGTTTACTGGACCCGTGTCCCTCCTGGTTGGTACTGGCCTCCCGGGAGGTTACACGAGGCTGGCTCCAGGGTGTTATCAACGCTTCGTTGAGTGAGGGTCACTTCCCCGCGGCCTTGAAGGAGGCGGTGGTGAGGCCTCTCCTCAAGAAGCCGTCCCTGGATCCAGCAATATTAGCCAACTACCGTCCTGTCTCCAACCTTCGCTTCTTGGCGAAGGTTGTTGAGAGTGTGGTCGCGCGACAGTTCCCGCAATTCCTGGAGGAAACATCCTATCTGGATCTGTTCCAGTCTGGTTTCAGGCCTGGGCACAGCACGGAAACGGCATTGGTCGCGTTGGTTGATGATCTCTGGAGGGCTCGGGACAGGGGTTGCTCCTCTGTTCTGGTCCTGTTAGACCTCTCAGCGGCTTTTGATACCATCGACCATGGTATCATGCTGCACCGGTTGGAAGAGTTGGGGATGGGGGGCACCGTGTTACGGTGGTTCTCCTCCTTTCTCTCCGACCGGTCGCAGTTCGTGTTGGCAGGGGGGCAGAGGTCGACCTCGAGGCCTCTTATATGTGGAGTGCCTCAGGGGTCGGTCCTCTCGCCCCTCCTGTTCAACATTTATGTGAAGCCGCTGGGCGAGATCATCCGTGGCTTTGGGGTGAGATACCATCAGTACGCTGATGATACTCAGCTGTACATCTCCACCCCAGGCCACCCCAACGATGCCCTTGAAGTGATGTCCCAGTGCCTGGAGGCTGTACGGATCTGGATGGGGAGGAACAGGCTCAGGCTCAACCCTTCCAAGACTGAGTGGCTGTGGTTCCCGGCATCCCGATATGGTCAGTTGACTCCATCACTGACCATTGGGGGCGAGTCTTTGGCCCCCACAGAGAGGGCTCGCAATCTGGGAGTCCTCCTGGATACGCAGCTGTCCTTGGAGGAACATCTGACGGCTGTAACCAGGGGGACCTTTTATCAGGTTCGCCTGATTCGCCAGTTGCGGCTCTTTCTTGATCGGGATTCCTTGTGCACAGTCACTCATGCCCTCGTAACCTCTTGCCTTGATTACTGCAATGCTCTCTACATGGGGCTCCCCTTGAGGAGCACCCGGAGGCTCCAACTGGTCCAGAACGCAGCAGCGCGGGTAGTGATGGGAGCAGCGTGGCGCTCCCATGTAACACCGCTCCTGCGTGAACTGCACTGGCTCCCGGTGGTCTTCCGGGTGCGCTTCAAGGTGTTGGTTATCACCTTTAAAGCGCTCCATGGCATAGGGCCTAGCTATCTTCGAGACCGCCTGCTGCCACCGACGACCTCCCACCGACCCGTGCGCTCCCACAGAGAGGGCCTCCTCGGGGTGCCATCAGCCAAACAATGCAGGCTGGTGACCCCCAGGGGGAGGGCCTTCTCTGTGGGGGCACCTACCCTCTGGAATCAGTTGCCCCCTGAGATAAGGAGAATCCATGACCTCAGTGCCTTCCGCCGTGCCCTTAAAACTTTTGTTTTTTCAACAAGCCGGGCTGGCTTAATTTCTTTTTAAGGGTTTTTTTAATTGTTCTGTTTTGCTTATCGTTTTAATTAATGGGGCCAAATCTATATATATTTTTAAATGTGTTTTAATATTTGTATCTGATGTTTTTATCTGGCTGTTCACCGCCCTGAGTCCTCAGGGAGAAGGGCGGTATACAAATTCAAAATAAAATAAAAATAAAAAAAAAATGTCATCCCTAGTTTAAGAGCATGTTTTTGGTGCTGAACTCTGTATTTCATTTAGTCTCTCTTTTGGGACCCTCTTCATCTCCAGTTCATCCTTAAGTGTACTACTAGGTGTAGGGAGCCTCCAAGTACTTGTTTGCTGAAATAACTGTGGTACTACTATAATATAGCCTTCACTTTCAGATATATTTTTAACATCGATCTCAGTTCCTTAGTACAGAAAGTGCTGCATTCTTGACTGAAATTGTAATGCTTGAGCATTTATCTCAATAAAGCTTGCTTTGAGGGTAGCATGATTGACCAGAGCAGCAACAAGTGCAACTACTACATGTACAATTACTCCATGAGCAGATCACATGCAACCCCCTGTAATAGACTTCCTGATTTAGCTAGTGTCTATTCTGCCTTATCATGGTAACATCTCATCTCTTCTATTCATTTTAATATTTAATGTTTTAATGTTTTGTACTTTTGCTTTTATGATGCTGTAATCTGCCCAGAATCACTTGACAGTAAGATGGGTGGTAAATAAATTTAATAAATAAATAAATAAGCTATTAGGGTTCACCTATTGAGCATCAGCAAAAAGAATGTTACCAACAGGGACTTAAACAATAGGAAATACTGCACAGTTCATGGGCTGCCACTGTAGAATCTTCAGCAGCATTGCCCTTCCCTTTCTCTTCCCATCAAGATCTGATAAGATCGCTCTGATCTCATTTGTAAGGGGACATTTGCCTATAACTATGTTAAGGGTGCTTTTCCATCAACCAGAGGGCCTGGAGTCATTACTGGTATGTATTAAGGTGATGCTCAATCTGGATGATTTAGATCATGTACAGCTATACTTACTGGCACTCCCTTAAATGAAATAAGATTTTTCTTGGGTGCCCACGGACCCCAAGAAAAGATGCAACTTTTTCAAGTGATTGCTGACTGATGCACTATAAGCCAGTCCTACTGGTATAAGCTGTAAGGCATCTTCTCCTCTTCTAATCTAGATTGCTCCAGAACTCTCAGAAATAATAAACCATGACAACCAGTGGTAGGATTCAAATTTTTTTACTACTGATTCTGTGGGTGTGGCTTGTTGGGCATGGCATGGCTTGTTGAGTGTGGCAGGGGAAGGATACTGTAAAATCTCCATTCCCTCCCCACTCCAGGGGAAGGTTACTGCAAAATCCCCATTCCTTCCCATAAGCTGGGACTCGGGAGGTAGAGAATAGATGGGGGTGGGACCAGTCAGAGGTGGTATTTACCGGTTCTCTGAACTACTCAAAATTTCTGCTACCAGTTCTCCAGAACTGGTCCGAACCTGCTGAAACCCACCTCTGATGACAACTGAGGAGACATATTTATTCCCAAATATGTTAACAAAGGAAGTGTTGCTTGCAAATGTTCAATAATATTTTGTATATCTTTTGTCTTCATTTTCAGGTATTAAACTTCATAAGTCAAATCTTGAGAACTTCTGACTTAGGAAGTTTAATACCTGAAAACAAAGACAAAAGATTCTAACACAAGCAGAATTCTGTATTGAATTGTGAATTGCATATGTCAAATCATCTGTGCTGGATTTAGGATAGAAAAATGGCCATTAATATAATTCCTTTAATTCTTGTTATTTTGTCTAAAAATGTTCTACTAATGATATTCAAAGCATTAGAAAGAGGAGACAAGAACCCTGTTGGTGCTTCAAGTGAGAAGTTGCCAGGGTGACACTAATAACATAAATCATTGTAGTCCCAAAGATAGGTAATTTCTTAATATATGTTTAAAAGTCAGAATTTTAAAGGGCTGTTCAGAAAGGATCATTAGCCAAAAGAATTTAAAGACAAGAACTATAGCATCATGCGTACTATCTGTGAATAGTCAACTTATCATCTGAACTTTATCTTCTCATCAAGAATCTAGTTAAGCTTAATATGATTTCTATGAAATGTTCTGTAACAGAAGTAAACATGGTTGGCATCTTAATAATCTCTAGGGTATTGCTTAGAACTGAGATGCAAAAGGCCAAAACATTCTGGGTGGTGTGGAAAACTACCGGTATATTTTTTTATTTTTTTCCTGGGCCTTTATATTTTGAAATATAGAAATAATCTTTCTTCAAAATAAAAATAGCATTTTCAGAGTTGATAATATCCTACTGAAGATATCCAGCATAGATACTAGAAATCATACAGTGCAGTTAAAGAGCTCTCTGTTCCATGAGCATTTCCATTTGTAAAACGTTTGGTTACTTTCGGGAATAGTGGCTTTTGTTAGGCTAAAGGAAAGAGTAAATTAGCCTCATGAGATGCTTGTGCTCCAAGGCCAATTTCTCATTTACCAATTCTTGTTAGGTTATTACAACAGGAGGCATTCCCTGCAGAAGTATAATGAATCCCAAGAAGATAAAATCTGTGCCGGAAGAGACTAAAGTCCTAGCCAGTATAATATTATTTCTACAATGACTAATCTGATGCTTATGGGAAGCTCAGAAGAATGTGAATGAAATAGCATGCTTGTCTTATTCCTCAGCAACTGATGAATATACTGTTTGTAGAGATACAACAGAGAATTCAAGATTTATTTTTTAAGACCACCATTTAACCACAATTTGGGTGGTTTCTTAGACAAAAAGATTACCAGCTGAGAACAAAAAACTTGATTTGCATGACATTTACATTGTGTAATATGCCTATTTTCCTATTTAAAAATAGTAACTAATAATGGGAATATGCAGTAGTAACTCTTATCATAGAGAGAAAATTGTAACTTGTAACATTTAGGCATACTGACAAGTTGATAGAAAACTTCAAGACTCTTGATACCTTTCTTACCTTTAAACTGGACCCTACCCATAAACACAGAAGAACTTTGCCTACTCATATCAAACTAATTTGAGCTACTTGCTACTCAGGGCAGTAAGTCATTCAAATTAAAGAAAATCTGCAAGATTTTGGTAGGCATTTCCACATGTACATAAAGACAAAAAAGAGATTCAGCTGAGCTTTTTCCAACATATGCACCTGGTCGACCTGTTTGATTAATAGAAAAGGAAATAGTAGTTTTGAATTTATAATACGGTTTAGCACTGTTTTGGTTATCTTTTTAAATAGAATTTCATTGTCAATAAAATTTGAAGTGTCAGTATGGAAAAATAAATACTATGTGATTGCTATATGAGAGCTGCACTTTAGCTGGGAGATATGGGGCCAAATGTTCTTTCCCTGCCCTACAAAGAAAGGCAAGGGCAATACTTAACAGGTAGAAGCAAGAGTCAAGACTGACAGGAAGGCCTGTGCTCATATGCACAAAAGATCTTTATAAAATTGAAATGACCTATACCTATGATGTATCTAAGAACAGCATATCAAGAGATTAGCTCTATCAGCACTCTCCTGAACCTAGAATCATAGATTATTTTTTTTTTAAAATAGAGGTTTACGGGGGGTCATTTGGGGATCTAGCTATGCCCTAGTGCCAGTGGAACTTGTAATGTTGTTATCTAATATCCTATGTTCTTAACAATTATTAATCAAGTTGTGAGGAAAATAGTAGGAGGAAGAAGTATTAGGTATGTTTGCCATCTTGAGTTATTTATAAAAACAAGAAAGGATAAAAAAAATCTACTAAAAATGTTCCACAGCCCCCACTTGCTGAATTCTTTCTCAGGTTGTGTTGTATTCAATTTTCTTAACCTCTGTAGTTTGAAATATTAAAATATATTTTACATTGCTAGGAAATCTAGAATTGCTATTCTCATTTAGGTCAAGCTGACACAGTATTTAATGTTATGTAACTTGGGATGGTGTAGGAGAAGAGGTGAAGAGGTGAGCACAATATAATAAGAACCTAGGGATTAATTAGGAGAAAGATTGGAGATTTGCACACTTCCTGGACACATAGAGGCTTCCTTCTACTTTACAGGCCATGTCTGCTTTGAATAGGTTTTTGTATATCAAAGCTTAAGCTGTGATTAACATTTCTTTCAATGGATACTAAATGTTAGACCTTTTTATCAATGCATAACTTGAACAATGAAAATGAATTTTATATCTAAAACATCACAAAGCTGATTCTGGACACTTTGATTCAATTATTTGATTCCAATGTGCAAATTCTAAATGTAGCTCTATGGGTTCTGTTTCCCAGAAAATAGAAATTAGCTATTCAGAATTTAATTGTAGAGTACTAGGGTCCTGCAAATCCAGTAAAAGAGCTGTTGTACAACAGATTTGATGAATACAGGGTACCTATCCCTGGATCAATAAACTATAAGTAGTCCTCAACTTATTACCACAATGGAGCCCAAAATTTCTGTTGCTAAGTGAGATGGTTGTCAAGTGATTTTTGCCCCATTTTACAAACTCTCTTGCCACAGTTGCAAGTGAATCACTGCGGTTGCAAAGTTAGTAACATTGTTGTTAAATGAATCTGGCTTCCCCATTGACTTTGCTTGTCAGAAGTTTGCAAAGGGTAATCACATGACCCTGGGATACTGCAACCATCATAAGTTTGAACCAGTATTGTCAAGCGCTCAAATTTTGATCATGTGACCATGGGGATGCTGCAAGGGCTGTACATGTGAAAAATGGACATAAACAGTGATGGGATTCAGCCAGTTCTCTCCGGATTGCGCGAACCGGTAGCGGTGAATGTGGGAGGCTCCACCCACCTGCCCGGAGGTAATGCATGACTGCTGCACATGTGCAGAAGTCTGTGCATGCACGCTCACATTTGCGAACCGGTAGGGAAGGTAAGTGAATCCCACCTCTGGTCATAAGCCCTGTTTTTAGTACCATTATAACTTGAACGGTCACTAAACAAATGGTTGTAAGTTGAGGACTACCTGTGACTGCTTTTCTTCATCTTCACATGGCTGCTTCATAAGCTGCTCCTGGCTGTCTGCAGCCTGTGCATGCAAACAGAAGACAGTTGAGAGAAGATTACAAAGGACCATAAACAGATGGGCTTCTGTATGGATTCAGATAGGTTGGTTCATACTGCACTTATATATGATAGTTTCACTATTCTCAAGATGCAGTTGAAGACATTTTTTATGCTTCCATATGTTACATATCCCAATATATTTGTGAGCTTCCACCAAATAAAACAACAATCAAAAACCCTGCTGAACAATAAAGTTTCCTTTCTTCCATCCAGCCGGATGTGAGTCTCTCCTGGTGAAGTGGGGCCATGGGATGCAGGTGGGCCTGCTGATCGCGTACCTGGCTCCCTGCCACGTGACAGCGGCCCTGCCCGAGCTTCTCAACGTTATTGCCGGGGTGGCGGTTGATACCCCCAGACTTTTGGTCATGGGGGATTTCAACCTGCCATCTACCGGTGGGGCGTCTGGGATGGCTCGGGAGTTTATGGCTTCCATGACAGCCATGGACCTGACACAATTAATTCATGGCCCCACTCACGTGGGAGGACACACTCTGGACTTGGTTTTTATCTCTGGTCAGTGGCGGAGTGGTCTGGATATAGGGGATATAGTTATTGAACCCCTGTCATGGTCGGACCATTCTCTCCTGAGACTGGACCTTTTGACCGCTGCACCCCACTGCAGGGAGGCGGAACCGACCAGGTGGTTCCGCCCCAGGCGCCTGATGGATCCTGATAGGTTCCAGAGGGAGCTTGGGCCAGTTCCTGAAACTCTGGCTCACGACTCGGCTGAAGATCTGGTGGCTGCCTGGGATAGGACAGCCGCCGGTGCTCTGGACCGAGTCGTGCCTTTGCGGCCTCTGACCCGACGCCGAACCTGCCCGGCCCCTTGGTTCTCCGAGGAGCTGAGGGAGATGAAGCGCCGGAAAAGACGCCTAGAGAGTGGTTGGAGGGCTAGTCGCTCCGAATCCGACCGAACACTAGTTAGGTCTTATATTAAGACCTATCTAGTGGCGATAAAAGCGGCAAAGCGTAACCACTTTTCCGCTCTTATTGCATCGGCAGATAACCGCCCAGCCGCCTTGTTTAGGGTGACCCGCTCCCTCCTATATCAGGGAGCGCGGGAAGACCCCTTGCAAGGGCAGGCTGAGGATTTTGCACAGTATCTGCACGATAAAATCGCTCAGATTCGGGAAGGCTTGGACTCCGACTGGGTAGATCCCGGCGGGGTGACTGAGGCTGGTCTTGAGAATGTTACCTGGGATGAGTTCGACCCTGTGACTCCTGAGGACGTGGACAGGATCCTGGGGAGGTTAAACGCAACCACATGTTTATTGGACCCGTGCCCCTCCTGGCTGGTACTGGCCACCCGGGAGGTAACACGTGGCTGGCTCCAGAGGATTATAAATGCTTCTCTGAGAGAGGGTTTCTTGCCTCCTGCCTTGAAAGAGGCGGTGGTGAGGCCCCTCCTCAAGAAGCCTTCTCTGGACCCGGCCGTTTTGGCAAACTATCGTCCGGTCTCCAACCTTCGCTTTGTTGCGAAGGTTGTGGAGAGTGTGGTTGCGCGACAGCTCCCACAGTTCCTGGATGAAACCGTCTATCTAGATCCGTGCCAGTCCGGCTTCAGGCCTGGGTACAGCACGGAGACGGCATTGGTCGCATTGGTGGATGATCTCTGGAGGGCTCAGGACAGGGGTTGTTCCTCTGTTCTGGTCCTGTTAGACCTCTCAGCGGCTTTTGATACCATCGACCATGGTATCATGCTGCGCCGGCTGGAGGGACTGGGGGGGAGAGGCACCGTGTTGCGGTGGTTCTCCTCCTATCTCTCTGACCGGTCGCAGTCTGTGTTGGCAGGGGGGCAGAGGTCGACCTCGAGGCGCCTTGCTTGCGGGGTGCCGCAAGGGTCGGTCCTCTCGCCGCTCCTGTTCAACATTTATGTGAAGCCGCTGGGTGAGATCATCCGTGGTTTTGGGGTGCGATGCCATCTGTATGCTGATGACACTCAGCTGTACATTTCCACCCCAGACCACCCCAATGATGCCCTCGAAGTGATGTCCCAGTGTCTGGAGGCCGTGCGGGTCTGGATGGGGAGGAACAGGCTTCGGCTTAACCCTTCCAAGACCGAGTGGCTGTGGATGCCGGCGTCCCGGTATAGCCAGCTGGTGCCATCTCTGGCTATTGGGGGCGAGTCACTGACCCCCACAGAGGGGGCTCGCAACTTGGGCGTCCTCCTGGACACACGGCTGTCTTTAGAAGAGCATATGACGGCCGTGGCCAGGGGGGCTTTTTATCAGGTTCGCCTGATACGCCAGTTGCGCCCCTTTCTGGATCGGGACTCCTTGTGCACAGTCACTCATGCCTTGGTTACGTCACGCCTGGACTACTGTAATGCTCTCTACATGGGGCTCCCCCTGAGGAGCACCCGGAGGCTCCAGCTGGTGCAGAATGCGGCCGCGCGGGTGATTATGGGAGCGACGTGGCGCTCCCACGTAACACCTCTCCTGCGCGAGCTGCATTGGCTCCCGGTGGTCTTCCGGGTGCGCTTTAAGGTGTTGGTTCTCATCTTTAAAGCGCTCCATGGCTTAGGGCCAGGGTATTTGCGAGACCGCCTGCTGCTACCGATAACCTCCCACCGGCCAATACGCTCTCACAGAGAGGGCCTCCTCGGGGTGCCGTCGGTCAGGCAATGTCGGCTGGCGGCCCCCAGGGGGCGAGCCTTCTCTGTGGGGGCACCCGCCCTGTGGAATGAGCTGCCTCCTGGAATACGATTGATCCCGGACCTCCGGACCTTCCGTAAAGCCCTGAAGACGTTTTTATTTCATCAAGCCGGCCTAGCCTAAATGGTTTTTTAATTGGGATTTTAAATTTTATGGATTTGGGGTTTTAAATTTGGGTAGCCAATGATTTAATTCTTTTAATTATCTTAACTTTTGCATTTGTATGTTTTTTAATTTTGGCTGTTCACCGCCCTGAGTCCCTTCTGGGAGAAGGGCGGTATACAAATTAAATTAATAAATAAATAAAATAAATCAACTAGGCTTTTAAATTTCATAATTAAACTGATGAGAAAAAGCCAGAAGGAAAAAAATGAAGTTCCTAACATTTGTCAAGGCCATTTCAACCCTTTTTCAATAGAGGAACAAAAAAAAAAAAAAATTAGAAGGTTGCCCTGATGGACACATTTTCTTAAAGAGTCCTTTTTCCATCCACATCCCATAGGAAAGATAAAGGATAAATTGTCTTATAGTCCATAGGGACTCATTATGTCCAAGATCAGACAATGGAGACATCTACAACGTAAGTAAACCCTAAAGATTTCAGAATCCTAATTTAAATATGATTTCTGATAACTCAAGAGCAGCAGGTTGAACACTCTGGAGGTATCTACAACCACCCCATAAACTTTGCCATAATTGGTTTGTTTTAATTAGTATTAAGCTAGATACAGTATTCAACCTCACACATATACACAATGTAAAAGAGAAATGCATTTTATCACAGTGAACTCTGTAATTTTTCTAGATTTTTTGGAATGCACAGTAGAAAAAAATACCAAATAAATAATAAATAACAAGGTTTATGTTTCTGATTCTGATTCTGTTTATAAACTCAATACATGCGCTTCATGTATTAGCATTGTTTTCTTTAATCTTCCCTTATCTATAACAATACAATACAATCATAAAGTCACATAAGGCAACAATAAAAGTTCAGTGCTGTCAACAGTAATGCTGGATATGTATAACACCAAGCTTGCTGTAGTTTGTCACAGCTTTTTGACACCTACAGAAGTTTATAAACATTTTTATTATGCAGCTATTTTTACATGAAACAGAAGAGTCATAGTTTCTAGACAAGTGTGAGATGAACTTCAGTAAATAGGTTTCATCTAATAAATAGATCCCTAAAGACTTGGTTTTCCACATCTCCACTATATACTGACACACTGGTAACACAATTGCATCTGCATGAACTAAAAATAGATTGGGGTTTCTTTAGCAAACCACCTAATGCAACCTTTGAAAGCCTACCAGGTTTTCTAAATGACTTCTTTTTAAAATATTGTTTGTTTTCCAAAGGTGTTTTTCAAGAGTCACAGCATAGGTTATTTTCTGATTCTGTAGATATTTGTGAAATGTTAGAATCTGCAGTCTTCAAGATGCTGCTGGATGCATGTTTCAGGGAAAGAGTACATAATTCTTAGGTCACAAGTAACTAGTGAGTTTCTTTGTCTCCCCCCCCCCCACACTTTCTTTTTATCTCTTGGATGCCTCAGTCTTCTTCCCAATTTTAAGAGGTTTCTAAAAAGTAAAATGGATTATTTTTTAGCTTTTTAAAAATGCAGGTCTACCCACGACACTGAAATATAGGACAACAAGAAGAAATTCTGCTTTCATTCCTTCCAGGCCTATTAATGAAAATAACGGTAATAAGTGCAGCATTCAGCTACAAAAATGTTACCTGTCCCTATTTTAGGAAGGCATAATCCTTGTTTCTAAATAGGGAGCACTTCCGCTTCTTTTCCAGAAGGAGCTATAACCTAAGGCAAGAGAGAAAAATCAGCTATATTCCAGTTGAAGGACATCCTTTAGTTTTTGTCTCCACCTCTAGATGGAGAAAAATGCAGCCTTAAAAATGAGGTCTAGCAGCAGTCCCAATATATTTTCACATGATCTGAAGCCTTTTCCCATAAAAAAAAAGAAACAAAACAAAAATATTGGAAGCGGGTGACATTTTCCAGGGCTAGGACTGATTTGCAAAAAAAGCTAATCTTCCTTTTCACTCATTTAAAAAATAAAATAAAATGTTGGTCATTTCTAATTAACTTAAAGTAAGCCTGAGAAACCTCTCTCTCTAACTGGGCTTATTTCTTTAAAAACTACTATTCACTCAAAATATATTTTCTTGTTTTATGTGGATTTTCTTGCTATTCAGTGAGGGACAAATGGATTATTAAAACAACTGCTAAAATAAAAAAAATAAAAATTGTTTGGTTTGGCCGAAGACCTATTCCAAGTATTAATAAACTGTAGGTCTGTGCAAATTTTAAAGGGATGCTGTGATTTGGCAAACTTTCAGCTGAAGTGCTAGGTTAGAACATCCTCCAATACATTAATCCAGGTGGTAACAGAGTCTTTTCTTCCTATGTGCATTTGCTTAGAAGACCCTCTTTTTAAGATAAAAAATGATGTGCTTTGATCTTTTGAATCTAAGGCAGATTACTCTTTCTCAAGTGTCTCAAATGTCACTTCAAATCTGACTATTTTGACAGATAAAATCAAAATAATTCTTCAAATTGTTTTGAGTTGTAATTATTTTAACTCAATGAAAACAAGCACTGTTTGGTTTTTTAAATATCTTATATGGGATAAAAATCATAATTTTAGCACAATTTTTCTCACTCTATAATGTTGCTTAAATTAAGTTATTTTGTTCACAGTTCAGAAAGACCTTTTTCATGTTCCTTTTGGTTCCCCTATTCTGTATGGGCTTGAAATTAAATTATTTTTAAATGTTTTATTTGCTGTAAAAACGTAGGCAGATAGTTATCACTAACAGAGATAACAAACTAATAGCTCCTATGGAGATTTAGTGAACTGAAAGTTTTTCTAATTCTATAGTTTCATTTTTATTTTTTGATGCACTGTTCTTATTAATCAAAGTCTATTACTTTGTATAAAATAATTCCCTACTGCCAGGTCAAGAAATCACCCAACCTGGTGTAGAAGTAAATAAGATTAAAAGCCATATTGAAAAAGTGATAATGAGAGGGTAAGTCAAATTCAACAAAGGATACCTGATAAGCCGTTGAGAACTATAGCAGTTTACTGCCACCATTGTAATTCAGTCACAAGTGTTATTATACAATAATAATTAATGCTCAGATGTAGATATACTGTATGTTTATGAATTATTTCTGGCCTTTTGAATACATAGGACAACTTGGGGATGTGGATACAAAGTAAACTATATATTCTTAGCAGTTATTAGATAATTTGTAATTAAATTTGTAAAGTTCAGCTAATAGAAGTTGGTCACTTGTTGAGTTGAGCGACTATAGAAATCAATCAATCAAACAAACAAACAAACAAAGTTTGTTTGGTTAACTCTGCCAACAGCCAGGAGTTCAATCTTGACCGGTTCAAGGTTGACTCAGCTTTTTATTTTTATTTTATTTTTTTATTTTATTTCGAATTTATATACTGCACCTTCTCCCGAGGGACTCAGGGCGGTGTACTGCCAGATAAAAACATACAATACAAACATTAAAAACAATTAAAAGAATATATATTAATTTGGCCCCAGTTTAAAATGACAAACCAATTAAAAATATTAAAAGTATGTTAAGCCAGCCCGGCTTGCTGAAAAAAGAAAGTTTTAAGGGCACGGCGGAAGGCACCAAGGTCTTGGATTCTCCTTATCTCTGGGGGCAGCTGGTTCCATAGGGTAGGTGCCCCTACAGAAAAGGCCCTCCCCCTGGGGATCACCAGCCTACATTGTTTGGCTGATGGCACCCCAAGGAGGCCCTCTCTGTGGGAGCGCACGGGTTGATGGGAGGTTGTCGGTAGCAGCAGGCGGTCTTGAAGATAACTAGGTCCTATGCCATGGAGCGCTTTAAAGGTGGTAACCAACACCTTGAAGCGCACTCGGAAGACCACTGGGAGCCAGTGCAGCTCATGCAGGAGCGGTGTTATGTGGGAGCGCCATGCAGCTCCCGTAATTACCTGCGCGGCCGCATTCTGGACCAGTTGGAGCCTCCGGGTGCTCTTCAAGGGGAGCCCCATGTAGAGAGCATTGCAGTAGTCCAGGCGAGAGGTGACGAGGGCATGAGTGACTGTGCACATGGAATCCCGATCAAGAAAGGGTCACAACTGGCGAATCAGGCGAACCTGACAAAAGGTCCCCCTGGCTACAGCCGTCAGATGTTCCTCCAAGGACAGCTGCGTATCCAGGAGAACTCCCAGATTGCACCCAGATTGCACGCCCAAAGACTTGCCCCCAATAGTTAGCGATGGAGTCAGCTGACTATATCGGGATGCCGGGAACCACAGCCACTCAGTCTTGGAAGGGTTGAGCCTGAGCCTGTTCCTCCCCATCCTGTTCCTCCCCATCCAGATCCGCACAGCCTCCAGGCACTGAGACATCACTTCATCACTTTTCATCCTTCAGAGGTCAGTAAAAATGAGGACCCAGATTGTTGGGGGGCAATATGCTGACTCTGTAAAGTGCTTAGAGAAGGCTGTAAAGCACTGTGGAACTATTGTTATTTAAAGGGTTGGAGTCTGACAACAAATCAAAATCAGAATCATAGACAGATTGCTAGATTCAGGTAGAACCATAACATGCTAGCAATAAGTAGCTATTTACAGTGAAGTAATGTTAAAATCACAGTGAAATTCATGTAATAAAAAGAAGGGCCTAGGCTCTTCCTCTTTTCCTCCCTCCCTCCCTCATTCTTCTTGATAGGTTTATATGTACTTGCTCTAGTTTAGTTAAGTTTCACACTAACAGAGATACTTTCTTTATTCTTTCTTTTATAAATCAGAAATTTGAGAACAGTGTGTGCCTGGAAAATGAAGAGTTAATTCATGTGAAGTTAAAGGGCATGTAATTTTACATAGCCTGGGCAGTCTTTTGTAATAAGTCTTTTGTAACACAGCCTAATGCAGAAATTATTTTTAAGTATTAGATATGAGGAGAACGGACCACTGCAGAGAATATAAATCCTTATGTTCACCCACAGACATAATTCCACGTGGGTGGATGCAGCACAAACAGTCTTACGCAACTACCTGTCTGGATGACATATTCACTGCAATCTTCCGAAGCAAAAGCAGTCATTTCAATTCCCTTCATAGATCCTAAAATTGCTCTTGATTAATATTTGCAGCTTGCATCAAGACAGTAAAGCATACAGTTGCTTTATCACCTCAGTCTACTCATAGTCCAAGCAATACTTCCCTCTTATTCTAATTGCTCTAAGACTGTGCCTACCTGATGCCTACCTACATTTTTAAAACACAGAGGTGAGAAATTTTATAAGGTCTATTCATCAGAGAGTATGAAGTATAGGTGGAATAATTACTCCAGATACATTATTTCCAAAAGCAATAGCACCATATTCCAAAAGGAATTATTTATGTTGTTTAAGGGACAGGGGGAATTTATTAAAATAAAATGTATTAAGGATCAAAGAAATCAGAAGGAAGGTTATGCTTTCACAACATGTCAGTATCTTTTGCTATTTCTAAAAGCATTTAAGTGCTAGTTAACCTTTACTTATTTTTTATCTTTTTTACACTTATTTTACACATTTTAATTATACAATATACCGCACAAGGTATTCTCTATTTTATATTTTATTTTATTTTATATTTCATCCATATTTACATTAACAGCAACTGGTAACATTAAATATTAAAACAAAAAGTATAAGTAGAGTATGATTAGCAGGGCAGCGAGATTGGTACTGCTTGAGCTTTACATCATGGTTTTGGAACAGCTACAGCTGGATCAGATGGGCTTCACGCCATAGCCACTCTGGGGCTTGGCACAGGGGATGGCTGGGGCTGAGGTGGTTGGGCTTTGCACCATGACACTGGGGTGGCTGGTACAGCACAGGACTTGAGGCAGCACTCCTTTACAGTGGTGGCAATAGTGGTGATGCCGGGGCTGAAAAAAAGGTCCAGGGGGTAGCAATGATGGGTTTAGACCAGTGGTCCCCAACCCCCGGTCCGCGGACCGGTGCCGGGCCGTGGAGTACCTGGCACCGGGCCGCGCAGCGGCCGGGGGACATGAACGCTGCAGCGCAAAGGCTCCTGGGCCGTGCGCAATGGGCCGTGCGCAAAAGCTCCTGGGCCATGCCCCCACCCCTGCGCGTGCTCAGCGGGCCGCGGTGATAAAAAGGTTGGGGACCACTGGTTTAGACTACTGAAGGCCATTGGCCTCTATTTCAGCCCCAACAATGCCAACACCACTACCACTGTCATGGAGAGGCACTATGCAGAACAACCAAAAAGGCAGATATGGGAGGGAAGGAGGGAGGCAGAGAGGCAGGGGTACTTGAAGTAGATGCATTACCTTGGATGAATCAAGGCTCAGAGATGGGAGGGGCCAAGCAGGGAAGGATTGGGATGGCTCTTCATCTAACAGCCAGGTAGGATATCCTTAACAATGGCAAGGGGAACGGTCAGAACAGCTATCACTAAGTATGTCTTGCTTAATGATGATAACATTTAGCGATGGAGTTGCCAGTCCTATTGTGGTTGATAAGCAAGGACTACCTGTAGTTGCATTCATGTTGTTTTAATTGTGTTTAATGTGACAGAAAAGATTTTAAACTAGCTCCCTCAATTATTAAAAATTATTAAAAATCTGTGCGCTCATTAAGTAATGTTTTATTAAAATAAAAAGCTACCCCTCTTATCCAAAATTTCTAAACTACAGAGACTCTAGAAATCAAATTAGAGCAAATTAAATGTAATTTTCACAAAGAGAATCATTGCTTTCAAAGCAGTAATCAAATAACACTTCATGAATGATGATGAAACATTTTTCAGATGAGCTAAAATATATTTTAAACTGTAAACGTTGAGATATATATATATCCTAATTTAGAAATTATCAGAAATTGTTTTAGAAACACTAGTTGTTTCACCATACATTTTAAAACTAGGTAAGGCCACACAACTTTTGCTTATAACCATTTTTCATACTTACAACTGTTGCAGTATCCCCATGGACATGTGATCAAAATTCAGATGCTTGGCAACTGGCATGTTATTTATGACACATCACATCACAATTTATTTCAGTCTGTTGGTCATGCAAATTAGAAATTCTGAGAGTTCTAGTGCCAACACTGCTGGAGAGTGGCAGCAGATCAGAAAAGCCCAATTGTTTAATACTAATATACTAATGTCCGTCATCTAGGATATGACACAATAGAATCCCCTAAAACTACATATCTCTCTTAAAATCCAGTACTTTGCTGGAACGTAGGCTTTAGTCATTTGCAAAATTTTGGTGAAATGAAAACTTCTATTCCATTCTACTTAAAAAGTCATGACAATACATTCATACATGCACACCTATAGTTTTCTGCAATGATACTTAGCCAAGAACTAAAATAAATGTAAATGTGTAAGTTCCTAAGGCTGAACAGGATTTTTGAAGTTACTGGTACTTTAAGATCCAAAAATCAAACTAAAATATTGCAAAATTGTAGTATGAAGAGCTGACTTCAAGTCATAGTCAATAGTGTTCTCAAATAGTGTTTTCAAAATTTTCCAGACCTACAATTATTCCCCCAAAGCTAAATTGTCATTTCTAAGAAATCTTTTCCATGTATGTATTGTTAATTAGTCATACAAACACAGTTCCAAACTTTATGCATGTTGTTGTATGCATCTAAAATGTAGATAGAATAAACATTGTAAACCACTTCAGCTTTATTATTTATCACATAAGTAGGGTTCTTTTTCCCACCTAAAAACCACTTATATGTACCAGGAGTTACATAGACTATTTGCCTGTGACTAAAATTATAACAATTCTTTGCAGCTTGGGTTTATAGAATTTGAAGTTCCAAGTATGTAGAATTTTCTAGTTTGTTATGTGTACAGACATATCCATTTTAGCTCTGTTGACACCCCCCCCCCAAATATGAACAATAATTTATGCAAGTAATTTGCCAAAGGTTTTCACTAGGTAGGAAGTTTTATTCCAATTTTTATTGTTCATTCCACAACAAACCCCATTGGTACCTTATCTCTCTTAGGAGATCAGGATAGTCTCAACCGATTGGCCTTTGGCAAGGCTCTAAAGACCTGATTCTGGGCCTTGGGCTCTCAGTGTATGTGGGAACCTGTTTCTTGGTTGTATTGGTGATTATGGAATATATTTTCCTCACTGATATGTTTTTTAATTTTTCTACTATTGCAATTGTTTTCACTTTATTTCAATTTGTTTGTCACCCAGAGTCACTTGTTAAAATGGGTTGCATACAAATTGAATAAATAAAATAGAAGAGTTTTTTAAAAACCCAAACATGACTGTTTGCACTAAAACCAACCATAACAATAAGAACACAACAGTCACCTCACAAACACATTAATCTCAGGCCTGGCAACAGAGTTAGGTTTTAAGGGCCCCAACAGAATGGGATTGCGTTTAAGAAAGTGGGGTTGAGATTTAGTGAAAAATATGATAAAATTTTAAAGAAGGGATTCAGAACGAGATACAGGTGTAGTTAGCAGTATATTTAAGCTATAGTAAATTACAATCGCTTGGAGGAAGAACACAGAAAGAGGTAAGAAGAATCTGGACATCGTGACAGGGAAAGAGGCAGAGAAAAGGTCACAGTGATAGTAATGGCCAAATGTGAAAGTCCTTAGTAAAGAGAAAAATTAGATTAGATTGAGAGATGAATTTAAAAAATCATTAAAGATGATGGAACAAAAGATGATATCATTCCATTTCTTGGAACAGCAATAGTCTAGCCATGTAAGTACGGAGATCTAGGCAGTGCTTCTTAAACATACTGCAAACCAGACCAAATGCCTGGAATTATTTCCTATTTATACCTAAGAAAGCATTTGCTACTTTGCCTCTCAATTACTGTGTTCATATGACATTGATGGTTAACTGAACCATGTTCACCCAAGCTCTTTAGGTTCACATGACATACTAGTTAAAAATGTAGAAGGTCTATGATTCAGTATGCTATGTGAATATAGCCGCAGAATGTGAGCCCATATTACAATACTAATTTATCATCAAAAGGGCTGCTTCTATGTTTTCAGATGATTACAGGTAGTCCTCATTTTGCAACGACTATTGAGACCAGCAACTCAGCCATTAAGCAAAACTGTCATTAAGTGAAAAGTCACATGACCATCATCGTGCTCACGATTTTACTTTAGTTTTCCTTTGCTTTACAGCATCAGAAGAATATAACCTCAAGCGGTCAGGTGAGCCAAAATAGTAGCAGGGATGTTTTCCTGAATTGACTCACAAAAAGCCAAGTAAAAGAACAAGTCCTTTGGAATATTCACCTGGCACTAGATAATTTGCAAGAAAAAATGTTATTTGTACTTATATTCACAATGAATGTAAAGCAAATATACAATATGTGTCCCAGGATAATCAAGGGTGGGATTCAAATTTTTTAGCAACCGGTTCTCTGTCTGATTGCTAGGCGGGTGTGGCCATGGTGGATGTGGCCTACTCAGCCTCCTGCACCACGGAGGGGCGGCATTTTCCCCCTCCCTGGGCTCCAGAGGCTTTCCTCAAGCCTCCAGGAGGGCGAAAATGGTCTCTCCTGGGCTCCAGAGTCCTCCGGAATCTGGAAAGGGGCCCATTTCCAGACTTCCGGTAGGCCATGTTTTCCCCTCCCCAGGCTCCGGAGGCTTTCACCGAGTCTCTGCAAGGGCGAAAACAGCCTCCCCTGGGCTCCGGAGGCCCTCCGGAAGCCAGAAAGGGGCCTGTTTCCAGAATTCCGATAGGCCTGTTTTTCGCCCTCCCTGGGCTCCAGAGGTTTTCCTCAAGCCTCTGGGAGGGCGAAAACAGCCTCTCTGAGCTCCGGAGGCCCTCCAGGGGCTGGAAACGGGTCCATTTCCAGACTTCTGGAACTTCTGGGAGGCCCATTTTTCACCCTCCCAGAGCCTCTGTGCAGGCCCTGCACTTATCTGGCATCCAAAATGGGTGTTGTGACCTAGGGCCAAGTAGTTATTACAAGATGCAATCATTCCTAAACAAACATATTTTATTAGAACAGCTGAGAATTACTTCATTCTCAGCTTAGTCCAAATTAATTCCAAAATAAGTCCTTTGGCTTTATCACAAACCCTTGTCTTCTTTGGCAGCCTGCCAAAGGCTTTTCTTGGCAAAGCCCCACAAAGTTCAGAAACAAGAGACACCGACAAGAAACAAATGTAGCAATGTTGCTTTCCTACAAAGAGCCCAAGAGCCGTTTCTGCTCTTTTAAGCCTTATGGGAGGGCCAATCATCTCCTGACCTTATTCCCAAGTCGTCCTTTTTGCTTTAGCTGCTCTTGCCTTCTGGCAGCTCTTCGCATGTGTGTGCTAGGAACAGGCTCCTCCTGTTCCTCTGCCTCTCTGCTGTCCACCTCTGGAAGCTCCGGAGTCCGTGCATCGCTCCCAGATGGCCCTGGCCCCATCTCTGCCGCAGAGCCCTTGTCTGGGCCTTCCCCTGACTCCAGGACTGGCCCATTGTCCTCCCCAGCTTACTCACTGTCTGACTCCGCTACCAGCTCTGCAGGCTGCTGGTGGACCACAACAATGGGCCACGTGGAGACTCCTGGCAGGGGTGGGGCTGGGTGGGCAAGGCCAGCCAGTCCTTGCAACTACCAGTTTGGCGAACCAGATGTAAAATTAGCATCCAGTTTGCCCGACCGGCTGAATCCCACCCCTGAGGATAATGTTGCAGAATCCAATCTGAATTTGTCACTGAGACCGAGATTTATTCTTCCAAGCTTTCGGACTTAGAGCCCATCCTCAGGAAACCTTTCTCTCTCTCCAGAATGTATTTACATTCATTGGAGATAAAGGGATTACAAGAGAGTAAGAAGGCACACAATGGGGAAAGCGCGCTCCAAAAAGAATGTGCTAGCATCAGGTGTTTGCCTAGCATGCTAGGGATTGAGAGGCAGGAATTGCATAGGAGGCAAACAAAAGTCTTTAGTATGAAACTGATTAGGATCTTATCAATTTCAGATAGCAACTAATTAAAGTCTGAGCTTGTTAACTTGCAGTTAGCACTTTTTAGGGACAAACTGCACTGCAGAGAAAAGCAGTTCAGGAAGAAATAGCTTGTTTAGGCAATCTCCCCACTCTGCAAGAAGGAAAAAAACAAAATTAAAAAATGGGTCAGACAGAGGACAATTCATACTGACTGTAATGGCAAATGTGTCTGAGAGAGAGATGCTGCAAAGGTACAATTACTTTTTCATTACCATCATAACTACAAATGATCACTATTGAAGGCAGTAGCTAAACGAGGACTACCTCTATTAACCAAGACATAACCAATTCTGACACCAGCAAACAACTGGTTCTGTCCTGGCTTCTCCTTCTCCAGGTGAGGCTGGGCTGACCTAATGAATCTCATGGATCTTGTTTAGTGGGAAATCAAACTAGTTTTGTTCCTGTGCCACAGCAGCAAATAGACTCATAGGGGCCATGGTTGTAAAAGAGACAAGTAGAAGGGATACCAGCTGCAAGAGAATGCTTCTGGAAATTGTACCTTTACCATTCAACCATAGTTTCTGAGCCTCTGTGTTATCTTCCGAGGACCAAGAAAAACTGAACAAGCAGTTCTCAAGAAACAGATCAGAATGGCTAAAAAACATTCTAACCACTACTTAATTTTTGTTTCTAATTTTTGTTCTAAATTTAAGATTTTTGGAGTTTGAAAACAATTCAGCCTTCTCCACTTTTTTCCTTATCAATAAAAACACATCAGTTCAGGATTATTTTTAGACATTGAATGTTTAATATACACGTGTATGTAAAAGTCACAATAAACCAAAGTAGAAAGACTGCAGTACTAATTGCATAGTTGTCTGTATTGAAATTATCTAAAATGAGAAATGACAAAATTAGGAATGGAATATAGGTTTACTCCAAAAGATTTATGAAAGTATATGTTTTAAAATTACTTTGTTTAGATTTTTATCAGAACATGTAGAAGTAATTAAATATTGTCTTTAAGTTTTGATTCCAAAACATTTTCAAGTTTATAAACAAAAAGCAGCATAGTAGCATTTTTCATAAATAAAATAAATACTACCTTGAACAATTTCTAATTTTTTTCTGAGCACTCATTACAGATTTAAAAATTTTAAAAATCCAATATAATCACCCACAATTCAGACTATTTTGGAATAATAGATTTTCACAGTGAAAGTCCTTTTTAAAAAATAGCATTTGATTTGTATTCTGATCTGAAGAGACTGCCAGGTTAACAGCAAGTATTATCATACTACATAGCTTGTGGTGAGCTAAATTAGTTTTGGCCCAAGGTATTGAACCATGGCCTATATCATCCGCATCCAGAATTAATATGTGGGAAATTTGTTTATTTTGACCCTTGCAAATTAAAAGAATAGAAAAATAATAATGTGGAAAATATAGCTATTCTGAGTTTCCTTATTCCAGCGGAACTGAGTTTCCAACGGAACTTCGCTAAGTATTTATATACCTCTAGATTAAACAAATCCATTGTTTAAGTCATTCTTAAAAGCTAGTTATCTATAATATTTTATTCCAAATGCTTATAAATGTTTACCTGCTAGAGGATAAAGCACTAATTTATTGGTTTCTTTAATGTGGTGGGGCACAGTTGTGAGCACTAACCTGATGTTATCTATCTTCCATGGCCATTTTGGCTTGCACTGCAGGAGAGACCAAATTCCTGCCTTCTTTGCATCAGATGGACTCTCATGGGTTAATGCTGTTTCCAACAGCATTCTTTGAAAAAATATTAGACCTGTGTTTGGGAAACAGTATGACCAATAGGCCACAATCACAGAGGATAGGTTTTCAAGGAACATCAGGAAATTGTCAGTTGGGTTGGAGATGCGTATTTTTTGGAATTCAACAGTTATCTGCACTGACAGGAACATTTAAGTATAACAGACGTGTTCTGAACATTTCTACTCTGCAATTTGCTACAAGTGCATTTCAACCTTGGCAGCACCTGGAGGGTAGTCTATCAAGTTCATAAAATGGTATAGAATAAGTAAAATGATATGGAAAAAAATGAAACCATTGAGGATATGCCAAATCCCTTGTAGGAAATACTATAGAACATCCATTGGTTTCAGACTCAATAACATACAGAACCTGCATAATGCAGAACCTGGCATAATTTGTCTATCTGTCAACCCAGGAATTGCATATTTTGCATGCTTTCCAAAAACTACTAATCCCATGTAGATAAGGAGAATAAAAATACAGTACTTTTTAAAAATTTCCTGGTTTTTAAAATTTTCCTAGATGTAATTAAAATTTAAGGAAACTTTGGAGAAAAAACTGGGAAGTTATAATTTTGATTCCCCTACATCCCAAAACTAATCAGCATCAATTAATGGGAGGAAGATAATACAACATATTTAAGTTGAATCAAGGCATATCACTTCTGAATCCAACAAATATTTTGAGTGCTCAAACTTCTTGTTTGCAATGAAACACTTCTGAAAATGCATAGAATGTCTCTTTGTTCCCTGGAAACTTCAGTTTTTAAAGGCAGAGGAACCAGATGTTCCAGACCAGGGGTGGACAATTGTGGGTCTTTTACAACCTGTGGATTTCAACTCCCAGAATTCCTGAGACAGCCAATGGGTTAATGGTAGTTAGATCCCCGGAACTGGTAAATCAAAGAATCAGTGAATCAAAGATTCCACAATTTTTAGGAAGGAAATGTTTTTAAAGAATCTAAAAACACAACCTTCTCACTAAAAATGCATTGATACTCAGAGTTCAATTTTTTCTATATATTACAAAAGGTTATTATATTCAAAATAGCTCTTTTACAACAAAGCTATAGAAGATAGTTCATACCATGAACTATTTCTTTTGAGCATGTGCAAGATGGCGGCTGCACTGCAAACTGCTTCGATTTGATGGGATGGCTTTGGGGGCTTTAGGGGGTCCCACAGGGGCACTTGGTCATCAGTGACCCCTGTTCGGTCGGATGAGCTCAGGACGAGGGTTTTGAGATCTTCCTCGCCCCTGGGCATACCCTGAAGTCGGAAACGGAGAGTTGTAGCCGCGCCACTTCGAGCGGCAGCGTTGGGAGAGTCAGGAGAGCGGAAGCGTGGTGGAATGGTGGCTTGTAGCAGCGGCAAAGGCGAAAGCATAGCGGTGAGTGGAAGGTAGCCCATCTGAAACTTCACCCACCCCACTCGGAAACCCTCTCAGCGGTCCTTTGAGCACCACCTTTGAGATGGTGGTGCTGGTATCAGCGGGGGTGGTGAAGTCGGCCCTGGTACTAAATAGGGCCGCGGCACACCCCAGGAAGGACTGGACACTGTTGCTGACATTATCACCGGCAGAAAAGGGGCTTGCTGAGGTGAAACTGAGAGGGGCACAAGTGGCTGCCTTAGGATTGGAGAGAGAGACCCCTTCAAGGAAGATCTCTGGCGGCTGCAGAAGAACTGGAGGCCTCCTATGGTATTCAATGGAGGCTGGGGTCTGGAAGTCATTATATTATCCTGGAAGAACAGAGGAGAAGGGCTGGGGAGCGACGGAGGGGTTCCCTCCCCCCAGTCGCATTGATATCAACCTCTTCCCCTCCTCCCCCCACCCGGGTTCTGTGTACTGTGGACGCCATGAAATGGGCTTACTATTTGCCCTTGACTGTAGGGGCCTCCCCTCCCCTCTCCCTCCCCCTCCTCCCCCCTCTCCTTTTTTCTTCCCTTTTCATCGGGACTATTACTCAGATACGATCTGTGAGTATAAGACTACACAAAGGACTATTCCATTTCTATCCCCGGTCTGACTGACAGACTGATAGACTGATAGATTTCTTTCCCCGATCATGGGTCAGCCAAATGAAGCAACTGCTGAGGGGATCTTTACTACATCGTGACTTTGCCACTGGGAGGAATACTTCTTCGATCTATGGTCACTTGAGCCCCCCCCCACCGTGAGAGGGCAGGCTGGAAGTCACTGCCATTGGGTGTATTTGTCAGGACCCTTCCTGCTGTTGTGAGAGGACAGTGGAGGTACCAGTGGTGCCTCATTGAACAATGGCTGCATGTTACATCTTTTTCTGAGACCCCTGATTATGCTCCATGCGTCTATCGCTGTACCCGGAGATGTATACGACATTGGATTTTCTTGCACTGCAAGATTCCCCCCTCTCGCAGATATGGCCCTCTTCACTATTGAGGACCTACCTCAATGACGGGTTTTGGGACCCAGAGAGGTGGCATGTGAAAACTAGGGGGTTGAGGGGCTTTTTATCCAAATTTTTAGTTAAACTTTTAAGGGGCTCTAGGGAGGGGGATGGTTTGATTGGAATGTGGGCTGTGGGTATGGGGGATAGCCCACAAAGGGGAGGGTTGGGTCTGGCAAGGAAGCATGGCATGGGGGGTGGGGATCCCAGGGTCGAGGGGGGAGTCAGAGTTTGTCCGGATAGTGCTTTGAACATCAATACTATGGGTGGGAGGGGTAGATATGGCGGGAGCAGGGGGCCATGTCGAGTTAGGGGAGTGCGCACTCACTGTTTACAAGCGGTGGTGTGCTCCGGCCCTCAAGGCTTCACCCATTCCCCAGGTTGCACAGACCCTCAGGGCCCGGGCCTTCGGCTGATGTTGTGCAATGCCAGGTCCGTAGTAAATAAACCCCCCCTCATTTGTGATCTTGTTCCTGAGTGGGGAGCAGACCTGGCAGGTATTACGGAGACCTGGCTGGGCAAGGAGGGGGGGTTCCCCTCGTTGAAATGTGCCCACCAGGTTTCCATGCATTCCATCGGCCGAGGTCACAGGGCAGGGGCAGGGGGGTAATGGTTATCATTAAAGAAAGTCTGAGGCCGAGGGAGGCCACTGTTCCTCAGATGGCCGGCTGTGAGTCCCTCCTTGTGAAGTGGGGTCATGGGGTTCAGATGGGTTTGCTGATTACATACCTAGCTCCCTGCCACGTGGCAGCAGCCCTGCCCGAGCTACTCAACGTTATCACCGTGGTGGCGGTTGATACCCCCAGACTTATGGTCATGGGGGATTTCAACCTGCCGCCATGGGTGAGACGTTGGAGATGGCTCGGGAATTCATGGCTTCCATGACAGCTATGGACCTGACCCAGCTAATTCATGGCCCTACCCACACAGGTGGAAACACGCTGGACCTGGTTTTTGTCTCTGGACAGTGGTTGAGTGATCTTGAGATAGGGGATATAGTCACCGAGCCCTTGTCATGGTCAGATCACTCTCTCCTTCGCCTTGACCTTCGAACCACTGCACCCCGCCGCAGGGAGGCAGAGCCGGTAAGATGGTTCCGCCCCAGGCGCCTGATGGAACCTGATAGGTTCCAGATGGAGCTTGGGCCATTCCCTGAGGCTCCGGCACACGCCTCAACTAGTGGCCGCCTGGGATAGGGCGGCCGCTGGAGCTCTGGATCGGGTCGTGCCTTCACGGCCTCTGACCTGGCGCCGATCTCAGCTGGCTCCTTGGTTTACTGAGGAGCTGAGGGAGATGAAGCGCCGGAAAAGATGCCTAGAGAGTAGTTGGAGGGCCAGTCTTTCTGAATCCGACCGGACACTGGTAAGATCTCATATTAAGAATTACCTAGTGCCAATAAAAGCAGTAAAATGTACATATTTTGCTGCTCTTATTGCATCATCAGATAATCGCCTGGCCGCCCTGTTTATGGTGACCCGCTCCCTGCTCCACCAGGAAGCGCAGGAGGACCCCTTGGAGGGTAGAGCCGAGGATTTTGTTCAGTATCTGTATGACAAAATCACTCAGGTTCGGGAAGGCTGGAGTCGGACTGGGTAGTGTCAGGGGGGATGACTGAGGCAGGTCTTGAGAATGTTATCTGGGATGCATTTGATCCTGTGACCCCTGACGACGTGGACAGGATTCTGGGAGGACTGAATGCAACCACATGTTTATTGGACCCGTGCCCCTCCTGGTTAGTGCTGGTTTCCCGGGAGGTGATGCGAGGCTGGCTCCAGGGGATTATAAATGCTTCATTGGGTGAGGGTGACTTTCCCGCTGCCTTGAAAGAGGCGGTGGTGAGGCCTCTCCTCAAGAAGCCTTCCCTGGACCCAGCAGTGTTGGCTAATTATTGTCCGGTCTCTAACCTTCGTTTTGTGGCGAAGGTTGTTGAGAGTGTGGTTGCGCAACAGCTTCCCCAGCACCTGGATGAGATGACGTATCTGGATCCGTTCCAATCGGACTTCAGGCCTGGGTACAGCATGGAAACGGCATTGGTCGCGTTGGTCGATGATCTCTGGAGGGCTCGGGACAGGGGGTGCTCCTCTGTCCTGGTCCTATTAGATCTCTCAGCGGCTTTTGATACCATCGACCATGGTATCATGCTGCACCGGTTGGAAGAGTTAGGGGTGGGGGGCACTGTACTATGGTGGTTCTCCTCCTTTCTCTCCGACCGGGTGCAGTCTGTGGTGGCAGGGGGGCAGAGGTCAACCCCGAGGCCCCTCATATGTGGGGTGCCACAAGGTTCACTCCTCTCGCCCCTCTTGTTCAACATTTATGTAAAGCCGCTGGGCGAGATCATCCGTAGTTTCGGGGTAAAGTACCACCAGGACGCTGATGACACCCAGCTGTACATTTCCACCCCAGACCACCCCAATGATGCCCTTGAAGTGATGTCCCGGTGTTTGGAGGCCGTGCGGATCTGGATGGGGAGAAACAAGCTCAGGCTCAACCCATCCAAGACCGAGTGGCTGTGGTTTCCGACATCCCGATATAGTCAGTTGACACCATCACTTACTATTGGGGGTGAATCGCTGGCCCCCACGGAGAGGGCTCGCAACTTTGGCGTCCTCCTGGATTCACGGCTGTCTTTAGAAGAGCATTTGATGGCCATGACCGGGAGGGTTTTTCATCAGGTTCGCCTGATTCGCCAGTTGCATCCCTTTCTGGATTGGGACTCCTTACACACAGTCACTCATGCCCTCGTCATTTCCCGCCTGGACTATTGCAACGCTCTCTACATGGGGCTCCCCTTGAGGAGCACCAGGAGGGTCCAACTGGCACAGAGTGCGGCCGTGCGGGTGGTTATGGGAGCAACATGGTGCTCCCATGTAACACCTCTCCTGCGCGAGCTGCACTGGCTCCCAGTGGTCTTCCAGGTGCACTTCAAGGTTTTGGTTGCCACCTTCAGAGCGCTCCATGGCTTAGGACCTGGCTACTTACGGGACCGCCTACTACCACAAATAGCCTCCCACCGGCCGGTACGCTCTCATAGAGAGGGGCTCCTCTGGGTGCCGTCAGCCAAACAGTGTCGACTGGCAGCCCCCAGGGGGAGGCCTTCTCTGTGGGGGCACCCACTATCTGGAACGAGCTCCCCCCGGAGATTCGGAGGATCCCGGATCTGCGCACTTTCCACCACACTCTTAAGACCTTCATATTCCAGCAAGCTGGCCTGGCTAACCTTTTTCCCCTTTTCTTTTAAATTGAAAATTTTAAATCTGTTTTTAAATTATTGGGATGTTTTAAATTTGTCTCGGGCTAAATTGTTTAATCTGGTTTTATTTCTGCTTTTAAATTTTGTATTTATGTATTTTATTTTGTGCCTGTTCACCGCCCTGAGTCCTTCGGGAGTAGGGCGGTATATAAATCTAATAAAACAAATAAACAAACAAACAAACCATGGTTTAACGATTACTATGTCACTTTTTAAATTCACAATTTACAAAGTACTAATCACAGAAAAAAAAATGAAGCAATTCCTGGGATAATTTCGGTACAGATTACTTTTCCGGATACCAGTTTTATTCTGTTTAAAAAGCCTCTCTTTTTTCATTCAGCAAATGTTGTATATACTCAGAAAACTCTTAAGGAAACCTTTAGTATATACTGTATTTTTCGGAGTATAAGACGCACTGGAGTATAAGATGCACCTACCTTTTTTGGTTGTTGTTTTTTTTTAAAGTTTTTTTTTTATTTTTTAGACAAACACAATAATTTCACAACTGCTACTCTTCCCCATGGTGACAAGATAGGGTGAAAAACGTAAAATGTGAGGACAGTCGTAAGTTCGAGGACTGGTCAAAAGTGCGAGGACCAGTCAAAAATAACTTTTTCAGCCCTCTGAGTAGTCCATATGCACAAAAGGATACAGCAATAGAGAGGGATGAAGGAAGGAGAAGAGAGATGGAAGAAGGAAGGAGAGAGAGGGAAGGAAGAGAAGGGAGGAAGGAAGGGAAGGGAAATTAGAGTAGGAGTGAGGGTGAGAAAGGGAGGAAGAGAGGAGGAGAAGGAGAAAGGAAGAGGAAGTAGGGAGGAGAAGAAGAGGGAGAGGAAGAGAAAGTAAGAAGGAAAAAAAAGAGAGAGGTGGTAGGTTTGAGGAGAAAGATTGCTGTACAATAAAAAAGATGAAAGGGAAGAAAGGAAACCCCAAACAAATATAAAGATATTAAGATAAAGAATGAATTGTTAAACTTTAAAGAATAAAAGAGAACAAATATGAATAAATAGCAATAATTAGAAACACACATACAAACATACAATGTAGTTTCTTGGAACAGAGTGTTTGGCTGGTTCACAAATTTAAACAGTGTTTAGTCATTTCAATTAAATTTACAATTTCTATATTTCCTTTTTGCCATATTTATTCCTCATCTATTTTTGTAAAAAACCAATATTACCCTTCATCCTCATCTCTAATCTTAATCAAATTCAATTTTTCCCTTCTATTCTATATTATACCCCTTCCCATTGTCATCTATTTTTATATCCATCCTCACATTGGTTAATTATGTAATATTACAGTTGTTTAATACAAATTCAACATTTTAATATAAATCAATTAGTTATATAACTATCTTTTTTGTATATTAATCAATATGAACATGAATATTCCAATTATTTCCATGCAATCCAATTTCTTACAAATCAATTAATTATATTTACCAATAATAATAAGCCAAATAATTTTCCCCATATATTCCTCCAAACCACAATGTAACCATTTCTGCTTTCAACACAATATACAATTAATATTATCTCAATTATTACAATTCCCTAGTTAAATAGAGCTTTTTTTCTTTTGTGTTTTAAAATCTTGAACTCTCCTCTTTTGCCCTAAATTTCCCATTGTTTGCACCTACCTTTTTTGGTGAGAAAAAAGAAAAAGAAATCTCTCTGTGCCTCATTTTGTCACGTTGCAGCAAAGAACCTGCTTTACTTTCAGTTTTGCTTTTTCAGCATAGCTAGGGAAAAAAAAAATCCTCCAGCACTTTTTGCAGCAAGCAGGAGAGCCCTGTGCAAAACAGCTGAGAGCAAATCAGCTGAGAGTCGGGAGGCCGATCTAATCAACTTGTGCTAATAAACCTATGCTGAAGCTGAAAGGAGCTGTTTTTTCTTGCTGTTTGCTTTCAAGAAGGTAACTGCTGTGAGGCACAGACCAAAGGGTGGGGGCCAGTGGGTGGGCAGAGCTACATTTGGTGTATAAGACGCATCTAAATTTTCACCCCCTTTTGTGGGGTAAAAAGGTGCATCTTATACTCCGAAAAATACGGTAAGTGGTACACTTCTTTGGTTTTTACATTTTGTCTATGTAGGATCATAAGGCATCCTATAATTGCAGACCCCAAACACATCAAGCATTCTGAACAATCTCAAAGTCATTGCCCAAAAAGAAACTCAGAAAGTGGGAAATAAGGAGGGAATATGCTTTTTCAAAAACATTTACTGTCTTTTCAGTTTGTGGGTATGGGAACAGCAACAGGAGAATAGTAGGTTGTCACACAATTTATCCCCAATTTTAATATTCACCTAAGAAATCTTATAAGCAAATAATGCAATGGATTTATAAACAGAAGCTAACAAAATAGGAGAGACAGGGAAGCAAATAATAACGGAATACATTGCAAATATTGATATTGGGAAATGGATATGGATATTGGGAGATGGAGATAACCTGAAACATCAATAGGAAATTGTATCCATATTAGAGAAATATGGCTCTAAAGATACAGGTACGGTCAGATTTAAACAAAGGGTAGTAATCATCACATCTGTTTAACATTTTGATTTTTTAATAAGAAAATATTTCCTACAGTTATATACATATGCGTCAGGAGTGGGTTCTACTTACCTTTACTACTGGTTCGCAACGGGAGCACGCATTTTGTGCTTCTGCGCATGCGCAGATCATCAGTTATGATGTCTGGGCGGGTGGGCGGAGCCTCCCACCGCTTTTACTACCGGTTCTAAAAAACGGGACAGAACCAGGAGCAACCCACCACTGATATGCGTATAATTTCCAGGATGAATATTATTTTATGGTATTTATACATATGGCTCATTCATTCCAGATTTGATTCCAATCCAAATCAACTGGGTTGGTTTTTTTCCTGAAACCAATCCACTCAGCTTTATAACTTGTGACCTTATCTGATTGCCTGCCTATTATAGCCTACAACATTATTGCAAACAGGTTGTTCCTCTTGTTAGAGGAATGTCATGATTCTTCAGAAACTCCTGACCTACTGACCACATAGAAAGTTAAGGATTTGCAATATTGGTGAATATCTGTAGCTTGGGTGTATGATGAGGGTGAAGGTTCATTCTCCAAGCTTGTGGATTGGTTTCTGAACGTTATCAGGCTATGTAACATTAAGTTAAGGATTTACCCAGAGTCCCTTCTTTGTCTTAGTCTGCTCCTTATTTAAGAGCTTGCTAACCTGAGGTCACTTTTTTCTGCCCCTTCTCTGGGAATACATGTCCAGGGCATCTACTATTCTTGACCTGGTAGACTATAACTAGCTAGGTGCTAAATCTATCCCTCTAAAGCAGG
The DNA here is from genome assembly GCF_029215685.1 of Pituophis catenifer annectens. NCBI lineage: Eukaryota > Metazoa > Chordata > Lepidosauria > Squamata > Colubridae > Pituophis > Pituophis catenifer. Next base: position 130,957,603 of record NW_027256881.1, read on the forward strand.
GGTGTCAAATTCAATTTCATTGAGGGCTACATCAGGGTTGTGAGGGCCGGGTAGGTGTGACTGGGGTGGGCATGGCCAGTTCAACATCACTCATGTTGGGGGTACCTGTGGTGACCTGGGCGGGGCTGGGGGATCCATTTTCTCCAGCAGGAGAGACCAGGGAGAGCGCCAAACCCTTGTCCTCCAAAGGAGCCTTGCCATCTATTGGTGGCCAAGTGCTAAGGCAGGACTTTCCTTCCTTCATTCTCTCTTCCTTCTCCTTTCTTCTTCCTTCCCCTTTCTTTTTCCTTACTTGCTCTCTTCCCCTCTTTTTCTGTCTTTCCCCTTTCCCTTTCTCCTTTTCTGTCCCTTCATGGATGCTTAAATGCAAAAGGGGAAACATTTCTCCTTTTGTTTTGCTTTTAGTTTGTTTTGCTAGCCCTCTGCCAGTGAAAACGGAGCCCAGGGGGCCATAAGCTGCCCCCCAAGCCCTGTTTTTGGCTTGGATGGCCTCCTGCAGTCCTCTTCCAGCAAAAATGAAACTCGGGGGGGGGAACTCTGTTTCCACTGGCAGAAGGTTGCAGGAGGCCATCCAAGCCAAAAATGGGGCCTGGGAGGGCCGTGCACAGCCCTCCTGAGCTCCATGTTCAATGCAGGCACCGTGGACCAGTCGTTCACTGTTTCTAGGATTGCCCCATGGGCCAGACCTAAGTACCCTGTGGGCCGCATCCAGCCCGTGGGCCTTGAGTTTGACACTCCTGCTCTAAAGAACTCCCTTTAAATAAATCTCTTTTATAGGGTTCATTACTCCCTGCTCAGTTTAGATCCCCAAGATTGTTCATATGACACAAATAATCCTTCAACCTCCTCTAAGGAAGAAGTAGGAAGACATAATGACCCTTCATAGTACTCATTATATAACAAAAGGATTAACCAGACATGGCCAAAGTTTTTGGAAGTCTTGTTCCAATTAAAATAAGCTTATTTTCTGATTGTAAAATGTCTAAATTAGCTGAAATCCACTTCTCTTCAAATGAATTACTGAATTCAATAGAAGAAAATAGGTGCAGTTCAGAGTTGAACTTTGAAGCCCTTGATGCTTTCTGAGCGGGGTTGTTTGCTTGCAGATGTTTCATTACCCAAGTAGGTAACATCATCAGTGCCTAGTTGGGTAATGAAACATTTGCAAGCAAACAACCAAGCTCAGAGAGCACCAAGCATTCTACAGAATTATTGAATGCCCCATTAATTTTACCAATTATGGATTTCCTAAAATTTCATATTTATTATTAATAAAAATGTTGGGAAAATACACTAGTCATTCTTCGGTTACCATTCATATTTCTAATGAAGCATAAAACAATGAAGTAACTGGATGTAACAAGGTTGTCAGAATACATGAAGTTCAGAAAATAAATGTGAGTGAGGATCCACTTTACCAAATACTGTTCCTGCAACAATTCCTTGCAATGTTGTAATGGGAATGAATGAATAAACAAAAAACAAATCAAACAAAAACCTCTACAGTGAAGGAAGTGTGATACCAGCCATACAACCATACTAAAAGTTTTTCCCATTTTCAGTCTTTCCAAAAGAAAAAAAATGTGGGTAAACTCTAGGATATTTATTTATTTATTTTATTTTATTAGATTTCTATACCGCCCTACTCCCGAAGGACTCAGGGCGGTGCACAGCCAAACAATAAAAACACATACATACAAAATTTAAAAATAGAATAAAATCAAATTAAATAATTTTGGCCCCAACAAATTTAAAACCCCAAACTTTTAAAACCAATTTAAAATTGAATATATAAAATACTAAAAGATATTTAAAATTTTAAGAATCCTTTATAAAAGAGGGGGAAAATTAGGTCAGGCCGGCCTGGTGAAATAGTAAGGTCTTTAAGGCGTGACGGAAGGTGCGCAGATCCGGGATCCTCCGTAACTCTGGGGGGAGCTCGTTCCAGATAGTAGACTCTAAATTATTTAGTAAACTCTAAATTATCTCAATGGGTAAGTCATGGATGTACTTACATTGGACTGCTTATACGAAAAACAATATGAACTTCTGGGGAAAAAAATATAAGGTAACCCAACAATGTACATTAGAATTAAGGATTTGCTATACCTTAATATGTTAATATTGCTTTCCAGAACAGAGTGCAGCAGTCAGTCTGGTTTTCTACATTACTTCATTCTAAAGTTTTGACTGTTAAAATAAATAGCCTTTCAATAAGAATGAAACAGCAATGAATATCTAAGCACAGCAATCCATTAAGGTTTACGAACACAATCTATAAAGTACAAAGGTTTGAATATTAATCTTCAAGGATATCTTGGCTTTTAAAATAGCTATTGGCAAATGAAATATTTTTCTATATTGAATTATTAGAGTCGAACTTCTTTCTTCTTACCATTGTTAGAATTCTTCAAGAACAAAACAAGGACAAAAAGTAATGAAAAAATGAAAAAAACTTTGGGGAGAATTACTTTTTTATAATATTCCTTGACCCTCTATCTACCATAAAGCTTTACGGTACATTATAGTGTTTATAACAAATAGGAATAAGGGAGCTATGGTGTGATTAAAATAGTAGGATATGAACCCTGAAGTGCTAAGTATAAGTCACAATCTCTTAAATTTAGAAAGAATTTTAAGAATTTTGCCAATAATGTTTAAAAGCTCCAGCATTGCCACCTTGTTTACAGTAGAGAAAATCCATGCAATTCTACAATGGAATCCTTGTTATAATTCTTACAAGAACTGCTGAGTTTACGGCATTTATGAAATGAGTATTACATTAAAAACACTTTATTTTTTATATCCTTTATCATATTTTTCAGGCAAACCATCTTTTAATATTGTTTATAATGCTTTAAATACTCTAATTTAAAGTCTATACAAAATGACAAAACAACGTTTTAAAAAGGGAATTAGTGGAGAACAAATGCTTAGTATTACCAAAACTATGGCAAGTGACTCAAGAGATTATTTCAGGCATTCAAACCATTTATTTGGTTATTGAATTTATGTCTGCATTTTCCCCAAACAGTTGAACTCAACTAAGTTAACATTTTAATACAGGAAAAATATATTTAAAATAAATTTTTAAAACAATCGTTAAACATTTTTCATCTAACCAATTAAAATCTGATGTAGCAGTCAACCTGGATTCGCCCCCCCACCACAAAATCTGATTAATGAAAAATAGTAATAGAGTTGAGATAAGAATCAAATTTATAAGCAGACTGGAAAAAGGTGTGCCAGTTTTGTAAATAGCGCCCAATAACCTCAATACAATGTTTTTAACTAATTACTGAATTACTGAACTTTCTTCATTTTCCTTTCATAGAAAGTATGCTATCAAAAGATGAAACACAGCAGGATATAATTTAAGATATAATTTTAATGGCAGATCTTAGTGTTGAAACACAGGAAATAAATCTGTGAGTCTGTAGTGTATGTACAGTATTTCACAACAAAGTATCATACTTTGGATGAGTTTTGGTTTTCAGGCAGACATTAGATGACTCTTTTATAAAGGAATCAATTTGTAGTTACATTTCATAATCTTAAGAAATTAATATCGTGTTTCCCCAAAAATAAGACCTTGTCTTATATTTTTCTGAACCCTGAAATAAGCGCTTGGCCTTATTGCCATGCACTCAAAAGCCTGATTGGGCTTATTATCAGGGGATGTCTTATTTTGGGGGAAACAGGGTAGTAATGTACATACTACACAATTAACTATTAGTTTATGTAGCTTATAATCATGTTTTTACCTTGAGTAATCTGTATTTCTAAAACTTGTAAAGTATAGTTTAAAAGGAAATGGGAAGAGACACAGTCACTTCCACAAATACCATGACCGTTTCCAGACAGATGGATATGAAGGACTTGCTATGTGGAAATATTTTAGTTTATCTTAATGGCTATGAATGGGAAAGGAGGGGTCAAAACATGGTGAAGCTGTTAAAACAAAATCCCAAAATTGCTTACAATTGCAGCCCATCTGTGTTGAACAAAATAAACACACATACCACACAAACCAATTTTAATTGTATAAATCCACTACTCTAAATATATAATAAATATGAAATCAAATCATGTAATCATCCTGTAAATTAATGTTTTAGATATGCCTCAGCTGAATAAATGTGCATTCTTTTGCTATTTCAAGCTTATTTAAGAAAAACAAAGTTTTGAGTTTCTCTTACACATGCAAAAGAACGGAATATATTTTGTGATTTTAGATAATTATACAGATTTTTTTTTAAAAAAAAACTATTTGCAATGAAGCCAACTAGAAATCTATGTACTGACATGCTGCCTTAAAAACTGTAAAACTGAAGTGGAAAGTTGTACAAGGCATATTTCAAAATGGGAGCTCAGAGTGAGTTTGGACTTTTAATTGTATAGATTTGGTCAGAAAATTCTTTAACAAGTACTCTTTGCTATTTCAAACTAACAATGATAGTCTTCTTTTTTTTTTGTCTTTGATAGCCGAGGGAATTTTACAAGAACCTTAAGGGTTGTCAGTCTTTATTATTAATGTAAGCAGATCTTGCCACCTCTATCCAATGACATACACACATGCATACTCATTGCAGTTACCAGAAAAAAAGATGAGATTGAATTGCAAAGGCCTCCCTAAGAAAAAAATAAAGGAAGGAAGCATGACTCAAATTACCTATCCTCTCCCATTAGAAATGATGTCTACACAGTAAAAAATAAAATCAGTGTTTAAAATTAAGCCAGGGATAGAAAGGCATTCAGCCTCGGAATGCCAGTTTGAAGGGGGCAAGATTTTAGCAACAGCTCTACTTGAATTCCTGCATTAAAGGCTACAAATTTGGAAGATGTTGTCACATAACTCCAATTTCAATTCTTATTTGTATTACAAAGGTATATTTTGGGACATATCCAGTTTGACAAAAATTATAAGCAAGTGATTTATGTATGTATTTGTTTGGAGCATTTGCAAGTAGTCCTTGACTTATGACCCCAGTTGAAACTAGAATTTTCATTGCTAAACAACGTAGTCATTAAGGACCCAAATTTATGATCTTTTTTGAACAGTTATTAAGTGAATCAGCTATGTTGTTAAGTGAATTCCCGTTTACTTTGCTTGTCGGAAGCCAGCTGATAGGGTTGCAAATGGTGATCCCATGAACCTGGGATGCTGCAACTGTTGTAAATACATGCCATTTGCCAAGCGACCAATTTTTGATCATGTGACCATGGGAATCCTGCCTGTAAGTGTGAGGACCAGTTGTAAGTCACTTTTTTCAGTGCCATTGAAACTTTGAAAGATCACTGAACAAATGCTTATAAATTGAGGACTATCTGTGGTCATACAATTCAAACAAAATGATTCTGGATTTATTTATTTATTTATTTATTATATTTCTATACCGCCTTTCTCCCGTAGGACTCAAGGCGGTGTACAGTCAAGAAAAATATAGACACACAAACATCATAAAATTGCTAATTAAAATTATTGATGACCTATCAAAACTATCAACAACAAATTCATGACATAAAAGAAAGCAACATTAAAACCGATTAAAATAAAATGGCAACCAAAGTTAAAATATACTATAACTCATCCAATTAGAACTCTATTCATCCTGACATCAAAGATCTGGCGAATAAGGCTTGCAGGGTCACAACTAACCCTATAAGTGTGTGTGTGTGTGTGTGTGTGTGTGTGTGTGTGTGTGTTTGTGTGTGTGTAAACAATCATTTCATTAGGCAGGGGCTGCTATAGCAATAAGTATTTAGGCTTATACACCACTCCATAGCGCTTTATCGCACTCTCTGGGCAGTTTACATCAGAATCAAACTCCAGACTGTGGGCAGAGTTTTCTTCCAATACTCCACTCTAACCATCGCACTATCAAGAAGGATTACTAATACTCTAGATCTGTTTATTGTCAATCAAATTTTAAACCATTTTAGTTATTATTAAGCGCAGTTATTATTGGCGCAGTGGTTAGAGTGCAGTACTGAAGTCTACTTTTGCTGACTGCCGACGGCCTGCAATTTGGCAGTTCAAATCTCACCAGGCTCAAGGTTGACTCAGCCTTCCATCCTTCCGAAGTTGGTAAAATGAGGACTAAGATTGTTGGGGACAATGTGCAAATAATGCTTCTACAGATTGTTGGGGGCAATATGTTGACTCTGTAAACCGCTTAGAGAGGGCTTTAAAGCACTGTGAAGCAATATATAAGTCTAAATGCTTTTGCTATTGCTATTTCAAGAGATATTCAGATTGGCAAAATTGCAAACTGATAGAATACTCTATTAAAACATTTCTTGATTTTGCAATTTGATCCAGGTGAATTAACAGCATATATCACTTGGAATGTGTTTTGGACAATTCTAAGTACATTTTTTAAAATAAACAATTAAAAAGTATTGCAAATAAAGCTCCCTACATGGGGCTCCCCTTGAAGAGCACTCGGAGGCTCCAGCTGGTCCAGAATGCAGTCGCGCGGGTGGTTATGGGCGCAACCCGTTGTGCCCACGTGACACCCCTCCTGCGCGAGCTGCACTGGCTCCCAGTGGTCTTCCGGGTGCGATTCAAGGTGTTGGTCACCACCTTTAAAGCGCTCCATGGCATAGGACCCAGGTACCTTCGAGACCGACTTCTGCCACCAACAGCCTCCCACCGACCAGTTCGCTCCCACAGAGAGGGTCTCCTCAGGGTGCCATCAGCCAAGTTATGTCAGCTGGCGACACCCAGGGGGAGGACCTTCTCTGTGGGAGCCCCTGCCCTGTGGAATGAATTGCCCCCGGAAATGCATAAGATCTCCGACCTCCGTGTATTTCGCTGTGCCCTCAAGACCCTGCTGTTCTGCCAAGCCGGGCTATCAATGTAATGATTTTTAAATTGGGTGTTTTAAATTTTTGGGGTTTTAAATCTGAGCCGAAATTATTTAATAATTTTAATTATTTTTAACTGATGTCTGTCTTGTGCTTTTAATAGGCTGTACACCGCCCTAAGTCCTTCGGGAGAAGGGCGGTATAGAAATAAAATTATTTATTTATTTTTACAACCCTGCAATCCCTTAATTTGGGGTAGAGTCAGGGTGACTGGATGGAGCTGAGCATTTACTGGCCGGATGTCCTTCCTGATGCCATGCATAGTTCGCAGCAGATATTTTCTCATTGTGCCATCAGCTGCTATTTAGGAATGAACTCTCAACCTTCCAAGTGGGATGCGAGCACTTTCACCAATAGGCCATCATATCACTTTGTGGATATTAATTATTTATAAAAACTTTAGAATATTCTATCCTTGATTTATGACTACAATTGAGACCAAAATTTCTGTTGCTAAGTGAGCTGTTGTTAAGTGAGTTTTATCCCATTTTATGACCTTACTTGCCACAGTTGTTAAATGAATCACTGTAATTGTTAAATTAGTAACATGGTTGTTTAGTGAATCTGATTTCCCCATTGACTTTCTTTGTCAGGTCACAAAAGGGGATCACATGACTCTGGAACATTGCAACCATCATAAATAAAAGTCAGTTGCCAAGCGTCTGAATTTTGATCACATGATCATGAGCATGCTGAAATTGTTGTGTGAAAAACAGTCACAACTCACTTTTTCCAGTGCCATTGTAAGTTTGAACGTCACTAAATGAACTGTTGTAAGTCGAGTAGTATCTGTCTTAACAAATTAGTGGCTAAAGGTCTTAAATATATTGTATGTTTTTTTTTTAATTTAATTTATACGCCGCCCTTCTCCGGAGACTCAGGGTGGCTTACAATGAGTTAAGCAATAGCCTTCATACTTTTGTATATTTATACAAAGTCAGCTTATTGCCCCCACAATCTGGGTCCTCATTTTACCTACCTTAGAAAGGATGGAAGGCTGAGTCAGCCTTGAGCCTGGTGAGATTTGAACTTACAGTAATTGCAGGCAGCTGATGTTAATAACTGTTAATAACAGTGCTTTAGTCTGCCGCGCCACCAGGCTTCTTGTGAAAATTAATTTAACCAAATGTATTATTTTACTGGATACTTCAGATATTTTTAAAAGGTGGACTTTCAACTTCACGTGTTGGAAGTGAGAAAATAGATGAGAAAACACTGTATAAGGTATCCTTGTTCCACTACTGCTCTAATTTAGTTTTGAATCTGTATGTTTCTTTATATGGTGTTCTACGGATCAATATGGTTTAAAGAATGTGAATGCAATTACTGTATTTACCAAAAAATGAAACTTCTCACTCTGTTAGGAATTATAGATTTATAACACATGGGGGAGAACAAAAATAATTAGCCTTCAAAGTTAGGAAGCATATAAACTAAGATTTACACTCCTGGATTATCAGTATGTGTGTGTGTGTGTGCGCGCGCGCACTTTTTGTTTATTAAATAAAATATAATGGAAGACTGATCAATCTTACTCCATATGGTCAAAGGTTGTCAGCCCTTTGAGGTAAGTTAGATCGGGAAACAGTCATGACTAGGACTATGGTAAATCTAATTCATTGTTTTAGAGTATAACAACAATTTCTTGAAAACCTGACAAGTTTTCCCTCTGCCCTTCTTACTCTAAAGACAATCAAGGGGAAAATTTTCTTGGGTTTCTTTCTCACCCCCTCTTCCTTCCAAGAGCTAGGTGGATGTTTACCTAAACCATTTTTGCATCCCTTCCTCAAGGTTAGCTCCAAATTTATCTACAGGGATTAATATTGTGTTGAAAACTGGAAGTATCTATTTCTTTCTGCTTTTGATCTTTTAATTCTTATTTGCCCTATTTGTCTTAAAACAATAAGAAAATGAAAGCGTTGACCTCCCCTCCCATTCTTCCTTCTGTCTCTTTCATAAACCCTCATAAACACACATGGAATTTCCTTAATTTCGCATACACAAATACAGTTTTCCAACTCAGCAGAGAAAAAGGGATACATATTCACTTCTGAAACGTTAATCAAAAGGAATATGGAAAAATTCTTTTCTCTGCCACAGCTGATTGCCAAGAGGGAAATATATGGTCTACATTTCAAACTATTGATTTCAAGACCAGAGATTTGCCATGTGTATCAAGAGTGTCTTCCATTTTATTTTTCCCATCATTCATACGAGATCCCCTTCATATTGTATATTAATTTATGGCAGCTTGCTGCTTTGAGTTGATTTTATTTAGATCTAAAACCAGGAGATGTATTTTGCTATTTCTTCAGCTCAATATATATTCTCAGATATTTTCCATTTTAACCATATATGCAGGAGTCAGCAATTTTATGCCCACAACACCACTAGATGGCACCCATGACATCAAAAGAGAGATTGAGATTCTGATACGTATATGTGTATCTCAACACAGATATCTTGAGATTTGGCTTTCACATAAGATCTCATTCATTTTTTAAAAAATAGATAAGGGAAATACTTGTAGTTAGCATTGTTAAATCATTTTAATTTGTTTAAAGAGATTATAATAAATTCAATAAAATATATAATAAAAATAGTACTATTTTTAGTAGTATTAAAATTGTTATACCACCCATTATAATTAGATCAAGAATAATTAGGGCTGCTGATACAATATAAGAACTGCCTCAACAAATAAATAAATAAATATTTCTGACTAAAGAACTTCACAGTGGGTACTCAGAGAACTAGTGTCCAATGGAAGGAAACAATCTGTGGCATGGGCAAAACTGAATTGAATATCAACATACTTTGATCATCTGGTCAATATTTTCTGAGCATAAAGTTTAATAAACCTATACCGTGTTTCCCCAAAAATAAGATCCTGTCTTATATTTTTTTGAACCCTGAAATAAGTGCTTGGCCTTATTGCCATGCGCTCAAAAGCCCGATTGGGCTTATTATCAGGGGATGTCTTATTTTGGGGAAAACAGGGTATTCAAGAAGATTCTTCCTTCAATAACTTTCTGTTTAGCATTTTAAAACACAACTTCTTGAAAATGGTTGCAAGCTGATTAGTTGCCAAAGAACAGTTCTAAAATTAAGCATTATATGTCTGTAATCAGTAGTTTTATAAACAATTTCAAGTATGATCTATTATTCAGTCTCATTTATTTTTTCATTACAATGATTTTGTAGGCAGAGCAAAATGGATCTTCAGGACTCATTAGATTTCCAGGCCTAATAAAATATATCCTTCTCAGCAAAGGTTAAGACCCTGAAAAAATGGTATTTTCATTGAAAAAATACTTTTTTTCTACTCTCCCTACTGTTCTACAGTAACATTTCTACAGGAGGAAAAATCAAATCTGGACTTGGGTAATCATCACAAGGTCAAAGAAAAGGATTTTTGATAAAAGATTCTAGAGTTAAAGCTTGCCTCTCAGATACAAGTTGTTTGAGATGATCCTGATTATATCAATCCATTTCACTCAGGCTCTTGGCTCCGACTACTGATGAAATATAGATGAATGAATGCAACAATGCATTGTAATTACTACAACTGTTGTTCTCAGTGGCATCAATATAATCAATTATTATATTATTTTGAGTTACCTGACTAGACTGATACTGGAAGAAATAGGCATCTGCAGAATTTCTGTTGGAAGCAGCCAACAAGTAAAATGTGATTATGGTGTGCATTGCATGAAGTACTGTATCTCACTGGTCCATTTTTCTCATGCATGAGCTTTGTTAATTTATTCTAGAAAAATGTTATGGCTGCCCATCTTAAACAAATACTTGGGTGGCTAAAAACCTATATACAGCAGAAAAGCAGTATAATAAAACTTCCACAAGGAAAACAAAAATCCCATATAAAAATAATTGTAATATAGTAAGCAAAGTAATCATACAAATTAACTGACAAACAAATAAAGAAACAAATAAATATGGAATATGATGCCTTAGGATGAGGATGTTAGTAAAGTCCAACATATATTTATAATAATTAATTATTTATTATATTTATATATCATCCAATTCCCAGCAGCTCTGGGTGGTCTACAAATTGTTAAAAACATTTATTAACAAGGAATAATACAAAAACACAAAAACAACACTAAGAATGTTTATTTATTTTAATGGTTACTCATCTTGCTAAGCACTTCTTTGGATGTCTAACAAATATATAAAAAATACAATGAAAAAGGAACAAATGAAAACAAAAAACATAAAACAGCCACTGAGGAAACCATATAACCAATAAATATGGGTTCATTTACTCTCCTAACCCATGTGCCTGGGAAAACGGGTAGATTTTAAGATCCCCTAACAGAATCGTGACCTAATAGAGAACTAAAGGAAACTTCTACCAAACCTTCATGTATTTTCTCTAATATCACTTTTTTATTATTTACCAGTTTGGTATTGTCTATGAAGGCTGGGCTCGGTGAAGTAAATTATCCTGATTTAATCATGTTTTGTTAAAAAGATACATTAATTGGAATCATACACTATGATATGCCATAAAATAGGGTTTCTAAAGTACAGTGCTTGATATAGATAATGCATTAGGCCAAATCAAATAGACTTATTGTATTCATGGCATAATATAATGCATGAATTCAATTAATATGTAATTGATATTTTTAGTTGGCAGTCATATTCAGTTTTACTATAGGAAAGCTAGGAATAAAATTAGGGAGTTCCATGTGTAAGATTGCTCTTCTCCCACTGAGCTACAATCCTTTTATTTATCTAGAAAAGTACTGTGAGTTTCTTTAATAGAGTTGAAAGCAATATCATTAGTAGAGGATTGGGAGAAATGAATATATTTCACTAGGATTTATTCACATTTATCCATAAAATATGCCAACAGCCTAGATAACTAGATAAAAATGCTAAAAATTGTCAGATTGTTCAAATGTACACCCACACGTACACACAGAGATTCTGGTATAACTCAAAGTCTTTCACATACTGCCGAACTTTTTTGCAAATGTGTATAAATACTATGGACTTCATTGACTGTAAAGTTGAGTAATTGACAGGATTTTTTTAAAGATATAACTCAGTAAAAATATTTTTTAGAAGGTTAAAATATTAGAAACAGTTTTTGTTCCTTTTATTTTTTTTTTTAAAGAAAAATGAATGCCTAAATCACTTTCTATAAAAAGCAAGTCAAATGAACAGAGAGAATTGTTAGCACTGATGATGTTACTAGTTGGGTAATGAAATGTCTGCAAGAAAACCACCAAGCTCAGAGAGCACTAAGAACCCCACAGTTCAGCCCTGAAATATAAATACTTTCTTCTATCAATATTGAGAAATACGTTGACTTTTAGAAGGAGTAGAAACTTGTGCTTTTTCTTAATCTTAAATTTAGTTAGTTTAGTTAGTTTAGTTTATTTGATTTGTATACCGCCCTACTCCCGAAGGACTCAGGGCGGTGAACAGCCAAACAATAAAATACATAGATACAAAAAATTTAAAAACCAGATAAGATCAAATTAAATCATTTTGGCCCAGACAGATTAAAACACCCCAATAATTTGCTGGAGATGTGATTGCTTAGATGCTACATGTTATCATGTGTGGTGGACTTGTAAGAAAGTGAAGGCTTTTTGGATAAAAATTTGGTGGGTTATGCAGAATGTTTTAAAGAAAAAAATTCAGTTTTCTCCACAATTGTTTTTATTGGGTATAGTTAAGGGTTTTACATTGGGTGAAACAAAGCTGATATTGTATATGGTGATAGCAGCGAGATTACTGATAGGTCAATATTGGAAAAATGAAGCTATGCCTACTATTGAGGAATGGACTTTGAAGATGGCCAGCTTTGCAGAGATGGCGAAGATTTCAGCATATCTAAAAGATCGCTCACAAGAGACTTATGAATGGGAGTGGAAAAAGTGGATAGATTATGTGCAGAATAAATATCAAACTAGGAAATATCAGATAGCTTTTAATTGAAAGTATTATATAAAGATAGAATATTTGAATTTTGTGAAGATGTGAAAAATATACAGGGGGTGGAGGGGTTCAAGTTTTATAAAAAAGGGATTTAGATTTGGATTATATTCTGTGGAAGTCCGGGGGGGAGGGTGGGCTGGGGGGGGGTCAGGGAGGTTAGGGAGGATTGGGGGGGGGAAATTGGGGAGAAAATGTAATTGTAAAACTTTTTCAATAAAAAAAAACAACACCCCAATAATTTAAAAACAGATTAAAATTTACATATTAAAAAGAGGGAAAAGATTAGGCCAAGCCCGCCTGGTGGAATAAAAAGGTCTTCACAGCGCGGCAGAAGGTGCGCAGATCCGGGATCCTCCGTATCTCCGGGGGGAGCTCATTCCAGACGGTAGGTGCCCCCACAGAGAAGGCTCTCCCCCTAGGGGCCGCCAGTCAACACTGTTTGGCTGACGGCACCTGGAGGAGTCCCTCTCTGAGAGCGTACTGGCCGGTGGGAGGCTATTGGTGGTAGTAGGCGGTCCCGTAGATAACCAGGTCCTAAGCCATGGAGCGCTTTAAAGGTGGTAACCAAAACCTTGAAGTGCACCCGGAAGACCACCGGGAGCCAGTGCAGCTCGCGCAGGAGAGGTGTTACATGGGAACTCCACATCGCTCCCATTACCACCCACGCGGCCGCACTCTGCGCCAGTTGGAGCCTCCGGGTGCTCCTCAAGGGGAGCCCCATGTAGAGAGCATTGCAATAGTCCAGGCGGGAGGTGACGAGGGCATGAGTGACCGTGCGTAAGGAGTCCCGATCCAGAAATCTTAAGAGGATATGAAAAGTATAGCTCAAGAGGATGTCCACAGATTTCACTGCCTCTGAATATTTTATTGAGGATCCAGAACTTTCTAATAGAACATTTCAGTCACTGGCACAGAGATGCTTTATAGCCTTTGGTCCTTGGAAATTATATGCAATTTCACTGGGTGATATACTTTTTAATATTGATAGTTGAAGTCACTGAAAAAAGTCATTTAAAGGTTTGAACTACTGTTTGCATGCTGATGATATATACCCTCTCTTCGGCTCCATTTATTAATCTCATAGCAAAGTGACTGCATTTGAAGAAATGTTTGGATGTAATTCTATAATAGATGAAAATGAATAAATTAAAACAATCCAGACAATGTAGATGTTGCATGTATGAGATTGTTAATCAATTGTCTATATATTGGAAAATGTGGGTTATTTCAGGTGTACACTATTGAGATATTCCTAAACTCAGCTGTGCCTGTTACAGATGGCTTTTATCAACTTCAACTTTTATGCCAGCTGTAAACCCATTCAGATACTCATGCCATGGGAATATTCAGACTATATTGCCTGTAATGCATTCTACCCACTGGAAGCTTTGGAAGCTTCTTATAATGGAAGGTAATAATGACCTGGAGGAGAGAGGGGAAAAGATGCTTCCTAGGAAACATTCAGACAAGAGAGGGAGGAGCACCCAGTCAGTGGCTTAATGGTCAGAGAAAGAAATTTAGGAAGGATCCACCCTGATGGATCAAACAGCTGAAACTGGCAGCGGGAAGTTTGGGCCTTCAGACAGGCAAGATTCTATTATTGTAGCCTTACAATAAAGTAGAATTAATTCATCTCACTGTACTTCCTATCTAGTTTACCTGGGAGGACTGACATTTCTATAGGTAGAAAATGTAGCTCCATCAAATTTTTGTTATTGTTGTTGACAACTTCAGAGCAAGATAATTTGCTCCCATCCAACTCAGAGTGCTGGTCTGGATTTAAGAGCAGAGTATTTGATAGATTGCTTGCACTTACCCAATCCTGAATTTGCAGAGGCTATAATCTGAAGTGAAAATATTTTCACTATTTTTCTATTTATAGAATTTTTTCTTTATAAAAATAATTTGTACTACTCTTTGCTTTGTATTATAGATGGGTTTTTTTAAAAAAATGTTCCAATATACATTTGGTTTTGTAGTTTATTACTTTTAATATTAGAGATACAAAAATTTTCACTAGTAATATTTTTCTGTTTTATGCTCTTTATAAATGATTGGATTTGAGGATAATTTGAATTTATTATAGTTTATGGTATTACTGCATAGTGGATTATAGTTTTTTGTATATTCCCTTGAATTAATTTTATTGTTCTGGAAAATACCAGTTATATTTAAAATAAGTATAATAAGTATATAAAGAAATAAGTCACATGAAATCAAAACCTGTAAATGATATATCTTTAAACAATCTCCAGTTTTAGATCCAGCAATAGCAAGGTCATATTTGGATAGTCTCACAATGGCTGGGCTATGCACTAAAACAAAATTTGATTAGCCAAAATTCAAGGAATAAACTGGAATAACTAGGTCCATCCAAACTGCTAGGCCTTAAACCAGGGGTGAGTTTCACTTACCTTTGCTACCAGTTCGCTCATGTGTGCACCACTTCTGCGCATGCACAGATTGTATTTGATGAAGTCCGGGCAGGTAGGCGGAGCCTCCCGCCAACACTGCTACCAGTTCGCCCGAACCGGGGCAAACCACCACTGCCTTAAACCATGGTTTACAAACCAATAATAGTATAACTTGGAAGGGACGTTGGAGGTCTTCTGATCCAACCTCCTGCTCAAGCAAGAGACCCTATACATTCCATGCACTCTGATGCTTTGGAGAATTGGTCGACCCCCTTCTCTCTGTGGCAGCTCCTTAAATGTTGGAAGACTGCTGTCAAATCACCCCTAATCCTTGTCTTGGTTAGACTACATATACCCAATTTCTGTAAATGCTCATCCCCTAATAATCTTTGTTGCTCTTCTCTGCACTCTTTGTAGAGTCTCAACATATTTTTTTGTATTGTGGCGATTAAAAGTGGATACAGTATTCCAAGTGGTCCTATCAATGCAGTATGTAGTAGTACTAACACTTTATGTGAACTTGATAGCATCCCTCTGTTGATGCATTTTAAGATTGACTGGCTTTTTTGGCAGCTGTAGCATACTGCTGGTTCATACTTAAGTGGTTGTCCATTAGGACTCCTAGATCCCTCTGTTACTATTGTTGAGCCTATTCTACACCTGAGTATTTGGTTTTTCTTACCTCATTATAAAATCTTACTTTTCTTACCACTGAATTGCATTTTGTTGGATAGGACCTAGTGTTCAAATCTGTCAAGATACTTCTAAATTTTAAGCCTATTTTCTAAAGGGTTGGCTATTCCCACCAGATTGGTGTCATCTGTGAATTTGATGAGTTCCCCTTCTATCCCATCTAAATTGTTTATGAAGATGTTGAAGAATACTGGGCCTATACATTGAGTGGTTGGTCCACTAGTTACAAATCTGTCGTGTGGTGATTTTTTTATTTTTATTAAATTTGTTTGCCACCCATGTCGCTGCAAGGCAACTCTGGGCAGCTTACATCAAAATGATATTGTCTATCCCACATTTTTCTATTTTGCCAAGAAATAGGCTATGGTCCACTTTGTCAAATGGCTTACTAAAGTTCAAGTATACAATTTCCACAACATATTACCAATCCACTAATTTAGTCACTTTGCCAAAGAATACAATAAGGTTTGTATGACATGATCTATTTGGACAAACCCATGTTGGCTTCTAGTAATAACTTTCCTGATTTCTAGATCAGCTGCTTGATTGTCTTTTCCAGGATCTTCCCAGGTATGGGAATATGTGAGGATGACTGGTCTGTAGTTTCCTGGATTCATTTTTTTTTTTTTAAGATGAGAATCACATCAACTCTTTTCAAGTCTTCTGGTAGTTCTCTGGTACTCCAAAGTCTTTGAAAGCTATTATTCAGTGGTTCTGAGAACACATCTGGCAGCTCCTTCAGAACTCTGGGATGTAATCCATCTGGCTCATGTGATTCGAACTCTTCTAAAGTAAATAGCTGTTGTCTTACGATTTCTTGCCTATTTTGACTTGCATTCCTATTCTGTCCCCTATGGTGTTGCTTTTGATAGGTTGTACTCTTTTTCCCTTTTGTATAAAGGAAGATCAAACAAATTAAGCAGTTCCACTTTCTCTGTACTGCCCATTACCTAGCCTCAACTGGCTTGATATAATTCATACACAAACCATAATCATAGGATGGCTTAGCATGAGTGAATACAATCATGAATGCTCTGAGAGGCAGATATTATTTAAGAAAAAATGTAGTATGGTAGTTAATACTAAAGTATAGGTAGTCCTCAACTTACAACAGTTCATTTAGTGACCATTCAAAGTTACAATGATGCTGAAAAGGGACTTATGACTGCAGGGGTTCACTTAACAACTGTGGCAAGAAAGGTTGTA
Source organism: Pituophis catenifer annectens (assembly GCF_029215685.1). NCBI lineage: Eukaryota > Metazoa > Chordata > Lepidosauria > Squamata > Colubridae > Pituophis > Pituophis catenifer. The sequence goes on from NW_027256881.1 coordinate 130,974,765, forward strand.
AAATGGGGCAAAGCTCACTAACAAATGTCTCACTTAACAACAGAAATTTTGGGGTCAATTGTGGTCGTAAGTCAAGGACTACCTATATTAAATTACACAGAAACTTACCAACAGCCATAGTGCATAATTTCCTTGTCTGTAACTTTTTAGATTAATTCAATGATTTCGGTAGGAAAGGTATGGGAGAATATGTTCTCAATAGAATTTCCCTGTTTCCCAAACTTCCCTGTTCGGCTCTACAAATTTTAAAGCTGGTATAAGAAGTCTCTAGTCCTCCAAATAATGCTGAACTATATTTTCCAACAATCCATCCAGTACTGTGAAAAATGATAGTAAAATCAGCATCATCTGGTGGACCACACTCTCTCCATGAACAGTTTTTAATCCATATGGTCTAGTTATAGGCTGGACTGCAGAATTTTGTTTTTACCAGTACAGATGTTAATCTTCCATAATCTATTTTGGACATTTGGGGAAAGCTAGACAAATAAAAAACAGTTCATTTTAAAACGTAGCTCTGAAATCTAGTAATCTCAATCTGCATAATCAGTTAACATGCTGTCCACAATTCAGAGGCAGAAGATGATTATGACAAAAAAATTATTGACAAATCTGCTAGCAAAAAAAAAAAAAAAATCCAGATAACTAATGAAGAGCAGTTTCGATCCAGAGCACTGCCAAGGTTTTTTTTTTTAAATTATCATATTAAAAAAACTTATCTCTATCTAAACCTATTTTATTTGCTAGGATTAAAAGGTTAATATTATTGACAGTCTTTTCAGTCTACGACTGTTTTGATCATTAGTGATTCTTTCTAATTTGTAAACAGGCAAAATAACTTGCCCCTGGAGGGGAAAAAATGAGAGCATTTCTTGGCCTGCTGCAAGTGTGTAGGTATCCTATGGGGAAATGCTGTTTTGAAACTTGTCAGAAGCATAGATGGTTTATCAGAATATTTCCAAATGGCAATAAATTAGTTTTTTGGATTCATTTTAATCATAAGCAAGTTTAAAGGGTATTTAAAAGCTACATATCTAGTACATAAATACTGTATTTGTGATCAAGGTAATTATTGTTCCAATTAAGTCAAAAATAAACAGAGTAAAGTGCAGATTCTCAGTTGATCAGTAAATTTCCAATCTTTCATTATCTAACATTACCAAGTTAGAAGCTTTTTTATAAAGAAATAATTCACTTAGGACACCAGAAGTTTTTTGCCTGAAGCACTTGTGAACTTATTCTCGTATCAGTATTGAGTTATGCACCAACCATGTATTCAAAAGTATAGTGTACTGTTCCTTCATTCTCAGCAGTTGTCTACTTGACATATTTCTTTGTATTTGGCTTTGACTTGATCTCTTGGACTTAGTAAAAGCTAAATGGTTCCTGCAGTGCTGAAGTCTCCCACCTCTGCATTATATTATATTTTCTGCTCAAAGAATTAAATCTTATTGCTAATTAAATACCAATGTTGTTAAATGCTAATTAAAATGGATCAACAAAAAGAGAATTAGGGACTGGAGACTAAAACATATGAAGAATAGTTGCAGGATTTGGGTATACCTAGTCTAGTGAAAAGAAGAACATGTCACTATGTGTGACATGTTAAGAGCTCCAATATTTGAGGGGCTGCCACAAAAAAAAGAGGGTCAACCTATTTTCCAAAGCACCAGAAGGCAAGACAAGAAACAATGGATGGAAACTAATCAAGGAGAAAAGCAATCTAGAACTAAGGAGAAATTTTCTAACCTTGAGAACCAATGGGATGGCTTGCCTTCAGAAGTTGTGAGTGCTCCATTATTGGAGGCTTTTAAGAAGAAACTTGACAGCCACTTGTCTGGAATGGTATAAGATCTCCTACTCAAGCAGTGGGTTGGACCAGAAGACCTCCAAGGTCCCTTCCAACTCTGTTATTTCGGAATGAAGAATTTCAACACCAATTTCAAAGACTTCTGCCCGCAGTAGGAAAAAAGATAAAGCCTGAATCCGTTCCCCAAGTGTTTATGTTTGGGTATGGATTTGAAATAAATATTTCCTAGCCCTCAGAGTTACTAATTCTTTAAAATTATAGCCAGAGCAAAACACTAATAGTCAAAGGCTTCAATTCAGACACAGCAAACCATACCTACCCTATATGTATGGATCGTATAGGCTTTTACTGAAAATCTATAGGATAATCTAAATTTACAATATTGAAATATTCTCAAATGAGATCTGCTGACATCTCAGAAGTGATATTGTTGAAATATAAAATTAGGAAAACTTATGAGATGTAAATCATTGCTTTTTTAATACAATCACACCACCGAGCATAATTACTTGATGACACTTGCTACTTAAAAGATAGCTGTCCTTAGGTGAAATTAAATCACTAAATAAATAACTTTGTTTATATTAAAGCTAAAGTGGTTTTTCTTTTGTTGTTTCCAATCATTGGGCCCCTTCATTGTTTTCATGTGGGCTTAACTTTCACAGATCAGCTTCTGCTCCCACTATCATTTAAGAATTATGTTTTCTGAAGGTTATTTAAAAAACATTCATGTAAGACTTGGACTATAACACTTCTAAAATATGACCAGCAGTATGAAAGAATGTGCACTGATTTTAAACCATGGTATAATTGCTTGTGAAACCATTTTCACATGATAAAAGCATACAACAGGCTGTCATATATACTTGCAAATGCTCACTCATCTTTTCAATTGGCTATAATATGAAAGATTTTACTGACCCACTTATTTATCTGCATAGCACCAATGTTATTTATGTCAGAGACAAAAAGCACATATGAGTCAGGATAAGCCAGGTTTCCCTTTCTGTTTATCTAAATTTTAAGTGAGGCTTTTCACAGCTGTATATTATAAAAGCAATACCAGAACCTCAGTTCATAATGCCACAGCCATTGTTTTGGAAGTATTGACATCCAGGTTTCTTCCCCGAAATGACTGAATCTGCATCTCTTTGGTTTATCTTTTCTCCTTTTTATATTAGATGAACTACCCCTCCCAAGCACAGCCTATAGCAGAATCTTCCATCACACATGGCAGAATCATTATGTATATTCTAGCAGGATTAAAAAAAAAAAAAAAGATAAACAAAACATAAAGAATCCCAACCAGCTTTAGAGTTGAGCTGGATTCAAAGAAAATATAGTCCTACATAATTTTCTCAAACAACAGTTCTTATATTTACTATCGTGTTATATTGGGTTCACTTTAATTGAAAGAAAATGTTTGAGAACTGACAAGAATGTACTGTAACAAGATACTTATTTGCAGCATGTTAGGGGAAAGAAGAGTAAAGCCAGGGATAGGATTTTATTCCTTCATAATATGTTTTGGTTGTAACCAGAGATGATAGAGGACAAAATTTCTCTTGGGAACAAAAGTTGACACTTAGTCTCTATATTCCAGTTGTCTCTTTTGCAACTATTCTCAAAATATACTAGTTAGCATACCACGTGAGATACCTTTCATATACTTTCTTGTGTCAGATATCTCAGATTTAATCTAACCTTCCAACAACCTGCTTATTTGATGCCTCTTGAATGTCTATACCGAAAATAGTAATAAAGCTTGAAAGAGAGGTAGTGTTATGCGTTTGAAAACATAGAGTAACAAACTTTAGAAAAATACTGAAGCTGCATATCTCTATGAATCAGTTTAATAACATTTTAGTTTTGTAACAACAGCTAGATAGACACTGAGAACAAAGAAGGTTTTATTTAATTATACTGTTTTCAGAATAAAATAGCTCTCTAGCTCAAAACCTATCACAGAAGTAATTTGAAAAATAGCACTTCATTTGGCTTCCATGGCCCTCATATGCCAAAAGCAACAAGCAACACTACTCAAAACTCCCAAAGAGTTGGATTATTGCCCCTTTCTAATCAGCTTCCCAATTCAAGAGACCCATGCTGGCATGAGGTATGTCCTGCTGACACAAAGTATGAAGGAGCCAAGCTTTCAAATGCTGAATAGCTTTAAAATGTACAATCTTACAGCTACTTTATGAGCTTGTTTGGTACTGAGCTATAATCAGTTTGCTTATTCCTAACCCTCAAGATGTATTAAATTTATTCCTGAATAAAACGGGTGTCTGAAACAATTCCCCACACTCATTGCCAATGGCCCAGACTCGTGGGAGTTTCAGGAACCAAAGGGCCTACTGTTAAATGTAACATTGATTTCTGTATGTTCACAATTTACCAGACTGTTCCATAGTAGACTTGATTTGATGGCTCTCCATGGGGTGCCCTGCAGCCTTGATTATTTCACAGCCAAGCTGGCTACCATGGTTTGTGGCAAATGTATGTTTGCAACCTTTTCCAAGGAACAATATTAAACTTTGATATATACACCATAGCCAGCAAAATTAAAAATAATGGCATATTATCTTATCTTTCCTATGATATTTAATACTTCTCTGTTCTTACATAATTTATCATTCTCTAAGCGTCTACTTCTGATAGGTATTGGATCAATACTTCAGATTGGAATTGGACTGAAACATGAATGGGTAGAAATGAAATTTATCAATACGCAATAAATTACTTGAGATTTCTTGGACAATAGTAAACTTAAAGGAGAATTTGCAAAATGTAGACTCAACCCCAATTAATAGGTGATTAACATAGCTGCTCTTTTGTTTGTAGTTATTTCATATCACTTCTAGGTCTTTTCTGTGCTTCAAGGAAGGAATGGGCAAGTAACAGTAAAATGTTAAGTTCTGATAAAGTATAATCACAAGAGTCACTTGACAGCACTGAAAGTTATTTTTCCTGATTCATATGCTATTTTGGGAATTGAGATCAGTTATTAAATATCATTAAAAAAAATAAGATCCCTGATAAAATAACGATATTTTGCACTATAATTGGGTCAAGAAATTAATAAGCATGTAACTGTTTAAATAATTTCAAAAATATAAAATTGATCATTAATAACATTCAGTAAATTACCCTGCTCTGAAGGTGTAGGGTTTTTAATATACATGGCTCATTTTTATATTCATTAATATATATATAATAATCAGGAAAAGAAAAAAGTAGCATCTATTAAACAGAACAAAATAGCTATTTAATTACATGCTGTTTTAGGTAAAAGTATAAGAATGGTAAATTTCATAAAAGGGATGAACAATTTACCATAAAACTGTGAAGTTTCAGCATAAATAACTTCAGTGGACAATCTGGTTCTTTCTGCAGAATACAGGGAGTATACTTGAGCAGTAAATTCAAACACAAAGGAAGTGCTGTAGCTGGCAAGAAGCAAACTGCCTTGCATTCTGTCTCAGCTTAATACTAACACTGAATAAACATCTCCTTTCACTATTCAAACTACAAAATTAAGATGAGCATGAAGTACTGCTTTTGCAGGGCAGGAAAATTAATTCTGTTTTTATTTCAAATTACTTATTCCTTTTTCTTTGTGTGAGCTTGATAACACTCCTCACTTTTTCCCCCAGTGGAAACAAATGGCTTCTGTCACAATTGTACTTTTTCTTTGTTTTTCTTCAGTCATCTTTGTTTTCCATTATAAACACAGTAAACTCATTATAAATATATAATAAGACATAGCCATAAGCATAAGGTAATTTAACTACATCACAACAACCAAGTTCAGGTCCAGCATTCAAACTTACAAGTGAGCAAAAGTAAGCTATGATAATCAGGGTTAACTGCTTCCTTCAAAAATTCTTTACCTAGGTTATGTATTTTATTTGTGTGCATGTTTAATTCTTATGTTTGTAATTCATAGATATTCTGTTACATAAATTTAAAAAGTCAAAAATTGTGCAACCTTGATAAACATATCTACCCTGAAAAATAGGTAAGAAATAATTTTATTAAATATTAAGGCAAAATATATCAATACAAAACTTGTAATGTACAAGGAATTAAGAAAATACAATTAAATTATAATCTACACTTAAATTCCAACTTCACAATATAATTTGTTTGCTTTAAAAAAAACAAATTAGTCAAATTAAAGAGTTCTATTTTAAGATTAGAAGCATTATGATAGGGTAAAACTATTCCTAGATTACAAGATTAAAAAAGACATATTCTGATAAAAATTAAAATATCATTACAGAATTATATAATAAACAAGTAAGTCAATTACTTACTAGAAGGCTTCACTATATTCAGGTTGCTAGAGAAAGACTTTGGAGGGACTGAAAGAATAGATTTTGGTGCCTAGATTTAAATGGGTTTCATTTTGTACTGCTGTTCTTCTTTTTCTATAGAGTATCTTTCAGCAATATAAAAACAATACTTCGCCTTTTGCAGGCACTTATATCAGTGACTTGTTAAAATATCTAAGTCACTGTTAAAAGTACAATTTCATTTGTATATTAAATATGTACATACATGAAGTATGCCCTCAAAATTCTACCTTCTAAGTTTTCTCAGTAAAATAACATTAGATTTTAAGAAAAATGTTAACCAAATGTTCTATAATTGCTACTGTATATATCAGAAAAGAGTGTACTGAACTCTTTGTTTGACCTAGGAAAAGAATCTGAATCTCTCAACATTTCAGACTGCATGTATCTGAAGAAAGCCAAGTAAAATGTCTTCAAAAAAAGTAAAAATGTCTAGATTATTTTGTCTCATGTTAAACAATTTAAGTTTCTTACACTTTCTAAACAGAAAGATCAGGTCAAGAACAGTGAAGGGAAAAAGGCATATGCTTACCTGAATGGACTATCAGTTGGAAAGCTGAAGAATTGCAAAACAAAGTAGTCCAAATGATTTGTGTATGCACACAGTCCAACTCTGTACTTTCAAGTAGGCCAGACAATCAAACAATCATTTCAGCATCAGCCAGCCTGCTTTCCATCTTAAAGGATTCACCAGAAAAGTGAGAAATCTGCTTCACGATAAACAGCAAAAATCCTTGCAATGCTTCCAAATGCCCACCATTTGTTCACCATTCAACCAGTCAACTTTTTCAAATGCACCTCTTCTCTTAGTGCATTTCCAAGGTATGAGATGGGAATTGCTTCTTATCGGTATACTAATTATTTTGCCACAAAGACAAAGGTCAAAATGTTTTCAGACAGGAACAATGGACCTGAAGTTGAAAGCAAGAATAAAAGCAAGTTGACACTACCAAATGATGGGGAAAGAGATGCATGAGTGCAGCATTCCGCTTGCTACATCAGCAGTAGCCTCCATTTGAAAGCACCAGCAGCAGCAAGGCAGGCAGTGGGCTACAGAATAGCCTAGCTGGGTAGTATATGCATACAGCACAGGTTCCCTTAGAGACCACATTACTGCAGCAGAATAACATCAGTAGCATAGTGCTGATTTTCCCTGTCTCATTCAAGATTCCTTCATAGTGTATTCATTTCTTTCCTAAATTGTAGACGGACTCCTTAACTACCTTTGACTTATATTCCTTTCTTCCCCCTCCCCCTTTATAGATTATAACAATAATTTTGAGATCTTCTGTTTACCAGCCTTGCAGTAGTCAGGCAAGATTGAAGATACACACTATATGCTGTCTACATTGTACCCAAAGGCCCCTAAATCTCTGGAGGGACAGAATGTGTATCATGTGCAATGCTGTATTTAATGTAATAGATGGGAACCATAAAATACCACTCAGGCTATTACTAGCAATCCTGTAGATGATGTTTTCTTTTAAACTGAAGTCTCTTTTATGACTGGTGACATGGAAAAGCCTGTTCTTACTTTAAAAAAAAATAATAATGCCAGGAAATATAGCAAATGCGCTACCATTTTGACCTATTTCTTTTGAGAAAAAATTTAAAACAGTCTGAATGCAACAAATCTAAAGTTACCTTCAGGTATGCCTAACTCATTTGGGTCAGTACCTGATAATATGCACCTTTAAAAATAGAGAAAAAGAAATTTTGGGCTAAAATTTGTATATCTGAAGAGAGACAACTGTAATAATCTGGATCTAGAGTACTTCATTAATTGAACTTTTTAACAAACCAAAACAAACAAAATGTCAGTTCAGCTGATATGCAAAACTGTTTTAGAACACTTGTTTGAAGCTTTTCCTAATGTTTGGCACATATATGTCTACAGTATATAAAATTTCTACTACATTTTCTTTCTGAATCTAGTGAAGAACTGTTTTGAATAGTTTTCTGACATATGCCTCTAAATTAAACCACTTCTAACCTACAACCTATATCTTGCAAACTTCAGAATTACATTATTAATTTTGCTTAAAGCATAACAGTTTTCTGCTGCAGTACTGTACAATGAGTTGATAGAATGTGACCCTATGCTAAAAAGGTCAACATCTGCAGGCCAGTCCTTTCTCTTCAGAAAAAGTACACATCTAAGACGACATTTCTACATTTGAATTCAAAATAACTTCCATGTTCCAGTCAAAAAAACAATGAATTAAAAGCAAACGATGGTTAAAAGCAAACTAGGGAATTTTAGTCCAAAAGACTGAAAAACTAAGAAGGCTAAGAATGCACCTTCACATGAATGTCAAACCTTTGATAAACTTTTTTCCAGTATTATTATTTTTTATTTATAAGGCTTATGTAAATATTGGCAATCACCTCCCACCCCCTACCCCCAAATTGGTTAGAGCTACAAAATAAAAGTATTTCTTTCTTGGCCAATCTTAATTTTCCCTTGGGGGTGGGAAAGTTACCTTAATTTCACCTCAGTCTTTTCCTAAACAATATTGCCGTCTCTCACGCTAAGAGCAGCCAAAGCAACTCACCCCTCATGTTCTCCCTCACACACAGCCACAGCACCCTCACCAGTTGGCTTTTCACGCAGTAAACAGAAGTCCTCACTCACCCACTCGCCTTCCCGAATCCCCATCTTTCCTCGCAGCCTCCCCTCACGTACAATCCCGCCTCCCACCGCCCCACCACACACAAAACGTTTCCCCTCAGATGCAGCCTCTCCTCACAGCACACCCAGCCCAACCTCCCCTCAGACAACCACAACTCTTCCGCCGCCTCTCTCGGGTACCATTCCCTCGCCCCCTCCCTCCCTCCCTCTCTCTCTCTCTCCCCCGCACAATTCTGTCTCCCGCAGCAGCTGAAACGCGTACCACAGCTGTCTTTCCACCACCCCCACGCCGACAGCCTCCCAACACCCAATGCCCAGCAAGCAACACCTTTATCGCCTCACCTAGATAAGGCCCACACCGCCTCCCCCCTCGGCATACACGAATCTCTCCTCCGGCTCACCCCCCCAACCCAGTTTCTCTCCCTACACGAGCCCCGCGCGCCCCCTCCCTCTTCCCTCTCCCCCCTTTCCACACGCGCGCGCGCGCGCCACCGACGCCGTCTAACTGCAGCCTTCGCAAAGAGAGAGAGAGAGAGAGAAAGAGAGAAAAAGAGAGAGAATACTGACCGCTCTTGAGACGGCGGAGGTGACTTAAGATGACCCCCCGCGCGGGAAGTCACCCGGCGCACCCCTCCTCCTTCCAGCCTGCCCGCGTAATCCCCCCCTCCCTCGCGGCTGCTTGACGTGCTGGGAGAAGCCCGAAGCGGCCGCCGCGGCCGAGGCGACCGAGAGTTGCTGGCAATTCCCTTTCCAGCTCGCACTGCAGTCTGAGGGGAAGGAAAAGCCTTGCTGGAGCCCAGCCCGCCCTTCGCTTTCCTCCTGGGCTCTCCCGACAGCTCCACAGACAGCTTCTCTGCTGAAGGCAAACTTTGCTAACAAACCCTGCCAACCCTCTGTCTCTTTCGGTGTGTGTGTGTGTGCCTTTGCTTGAAGCTCAAAAACGCGGCAATAGAAGCATCTCTCTCTCTCTGGACTTGAACAGGTTAAAGGCAGGACAACCAAAGTGTTTTCCCAAGAAGCAAAAAGGATTTCAGCCCTCCCTTCCCCTCGGCTGCCCCCACCCTCTCTCTCTCTCTCTCTCTCTCTCTCTCTCTCTCTCTCTCTCTCTCTCTCTCACTCACTCACTCACACACACACAGATACACACACCTGCATTTCTTTCACCTCCCCCACTTCTGACAACATCCTCGGATCCTCTGGGGGCTTCCTTTATTACGCCAAAAAGCTAAAGTAGTCTGGCTGGAGAGACAGCCCTTATTTAGGAAAAGGGTTGGAGGAGGAGGCTTGTTTTTAATGAGATTCTGATCTAAAGACGATAGAGAGCCCAGTTCTCAGACATGTTTCTCAAAAACGGGAGCCACTCAGGTCCTTTGATTATGCTCCTAAAAAATAAATGCACATCAGCTATATTTGGAGGCCATCGGGATCATCAGATTAAATGGAGTTTTTAAATAAATGCACTTAGAATCTTAGATTCTGGGCTAAAAAGAGATGTTAAGCATAATATGAAACAAATTGTTAACTGTTCAGATAAAATCTCACTTGGTTTAATAGTGGAAGAGCAATTTCCTGTGTTTACTAAAATTAGGAATCTTGGGATTCGCACTTCTAGCTGGAAATCACACTTCCAGTGACCTAGAATCTAATCCCAGATTGCAGGTGATCTCAGGTACAGAAAGAAAGGCATTCTGCACTGGCCCTGGCAGGGATTCTAAGCCCCACTACAAGGCTAGTTCAAAGGTCAAATTCCTGATCTCAGACAATTCCAAGAGTAGATTCACAGGTGAAATTTACAAAATGAGACGGAAGTACTTACCTAGAAATAAGACCTATTGAATTCCGTAAGGTTTCGTTTGGAGCAGTAAGACTGATATAAATTGAATTGCAGCTTGCAGATAGCAACTTAGTCTTTGTGAGATAAATTATGTGATCTCTTGTCAAATCTACAATTTAAACAATGGGAAGAGGGGAGATAGCAATAATTTAAAGGCATCTGATTCGGAAATTTGAGATTAGTCCTACTTTTTTTTCTGAAATGCTGATGATAATTTAAAATAGCATAAAAATATTAAAATCCTGTTTTGTATATATGTTCTTATATTACCGGTATTTTATTTTTGTAAAATATGATTAGGAGCTTGGTGCCAAAATTATAACTTTTCCACTTCTTCGGAACTGATAAATTTTACTCTTTAACCATGAAAACCTTTACTTCTCTCTTAATGATCAACACTAAATCAGCATTCAGAAGCATTTTGCTACATAATTGTAGCAGATATGCAGATTCAGCCCCATCACTAAACATACATTGCAATGGCAGAGTAATCTTGTGGCCTTTGTTATTTGGGATGCAATATGAAGGGTCTAGACTCCAGAGAAACAGGTAAGTAATTATGAGCAGTCTTCCTTTGGTTTAATATAAAATTCTTTTTACTTGTAAGTAAAATTTACTTGAAAAGAAAACTAGTTCTCCTCTTGAGTAAATAGTTTTGAAATTAGCTGGTGGCTTTCAGAAATATGGGAGGGGGAGTTGGCTTCAATTGAGACAGGATAGGGATCCCTAAATAACAACTGCAGAACTGTAACCAGCCACAAATATATCCCTTAAGGAAAAAAACTGCATATGCAATAATCCTAGATATACCTTGGATACCTTTTACCTGTCATATACTTTTTTGTATTGGTCTCTGCTTTCCAATCTGCCAGAGGAAATGTGGGGTGTGCAGAAAGGGGGTGAGGAGGGACACAAGTTTAAATTATGCAGCTATGAGAAAGAAACACCTACAGTAGTCTGATTGCCATGCAATATGGTTAATACAGTTTATTCTATTCAAGCTAAGGTTGAAAACAGTACTTCCTTTATGCATGAGAAGGCCTGAATGAGAGGTACCCCAAAATTTCAATTCAGAGTACAGATGGGATGCAAAGGTAAATCTGTATGAGAATGCCCAACTGTGAACAGTTTCCATTAAATACCAAATATTAGATGTCAATATCAAAAATATATTCTATATGCTTTTCAATTCTTTCTTGATATACTATATTCTCAATGTTGTATGTGCACACAACTAGTCACAGCCCCAAAAACATAATATGCTTAATACTACTGAGTAAACTTATACATAAAACAACTTTTCATTATGGAGTAAATATATAATTAATTTGCACACTTAATTGCCTCCATAATTCTATTAAATTCAGAGAAAACTCTAAACACAATGGAGTTTAATCACAGCTTGAAATATCCAGTATAGTGGCACATTTCTTGAAGAACAGAAAGGATATTCAAAATAGGTTGGAAAAGTTACTGCACATGCGCAGTCACAGTATCTCATGATAAAGTAAAGCAGCAGACAGTTTGGTTGATCATGCACTGATGTTCTCAAAGCATATTTCAAACAGCATTTCTGGAGATTTAGCTGGGGATACGAATGGAGCGTTAGCTCTGCACAATGAAAACCTAGATCCATTTCTAGAAACAAACATCTCTGCTAATATTTTGCTGAACTGTTGAAATGTTAATGTAAACAGAATCTCTCAGGTTCAATCAATATGGATGTGAATGTGGATTTATGACAAAGAGATCCTAGCAATGGGAGGAGGGAATGACATGTAAATGTGGTGAGAAGCCATCTATAAGAGCCCTAGCTGATAGAGAAACAAGGAGTTTTGAAGAGCTGAATTATGCCAGCAAGACTATTCATATATGAAGGAGAAAAAGGAGTGCCGTTTGTTTAAAATGGGCTCTTCTGAAGAAATGAAAAGCTATTGATGGAAAACCATAGAAGTAAATGATCTTGTCTTAAATTAAAAGGGTGAAAAGAAAAAGAATAGGCAAATTCTACAATATTATTACCCCAACATTTTATAGGCTACATAAAAACAAAAGCAAGGGGGAAAATCAAGGATAAAAGTGAACATGTTTTATTTTTTCCCCTTCAAGTGTATGCATAGTGTTAGTGATTAAGTATTTTCCCATGGTTAACCTGCTCTTTGTAGCAAATCGTTAAGGAAGGTGATGAAAGTGAGTTACTTTCTTATTTTCCAGTAAGCTAATAGGAAGTCAGGGCTCAAAGTAATTACTATCAGCAGCGGACAGCTCCTGGTGCTGAAAGGAGAAGAAGGCAGCTCAAACATCCTTTCGAGAAGGAGGGGGGAAATCACAGCAAAACTGAATGAGGTGACAAGCACTCCGAAAAACACTATCTGCAGAACAATGGCAGCCAACTCCAAATCCCTCCATAATCACATTAATGAGATTAATCAGTGAATTAGCAGCAGTCAAATGTCAGGGTGGCAAGGAGGAATCCAACCAAGCTTGGTAATTAACTTTTATGGGGGCAGGGAAAGAAAACCAAGTGCATGGTGGTTTTTCTTTTAAAATATCTTCCTCCATCCTTCTTTGCAAACCATCTGAACTCGCTCACAGCTTACACAAAGTGAAAGTACTATACACCTCAAATAGTTAAAAAGCAAGCTTTCAGACTTTCACAAAACTGTTAATTTTTTTCAAGCTACTGCAGCTGTTACCAATTGAGGAGAGTATAATTTTTCATGCTTCCCCTCTCAATCTGTTCAGTCTTTATTATGATAAGACATACAACCCTATACCACTTACCTGGGAGTAAGCCTATAATTATTGGGTCTTGCTATTTTGTCATGCCGTTGTTTTAGTCAGTCTGTGCAATCTTCTTGCAGCAGCTAACTAGGCAGTCCACTGTTCAGCTTCTTTTCAGAGGCCTTCAGTTTCTTTTTTTAATGTTCCAATTATAAGGCATTGGCAGTTTTTCATTATTATTTTATTGATTTAATTTATTCAATTTTATTTATTATTGACTTCCAATTACTCTGGATGGGTACAAATAAAACTTACAAACAAGGAAAACGTGACAATAGACAAAACTGAAGAATAAAGATGGCAAGGATGACAAAAAAATGGATGGGAATGAAAATAAACAAACCCACAGAATCCAAAGGGGGCACCACTCAACCTCACCAAGGAACTTCATGAAACTGAACTTTTTGTAAAACAGTAAAAAGGGACACTGCATATATTGTGAAAGAATATTTACAAAATTGGCATAGAAATACTTTTTATTTAAACATTTAAAAAATGATAATTATATTGGGTTGTATTCAGACAATCATAGCCATTATTAACTTGCCTGGTTGATTATAATGAGTCTATTTAAGTATGATCAAGTCTAAATACAATTCATTGTCTCCCTATTTTACGTACAGCAGTAACAACTTTGTTCCAGGACCATTTCAGGGGGAAAAACTAAAATTACATTTTGGTATGTCATCTTTTTTATAGCAAGTTCAGCAAGAACATCAATTTAGTATTAATGCATCATTCTATAAACACATAATTCTGTTGTACAAATAAATCTAAATAAAAATTTCAAATATTTATCACATATTGTAAAATCCCAACTGTTATTAGTATGAAGACTGCCAAAATCAAGAATTTAAGGAAAATAGCTATAATTTCACATACAGTGATGACTGAATTACATTATTTTTCACTACAAAACTGAAATATATGCATCTACTCTGTTTTGACTTGTTGACAAATATGTAGGCCACCAAACTTTATCAGAGCAGTTTTAAAAATCTGTGTGTTGGTCTAAAAAGCATAATCTGCTTTTGGTAACTATAAATGTAAACTGTGAACTTAGTGCTGTATAACAAATGTATTAAAATTCTTATTTTAAGGAAATGTAATTTTCAAGTGATCTAGGAATATCTGTGGTTTTGCTCATTTGTTTTGTTATTAAGTAGTTAATCTGCAGCATGCATAATTTGACATAAGCAAGAAGCTTCATTTATGCAAGATAATACTTTGATAGAATTATATTTTGCCATCATATTACTTTAGGCTTTTCCTGAGTCCTCTGGATAGCCCTGCAAATACCCTGTTCAAAATGAGAGAAATTGGGAGATGAAGGAAACAAGGCAAGTGTAAAGCATCCCAATAAGTGAAGCAAAACGAAGTAAAGCAAAATCTAGAGTTCTGGATTACTTCAGAGAATCATCCCTCAGTTGAACATGGTCCACAACCTTCATTTACCATCATAAGCAAAGTATATGAAATGTCAAAATGCTAAAGGAAAGCAGGGAGGAAGAAAATAAAGGAAAAGGAACAATACAGAAGAACCCCCAGAAAACTTCCTTTTCCCCCTTCACTGATTACTAAAAAGAAAGCCTAAACTGAATGCTTCCCTCCTCAACTAAAAAATGGAGGAGGGTTGCTTGAATGATGAAGAGAAAAGCAGCCTTCTCTCACAGTTTAGTGTGTAAGTATGGTTGGGGGGGGGAGCAGAAGAGTAACATCTCCCTGGCAGGGATGACAAATTCAGAACGAAAGACGAGTAGGCCTAAAGGGATCTGTTTTACTTCCACATACACCCCCTAATGCATATACTCTCCCTCCTTCTCTCCATGTACTCTCCCTCCCCCTCTACTTTTTTTTTTCACCAGCTCCAAATCCCCGGCATATGACCTTCTGTTAAATAGATAAAAAAAATTGCTTATCAGTCATGCAAATGAGGCTGAATTCATTTTCCACAACAGATGGCCTCATAGATAATGATGATGGAAGAGAGAAAATTGAATGTCTCTCACAAGGTGGTCATGGCAACCGAGAAGGGAATAATATCAATAATAAGCCTGGCTGCATAATAAGGTTGTCAATCCCACAAATCAAAGTCTCTGCCTGAATCAGGTAGCCCAACTTTCCCCCCCCCCAGCTACTTATCAGGTAGAAAGCAAGGAAGGAAGGAAGCGAGGAAGGGCTGCAAAGGAACAAAAAAAAAACAAAAAAAAAAAAAACCCACGTCAGCAGATGGGAGGTACACCGGGCAATTCCGCCGAGTTCAGAGACAAGGTCTCCCCAGATCTCCCTCCTTTTTTTCTAATTGTGCGCTATTTCATTATTGGGGCAGCGGTGGGTCTTTTCCTTAAAGGATCTCCTTCCCTCCTCCTTCCTTTTGACTCACCCCCCCTCCCAAAAAAGGCAACCCAGAAATGCTAGCTTTGAACTGGGTCTGCTCTGCCAGCTTCCCCGCCTGGTCTCTGAGGTCGAGGGGGTCCTGAGGCTGCAGAAGCAGTTCGCCCCAGGGCGATCCCGACGAAGGGGATTAAAACGAGAGTGGCAAGGCTCAGGTATCGGCAGAGCTCGGAAGCCTGCCGCCGTTCCGATGCCCTTCGCTTCGCAAAACAGCCCGCTCAACGTAGCATCTCCCCATCATGGCTTCCCGTTCGTCTTTTTCGCCACCTCCCTTCCCCCCCCCCCCCCCGGAAAGATGAAAAGGGCTCAGCAGCACCAACCCGCTCCTCTGCCCCCTCCTCCGCATAATGGTTTTGATTTCCCCTTCCTTCCTTCCTTCTGTCTCTCCCCCCCCCCCCCACACGTCCTTAATTGTATATTGTTCACAGCTACAGTCTGTCAGGCTGACAAGCAGTTATTGTGAAAAGCTTTCTTTCCGGACTTTTCTCCCCCCCCCCACCCCCCCCCCACACACACCTAAAAAAAATCCGCTGGAAGACGCTTCTATTAACATGCTGGAAGGAATTATTGCCAGCTATTAGATGGAATACACTATTAGATGGAATACACATTTCGAGGAAAGGGATGGGAGAAAGGACCCCGAATAATTTCAACGCCACATACTTCTGTAGGGAAAAGGAATGCAGAAAATACGCGCGTGGGTGCGGGTGGGCGAGAAGTGGTGGAGCGACAGAGACTAGGTATCTAATGTCGCCGATTAGGCACCACGCAGCATCGCCGCCGCTAATTGAAAAAGCAACTTGTTACTGCAACACTCTTGCTGTGTGTCCATCATGTACATTCAAGATGCATAAAACTCCAGGGATGTCCTAAAACTCAGCTAGCTCATTGGGAGGCGGGGGTTGTCGAGCGTGAGGAAAAGACAAATAAACCTTCCGCATTAGGCAGAGACATGGACAGAGAGTAGGGAAAAGGAGCCATTCGGTGGTTCTGTCAAACCGTTTTGATTTTGTTTGAACGGGAATTCTTTAATCCCTTTTTTGGGTGGACGTACTTCCTACATCTAAGCGGTTTGCCATAAAAATGATATTCCTTCATGTGTGCCAGATATTTTGATGGAGGATGAAGTGTGTATTTTTTTTTAACTTCCCCAGCTATTGCGAGCCAATTTTTTTTTTATTGTAGGCTCGTCTTGGTTATAAACCCAGTGCGCGTGCGCCTCTCCATCAGTGTGCATACAGCTATAAGCGTGCTGCGCATACAAACCGTTTCTATCTATATGTTTAGACAGATATTAATCCAAAGGGGACACATACTCATTTGTGCATGCACCCGCACTGCTTTCCTTTTAAGCACAGACCCGTGTCTTCAACCTAGATTAGACCGAATGAAGACCTAATCTTCTATCTTTGCACAGGCTTGTTTTCGATCTACCCCTATTTCTTAACCCATCTCTCTCACACACTCTTTCGGCTTTTCCCTCTCTTTTTATTCTCTGCCTATCCTCCAGTTCGGCTGCTACTACCGCTATTGCACGAAGCAAAAATCAATAGCGGCGCTCTAACGAAGGGTCCGATCAGAAAATCCCAGCTGCAGTCGGCAGCGCTTAAAATTTGGACACGCGCACGCGTGCCAGCAGAACTTCAATGACGCCTTTCATCTGATTGGGCGCCGCATCGGATGTTCTGCGGAGCAAAGATTGGGAATCATTTACAGTCTACTTCCATTAAAAAAAAAAAATTAATAAAAAGGTCGTTCGTATTTTCCTGTCTCCAGGAGACCGAGGGCTGATTTCCCATCGCCATCAGGCTACAGTCAGCGAGCAAGGAAAGGTGGCAAGAGGTGCGAGCGCGTGTCGTCACGGAGGAGGAATTAGATTCTCCTCCCGCCACCGCCTCCAAGACGGGCTTCGTTATAAATGGCCGTGACATCCGGAGCTCCGTTTCGCATTGAACGGGGCGGGTGATTCCGACGTGCGCATAACTAAGCAAAAGGGCAACGGATGCGATATTTTTAAAACAGGCTTAACGGAATCCTTCTCTGCCTCCCGGCCTTTTACCCCTTTGCAATAGTGACTCAGATTCAGCTTGTTCTCTTCCTATTTTTTCCCCCTTCCTTGCTTGGGGTCGTCTGCACAAGGGCAGAAACATATCCCCTCAAGACGTCCATTTACTATCCCTCGGGGGTTACTGATGTAATTCCAGTGACCGTATTTCAGTGATGTTCGAGTTTGCAAATGCAAATCCCGGCTTTCCACTCCCCTCGTCATTATCGGTTCACCTCGCGCTGGATCGGGCTCAGCAAAAGCAATCTAACGCTTCCAACCACCAATCCATCTTTATTATCTTTAGAGGAAGGTAGTATCCCTTCCAGGGTAGCAGCAGCAGTACCGCAGCACGCCTCCCACCTGCACCGTCCTCCCTCCGCCCCTTTCCCGGTCTCCTCCCTCTTCCCCCAGCCTGTAAATGTATTTCAACCTCGGGATATTGACAGCAAACCGCCCTCGGCTCAGTCTGGCTCCAGCGAAGCATTTATATTCTTCCTTCCAACCCTCCCCGCTCCGCCACCACTGCCCCCCCCCCTTCTCCACCCCGCGCATCTTATTGCAGAGATGATGAGAAAAACCGCCAGCCCCAGATCAATTCTGAGCAGCAGAAAAAAAAAAAGAGAGGAAAAAAAAAATCTCGAGAAATGAATGAATCATGAGGCCATATTGCAACGACGCAAGTTGCGTCCCCGGCTGCTTGTGGCGGCTCTTTTCTTTTTGGCAAGCCAATTTCCCCTCGCCGCCGCTCCCTTCTGCAAGGCGAACGGGGGAGGGGAGGGAGGGACGCGGCAGAAGGGAAGCAAGCTAACCCAATGCAGCCTGGGACAACCCTGGTTGAAGTCCAGGAAGCATTTCACCTTTCCCTAGTTAGCGCTGTCTGCCGCGAGGCTTCTTCCTTCCTTATCCCCTTTTTCCGCTCCCGCCGGCGGCTCTGTTTCACAAGCGCCTTTGTTCCCCCGTTTCTGTTTTTCTATTATTTATAGCCCCTTTCTCGGCTGCTCTTCTGCTTGCAAGCGCCAGCCCGCCTCCCCCCCCTCCCTCCCTTGAAGAGAGGCTGCCCTGGCTAAGTCTCCTCGCCCCTCGGTTTTGGTAAGCTTTCTAACCCCACCGCTTTGTATGACGAGGCGAGATTTGAGGGGCGCTGAGCAGCAGCCATTTTAAGCACACCGCCATGCCTTGTTGAAAAGGACGGAAGGAGAGCCCGGCGCACCTTGGCCAAGCCGCAGGCCTTTCCTTGAAGGTTTAGTGACTTAGAATCCTCAGTCCCGCAAGTTTGCAATAAAGGCGGGTAGATCTGGTATCAAGTTGGTCACTGACTTAAATCAAGTCGACTTGCCCAATGGGAGGGTAGCCCTTTAAAACACCCAGGCATCCCTGAAGGTAGGGATAGGGTGGTGATGACACAATCTCACGTCAACCCGGGGAAAATGCGGGGTTTGTTGGTCTTTTTTTTTTTTTTTTGGTCTTTCCAGCCAGCTATTTTGGTAGCTGAGGGGCACGTCGGTCGTCAACCAGGCTTCGTGCCAGTTTCCTCTGCGCTAGAAAGGGCAACGGAACACGAGGCTCGGGCGAAGAAAGAAAAAAACGCTTTGTTTTTCTGCGGTTGGGGGATATTGTAGTAGAGCCGCGTTGCTGCAAACGTCAGAAGTCCCCCCACTCACCCACTCCGAACCTTTTTTGAGACTTAACGTATTTTGTGTCTCTGATGAGCCGGGCTGCAGTCCCCGAAGGTCGAAGCCTTTTAATAAAATGTGCAAGTCGGAAAAAATAAGTGCTATCAGCTTGATTTTTTTATGTGTTTGTTTGTAATAAATTGCATATAAATAATAATAAAAAAATAAGGTTACACAAGACTAAGTAAAATGGGGGGGGGCAGCTTAGTATTTGTGAACTCTGCGCGGGGGAGAATCATTGGGGGGAGGGGAGCACTATTCGCACACCTCGGCGGAACAGCTCGCTGGCACGGCTTATTTTAACGACGGTGCGCCAGCGGAACGAGCGGAAGCGCTAAACAGGCCTCCCGGAGCCCCAGAGCGATCCCCCGCATTGCATGCGGCAATGGAGGGCGAGCTGGGGGGGGAGAGAATCGGGGGCGCACAGCTCCTTCTGTTCCTAGCTGCAACGTCGGGCTTGCAACCCCACGGAAAAGCGGCCAGCAGAAAGGCCGGGAAAGCCGCTAGGGTTCCCCAAGGGCTCGGCTTTCACTAGTCACTCTGGCCCCTCCTCGCCCTACTTTCATCTGGAGCTGCGGCGAAGCTCCTCCTTCCGTCCGTCCCTCCCAGCCTATCTTGTCCGTCCGCCCTTTTCCTCGCGCGCCCCTCCTCTGCTGCGGCTTTAGGGGACTCCTTCCTGCACGTGAAGGTTTGTTGAAAGGGGGGGGGATCTGCTGGGCCCCTGTGATCACGAGCCCCGAGGCAGGGTCCGTCTCCCCATCTTGTATTTTTACTCTCCCGGCTAAACGGGACAAAGGATTCAGATGACCAAGGGAACGTGGTTAACTATCCTATGCTGTAGTACCAAAGCGGATTAATTTCCCTAGGGTATACCAGCACCAAATGCGGAATAAGAAAATACTTTTTTTTTTTTAAAAAAAAAGGATCTCTCTAGCAAAATGTGCTTCTTTTCGCCAGGTGCTCTATCATTTAAATGTCTGTCTACTTGCCTGAGATTAATACCCTGCTGATGATATCCCAGATTATTTATTTGTATCCCTTTATTTGTATAAATCATTCAAGACTGCAAACATGCCTAATGCTCTTTCCCTCTACTGTCCCTATAACAACAGCCCTGTGAAGTGGGTTAGGCTAAGTGAGAGAGACTGATCTCCAGCTTTTTATCCTGGTGCCTTAACCAGACTAGATCAAGCTGACTCTGTGTTCTCTTATGCTGCCATAGGTTTCTGGTCAATTTGTTTTGTGTCTTTTCTGTTTTTAGCTGCCTTTGTTGGAAAGGCAGGTTACATCAATCCAGGACTAAGACATTCATGGCAGGTGAGAGACTTGCCTGGTTTGAGCTAATGGACATATGGATATTTTGTCGGGTAGTTTGCCAGCCCAGCTTTGAAGCATAAGTGAAATATAAAGTAACAGGATTTAAAATCTAATAGGACAGGAGTACAACAATGCATCATAACACTTTAAGACATATTTGTATATAAATATATTTTAAAGTCTGGTTGCAGAAGGAGGAGAGATGGTGTGAAGAGTGTCTTCATCTAATAAGAATGGTCTTTCTGCTCACTGTCATCTGACAGCACCTTTCTTCCTAGTTACAAAATATTGCAGTGTTCAGAAATCCATTTCTTTTTGGTGTACTCTTCCCTAAATAGTTTTACTCAATCTGGTGATTATAACAACTATGTCATAGTATAAACTGATGCTTCATTTTAACTTGTTCTCTTCTGCCATTCCCATCCTTTTTTTCTTTTTGTAATATTTTTTTTAAGATACTGCAAGCAGCGAATGTTTTGATTGTAATTCATGTACAAGCTGGTGTGTGAACAAAACTAGATTTAGCACTCTTAACACTGACAGCGTTACCTAGTTGGGTAATGAAATGTCTGCAAGAAAACAATCAAGCTCAGAGAGCACCAAGGACCCCATAAAGTTGATTTCAGGTCTGCTTAATTCCCAATTTTTCCAGATGAAAAAAAGTAGATCTTGATTTAAAGAACTAGCTTTGGAGAGCAACCATCTCATTGGGAGGAGGGCTCCAGCGGGGAATTAGCATGGACTTGCTATGTAAATACAAGAAAATCAGTCACACACACACCAATGCTTTGAACCTTATCTAATTTTTCCCAGGCAAAAACTGCGTGTTTAGATTCCTGTTCAATTGGCAGGGAACAATAAAGTAGCTAGTTTGAGCTCTACATGTGTGGGTTTGATTGTTTCCCTCTGACAAGTCTGTAATTAACAACATATGGTAATCTTATCCATATCTTCCCAAAAGTAAGTTATATTTAGTCCTGTAGCACTCAGCCCTAGGTACTGTAGGTTGCAATAAGACGTCCAACCCATCTCATATAATAAATAGCCCAAAGTAGAATTAGTTTTTCCTATAATGATAACCATAGATAATGAAGTAATATCCTAGGCAGCAGAGAAAACTGGGAGATAAACATTTATAAACCCTGAAAACTGAAAGGTTGCACATTGCCCATCCCAGTTTATTTGATGACATTAAGGCATTTATTAAAATACATCGCTGAAATGTCTTAAACCACCAATGTCTTTATTTTCTAATTAATTACAAAAAAGATGAAGATAATAAATAAAATGCACAATTGTTCTGAAATTAAGCACATTAGAATCTCATTTATTTGATTGCCAAGTCTGCACAAAGTTGCTTTACAGAGCACAATGGTACTAGTCAAATATTTTTCTTTAAGGCTTTAAAGCAACTGCTTCCATAGAAATGTTCGTCATGGCCTTACTGATTATAAATCCAAATAATAAAATCATTTTTCAATTTTTTTCCTGAACTGATAACTGATAAAAGGAAAGGAAACTGCAAGAATAAAGGAAGGAAGGCCTGTTTCAAAGCTATGTTTTTTCATTTGTTCATCCCATATTTGAAAATATGATTGAAGTTAGCAAACTGACAATTTCAATAGTCATATTTTCAAATCAATATATTGAGAGTGATTAAAACAGAACAGCAAAGAGCTGAAAACACTATCTTCAAATTAAAAATAAAGTGTGTGGTGCCATAGCAGCCATATAGGTGCATGGTTCTATCAAAGTTGGATTGATGTATTCTTGAAAAAGAATATGAAACTATTCTGAAAGATATAGAAAAAAAATTGATTTTGTCAAAGATATAGAAGACCACTGTGAAGGAAAGGTATAATATTCGAAATTATTCAGTGTAGGAAAAGAAGAATGAAATGATAAAGAATGATGCATCTTTCTCTCAGAATTAGTCAAACAAAGTTGACTATTGAGAGATTGAAGACAGGAAGAACTGTATTGTAGAATTCATTGCTTGTCTAGATTCAATGGCCACTAGATTAGATGACTTAAAAGTGTTAGATTAATTCATGAAAGGTAAGCTATAACCCACATATTCCCCCAACATTGGCTTAAAGATTCCTTGCAAACTGTTTTTTTAAAGGATACATCCTTGCGATCTCTTCATCCCATTGCTGAGGCTACCTATCTGCGTAAATCTTTTCTATCTTTTTCCACTTTCATTCTATGCATGATGTGTGATGTTTTGGTGAGACCTCTAGTGATGATGAGGCAAAGGCTGAAATCACTTCCCCTCTTCTGTAGTTGCTGTTGACTTTCTTTATGGCTATTTTGACTTGAGCAATGGCAGAGTACCTGCCAGCATCTGGTTATGGCTCCTGGTCAACTGCATTAGACAAAACAAGAGAGTCAATGAGCTATCTGAGTGATTGCTAAGGTGAAAGAACACGAGAGACAGGGGATAGAGCAAGCAGTAGAATGAAAAAGAGCGCAAAAGACAAGATGAGTAAGAGCAAGTGATAGATAGCAATAGTGCAAGCATTAGAACAAGAGACAGGTAAGTGAGCAAGAAGAGAGCAAGAGAGAAAGAACAATAGAGCAAGTAATAGTACAAGCGTTAAGAATGTGAGATGGTTCAGAGAAAAACTGAGGAAGCAAAAGCTAAACCAAAGGACAAAGATATGAAAAAAGTGTGTGTGTGTGAGAGAGAGAATCTGTGGATTCTCTCATAGGTATCATCCGAGTGAAATAAGAAGGGAGAGACCCATTTTACCCCCATATTGGGTTTAGACCAGGGGTGAAATTCAATTTTTTTACTACCAGTTCTGTGGGCGTGACTTGGTGGGCGTGGTGTGACTTGGTGGGCATGGCAGGGGAAGGATACTGCAAAATCTCCATCCCCACCCGACTCCAAGGGAAGGATACTGCAAAATCTCCATTCCCATCCGACTCCAGGGGAAGGATACTGCAAAATCTCCATTCCCACCTCACTCTGGGGCCAACCAGAGGTGGTTTTTGCCAGTTCTCCAAACTACTCAAAATTTCCGCTACCTGTTCTCCAGATCCTGTCAGAACCTGCTGGATTTCACCCCTGGTTTAGACAGATAGTTAAAACTGTGGATCTAACTCTGTCAAAACTCTTTCTTTCCAGCCCCAGACCTATTGTAAGTTAGGGAGAACTGTTGATGGATACCCACCAAAAACTGTTAAGTAGTACCACACTCGAGCCTCATTGCCAAGACTGTTAACTATTGCAACTAAGCAAATTACAATTACATTCTTTTGTGCTCGGCCACAAACTGCAGAAAGGCTGTTAACCTGGTTGTCTAATAAACCTGAAGACCATCAATAATTTCTAATCATCATGACTATATGTTACTTTTTGTAAGAGAAACTGTATGCCTGCCAATAGTTGTTACCAAGGAAAGAGAAAAGGTGTGACTCTTATTCTGCTTAGGAACTGCATTTTAGGTTTATGGCTAACTGCAGTGAGGATAGGATGCTGATTTGATTAGATCTCTGGCCTGATCCTGGGGTCTTTTATTAGAAGATAGACAGGGATGTGGTCAGGCTGATTTAAGCACTTAATTAGCAGCAGGAGCTCCAATTCCAAACACGCCTTTTGTTATAATTCATTTTTGTTATTTTATGATGTCTTATGAATATATAGAAAAACCTTTAAAATGTTATATACGTTTCAAAACATTTTCCCATTAGAATTCTGAAACCTATCCAAAGTATGATGGCATTCAGTGGCTATAAATATTGGGTTGTTAGGGCTGAGTTTTTTTTTTCTTTTCTTAAATTGTATCAATAAAACAGCTCATTTTATTCATAAAAAAGATGTTGGCCCAATATATAACTTTATCAAATTACTTGCTTTGCTTTCTTCCCCCCATCACATGTCACCTTATGAAGATGGATCCCTGCCTTATCACAAGTGGGCATAAATCTTTCACCTCCTCTGAATTGAGTTCTCCTCTCTTTCTCGCTCAAGCAGCTTTGAGAAAAAGCTGCAGAATAAGGATGACACTACCTCACTTGCCCAGTACAAAATGAAACTTCTCATTCACAGCCTGTACCAGCTGTGGCTAATCCACAAAATTGGACACACACTGACTTTAGTCATAAACTGAAGAGCTCCTTTAGCCATGGTACAGAGGTACACACACACACACACACACCCCAAAGTGAGAATTTTTCTCTTTGAACTGATATCACAAACCAGGTTTGAAAATTTTGGTGAGTGGCTGTGCAGCTTTGGAATAAGGCATTTTAACAAAATTGGTAGTCTTAATCACTTTCAATTATTCATTAACTCACTGGAGAGCAAATTCTAAGTTCCAATTCAACATGTGTTTTTTAAATTAAAGTTTTTACAATATTTGGACACTTGTCTCTTATTTCCCTATGATAAAATTAAATTCAAAACAATTTAACAAATGTAAAAAAAAAAAAAAGGTTGCAGCTTTTCCATAGGGAAACAGATTGAAAGATGGAGGCTTCTACTAAAATTGTAGAACATTTTATATCTAAGCAAGTAACAACAATCCTCAGTGAACCATTTATGAAGCAGGCCCATCACCTCTGAATCCTAAATATTGGACACAAGTTTTAGAAATCTAGGATCTTTATGCTTTGCTTCTGACTATTCAGAGATATTCAATTACAGAATTCAAAGATAATTAGATTGCTTACTGCCGATTAGTTACTTCTGTGTTTTCAGCATATACATTTACATATCAGCAAAAAGTATCTATACAGACATATATACAATATGCATACATAACATATGTATTTCTTCTGGTATCAACATAGCATTTAGAATACGTCTATTTACAATAACATAAAAAGACATATTTTTAAGTTTTTTTTTTAACTATGGCAAAACACCTTAAGCAGAACAAGAATTTATCAGGCAAGTGTAAAAAATAGAGATTTATCTAAAATGTATTTCCCCCCCACAAATCAACGAAATATGTCTAGTCAGGATAGTTTGAATATCTTGAGCATGTTGCTCTGTAATATTGGTAGAGCCCCAAATAAGACAGTATTACTGCGACAATTATATACTTTGTTTTGTTTACCCAACTTCACATCTTTCCTTTCAAACATAACATCAAACTTTTATTTTCTTTAAAAATAATGTTTAGATTGTACTAGGTTTTGTTTTTGTTTAGATTTTCTCTGTTCATTTATCCCTCCTGTAAGTCGTTATTTTTAGTGGTTTCCTTGTATAAGTGAATAAAATTGTAAATAACACATGGTTGTTTAAATAACACACACTTGCATGGAAATAATAAAGCTTTTCTTCCATTTTTATAAACAATATTATTGTCCCAATCCATATTGAGTTTTCCTTCCCTCCCTTCCTTCCACACCATTTGTCTCTTGCCTACCTCACCGGATTCTGGCCACTTTACTACAATGATAGATACATAAAATCTAACAATAAAATCAACATAGGACTACATGTCACCTAACAGCTGAAAACATAACCCTCAAGTGCAAGAGCATCCAATATTCTTTCAACTCATCTTCCAAAGCTTTGACCAAGGTGGGTGGTTTTCATCAGCTACGAGAATGTCATGAAAGAGTGGGCCATTCTCACCTCTGGGAGGAGGAAATGCCAAAGGTTGGCACTGTTACAGAGAAAGCTTGCTTCCCAGCTGCCATCCCCCAGACCATCTGGGGAGTGTGATCACCAACTGTTTTCCCCAGAAAAGCATATGCAGAACAGAAAGATTCTGCTTGGAGAAGGCAGTCTCAGAAGAAGTCAGGGCCCTAGGCCATACAGTATAGGAATGTATTGGTCACAACCATGACTTTGAATTGTACTTGGAGACCTATTGGTAGCCAGTGCAATTCTTGCAAGATGTCTTTGGGTTACAAACACTCATTCCAAATTATAAGAGTGCCAAACAAGGGAGATTTCAAGCTAGTCTGCAAAGTTGGGACTGTCGTGTCCCCACAGTCACATGATCATCATTTGCAACTTTCCCTGCCAGTTTCCCGCAAAGGAAATTCCCAGGGTTCTTATATGCTGTAGCACTCTGCTGCCCTCCCCACCCTAACACTCACCTGTGGCCCTTGCCAGCTGCTTGCTCTTCCCAGTGCCTACCTACTGGTCTTGCCAGCCAACCTGTGCTTCCCAGGACTCGGTGGACCTCCCCACCCGCCAAAACCCCTGTGCTCTTTAGCTGGGACTCCTGCCTCTTCCTGGTTAGCAACTCAAGCAGTCATGGCATTATGACAGCAACAGGGACTGCAGGGATTGTTGTCGCAAAAGAATGCAGTCATATAATGACATACTTTGCAAACCCATCAGTTAATGGTTGCAATCCCAGTCCCGATTGTCGTAACCCAAGGACTACCTGTAATGTTGCTGAACTGGGACTGATCCATTAGAAATTAGACAGCCACATTTTGAACCCCTGCAGCTTCAGAATAGCCTTCAAATCAATGCATTTAGGTAATCCAGATGCAATGTGATTAGGATATGAGTGACAGTTGCCAGAGGCTCATGTTTCAAGAAAGATTGCATCATCCACATCTGGTTAAAGAATTTTTTAACCATGGTCTCCACCTGCTCTTTCAACAGAGCTTGAATCCTGGAGAACTTCCAGATCTTCACCCAGTTCCTTCCAGAGAAATGTGATTGTGAACCAATAGTTTATGCTGCATCCATTTATATGTGCACTTTCAGTGAGCCCACTCTTCTGTGCAAGCTGTGGATGGATATTGGTGAGCTTTTGTGTTAAGTTCAAGGTGCTAGTTTCCATGAATAAAGCCTTGCACATGTGAACATTCGTATATGTTACCACATAGCATAGGGGCAGGTTATTTAAGGGCAGCCTTTTTCCCATTCTATAAGATCACAGAGTGGGCATGTTCCAGGTCCCACCAATTAAAGAGTGCCATCTTGTGGGGTCCCAGAGCTGTGCTTTTACAGTGGCTATCTCCACTCTGGAATATCTTTCCCCTGGTGCTTCATCTAGGCAGAATCTTAAAAAAAGAACTGAAAACCTGGCTTTTCAAACAGCTCAGATGCCAGGGTGATTTGTCATCTCAATAAGCAAAGGAGGAGCGATTGGCATTTAGATGCACCAAATTTGCTGATGTGGTGCTCTGTGGGTTTCTATACGCTTTCTGTATACCACCTGGAGCCTTTGAATTTTATCAGCCTCCAATTAAATAATAAACTATTATTAACTAAAAAGGCATTTTATGCCTAAAAAGGCATATTATGAACTAAAAAGGCATTTTACTCTGCCTTTTTACAAACCCTGCGAAAAGCCACTGTGCCAGGTCTTTATTTTTGCAGAAGGAGAAAGAGAAGATGGTTCACTATGGTAGTAAAACTAATCACTACTCAATCTGCTGGGTTGCAAAGCTCAATACTAGCAGTTAAGTATCTCCGCTTGCAAAGCTCTCAACATCAAAAAAGGTGTAAGAAGAGGATATAGAATATTAAATCACAATTGTAAACATAAACCCCAGCAAACCTGCAGAGCCAACCCAGTAATTGTGGCATTTTCATTCCACCCTAAAATTCAGCATCAAGGCACAAATATACACATACTGGTAACTACCAAAGAAGAAGAAATAAACAAGGAGCCCTTTGCATTTATAGCCCCCTGAAAGCTCAGAAGCATGCACAAAGACATGATATTTGTATTCATAACGTGCATTTTGAAAATGTCAGCAATACTTGCCCTATGTATATTCAAACATGCCCATTTATATTTGCCTAAATCTAAACAGGCATAAATCACAGCCAAAACTCAGGGTTGTAAAATATGCTGGACAGCCGAGAAAGTTCCCAGAAGAAGGCTATCCTTTCCATTTCATTGCCCAGAAAGCAACATGAATGTGTCTCTGAAGTCATTACAAGTCATGCTGAGCTTAGTTCATGATGACTACATCCATGCAGTTGTCCTTGCAGTATAAGAATCATGACTTCCTATTGCCTTCTGGGATTGTTTAAAGAACATTTCCCAGTCTAGCTAGCAGTCCTGGAATTCTTAGGTACTTCTTATCCATGTATTGAACTACCTCTGTTTAGTTTTAAAATCTACCATAGGTATTGCCACCTCCAGAGACTCTTAATGACTATTAGCATGCAAAAAGAAAAAAAGCACAAAATGTACACAAGCAATGCAACCATGCACCTATGCAGCAGCAACAGCATCTGCTTCTGAGTTAGGCTGATATAACTATATTTTTCCTCTCAGAGCCAGCCCCCTCATTATACTGTTCAGTCTCAGCCAATAGCAGTAGAGATAGACCTGTTCCGCTTTACCTGTTACCTGTAATGAATAGACTGATCTCAGCTCTACAAGATAGACCAGACTAAGAAACCAATATGATGCAGGCCAGGATCACTTTTATTTGAACAAATACAGTAACAAGAATTGTGCTTCCCTCTCCCTCGCCTGATCTTTGTGTGAACCAGGGAAGTGCTTGTCTGAGATGCTTTTTCCGAGTCATTTTCTTGACTCCGGCTGAAGCCCTTTTTATCTTGGCAATGTCTCTCGCTCCTATTCTTCTGATACATTCCCTATGCCCTCTGCAACTGGAACTTTTTTTTTCATCAACTTTTTGAGCAAAAAAAAAAGAATCTGGATTCAAATGTTGGAAGTTCTAGAATGAATAAAATAACACTGCTCAAAATTTTAGCAGGGCAGTCTCAATGTGTTTTGTCTTGATTCCAGAACTTGTGGTACCCAAGTGTTTTGTTTCAAGCTTGGAACATATTCAACTTAGGTCTTTTTAAAATGAGTGACAACCAGCTAAATCCTCTCCCTCTGGACTAATACCGAGGAAGTAAATTGGATGGTCCATGTTCAGCCCTAATTATAATCCAGATAATTACTGAATTCAGGAACTTAAAGCAGTTGATTAATTCTGAATTCTGCTTCATTAGTACAGCCTGATGGAAGAAACTACCTTACACTCAATCAAATCTAGTATGGTACCATTTATATAGCCTGACTTGACAGCTGCTATCCAAAGTTTCAGAGGTAACCTTTTCCAGGTCAGTCTGGAAATGCTAGAGATTAAATCCAAAATCTAAATGTAAAATACATGTTTTACTATTGACTGATGGTTCTTCCCAAATTTAGCTAACAGGCAACCAAAATGCTATTCTTTTCCAGCTTAGCTTTCTTCAACAAGTCAGTTTCATTGGTAGTATTAACACCGTATAGAAGTGCCACACTTCTCAGAAATTTGGGGTGTTTGACATTTTAAGAATTAATTAGTTGTGTTATACATGTTTTCATGGATTATAACTCATTTCATAGAAAATAGCTTGGAAAGAGAGAAAGCAAAAGAGAGAGTATTTAGAAGGAAGACAGAGAAGAGAATAATCTACAGAAGGGAGAATGATGAGAAAAGAGGATAGAGAATTATTTTGGGCCTGGGAGATAAATTACTTAGATCATGTCCAGAAATAATAATAATAAAAAAAGCAAACAAAAATTGTGTCTTTGGAGAGCAGTCAATCTATTGCATTGGACATAATAATGCTTCTCAAAATCTAATAAATCTATTAAATATATATGGTTATTCTCCGAGAAAGAAGTACATATCATACTTCATGTAAGTCTTACATGAAGTACTTCATGTAAGAAAGGAGAACCAGGGAAAATGGTGAAGGTAAGGAACATGGCTGCATAAAAAGCCAGTTGGACATGCCACAGAATAACTAACTAACACAAGCAATTTGATAAGGTGTGTAGCGGAAGCTTTGGATACTGTTTAGTCTATGTAAAATTGTGTTGAATTTTGAAACGAATTTCAGCTAAGCTGTTTTGCAACCTAATCAGTCTCTGTAATTCTTTTTCTCAAGTATTGCCACCTTGAGGTCTAAAATGGAACATCCAGGGAGCTGATGTGTTTCCCTAATTATTTCTGCATACTTACTCTGTTCAGAAATGGGAAGTTTTGATAGACTTTTGCAAGGGTTGCTTCTCTGTTAGTTCAGTTGATAAATCTGTTAAAAAATTTTTTTTTCTTTTTACGAACCTGTGTAATCCCTTTATTCTGGGTAGAGTCGGGGCAACTGAATGGAACTGAGTATTTACTGGCCGGATGCCCTTCCTGATGTCTATGCAGTATTCGCAACAGATATTTTCTCTTTGCGCCTGACAGAGAAACATCTGTTGCTACCTAGGATTGAACTCAACCTTCCAAGTGGAAGACAAGCATCTTCCCCACTAGGCCACCACACCACTCAATAAATCTGTTAAATATAATCTGTTCAAAATCCATTTTGAAGAAACGGTTTCTAACACAGTCATTAAAATAATGATGTTCTGTTGTACCATGTGTGCCTAGAGTTCTGCCATGAGATTTTTTCCCAAAAGTGACGTAAATGTGGATAAGCACTCAGTGGCAAAGTCGGTGGCTTTCCATGCTTTAGTACCATTATGACCAAGCTCTTTTAAAGGACAGAGGGAGGAAAATTGGCTCAAAGCTTTTGTACAACCTATCAGCTTTTAAGAATAGATCATAAGGAACAGTTTTCCTTCTCTCCATCCAGCACTTTCTGGGATGTGCAAAAAAGGCTTAATCATAGGCACTTGAGTAGTTCTTCTGTATTCAGTAACTGACCGATCATATGAAATAATCATTGAGGCTACACAAACCCCAGGCAGACACCTATTTATGATACACTATTCTATTTTTACAACAGTTGGTTGTATATGGAATGCATGAGTGTGTGTTATGCTTGAATACTAATCTACCAACATTTACCCCTTCATTCCTCCATCTATTTTTATGTCACCGAACTGAGCAAAACAGAGGACATGAATGAAATGCAGAAACTGTATATCGGCTCTCCTGTGTTGGTCAGCTCCCAAGATGACTGTTCTTGGGAAGGAAAGAGATTCTACCAGTTGCCGTTCTTAAGTGTTTTAATTCCAAATGATCAGTCCATCAGTTGTTTCTTATATAACTTCTACCTTGGAATGGTGTCAGTATATTTCACACAAGGAGATTACGCTGTATTTAGACAGGATCTCTGATTCCCTTTGCTCCAAATAGAGCCCTCAGAGCAGCATGTCCCGCTGTTGATGTAGAAGGATCCTTGTCTCAAGAACATTGTCTTCTGTATATCAGAATCCATGATCCCATGATGGTGTTCTTTGTTATACGAATCTCATTTCCTCCCTCACAGATATCCTTGCCCATTCCAGATGGACCACTCTCTGAAAATAGCCTGGGATAATATCTGATTATTTTCATTCAGTTGAATTCCATTCCCATCTACACAGCTATATTTTCCCCAGGATAGGGGATAGGATATTTTTGTTTCATGTGTAGACTTGAGTTTGTTTTTGTTATTCACAGCTGCTGTTCAGAATCTTCCTGAAAAGATGCACTCAGCCTCACTTCAGTGAATTTCTACTCGTTCCTTCATCCACACAGTAAAATACTGCCTAGTGCATAATATATAATATGCTTGTAAGCTTGTGCTACTAATTCATCCATCTGCTGTCTCCTGACGAAATAAAAGTCTGTTCCTAATTGTCCTACTCTGCCTTTGGTCTGGATATCAGGAAAATCTGAGGCCCACTTGACTACAGACTGATATTAGATGAAATTAGGAGAAACAAATAGAATCTGTTACTCTTTAACTATGCAAAGAAGTTACTTGTAGTATCTGGTCCTTTCTTCATTAGAAAGAATCCCAGTACTGGAGGCTAGAAGATCTGATATCAATTTCTGAATAAATTTCATTTGACTGAATCAGAGCCTGCTTGCTTTTTTATTAGCAATCAGCTGCCTTGTGCAGTCCCTGAATAATCACAATTAATCCATGCTTCTCTGTTGAAATGTGGAAATAAGTAAACCTCTTAGCCGCAAACAGAAAAATCACTGCTTTTCTGATGGACTTATAGATAGGATTTTACTCTACTGTAAACAAAACAAACGATTTTGCTCTACAAAAACCATCCCCACTGAACCCATAAAAGTGTTAACATTGGTTGATCCTGGAATGGCATGGGTTATGGGAAGCAGTGGGGCAAAAGATCATCCTTCAGAAAGCATTTAGCACCTTGTCTTGGTTTTTGAAAGTATTCTTCAATACTTCAGTATTTTGATTTCAATGAAGAGTTGAGATTATGTTACCTGAGATCAGTCAGTCTCCATAAATAATAAGCACATTGAGATAAGAATGTAGTGGTCTATCACTATTGTGCGTGGCAAAAGGAAAGCGGATTTAATGTAAATTGATTGAAAATACACAGAGGCAGAATCTAACAGTTTGGTCAGAATGACAAAAGAAAAATTGCAACATCACAATGCAAGCTCTACCCCATACCTACATGCATACGATAACCTATAATCCTTATAACCCACATACTAAAGAGATGGAGTTTGAACCTCAATATTCATCTTATCCCATGCATCTCTACTCTCCCACAGACATCTTTGCCTCCATATGACAGAGGTCCATACAACCATGGCCCTGCTCTGATGAGTTTTTTAATTCTTTTCTGAATTAAATTTTGATTTTTTTTTTGTAAGTTTCTGAAAGTCAATTCCCTTCTCCCAAGACTTTCCTTGACTTATTATTTCACTACTTTTGTTCCTAAACTCTCTTGGATCTTCCCTTTTTCAGAATTCACTGCTGCCTATTGGAAAACTAAATGCTAGAATTTGAATAAGTAAGACACTCAAGGAAACCTGAAGCAGTAACTTGATCAGTGCATGGATGGGAAATTATAGTGCACGAAGGAAGAAATGCGAATAATTACAGTAAAAGAGATTGGGATTCTTTTATTCTGATAAAGCAGAGAAAATGGCTGAAAGGTAAAAGTACCATTTGTAATAATAAAAAGAGTGAACTGGTTGAGGAACAGATTGTGATATTTCATTAGAAATTAATCAGATTTCATTAATTCAAGCAGAGAGATGGTATAACAAATAGTATATCTAAACTTAAGCTAGAATAATATAGTATGTCCCCATTTTATGCTATGAAACTTTTTTGCTTTAACAGGGGATCCCAAATTGGATACAGGCTTAGTGACCCAGGATGAAAATGATGTTGGGGAGAATTTGGAAGGAAAGGAGGGAGGGAGAGAGGGAGGAAGGAAGGACCTGCTTCAGGGACCAAAATGCCACAGATCATTTCTGGTTACTAACAGCGCCTTGACGATAGTGAAAACTTCATTTAGTTTAAATTTTGGCGGGGAGAATTTTGAATGGTTGGGCAAAACAATGTATTTATTCCTGAATTATATTGGCACATTTCTGAGCCCATTTTCAGGGTGCCACTGGGTTTTTCTCCTAGTCAAGACTCGAACTAGAAGCTTTGCAGGCTTTGATTTAAAGGTGCAGCTTTCCTAATTAGTGTCTCTAGTACAAGAACTAAGAAAACTGGTAGGAAGAAATCCAGCAACTGTCAAGTATGAAATGCAAGCCCTATTTATAATAGAAGAAAGATTTAGTTCTTACAACCCCTTTTCCAACTCGCTTGGAATGGTGGGCTCACAAGTAATTGGGTTATTCATTGGTCTGTCTTTCCCCAATTGTTTCTACCCATCCTATCTGATCCAGCAGGAAGACCATGCTCTGGGTACCGTTGGCTACAGAATGCTGGCTGGCAAGGCCCAGAAGGACAGCCTTTTCTCTCATGGCACCCTTTGTAACAAATAGGGAACTATGGCCCTTTTACAACCTGTGGACTTCAACTACCAGAATTCCTGAGCCAGTCATGCTTGGTTTTGTGCTCAGGCCTGAGGCCTCTGCCCTGGTTCTGTGGATGATTGATTAAATTATGACTGTCTGCTTAATGCTTTATTTTTTATAGTATATCGTATATTTTATGTATTTTATAGATTTTATTATAACCTGCCAAGAGTTATGTAAAAGTGAAATGGGCAGCCATATAAATAATACAAATAAAGTAATATAATAAAAAAGTCGGGCAGGGGAAACAGTTGCCACTGGCAATCAGTTTGGTCTCAAACATTTTGCATTTGATCTTGTTAGGTCTAGTAATCCTTATTCTACCATTAATGCATCAAATTCCTGCATGAATAGAGAAGCAATTATGAGATTAGGAAGTAAAGATCTTTTTCTTTTGGTAGCAGTCACCTTTGGAATACCTTTTCTCAAGAAATTTAGCTGGCTAACATTACAATACTTTGGCATCAGATCAAAGA
This sequence comes from Pituophis catenifer annectens, assembly GCF_029215685.1. Classification (NCBI taxonomy): domain Eukaryota; kingdom Metazoa; phylum Chordata; class Lepidosauria; order Squamata; family Colubridae; genus Pituophis; species Pituophis catenifer. The sequence continues at coordinate 131,009,779 of NW_027256881.1, forward strand.
CATTCTTACTTATTCAGGCATTTTAATTTATTGATTGATCTATATTGTCTATGCAGTTTTATGTTTTTTGCTCTCTCTCTGATTTATGCTTAATGAAGACTGAAGAAGATAGTTGCACAGTTCCATACATGTGTATATACGGAACAATGATCAATTATGAACTTGAGGTTCCTAACTCTGAACGCTAAAGGCCTAGTAATAAGGGATATTAGACAAGATCAGAAGTTTACTACAAATATCTCTTTGGTTCCATATTAAAAGTAAAAAAAAACAAAAACAGGCTACATAAATGAAGTACAGTCAGAAAGAACATGGTCAGCACAATTTATTTAATTTAATTTCATAAAAGAACAAGTTTATAATAACAAGTTAAGAGTATTAAAAGGGGAACTAATGGAAGTAAGAACAAAAAGTTGCTGAAACTAAAGGAGCTGAAAAGTCATACGGAGAACAAAGGGCAATGTAATTTCTCTGGATTTACTTACTGAAGAAGATATGAATAATTTACAGAGGAGTGTTTGGTCATAAGCCAAAAAACCAATTCACGAAAAACAGCTCATTCTGCATTTGACACTAAAGTTTTAGGAAAGGTGAAAGGCACAAGGTGAGTTTTACTTCTTTGGGGATCCAAAGTTGAGGCAGACACACTCCAGTGATAGAAAGAACTTGTACCAGCCTGACAGCCTTCAAGATAGACCAGACTAGGAAATCAACATCATGTAGATCAGTATTAATTTTATTGTAAAGCTGTAGAAACAGAACTTTGCAAATCTGAATGTGTGGCCTCCTTCATTCACTCTGTCTTTGTTTGTACTAGGGAGGGGTTGAGGGGCTTATTCATGTTACTTTCTTGGCCTGGGCTCAGCTCCCTTTTATCTGACCATTGCCTTGGCAGTAGCTGTTCCTCCTGTCCTTCAAAGCCATTCCTTCTTCCCTCTACACCAGGGGTCTCCAAACTGGCAACTTCTAAGACTTGTGGACTTCAGCTCCCAGAATTCCCACACTGGCTGAGGAATTCTGGAGCTTGAAGTCCACAAGTCTTAAAAGTTGCCAGTTTGGAGACCCCTGCTCTACACAAGCTTCAAGTGCAGAATGGATAGATGTTTCTGTTTGTTTGTCTCTGTTTTATCTTAATACTTTCTGTTAAGTTGGGTGAATGAGGACGCAGCAAGCCAGGCAGTGAATGACAACAGCTCTTTATTGTAGGGTGAGAACCCAGCAACTGACCAGGGGAAACAGCTCCCTTTATATACCTTGCAGCTGTGGTGGTCAGCCAATCAGCTGACGGTCAGTTAATTCAAACTGCCCGCCCAAATCTACATACATAACACTTTCCATGAGGCTTCATTTAACTTTTAAAAGGACATGGAAGTATCATTTTAAATATATTGTTTTATGAAAGGGTATATTTTTTGCTAAATCATTTTTTTTCATTTAAAGTGCTTCTGTTGTTACTTCAGGTTGACAATGGAGGCAAATAAGTTGAATAGAGTTTAAATTACCTTAGAGCCAATCAAAGTTGCATTTTAGCCCCTCTCCTGTTCAGCGTTTATATGAACAATTTAGTTGATTATTTGCACAAGCTAGATCATCATTTCCCCCAAGCTGCTTCTATCCTTTTTGATGCTGTGATCCTCTCTAGGAATTCAGTTGGCCTCAGCTGAATATTGCAAGCCATTGCTCAGTATTGCAAAGAGCACCAATTGCAAATCATTTATTCTAAAAGCAAATTCTGATCTTTGCCCCAAAGCTTAAAAATATTGTTTCTACATAAATAAGGTTCACACTGTGCAAGTCTCATGCTACATGGGGGTGGGATTTAATGCCTCAGGTAGTGAAAGTGTATGCAGCGGGCATGCTCTTAAATCATTCTAAGCCAGGTTTTGGCCTCGCCTATTACCACACTATAGACTGTAACTTGGATCATTCTCCAATTTTTCCTCCTTGGAATAAATCCAGTCAAATTCTTTGAGGTGATGTTTGAGGTGCCTCATTGGGTTATTAATGCAACAACTTGAATTGATTATTAATTGATTAATTATGTGCTTTCAAGTCATTTTTGACAGTTATTGACTCCATGACAACATACTTTCAACCAGGTATGATAAAAGTAGAAGCCAAAGGCTAATTTTTTCTTATTGACTGAAATTTGTCCTCCTCCCCGATGACTTTGCCCTCTTGATAGTGGGAAATCAGTATAAGTATATAAGGAGAGCCCGTTTGGTCTAAGGCACCAGGCTGGAAACCAGGAGACTGTGAGTTTTAGTCCTGCCTTAGGCATGAAACTCAGTGGATGACTTTGGGCCAGTCACACTCTCTCCATCCAACTCACTGCACCAGGTTCTTGTGGAGAAAATAGGAGAAAGAAGGAATTTGCTGCCTTGAATTGTTTATAAAACAAATGAAGGCAGAATATAAATTGAATAAATAAGTGCTCTTGGATGACTCCCTTGAAAATAAACAACATATAGAGGTCCCAAAGGTGCTTTTTAAAGAGGCAACTGTACTTTCTCGTTTTTCTTTGAAGACATTTCGCTTCTCAGACCTGAAGAATCATCCTTGGATGAGAAGCGAAATGACTTGATAGAAAACCAGAAAGTCAAGTTGCCTCTTAAAAATGCATCTTTGGGACAACCATGACCTGAATGACTGAGAATCTCCATAGACAACGTATAGAGGTCTTAAAGACAGGGATATGATCAGGCAATGTCATTTATAAAACAGTGCTTTCTGAATGTTAAATGGAAAACTGACCTTGGCTGAGCTCCTAAATTGCTGGTGGACCAATGCATGAAGTACCTCTTAAAATATACCTCACACCTCACATATTTGGTTTATCTGGGGCATAGAAGAGTTTCTACCCTGGCAAAATGTGGTGCTCTTCCCACAGCAATCCTAAAGGGGAGATATTGAAAAAGTCCACAAGTTAGAACAATTATGCCCATGTGAGGATGAGATGTAGAAAAAACTTAGCAAGTTCTGGTTGCTTGTCAATATTATAATCATGTGGAAAGTAGTTGTATTACACCATTGCTAGTAGATTTCCCACATCACACTCAGCATTTTTATATACTGTCTGATAAGAACTCTACGACAACAGGTAAGTTTGTAAAATTCTGTGTGGTGGCACTGGTTCCCCCCCAAATGTTTGCAAAAATGTTTTTCTCCTCAGTATGCTTGTCCTTCCTTATTATAACACTTTCTATATTTTTTTAATACTTTTACTTGATTGTAATGAAGTTTTACATTATCTGTAGGACAGAAAATGTGGGGTCATATCCTAAACTGCGTAAATTCATCTCTTGAGCATTAAACCCCATCCTCTCCAGCTAGGATACAAATATGTTGTTGATGTTTCTGTGATTAATAATTGACTTATTTTTATATCAAAATTCCTCTGAAGAATAAAAATATTAAATATTTATAAGTATTTACGTATATTATCCAATACAACTCCTGAACGTTTACGGGGAAAAAATTCCAGAATGAATGAATGAATGAAGTCAGGACAGTTCCTAACATCACCAGTTTTGGTCGCCACGATGTAAAAAAGATGTGGAGACTCTAGAAAGAGTGCAGAGAAGAGCAACAAAGATGATTAGGGGACTTGAGGATAAAACATGTAAAGAACAGTTACTGGAACTGGATATGTCTAGTCTTATGAAAAGAAGGCAAGGGGAGACATGATAGCAGTGTTCCAATATCTCAGGGGTTGCCACAAAGAAGAGGGAGTCAAACTATTCTCCAAAGCACCTGAGGGTAGAACAAGAAGCAATGGGTGGGAACTAATCAAGGAGAGAAGCAACTTAGAGCTAAGAAGAAATTTCCTGACAGTTAGAACAATTAATCAGTGGAATAACTTGCCTCCAGAAGTTGTAAATGCTCCAACACTGGAAGTTTTAAAGAAGAGATTGGATAACCATTTGTCAGAAGTGGAGTAGGGTTTCCTGCCTCAGCAGGGGGTTGGACTAGAAGACCTCCAAGGCCCCTTCCAACTCAGTTATTCTATTCTAGTCTATCACCACCTGGAGGAAGGCTAATAAGGAAGATGCTACAAAAGCTGATGTACAATTGAATATTGTCAGTATAACAATGATACTTTTCCTAAACATCTCGATGATCTCTGTCAATGGTTTCATCTAAATGTTAAACAATAGTGGAGAAAGGACTATGTTTTGTTATTCTACACCATGAAGGCATCCATGCAGATGAAAGATAGCCTAGACACTTCATAAAATGAAAGCAAAATTCACTGCAACAGGTTCTGAGGAAATGGTTGTTTATGCCACTGTCTGCAGTCTCTCTAAATATGCTTTGGAGGAACAATACGGAGGAGTACCATGGCAATTTTCACTGCTTGCAATTTTTGAAAGAAAAATCAATCAATTGGTATCTACCCAGTGGAAAATATTACATAAAACAAATAGAAGGTACATGAATGTGTGTTCTTCTTTCAGATCAAAATTGGTTATTAGTTTAGCTCATTTAAAATAAGGTAACGTTAGATGTGAACAACCAGACCCACAGTTGTAAGGTTTAAGATGACTACTTTATTGTTCTCTGCCTGTTACGCAGGAATCTCCCCAGACTGGTAGCTTTCTGGAAACTACGAGGTAAGGCTCTAAGTCATGCAAGGAAGGTCATACCTAGCTCTCTTATGGTTTATGAAGAGAGTCCAGACTACATCCACGCTGAAGCATTCCTTCCAGCTGGAATGGTTGGTTTCCAACAGATAGGACTATAAATATACTCGTGACTCCTCCTATAACAGCCACAATTTCCTTATTGAGGCAGGTGCACAACATGCACTCCTTAGCTGAGTAAAGAGAGGTCCACAAATATGTGTTTAGGTAAATAGTGTAGGTGGAAAGAAAGAGGATAAAATTTGCTCTGGCACACAAAGAGGCATGAAACAAAAAGACGGATAATGGAGAGAAAAGACAGCACGGAGTTCACCAAATAACAGAAACAGCCTGCATTCAATGAAAAAGCAAGATGTTCAGAAAGAAGTAGGAAAAAAAAATGAAGCTATAAATTTGAGAAAGTGTGAAAAATGAAGCAAAATAAATCCACAAACTAGAAGGCAATTGATATAATTAAATAATCATTCTATAATGAAGAGCAATATTCTTTTTTCATTAGTCTGCCACATATATTTTTCACCTTTCTGCTTCAATTTACAGTTATTGTCCATTTGGAGTTGACCTTTGAGAATACCTGAAAGTGCTGGATATGAAGGCAGTCAAAAGCAGTTGGTGTCCTAGCCAGTAACACTGAGGCAACATTTTTTTGATCTTACTAGTCATTAACAATTTTTTTTTGTATCTTGCAACTTCCATGCATACAACTGTCTGCCTGCTAGAACAAGAATAAACTGTAAAATCAAGTGAATAAAGAGTATATGTATAAGAATCAGGATCTCTAGTTTAGAAGTCTTTATTTTACAAAATGTCTGCATAAAGTGAATGCTTTTTGCAGTTTTATCCCTCAGTTTTATAGCTAATATATACTCCAACTGGATAAGAAGTAAAGCAAGATTAATCATGATGCAAAGTAGCACTGGGACAGTGCTACTGGATAGATGGGACAACATTTTCTTCCTTTTCTTTTTTTAAATTAAGCCAACATATCAGCTACAGATAGTCCTCAACTTATGACCACAATTGAACCCAACATTTCTGTTGCTAAGCAAGGCAGTTATTAGGTGAGTTTTGCCCCCATTTTATGACCTTTCTTGCCACAGTCGTTAAGTGAATCCTGGCAGTTGTAAGTTAGCTGTCAAGTAAGTCTGGCTTCCCCATTGACTCTGCGTGTCACCTTTTGCGATGATCACATGCAACCATCATAAATACATGCCAGTTCCCAAGAATCCAAACTTTGATCATGTGACCATGGGAATGTTGCAATGGTCATACATGTGGAAAAAATGGTCATAAGTCACTTTTTCAGTGGTGTTGTAACTTTGAACTATCAGTAAATGAATGGTTATAAATCAAGAACTATCTGTACTCCCATCTTTTAAAAGGAACCAGTGAAAATGAATCGGAGTCTCCTGGAGCACGTCAGCCTTACTACCAAAAGTTCTGTATGTCCTTGACTTCCTGATTATAAGGAATGTTGAAAAATGTCTAATTTCAGTCTTATACCAGTAATCAAAATGTTTGGAATGGCAATTTAAATGTCACGCTTCTAATTAGTTTCAAAACACTTCTTATGGACGAGATATGTAAAATGCTCTTACGCATTACACAATCAAAATCTAGGAAGTTAAGACTTCCTTACAGTCATAGTTAACTCTCCAACACAAAGCAAGGATGCTGATTTTGGGGTACAATAACGGCAACAAGGACAACAGGGAGTAAAGCTGGCTAAACCTTGGTTACAGCCGTTAATAAGGCCCACTTCATGGTGGTAAGAGAACCAAACCAGGGGTGAATTCCAGCAGGTTCTGACAGGTTCTGGAGAACCTGTAGCAGAAATTTTGAATAGTTTGGAGAACCGGCAAATACCACCTCTGGCTGGCCCCAGAGTGGGGAGGGAATGGGATTTTGCAGTATCCTTCCCCTGGAGTGGGGAGGGAATGGAGATTTTGCAGTATCCTTCCCCTGCCATGCCCACCAAAACACACCACGCCCACCAAGCCACACCCACAGAACCGGTAATAAAAAAAAATGGACTTTTTTTTTAACTTTCCACTCTTATCATGCCTGCTGACAGTTGGTATCCTTGCTTAGAGTCCCTCTTCAGGAAAGTAAAATTTGCAGAGTTGCTGTAAGGAACACACTGTCAGCTAAAGTTAACCAAGTTTTCACTAAGCTGTTCTCTGGCCTTAAGGCAGATCCTTTGGAATTGATGGAGTCATGATCCTGCCACCGGGATGAATTTGATTCTGTTGCATCTGAGGAAGTGAACAGGATTCTTAGAGCTATAAGCTCAGCCGTCTGTGTATTAGATCCATGCCTCTAAGTTTGGGAGTTCTCCTGAACTCAGGGTTTCTGTTCAAGGAACAAGTGGCAGTCCTGGCAAGAAGAGCTTTTGCATAGCTACAAGTTTTATGCCAATTTGTACTTTTGTAGATCAAGAAGGACTGCTAATGGTCACTCAGGTCTTGGTTGCCTCCTAACTGAACTACCACAATGTGCTTTACATGAGGCTACCTTTGAAAAACATCTGGAAGCTTCAGCTGGTTCAGAGAGTGGACCTGACCTTGGGTCTCCCTCAAGCCAGCCCAAAACTTTCATTCAATCAGTATCATAAAGTTTATGGGCAATTTTATGGAGATTTGAATCTCAGTACTGCCTCCGTAGCACTGCACAATTATGACAGTAGAAAGTTTTACTTTTCCACTGTGCTCCGCTAAGGTTGATTAGTTTCTAAAATTATTTTTAGATGTTTTTATCCCACCTTTATTAACTGTATAAGTAGCTCAAAGTGGCAAACATGCATTATAGTGCTTCCTCCTATTTTCTCCACAACTCTGTGAGATTAACTGAGAGAAAATGACTGGCCCAAGGTCACCCAGACAGCTTTCTATGCATGCCTAAGGTAGGACTAACGCTCACAATGTGTTTGTTTGTTTGTTTGTTTTGTTTGTTTGTTTGTTTGTTGTTTATTTAAATCCTGCCTTTTATTAATTTTACAAACAACTCAAGATGGCAAATATATCCAACACACTTTCTTCCTCCTTTTTTCCTCACAACAATAGCCCTTTCAGGTAGGTTACACTGAGAGAGAGTGACTGGCCCAAAGTCATGTTGTCTTTCTTTCCTTCTTTCCTTCCTTCCTTCCTTCCTTCCTTCCTTCCTTCCTTCCTTCCTTCCTTCCTTCCTTCCTTCATCTGGAATGAATAAGAATATGGAGTGATCCTGGGGGATGAAGGGTGGGAGAAGCATACACCAATGCCTTTCTTCAAAGAGATTTAGATGCAAGAAGAATGAGAAAATATGAATGTCTAACATAGTTTTGCAAAGCCTGTAGCTTCAATATTTATTGATTACAGTACAGGCTTTTTTTTCCCTGTGAATAAGAAAAGCGATTGGTATTCTTTCTCATCCTGGAATTCCTAACCAAGGCCAAGCTTACATTTTACAAAGTTATCTTCAGTAAGTGAGACCTATTCTAATTTGCCCTGTCAAAGTCTGTAAATGCCACTGGGATTATACACATGCATACACACAAGTGCACAAACCCACCACATTCTTCCATTTCAGGGTAAGCAAGATTACAGTGCAGAAAAAGAAGAAAAAGTAAACCAAAGAAATCAAAGGTATTATGAAAAGGAAACAAAATGGAAACAGCTCAAATTAGTTTACACCAGCATCATTCAATGTATATTTCATAGCTTTTTATCTTTACCTCCCTGCATAGTCGAAAGTTCTCCATTTCTCTTTCTTGGGTTGTCAGCTCCATCCATCCAAACTTGACTTTCTTGGTATTCCCTTTCTTTTCAATCCATTTATTTTTTCTTACTTGTATTCATTGTACAATTGGATCCTCCTTCATTCCTTCTATGTGACCAACCACTTCAATACATGTATTTTGTACTAGACATTCTTGTATTCAAAGCACATTCATGCATACCTTTTTGATGTTCTCCCTTTTCATTTTGATTCATAATTAAGTTACCCTTTCCCATTGCAATTTACTTTCATGTTTCTTCTGTCATACCCAGCGGTCACCTCTAGGTAACTGAAAGGGCAGAAGTGTCCTCTTCTACACAGCCACTTTCACCTCCAGGTAACTAAGGGGCAAGAAATGTGCTCTTATAAGCAGACATTTCCACCACATTTATTATTATTCAACAAACCACTATATTTCTCTCCGCATTTGCATAGCACATGTTGACATTTCTCCATGCTGTTGTGAAGGTATTTTCCTTGTCAACTGGCATGAGACATTCCTAATAGTTATTATCTCAAGCAGATTGCAGATCTACAGTCAGTAGTATAGAGACAGAGAGATTCCTCCATCCTTTTCTCTCCTAGGGATTGTGGGTTTTGAGGCTGCATTGGATTCAATTGTAAGAGCCCATCTTTTGGAGAAAATCAAGATTTTGTCTATTAAAAAAGCCTAATGCTAGGGGTTTATAATACACACACACACACACACACACACACACACACACACACACACACACACACATATGTGCAGAGTGAGATTGGACTAGACAGTTTTCCAGATGACACCTAAAGGGATACAGCAAAGATCCTATTGATCCTATTTTGTGTAACTTGTATATGGATTCACCAATACTCTAAGATGCTTGTAGGAATTTGATTTATAAATTCCAAAACCGGTAGAAAACTACCTGCCAATCTTGTTGCATGTACAGTAAATGATGCCACCGTTATTATCACTGATTCAAATTGGTCTAAGGAGAGCTTTTAAAACCCTGGGGTTAAACTGCAAAGGAAGAACAGCTGGCTATCATGGATCAAAGAACTATGTTATGGTGTATGGAGAATTAACAAACTATGTTAGATGCTACAAATGTTGGGAGTAGCCTTGCAATCCTCCCGAAGGACAACCACCCAGCTGTATTATTTTCTCCTAAACCCCAAAGAGCATGACAGTTATTTTAAGATTCCATTGAAACAGGGAAGGAGTAACAATCCTGCTGCCATTAAGGAGTTTGCTTCAAAACAGTTGCACAATTCCTTTATGGGGTACAAGTAAGCCTCTTTTCCAGCTATGCTCCCTATAGGGCAGAAAAAGAGATGGTTTTTTATGTAGCCTCTTTCAGACATGTTCCCAATGAAAAATTAAGATTAAAAACACACCTCCCAAAATAGAAGTCAATGTTTAATAAATGTTATTTATCTGGCTTTTCTCTGGTCAATCTGGTGACCAGAGAAAAGTAAAAGTAAAGGAGTCCCTGGGGATTTTACTCTATTAGTCATTGCCCACTATAGGGGGCAGCGCTCATCTCCATTGCAAGGTCCATTGAGCAGATGTTTCCATGGTCATGTGGCCAGCATGTGACCTCAGAGGACCTCAGAGCTGATCCCATTATTGGTATTGGAAAATATAGATCCGTGTGTGTGTGTGTGTGTGTGTGTGTGTGTGTGTGTGTGTTTGTGTGTCAGACAAGACTTTATTATTAAAGTTTTTATTTAAGATTTAATCTTAAATAAAAATTCAATTCACAGTCTGGGACTGGTAAAAACTTAACAGATCAAGTCTTAACCAAGTCTTAACCAAGAGCCTAAGAGCTGTTAAGGTAACGTCTGAGTATATAGCTTTATTATTATTATTATTAAAACATCATCATCATCATCATTATTAAAAATATGGACCATCAATTACGGAGGCTGTTTATTTAGCCCTTTTCACTCACTTCCAATACACTATTTTTTCATTCCATTGAATGTTCTCTGCCTCTTTTCTCTATTCGTTATTCTTTTTACTACCTTCTTTGCAACTACAGTATTTGTTTCCGTAGACGTTATACAACACCCTTCTCTCATTCTCATTTCTTGAAGCTGTCATTTTCTTACATGCATCTTTTTAATCTGCTTTGTATCCTCTTGAGCTTTCTCATAAACAATAAAATCCATTATATTTATATGCATTTTTGCCATGCATGCATATAGGGACTTATATCTAAACCACCTATTCAAACCAGACCTTTTTCTAAAAGCAGATATTCATCAAGCAATCATCTTTCTCATTCATTCTTGAATCTCTATTGTATTGTCTTCTCTGATTCCTACCCACCCATTCATGGCACCTAGTAGAATAACTTTCCCTCACTTTGTCACACTCATTCATGATGTTGCATAATGTATCCCAAATGTGTCTCTGGTTCTTTCATTTTCATCATTCACTGGAACAATGAATATAATCAGCCTATGCATTCCTACTTTCTTATACACTCATAATAATTTTTAAAACACCAGTTCATACTCTGGCATACAATTTAACCCTTTCATTCATACACCGTCACTTCTATGCATATTCACAATATCAGACCGCTGTCCTCCAGATCTATGACGTTCTCTTAATTCTTCTTTCTCTTAGTTTCCTTTTTTCCCCCTTTCACTTATTTTCCCGTTCCCCTTTCTCTTATTTTCATAGGGTATTTAATTTTCTTTCATTTTGTTCATTTGATAACCGTTACTCTTTACCATTTGCTCCTCTTACATTCCAAGGTGCAATCTACCATATGCCATGAGTCTATATGCCCCCACAAATATTAACCTGCACAGTCCATCCTATCTTTGGTCAATGAGGCTTTCACATAATAAGTAAGGGCCACTATGGTGCATACTACGTTATCAACTTTAATAATGTCTGTGCCAAATAGAGCAATCCCTGCTAATGATATGGATAGTACTGGTTAGTTTGGGTATATTTAAGTCAATATGCCACAAGCAACCGGTTTTACTCCAAGCATGATTGTGCTATTCTTTTCAAACTGGGATCTCTCATCTAAACTACTTTCCAAGAGTTGATATACTCTTGCCTATGTTATAGCAACTACGAGGTTTTGTTTAAATATTAGTTAAACCTATTTTATGTTTGCAATGAGACGTGATACATTGCAAACATTCAACCATAGTATGCAGCCCAATTGTCTCTATATATACCAGCAGTGGTGAAATCCAATTTTTTTTACTATCGGTTCTGTGGGCGTGGGTTGGTGGGCATGGCTTGGTGGACGTGGCTTGGGCATGGCAGGGGAAGGATACTGCAAATCCCCATTCCCTCCCCACTCCTGGGGGAAGGATATTGCAAAATCTCCATTCCCATCCAACTCTGGGGCCAGCCAGAGGTAGTATTTGCTGGTTCTCCGAACTACTCAAAATTTCTGCTACCGGTTCTCCAGAACCTGTCAGAACCTGCTGGATTTCATCCCTGATACCCAGGAAGTTTAACTGGGTTTGCTCCTGATGCCTTGGTGAATATATATGGGCTTCAATGGTATAATTTACCATAGCAGTTAAGAACATAACCAATGTTATAGGAGCTGTTTTGACTCTCTTCCTCCCACTCAAACTATCTAAACTCGGCTGTCTTTAGGTCCCCTAGAATAATGTACTCCATCTCTCTCCTGGAAATCTAAACTGCATTCCACCACAGGAAGGCACCTTACTCATCAGTTTCAGGCCAATTACAGAAGCTGGGGTAGCTAACTCTTACCTTTTCAGATCTTGCCTCAGAGATGCTTCAGCTCAGTAATGCAAACGTATAAGTCTTCATTAGGCTGACCAAAGAGAGATGCCAAGTCTACACACTTCCAAGCAGCCTGCATCACTTATTGATGAAACTCTAAGCGAGGAAGCCCTTCTTGTGTAGATTTATACACTGTGAAAACTAAAAATGGCTTGCAGACCATAAGGATCTGATATGTACCATACAGTAAACTTAGTATAATAGATCAAATCAATTGATACATATGCATTGGAATAAAACAATGGATTAAGACATTGAGAACCCAGACATGTTACAAACCTTGAAGCTCCTCAGATAATATGTTATTTTGCTATTACACAGAGATTTTCATATTTGAGTTTGCTCTGCCATCCTTTAATGCATTCACAGACTAATCTCTTGTGTCTCTCTATGTTTCAATAGGCAGCACACATCTAATGGAAGTTCCTTAAAAGTGTAGTTGGTACAGAATTATTGGCACTTTGTAATCTTTGCACTTCTATACAAAAGCATAAATTAAAATATGTTTTGGGTTACCGTCAGCTTCCTATTTTGCTGCTGTTTCCCATCAGATTGCCTTTTGCTGAATCCTATCACTTGACACAAAACTATTTGATGAAAATATTTGCAAGGAAAGGAGAAAATGTGGAACTGATTTTAAATACTTCGCTCTTTCCAAGACGTTCAGCTTTGCAGACCTATCTTCCCAAACTTGATTTCATTGAGGGCCGCATCAGGGTTGTGTTTGACCTCAGGGGGCGGGGTGGCTGTGGACAGCTTGATGCCACTCATGTTGGGGACACCTGTGGCCTGAGCACTCTGCCAGCAAAAACGGGCTCCCGAGCTCCATTTTCGGCTGGGACGGCCTCCTGCAACCCTCTACCAGCCAAAACGGACACACACACACCCGAGTTCCATTTTTGCTGGCAGAGGGTAGGTAGCAGGAGGCCGTTGCTGCTGAAAATGGAGTTCGTGAGGACTGTGTGCAGCCCTCCCAAGCTCCGTTTTTGCTGGTAGAGGCACAGTGGACCAGACCCCCACTGTTTCCAGGGTAGCCCTGCAGGCTAGATCTAAGCACCCCGCAGGCTGCAGGCCTTGAGTTTTGACACTCCTGCCATAACATAAGAAAAACATCAAAGAGTAATCATCAAAGAGTAACAGATTTTGTTTCCTGGGATATGTCTTTCTGGATTGCTGTCTACTTCTCAGATCAGTGAAAGTGTTATTCTGAGCTACAAGCCTAAGTGGCCACAAACACTTGTAGTTTAATACATTTTTATTAAGAGGCCATAATATTCTGTTGTTGTTTTCTGCAACAGATTAACAACGTTGGACTTCATTGCAAGGAAAGAACCACTCAGAACATACACATTCAGACACAGGCCAAGAGGTTGATAGGCATGTGGGAGCAGGTTTATGCACCAGAATATGCTCCCAGAAAGAAGTAAAATGAAGAGGATTCTGGATAAAAGATTCCGGTATTCTGAAAAAGCAACATAGCCTATGAGATAGGACTTTTTCAACTTTTTCAGGCTGTAGAAACTGTTCAAAATTTCCCGGAACCCCTGCTGCCTGCTTTTCAACGACACAGTGAGGAATTCATCATTAGTACAAATACCCCAGCAGGTGGGAGTGGCAAGTGCTTCTGAATGTCGGCCAACAAGTCCCACCCTTTATTCTGTACCTTAGAAAAAATGCTATGGACTCTGCAGGATTCTGCATTTGAATGATTTTTTTTTCTTCCTTTAGTCTCTCACGAAGCCCATCATGTTCTTGTGGAAACTTAAGGTTTGAAAAATCGTCTTCAAGATCTCCTTGAACCTCTGAAGAGCAGGAAAGAGAGTGATTGTAAGATCAAGGAGCAGGAAACAGAAGTGATGACAACCGTGCTATTCTCCCATTCTGTATGGCATTCAGGGCATGCTAGGTATCACAAAGAGGGAAACACTGACACTAATTTTGACTACTTCTAGCTACCCTTAGTAGTTAATAGGTTGAGAAGGCACAATGAGGCAATTCATATATAAGTAAGTCTTCCAATACCCCTTCACACTGCTTATGTATCCAGCTAGTCTTTGAGTAGTGGGTAGGTGAACAAATCCACTGCCATTTTTGTCTGCTAGGTAGAATTTCAGCTGAACACGTCTCATATAGGTAGTCCTTGACTACAACAGACCACTTAACGATTATTCAAAGTTATGACATTTAAAAAAATGTTACGACCCAAGCTTGAAGTTAGGACTGCCGCACCCCTGCGGTCACATGATCACATTTCTGATGCTTGGCAACCGATTCATATTTACAATCGGTTGTAGCATCCCGTAGTCACATGATCATGTTTTGTGACCTTTTTTTGGCCATTTTCCTGGAAAAAAACATCCATTGGATAAAATAGATTCATGCTTACAACCATATGGTTCACTCAACTGCTATGGTTGCTCACTTAACAACCATCATAAAAATGGTTGTAAAATCAAGTCTGGTCAGATGGTACATCGACTTATGATTGCAATGACTGAAATTCCAGTCCCAATTGTGGTCATAAATTGAGGATTACCTGTACCTCTTATAAAGATTGGATGTTTATGATTAGGATCCATCCACACTGCTGCCTATGAAAAAATTTCTGGGTAAAAGTAGTCTCAGAATTACTATTGAAAATCTGTGATGTGCATTTCAATAGGTCTGGCTTGTCTCCAGTGACTAAACATCTGACAGCAACAATGAAAACTATAGGACTATCACAATTTGTCCAAGGGCCAACACATGATACTGATCACATACTTGATTTGATTTGACATTTTCTAAGCAGGAAAGTGAGTAGGGTGGGTGGGAACAACTCAGGGTTCCTGCTGTCACAATCTGATCATCATCTGGTTAAGGTCAAATTATTGGCTACACTTCACTCTAGAGGAAGTGGACTCATTAATATGGATCATATAGAGAGTAAGGAAAATGACCTTGAGGGAGATATGCAAGACAAGGGATAAAACCTGTTTTAAGTCTAGGATGGCCAGATAATGTTTAGAAATGGCAGATATCTTCCTAATTCATTGAACTATAAGAAGAAAGAAGAGATATAGCAAAATAAGATTTGCAAGGTTCTGTTATTATAGCCCATCTCAATTAAAGTACTGTAGTTTCAATCTTTCATGTGAAGTTGATTTCTTAGTCTGGTTTATCTAGTGGAACTGACAATTTCCCTGAAAAGGATCCTTCTGAAGGAGTTTTAGAAGAGGGGTCCCCATCCCCGGGCCCATTACCAGGCCGCAGCCTGTTTGGAACTAGGCCATGTGAGAGGCGGGAGAGCGTGTGCACCCATGCGAAGCTCCCTTCGCATGTGCAGCAGCTGCTTGTACTCACATGAGAAGCTCCCCTCACGTGAGTGGCAGCTGTTTGTACTCACATGTGAAGCTTCCCTCACACAAGCAGCGGCCACTTGTACCCATACACAAAGTTCCCCTTGCATAAGTGGCAACTGCTTGCTCTTGCATGTGAAGCTCCCTTTGTGCAAGCAGCCACCGCTTGCACTCATGCACGAAGCTTTCTTTGCACAAATGGCAGTGCACACATCCACCACTTGCATAAATAGAGATGCACACCCTTGTGCGTGCCCACCTACCACTCACAAGGAACTATCCCCTCCCCCCCTTGCATTGGGCCATCAAGCCAAAAAGGGTGGGGGCCACTGCCCCAAGAAGTGAGGCAGTTTCCACTGCTAATTCTCTTTGTGCCCTGGCTGGTACCTGGAATAGTGAAATTGCTAAGGCACTCAACACAATTGTTCCTAAGTGTTCTTTCCAACTACTTCAAACCTATCCCCATAATACATAAAACAACTCAGGAGATTAAGTGGCAAGATGTATAGTTAGAGCATAGTTGGAAGAAGATCCACCTTGAATCTAGTAAGGTACAGTATGGAAGCCAATTCTGTAGCACTATATACAGCAAAGGAGTTTTCCTTGTACATTTTGCATCTTTAAATTAATAACTTGCTGAGTTGTTATGGACTTTGATAAGGCTTAGTTTTCCAAAGTTCTCTTATAGAACCCTTGCTGGGTTGGTGTGATGCTTTCAGAGAGTTTCTTTTTATTTATTTATTTAAATCACTCATATTTCACTATAGCAGTCATAGAGCCCTAATGGTGCAATAGTTAAAGTGGAGTATTTCAGACAAACTCTGACCACAGCCTGGAGTTCAATCCTGGCAGGACTTAAGGTTGACTTAGCCTTCTGTCCTTCCGAGGTCAGTAAAATGAGGATTCACGTTACTGGGGGCAATATGCAAATAATGCTTTGATATTGTATAATATCTATACTATATAGCACTATGGGGCTGTATATAAGCCTAAATGCCATTGCTATTTGGCACAATATGGATGCCATCTTTAGTGTAGAGACATGTACAGGGGCATTGCTGTAGAGTTGGAGTAGATCATTTGTGTTACCCAAGGACATGGACAAGTAGCTTAGAGCAATATGTTCCAACACTTGTCCTCTGGATATCTGCCCGGCTTATAATTCTAGTCAGGAGGTTATTTCAAATGTCATAGTTAACACAGTAAATGTCTCTTTGAGGGATGAAAGAATGCATGCTAGTTTAAAGGAGGCAATTACTAGATCTCTCCTTTAAAAACCTCTCCTGGATCCTTCAGGGATGACAATGAATAGACCAGGCTCTAAACTCCTATGGTTAGGTAAGGCAGTTGACTCAACCTTCTATCCTTCCGAGGTTGGTAAAATGAGGACCCAGATTATTGGAGGCAATATACAAATAATGCTTTGACATTGTAAATTATAGACAGTGGTGGCTTCTTAAGTGCAGATGTTCCTGGAAAAAGCAACTCCTTGTGTTTCATTTCAGACCAGCTTCAGAGCAGGTTTGGGTATTAATACTGCTTTGGTCAACCTGATGGATGATCTTTGTATGGAGACCGTCAGAGAGACTATGATTGGGGTTATTTTTTTTTGAAGAAAAACTTACCAATTGCCTTCAATATCATTGATCATGTTATCCTTTTGTATCAAGCTCAGTGGTATTTTCTCTCATACAAGGAGACTTGAGATAGTTTGGAAGCTGTTGTATGGTGTCACTCAGAGCTCCATCCTGTCTCTAACATTGTTGAATATGTGCACAAACTGTCTGGAGAGATCACAGGAGACTTGGAGCTGGGTGCCATCAGTATTCTGAAGACGCTCAGATCTATTTCTCTTTGACATTTTCAGGAAATAGCGTGAGTGTCCTGCCTGCAGTTAGCAATGGGCTGGCTGCATGAGGGATCATAACACCAACGGATTCCAGATAAGACAAAGAGGCCATAATTCTATCTGTTCTGAAAGGGATTAGACTCTGCCAGAAGGAGTAAATATCCAGCTAGAGAAAACCCCTGACTCCAATTTCTCCCTGATTTCCCAGATTGAGGAAATGACTAGAAGTGCTTTTTATCACTGTCAGGTCAATCATATCACGTTCTGGAAGATAATGATTTTAAACCACAGTGCACGTGCTGTTAACTTTCAGATTTGACTATAGTAATGGATTCTATGGGGGTTGCCTTTGTGTTTAGTTGAAGAAATGTCAATTGGGACAAAGCTCAGCAGCTAGACTGACCTTGGGAAGAGTCCTGGTGGCGCAGTGTTTAGAATGCAGTATTGTAGTAGTTAACTACTGCTGATTGCCAGGGGTTCAATTCTGACTGGCTCAAGGTTGACTCAGCCTTCCATCCTTCTGAGGCCAATAAAATGACCCTGATTGTTAAGAGCAATATGCTGACTCTGTAAACCACTTAGAGAGACTGTAAAGAACTGTGAAGTGGTATATAAATCTAAGTGCTATTGCTGTTGCTATGAAAGACATCATATTGTACATGTGCTTAATGCATTGCACTAGTGACCAATTTGATTCTGGGGAAAATGCAAAGTGACAGTCATCACTTCTAAAACCCTACATGTCTTTGGTCCAGACTGTCGAGATGAATCGTTTCTATATGAAACTGAGGATAAACACTACAATTGTTGCAAGGTGAATTGGTGGCAACCCAAATAATCACCATCCCAGACTTTAGACTGAACAGTTATAAACTCTTGTGCCTGTGTTAGCTTTTTAAAACATGTGGGGTTTTTTTTTCTATTGACTTGTAATTGTTGATTTTAACTTTTTATCGTTTTAACTTTAACATTTATCTTGGTTTAATTCACTCAACATCTTTGCATCTCAAGATCTTGATTTTAAATTTATTTAACTATAAATTTTGGTTCACTGAGCTGAATAAATAATTTTTTAAAAAACACGAACATGCTTTATACATGTTGCAGGTTTTTTTGACTGGGTACCCTGAATGCGGCTTTTGTTACCTTTGTGCCTTGTGGTTAGACTAGGTTCATTGATTGCAAAATTCAATATCTTGAGTAGCTAAGTAAGCTCTTGACATGCTAGAGCTGCTACTTCAGTAAAGGAGAGATTGTCTGTTCTTTACTAGTCTAATTGATAATGCCTTCTCTATAATACAAACTTTTAGTTGGTAAACTTTTAGTCTTTTCTGTTTCCAGCCCAGTTTGCATCTATATAACCTAATGGAAGAGAGGATCTCTGTTTGCAGATAACATTGGTTTGTTCTCAGAAAAAGCTCAAAGTGGGACTTCTTGGAAGAAGGAAGAAATGGCAGACCGAAGACAGCTCTTCGAAAAGCTAAAGCAATGACCATGGCAAAGAATGAAGAACCAATGAGTAGACTGCTTTTTGTAATTTCTCTTTGGACAAGGAGAGGGCTTGAGATTGTCTGCACATGCTCCATTCAGCTACTCCTCACCAAAAAAAAAAATAAAAAAAATAAATCCAAGGCAGTTCTGGGAGACAATGGAGTAGCCATCTTGCTCCAACAGTGATTCTGCCTTTAAAGGAAAACTAAATTTGCATACTCCCTTTTCTAATTGCTTTAGGAAATTGTTGTTAACTGTTTTTAATTATTGCAACCTTTGGATCAGGAAATTTTACAGTACTGGATGAGTTTCATTCAATACTTAGCAAAAGAAGTTTTAACTACAAGTTCAAAAACTTAAAAAGTGTTTTTGGAATAATAGCAAAAGGATAATAAAAACTTTGATTTTAGAAAGTATTGAATAGAGTAAGGGTCCAGATAAATTTGAAATAAGAGTTTAGAATTAATTATAAAGAATCTTTCTCAGGGGAAAATGCTTGTTTTGAATTTCTTTTTAAAAAATTAACATTTCAAAAATTGGACTTGAGGGAACTAAAATTACAATTAAAGGAGAAAAACACTTAAACTCAAACTCAACTTATATTTACAGAATGGAGCAAAATATTTTAACATTGGACATTTTGAAGGATATTTTTGAACAATGTATTGAACCTTAATTGTAATAGCACCCACCTCTACAGATAGTGGCTAAAAATGTTATGGAAGAGGAACACATTTTACCTGACAAGATTTCTGAATAGAAAGTAGATTTAGAAATGACTAAGAATAATATAAAGATGTTACAGTGGATATTCAAAAGAAACCAGCAGATGCTTTACTCATTAAAAGCAATATATAAACAACAATTTAAGAGAGTAACCTGGGTAATTTCCTACATAGGATTACAAAAGTGGCTTGTTAACATTCAGAAGAGGCTAAATGTAAGAGGCTTGTTAAAATTGTTGATAGAAAGTACAAATAAAATATATATATGAAAAGATGGAAATTTCCATGGCATTATTTGGAGGGACTACAGATTAAAGATTGTTAGAAGTAAATATAGGAATATAACGTTGATTTATTTGATCAATGTTAAAATAGATAAGTTGTTATCTCTTGTAACCCTTAATGGACTTTTGGGCCATCAGGACTGAATTTTTTTTTATTTTTTTTTTTAAATTTGATTTATATGCCGCCCTTCTCCGGAGACTCGGGGCGGCTTACAATGCGTTAAGCAATAGCCTTCATACTTTTGTATATTTTTATACAAAGTCAGCTTATTGCCCCCACAAACTGGGTCCTCATTTCACCTACCTTAGAAAGGATGGAAGGCTGAGTCAACCTTGAGCCTTGGAGAGATTCGAACCAGCAGTAAATTGCAGGCAGCTGTGTTAATAACAGGGTGCGTAGACCACTGTACTATCAAGGCTCTTCTCTTTAACTTCTCTTTAACTCTTGACGTGCTCTTCTCTTTAACTGTCCTGTTATGGATAAGAGGTGAGATATGAAAAGAAGATATCATTTATTGATTTTTAAGAGAAGGTGATAAATTAGCAAAATTGTTTATACTTGCAATGAAGTTGGGAAGTCCTGTCTATCTATCTATCATCTCTCTCTCTCTCTCTCTCTCTCTCTCTCTCTCTCTCTCTCATCTATCTATCTATCATCATATTCTTATTTTTTTTCTTTTACCTTTTTTCTTTTCTACTCCTATCTTTTCTTTCTATTCTTTTTTAGTTTTTGCTATTGTAATTATAATCTTTAAAAAAAATTACTATAAAATACTCCATCCCAGGATTCATATTGCTGCAATATTTGGCCCAGTTACAGTTGAGATACACAGAAGCTTTCCAATTGCTATTCTACACGGACTGCTGCCTTACAGAGGCTTACAGGTATCATGGTCTTTAAGGAATTTCATTTCTGTTGCAGTGTCCACTTCATTAGCCTCTGTCAATCTGAGGTATCTATCAAGTCCACCGCCTTCTGGTTCTAGTTAAGGAAGAAACCTTCACCACCTTCTCCTGTAATCTGTATTCCAAGGTGATACAAAATTTCCTCCAGTTGCTTCCATCTCGTTGTGTGTGTTTTTTTTAAAAAAGTAGGCAATAATTTCTTGACTATTTCTCTCATCTTTGGTGCTCAAAATGAAATCAACTATTCATCACTTACCTCTGTACCTCAAGGATAAGCCAGGATCATCTTCACCTTGTATAAAACGCTCTCGAAAAAGCATTTGGTTTAGCTTTTCCCTCCATGCTCTAACAGCTTGCCTCAAGCCATAAATACTCCCTTATTGCTAGCACACGAATCCTGCTTTCCCAGGTTATTTGAACCTTGCTGTTTGTTGCATACAAATGCCTTTCTTAATGTCTCCATACAGGAGGGCTGCCTTCACATCCAGATGTTGGACATACATTTTTCTTGCTTCAGTACCACTGAGAAGGGCTCTGACGGAAGGATGTTTCACCATAGGTGTGAAGGTTTCATTGTAATCTTTTCCTTATTAATGGGGCTGTTCCTTAGTAAATAGCCTAACTCTCCATATCTGGATGTCCTCTTCTGCAGCTTGTTTGATAGTAAGGATCTTTTACAACCAATGATCTTTCTACTCTTTGATATCTCTATAACAGTTCATAATTTATTTTTGTAGAGAGATTGAACCTCCTCTCTCTTGATTTGTGGCCATTTTTGTGCTTTAGCATCCATCATTGTCTCAGCAAGCAGTTTATTCTTGGCTCGCTTTCTGTATCTCCTTTTTAGTGCAGTCCCTGTTTCTTTCAGAAAGCATAGTAAGTTCTTATCAGAGCAGCTGCACCATCATTGTACAAATCATCTGAAGTGGTTTGCTCACCCAAAAGCCCCCCCCCTTGAAATTCCATCCTTGAAGCTGTAAAGCAACCACAGATATTTTCACAGTTGCTTTGAAGCTCTCTGAAAGTCTTCTGATTAAATGTGTTCAAGGCAGAAAATTGCCAACAAGAAGGACTGGTGAAGCAAATGCAGTGTTCTAAAATCCATTTACATTTTTAAAATGCATTTTAAACATTTTGACTGCCAAAATGTTGGCAGAAACCGCCCATTGTGGTGTCTTCTAGATCTGTTGACCCTGTGATTTGCAGAATTCCCAGTTTTCAGTGACAACATCCCCAAATTATACAGGTTGGAAACGTAGGAGTAGTATGCCAAGTCTGGAGAATACCATGCTGAGGAAGGCTATTGGGATGAAGAGCGCACTATAATTCCTTAAATAGCTGGTAAAAACTATTTATTTATTTAATGCCTTTCTGTCAGTTTTTGACTCCTAGCTACTACCTGGACTAGTCCCTACAGTTTTCTTGACAAGGTTTTTCAGAAATACTGTAGTTTGCCCTTGCCTGCTTCCTAGGGTTGAAAGAGAGAGTGACTGGCCCAAGATCACCCAATTGTCTTTGTGCTAAAGTGGGACTAAAACTTACAATCTCCTAGTTTCTAGCCTGGAGCCTTAAGCACTACCCCAAACAGACTCTCAGCATAACAATATTATGTGCTATTTTTAGAGGGAGGGGAGAACAATTGGAAATTTATCCTCAGAAACAATACTACTGGAAATAAGATTAATTTGGTTAGATATTTTCCTAAAAGCAACTGTGATATAGTCATGACAGATAAGTTATTTATAAACATTATTTTAAATAAATATAATTCCAATTACCATACAGTTTATTTGACACTGCGTTGGAAGATGCCAGAATCAAAGTAATCATTGGAAAAAAAAGAGCCACAGCTCAGAAATATCAGTTTCACATTCACTTGAAAAAAAATGGGCTTCTAATTTACTATTTCCTAATCAACGATGAACCAAATATTAAGAAACTACTAGTTCCTTAAGTTTACTTCAAAGAATAACACATAATACTTCTGATGCTGAGAAAGAGAGAAAAACATCAGCATCAGAACTCCAGTACTTAACCTTAACTTTAATTTTATACAAGGGTGGAATTCAGCCGGTTTGGACCGGTTCGGGCGAAGTGGATGCTAATTTTACATCTGGTTCGCCAAACCGGTAGTTGCAAGGACTGGCTGGCCCCGTCCACCCCTCCCCTCCCCTCCCAGGAGTCTCCATGCGGCCCATTTTGGATGCCAGGTAAGTGCAGGGCCTGTGCGGAGGCTCTGGGAGGGCGAAAAACAGGCCTTCTGGAAGTTTCAGAAGTCTGGAAATGGGCCCGTTTCTGGCCTTCAGAGGGTCTCCAGAGCCCAGGGGAGCCTGTTTTCGCCCTCCCAGAGGGTTGAGGAAAGCTTCAGGAGCCTGGGGAGGGCAAATAATGGGCCTAGCGGAAGTCCGGAAACAGGCCCGTGAAGGCCACGGCCACCATGGCCATGCCCACCCAGCAACCAGGAAGAGAACCAGAGGTATCAATACCACCAAAACAACAAATCAGGATTGGGCACAACTAACCAATCAGAGACCAGTTCTTACCAACTTTCACCAATTGGAAACCAGCTCAGCCAAAGACCAATCAGCAGTCCTGACATATGGGTATAGAGTGGAGGAGAGTCATTTTATGCACAGATGCCTAATTTGCATAGCAGCCTACCTTGCCTCTGAAAATGCCAGCCAGAGTTGCTGGTGAACATCATAAAATCTTTTGTCTAGATCTCTTGTCACTAAACCCTGAAGCCCAGCACTGCCCATTCCATGCTCACTTCTATCAAATTGCAGCTGATCTAAAAGATTTCTTCTGAATTCATGGAATTTACAGTTTGGTTTGGGTTTGAAATTTTTGTTCGTTGGATAAAGTGGTCACATGTTTTCTTTGCTACAATAAATAAGTAAAATAAAAGGAATATTGGCCTTCCTTCCACATAAATTTAAGTGGGTTAATGGGAATTGTTTATATTGAGAAAACACCAAAAAGGGGTAGATTAACCAAGTCAACCAACCCTGGAATTGAGTTTAATTCAAAACAGACTCGGTTGTGCTTAAGGATAAACTAATTCTATCGGTTCAGTTCTACCATTTTGGAATGCCTCAATCCAATTTGTAGAATTAGCCAAGACAAACCATGAGGAAAAGTGGCTGAAAGAATCTTGATCAGATTTAAAGCTGTAATGATGACCTCCTAGCAACCTCTGAACATGCCTGAGATAGGAGCATTAGAAAGGTTCGGAGAGCCTAAAAGGTTAGCATGTGGAAGACTACATCAAGTTACAGAGCACTCTAATATGGGAAACCAGGTGATCATTAAATCTAGTTTATAGCCCAGATCATTAGTCAATAAATATGGGGTGCTGCTGCACAGAACCTGGCAACATTGTATGTTCGTTGTTAATTTCCAAAAGCAATCTGACATCTAGGTTGCCTCACATGATAAAGAGGGCATAACCTATCAGGCAGGTCTAATTAAGTAAAATGGAAATGTGCTTTGATGAGTTTGATTTTAAATTAAATACAGCTGACAGGTGGTACTAATAAATATTGAATAAAAAAAGGCTCTGATCATTGTAAATGTACAGTGTTTGTGTAGCTAGAATAGAATGCAGCCCAGGGATTTCGGCACGTTCAGTTCCGCAGCTGGGCAGATGGGTTGAATTTTCCTGCCTCTTACTTTAATAGAGCCCTTGTGTTCTACTTAGGCTGAGAACCTCCAGGGACAATTTCTCAAGAGCGTTTTCCAGCAATCACTGGACAATTGTCTAAATAGTTCCATATTGCCACAAAACCAAAATTCTCCATTCTTTGTTGCTTTGTTTCAACCCATCAGCTAATGTAAACTTTCTGTCAAGCGCCTGGGAAATCAGGCAGTTCAAATGAGTGTAGAGATTTATTGCAAGCTTAAACTCTCCACAATCTGGCCAAGTGATGGTTAAGGGAACTGTGTGGGAGTTAAGAATAGAAAGGAATTCAAGGTGGGCTGGAGTTACATCTCTTGTGAGCACAAAGGGACTCATGACTTACAACATGTTTGACCCCTCCCTCGGGCTCAGCCTGCTCGTCTCCTACACTTTCCTCTTCTTGAATTCTTTAATGAAAATAAGGAGCAAGACATCATCAGATGTTGCCCACCAGATGCCAGTTATCAAGTACTGGCAGTCCTCAACTTACAACCATTCATTTAGTGACCATTCAAAGTTACAACAGCACTGAAAAAAGGGACATATGACCGTTTTTCACACTTATGACTATTGAAGAATCCCCATGGTCATGTGATCAAAATTTGGACACTTGGCAACTGGTATGAATTTATGACGGTTGCAATGTCCTGAGGTCATGTGATGACCTTTTGCAACCTTCTGACGAGCAACGTCAGTGGGGAAGCCAGGTTCACTTAACAAGTGTGTTAATAACTTAGCAACTCCAGTGATTCACTTAAATCATAAAATGGGGCAAAACTCACTTAGCAACCGTCTTGCTTAGCAAAGGAAATTTTGGTCTCAATGGTGATCATAAGTGGAGGACTATCTGTAACTTTCCCTCTCCAATAGAAAAATGTCACAAGTGGTAGGGTAAGTTGCTCCAATTGTAAGCAGAATGATTTGCCATAGCCTGCCGTTTCCTGGATATGGCAACACTGAGTTAAGCAGGTACATGAGCCATTAACTTCTAGCACAGGTTGTAGGTAGGGAAAAGCACTTAATAGCTTGTCTCATCAGCTGTCTACATGGCCTTTCATGTACCTAAGCACTTCTGCAGCCTCTCCATTTCTGAGTGACATGCCTGGAATTGCTTCTGCTTTCTCTAAATCCAGTGCCTTTCAAGCTGAAGGAAAGACAGACCCCTAGCTACAATGAGGAGATCTCTCTGGTCAGAGCTTTGATTCAGAGTGTTCTGTAGAATGTTTGCCATGCATTGGGCAAACTCACTTCTGGTTTTTCCTCATTTATTGTGTGTCAGGAAAGGTTTGTGTACAGCTTGCAGACAAGCACAGATTTGACCTCTGTGAATGCTTTCCATCTTTTCTGGTATTGTCTGTTCTAGTTCTTGCTTTGTAACACCTCTAGTTATTTATATATAATTTTGATGGAATGATCCTCCAGGAGCACAGGAAGCCAACTATGTTGCTGCTTTCAAAGAGGGAACACAATGAAAGCATTCTTGTTACTCCATTTACACACTGTGCTCGCTTTGCTTCAGTATCAGGCAGATAAAATGTGGTTTTTGTCAGCTTGAAATAGACACTAGCAGGATGCAGAATAGGAAAATGAAATGATGAACTCTAGGAAGCAAGGAAATGAACTTTTCCATGTTGTTTTTGTTACTAATATTTTGATAAAAATAAAAACATTTGGGCTGATTGTTTTCTAATTCGAGGATTGTAGTTTTAGTTATGTAAAAACCATTACCGTATTTTTCGGAGTATAAGATGCACCTTTTCCCCCCCAAAAAGAGGGTGAAAATCTGGGTGTTTTATACTCCGAAAGTAGCCCCGCCCAGCCTCGCAAACTGAGATTTCAGAGGCTGAAAGAAGCCTCTGAAAGAAGCTTCAGAAAAAAAGCCTCAGAAATGAAGCTTCAGAAAAAAAGCCTCTGAAAGGCTTTTATCTAAAATAATATGGCAAGCAACAAAAGAAGAATCAGTAAAGGTTCTAACCAACCTATGCTAACAAATCTTGAGAATGACACAATAACCAACAGATCGGAAGAGGTTAATCTATATACCAATACCGAAGAAAGGAAATTGAACAGAGTACAGATAGTCCTTCAGAATAAAAGTCTCTGAAAGAAGCTTCAGAAAAAAAGCCTCCAAACAGAGCTTCAGAAAAAAAGCCTTTTTTTCTGAAGTTCTGTTGCGGAGGCTTTCAGAGGCAGGAAAAAAAGCAAGGCACAGAGCTCACAACCAACGAACCGGTTGCTAAAATTCACCTCTGGGAACTGCTGATTGGGGGTATTCCAGGAGACCAATCCATCCACCAATCAGCTTTTTTCTTATTTTCCTCCCCAAAAACTAAGGTGTGTCTTATACTCCAGTGCGTCTTATACTCCGAAAAATACAGTACTTTAAAATAGCATGATTAATACATTGATAAATAATAAGGAAAATTTCAAATAGAACTAGGGTTTTAGACAATTACTCATTTTTGATAGACCCATAAACTGAATAATTTTAGATTCCCAATAGAAACAAAACAAATCAATCATATTTTCCTAACATAAACTACATTTTTTTTTTGCTGTAGTGTTTCTTGAGTCCACATAGCATGCTTAGGAGGGGCCTTGTTTTATTTCTAAGATGTTTTAGTTGTTCTGCTAAAGACTTTTAGGGTTCCACACAACAGAAATATAAATCAAATTCAATAAAACAATTTAGGTGATTTAAAAGCTATCAGTTATAAAATAACCAACTAAAACATCTAAAAATTAATGAAAATGAAAATGATTTAAAGTTATGGCAGTCTTCCTAGAAGGCTAGTTTGGTGTATTAGTTAAGACATGTCTCTAGAAATTGTGAGATTGTGAGTTCTAGTCCCATTTTAGAACAGCTAGTATAATACTTTTATCTAGCTGGTCAAAGCTCCTTTACAGTTATCTATCTATCTATCTATCTATCTATCTATCTATCTATCTATCTATCTATCTATCTATTGCTAAGTCCAAAAATATTTTTTTATTTAGTTATTCTTAGGTTCATTTATACAGTACTTGTTATTCCTGATGCAGTTTTGGACTTTTGTTTTAATTTACTTACAGTATTACCTTGAAGAATAATTGGCAAGAAAATGTAACTACAAATTTTTAAATAAACAAACAATTATAAGTGGATCCACCAAGTTGCTACATTTGAAGGCACATGGGCACATTCTAATTTTTGACAGCTGGGAATAGGAAAAGATAGAGGAACAATTTGAAAACAAAAACTAATAACATTATAGTAAACCAAAGGGAGTTTAGACTTAGATGACCTCTTTCATAGTCAGAATTATCTGAAAGTAAAGGTAATAGGAATATCTTTGGTACAAGGGTAATAATAATCAAAATAGTGATCATGATTGTTCACATTTGAAGCCTTGCCCTTTTTGTGGATGTGTTGATTTCACACACAGATATATTAAATCTACATTATGACTTATGATTTAACAGTTAAACTTTATATAGGCTGTACATGAACTATGATTGTTTCATAGTCTAATTCAGATTTTCCCCACCCTACTTATTCCCAATATTCCAACTGGGAATTATGGAAGTTTTAATTTAACACAACTGGAGGGCACTTGGTTCACCTGTATACATGGCAGGGTTTTAATATGTAGGTGTGTTTCTACACACCCAACCCCTATCATGAATGATATTTGCCAGCGGCACCCTTTTTTCCTTGTAAATTTGATGTTTTGAATGGACCTTTTCCTCGAAATAATTCTAGGGGAGGGGGAGCTTGGAAAAGCAGAGACATCCTATCCGGCCTCTGGATGTGCTGTGAATATTGGCCAGGTGCTGCTTCCACTCCACCCCCAGTCCCAATAACAAGCTGCACCTGCCAGGATGCTCTCTTCCAGGCAACCATTACAGTCACAGGAGTCTTTTCCTCATTTGCATCTGCTCAGCCTCATCCCACCAGGGAAAGCGTGGAAATCCTGCTCGATTACAATTCAAAATTTAAAAGGAAAGCAATCTAAATAATTAACTACATTAAGATAAAAAAAGAGAAAGAAAATTATCCCACTCATAGATCTGAACTATAACATATTCTTTTCAGTTCTGACATATTTTTCCTCCCACAGGATTATTCTCAACAGGCATCTCCCTCCGGAGGAAAATATGACATTGAATAAATGGGACATCTGTGACTCTATATATTTCCTGGTCAGAATTCTTCCTCTGGTTTGAGGGTATTTTATTGTGCATCGTTCTTCCCATCTTTCTGTCAGCTACCTGTGAGATGTGCTTAGGTAGTTATGATTCTCATGGAGCAGCAGTTCCTAATCTTTCCTCTATTCAAATGTGATTTCCTCCCTGCGATTTTCTGAGTTCTGGATAAGAAGACTAAACTCTCAAGTGAAAACTACACATCTTTGGCAGACTCAGAAGATTTGAGGCATTTTTATTTAAATGTTGTTTTGACATTTATCCCAGGGATTCCCAGAACATGGCTGGTTTGGGGACCTGCAAGGAAAGGCAACAATGGCACTTACATATCACACTAAGCTAAGGAGAAAGGGGAGAAGAGGGTTGGTTTGGGCTTAGTAGAATGCGTAATACCAGTCTTTTGTGGCTTACTTAACAAATCATGGTTACTAACCATGATTCGTTAAGTAAGCCACAAAGACTTAAAATAATGTATGAATGCAGCTATTATCCTCCTAGATAAAAAAAAGAAAATTCTGAAGCCTATGTTGATAGAGCCCAAGTTAAAACAATAGAAATACAAACAAAACAAACTAAAAAAGTATTAAAGGAAAAATGCAGAGGGATTTTAAATTTTGTTCATATGATGAAGGGAAACTTATTTGTCTTTTTTTAAAAAAATGGACTGAAAATAATAGATTTCACTATTCAGTCTGTCCTTCCCACAAACAATGCACTAGTTCCGTGATGGCGAATCTATGGTACACGTGCCAGAGGTGGCATGCAGCATCCTCTCTGTGGGCACGTGAGCCGTCGCCCCAGTTCAGCTCTGCCGCACATACACACGCGTGCCTCCTGCCAGCCAGTTAGTCTTTGGGTCTCTGCCGCACATGCGTGGGGGGCTGGGGGCATGTGGGGGAGCCACACACACATGCATGGGGGGGACAGGGCGCATGCGGGGAGCACATGCATGCATGCACTGACGGGGCATATGCAGGGTGTGTGCGCATGCCCTGGGGGCAGGGTGTGTGCAGGGGCCAGTGCGTGCATGTGCGGGGGTGGGGTGGGGTGGGGCACATGTAGGGGGCCGCCTGTGCATTGCATTTTGGGGGTTTGGGCGCAGACGCACTTTGGGCACTTGGTCCGGAAAAGGTCATCACTGCACTAGTTAAAGGTATCTTCTAAGAAAGAGGATTACAGAGTGAATACTTCGGCTGCTATTCACATACATACATACATACATACATACGCACACAGAAAGACTTAGGCCAGTTACTAATCAATCATTACTGCCTGGCTTATACATATAACTAAGCCTCAGCATTATATATGAAGCAGAGCAATACAATTATTAATAACCACAATACCTGCAAGATGTAGCAGCATTGGAAGTTTCTGATCCTTTTCAGTTTTCTTCCATGCTATTGCTCCTTTGTTAGAGTAGCACATGGTTCGTTATGAAATGATGACTACAGCTTCCATAGGTGTCTGAACAGGTACTGCCATTTTTAATATTCTGAAAATGTTCAACCCCATCGCAACATCCATACCCTGCAAACCTATCATATGTTTAAAACAATGCAGCTGGTCTGTAAAGGCAAGCCATTAATTTATGAAAATGGAAACTAGCTGAAGGATGCCACAGCAATGGATGATGAATGAAAAGGAGAGGCTAATGCTGGCTGGGGAATTCTGGGAGTTGAAGTCCACAAATTTAAAGTTGCCAAGGTTGGACGCCGCTATGCTAATGTCAGGGATATTCCTGCCAGGTTCATGGGATTAAGTTATGTGGAATATTTTTTAAAAAATAAGTAATTCAAGCCTGGGGGTGGGGTTGCTTTTACCTCTGCTTAGTGCCATTTAATTAAGCTATTATATCCTAGTTAGTATGTATATTTGTTTCGGGGGGTGGGAAGTCTCACATATTTTAGAGCAGTTTTCCTAAAAAGGCAACCAAAACATTAACATCTCAAAACCTGTAAATTTATATTATTATGATATTTGCATAAGAATAGCTCACTTTCTTCAATTCTCTCTTCCAATCCCTTCCTATCCGTGGTGTGGAAGTAGTCTTGCAATTTCCTTGTGGCCTAAATTAATATGCTTTTTTTCATCTTCAGCACAACTGGAAATTCATACTTGGCATTATGTCTGAATAAGTTAAATGTGGGAATCCAACCCGAAGTGGTACCTATTTATCTACTTGCGTTTACATATCTAGATAGAATCAGAGGTGGGTTTCAGCAGGTTCTGACCAGTTCTGGAGAACTGATAGTGGAAATTTTGAGTAGTTCAGAGAACCGGTAGTAAAAATTCTGACTGCCCCATCCCCATCTATTCTCTGCCTCCCAAATCCCAGCTGATCGGGATGAAATGAGGATTTTGCAGTAACCTTCCCCTGGATTGGGGAGGGAATGGAGATTTTACAGTATCCTTCCCCTGCCACGCCCACCAAGCCATGCCCACAGAACCGATAGTAAAAGAATTTGAAACCCACCACTGGATAGAATCCAGGAACTGGACATAGGATCTCCCCTGATATACATCCAATTTTTATAAACAATGAAACAGTTCATTGATGGGTATGTACATCATGGTAAACCATTTGTACAGTCAGTTAGTCCTGTACTGCATGCTCTCTGAAAACCTTTCACCCTGCTTGGTTGTTGCCAGAATGGGCAGCTAACCAATACTGAAAGAAAGAAAGAGACAATGCCACCCTATATAAATTCTCCACCCACCATCAAAGCAACCTGGGTGTGTGTTTTTCTGCTGTACTTTCAAAGGACACTTTTCCCTGCTATGCCAAACTTAAGTGCTTAGCTAGTATGCTGCAGTGAATGGGCTGCTTTGAAGTTTCCTCTTTAAAGCTGCCTTTTTACCACAAGCACTAGGAATGTGGCAGCTCACGTTTTAGAATGCTGGACTGACAATCAGAAAGACCGTGTTTGAGACCCAAGTGCTGCTGTGGGATGGGACGAGAAGTCATTCGCTCCAGCTCTTGCCCACCTAGCGATTCAAAAGCATGCAAACACACATACCTAAATAGGTACCATTTCAGGGGGCACATTAAAAGGGACATGAAAGGAGTCCCCAACCAGGCATCCCCTGGGCAATGGTGATGTCACCATCTAATCCTTTCAGCCTGGAAGGGCCTGGGTGCTTCCAACACAATAGTAGCAACCACAAGTGCTATAATACTAGTTTAATTTAGTTTAGTTTAGTTTATTTGATTTGTATACCACCCTACTCCCGAAGGACTCAGGGCAGTGAACAGCCAAACAATAAAATACGTAGATACAAAAAATTTAAAAAACAGATAAAATCAAATTAAATCATTTTGGCCCAGACAGATTAAAACACCCCGATAATTTAAAAACAGATTAAAATTTACATATTTAAAAAAGGGAAGAGATTAGGCCAAGCCCGCCTGATGGAATAAAAAGGTCTTCACAGCCCGACAGAAGGTGCGCAGATCCGGGATCCTCCGTATCTCCGGGGGGAGCTCATTCCAGACTGTAGGTGCCCCCACAGAGAAGGCTCTCCCCCTAGGGGCCGCCAGTTGACACTGTTTGGCTGACGGCACCCGGAGGAGTCCCTCTCTATGAGAGCGTACTGGCTGGTGGGAGGCTATTGGTGGTAGTAGGCAGTCCCGTAGATAACCAGGTCCTAAGCCATGGAGCGCTTTAAAGGTGGTAACCAAAACCTTGAAGCGCACCTGGAAGACCACCGGGAGCCAGTGCAGCTCGCGCAGGAGAGGTGTTACATGGGAGCGCCATGTCGCTCCCATTACCACCCGCACGGCCGCACTCTGCGCCAGTTGGAGCCTCCGGGTGCTCCTCAAGGGGAGCCCCATGTAGAGAGCACTAGAAAAGTTCATGCCTAAGGAAGGGCTAGAACTCACTGCCTCCTGATTTCTAGCCTAGTGCCCTAACCACTACAACAAGTTTGCCAAAGTATCTCAATCTGTCTGGACAGGGCTTTCATAAACCAGCTTAGAATCAAGCTAGCATGAGTGCAAGTTAGGAGAACCTTAAATTGATAAGTGTAGATATGTTCTGATTCTCCCCGATCTTCTTACTACCTGATACTTTTAAATGTATATTGCAGGTACTGAATTTATTTATTTAAGAAAATTTATAATCTAGGATGTTTTGTATTCCTAATAAGCTATAACTGTTCCCTGTGGAGACAAAGCAAAGAAAGCAGGCAAAACACACACTGGCTGTTTAATTTCCAATAAACTGAAAAGTATCTAGGGAATATAATTTAAACCAGTCTAATAAAGTGTCTTGGAAAGTATATATATTGCCTCAAGTTATGAAGCCTGGATATTTTACACTCAGCTTAATCAACAATTAAACGTCTAATTCCAATTACATGTCATTAGAGCAGGAATGAGGTACAGAATATTCTACCCTGCTAGATTATATTCATGAAGAGAACCAGGAATGTATGAAAGTCAAGGAAAATAGAGTTATTGCCTCCCAGGTAAAAAGGGTTTTTCCTAGCAATAAAGTCTGCTTTCTACTTTCCCTGAAGACCAGAATCTAGAAGGTTCTAGAAGTCCTACTGAAATAAAAAGTCATTATTTTGAATTATTCACTAACTTCCCATTAAATTCCACTTCGAATCTTCTTATTCATTTCCCCTCTATGTTAATTCAAGAAACTTTCAGAATGTTCTCCTTTTTGGTAGATTGTAATGGTTAAGATTATAAACCTCAAGCATCTTCAGCTGGTGATTTTGTGGAGATGGCACAGCCAAACGGATTGTACAACACACACAAAAACCAAACTGAACCAACCTGTAGCTTAATCGTGCTATACAATTTGTAGCTAATTCTATATGTCATGGTTAAGCATAGCTTCTAGTTTTCATGATGGTCAATGTCACTGCAGTTCACGCTCTTCTAAAATCCCCGGAGCTCAGCTATACCATTCATTGGCCACAAAAGAATGTACCTTTTACAGGTGGTCCTCAGTTAAGGACACGCTCATTCAGCAACCATTTGAACTTAACAATGCCACTGAATGAGTGGTGGTTACAAATGGCCTGCAAAGTTCCAGCTATCCCAGCAACGCCCTGGCCATGTGATGGGCTACTGGCTCATGTGACATTTGCAGCATCCCACAGCCACGTGATTGCAATTTGCAACCTTCCCTACCAGCTTCGCAGAAGCAAAGTCAATAGGGAAGCCAGCAAGGCAGGTTGCTCGAGTGAGTTTTCCCCAATTGTGCACCTTCCTGAGCCTCCCTGTGTTTGTGTTGCCATTTCCCAGCCATTTGTGCACCTTCATATATTTTCCCCTACTGTGCAATCAAGCCATGCCCCAGAAACAAACAAAATGTTAAAAAGTTATATTTATTTAATTACTTACCAAGCACATTTAAATTCTATCACAGCAACCAAAATATTTTTTACAATCCCACAGGCACTTTTGAGCACCCCTAACGTTTGAAAATTGAAAGTTCAAAAATTTGAGACGCCCTAAATTTGCCCCACTCATGCCATGTCTTCCTGGCCTGCTTGCTCCCTCTCCAACTGGCAGCAGCAACTTATCTGCCTACCCATCTGCTCAATTGAGACTTCCTGCTGGCTTCCCCATTGACTTTGGTTGTTGGAAGCCAGTAAGAAATTGCAAGGAGGTGCACACTTCACAACCTCTGATCCTCACTTAATGACAGCAATGGGATTGCGATAGATATGTGGTCACATGACATCATCCTCTATGACTTCATCAATTACAGAAATCCCTGCAATCTCTATTGCCATTGTTAAGTGAGGATCATGGGTTGTTGTAACTCGAGGAGCTCCTGTAGGGTGGAAAGACTGAAATTTCTTTTACTATAATTACTATTTTTTTTGTAAGTTTTAATGTTAGAGAGCCGATCTGGTTTAGTGGTTAAGGCGCTAGATTAGAAGTTGGGGAGACCCAGAACACTTTTGGGTCAGCCCTCTCAGCCCGAATTTATGTCAGGCTGCATGACAAGCTGATTGAGGAACAAAACCCTGCATCCCATTCATCTTTGCTGAAGGATCTAGTAAGTGCAATGCTAAAAACAAATGGACCACATGGAACAAATACTGAGAAAAAACAGCAGTGGCAATTTTAATGACAAGGATTTTTTTTCTTCCTGACTTCATAATCATTCCTCAACTTTCTTACAGAACAACGATAAGCTGGTTTCTTTTTCCCTCAGTCATCTAGATTCAGCATCTTAAGAACTTTCAGTTATTTAGATTTGTTTCTAAACAAGGCCATTCAAATAACTTCTGAACACATTTTTGCTGCTGAAACAATATTTCTTTCATACTTTCCTCCAACCTAGAAATCTCATTACATCCATCTCCACCTGCATCCATTTCTTCCTCTTTTTCCCTCCTGAATCATTCTTAGGATTTGATACAAAATTTGTGGCACATCAGCTTGGTATGTCGATGTTTGACTACAGATGGGCAGGAAGACAGAAACAAGAGACTCCTATGCACTGTGGGATATACAGTATAGAGGTTGCATGCTGAGACCGAAGGCCAACTGTTGATGATGCTGGAGGTTTGTGACCATCTACAATGTCACAAGTGGTCAGGAAGTATCTGATGGTTCTGACAGCTCAATAAGTGAGTGTGTGCAAGAGACACACAGCTGGCAACTGGGTCGATGGTGTGCATGTAACCCTTTGATCATGTTTCTCAATTTTATACCTCACAAAGAATAGAAGAATGAAGCCGGAGGCAAACAGGAGAACTAGAGCAGGGATCATGCCTTTTTCTCTTTCTAATTCATACACGGAATGATAAATAATAAATGTTTAACATCTTCCTGAGATAACATTTTGTACCTGGTATTATCTTTCATATACATATATATTTATTTAGATCCTGCCGTTATTATTTTTATAAATAACTCAAGGCAGTGAACATATCTAATATGGTATTCACATGGGATGACTTGCAACTATTAATTTGCAGATGTTAGTTCAATACTGCATCTTTCCCTAGCTATCCCTAGCCATCTTGGAATTTCTCCCATAAGGTGGAAATCTGAAGAACAAGTTTCTCAGAGAATAAGACACTGGAGGAGAGGTACTCAAATTAAGGTAACCTCAACCCTTCTGTAATTTAGGTAGAGCTGAAATGGAAACGGACACCTTGCAAGTGGTGATTGTGTGAAGGAGATTATTTTCATAAAGGATTAGGAAGCTGTTAATAATCAATAAAGGAGAATATTGGTAGCTCAAGGTTGAAATGAGGGTTCCTTGGTGCTCTCTGAGTTTGGTTGTTTTCTTGCAAACATTTCATTACTCAAACTAGGTGACATCATCAGTGCTAGTAAGGAGTGGCTTGCCCTCTCAGTGTTGGTGGGGGTGGTCTTGGAGGTTC
Organism: Pituophis catenifer annectens; assembly: GCF_029215685.1. Taxonomy (NCBI): domain Eukaryota; kingdom Metazoa; phylum Chordata; class Lepidosauria; order Squamata; family Colubridae; genus Pituophis; species Pituophis catenifer. The sequence continues at coordinate 131,045,772 of NW_027256881.1, forward strand.
TTTAGTTGGCCTGTTTACTGTCAGCTTCTTTGGCAGTTCCTTGATTGGGATACAGGAGGTAGTCCTTGTTAAGGATATTGTTGTGTTAACCAACCAGCAGAGTAAGTGCACAGAGAAACGGTACTGAGTGCAATGAATACAATACATACAAACTGGTTTAACAAAGTTTTACTTTGTAGTGAAAAACAATTGCATAGTCTTTTAGTCAATCCAAGTCTTTAGCCATTCAAATCAATCCGAAGTTACAGATATCTTCTTACTATACAAACAGCAGTAGGTAATAAACAGCAATTCAACACTGGTAACAAATCACGATGGTAGCAGATCCATCCACTTCTTCACACACGACGGTAACAGTTCCAACCAACAAGTCAAGCAGCAAGTCAAGCAACAATGACTATAGCTCTCTCCTTATATACAGTTTACACTAGTAATTATCCACTTAAGATAAGTGGAGTCAGCAGTGCAATGACTCAACAGTACAATTAGGATAATTGCAGTCAGCAGTCAGTCAGCAGTCATTAGTCATTACAATGACTCAGCAGTACGATTACTCAGCATTACATCTTAAAGTTACAGAATACATTTAAAGTTATAGCACACATATATTGCCTGGACAACTTGTTAGGCTTACACCATATCCTAACAGTCCTCAACTTACAGCTCATTTAGTGACCACTCAAAGTTACAATGCACTGAAAAACATTGTCTTATGACTGTTTTTCACACTTATGATCATTTCATCATCCCTATAGTCATGTAGGAAGAAATATCCTTCTGGGTTCAGCTCCAGGTGGGGAAAAAGACATTGGAAACATGGAGACTGCTTGGAAAGATGATTTAATGGTGGACAGGATCACATGGCTTGAGTTCCTGAACAGAAAAAGGGGCGAGATACAGTGAGTCCCCAGGTTTTATGCTCTCTCTGGCTTTGAACTTCCTGGGGCCCAGAAAGAGTATCCTGATCGGTTGTCAGACTTCCAGGGGGTGGGGGTCTTAGCTAGCCTTGCTGGCTGATGTAATCTTCCCAGGTGCCATGTGATGAGTTTCTGTCCTAGATGGGTCCTATTGTGTTGCAGATGATGGTCCTTTGACAAAGGATTGACTTTCTGCCTCTGGCCCATTAACAAAGTTGTGGGGAGGGAGGCAGGAAGCTGCTTTGTCTTTAAAACATGTTTCTCCATTTCTCATCCAGGGAAATATAATATTCTGCCTTTTTAATATTTCCTAAAATATTTCATTCTTCCAGGAAAGGGGTGGGTGCTAACTTCCTACAGTCACATGATCAAAATTCAGACTCATGTCAACTGACTCATATTTCTAATGGTTGCAGTATCCTGGGGTCATGTAATCACTTTTTGTGACCTTCTGACAAACAGTCATTGGGGAAACTTGAAGCAAAACATCTTCAAAGAAAAACAAAGTCCAGCTGCCTTCTAAAAAAGCACCTTTGGGACAACCATGACTTGGATGACTGAGAATCTCCATAGACCTTAATATAGTCCAGTTTCACCCTCATACATTTCTAATCTTAATAACAAATGTATGGAAGTTTTAGTACATATTTGGATTTCAATGGTTTCAGAGAGATCACTGTTCATTTCAGTAGCAAAGAAAATTTCACATGTACATTGTCCTTGCCGTTAAACTTTTTCTCAAAGCTGTTCTGTAGAATTTCTCACCAACCTTCTTCCCAACCAATGAATTCTTACATACAGAATTCCTGCAGATGTAAAATAATATATTAATTTAATTCAATTTTATATATAAACAATGAGATATTCATGAAACTTTATGTCCTTGTTGAAATTAACGGAAGCCTTACTAGATGGTAGAGTTCCTTGTACACCTCAGAACATGTCCATCCATAAGTAATTACTGGACCAGGCTGAATACTTATCAATTGTCATCTGATGAGCTACATCAAATAGCTTTCACTGGAAATATTAAAGTTGAGTTTGATGATATTTTGAAAAATCAGATTTCAAATTAAATCATTTTTCAGGGAAAAATGATGATAACATTTTTCACTTTTATAGAACCTTGGATTGGTATATTCTTACAATTGTGCTGTAATTGTACCTGGCTGAAATATGGAATAATAATATCCAAATCAAGAGCCCTGGTGGCGCAGCAGACTAAAGCACTGTTATTAACATCAGCTGCCTGCAATTACTGCAAGTTCAAATCTCACCAGGCTCAAGGTTGACTCAGCCTTCCATCCTTTCTAAGGTAGGTAAAATGAGGACCCAGATTGTGGGGGCAATAAGCTGACTTTGTATAAATATACAAAAGTACGAAGGCTATTGCTTAACGCATTGTAAGCCGCCCTGAGTCTCCGGAGAAGGGCAGCATATAAATCAAATAAAAAAAAAAAGTAAGGCTAAAGTTTGTCACCAAAGTTTACAGTATTATTGTCCTGGGCAAATCAAGTTCAGATGGTACTGTTTAGCAAGCACTGCAGTGACAGTCTATTTTATAATTTAGATAACTTCATCTAAACACAAGTAGAAAAATAAGGGATTCCTTTAAATACTTAATGATGAGCTGTAAATTGTAGGCTAGGAAGGCAGATATTCAGCTCAACTGTCTTTTAAAAGTCAGAGTATATATTCCTGCAATGATTGTTAATCCGCTGTCATGTATCTCACCCATTGAGATGGGTGAAGTCAGGTCTGATTTCATTATCTGTCCTTACCGTCCATCCTTAATTTTAATTTAAAAATAATTGAAAGGAAGTCCAATGATTTCCATTAATCAACCAGCTCCTATAGCAGTGAGTCACATAGGAAGCAAATTAAGGAGGCAAGAAGATTGCAAATTTTAATTTGGGAATTTCAGCAAGTAATAGTATCTTCCTCTCAAAAGCTTTTTGGTTGGTGGAGAGATAAGTTAAACTGATTTCAGCTAAAGCATTACAGTTCTGCTCTACACATAGTTGGCAATAACAGGTAGCATTAAATATAAATAGGCCTATTTTAAGAAGAGACATTTTGTTTTGAAGTCTTAAATACTGTAAATGGTCACATTCATAGCAAGGTCCAATGTGGGTCAGTCACCAAGACCAGAGGTTTTGTCTTCTGAGCTTTCAGACTTGTGCTGGAGCCCATCCACAGGGACTGTCTCTGTGTACTTTGGGCTGTTCTTTGTGTGGTATTTATATGGTGCTTGTTGTGTGTAGTTTTTTTAGGTATGGATTGGGGTGTTGATGGCTGGCTATTAAGTCATTGGCCATTGTTTCCTTGTGTTGCCAAGCCCATGCCTCCTTAGTACTTGATAAGCTGGGAGTAAATCAGCACTCCTGTTGATTGACGAGGAGCCTATTTCCCAGGCTTCAATCACTTCCCTGGCTGTTTTTGTGCCTGCTCGTCCAACAATCTTAGTAACTGCAAAATTGAATGTATGTCCTTGTTTATTGCAGTGTGAGGTTACCAATGAGTTTGGGTCTCTTTATCTGACCACTCGCTTGTGCTCTTGCAATATGGTGGTTAATTTCCTCTCCATCTGTCCTACATAGTTATAGGGGTCAATCCATGCATTCATAGCAAAATAGTACAAGTAAAATATGCGAGCACTGATTTCAATTATCTTTCCTCAGGTCCTAATCAGCCTCTCTGCTTTCCCCCAGTTCCATATTGCTAATCGTTTCTGTCTGTAGTAAACATGGAAATTATTATCCAGACCTTTCATAGATTACTGAGATTCTACAATCAAATTAATAACTCTTGCAACAGGATCTTTTTATATGTATGGATACGTGTGTGCGTGCGCTTGTGTGTGTGCGTCTCCGTGCCTTAAAGTTGGTGTTGATTCTTGACAATTGCTTGGACAAGTCCCTGGAGATTTCTTGGCAAGGTTTTCTGGAAGTGTTTTGCCCTTGCCAACTTTTTAGGGATGAGACGGAATGGCTGGTCCAAGGTCACCCAGCTGGCTTTGTGCCTAAGGCAGGACTAGATCTCACGGTCTCCCAGTTTCCAGCCTTATGCCTTAATCACCAAACTGGCTCTTTTGAAATAGTACAGCCTGCCTACCTATAAATGCAATAAGAATATATATAAATACGATTGCATAATTTATTGGTAGGCAATGGAAATGTAAGCCAACTTATCCAACCAATTAGAGCACATGCCAATTGACAAGTCTTATTGCATTCAATCAAAATAGTGTTCAGGCATAATAGTTAAGGTACAGATGACATAACAAGATTATAGCATATAAATATATCAATATTGTAAATTATATTACATTATATAATATTGATACATTATATATGTGTGTGTGTGTGTGTGTGTCTGGGTGTGTGTGTGTGTGTGTATGTGTGTATAAACATCATCTCAATAGTTAGTCAGCTTAGTCTATCTAAATAGAAATGCCTTCTTCTGTTAGATAAGACCATGCGCTATAACCTGGATTCTAATAGCAAGGAGTTCCAGAGTCTGAGAAGGCATGTTTCATATTTCCATTGAATGTATCTCTGGTAGTCATTGTATAATAGAAAGAATTAGTCCTAAGAATCGTAGAAGAACCCAAACTGGCTTATCTGAGTAGTCTTTCAGGTAGCGTAGTCTTTCAGGTATGTAGTAGTAGTAGTAATAGTAGTAGTAGTAGTAGTAGTAGTAGTAGTAGTAGTAGCAGCAGCAGCAGCAGCAATAGCACTTAGACTAATATACCACTTCACAGTGCTTCACAGCCCTCTCTAAGCAGTTTACAGAGTCAGCATATTACCCCCAACAATCTGGGTCGTAATAGTATTCATTCCGGTATATTATTCCCATGGTCATGAATCATAATGTACTATATAGACTATTAGCAGCACTTTGATTTATTCCCAGAAAAAAAGATGAGTAACTAATGAGGCAATTATAACAAGCCTTGCATTCCTTTTTACTGACCCCAGTCTTGTTACAGCTTTCTGGAGTAGCTAGTAGGTCCCAAACCCATTCAAAGGTAACTCCAAATGACTGCCCAATGCCATCCAGGGCTGATTATCATTGTCTGGGTTTCAATTACTTGTGTCTATTAAAGGTTTTCTTCCTACAGTACAGTACAGAATTGTACTATACTTCATCCCCTCTAGGGCTGTTAGAAGCAAAATAGAACAGGACTTGTACATCCATGTAAATACCACATGTATAAGGGGGCTGCGGTGGCTCACGTGGTAAAATGCTGGCTCTGCGCACCACTGAGGTCGGCGGCTCAATTCCCGTGAGCGAATAAACTGTGTAGGGACAAGAAAGGAGCCTCCCCCGATTGCCTACCTGCATTCAGGAGTCCTGTGGGTAAAGATAACACCACCTGAAAAAATTCCTTTCACAGAGGCAGCCAGCCACCTTGGTGATCCCTGGCTAACACGTGCCATACACTAAAAAAACCTAAAAACCCACATGTATAATAGCTTTGTATATGAGGAACCAGCTCAATCCCTTGCTGAAATGCCTGCTTTTCCATTTGGCCATCCTACTGATTATACAGAATTTCCTCTTCACAATATCGCCGTGTGCCCTAATTCAGATCTCTTCAATATTTCGAATACTCCTTCAGTAAGTCCAGATAGTGATAGAGTTCATTTTTCCAGGGGTTGATCGATCGAACTGAGATTTGCTGATAACCCTAAGGCTAGCCTGATGATGATTTTCCTTTGTTAATCGTTTTGAGATAAAATTAAAGATGGGATTAGAAATTATTACATTCTGCTTTACCAGACTTTAGATATGCACTTATGTGTAAATTTTTGTCATCCTCCTTAAGTGCATAAGGAGTGCTGATTATAGAAAATCAGAGGGAAACCAAGCTGAATTTGGCAATTTTAAAAAAAATCCGGAAATCTGGTTGGGGATTCTGGGAGTTGAAATCCACCAGTCTTAAAGCTGCAAAGTTGGACATTCCTGCAAAAGCTTATTAGCTACCTTTTGAAATAATAAGGCATTAATGTTTTCAGGATTGCTCAACTCCTACATTCTGCATTCATGAGACATCCTGAGAATAGGATTTGTAGGAGGGACAATTTATTATTTTAACTTTCTGCTTCTATGCAATGCCTTAGGTATCTGTGGTTTCATTGAGAAGAACGAATGCACAAGAAGAAAGAGCCATAAAATGCAATTACTCCTGCACCACCACAAATCTGAAAGGCTTCTCTGAAATGTGAAATTGGTGATTATCTACCGTACATGAGGTTTTGCTTTCATTACCCCAAACAGAAGAAAGGCAACAGGGTTTCCCAAGACAGAGTTGTTATTTTCTGCAGACAAGAATGCTTTTGGGGCTCCATCCATTTAGCCTTCGCATTTCTTCTGGGGTTCTCAGAAGCAGCTTTACAAAGAATGCAGCTTGATCTTATACATCTTTATGCAGAAGGCCCAGTAGGTTTTATAGGGGAAATCTCAGGGAAATGGGCATAGGAAATCAACTATGGGCATAGGAAATGGGCATAGGAAATCAAGGAACAGGCTTCGGCTCAACCCTTCCAAGACCGAGTGGCTGTGGATGCCGGCGTCCCGGTATAGCCAGCTGGTGCCATCGCTGGCTATTGGGGGCGAGTCACTGACCCCCACAGAGGGGGCTCGCAACTTGGGCGTCCTCCTGGACACACGGCTGTCTTTAGAAGAGCATATGACGGCCGTGGCCAGGGGGGCTTTTTATCAGGTTCGCCTGATACGCCAGTTGCGCCCCTTTCTGGATCGGGACTCCTTGTGCACAGTCACTCATGCCTTGGTTATGTCACGCCTGGACTACTGTAACGCTCTCTACATGGGGCTCCCCCTGAGGAGCACCCGGAGGCTCCAGCTGGTGCAGAATGCGGCCGCGCGGGTGATTATGGGAGCGACGTGGCGCTCCCACGTAACACCTCTCCTGCGCGAGCTGCATTGTCTCCCGGTGGTCTTCCGGGTGCGCTTTAAGGTGTTGGTTCTCATTTTTAAAGCGCTCCATGGCTTAGGGCCAGGGTATTTGCGAGACCGCCTGCTGCTACCGATAACCTCCCACCGGCCAATACGCTCTCACAGAGAGGGCCTCCTCGGGGTGCCGTCGGTCAGGCAATGTCGGCTGGCGGCCCCCAGGGGGCGAGCCTTCTCTGTGGGGGCACCCGCCCTGTGGAATGAGCTGCCTCCCGGAATACGATTGATCCCGGACCTCCGGACCTTCCGTAAAGCCCTGAAGACGTTTTTATTTCATCAAGCCGGCCTAGCCTAAATGGTTTTTAATTGGGATTTTAAATTTTATGGATTTGGGGTTTTAAATTGGGTAGCCAATGATTTAATTCTTTTAATTATCTTAACTTTTGCATTTGTATGTTTTTTAATTTTGGCTGTTCACCGCCCTGAGTCCCTTCTGGGAGAAGGGCGGTATACAAATTAAATTAATAAATAAATAATAAATAAATAATAAACTATTTGTATCATGAGCAAAGGAATGTGTCAGAATCAAAGGTAAAAACCATCACAATATACTGTTTATGACTGTAAATCATGGCCTTCTACGCATGCAAGAGCTCATACTATGGGTTTACCAATTGAATTAAGATCAAGTGCTGTTTTTGCCTTATCATGTTGTACAGGGTTGTTGTGGAGTAAATAGGAGGAAGTTGTGTTCGATACGTTTGTTGCCATGAGTTATTTGTGAAAATAATAAAAGCGGGATATGCATAAATACATACATACATACATACATACATGATTGTGGTTTATTTGGAAAACCACCACTTTGGTTAAAACACCTCCACACATTTATGTGCACATATCAAAGAGAGATCTTCACATACAACTGATATGATGCCAGTGTTCATAGTATTTTCTGAGATACTGACTTCTGATAGTGAGATACCGACACAGACTCTGCTAGAGAGAAGTTCCCTGAGGATGGGGCTCCAGCACAAGTCTGAACACTCGGAAAACAAAATCTCTGGTCCCAGGGACCAACCCAGATTGGATCCTGCAACATTATCCTGGGACACGTATATTCGCCTTCATTTGATACTGATTTCTGTCCATTGAGGAGCTGTGCAAAACTCCAGTAATTTCTGGAATCCTGACTTTAGACTTCTGCTCTTGCCAAGCATTGCTAAAATGGACACTTTTAAAAAATGAAATAGCCTTCCCCAAATTTTAAATGAATGTGTTGAAGACTACTGGTTCGTTTAAAATCATCCCCCTAAGCAGTTAATAAACCAACAACAGCATACCAAATCAAAAAATTGATCCAAATCCCCAGAAGCAGCAGAAACAACAACTTGACATCCTGAAAGAGAGGAATGTATTTGGTTTTCATTTAAATGCAAACCTACCTAATTCATATTTCTTGAACCAATATACAAAACAAATTGCAATTATCCTCTGGTATTTGCATTCCTCTGAACTTTGTGATATAGTTCTCTCATTAAAAAAAACCCGAATAGAAATATTAGGACAAATGGCACAAAAATGCGTAGATTGGCACAAATAACATAAATAAAGCTTAACAGGATGATTGTATATATGCATAGAGGTGGAAAAATATGTATACATATAAATGAGGTCGAAAGCACAAGAAAATACATATACATTTTTATGTAGGCTTTCTAATAAAAAAAAATTGCAAACTAATATAGAAATCTGATTTTAGAAAAAAGTAAGTTGGCTGAATGTATACACACATACGTGTGTGTGTGTGTGTGTGTGTGTGTGTGTGTGTGTGTGTGTGTATTTCTCTTTAGCCAGGTTCTTCCTATGTAAACCAAGATTTTTATGCAGCCCTAGTTCAGTGAAATCCATTGGGAGACTAATGGGCAGCAGGGTGCTTGCTGGCTGCCTGAAAAAAGCCCAGAAACTAGTGGATTGTGATTTCACTGAACTAGGGCTGCATAAAAATCTTGGTTTACGTAGGAAGAACCTGGCTAAAGAGAAATACACATAAAGGCCTACGAAAAGAAAAGAAAACACACACACACACAAACACTCATATATATGAGACATTGGCAGATTGAACTATTTGCACATAGAAGTGCCACACGCTGTGTTTCAGTTTGCATGTACATAAGAGATTTCTCTCCACAAAGGCAGGAGGGACAACATTTTTCATAATTAAGCATTCGGCATTTTTGTCAACCACTGCAAAGGGTGGAGCAGCCATGTAATCATACCATCTGAGGAGACGCTGCAGGACTTTCAGAGCTTTGTAAAATAAAGACTGCTTGTCAAAAGAGAGGAGTTCCTCTTTCAATTTTTTTGTGCTTTACTTCAGAATCCTGATCCAAACCGGCTAGACTTCCATTGCTGCTGTCCCACTGTTTTGCCTGCTGCATTTCAATAATGCAATTTTAGAGGCACTGGCAGCCAGACAAAATGGGGTTTGCAGATAGCAGAAAGCCACTGTTTTGCCCCCTTTTGCATGATGACAAACCACAGGACTGGATCCAGGGTCAAGATAGGGATACTGGTACTCAGCACGATTGTACTACAGTTGCCAGTCCCACAAAAAATTGCAGTTGTATGATGAAATGTGACTGCTGAGAAGTCTTTGTTAGAGAACCTTATCTTCTAGAAGGAAAAAAGGAGGAATTTGCTTTACAACATCATAGCCAGTTACTACCTGTTGTCTGGCCTGATATCTGAGGGTGATATCATTGAGTTTTCGTGCCACCTTTTGCCTGGTCAAACAGAACCTGCTAGAGTCTGAATCCAACCCTCTCTATATACAAAACATGTGCTCCAGTATTGATTTACACACTTACACTTACCTCACACTTAGCAAGAGAATGAATGTAATCCAGGCTCAATCTGTGACAGAGATATGCCTCAGTTTATGGGTGCAAATCCTTTCTAGTTATAATTGGCACGTACTGTATATCCAAGGCTTCACTGTAATAAGGATTGTCAGAACTAACAATTATCTTATTTATCATTGATTCTGTTCAGATGGTACGAGGTCTCATCCCAAACTATGTCTCAACATATTGAAAACTGTAGACTTTGGGAGTCTAATGTCTCAGAAACAATTATGGATTCATTTCAAATAATAATGTGCCTTTCACTTAATAACTTGGCATTACATGCTATGCTGGTTGGGAATGTCTGGAGGCCAGAAGCCAGTATATATATGCGCTCCATTGGACAATGCAGCTGCCATTCTTAAACTAGTGGTTTTCGTTACTATAGGCAGCATATCTCATTCTTGGTTGTTTGAAGATGCATAGACTTCAATTCCCAGAATTCCTTGGCCAGCATGCTCTCCCAGCATGCTGGCTGGGGAATTCTGGAAGTTGAAACCCACATATCTTCAAGTGGTCAAATTTGAGAAACACTGCTATACAGCATATGGACTTTAGACATCTGAAGCAGTTTTGTCATTTCAGAGTAAAACTTGTAAGAATCTAAATTTATGGAAAGACAGGGAGAAGTTGCATTAAAAAAAAAAAGAATTGGTGGAAGGATAAGTGCTCAGAAATGTAAGAACTTAATAAAACCACACCAAAAAGTAGAAGATGCTACAAAGTAGAACTTGATATTCTAGAAAACTAGCCATTTTGCAAAATAACTGATGTTACTTTTCATATTTCAAGTGACTTTAAATCAGCATATAATAACCAAATATTCCGCCATTTCAGAAATATTAATTAGCAGGTTGGCAGAATGATGCTCTTCCTAAATATAAATACTCCACTGCACATGCAGAGCAAAACAAGCAGGCTCTCCCATTTACAGGTCACACAAACAGGCATAAATGAGAGCTGATTGCTTCACTGAGCCAAAAGCAGAATTTGGATTCTTTAAAGCAGAGAAGCTGAGTTAGTATACCATAGTTTCCAGTCACTTAAGCTACATATTTACCTGTCATTGGAAATATAAATTCTTACACCATTAAATATTTTTGGATGAGTGGCCAATATTTTCATTACAGAATTTAGCTTTTACTTTTAATAAACCTGGAAGGTTTGCATCCTTCAAAGTGAAGCATCATAATGCACTATCACCCTAACTTAAAAATGCTTTCAGGGCCCATTTAGTATCAGCTAGTCCTTGGCTTACAACCACAATTGCACCCAAAAACTCTCTTGCTGAATGAGACAGTTGTTTTGCCCCATTTTATGACATTTCTTGCCGTTGTTGTTAAGTGAACCACTGCAGTTGTTAAGTTAGTAACCCATTCTGTAAGGGTGAATCTGGTTTCCCCTTAGACTTTGCTTGTCAGAAGATCGCAAAAGGTGATCATATGTTGTAGCCCGTCAGCGGCCTGTGCGGATTGTAGCTGATTACAACAACGAGGAGGCTGGTGTGGTGCTGCACCAGCAGCCTGTGCAGCTGGTGCTCGAGTCGGACAGTGAGGAGGCTGGAGAAGATGTGGTGCCAGAGGCGGGGATTCAGCCAGGGCCTTCAGAACCTCCAGAAGCTCCTTTAAGTGAAGAGGATGAAGAGGAGGAGTCTCTTCTCAAGGCACGGGCGCGCAGAGCTGCCAAAAGACAGGAATGGCTCCTCAGGAGGAGGTCTCCTCGAGAGTAAGGCTTGGGGCTAATTGGCCACTCCCTTAGTCTATTTAAGGAGGAACGCCGACTGAAGCAATTTGCAGGGAACAACTTTAGTTCTCTCTCCTTCGCGTCTGGATTCTCTGCAAAATTGCTTCTGGGCTTTCTGCCAACTCTAGTAAGACTCTGATTACCTTATCTTAGAATTCTTGTAGGCTGTTAAGCACGTTTATTAACAGCCTTTGGTTGAAAAAGACTAAGTTATTTGAGTAAAATAAGCTTTGTATAGATTTTGTGTGTGCTACGTTCTTTGGGTTCCATAGCTGGGGCAGAACATCATATGAAACTGGGACACTGCAACCGTCATAAACATGAACCAGTTGTCAAATATCTGAATGTTCATCATGTGACCATGGGGATGCAGCAACAGTCATAAGTGGGAGGACCAGTTATAAATCACATTTATCAGTACTTCGAATGGTCACTAAATGAATGGTTGTGAGTCAAATACTACCTGTATAGTTCACCATATTTTTTTAAATCACACTGAGAGTGACATTCCATAAACAAAGAGAAAAAGTAAATTGGGTGGGTAGGGAGTTCCTGGAGGATGACAGATGATCCAGAGAGTGAAAGGGTCTTTTTTTATGCCATATGTGTGTCCATGTCATCTCTCTTTGTTTTTCTTTAAGGCACTGTTTCTATTATCAGATATACTAATCTCGTTCTCTCCATTTTTTCTTTTTCTTTGTTGCACTATACTTATTAGCAGGTCTGTTTGTTTAGGTGCAGCCCGTGCTTTATTTAGCTGTCTCTTTCTTATGCACTGGACTCAGATCTGTTTGAACTGCAGACTAAGAAGGCTTAGGGCAGGAACTAAGCTTTTAAAAAAACACTTTGGTAAACATGGGAAGCTATTGTGCAAACATAATTTAGTCCAACGCTAGAACTGTAAGGACACCCAGTTGTTAGAGAGGAAAAGCAGAACCAGACCCTTCTCTCTCTCTCTCTCTCTCTCTCTCTCTCTCTCTCTCTCTCTCTCTCTCTCTCTCTCTCTCTCTCTCACACACACACACACACACACACACACACACGAACACACACCATGATCCAGGGAGGAAGTCCTACAATGGGAGCTGCTTTATTTCTGTATTTACTTCTTAAATTAATATGCTGCTTATCTCACTTTCCAGAGACTCTGCTTGCTCCAACATGACTCTTTTAATAGCAACAGCAATAGCAGTAAATACCACTTCACAGTGCTTTACAGCCCTCTCTAAGCAGTTTACAGAGTCAGCATATTGCCCCCAACAATCTGGTTCCTCATTTTACTGACCTCGGAAGGATGGAAGGAAGGCTGAGTCAACCTTGAGCCGGGTGAGATTCGAACTGCCAAACTTCTAGGTAGCTGGCAGTTGTAGAAGTAGCCTGCAGTACTGCATTCTAACCACTGCTCCTGTAAAGTCTGTAAAGTCCCAGTCATAATAGCATGAATTGAGGTTCTAATGAAACCAGGAAGGATTGGGGTTCTCTGCCAGATGTTAGACTTTGTAGTACTGGGCATAAGGGGTGATCGCCACCCTTTGAGGAAAACAAAAAACATGTAAGAGATGATCCTCAAAGTCCAAAGATTCTGGTCCCTCTTAAATAGGTCACATTTGGGGTGAATTGTCCTCAGGTGACAGGTCTCGATCTGGACTGAAGCTGAGCTCAGTTCCTAACAGATGCAAAATGGCTTTTTTTAGAAAAAGGAAAGGCAAACAAACTGGCTGGTGAGCACGTGTGGAGAGCATATTCTCTCTGCTGTCACAAAAGATTCCCTAATTGCAAAACAACTACCACAGTATCATTATGGCTATTTACCGTAATGATGTCTGATGATGTTGCATCCAACATCCCATAGGCCTCTGGATGCTGGTAATGATGATAACGATTTTTTAATCCTTCCTTTTAAAATATATAACTCAATACAGCAAACATGCCTAATATTCCTGCCTCTTATTGTTCTCCACAACAGCCCTGTGATATGGAGAGAGAAATTTGCCAAAGTCAAATTGGGTTAAAAAATTTTTAATTGGGGAATTTTATGGGCAAGGGGTTTTAAATTGGAGAAGCCAAAGATAATTTAATTTCGTTTTAATGTATTTTAATATTTGTATTGTGTGTTTTTAAATTTGGCTGTTCACCGCCCCGAGTCCTTCGGGAGAGGGGGCGGTATAAAAATTTAATAAATAAATAAATAAATAAAAGTTAATCAACCAACTTACATGCGTAAGGTGGGACTAGAACTCACAGTCTCCTGGTTTCTAAGACAGCACCAAACTGGCCCTCTATTAGTTACCATTGTCTTTTTTTCATGGGCAATCAGGAAAATGATAGAAGGGAAATAATAAATGCAGAAACAACATCCCACCCTCACATGTGGGACATGTGGAGGGTCCATAAATGCTTTTATAAATAAAGATATGGCCAGGATTGGATGATTTGGGATGGGCAGTGTGATCCAGTTGTGGCATCCTTGGACACCAAGGTCTACACCTTCTTAGAAAAATAGACTATTGGCAAGTAGATCTCTGAATCCTTAGGATGCCCTTCAGACTTCCTAATACCATTTTATCCAATTTAAAAAAAAACAATTTAACAGAATTCTCAGCAGGAGAACAACCAAAGAGAGAGCCACGTGGGAGAACATTTCTTGGATATCTCAATCACTAACATTGGAACCTTCCACTGCAAAGCACCCATGGTTTTGAATCCAGAGGCCATGAATCGTCCTGCTCACCAATAATTCCTAGGCAATGTTGGCGTGGAGAAGGGAATTCTTTTTAGTACGGTTGGACCCTGGAGCACCTATCTGTACCTGCTGCTGGTATCTATGTGCAAGAGCACACACAGGAGAGGCTAACAATGTCACAATGGCAAAGCCTCACCTTTCCTTAATGTGTTGCAAATGCTCCTGAACATTTGGGAACACTGAAACCTGTCCCCTGAACAATCTGTGCCTCTTGTCTGAATTTTACTTTGGAAAATTAACACTTTTAATGAAAGTAAACTCTAGTAAATGCAGTCAGATTTGCAGTTTGGTAAGCATTCATACAATTGCAGTACAACTTACTGATATTGAAGAAAGTGTCCTTTAGAGAGTAATGAATGCAGAGTCCCTTCCAATTGTTCTGCTGCAGCTACGGACCCAAAGAACGCAGCACACACAAAGTCTGTACAAACCTTAGTTTACTAAATAAACCAGTATTTTACAACAACAGCTGTTAATTACCTGCATTAACAGCTGCCAAGAATTCAAAGAATAACAACTGAAAGCTTACTATGGTTGGCAGAATGCCCAAAAGCAATTTTCAGGAAGCTGATAAGATAAGCAAGAAAGACACAAAGGTATGTGAACTAAGTTGTTCCCTGCAAATTGGTGATGCGAACCGGTGGTAAAACTGATTAGAACCCACCACTGGACCTGAGATACACGTTGATGGTGTTAAATGTATCGTCACAGGATGTAAGCTATTCCAGGTAAGGTTGCCATTTGCAATTGACTGATGGTGTCAAAGTGGATTGTGTTCAAGTGGTGCTCCAGATGTTCTGGGTTTTGGAATTGCATTGCACCCAAGATGCCTCTTATTACTGGTAATATTTTTGCTTTTTTTCACCACAATTGTTCTACTATTCTACTATTTGCAGGTCTTTGCATTTCATTGTCTTTTCCAGTTTTTTTATCTTCTCTTCTGCTGTCTCCAGGTACTGCCAAGTTCTCCAGACATTTTTTTGGTTTTTCTTATTTTTTCTTCTTATTGTTGTTGTTGTTATCTACCACCTTATTTTCTACAACTCAAGGTGGTGTACATAATGTTCTTGCTTTCCATTTTCCCCATAACCATCACCTGTGAATTAGGCTGGGCTCAGAGAGAATGACTAACCCTGTTGCAATATTTTCAGGATCAGACTCAATAAATCTAGTAAGAGTTAAAAGTTCAAATATATCTCTCTTTATTTACACTAGGCATTCTATATTCACTGAATATTCACAGATAGAAGCAAGGAATGGGTGCGTGCAGCTCCTTATATATACAATGGGTGGAGCTAGGTATGGGAGTGATAAAGTATGAATACATTAAGAAGTGAAGAATAAATTAACCCCTGATATCCTGTTCATATACTATTTACATATTAGAGAATAAGGCATTTACATGTGACAAATCCCCCTCTAAATGCCGATTCGGTATGCTACACCAATTACATTCAGATTCAGGACAATACAAAACATATAACTTGGAAGTCAAGTATTTATGCTGCTTAAATGGCAAAGGCTTTGTCAATATGTCAGCTAATTGTTCTGATGTCTCACAATGCACCGCTTTAATAAATCCATCCTGAGATAATTGTCTCACATGTTTAAATTTTATGTCTATATGTCTGGACCTTTGTCCAATGGCGTCAGATCTAGATATTTCGATAGCCGCTTTATTATCTTCATGCATGACAAAAGGTAAGGCAGGTTTTTTCCAAACATCAGAAATTAAATCATTAAACCATACAAGGTTATTCGCTGCTTTAGATAAACAAACATATTCTGCTTCTGTCGTTGAAGTGGCCACTAAATCTTGTTTGCCAGTGTACCAGTAAACTGGACAATCATTTAGGAGGAATACATAACCAGATGTACTTTTTCTGCATGAAGTGTCTCCAGCCCAATCCGCATCTGCGTAACATGTGAGGTTTGGCTCCTTAACATTATTAGGCTCTAATATCAAACAAAAATCCAAGGTATTCTTTAAATATTTTAATATCCTTTTAACAGCTTCCCAATGGTACATTGTTGGTTTGCTGACATGTCTGGACAATAAATTGAGGGGTAAAGCGATATCAGGTCTAGTCCAATTGGAAATGTAAAGAAGGGAGCCTATGATAGACCTATAGAATGTATTATCTTTGAATTCAGGGGATGACTCATCTGTATTTCTTAGGAAGTCAGTCTGCATAGGAGTGTCACAGGGTTTGGCATCGCTTAGATTGCATTTGTTCAAGAGTTCTATGATCTTGTCTCTCTGAGTAAGTTTGAATCCTCTTTTAGTTTTATTAATTTGAACACCAAGATACTTATTTACTTTGCCTAAAGATTTCAATGAGAAATGTTCATTTAGCTTAGTTACAAATGTTTCTCTTCTTTCTTTATGTTTACCTATGTACAAAATGTCATCCACATAGATCAATACAAATTCTATGTAATCATCACCCTTTTTAACAAAGAAACAGTTATCAGCAGTAGTAGCATTGAAATCCATAGTTTTAAGTACTTTTACTAAACAATCATACCATCGTTTACCAGATTGTTTTAACCCGTATAAACTCTTGTTTAATAACCAAGTCTCATTCTTGTTTGTGTATTGACTGTGAGGTGCTCTTACATATATTTCCTTATCTAGTTTTGCGTGTAAATACGCAGTCTGTATGTCATATTGGAATACATCGAGATTGAGTGCTGATGCTACTACTAGAGCTGTTTTGACACTCTCAGTTCTTACTGTGGGGGAGTATGTGTCAGTATAGTCCTCCGGATATTTCTGTGCATAACCCTGTGCAACAAATCTAGCCTTGTATAGAGTATTGCCTCCCTCTAAATTTTTAATTTTATATATCCACCTAGTGCCAATAATGGTTTTGTCCTTTGGTGCAATTGCAGGTGTAAATACATTTAATCCTTGTAAACTTTCCATCTCTTTTTTCATTGCTAATTCCCATTTTTCTTTTTCTTTACGAGGAAGTTTTAACACTTCCTCATACGTATTAGGTGTCGTTGATTCTCCATCCATATGCATTATATAAACCTTGTATTTATTTGGCATTTGATTTCTGGTGTTTCTAATTGTTTTTTCAGGTTTACTATTATTATCATGCAAATATCTTGCTTCCTTTTTTGTTAGTGTATCTGTCTTTATTTTGTGTTGACTATTTATCCATGTTTTGGTTTTGTTTCTATGTTTGTTGTCATTTTGCTTTTCTATAGTCCCTTTCTCTTGGGATTTTGTATCTTTGTTGTTACTTGGGAATATTTCATTAAGATGTATTTTAGACCAGTTGGCCTGTTCATGGAACACAGCTGTTCTGGAAACTATAAATTTGTTATTATTATCAATGAATCTGTATCCTTTTGTGCCTGTCTCATATCCCATAAATCTGAGTCTTCTAGACACATTTTCTCCCTTTCTTCTTAATTGTTTAGGTATGTGTACGTCTGCAGTGACTCCAAATATGTGCATGTGTGCTAATTTTGGTTTCCTATTATACATCACTTCATATGGTGTCTTATTTACAATGCTGGACCAGGTTCTATTTTGTGTGTAATTGGAATAATGTAGGGCTTCTGACCAGAATTGTTTGCTTAAGCCAGCATCTTCCAATGTGCATCTAATCATGGTTTGTAATGTTGAGTTCTTCCTCTCTACAATTCCGTTCTGGAACGCAGAAAATGGGCTAGATGTGTAATGTAACATTCCTTTGTCCTTCAGCCATTGGGAGAATTCCTTAGACATGAATTCACATCCCCTATCTGTCATGATTTGTTTTATTTTGGTATTGTGTTGTGTTTCTACGCATTTATAAAATTCTTTAAATTTCTGAAAAGTTTCATCTTTGTGTTTTAATGTATAAACAAATCCATAGCGACTATAATTGTCCACTATGGTTAAGAAGTAACGTTTTCTATAAGTGATTGATGGAGTTAGTGGACCAACTAGGTCCATGTGTACTAAATCAAAAATTTTGTTGGTTGACCTTGTTGATTTTCTAGGCCTGGGACTAGTTTTTAGTTTTGTAGATTTACATACTGAGCATTCCAAATAGTTTTCACAATTTTTTATTTTAACACCTTCTGCGTGTTCAGTCATTTTTTGTACTACAGGAAAACTGGCATGTCCTAACTTCCTATGCAAAACATGAGCACACTCATCATGAATTGGCTTACCTATTTTTGGTTTTTTTTCATTATGTGCATCCTTGTGATCATGAGTTACTTTACATTCATCATTGTCACTGTTGCTAATGTTTCCATCATCTAGTTCAATACAATCTTCCATATTTGAATCAATGTTGTGTAACCATTTCTCCTTTGTTATTAAATAAGGTAGTCCTCCTTTAATCATTACTGTACCTAAATCTATTTTATTTTTCTCCAAAGTCGCTTTTCCTTTTGAAAAAACAATATTAATATCAGAATCTCTGCTTAGTTTTATGGCACTTAGTATGTTATGAGGTATTTCAGGTATTAGTAATACCCCCTCTATTTTTCCTAGGCCAGGTAAGGTTACATTCCCTCTACCTAATACTTGAACTTTTTCTTGGTTAGCTACCTTTATTACAAATTTATCTTCTACAAATGAAGATAATATACTTTTGTTATTAGTGGTGTGATTAGTTGCTCCAGAATCAATAAACCAATTATTGTTCTCAGTTTGCTGTATGTTAGTGTTGTCTTGTTTGTTTAGTCCATTCAGTGAACCAGATTTTCTATCCTTTGAATTATCTCTGCCCCCTCTATGCTCTTTGTAATTTGGTGGGCTTCTATATCTATGTCTATCAATGGAAGACTGTCTATAATTGTATTTATTTCTGTGTTCTGACCTATGTCTTTCTTTTGAAATTTTGGGGCAATCTCTTCTATTGTGTTCCCTGGATCCACAGTTGTGGCATCTAAATGTTTCATTATATCTTTCTTGAAAAGCTACTTTTCTATATGGTTTGTGTTCTATGTGGTTGTTAGAGCGACTCCTCCTTGAATTGTCTTCAGCTATTAACTTATTGGATAGACTTTCTATGGATAAGTATCCTAGATTGATTGTGTCTAAATGTGACATATAATTATCCCATGATGGGTCAAGTGAGTTGATGATAACACTTTTCATCGTTTGATCTGAAATCACCTCCCCCCTTAAATGCAGTTCAGCTCTTATTTTGTTTAAAGATATTAAATGTTCACTTATGGAAACCCCTGGTTTTATCCTAGAAGAAAAGAAATCTTTAGACATTCTTGTGGTAGTAGCTACACTGTCACTGTGAAATAAATTGAATATGCATTGAATAATCTCTGAAACAGTCAGATTTTGCTTAATGCTGTGATACATAGCAGGAGATACACTAGAAATTAATAAGAAAAATGCTCTATGGTGTAAGCAATCTAATTTTAGAGTCCAAGGTCTTTTTGGGGGATTAGTGATAAAAAACAGTAAGTTTTCTTTCATAAAGACAACCTGGAGCTGCTGATACCATTCTTGTAAATTAATGCCATCTATCCTCAGCTTTGGGAAGTCACTGGACAAGTTTCCGACATTATTGGGTCCATTACTTACAACCGGAGGTAGTCCGTGGTCTCGTAAATGCTGAAAATTACAAAATGGCGTGGGAATGCTCGCAACGAGCCTGCACAATCCTTTCAGCAACTCATGTCTTCCTGGGCCGTCTGCGTAGTCTTGCGCATGCGCGTTGTTTATTTCGTCCCTGGAGTCGTCGTGAGAGGTTCTCGTCATTGCGGCTCGCTCGTTCTGCTCCTCCTCAGATGAATCGGTCTCTGGCTCGATCTTGGGAGTCCTGACGATGGCGGTTGTTCTTTTTCTTCTCTTGAGAGCGTTGGTGCTTGCATCGGTCTGCGGCGTGGGGGGGTATCTGCAGGGCTCTCTGGGTTCAGGCGTCGGTGCTCTCGTCGTCAGGATGGGAGCGGGTAGATTTTGAGGCGTTGGCTTGCTCTCTTGCTTTCTAGTTGACTTTTTGGTAATTTTTAGTTTCGGTCCAAATGCAGCAAAAAGCGTTTTCATTGCTGATTTTATTTGAGTATCTGTTGAATCATCTTCACTTTCCGATTCTGATTCTTCTGAGGTGTTTGACTTTTATTTTTTGTTTTCATTGTCTAGTAATGTCTTTCGCGCCAAAAATTTTGAATCGAGTTTTCTGATTGGCTCTGCTTCGCTCACCCTGGAGGTCTGTTGAAACCAAGATGGCTGCCATTCAAAATTTTGCGCGGGATCACCGTTTTTCTTCTTCATAGTGTTTTTTTCTGTAATCGTATCACTCACTATTTTTGAATCTTTTGGCTTTTCAGTAGCGATGTGCTTCTCTCTCGCTGCTCCGCTGTTTCTCAGCATATCTTGGAGGTTCGCGACGAGGCTTTCATCGTTCTTCTGGCTTTTTAATAGTTTTAATATCTCTGACCTGAGTTCGTTGTTTTCTATTTTGATTTCCTCTCGGTCATCATTTTCATTTATTATTTCTTCGTCTTCAGTGGTGTATTCTTCGGATTCTCTCGAAATCGCGTTTGTGGATTCATCGATTATTTCTTGATCCGTTTCCATTTCTTTGCTGTATGCCCTGGTGTTGGGCCTATCTCTCTTAGACATATTTAAATTTTTTTATTGAGTCAATTAACCATCCTCTGCTACCAGCTTGTTGCAATATTTTCAGGATCAGACTCAATAAATCTAGTAAGAGTTAAAAGTTCAAATATATCTCTCTTTATTTACACTAGGCATTCTATATTCACTGAATATTCACAGATAGAAGCAAGGAATGGGTGCGTGCAGCTCCTTATATATACAATGGGTGGAGCTAGGTATGGGAGTGGTAAAGTATGAATACATTAAGAAGTGAAGAATAAATTAACCCCTGATATCCCGTTCATATACTATTTACATATTAGAGAATAAGGCATTTACATGTGACAAACCCAAAGTCCGTTTTCATGCCTGGGGGAGACTAGAACTTGCAGTCTCCTGAATTTTAGTCCAGCACCTTAACCTTTATGCCACACGGGTTCTCCCAAATCTGCAGCACCTGCCTAGAAACATTTTCTATACTGAAATAATCTTGCCCCTCTTCCCACCTGAAAATATTAACCTAGGAATGAAACAACTATCTTTCTCTTTCATAAATAGATTGAGATAATTGTTATCCTGTAAAGAGGAATAGAAGAAGAATGTAATGAAATATAAAAGAAATACAAACATGTTGTCATTCAACAATGAGAGATGAAATGCAAACAATGTAGTCAGGTTCATTTCACATTGTATTTGTAGTGTCCATTACGCAGCTTTTAAGCCTTTGTTCCACAGGTCTCTTTGAAAGGTGCCTATAAAATTTCATTTCACAGTGTGCAGCTGGGAAGCAGGAGCACTGAGAACTGACAGTGACTGCTTCGTCAGTGAGACTTGGTATTTATAGGTATTTATATTCTAAACACTTCAATATTTTATCGAGGCCATAACCATTTTGTGGGAGATTCCACATGGTAGAGGGATACATTGCAAGTAGCAGTTATTAAGAGAGACAACATTTTGAAAAATCTGCTTTTGTTCCCCCTTAAGGAACAGAAGGGAAATGACAAATACGAAAACAATTGCTTTTTTTTTTCTGCAGAGGAAGAAATGCAAATGTCAATATCCCTTCAGTTGCATAAGAGACAATGCCATAAATCTTTAAGCCAATTAAAAGATTGGCATCCTACAATCATTGTGGGCACTAGGAATAAAAAAAATTTTTTTACATGTCACAATAGATTTAAGATTTCAGGTATTCACACATACAGTTCTGAATGCTTTATTTAGGACCGGATTTTTCTGTTTTGAGATTACTTGAAGAAAAAAAAAATTAGTCATTCCAATCCACCTGTTACTTGAATTTTTTTCTTCATCCACATTCTCTTTCACATCATTGTTCCACCAAGCAATTTTTCCATACTTTCTATTTCTGCAATTCAAGATAGTTTTGTAGCATTTTATAAATTCATCATTTTTACTTTGTTTCAAGCTGCTTTCACATCATCTTTCCATGTGTCTATTTTCCATCAATTTTGGGGGGGATTCTCTATATGTTTCAAGAGAAGACATACTTGCAACCTCCTTTGTGGAAATGGATGAGGAACCTGGCCTGTACTTGCTTGCTTGCTTATTGATTGATTGATTGCTTATCTCACCATCGTGAGCGACTCTTGGTGGCTTATATATTGGAGTCTGAACAAAGCTGGGTCTCTAAAGCCCAATACAAATTTTATTTTATTTTAAATCATGCTGCATCTCAGTTATTTGTCATTTTCCTTGATGAAAGAGAATAAAAATTGTGTTGATGGTGAGGGCACAGTTGGGCCAGCAGCCAATTGCATTGTCCACAGGAGACAAAGCATTTGCAAATAGGAATAGAACCAGACCAAGTTTCATTGCCTTCGTTTTAATGTATTAAAAAATGATGGGAGTGCAAACAAAAGTTGTTATTAGTGAAAATAACATTTCAGTCAGATGTGCCACCGAAATACGGTTCATATTTAAAATGTGAAATAAGAATTGTTCGCTTCAGACTGTAGATCAGGGGTGTCAAACTGGATTTCTTCGAGGGCCGGATCAGCACTGTAGTTCTCCTCTGCGGGCCGGCTGGGGGGAGGGAGAGGGAGACAGGATGGATGCCTCCTGCAGCACTTTGCTGGTCAAAATGGGGTCCGGGGGGCACCTGCACCCCATTTTGGCCAGCAAAGTGTTGCAGGAGGCTGTCCAGACCAAAAACAGGCTGCACACGGGCCCCCCACACCCCATTTTGGCTCCCAGAGACACCATGGGCCGGTCCTTTGCTATTTGTAGGAGGGCCCAGCGGGCCAGATTTAAGCACCATGGGCCTTGAGTTTGACATCCCTGCTGTAGATCAAGTCACTAGAATGCAATTCTATCATCTTTATAGTCTCCCAACACAATAGTTATCGAGAGAAATTGGTTCTCTGGAAAGAATGAGATCTTGTCAGGCTTATCTTGGTCTTATTTTGTGTGTGGCATCCTGGTACTCTTTAGATGGTGCTCCCCTTTCCCTTCCCCAAAGAAGCATTTTATTTCATAGAGGTGAGGACAAACAATCCCTTCCCTGACCCTTTCCTTTTTTGCTCCTGAACTCAGCAGCAGTCTCTCTGCCTTTTGCTGAGCTATGGAAACATTGCATAGTTTTTTTTTTTAATAAATTTTTATTGCATATATAAACACACATATACAATACAAATGCGACAAATACGACATTAATAAATAAATAACATCTAAACGTAATGTCCGATTTCCTCCGACATCAATAACCTAAATTCCTCGATACATATTCCTTCCTCTTGCCTTATATAACAATATTATTTTTTAATATTTAAATATTTAAAATTTTAACAAAGAATCTAACCAAACACCAAGAAAAAGAGTTGGAAAACATGCTAGAAATGCAAACAACAAAAAAGGTCAAATACGTAGGGGTGTGGCTCACTAACAAAATATTGACGCTGAAGGAAGACAATTATATTAAATTGGCTAAACAAATAGAAAAAGACTTGGAAAAGTGGACAAAACTCCAGTTATCTTTTTTAGGTAAAATTGCCACTATCAAAATGAATATTTTACCAAGAGTGCTGTACCTATTCAGGGTGATTCCAGTAAACCCAGGCAGAACATACTTTAAAGATTTGGACAGGATGATACTAAAATACATATGGCAGAAAAAAAAGGCAAGAATCAAATTAAAGCATTTACAGGATAAACGAGATAGAGGAGGAATGGGACTTCCTGATTGGCAGATTTATTACAAAGCGTCAGCATTAACATGGATAAAGGACTGGATTGAATTGAAAAACAGACCATTAACATTGGAAGGTTTTGACTTGACAAAGGGATGGCATGCATATCTATGGGAAGACAAACCCACAAAACAAGAACAATTCCATAGACATATTGTAAGAAATACCCTGATCAAAACCTGGAATGAAATTAGAAAGATTCACTATGATAAGATACCATGTTGGATCTCTACAATGGAAGCACAAATCTATCCAAATACAATGGACACAAATAAAATGAAAACATATCAGGATCTCTTAAATGAAGAAGGAAAATTAAAAACAATAGAACAATTAAGAACTCAAGGTCTTGAAATGGATTGGTGGCCATACTTACAATTAAAATCTAGACACAAAACAGATATGGAGAAATTTGGAATCCAAAAAGAACTAAACCAACTGGACAAAATCTTATTGGGCCCCAACGAGAAACTAATAACAAAAATCTATAACTTCTTATTGGCATATAAATTAGAGGAGAAGATAGTCAAAGAAAACATGATTACGTGGGCGATGAATTTCGGATACCCTATAGAACTAAACAAATGGGAAAAACTATGGAAAATTAACAGCAAACTAACATTATCAGTACCACACAAAGAAAATATCTACAAGATGTTTTATAGATGGCATCTCCCACCGGCACGGATCTCCAAAATGTTCCCCAATACATCTTCACTCTGCTGGAAATGCAAAGCACAAAAAGGGACATACTACCACATGTGGTGGTCGTGTCCCAAAGCCAAACAATTTTAGAATAATATCAAAACCCAATTGGAACAAATAACAGCTCAAAAAGTACCACTAAGACCAGAAACATATTTATTAGGCATATTTACAGGTAATTATGACAGAGAAATAATATATTTGATCACACATATTTTGATTGCCTCAAGGATCACTTATGCCCAAAATTGGAAGTTGGAAGAAATCCCAACACAAAATAGAATAATATCTAAAGTCATGGAATGTGCTGAGATGGACAGACTCACCAAGGAAATTCAAGGAAAGGAAGAATCTGACTACTACCTGGTTTGGCAAAGGTGGTATCAATGGTTAGAGGGAAAAACCAAAACCAAAAGAGGATCCTAAAAGAGTAAAACAAAATTCTGTACCATAAGGAAATATTGCGTAGTTTTATGGTTGCTGATTATCTGCTGCAGCAGCTGTGGCATACTACCATCCCTTTCAGGTAGGCCTGGTCAGGATCATCTCAAGTTTACAGGGATGGCCCAAAAGTGCTTTTTTTCAGGAGGCAACTGGACTTTCTTGTTTTTTCTTTTGAAGACGTTTGGCTTCTCATCCAAGAAGCTTCTTCAGATCTGACAGGATGGTGGGGAATGGAAGGATTATCCCCACTATCCTGTCAGAGCTGAAGAAGCTTCTTGGATGAGAAGCCAAACGTCTTCAAAAGAAAAAACAAGAAAGTCCAGTTGCCTCCTGAAAAAAAGTACCTTTGGGACAATTATGACCTGGATGACTGAGAATCTCTACAGACGATTACAGGGATGTTAATTTTATTGTTGTAGGGTATAATAGCGGAATCTGGAAAGCTGGCCAGCTTCCCTTTGACAGGACAGTCTAACTTCCATCAAAATCAGTTGAAATCAGAGAAATGACGTGTGTGAGGGAAGCTTTCATGTTTAAATGTGCCAAGTTTTCCTTTTAAAATATTTGCCTTTGTCTGTTGAATTTGGATTCCTTCCTGCCGGTGGGTTGACCTTTCTCATGCTGATAGAGCCCCAGCTCCCTCCACCTGTATTGTAGGTTACTCACCTTTTGCCTTTTACCTGCATGTGTGACCCTACAATGGGCTCACATTCCCATTATCCTTACTCTTTGGAGCTTTCACACTATCAAAGTGATAAAATCTTGAGAAGAATTTTAAGACATATTCCTAGATAAATATTTTCAAAGACAGCCATAGGTAGTATGGCAAGCAAAGAACTGAATAAGCATTCAAAAATAAGGTGATGTGGGAAGACATATCCATCTGGTTCAGTTCCAATCTGGGAGAAAAGCACTGAAGACAAAATGGAGGCTGGAGGCTGATTGGAAAGAGGGTCCATTTATTGATGCACAGGACCACATGGGTGGTTCTGGTGCAACTGACAAAATGGAGTTGAGAGTGGGTGCCTTTAATACCTTCTTCTGGGCTTTGTATTTGAGCTTCCTGTTCCTGTGCAAGAACATGTATTCTATTGGCTGTTGTAGGGGTTATGTATGGGCTATAGCTGGCTCTATAGCCAAAGTACAAATCCTAGGTGTTTGTCTGAGCGTCCAGGTTTGGTTGAGGTTTGCTGGGGGTGATGCAACTGAAAGGGTGTTGGGCAATTTCTATTGTGACTGAGGGCTAATTCCTACCTTTGTTAAGACCTTGCTCCAAGGAATTTCAAAATATCCTGTCTTGAATAGATTTCTGCCTGAAGTATTTGCTTTGCCTATGAATAGAACTACCTAGATACTTGGCTTCTTTCAATAAGCTCTTTATCTCTTAAGTGCTGACATCTGCTGAGGGCTATTAAGAAAGGTGGGGGCTGCTTTCTGTCTCCAAGAGCATGTTTCTCCATTTCTCCCTTTAGGGAAATATAATATTCCGCCTATTAATATTTCCTAAAATATTCCATTCTTCTAGGAGAGGGGTGGGTGCTAACTTCCTACACTGATAAATAAAAACTGCTGCAAAATATTTGCCTGCTCGTAAACCACGTGAAAGAAATAAAAGGAGAATTGGTAAACAAAATTCACACACAAACCGTAAAAGTTAAACCAGGTAAAACCCAGCGACATTTAGCAAGTTGTTAGGTCAAATAGATAGGACCAGCTGTTGCCACAAACACAGTGCCACATGCTGACAAGCTACCTGAAGAATGTACCACGTGTAAATTTTCTAATCACATGACACGATCTTTTATTTCTATGGGACTTTAGGGGTTTGTTTGCTGGAAAAATCAAGGCTTTATTTTGTGTCGGTCAGCCAGTATACATATCACATTCTTCCTCTGGAAAGAAATCAATAGAAAAGCACAGACCTTTGGGATTTTACAACCACATTCAGAACTTCTTCAGTTTCTGTTGCCTGGATGTTCTTCATGCTTATTCTCTTGTACAGCGTGTTGTCCGTGAGCATTTCCCCAGGGAATGCAGCAAAGCTAAAGATGAATCAAACATGGTTTTTGGTGCATTCCTCATCCTCTGTTCCTCTAACCTAAAGCCAATAACAGGCTTCAAAAAAAATCTACTTTAGGGGGGAAAAATACAAGGTCTAGATGTTTTGGCAGGGACATTTTAGTTGCTAATACAACAGAACAACATGTGAGACACAGTATTTGCTTTATAAATAAATGCTAATGTATTCCAATACATTAGCAATGCATTTGGGAATGCTGTACCCTATTGCTATTTTGTTTCTAAAAATGAAGGACAAGCTTGTTAAAAAAACTGATTTTCTCCATTGAAAACCATGCCATATAATTTATATAATAAAAGAGAGCTAAAGGGAAACACCATTATCTATACAGGCAGTCCTTGACTTACAACAGTTTATTTAGTGATCGTTTGAACTTACAACAGCACTAAAAAAAAAAGTGACTTATTGTTCACACTTATGACCATTGCAGCATCCCCATGATTTACATTTGGATGCTTGACAACTGACTCACATTTATGACGGCTTCAGTGTCCCGGGTCATGTGATCTTCTGACAAGCAAAGTCAATGGGGAAACCAGATTTACTTAATGACTGTGTTACTAATATAAGAACTACAGTGATTCGCTTAAGAAATGTGAGAAAAGTCGTAAAATGGGGCAAAACTCACTTAACAAATTTCTCACTTAACAACATAAATGTTGGGCTCAATTGTAGTTGTAAGTTGAGGACTACCTGTACTGCGATCAGGAATAGCCTTACGCTAGTATGCTGGAAATCTTAACACTCCCTTATCTACAAATATGCCGCACTAAATTTTATGAGATTTCCTCTCAGCAAACATGTATAGGATTTTCCAATAAATTTACCTAATTATCTCATCATAGTTTAATACATTAAAAATTACATTGGAAAAACAAAAAAATTAGATCTCTGCTTTACTGCAGAACTTCATTGAAACGTTGGATTGACCACATTTAGCCTATTGGGAGCAATATTGCACCAAGTAGTTAAATTTTACCACATTTATTAATTATCCTTAGTAAAATTCCTCAAACCTGGCAAGCAACGTACTTTTCACAATTAAATAATTCTTATTCTTTTTACACTCCTAGCATCAAAAACAGCTCTGCAGCTAAATATGTAGCTTGTATATTTGGGGATACAACAATATCTTATGTTGTCTATTCCTAATCTACCATTAATAATAACAAATAATCTATTTCTTGTTGGGTACTTCAAAATTATTGCTTTGGAGAACCCAACCGATGTGCCAGTTTGAGAAGTCCAGCTTAATATGCCAAAATCAGTGCTTATAGGACAACTCACAGTGTCATAAGTTCCATGACAAACATGGAAGTGTCTCAACATATTATTGGCCCGATACATATGTCAGGGCACATTCTGGAGCTTTTCATAACCATGTTTTGCCATATTTGCAAATCTTGTAAAATAGGTCAATACATTAAAGCTCTAAGGGATTGTTCTGTTACTTTTATCAATGCCATGTTTCCTCCACAGAATGCAGGCAATAGGGCATCATCTGTCTTGAGACAGAATTATTTTCTGGCTCTAAAGAACCCAATGCACACCCAGGCGCATGGTGAAAGTTAAAGATGATCTCAAGCTGACCTTGATTCCTTCAGAAGTTTCTTGGATGAGAAGCGAATCATCTTCAAAGAAAAAAAATAGAAAGTCCAGTTGCCTCTGAGAATCTCCATAGACATTCCTGATGACAGCATCCATTTTTCTTAACACTATGAAGGAATTGTTGCCTATAAAATAGAACTCCTGGTAAGAAAATTTGCCAGTCTAGCCAAAAGACCTGGAATTCCCAGGGCCTGAGACTAGTTAAAATCAGATAAGTGCTACTGTTACCTGTTGAGAATGACTCACCGGACTCTGGGGACAAGCACAAGAGGAGAAGTTGACATTGATAGTTCTCCATTTTCCAACCTCATTTCTGCTATGAGACTTCAAACAACAGAGCTTGAAATACCTTAGGGAGCTCTGCTGTTTTGTTAAAATCTGATCTGGCTTCACTGTCAGACCTGCTTTTTTCTATTTATTTAATTTTTTATTTATTAAATGCCTATGCCACCCACCTCTCTGGTACAGTGACTCTAAGACTCCACCTGAGTCATGCTATTTTTTTCAGCTTCTCAGAAAGCTTCAGATTGTTTTTCAGCTTTGACTTGTTGGCTATTGACTTTGATTCTCTCTTTCTCTCTCCCTTCCTCTCCCTCTCTCTCTTCCTCTCTCTCCCTCTCCATCTCCCCCCCTCAATTCTTGACCTATTCAACTGTAATCAATGCCTAAAAATTATTGCCAAATCACCAGACACCAGAAGTCAACATCACCAAAGAAAAGGACAGTGGAATACCTGTAAAAGAAAGAAATATAAGGGACAACCTTTCTTTCCCAGGAAAGGTAGAATTCTTTAACCTGGTGATGTGTATAACTGAGGAATAGTACTCTCTACCACAAAGCAAGCATTTTAATTCCTTTTTTTAAGCTGAATCAATAAAACTTGCTATGCACACATTTGGAACTGCAGTTGTACCTAGGTCTTATGTGTACTGAGCCACATGGACAGTAGAAGAAGAGAGGATCAAATAAATAGAAAAGGGAGTGCTAGTGTGTTTTCCAGTTTATTACAGTAAGCCTAGCTGAGCACCCTGAACCATGGACAAAGGAGGTAAGAGAATATCGTAAACACCTCTTTGAAATCTAAATGCAATTAATACATTCTGTGGAGCATATATGTTTTCTAAGCAAAATTGCAGAGCTGGAAAAGATGCAGAAAAGGGCAATCCAAGAGACCAAGGATCTGGAACAGCTCTCCTACCACGAAAGCTGGCCAAAGAGCTTTAAAGAGAGAGAGGATAAAATATAAATGTACTTGTAACTGCTGTTAAGAAGGCCAGACGCTTTCCCTTCCCTTTCCCTCCCCTCTTCTCCCTTCCATTCTCTCCCTTCCCTTCTGTTCCCCTTCCCCCTAACCTCCCCTCTCCTTTCCTGCACTTCCTTCCCTTTCCTTCCTGTTCTTCTTTCTTTGCACTTTTTTCACCCATCCTTACTTTACTTTAGTGTGGAAAAATGTGAATTTCCAAGAACTTTTCAAGCAAAGTAGTGCTGAAAACTCTCTATAAAAAAAGAAATCAATAAATATATAAAGGGACATTACATTGCATAAATAAAAGATTCTCTGAAGATTTTCTGGGGTCAGGAAAACAAATCATTATTGACCCTTTAGTAACCACAGTACAAAATCTAGTAGCTGAAGTAATTCCTGTTTCTAACCTTAAATGATATAAGCAATTCCCCAATAGCTGGAAAATAGAAGAGAGATAAGCAAAGCCATCTTTATATTCACAAATAAACAGAGTTGTTGCACACTAGATTTCATCCAAAGAGGCTAGGTTCTTACAATGTATTCCACAAACTGGAACTGTTCTTTAGAGTTTAACTGTTTTTGTGTAACCTCCTGCGTAGAAGAGTTGAGGCTGATCAGGGTGAACCAAGTGCAGATCAATATCTTCAAATTTTGCAACAGCACACCTCTGCACTGAATATATAGCGGAGGAGGAGGAGGAGGATTAGTATTGGTGTTTCATTACTTACTTTTCTTACAATGTGGTATAGAAGGTAAAGCAGGGGTGAAATCCAGCAGGTTCTGACAGGTTCTGGAGAACTGATTGCGGAAATTTTGAGTAGTTCGGAGAACCGGCAAATACCACCTCTGGCTGGCCCCAGAGTGGGGAGGGAATGGAGATTTTGCAGTATCATTCCCCTGCTATGCCCACCAAGCCACGCCCAAACCACACCACACCCACCAAGCCACACCCACAGAACCAGTAGTAAAAAAATTTGGATTTCACCACTGATCTCAGCTCTTCGTTTTCATTTTACATATCCAGGTTCTGTATACGGAGCTGCAAAATGCTAGTCCTTATAACTTGATGATGGTGATAGTACAGGCAGTCCTCGACTTAGGACCACAACTGAGCCCAACATTTATGTTGCTAAATGAGACATTTGTTAAGTGAGCATTGCCCCATTTTATGACTTTTCTTGCCACGGTTGTTCAGTGAATCATTGTAGTTGTTAAGTTAGTAACATGGTTGTTAAGTGTTAAGCTTCCCCATTGTCTTTGCTTGTCAGAATGATGATCACATGACCTCAGGACATTGCAACCCTCATAAATATGAGTCAGTTGCCAAGCATCTGAATTTTGAACACATGATCATCAGAATATTGCAACAGTCATAAGTATGAAAAACAGTCATAAGTCTCTTTTTTTCAGTGCCATTGTAACTTAGAAGGTCACTAAATGAATTGTTGTAAGTCGAGGACTACCTGTAGTCATATCTTCTCAAAGGAGAAAAAAAAAACTAGAAGTGAATTTCCCTCAAGTAAATGATACAATCTCCGTCCTGACTGCAATTTGGGAGCACTTTCAAATAAACCCTTGAAAAAATATTTTTTTCCCCAATTGATGTGAAAAGAGAGGCAGAAGCATTTGTTTTAGTTTTACTCCTCCCCATGTTTCCTCATTCTTTGCTGTGCTCAAAGAAGCCATTAATCAGGGTTTCTCGCATGCCAACCCAAAGGATTGCTTCTGTAATTTACCCAGTCCTTTTCTGAAGGTGGGGGAAGAAAGCAAATTATGCACTTTTTGTGATTTATAATGTTTAAATGGGTCGTTTAAGATGTGCAATAAATGAAATAATTATTCATAATGCCAATAATTCTCTTGAATGTGATGTTAATGCAATCAACCATTTATTGAAGTGGTAATAGGCTAAGCTGCCAACTAGTAAACAGGTAATTAAGTGTCTAACTATGTGGTCAAAGCTTTGTGTGAGAGAGATGGTTCTTCTTTCTTCCCCCTGTGAAAAGCCTTTGGAAAACTCAAGCTAAATATGTTGTCATTAACATTATTTCTCTTCCTCCCTCCTCACTTCCCAGACATCCTCTGGACATAAGAAGTTTAGTACAAGCATCTCAAAAGTCTTTTTTTTTTTTTAATCTATAGTGGCTGAATTGTACTGGGAAGGAAGTCATGAGGAGAAGGTCTCTACAAGGTCTCAAAGAACTTGGGATAGCGGCAAACGATCTGTTGGTAATTCCGGCCTTATAATTGTAATGGTAGTTATTTGTTTATTTATTGTTTATATAGGAAATCCAGTTTGATGTAGTGATTAAGGCATAAGGTAAGAAACCGGGTGATGTAAATTCTAGTCCTGTCTTAATCACAAAGCCAGCTGGGTGGAGTTAAACAAGTTACTTTCTCTCAGTTATAGGAAGGAGGCAATGGCAGACCACTTCTGAAAACCCTTGCCAAGAAAACTGTAGGACTTATCCAAGAATCAGACACAATGGAACAGAAGAGACAAAATTGTTTATATACGGTACCTGATTTTCCTGAATGAATTCAGAGTGTTGCACTACGAAGCTCAGCATGCTTAAGCAATGAACATGGTAGTTGGGGCAGTTGGCAGTTGTCATTTAGCAACATCCAAATGGCATCAGGTTCTCCACCATACCCCAGTGTATTCCCATATTCCCAGTGGGAATCATGGTAGTTTGGTTTGTTCCGATCATGCTTCTGAATGACACTGACTGTGGGAATGAGGCATCTGGCTAACAGAGAAAAAACCTCAAAGCATCCAAACTGAAATGTTTTCTTCTCTGAGGAAAGACTCTCTGGCGTCTTCTACTAAAGCAAGTTGGATTTTCTAGTTTAGGAGAAAAGTATGCCATTTTAGAATAAATCTGAGTACTTCATGAAACTATGAATGATGTCCAACAGAAAATGAAAAGAATTTTCTTCTTTTCTGTTTATACTTGATGTTGGGTCACAAACCATGATGACTAGGAAAACTTGATAGCAATAGCACTTATATACTGCTTCATAGTGCTTTACAGCCCTCTCTAAGTGGTTTACAGAGGCAGCCTATTTCCCCCAACAATCTGGCTCCTCATTTTACTCCCCTTGGAAGGATGGAAGGCTGAGTCAACCCTGAGCCAGTCAGGATCGAACTCCTGGCTGTGAGCAGAATTAGCCTGCAATACTGCATTCTAACTACTGTGCTGCCATGGCTCTTTCTAGATATACAAACCTTGTTGAACCTGGACATATAATACGAACTTAATTTCTGAAATCTTTAACTCTTAAATACAAGAATTTACTAAGAAATACAAGATGGTTTTTTAAAAAATATGTCTGCCATAAATGTTGACCCAAGAACTGTCTAGAATAGATTATAATAATTTAATTTATAATATTAAAATGGCAAAGGCTAATGTCATTCATATTTAGCATGTGAATTTCCTAGCAGTGTGGAATGCAAGACTTCCCGCTAGATTACTCAATTCTTTTTCTATGAAAGATTAATCATTATTTCCTTTATATTCATTCATTCATTCATTCATTCATTTTTGTTTGTTTGTTTGTTTATATTATTTACATAACTGCCCTCCTCACAATAGTGATTCTGTTGGCATACAAAAATAAAATCAAGAACTAGAACAACAATCCAAATAATAAATATCTGAGGACACCCCACAAAAAACAAATGAATTAGCTGGTAGATCTTGCTTAACCACCTGCCCAAAGCACCTAGAGGGAAGCTCACGTCTTTAATGACTTGTAAAAGAACTTGCAAGGTTTAGGTCAGCCAGCTCTCCAGGAGGATCCTGTTCCATAGAACAGAAGCTACAAGACAGAAGACACAATTCCTGAGTCCGACACATGACTTTGTTTAATGAAAGGGATCCAGAGCATGCCCTCTCCCTCCAAGATCTCTTTGGGAGACCAATAACTCTCAAATAGCCTTGCCTTATATCATATGGGGCTTTAGTGATGATAATCAGCGCCTTTATTCTCCCTGGAACACCATTCAGAGCCAGTGTAGTTCATAGAGAGCGGTGTTTTGTGCTCATAAGGTGGGCAATGGTTAGAAGTGTGAAAAACTTACGCGTAAGTCACTTTTTCCAATCCTGTTGCAACTTTGAATGGTCCCTAAATGAACTGTTGTAAGTCGAGGACTACTTGTACAGATCCGGGAAGAGTCTTAAAACTCTCAGCCCCTCTGCCTTGCCAGGGTTGAGCCTGCTTTTCTTTATCCAATTCTCATGGGCTCCAGGCACTGGGAAAGAATCCAAACAGCCAGAGTAGAGCTCTTCAGATGGGTATTGGTGTGTTGATGATCCCTTAGCCCTGTTAGTGGAGAATCTCAACCAACTATTTCCCTCAGATCAGGGATGGGCAAATATGTCCACTTTACGATCTGTCAGCATAGCAGGCTCAGGAATTCTGGGAGTTGAAGTCCACAGGTCATAAAGGGGCCATAGTTGCCCACCCATTGTTCTCGACGGTAGATGTGCCATTAGCAGTTAAGAGAAGGTGAGCCAAAGTGTGAGAAAAATGCAAACATGCTAGCAAAAACAAGCCTGGGTAAAATATACGCAGGCACTTTAGAAAAAAATTAAGGATACTTTTAATGTGACAACTATCTTTAACTCTGATTTTTTTTACCCTCCTCAGTGCATAAATGACAGGAAAATGAGCATCTCGTACCCACATATTTAGTGTCTATTTCACTTTCCAAGAATAAACAGAGAAAAAGTATCTCATATCTGCAGCAACATACAATCTCTCAAGATATAAAATGTTGCATTTGTTTCCCTATATTTTGTTAAAGTTATAATTAGTCCAGCAATCATCAAATGAGAAGACTTGTTTTTTTTCTAGAACTAAGTATTTCTGGATAATTTTCTTCTCTGCTGTATTTCTATTACCCTCACCCATTACTACCCCATTGCTGTTCTTGATTTCTTTCAACAACATCATAAATGCCTAATCCATTCTGAATAAAAAAACATTTATTTTATCAAACAGCAGACTAATATGTAACCTGATAAAAGAAGCTGTTCACTACAAGCGTGCAAGTCCTGCAGACCCGCACTATTCTCTCTCCTCTCTAGATCGGGGTTATCTGGAAGGCAGAGAATGTGAAA
The DNA here is from genome assembly GCF_029215685.1 of Pituophis catenifer annectens. Taxonomy (NCBI): domain Eukaryota; kingdom Metazoa; phylum Chordata; class Lepidosauria; order Squamata; family Colubridae; genus Pituophis; species Pituophis catenifer. Next base: position 131,080,995 of record NW_027256881.1, read on the forward strand.
CATCTTTCCCCAGCTTAATGTCCTGAGATACCGTAGTGTGGGGACCTTGGCTTTCAGAATAGCTACTTAGTTAGAACTTACTATGCTTTCTGGCAATTCTGGAAGCTGTATTCTCAATAAATTAGTACTGATTAGATTATGGATCATCAAAACCCATAAATCATCTTTTTTTTATTTTCAGCAAAAGATCCATAAAGAGTTTCCAATCACTAATAAATGCACTTGCTGTCGACAGAAGAGAATATTTATAGCTCATGGTTTTGCTGTGGGGTCCTTGGTGCTCTCTGAGCTTGGTAGTTTTCTTGCAGACATTTTATTACCAACCTAGGTGACATCACCAGTGCCCTGATGATGTCACCTAGTTTGGTAATGAAACGTCCGCAAAGAAAACCACCAAGTTCAGAGAGCAGCCAGGACTCCATGCTTGTTGTCTTTTTCCTAACCAAGCAAATCAATTTTGTCACTTTACAAATTCTATCATCTTCTCCAACCACTCCTCCACTGTAGGTATTATTGAATCTTTCCATTTTTGTGCATATGGTAATCTTGCTGCAGTCCCCATATATAAAACCAACCTTCCATGAGCCTTCCATTAGATTAGGAATATATTTATTTCCTTCACGTTTTCATGGTGGATGTTGCACGGCAGAGATACAAAGTTGTGAGAGAAAAGAAAGAAGTTTCTCTCTTTGCTCATAACCAATAACCGCGAGCACAGCAACTTATTTGCAACTTGAGACTAGAGGCTATTTATTTTGATTTTTTTTTAGCTAACTTGACTGTTTTTAAATTGTTTTTAATTTCATTTCCATACTTGTAGGGCAGATTGTTTTGATTCCATAAGCTAGAGGCAGGTAATGCTACCTGGAAATCAGGGCCACAAGCATTGACATGTTTAATATGGTAAACCATTAAAAAACAAATTAATTAGTCAGGAGGGACTAAATTTAATTTATGAGGGTAAATTTTAATCACTGGAGCAGCAAGCTGGAGTATTAAACTACTGCAAAAAGCTTTCGTTAACTAACAATCAACTATAGTTATTTTTAAGCTGTTTGGACACTCTATTTCCTTCAATACCTTTAAAATACATATATTGAAAGTTTTCTTCTATACCAGGTTAAATTGAATCAGTATATTAATTCAAATATTGAATTGTCTGACTTAATTAAAGCCAACATAAAATAAAATCAATTTGTGCATATACATAAAAACTCCACATTCATCCACATGCACCCCACCCACCCTCAACACACACCCATTGTGCGGCTAAATAAAAATCAGATGTACTACTGTGTGTGAAGTACGGTAATTTATTGTTCATGTATTTTTTGGCCAAGCCATTTATTTTGATTGACTCAAACTATGTTTTCTTCTATGCTTCGAAACATGCTATATCAGAAATATTACATGAAATAAAGCATGAAAGGTCATTCTAGGATATAAAACATGAAGGGTCAATCTATCCTACATGCTACACATGTAAAAAGGCTAGAAAATTCTCATCTGGATATGCATAATGATACAAAAAAATTTTTTTAACTAACATACAGCTGAAATTAGTTTTTTTTTTCCTGTTGGGACTTATGGACAATCAATTAGAAAAGACTCATGAAAGAATGTTTTTATATGAGCCATGGTGGTGCAGTGATTAGAGTAAAGTACTGCAGGCTACTTCTGCTGACTGCTTCTACAACTGCCGGCTACCTAGAAGTTTGGCAGTTCGAATCTCACCAGGCTCAAGGTTGACTCAGTCTTCCATCCTTCTGAAGTTGGTAAAATGAGGACCCAGATTGTTGGGGGCAATATGCTGACTCTGTAAACCGCTTAGAGAGGGCTGTAAAAGCACTGTAAAGTGGTATATAAGTCTAAGTGCTATTGTGCTAAGGGCTATATATGATAATTGCAGCAAGTTAATTATAAGCACAATGGTGGAAAGGTTAAAAAAATACCTACAATAGAGGAATGGTTGGTGAAGATGACAGAATTTGCAGAACTGGCAAAATTTGTTTGATTAGAAAAAAAGATAACTATTTATTAGTTAACTGGAAACAATGGGCTTTTGGCTGAAAATGAAAAAAATAAACTGGTGATTTATTAATTTGATGATTAGAATGGATAAAATATGGAAAGAAAATCATGATGTAACCTTAAAAAGGAAGGCAGACAATACATTTATTTGTAACTGCTGTAAAGATTGGAAGCTGCTTTACACTTTTTTCTTTTCTTTCTTTTTCTTTTCTTTATCTATTCACTGCTCTTTACTCTTCTTTTTATTAAATTTGTATATTTTTTACTATTGTATAAAATTCTTCAATTTTTTTTTTTTTAAAATAAGAAATATGAGAAATAGGAATTGCAACTAATGCTAACCTGAAAAAAAATTAAAAGTAGAGGTCCATGGAAGATGTCAAATGCAGCCCATGACAGGGTCCTGAAGTCTGGGGAATTTGTCCAAGGATGCAAACTTTCTAGATATTTGTAGCACATCAAGTATTATACGTTAAAAAATAAAGTGGTAGGGAAAGAGATAAATTTACCCAAACTCCTTGGGATGTCACAGGTAAAGGCTAAGATCTTGATTAATCCTGTTGTTACCTGCCCTTGAGTACTTCTGTGAAGGTTAACATGGAATTAATTCTACCTACATTTTGCAAATAAGTTCAACAGCATCATGTTCAGTTGTTTCTTCTTTATTTATTGTGGTCTTGCATTCTATCTATTATTCTATGTATATTACCTGTTGTGATGAAATTTTGGTTTAACTCAGAGAATGGGGAGCAGAATATTAAATCACTGTCCAAAAGAGTCCTGGGAAAGTAGAAAGCAGGAGAGAAAAACTCAGAACATATCTGCCTTTAATTAATTTAATTTAATTAATTCAATTTATATGCCGCCCCTCTCCGAAGACCCAGGGCAGCTCACAATACATTTTAAAAAATCCTTGATTGCTTTAGAGGTATATTTTGAAGTAGAGAAGGGCTTTGATAGGTTTTCAAGATGTTTTTCAAAGACTCTTAGCAACTCATGTTTCCTCACCTTGATTATCTCAAAGAGCTCTCACCTGATCAAAATCCATCGGGGATGGGATGGGGAGATCTAAATATTATAAATTAATATAAAAAATAAAACCGAATAAATCAAATCTTTAAAACTATTCATAAGACATAGGAAGCAATAAGGAGGCAGGTTCAAAAACACTATAAATTATGATGGGTCCTTGGTGATTTCTGAGCTTAGTTGTTTTCTTACATTTCATTACCCAAACTAAGTAACATCATGGGTGCTAGTAAGGAATGGGCAAATCCCACTCCTTACCAGAACTGATGGTGTTATCTAGTTTGGGTAATGAAACATCTGCAAGAAAACAACCAAGTTCTGAAAGCACCAAGACCTCTCATTTCAACCCTGAGCTACAAACATTCGCCTTTATTGATATTATAAAAATATGTAAAGTGTGACAATATTATTACAGTATGCAGGACCATCAAGATGACCAAACAAGAAGAACAAGAGAAATAAATGGATGGAAAAATATCAGATGTCCCCTCTGATATTGCAATATTTTCAGACCTCCAAGCTCACAGGTTACCAAACCCCATAAAGTTGGGAAGAGTTACAGGTAGCTATCATCAGAGAAGACCAGATATAGGCCTGGTCTTCTCTTCTTGAAAAATTGGACCTTTTCTGCATCAAAATGGCAAATATGCAAAATCCGGGTAAAGCACAGAGCCTTTCGGAGACCCTTAAGACAATATTCTATAATATTTCCATTTCTCTGCCAGCGAGAGTGGAGGAGGGCCTGTGCCATAACAGTCTTGTCAATTACAGTGCAGTTCCTTTAAAAGCAGCCGCTATTAGACATGAGGAGAAGAAAGTCAAAAGCCTACAAAATCAAGGGTAGCCTATCAAATTCACAGCAGTGTTCTTTCCAGCAAGCCTGGGGAGAGCTTCTAGTCCAAAAGAATATTACTCTGCAGCTGAGAAGCCTGCATTTCTGTATCTAGGGCTCCCTCATCATTCTAACCATGCAAGCTAGCACAATGAAAACTCCAGGATTAGCCATGTTTTCCCTCTCTCTCTTTTTTCCCTAATTGTCTCTCCTGACAAAGAGTTCTTGAAACTTGAAAAACCTGCAGCCATTTTGTAAACTTTCAGCTTTTTTTTTTTTTTTTTTGCTTTAATTTATATGCCGCCCTTCTCCGGAGACTCAGGGCGGCTTACAATGCGTTAAGCAATAGCCTTCATACTTTTGTATATTTATACAAAGTCAGCTTATTGCCCCCACAATCTGGGTTCTCATTTTACCTACCTTTGAAAGGATGGAAGGCTGAGTCAACCTTGAGCCTGGTGAGATTTGAACTTGCAGTAATTGCAAGCAGCAGATGTTAATAACAGTGCTTTAGTCCACTGTACTATCAGGCTCTTATAATCAGCTTGTCCAATAAACGACCACTATGGAGGTTGAAACAAGGTGGTTCTGACAACCTGCCAATCATTTTAGCCCAAACATTTCAGGAATGGATTAACATCTTGGCCTTGATCTCTGCTAGCCTAAACTCTATTCCTTGTGATCACTCAGAAAGATAAACACATATAATCTATAAGAAACTAAAGCTGCAGTTTTGTTCCCTGGGAAGACAGGTTTGTATTGTATTGTGTTGTAACGTGTCTCACCAAGTCAGAGAGAATGCTGGTACACGGAGGATGTGTTTAGAGATAGAAGTATCCCCAGCTCTCACACCAGAGAAGGAATCAGTGAATATTTCTGGGACGTGTCAGGAGAAGCTGTGGAAATACTGAATCCAAATCTTTGTCCCTGCCCTCCCCTGTTGGTGATATTTTAGGCCCCTGCTGCAAGTAAAACCTTTTTCTCTTCCTGAAGCTAATTTTTCTTTTTCTTCTGTTCCATATTCACCCTGGCAGGACCTATTCATAGGTCACAGTCTCCAGAGTTGAAGTTTCTGACCTATAGATAAAAATTTCCTGCAATTAAATCGCATATAAAACCCAACACATACACATACTTGGAAAATCTTCTGCCGTTTGTAATGAAACAGAAGCGAATTGGCTTTTGGTTCTTCCTACAATGCGTCTGTGTTGGAATAGAACTCTGCTTTATCAGTGACATATAATTTCTTCACAAAATGTCTTTTTAGCTCTGAATATAATATGATTATAAACACATGCTGTCAATTATTCTTTAGCACAGGGATCCAAATCCTACTGTATACATGTAGACAAATGAATGGGTTACCATTACCATTACCAATTCACTTCCTGGATTGATTTAAAGTTCTGGGCATTATTACTTACCGAGTCTTAAAATTCCTTGGGAGATTAATTTTTCCATTTTGCTCACGCAAGTACAACTTGGCCACTGCTTGTGCAAGTGCAGTTGTGTGTGTGCGGGCACACATTCGCCTGCCACTTCCATGGCCCTGTTCCAAATGGCCCGTGGCCCAATAGTGGACTGTGGCCCGGGGGTTGGGGACCCCTGCAGTAAACTATCTTTGTTAACCATCTAGAGACCACTAGAAAGGCCCCACTACTTGTTCCATTGGCTGACAGCTCTTAAAATCCAGAAGTTTCTCCTGATGTCTAGCGTGAAACTCCTTCCTTATAGTTTTGACCTGTTATTTCTGGTCCTGCCTTCTGGGAAATACAGAATCAGTCAGTTTCCTTTCTCATGTGATAATCCTTTGGATATTTGAAGACTGTTGTTACATCTCCTTTTACTGGTCTTTTTTATTGCTTAAACATACTTAGATCAATTAATTGTTCTTTGTAGGACCTGATTTCCAAACTCACCATCTCGTAGCTTTCCTCTGAACCCACCCTAATGTGTCAGGCCTTTTTTTTTTTTTTAATAGTTGCTCCGAATTGGGGACATTAGTCCAAGTGGCGTCTGACCAAAGGAGAACATTGTGGAACAAATATTTCCTGTGATCTGAACTCTATGTTCCTGTTAATGCACCTCTAGAAAGTATTTGTCTTCTTAGCCGCTGCTTGCTTGCTTGATTTATATGGCTGCCCATCATGCTGTAATGATCAGGTAGCTAACAACCCATTAAAAAAACAGTGCAAAAATAAACATCATGCTTACCTTGTGATATAACTGGGATACCCTGATATTTCTTTGCCTTTTATTTGTCCTACCCAGATAAAGTAGTTTATTATTCTTCCTGTTAAATTCCATTCCATTTTTTTCCCTGTCTAGTGTGGAAGCCTGTCTAAACCCTTTTGAATCTTTATTTGAATTATTAGCCACCTTCCCAGTTGTGTGTCACCTGCAAAAGTTAATAGTGTCCCATCACCAGCCGTAACACAATCTGATAAACGTTTTCAACAAACTAGGAGGAAAAGCAGAACATTTTCAGTCTGGTTCCTGACTGTGGAGCTCCCTGCTGTGAGAAATTTGTCGGCTCCCTCTTTGCTGGATGGGTTTTAAAGAAGTGATTAACTTAAGTTCAGCCTTTTAATATGGAATATTCTTTTATACTGTCATTGCTTTGAAGAACTTATTTGTCATGATTTCCTGGTTTGTTTTGAGATGATTTGACTGTCAACTGTGAAGAGAGTGCAAATTGTTTACTGTGTTGTGAGAGGTGTGTACAGCTCAGTACCAGAAACTCCAGGGCATTACCCAGCTACCAGAGCCTTCTAAAAATTCCTATAAAGCTCTCAGGTTAATAAAATGAAAAGGGAAAAATGATCAAATACACAGCGAATAGTCAGAATAACAGAGCTATTCTGTTGGAGTTCTTGGAGATCCTCTAGTCCAACCCCCTGCTCAAGCAGGAGACCCTATACCAGTGATGGAGAACCTTTTTGCCGTCACGTGCCAAAAGCGTGGGGAGCGTGGGGAAGTCATGCACATGCATGCCCACAGCCACTATTCAATGCCTCCCGCCCCCGCCCCCCCCGCATACACACGTGACCCCCCCACGCTCCCCCCACTTTTAGTACACTATGACACGGTGGGCCCGGTAGGCCCGTTTTTTCGCCCTCCCCAGGCTCCAGAGGCTTTCTTGGAGCCTGGGGAGGGTGAAAATGGCCTTCCCCACCCCTCCGGAAGCTCTCCAGAAGCCGGAAACGTCCCATTTCCTGACTTCCAGTGGGCCCGGAAGGCCCGAAAATCAGCTGGCCGGCACGCACATGTGCACCGGAGCTGAACTAGGGCAACGCTCACATGCCCACCAATATGGCTTCACGTGCCACCTGTGGCACGTGTGCCATAGGTTCGCCATCATGGACATATACCATTCCAGACAAGTGGCTGTCTTTACTATATTTCATTAAAAAGTTATTTAAACTTATTATTTAAATTTCATGATATGTAATGGTGCTAGTCCCACTCCTTTTTTTCCTGGCACCACCTACCATGACCGACAACCACAATTGAGCCCAAAAATTATGTTGCTAAGCAAGGCAGTTGTTAAGTGAGTTTTGCCCCATTTTATAAACTTTTTTAACACAGTTGTTAAGTGAATCACTGCAGTTGTTACGCTAGTAACACAACTTTTAAGTGGATCTGGCTTCCCCATTGACTTTGCTTCTCAGAAAATTGCAAAAGATGATCACATTACCTGAGGACACTGCATAAATATGAATCAGTTGCTAAGCTTCTGAATTTTGTTCACATGACCATGAGGTTACAGTCGTGTGAAAAACAGTCATAACTCACTTTTTTCAGTGCTGTTGTAACTTCGAATGGTCACTAAATGAAATCTAGGTCAAGAACTATTGGTAATTTGTGTGGTGGCCTATGCAAGACAGTCAAAGATCAAGTGGTGCCATCAGGCCCCCCCCCCCCCAATGTTAAACACTTATAGGATCACCCTTAAAGATATTTGTTTTTTGAAAAATATAAATTGTTTTAAGTGTGAAACGAGTGTAAACTCTGTTGAATGAGTAAACTGGACACTTGGAAAGCTGCAGTTCTTCTTATATGTCCACTAGTTACATTCATTGAAGCTCCTTTTAATGATGTGAATTATGGAATATGATCACCTGCCTATGCAATATTAAATATTGCTCATATAGTTCATAGAAAGTACTTTCTCTTTGAAACTATTATTTCCGAAAAATGTTCTAGGAGTTCTGAACTTCTGATCCAACTTTACAAAACTCTTCCCTTGTTCAAATTATTTGATTTGGGGAAAAGAGATTTATGTTTCAAAGCAGATCTCTGTCAAGGAAAAGCAACATTATGACTTCGAAGTGTTTGGAATTTCCATTAATTGAATCCAACATGCCGAGTGGTCAACAATTGTAGAGTTTGTAATCCACAACATCTGGAGAGCAAGAACAATAATGTACTGGAAATTAAATTTCTCTGGAACCATCCTGACTCCCTGAGTTATGCATGCAGCTGGACTACAACTCCAGAGCGACTAGCCATCATGTTCTCTGGGATTTCTGAAAATTATTGTGCCCGTACATCAGGAGGACACCAGTTTGAGGACGTTTTCTTTAAAAATGTGCTCGTATGCTCCAGTATCAAGGCTCACACAGTCTTCATTTAGCAACTAAGTCATTTAGCAATCATCCACGATGACGATGATGATGATGATGATGAAAAAAGTAACACTGTGACTAACCCTTCACAAGTCTGGAAAGCAAAAGAAAGCCAAAATAAGATAATTAAACTCCATCACAGTTTCACTTAGTGACTGCTTCACTTAACAACCAAATTGTCATTTCCAGTGTTGCTAGCTAAATGAGGATTACCTGTATTTATTTATTCATTAAATATATATACTGTCCATCTCGCTATCTAAAATAATTCTGGGCAGCCTACAATACAATAAAAATAGAAATGTAAAAACAACTATAAATATAAGAACATTAATTATTGCAAAATGATGAGCAGAAAAAAGCAAGGCACTTGCAGGAAAACTGGGGATCACTCAATTTATTCCAAAGTGTGCATGGAAATTTATTTCTCATTATCCCTTGGAATGGGGATGGCCTCCCAAATTATAGGTAGTTCTCAACTTACGACCATGACTGAGTCCAAAATTTCTGTTGCTAATTGAGACATTTGTTGAGTTTTGCTCCTTTTTACAACCTTTCTTGCCGCAGTTGTTAAGTGAATCCCTGCAGTTATTAAGTCAGTAACACGGTTGTTAAATGTATCTGGCTTCCCAATTCATCTTTGCTAATCAGAAGGTTGCAAAAGGGGGTCACATGACCCCAAGACACTGCAACCATCATAAATATGAGTCAGCTGCCAAGCATCTGAATTTAGATCACGTGACCATGAAGATGCTGCAATGGTCTTAAGTGTGAAAAACTGTCATTAGTTGTTTTCAATGCCATTGTACCTTTGAACGGTCACTAAATGAACTGTTGTAAGTTCATTCAGAAAACTAAAACAGCCTGAAGCAGCCTAGCCAAATTTATCTTTCTATTCTCCAGAAATAGGGGCTCAGAAAGAGAAATAATGGAAGAACAGAAGTGATAATAGAATGGGGGAAGAGTGATATATAAAGTTGTGTACCGGCATTTGAGTGCTTGTTGGTGTGTTGCCTAGAGGCCAGGTGTCCTTGTGTTGGCTTCCTGGGGTTTTGGAGGTCACTAACATAGGTATAGGGGACATGGTAGCTCAGTGGCTAAGATGCTGAGCTTGTCGATCGAAAGGTCGGCAGTTCAGCAGTTCGAATCCCTAGTGCCGCATAATGAGGTGAGCTCCCGTTACTTGTCCCAGCTTCTGCCAACCTAGCAGTTCGAAAGCACGTAAAAAATGCAAGTAGAAAAATAGGGACCACCTTTGGTGGGAAGATAACAGAGTTCCGTGCGCCTTTGGCATTTAGTCCTGCCAGCCACATGACCATGGAGACGTTGGGAACGACTAGCATATATGTGTGAGGGGAACCTTTACCTTTACCTAACATGATAGTGACTGACTTAAATAAAATAATCCTTCCAACCTGGTCTTGAAGCCTCAGCAAGCCTATTGGCACCAATCCTTGGGTCAGGGCTGGGCAGCTATGGCCCCTTTATGACCTGGGGACTTCAACTCCCAGAATTCCTGAGCCAGTCATGCTCATCCATATTGAAGTCCACAGGTCTTAAAGGGGCCACAACTGTCACCACAGTCACACCTCCTTTGTGTTTTTCCCTTTATTCAATGCTCCTGTAATTCTTTCAGAACATTATCCCATGCAGGCCAATAGCAAACTGTTTTCCTTCAGGCCTTTATCAATTTCACCAAAGAAAGGAGAGAATCCTGAAAAGGCTAACTGTGGAGAAATTCCTTGTGCTGTATTTTGTTGACAGGAATGCTCTACAGCAGCAGGAAGGGAGAACACCAAGGTTCTTTTTTCAAAACATAGCCAAGAACAGATGCATATTATTTATTATGTTCAGTGCCACTAATGTCATCCCCTTTCCAAAGAAAGATTGTGACACCCACACCCACACATATACAACTAACCCACTGCAGTGTATGTGTAACTATGGTATACTGGCAGGGCCGGATTTTCCTATAGGCTAACTAGGCTTCAGCCTAGGGCCTCAAGATCAAGAAGGGCCTACATTCAAATTGTTAGCAAAATTAAAATTACACTTTCACTATAGGTGAAAGGGCCTCATAAGTGGAATAGCCTAGGGCCTCTTTTCATCTAAATCCGGCCCTGTATACTGGTACACATCACAGAGTCACGAGGAATAGAAGAAAACATACCCTATTTCTAAAAACAAAGTAGAATTCGTTTTGTATTAAGAAAATTTAAGGAGTCAGAGTGAAAAATCAAGTATCCCAAAATACAATTTATCCAAATTGGGGGAAATAAAACAGAAAGACTGGTCCCTGAACAAACACAAATGAGTTAAATGATGGGACCTAATTCCACTAACATAACTATTATACAAACTCCCTTTTTATGACCCTGTAATCCCTTAATTTGTGGGGTACAGACGAGGTGACTGGATGGAGCTGAGTGTTTACTGACCAGATGCCCTTCCTGACACCACATAGAGTTCGCAGCACATGCTTTTTTTTTCTTTGCACCCTAGGAGAGAGAATCATCTGCTACTACGGCACCTAGGATTGAACTCTCAACCTTCTGGAAGAGTGGGAGAAGAGCATCTTCACCTCTAGGCCACCTCTCATAACTATTATACAAAATTTCATTAATATGCCTTGAAAAGAAGACAAAATCCTGATAGATAGTTATCACTGCAAAAGAGCCCTGCCATAACGTGTGCACCAACTGGAAAAAAACCTGAACCGCTAACCATCAGAAACTTTTCTGCCAAATATTTGAGTAGCAAAGTAGAGGAATAAGATAGGAAATCTGTCAAAAATATATAAAATTAATCAGGCCAATTGCTGAAGAGATAAAAGATAAATACATTTTAGTCAATAAATACATGACAGCAGTGTTCCAATATCTCAGGGGTTGCCACAAAGAAGAAGTGGTCAAGCTATTCTCCAAAGCACCTGAAGGCAGGACAAGAAGCAATGGATGGAAACTAATCAAGGAGAGAACCAACCTAGAACTAAGGAGAAATTTCCTGACAGAACAATTAATCAGTGGAAGGACTTGCCTCCAGAAGTTGTGGGTGCTCCAACGTTGGAAGTTTTAAAGAAGAGATTGGGCAACCATTTGGTTGAAATGGTATATGGTTTCTTGCCTGAGCAGGGGATTGGATTAGAAGACCTCCAATGTCTCTTCCAACTCTGTTATTCTGTTAAATCTGACTTGGTTTATCATTGTTAGATTCCCATGGGGGACTTGGCCCAACCATCAAATATTCATTTACCAGACTAACTTCCGGATTAAATTGCCTGCTTTTTTAAATTTTCTACGAAGACCTTAATGAGTCCAGAGATCAAAGATGATACTGGAAGGTGGGACTTTGCTTTCTTCCAGAACACACATTCACATCTATTTTTAAATATTCATCTAAAAATAAAATTAATCAAATGAATGGAGAGATTAACAAGGACAAGGAGAGGAGTAGGACACATTTGACCCCAAGATGCCCACCCCAGGATTAAGGAAGTATCTGAAGGCCAGACATTAGGGGATGAAAAAAGCAGTGGGTTTAATGGGGTCAAATGGGGTTTACGTATTACTGACAGCTGCTCGGTGACTCTTTGACTCCTCAAGAATTCATAGCTAAACTTTATGAAACTCATTTAGGGAGATTTATGTAAATAACATTGGAAGAAATTGGAACATATGATTAGTTGTTCACCTTTTCAGTGTTCATCTAAATTGTCACTCAAAATGCTTTTGATGTGTTTCTTAATTATTACAGAGATATTTTAAGCATGATTGGCAATTCCCTTTAAATCTGAACTGATGATTTGCAGACTCCTGTTGAAAGAAACTATTTTTTTACGATCATCACTACAAAATAATGGTGTTTAATGCTGTGGGACTGCTAAAAATGCTTACCAATCAGAAAGTTATTGTGATCCTCCTGCAACAATTGTTTTGAGGTAAGTTATGCTAGTTCCCCACAATCCCAATAAACTTTCAGCTATGTACTGTTAGAAATTCTGAACTGGGACAAGTAGCAGGATTCTATTTAGAGGCTGAATAGGTTTAAGTCTTTAGGCCAGTTAGTGGCAGGCCCTCCAACAAAAGAAGGATCCTCCAGAGGGATTGTGATCAGGTAATGTCCTTAGGAGGCATGGCTGACAGCTTATTCTGTGAGAAAGGGTCACTATTTCCGAAAAAGTATCAAACAGGGCTCAAAATTGGCATGCTGGTGGTAAAGCAAAGGAATATATTGTCTTGAGTTGATGATAGAAGATCTATAGATAGATGATAGATGGATGATAGATAATGTTATATAAATAGATGGTAGATGATAGATAAATGATAGATGATAGAGGAGATAGATAGATAGATAGATAGATAGATAGATAGATAGATAGATAGATAGATAGATAGAGGAGGGGTTACTGAAAGAGGAGTAAAGAGGAGGAGTTACTGAATGGCAAAGCTGACTTGTTTGTTTATTTGTTTAAATGTATTTATTGCTTTTCCAACAGGCTTTTAACAGCTTTGAAGTGGCCGGGGTTCCTGGAGTTCAGCAAAAGCAGAGAACTGAAAAAGGCATAAAAAAAGTCTTACTGCATAATTTTCATCAACAAAGTTGAGCAATAAGGCTTCATATCTCCATGATTAATGAAGATGCAATTTATGAGTTACCTTGGGAATTTTTGTCTCATGCTTTAATTGTGCATGTTGGAAAGGAAGTAACTTGTCAGAATCATGTTATCAGTTATTGCAGAGCCAAACAGATGGATAAGCAATCATTTCAAAGCACCCGAGGTCACAGGTAGCAACCACTGCACTCAGCAGTGCAATACTACCAATCTTTTACACAACGTCTCCCATCGTATAGCATTCCTCAAGGACTGCAATTCAGCAACATAGGACGTGCTTTGCATGCAAAGGTGTTCTCGTGTAAACCCAGGCATCAGCAGGTAGGACTAAGAAAAACCTCTGCATGAAATGGTAAAAGATGGCACGGAGCGAGGCTGCTGTTAGCCCACGGGGTTTACTGCATTTTGTTTCTTATATAAGGGCAACATGCTTAGGTCTGGGGAAATTAGATTGATTGGATGAAATGACACCGAACAAGGATAGGGGTAGGAAGTTTAGGTTAAAAGGTAAAGTGGTTAAGACAGATGTTGATGGACAGAGTAGAAGGGTGGATGTGAAGGAAGGTAGGTCACTAGAGAAGGCCTGTTTATTATCCTGCCACCATGTGTGGGGAGGAGGAGATGGAACAAGAAGCTTGATTGTAGCCCTCACATTATGGCATACATTGCCCCCAGAGATTAATTTGTTGCCCTGACTCCAAAAGATACCTTTGACAAATATCATGCAGAGTGAGGATGAAGGGTTGCCATCTGTTTAATCTGGATTGTTTTTATTATATTGGGTTATTGATGTGTTCTCAGAGGCTTGGGGATCATCCAATATAAAAATCTCAGTAAATAAATAAGTCAGCTGGCTAGCTAGCTAGCTTGCTGATTGCTTGCAGAGGTAAATTCTGGTAGGACTTAGAAATTTTTTTCCATAAGCCTTACTTGACCACTCCAGCAATGGAGTGGGAGAGGAGAGAAGAGGGGAGAGAGGGAGGGGAGAGGATAGCAGAGGACAGCTGGGAGGAGAGAGGGACGGGAGAGGAGAGAGGAGGGGAAGGGAGAGGAGAGGAAAGCAGTGTTTTCTTTCTGCCCACCTTAAATAATGTTATACCTTTTATTATGAATCTCTTTATGTGATTTACTTGAATCTCTTCCATCCCTCATTTGTGTGTGAAGAATCAGCTCTAGAAGTCTATGCAGCAAATGAGGCAAAAGCAGATGAATTTCAGTCAACTGCTGAAAGCACCACTTATGTCGTTTGATGTCAGCTGCAGGCACATCATGCCAGACATCTTCTGTAAGACTAGCAAAAGAGGCATCATTTTGACATGGCTGCCTGTCCCTTTCCACTATGTAAACGACAGGCTTCAGCCTTCTCCTTCCGTTTCTTGGTGGCAGTAACAAAGGCAGCTGCAAGAGAAGACTGCCTGATTCTTTGCTGAAGGGTGTCAGAGGAGCTTTGTTTCCTCCTGAAAAAAAACGCTTCCTTCAAGCCAGGTGGCACGTAGGCATGACACACAGGGCTGAATTTCAGAGAATGGATAGTACTTTGGGGACCCAGGTTCACTAATGCAGATGAAAGTTATGCATTCAAAAAAGAGACTATGTGAGCTTCTATACCATCAGGGAATGACAACAGACTGCACAGCTGGGAAACTAGAAGAAAAAATACTGTTGCTGTACAACCGTGATATCATTTGGATGATTTTTTTTTTATCCCATTAGTCTCTGCTAAAATTAGAAATCTCGCTCCTTATGTATTCCCGCACCCACCCATCCCAACCCTCCCAAGACAAAACTCATTGTACCCAAGAGCAGCCAAATGATTTTGGCATCGAGGCAGAAAAATTCCACAGATCCTCTTCTGGTTCCTGGCAGTAAAAAATACAGCAATGACAAATTTGATGGCTAACATCCTGCTGCCCTTTCATGAAATGCTAAATCAGCTGTCTAGGGGAGTTGCGTCATTTGGCCTAATGATAAGCCAGTCCCTGATCTTATGGTACTTATTGGTGTTCATCTGCCTTTAGACGTAAAATTCCCTGACACCCAAGGTCACCTTTTAAAAGGTGACATCTTGAGTCTAAAAAGTATTTTCTGGGCTCGGACTTCATCAAGTCTGAGGTCTTTTCAATGTCGCCTGAGGATGTGATGGGATGCTGAGGTTGATAGTTTTACCTGAAGTGCTTTATTGCTGTTGTGACTGCCATTTGTAATGTTTCCACTTTTCTATACAGTTTGTATACTTAGTGGTTTTTGTTTTTAGTAATTGTAAGGAACAATCTTAAGGATGTCTGCTGTGGGACTCTTAAGACTGAGAAGGAAATTTATGGGCAGAGAACCTATTGTCTATGGAGATTCTTATCACCCAGGTCTTGGTTGTCCCAAAGGTGCTTCAGTACTGAAGAAGCTTCTTGGATGAAAAGCAAAACATCTTCAAAAAAAAAAAGAAAGGAAAATCCAGCTGCCTTTTGAAAAAGCATCTTTGGGATTTCCAACCTATTATCAGAAAAGGTCATCATTGGTTCTGTTGCTGTAACAATTTCCAGGGATTGGAACCGAAATTCCAGAATTCTGGAGGCAACTGGACTTCTTGTTTTTTCTTTGAAAATGTTTCGCTTCTCATCCAAGAAGTTTCAAATGAATACCCTTTGAGTGGTGTGGGAGTAGGAATGGAGTTCCAGAGAAAAAATTGCAGACTACAGGAACCAGAAGCATTACTCAGATGACCCTGAAGACACAGAGAAACCTCCAAGTGCTTCAATGACCCTCTAAAAGGATGCAAATGACCAGTTGTCTGCAAGGAATATAAATCCTTCCATTCCACACTATCCTGTCAGAGCTGAAGAAGCTTCTTGGATGAGAAGCGAAATGTCTTCAAAGAAAAAACAAGAAGTCCAGTTGTCTCCAGAATAAGCACCTTTGGGACAACCACGGATGACTAAGAATCTGTACAAACTGAAATTCCAGAAATTTCCCCCTCCAACAGGATTCTAAGACATATTATTATTTTATGAGTTCATCTAGCATAACTTTGAACATAATTTAATAAAGTTTTTTTCTCTCCCGCCACATTATCTCCTCCTTACCTCCCATATGTTAGGTAGAACATTCTCTAAGAGGCATCAATTGAAAAAAACCTCATTTATTAAATAAAACTGTAGTTAAGGTGTCAGAACAATTCAGAATCTCAACTAAATGTCAAACAAGCTGTGGCTGGTAAAATCGAACTCAGTATTTTATGTACCTCTCCTTTGGACGGTGCAAACATCTCTCTTGGTACGTAACTTTATTTCCTGTTGCTGGGACTGGCTGTTGACCTAAGAGAAACCCAAGATCTCTGCAGTCACTAACCTCTTCATTTCAGCCATTTGTTCTTCATTCATTTTCTACTTCATCTGCTGCCTAAGCAAAAGTATTCCTTAGAAAGCCGAAGGTGAAAACATTAAGATTCCAGAGACTAGAGAACTAATCTCTACAATTCATTGCGAGAGGGATTTTAATCACTGTTATTGATAATGTGTGTTAAAAGAATAATGGCTTAATGCCCTTAATGATTCATCTTTGACCCGAAATCTAAAGCATGTCTTTTATCCGTGGACAGCCTTTTTGGCTTACTGGGGGAGAAAATGCTGGATTTTTAGCTTTGCTGTCCAGACGTCCTTATACTTTTACCACTAATAATAAAGTTATTTGTAAAAATGGAAGAAATAAAAATGGATGGTGATGATGATGATGATGTCATCATCATAAATCTCCGTGCATATCTTTGCAACTCTGGGAATCGATTTATAAAGGTTTTTTACAGAAAATATTGAGCATGACCATTAAATTTAGTCCTCAGCTGAGCTACCTTCCAAGTGCCTCCATCACCACCTAGGGATCTGCTATTGCTCACCTTGGTAATAAAGTCTAGAACTTCACCACTTTATCTGCTGATGCCCTACTTAGTCTCTGGCTTTCCAATTCTTTTATTTTAAAAAAAAAAAACTTAAGGCACAGATTGCTGCCTCACATCTTCCTCTATAAAGGTGAATGAAGGATTATATTCAGTTTTTCTACAATCTCCATTATGGATGCCTAAGGCAAAGAAAGAAGCTTGGATTCTCCCAATATCACAACGTATAGCACTCCAGTCAGGTTGGCCAATTCTGATGGATGCTGGGAATTGTAGTTCAGCAGTATCATTTAATAAGGGAACTATTTAAAAAAACCTGCAGTTCGGCTCTCATCACTTCAATGCAGCAGGTGCTAGAGACTTTCCCTGTGGATGTGCTTTCATTGTATTGAAATTTACAACAAAACGTCTTAAAGAGAGACTGCTTGTTCCTTCGATCTTCTTATTCCTGCTTGAATACTATCAAAATTTACCTCTGTTTATTTTCTGATTAAATTCCTGAGATTTACCACATACTTTTCTATTTGCTTTTTAATAGAATACTAGCATGTGTGCGTAGCCTGCAAATGCAGCTTTCCTTTTTTCAGGGAAAGTTTTTAAAAACCCTTTTTTTTTAAATCTACCAATACAGAATGAAATATTAACCATCTGGCTGAATAATTTTATTTTTTAACAATGTTTCCTAGAATAGCTTGTCCTATGAGATTGCAACCAGAGTCTTCCACAAGCTCAGTACTTGAATCTGAAACGATGAGGCAGAATTTTGTGTCTTAACAATTTTACATTTTTTGCTATGATATATAATTACATTAATCATAAGGTGCTTTTGTGGCTTAAAACTATTCAAAAGGGTATTTTGAAAAGATTCTGCAAATTCTGACATTGAGCTGAAAGGATTTCAGCTATACTAGTGGACCCCTCTACTAAGTAAGATGCCTGATTAATAATTGAGAACCAGCCTATTAAATGTTTTGTAAATAAGAACAGGCTTCATGTTTATATATGACAATCTTTCTGTGGTTTTGAATAAGAGGCATCAGGCTTGAAGCAATTTAAAATCCTTCGTGTAGAACTGCATTTCTTTTTACGTTTCTATAATTTTATTTAAAAATTTTAAGAAAGAAGATAAAAACAAATAGAAATTTATATAGAGAAAGAGGGAAAAATTAAAAAAAATTAAAACTAAATTGTAAATTTACCTCTTTCTCTATGGTTAGAATATAACTCTCTTTTTTTTTTCTATAATGTATTCTGTCTAATCATAAAACCATAAATCATAAGGTCATTTTTTTACTGTTTCACACACAAAAAATCTATAAGTGGTTTTCTGTCAGCCATAAATGTACATATTGTCTTTTATTAAAGAAGTTAATTTGTCCATTTCCACCAATTCCTTACACAACTATCCCTCCACTGTAAGTAAAACCAAATATTTTCATTTTAGTGCAAATAATAATCCAGCTGTAGTTATCATGTATAAAATCAAAATTCAATGACTGTTTTCAACTGCCTGTCCATCAGTCCCAGAAAAAAAGTCTCCAGTTTCAATTGTATTGAAATTGTAGATTTTAAAGATTTAAATTAATCTTTTAAATCTAGACAATTTATCTTGTGGCATCTATCAACAATTCATTCTTTATATAAAAAAATATGTTTAAGATCATAGCATAATATAAATTTCAGTTCTTTCAGCCACATCTTTTCCCAATGTTCCATCTGTATATTATAACTGAAATGTTACATCTTAGTAATTACACATTCATCATTTGTACACAGTTCTATTAAAAACTCAGATTTACAATGTTTACAATGTTTATACATTATATTTAATTTAATTTGTGATTTTCTTTGTCTGCCACACAAATTTATATATATATTCTTCTACCATTGTCTAAATGGCATATTAGTTGTCAACATAAGTATTGTCCAAAACAAAAGTATCAGTCTAGGAAAGACACCCATCTTAATCACAAAAATTCTCCCTAGCAATTATAGTTGTAATTTCTACCATTTTAAGATATCTTTTTAACTTCATTCCCTTTCTTAACATAGCTATTTTGAACTAACATACAATTTATAGTCATAGTGATACTCAAATATTTTATCTTCTTCTCTATCTTAAAGCCTGTTTATTCGTCAATTCTCTTTGATCTTCTATTTTCATATGTTGTTAACATCTTCATCTTTGGTTTATCATTCTTAAAGTCTGCTAATGCACCATTTTTTAAATTTGTTGATTAATGTTTCAATTTCCTTTAAAAGATTTTCCAAAACCAACATCAAGTTATCTACAAAAGCTGTTAATTTGTAAATCTCTTTGTAATCTTTACTCCCACACTCTTCCCATTTTATCTTATATCTCTATTCACTATTTCAGGAACCAAAATTTAAAAAGTGGGAACTATAGTCAATACTAGATCTCTATTAATTAATTGTGCTTTCTGGGAAGTAAACATCAAGCTTACCCATTTTATAAAATTCTCTCCAAAATTGCTACTTTCCAATACTTTAAACAGAAAAGTCCAGTTCAAGTTATCAAAGGCCTTCTCTGCATTTAGGAAAATCAATGCAGTTTGTTTTTTATTATGTTGCTCCAAAAAATATTTTTTTTAGGTAAAAACCCTCATAGATTGTCATGAATAAAATTTTCCAACACTGTTTTCAGGCTATCAAAATCATTGTGAACAATTTATAGCTATTATTCAGTAATGTTATTGGTCAATAATTTCTTGTCCCTCCTTACGTATTAGTACTATATTGCCTTCTTTGCAATTTTCTGGCATTTAGAATACAAACCTGATAATTCATCTGGTCCAAGAGACTTCCCTGGTTTGATTTTTTACATAGCTTCAAAAACTTCTCTTATTGTTATAGATCCGATCAAAATTTCTCTCTGTTCCTCTGTAATCCTCTGTAAATTCGGGTTTTTTTGCTATCCATCTATTTTCTCTAAAGAGGTGTCACTTTCTTTAAACAAGTTAAATAATATTGATAAAATGTTTTTTGTATGGTCACATTGTACATTAACACAGTATCTCCCTCTTGTAATTTCAATTCTCTTTTTCTTTTCTTCATTTATATGCCGCCCGCTACCCTGGTTTATTGGCAAACACATTTTTTTTTTGTTTTACATAATTTATTTTTATTGTCATTTCTCTTTTTGTTAATCTATTTGCTAAAATAGATAACTTTCATTGTAATAGCTAAATCTGCTGAGACATGCTTATCTACTCTGGGAATTTCTTTTAATTCTCTTTCTTCTTCCTTTATCTCATCCAAAATAGCTTGTGTTTTCTCTTTCTTCTTCTTTTTGGGTTCACTAATAGATTGTATAAAATAACCTCTAATAAAGCTTTATTTGCATCCAAAGCCATTCTTACATCAGTGATTTTAACTACATTATATTGGAAAATTTCTTTTAATTTCTTTTTACAATTAGTTTCCAACTGAAATAATTAGATTTTATTTTATGAACAAAACTCACAACAATAATATCTGAAAAACTCTTTGGTAATATCTCTGCTTTAGAGAATTTTAGTAGCTAAGTTATTCAAAATCAGAATCGTATCTATTCTTGAAAAGAATCTATGTCTTTCTGAAAAATAGGTATACTCTTGAATTACCATTTTTGATCTCCATATATCAACTATCCCTAAATTATCCATCAAATAAAAAAAAACTTTTGGTAATTTACCATGAATAATTTTAATGTAAGTTCTGTACAATTGTGAAGAGAAAATATTTTATATCTTTTTAAAAAAAAATTGTCTTGTAGGAAAATTATATCTTGTTTTAATGTAATCAAATAATGATATTTTCCCTCTTTTAAGGAGTATTTGCTTCATTTATATTGCACATTAAATATTTGTAATCCATAATCAAGTCCAAAATATAGAAAAATTGATACTTGCACTGTCTTGTTCAGTATCATTATTCGGCTAGAGTTTTTGTGTAGCGTCCTCGGACACCTTCATTTGAATCTTTTCCAACTCTTTGAATTTTTCTAAACAATCTCTTGCTTTCTGTGAAGAATTCAATCAAAACGTCTGTTTAATTTTTTTTTTAATTTAAAAAAAATCTCGTCCCAATTTGTCCTATAAAAATGGGGTCATGGGATAAATTAATTGCATCCAAAAGTGATTAAGAAATGAAGCTTGGCTGAACTTGGTGTCCTATAGGCTACCTTAAGGCTGTGAACTTAGATGGGAAACCTTTGGCTCCCATCTGCTCAACTCATGAGCCGACTGCAAAAGTACCATTTCTGCAGTTTACTCCCAAGGAACAAGTATCTGGAGTGCATGTGGCCAGTCTCATTATCTCTCCTTTGCATAGAGAGACTTTGCAGGCTAGCATTCACCCTCTGGTCAGTGTTCTCCACCACAATATAGTCCCTACGTCTTCAGAGATGTCTAGTTTGCCATGATTCTCATTGGAAGCCATCTAGAGCAGTATTTCTTAAACTAGGTTCCTAGGATCCCAAAACCCTCTCAATGATCTAAAAAAAAATCAAACTTATTTGCCAGCCTACGTTGAAAAACAATACAATATTAAAATCTAATCAAATAATCATGAGCAGTGGTGATGGCAGTGAATGTATCAATTTTAATTTTTAGTACACTGAATATCAATAAGAAACTCATACAGAAAAAGCTTTTTTGGGTGTTCTATAGTTTTTTAAAAAGTGGGAACAGGTTCTAAGAGGGGAAAAGTTTAAAAAAGAGGGGTCTAGAGGTTGATTAAGTCTTTCACAAGAATTCAGTTCAAATCCCCAGATTGAATAGTCAAGAAGCAGTTACAGATAGAGATAATAGAAATAAAGATTCTAGAGAGGAAGGTAGGGGGCAAATTAAAAAAAGCATAGCAACCAAAGTATTGAAGTGGGCAAGAGATGATGGATGGATGATTTCTTTGTTTTTGTTGTTGTTGTTGTTCAGATTTGTGTTTCCTTTTTTCTCTCTCTCTCTCTCTTTTCTTTTCTTTTTCTTTTCTTTGTTTCACATAGGTGACACAAATAGAAGGCAGGTAGGACAGAAAGAAAATGTTTTTTCAGTTAGACGTGATATGATTAAAAGTTAGAATAAGTGATAGAAATAAGAGAAAGGGGAATATTAGTGTAGACACTTTTATATAATAAAATAAAGTAACAATAAGAGAAAACATGGAATAATTGAACAGTGACAGATTGCAATTTATGATAATTGTTTATCATTATTAGAAATATATAAGTTGATGGAATGTAATAACTATGATCAATTTTACTAGTTTTACTTGTATTAGAATGTATGACACTCAGGTGCCACACTGTTCACACATTGATTTGATATGTTTGTAAAAAATTTTTTTTAAAAAAAATTAGTTCAAATCAACTTTTAGTCTGCTGCTTGCGAGACAGAGAGGAAAAGTGTTAGAAGGCAAATTGGAGAAGAAAGAAAAGAGGACCCACTTTTGATACCCACATCGTTCTACAGTACCTTCCATCGGAGGGGTGCAGGATGGAGCCAATGGGATTGGAGAGTGAAATACGGGTGTCAACCCTAATCTGTCTGATTGGGAACAACAGCAAAAGCCATTTTGCGAATGGAGTAGGGAAAGGGCAGAAATTGAGTTGAGTATTTTGCTTGGAATTAGCTGGAAAGGAGTGGATTTAAGCTTGGGAAAGAGGGACCTGAATAAGCTGTTTGCTTTCTGGAAGATATATCTTGCTGAAGCAGCATTTGCATTTCACATAACTGAAAGATTTAGCTTAAGGAAAGTGTTAAGATCTTATACACACACACACACACACACACACACACACACACACACACACACACACAATAAACCCTGGCTGATATATCACCTGTTATAATTTCTGTGCTGCAGAAAGAATTGCTTGCATCGACAAAAAAAAATCTGTATTTAAAAAAAACCAAACAAATTATACTTCACTGGAGGTGTTAATTGATGAACATAATTAATCGATTAAACATTGAAGACGTATCATACCCAGGTGGGGAAAGGGGAGTTTTTCAGCATAAGGGATGACACCATATATAAGACCCCCAGAAACCTTAGTATGGGAAGCCACATTCAACAAACTATCATCCAGGATGCAAGCTCTATTAAGAGGAATGTGTCTCCTGACCCAGAAATGTTGATGGCTCCTTTAAAAGCTAGGTTACTGTTTCTAAATGCTTTCTCTTGGTTGTGCTACAGTAGTCTTTGCAACAGCAAGCAAGAAAATAGGGCAAGAAATGGGAACCCTAATGTATTCACTCTCTGCTTTCTGTGAGGATCAATTGAGGTGGAAATGGGAGGTAAAGAGCAAACTGCTGAAGAGATGAATCCCGCAGAGACATCAGCTCCTCCCGCCCCCAATACTCTCTGTCTTATGTCAACAGTCAATCCTTTCCAGACTGGTAAGTGAGAAAACAATGTTCCATGCTAGGCCTTGCTCCAGCTTAATAAGGTTTTAGTGGGCCTGCAATCAGAAAAAATAAGCACCGAGTCGCTTTCATT
The DNA here is from genome assembly GCF_029215685.1 of Pituophis catenifer annectens. NCBI lineage: Eukaryota > Metazoa > Chordata > Lepidosauria > Squamata > Colubridae > Pituophis > Pituophis catenifer. The sequence goes on from NW_027256881.1 coordinate 131,104,511, forward strand.
AAGATATCTGGTAGTAATAGTGTGCCTACATTGACAAAGAACACCAGGAGAGGAATTATTAAAAGATACTTTCTTGAAGAAGCAATAATATATCACAACGGGTGAGGTTATATATCGTGCCAAGCCATAATTTATTTATTTATTTGCTTTTCACACAACACTTGTGTCATATAGGTTGGGTATTATGTGGTACAGTAGTGTGGTAGCCTTCGCTTTGAATATACCTGAACACAGACTGTCCATTCTAGAAAAGATACATGATACTGGCAAATCTGTGAGTATACAGGTATTCCTCAACTTACAACCATTCTTTTAGTGACCGTTCGAAGTTACAACAGCACTAAAAAAGTGTCTTGTGACCGTTTCTTTCACACTTATAACCATTGCAGCATCCCCATGGTCATCTGATCAAAATTCAGAAGGTTGGCAACTGGGATGTATTTACAATGGTTGCAGTTTCCCAGAGTCAGGCGATCACCTTTTGCGAGCTTCTGACCAGCAAAGTCAATGGGGAAGTCAGATTTATTTAACAACTGTGTTACTAACCTAACAATTGCAGCAATTCACTTAACAACTGTGGCAATAAATGTCATAAAATGGGGCAAAACCAGTGGTGGGATTCAGCCACTTCGGGAGAACTGGTTGTTAACTTTCTGAGCAGTTTTGTTGGAAGAAATCATTAGGGCAGAGAACCAGTTGTTAAATTATTTGAATCCCACCACTGGGCAAAACTCACTGAACAACTGTCTCCCTTAGCAACATAAATTTTGGGTTTGATTGTGATCATAAATTGAGAACGACCTGTATGCAGAAATAATAATAAAAAATCCAACATAGATCTGAAATTTGAAATGTCTGGGTTATAATTCTTGTCCTTAAATCTGTCCAGAAAGCTGGACATATGAACGGAGCTTATATCTATTCACAATGCTATCAAGGATGAAGGTGGACTCTACGCTACAGATGGAAACATCTACATGAGTACAGAAAAAAAATCTGGCACATAAGTCAAAGGCCTGGAGTCCTAGTGGACGATCACTTAAACATGAGCCAGCAGTGTGTGGCAGCAGCCAAAAAAGCTAATACAATCCTTGGTTGTATAAACAGAGGCATAGAATGAAAATCATGAATTATTAGTACCGCTTTATAAAGCCTTAGTAAGGCCATACCTGGAATACTGCATCCAGTTTTGGTCACCATATTACAAAAAAGATATTGAGACTTTGGAAAAAGTGCAAAGTAGAACAACTAAGATGATTAAAAGCTTGGAGACTAAAATATATGAAGAATAGTTGCAGGATTTGGGTTTGGCTAGTCTCGAGAAAAGAAGGACTGGGGGGACATGAGAGCATTATTCCAGTATTTGAGAGGTTGCCACAAAGAGGAGGGGATCAACTTAATTACCAAAGCACCGGAAGGCAAGACAAGAAACAATGGATGGAATCTAATCAAGGAGAGAAGCAACCTAGAACTAAGGACAAACTTCCTAACAACTGGTTAATTGTCCTAACAGGACAATTAACCAGTGAAACAACTTGTCTTCAGAAATCATGGGCACTCCATCACTGGATGTTTTTCAGAAGAGACTGGACAGTCACTTGTCTGAAATGGTATAGGGTCTCGTGCTTGAGCAGAGGGTTGGACTAGATCTCCAAGGTCCCTTCCAACTGTTTTCTGATTGATTCGGTTTGCATTGTGCTGTGATGAATGGTTCATTATTTTCCAGCACATACATCCCCCCTACCCCGCAAAGAGTAGTAGTTGTTTTCTCCTATAGAGAACTGCCTCTATATTGTGTAATATCTTAGTTACTTGAGCTATTCTAAATCAGTATTCTGTGGACTGAACAAGGATTCTGCAGAGAATTGCTGGTGCACTGGCAGAGGGCTTCAGACCGTTTTCTGGAAATTTCAGCTCTCATGGTTTCTTTCTATCTATTTGATTATCAGTGCTTTTCTTGGCTTTTTATATGTGAACATAAAGCTGATTGATCAGATTAATCACACTGATCAGAAATCAAAATCTGTTGAAAATGGTAAAATTGCTCCTGCTCAGCTCTTGGTTCCTTTCCCGAGTAATAGAAATAGAGTGTATAATATACAATGAGCACATCCCCCCCTTTAAAAAAAAATACTTAATTTTTTTCAAACAGTTAAAACAACAGAAACTAACAAAAAGCAAAGGCAGAAAAGAGAGAAAAGGAAAACAAAAAAAATGGCAGAAAGAAAAAATAAAAAGGTGAAGCTTCTGATTTTGCAGCACATATAAGTACAATTACAAAGTTATCACTTGATCTATTATTACAAAATTGAGTACATTGTTGTTTCGGTTGATTCAGCTTTTTGTTCCTCAGTTTCAAAGAGGTCCTTGGTGCAGACATTGTAGCATTTCTGTGTGTTTGGAAAATATAACTACATTATCTTGAAATCAGACAACACTAAAGCCAAGTGTATGTTACATTAGACCACGGTGTCAAACTCAATTTCATTGAGGGCCACATCAGGGTTGTGTTTGACCTCTGGGGGGGGAGGCAGGGGGTCATGGCCAGGATGGGTGTGGCCAGCTTGACGTCACTCGTGTCGGGGGTGCCTGTAGTGGCCCGAGCGCTCTGCCAGTGGAAACGGGCTCCCGAGCTCTGTTTTTCAGCTGCCACAGCCTCCTGCAACCCTCTGCCAGTGAAAATGGAGCTCTGGAGGCCCGCAAGCTCCGTTTTTACTGGCACAGGGTTGCAGGAGGCTGTGGCAGCCGAAAACAGAGCTAGGGAGCCCATTTTCTCTGGCAGAAGCACCACATGCCAGACCTTCACTGTTTCCAGGGTGGCCCCACAGGCCAGATCTAAGTACCCCATGAACCGGATCCCCCCCCCGCCGGCCTTGAGTTTGACATCCCTGCAGTAGTCGCTAATTCAGGATGGCATTTGTGGGTGATTATGAAATGTAATACTTTTGTCCTTCCTGAATCTTGATTTTGATATTGGCATCTTTTTAACAGAACACACATACCGAAAAAGAAATGTTTTATTTTTACAGCATTGGTCTGCATCTGAACCGTAGCCAAGTTTCACATGAGGGATCAGTGCTGACCTGCTGAGGCTTCTTCCAGGCTTTTAATCTTTTCAGGGGGATGGTGGGAAGAGGATTGAGCTGGCCTTTTTGGTCTGAGCATTGGTTTTTTTTTTCCTAACTGTGCTGCGAAGGAAGGGGAGCCAAGGGTCTACTTGTGAGAGAGCAGCTGTTTTGAAGTGGCACCAGCATACTTCCACCCGAGCGCTACAAAGCCTGGCCCAGCAGTGGCTGACAGTTCAAAGTGCTTTGCTTTTATTATGCCACACCTGCTGTTGCCTTTGTTACATCTGTTGAAATTCCCAAAGAGCCTTCTTTTTTAATGAGGGGGAAAAAAATATGAATCGAGGCTTCTTTACATGATGGGTACCTGTAGGAGTCCGAGCCAGTTGAAAGGGAACCATAAATATTACAAGCTTGTCATTTCCCACAATTTTCCCCGGTGAGCCAGAGTTAAAAGGAAGGCTGCTAGGATGCCATGAAGGTAAAGCCCAGCCAGTGGCAAAGGCAGGCTCCTCTGCATCTGGCCGGCTTGAGAGTTATCTCCCAGTTCAGAACAATTCAAATCACAAGAGATGATAGCTAAAAAGCAACTGCTCAAGGCGGCTACTGCCCTTGTTCCAGAACAGAATGGGCAAAAGTCAGTCAAGGCCAGCAGCTCCAACAAAGATTCAGGCACATCTCAGTAGCTGAGATTAGGAGACACCATCCCACAAGACACTGGCAAAAATATGCCAGAGAGATGAAAGAAATTTGGGGTTAGTTCAGATTCAGTGGGCTGCCTTTTCCATGCCCTGTGTATTGTCCTTAGCCAGGGCTTCTGGTTAGTTGCTTTAGAAACAAGAAATCCTTGGTGCAAATGCTGATTTTCCGGAATTCCTTTGTTGTCCTGTTATGCTTAATGGCAAACGTTTATGCTGCCACTTACCACGTAATTGAATGGCAGTCAATCAGTTAAGGTGTGAGTGCTGACCTGGTTTTACTGGTATTTTAGCTTTTTATCTATTTATGCATTCAGTAAAATATCTCCAGAATTTTTAACTGAATGGTTTTTTTTTTATTATAATAGTTTACAATTAATTGTAAATTACTGTTAATTTCCCCCTATTCTGAGTTTAGGTTTTTAGCATTGAAAAGAAGGTCACATTTGTTATAAATAAATACATTCAGAGGCATGTCCTCAGCCTGAGTTGGTGAAGTTATTTATACAATCACATTCTTTTCAAATATTTCAGATCCTTCTTTTTCCCTTCCGTTCTTGCTATTTTTCCTAACATGAAATTGGAGTGCAGGAAAATATAGTGAGTTACACTGAGAGGTCAGGTAAATTTGCAATCCCCATGACAGCATTCATCTTGAATGTTCACTAAGCCTGTAATGTGCATACACCTTCCCCTCCAAGATATCGGAGGATCAGAAAGGTCGGCAGTTCGACTCCCTAGTACAGGTCTCCTGCGTGAGTAGGGGTTGGACTAGATGACCTCCAAGGTCCCTTCCAATTCTGTTACTATTAGAACAAGAACCTAATTTTCTTTTTTTCATTCCTCACTCTCTAGTCCCAACAAGTTTGGCCCACGGGTCAAGACAACAGCCTAGAAACCAGGAGACTGTGACTTTGTTTTTCCTTGAAGACGTTTCGCTTCTCATCTGAGAAGCTTCAGTTTAGAAGAAGCTTCTTGGATGAGAAGCGAAACATCTTCAAGGAAAAACAAGTCCAGTTGCCTTTTGAAAAGGCACTTTTGGGACAACCATGACCAGGATGACTGAGACTCTTTATTATTATTATTATTATTATTATTATTATTATTATTATTATTATTATTATTATTAATTGAATTTGTATACCGCCCTACTCCCGAAGGACTCAGGGTGGTGAACAGCCAAATAAAATACATATAATACAAATGTTAAAAAACCATTAAAATACAATTAAATAATTGGCCCGGAAAATGAAATTTAAAACACCCCAAATTCATAAGACAAATTTAAAATTTAAAAATTTTTAAAAAATTCTAAAAACAATTTAAAAGGGAGGTTAGGCCAGGCCGGCCTGCTGGAATAAAAATGTTTTGATGGCACGGTGGAAAGCGCGCAGATCCAGGATCCTCCGTATCTCCGGGGGGAGCTCGTCCCAGATGGTGGGTGCCCCCACAGAGAAGGCTCTCCCTTTTAAATCGATAGGCAGGAGACTGTGAATTCTACTCCCACTTTAGGCGTGAAAGCCAGCTGGGTGATTTTGGGCCAGTCACTCACTCTCAGTGCACAACTGAGGCTCAGGCGAGAAGCCGATCAGTCAATTCCGGTTGCAATCAATGAATCAACACTTGGTTGATTAAAAAGAAAGTGGATTCTCCATTTCTGAGGACATGCTAGAGATTCTCTCATCTTGTGACTGAACCCTAACTATGGCTGACTAAAGCAAAACAATTTCATGAAATAGCAGTTAGGATGCTCTGTTGTTTCTTTAGTCTTAGCTCTCAATGCAATTAGCAGTTAGTTTAATGGGGAAGTGAAAGCCTCTTAACTCTTCTCTCTACTGGGTCAGAGAATGGAAGGAAGTGGTCAAAACTTTGCCCAACCACACCAAAAGCTTAAGACTTCAATAATTGCTCTCACATTAAACTCTGGTTTAGGAGGATGTTCAAGCAGCGCGATAATCCCTTGAAGTCTGTTTTTAAAGTTTATACTAGCACGTTTTTAATCAACGAGTCTTCAAGCACTAATTTTTGCATAACAAAGATTAACACAATCAAAAGTGAAAGAAAAAAAAACCCAGCAGCAATATAACAGACCAACATAAGAGCGATAGACTTAAATAACACTACAAACATACATTCAGAAAAATCATCTGTGACTCAGAACCACAAAAAAGAATAGCTGGTATGGCCTGAATATATTGCATTGAGAGGCAAACATTCCTTTGGAAGCAGGAATTTTACAAAAGGACGCAACCCCCAAACAACCCGTGTTTGGAAGCATTTCTAAAAGTAACTGGGATGAAACATGTCAGGCAATTTGATATGGGAACAGAATTCCATAGATCACTTGGTCCTAATAATCTCCAATAAACACTGGAAGTTATATTTAAATATAAGACTTATCCTCAGTGAGAGTTACCGGTAATTAAATTGCAAGCAGATTGACTGATTGATTATACCCTCTCATAATCAAAATTATTCACAGCAATCCACATAGGTCAACAGGAATGCCATAAAACAGCCGTATGAAAACTATACAAAATTTTTTTTTTAAAAAACTGCATAAAATCAGTCAATACAAAATATAATGCACACAGAAATAGGATCGTAATGGCAATAATTTGGATTTGATACTGACCTTATTGTAAGCAAAGTAGACAAAAAGAGAGATTGAACATGGGGGTATGGGGGATAGCCCACAAAGGGGAGGGGCGGGCCTGGCAAGGAAGCACGGTGTGGGAGGTGGGGATTTCGGGGTCGAAGGGAGAGTCATAGTTTGTCCAGATAGTATTCTGAATATCATTACCGTGAGTGGGAGGGGTAGGTATGGCGGGAGCAGGGGGCCATATCGAGTCAAGGGAGCACGTACCCGCTGTTTACAAGCGGTGACATGCTCCGGCCCCCAAGGCTCCACCCGTTCCCCAGGTTGCACAGACCCTCAGGACCCGATCCTTCGGCTGATGCTGTGCAATGCCAGGTCCGTAGTAAATAAAACCCCCCTCATTTGTGATCTTATTTGTGAGGGGGGAGCAGACCTGGCGGGTATTACGGAGACCTGGTTGGGCCAGGAGGGGGGGGTCCCCCTTATCGAGATGTGCCCACCAGGTTTCTTCGCATTCCATCGGCCGAGGTTACAGGGCAGGAGCGGGGGAATAGCGGTTATTATTAAAGAAGGTCTGAGATTGAGGGAGGCCACTGTTCCTCAGACAGCCGGCTGTGAGTCCCTCCTCGTGAAGTGGGGTCATGGGGTTCAGATGGGTTTGCTGATCACGTACCTGGCTCCCTGCCATGTGGCAACAGCCCTGCCCGAGCTACTCAACGTCATCGCTGCGGTGGCGGTTGATACCCCCAGGCTTATGGTCATGGGGGATTTCAACCTGCCGTCCGTGGGTGAGGCGTCTGAGGTGGCTCGGGAGTTCATGGCTTCCATGACAGCCATGGACCTGACCCAGTTAATTCATGGCCTTACCCACACGGGGGGAAACACGCTGGATCTGGTTTTTGTCTCTGGACAGTGGCTGAGTGATTTTGAGATAGGGGATATAGTCACTGAGCCCTTGTCATGGTCAGATCACTCTCTCTTTCGTCTCGACCTTCGAACCGCTGCACCCCGCCGCAGAGAGGCGGAGCCGGTAAGATGGTTCCGCCCCAGGTGCCTGATGGAACCTGATAGGTTCCAGATGGAGCTTGGGCCATTTCCTGAGGCTATGGCACATGCCTCAATTGGAGACCTAGTGGCCGCCTGGGACAAGGCGGCCACTGGAGCTCTGGATTGGGTCATGCCTTTGTGGCCTCTGACCCGGCGCCGATCTCATTTGGCTCCTTGGTTCACTGAGGAGCTGAGGGAGTTGAAGCGCCAGAAAAGATGCCTAGAGAGTAGTTGGAGGGCCAGTCTTTCTGAATCGGACCGGACACTGGTAAGATCCCATATTAGGAAGTACCTAGTGGCGATAAAAGCAGCGAAATGTAGTTATTTTGGTGCTCTTATTGCGTCATCAGATAACCGCCCGGCCACCCTGTTTAGGGTGACCCGCTCCCTGCTCCACCAGGAAGTGCGGGAGGACCCCTTGGAGGGTAGAGCCAAGGATTTTGTTCAGTATCTGTATGACAAAATCACTCAGATTCAGGAAGATCTGGACTCCGACTGGATAGTCTCAGGGGGAGGGACTGGGGCAGGTCTTGAGAATGTTATCTGGGATGAGTTTGATCCTGTGACCCCTGAGGACGTGGACACGATTCTGGGCAGACTGAACGCGACCACTTGTTTATTGGACCCGTGTCCTTCCTGGTTAGTGCTGGCTTCCCGGGAGGTGACGCGAGGCTGGCTCCAGGGGATTATAAATGCTTCATTGGGTGAGGGTGACTTCCCCGCCGCCTTGAAAGAGGCGGTGGTGAGGCCTCTCCTCAAGAAGCCTTCCCTGGACCCGGCAATGTTGGTTAATTATCGTCCGGTCTCCAACCTCTGTTTTGTGGCGAAGGTTGTCGAGAGTGTGGTTGCGCAACAGCTTCCCCAGCACCTGGATGAGACGACGTATCTGGATCCATTCCAGTCGGGTTTCAGACCCCGGTACAGCACGGAAATGGCATTGGTTGCGTTGGTTGATGATCTCTGGAGGGCTCGGGACAGGGGGTGCTCCTCTGTCCTGGTCCTGTTAGACCTCTCAGCGGCTTTTGATACCATCGACCATGGTATCATGCTGCACCTGTTGGAAGAGTTAGGGGTGGGAGGCACTGTACTATGGTGGTTCTCCTCCTTTCTCTCTGGCCAGTTGCAGTCTGTGTTGGCAGGGGGGCAGAGGTCGACCCCAAGGCCCCTCATATGTGGGGTGCCACAAGGGTCAGTCCTCTCGCCCCTTTTGTTCAACATTTATGTAAAGCCGCTGGGTGAGATCATCCATGGTTTCGGGGTGAAGTGCCACCAGTACGCTGATGACACCCAGCTGTACATCTCCACCCCGGACCACCCCAACGATGCCCTTGAAGTGATGTCTCGGTGTCTGGAGGCCGTGCGGATCTGGATGGGGAGGAACAGGCTCAGGCTCAACCCATCCAAGACCGAGTGGCTGTGGTTTCCGACGTCCTGATATAGTCAGTTGACGCCATCGCTGACTATTGGGGACGAATCACTGGCCCCCACGGAGAGGGCTCGCAACTTGGGCATCCTCCTGGACTCACGGCTGTCTTTAGAAGAGCACTTGACGGCCGTGACCGGGAGGATCTTTCATCAGGTTCGCCTGATCCGCCAATTGCGTCCCTTTCTGGATTGGGACTCCCTACACACAGTCACTCATGCCCTCGTTACCTCCCGCCTGGACTATTGTAATGCTCTCTACATGGGGCCCCCCTTGAGGAGCACCCGGAGGCTCCAACTGGCGCAGAGTGCAGCTGCGCGGGTGGTTATGGGAGCAACATGGCACTCCCATGTGACACCTCTCCTGCGTGAGCTGCACTGGCTCCCAGTGGTCTTCCTTCAAGGTTTTGGTTACCACCTTTAGAGCGCTCCATGGCTCAGGACCTGGCTACTTACGGGACCGCCTACTACCACAAACAGCCTCCCACCGGCCAGTACGCTCTCATAGAGAGGGGCTCCTCCAGGTGCCGTCAGCCAAACAATGTTGACTGGCAGCCCCTAGGGGGAGGGCCTTCTCTGTGGGGGCACCTACTATCTGGAACGAGCTCCCCCCGGAGATACGGAGGATCCCGGATCGGCGCACTTTCCGCTGTGCTTTGAAGACACTCCTATTCCAGCAGGCCGGCCTGGCCTAATTTTTTCCCCTTCTTTTAAATTTTTAAACTCAAATTTTAATTTGTTTTAAATTATTGGGAGTTTTAAATTGTCTCGGGCAAAAATTATTTAATTAGGTTTTAATCATGTTTTAACTTTCATATTTATGTGTTTTATTTTGTGCCTGTTCACCGCCCTGAGTCCTTCGGGAGTAGGGCGGTATACAAATTTAATAAAATGAAAAATGAAAAAATGAAATGCAAAAAAAACCTCTCTCCTTTTGGTTTTTTAAGCATTCTTGGAAGCCTTCACTGTCTTAGAACAGTAGCCAGTACAGTTCTGTAATCACTAATCATATTTTGTTGAATATTTGCAAAATATGCACAGATAGGTAGAATAAAATGGGAAGAGAAAAATAGGATCCAAAAGTGATCCTGAGCGGCTTTGTTTGGAACAAAAGTATGTAGCATGTAGAGATCAGAAATGGATTGTACCATTTTCATATTTTTCACAAAGTTTCTATGGAGATTCTCGATCATCCAAGTCATGGTTATCCCAAAGGTGCTTTTCTAAAAAGCAAGTGGACTTTCTTGGTTTTTTTCCTTGAAAATGTTTTTAACCACCACCATCCCAAGTGGCCTCAATGACTCTCAGACAGCTAATGACCAACCTTCAGAGATTTGAGTGAACAAAATGATAACAATGATGAGAAAACATCAAAAAGAGAAACGATGCGGAGCATTAAACCGTTCAATATATTTATCCAGAATTTATAAAATTTGGAAATGCAATTTCTGCTTCACAGAATGAATACAGTGGGGTTATATTTGTACATTTACAAAAAAAAAAAAAATCTTTATATGGTTTGGATCCATAAATACGCTGGTAGATAATGAATTACAATTGTCTGATCCTTTTCCATTCAGTAGATCACCCACAATTGGTTCCTAAGGAGTAAAGTTATGATGGGATGGGACACAGATGAGGGGGTCCTCCAAGGTTAGACAAGCAGCTTTTCTGTGGGTAAGAGCTGTTGGGGAAGATGGGAACAGGAAACTCATCCTCCAGTCTGCTCTTTTTTGGATCCAAGACCACGAAAAACATCTCTGAGGATCTTATTGCTTGTATCCACTAGTTATACTCAATTGGTGATTTAAGAGAATGACTGATTGCATCAGAGGTTTCCATGGAGATAGTGATGAAAGGACCTGCTGAAAAAGGTATAAGACAGAATAATTAATAGGGGAATGTTGTCTTCTAAGCCTGGTGTTTTCCAGATGTGCTAGTCTGTCATTCCTACTCCGATATGGAAAAAGATAAAACATTTGTAACAAAAAAAAATCTGTGAAGGCATGTGTGATGCCTTAAGCCCAACAGAGGTATTCGCTTGCATGTGTGCATGAGGCTAAATCAGGGGTGAAATCCAGCAGGTTCTGACAGGTTCTGGAGAACCAGTAATGGAAATTTTGAGCAGTTTGGAGAACCAGCAAATACCATCTCTGGCTGTCCCCAGAATGGGATGGAAATGGAGATTTTGCAATATCCTTCCCCTAGGAATGGGGAGGGAATGAGGATTTTGCAGTATCCTTCCCCTGGAGTGGGGAGGGAATGGAGATTTTGTAGTGTCCTTCCCCTGCCATGCCCACCAAGCCACGCCCACTAAGCCACACCACGCCTACTGAGCCACTCCCACAGAACCGGTAGTAAAAAAATTTGGATTTCACCACTGGGCTAAATAGCAATGGAGTGTGCTTCTGCATACCCATTCCAGCATATCCATATATACTGTTCCTTGCAGGGATCTCTGCACATTCAAGGTGAAGATGTGGATTTGGACTGCATTAAATACCTTTGAGTGCATATGCACTATCTGTAACCTGCAGTGTTGCTATAGCAGTATTTTTGACCATATCTGTAACCTGCAGTATTTCTGACCAAAACTCAATCCTTTCTTAGTTCTTTACTCTGAATAAAGAAGGAAAATGCTTGCAGAGATTTACAGGGTGGTAGATATATTGATGTCAATCCTATATGGACCTAAATAGCAATAGCATTTAGACTTATATAGATTCATAGTGCTTTACTGCATTCTTTAAGCAGTTTACAGTGTCATCATGTTGCCCCCAACAATCTGGGTCCTCATTTTACTGACCTCAGAAGGATGGAAGGCTGAGTCAACCTTGAGCCAGTCAGGATCGAACTGCTGGCAGTTGACAGAATTAGCCTGCCATACTGCATTCTAACCATTGCACCACCACGGCTCTAAAGCTACTTTTATTACAACAGCTAGAGTAACAATATCTCCCAAATCTGAATGTACTTCCCTTCCTCCCTCTTTTATCTTTGTACAACTGTGTGCGCGTGCGCACATGTATGTGTTGTCTGTGGTGTTTTCACAAGCCACTTTCTTGGTCTGGGTTAAAGCCATGTTTATCTTCCCTCTATCGTTCAAGGCCATCTTCTATACTCTCTCATAGATCCATCTTCTATGAATCTCATCCATTCTTAAGTACTTACAGATGAACTGCCAAGGGCATGAGAGGAAGCTGGTAGGGATGAGTGTCACACAAAAAGCAGAAGGGTTCCTTACAAGCTTCACCTTTGTAAAAAAGGACAAAAAATGAAGGTTAGCGGGACCTGTAGTTAAAGTACGCAATCTAGTAGAATCTATTATACAGATTACAACATCTATTAGACTAGTAGGTTGGGTGCACATGACTCTCTCTGGACTATGGAAAGGAGGACTCCCCCCCCCCAATAGCCCACAAGAAGGCATCATGTTGTTTGGGTTTGAGGAGGAATCCAACCTTAGTTGCATTAGGACTATCGGCTGGGGTATATTAAAGCCTCTCTCAGTGGCTCTTCCTCTGAGTAGCTTGGGAGCAGAGAAGAGTGAGTTGAACTGTGCCAGTTGCCAAATGTGTACAGAGGACCACGTGCAGCCTACAAGCTACCTTGCCTGCTGTTGAAGTAACCCTCAGAAAATGACCCACATTGTATAACTATAGCAGGTTTATTATATGCTCAAAAATGGAAAGGTTCAATGCTATAGTACCCACAATGGAGGAATGGTTGCTGAAGATGACGGAACTTGCAGAGGTGGTTAAATTCATTTATTTGATCAGAGAGAAAAAACAATATTTACATTTATAGCTGACTAGAAACAGATTTTTTCATGAATGGGAAAAAGTGCACTTAGGATTTGTGGTTTCGGTGGTTAGAACAAAAACTGGATAATTGAAAAAGCTTTTTAAAATCACAGAGTAAGAGATAATTTTGCAGTCGGAATTAGATACGCTGCAAAGGAAATCAAAAGCTGCTTCTATTTCTTTTCATTGTTTCTTTCTGCACTTTAGATTTCCTTCCTTCCTTCCTTCCTTCCTTCCTTCCTTCCTTCCTTCCTTCCTTCCTTCCCTCCCTCCCTCCCTCCCTCCCTCCCTCCCTCCCTCTTTATTGATTTGTGTTACGTTTTATATTCTTTGTGAAACTTTAAATAAAATTAACTTTAAAAAATTAAAGAAGAAAATGATCCATATTGTAACAGCCTTTTAGTACTTCAGGCAAAATCATATATATATATATATTCCTCTTGCAGGTTGAATGCTGAAAAAATGTACTATCACTAAAACAAAAAGAAAAACAGGTGATTAGAATCCATAACCTAGCAGAGAAGCCCTAGTGTTGTTTAGGACAAAATAGCCGTAATCCAGGACTGCACTGACTTTTCTTCATCCTTTGAAACAAATGGCTGTTGCCCCTTATGATCCTTTTTCAGAAATCCTGCTGTCTTGCTACCCGATAGTACTTTGTAAGAAGGTCTTCATAATGCGAGGCAGCCCAAACAGAGCACTGCTCTCTGCATCGTTAAAAGACCATGAAAGAATGGCTGCTCCAAAATCAGTTTGTGATCGTCTCTAGGTGCACAGCAGAGGTGGTATTCAGCAGATTCTGACCAGTTCTGGAGAACTGGTAGCGGAAAGTTTGAGTAGTTCAGAGAACCGGTAAATACCACCTCTGACTGGCCCCGCCCCCATCTATTCTCTGCCTCCCGAGTCCCAGCTGATCAGGAGGAAATGGGGATTTTGCAGCAAGCTTCCCCTGGAGTGGAGAGGGAATGGGAATTTTACAGTATCCTTCCCCTGCCACACCCACCAAGTCATGCCACGCCCATCAAGTCATGCCACGCCCACCAAGCCACACCCACAGAACCAGTAGTAAAAAATTTTGAATCCCACCACTGGTGCACAGCCTTGTAAAAGAGGGAGGTATAATTTTAAAGCTGCAAGAGGAGGTGTATCCTTTACATCTGAGAAGCCTACAACCTGTAGCATTAATACACAAAACCTTCATTTTCTGTATTAAGAAGCCTAATGTGTCTCTCCAGAGAGAAGAACTGGAAAGGCTCTATATTCTGTACTATTTCTTACACTTCAGAGGCTTTACAGATCTTTGGTGTTTGTTTTTCTATATCATGATGTATATTCATTTGGAGATTTTTTTACAAAATTTACTGTGGATTTATAATCACATGCAATAGAGACCCTTTGTCTTCTGATGGAGATAAGAATAAATATGACGTCATACTCCATTGATATTTTTGCTCTTTCTAATGCACCAGTGATAAATGCCTGCTACTTTTTTTTTTTTTTTTTACTGTTTCTAGGCATTTAAAAATTATTTCAGAAGTTATATTTTCCTATATGTTCTCTCCAACAGCCCGGTTTTAATTGAAAGGACAAATCATTCTAAAATACAGGAATCTGATCAGAACTGTCTTATTAAACTTTAGCAGTACGTTTTATGATACACCGTGATGCTATTAGGAAGAAGATTTAAAACACACAAAAGATATGCACAGTTGTAATAGTGAATAGCTTATAGGAGGGGTGTCAAATTGGATTTCTTTGTGGGCCGAATCAGCATTGTAGTTCTCCTCCGCTGGCCGGGGGGCACTCTGCTGGCCAAAACGGGTTGTAGGGGGGCTGCTTGCGCCTCCCACGCCCCATTTTGGCTTCCAGAGCCACTGCAGGCACTTTTGCTAATTCCAGGCCGGACCCGCAGGCCAGATTTAAGCACCCCGTGGGCCTTGAGTTTGACACCCTTGGCTTATAGCAACTTAAGAACACGATGCTTTTGCACAAGAAGAACGTAGAGAAAACAGTCGTCCTTGGCGATAGATTATTGCATTCACTGCAAGAACAGCAAAACAATTTTTTTTTATGAAGAGTAACACACTTTCTCAGGCTACTGTGTGAGCTTTTGAATTTCATACCATTCACCATTGAGATGAATAAGTGGGAAATAAATTTCTGGGTTGGGTCCTGTATGAACCTGGGCCTGTTTCCTACAGCCTTGAGATAACAACAGAGAAGGGGGCTTGTGGGAACTATCTGAGTTTGAATCGTGCGCCATACAAAAGGATCTCTGGAATCTGCCAATCGAACTTGGTAGGAAAGCTGCAGCAAATGATGGACATAAATGGGCTCAAGGGCGAACTGCAAAGATTCAGCAGAAACTCAAAAATACTGAAAGCCTTTTTATCTGCTCTGTTGGTTCATTGATTGATGTTGTATCTTTTCCTTTCTCATACATAGAATTTTGTGCCCAGGTATATCCTGACAAGAAACAAAGCTTTTGGTAGCAAAAGGCGTTTTCATGTTCATTCTAGTTTTCCAGAAGGTCCTTTGCTTTTTACTCGTGAAAACCACTATTAGGGATCATTAGGAATCAGTGGATGCAGGTAGTCCTCAAGTTACAGCCAATTGTTTAGTGACTGTTCAAAGTTACAACAGCACTGAAGTTACAACAGCATAAGTCAACTGTGACTTATGACTGTTTTTCACACTTTGCAGCATTCCCCATGGTCACGTGATCAAAATTCGGATGCTTGACAACCGGATTATATTGATGATAGTTGCAGTGTCCCAAGGTCATGCAATCCCCCTTTGCGACCGTCTGACAAGCAAAGTCAATGGGGAAGCCAGATGCACTTAACAACTGGGTTATTAACCTAACAACTATAATGATTCACTGAACAACTGTGGCAAGACAGGTTGTAAAATGGGACAAAACTCACTTAGCAACTATCCCATGCTGGCTGGGAAGTTGAAGTTGAAGTTCCCCTGTCTTAAAATCTCCAAGGTTGAGAAACACTGATCTAGACAGTGCCAGTACAAAATGGCCCATGACTGACATAAGAGGAGATTCTCAGAAGTTATGAAATGGAAGTTGCACACAACTAATTTTCAAGCAGCACGGCTGAGGAAATTAATCTGCTTGAATTGAAGGAATGTTCCCCCATCCCCCGTGCCCCCCCCCAAACCCAGTTGCTGTCCAAATTCACCAGTTGAAAAAAACCCAGGTCGTGGAAATCTCATGAACATAATAGGAAACCTGTGACTTCTTTCTGGAGAGTTTCTGGCTGGATCATACGCTTCATTTGCTAGGACTATTTATTCCTCTCTACCAATATTTGGAGGGAGAGCAGCTGTGATCTGCTTGAACGTGTGGCTTGCTTCACTACCTAGGGAATGTGTATATCTTGTCAGGTATGCAATGAGCGAGATGTGTGTCCTCAGGAGCTATTATCAGTTTGGCCAACACTACTTACTCCTTTAATTTAATTCTGGGATGATCCATCCATTCCATTTTGAAACTTCAGCTCCTTCCTATTGTGCGGAATTCAGATGTCAAAACTGATTAAACCACAGGAAATCCTCCAAACATCAAGCCAAATAACCATCTTGAGTCTTATAATCATTTACACACCTCTAAAGGAAGCCCCATGGTTGTTACCTATCCTGTCAGGAGAATCCAAGCTTTTTCAATCACAAATAAATTGAATATGAGCCTGGGGATAAATTGTCCTTCTGAAAGAAGCCATTCAGCATATCTTCTGTAAGAATCAGCTTACCTTCCTGGCACAGATTCCTTTCACATATGTGACTGTGATTGCACATGGGAATAAATAATTTGGATGGGGCGCTCTAGATAATCACATACAGGTAATTCTTAATTTACAACCATTCATTTAGTGACCAAAGTTACAACAGCACGAAAAAAACGACTTATGACTGTTCTTCACACTTATGCCCATCCCTATGGTGATGTGATCAAAATTTGGACGCTTGGCAACTGGCATGTATTTATGACCGCAGCTGTGTGCTAGGGTCATGTGATCACCTTTTGCGACCTCGTGACAAGCAAAGCCAATGGGGAAGCTGGATTCACAACAACCATGTTACTAACTTAACAACTGTAGTGGTTCACTTTTGTGCATAAAATGGGAAGAGGAAGGAATATAGATATGTTTTCTGCCTTGAGTTATTTATAAAAAATAATAAACACAGGATAAAAATAAATAAAGTCATTGTCTTCAATTGCTCCATTGAAAGTTCTGGGTTATTTGGATCAGGCAAGCCAACACTTGACAGCTCATTCATATGAGTAACTTCTACATCTTGCAGAAATCTTGCCACTAAGTTAATTATAGTGACGTCTTGCACAATGTTGTAATAAAGGGAGACTTGTCAGCACTCCTCTCTAAAAGAAGCATGCTTTTATGGCTACTTGAATTCTTCTTTATCGCACAAGTATTCTGCATTTCTTTTCAACTAAAAATATTACAAAATCCCAAAGTGTAGAAATTAATACCAGATATTTTGCAAATGTATACTTGTGGAAAAATAACCATATATTTGGATATACTATTTCCAAAAAAAAAAAAAGGAAACAAGAAAGAACATTTTACTATTATAATAAAACTATTTTTTTTTTTTTGCCAAGCCATTTAGTATACAAATTTACTGGCTTGTTTGTCCCATACACAATCTATGGATTATTTATCAATCAAGCGCATTTGGGTCTCCCCCGCCCACATCTTTATCCTCATAACAATCTTACAATTGAAGGTTAGGCTGAGAGATAATGGTTGCATTCAGCTGCCATAATATGGCAAACCAAAATTGCAAGTTTATCATGAGTGAGGAATGTGCTTATCCAGACTCCAAGTTCTGCTACACTCTTCCTTCCTGAGGGCTTAGCTAAATGAACCAGAATAGTCCCAAACAGTCTAGAGAAAAGAAGGACTAGGGATAACATGATAGCAGTATTCCAATATTTGAGGGGATGCCACAAAGAGGAGGGCGTCAACCTATTTTCCAAAGCACCTGAAGGCAGGACAATGGATGAAAATGGGTGGGTTCTACTTACCTTTACTACCGGTTCGCAACGGGGGCCGCGCAGAAGCTTCCTGATGACGTCGGGATTGGTCAGCGGAGCCTCCTGCCAGTTTTACTACCAGTTCTTGCGAACTGGTCCGAACCGGGGGCAACCCACCACTGGATGGAAACTAACCAAGGAGAGAAACAACCTAGAACTAAAGAAAATTTTCCTAACAGCTGAGAACAAGTAACCAGTGGAACAGCTTGCCTTTAGAAGTTGTAGGTCATAAGTCATAAGTTTATTTTGTCAAGCATATATAAGATAACAGGTAAAAGTATAAACATAATTTGAATACATGAAAAGAGTAAGTAAAAAGAAATATTAGGACAGGGACGGTAGGCACGCTGGTGCACTTATGCACACTTGGAACGGTTTACCTTGAGTTTGTATCTACTATTTGCTCATATTGTTGTGGTTGAAGCTGAAGTAATCATTGACAGGAAGTACATTGTGGCAGATAATTTTATGTACTATGCTTAGGTCAGACTGAAGTTGGCATAGTTCTAAGTTGTCTAAGCCCAAAATTTGAAGTCTGGTGGCATAAGGTATTTTATTGTGGTTAGAGGAATGGAGGACTCTTCTCGTAAAATATCTCTGGACTCTCTCAATTGTATTTATGACCGATATGTAGTGCGGGTTCCAGACAGTTGAGCTTCATCATTGGAGGTTTTTAAGAAAAGATTGGACAGCCACTTATATGAAATGGTATAGGGTTTCCTGCCTGAGCAGGGGGTTGGACTAGAAGACCTCCAAGGTCCCTTCCAACTATATTCTGATTGATTTAGATTGTGGCTTATTTCTTTCTAGTATGTCAGAAATGTTGCAAAAGAGAAATAGTTTCTAAAGAGAGTGTTGTACTGCTATAAGCATGGAAGATATTTTTGCAAAAAAAAAAAAAAAGAACAAGCCAAGAGCTCTGACCACTTCATACATTTTTAAAAGTAAGTGGATCCTTTCTGCCTCTAAAAGAAACCAGCAAATGTCTATTGGGCTCCCCCCCTCCTCTTTCTTTCTCTAAATCTAGAGAAAAACCTAGCAGAATGAAAATCTGTCCCTCTAAAGTGGGCAGCAAACCAGACCCAATTTACACCAATCTGCATACTCCTAATTGAAATGACATTAGGTCTTGTAGCCATTCATGGGAGGAGGCAGAGAGGCGATGGGGTTAGGGGAGGGATTTATGCTTTTCTGATGTGAGACTATTTAAGAAGACATCTCAATCATCTCAAATTATGTCATGTAGAGAAGAACATGACTTCTCTCCCATGTTATTTGGTTTTTTTAAGTCTCCAAACTCCTGGAACAAGTTGTTCGTTCAAAGTAAATATGAATACATAAATCTATGAAACTTTTCAATCTAGTACACGTATCTAACCCGGAGGCCAAAATGAGGAAATATATGTTGTAATATCACAATGTAGTGCAGTGTTGCACACTAGTAGATATGGAGTGGACTTTGTGTCAGGAGAATGTGAGGCACATTTTGACACTTGCCTCTCCACCCTTTCTCCTTCCGCCCCAATACCGATATCTTCTGGTCCTTTTCCAGGTCAGAATCACTGCTCTGCCATTGTTGAATTTTTCCTTTGCTATTGTTTCTGAAAGATAAAAAAATCACTTCATTTCAAATGTTATCCACATAAAGAAAGAGCCATTCTGCTTACTTCAGATAGTTCAAGCTTCGTAAGAAGATTCTTCTGCTGCTTGACACATATTCCAAATTCTACCCAAACTTGTTGTCATCTAGGAATGAAGAAGCAAATCAATGTTTATCCAATACAACTCTCCTTCTCAAGATCATTCACCAGGGTTGGATGCGATTGTACTGTATGTGGGATTGAATTTGAGAGATAATGGGAAGAGAATGCTGCCTATGGAACCAATCAGACAACAGGGGGAGGAGCTCGCAAAGCTGTGTTGGCACAGTGGTTAGAATGCAGTATTGCAGGCTAATTCTGCCAACTGCCAGCAGTTCGATACTGACTGGTTCAAGGTTGACTCAGCCTTCCATCCTTCTGAGGTCAGTAAAATGAGGACCCAGATTGTTGGGAACAATATGCTGACTGTAAACTGCTTAGAGAGGGCTTAAAGCATTATGAAGTGATATATAAGTTTAAGTGCTATTGCTATTGCTTAATGGTCAGAGAAATCAATTTAGGAAGGAGCCACCCTAATGGATTAGACAGTTAAAAGTGACAGGGGGAGATTTGTACTTTCAGATTTGCTAAATTCTGTTAATGTAGCATTGGCAAGAAAGTAGAATTAGCTCATTTGACTATGTTTCCTATCTGGTTGACCTAGCAGGGCTGACAAGATGACTGCCTCCTTGCGTTTGATATTCTTCGTGATGCATTTGTAAGGGAGCAGGCCACACGCTGTACAATCGCTTTGATTCTTTTGACTCCTTCCTGTGGACACCCTGTCCCTTTATTTTTGTTGCTTTCTGCCTTTTGGGTTGAGGGAACTGAATAATTCCTTCCGTAGAACTGATAAATAAGTTGAGTATTTTTTTTGTTGTTGTTGATCTTACCAGCATATATTTTATAGTTTGTCTAGATGTCTTCAAAGGGAGGAAAGCCTGAAATTGAGTCCTGTGGCAGTGCCATTTTCTCCTCCTTCATCTGACACAAATGATGAAAGAGGAAAGTTTTATCTTAAAGACATGAATAAAACATGTACCATGCATTTAAAGAATTAGATTTGATGGGTGTGCTCCAAATATCTGCTGATACAATTCCAACTAGACCTGATAACACGAAAAACATGACTTCCCAATTAGAAGAGGGAAAATGCTATTGAAAATGCTGTAATGAAAAACCTTTAAAAAGTTAATTAAGCATTACTAGGCTTATGCATTAGGAAACACGATCATACTAGATCACTGAAGATTGGAAAAAGGGTATCCCATTGCCTCTCTAGACTTCCTTGTGTAAGATACTTGGTCTGTCTGCAGATATTTATTTACAAGAGAGCACATCGGATTTTCTTTCATTTTGGGAACAGGTCCAGATAGCCTCGAGTCTTCAATTCAAAGGTTTTGAGATTTACAATTAAGATATATCCTTGGAAGAGCTCATCAGCAGGTAAAGCTTATGGTTGCTGCGAATGGATTGTGCATGCATTTTGTTCTTATTTAACGCTTTTTTTTTTTTTTTGGCAGATTGCTGCATTTTTTGCCAATGATTTTTTAAAAAGTTATTATTATGGATTGGGGTTTGGGTTTTCCTGTTCTAACCAACCTATCAGTTATAAGATTAGCTGTGATATTATTTTAATAAATAAATATTACGAGCATCAGAGACAAAGATATTAATTCTGATTATTCAAGGAAGACCATGGAGGACAGACATGTTTCTTCCATGGTAAAAAGCTGGTCGAAAAAAGCAATGTTCAGTTATGTAGAACCATCCATCTCATGGAAATGCAGTGTTCCTTTTGACATATCTCTCAAAGAGTTTTGTGTTTATCATATTATAGGATGTTCACATCTGCCTAAAAAAAAGAGAGAGAGAATATTCCCATCATGCAGATATCTTTAGCACAACTTCCTTCATTGAGGGAAATCCATGGGATGATTTTTTTTTAAAAAAAAAAAGCACGGTAACTAAATCATCTACGAAAGCCATTAAATTTTTAGATGCTAAAATTAAAGTTAATTTAACCTCTTTTTATTTTTTCAGTCCATTATTTTTCCATCCTGTCTAATACTTAATCCCCCTCCTCCAATGCTGATTACTGAAATTGAAGTGGCTTGGATTTACAGTATCTGCTAGCTCAGTGGTCTCCAAACTTGGCCACTTTAAGCCTGGGGGACTTCAACTCCCAGAATTCCCCAGCCAGCTTAGCTTAGTTTAGTTTAGCTTATCTGGCTGGGGAATTCTGGAAGTTGAAGTCCGCCAGTCTTAAAGTGGCCAAGGTTGGAGACCCCTAGTGCTAGCTGGCCTGCCCCCAGTGCTAGCTGGCCTGCCCCTATAAAAACCTTATTTTCCCCTGGAGCTTGGGGCAGGACGGAGACTTTTGCTACTAGTAATTGAAGAAGATTTGGGTTGTAGCTATTAGTCGTCCCATCCCTTTCTCTGATTTCTGTTTTATTGATTTGACAGATGTTTGAAAAGCAGCATTCCTTTCTGGGCTCTAAGCTTTGCTTTCAGCCAGAACCAGGGTGAAGATCTCTGCTGCTTGTAGTTGAAGGGCTCCAGCTTGCTTATCAACTGTGCTGCCCTTTCCTGCTATGTGGACTTTGATCCTTCCTTCAGGCCTTTTTTTGGGGTGCACTCATGCTTTTTGCTCTAGGTAAATACATTTACTCAGCAGCCTAGGCAGAGTAGTTTTGCTGCATTAACTCAAGTTGGGGTGATTTTGCTCCGGCTTCTGACCCATTATCTTTGATTAAAGAAAAAGAAGGAATCTCATTGAATGATTCAGGTGAATTTGAAGAGGAGGGTCAAATTCAAGGAAAACTATGCAAATGAATTCCCTCAGCAAATCTCTAATGCGAGGTATTTGTCTATATTAGAATTAGAAATTAGAATTAGAATTAGAATTCTTTACTGGCCAAGTGTGATTAGACACACAAGGAATTTGTCTTCGGTGCATAAGCTCTCAGTGTACATACAACAATAGTGATAGATCATTATCATAGTCATTGTAAAAATACATTCATCATAAAATATTAGATACAACACTTAGTGATAGTCATGGATACTAAATAAGCAATCAACATAAATCATACTAGGATATTAAGTAAACAATATAAATCGTAAGATGCAAGCAACAAAGTTATAGTCATAAGAAGATAAGGAGATAGGGACTAGGGAAGATGAGAATAATGATGGTAATACTGCCTTTCTAGATAGTTTGACAATGTTGTGGGAATGAGTTGTTTAGCAGAGTGATGGCATGCGAGGGAAAACTGTCTTTGTGTCTACTTGTTCTGGTGTGCAGTGCTCTATAGCATCGTTTTGAGGATATAAGGTGAAACAGTTTATGTCCAGGATGCGAGGGGTCTGTAGATATTTTCACAGCCCTCTTTTTGGCTGGTGCAGTATATAGGTTCTCAATTGAAGGTAGATTGGTAGCAATTGCCGTTCTAATTATCCGTTGAAGTCTGTGTTTGTCTTGATTGGTTGCAGTACCAAACCAGACAGTTATAGAGGTGCAGATGACAGACTCAATAATTCCTCTGTAGAAATGTATCAGCAGCTCCTTGGGCAGCCTGAGCTATATATTCAGATTCATCATACAGAAATTCAGATGAATTAAATGGGATGCAAGTTATAATGAGAACTCAACAGCTTCTTAAAATCACTTAGGGCAGTGGTGGGCAACTATGGCCCCTTTATGATCCGTGGACCTCAACTCCTGAGCCATGGTGGCTCAGGAATTCTGGGAGTTGAAGTCCAGAGGTCCAGAAGTCACAATAGTTGCCCACCTCTGACCTAGGGTGTCTAAACTTTGCTTGCTAATATAAGATATTGACACTGTTGTAACAGATAGCATTGGCTCTCCCAGTAATATCTGATACCAGGAGTGTCAAACTGGCGGCCCGTGGGTTGAATGCAGCACATGCAGGCCAATCTACCCCAGCTCCGCAAAGGGGAGAAACGTGATACGTCACATGACAACAACATCACACCGTGAGTTTGACACCCATGCTTTAACTGATAAACATGGTAATGCTAGCTGTGATCGAATAGTAGCATGGAACCCTGATAAGGAATTGGGAGATGATGCTCACAGACCAGTGGCAGAGTAACAATGTTCTGGGGTTGACCTTGCTTTTTCTTAGAAGAGCCAGTTAATCATAATGTGAGTTAGACTGGGCTGGACTGATCAGTTACCAGAAACCTGGCTGAAGACTTCTGTTGATAGCAGAGGAGTGCAGGCATAGCTTTTCAGCATGTATCCAGTTCTGCCCAGTGATATACTGATCCATTTGAGGAAGACCATGTGGATTTTTAAAATGTTAAATAAGAAGAAAAAGGTCATACCCTTGGATCATGGTGTCATTCAAAACATGGTGTGTTGATGTAAGCTCACACCTGTGAAGGCCTAATTTTGGTTATACACTCTTGGGCAATTAGGAACTGTAAAGACTCCTTCAATGGAAAAACAACTTTGATGAAAAATTTGCATCAGCTTTCATGCCTCCCTCTAGAGTGAGTGGGGGCTATGTAAAGTTTATTAGGAGACAGAAAGGGAGCACTGAGTTAAAAGCTAAGCATGTGTTAAAGGGCAAGTAGCTGTAAATACCTGTTGCTCTCTAAGAGGCATAAATTATTTGTGGAAACTGCTCTTCATGAAAGAATTATCTTCCATCTTCCATGCTGAGAAGAAAGCGGGTGTAGGATACCATAATCAATATCAGGCAAAAAAAAGATAGAAACCTTTCCCCTGTCTAAAGAGGAGAAATGAAACAGAAAAGAACATGCCTCTTCAGACTTGGAGGTAGGCCATCACCTTAGAACAGGGGTCTCCAAACTTGGCAACTTTAAGACTTGTGGACTTCAACTCCCAGAATTCCTCAGTTCTGGGAGTTGAAGTCCACAAGTCTTAAAGTTGCCAAGTTTGGAGACTCCTGCCTTAGAACGTCCTGGAAGAGTAATTATGAAAACTCTTTTCATACCCCTTGTACCCAAAGAGCTGTAGGAATTATAACAATCCTATTTGGATTCCAGTAGTTGACAATGCAAAGCCTTAGCTAAGGGAAAAGATGAATTCTAGAGCAATCTAGTAGAGTTTCTTCTAGACTCCATTCTCATTCTCCTTTCTCAGGGTAGAATTGCCCCTTCTCAACGTAATAGAGGTTCTTATATGCCCCAAACTAGCCAAAACAAAAGCCAGAAGGAAAACTAGCCATAAGAAAACCTGGATACAAAAGAAAGACCCCTTCCATAGTTTGAACTCAAGATATAAAGTATGGACACTCCCAGTCCAAATGCAAGCAGGGGGCACACTATCAGAAGTCCAGCTATACTAGTCTCCTTAAAGTAGCATTTGATAAACAAATATCAGGTCCAGCTAATCTGAAACTAGACAACTATAGTAATTAATCCTTTGTCATCGTGAATGTTTACATTTCCCTTTTTCCAGATCAAGGTTTTCTTTAACACACCTGGGATCTGTTTTTGAAGCAGATAAATTCATTTAAGCTGAGCTTAACTGCTGTTGGTTGGAGATTTTAATGCCAGGGTGGAGAATGGTAATTTCAGCAATTTTTGGGAGCTGATGAAGAAGATCTTTTTTTCTAATGTATCGATTGTAAAATGAGCATATTAATAAACGTGGATAGAGTATCTAGGCTTCTGTACAAGGGAAATTACTGGATGCCGAATAGGAAAAGGCCTAGTAATATACATTTGTTATAACAGTGTGGGAGAATCAATGTGACAGACGTTCTAGCCATTTGCCTGTACCTACATTTATCAACTTTTAAACTTTTTGTCAGCTTCAAGTTTCATATGTTCGAATCTGGCATCTTTGCTTCAGAAATTAGCAGTATATTTGATGTGTCTGATGAAGCAGAGTCTATCTGTCCTGGACAATGAGCTGACTATATAAGATTCAGTGGTGGGTTGCTACCGGTTCTCCCCAGTTCGGGCGAGTGGGTAGCGGAGTTGGTGAGGTGAGACCAAACCGGTTCGCTCCAACCATCAGTTGGGCCCTCCTGCCCTCCCCTGCGCTATATCTACCTATATTCGTTCATTTTTAGCCCAGCTGATAGGCGCAGCAGAGCAGATTGCCGTGCCTCAGCTGTTCTGAAATTCAATGCGCTTGCGCGATGTGCAAGTTTGGCGTGCGTGCAAGCAAAGTGAGCTGGTGGTAACACCAGTTGAAACCCACCACTGATAAGATTGTCTTATAACTTTAAATAAAGCAAAGGTGGCTCCTGCTGTAACAGTTTCATTAGAGAAGCGTTTGATAAAATTTATTGACAAAACTAGTTATTCTTTTAAACATTACTTGTATGGAAATATTAATTGGATGGCATTTTTTATTCTTTTCCCAAAAATCTAAAATAATGTTAATAATATAGTAGAGCGTTATTTATAAAATATAAAAATAATTTATATGAATATCAGTATCAATGATATAATCAATATTTTTTTATTGGACAGAAGTATGCAATAAGGCCGTGCAATGCGAAGGATTTCATTTGGAAAAAGTATTTCAGAGTGCACAGGATCATAGTGCGGGACCTTCTATGGCTATTAAAGCGGTTGTGTCTTTTTCCAAGGTCATGAAGATGCTACAAAGAGGTTTCTCTGCAGCATCCCAGACATTCCAAAGCATCTCTATGAAATTAAATCCAAAATATTGCAAACGGTAGTGTAGAGCTGCGTTCACTCCTCTCTCCTTTATTTTCTGTTTTGGGAATCTTTAAAATCTGCCGAGTAGTGAGAATTATGCTTTGGTTTATGCAGATAAGTATAAAGAAGTCCTTTTTCGAGATAATGGATTGGAAATTGCTAAATCCAATTCTGCAAAACCAACACAAATGAAAGGTAATTTATTTTTGGAGCCCTTTCTCAGTATAATATGTTCTTGTTCAGCTGTCAATCACATGTGACTTTTCGTGATCTGACAGACATTGTTTTTTTAAAGTTTGCTTGTCAATAACTACTTCTATAGCTTCTGGTAAGCCCCTGCTTATGTCATTAGTGATAGCCTCTAGCCATCAATCAAGCTTTTTCCATTGTCTTTGTTTTTTCTAGGTATCAGGGTCTTCTCCAATTACTGTTACTTTCACAATATGGTGAAGCTGAAGGTAATGAAGCTTCACCTTTATTATTAGTCATTGGTCTGGTGTTGCTTCACCTGGTAGTAAATGATTTCTTCTTCTTGCTGTTCAAGGTACTCTCCATAATTTTCCTTAGCAACACAGATCCAAGGTATCAATTTTCTTCTGCCTTTCTGATGACCCTGTTACACAACCAGATGCTAAGATCAGAAAGTTGGTGGCCTTGACAGTATATGTCTTTGTTATCAATTTGATGTATCTGTACTTTTACAGTCTTTCCCCACATGTGTTTGTATTCCTGTTCAATTGCAGTTCTCCGTTTCTTTTAGATTTTAGATATATCTCTTCACTTTTTCTCTGGAATTGGGAATTTAGTCGTGCACATATTCCTCTATTGTTGTTGCCTTTTGCTCCTTGTCTTTCCATAACAATTTTCTGGGTATCAAGACAATAGCTATTTCCCCCCCCCCCAGTATAAAGCATTTTATGAATGTTTCCTCTTTAATGATATTGTGAATTTCAGTCAAGAATTCTTCAGGCACTCCGTTTATTAAATCTATTCCATTATTTGCTCTTTATCTTCACCATATGCTCATTTGGAATATTGCTGAGATGGTACCTTCATGGTTCTCTTTGTTTACTTATTTAAATTGAATTTTGGGGAAAAAATGTTCATGGTCTGAGTCGCAGTCAATTCCAGGTCTTATTGTTGACTGAATAGAGTTCTCCCATTTTGCTTATAAATGTAATGTTGATGCAATTCATCCGATATGTCCATGTACATAATTGTCTTTCAAGTTGTTAGAAAAATGATATTTGCCATATGCATCAAATTATACTGTCGTAACTATTAATCATGTGATTAATTTCTTGTACCTTACTGTCATGATATTTCAGTTGTTAGTCTATTTCATATTTTAACATTCCATTTGCCTATGTTTATTATAATTGTGTGTGTGCATTTTATTGGCAAAATGTTGGAAGTCAGGATAGAATGCTTAGCATTTTCTACATTTGTGATTGGAACATAGATTTGCATTGTTATGCTGAAAAGAAAGCAAGTTTTGTGTAGTGGTTAGGAAATCAGGCTAGAAACTGGGAGACCATGAATCCTAGTTCTGTCTTAGGAACAAAGCCAACTAGGTGACCTTGGGCCAGTCACTTTCTGTCAGCCCTAGGAAGGAGGCAAGGGCAAAACACTTCTGAAAAACCTTGCCAAGAAAATTGCAGGAACTAGTCCAAGTAGTCTCCAAGAATAAGACAATGGAAAGAAAAAAATAAAATGAAACACTTACCATGAACTCATTCTATCATCTCACTTGAGCACTTTTTTTGATAAAAAATAATTTCTATTACTTTGCTCCTATGATTTGTTTGTCCATAACAGACAACCTGGTCCCTTTGTGACATCAATTAATTAATCGAGGTCTGAAAGGAAGTCTTTTAGGCTGCCATGTTTTAAAAGCCTGAACAAGGGATCGCACCTAGATGGTCTTTGTTGACCTCAATCGTTAGCAAAAGTGATATGGTTTTTAATTGGATACAGGACACCTTTTTAAAGGCTGTTGACTAGACTGAAAGACACCTCAGAATATGGCAATAACAAGTTACTTCTGTAATGCTGCCATTACAGAAGTAACAATACAATTGCCTGAATACAATCATTAGAAATTAAGTTCACTTGGAAAACTTCTTTACTTTTTGTGTTATCTGAATAAATTTTGGAGACAGTTTAAATTATGCCCAGAAGCAATAATCCACCTTGGACAGAGAGTACCTTAATATATCTAGAGATGATTGAACAATATACCAGGACTTGCAGCTAATTTGGATAGATAAGCCTCAGACTCACATTTCTATGTCAGGTGTTGAATTGCAAGGCAGGACTGCTGACATCACTGTGAGCCTTCAAAATACAATACCTTTTTAAGGGGACCATTCATTGATTCGGCCATTGTCACTAGCAAATCAGAATGTCTAGATTGTAGAAGGGAAGTATGTAAATTCTTCAAGAAGACAAAAGAAGCCTATTTGTGAAAATTTACATGAAATTGACATTACTATAAATATGTTGCAGAAAAAGAAATGTGCAAATTTTCAAAGGATACTAATAGGGGCTAGGGATGACAAATGGAGGGGGGGAATCAAAACTTTCCTTGTGTGCTGCTCAGCACCCAAATCTCAAAAAGTACCAGTGGATTATGGATATCAAGCAAACAATGGAAGGACAGGAAGACTTTAAAAATCAGCATTTTCTAAAATGCATTTTATGGTATGCATTTCCAGATGCCACAGATTTCAATCAAACTCTCTTCTCTCTCTCTCTCTCTTGGGTAAAAAAACAAAAACAAACCCAAGTAAATACCAGTTAATTCTAAACAGCTTCCTATATCTCTTTCGCAAAGAATCAAGGTCAGATAACTTGGTAAAGTTACCAAGATTCACATCCAGAATCAAAGAACTTTGGCTTTCAGTACCATTTTTTTATTTGAATATTGCACAGATATCAAGGACATTTTTAAGAAAATGGGGTTGAAATATTTGTATCAATGCTGTTATTTCCATACAGTCTACTAGATAACTCTGGCTGGACTTTTTTTTTTTTTTAATTTGATTTATATGCCGCCCTTCTCCGGAGACTCAGGGCGGCTTACAATGCGCTAAGCAATAGCCTTCATCCTTTTGTATATTTTATAAAAAGTCAGCTTATTGCCCCCACAAACTGAGTCCTCAATTTACCTACCTTAGAAAGGATGGAAGGCTGAGTCAACCTTGAGCCTTGGCGAGATTCGAACCTGCAGTAATTGCAGGCAGCTGGTCTTAATAACCAGCTTAATAACAGGGTGCCTTAGACCACTGTACTACCAAGGATTTGGTACTTCTGGCTTTTGGGTCAGGTAGGTTTACTAAAAATACTATTGTAATAGATGTGCTGCTGCTGCTGCTGCTATTTTTGTTGTTGTTGCAACATTTATTTCCACAAGTTTTAAAGTGGGCTTCGATTCAGTGGTATACTGTAGTTAGCTTATGTATCAGAATCACACTTTAATGTGATTTTGTGTGCGCGCGTGTGATGTGGCAGCAGTTCATTAGATGTCAGGACCTTATTGGAAGTCTGACCTGAAGACAATTATGAGTGCCTCACCATTCCTGGGGAGAAAACTGACCTTGATTTTTAACTGAAAAAATGTTTGTCCAATTGAACAAAACTTTTGATAGGAGATGTGAGTCCTCACAAAGCTGGCTTATCTCTTTGTGATAAATAGAGCCATTTCCTGTCCACAATGCTTGACCATTCTGAAGTATCATTATAGCTTGCTTTTGTGCGCTGCATAATGGCACGTTTGTTAAACTTATTTGATGTGGAACATCCAGAGGTTCATGAAGACTTCACTGTCTTCATGCTGTTGGGTTGAGGACCCACCTTGAGAAATTGTTTATGATAGGTCTCTTCCTCTGTCCTTCTGCCCAGGATACAATTTTTCACCACCCACAAGACCAAGGCCATCCTTCACCTCTTCAGTTCATTGCCATCCTTGTGTTAAAAGTATACTGAAAGATGATTGGAAGAATTTTCATATCCCCATTAAAGGATTCTGTAGTACTTTTCAAAACATATCTTTTATCTAATAAACAATGCTTCAGCACAGTAAATAGCCTTTGGTTCTGCATTAAGAGCAACCTCATCAGCCATCATAACAGAGCCATTTAGAGAGATACAATTTCTTGGGAATGGAACATGTGTAATTCCATAGCTCCATACAAAGGACCATAATGAAGTGCAGTATATCAGGGGATAAACTTCAGGGGAAAATATGTCAATATTGCAAAAATAGGTTGAGGAAAGCTACTTCCTACATACACATACACATACACAACTTAGACAACACAATGCTACAGCAACATTTTCCTGTGTTCAGTGTTTAATTGAATTAATTGATTTCTTAAACTCCTTTGAAGACCATAGTCTTCTTGATTTGGAAAAAATAATACAGTTAGCATTAATAACATATTAGATATAAGAAAATATAAATGAGAACTAGTTAAAGTAGCTCTCCTCTGATTTTCTCCAGGGATAGGTGGCTATCTAAATGAACAATATATATATCTGAAGCAGCAGAAGGCTACTTTATAACAGTGTTATAGAGACAAGGATACTTCTAATTTTATTTTTATTTTGGCAAGAATTTCAACTTTACTATCAGCTGTGCCTTAAATTTTAGTGAGGTTTTTAAGAAGACATTTAAGAAGTTTTGAAGGCACAACAATTATATTTGGATTTATTTTGATTTCAGCTTTTATTTGTATTCCTTTATAAAAATCTATATCTATCTATCTATCTATCTATCTATCTATCTATCTATCTGTTTATCTATCTATCATCCATTCATCCATCCATCCATCCCTCCACTATCCTCGTCTGTCTGTCTGTCTGTCTGTCTGTCTGTCTGTCTTTCTACATCTACCTCTATCTACCATCTCTCTCAATCATCTAGCTATCTGTATCATCTCTTCCCACAGCCAGAAGTTTTATCCTGATGGGGCTCAAGGTTGACTCAGCCTTCCATCATTTTGAAATCGGTAAAATGAGATTGTTGGGGATAATATGCTGACATTTGTAAACCACTTAAAGACTGCTGTAAAGCACTATGGAACAGTATGTAAGTCTAAATGCTATTGCTATTGCTATATATCTATATCATCTATTTATCATCTATCATGTCTGTCTATCTGTATATATCTATCTTTCATCTATCTATCTATCTATCTTTCTATCTATCTATCTATCTATCATATCTATCTATCTATCATATCTATCTATCTATCTATCTATCTATCTATCTATCTATCTATCTATCTATCCTCTATTCTCTCTCTCTCTCTCTCTCTCTCCTTCTCTGTCTATCATCCCTATCATCCATGTATCCATCTACACATGCACACATACAGCCTCTTTCTATTTCTTATACTGAGTTGATAGCAGATAATTTATATAACTACATTTAGAAACTAAGGGAGAGACAAATAATAACACTAACACTCTACAAGGTAGATTAAATGATACAATGATACAAAAGAGCCTTGATAGTACAGGGGTTTAGTGCACCCTGTTATTAACACAGCTGCCTGCAATTTCTGCTGGTTCGAATCTCTCCAAGGCTCAAGGTTGACTCAGCCTTCCATCCTTTCTAAGGTAGGTGAAATGAGGACCCAAGTTTGTGGGGGCAATAAACTGACTTTGTATAAAAATATACAAAAGAATGAAGGCTATTGCTTAAAGCATTGTAAGCCGCCCTGAGTCTCCGGAGAAGGGCGGCATATAAATCAAATTAAAAAAAAAAAAAAAACAATTCTGTTTTCTTCATTTCTTGTCTCCTGCACATCCTGGGGCTTTTCCAATACAATACATATTGTATTAAGGGGAAAGGGGATTGCTACTACTATTTCCCTCAAATCTGTTGTTTCTCTCCTTTTATACCTTATGTGAATAGGATGAGGGTCTGCCCACTTCTCTGCTGGCATCTTGTTTGCAGTTCCCATGAATGCATGCATAATAAACTTCATGGCAAGCTTGTAGCACTCTCTCATATTGTATTAGATTTGTGGGGGGTGGGGGGGGGGAGTCAGGGGCACAAGGAAAAAGCAGGATGCAGACCCAAGTTGGAAAAAGCAGTAAAAATTATTGGGCAGAAGGAATACAAGAAGAGTCATCATTAAAAACAATGGTGATATCCAATATATACAGTTGTGTAAACAATGCAAATAAAATGTATTTTGACAGGCTAATGAAATTGCCAAGCTCATTTTCAGATTTTTATATGCGTTTTTCTAGTATGTATTAACTGCCTGATTTAACTGGGATATTTGTATTCTCCCCGCCTCCCTTCAAATTTGTAAGCCCCTCTGGATGACCTCATCATCATGCTCAAACTTGTGGGGTTAAAATGTAAAGTAGAGAAATGTATAAACAAACCATTACTTTGGACAAGGAGCAATGTGGCTCTCTGTGTTTTATATTTAAGCATATATTGACTTCAAGTTAAAAGCTCCCTGAATTACGGTTGTCTTGACCTTCCTTCTAGAAACCAATAAAAAGGTTGACAGGCAGAGCCCTCGGAGCAAGGGGGTCCATGGCTGGAGTGCCATCACTGAAAAAGCTCTACATCTTCTGGTGAACTGCTCTATTATGGGTCATAAGGGAGACACTCCAAAGAGCTTTTTTGGCCAGTCTCGGCCCATGAAAACAACACCAGGCGCTGATGCTTTGTGCACTGTTCATCCCACTTCACTTTCTAGTTTTCAAGGCAAGCAGCATCTGTTGGTTAGAAGAAGCAATAAATCTAGGTCCTTTTATTAAAAAAAAAGGGGGGGGAACCTTTGTGGTGTCACAGCCAGCAACTCTAGAACTGAAGAAATCTTATTCTCCTTCTGTTGCCAACCTTGCCAGACCTGACAGCAGATCTTTGGGTTGCTAGAGCTTGGAGGGATGGTAGCAGAAGTATCAGCGGGGAGAGGGGAGCATGCTTTAGTCATCAACCCTGGAGAAGAAGGAAGAACAAGTCTGTCTGTCTATCATCTGTCTCCATCTCCCACCTTGATTATTTTTACAAATAACTCCATATTTATTGTTACAAATAACATATCTAATCCTCCTTCCTCCTGTTGGAAGCAATGCCCATCTGGGTTCAGTTCCAAGTGGGGAGAAAGACACTGGAAACATGGTGGCTGCTTGGAAAGATGGTTTTAATGGTGGACAGAATAACATGCCTTGAAGATCTTGGGTGAAGAAAAAAAGGGAAGAGATGCTGAGAGTGCCTGAGTTTTATACCGTCTCTGGGCTTTTGAATTTGAGCTTGCATTCTGATTAGTTGTCAGACTCCCATGGGGCCATGCAGGGGTAACTTTGTAGGTTGTGTTTTTGAGTCCCAAGTTTGGTTGACTCTTGCTGGGTGATGATGTAATGAAGGGGCTTTGGGCAATTCCTATTATGGCTCTGCTTGAAGGAGGTAGATCTTTGTTATGTTGAATAGACTGGCCCAGGCCTTAATGGCCCATTGACAAAGGTGTGGGGGGGGTGAGTTTCTGCCTCCCTTTTAGGGGAAATATTCTGCCCTTTTAATATTTCCTAAAATATCTCATTTTCCTAGGAGAGGGGTGGATGCTAACTTCCTACACTCCTCTCATTTTTCCTACAACAACAATCCTTTGAGGTGAGTTAGGCTGAGAGAGAGTGATTGGACCGTCCCTTTCCTAATATTCCCTTTTATTCGTATCCATTTCATGTATTCATAACTATCTGTGGCAGCTCCTGCCCTCTGGAACGATTTGCCCCCGGAGATACGAAGGATATTGGATCTCTGGGTCTTTCGCCGTGCCCTAAAAACTTTTCTTTTCCATCAAGCAGGGCTGGCGTGAAATCTCCCCCCCCCCTTTTTTTTTAGCCTTTTAAATTGTCAATGGGTTTTAGTTTGAATGTTTTAAATTTTGGGCCAAAGTCATATAATTCTTTTAATAATTTTAAATTTTGTATTGGTATGTGTTTTAGTTCTGGCTGTGCACCATCCTGAGTCCACTAGGAGAAGGGGCGGGATACAAATTGAATAAAAATAAAATAAAATAAAAAATGTTTATACTTATATCTGTTATCTAATACATGCTTGACTAAATCAATCAATCAATAGTCACCCAGCTGGCTTTCATTGCTAAGGTGGGATTTGAACTCTTGATCTCTTTCTTTCTAGCTTGGTGCCTTAACCACTAGGGAAACTGGCTCTTAATCAAAGATTGAGGGTGCAATTTTGACATGTTTTCTGAAATGGCTCTGGCCATGTGTCAAACCTATACCCCCACCTGCAGATTGGGCATTACTTAACTCATCCATGGAGGAGAGGGAAACAGCTCTAGTAGAGAGAACGGAAGTGAACATTCTCCTTTCTGTTTTCTGATCACGTGAAGGATAAAATCTTGACCTGGCTTTGTTGTCAAAGTAGAATAGAGAGCAAAGGTACAGGCAGTGCATTTGAACAATGGCATAATTTTATGCTGGTTCCCTCACCGAATAGCAGCAGCTTAATGCTGCTCTGCAGAAGAGCCCTGAGATATTAACAGCTCATTTGAACAAACCTATATACAACTGGAATCAACAGAATTGTGCCTCCCATATATAACCATTAAAGAGGATGCATAACAACATTCTAAAATTATTTGGGTAGAACAGAGTTTCCCAACCATAGCAAGTTTAAGATGTATGGATTTCATCTCTCAGAATTCCCCAGTTAGCATGGCTGGTTGGGGAATTCTGGGAGATGAAATCCACACATCTTAAACTTACTATGGTTAGGAAACCCTCTTCTACCCCAACAATGCTGACTGGGGAATTCTGGGAGTCAAAGTCCACATATCTTAAAGTTGTCAAGATTAGGAAACCCTGTGGTGAGGGAAACTAATATTTGGTCTACAGTATTTTAATTAAGAGACTTGCTAAGGGCTCAGTTCCTGGATAGTTATCATAAACAAGCTCCTTTCTTTGTTAAACATATCTTGCCATGGATATATCAGCATTCAGACCAACCTCACCCTTAAAATTATGTCATTTTCTATATCTGCCCATGTGTCAATGGATTGCAGCCTCTCAAAATACAGCTCCTATCATCTTAGGATCCATACTGTTTTATGTGCAAAGTTCCATGCTCCATAGCATAGCAATCCAGTTTAGAACAATAAAGAACAATTTTATAAAATGCCAACTTGTGTTCTTAATTGCTATACATTTCAAAGTAAAGCACATTAGCTAAGCAGATGCACAATCTCAAATTAAATATTGCTAGGACTGTAAGATAATAAACTCAGACCCTATAGGGGATTATAGAAGCCCATTTACCATAGCTATGTTTCCCTTGCCTACTAAATGTTTGTATTAGTCCATGGAAATTGGAAGAAGTGGCTGAATTTAGATAAATCGTATACATATTTTTCTATTAATGAAAAACTAAGTTCAGTAAGCATACAAATAGTCACACAATGGGGTGCAGCATAATCTTTTGTAATTTGGTTACTGAATTTTCTCTTTTGAATAGGAGCTATTCTTTATTCATTTGTTAGTTGGGTTAGCCCATCCACATGATTGTTGCTTTACATTTGCATGACTAATCACTTTCCTTCTCCCATTATTTAATTAAACTGAGTGCTTTCATAACCCCTTGAGTTGTCTGGATGCGACAATCAGCTGTAAAAAAAATGGGTAAAAATAACAAGCATCACCATGTGAAAAACAAAATTACTGTTCCAGCATAGATTAATACAAAGCAGGACCCATCTAATACAAAGAAAGTGGTATCCCTGGTCTGCTTATTAGACAGGCCCGTAAGTATATGTATTTTAGTATAAATCTTGCTGAGAAGAAGAGGACTGAACTGAGGCTTCAATACAAGCGCGGGGATTACACTGTGAACGTAATAGTTGGGGAAATGTGCCTTGCACATTTATAATCTCCTAAAATTTATTTTGTTCCCATCCCCAAAGAACCAATCCTATCCCACATTGCGGTATTGTTTTATCATGCATCTCTATAAAAGGCCTTGCCTCACCACTTTGAATCTGAGTGATTTACCATACGTGATGTTTATAAGGAAGAGAAATCAACATCTCATACTAACATCCCCATCCTTCAAATATTTTTTTTAATCCATTCCACACCATTCAAAAGGTGTTCATCCGAAATTGTATAGCTACAAATATGCTATAATGCCAATTGCATTAGGATTAGGCTGTAGATCAAGCTAATGGGAAATCAACTGCAGGATCCCTATTCTTTCTTTGGGAGGTAAGATCCACCCATCACTTATTGCACTGAGAAACAAAACACAACAGCCCTGTCATCTATATAGGTAGTCCTCAATTTACAACCAAAATTGAGACCAGAATGTTCATTCCTAAGCAAGGCCATTGTTAAGTGAAACCATGCAGAATGGAAACTAGCCACTTATATATTAATTGTTTGATACCAAAATTGAAATAATGCTTTAATTAATAAATAAAAAAAGAATAATGAAATTTAAATGGAAAAAGGATAATCGAATGGATGCAATGGAATGATTCTCAAACTACTAGTGGAAATTTTCAAGATAGTCTTTTAAAAACAAAACCAAAAGAGAGGGAACAGTGGAAGGAAAAAATAATTCAAAAATGGAAAATGGTTTTCCATATTTCTGCCCTTTTCTGGATTGGCCGTATGAAGATCTCTATATGAAGAGGTCAATTTACAGTGAAGTAGCTTAAATTTCAACTCTCACATGGCTTGCACTTGTAGAAGTGGTAAATTCCTTTTAAGTCCACCTTTTAGATAAAGACAGCATTATACTTCTCAGCTATCTATAGATGCATTATAAGAGTTTCT
The DNA here is from genome assembly GCF_029215685.1 of Pituophis catenifer annectens. Taxonomy (NCBI): domain Eukaryota; kingdom Metazoa; phylum Chordata; class Lepidosauria; order Squamata; family Colubridae; genus Pituophis; species Pituophis catenifer. Next base: position 131,141,355 of record NW_027256881.1, read on the forward strand.
TTTTTTAAAAAAGAAAATCAACAATTGTCAAATGGGCTCTTTCTTATCTCGGGTGGTTTATGTACCATCAAAGGACATTCTTTCTAGCCCCAAATCAAATGGAGCTTCACACAAGAGAAAAACGGAAGAATGTCTACATTCCCTTTAATGTTAAAATAGACATGTAACCATAAGAAACCAAAATTTAACCTATGTTTTCAATATTTTCTAATGATCTCACTTCCAAAAACTAATCAGATTGGACCAAGCTTAAAACTTAGTGATCTTTATGGATCAGTAAAGGGCTGCCACTACCCTTATCACCATTTCTATTGTCTTGGGCTGCACACAATCACCATGTTTTAAACGTTGGCTTGCAGCAAGTAGTGTGGGAAGGCAAAACTCTTATGCCACCCTTGCCACCCAACCCTGATCTTCCCTGTCATGCCAGTGAATCCCAAGCAACAAAACAAAAGACCCCTTATGCTCTTCTGCCCACATTGACACTTGGACTGAAACTAGCGGTTCCCTCGCTAGGAAATTGGCAAATGTCAGCAACTCAATCACATCCATAAGAGATCCCCGCAAAATATGGAAATTATCTACATGCACAATAGGATTCTCCAGACCCATCACCCAAAATTGGCACCTGGACACACAAAGAGGAGAAGATTATCTCATCTTGGAGGGTGAGAAAATTGCATATGATCAACACCAGACAGCTTGACCCCCAAGGAGAACCACATTCGTGTGCTCTTTAAAACAAAGACCCAGCTTTCCTATAAATATTACTAACCCTGCCTTTCAATGTGTGGCCATCTTCAATTGCTAACCTGTCTGTTTGTTACTGAAAGATTCTACCTCCACTTCAAGCGGTTGTTCTATGTTTTTTGACCCAGTCTGGAATGAACCGAGAAGCTTCTTCTAACAATAGCAAGAGCAGCTGTGGCATCCATGTCTGAGAAAGACATATGGGTCTTTCACAGATGGGATAGAGGCAGAAGGCTGTTCCTGGGCCCAGTCAATATGTCAGGTAGGCAAATGGGCAAGAGCCTGACCATGCGATATGAAAACCATTGTGATGACAGCTTACAAAGTCCACATTTTTCTATCTTACCTGACTCAGGGCTATCTGTGCTGCCAGAATAAATAACATTCATTGAAATCCTCTAGACTCCACACCTCCTTCTTCCTCAGTTACAGCGCATTGTTTTTTCTCAAAAGATCTACAGCCCTCTTTAATATCCCTGCCTTTAGCTGCATTTTTTTCGCTCTTTCACAGAAAAAACAGCAGAGACGAATCCCTCCCAGTTATGTTCTGTCACATATCCTACTGCCTTTATGTCACACAGACATTTAAAACGGGCCTACGACTCAGGGAGCCACGCCGGCAGGAAGAATCGACAAGGCAGCGCACTGGAGAGAAATGGGGAGTTGCAGAAGGTGACAACTTGCCCGTCACGAAGGGATAAAAATGCAATGCTTGCCTAAAAAGTCACTCTGACATCTCTGAGTCTTTATGAAAATAAAGACCAAGGAGAGGAAAGCAAAACATTTGAAGGTGGAATCTTTACAATCTCTCTCTCTCTCTCTCTCTCTCTCAACTCTAAAGCTGCTCTTGCTTCGTTTTACACTTGTCAGTGGATATTTCCAAAAGCAGATCATTTTTTAAAAAGTATTTTCTCCCAGTGAAATATTATTCCTCCCTCCATGCAATCTCCAGGCTCATTTCCTTCTTCCTTTTCCTATGCTTTGGATTTTGTAGACTCGAGGATGGTTTTATTTTATTCCTGGAAATCTTAGCACAGCTCAGAGGAAGAAAAAGCCACTGGAAATATGAAAAATATGCGTTTTGGCCATATTTCAAGATAACTCCAAGTGGTTTTCTCCTCAACTTAAAGGCAGAGGTAGTTTGTGGTTGTGTGAAATGTTTGAGGTTGCTAGAGTTTAGAAGATGGAATGGAAATAGCACTCTAAGAACACATTTTGTGTTCCCGAAGCAGAACTAGGTGTTAAAAGGGGAATAGCAGCCACACAGAAGAAATTTGTTTGCTCTCTTTCCTCTGGCCTATGGTAAAGCTTTTCTATTTCAATTAGCTGAGCTCCAGAATTCAGTTCTCAAAGGGGAAAGAGAACCAACTTGGTGGGGGAAATGTATTTGCAGAGGAGAATCTCTAATTGAGGAAGAACGTGGACCAGGAAGTATGGTAGAGCCCATGCAGTGTTTATATTGATTATCATTAGTGCTTTTTTGTTTCTCAGCTTTGTGTGTTTGTATCTGTATAGTTTTTAACTGCTGCTAGCTGTCCAGAGGTGAATTTGAGATGAGTGGCCATATAAATTGAATTAATAAATATATACAGATGAATGAAATTAAATCCCTCCCTTAACTCCTATACTTTTGTGAAAATGATTTGCCTATTAAAAGATTTATTGAATGTTCACTTATCTTTGTTGTGAAATGCAATCAGAATTTTTTGTGGGTTCTGCTAATACTCACATAGAGGCTGAGTGAACATAATAACACTGGTGTTTGGTACATGCTCCATTTATTTCACGTGATATATCCCCATGAAAAAGCCATTTAGATTCGGGAACTGGTTTGACCACGTTTAGCTGCTATAACCATAACAAAATGCTTCCAGTAATTGGCAATCAGGGCTAACATCATTGTGTAAACATTTTGGCCCATTGCCATATAGTGAATTACATGGTGAACTGCAAGTACTGACTGCCAGAACCTGGTAGCTCTGAAACCAAATGCACTGTATGTACCCAACTAAATGTGAAGGTTTGTGAGCTCAGTTTCAGGTAAAGGACCTGAACCCCATAAATAATACCTGCAACCTATTTCTGAGAAGTCCCAATAAGGATGAAACTAATCATGTAGTGCTTCCTGGTGGTCAATGTAACTGGAAAGATGCTTCAACTCAGCAATATTTGAGTGTTTTCAAGCATGAACTATATGTTTCAAGGCCTTCCACAACATTTCTATGGAAGTTTGATCTCATCATCCACAACACTGTCCTTCATCCATTCCCTTTAAGACTTGTTTGTAAATTTGGAGTCACTATCTTCCTGTTTGATCTACATGCTCTTCGTTTTCATCAGATCGAAGGCATGTTATTCTTCATTGTAATCTCCGATCCAAGCAGAATTCATGCTTCCTTCAATGACGGCAAGGCACCCAGATACTGAGGTAGCAAAGTATTCCCAAATATTGGTTCAATTTATATCACACTTTTTGTCTGGGAGTTCAAGATGGCATACATCACAGTCCCTTCTCCACTTTTACTTATTAAAGCAGTTGCTTTATAAAGTAGGTTGGGCTGAAACAAAATTATTGGCCCAAAGATATTCAGTGTCAGGCTCCAAAAATCAAGAAAGACACATGGGAATTCTTCTAAGTAGATTTCTTTATTGTTTCACACCTATAGACAGAATCTTGCCAAACTGAAGCACACTATTATCTACAACAAGCATATATTCTGATAACTGTTAGGAAGGAGCTGTCTTCACCCTCTTTATCTCATACATGAACTGAGCTGCCGCTTACTTCTCTGGAATGCACTCCTCCCTCTTGGGAAGTCAGACTATATTGTATCATACTCAATGACTCTATGACTGCACCTGGGTCTCCCCAGTGCCAATCCAATACCTAACCACTATACTAGAAGGTGTATGACACTAGAACCTCAAAGTAGGAGGTATTTTTTACTGTGGAATGAACTGCTTGATTGAAACACAATGATACCTTTATACCCCTTGGGGCTCCCCTTGGGGTGCACCTGGAGGCTGCAATTAGTCCAGAATGTGGCCGCGCGGGGGATTATGGGAGCGACGGGGTGCTCACATATGACACCTCTCCTGCGCGAGCTGCACTGGCTTCCTGTGGTCTTCCGGGTGCGCTTCAAGGTGTTAGTGACCACCTTTAAAACGCTCCATGGCTTAGGGCCTGGGTATCTGCGAGACCGCCTTCTGCCACCAATAGCCTCCCACCGACTGGTTTGCTCGCACAGAGAGGGCCTCCTCAGGGTGCCGTTGGCCAGACAGTGCCAGCTGGCGACCCCCAGGGGGAGAGCCTTCTCTGTGGCAGCACCTGCCCTCTGGAATGACCTACCCCCTGAGATACGCACGATATCAGACCTCTGGACTTTTCGTCGGGCCCTGAAAACACACTTATTCTATCTAGCCGGGCTGGCTTGATCCCATCCTCTCAGTTTTAATTGAATTCGGTTTTAATTGGGTTGTTTTAAATCTTGGGCCGAAATTATTTAATTGTTTTTTAAACTGTTTTTAAATTTTATATGCAATGTTTTATCTCGGCTGTACACCGCCCTGAGTCCCGCAGGAGAAGGGTGGTATAGAAATAAAATAAAATAAATAAAATAAATAAATACCCCACCCCACCCAAATTCCAATTTTTGACTCATCTGTTCATAGAATATTCTTCAAGAACTCTGAAGGGTCATCCTGAGCTTTAGGCAAGCTTGAAATGAATATCTACATTCCTCTTAGTCAGCAATGCCCATTTTACCCAAAGTTATTCTCTAATGGAGTCACAAACATCCACTTTAGCCAAAGCAAAGAAAGGCCTGAAGATCTCCAGATGTTGTTCTGAGTTCTTTGGACAACTTTATGTTCTTCTTTTGCGAGATTTTGATAGGATGCCCTTTTGCTTCAGTATCGTCATCTCACGATGATGATCACAATGGTGGAATAGTGATCTCCAAAATGATCTTTGTAAGCCTTCCAAACAGGTAGACATCAGTATTTTTTTTTTTTATGGGAGTCTTCAAAGCTTTCTTTTGAGCAAGTCATAATATGCTTCTACATCTGTAAAGTGAGATTTTCACTGTGATGAGGGGAGATTTATATAGCACAGGGCTGGCTGATTGTTTCATGCAGTACTCAGACAAGTGATCTAGATCTCCCCTTAATTGAATGAGCTAAGGGGTGGGGAGGATTTTTTTTCACGATAGCATATTGTACGTTAAGTGACTTTTATATGAAAGAAATGAAGGAAGCACCCAATGGTCATATTTCCACTCAAACCCCCTTTAAAAATCTGATAGCTGTTAATATTCCACAGCAAAGATATGTAACAATTCAGAAATCTAAAAGGAGTGAATACTTTTCCACTGAACTAAACAGGCTTCACTTTCTTCCCCATTTCTGTTTTGCCTACAAACTAGGTTAAAGACGCATTTATCAAACTTATACACAGTTCCACCTTAAAGTCTCAGATATAAAATAACTATATTTTCCTAAAAAGTTTGGTAACCCTGAAATGTTTTGAACTCATTTTAAGCTTCATGTTTCTCCGGGCTCATTTTATATCCATTTAAGCTGCTTTCGTCCTTTTTCTGTGGCCTCATTCTGCGTTGCTCACTGTCATGTTTACCCTGTTTATTTAAAAAGAGTCACCATAAGGTTCGGAAAGTTTTATCTTGGAAGCTGTACAGTATTCCAGGTTGGTTTAACCTTGGAAAGCTGCCTAATAAAAAATGCTCAGTTTAATCTGACACAGAGGAGCTGTCAGTAGATCAGCCAGTATTAACAGCATCACAGATAACTGGGCCTGAAGAAATGTAAACAGACATGCGCACACCCTCTAGATATACCCAAATATGCCATCCTTTTGTAAGATTACCTCTGCTGTTACTGAGATAAGGTTTGTTGCACTAAAACAATTGCTGGCATATTCCAAGGGTTAGGTTCTCTTGCTGGTTTTTCAGGAAAGTTTGTGGGGATTTTTTTAAAAAAATATATTTTTGCAAACTTAAGAACCCTAAGCGATCATCATTCTGCAGTGATTAACCCACAGACTGCTTCTTTGTGAATTTTAGCATTCTGCTTTACCTTATGATACGATGGATGGATCTCAGACTAAACTGTAGAACGGAACTATTCTCCAGACTTTCCACTTCTCTGACTATTGGGTCATGATTCTGGCTGGTTAAAATGCATTTTAAAAAGGGCATTTAAAACATAACGGGAGAGGGTTTTTGTAAAATCAAAACAAAATATAAAGAAATTTTGGGCAAGAGGGAGGAGAAAGTATTTATATGAAGAAAGAGAAAGGAAGGAAGGAAGGAAGGAAGGAAGGAAGGAAGGAAGGAAGGAAGGAAGGAAGGAAGGAAGGAAGGGTCTATTTATTTCATATTCATATCTATCATCTATATATCTCTATCTATCATCTGTCATCTAGCTAGCTATCTATCTTCTAGCTAGCTAGCTAGCTATCATCTAGTGTAATGTATTAGAATGTGGTGAATCATCTATCCAATACTTATTGGGAGTGCATTATATGGCTTATCATCATCATCAACATCATCATATGATCATCATCATCTTCACCACCATAATAGTAATAAATCTGCCCATTTCAGGTCCCTCGGAAGGACTTGATAGATGGATAACAAATGCCAAATCCAATCTGAACATCTGGCTAACAGTGCCACGAATTAGTAACACAAATGCAGTAATACAATGGATACGAGTTAAATGCAATGATTTTTTTTTAAAATAACTTTTTCAGGGAGCAAATAAATGAGCACATGAGGGTCAAAAAACACTGTAAAGAAAGGATCTATGTCAATAATTGGGCTGAACTGAAAATCAGAAGTGATCAGAAGATTTCAGAGCCTTCAAGGAGGAGATGGCAAAAGGGTGTTATTTTTATGGACCATCAGTTAAAATTATAAATGACCTTATGATACAAAGAGCAGTTAGCTGAGTCCCAAGGTAGCTGACAAGCGCCAGAACAGCCCATTGAAGTTCTGGTGTCATCACCAACACTCAGAAGAAATCTATCACACACCAAGCAAAGACCTTCTCTGTTGTATGTATGATTATGCATGCATATCAATGGAGAACATCACTACTAAATGATAATCTCTTTAATATAATTAAGTTGAAGTAAACATACAAGTTGGTCTCACGCATGGCTTGTTCAGTATTCCACTCTAATGATCCTGCAGTGGGGGACTGATTAGTCAGGCCTATGGAAGACAGCAGGGAACGGGGCAGAAAGCTCAGTTAAAAATCATTTGATGTTTGCAGATGTAACAACATACAGTTTTTCCTCTTCCATTTTTTTTTTTAAATGGATGCAATGGTCAAACTATTTGGATGTGAAGTGTTGACACTAAGTTCTGAATTAGCTCCCTTCAGATCTTCAGCTGTTTTAACCTCCCTTTGTATTCAACCTCCCTTTAAAATCTCAAGAAAATGTAAAGTCAACAAACAGAAAAACAACTTTGCATATTTGCATGGGTCTTGCTGTCACTGGCCTTTTCTTACAGAACAGTTTGTTTGAACCCACTTGATCATTTCAGGTGTCCTTTTTTTGGTCCTTTTCTAGATCTAGAACATTCCAATCCAAGTGTTCACCAAAACTGTACAGAACATTCCAAACAAAGCTGCATGATGAACGTGCATGACCAAGCAAGGGATCTCATCCAGATCTCCCAACTGAATCCTGCCGTGAAAACTGTAAAAGGAGGAGCCTAATAAATCTTCAACCACCCCAGGGAATCTAACAGCACACGTTTGCCTCACACTACGAAGCCACTGAGTGCTGAAAAAAGCAATCTTACCTTCTCCAAAGCTTGTCTCCCCTTACTTGACAAGATGATTGACTAAAACATAAATTGGGCAATGATATATAGAGGGCATTCACTGTGGGGGGGGAAAAAATCCAGGATTGTGTTCATTGAAGCTTGTATGTGCCAAAGGCAGTGATTGATGGGAGATACCCGCAAATCCCAGTGGGGAAAAAGTTCTGCATATACTGCTAATCTCAGTTGAAGAGTAGCCTTCCTTGGTTGTGAAAATGGTAAGTGCCTCCTTACATCTGCCTGAATGTCTGTTCCTACACCCTTCCCTTAAAAGAAAGGTCTCATTGAAGCCCAAGGACTGCTACTTCAGGGGTGAAATCCAGCAGGTTCTGACAGATTCTGGAGAACCAGTAGCGGAAATTTTGAGTAGTTTAGAGAACTGGCAAATACCACCTCTGGCTGGCCCCAGAGTGGGATGGGAATGGAGATTTTGCTATATCCTTCCCCCAGGAGTGGGGAGGGAATGGGGATTTTGCAGTATCCTTTTCTGGAGAGGGGGAAATGGAGATTTTGCAGTATCCTTCCCCTGCCAGGCCCACCAAGCCATGCCCACCAAGCCATGCCCACCAAGCCACACCCACAGAACCGGTAGTAAAAGAAATTGGATTTCACCACTGTGCTACTTGTTAACAAAATCCCCTTGAGGCTGGGGTTGGGGAGGAGTCCCTAAAGGGGGAAAAGCCAACCACCTTTCATACACTCTGGAAGATTTGTTTATCCAGACTTTTTTCCAATCTGAATTCAGATCAGGTTTTAGTACTAGAACCAGTGGTGGTATTCAGCAGGTTCTATTGGGTTCGGGAGCGGTGGCTGCGGGTAGCTCCGCCCACCCGCCTGGACGTAATCACATCCCATTTCTCCAAGGCGGAAGGCCCCTCACATTTGTGAACCGGCAGCAAAGGTCAGTGAATGCCACCTCTGACTAGAACCGGATTGTTCACCAAACACCTCATCTGCTTTTGAGGAAAGATGGCGTGGATATGAATCTCCTGCCTTCCTTAGTAGTTTCTGATACCATTAAAACAATTGAGGTACAGATAGTCCTCAATTTATGACCACAACTGAGCCCAAAATTTCCATTGCTAAGCGAGACCGTTGTTAAATGAGTTTTGCCTCATTTCACGACCTTTCTTGCCACAGTTGTTAAGTGATTCACTGCCGCTGTTAAGTCACTAACACAGTTGTTAAACGAATCTGGCTTCCCCATTGATTTTGTTTGTCAGAGAGTTGCTCAAAGTGATGACATGACCCCTGGGACTCTGCAACCGTCATAAATATGAATCCGTTGCCAAGCACCTGAATTTTGATCGCGTGGAGATGCTGCAACAGTCGTAAGTGTGAGAAACGGCCCTGAGTCACTTTTTTCTTTTAATGCCATCGCAACTTCGAACAGTCACTAAACGAATTGTTGTTAGGTCAAGAACTACTTGTATCCCATTGCACTAATTGCCCTGGAGCTTAAATGGGAGGCAATGGTCTTCAATGGTTCTGCTCCTACTTGCAGAGTAAGTTCCAGAGAGTAACAGTAAGGAAGAGGGCCAATTCTGTTGTGATATTCCAGTTGCACCAACCTTTGAGCATCAGGAAAAGGCTTGGCTTTTTAGCAAAATGGTGACCCTCTCCTGATAAAGAAGCTTGTTAATGCTGCTGGGACACATTTTGGCATGGCTATGCAGAGTTGGGATTAGTCTCTTTGGAGGGGATCAACATTATTCACTATATTCTATAGAATATATTCTATATTCTATAGAACCATCCTGGAGTGTTTCTATTGTTAAGAGATAGACGGAGGCAATTTGGCCTAGTGGTTAAGGTACCAAGCTAGAAACCAGGAGGCTGTGAGTTCTAATCCCACTTTAGGCATGAAAGCCAGCTGGATGACTTGGGGCAAGTCACTGTCTCTCTCAGCCCAACCCACCTCTCAGGATTGTTGTGGTTGGGAAAAGAGGAGGAGGAAAGAATATTAGGTATGTTCGGTGTCTTTAGTTGTTTATAAATAAACAAACACGAGAGAGAAAGAGAAGATTGCACACTTAGGTGGTTGTTCAAGACTCATAAAGATTCTGATCTAAAACACAATAACACATTGTATTACAGTTCATTATTACATTTTGAATTCTGTGAAGCCAATCCTTAAAAAATCTTGATATTTACCATGTACTCAGAGAAAGCATTGCAGAAAACGATCGGCTTAGAAATATTCTTTTTTAAAAAATCTAAATGTCAACATTTTCATTATATGCCATTTGCTTGAGTGCTTTTTCCAGCATACTATAACACTCTTTTCCCTTAAACTTTATGTACAGGGCTACTTCATGATCCAACACATTTGGCAATAATGATAAAATACTATAGAACAGGCATTTAATGTAGACAGTAGATTTCCTAGCATTTCTGAGAAGTATCTAGTTGCCCAAGAAATATTGGATCGGTAAGTGGACTTTTCAATACTTTTGTTACTTCAGACTTTGAGGTTTATGTGATGAAATACAAACAGGGTTAGTATTTGAAAAGATTCTTTTAAGCCAAGGAGTCAATAGGTACCAAAGGCATTGAAAAGAGATGCAAGTATTTGGCATCATTACATTTTTAGATATTTAGAGCCATGTGCTAGAATTTCACTAATCCTCAAGGCTGTCATATAGGACAATTTTATGTCATGTCCAATGGCAGGAGAGCAGAAACACTTTGAACCTGAATGCAGCCATAGTTTCATAACAAATTATTATATACAGTTGATGAAGTCTACTACACCATCTGGCAGGATTGCATAACACATCTCATTGATTCTGACATGGAATGAAGTTGCTCATCTTCAAATGATAACCCTGCAAGCTTTAATTTGCCGGCGCAGAATTGTTGCATTATCCCTTGTGCAATAATAGAGCTTTTTCCACCAAATGCTACCTGCTACTTTCTTGTCATTCAAAGCTGTAAATATATAATAGTATCAACCCAAACGCACACCACCTTAAATCCTAGACTGCTCAAACATTCACGCAACCTCCTTTTTGTCTAAAATGTGGCAGAAACATTCATTGTTCTCTGACATGCTTTCCAAAAAGTTAAATGGCAACTTCGGGATGATTTATTCCAATGCACAATTATTTATCGTACAAACATCACATTCCAAGTGCATACGGAAACAACTGACTATAAAAATTGAGCTCTCTGTTGTGGGTAGCACAGATTGCCCCAGCTCTAAAATCAGCATGGCTGAAATGTTCTTTTGCAAATCAACATGTCATTACTAATTGTATTTTTTCCTCCAGATGTTCTTTTAATCCATACCCAAAAAGTCTAGAATTCGCACGTCTCCCCAGTGAAATCACAAGGTCCACATTTATGCAGACAAGTGAAGCCCCCGTATTTTTGTGGTCTCGCGTTATATGCGCTCAGAGGTAACCATCTGACAAAGACAGTGTGCAGAAGGACAATTCGACATCTGGCTTCTCCACAGTCTATCAGTGAGCTGTAACTGTCATCAGGATTGTTTCACATGAGGTAGGAAAGGCAGCTGTACAAAGACCCAATTCCAGCAACTGAGGCAATTACTCATTTTTAGAAATATCATTGCAACTGAAATTAGTGCTCCATAGCATTGAGACTGAGCTAATTCTGAGCTCAGCATAGCATAGAAACTGAGCTAATTCTGAGTCAACCCTTCGTCTGAAAACACCAACCCTCCCCTTCATCTCTCATCTGGTGATGAGAGATTGGATTGGTGGAAAGATTTCAAATTCATTTCAGGATCTTAAAATTGTAAGCCCCTAGAGTTATGAGTTGGAGATGGGTGGCTATAGAAAATGAATGAATGAATGAATGAATGAATGAATGAATGAATGAATGAATGGGAAATGCTCATTTCATATAAGGGCATGGTAAATTGATATGGTATGATTATACACTACCTGGCTCATGCAGTGAAGCTTCGGTGGTGGTTGGGTAAGTTTGACTACACTTCCACTTTTTGCACTGATCTGCTTATCTCAATTTTCCATTTATAATCTCTTAAAGGTTTTGATATGCATTGATCATGGATAAAATGACATTGAAATTGTCTCTCAAGTTTTTTCTTTCTAGTCAATTCAAGGCCCAAACTCTTTAACTTTGGAAAAGATTAACTAGGGGAAGGTTTTAGAATATAGAATATAGTCTAGACCTGTATACTGCATGAGTCAAAAAGAGGGCTGTGAAAATATTTACAGACCCCTCGCATCCTGGACATAAACTGTTTCAACCCCTACCCTCAAAACAACGCTATAGAGCACTGCACACCAGAACTAGACACAAGAACAGTTTTTTCCCGAACGCCATCACTCTGCTAAAGAAATAATTCCCTCAACACTGTCAAACTAGTTACTAAATCTGCACTACTATTAATCTTCTCATCGTTCCTATCACCCATCTCCTCCCATTTATGACTGTATGACTGTAACTTTGTTGCTTGTAGCCTTACGATTTATATTGATATTGATTGTTTCCTGATTGCTTATTTGTACACTATGACTATCATTAAGTGATATGATTCTTGATGAACGTATCTTTTCTTTTATGTACACTGAGAGCATATGCACCAAAACAAATTCCTTGTGTGTCCAATCACACTTGGCCAATAAAAAATTCTATTCTGTTCTGTTCTATTCTATTCTAAGTAAAAAAGAAAAAAAATATTCAATTTCATCCTGGTCTGACGTTATTCTAGCACTACTACCATTACAGTCCAGATACCACACTATCTGCTAATACAGCCCAGAATTCCTATTGATTGGGACAGGCTATAAATATCATAAATAAAAGCTACCTGGCTTTACAAAAAAAAATGTCCAGTAGTTGAGTTTTCAGCATAACTTCAATATTCCTAGTGGAGTTCTTCTTCCTGGTGGATTTCTCACTGACTTGAAGAAAAGAAAGAAAAGAATTAATTGCGATAATACACTTCTTTCCTATTCCACTGTGCTCTCCTTCAGGGCTACGTTCTGCCCATTGCCCCTGGTGCACCAAACAGACTCTGCTATCTGGGTGGCTCATTCTGTTGCTCAGCAGAGTAGCAGTCCACAATGAGATGAACCTGATAGGAGGTGTGGAAGAGCATGTCAACGTATTGGATACATACTTCTCAGCTTTCTTGCTAACCTACAGGATTGATATAAGGACAGAATGCAATAACCCTATGCTTGCCACACTGAACTCTTGAGGTTTCATTCCCGGTGCTATGTATTTTCTTCCTGCTCTCATCATCACATGGTCATAGGTGGAGAAAGGTTCGTGAACTGGTCAGGATAACAGAATGGCAGAAATAGAGAGCTGGAAGGGACTGTTGTGACTCCGACCCCCGAGCCCATCTTATCAGAGGGAGAAGACTTCAAAAGTGAAGGAGAGGAGTTGGCAAGGCCTCCCTCTCCAGAACCCTCCTCTCTGGCAATGCCTCAGGTGTCCTCCAAAGGCCAAGAGATAGGCCAGGAGCCAGGCACTTCTGAGCAGCCGCAGTTAGACAGTGACGGAGATGAGTCTTGGCTGGATCCCCGACAACATCAGAAAGATAAGCGCACGCAGCAGAGAAAGAGGCATGCCAGAGATTAAGCTGAGTCACTGGACCACACCCCACAGGGGATAAAAGGGGGTGTGGTGGCCATTCAGGCCTTGTGACGGACAAAACTGAAAAGCTAGCAAGTCATACTGCATTTCTGGAACTTTGTTATATGCCCTCCTTGGATTTATTATGGACTGAACTTAACAATTCTTTGGCTTTGTGGACTTATTTTGGTGTATCGGACGGAGGAGAAAAACCTCCCTTTGTGAATAAAGTCTTTGGCAGGCAGCTACTGGGTTGCTGCCAATTCTGTTATCTCAAAGGAATTCCTGACTGCTGGTTTTATTAACTCCTGGCTGACTGTTTGTGTGCGTGTGTGAGACAGGGACAGACAGGGACCTTGTAAATCTTCTAATCCAACCCTTTGTTCAAGCAGTAAAACCCCATACTATTTCAGACAAATGACTGTCCAATCTCTTCTTAAGAACCTCCAGTGTTGGAGCAGCCACAACTTCTGGAGGCAAGTCCTTCCACTGATCAATTGTTCTTATTGTTAGGAAATTTCTCCTTAATTCTAGGTTGCTTCTCTCCTTGATTAGTTCCCATCCATTGCTTCTTGTTCTGCCTTCTGATGCTTTGGAGAATAGGTTGACTCCCCTCTTCTTTATGGCAACCCCTGAGATATTGGAACATTGCTGGCATGTCACCTCTAGTCCTCACTAGAAGAATGAGGTTGTACTACAGGAAGAATATTAGTGTATAAATATAACTCAGAGCAGCCTTGTACATCATCACAGTAAACATTTCATCCAATTTAAGACACCATAAAGCTTGCATTCTTAGTTCCCAATGGATTTGGGGCAGCACTCTGCTTATCCTCCCTGGTGCACTGAACAGGCTGTGCTATCTGCCACATTATGCTCATTCTGTCAATCACTGAGGCCAATCGCTGGGTGGCATAAAGCCAGCTTAGAATAATGCCACGGTGAAGTTGGCAGAGTGACATTGGCCAAGGCAACAGAAAGGTATAAATTAAAGTCCAAGTCTTGCTAAAAGGAAAGCTCTTATCTTCATGAGACATGATGCCAAAAAGTGAAATGGAATTCATCAGAGGCAGGGAGAGATTGCAGAGAAGGCAAGAAGGGGTTAAAAGTTAAAGGCATCTTTCTTACGAATGATTTGATGGCTACAGATAGGCTTTGCATTTGGTAGGCTTAAATTGAAGAAAGTAGGAAAAAGCACTAGGGCACTAAGGTATGAACTAAATCATATCCCTGATGAATATACAGTAGAGGTGACAAATAGATTTAAGGAATTAGATCTGATTAGATAGATTTAGATCTGATAGACAGATTGCCTGAAGAACTATGGATGGAAGTTTGCAACATTATACAAGAGGTAGCAACTAAAACCATCCCAAAGAAAAAGAAATGCAAGAAAGCAAAATGGCTGTCAGAGGAAGCTTTGCAAATAGCTGAGGAAAGAAGGGAAGCGAAAGGCAAGGGAGAAAGAAAGATACACTTAGTTGAATGCAGAATTCCAGAGAATAGCTAGAAGAGATAAGAATACCTTCTTAAATGAACAGTGCAAAGAAATAGAAGAAAACAATAGAATATAGGGAGGACCAGAGATCTCTTCAAGAAAATTGGAGATATGAAGGGAACGTTTCATGCAAAGATGGGCATGATAAAGGACCAAAATGGCATGGACCTAACAGAGGCAGAAGAGATTAAGAAGAGGTGACAAAATTACACAGAAGAACTATACAAGAATGATCTTAACATCCCTGATAACCACGATGGGGTGGTCACTGACCTTGAGCCAGAATGTGAAGTCAAATGGACCTTAGGAAATCTGAGCAACAACAAAGCTAGTGGAGGTGACAGTATTCCAGCTGAGCTATTCAAAATCTTAAAAGACGATGCAGTAAAAGTGCTACACTCAATTTGCCAGCAAATTTAGAAAACTCAACAGTGACCACAGGATTGGAAAAAGTCAGTTTATATTCCAATTCCAAAGAAAGGCAATGCCAAAGAATGTTCAAACTATCACACCATTGCACTCATTTCACATGCTAGTTAAGTTATGCTTAAAATCCTACAAGCTAGGCTCCAGCAGTATGTGGATTGAAAACTACCAGAAGTAAAGGCAGGATTTCGAAGAGGCAGAGGAACTAAAGATCAAATTGCCAACATACACTGGATCATGGAGAAAGCAAGGGAGTTCCAGAAAAACATCTATTTCTGCTTCATTGACTATGCTAAAGCCTTTGATTGTGTGGATCACAACTAATTGTGGCAAGTTCTTAAAGAGATGGGAGTACCAGACCATTTTATTTGTCTCTTGAGAAACCTATATGCGGGTCAAGAAGCAAAAGTGAGAACTGGACATGGAACCACTGTGTCAGCTTTGGAAGCCATATTAGGCTGGAAGCTTCCATGCTGCTACCCTCTCATGTGTGGGAAAGTAGGAGGGGGGATTTAGTAGAGGAGTTGTTGGTAGACATATTAGCATTCTTCCTGTCGGTCAAGGTCAGGGTGATCCGGCATCTGGAGAAGGAGTGTTCAGAGTGCTGAGTCGAGATGGGACGGACGTTGATTGAAGCATGTAATCGACTGAGGAGTGAGGGGATGGTTTGGGGGGTTTTGATTTACTGAGGGAAAACTCGGACCTCTCAGATTCAGGTTTCCCAGATGTGCCAGTTTACCTATTTTAGTAAAGAGAACTTTGGAAAATGCTTGCTTCCACATCTTTACTTGGAGTCGGGGTGTTCTGGAATGCTGACACACTGATTGGTTCAAAATTGGGAAAGGAGTCTGGCAAAGCTATATACTGTCGCCCTGCCTATTTAACTTATATGCAGAGCACATCATGAGAAAGGCGGGGCTAGATGTATCAAAAGTTGGAATTAAGATTGCCAGGAGAAATATAAACAACCTCAGATATGCAGATGATGATACCACTCTAATGGCAGAAAGTGAAGAGGAATTAAAGAGTCTCTTGATGCGGGTGAAGAAGGAGAGTGCAAAAGTTTGCTTGAAACTCAGCATTAAGAAAACTAATGTTAAGCACCCAGCCCTCTCAATTCCTGGCAAATAGATGGGGAAGAAATGGAGGTAGTGACAGATTTTATTTTCCTGGGCTCCAAGATAACTGCAGATACGGACTGCAGCCAAGAAATTAAAAGATGTTTGCTCCTGGGGAGGAAAACTATGGCAAATTTAGACAGCATACTAAAAAGCAGAGATATCACCCTGCCAACAAAAGCGCGTATAGTCAAGGCTATGGTTTCCCCAGTTGCAATGTATGGCTGTGAAAGTTGGACCATAAAAAAGGCTGAGTACCAAAGAATTGAGGCCTTTGAACTATGGTGCTTGAGAAGACTCCTGTGAGTCCCTCGGACTACAAGGCGATCAAACCAGTCAGTTCTAGAGGAGATGAACCCTGACTGCTCTTTAAAGGGGCAGATCCTGAAGATGAAACTCAAATACTTTGGCCACCTAATGAGAAGGAAGGATGCATTGGAGAAGAACCTAATGCTGGGAAAGATTGAGGGCAAAAGGAGAAGGGGACGACAAAGAATCAGGTGGCTGGATGGAGTCACTGAAGCAGTAGGCGTCAGTTTAAATGGACTCCAGAGGATGATAGAGGACAGGAAGGCTTGGAGGAAAACTGTCCATGGGGTCGCGATGGGTCGGACATGACTTTGCAACTAACAACAACATAAATATACAGATACGGAATTTTACTTTTATATACGACAACTTAAATATGACAAGTGAGTTTAAACAGGAAAAGTTTAAATTATCCTCACTGAAGGGATGGTTAGTGAAGATCTTGGAACTTGTGAAGATGGCTAAATTAACTTATCAGAGAAAAAAAACATAATTTGTGTTTATGGCTGACTGGAAACCCCTTATCGACTTTTCGTATGAAGTGGGAGAAAACGTACTTATGATTTGTGGTTTTGATGATTAGGGGGGAAAAGCTGGATAATAAAAAGTGAACATTTTTAATCAAAGAGGAAGAGATTATTTTGTAACTGTACTTATATTTACTGGAAAAGAAATTGGAAGCTTCTCCTCTTTTTATTCTTTCTTTTTGCACTTTTGTTTTTTTTTTCTTCTTTTTTTCTTTTACTCTTTATTAGTTTGTGTTAGTGTTTATGTCCTTTATAAAACTGTTAATAAAAAACATTATATATAAGAAAGAAAGTTAATTTCATTGTGGATCTGCGGATATGAAGAACTTATACCGACATTAGTGCTCTAGGAATGGTTCAGGCTTAGAGAAGTCTATCTTGTTCCAACTAGTTATGAATGCTCCAACCAGCATGTTATCAACATTAGTAGAAATGTTTATAAATTTGGATATAATCACTATCACTATTTTTCCCAGTTTGATAATGTTGAGTTTGCAATTCAAAAATATGAACAAAAACATGGTTGTTAGGAGATGTTCCACAGGAAAATATAAACATTTAGAAGAATTGAACACACAACATTAAGGAAAATTCTTATCCAAATTAACATATTACAAATAATGTATACAAATTGTGTGTGTGTGTATGTATGTATGCAGAAACCTTGTGCAAAAAGCACACATTTCAAAACGTGCACAAAAATGATATAAATGTATAACTAAAAAAAATCTAAATTGATGACAATGTAGGAAGGAATAGAAAAATCAGAGTAAGAAACTGAGCAAAATTGAACTTGGTAGACTTTCTAGTCCCAGAGTAGAAGAAGCTTTGCATCTATTATTTCTAGGGCATTGTTGAACTGAAGATAAAATGAAGTACCTTAGGGTTTATTGCCCTCTGGACATCAGAGAATTTCACCAAATTCCGAATGTTTGTGAATTTTTCCCCATTCTTCCACAGCTTGTGCTCCTCTGACTGATCACAGAGTGACAGTGCATGAAATTAAATCATGTTAAAATGTTATTCTCAGCTATGAGTTCTCTGTGAACCTATAACTTTTTCAGACATATTTTATTCCTCTCAACTGGTCAAACTGACTTTATTCAAGTCTCCCAAAATAACTCAAACTTGGACACTGGCAGTCCAAATTTATCTGCCATAATTCAAACCAAAAGCCAACATTTTACTATTGGAAATTAATCCACAGCTTGTAACATGAGCCTGAAAGATCTACCTAACAGTAGCTGTGGACTAGAAATAAAAACATTAACATAAAACAATCACATCTAAGGCATGAAGAGAGTTTATCCCATTAGAATATCTTTAATTTCTATCAATTGCTTTTTTCAGCAGCTGTCATGGACAGATCTCTTCCTGTCCATGTCTACAAGTCTGCAGTGATGGAGGTCCACATGTTGGAATCTTTAGACCCAGAGGTTTTCCAGGGAGCTCTGGGAAATGTTTGGCAAACAGTCCGGTGTGTTCCCAAGATCTTATTGCAACTGAATTATGATTGGTTTTAAGTATGATCACTGCCAAATGTCCATGATAAAGTGGTAAGTGGACTGACCACTCACTTCTTCGCCTAGATCTTCGAACCGCAACCCCTCACCGCAGGGAGGCGGACCCAATTAGATGGATCCGCCCCAGGTGCCTGATGGATCCTGATAGGTTCCAGATGGAGCTTGGGCCATTTCCTGAGGATCTAGCACATGACTCGGCCGAGGATCTGGTAGCCGCCTGGGATCGGGCGGCTGGTGGGGCCTTGGACCGAGTTGTGCCTTTGCGGCCTCTGACCCGGTGCTGATCCCGTGCGGCTCCTTGGTTTACTGAGGAGCTGAGGGAAATGAAGCACTGGAAAAGACGCCTGGAGAGTGGTTGGAGGGCCAGTCTCGCTGAATCTGATCAAACACTGGTAAGGTCGCATATTAAGGCCTACCTAGTGGCGATAAAGACGGCAAAGTTTAACTACTTTTCCGCCTCTATTGCGTCATCAGGGAATCGTCCGGCCACCCTGTTTAGGGTGACCCGCTCCCTGCTCCATCCGGGAGTGCGGGAGGATCCCTTAGAAGGCAGGACGGAGGATTTCGGACAATACCTGTATGACAAAATCGCTCAGATCCGGGGGGATTTGGACTCTGACTGGGTAGATCAGGGCAGGGTGATGAGGAACAGTCTTGAGAATGTTATCTGGGAGGAGTTTGATGCTGTGACTCCCGATGATGTGGACAGGATTTTGGGGAGACTTAGTGCAGCCACATGTTTACTGGACCCGTGTCCCTCTTGGTTGGTACTGGCTTCCCGGGAGGTTACATGAGGCTGGCTCCAGGGCATTATTAATGCTTCATTGAGTGAGGGTCACTTCCCCGCTGCCCTGAAAGAGGCGGTGGTGAGGCCTCTCCTCAAGAAGCTGTCCCTGGATCCGGCAATATTGGCTAACTATCGTCCTGTCTCCAACCTTCGCTTTATTGCGAAGATTGTTGAGAGTGTGGTCGCGCGACAGTTTCCACAATTCCTGGAGGAAACATCTTACCTAGATCCGTTCCAGTCGGGTTTCAGGTCTGGGCACAGCACGGAAACGGCATTGGTTGCGTTGGTTGATGATCTCTGGATGGCTCGGGACAGGGGTTGTTCCTCTGTTCTGGTCCTGTTAGATCTCTCAGCGGCTTTTGATACCATCGACCATGGTATCATGCTGCACCGGCTGGAAGAGTTGGGGGTGGGAGGCACTGTGTTGCGGTGGTTCTCCTCCTTTCTCTCCGACCGGTCGCAGTTTGTGTTGGCAGGGGGGCAGAGGTTGACCTCGAGGCCTCTCATCTGTGGAGTGCTGCAGGGATTGGTCCTCTCGCCCCTTCTGTTCAACATTTATGTGAAGCTGCTGGGTGAGATCATCCGTGGCTTCGGGGTGAGATACCATCAGTATGCTGATGACACCCAGCTGTACATCTCCACCCCAGGCCACCCCAACGATGCCCTTGAAGTGATGTCCCAGTGCCTGGAGGCTGTGCAGATCTGGATGGGGAGGAACAGGCTCAAACTCAACCCTTCCAAGACTGAGTGGCTGTGGCTCCCGGCATCCCAATATAGTCAGTTGACTCCATCACTGACTATTGGGGGTGAGTCTTTGGCCCCCACTGAAAGGGCTCGCAATCTGGGAGTCCTCCTGGATAGGCAGCTGTCTTTGAAGGAATATCTGACGGCTGTTACCAGGGGGACCTTCTGTCAGGTTCGCCTGATTCGCCAGTTGCGGCCCTTTCTCGATCGGGATTCCTTGTGCACAGTCACTCACGCCCTCGTCACCTCTCGCCTTGACTACTGCAATGCTCTCTACATGGGGCTCCCCTTGAAGAGCACCCGGAGGCTCCAACTGGTCCAGAATGCAGCAGCGCGGGTAGTGATGGGAGCAACATGGCGCTCCCGTGTAACACCGGTCCTGCGCGAGCTGCACTGGCTCCCTGTGGTCTTCCGGGTGCGCTTCAAGGTGTTGGTTGTCACCTTTAAAGCGCTCCATGGCATAGGGCCTAGCTATCTGCGAGACCGCCTGCTGCTACCGATGACCTCCCATCGACCCGTGTGCTCCCACAAAGAGGGCCTCCTCAGGGTGCCATCAGCCAAACAATGTAGGCTGGTGACCCCCAGGGGGAGGGCCTTCTCTGTGGGGGCTCCTACCCTCTGGAATCAGTTGCCCCCTGAGATAAGGAGAATCCATGACCTCAGTGCCTTCCGTCGTGCCCTTAAAACCCATCTTTTCCAGCAAGCCGGGCTGGCTTAAGAAGAAATTTTTAAATTCTTTTAATCAGTTTGTGATTTCTTAACTTTCGGGCCAAATTTATATATATATTTTAACTGTTTTTAATATTTGTATTCTATGTTCTTATCTTGGCTGTACACCGCCCTGAGTCCTCAGGGAGAAGGGTGGTATATAAATTGGAAATTAAATTAAATTAAATTAAATTCTCAAGGAGGTAAAGACAATTGCATGCCTTTCTGCAATTTCTGCAACACCAGGCTAAAGTCTTCTTTTTAAAAAAATAAATACATAAATATTAAAACTGTGGGTGTTTTACTAGATTTGGAGAGAAGTGATGTAAATTTAAGGAAGAGAGTCTGTTGTTTATGAGAGATTATTATATATGTAAGACCTAATTTTCACCTCCCTTCAGAGTCCCCCGATCACACTGCCAAAATTTAGCAAAACTTGATTTGTCCAATGCCCCAACAGAGCTTCTCCCCCAAAAAAATATTTATTTGTTTGTTTGTGTTTGTTTGTCTGTCTGTTTGTTTATTTATTTATTTATTTATTTATTTATTTATTTATTTATTTATTTATTTATTTATTTATTTTTCTCCTCCTCCATCATGCACCCTCTTTGTATCTGTCAGCCCTCCCAGTTAAACCAGATGGGAAAAACAACCACATGAGCTAATTCTACTTTATTGTACAACTACATTACAAGTCTGATCTCCCACCATCTCTTTTAAGCCCTGAGAAGTTAGGCGGTAAAAGTTAGAGCCTCCTTTTTCATCTGTTATGCAGCTATGGGCTGTGACCTCTCTTATCTGATTGTTCCCTAGGCAGCATCTTCCAAGGTCATTTTCACATACCATTACAGTATCAGAACTGTTCCCTGTGTCAGGGTTCTGACTTTGCGAGTTAACACCCTGATCTATACCATGTTTCTCAACTTTTCTCCCCTCATGGCTCCTTCCAACTTTGTTTTTCTCTTGTGGCCTCCTGTCCAGGTCCAACTATTACATATGATCATGGGACAGTAACTGGTACATTTTCTGGCATCAAGATATTTATTTGTGGTTCTTCTCAGCATGTGGCATGGGTCCCGATTACATGTTTTTCACCTGTGGCCCCATCGAAATACCCTGCCCCCCCACCCCCCACCCCTGGAGCAATAGGGCCCCTGGTTGAGAACCACTGACCATCAGAGCAATAAAGCAGCTCACCACACTCAGGCTTGGGAAGGAGTGTGGGAAAAAAAATCCCTGCCAAACATTTTTGAGTCAATTTCCTTTTAGAAATAAAGCCATGCCTCCGGCAGGCTCTGCTCCCTCCTTTTATAATGGATCCCGTGTTTCAGCTGCCAGACTTCAAGGCTTGAACCTCACTGATGGGGCCTCCAGAGATGTAACAAGTTCACATTTGCATAATTTGTGAACTTCTGTCACCAAATCAATAAACCTTCCCCTCCAGAAGAATCAAAATACTTCATAAGAAGTTCACTCATCAACATCGGGAGAGCCATCAACAACGAAGCAATTGCGGTAAAGCAGAGGAGCCACATGGGGGCAACCATTTATTCTGGTGTCACACTAACCAAAATGTCATCTAATGTCACATGCACAAGATTTGGGGAGGGGAGGAGTCTCTAGAGCACTGTAGATACTTAAAAAGAATCCCTAATAAAGATGCTGTTTTAAAAACGTTGTGTTTCTTCTAATCAGGTGAAGATAGAGCCCCCTTGATAACTCCTTACTGGGTTCTATTGGATGTATACTAATAATATTTGTATCGTTGATAAAAACAAAATGTTCCCTTTTTTGAGAAGGGTGGGGAGAGGAAGAATGAGAGAGAATGAGGAGAGAGAGGGAAGGAGGGAGGGAGGGAGAAGGAATACCCCTTAGGAAAAGAACAATGCACACTACTGTGATGCTCTCCTTCCTGTACCCAGGTCTGGTTTTATGTTCCCCTCAGCCCCCTTTTCCCCTTCTCAATGCCAGCAAATGCCTGGCAAAAGAGAGGGAGGGAGGGAGGGAGGGAGGGAGGGAGGGAGGGAGAGAGAGAGAGAGAGAGAGAGAGAGAGAGAGAGAGAGAGAGAGAGAGAGAGCGCAGAATGAAGGCAGATAAGAAGGGTCAGTTTTGCGTAAGACAAAAGATGATATCATGTCGAGACAAATTACCGAAGTGCTGTGTCTAAATATGTTGAAGCAAGAGCTGCGACACCACAGCTGCGTCAGCGGGCTGCTCGGTGTCTCTGGTGATGCCGGCTGCATCTCAAACAGCCAGGAAGAGGCAAAGCTGATCAGGCAGAAGCAACTTCCCAGACAGATGAAAGCAAATCCACTGCTTTGGGTAGTCCTGCAAGAATATCCTGCAAAATTCACATGTGCGTTCATTTCCCCCACCCCCTCCAAAGCCCCCAAACAGATGTTGCAAATTGGAGGAACCAGCTTTATTCAGCTAACACACCCCATATTTGTCTTTCTCCCTCTCTCGCTTTCTGTCAACGACAGTCTAGGAGTAGTTACCTACTTCTTCCCGTAAGGCTTCAGGCTATGCACCTGGAATATGAGAAAGTGATGCCTGTTAAAATATGTATTTTCCAGAAGGGATGAACATCAGAACAAGATTTGCTTGGAAATGTCCCTTCCCATTAATGGATTTTCCCAGCATGGCCCCACCTTCTTGTAGGCGCCATAGAGAAAATATAATTCAGATGGGCTTTGGAATCTCTCCTCCTTCATCCTTTATTCCAGAAAGGAGGAGCATCTTGGTAAAAAATAAAGTCCCTGGACAACTCCAAAGGGGGAGGATTTTGGCACTGTAAAGAATACATTAAGTCAGTGCAATCTTTCCCCAAACTTATTGCATCTGCATTGTTTCTCAGGTAGTGAGGAAATTCATTCCTGATGAAACCAACAGTAATTCAATAATGAGCTAGCAAGTGGTCACAGATGGTAATTAAGCCAAGTGTCGTTCCATCGATGTATCATACAGGAATGTAAACATTTCTGAGATGTTGCGTAGAAGCGCTTTCAATATCTGAAATAATCAACATTCAGTGATACTATTAATAGCAGGAGGCATGATTTTAGTTTGCAGTGAAGGTATACATGGTATCAGTAGAGTTCCTGCACTAATATATACATACAATCAATAAACAGTTCAAAAGAATGTTTTACCCCAACTTAACCAATCAAATGAAAAACTCTAAAAATGGGCTTTGTGGATCTTTTCAGTGATGAGATAAATGAACAGGGGGTCTTCGAGAAGATGGGTGACTTCCAGAGCAGTCACTGAATGATATAGATGGAGAAAGATTGTCTCTCAGTGGGTAAGTGGTGGGTCAGTTTGGTTCCCAGCATCCCCAGGATGAGATGAGATCCCCAGGATGAGAACTATGAACATTTGATGGAGGCCACCTTGAACAAGATGACCAATGATCAGATCCAGTAAAAGGGAGCTCTCTAGTTTCTCATCCATGGAGAATCTACCTTATGCTCAGATCTCTTCAGCAGTGATTTTTATTATTCAATGTTTCACAGAACTGCACCTCAGTTGGACAATACTCCCCAAAGATAGCACAGAACATATTGCATACAATATAGTGAGCCTATTATCAGCCAAATGGCAAGAACAATTGTATACAAACATAGCCAGCCGGGAAAGTTTACATGCTGAATTGTATCACAAGCAGACATTCTCTTGATGGGCTATACTTATTCTTCCATTGTGATGGGTAATTTTTTTATTTATTTATTTATATACCGCCCTTCTACAGAGACTCAGGGCGGCTTACAATGCGTTAAGCAATAGCCTTCATACTTTTGTATATATTTATACAAAGTCAGCTTATTGCCCCCACAAACTGGGTCCTCATTTAACCTACCTTAGAAAGGATGGAAGGCTGAGTCAACCTTGAGCCTGGTAAGATTCGAACCTGCAGAAATTGCAAGCAGCTGTGTTAATAACAGGGTGCATTAAACCACTGTACTACCAAGGCTCCAATGTTAACATTTCGCTTCTATTCCCCAGTATCCATCACCCTTTGTTATTTTTATATCCACATTTCTGATAGGTTGGAGTAAAACACAGAGACAAAAGATCCTCAGTTGAGTTTCAATTTTAAAAGTCACTTAAATTATGATATCATTGTGGCCTAAGAAATAAAACGGTGTCTCCTTCAACTGCCAGATGCTAAATGTATTTATCTGAGCAGAAACACTACTTTGTTATCGAAATGTATCTTGAAAGTAATCGAAAATCGAGAATCCATGATTTAAAAAATATGACTGTAAGATTTTTAAAGGGTATGTCTTAAAAGATATATTTAATGGTTTAAATTGTTGCTAGAGAGAAAATTATTATATAATTAATGAATGGCCGCTCAATGCTTATCTACTTGTCTACTTTGAAGTAAATACTTTTTGAATTAGTTGATAAAATTTGTAGAATTACAATCTAATTTTACATTTTAACGTGCATATGATTCAGTCTTTGATTTATAAGTATGTTTTAAAGATCACAAATACTTGTATTTTAATTCTTTGAACAATGGGTCTTATCTAAAGAACCAAAGGATCCTCAGACTAAAATATCAAATAAAGCAAAGAACTGGTCACAAGAGCTAGATGGTTATAATAAAACTATTACAATGTATCCCATACCTGTAGCCTATCATATAATAATAGATATAAGTACCCTGTTTCCCTGAAAATAAGACATCCCCTGATAATAAGCCCAATCAGGCTTTTGAGTGCATGAGCTAAAATAAGCCTCCCCCTGAAAATAAGCCCTCCCCGAAAATATTTAAATGCAGAGCTGGAAATCAGGTAAGATGGCAAGGGGAGCCCCACCTTGCTCCATGTGCCCCAAAATAAGAAAACCTCCCAGAAAATAAGGCCAAGCACTTATTTCGGGGTTCAAAAAATATAAGACAGGATCTTATTTTTGGGGAAACACGGTATTATTACTTTAAGAGACAGATCCCTAAGTTTATGAATACACAGTAGACTGGGTTTTATCTCTAAAAACACTTCCTGGAGTCTATCCCACAGTAGTACATTGGATAAAATAATAGAATGGTTAAATTTGGGGACCCCCCCCCCTTTAACAATTCAGTTAAAAGAAGTAGAAAATCCAGTTACTTTCATATAGCAATAGCACTTAAGACTTATATACCACTTTACAGTCCTCTCTAAGTGGTTTACAGAGTCAACATATTATCCCCAACTATCTGGCTCCTCATTTTACCGAACTCGGATGGATGGAAGGTTGAGTCAACCTTGAGTCGGTTGGGATCAAACTACTGGCAGTGAGGGGTGAGTTAGCCTGCATATATATATATATATATATATATATATATATATATATATATATATATATATATATATATATATATATATATATATATATATTACAGTGCGTTAAGCAATAGCCTTCATACTTTTGTATATTTATACAAAGTAGCTTATTGCCCCCACAAACTGGGTCCTCAATTTACCTACCTTAGAAAGGATGGAAGGCTGAGTCAACCTTGAGCCTGGCGAGATTCGATCTTACTTTAATTGCAGACAGCTGGTGTTAAATTACAGTGCTCTGTCTGTTGAGCTATCCAGGCTCCTGTATTGTACTGTAATCACTATGCCACCAGGTTCTAACTGTATATAAATATGGTTACCCCATCAAGCCGAATGTACTGCTTTAAAATAATGGGGAAAAGAATGTTTGAGGCTCTTTGAATGTCTCATTCATAAACCAAATTTTGGTATGCCAGATCGAGAAAAGCAAAATTACAAAAAAAAATAAAGGGGGGGGGGGGTAAATTAATAAGGACTTGGGATTTTCTAATATGGTTCCATCCTTCCCAGAATCATTATCACATCTCAGACCAGTTCTTTTAAGTGTCACATATTATGTAGCTCCTGAAATGTTCATTCTCAACAACTGAGAATAAGGTCTCTAATAATCTTACAATCCTGGTTCTGCTGCAGAACATCCTAAGTGGTTTATAGGGAAAAACAGTTTTTCTTCTCCAAAACTTAAAATGGGAACTTATTCAGAATAATAAATCGACAAACAAAATACAAATCCAGTATGGAATAACTAGCTCTATTCCTTTAGTCTTTGAACTAAATGAACAATGGATTTGAACAATGGATTCATTTCTCTGGACCAGCAATAAATCCTTTGACACAGAGGCCACCACAGGTCCTCTAAGGAAAAATGACAATTCCTGCTCATGGCTGCCCATCTTCTTGCTCATAAACTATCAAAACTAATTGCTCCATAAAGAAGTGTCAACCCATCTGGGTCAACCAGATAGGAAAAATGACTAGATAATGGCAATAATCCATGGTGCCTATTGAGCCTCATTTATAGTGTTATCATAATCATAACTGTTACCTTTGAAACAGCTCTTGAGAACATTAAAAATGATTCTCCGTTGTGTAAGCAATAACGAATGTGCCTTTTGGAATGTCCTTAAACCAGTGGTAGGATTCAATTTTTTTTATTACCGGTACTGTGGGCGTGGCTTGATGGGTGTGGCATGGCTTGGTGGGTGTGGCATGGCATGGTTTGGTGGGCGTGGCTTGGTGGGCGTGGAATGGGAAGGATACTGTAAAATCTCCACTCCTTCCCCACTCCAGGGGAAGGTTACTGCAAAATCCTCATTTCCTCCTGATCAGCTGGGACTCAGGAGGCAGAGAATAAATGGGGCAGGGCCAGTCAGAGGTGGTATTTACCGGTTCTCCGAACTACTCAAAATTTCCACTACCGGTTCTCCAGAATTGGTCAGAACCTGCTGAATATCACTTCTGCCTTAAACCCTTTAAATATGTCTAAAGTAGAAGTTTGCTTTTCACTAGATTTAAGAAGTTATTCCCCTGGATTTCTGTTAGACTTTTCTCAACCTGCCCTTTTAAGTAAGTATTTCTCAGATCTGTGGTTGTCTGGACACCAAAAGTAAAGAGATGCATTATTAATTGTTGACAGATTATTATGCGTCTTTGTCAAGGGGAGGGCAGCTGGAGCTAAGAAAGTACTCTGCGAGGAATTATATTACCCCTAACTTCAAAAGGTAAACAACACTACCTCTGTTTTTCGCCCCAGAAGAAAGTCCCATTTAGTTAGTTTGAATTATTATACTCATGTAAGATCGTGTAGCCTGAGGCAGTAAATAAAGCGTATAATACCTATAGATGATGAAAGAGAGAAAAGCTCAATTCTCCAGTCCCAAAACTGAAAAAAAAAAAAAAAACCCAAACCCTGGAAAATTTTATGACTGTTCC
The DNA here is from genome assembly GCF_029215685.1 of Pituophis catenifer annectens. Classification (NCBI taxonomy): domain Eukaryota; kingdom Metazoa; phylum Chordata; class Lepidosauria; order Squamata; family Colubridae; genus Pituophis; species Pituophis catenifer. The sequence continues at coordinate 131,169,436 of NW_027256881.1, forward strand.
TTTTAGAGACAGAAAGGGTCATTTTGGTCATCTGCAGTTCATATTTAAGTATACCCAGTTACTGTTAGTGCATGACTGACAAGAAAAGAAAAGAAGCTTAACAAAGAGATGGGGAGGAGGTAGGTTCTACTCAGCTATCAAAATGGATCCTTGTACAACAAGGTGCTGTGTTGAGGTTTCCATATAACCTGCTCCATTAAATTTCCCCTGCCCCTGTGTTATTGTTTTTTCTTTTCACCCCTCCCAATAGTTAACATTTAATGACAATGAGAATACCCAGGTCCTTTGGGAGGGAAGGTGGCTTGCAGTTTTCTTCGCTAGTGGTTTCAGAAGTAGTTTGCCTTTGCCTCCTTCCTAGGGCTGTGAGAGAGTGACTGGCCCAAGATCACCTAGCTGGCTTTGTGCCTAAGGTGGGACTAGAACTCATCATCTTCCGATTTCTAGCTCAGCACCTTAACTACTACATCAGAGCCGAAGTGGCACAGTGGTTAGAATGCAGTACTGCAGGCTATTTCTGCTGATTGCCAGTTGCCAGCAGTTTGGCAGTTCGATTCTCACCAGCTCAAGGTTGACTCAGCCTTCCATCCTTCCGAGGTTGGTAAAATGAGGACCCAGATTGTTGGAGGCAGTATGTCGACTCTGTAAAACCGCTTAAAGAAGGCTGTAAAGCACTGTGAATAGCATATAAGTCTAAGTACTATTGCCATTGCTATCATACTGGTTCTCTAAACCAGCAGTTCCCAACCTTTCCAGCTTGGCAATCTGGCAGTGGCAGGCGCATGCACATGTGCACAACTCCATTTGTGCTAGGAGCAGGCACACCTTCCGTTCATGTGAATGGAGCTTCACACACAAGCGCAAGCATTTACTGCTCGTGTGAGTAGAGTTTTGAGCGCAAGTACAAGCACCCTCTGCTCGTGCGAGTGGACCTTCGCGCATGTGCATTTGACCATCAATTGTGTGGGCTGGTTTTAAACAGGCCATGGCCCTTTTGCACAAAATTGGAAAAATAAAAATACACCAACAGAGGAAGAATTGATAAAAAAAAATCTTAGAGTGTGCCCAGATGGACAAATTAACAAAAGAACTTAAAGAAAAGGAAGATATGGAATACTATGTAGTGTCGAATAAATAGTACAACTGGCTGAAGATTAGAAATAGTGCACAATAAGAACAGGGGAGAAGTTATAAATATAAATTGTTTATAGGACAAGGTATAAAATGTACAAAATTAATATCATGATTGTTAGGAATTATAATGTAAATAAGAGAAAAAGGGACAAGAAGGAAAAGAATAGTATAAGGGGAAACGGGGGAAGATGTAAATATTAGAAGATGACCGTTATGAAACAGTTGTAAAAAGGGAACTTATATTATGTGTTTTGTGTTTGTTATATTGTGTTGTGTTATAAATAAATAAATAAATAAATAAATAAATAAATAAATAAATAAATAAATAATCATCTAAAAATGGTTAAAATAAATAGAGTTACCATTTGGAAAGTAACAACATTTACTCTGTTGTCAAGAGACACATAGGACTCCACCGTAAGTGGCTGTTTGCACATAGCATATAAAAAGTATAGTCTTAGACGACTTCTGGACTTTACAGGGTAGTCACACCAACTCCACACAGTACCTATAAAACCATGCAATGTAAACAGATGGCACTCCTCTCTCAAATCATTTCCCTGACACCTCAATGGTAGGATACCTGAAACAGGTATATTCCCTCTGGGTGACCCTATGGAGACCTGAAGAGTGAAGGCAATGTTTTGAAATGAATCTCACCTCTGGAGAAAAGACGTACTAAAATACAGCATCAGATATCATTCATTGCCTGGGGGTTTGGACAGACAATAACGGCCTGCATCTGGAAAAGTCCTCTGAGGGATTCCAAAAAGGAGTTGTTTTACATGCTATTTTTCCCTACGCCTGTCACAGGCGGATTTTTCTGAGAGATGTTGACAAACAAGGCAAGTAATCCGTGTGCCTAATCTAGTATACATTAAAAACATTCAAAAAGTTTTCTCACACTTCTTACAGAGCAAAGAAATTTGAAGCAGATACATCCATGGATCTTATCAGGGACTTTTGTTTTCTATGGGGATTTACAAAGAAAGGAAAAGAGAAGTCGTCCAAAGTTCATTAAATGCAAAGAATTAGTCCTTAAGAAAGTGCCTCAAATTGTGCAAACATCTCTTGGCCAAACTTTCTTTCTTTACTAAAAAGGCATCATAGCGTAACCCTCAAGACGCCTTCACGCTTCTCCTGTTTGGTGTGTTCAGTGCACCACTATCTGTATTGAACAATGAGGTTAGAAAATTCTGATCTTAGTGGTGACAATAACTACTTGGCTTTAAGCCAAGTCAATGCCTTGATTTCTCTAGCTGCTCAAAAGGGTGAGATAACATTCCCAAGCCTTTGGAGGTATTTGGCTTCTGGTAATTATAATCTTTCTCAGTTGTTTATTTTCTTATCAGGAGCCACACACCTGAATACTATATTCTGATTTACTTTTCAAACACTGGGAAATGGTAACAGCCCTTTAAGTGGAGTAGAAAATACAGTAAGAGGATAGTCCCAATTATCTAGAAATACCCAGGGGTGCCTGTCTGTTTGTCTGTATGAGTGTTAGAGGGAAAATGATTATTTATCATGGTTAAAATAGCAACACCATACATTTTGTTTGCTTGGACCCTGTGTTAAAAGATAACATTTCTCCACAGGTTGCCAACTAACCAATCTATTATTTTAATAGCAGATTGATCTCCAATCATTATCATATCTCACAAGTTCACCTGTTTGTTCATACAGATCATTATGCCATTACTATATGGGACAAGAACAGGCCATAATATTATTTTCTGATTATTTGGTTTTACAGTCCACAAATTTAGGGGGAAATATAGCAAGATAAGTAATTTCTAAGATTGCAGGCTACACTAACTACATCCTTTTAGGAATGTCTTCTTTTTCCATTTATGAACACAATGGCATATCAAGTGTTTTCTGTGAGTCTTTTTCCTGGGAACACAACAACATTCATTTGGACGCAACTTCAGGCTGAATGAGTCAATATGGCACAGCAGTCTAAACTTTAAACTAGAGATATTTTCAGAGATGGAAGTTGGTTTTCCAGTTCTAGGTTTTCCATTTCTTGCACAGCAGAAGCCAAAAAGACAGACTCACATGTGGGTGGTGTTTCAGCCAGAAGCACAGCATGTGGAACAGGATTAAGCACTTCTTTAAATACTTCATCTCCTGGTTGTGATTGGACCTGCACGCAACTGCTATTTTAAAAGAGAGAGGGAAGGAAACATGAGATGACATTTAAGGGGGAAAAATTCTAGCATTATTCTGGAGTTGGAAAGGGCCATTTAGATCCCTGAGATGAATATCTTGGGCAATACCTTTGTGAGTACTCAAGTCCAAATTAAAGCGCACACACACACAGCCATCAAAAGATGCTGCTTGAACATAGTCCCCAACAGAACTTAATAACTATCTGGACCTGGTTTCTTGCTGAACTCCTCTTACTGTCAAGATGTTCTTTCTAGCATTCAATCTGTAACTCGGGGTTATTATTCCATGATCTGTGTTCCAAGACTATAAAAAATCCCAGGTTTTAACTATCTTCTGTGTGATAATCCTTTGGCTTTATAAAAAGTCCCTTTCCTTCTATTTTTCTGCACAAATTTAGTTCCTCATCTCCCATTTGTTCACCTGAGGTCTGAATCGCTTTTTCCAAATCATTGTACAGCCCTACTGATTTATCTCTGCATTGTTTATTGAAGTCTGCTTCAATATTGGAGATTGACATTTGGTGATATCAAATAAATTGCTGGTATATTCCCCATTAAATCAAGACTCCAAATCTATATTTGGTATAAAATCGTTTTATTCTGTAAAGGAATAAAAATACAATATTTTTATTCCTTTACGGTCTCCTTCCACAGTCTGAGATAGAACAACATCTAAGTCTCCAGGTGCTTCAACTTCTTCCATGGTTAATTCTTCTTGAAGAATCATTTCTCCTCACATGGATAAGCAGGATGGTAAACTTGCCAGTAGACTTGATGAGCACAGGCAGCTATTTTGTCACATCTTGGTCTGTGCTTCTGGGAACAGGTCACTTCACAAGCTATTGGGTCCAGCTGGTACAAATGAGATTCTTTCTCATAGTTGTTATACATAACTACAATGTTCCTCTTTGTCCCTACTGCTTACCATGTAGCATAGCATTCCTTCTGCTCTTTAGCACCACCCTCCTTATTTCATATTAAGCTAATTCTCTTATTCTTTATTTGACAATCAGAGCCTGTTTTTTTACCTTGATTGGCTTGAATAAAACATAGAATTCACTTCTAAATCAACAAGCAAACACACCCACTTAAATGTGCAAGAAAGCTTATCCAGAAAAAACTTATTCTCCTTGGTCAGCATATTTAATAAAGCTTTTAGACTGCTCCAACAATGTTGCATTCTCTCTCCTATGATAAATTAAGAACATACCAAAGAAACAGTATCTTCAATTAAGATACCCTGTTTCCCCAAAAATAAGACATCCCCTGATAATAAGCCCCATCGGGCTTTTGAGCTCATGGCAATAAGGTCAAGCTCTTATTTCAGGGTTCCACAAAATATAAGACAGGGTCTTATTTTCAGGGAAACACGGTAATCAATAAAATCATCTACATAAGCAACAGGAATAAAACACAATCAGCCAAATACAATTAACCATTTTAACAGCTCAGAGGGAAAGAAACCATCATCTTTCAATCCCAGGGCCTGAAACTGTTTACATAACTAACTTGAAAATGTTTCACTTCTTGTTTCACTTCTTATCCAAGAAGCTTCTTCAGAAGCTTCTTGGATGAGAAGCAAAATGTTTTCAAAGAAAAAACCCAAGGAAGTCCAGTTGCCTTTTGTAAAAGCACCTTTGAGACAATGATGACCTAGATGATTGAGAATCTCTATAGACAGATGACCAGGAAACTTTCTTCTACCAGAGGGGCAGAGATAGCATGCTTGAGCAAGTAATATACTCATCATATTACTTATTCAGAAGTAAGTAGAATTCATTCCATTAATTGCAAGTAATGATTTAAAAGACAGAATTTTGGATATTGGCACACGAGCACAAAACCAAGAACAAGGTGGGTATAGCTAATTTTGCTCCAACATACAGCCAAGCTTGTTATGACTGAACATGGCCATAAAAAGAGGAATGGTCTTATATAGAGAGACTTTTTATAAAGCCATGGTCAATGTTGCTGATGGGGCTCATGGTCTAGCCCAACTTCTTGTTCTGTATATTTCCAATACAGTTTGTGAAAATGATTTCTTTTCAGGGTAAAATGCAATAGTAATATGCATCAGTTGCTTTCATAATATATTAATAGATTCATATTTTTTAAAGGTTATCTTCACATATAGCCAAAGAATATATATTCACAACCAGAATTTTGTCTCCTATGTTTTACATAGGAGATCCTATTGTTGAAGAGACATGCCACACTTCAAAGGAAAATGGTGGGATTCTCCAGAACAGAAACCCCACCAAGCTAAACCAAACCAAACCAAAGATCTTTAATGGTCCTTTTTCAATAATTAGGGGAAGACTACACACATTTCTCTAAATAAAAGTTTGAGCAATTTGATTGACTGCAACACACATTTTTAGCCAAGCAACAGAACAGCACGATTTTCAATCAGACATCTCCACAGCACATCATTTTAATTTGAAAATTATTGAAAATAAATTAGTGTAATTACCCACTGAGCTTCATATTTACAGACTATGAGAGAGATTATAAGGCAACTGAGGAGAATTAGGCACATAACAAAAATAAGGAAAATACAGATAATCTATACAGCCATCATGTAAATCAGTTATACCAGTAATCGACAATCCTTTGCCTAACTGTACCAAGATAATTTGGCTTTTCTGAGATGGTATGGGTCCTACAATAACATACTTGTAGATCTGTTTTTGATTCATTTGTCAGGCAGCTCTGTACAATTTGGCCTCCAGTGGAACTTTAGTAACAAAATTTGTCTGGAATTTAATTCACAATTAAATTTTATCTTCTGCTTCATTACCAAAATGCTATAATATGATCCTACTACTCAAAACAATTTAGATATGTGCTTCTACTCAACATTCGAAAATAAAGTTGTGACATTGTGAGCTTGTATAAATTAGCATACACTTCTTTGAAAAGGCAACAGTTGTTGTCTGAAGCAAATTCTTCTAAATTCTAGCAGCAAGGGGAAAAAAACATTGCTGCTCAGGAGCAGTAGTGATGCATGGGCATAAAGTAATAAGGGGATAACTGAGTTGTGATATTGTGAAGTCCTTGGTGCTCTCTCAGCATGGTTCTTTGCTTGCAGATGTTTCATTACCAGAACAGATAACATCAGCAGTGTTAGTGAGTATGGGTTTGCTCTTTATTTATAGACAGTAGCTTCTATTGAAGATGTAATACTTTTGATAAAATCAATATGCATGTTTTAAAAAGTGTATATCACCGAGGAAAGATGAGAAGGGGTGGGTCACTCCTTTGTCAAACACCCAAATTTCAATGAAAATTGGAATTGATTTCAAGTATGCGAAATATGGGGACTTCCGGTTGAACTTCCAGCGCCTTCGGAAGTGAGATCCGTGACCTCCATGGGTCCATTCCGAGCTCTCCCTGTTGGGGGCTTCATTTGAAGCCATAGCCACCCTGTAGGGGTGGTGAAGCAAAGGGGACCACCTTGCAGGTTGAGGGTAGCCACATCTCCCCTCCCTGACTTGGAAAACCCCCTCATTCAAAGACTAGTAGCAGTGGCAGTTAAAATGGCTGCCATGAAGCTGGGGAACATCCAGAAACCATTAGTTTGTGCAGGAGCAGAGAAAGGGTGAATGGTGTGTTGTCTGGGTAAGAAAAGATTTACAGCTGAAGCCGGACCCCCAAAAAATTTAAGGAGAATGCCTTTTAGAACAATTTGTTACAGCGGCGTGTAACTATTGTAAAAAAGCATAGTGGAAATTTAAAGAAGTAAATATTTGTTTAAAAAGAAAATTAAGTTGGAAATGGAATCCCCAAAACAAAAGGCGTGATATTAAGAATGCATATTAAGATGCTGGAACTATAAACCTACCTTTTCTTCAAATATAAATAAATTCAAAATAAAAGCAGAATGGCAGCAGAGTCAAAATAAAAGCAGAGAGGTAGCAGAGTGAAGTAAAGAGCGCCGTCTGCTGATGACAGTGAATTTTTGCAATTTGGGAGTAAATATTGAAATGAAGGGAAATAACTGTTGAACTATACATATTTACCTTCTAACCACTCGAGACCGGAATATTAAAAAAAAATTTGTGTCTGGGGACCCCTAAATACTATTGGATATACAAAAATGATTTGAGGAGTGGAGGATCCCTGAAGTAACTAACTGATTTGATTGAACATTGATGAGACATTTAAATTTGACTTGGGGGTTTGATTTCTGAACTGATGATTGTGGAGACTCAAACGGAATGGAGTTAATGATTCAAGACATTAAGGACATTAAGGACCTTATCCTGGAATTACACAAGGACATGGTGGAAATATTTGATCATATATATAGAAGACAGGAAAATTATATACAAGAGACAAGGAGCAAAGACCAGAACAAGAAGGAAAGAATGGAATCATCAGCTGGAAAAGAAGGGGAATTAGAACTGAGAAACCAGCAAAAAGAAGATGACAAGGAGTAGATAGTATTAAAATTAATAAGAATTGAGGAATTAAAACAGGGGGAAAACATTTTAAAAGATTTTAAAAAGAAATGGGAGGAACAGGAAGAGGTTTGGAGGGAAATGATAGGATTTAGAGCAGAAAGCTTTCCAATTAAACAATGGGAAAAGAAAGGGCAAGGAGAAAAAATTAAATTATGGATTCAGAATATAAACTTCGAAGTAGATGGAAAAAGATTTAAGAGGAAAACAGGGGAGACAAGTGAAAAAAAAGTAGGATTAAAGAATGGGATGTGGCTAAGAGATAATGGTTACGGGGAGAAAAAGAGTTATAGATATGTCATGATTATATCTTAATAATTGTATTAATATTAGAATGATATAGGCTGGACAATTAGTTGGTATTTAATATAAATAAATATTAGGATAAATATTACTACAAATAGATATGAAACTGGAAAATTATGAATGAGAATTCATTATTAATTGGAAATGAGAGGTTGAATGATGGTATTATTAAAAGTGTATAAAATATGACTATTGTATAGGTAGATATATTTATGTGTATTAAGAAACTTTAAAATATACAGAGAGGAAGAGTTAAATAATGGGAATATGAATAACAAAACAGTGTATCATGTCCTTGAATATAATAATGTGGAGGGGGGTGGGATATTAGTGGAAGTTTAGAATGGAAGGGTGTAAAGCAATGTATCACAAAGTAAAATAAGTTAGGAAAAGAAACATGAAAAATAGACACAAAGAATGAAAATGGTGGTAAGCTTGAAATGTTAGGATGTAAGAAACTGGTATTCAGACGTTATGCTGTTTGATCAATGAAGTGATATTAGTATTAAAAGATTAGAATGATGATGTGGGTAAAATTATAAACATCAAGATTAATCAATATTATGATATTATAATTATGTTGATGATTATTATCAATAACACATGCTTAAGTGATTAAGTCTGTTTCTTTTATTTTTGAATGTAACTTTAAGAAGTTGCAGTTATAGTTGAAAGAGATATTAATTGGAAAATACACCATATGGTGTAGATATTGGGAATATTATATATAACAACAAAAAGAGAGAGGGAAATGGAGTGGAGTGGAAGGGAGTAGAAGAGGAGGGGAGAAAGAGTAATGGTAGAGAGGGGAAAGGAGAGAGGGAAGTGGAGAGGAGGAGGAGAGGAGAAAGGGAAGAAGAGGGAAGCGGAGAAGAAGAGAGGGGAAATAGAGAGGGGAGAGGAGAAGGGAAGAGAGGGAGGAGAAAGAAGAGGAAAGGAGATGGATTGTTGTAAAATTGGGTGAAATATGATGTACAGGAGAAAAGAAAACAGACGGGCAATTTCGTATTTTTTCTACTTGAGGGTTATACTATTGAAATTATAACAAAAGATAATATGATGGACATTAAAGCACATTGGTTTAGATGTTATTGCATACTTGTTAATTTTTTATATGAAAATAAAAATTTTGTGTAAAAGATACGGGTAAATAATATGGAATAAGGAAAATGGAATATAATAATTATGAATATGTTTATCTGTATTGAAATGTATGATACTCAAACACCACACCAACCACATAATGATATGTATAAATTTAAAAAACTTGATGGAAAAAAAAAAGTATGCGGAGTATGTCTGCTAATGGCAAGTCCCTCGGGATTCACTGGGATTTATTTGTATAGGAATATGGGTAGGATCGCAGCTTTGGACACTGATTCAAGGCCTGTTGTAAGGCCCTTTCTTCATTAAAGATTTATAGCATCTTCTAGAATCATCCAACTATTGTTGCCGCAGAATAATAGTAATGCAGACAGGGTTTATATCCCTTCAACAATAGCTGGGTCATAAATCAAAAAGGACTTTCATTTTTTTTCAATGACAGCCTTGGAATTTAAGCAAAAATCTTCAAAAGTGAGAAAGAAAAACACAAAGAACAAGGCTTTAGCTGGGCCTGTTATGAATACCAAAAAGTTAGTTATACTGAGGTTCTTTTTTTTCTACTTCCATTCCAAAACTGGAAATGTTGGTAATCTGATGAGATTTTTTTTTTCTTATCTTGGGAATGTCTATGAAGATTCCCAATCATCCAGATCATGGTTGTCCCAAAGATTTTTTTTTTCCAAAAGGCAATGGACTTTCTTGGTTTTTAATCTTTGAAAATGTTTTGCTTCCAATCCAAAGAAGCTTCTTCAGTTCAGAACAGTTCAGAACTGAAGAAGCTTCTTGAATGAGAAGCTAAACGTTTTCAAAGAGAAAAAAAACAAGAAGATCCAGTTGCCTTTTGGAAAAAGCATCTTTGGGACATTTGCAGGACCATTGCTGCTGGGTCAAGATCAGTGGTAAAATCCAATTTTTTTTACTGCTGGTTCTGTGGGCGTGGCTTGGTGGGTGTGGTGTGGCTTGGTGGGCATGGCTTGGTAGACATGACAGGGGAAGGATACTGCAAAATCCCCATTCCCTCCCCACTCTGGGGCCAGCTGGTATTTGCTGGTTCTCTGAACTACTCAAAATTTTCACTACCGATTCTCCAAGCTGCTCAAAATTTCTGCTACCGATTTTCCAGAACCTGTCAGAACCTGCTGGATTTCACCCCTGGTCAAGATACATCTAAAAGCTTGGCAAATATCTCCTCTGCTGTTGAGGCAACGTGGGAGTGAGTGCAACTCCTTATCAAATTTCCTTGCATGCCCACAAGTAGTTCCAACCTTTGAGAATCGTTGCTCTACTCCAGAGGATAAAAAGGAGTACTGGGCTTTCAGCCAAAGGGTTATGCTTGACTGTAGAATCTGGTATATTCAGAAATCAGCTTTGCATTAAGTGGGGCTTACTTCCAATTAAATATGAACAGCAAGACAGGACAATATATGATCCTTGGCTGCATCTGCTCTTTTAATGCTGCTCCCTGCAAGTCTTTATGAACCAGAGATGACTTCATTTATTTAGGACTCTTTAACAACATTTATCATATTTTTTCATAATCTATCCAGTTAAAGCTACTAGCTAGACAAGAACATACATTTTTTGCTGCTTATAACAAGTTGCAGCTCTGTGTATGTAAATAAAACACATACAGATAGTCCTCAATGTACAACTGTAATTGAGCCCAAAATTTCTATTGCTCAGCAATAGAACAGAACAATTCTGTTATTGAGTTTTGTCCCATTTTACTCCCTTTCTTGCCGCAGTTGTTAAGTGAATCACTGCGGTTGTTAAGTTAGTAACAAGGTTGTTAAATGAACCTGGTTTTCCCATTGACTTTGCTTGTCAGGTCACAAAAAGTGACTCCAGGACTCTGCAATATTCATAAATAGAGGCCAATTGCCAAGCGTCTGAATTTTGATCATGTAACCATGGGGATGCTCAGGGATGGGTTCTACTTACCTTTACTACCGGTTTGCAGCAGGGCCGCACACGCGTGCTCGCTTCGCTCATATGTGCATGCGTCGGTTTTATGACATCGGGGTCGGTTGGTGGAGCCTTCCGCCGGTTTTACTACAGGTTCTATAGAACCGGTGGGAATGGGGGGCAACCCACCACCGGGGATGCTGCAACAGTTGTAAGTGTGAAAAATGGTCATAAGTCTTTTTTTCCAGTGCCGTTGTAACATTGATTGGTCACTAAATGAATGAGTGTCAGTTGAGGACTATCTGAACTTATATATAGCCTGTTTCAGAACAGCTAATAATTTCTGTTGACTGGGTGTAACTCGTGAAATAACTTTGGTATATTTTTGTATTGATCTCAATTTAAGCTGACCGAGAAAAGTGATAGGAAGCATACTCCTCATTTACAGTCCCCTGATTCAGGAGTTGGAAACTATAGGTGAATGTGGAGCAAGGAACCATGTGTGAGGCTTGTTTTAAGACACAAAAGGTCATAAAGATGCCTTCTCTGTGCTAGGACCAGACCTATGGAACAGCATTCCTCCCTCTTCCCTGTGTTCCTTCCCCTCAGCACTCAGCTTTTGCAAGGATTTAAAACTTGACTGTTCTTGCAGGAATTTAGACCAGAAGATTAAAGCAGCCCTATTGGTAGACCAGCCTTTTTGTGAGTTGAATTTTCTTTAGAGATTGAAAATGGAGCGTTTTAGACCTTAGCACATTTTGTTATATTTTTATTATGGAATAGTAACTGCATTGTTTATTTTGTAGATTATGTTCTTATTTTTTGTTTTAATCTGTGGTGCCCTATCCAGAGTCGCTGCTGTGAGATGGGCAGCTTTATAAGTATTTTAAATAAATAAATAAATAAGTACCAGAAGAGGGAAAAATCCCTTTATACTGTGGTATATAGACAAGACAATGAAAAACAGAACTATGGTTTGCAGTCTCTGAAAAACTAACACTGTTTTTATAACACAATGTCCTTTTACTCGCAGAATATGCCCCAATTTTAGTGTCTATTTAAAATCATAATTCAGTTATAAAATTTGTAAGAGATTCTCCAAGAGTAAATTCTCTGACCATATTTGCTGGTTGGTCTGGCACTTTATGCAGTCACTGATGCCTATGCAAAGCGAGTGTGAAATGCTCTTAGATGAGAAACTTTATATCCACTTTGCACTTGGGCGTGTGATTAAATGAAGTTCAGGGTAGCTGAAAAGGAGGCTCAGCAGGAAGTCGTGGTAAGAAAGCATTACAGATTGCCCTGTGAGATTTCCTCCTTGACAAAGGCCTGTCAGATAGGAGAACAATATCCCTTGACATTTGGCTTAGTAATAATTCACTTGTCACACTTGGAATGCATTTATCCCACGAAAAAGGCACAGTTTATTAGTTAAATTTAATAAAATAATATTGCTTATTCTTGGATCCGCATGTGCTTTGACATTAGGAAAAGTTACTACTTGATTCTCCTTCCCACCAAACACTGTGGAAAAATGTTTGGGAATAACTTTGCTACAGTTAACATTTCTGATAAAGATTGGGAATTGGGAGGAATGCTTGGGCTGACAATGGGAAAATAACATTTCTGAACTAAACGTTCTACAAATGTTCAGTTCTGATCTCTGACAAGAACAGGAAGGAAGGAAGGAAGGAAGGAAGGAAGGAAAGGAAGGAAGGAAGGAGGGAGGGAGGGAGGGAGGGAGGAAGGAAGGAAGGAAGGAAGGAAGGAAGGAAGGAAGGAAGGAAGGAAGGAAGGAAGGAAGGAAGGAAGGAGAGAGAATGATTTCTAATCAGCACCCTCCCTGCTGAATGTTTAGGAAGAGATTTGTGTTTAATACAGGAAGAATGAATAAAAGAGAGTGAGCGAGAAATGTGTCTAGTACTGCATTTAAGGAACTTAAAACATTTCACATACAAACTTTTAAAATGGATTACACAATGGTAGCTTAAATTTAGGTAATCCATTTACCTGTCATGCAGGCACAAGTCCTTAATCCATTCCCCAAACCCTTCTTGTGAGGTTTGCTGTCAAACAGTTTCTAAACCTGGTTGTTAGCTCATGCTGATAACCTGTTCCTTCTCCGCTTTCATTTTCCTCTTCAATAGGGGTAAAATAAAATTACAGATGGTTTACCTTTAGAGGAATAGGAATAGAAATAAAATGTTGGCATGCGATGTGGATATTTGCAGGTAGCTCAAAGTAATTATATTACATTAGCAGCATCAGGACAAGCCTGGTTTTGTGAAAAAGGAGATTATAGTTTGGAGAGCATGGGAACTAGAGACAGGAAAGGATGGGAGAGACATTGTTGTCTTCCCCATAAAGTTGACAATATAAATAAGCCAACCAATAGGAATATTGGTTGAAAAGGTAATAGGAAGACACTTCATTGTTGAATATATTCAGTGAAGAATGTCAGGCTTGTAGAAATTGTCTTTGGGAAGCTTTTGACTTACCAGATAGAACTTGGTACAGATATGGAATTGAATAACTTTGAGGCAGGACTTGGTTGTGATGACTTGGACTGAGTGAACTTTCAGTCCCTGTTCACAGAAAATTCCACTCCTGGAATACTGTGTGTGACCAACCATACGCTAAATAAAATCCACTCCTGGATACTCCAAATTTTATTCAGCTCAGAGACAACAGAATTGACTCAGACTTACTTAACAGAATATCTGTCTTACTAAAAACATTGGTTAAATGTAACCATGATTCAGTAAGACTTATGTGCAATTAATTTGGATTGACTCCAATCCAATCAAGGAATGTTGATGTGTTGAGAAAGATTGAGGTTCATAGTGTTGGAAGAAATTTCCCCAATTCGTTCCCAGCTGGGATACACTACAGATGCTGAGAAGAAATAGATAGAGAAGCCAGCTGCCAGAAAGTGGAATTCTTTTAATGTAGGAAGGCAAGAAGTAAAAAGTGACACAGCTCGAGCATTCCTGGCTTGCAAGCAGCTTGGAAGTGTGAATCTTGCCTTTTATACTTAATTCCCCTTTGAAGCTCCTGCAGCTTGATGAGTTTGATGTGTTTCTGATTGCTCTGGATTTTTTTTTTTCTGTTTTACTGGGTTAATCTTAGTCCCAGGTCTTTTGTTTTTTCTGTCCTTGGGGTTTAATCCTGTCAGGGCTAAGACAAAGGGAGCTTCGGTTTACCTTGGAGAGTTTATTTTTAGCCTGATTCCCCTTATCTTAATAGCAATAGCAATAGCATTTATATACTGCTTCATAGTGCTTTTTACAGCCCTCTCTAAGCGATTTACAGAGTCAGCATATTGCCCCCAACAATCTGGGTCCTCATTTTACCGACCTCGAAAGGATGGAAGGCTGAGTCAACCTTGAGCCTGGTGAGATTTGAACTGCCGAACTGCAGCTAGCAGTCAGCTGAAGTAGCCTGCAGTGCTGCACTCTAACCACTGTGCCACCTTGGCTCTTATAATGGCTCTACTTAAGTGTTTCTGTGGTCAGCTTTGTTACTTTTGTAACAGCTTTTGTTACTTTTCTTAGCAGGCTCCTCTGAGTTTTCCTTTCAGTTGGTGTTTCTTGGTTTTCTTAAAGGGGAAGGGCTGGATTAAGTTTTTTGGCTCTGCTTTAGTGGTTCCTGGCACTGTCACTTGGGGTGCCCTTCCCACAATAGTTGAATGTTAACCAAACCTAGAGAAATTTAAGAGATGTCCAAACATAGACTTAAATTCCTTTCTCTTTAAAAAAAAATATGATAGCCACTTCTGGTAATGTGGTTAAGATACAGGAAAAGAACCAGTGAGGCCTCGGTTTAATCCACCCCCCAACTTTCAAATTTTATGGTATTTATGGTGGTTATTCAGCCAGCCATTCTTTCTTGACTTGACTACTCATTGCAAAGGGAATAAAAGTGGAAAACAGAATAATACCTTCTTAAACTCCTAAAAGAAAAATAATATATAAATCTAACAAACAAATCTTAACATATTTAAATAACTGTTCATAATCTGTGGTATAACTTTGACTTTACTGAAACTTCAGGTGAGGATTTTTTTTGTCTATACTTCAGAATTCTTGGAAAGTATAAACCTTTTAGATAGGCTTTTGAAAATTGTCTATCCCCATGATGGTGAATCTATAGCACGCGTTGCCCTATAATAATAGTAATACAGTCATAGTAAATAGTTTGACAGTGTTGTGGGAATTAGTTGTTAAGCAAAGTGATGGCATTTGGGAAAAAACTGTCCTTGTGTCTTGTTGTTCTGGTGTGCAGTGTCCTATAGCGTCGTTTGAGGGCAGAAGTTGAAACAATTTATGTCCAGGATGTGAGGGGTTTGTAGATATTTTCACAGCCCTCTTTTTGACTTGTGCAGTATACAGGTCCTCAATGGAAGGCAGGTTGGTAGCAATTGTTTTTTTCTGCAGTTCTAATTATCCGTTGAAGTCTGTGTTTGTCTTGATTGGTTGCAGAGCCAAACCAGACAGTTATGGAGGTGCAGATGACAGACTCAATAATTCCTCTGTATATGGCTCTTTCATCAAAGGGACCAAGGACATCATCTGTCAAATCTGGATCTAAATCCACACTGGAAAAGTTGTAGATAATCTATTTCATCTCAGAATTCCTAGAACTGTGGCCTCACTTCCTTCTCTACAGTTTGGATAAATATTGGTTGATGGTTGAGTTTTTTAAATTTGTTTTTATTGAACTATAATTAACAAATATTATTGGGTAATTAAATTAACATAAATCTAAGATGGACAGAGAAAAAATGATATATAAAGTACAAATAAATTATTAAAATAGACAAGCACTGTACTGTACATGTGAAAGTCACCATACAGTATATGTAAAATATTACCATATTATAGTCTACTGTTATTGAGGAAAGCCATAAAATCCATTCAAATTTGATAAAAGTATGGTTCCTGTCTCTGATATGCCATTATTTTAACTTTTTTCTAATGTGGGAATTGAAGAAGGCTTGTTCACATCTCAATTGTTATGTTATATAAGTTGGGCAATTATTATTTTAGCTGCTAAAATTAGAAAATATGTGCCTTATTTTTAAGCATGAGGTTTGGTCCTGTAAATAAATGCATTCGGCCTAACTTTTGGAAGCATTCAATTCTTTGTTTAGTGATGGTACTTTTCTCCCCAAAAAATTTATGCCAAAAGAAAATAGCTTTATTGCATGATGATCTCAAATGAAAAAATGACTCTTTTTTTTAACAATCTCTCCAACTTGGAAGAATATATGTGCCACTCTATCTGGAGTCATATGCCAGCTATATATAATCTCCCACTGCAGTTCTTGCATTGAAGCTGAGGTGAATCTACTCCAGCATACTCTTTTTAAAATAGGTCAGTCTAGAAGAGACTTCTTAAGCAAGGTGTCAGAGAACTCCATTTGCTGTATAATGGTGTTAATCTCCAAAATGCAGTCCTTGGAAGTCCTTATCAAACAAGCCAGTGAAAGATCTAATAGGCAAGAAATGGTGGGAAACAATCCAAGTGTCTTACTCACTTCCTCAAAAGACAAGCAAAGAAAGTCCCAAACAAATGTTATACAATGGAGTGCTGGATACCTTAGATAACATAATGTACAAAGTGGCACAGATCCAAGCTATTTTGTATGTGAGAAAGCATGCAAAGTGGTTACAATGAAGCTTGGATGGTAGAAGGATGGTGGATAGGACTGCAAAGAGCTATGTCAAACATCCAACAGCATTAAGAACTCCAGAAGCTTCTTCATAGATATAATCAAGGACCATTACAGTATTGTCTTTGTAATGGGGCCTAACCAATTTGTTTAAATTTGTTCCTAGAGCTGCACTATAATCATTCAAGTCTCTTCATCACACACAACTGCCTGTATGCCATGGGATATTATGGGCTCTGGCAAGGAACAGGACCTAGCTTAATCACCATCACATCAAGTGCCCTGAAGACTTTATTCTTTCAAGTTTGATTATCAAT
Source organism: Pituophis catenifer annectens (assembly GCF_029215685.1). Classification (NCBI taxonomy): domain Eukaryota; kingdom Metazoa; phylum Chordata; class Lepidosauria; order Squamata; family Colubridae; genus Pituophis; species Pituophis catenifer. The sequence continues at coordinate 131,186,510 of NW_027256881.1, forward strand.
AGAATAATCAATTAGATTTAAGGAAGCACTGGAAAATATATTCCAGTGCTGCCTGGAATCCAATTAGATCCATTAATCTGGGCAGACCAACTAATCTTCTCTTCTTCAGAAGAAGGGAATTTGCTGTGGCAGACCAGCTTTCAACAAAGAATGATTCATCACATAAGAGATCCATGTTTTTTATCCAAGATAAAATCCAAATCAAGAATCTGGCCAGACTCATAGTGCTGAAGCAATTGGAGTAAAGCATGAAATTCTGAATTCAGGGTTACCTCAGTGGGAATGATGAAGATCATAGACCTAGTTGGGGATTCCAATAATTACTGGGGCAATCAACAGAATCCCTACCTTTACCTGACATGGCAGACAGACAGATTATACACTCTCAAAAGAAACCTACTTACAGGCCTGGAAAATGAAATGGTACCTTTATGGACCAAGGCAGTAACCTTCCCCAACTGCTGCACAGAATTTCAGCCAGCAGAAGGGAAGTTCACGTTCCATCCTCTTAGACCTTTATAATACACACCATCCACCTTGCAGTCTGTTCTAAGATGGTGTATGGTATAGTATGTAATTGGAAATAGATTCAGTGCTCAACAGGAGTAGCAGCAATTCACTAGAATTATGTATAGATGCGGTAGCCATCTTTATGAACAAGAGGTCCTATCTGCCTAAACCTATCTATTTTTTCCCTTTGTGACATATCTCTCTTTGCCCCATATTATTTGGAGTGATGGGACAGAAAATCATAGAGAAGGCTGAAAATATTTGGCCTTTTTTGATTTTCCTCCACCACTAAAGCAACATGTAACACAAGGATATACAAAGGTATGAAATATTTTGTGAAAAGGTACGAAGGAAACTAAACAGGAGGAAGAGCAAACACTGTAGAGAATAGCCTTACCCACTGACCAATTTTAAAGCTAAAGACCATACACTAAAACATTCTTACCTATCTCCCCAATTAAAAATAACAACCTAACCATCCCCTGCCACTGCCACCCCTACACCAGGGGTGCTATTCAGCAGGTTCTGACAGGTTCTGGAGAACCAGTAGCGGAAATTTTGAGTAGTTCAGAGAACCGGCAAATACCACCTCTGGCTGGCCCCAGAGTGGGATGGGAATGGAGATTTTGCAATATCCTTCCCCCAGGAGTGGGGTGGGAATGGGGATTTTGCAGTATCCTTCCCCTGCCATGCCCACCAAGCCACGCCCACAGAACCGGTAGTAAAAAAAATGTGAATTCCACCACTGCCCTATACCTTTGTGTGGTTGCTATGTAAAATTTTGTTTGATCCAACCAGTGGCCTCTGCTTTGATAGCCAGGCCAGGCCACCATCTTTGGCTCTGAAAACTGCCTCACGTTAGCACAGCAACTGATTAGTGAAGATGGAAGCTGCCATGAGAAGTTCAGCAAGAAGGCTCAGCTGATAAGAAATTCACATGTCAACGCACATATGTCTTTTCTGGAAATGGCTCTTTGTAATTTCCCCATATCTATTTTTGCAAATCTTGTTTCAAGGGTCAGCTTTCCTTCAAACGTTGTAGCCTAGATTTTGGTTTATCATTATTTGCCAGGAAGAGGAATACTTCCCTCTCCATAAAATAACCTCCTTGAAAGTAGGTTTAAAAATAGGTCTTGCTGAATCAGGCCAAGGCCTATCATAGTCTAGCAGATTTTTTCTTTCCAAAGTGGTCAACCACATACTTCTGGAGCATTCACAAGCAGGAAGTGGGATTGACCTCTCTCCCAACTGGTATTTGAAGACATGCTGCCCCCAACTGGGAGGTATCTATCTAATTTTTAATGCGGTAAAGGCAGATGTGAAAATTTCATTCAATTCTTGGCAATCTATGTCTCCTCCCTGAGCATCACTTTTATCGTCTGATGGCACAGCCATTTCCCCAGCTGATTTTGAATATACTTAAAGACATTTCATTATTATTGGAGGCCCTCATGGTTGAACAGCCATTTGTCTAAGCCGGGTGTCAGCAACCCGTGGCTCCGGAGCTGCATGCGGCTCTTTGGGCCCTCTGCTGCAGCTCCCTGTGCCATCACTGGCTGGCCCCACCCCCTCGCCCTCCCCTCCCAGTCACTCCTCGCCTGGCCTTGGAAATCTGAGAGATACAGAGAGAGGGGGGATAGAGGGAGAGAGAGAGAGATACAGAGAGGGGGAGAGAGAGATACAGAGGGGGGGTGAGAGTGATACAGAGGGGGGAGAGAGACATAGAGAGATACAGAGAGGGGAGAGAGAGCGAAAGAGAGAAAAGGGTTTTGTGGTTCCTGGTGTTTTTTAACAACTGATTCTCTGCCCTAATGACCGGTTGGGTAGGTGTGGCTAGGGTAGTCATTTGACTGGGTGGGAGTGAGTGATGTGGAGTTGCCCACACCCACCCAGGTTTAGTGGCTCCCGGTATTTTTTTTTTCCTTGGGAAACAGGTCCAAATGGCTCTTTGAGTGTTTAAGGTTGCAGACCCCTGGTCTAAGGTGATCTGAGGATTCCTTCCAATCTTGGGATTCTGTGATAGCTAGTTTCATTCAGTGTTATAAGAATAGAGGAAAGACATTGGTTCCTAAATCATTTTTGTTTAAATCCAGGGCATACTTTATTATTTATGGTGAGGGAGCATCAATGTAATCTTGCAAAATACTGCTATTTGACAAAATGCCCTTTCATTGTTCCTCCTTCCTCCAAAATGTTTTTTTTTGGGGGGGGAGGGAAAGGAAAGGAACAAAAATGGCCGATGTTCCCCTTGAATTGTTTGCCATGGAGTATTTGAAAAATGAAGTGAGGGGTGGAAAAGTCAAGAGCTTAAAGAAAGAGAGCAATATTTTCTCTGGGGCATTTGATTGCTTCCAAATTTAATCCGACCATCTCCTTTCAAAGGGCTACCTGCCGAGGTGGGCTTTGTGTCCTCTGAACTCAAATCCAGGCGGCATGTAGAGATGAGAACAACATCTGTCTTGGCTTGTCAAATAAACAACAACAACAACAACAAAGGATTCGTCTCCCTGCATCCAGCAATGCAACATAGATCACACCGTTAGAAAAGGACAGACTGACACTGCTTCTCTTTCAGTTTCTCTCTCAACGCTGCTTGCAGTTCATTAGGAGGAAAACAACTCCCTAAATGAAGGCAGGTTTTAATGGCCTCCCCTGCTCCTTTGTTTTGCTGTCTCATCAGCATCCTGTTAATCCAGATAACCTTTGGATTTTTATAGACATGTTTTGCAATTAAGCATCATCATACTTGTCCAAGGCCTCTCTTGTAAAGGGATGACCAGACACTTTATTTAGCTCAGAATGACATAATGATTTATCAGCGATAAGAGTCCTTGAAAGGGACTATGTCACTCCACTCCAGATCTTACAGTAGCAAAAATCAAATTAATAATAGAGGATAGATTAAAATAGTCTTTTTAGAAGGAATATGATACACATTTTTAAAAAAAAACCTGAAGTGCATAATAGCAGAAATGAGCCTTGAACATAGTACGTAGAATTTAGTGCAAAAATTAACATGACGTCTAGATCAGCTCCTTGGATAGAAATATTGTTTTTATCCTGAGAGTCAAAGGAATTGGTGAGAGAAATATTCTAGCAATAAACAATGTTGACACTGCTTTCAAGGCAATAGCACTTAGACTTATATACTGCTTCACAGTGCTTTACAGCCCTCTCTAAGCGGTTTACAGAGTCATCATATTTCCCCCAACAATCTGGATCATCATTTTACCCACCTCAGAAGGATGGAAGGGCTGAGGCAACCTTGAGCCTGTCAGAATTGAACTTCTGGAGTGAGCAGTGAGTTAGCCCTGCAGTACTGCATTCTAACCACTGTACCACCGTGGCTCTTTCATTGCTAGATAAATGTACATTGAAATCATAATAGATGTTAGAAATTAAAAACAACTTTTCTAACATCATGAAGTTGGGGGGACAATCCAGGGGTGAAATGTAATATTTGTTACTACCGGTTCTGTGGGCGTGGCTTGGTGGGGGGGGGGGTAATGTGGGTGGGCGTGGCCAACTTTTTTTAAAAAAAAAACTTTTCAAAGCATTTTTTCTAATGCTTTGAAAAGCCTCTGCCGAACAGGAAACTCAGCTGGGGGCTTCCGGTTTGACTTCCGTCGCCGCCAGACGGTCTTTTGGGACTGCCAGCCTCATTGCCTGTAAAGAGCCGTCTCTACAGCTGAGAGACGGCTCGAAAAACTCCGTCTCCTTAAGGAGATGTGAGATAGAGCCGGCGAGGACAGGTAGAGTCCTCTGCGAACTCCCCAGAGTTTTTTATTACTCTTGGGGAGGAAGCAGAATGTGGCTCCCCATACAGCTTGCCGCTGCTCCGGGCTTCGAGGGAACTCTGCTTCTTGCAGAGCCAGGCGACGGAATCAATCCAGTTAATGAAAATTAACAGATTGCTTAAACAAATAGGATGAAATCCGGATTTGGGACCCTAAATCGCAAGTATTTCTAACAATTTTATAAGTGATTTTAAAAGTGAAGGAGAAAAAGTTTAAAATGGCGACTGGCTGAGGCTTGAGAAGAAGAAAGCTGAAAGCGAAAGTCCTTCCGCCTGAATAGTTTAACACGTTACAAAGTAGCAGAAATAATAGCACTGGCTAGAATTGAAAAGAAAAATTCTTATTCTATGTTTCTTCCTTCTTGGAGACTTGATATTGATATTGTTTGGAGAGAAGTCTTTTTCTTTAAAAAGAGTTTGTTTGTGTGGCAGGATGGCGTTAAAACTGATAAAGCCAGACAAACAAGCAGTGGGGGGGGGCTCCCCCATTTACAAACCATATGAACAAGTTTTGAACTTGCAGACTCAGAAGAATGGTTTTAAAAACCTAAAGGAATTTGTTTTGGAGGAAATGGCAAGACATGATGATATTGTGAACCAGAATCCTGAAAAATTCAGGCAGGAAATTAAAGAGTTGGTACAACAAAAATATGCCAATCTGAAAACAGCTTTGAAAACCTTTTTAGAAATAATTAAAAAGATGGACAAAGATATTAACTTAGAACTAGAGTCTAAAATGAAGGAAGTTGACCATAAGATTAATAATCTGGACAATAAAATACAAAGAATTGAAAATGATTTGATAAATATTCAAGACATTTGCTCAGAAGTAAAGTCTAAAAAGGAAGCTGATCACAAGACTTATAATGCAGATAATATAAAACAAAGGATTGAAAAAGAAGTTACAATGATGCAATACAGGTCCATGGAATTTGCGGTCAGAATGAGGGGATTACAGGAAAATAATAGAGATGATTTGAGAAAGAAGTCTGCTGAAGTTCTGGCTGTGATTTTAAAGGTTAGTCCTGAAGAGGTATCCTGTAAGATTGACAAGGCCTACAGAGTAAATTCCTGGGTGGCAAAGCAAAAGCAGTTGCCTAGAGATGTGATGATTTACTTTACTGATAAAGGAATAAGAAATGATATTGTGCAAAAGTCTTTTAACTCCACTCTAGAAATGAACGGAAGGAAGATTTGGATATATAAAGAGCTGCTGGCTAAGATATTAAAGGACAGAAAGGAATTTGGATTTTTGGTGACTGAGCTAAAGAAACAAAACATCCCATTTAGGTGGGATGCTCCAGTTGGCATAATATTGAGATACCAAGGAGAAAGATATCAATTAAATACTGTTGGAAAAGCGGAAGAATTTTACTACAAGGTTTTTAAAAAGGATTCAACATCTCCATGTAGGCCATCAGTGTTAGGACAGGAGGGGAATAAAGAAATGCGAAATGAACAAGAGATTGAAACCCAGGCTAAGCAGATGGAGATGGAGGTAATGGAAAAACAACAAGTTACAGAGGCCCTTTCGGACGAGTCGCTTTTGGATTCTCCTTCAGAGGTTATAGCTGGATTACCTATAAATACAAGAGAGGCGGCTTTGGATTTTAATGTGATGTCTTATCAAGTTACAGACCAGCATGGAAATCAATCAGCTGATATACAAGTCCTAGAAAGGCAACCAGGATGGAGATCTAAACCACAAAAAGTTAAGAAGAGAAGAAGCAGGTTCTACAAAATTAAAAAATTTTAGACTAAACAACAGTCTAATGCCAGTTACTTAAGAGACGATTAGATATAATAAGTGGGAGCTGAGGCAAATTATTGACTTATACTATTTTGAGAAGAATAACAGATCTCTGCAGTGCTGTGTTTTTGGGATGTGGAAGATGGCCTCTAACTGAGTGGATTGGAACTTTCTATTCTGGACTCTTTGAAAATCGATTACGTATATGTTGAGCTATAAGGCACGAGAACTATGGGATTGGGGCATGCAGAAGATCTGGTTGTTACCCTAACACGGTGGTTGGAATTAATAATCTAGATGAAAGACATTACAGAAGATACCATATGGAATATAAATATAAAGTCACTCGGGTGGTTTTTTATACACGAAAACATTCATTATTGATGGGGGCAGATGGTAATTGAAGATACTGAACATACTGTTGGAACTAGAACTTGATGTTACCCTTACATGGGCAATGGAATTAATAATCCAGTTGAAAGACATTACAGAAGATACTATATGGATTACAAATTTAAAGTCATTTGAGGATTTTATTTACATATGGAAATATTTTTTAGTTGTGTGGTGTGGGCAGAAGAACAAAGATATTAAAAATAATATGAATGGTAGACCTGTAGGAAAATGGGTGGAGATAGGTTAGGTTACTGATTGTTTAGTTTAGGAAAAGGGATGTTATGTTTAGATATAAATATACGTAAAAGATTTGAATTAAGAGATATATGTATGGAGGTGGAGGAAATGGGTAGATTATGAGTTGAATAAATGCCAAATTAGGATTTATTATATAGTTTTATAGCCGAAGGTTGCTTTGAAATGTATAGTATAAGGGGGATATAATAACAATGTTAGAAAGAAATGGTTAGCATGTGGGGGGTGGTGTAAAAGGATGGTAAAGTATTATTTAATTTGATATCAATGATTTTATCTTGAAGAAGCCATGGGGGGAGGGGAGGGGGAGGGGGGTTAGGGAGGAGGGGGGGAAAAAAGGGGGAAAATCTGTATTTGAAAAACTTTTTCAATAAAAAAAAAAGGAAACTCAGCTGGGATCATCAGAGAGGCATTTTAAAAAATATCTCTCTGCCCATCAGGAAACTCAGCTGGGATGTCAGAGAGGCTTTTTAAAAAATACCTCTCTGCAGATCAGGAAACTCAGCTGGGATCATCACAGAGGCTTTTTTAAAAAGACCTCTCTGCCATCAAGAAACTCAACTGGGATCGTCAGAGACTTTTCAAAGCATTTTTTTTACCACCTCTTCGGCCAAGAGGTTGCAGAAAAAAATGCTTTGAAAAACCTCTGACTATCCCAGCTAAGCCGTGCGATCATCAGGGGCTTTTTTTTTTAACTTTTAAAAGCACTTTTTCATCGGAAGAGGTTGTAGAAAAAATGCTTTTAAAAGAGAAAAAAAGCGTCTGATGATCCTGCGGCTCAGCTGGGCATGGGGGGGGCAGGGATTTTTGCTACCGGTTCTCCGAACCACCCGCCGCCATCGCTACCGGATCAGGCGATCTGGTCCGAACCGGGAGCATTTCACCCCTGGGACAATCCTAGATTTAAGCCCAAGTGGTTCCACAGTAAGATGTACAATATCGCCATCATGAATCAAGAAGAAACAGTAGCTACTTAGTTGTCAAATATAGGGATGCTCAGAAAATCCAACATTATCATATTTTGCTTCGAAGAAGAAAACATTCTGAAAGAAGAGATGATACTTCAAATGGAAGAGAAGGGGAAAGTCAAGAGGTTCCCAACTGTTCTGGAATCATTGGTGTTTCATAGGATCACAATAATATAGTCACATAGATGTAAAACCTAGATAAAGATGTCAACTTAGTTAGAGAGCAGCATTGGAAGTTCTAAGAGGGAAGAAATACTCTTCTCAACATGAATAAAATGAATTGTGGAAGCAGGCCAAAGAAAATACTTCAAGAAGCATGATGTTACAAACATTAAAACTAAGAATTAATATTCTTCTAACGGATGGAGGAAGAAAAATAGTTGCTGGATTGTTTTCTTCAAAGAGTTATTGGAGAGGGCTATGGAATTTGCAAAATGGATGAAAAGAGGACTAAATCTTTATGAGAGATAGGAAGGAAGGAAGGAAGGAAGGAAGGAAGGAAGGAAGGAAGGAAGGAAGGAAGGAAGGAAGGAAGGAAGGACGAAAAAATTCAGGTAGGCCACTTCTTTGATACACCTTGGCCTTCTCCCTTCCCCTCTTACCCTTTGACCTTGGCTTCTATGGGAGAGGTATGAAACTGAAACCACCATTCCCCTCATAAGATTTGTTGGGTTGGCTGAAGTAAAGTTGAGCCAGAGTTTCTTCCAGTGAGGAAATGATTTGCTCCTGAGCTCCAAAAAGCGCCACTGTTTCCAGCTACAAACAGATTTAAGGGCATTTCCTCATGTACCCCACAATTGAGCCAGAGGTCAGTTGGCTCACTTTCCAGGGGAATGTAATGTGGGATCCCAGATATGTGGGACTAATCCCGAAGTGGTGCAAACACCTCTCATGAGAAAGTGCAGAGAAGGCGGATTCTACCTCCTTTCTGTATTCTAAGATTGCAGGCAAGGGACAATACTAGAGAGGCTGAGAAATACATTTCTCCCCCATGACATAATTGGTTCACAACTATGGCAGTATGTCAGACATCAGACCTGGGGGAATATATTTGGGGTTCATACCTATCTTTTCTTTTTAGAAAAGTTATTAGGAAATTCGTTCACTTTCTGGAAGATGTAAGATAATTTTAGAATCTATAAAAGAATTTTATAATTTTATTTTACTCCAGGATGTCACACTGGAAATATCAAACTTTGGAAAAATGAAGGAGACGCTACGGATTTTATTCCACTAGTTGTTGCCAGCTATAAAGGGTGGTGCTTATCTCTGTTTTGAGGGCCACTGATCTAGCATTGTCGAAAGATATTTCTGTGGTCATGTTACCAGCATGATGTCATGGAGAACTGTTACCTTCCCACCAAAGTGGTACCTTTTTGTCTACTTGCATTTGTACACATTCAAACTGCTAGGTTGGAAAGAGCTTGGGTGAGGAGGGTAGCTCACCCCATTGCATGATACTTGGGTCTCAAACCTGGGCTGCTGGCTTTTCAGCCAACAAACCCAATGTCTTCACCACTGAGACATCATGCTCTCTTAGCTGATTTTGCTATGCATCAAATTGATCACAAATTCAATGGATCTCTCTACGATGACTAAGCTTGCAAATAACTCAATATGTTTTTTTTCTAATTGATGCCCATGCATTTTTTATTTCTCTTGACACCTCTAAAATTTTATTCTATTTAGGACAGCTTTTGATAGGGTTTTCTTTTGGTGAGAGGGAGATGTGGAGAACATGTGTGTGTATGTGTTGGGGGGGAGACAGAATTAATAGACCCTCAAATAAAACCTCTTTTCCCCTTCACATTTCTCCTTCAACATGTTTTCATTTTTGTTTCACTGGGAAGTTTATGAGTATTTCACTGCTTTACGATGTCTTGGATATGGGAAGCAATAAATAAATTGCTGAAAAAAAATAATGATAGCTGCATAAATGCATCAGCTTGTTTTTGAGACAGTAAAGCCTGAAGAATAACGATGGAAGGTTGTGATGTGGATTAACTTCTCAGACCACCTAATCCTGAATCTTCTTTTATTCTCATTGTTTTCTTCCAGCCAGGGCTACTTTTTCCCTTAGTTCATTACCAGTGAAACACCAACCGAATCCTATTTCATCCTATTGATCACTCTCGGAGCCACAAATCAACTTGTCTTGCACAAATCCTTCAACTTCTCTCTCCAGGAAAGATAAGAAATGCTGAATTCATTTCTAATCACCAGCTCCCGGCTTGGCACAACCTTCCCTCTTTTTCCCTTCCCACTACTTAATGAACCCACTATATCTTGGATCAACAAATTAATATAGCCTTTGTTTGCTTCTTTGCTGCCGTGGAGAGCTAAGAGAGCAATAATAATCAGTTATGTCATTGTTTGACCAGTTTGAGTCCTTCTGGGTCTTTTGCAGACTGCTTTGTAGCATATTGGCTCCATTAAAGAAGGCTCGGCCGGTTGCCATTTCCTTCTCTTCCGGGGAGGGCCCCTGGTTTGCTGAGATCTGCAGCTTTTCCTCAGTGAGCAAAGCTTTCATCTCCTCTTCTTTGTTTCTGACTCGCCTTCCATTAATGGATGGTGGGTGAGCCTTTCTTTGACATGGAGAAGCTGAGAGAAGATGCCTTTTATTGCAGGTGATTAAAGCAAGGAATGGCCGATAGGAGAGTGTTCGCTCTCACTTCAGGGAGTACCATGGTGCGATGATTACTTAAGGACAGAAATGATTTATTATGGCAGAGGCTGATTCAGACCAAACTGGGATGTGTCTATTAAATAAATCTGTTTTCTGTACTGCAGTTCCGTGACATTTACCAGCTCATCTAAAGAAACTGATTGGAGAATGAAGTAGTTCTGAACTGGCACGATTAACCAAGAATGGGGCATGTCACTGATCTTGTCTCCAGCTTCCTGCCTAAATAGACATTCCCCCCCCCTTAAAATATAGTATTCTCTTAGTCCTATACTAACTGTGAACTTATTGCTTAAGGATTCTCATGTGACCCCACGTGTTACACGATTGGAATGTTTAGAGACCCTCCAAGTCAAGAGGGTTTGAAAAAAGATCAATGAGCAAGAAGGACCCTCAATACTAGGTGGTGAGAACTCACACAGTATCTGCTTTGGGAGACTTTGAAAACCAGGGCAAGGAATAATGAATGGAAACAGAGTATTTGCTGGACAGCTAAAACCTGAAATGGAACATTAAACCTTGGAACATTTCATGACACTAAAACTTATTTCTTTTGATTGTTTAAGCAAAGGGAGATTTCTTGTCACATAACATTAATGTTCATGGAGCTGCAAGAGATTGTAATGGTTCCTGTTTTATGAATGAAAAATTGAATGATTGGCCAACTACTGTATATACCAAATTAACACATTTTATACTTATTAATCTGGTATATAAGAAATATGCAAGGCAGCCAATAATAGAAGATAACAATGCTGTTTTTTGTCTATTGATGCTAGTTAGTGAAGAACAATGTCAGAACAGATTTAAACTTGAGGCTTCCTGTTTGCAACAACCACTTTTAGCTGTTGCACAGCAACAGGGGAATAGTTATAAACCTAGATTCACATAACCCTTATGTGAAATATTTAAGTACGGTATTATCTTTTTAATTTAGTTGGGAAAGAACATTTAACTGCTAGGATCATAAACACTTAGAAGAGAACCTACTTATTCAGCCAGGGATGATCTGATCCTGTGTGTCTCTCCTGCACACTTTGGAAACCAGACAGCATGAAGTGAGATGGAATTCTATAATTCTCCAAGGAGAACAACTTCCAACAATGCTTGCCATATTGTTGGTAGCTTTCATTTTCAAAATCAAGCAGGGGAGAATTTGCATTGGATAGGAAGTCTAACAATTCCCACTTCCTGTCAGACATAAGATATTTCAAAATATTCATTAAGAGCCTAAATAGTAATTATTTTTAGTGTCTCTACCAGATTTAATCAGTCAATCCACAACCAAGAGTTGTTTACATCATCATTTATCCTGAGATAATCATCTTTTCCCATGCTTCAGTTGAATTAAAGGCCTGTTGAGAAGCTGAAAGAAGTTTAAAAAGAAGAATATAGGAAGATTTAAAAAGCTGGAACAATGCATTCTCCAAAACTACATTTTCTTTTAGAGAAGGATCACTTCAAGTGGAACACAATGTTTTTAGAAAGTATACAATAGCAATAGCACTTTGACTTATTACACCGCTTCACAATGCTTTACAGCCCTCTCTAAGCAGTTTACAGAGTCAGCATATTGCCCCCAACAATCTGGGTCCTTATTTTATTAACTTCAGAAGGATGGAAGGCCGAGTCAACCTTGAGCCGGTGAGAATCGAACTGCCGAACTGGTATCAGCAGAAGTAGCCTGCAGTACTGCATTCTAACCACTATGCCACCAGGGCAATAATGTCCATTCACAAGTAAAAATGATATTACAGAGGGACAGTGTTCCCTTTCCTCAGTCTTAAGCTCTAATGCAGGCACAGGGGCATTTCTGACCCATCCAAAAAAAAAAAATCAACATGGCAGTCACACTTGTACAATCAAAGCTTCACTTTTTAAATACCATGCGTGAGCAACCCGTATAAAAAAGGGGTGTGGCTTCGATCATACAGTGTTGACTTTTTCCCTTCCTGTCTGCTGACACTCCTAAATCTTTAAGGACCAAAGAACTGGCAGAGTGAACTGAGAATATATGCAACCATTGCTGGAAAGGAGAGAAACACTCGTGGGAGATTAAATTTAGCTGGTGCTTTTTGTTTGAAGGAACGGGATACAGTCTATCTGTAGTTCACTGTATCTGAAGAATTCTAGATATGGAAAGAAAGGGAGGGGGGAGATGGCACCAGGAGAATGAATTGCCACAAAGTTGGCGGTTGATAAATAGCAAGGCTACTTTAAAGAGTCCTTATCTCCAATTGCTCTAAAGTTCTTTATTCATTTTCTGGCATATCTTCCTCTTAAAATACTGTCCTGCCTTTTCCTTATTTTATTGATCTTTTTATGGTGCTTTTGAAAAATAGAGGACTCCAAGGGCCCTTGCTAAAAGTCCCATTTGGCTGAGCCTCCTTCCCAACTTCCTTTAACAGATTCATAAGAAACTATTTCTTATGTGGTTTCTCTAAGTCTTGGTTTCTTGAAACCTGGCCTGTTCTGTAAGTTGCAGTTGAATGGATCACACAGTGTAGTAGATTGCAAACCGTAATTTGTAAAGCATAATATATGCCTTCACACAAAACAATAAGCTAAAATCAAACAAACCAGGTTATAGGCTAGTTAGGACTAACAATCTGGGCTGCAAAAAATGCAGAAAATCAGTGCATGTCAGGAAAGAAATACAAAACCTTATATTTTTTTCTCTTTGCTGCAATCTTTCATTTCATGTTTATGGCTCAGACATGGTAGCTTAGCATGATGCATGAGTCCTGTTTAAATTCATAAATTATGGTTTAATTAGTCCCAATCTATTAAATCACAATTAGGCTGAAACAACACAATAAGCACAAAAAAATCAGACCGTATTTAGATTTAGCATGGCACATGAATGGAGCTTTAGCCTCTAATCCTAACCCTAAAGAGAGAGTAAGACTTCTGAATACAAATACTTCTAAATGCACCAAGAATTGCAGTTGATATGTTAAAGCAAATTAAATTTATTGATCAACCTAAATCACTGGTTATGTACAATTAAGCCATAACATGGCCAGGACAAGTTTAAGATTAATGTTCAATGGATCATGTTCTGTAAGTATCTAATCCTCTTTCTCTTTTACTTTTTTTCTTTAATTTAAAACTACATATTCCTTTCGCTTCTTCCCCTTTTTTCCCCTTTAAACACTTCAGCCAAGCCTTCAGATACAACTCTTCAACTCCTTCTACCTCATTAAGCAATTAATCAGCCTAGCTGGCCGTGCCCAGGCTCCGTGAACTCTTCAGCTCCATATGATTGAGTTGTCACATCAGAAGCACTATATAGCAATGAGATAATTAATACTTCACTTCTACTGTAAGGATCACTGTACCTTTCAAAATGTTCTTCAAAGTGGAAGGCTAAAGCTGTCCATGGACCAACCACAGCTGGAAATGGGGCGTGCTTGGATCATCATCAGAAGTTAAATTGTTTAAGCAAATACCAATGGGGCACTTCTTATGTCAATGTGGGCAATACTGCATTTGTATAGGCAGAGGCTTAATCCCCTGTGTTCTTTGTGTTACATATGCATAGTAAAGTATAAAATGCAATGTACAGATATAGTGTACGGACAGTTGCAATTATTAATGGACCAGAAAGTAGACATCTCTCCATCCTTGTTCCTTTACACACACAAACAGAGAGACAGACAGATAGACAGACAGACAGACAGACAGACAGACAGAGTCAGAGAGTCAGAGAGAGAGAGAGAGAGAGAGAGAGAGAGAGAGAGAGAGAGAGAGAGAGAGAGAGACAGAGACAGAGACAGAGACAGAGACAGTGACAGAGACAGAGACAGAGAAACAGACAGAGAGACAGAGAGGGACAGAGAGACAGAGAGGGACAGAGAGAGATAGACAGAGACAGACAGACAGAGAGAGAGACAGGGAGACAGAGACAGAGACAAAGACACAGAGAGAGTGCTTGTTGAGATTTTGGGGGGCACTTAAATGTATTTTAACTTGCATTCCATCTTTCCACAAAATGATGCCTATGATGGCAGATAGTTACAAGTACTGAAGAGTTCTACTGTATGTATATGAGGAGAATGTAATACAGTAGTTCTAAAATATAAAGTAAATCATTTTTAAATGAGTAGAAAGTGGTGACAGTAATGTGATTATTTCATTTCATTCTTATTTGTTAATTTATTTTCAAAATGTCAGGTTGATCTTCATGACCAATAGTTTACCAGGTATTATATATAACTTTAAAATACAAACAATTTAAAACTGAGGTGCATTACCTATCCTAGCAAATAATATGATTAGTTTTAAATACCCTAGCAAACAGGTCCATGAGTACTCACCCACCAAAACAACCCCACCCCAAACAGAACAAAACTAATCCAGTGACACATCTTCTCAAGGTAGATCAAAGAGAAGGCTTTGTTTTTCTGCCAATGAAGAATGTGCTTCTTGGTTCTGACACTTGAGAAGATCCTCCTCAAATTACTTTAATGCACCAGCAGAATGGGGATGGGAGGAGATGCTTGTTCAAGAGTTTGGCCCCCACATTGTGTTGTGCAAAGCATTTAAAGAGGCTCTTGGCAATAGGAGTTAACACAGACGAGGCATTTTTGTGTTGTAAAATGAACCGTCTCTTTTACAAGGCATACATACACTTGGTTCTGAACAGGGGTGGGTTCTATTTATCTTTACTACCAGTTTGCAATGGGGGGGGGGCGTGCTTCTGCACATGTGCAGAAGTTTCTGCGCATGCACAGATCACCCATGATGATGTCGTGGCAGGTGGGCAGAGCCTTCCACCGGTTTTACTACCAGTTCTATAGAACCGGACCAAACCAGGAGCAACCCACCACTGGTTCTGAAGCTGCCACTGCATCTGTATGAACGTCCAGCCGAAGTGTTACCTGTGCATGCGTAGACAACCAGGGCAGATCTCGAAACAGCTTGTAAAGGATGTGCCTGCTTTTACCCTTTAAAGAGCATTGCTTTATATGAGTGCCTTTTGAGAAGCATCTCCTTTAGAATGCTATGCACATCCCCAGTAATGGTAAGCTCTTCTGTTTCAGATTCAGTTCAGGGTCAAAGAGGAAGGCAATATAGATCTTCAAGAACTATTAGAATGCAATTCCAGTACCTAGTCAAACAGGCTGGAATTCTAGCAGCTGGTACTTCCAAATTGTTTCAAGGTCACTCATTCATAATGCATTACCATAATTAAATTTTGTTCTTGTGGATCATGTGGCCAAGCCACCCCTATCCTGTGCTATCCAAGAAGTGGTTTTTTATATTATTATTATTATTATTATTATTATTATTATTATTATTATTCCCTAAAAAGACTATCGGCTTCTTAAATAAATAAAGTTGTACAACACGGTGAACATGGTGGTTCTACTTACCTTTACTACCAGTTTGCATCACACCCGTGTGCAATCTTCTGCGCATGCACAGAAGCTTTTGTGCATGCACAGATCTCCTATGATGATGTCCGGGTCAGTGGGCGGAGCCTCCTGCTGGTTTTACTACTGGTTCTTGTGAACCAGTCCGAACCGGGGGCAACCCACCACTGGGTGAAGCACACATTAACCAACAATATTCGCTAGTGTCAATAGCTGATTGCTCATTGAGTATCTGTAATTGAACATTGGATGGGTTTTTTTTTTTGTTTGATACAAATTTGTTAGTTGTATCTTATGATTTATGATTGTATCTTATGATTATGATTTATCATTTCATTATTTTTCATGTATGTGAGAGTTTATCATGTATGTGAGTCCAAATTCCATGAGCGTCCAATCGCACATGGCCAATAAAGAATATTTTATTCTAAATCACGATTTTGAAAACTGAAGTAGTGTTGTTTCACATCCTTCCTTTCTGTCCTGTGTGATTTTGCAGCAGTGCATTCTGGGAGAAATAAGAAGGGGACTTCCCAGAACAGCTGGCCTTGAATTTCCGCTCTTGCTAACAATAATTTGTTTCTTATTGCCAACCACAACAGGCGAAGTTCTCCATTGCCAAAGGCTACAAAGGGCATGATTATTCCCATCCTCTCCATATTAATTGCAGGAGAAATGAAAGCACAGCCAAATGGATCTCATTAATAGTAAAACAAATGCACACTCCAAGAAGTAATGTGAAAACGCATGACATTTTTTAAAAAAATCATAGCAACCAGAGTGCTACACTCTAAATGCTGGGAAGGGTTTAATCCTTTTTCTTGCACAGTTATCAGTACCCTCAAAGCTATTATTAACTCCATAGAGGGAGGAAATGCAAAGAATTGGTCGGTAGCTCTAGAAGAAGTTTGGGAGTGGAGCATGATTTAGATTGCGCAAATAATGTGAGAAGGAAGATATCACCACCTTTACCTTGATCAAATTAATATTTACCTAGTAACTACTTTGAAATAAATATCTGAAGAGCCATAGATTATCTGTGACATGTTTTGGCCCCAAGCTTCTCCGTTAATTATGTAATATCAACACAACATTTATATGACAAGATCAATGCTTTTTACCTAAGAGTCATAGCGAAAACAGGTTAATAAACCAGGAGTTTAAATTAGGACTGCAGTGTGATTCCAAGTAGAATGGAACATCAAACATGAGAGAATCCCTCTGATGGTGCCAGAAACATTGGAAATCTCAGAAGAGCCACATAATATCAAACCAAAGATTTATCCAATCCAATGATGGCCCATAAGACACCAATGGGAAGGGCAGAAGGTGGTCATTCAGAACACCCCTGCTGGATCAGGCCTTTCTAAAATTGCTATCATATCTGAGCTGCTTAAAACCCGCTGATTATGAAGTGGCAGCCCAGAAATATCCAATTTCTCTTTGCTGCCATCTAGAGATCACCAAGAGTTCTGCAGCCATAGCTGTACATCTAATCTAGCATTTCTCATCATATGGAGACTATTAACAAGCAGATTCATTCAAGAAATTCAGATATGGAAAGAAAGGTAGGAGTTTCTTACATTGCTGTGCCCTAGTCAACATTATTGAAAGGGGCCTCCTACTGATTCCAGAAGTAATTAACAGACATCAGAATTAACAACCCAAATAGATAAATCTTCCATAAATTAGCTGAGTTTCCTTTCAAAACCATCTAAATTGGGGGCCATTTTATCAGTCCTATATCTCCCTACCTTTAATTATCATGGTGATGATAGATAGGTAGGTAGATAGGTAGGTGGATAGATAGATAGATAGATAGATAGATAGATAGATAGATAGAGTAGATACAGTAGATAGATAGATAGATAGATAGATAGATAGATAGATAGATAGATAGATAGATTATCTACTCTCTCTCTCATATCTATATCTATCTATCTATTGCTATCTATCTATCTGATAGATAGATAGCAATAGATAGATAGATATAGATATGAGAGAGAGAGTGTGTGTGCATGCATGTGTAAGTATAAGATAGATAGATAGATAGATAGATAGATAGATAGATAGATAGATAGATAGATAGATAGAGATAGATAGATAGATAGATAGATAGATAGATAGATAGATAGATAGATGATAGAGTGGTGGGATTCAAATAATTTAACAACCGGTTCTCTGCCCTAATGATTTCTTCCAACAACCACTTTGCCAAACTGCTCAGAAAATTAACAACCGGTTCTCCCGAAGTGGTACGAACTGGCTGAATCCCACCACAGGATAGAATGATAGATAGATGGATAGATAGATAGATAGATAGATAGATAGATAGATAGATAGATGATAGATAGAAAGATAGATAGATAGATAGATAGATAGATAGATAGATAGATAGATAGAGATGAGAGAGAGAGAGAGGGAGGGAGAGGGAGAGGGAGAGACTGACTTTCTATCATGTTTTACCTTTCACCCTTCCCTTTACTTGTATTTGTTTCAAGCTAAAAGACTCCAAGCCAGAAGAGAGCTGGTCTAACCGTCACAAGAAAATAGTACACTTTCTGCAGCACCAGATATGGAAAGCAGACTGCTTGAAAGTAACATACAGGTAGTCCTCAATTTACGACCAGCCTTTTAATGACTATCTGGATTTCCAGTGGCCTCAGAAAGGATGCTTTATGGTCTGTAAAGCACTTCCAGCCATCGTAAAATGTTGTCCTGCCACTCTGGTCACATGACTGCATTTCAGATATTGGCAACCAGCTCACATTTGTAACTGGTTGTCAAGAGTCTCATGGCCAGGTGATCATGATTCGCAGCGGGGTTTTTTCTCCATTCGGAGAATGGATTTATATTACGACTGTGTGGTTCACTTATGACTGCCCAAAAATGGTCATAAAATTGGGTCCAGTCGTATGGGTGCCTCAACAGATAACCGACACGTCTCACAACTAAAATTCCAGCTCCAATGCGGTTGTAAGTCGAGGACTGCCTGTATAGTCCTTGTGACTAGTAGCCATTAATAGTCTCAGGCCCTGATGAATATGTCTTTTCAAAAGCATTCCCATTTGTGGATAGTTCTTATGGCATCCATACTTCAATGCTGTGTGAATATGCACTTCCTTTTACCTATCCTGAGTTTCCCATCATTCAGGCTGAATGATTTTTGAGTTCCAGTCAGTGGTGGGATTCAAATAATTTAACAACCGGTTCTCTGCCCTAATGATTTCTTCCAACAACCTCTTTGCGAAACTGCTCAGAAAGTTAACAACCGGTTCTCCCTAAGTGGTGCAAACTGGCTGAACCCCACCACTGGTTCCAGTGTTATGAAGGAAAAAAACATTCCTACCTTTTATTATATTATTCCTTCCTTTTCTTCACAATGTATATTACACACAAACACACACAGACACACACCTTAATTTTGGATGGGAGAAAATATGCTAGGCTGGAAGGTCAAGCAGCTGAAGAAAATAATGAGAAATTACTTCTGTATGGTTGCCACAATAATACGCACTTGTATCCTTGAAATTTAATGTCAAGGAATTCTTCATTTTACTATTCCTCCCTCCACTCATTTTTGCCCCCAAGCTAAAAACTCAAATGTCATAACTTTTCCTGGTAATTGTCCTCTACTGCAACCCCCATCCCATCCGTGGCCAGCTGTACAATGTTTTTAGGAGTTTGGTGACCAGAATTAGGCACAGCACATCAAGAATGATCACAGCACACTGGCTTCCGGTTTGCGAGCCTCGGCGACGGCGGTGTTTCTTTAAAGACCGCCAGCCCCGCCGCCTGTAGAGCCGCCCCGCGATCGAGGAGCGGCTCGAAAACTCCAAAATCTTGAAGATTGAAGGAGAAGAGATAGCAGGGTACAGGTTGAGCCCCTGTAACCCCCCAGGGAACTGTTTCTGGGGAGGAAACAGGCGTGGCTCCCTTCCAACCTGCTGAAACTCCGGGCGGCGTGGGACGTTTCTGCTAATTAGCAGAACAAGCCGGCAGCAGCAAACTCTTAAAGCGAAAGGAACTAATTTTAACAAACAACGGAAATATCAACTTGAATCCAGAAACTTGAAAACTGCAAGTATCAGTGCTTTGTTGACTTTCTAATTTAAAAGAGAAAGTGAGTGAGTGAAAGTGATTTGAAAAAAAATGGCGCCCAGCATTTGAGTTAACGAGCTAATGAAAGTGGATTTGTGAAGCCTTCCTGCTTTGTTACAAAGTTATAAAGCTGCTACAAAGTTGCTCTATCTAAAGAAAAAATTTCTTTTTCTAAAATTTGACTTTGTTTTACTTCAGCTTCACTTGATTAAATCTGGGGGACTTTTTTAGAAGCTTTTGTGGAAGAGGGAAAGGAAAAAGAACTTCCCTCTTTAGAAAAATTAGCTTACGTGGCACAATGGCTTCAAAGAAGCAGGAAGGGAAGGCATCGGGGGGGGATCCCCCACACATAAACATCAAACGCAACTTCCCCCTGCTCAACAGTTACAAACTCAGAAAAAAGAAATTGATGTGGGAGATTTAAAAGACTTTATTTCTAAAACTTTGGATGAAAAATTTCAAGAATCTCAACAGGAAATAGATCATAAACTTCAAAAATCACATGAGGAATTTCTGCAGGAAATTAATGAAGTTAAAGATATGGTGAAGCAGAATCAAAATATGGTGACCAAAAAAATATCAGAAGTGGCGTCTGGCCTGGCAAATTTTATTGGGAAAGTTGATTTTAAAGTTGAAGAACTCAAATTAGAAGTTAATGTTAGGATGAAAGATAATGACTATAAAATTGAAGAAGCTGATAATAAAATGCAGAGAATTGAAGATGAGATTGTCATGATACAATTCCGGGCGATGGAATTTGCCATACGGCTTCGGGGAATTCGAGAGGAGGAGAGACAGGACTTGAGACAAGTTTGCTCTGAAGCCCTGGCTAAGATCTTACAAGTTAACCCTGATCTGGTATTTCACAAAATAGATAAAATTTACAGAGTGAACTCTTGGGTGGCCAGACAAAGACAACTGCCTAGAGATGTGGTCATATATTTTACTGAGAGAGAAATTAGAAATGAAATCCTCCAAAAATCTTTTCACACCTCTGTACAAGTGGGGGGCTCACGACTTGTAATTTTTAAAGAATTACCTCCTAAAATGCTGAAAGCTAGAAAAGAATTTGGTTTTCTTGTTAAGGAATTGAAAGACTTACAGATACCCTTCCGGTGGGATGCGCCAGCTGGGATAATTTTTAGATATAAGGGAGAAGGATATCGATTGAATACTGTGGAGAAGGCACAACATTTTTATAGTACTATTCTTAAGGAAAGAACACCATCTCCACGTACATCTACAGTTTTGGAGATTAAGGAGAGTGAAGAGAGGCAATTGGAAGAACAGCCTAAGCAGGAATTAGAAAATGTGCAAGGTGCAGAAGGAGGTTTTCTGAGTGAGCCCTTGCTGGATTCTTCTCCAATTTTGGATTTGATTCAGTTGACTGAAGTTAAAGATCAACGTATAACTAGAGCTCAATCCAAATTACTTAAACAAAAGCAACAACAACAGGAAAGACAAGACAAGAAGGCAGCAAAGAGTACCCCACAAGAGAGTGGAGCTATGGGAGGAGCAAGATCGAAGCTCTTGGATGAACTTCAAATATTTTGCTCTGCGCTCCAGAAACAGGCCGATGACCCTTAAGTGTTTATCTTGGAATGTTAATGGGTTGAATTCAGCACAGAAAAGGAAGAAACTATTTACATATTTGAAACAATTTAATAATGATATAATATGTTTACAAGAAACGCATATTACAACTCAAGATCAGAAATATCTGATAAATTCAAAATTAGGAGTACATTATATATCTTCAACTTCGCAGAAAAAGAATGGTGTGGTTATTTATGTAAATAAAAAATTAACAGCAAAAGTTATAGAAGTAGATCAAGATGGTAGGTTTGTAGCAATTGAATTGCTTACAGCAAATGGTCAAATTCTTTTGATTGGAATTTATGCTCCCAACCAACAACAGGATTGTTTTTACAAGATGTTACATACTAAAATAGTGCAATGGGACTATAGATCTATTTTATTTATGGGAGATTGGAATGGAGTAATTGATTCTAAATTAGACAAAAAGAGCTTGGCAAAGTCTAGAATTAGACTACCGCAGACTTTTTTTGATTTGAAAGAAGATATGGAACTAAAAGATGTTTGGAGAATACATAATCCAAATGAATTGGATTACACTTTCTTTTCCGATAGACATAGATCCTTTTCTAGGATTGATTTTATCCTGTTGTCAAATGATCTACTTATTAAGACAAAAAGAACAAAGATTTTTCCAAGAACTTTGACTGACCATAGCCCTGTATGGATAGAAATTGAGATGGACAAGGTTGAGAGACGTTCTTGGAGATTAAATGAGAATTTGTTTAGATATGAAAAAAATACAATAGAACTTAAAAAGCATTTGAAAGAATTTTTTGAGATAAATTTGAATAAAGGTACCCCAATTGAAATTGTTTGGGACGCTAGTAAAGCTTATATGAGAGGGGTACTTATCTACATGAATTCTAAACATAGACTGTTCCGACAAAAGAAAAGATCTGAGTTGGAAATGGAAATAAAGAATAAGGAACAATTACTTATTAAAAACCCAACAGATGAAAGAATACGAAGTGCTATAAAACTTTTGAAAGACCAATTTCAAATGCTTATGGCGGAACAAGTTGCAACAAGTTTACAATACGCGAAGCATAATACATTTTGCAATGCCAATAAACCGGGCAGATGGTTGGCTTACACACTGAGGAAAAAACAAAGTATACGGACTATTGATAGTATTAACATTGGAGGGAAAGAAATTTTTCAACAAAAATTAATTAAAGAAGCTTTTGTGGATTATTATACTAAATTATATGCCAAAGAAGAGGTGCAGAATGGACTTATAGAAAAATATTTAAAGGATAAGAGAGTTACAAAAATTACTGATCAACAAAAGGAAAGAATGAATTATCCTATAACAGAGGAGGAGATAATAGCAGCAATTAAGCAGCTAAAAACAGCCAAAGCTCCTGGCACGGATGGTTTGACTGCAGTGTATTACAAAACTTTACAAGCTGAAATGGTGGAACAACTTAGAGATTTATTTTGCAATATTCAACAAGGGGGTAAAATACCCCCATCTTGGACAACTGCTTATATATCTCTGATACCAAAGGAACAAGTTGGTCCTAAAAAACCAGAGAACTACAGACCAATATCTCTTTTGAACACAGACTATAAAATTTATGCGAAGGTATTAGCCAACAGGTTGATGCCAGTAATCCAAAAAGTAATTCATGAGGACCAAGCGGGATTTATTGAGGGCAGATATATGAAGGATAATGTAAGGCAAGTAATAGACTTATTGGAATATCTTGATAAGAATAAACAGATTTCTGCAGTGCTGGTTTTTTTGGATGCGGAGAAAGCCTTTGATAGAGTGGATTGGAACTTTCTACTAAAGACTTTAAAAAAGATGGGCTTTGGGGACCAATTTATACAGTCGATCTCAGCAATTTATCAAGAGCAAAAAGCACAGATTATTATTAATGGAAGTTTGACGACAGAGTTTAAAATTGAAAAAGGAACAAGACAGGGATGTCCGTTGTCCCCACTTTTATTTATATTAACATTGGAAGTCTTGCTAAATACAATACGGGACTCAAAAATTTTGAAAGGTATAGTGATAAGGCAAGAGGATTATAGAATAAAGGCATTTGCAGATGATCTGGTTGTTACCCTATCACAACCAATGGAATCAATAATCCTGATGAACGACATTATACAAGACTATGGTAGAGTTTCAGGTTTTAAACTGAACTCAAAAAAGACTAAAATGATAGTTAAGAATATGACACAAGATCGTAAACACGAGCTTGAAAGGAGGGCAGGTTTTGAAATTGTACCTAAGGTAAAATATCTTGGAATTCAGGTTGCAGAATCAAATATGAAATTGTTTCAAAATAATTATGAGGTGTTGTGGCGAGAGGTTCAGAAAGACATGGAGACTTGGAAAAAGCTGCAACTGTCTTTACTTGGAAGAATAGCAGCAGTTAAGATGAATATTTTGCCAAGATTTCTGTTTTTGTTCCAAATGATTCCGGTGCTTAAAAGTGATAAACAACTGAAAGTCTGGCAGTCTGGTGTGAATAAGTTTGTCTGGAACGAGAAAAAGCCGAGAGTGAAATTGAAAATTATGCAAGATGTTCCAGAAAGAGGAGGCCTTAAACTCCCAAACCTACAGTTATATTATGATGCAGCAGCTTTAACTTTAACAAGTGACTGGTTTGGAAATAAAAAGGCTGGAATATTGAATGCAGAAAGTTTTGATCTTGAATTTGGATGGCATGCTTACTTATTCTATGAAAATAAAGTGGATAAAGTATTTAAAAGTCATATACTTAGAGACTCCCTGATGAAAGTTTGGAAGAAGCACCGACTCAAATGGGATTATAAAATACCGCTATGGCTGGATCTTGGTCATACCTTGTGGAATACAAATATAATGTCACTCGGGGGGTTTTTATATAAAGAGGTTCTTTTTACAGATGCGGGCAGATGGCAGCTGAAGACATTGCAGACACTGTTGGACGAAGGGATTAATTTAACCTGGTTACAATATAATCAATTACAAATGAGATGGAAAGAGGACCAAAAAACTGGTATTATGTTGCATGAGGAAGAATTGGTTAGACATATAAGAGAGAAAGGTCCAATGCATATTAAAAGGCTTTATAATGTTTTGTTAGAAAGAGATTCAGAAACGGAATTAGTTAAAGATTGTATGATTAAGTGGGCACAGAATTTTGAAGAACCAGTGATGCTGGAAACTTGGGAAAAAATTTGGGTTCAGAATGTTAAATTTACACAGTCGCAAAACCTGAGAGAAAATTTTTATAAAATGTTTTATAGATGGCATTTAGATCCTAAAAAGTTGTCATGTATGTACCCTAATGTTCAGCCAAAATGTTGGAGATGCGAATGTTTGGATGCTACGTATTATCATGTATGGTGGACCTGTAGGAAAGTTAAGGCTTTTTGGATAAAAATTTGGTGGGTCATGCAGAATGTTTTGAAGAAAAAAATTTAATTTTCTCCACAATTGTTTTTATTGGGTATAGTTAAGGGTTTTACACGGGGTGAAATAAAACTAATATTGTATATGATAACAGCAGCAAGATTGTTGATAGGTAAATACTGGAAGAATGAAGCTTTGCCTACTATCGAGGAATGGACTTTGAAGATGGCCAGTTTTGCAGAGATGGCGAAGATTTCAGCGTATTTAAAAGATTGTTCACAAGAGACTTATGAATGGGAATGGAAAAGGTGGATAGAATATGTTCAGAACAAATACCAAACTAGAAAGTATCAAATAGCTTTTATTTGAAAATAATGTATTAGAAATATTTTAATGTAAAGAGACAAAGAGGAAAAATTATATAGGGGGAGGGATGGGTTCAGGTTTATTTATTAGTGTTATTAGTTATGAGTATGTAATAGGGAAGTCTGGGGGGGGAGGGTTAGGGAGGGTTAGGGAGGATGGGAAGTTTGGGGAGGGTGGTGGGGGGGTGAAAAAAGGGGTGAAAATGTAATTGTAAAACTTTTGCAATAAAAAAAAAAAAAAAAGAATGATCACAGCACAAATCTATCAAAGCATTTTTATTATTATTTTGGATCTCTTTTTAAGAGAGATGGCTCTTTTTAAGCCATGTTATGAAAGGTGCTTTTTTTTTTTTTTGCAGTATTTGTTCACTGATTGACTTTTGCATCAGTTTAGAAGTGACAACACCAAACACCTGAATACAATGCATGATCTTTCAGAAGTTATCAGAGGAGGATAATAAAGCTAGCTGTTTGCCACCTTAGATTGCCTTACATTTCCTATTTCCAATTCCCGTACAGTTCTTACTGAATCTGCACCCTTGGAATTGTTATCCTTTTTGTCCTAGATTTAATACGAAACATGCACAACTGTGCCTTTGTGTATATATATATAAAGGACACACCAACTGAATGCCAAAATCAGCGGGAAGCAGATGAGGGATGGTAAAACTGATGCAATGTAGCGGCCAATCCACTAGAGGCGCCAGACCTTGGTCGCAGAGAGCCTAGTGAATCAGAACATCAAGACACTGTTTTTTCGCAAATTCAAAGATACGCCAAACATGGGGTAAGTGGACTGATTTTCCAATGGGGGAGGGGGAGAGATTTCCCACTTTTGTTCTTTTCTCTTAGGACCAGAGAAAGGAAGCATGAGGTACCAACACCAAATCTCGTAAATAGCTCTCTTGCTCCGAGTGAATCTGGGGAGTGTGAGCATGATTAATGATGAGTGTCTGCTGGGAATTGTCTGTGTTGAGGGAAGATAATTGAGTCTCTATTTTGAGGTGATAGAACTACTGATTGGATTGCAAAATTAATTGGTGTTGTTTGAGGGGGAAGAATTGATTTCAGGAAGCTGATAGAGGAGCAGAGAAAATAAAAAAGAAAGATTAAGGATCTCTCTTTCTCTGTTACCATCTCACACCCTGCCTCTTTCATGGTCTTCACATCATATGAGCATCACACAATTCAAAAGGGTATGGATGCCCCAAGTCAGAGAGGAATCTTCTATCCCCCGGGTTGCAGGATTTTATCCTTTATTCAAAAAGCGTAGGGTAACATCGTCCAAGAAAAGGAATAGCTTAAAGAAAGTTCCTTAAGCCTTACAGCTTCTGCTTCCCAATAAGGCCAAGAATGATCAAGATGGATGAGGTTATAAGATGCTCTGGGGGAGAGATTACCAAGTGGCCATAAGGAGTCAGAGGGCATCGGGACATGGGCTAAAAGCATGACAATAAAATAACCAGGGTTTATTCACCAAACTTGCTGCTCACAATACTGTGCAGATTTGAGAGTCAAATATAGCTGACTATCATTATTAGATTCATTATCATTATCTATTCTTTGGAAAGCAAGAAATAATAGCTTTACAGAGATAAATAATGATGTACTTTTCAAGATTATTGTAAGGAAGTAATACTCTTCCTTTAAAATTGGGGGAGGGGGAATGACATTATTCCAATGTCTTATGTTTAATTTGAAGCCGTAGAACATTGTTCTGATCCTGAGGAAAGCTGGCAGTTATACTTCTGCCACCAGTTGTATTAGGCAATATGAATAATGTTTTTCTAAAAATCCATAGAATTTTCTTTATAAAATTGAGCTTGTAGTTGTAAATTCTTACTTTTATTTTGCAGTGTCAAAAGCAAGCACAATGTACACATATTTCTGATTATAGTCAAACAAAGCAACTCGAAGTTTGTTGAGATCAGTAGCAAGAAATATTTACCATTTCAGATGTTAATATTAATGCTTTAACATAAAGATTATTGGAAGAAACAATCTGGAAAAAGGCATCTGAGAAGCCTATGAACATTCAATGTTTGCTGAGGACTCAAAATCTTAGTTGAAGTTTTTGACCAAGGGAAATTCATTTAATCACATCTTGAACAACTTTTTTCTGGCATGCTAAAATGTTTCTTTGTTAAACAGACCAAAAGTGTATCATATTTACTTTTTAAACTCTCTCAATGCAATTTGGCTGTCACTGACTGATGACGTTTTATTTTTTTTTTCTATTTTTCTGTTTGCATTTTAGATGACTTGGGGTGCTTTTCCTTATCATGGATTTGCTGTTAGTCAACTTGAATTTATTTTATGGAAAAGAGGGATGTAAATTCAGTAAAATAAATATAGCATACGTTGCAGTGTAGCAAACTGCATTAAGGAAAAAAACAGCTTCCAAAACAAGTGACCTTTACTTTGAGAAGATTAATCTATTATAATGCCAGCACCTCAACAAATATACTCTTATCAGCTCGGTAATATCAGGCTATTTTACAGTTTTCCTTATATGCTCCTGGTTCTTCCCCCATCCACATATTTCCAGCAGACAGCTCAAGTAGACCACACTAAATCAGCACACTACGCCCACACACTTTATTCTTTCAAATAAAAATCAGAAGGAAAGCATTGCCTTCACTGAAAAGATGCAGCCTGATGGACTACAGATTTAAGAATACGTGTGTCCCCAAAGCAGCTTCTGGAATCATTGATCAACCTCTAGCGTTGCATGATTGGCTGCAGGATGTTCTGCCCCAGCTACAGGCCCCAAAGAACGCAGCATACACAAAGTCTGTACAAAACTTAATTTACTAAAATAACTCAGTGTTTTTCAAACAAAGGCTGTTAATAAACTTTCTTAACAGCCTACAAGAAACGAAAGATAAAGTAATCACAATCTTACTATGGTTGGCAGAAAACCCAGAAGCAATTTGCAGAGAATCCAGACGCGAAGGAGAGTGAACTAAAGTTGTTCCCTACAAATTGCTTCAGTCACCGTTCCTCCTTAAATAGGCTAAGGGAGTGGCCAATTAGCCCCAAGCCTTACTCTCGAGGAGACCTCCTCCTGAGGAGCCACTCCTGCCTTTTGGCAGCTCTGTGTGCCCATGCATCGAGAAGAGGCTCCTCCTCTTCGTCCTCTTCACTTAAAGGAGCTTCTGGAGGTTCTGAAGGCCCTGGCTGAATCCCTGCCTCTGGCACCACATCTTCTCCAGCCTCCTCATTGTCTGACTCGAGTGCCAGCTGCAGAGGCTGCTGGCGTAGCACCACACCAGCCTCCTCGTTGTCAGAATCAGCTATAATCCGCACAGACTGCTGATGGGCCACAACACTGGATGAGCATATTCTCCAACATTCTTTGTTGGTAAACATACATTCAACACAAAAATAGTTTGTTGCAAAAGCAATTGCCTGCAAAGGCTCCTGGATTGGGGCTGAAAGGCAAAAACAGAAGCAGTATGCTCTGCCCCAGGGGTGAAATCCAGCAGGTTCTGACAGGTTCTGGAGAACCAGTAGCAGAAATTTTGAGCAGTTCAGAGAACTGGCAAATACCTCTGGCTGGCTGCAGAGTAGGGTGGGAATGGAGATTTTGCAGTATCCTTCCCTTGTCATGCTCACCAAGCCACACCCACAGAATCGGTAGTAAAAAAAAATTGGATTTCACCACTAATCTGCCCCATAATTGGGTAGATCAGGTTGCCCTGATAGACCAGTACCACCAGAAAAAACACTTAATCTTTCCCCTAGTATAGCCAACAAAGCAAGGAGAACCTGTGGCTTAATGGTTAATAAGGCAAAGGTTCCCCTCGCACATATGTGCTAGTCGTTCCTGACTCTAGGGGGCAGTGCTCATCTCCGTTTCAAAGCCGAAGAGCCAGCACTGTCCGAAGACGTCTCCATGGTCATATGACCGGCATGACTAAATGGCAAAGGTGCATGGAAGGCTGTTACTTTCCCACCAAAGGTGGTCCCTATTTTTCTACTTGCATTTTTT
This sequence comes from Pituophis catenifer annectens, assembly GCF_029215685.1. Lineage (NCBI taxonomy): Eukaryota > Metazoa > Chordata > Lepidosauria > Squamata > Colubridae > Pituophis > Pituophis catenifer. The sequence continues at coordinate 131,215,657 of NW_027256881.1, forward strand.
ATGTGCTTTCGAACTGCTAGGTTGGCAGAAGCTGGGACAAGTAACGGGAGCTCACCCTGTTACGCGGCACTAGAAATTCAAACCGCTGAACTGCTGACCTTTCGATCGACAAGTTTAGCATCTTAGCCATTGAGCCACCACATCCCTTTTAGAGGTTAATACATCTACCTAATATGCAAGTAGCCTAGGTTCGAATCCCAGAAGTGTATGGCTAGCTGATGAGAGCTAAATAGCTTAAAATAGATCTATACTAGTCTCCCTTTATTTCTTTGCCAGTAAACAAAAATTCAACACGTTCTCTCTCCAACAGTTCATTTTTGCTCATGATGAGAAGTGAGCTATGTAGGTGATAAGTTTAGTAGTGGTCTCGAATTAGACCCAGTTAGTCATGTTGATCTGCTGATTATTCAGACATCTCTACATCCATAGAATGTACAACTTGTATTCATCTCAAAGAAGATCTAGCTGCATTCAGAAATGATACCTCTTGTCCGGTTTATGTTTTTTAATTGTGGGGGGGGTGAAATAATCATGACCTCATCATTGCTAGTTTATTATTAATTCTTTAAAGCGGGTTCAATGAAGGTCATCTTTCCAATTTTCCTAAAAACGAGGTGAACTTGGGATGCAGTTCAATCAGTGTCTGGAATTATCTTTGGGGAAATTTTGAGGGAAATTGGCTCCTTTTTTCTCTCTCTCTTTCACTATTAAGGCTGTTGAATGGGCACAGAGGGATGGGTATTTTATGCTTTCCAGCTATCACCTATTAGCAGGCACAGATTCCTTTCCTTATTCTCAGAAACTCTCATGTGAATAGAGACCAAAATGCACAAAAGAAATCTTTAGCTCAGTCATTTTGTGACAAATGAGGAAGTTCTCACCTCCCCTAGTTTGGAGCTCGTGAAGGCAATCCATGAGGGGAAAACTGATATTCATGCAGTTGGGCTGGAGATGCAGGGGAGAAGGATGTTTCTAATAACCTTGAAGATAGGTTGGAGAAGGGTGCATGGAGCTTGAACTGAACAATAAGTAAAAGCATGTCTTTTAATATATTTGAAAGCAGCAGTCAGAAGCAATACTTTTTTTTTTTACTATTTTTTTTTTTAAGGAACAGTGGAAAACTTACCCCCCAAAAGAAAAATTCTGCAAAAAGAATTCTGCTTTACTACCTTATTCTCAGATTCCTTTACGTCTCCCCCCCCCTTTCTTTCAGCTTTATTGTTGGAGATGGCAGAAGGTCCAACCATTTGTCTTTTTGTTTCTAGATACACATCTTTCCATGCTCTGAAGCTTCTCTGTAGGTTCACCATTTCCTCCTGATTCCTTCTGGGATTTAATCATGATATCATCTCAGGGCTGAGCCAAAGAATGGGAAGCCAAGGCTCCTGGAAAGAACACTGCAGAATGAGAGAGAATACTCATTCATACAAACACTCGGGCCGCTTTGTAATTAAATAAGTGCAGCAATCAATCGAAGAATTCTCTGCCTCTGAGTTGAAAGCAGATTTGAAAGCAGACTGAAAACGAATGGCTAGAAAAGGACTGCAAGAGAACGGTTCTGCATGGCAGCATCACAATCCCATCTGTTCCAAATGCATCCACAGAGCCTTAGGAGCTGCTCAACTAAACTTTAAAATGCTGCAGTAGACATTTGTTTCCATCCAATTTTCCCAGCCCATTTAAAGTGCTTTTGGAATTTCTAGCTGAAAACATGCTGCATAAATACACCGCTCCAGTCCTTCCAAGTCCAATTGCCCCTTTAGTCTCCTTCCGGTCCAATCTTAGGCCTCGAGTGGTCCATGAAGCAGATGTGCTGCAATGACAATTGCTTAAAAAAAAATATTTTAAAAGATGCTTCCCTCCCCCCTCCCCCCGAGAACCAAAGGATGGTTTGTTTTATTAGCAGTCGATTTGCACAGCAGTGGCAATTCACTGTATCTCTCCAGACTTCTGAACATTATATACTGTATATGGAATCTTAAAGCCGGCAACCAGCAGACTGACCGGCATGACTAAATGGCAAAGACTGTACCACCTTGTGTTGTGTGTGTGCGTTTTTTCTCCCTAGGCAGTCTTCGTGGGTTCTTATTAGATTAGTTGTAAATTCTGCAAAACGGAGAATACTTATAAAAGGCGCAGACAGCAGTCAAACATGTGATAAATTAGCTTTGAAATAATGGTGCTGATGATTGACAGAAGGTAAAAGGTTTCTGTCCTCCGGGAATAAAAGTCTTCGTAAGTAAGACAAAGTGCAGCAAGCAGGAGACGGCACTCTATACCTTTAGCTATAGGTTTGCTCCAGCAACGTATTCCATTAAAATTATAGCTGTAAATAAGTCAATTAGAAAGTACATATGGAGAAACTAGAGGGGAAGCAGAGCCCAGATTTCCTATAATCATTTCAATGCTTTTCCTATCTCACCTGTTATTATTCATCATTTTAAAAAAAACTGTGTCACATTTACCACATGAAATTTTAAAATACAAATTAAAATAGGAATACCTAATACAGATAGTCTTCGTCTTACAAATATCCGCTTAGTGACCATTCAAGTTACAATGGCACTGAAAAAAAGTGACTTATGACTGTTTTTCACACTAACGACTGTTGCAGCATCCCCATGTACACTTAGCAACTAGCATATATTTATGACAGTCAGAATGTCCCGGGGTCATGTGATCTCCTTTTACGACATTCTGGCAAGCAAAGTCAATGAGGAAGCCAGATTGACTAACTTAACTGCAGTGATTCACTTAACAAGAAAGATCGTAAAATGGGGCAAAACTCATTTAAAAACTGCCCTGCTTAGTGACAGAAATTTTGGGCTCAATTGTGGTCATAAGTCAAGGACTACCTGTTTGAGGATGCTGTCACAAATAAAATCTATGTAAAGAACTAAGATGTCTTTATTTTCCTTGCATCACACAACTTAGATATCAGCTACAGGAGCTGTAGCTTATATCTGGGTATCAGCTATGGGTAAGTCTTCCCTTCCCTTGTGTTTCATTTGTTATCAATTTTGAGGGTGGTGTTCTTATGTTCTATAGTTGTAGACTTGCTTCCAATTATACTGAGAATGCAGCCCCTTTTCTATAGAACAGTTTGGAGCAAAATATATGGGTTGTTTATTATGCTTAAGGGGCAACCTTTCTAAAGGCATTTTGATCTGTTGGGAAAGAAAATGAAAGAATAAACCATTTCTTCTCAGAAAAATGTAACTAATAAATCAGGGCTGTAGAAGGTGGAGTTTTTGTTGTTGTTGTTGTTCACTTGTTGATTGCTTGGTTGCCCCCTTAGCTTTATGTATACCTTTTACAAATGATACAATTGTGCATGTTTTTCCATACATGTACACCACCTCATTATCATACATTTATTCTTGGGTGTTTTCCCTTGTTGACAAAAATGTTCTATATTTATCAAAAGAGGAAAACGCCTATAAAAACTCTTTAGTGCTGCTGAAATGTTGCACAATGGTCCTTTGAATTATTTTCCATAGTTCCATAGACTAGACCCCATCTAGTCCAGGGGTCAGCAACCTGCGGCTCCGGAGCCACATGTGGCTCTTTGGGCCCTCTGCTGTGACTCCCTATCCGGTGATCCCACCACTGGATGGCCCCGCTCCTCGCCCTCCCCTCCCAGTCACTTCTCGCCTGGCCTGAGAAGGTAAGGGCGACAGTGGGGGATGGAGAAGCGGCCAGGGCAGAGACAGAGAGATACAGAGAGAGAGGGAGAGAAAGGGAGGAAAGAGGGAGGGAGGGGAGAGAGAGAGATGTCAAAAGGATTTTGTGGTTCCCAGTGTTTTTTAACAACTAGTTCTCTGCCCTAATGACCAACTGGGTAGGCATGGCTAGGGGGTCATGTGACTGGTGGAAGTGAATGACATTGAGTTGGCCACGCCCACCCACGTTTTGTGACTCCCGGTGTTTTCTTTTCTCTGGGAAACGGGTCCAAATGGCTCTTTGAGTATTTAAGGTTACAGACCCCTGATCTAGACAAAGAGAGAAGAGCATTTCAGAAGCCCAGGCTTGGCTTGGTATATGATCAATAAAAGTGACACAAAAATATACATTTTCAAGGAAAAAATATTTTTGATTTCCATTTTCTTCAGAAGCCCATGTGATAAATTCTAGGAACCAGGATGAATGTTCTTAAACACCCATTCTGTTTTCAGTGAACAAGTGATGTGGGAAAGTAAGGAATGGTAAGATGGCTAGACTGTAGCACTTTTCCAATATTTTGGCTCAGGTACAACCAGGTGTTTTAGTGTCAATTTTGCCAAAATTGCAAAGTGCTTGCTTGGGTCGATCGTTGTTTTACATCATCCTGGACATGATCCTCCAGGCATTGACATTCAATAATATCAATTACAGGATATCAATTGGAAGACCTGCAAGTGACAGCTTGTATTAGAAAATAATATGTTTAACTCCTCCTGTGCTCTTTGAAGTAACTTTCTAATAATAGTATTATTCCTATTGGGAATAATAAATGGGAAATACAGTAAAGGGGTAACTCACTTAATAATACATATTATAACAGCAGCAAGAATGGGTTTTGCCCAAAATTGGAAAAATAAGGAAACTCCTCTAGAAGATGAAGTGATCAAAAAAATTTTGACATGTGAGGAAATGGATAGATTAACCTTGGAATTGAAAAATAAAGGTGAGTCAGAATACCACGAGATATGGAACAAATTTTATCAATGGTTGGAATAGAAAAGAGGGTTGAAAAAAGAAGAACTGACTATAATTCATAAAATGGAGAATTAAAGTTATGTATGTAACTATAATAGAATGATAATGGATAAAACAAATGTATAAGTAATATAGATAGAAGAAGGATGTCTTTATATATGTAAATACTGAACAGACTAATTGTATATAAGTAATAAGGTATATATGATACTTAGCTTTCATTTTAGCATGTATGGCAAAGAGAATGCCAGGACAATTACACCGTGTCCAATTTTTTAATATGTGTGTAATAAAACTTTAATAATAATAAAAAAGAAGTAACTTTCTCTCTAAGGGTACTTGCACTTGGCTTGGTTGCCATTCACTAGTCCCACCAAAGAATTCTGAAGTCATGCAAGCATTAGATAATGTGAATAAGACTGTACTTCTGTAGCACTGAACAGAACAGGACAGAATAACAGAATTGGAAGGGACCTTGGAGGTCTTCTAGTCCAACCGCCTGCTCATGCAGGAGACCCTATACCATTCCAGACAAGTGACTGTACAGTCTCTTCTTAAAAGCCTCCAGAGATTGAGCACCCACAACTTCAGAACACAATTTGTTCTACTTGTTAATTGTTCTCACTGTTAGGAAATTTCTCCTTAGTTCTAGGTTGCTTCTCTCATTGATTATTTTCCATCCATTGTTTCTTGTCTTGTCTTCTGGTGCTTTGGAAATCAGGTCCCCCCCCCTCTTTTTGTGGCAGCCCCTCAAATATTGGATCACTGCTATCATGTCAACCCTAATCCTTCCTTTCATTAGACTCTTGGAAGCCAGAAAGGTTTTTAAGAACTAACATGTGGTCTCCCACTTAAAATTAAAAATAACTACTATCACTCTAGTTGTCCTAAAGAAACTTAAGACTTTGCATGGGGAACCTGTACAAGAACCTTCTAAGAGGCCATTATGAGGCCACTACACTATCAAGATGATGAGGGAAGAATGCTTCGAAAATCTCACATCCATAATAGTTTAAGGTTAGTTTCATATCAAGGTCACAAGAGGATAAGGCTTCATTCCCATTGTGCCAAAATAAATATATCTTTCCCTCAATGTTTTGCCCTCAAAACATTTTTATTCCAGCAGGCTGGTCTGGCTTGATTCTCCCTTTTAATTTGCTTTTAAATTTTATACAAATTGGATGTTTTTAAATTCATTTTTTTGGGCCAAAATTATTTAATGTACTTTTAAATGGTTTTTAACTTTTGTATGATGTATTTTTATCTTGTGGCTGTTCACCGCCCTGAGTCCTTCGGGAATAGGGCAGTATATAAATTAAATAAAATAAATAAATAATAAATAAAATTTCAAGACTGTAAAATGTGATGCCACTTTGAGGAAAAATATAGTCACCAATCTACTAGCATTAGAAAACATATTGGCTCCAATTTTTAGTGTGGACTGAGAAGTTAGACACCGAAGTAGAGTTAAGCTGAATTACACCAAAGATTTATCCAGTCCAGCATCTTAGTTAGATGAATGTCCCCAAGCAGAACAGAGTGAAAATCTCTGAGTTCTTGAATTAAGAGCCAGAATATGAAGGGCAAAACAGTCTAGTGTTATCCAGATGTTTTGGACTGAGAAGGCCCAGGTGGACCTCTCAATAATTAGGCATTTTGGAGATTCTCATCCAAAGCATCCTATTGCTGATTCCTCATTTATAGCTTTCTGGCCAAAAATGGTCTACTTCCTCATTGAAGTCTTTTACGCTCACAGTTTGATAATTTTGGTAGCAGTGAATTAAAATTCCTCACTCACACTTATATTTAAAATGAATATGGAAAACCTCAGATCCTTTTCTTGATGTCATTGTAATTGAAAATAATGTATTTAGTCAGCTCAGTAACAAATGCACTTACGTTTACATCTGTCTAAGTTAGAAATCCTATGATTCCAAGCAGATTTGTTGTTTTTTTTTTTTAAAGCATTATCTATAGCCTGGATTTTAGACTCAGATATGTCTAAAACAAAGAAAGTTACTATAATTATTTTAAATATAATCCTTTTCACCGAGGATATCCTCTTTATATCATTGGACAGAACATTATCTGGACAATCATTTGTCCAGTCAGGAAATTTTGTGGTCTAACAGCTAGGGTTAGTTTGGTGTAGTGGTTAAGACATCAGGCTAGAAACTGTAAGTCCATGAGTTCTAATCCTGCCTTGGACATGAAGCCAACTGGGATGATGGTGGGTCACTTACTTTCTCTCAGTCCTAGGAAGGAGGCAATAGCAAACCACTTATGAAAAACTTTGCCAAGAAAGCCACAGAGATTGGCCATGCAGTCATGAGGAGTCAACATTGATTTGATGACCCTGCCCTCCAAAAAGACTAGCTATTTTGAAAAAAAGCCGAGGATACCCTGATGTCATGCTACCCGCACAGTGAATGGTGGCGGTATTAACATGTCTTTTGTTTTAGTTTGACAGATGAATAAAAACAAAGCTGGGGTATGAGTTTCCGTGTTGTAACCCTGGAGGGGTACAGTCTTTGGTAATATCAAGAGAACATCTCTGTAAAAGTAACAGGCTTTAAAGAGTAAGATAGCTCATTAGTGACAAATTTCAATACAGCAGAGGAATTGGTCAGCACAATTAGGAAGCCTAATCTGTCCAGATTATAGTGAGACTGGGAATGAAATGAATGCTATATCTCATTCATGTGAATCAAATTGCATCTTCTGGGTTCATTTTAAGCCATCCCATCTGCAGGGTTGATGCTGATCCTGTTCCAATATCATTTCTCTGGTGAAGTTGTTCTTCCTAGGCAAATGAGCTGATTTTCTTCATGCTCAAGCATGACACAGTTCAAACAACAATACGTCTCTTTTGTGATTTGCAGTTCTGGAGCTCTGCAGGGTTTGAGAGCATCCAATTGCCTGTTCGTGGAAGCTCTTGCCTCTTACCACCCTTGCTATTCTGAACTCAGCTCTTCCTACATTTTAATGATAGTCTTATCAGTGATCCGGTTTGGTTTAGCAGTTAAGGATAACACTAGAAACTGGGAGTCTGGGAGTTTTAGTCTGGCCTTAGGCATGAAATGTGGCTGGGTGACTTTGAGCCATCCATCTTTCAGCCCAATCCGCCTCAGAGGGTTGTTGTTGTGGGGAAAATAGGAGGAAGAAGGAGTATTGTTTGTCACCTTGAGCTATTTATAAAAATAATAAAGATGGGATAAAAATAAGATAAATAAATACAGTAATCTGTGCAGTTAATTTCTAACCCATTTCACAATTCCTGCTGAAAATAAGCTCCCAGACCCTGCTGGTTTGATTTTTCCCTGCTGATATAAGAACTGAAGATGTGTTTCCTAATGCCTCCTGACCTTAGAACTTAAATGAGCCTTTATTCTCCTCCTCCTCCTCCTCTTCTTCTCTCTTATCCACATGCAAGTGTGCCCCCCCACACACACACAAAAAGAAACTCTTCACTGCCCACTGCAATGTACAATCTTGCTTGCAGCTATTGGGAAAAGCACCTGATTGCAATCAATAGGGTCATGCCACCTCTAAAGCTTTCAGGGGGAATTTATATGCAGAAAATACTTAGGTCTTTGGGGTCAGGTAGTTTCCCTCTCATACTAACACTTGCAAAACACATAGATAACTATAAAGGCATTACATTAATGTATTTTTCCCCATCAGGGGAGGGAAGTAGTTTGTTTGCTTGTTACTCCAGGAGCTACCAGAACAGGGATGTTCAACTTTGGCAATTTTAAGACCTGTGGAGTGAAACTCCCAGAATTCCCCAGTCAGCATGCACAGGTCTTTAAGTTGCCAAAGTTGGACATCCCTGCACCAGGATGTAGAGTGCTATCTAGAACTTTGATGATGAACCTTTTGGACTTGGCATATCAAAAATTCAGAAAATGCCTATTTTGACTCTGCTGGTATACCACCAACCCCTTCTTCCCCTGACAAAAAAAAAACACAAACAATTCATGACAAAGAGTAATAAATTTAATTAAATTATTTAAAATTCTTATTTAATAAACAAACAAGCACATAGGGACATAATAATCCCCCCAGAGATACGTACAATACGTATCTGTAATACGTACAATAACAGACCTCCGGATTTTTCGTCGGGCCCTGAAAACCTATTTATTTCAACTAGCTGGGCTGGCTTGAGTTAAATTTTAAATTGATTTTAAATTGGGTTGTTTTAATTTACGGCCAAAATATTTAATCATTTTAAACTGTTTTTAAATTTTGTATGTTCTGTTTTTTACTTTGGCTGTTCACCGCCCTGAGTCCTGTTTGGAGAAGGGCGGTATAGAAATGGAAACAAATAAATAAATAATTGTAAATATTTTTCAAAATGCCTACCTGAGGCAGCTCCAGGTTACATGAGGCCTGGAAAACTTGGAGAATGCTCTTGTAGGACTTTGCAGCTCTTAAAAGAGAGGGGAAAGCATATCTTGCCCTTACATGAGGCTCCAGAGGCCAAGTGAAAAATAGGGCCCTCTCACAGGACTTCCAGAATGTCTGGAGGCCTGGCATGTCCCCCGTGACATGCATACAGTATCACAGGTATGACATCATTGGTCTAGATTTATTTATTACATTTGTATGCCACTCATCTTCCCTACAAGGTGACTCACAAGTTATAAAGCAAGTAAAAATAATTAAACATTGAGAATTTAAAATTACATAGATTAAAGTATTAGTAATATTTTAAATATTATTATAATATTTATAAAATATTATTAATTTATAAAATATTACAACTTTTGCAGTCTTGTTGCTTATCTGGAGGAAACCATGATGGACTCATGCTGATGGATTCATGGTGTCTTCTGCTTCTGCACAGCATCTCCAGACCTGGGGGGGAAGGATGATGAACAATTAATCAGCAGAACAAGAACCAATGGATGGAAACTAATCAAGGAGAGAAGCAACCTAGAAGTAAGGAAAAATTTCCTGTCAGTGGGAACAATCAATCAGTGGAACAACTTGCCTTCAGAAGTTTGTGGGTGCCCCATCACTGGAGGTTTTTAAGAAGAGATTGGACAACCATTTGTTTGGAATGGTATAGGGTCTCCTGCTTGATCATGTGGTTGGACTAGAAGACCGCCAAGTTCCCTTCCAACTCTGTTATTCTGTTCTGTTCTGTCCTGTTCTGTTCAGAGCTACAGAAGTTTAGCCTTATTCACATGATCTGCTTGCCCATGTATGAGCCACTGACTATTTCTTGACAACAGAAATAGACATCATCCTTTACCCATATTCAGCCCATTGAGTGGCAGTCTCTGTCCATGTTTTTCTGCTATAAATCAAAAATAGCCAGTATGTGCCACTTCCAGTGGTACTGTCTGGTTCAAACGATTGTACTTCATTTCTCTGTAGTCAAATGCCTCCAGTCCAACTGAGCCATCTGGCAGGGATACTCCTTTCTGCTTGTCACAGATCACTCTCCTAGACAACCTTCTTCTTCTTCTTTTTTTAACGGGTTCACTACTGGATCAGTGAAAAGCTGGGTTTCTTTTATGTCAACAAGTTCCTGGCTAATTTTTTTACCAGGTAAAATTCACAAGGGTTGTATTTTCCTCCTGTAGTTCAAATAACAAGAATTTTTCTTTTAAGTGACCCAGAAAGGCCTGGAAAGGACTTTTACCCCTTTAAAAAAAAAGGAGTAAAGAATATCTACCAATCACATGGTAGTTGTAGATGACACCAAGTTGGGGGAAAAATACTACCACTTTGGAAGAGAGACTCAAGATTCAGAATTTCTTAGGCAGTAAAAACCAAATGAAGAAGTACAATAGTAACAGTAGTAATTGTGAGAGGGATCATGGTGTTCTAGGGGACTACCACTTAAGTATGAGCCAGCAGTGTGCTAATGTCAATAAAACCAATGCAGTCCAGTGGTGGGTTTCCCCCGGTTCGGACCAGTTCTATAGAACTGGTGGGAGGCTCCGCCCACTGACCTGGATGTCATCAGAAGTTATCTGCGCGTGGGCACGATGTGAACCGGTAGTAAAGGTAAGTAGAACCCACCCCTGATGCAGTCTTAAGCTGCATCAACAGAGGGAGAGCATCAAAATCATGAGAAGTGATAGTACCACTTTATACTGCACTAGTGAGGTCACACTTGGAACACTGTCCAATTATGGTCACCATGATACAAAAAAGATTATAATACCTTACAAGAGACTAACAGAGAAGAGTAACAAAAATGGTAAGAGATCTGGAGGCTAAATCATATGATAAGCGGTTAAGGGAATTAGGTATGTCTAGCCTAATAAAGAGAAAGATCAGGAGTGACATAACAGTAACAGAGTTGGAAGGGACCTTGGAGGTCATTTAGTCCAGTGGTCACCAACCAGTGGTCCGCGGACCACTGGTGGTCTGCGAGAAAATTTTGGTGGTTTGTGGAGAAATTTTCATATTTTTGCATTTTTGCAGGTGGTGCAATACGGAAAAAGAAGCGCAGCCCTCGCCATCCAGAATGAATGATGCTGTTGTGGTGGTGGGGGAGGGGCGGCACAAGCGGGAAGAAGCAGCGTTTGCAATGGCTGAAAGCTGCGGGAGTGAAGCACTACTTTCATTTGCATGGCAACAGCATTCCGCCTCAGTATATTTGCACCAGCCAGTGGCGCAAGGCAGCCCTCGTTTCCTGCCGCTTGGGACTCGGAGCGGTAAACAGTGTCTGGTTTGGGGAGCAGCTGGATTTTGCTCTCCATTGCGCATGCCATATCGGCCGCCTGCAAACTCTCGTCTCTCGAGGACCACTCCCTGAAGTGGTGCGGGAAACTTTTGTTGGGCTCCTCAAGAAACGAAAGCTTGCAGGGGGCCGATCTGGCATCCGCAATGGAGAGCAAAATCTGGCTGCTCCCCAAACCAGACGCTGTTTACCGCTCTGAGTCCCAAGCGGCAGGAAACGAAGGCTGCCTTGCACCGCAAATATACCAAGGTGGAATCCTGATGCTGCACTTACAGCAGAGAGAAGAATCTAGAAAAGTTCTAGGAGACGCAGAAATGTTGATCGGGATGGTGGCTTGTCCACCCCTAAACTGGAATGCAAAGCAAATTATAAACGGTCTGTGTATCTTTTCAAGAATCTTTTTTGGTGGCTTTGATTGGAAGGAAAGGCTATATTTTCTCCAAGAATAGTTCCAATAACTATTTGACTACTTGTCTACTGCTTAAAAAATAAATGCATGAAATCTTTTCAAAACAAATTGTCAAATATTAATCTCATAGATAAACTGTACTTAGGAAAAGAGGAAAGTCTCCCGCAACTTTGTCTGGCCAGGTGCAACTCTTAGCTTTTGTATGTTTAAGCCATGAATATTTCAATACTCTACCTTTTGAGAACGAAGTCCCCAGGGAGCTCATGTAGGATAGGACTGAAACCTAAAATATTCAGATTCAGCTTAAAAAACACACTGCGTCAGGCTTTGTTTGTTTTCGTCTGTAAACTTGGCCACTTTTGTTTACTGGGTGAGCTGTGACATGTACTTATTGCAAAGTAAATACAATATATAATAATGGCTACTTTGGAAGTTAATGTCCCATCCAAAGGGGATTAGTGCTGCTGTTACCACTCACAGCAAGCAATTAGCAGCACCCACAGCACCTTTTAAAAAAATTAAGAGCAGCCGCACAGTTGAGTGACTATTGGAAAATTGGTCATTCCTTTGAGATTAATGAACAATTTTCTGTCAGAGCACCGAGTGCGCTCTAGTAGAAAACTGACAAAAGCCGCACTGCACTCGAAGGATTGGGTTTTTTTCACCTAACAATCCATTTTGTTGTGCATATTTAAAAGGCACTTGTGGATATCGTCGCTTGTCCAGAGTATTCTCATTATTTTTCCCCTTTAAATATCAGAAACCCATAAAAGACAAGATACACCAGGCTCCCAATCTAGAATCTAAAACAGCCAATTATAGTTGAATAACCAACTAAGTGTAAAATGTTTGATGGGAGGGGTGGGGGGGCTTCTACCCTTTCGGTTGCTATCTTTAGGTTTCTTAGACAAATAAGTGCCAGGAATGTGAGTGATTAAACTGTGTTTAAAAGCAGTCACAAGTGATTAATATGACTTGTTTTACTCTGACTGCTCTGTGTGCTCAACAGGTTGTCCCTTAAAAAGCTTATACTGTCCAATGAAAACTGGCTGATTATAGAAAAGTAATTATGCCTATCACATAGTTCAACCCATTTTAGAAAATGGGTTGCGGAAGCTCAGCGCTGTATAATACCCCTAGTTCTCTCTTGCACATGATGTAGGATTTTCACTCAACCATAGAATCAGTCTCCAACCCCCAAAGCTTATTTAAAAAGAGGCTCCCATTGGCAAAATAGAAGCCAGGTTCCCCCAATCTGGACATCCTCCAGATGTATAAATCATCTCTCGGCTAGCATGGCCATTTCTAAGCATTCTGGGAATGGAAGTCTATTCACCCGGGCAGCATTCAGACTGACAGAAGTTGCTATTGGCAACTGGAATTCTAGAATGTTTAGGAGCTGATGGTTCTGCTAAAACAAATCTTGGAATCAGTCGGTTTCTAAGCAGAAGAATTCAATTGGACCAATGGGCAGTGTGTCTGTCTGTCTGTCTGTCTGTCTGTCTGTCTGTCTGTCTATCTATCTATCTATCTATCTATCTATCTATCTATCTATCTATCGTTTATTTATTTATTTATTTATTTATTTATTTATTTATTTATTTATTTAATACAGTCTTTAAATGTTGGCTTTCCACCATCTAACAATACACAAGGAAAAGAACAATAACAAGAGGAGAACAACTTCATCAACCCCGTGAAATTTAAAACATCTTTGCCTAACCAACCTTTGAGTCTTCCCTTCCTCCTTCTAACTCTTTTGTTCTTGGTTGAATCTGGGGTTTGTGGAGAGGTTTCCCTAATTGTTACATACAGTCTGTAAGATACAAGATCGGAATCTTGAATTTGGGGGAATTTGTAAGCCATGCCGTTTGTGATGACAGTACTGTGATTACCGTAAAAATTGGGTCTGAGGAGAAGAGTTTTAGCCTGGCCTTTTATAGTATAATTTTGTCTACACCATAACAGGTAATGTGAGAGATGATTGATATTCCTGGTTTCTAACAGAATCAAGATTTAATTAAATCATGTAAGTAAGTAAAAATGAATCCTATCAGAATTCATGATAATATGCTTCCGTAAATAAAATAAGTAACAAGAAACGATGACTGGGGGGGAGGTGTCCTTAGTCTCATGAGGGTTTTTTGGGTTATCCACATTTTTAACAAGTTTATTGTTTCCACAGTTTAAAAATAAAAAGTAAGTTGTTCTCTGCAGCCCTTGCCGTTCCCTGAGCTTGTTTGTTTGCTTGCAGACATTTCATTACCCAACTAGGTAACATAATCAGACCTCTGTTCTTTTTGAAGTTTACATTTTGCTTTTATGAATGTTATATTTTTCCTCTTTTAAAATTCTGTCAACTATCCAGAGAATGCCTAGGTTATTAGACCTTTATACTTACTGTTACATGGAATGTAATCTTGATGGTTACATCAATGGAGCCTTGATAGCACAGTGGTCTAAGCACCCTGTTATTAACACAGCTGCCTGCAATTACTGCTGGTTCAAATCTCTCCAAGGCTCAAGGTTGACTCAGCCTTCCATCCTTTCTAAGGTAGGTAAACTGAGGACCCAGTTTGTGGGGGCAATAAGCTGACTTTGTATAAATATACAAAAGTATGAAAGCTATTGCTTAACGCATTGTAAGCCGCCCTGAGTCTCCGGAGAAGGGCGGCATATAAATCAAATTTAAAAAAAAAATGTAAAATATCTTACGGATTGTGATAATCATTTTGGAACTTTGTTAATTTAACTGAAGGAATTGAAACTTTGAATTCCATTGAAATAAAGGGAATGCTTGAAAGTTATGTCTATTAGATAGAATATTTGGGTTTTTAAAAAAATATTTATTATTAGAGGTTTACCCCATCTTTATTTTTGAAAGGCTCAAAGCAACGTACGTACAGTATCTAAGGCTCCCACCTGCTATTTTCTCCACATCAACAAACTTGATAAGTTCGTGGAGCTGACAGAGAGCCACTGGCTCAAAGTCACCCAACTAGTTTTCAAGCCCAAAGCAAGATTTAAACCCATGGGCTCCTAGCATCTCAATCGCTAACCAACCTGTTGATCAGGAAAGAAAGCCTCTCACTTAAAAGTCATCATTTCATTGGAAGATTTATCGGATTAGGTTAAAATATGCACTTCTCAATGCCAATTATTCCTTGTGTATCCAAAGAAATACAAAGGCTGTTTTGAGTGAGCTTACTAAAGAAACCAACCCAGTGCGTTTATTGGCACATGTCCCAAGAAATATTTGTAACATTAATGTCTAACAGGGATCCATATGAGTTTTGTTGTCTATTATATTGTTTCTGTAGTACTTTTAACAGTAACCCCAAACAAAAGCTGCATTCAGCAGTTTCAGTTAAATTTTCCTCAACAGCAAATTCAACATTGTTTGCACCACTATTAAAATTATAATTCAAAGTCACTAAGTAGAACCATCAGCATCAATACAGATTTTCAGAATGCTCATGGTCAGTTGATGTAGTAATTTCCATTCTAGTGCATACTGGATTGCATCGCCATTAAATCCAAAACATAAGTTATTTATGACATTTTAGATACGGACACACAAAAACACAGAAAACTATTTTGCAAGATGTTTCCCTATTCTGAAAGTTGTCTGCACAGGTCAGATGAAACTGTGCTCCTAAATGAATGGAAAATAAGCACTTCCCTGTGAATTTTACTTAGTAGTGTACAAGCTGTACTTTCAATAAAATTCAAAATCATTTTTCTGGGAGATGTTGGGGTTTTTTTCCCTTTAAGATTCCTGTTTTTTCGGGGTATGAGCTTAAAAATCCTTATCCTAGTCAGTTCTGAGGGGATAATCCCTTGCATAAAACAATACACGAGAAAGCATTTCATGAAAGCTTAGGCAGAAATAAGTTCAATATTTGTTAGCTTCTAACAAAGATTCTTCTGTTGTATTTGTTGCAAAGGTCTAGCATGGCTTCCCACTTGGAACGTGCAACATTTGTGTGTTTTGTGACCCATGAACACTTGAATTCTCATTAATCCATAAAAGTCATCCCTGAATAATGTAGTTGAAACTCTGCATACCGCATTCTCTGACATTACTTTCTTTCCTTGATCCGGCAGGTGGCCTCTTGCTTTGTTACACAAAAGATGATTACCACTATCCTGCCCACTTGGTCTGATTGGTTTTCCTTCATTTCTCTCCCCTTCACCTTCCTTTCTAATGTGCAACTCACAATTGTGTGGCCTGACGTCCTGGACATTTAAATTGCTCTTCTGTCTTTCAAATACCTTTAACTATTCAGATACAATTTCAAATTTGTCAGAATGTGTTGAAGGGAACTACTTAGGGAAACACATTTCTTTGTTAATTCATTTTCATGTCATTGTAAAGTCAGCTCTCCCCACCCACCCACCTGCCAAAATGGAATGACTTTGTCCTTTAACCCTCCTTTGGAAACGCAAAATATAATTTTTGGCAGACAGGGAAGTATTTGAAATGCTTCTGATGAGTTAAAATATATTTTACATCTACTGCAATAGTCAGTGGGTCAGCAATGGCCAGTTAAAGAGAAAATTTATCCAGTGGTGTAACCTCCCCGGATAAATGTTGTGGTAATAATACAAAACTGAGCTAATTATGTAACTTATATCATATTACAACATGTAAAAGAACTTTCCATTATCTAGAGTTCCCTCAATGTGTTGGACTGCAGTTTCTACAAATCTTAACCAATCTAGGCGACAACCATGTTGTTGTTTTTTTATTTTATTTTATTTTATTTATTTATTTTTTAATTTGATTTATATGCCGCCCTTCTCCGCAGACTCAGGGCGGCTTACAATGTGCTTAGCAATAGCCTTCATCCTTTTGTATATTTATACAAAGTCAGCTTATTGCCCCCACAAACTGGGTCCTCAATTCACCTACCTTAGAAAGGATGGAAGGCTGAGTCAACCTTGAGCTTTGGCGAGATTGTTTGATTTTGTAAAGAGTTAGAGTTCATACTGTATAATTAAAAACTTCTCTATCAATTGCTCGTTGAATACTTAAATAATGTTTTTAAAAATGGCATTTAGAGAAATCCACATTTTATTTCTTTTCTGAAGTATCTAGCCTGGCATGATAGAAAACAAGATTCTAGTTTTGATGGTGTTTGGTCTCATTTATCCCGGATTTTCTAATATTTTTGCATAGTACAGGTAATCCTTGACTTGCAACCAGTCACTTAGCAGGAAAAAAATGCACATTGAGTAAAATGAATTCACTTAATAACAGTGACATTCACTTAATGACCACTGCAAAAAAAATGAAGCCGCTGGGTGAGATCATCCGTGGTTTTGGGGTGAAGTACCATCAGTACGCTGATGACACCCAGCTGTACATCTCCACCCCAGACCACCCCAATGATGCCCTCGAGGTGATGTCCCGGTGCCTGGAGGCCGTACGGATCTGGATGGGGAGGAACAAACTCAGACTCAACCCATCCAAGACCGAGTGGCTGTGGTTTCCGTCGTCCCGATATAGTCAGTTGGCGCCATCTCTGACTATTGGGGGCGAGTCGTTGGCCCCCACAGATGGGGTTCGCAACTTGGGCATCCTCCTGGACTCACGGCTGTCTTTTGAAGAGCATATGACGGCCGTAGCCAGGAGGACTTTTTATCAGGTTCGCCTGATTCGCCAGTTGCATCCCTTTCTGGATCGGGACTCGTTACGCACGGTCACTCACGCCCTTGTCACCTCACGCCTGGATTATTGTAATGCTCTCTACATGGGGCTCCCCTTGAGAAGCACCCAAAGGCTCCAACTGGTCCAGAATGCGGCCGCGCGGGTGGTAATGGGAGCAATGTGGCGCTCTCATGTAACCCCCCTCCTGCGCGAGCTGCACTGGCTCCCAGTGGTCTTCCGGGTGCGCTTCAAGGTTTTGGTTACTATCTTTAGAGCGCTCCATGGCTCAGGACCAGGGTACTTACGAGACCGCCTCCTGCCACCAATAGCCTCTCACCGACCAGTTCGCTCCCATAGAGAGGGACTCCTCAGGGTGCCGTCGGCCAAACAATATCGACTGATGGCCCCCAGGGGGAGAGCCTTTTCTGTGGGGGCACCTACCATCTGGAACGGGCTTCCCCCGGAGTTACGAAACATCCAAGACTTACGCATTTTCCGCCGAGCCCTGAAAACATTTCTATTCCAACAAGCTGGTCTGGCCTAACTCTCCCTTTTTAATTGGCTTTTAAACTGTCTTTTAAATTGGGTTTTAAACCTCTTTAGATAAATTTGGATGTTTTTTAATCTTTGAGCCTAAATTACTTAATCTGTTTCTTAATAGTTTTTAACTTCTATATGTATTTGTATTTATTATGGCTGTTCACCGCCCTGAGTCCTTCGGGAGTAGGGCGGTATACAAATATGAAAAATAAATAAAATAAAATAAATAAATAAAAAATGCTGAAAAATCAGATCTGGAAATATGATGCCTCGACTTACAACCACATCAATTTACAACCATAATTTTGAGCTCAGGTATGGTTGTAAATCAAGGACTATCTATAATATCATCTGCCTTACCCAAAGTTTCATGCTGAGGAAAGGTTTTCCTGAATTACTGGTAAGTTTTTCGGTGATACTATGAGGAAAATTCACAGTCACATACTTTCTATTTTATTTCGGCCAGATGGAGCAAATTGAACATTTCTGATCTCGTCAAAGTGGTTTGATGAAAGGTTTGGGATGGGGAAAAAAATCCATAATAAGCTTGTCATTCCTACTGGCCAATTCTCAGACCCAGGCTATGGGAAACCTTGGCATAAGCAAGAACTGTCAAGAATGGTGTGGACACCCTATATACAGTCCATACAAAGTATGCAATTTCTATGTTCTCTTTTTTAAAAATGGAAAATTGTGCAAATTACACTTTGGTGAATAACTGTTGGAAAACACCCAGTCAGACAGGGAGGAGGGCTCAAGTGGGAAACCAGTCTAGAATCGCTGCACAAGAGAGCCAAAACTGCCTCTCCCCACAAACTCCATGGAACCTTCTCTCCAGTGGTAGGATTCAGCCAGTTCGCACCACTTAGAGAGAACCAGTTGTTAATTTTCTGAGCAGTTTGGCAAACTGGTTGTTGGAAGAAATCATTAGGGCAGAGAACCGGTTGTTAAATTAATTGAATCCCACCACTGTTTCTCTCTCTGTTCCCAAGGGAAGGGCAGCAATCTCAGGAGATTCCTGTATTATAGGTAGAATACAATTAAGTAGTTAGCTCGAACTCTACACATGTGGCTCTGATTGCTTGCATCTTACAATAGCGTGTAGACCACTCATTGATCTTGTCACAAAATGGTGTCCAGGTGCATTATTGTCAATGCTAATCATGTAATATTTGGACATGATTCATTTTAATTTTATTTATTTATTTATCCAAATCAGGCTCAAAGGCTGATTGTGACAAATCCTGTTGGCTTCTTCCATTGGTTCTAGCATGCTTTATCTCATGATGTTTCTTAATCAAAATTAGGTATAACCTCAGAATAGAAGAAAGGGTATAAGCTCAAGGCATAATATATCTGTTCTTTTGCTTGCCTGTCTCAATTAAACCCTCTACATCCCTGCCTCTTGAATAAGGAAATTTGGAAAATGGGCAGGAAAGGACTAGCGACATGGATTCTGTTTAGTTTGCATCCCAGTCAGTCCCTGTATCCAGAGCAAATATAAATGCCAGTTCTCAAAGCAAAACATAGCTCAATGTTTTTATTAAACCTCAGCAAAAGTCAAAAAACGGTTAATTGGCAAAAGAAGGATAAAAGCAGAGGGGAGATATAAAGAGAAGAAAGGATTTAATAACCATTTACACTGCTTCTTTCTCAAAAGGGCAGCACTTTGCAGGGCCACTGGAAACAATATTGTAGAGAATTAACAGAACAACAGCTGGAAGGAACCTTGGAGGTCTTCTAGTCCAACCCTCTGCTCAGACAGGAAACCTTATACCCTTTCAAACAAATGGTTGTTCAATCTCTTCTTTAAAACTTCCAGTGTTGGAGCATTCACAAATTTTGGAGGTAAGTTGCTCTACCGATTAATTATTCTAACTGTCAGGAAATTAGTTCTAGGTTGCTTCTCACCTTGATTAGTTTCCACCCATTGCTTCTTGTCCTGCTTTCAAGTGCTTTGGAGAGTAGGTCGACTCCCTCTTCTTTGTGGCAGCCCCTGAGATATTGGAACACTGCTATCATGTCACCCCTAGTCAGGGGTGAAATCTACTTACCTTCCCTACTGGTTTAGAAGTACATGTGCCGTGTGCGTGTGCGTGTCATGTGCAATTTTGGTCCCTCTGCACATGCACAAAACCTTCTGAGCATGCACAGAAAGGAAAAAAACAGGTGTAACAACATCCGGGTGGGTGTGCAGAGTCTCGTGCTGTTGCTGCTACCGGTTCTATAAACCAGTGTGAACCGGTAGTATTTCACCCCTGCCCCTAGTCCTCCTTTTCATTTAACTAGACATATCCAATTCCAGCAACCATTCTTTTTATGTTTTAGCCTCCAGTCCAGAGGTGGGTTTCAAATTTTTTTACTACCAGTTCTGTGGGTGTGGCTTGGTGGGCGTGGCATTGCTTGGTGGGCGTGGCTTGGTGGGCATGACAGGGGAAGAATACTGTAAAATCTCCATTCCCTCCTCACTCCAGGGAAAGGTTACGGCAAAATCCCCATTTTCTCCTGATCAGCTGGGGCTTGGGAGGCAGAGAATAGATGGGGGAGGGGCCAGTCAGGTTTTTTACTACCGGTTCTCCGAACTACTCAAAATTTCCACTACTGGTTCTCCAGAACTGGTCAGAACCTGCTGAAACCAGCCTCTGCTCCAGTTCCCCAATCATCTTAATTAGCAACCACAAAGGGCTAAGAAGCCTGAGATGGTTCCAACTTCACCCTTTCATGTAGATAACAGCAGCAGAATAAAGTGGGAAAGGAGGACACCAGGTGATGGAATCCCACAAGGGAAGAGTTTGGGAGGATGGGAAAGGTGAATCCAGCATTCAAGACCATTTTGAATCAGGCTGGAACTTCAAAAGGGTTTGGGCTGAGTTTGAAATGGTCAGATGAAGTAATCTGTAAGTAGCTTTCCCACTTTCATAATAAAGGGCAGTTTGTCGCTTTTTCTTTATTCATTGGATTGATATCCCAACTTTCCCAGCAAACAGCCCAACCAAAGAATCTCTAAAAGACTACCCCTACCAATGCTGACAGGCAAGCACTAGAATATAAACAGACAGCAAACTGCACTTCTTAGTAGCACTGATGATATTACCTAGTTTGGGTAATGAAATGTATGCAAGAAAACAAGCAAGCTCAGAAAGCACCAAGGGCCCCTCATATCCCAACTTTATTTGTACAATTCAAGATAGGGTCTACAATGTTCCCTATTTCGTCCACAATAATGCTCTGAGGTGGATTTAGCTAGACAGGATAACTGGATCAAATGACCCACCCACCTTTCGTGCTGAAGGAAAAACTAGAGCTCCGCCACCCAGTTTCCCCATTGAACCCAACTGGATCTTATTACAGGTAGTCCTTGACTTACAACCATTTATTTAACAACTGTTCAAAGTTACAAACAATGTAACTTTGACCAATCCTCACATTAGGGGTGAAATCTAAAAATTTTCGCTACCGGTTCTGTGGGCGTGGCTTAATTAGTGGGCAGGGCTTAGTGGTCAGGTGACTGGGTGGGTGTGGCTTGTTGGTCAGGTGGGTGTGGCCAAGTTGACGTCACTTCTTTGCCCTTTTTTAACCTACAAAACACAACACAACACAACTGGCTCACCCACAATGTAAAAGCAGCTGTGCTAGACCCAAAATGGCCCCTGCAACAAGCAGGAACCTCACACAGCCACAAAAAGTCCAAAAAACCAACTTTCACACTTTACACACACAAAATTCCACATACAGCTTTGAAAGCTGCACAAATATTATTTTATTTTATTTTATTTTTATTTTTATAGAAAAGCAGCTAAATTTAAAACTTCCTAAACTTTAAATGGCTAGGTCTAAAAAAAGAACAACTAAAGAAAACCCCAATTAACTATTTTTTTTAAAGCTCCCAAAGGGGAAAAAAACTTACAGGCAGGCAGGCAGAAAGAGCTGCTCACCAATGAGCTTGATTGCAGGCAGGGAGATTCAGTTGCTTGCTGATGCAATGGATTGCAGGGATTACAGCAAGCGAAGCAAGGCAGGCGTGCAAAGGTAAGCAAATTGGAGGCTGGGGGAGGGATTTTTGCTACCAGTTCTCCGAATTGCCCACCACCATCGCTACCTACTCGCCTGAGCCAGTCCGAACCGGGAGCATTTCATCCCTGCCTCACATGTATGACCGTTGCAGCATCCCCACAGTCACATGATCAAAATTTGGGTGCTTGGGCAACTGGCACATATTTACAATTGTTACTATGTCCCTGGGTCATGTGATTGCCATTTGCGAACTTCCCAGCCAACTTCTGACAAACAAAGTCACTGGGGGA
Organism: Pituophis catenifer annectens; assembly: GCF_029215685.1. Lineage (NCBI taxonomy): Eukaryota > Metazoa > Chordata > Lepidosauria > Squamata > Colubridae > Pituophis > Pituophis catenifer. The sequence continues at coordinate 131,237,967 of NW_027256881.1, forward strand.
AGTTGGATTTGCTTAACAACCTCATGATTCACTTAACAACCATGGTAAAAAAAGGTCCTACAATTAACAACATAACAACTGCTTTGATTAGCAATGGAAGGTCTGCTGCAGATTGTGGCTGCAAGTTGAAGACTACCATGCAACTAGATATTTCGGGGGGGGGATTCATTTCATTTCATTTGTATTACCTGAGAGTGCTCTGGTGGTTTGCCCTGTTCCTTCACCACATTAAAAAACCAGGCAGATCAAAGCATATTGATTTTTATTATTTTAAAAAGGACTTCAAATTCCCGAGACGTTGTCAAATTTAAGCAGGAAAAATATGAATGGTAGTTAATAAGTTGGTGCAGATCAGTCATGTACTTAGCACACCAAAAGAGCAAAATGAATTGACTTCGTAAATAGCTTAATCTACTTTTTGTATATTTGACAGGAATAAAATTGCACTTTCAAACAGTAGAAGGCATTAAACTTTGAAACACACACATGCACACACACACACGGACATGCACAACCCTGAGTGACAGAAAACCAAGCTGCTTTAGGCATCTGTTTATGCAACTATGTAGCAAAGCTCTTTTGGTTAAATACACATTTATTAAATTATGCAACTACATGTTTTAATTATATAATTGCATGTATTCAATCAAATTCCGTCATAAGCACATATATTATAATTAAGGCTCATAATGATTGCAAACAAATCATTTTGCGTCTGTTTTTTTTTCCCCACAAGCAGAAATTATTTTTTTAAAAAAACTATGCAGCCCCAAATGACAGGAAATGGCTCCCCATTCATAAGCAAAAATGTCCATTTGCTGTGTCTGAAAATGCATGTGCGAAACCCCCAAAACCCAGTAAAAAGAGGGGAACCCTCCAGGGACAGCAAATAAGCTGGGGGGGGAGTATTATGAGCCTCTTGTACTTTTGGGGGGAAGAATTTTAAAGTATTGCCAGTGGTTTGCAAACTTAACGCATTTACCTCATTTTCTGCCAAAATGGACAAGAGATCTTGCTACTTTTTTTTCAATAGATAAATGCTAACAATCTGGTCTGTGAGAGGTGGGGCTATAATGCTACAGATTGCACACAAAAAAAAGATTTTTAAGGGACATCCCATCGGTGATTATGATAACAGTTATCATTATCATCACATTATCACAATCATAAGTCTAGGGGTAAGATAAGAATAAAATATATAAAGTTTAAAAAAGAGACAAAATTACTGGATTTTCAGATTAGAGTGAGCTGTATAATGCTCGAACAACAATCAGGGAGTCACACAAAAGTTAGAGGGAGCAAACTTTCTAGGGCAGATGGCGGATTGAGACAAATTCAGGCATTCAAAAGCCTCCTGAGATCTTAAAGTTTCTAAGGTGTGTTCTTAGGATTGATGGGAGTTGAAGTTCAGTATCACCTGAAACATCACCATTTGGAGATACAGACACATTGTTTATCTCCAAATCGAACAGAACTTCTGGATTTTGTCCATCAGCAAAGGACAATTCATCCATTTGTGAAAAAAGTCTTTTATCTTTCATTGGCTGCTGAGCAACCAACTTTGAAATGAAGCATTTTTTCCCAACCAACCCCACTACTTCCAACGTTTTTCTAGAGAAACCTCAAAAGCTCCAAATTAATGTTAAATGAATGACAAGCAGAGGCTGAAGAACATTGCATTTTTGAAACTCCACCACCTGGAACATCCTATGAATGGAATTTTGCTGTTACAGGATCCAACCCAGGAGTGCAGCTTTCTTTTATCTTCTTGAGCCACAACTTGAAAGTTTTGCTGTACATCTTTCCATCCTTCCATTGCATCATGCTCCTTGTTTAATTTTTAAAAATAGCAAATGGTATAATCCTGTCATTGGGCGTTATTACCTTAGAATACATGGCCCACTCATTTAAAAAGGCTATCATCCTTTATCTGTGTACAAAGACAGTTTCTACATCAGGATAAGTTGGATTCTTTACTTTTGAGATGCCAGGAATTCTGTATTTTTTTAAAAAAATATTTTTATTGTTTTTTAGAAGACTGAACATGACAAACAAGAGCCTTGGTAGTACAGTGGTCTAAAGCACCCTGTTATTAAAACCAGCTGCCTGCAATTACTGCAGGTTCAAATCTCGCCAGGCTCAAGGTTGACTCAGCCTTCCATCCTTTCCAAGGTAGGTAAATTGAGGACCCAGTTGTGGGGGCAATAAGCTGACTTTGTATAAATATACAAAAGGATGAAGGCTATTGCTTAGCGCATTGTAAGCCGCCCTGAGTCTCCGGAGAAGGGCGGCATATAAATCAAATAAAAAAAAACCACACACAAACATAAAACATATTTTTCCTTTTTACAACAGTTTAATAACGGTATTCTTCTATTATTTACATTTTCCCCTGCTCTTCTTTAACTATACTTGTCTTTATAGTCCCTTTATTCCTTATTTCTGTATATAATGCTTCACACATAATATTATAACTATATATTATTTTAGAAACATTATCCGTTTTGTGACATTTTCCCATTCATTCTTATTTACTATTTCTAATCTCCAGCCAATTATACCATTTGTTCCATACTGCATAGTATTTTCTTTTATCTTCTTTGTTAATTTGTCCATCTCAGCACAGTCCAGAATTTTTCTTATCAGTTCTTCCTCAGTTGGTAAATTATTATTTTTCCAATTTTGTGCATATGATATCCTTGCTGCCATTATTATATGTAAAATTAGGTATTGTATTTCTTTGGTATATTTCCTGGTGGGTATTCCCAATAAGTATATCTCCGGTTTCCAATCTATGGGTTGCTCGATTATCTCTTCCAACCATTTTCTAATTTCGGTCCAATACCTTTTTGCAGATGGGCATGTATTTTTTTTTAAGGTCACTTCATATCTATATTCTTAGTTTCACATCAGATTTACCATATGGCTTCCTGGACATCTGAAAGAGCATATTTACTCCATCAAAATCATGTGAGGAAAACTGCTCCAACAGCACTCCTAGCTAATGTTAAATACTGTAGGTCTTTCTGCATTTTATCAGCTAAAGCACCGAAGCCTCTATTTCTTCCTATATCAAAGTGAAATGTGAACCTCTAAGCTGTGGGGAATATTTGTGCCATTTGCTCCAACCTTCAGCTTTTACAAATGTCAACCAGGCCTTGGTAATAGGAACAGCAGACAATATCATTGCCTCTACAGGAGTCTCTCCCGCCAAATTACTTGCTAATGACGCCTGTCTGGCTCATACATACAAGGTCACTGAGATACCTTGTTTGTAAAAATTTACTTTGCCCAAAGGGCATTTCACTCCCAGCAACAGCCCTGTGTACTTGACGGAACAACCGCACAGCCCACGTGACAATCCTGGAGGATGGGTGGAAATCGAAGCATTTAAGGGAAATTCCTCTTGAATGTTTGCAGTCTGTGTTCTTGTCTCCCTAATCAAAGATTCTCCATCCAGTCTTGATTTTTCAAGTAATTCATTCTTAAATACTGATGATCTGAACAGCAAATAGAAATATACAATTATTTCTACTCTTGATTTTTTTTTCAGGAAAAGGAAACTTAAAAGGTAATAGGCAATACAGGTAATCCTTGATTTATGACCACAATTAAGCCCAAAAATTCTGTTGCTAAGTGAGACGTTTGTTAAGTGAATTTTACGACCTTTCTTGCCACAGTTGCTAAGTGAATCACTTAGCAGTTGTTAAGTTAAGAACACAGTAACACAGTTCTTAAGTGAATCTGGTTTCCTCATTGATTTTGCTTGTCAGAAGTTTGCAAAAGAAGATCACATGATCCCAGCACCCTGCAATCATCATAAGTATGAGCCAGTTGCCAAGCATCTGAATTTTGATCACATGACCATGCAACCGAGGTAACTGTGAAAAATGGTCATAAGTCTCTTTTTTTCAGCGCCATTGTAACTTCGAATAGTCACTAAATAACTGTTGTAAGTCAAGGACTGCCTATGCTTTTCACACACACACACACACACACACACACACACACACACACACACACACACACACACACACATATATATATATATATATATATATATATATATATATATATATATATATATAAAGATACCAAGCAGTGATCAGGGAAAGCAATGTCTGTTTATCAATCAAATGACGAACATGAGCTGTAAAAAGAAAGAGGCCAAGTACTCAGTTAAAACAATGTAGAATTATAGCAAAATCCTATATATGTCAAAGTAGCTCTCGTTGATGTTAATGGGACTTACAAGTAAGCAGCTATTATAGGACTGCACACTTAATGCAGTACTGCACAATCTAAAAGCTTTACTCAACAGGATGGATTATTAAATGCTGCAAAAAGCTGCAATTTAACAATGGAAAACAATTCAGTAATTGTATAATGGTTGGAAGAGGTTAGATTGGTAATTTCGGTAAATGAGTGAGATTCTTTTGTGAAAGGTAATCCTTGATGTCCCAGTTCCAGTTTGAAAATATAATTAACATTATGATTAATTCGGAAATTTGGTTTATTACTTCATGAAACAGTGCCTTCAATTATCTTATCACATTATCTGACTGCCAAAGGTAATGTTATATAATGCCTTTGTGATTGTAGATTTCACCAAAAAAAGGTTTGCTGGCACAAAATTTCCAAATTTTGTGTTGAAATATGTATTTCAAATTACTTTCATTTTTCTTAAACTGTTTTCATTGTTCCACTCCTCTCTTCCTTATTCTAATTTAAGGAATCTTCAAAATCTGACATCTATTTTGGATGAAGTTCATGGTAAATTAGGATCTTACATTACTGCTGAATCAGGATGCCATTTTTATGTCTTCTTTGTCATAACTATAATGTGCTGACGAGCTCTATTTCAGATGAGAATTGTTTCCAGGATATGTATAACCTATAGTTATACAGGTAGTTGTTGCTGTCATGCTGAGTGATTGATTGCGTGAACAGACATGCTGCCGATGCCCTATATACTCATGGTGGCTTACCACACAATTAAAACTTCCGCAGAATAACACAAATAAGTAAATAATAAAACAAACACAATACGTCAAAACGAGATCAGCACTACAAAATTAAAACATATATATTAAGAACAAACACCAACCCCTTAGCACCAAACACAATTAAATTAGAATCAACTTCACAATCTCCTTCACACATAACTTACAGGTAGTCCTCAACTTACGACAGATTGTTAGCGACTGTTTGAAATGACGACTGTGGTCACATGGTTACGATTTATGATTTATTTATTTTTTGCCAGAAATTGGCATTTGCTTTCAGTTTCCAGAAAAAAAACAGCCATTGCAGACAATGGATTTAGTTAACGACCATTGCAAAAAGGTTCATGAAATTGGGCATGATTGGGTAGTGTTCTGGGCTCAATTACAGTAGTACATTGAGGACTACCTGTATATGATCTTGTACTAGATAGATACTGTAGATTAGTGGTTGCGAGGTCTAAGGAGATCAGCTATGAATGTTCCCTGAGGGACTTCAGCCCATCACCATCTCTCACCACAACCTCTCTCTTGTCCTCAATGAAGGAGGTAACACGATGCCACCTTGAGCTTCTGGCAGAAAATTGGCTATACATCTGATCAAGCACTTATGCGAAGAATAAAACAATTGCTAAAATTTCCAGACAGGTTTCTGGCAGAGATAGCAGAAGACACAGGAAGATCTTTTACACGAGGTTGAGCAAGAAACTGCCAAAACTGTCATTATGTACCTTACAATACCACTTAGTCTGTATACATATTCGGCTTTAAATTTGCACTGGATCTTGACCAGACAATAGAATAGAATAGAATAACAGAGTTGGAAGGAACCTTGGAGGTCTTCTAGTCCAACCCCCTGCTTAGGCAGGAAAACCTACACCACTTTAGACAAATGGTTATCCAACATCTTCTTAAAAATTTCCAATGTTGGAACATTCACAACTTCTGGAGGCAAGTTGTTCCACTGATTAATTGTTCTAAATGTCAGGAAATTTCTCCTTAGTTCTAGGTTGCTTCTCTCCTTGATTAGTTTCCACCCATTGCTACTTGTCCTGCCTTCAGGTGCTTTGGAGAATAGCTTGATGCCCTCTTCTTTGTGGCAGCCCCTGAGATATTGGAGCACTGCTATCATGTCTCCCCTAGTCCTTCTTTTCATTAAACTAGACATACCCAGTTCCTGCAACCGTTCTTCATATGTTTTAGCCTCCAGTCTCCTAATCATCTTTGTTGCTCTTCTCTGCACTCTTTCTAGAGTCTCAACATCTTTTTTACATCGTGGCGACCAAAACTGAATGCAATATTCCAAGTGTGGCCTTAGCAAGGCATTATAAAGTGGTATTAACACTTCACGTGAACTGTGTTGCTTTTTTGGCAGCTGCTGCACACCGCTGGCTCATATTTAAATGGTTGTCCACTAGGACTCCAAGATCCCTCTCACAGTTACTACTGAGCAAGGTACCACATATATTGAGCAAGGTACCACATATATTGTACCTGTGCATTTTGTTTTTCTTGCCTAAATGTAGAACCTTACTTTTTTCACTATTGACTTTCATTTTGTTAGATAGCACCCAATGTTCAAGTCTGTCAAGATACTTCTGTATCTTAAGCCTATCTTCTGGAGTGTTGGCTATTCCTGCCAGCTTGGTGTCATCTGCAAATCTGATGACCAAATTCCTAACATGTTGTTGTTTATTAAATTTGTATTCTGCTGCAGTCGAAAGAGATTCTCAGCATTCTGTTGAAGAACGCCACTTCTTTATTCCACTCAAATTTGTTTTGTTTGTGACGCTGTCCAGCTATTCACACCCCACCATAGCTCTGTTGAAAGCTCCTTAAAAAGAGCCTTTCCTTGTTAGCTGTGGAAAACCAATGTTTCCCCTCCGTTTCAACAGTGGATGAAATTCATGTTCTAGCAAGTCTCCCGAGAGTTTGCAGGTTTGTTAGTTTGTGTGTATGCTTTTCTTCTTCTCGTTGAAGCGACCGGCTGCCATTCCCCCTGCCTCCAACTCCTGTTTTCCCCTGCCCATCATGGGAAGGGTGGGAAATCTTCAAATGCATTTTAGCTTGCTTGCATGCTTGCAACAATCCTTGCAAAAACCCTAACGCACACTTTAGGAGCCAAGTTGTTCTGTTGCCATGGAGAGATGAAGGCTTTCTGTGCTTTTTTGTGTAATCACCTCACACTTTCAAAAGCCAATCCTCCATTGTGATTACCCTCTAGCAGCCTAACAGGAGGAACATTTTGTAGACTAGGAGATAAATGTACCCAAACACCTGTTGCTATGTGCACTGCGGGGGAGCTAGAAACATTTTTTTTCCAAAGCAAGGGAAATGGGCTCAGTGAACACAGGAATCTTGGGGGGAGGGGAGGGGAAGAGAGGTTGGAAGCAAAGAGATTGAGCGCTCACCAACTGGTGATTTTTGCGTTCAGCAGTTGGCCAGCTGACCAGAAATTGGCTTGAAGTCGCCGCCTGCAAAGCTTCAAACGTTCGAGTCTATTGAGAAGATATTAAAAGCATTTTTTGATCTGCAGATGATGAGCATTGCATGGAGAAAACACAGGTTGGTGTTGAAGTGTGTAAGGAGTTATTTTTACCCGGAACGGCTGATGGTGTGACAGAGCTCAGTGACATTCAGTGTGTCATCCCCCCCTTTGCAATCTTTGTACAATTCACACACACAGTGGAAGGACTCTGTGTCGTGTGGAAGGAAAAGCACACTGTGCCCCCTCCCTTCCCCATGCCTTTTAAACAGCCTCTCCTTCCCACAGAGATGGAGTCAACAAGATCTAAGGCAAAATTTATAGTCCAGTTGGAAGACAGAGAAGTGGGGGCGGGTTCTTTTTCCCTTTCTTTCCCCTGTATGTTTGAGCTGACTGGAATAAAAGTAGTTGGATTTCAGTCTGGCGTGTGTGGGATTTCTACCCCTAGAAACCTATTGATCCCTTGGGGCAAAAGATGCAGAGAGATCCTGGTTCTGTCTGTATCTCCTTTCCTTGCCTAAAGGACTTATTTGCATATCTTTACATAATGTGTGTCCTATTGGTTGGGCTGGTATTTCCTCATTTCCTTCCACTATTTCCTCCTCTTGACTGATTCTCAGGTGTGCTGTGTGAGGACCAGCCTGATGAGAGAGAGAGAGAGAGGGAGGGAGGGAGGGAGGGAGAGGGAGGGAGGGAGAGAATGAGAGAGAATGAGAGAGAGAAAGAGAGAGAGAGCATGACAGGCACTTTACAAGGAAAAGGTACCCCTCGATTTACAACCATTCATTTAGTGACTATTCGACGTTACAAAAGGCACTGAAAAAAGTGACTTACAATCAGTTCTTGCAATTACATACGTTGTAGCATCCTCACAGTCACGTGATAACAATTCAGGTGCTTGGCAACCAGCATGTACATATGACTGTTGCAGGGATCACGTGATCATCATTTGTGACCTTCCCAGTCAGCTTCCAAGAAGCAAAGACAATGGATGAAGCCAGATTCACTTAACAACTGATTTACTTAACTGCAACAATTCACTTAACAACTATAGCAGAAAAGGTCATACAATCAGGTGTGACTTACTTAGCCATCACCTTGTTTGTTTGTTTTTCTTTTTACAACCCTGTCATCCCTTTAAACAAGGTGGAGTCGGGAGACTGAATGGAACTGAGAATTTACTGGCAGGATGCCTTCCTGACACCTACAGGGAGTCCACCACCTTGTATAGCAAGTGAAATTCTGGCCCAATTCCATTCACATTTTCTGAATAGTTTTTATCCCAGAGCTGTAATTGCACTCAGCAATGAACTAAAGAGCCACCATCAGTGAGCTGTTGGACAGCATTACTTGGTCTGTTTTGTGGATGTTTGGGTGGTTTAGGGGTGGGAAATTTGTGGTGGTGGTGGTGGGTGTTTGGGAATTGTTATGTGTGTTGGACCTGGTCTTTGGGTGTTAAGTGAATTTCATTGTATGGGTATACTGTATATACACTTATAATGACAATAAAGTTATATTATTATTGTTGTTGTTGTTGTTGTTCATACGTTAAGGGCCACTTTTAAAGCTTTATCTCCCTGCACGAGAACCAACCTCAAGAGTACCTCCTTATAAAAGTTATATTTCTAACTTCATGGTTTCTGTCTCCGCACACTTCTTTCTGCTCTGTAAAACTATCCCAAACCACCATCTTCCTTTCAAACCTAGGTAGCTGCCATTTATACCTAGGAAGCTTCTGGAACAGATCATAAAGCTATTGACTTGCAAACACTTTGAAGGGATTCTTGTCAAACTAAATGTATGTCTTGTTTTCACTGGATAGCTTCCGGATCAGATTGTGTGAACATAATATATCTTGACTTCATTTAAAGCATTTGACAAAATTCCTCATGACATTCTGGGCCACTTTGATTCCTCACAAAGCACTTTGAAGCAGCGTGTAATCATCTTGGGTTCTGCCCACCTTGAAATGCAGAGAACATGTTGACCCAATCAATAGTCACCCTCTCTTTCCATAGCTGACAAAGAGGAGAGACCAAGATGACATCCAATTAGAGCTCTGGTTCCTGTGTAACCGCTACTCATGGAGTAAGAAAAATCTGCTCAACTCTGTCCAACCAAAAAAAGAAATAAAGAGCTAGTGCCCTCCTCACACTTTTTTTTTCAGGACATAGTGTGCACATTTCTCTGCTGATCTGCAAAAATTAAAACCTGGGTGCTACAATGGGAAGTTATACAAGGGCAGACAAAAGCATCGTGAACTTCCAAGAGCTTCCGGGCTGCCTTGCTACTATTCTTCCATTGCATTTAAAAAGCCCCTATTGGTTGTGAAGATAAAATGCTAGGATTGAGCTGGTTTTGGACTTTTCTCAATTGTCGGGTCTGTGTCTACACAATGTCTAGGGCTGCTGGATTGGAGATGGTAGGAAGATAGGGCTTTTGCAATAAAAAGAATGCTCTGAACCTCAGAAGAGGAAGAATAAATGTTGGCTTGAGGCTTGGAGCCAGAGTGAGACACATGTTTGTATCAGTGGGGGAAACTGGCAAGGTTTACAAGATCTTTAGAGCCTCAGCAACTCAAAAGAAAACCCAAACTGTAGCCTTTAATGTGGTCTTCATTAAACCAGAGCAGGGTTGGAAATAAATCACCTCAGCTTCCCAAAACCAATGAGACTGTGAGGCCTGGCAGCATCCCAAAATAGTCCGAAGTCCTGCTAATGGAAAAAGGAGAAAGTGGGAAGAAAGGCAGAAAGGTTTCTTAACATCTTCTCCACTTTTCTCACATCCCATTCAATCAGGATTGTTAACAATTACCAAACTTTAGGTGCTAAGGTTTTCTAATTGTTTGACTGGGTTTCAAATAGAAAACACAGTATCTGACTTTTTGTAGCCAATCGGTAAGTTTTAAGTAAAGAAATAGTGGTTTGGTTCTTAAACCTTCTATTCACAGTTTGTGTTCACTAGATTGTGTAGTATTGTGTGTAGAGATTGTTTGTATGGGATGTGGCCTTGCTTGTTTAAATGAAATGTGTGCATGTGGGTATGTCTGAATAGGAGATAGTTCCTGAAATCAGGAAAGTCCTTATTCACTTCAGTCTCTCAATGGTAGCAATTGTCCCTAAGGATGGATAATTGGCAATCCCCCATTTAGTAAGATGAAGACTACCAGTCCTTTGGTAACAGGGATAAGCCCAAAGAACATGAAACAAATCAGTGGGCAGAAGACCATCAATCCCTTTGGGATTATAGATTCTTTCAAGGGCAGATAATTAATGGTTCCCAGGCAGCAGAGGGCAGAAACTGTCAATTGCCAAGAAGATGTTTGGAGAGAAAGGGATGCAAAGAGATTCTCCCTAACCAGCTAGTTTAAAAAAAAAAAAACACTGAAAGAATGGTCCTTTACAGTTCTAAATGGGTAGTGCTGCAGGGATTGGTTCAAGGCCCCTTAAAACTTCAAAGATTCTATCAATGACTTGGAAGACACAATGGAAGAATGCTTGTGAAATTCAGATGATGAGAGTTAGGTAGGAAACCCAGTCCGCTAAAACAAACTATATTTTCAAAATGATCCGGATACCTGATAGAAAAGGACTGAAATAGCTGGGGGAAATTTTAGTGATGAATGCAATAGAAAAAGAAATTAAATACATAGGTATTGAGATAGGATGGGAGACCTGTTTGCCTTGATAATGGCTGGATCCAGTGACAGACATATTGCTTTAGGAAGAATTCAGCCAAAAACTGAATAGATTTAGAGAAGGACAGGAAGAATAATTAGGGACTGGCAATTCCACTGGGCACTGGGTTTGTGTAGCTTTGGAAAAAAGACCACAGAGGGAGGATATGGTGGCATTTTTCAAGTATCAGAAGGGGACCACATAAGAGAAGGTTGTGGCATTCCAGAGCAGAAGGCACCAATTAATTTCAGGGTAGTTGAGTATTAGGAGAAACTGGCTAACCATGAGAAGAGTCTGACAATAGACCCAAGGAGGTAAGGGGCTTCCTTTCACTGCAGCCTGCATACAGATTTCTTAGCATGCTTTAATCTGGCATCCTGCTCTGAGCGGGGAGATGTACTCCGTGGCCTCCATGGCATTTTCCGTACTATTGGATTCTATAAATACTTGCACTGCACATTTCCAGCACATGTCTTGAGGAGCAGTTTTTCTCAGACGTGAAACGACCATTAAAAAAAAACACCTCCTTTCTTGGACTTCTCTGCTTTAAGCCTATGATTGCAAATTCTATCTTCGGGTCATCAGGTTTTGGAGCTGTTATGTGACCAGGGAGCAGCTTCATGAAATAATTTCATACTAAAGTCTGTCTGTAAGATTTGCTTTGTTTAATAATATACAAGCAAGCATGGAAGCAAAGAGACCCCCTACAGCAGGCACGGAGCAGTTGCCTAGCAATTAATCTGTGCACCACCTGAAGGCAGTACAGTAGTCCCAGGCCAACTAACTCCGTTGAAATTGTCAGCAGTTCTTTTCCTTGACCTCTTTCCCATTCTATACTGCTGATTCTGTAGGTACATCTGCACAGTATCTTTCAGAATGGGACCTTGAAACCCTGCAGGTAAACTGTCCATTCAGAAATATCCATTGCCCTGGGCGTGAGTCATTAAGGTTCTGGTGCCAGATCTCCAATCAGGCAATTACTTTGCACAGAAGCAGCAGTAGGCCCAGACTCAGTAATTAAGTGGCAGGCCTGATAACACAGTGTACACAAAATGCAATTCCGTGGTGAGAAAAATAAGGTTTTACACTTAGGCAAGAAAAATCAAATGTACAGGTATAGAAAAGGTGGTACTTGGTTCAACAGTAAAAACTGTGAGAGAGAGATCTAGAAGTGGACAATCGCTTAAATATGAGCCAGCAGTGTGCTGCAGCTGCCAAAAAAGCCAACACAGTTCTAGGCTGGAAAGACAGAGGGATAGAATCAAGACAGTGGTGAAATGTAAAAGCTTTTTTTGACTTAACTGAGGAATTGAATCTAATTGACATATGGCGAACCCTACATCCAAGTGATAGACAGTACACATTTTATTCCAACCCGCAAAAGTCATGGTCGAGAATAGACATGGCATGGGTCACCAGGAAGCTTGGATTAGAAATAGGAACGACAGAAATTAGCCCAAATACTTGGGCAGATCATAACCCCCTAGAAATAAAGTGGAAGAGTACAAAGAGAAAGAAACAACAGAGATGGAGGTTCAACGTGAAACTATTGAGTGATAAAGAGTGTGTAGAAAAACTGAAAGAAGAAGTAAAGTCTTTTTTTAAAGAAAACGAAAACCAAGGAACATCCCGTGCAATAGTATGGGATGCAATGAAAGCCTATCTAAGAAGAGTTGTGATATCATATAGTGCGTATAAAAACAAAGAAAAAAGAAAATCCCTGGAAGATCTTTTAAACCACTTAGGAGAAGCGGAAAGAAAACTCCAAGAAAACCCCGGAGATAAAGTAGCAAAAGAAAATTGGCTGATGTGGAGACATAAATTGAATATCTTAGATCAAGAGGAGCTAGCACAAAAAATAAAAAGAACAAAACAATATTATTTTGAGAATGCCAACAAGTCGGGCAGGTGGCTGGCCTATAAATTAAAAAAGGAAAATGAAAAAGGGACAATTCAAATATTAGAAGACACTGAGGGTAACCTCTTAAATAAAGAAGAAGATAAATTAGAAAGAGTGAGGGAATATTACGAAGCCCTATACAAAGAAGAGGAGGTCTCAGAAGAAAAAGTAGAGCAATATCTGGTAAACGCTGAGCTTCCACAAATAACTGAGGAAGAGAGGGAAATGCTCAATGGAAAGATAACAATTGAAGAACTTAAAACAGCCCTGTCTAAACTCAAAAATAACAAATCGCCAGGCCCAGATGGATTCCCAGGAGAAATATATAAAAAATTAGAAGAAACATTACAACCAAAATTAGTGGAAATTTTCAATGAGGCTTTGATGGGTTCAAAAATCCCAGATTCGTGGAGGGAAGCGCATGTCACACTTTTGCCGAAAGAAGGTGCCGACCTAAAACAAATTCAGAACTACAGGCCAATTTCTCTTCTAAACACTGATTACAAATTATTTATGAGCATAATGGCGGAAAGAACCAAAAAAATATTAAACATGGATACACAAAGATCAAAATGGATTCCTCCTGGGGAGGCAAATTAGGGACAATCTGAGAATTGTGTTGGATATCCTAGAATATTATGAAGAACACCCGGAAAAGCAGATGGCCTTAGTCTTTTTGGATGCCCAAAAGGTATTCGATAATTTAAATTGGAATATCATGACTAAACAAATTAAAATAATGGGATTTGGAACAAATTTTGAAAAGATGATAAAAACTATTTATGATAATCAAAGGGCGAGTATCTTAGTAAATGGAGATAGGACAAGAACATTCCAGATCAGGAAGGGGGTAAGACAAGGATGCCCCCTATCACCGCTATTATTTATCTTGGCCCTAGAAGTCCTGCTATGAAAAATCAGAAATAATGAGGAAATTAAAGGCCTAAAGATTAGGAAAGAGGTTTATAAAATGCAAGCATTTGCGGATGACGTGGCCCTAATATTAGAAGACCCATTAGAATCCGGACAAAAAGTATTAGAGAAATTGGGCAAATACGGAGAGGTGGCAGGCTTCAAATTGAATAAAACCAAAACCGAAATATTAACCAAGAATGTAACTGAGGTGCAGAAGAAAGAGATAGAAGAAACGTTGGGATTACAGGTTGTCAAAAAAATAAAATATCTAGGAATCTGGATAACCATAAGGTGTTCATCCCTAAAGGAAGATAATTATACCCCTTTAATTAAAAAAATGAAACAAGATCTGGATAGATGGAAGAAAATTAAATTGTCACTTATAGGCAAGATAGCCGCGATCAAGATCAACATCCTCCCCAGAGTCTTATTCTTATATCAAAATATACCAGTGAATCTAGATAAAAAAAAATTCTCAGAATTAAACAAAAACATTAGGGAATTTGTATGGGAGGGGAAAAAGCCAAGGATCTCACTTAAAATTTTACAGGGAAAAAGGAATATGGGAGGATTTGGACTCCCTGATTGGGAAACATATTATAGGGCAGCCAAGCTAGTATGGATAAGGGAGTGGGCCACTCTGGAAAATAAAAGAATTCTAACCTTAGAAGGCCACAACTTACAGAGAGGGTGGCACGCATACCTATGAGACACAGAGAAGAAAAAGAAAACATATTTCCATAGACATAAAATCAGGGACTCTCTAATACAAACATGGATTGGAATCAGGCAGAGATACTATACCAAAGTCCCAAAATGGCTCTCCACGATGGAGGCTCTGATTTACCCTAATAGGTGGGGAATGGAGAAAATGTGTAGATACAAAGACATTTTAGATGAAGGAGGAAACCTTAAATCAAACGACGCCCTGAGAGATCAAGGTATAAACCTAGACTGGTGGACTTATCTACAAATAAAATTAAGATACCAGAAAGATAAGGATGAATATGGTCTAGAACTAGGATATAACGGACTAGATAAAATTCTGATGGGAACGGAAAAGAAAGTTTTGGCTAAATTATATAATTACTTATTAGATGAGGACAGAGCTGAGGACACAGCTAAAAATCAATTGAGAGTATGGAAGAGAAATATTGGACATAGCTTAAACTTTAATGAATGGGAAGAGGCATGGAATAAAAACCACAAATTGACCAGAGCTGCGACGTATAAGGAAAATCAATACAAAATGCTCCACAGGTGGTACCTAGCACCTGCTAGATTAGCAAAGATGTTCCCCAACATGCACCCAAGCTGCTGGAAATGTGGCTATGGTCAGGGCACCTTCTTTCACATGTGGTGGACATGCCCCAAAGCGAAAAGATATTGGAGTAGAATTCGGAGATGGTTACAAGAAATAATTGGAGAAAATATTGAATTGACACCGGAAATATTTCTCCTGGGAATAGTAAAGAAGGGGTATGGAAAGAAAAAGATTCACCTATTAATACATATAACCACAGCTGCTAGACTGGCATACGCACAATACTGGAAAGAGAAAGCCCTGCCACCAGAAGAACTTATAATTAGGAAAATACTGGAGTGCGCAGAGATGAGTAAACTAACCCATGAAATAAATAATGATGAGAACTCAGATTATTATACTGTGTGGGGAAGGTGGTATGAATGGATGAATGATAAAATCAAAGAAGGAGTAAAAGGTGTAGTAACTAAATAGCAATAAACAGCATAAGTGACACCAGGTACATATCATGTATTCATGTATAAACACTGCATATCCGATGTTAAATAGAATTGTTACTATATTTTATGTATGTATATAAAGTCAATAAAATATCTATAAAAAAAAAAGAAATGTAAAATTTGTTACTATCGGTTCTGTGTGCGTGGCTTGGTGTGTGTGTGTGTGTGGGGAGGGGGGGTAATGTGACTGGGTGGGCGTGGCCAACTTTTTTTTTTACTTTTAAAACCACTTTTTCTACAAGAGGTTGTAAAAAAATGCTTTTAAAAGCCTCTGACGATCCCAGCTGAGCCACATGATCATCAGAGGCTTTTTTTTTTTTACTTTTAAAAGCATTTTTTCGGCCGAAGAGGTTGTAGAAAAAAAATTTAAGGATAAGGATAAGGATAATTTTATTTCTATACCGCCCATCTCCCGAAGGACTTGGGGCAGTGTACAGCCAGGTAAAAACACAATACAAATATCACAATTTAAATTTAAAAATTATTAAAAGTATTACATTCAAGGCCAATTAGCTAAAAAACTCAAAAATTTAAGAATTCCAAATTTAAAACTCAATTATGAAGCTAGCCCTGCCTGTCAGAAGAGCAGGCTCTTAAGAGCACAGCAGAAAACTCGGAGGTCAGAGATCTTGCGTATGTCTGGGGGCAATTCATTCCAAAGGGCAGGTGCCCCCACAGAGAAGGCTCTTGCCCTGGGGGTCGCCAGCCGACATAATTTGGCCGATGGCACCCTGAGGAGTCCCTCTCTGTGGGAGCGAACTGGTCAGTGGGAGGCTATCGGTGGCAGAAGGCGGTCTCGTAGGTACCCAGGTCCTGAGCCATGGAGCGCTTTAAAGGTGGTAACCAGCACCTTGAATCGCACCCGGAAGACTACTGGGTGCCAGTGCAGTTCGCGCAGGAGAGGTGTTACTTGGGCGCAACAAGTTGCACCCATAATTACCCACGTGGCCGCATTCTGGACCAGTTGGAGTCTCCGAGTGCTCTTCAAGAGGATCCCCATGTAGAGAACATTACAGTAGTCCAGCTGGGAGGTAACAAGGGTGTGAGTGACTGTGCACAAGGCGTCCCAGTCCAGAAAGAGACACAAATGGTGAATCAGGCGGACCTGATAAAAAGCCCCCCTGGCCACGGCTGTCATATGCTCTTCTAAAGACAGCCGTGCATCCAGGAGGACGCCCAGATTGTGAGCGCTCTCTGTGGGGGATAGAGATTCACCCCCTATAGACAGCGATGGCGTCAGCTGACTATACCGGGACACCGGTAGCCACAGCCACTCGGTCTTGGAAAGGTTGAGTCTGAGCCTATTTCTCCCCATCCAGACCCGTATGGCCTCCAGGCAGTGGGACATCACATCAAGGGCATCATTGGGATGGTCTGGGGTGGAGATGTACAGCTGAGTGTCATCAGCGTAGTGATGTACCCTCACTCCAAAACCACAGATGATCTCGCCCAGCGGCTTCACATAAATGTTGAACAGAAGGTGCGAGAGGACCAACCCTTGAGGCACCCCCCCCCAAGCGAGGCGTCTCGAGGTCGATCTCTGCCCCCCCTGTCAACACAAACTGTGAGCGGTCGGAGAGGAAGGAGGAGAAATTTTAAATTTTTTTTAAAAGGCTCTGATGATTGCGCAGCTCAGCTGGGCATGGGGGGTGGCAGGGATTTTTGCTACCAGTTCTCCGAACCACCCGCCACCATCGCTACCGGATCGGGCGATCCGGTCCGAACCAGGAGCATTTCACTCCTGAATCAGGATCACATGAAGTGTTAATACCACTTTATAATGCCTTGGTAAGGCCACACTTGGAATACTGCCTCCAGTTTTGGTCGCCACGATGTAAAAAAGATGTTGAGACTCTAGAAAGAGTGCAGAGAAGAGCAAGGGGGATGGAGGTTAAAGAGCAATCAAGATGATTAGGGGGCTGGAGGCTAAAGCATATATTGAATGGTAGCAGAAACTGGGAGTGACTAGTCTAACAAAGAGAAGGACTAGGGGTGACATGATTGCAGCATATTTGAAAGGCTGTCACACAAAAGAGGGGGACAACCTATTTCCAAAGCACCTGAGGACAGAACAAAAAGTAACCGATGGAAACATACCAAGGAAAGATCCAACTTAGAACTAAGGAAAAATTTCCCGACAGTGGGAACATTCAATCAGTGGAACAGCTTGCTTCAAGAAGTTCTAGACGTTCCATCCCTGGAGGATTTTAAGAAGAGATTGGCCAGCCATTTGTGCAGAATATTTAGGATCTCCTGCCTGAGCAGGGAGTTGGACTAGAAGACCTCCAAGGACCTTTCCAGCTTGGTTATTCTGTATTCAGTACAACAGAAATACTTTGCAAAGGCATGATCCAAAAAATGGACCAAGATTCCAGTAGGCACCAAATTGGATGCCGAGAAAAATGTATAGGAAATGGCTAATCCTGAAATGTAGAGTGGTGTTTCTCAAACTGATCCAGACTATGGATCATTAAACAAATGTTCTGTGGAGGCAGAGTTCTTTTAATTAAAAAGAAATGTGTATTTGCATCTTTAAGAGTGGGGGAGTTCATGCTTTTTGGAAAATAAGGTAATGATTTTATCTGCATTTATGTATGTGTTTCTGACCTCCCCATTCTAAAAGTTGTTTTTCAATTAAACCGTCTGTCAAAAATCTAACCCAAAATTATGCATTTATCACTTGGATTATTTTATGTACTAGATATCAAAACAGCAATAGCTCAGAGGTCAAGAATATTATTGGTCCAGGATATTTTTAAATAGAAATCTCAGAACTCTTAAAGACTTGGAAGTGAGTAGATTTTCAGTCCAATGAAATCTCTTTTTTTAATATATACATCCTCGCATTTCTTTTTGTGCTTTTCTTTTCTGTAATACATCAGTGGTGGGTTTCTACCGGTTCGCTCCGGTTCGGGCAAACTGGTAGTGGCGGCAGTGGGAGGCTCCGCTCACCCGCCCAGATGTCATCACGCGCAAAAGGTTCTGTGCATGTGCAGAAGCACTGCACGCGAGCGAAGCAAGCAAGCGCATGTGCACGCTCCCGATTCTGAACTGGTAGTGAAGGTAAGTGGAACCCACTACTGTAATACATGTAGTTGTACTACAAACCAGTTCATTATGATTGGTTTTACTGATCTCAGTCGTTCTATCACTAGTTCTATTATCATAAAGAGTGCTTCAATGAATCAGTTTTCAATCACTGATCCATTTTGACAAACTACCTGATCAGTATTGACTGCTGAGCCCCTAAGCTAAGGCAGGGAGCAAGCTTTAGTCTGCTAGTTGACTGGCAGAGAGTGCTGGCTAGTCTACCTGAATGAACTATCAAGAGTCTGTAGATCACAGATTAAGAATCCCTGACTTAAAGGAGTAAAGGAAACTTTCAGGCATGTTGAAAAACCAGGATTGGAATATTACTGTTCTGACCGAGCCTTAGCAGAACCAAGAAACAGACTCCTTGTTCCGAAAAAACCCTCTTTATTTAGCTACTGTGAATTCATGGCATTCAAATACAGAAAAGTCCAGGCAATAATCCTTCCAAGGGTTAATTGCAGTAACAGACCTATAATTGCCAGGCCGAGAGCTTCCAGTTGCAAAGCTGTAAATTAATTCCTGGCAAGCAGTCTCTGAGGCACGAATAAACAATAAGCAAATCTTCCGAAAGAAATACGAACTGTTGTCTCCTGCAACCACCACTCCCCTTTTGCTTCTATTTATTTCCCAGCCAGGGAGGGGCCATTCAGCATCTACATGTGCCTTTCTTCCCAAGTTGGCTCCTGTTCCTCAGTTGTTCTTCTCTCCTGACAGCTCTGCGCATATACACCTCTGGAACAGGCCCCAGCTGTTCTTCTTCCCCACTTATGCCAGACTCTGAAGGCAGCCGTGAAATTTTGGACGGCTCTGGCTCTATCTCTGCTTCCATCAGAGCCTTCCTCAGACTCCAGGACTGGCCCAAGTTCCTCCCCAACCTCCTCATCGTCTGAGTCTGGAGATGGCGGGCCACAACAATTACATTTGTTACTTGTTTGCTTGGTTCAAAAGCAGCATACCCTCATTAATTTAACAAATGCAAAAATACAATGAAAGTATGAACAAAAAACCAATTGTAACAGATTTCATAGAAGGAGAATGAAAGCATGTCTTATAATAAAGCCTGCTATGCTTGCTTACTTGCTTATTTACACCCAGCTATTTTTATATGTTTGGATCATTTGTAGTTTATCAAATAGCCATTCAGTAAAGGCCCAGGGTATGCTTCAGGTGTGGGAAGACTTGCATCCTTTTGGTGCAGCAGCTGAAAACTCTTTCATGGTTCCCAGTGTATTAACGTCTGAAGACATTAGATGTAGGGACTGATCTCTCGGTCATTAGAACTGTCACATCATTAGGTTGGCATGCTTTTCTATGGTACGGGAAAAACAGGATACATGGATACTTCCAGAGACATTGTGTAAGGAATGATTTGTTAACAGTATGGGAGAGAGCAAAAGAAAAACATTATATGGAAATACCAATGTGGCTTTCAACAATAGAAGCGTCGACACATCCAAATATGATTAACATGGAAAATATTGTGAGATATAAGGACATTTTAACACAGAAGGGAGAACTAAAACAGAAACAAGAACTAGAAAAACAAGGGATTGAGACAGACTGGTGCATGCGATTGCAAATTACAATCAAGATACGATAAAGATTTGAAACAGTATGGTTTTAATTTAGGAAAATCAGAACTGGACGAAATAATGACTGGAACAGATGAAAAAATGATTAAGAAATTGTATAATTACTTATTGAAAATTAGATTAGAAGACGAAGAAGTAAAAGAGACAATGATAACATGGGCAAAATTTTTTGGTTATACAATAGAATTAGAAAGATGGCAACAACTATGGGACAGGAATTATAAATTAACAATGGCAACTACATATAAAGAAAACTTTTATAAAATGTTTTATAGATGGCATATGTCACCAGAAAGGTTAGCAAAAATGTTTAAGGATAAATCAGCTAAATGTTGGAAATGTTTGCACTTCCCAGGATCATATTATCATATGTGGTGGTCATGTACAGAAGCAAAAAATTATTGGATTAGAACACAGACATGGTTAGAGGAAATGATACACCAGTATATAGAATTAAAACCAGAGATTTTTCTATTGGGTATTTTACCAGAGAGATATAATAAAGAAGATACGTATTTAATTATACATATAATAACAGCAGCAAGAATTGTATTTGCACAAAATTGGAAGGTAGAAAAAATCCCGCCAGAAGGAAAAGTAATAAAGAAGATTTTAGATTGCGCAGAAATGAACAGATTAATATTAAGAATAAAAGATAAAGAGGAATTGGTGTATTTCAAAACATGGGGATAATTTTATGTACGGTTAGAAAAGAAATATGAATAAAAGATGACAGATTAATAAATTAGACAATGTGATGGTAAATGAGAGAGAAGACAAAAAGAAATAGAAACTCATATGACACTTGTGTAAATGGAAAAGGGGGATGGGGGAGAAAAAAATGTTACTACATAAATGTACAACCATGATGATATATGTGTAATTGGTAAAATTGAAAAGAAATTGAAAAGAAAGTATATATTAATAGAAAATCGGGGCTGCTCGGATACCAATAAGGGAAATATTGGACAACAAAGGAGAGAGAATGGAGAGAGGAGTAGAGGGTAAGATAGGAGGGGAGAAGGAGAGAGAGGAACAGAAGAAAGGGAAAAGGAGAGGAAGAAAGGGAGGGGAAAAGAGTAGGAGAGAAGGTTAGAAGGGGGAAAGAAGGGGGGAAGGAAGGGGAAGTAGAGAAGAGGAAGGAGAGGAGGAAAGAAAAAGTAGAAAAGGATAGAAGAAGGCAGGGAAGGGAAAGAGAGAAGAAAGAGAAAAAGGATTGTTGTAAAATAAGGAAGAAGAAAGGGTAGAAGAGCAACTCCGAATATAATTTAATTTTTTTTCTTTAAAAAATATATGTATATGTGCAGTGGTGGGTTCCTCCCGGTTTGGTCCGGTTCGGCCGAGCCGGTAGCGGTGACGATAGGACATCACCGAACTGGTTCTCACCCCGCCCCGCCCCCTGCCCTCACCCCCCACCCACCCAGGTTATTCTTACCTTTTATTTGGTCCCATCCCCAATCTATTGCTGCCTCCTGAGTCCCAGCTGATGACTAGAGGGAAAAAACCTGTTTAAACTCTTGCTGCGGGGCTTCAAAGGGCTGTCCTACAGCTGATCAGTATTAAAAGCAAACAAATGTATCATGTCGTAAGTGCGAGGACCTTCCAGAAATGACTCTGACCAGCTAGCCACACCCACCTAGTCACATGACCTCCAAGCCATACCCACAAAATAAGCCACGCCCACAGAACCGGTAGTAAAAAAATTTAGAACCCATCCCTGTATATGTGGGATTAATTATGGATAAGAGAATGTACATTTACAATATATTTATAAGAAATAAAATAAAAAACTTTTTTTCCAAAAAAAAAAAAAAGAACTGTCCCATCACACCGCAAAACCTGAGTGATCACTAGATGGCAGCAAAGAGCCAGAGAAAATCTGTTCCTGCCTTCTAGTGGCTGTTTCAAATGTTGTGGTGGTCCAGAATTTTGCATCTCTGGTTTGGTAGCCTTACTACCATTCCCATCTCTTATTTCCAGGCATTAGAGCGAGGAGATGGGAAGAGGGGTGTTTGCTTGTATAGTCTCTGAACACTTTTGATTCAAAATATAGAACCATAGAAGAAACCTGCTTCCACATCTCTTCCATCTCCCACTGTAATTTATTTATTGATTTGATTTGATTTCTATACCGCCCTACTCCCGAAGGACTCAGGGCGGTGCACAGCCAAACAATAAAATACATACATACAAAATTTAAAAGTGGAATTAAAATCAAATTAAATAGTTTTGGCCCAAACAATTTAAAACCCCAATCAATTTAAAACCAATTTTAAAATTTGAATATATAAAATACTAAAAAATATTAAAAATTTAAAAATCTTTTATAAAAGAGGGAGAAAATTAGGCCAGGCCCGTCTGGTGAAATAGAAAGGTCTTTAAGGCGCGGCGGAAGGTGCGCAGATCCGGGATCCTCCGTATCTCCGGGGGGAGTTCGTTCCAGATAGTAGGTGCCCCCACAGAGAAGGCTCTCCCCCTGGGGGCCGCCAGTCAACATTGTTTGGCCGACGGCACCCAGAGGAGCCCCTCTCTGTGGGAGCGTACCGGCCAGTGGGAGGCTATTGGTGGTAGTAGGCGGTCCCGCAAGTACCCAGGTCCTGAGCCATGGAGCACTTTAAAGGTGGTAACCAAAACCTTGAAGCGCACCCGGAAGACCACCGGGAGCCAGTGCAGCTCGCGCAGGAGGGGTGTTACATGGGAACGCCATGTCGCTCCCATTACCACCCGCGCGGCCGCACTCTGCGCCAGTTGGAGCCTCCGGGTGCTCCTCAAGGGGAGCCCCATGTAGAGAGCGTTACAATAGTCCAGGCGGGAGGTGACGAGGGCATGAGTGACTGTGTGTAGGGAGTCCCGATCCAGAAAGGGACGCAACTGGCGGATCAGGCAAACCTGATGAAAAATCCTCCCGGTCACGGCCGTCAAGTGCTCTTCTAATACATGAAGAATGATAATTTGATAGGACCGAAGGCCAATCCAGTCTAGCTGCTCTAACTGTTCATATTTTGCAATCATTCAAGGAAACACTTCCAAATTAGGCTGTTAAACAGAGGGAAATGGGGTAAACCTTCCATTTCAGATGGATCATTTGCCTGCTGGGTTCCACTTCTTGCACAGAGAGAAAGCTATGTAAAATAAAAAGATTTCTGAACAATGTTAAAAAAGAAAAAAACCTCCTTCCTCTCCCTTCCTCCCCCCCACCCGGTCCATTCAAAAGTAATAAATATGATTTGGGACAAGAAATCTCTAGGTGTAATTATTTGAAGACTTATGTCAAGAAAATTCTATTCCTTGATAATTGTCTGTAAAGTTCCAGCTCTGGTGTATTTTTCTGTGCAGGTCATTAGTTTTTGTCTCCTCTCGGTAGGTTTTCTATCCAGCTGATCTGCAAATGATCAATAGGCTCCCATACTGAGCTACAATCAGTGTTCCGTCTCCTTTTTGCTTCTGCAGAAAAAGACCTCTCTAACACTCCTTAAATTTTTCATTAATGAGATCAATAATATCAGAGTTATATTTCCATCTGTCCTCCACTCTGCCAAGTCGGTGTGAACCTGATGTTCTCTTTGCGACCCTTGTGTCAAGGGGCTCTTCTCTCTGCTGTGTTAGAGGAACCCCTTTGGAGATGACCGCAAGACTCTTTCCTTCTTTTTTCTATATACCTCATAGGTCACCCAGTTTACACATCCTTCCCTCCCAAGTTTTAAATCACTTTTATGCATAGGCAGTAAATCTCTCGGCTAATCCTCCCAAGATTATAAAACTCGATTTGAATCTAGAGAGATGATCGTATAATAAGTGAAAATCCTGACTCAGCATCATTGCTAATATGTCTACGTTAGAACAAATTTCAGAAAAGGCCATGTCAGTTTAAATTCAATCTCACCAACTAAACATGTTTTATGTCGCCTAAAATACCACTTTCTAATTTGTCTTGACTTGCTCCTAATTCTGGAATTTTTTTTTTCTGAAGTGCCTGCGCTTCTAAACAATATTCCTTTGTGTTTCTATATTCTTGTTCTTCTTTAAAGCATCCTAGTCCTTTTCTTCAGAACAGGAGTCGATATAACATAATGGCAAATGAGAAAGTCCAAGAATCGAAACTAATCTCTGCCATGAACTCACTATAAAGCCTTTGGCAAAATATTCTCAGTCTCTTTCCTTCCAGCTGCAGTATGGGATAATAACAGCCATCTTACAGGCAGGACTAACATCGAGATAATGCATGTGAAATGTATTGACGCCCTATTAGTTTGTTTATAGAATTTATATTTTGAGCTTCAAGAGTACTGCCTACAGCAGGGGTCTCCAACCTTGGCAACTTTATGACTTGTGGACTTCAACTCCCAGAATTCCTCAGCCAGCATGCACTGGCTGAGGAATTCTGGCAATTGAAGTCCACAAGTCATAAAGTTGTCAAGGTTGGAGACCCCTGGTCTTCAGTACAACTACCATTACTAGTGCTATAGAGAATTTCTTTCTTTTTTTAACAGTCAACTACTCTTATCTCATTTTCTCCACATTAGAAAGACAAATCTACACATCAGCAACCATCCCTTGATGAGTCAATCAATGAAAAATGGCCACTGCAAACTAAAGAAAGAAGGATGACCCTTCTTCTTACTTCAACCATGGTATTGTTCAGGAGATGTCCATCCATAGAAGAGGGGAGTGTCAACTCAGCAAAGACGGTAGTTGTAACACTTCCATCTGCAGGTGCATCCATGTAGCATGCATGTACAAAGAGAGAGGGCTTCAGTCACAGTTTGGTAACTGCCATCTGCCATCTTTGACCTCCTCACATTGACATTGCTCTTAACAAACCGTGAAACACTTTTAAGATTTTTCCTTGTCCTCAGTTTCCAGCAGCTGACAAGCATCCAAAACTGGACAAGACATCATTTGCGGATATCAGCGTACTGAAGAAATACTAATTGAAAAATTAGAAAATAAGGATGGATAAATAAGCCAAGATCTGATTCAAATTGTTGAGTTGATTCCTAGGGCTAATTTGGGGTCAGTTTGATGAGAAGTGTCCATTTGAAAATCCATTTCATTTCAATGTGGGTGCATGTATGCAAAAATCCAAACAATCTTCAGGTGGACCCATAAGGATTTAACTTGATTCAAGTGAGCAAACTGATTCAGTAAATAGAACCAAAGGGAAGATTGAATTGAACTGCCATCAGTTCAGCAAAATGAAGTTTCACACGGCTCTAGAAAACATTGTAAACTTCCTAGTTCCCCCCCAAAAAACCCTTCCCTCTTCTTTATTGTAAATAATTGGCATGACATGACAGGGCCTGCAATGGATTTCACTGCATTTAATTCTTAAACATGTAAGAAAAAGTCTCTAATCATGAAAGTTACTGTAGGTCTTAGCAACTTTCATTGTGAAATCTCCTATTATTAGTTGGAAAAATAAAATAAGGAAATAATTGTCTAATGCTACTAAATCTGGGCTGCAATAACTTGGATGATTGTTAAATGGCAGCAAAGCAATAGAGAGAAAACTTTAACTCTTGGTTATCATGTCCTGGCTGTCTATATTTTACAGTTTTACAGCCCAGAACTGTAAACTCAACTATAGCCTATTTCAGAAGTTACGGTGACTCCATCATCAAACTTTAAAATTTCCAGCTGGAACAATAACTTCAGAAGTAAACTGAAGCAAAGCAGAGGACACTAATTGCTTCTACATTACAGCAAAACCTACCATCTGATAGCTACAGATTTATTTGCCTCTGCAGGGAAGAGAGGCATATCTAATTAATTATGGGTGAAGGGCTTGCTCTGAAATAAACAAGGAAAATGGTTTCATAAATCAATTACAATAACCCTTTAAACATAAGGATCCACCATACCTTGAGGTGATTATTTGCTTTCTGCATTGAAGGATGAGGTGACTTATACTCAAAAGAAAGTAAGAAGGGGGTGGTTATTGTTTCAGCATTCAGTATGACAAGAGTGAAAGATTTATATATGTTACTGAAAGAGTGATAAACTTTGAGATTAAAGTACAGGTAGTCCTCGACTTACAAGCTCACTTAATGATCGTTCAAAGTGACAGTGGCACTGGATAAAGTGACTTATGACCGTTTTTCACAGTTACAACCTTTGCGGCATCCCCCTGGTGATCTGATCAAAATCCAGGCGCTTGGCAACTGGTTCGTATTTATGATGGTTGCTGCATCCCGGAGTCATGTGATCAACTTTTTCCGATCTTCTGACAAGCAAAGTCAATGGGGAAGCCAGATTCACTTAACAACCGGATTGCTAACTTAACAACTTCAGTAATTCGCTTTACAACTGTGGCAAGAAATGTCGTCAAATGGGGCAAAACTCACTTAACAAATGGCTCACTTAACAACAGACATTTTGGGCTCAATTGTGGCCTTAAGTCAAGGACTACCTCTAATGTTTATATTCGTGACACATTGCTATACACAAAATCTTACAGACTCTCCTTGAACTTATTTTAGATGAAGAAGGCTGTTACCCACCAGTGGTGGAATTCAAAAAATTTTATTACTGGTTCTGTGGGCGTGGCTTGGTGGGCGTGGCTTGGCTTGGGTTGGCTTGGCTTGGTGGGCGTGGCTTGGTGGGCATGGCAGGGGAAGGATACTGTAAAATCTCCATTCCCTCACCACTCCAGGGGAAGGTTACTGCACAATCCCCATTTCCTCCTAATCAGCTGGGACTCGGGAGGCAGAGAATAGATGGGGGCGGGGCCAGTCAGAGGTGGTATTTACCGGTTCTCCGGACTACTCTACCAGTTCTCCAGAACTGGTCCAAATCTGCTGAATACCACCTCTGTTACCCACCCTTCCTCCTTCTCTCTCTCTCCCTCTTGCCTCCCCCTCATCTCTATGGGTGTCTACGTGGGTTCTGTACAATATCTTACCTGTTCCTAAAAGTTGTTGCCCCTTTTGGACAAAGAGTGCTGATGTCATTCCTGGGATCTGTTGAAGCCACTCTCCCAGCTTAGGAATCACAGCTTCAAGTGCTTCTACTGGGACCACTTTGGCCTTTACTTTCCCATACTCTCTCTTCAGGCCCTGTATGTCTCCAGCTTCTCATATCCTTCTTCCTAATGTTGCTATCATTTGGCACCATCCCTCTGTTAAAATACTGAAGTTCACAGATGATACAACAGGGATTGGTCTCATTCAAGACAATGACGAATCTGCATACAGACAGGAAGGCCCTGTAGTGCAGTTGGAACAGCCTTGAATCGATTGTTCAAGATTGTACACACTCAAAACTGTAGAGCTGATAGGAGATTTTAGGGGAAGTATCAACAGTAAAGACCTTCAAGTATCTAGATTCTATAATATGTCTGTAATTAAAATGGGCCAAAACACCAAAAACGTCAACAAAAAAGCACAACAAAGAATGTTCTTCCTGCACCAACTCAGAAAGCTCAGACTGCCCAAGGAGCTGCCGACACAGTTCTACAAAGGAGTTATTGAGTCTGTCATTTGCAGCTCTATAACTGTTTGGTTTGGCACAGCAACCAAACAAGACAGACACAGACTTCAACAGATAGTTAGGACTGCAAAAAAAAATAATTGCAACCAGCCTGTCTTTCATTGAGGACTTGTATACTGCACAAGCCAGAAAGAGAGGTATGAAAATATCTACAGACCAGTAGTGGGTTGTTGCCCTCAAGCATTCTCTCAGCTGTTCATTTTTGGGTGTCACACAGGACAGTATCTGTGTGTGCATCCATTTTGTACTTCCTAGACTGTGAACCAAAACATGGTATATTTCTACCTTCAGACTTTTCCAAGTTTGCCAATGAAGTTCTCCAATCAAGAAAATGAACACCAGCAGCAGCATCGGCAGAGGGTAGGAGGGCTTGGGGGGGGGGGTCAAACAGGTAAACCTCACATCAGCAGCATTGGGTTATTGCCATGAAATCCCCTTTCCTTTTTATGTGCATCAATATATGCCCAAAGGTTAGAATTTATGGTGCATTGGCATGACACGGCTTTTGTTATTTTGAAGCTGTTAGCAGCCGTGGACCCAGTCACCATACTTGTTAATGTCATCAGCATAAATACTGGTCCACGCTCTAGGCCACTATTAAAACATGTGCTGGAATTTTGTGGCTTCCTAGCAATAGATTCTCCCTAGCAATAGATCATCTGGTTTTGTTTCCTGAAACGTAACCCCAAGATAGATGCCGTTCCAGAAACAGCCGTAGCAAGCAGCAATGGTCAAATCCATTCACAATATGCACACAATGTGAATTCTGTGGAAAAATAGGAGCGCAGACAAGATGTCATCTTTATCATTGCTTCAGTTTATGGAATTGTTTTTTGCACAGTTCCTGATTTGCTGAGAGTTGGGGAGTCTTTCAATCTGCCAAGCGTGAGATAGTTGGCAAAATGCCTCTTGGGGTCAGAGAGGAAAGCTTCAAAGGGATTTCTGAGGTGAGTCAGAGTGGGGACTTTTACAATAAAAACAGAAGAGGCTTTGGGCAGTTCTTCCTCTGTTGAGCTGCTGGTATTTCTGTTTTGACTCAAGGTGACTCCGTGGGCTGCATAGGTACAAATCAGTAAATCACCAGTCTGAGTCTCATGGTAAAGACCAGTGCATTCTCTACGATGGGAGCACTCACTTCCTGTTGTAAATTCATCCCTTTGCCACTGCAACTTGCTCTCCCAAATGGAATATGCCAGCACAGCGAAGAAGAACGCCTGAAACCACTGCGCATTTCTGCAGGAGACCACACATTGAAATGCACGTCCTCAGTTCTCTGCAGGACTTTTCAGACTGCAAATCTGTCAGGCCACATTTAGCAGGCAAACGGTGTGCCTCCGAGCTCTCCGAGCTGCACAGAACTATCCACTACACAGATGCAGTGTAATGTATCATTCTGGTGAAAAACTGTGGCCTCACACCCCCGTTGATCTCCCGCCCTGAACATTGCAGACCAAATCTTTTTGGAAGACAAACTGGGAGCCCAATTATGTGGGTACAAAGAAAAGCATGAAGAATAAGTCCTGCTTTACTCTGAGTTTTGGCAATACATCCATTCTACATGGAATGAAAACAATCCCTTTGATTTTTACCAAAGCCTGCATTTTGCCTTAACTTCTCCAGAGGGGAGACCAGCAGGGTAAGAGTACAGGGAAATTGAATAGCCTGCACTTATCAATATATTGTTTATTTATTTCATTTATTGGCTTGTTATCCTACCTTTATTATTTTATAAGTAAATCAAGCAGGTGAATAGAAGTGATGCTTCTTCTTCCTCCTATTTTCCCCACAACAACATCCCTGTGAGATGAATTGGGCTGAGAGAGAGCAACTCAGCCAAAGTCATCCAGAACTCACTGTCTCCTGCTGATTAATCCAAAATCACCCAGCCGACTTTCATGTTTAAGGTAGGACTAGAACAGTGGTGGGTTGCCCCCAGTTCGCACCAGTTCTATAGAACCGGTAGTAAAACCGGCGGGAGGCTCCGCCCACTGACCCTGACGTCATGAAAATGCTTCTGTGCATGCACAGAAGAGCGCGCGTGCGGCCCCGTTGCAAACCAGTAGTAAAGGTAAGTAGAACCTACCCCTGGACTAGAACTCACTGTCTCCTGGCTTCTAGGCTGGGACTTTAACTTTGATCTAGCCTTTAGGATTGGCTTTATCTTCTACAATCCGTAATGTTTTGAAATTGTTGTAGTAATGGTTGTCTTACAGCATATGTACATTTTGCATTTTATTTTAATTCATTTTACTTGTTGGGACAAGGGAACTTGAGTCTACCATAATTTCAAAACTGAAATGGACAAACAGAAAAAAGAGAGACCTAAATACTTCAACTTTTTTTCAAACTTCTCCTTCAGTGATCAGATCAACATAGAAGATGCATATTTTTAAAATATGCTTGTTGCATTTTGTATGCCACTTTCTTGCAAAAATGGCTTAAAATGTAAAGCCCCATCTAACTGGGTGCTGGTAAAATAAATAGCTTTGTTCTGCTAGTGACTATGGTGTTTACAACAGGTAGACAAATGCTAGCAGAGTTACCCGTTGGTACAACTCTTGTCAAAGATATAGAATTAACTCTAAAAGTTAATTAAAGTTAAAGGAATATTTTGCCAAGCACATGCATCCCCTGACATGGAAAACTGTTGGGACTAGATACTTGCTCAAGAAGAGGATTTTGTTTTTCAAAGTAGTATTAAAACAGAATGAAGCAATTAGATACCATCTAATGAATCAGGTATTTTGATTAGAAGGGCAACAGAGTGGGGAAAACTATAAAAAAAAATGGTTTAAAATTTTAGATGTATTTATTCATATCCTATCTTTATTAATTTTACAAATAATTCAAGGTGGCAAACATATCCAACACTTCTTCCTCCTCCTATTTTTCCCCCAACAACAATCCTGTGAGATGGGTTGGGCTGAAAGAGCGTGCCTAGCCCAAAGTCACCCAGCTGGCTTTCATAGCTAAAGTGGGACTTGAACTCACAGTCTCCTGGTTACTAGCCCTGTGTCTTAACCACTACACCAGACTGACTTTCTTTCTTTCTTTTTCTGTGTGTAGCAATTGAGAAAAATTGACACCAAGTAGCAAATGTCAGCCAGTTTACAAAATGTCAGCCAGTTTACTGGAACAGATTATCCGTTCCAGTCGGGCTTCAGGCCAGGGCACAGCATGGAAACGGCATTGGTCGCATTGGTTGATGATCTCTGGAGGGCTCGGGACAGGGGCTGCTCCTCTGTCCTGGTCCTATTAGATCTCTCAGCAGCTTTTGATACCATCGACCATGGTATCATGCTGCGACGATTGGAGGGGTTGGGAGTGGGGGGCACCGTGTTGCGATGGTTCTCCTCCTTCCTCTCCGACCATATGCAGTTTGTGTTGGCAGGGGGGCAGAGTCGACCTCGAGACACCTTATATGTGGGGTGCCACAAGGGTCAGTCCTCTCGCCCCTTTTGTTCAACATTTATGTGAAGCTGCTGGGCGAAATCATCTGTGGTTTTGGGATGAGGTTCTATGATGATACTCAGCTGTACATCTTCACCCCGAACCACCCCAATGATGCCCTTGAAGTGATGTCCCAGTGCCTGAAGGCCGTGCAGATTTGGATGGGGAGAAACAAGCTCAAGCTCAACCCTTCCAAGACAGAGTGGCTGTGGCTTCTGGCGTCCCGGTATAGTCAGCTGGCTCCATCGCTGACTATTGGGGGCAAGATCCTGGCCCACACAGAGAGGGCTCGCAACTTGGGTGTTCTCCTGGATACACGGCTGTCTTTGGAAGATCATATGATGGCCGTGGCCAGGGGAGCTTTCTATTGGGTTTACCTGATGCACCAGTTGCATCCCTTTCTGGACCGGGATGCCCTGCGCACGGTCACACATGCCCTCATCATGTCTCGTCTGGACTACTGCAATGCTCTCTACATGGGGCTCCCCTTGAAGAGCACCCAGAGGCTCCAACTGGTCCAGAATGCGGCCGCGCGGGTGGTTATGGGTGCGACTCGGCGCACCCACATAACACCCCTCCTGTGCAAGCTGCACTGGCTCCCGTTGGTCTTCCGGGTGTGATTCAAGGTGTTGGTCACCACCTTTAAAGCGCTCCATGGCTTAGGACCGGGGTATATACGAGACCGCCTTCTGCCATCAACAACCTCCAATACACTCCCACAGAGAGGGGCTCCTCAGGGTGCTGTCGGCCAAACAATGTCAACTGGGGAGAGCCTTCTCTGTGGGGGCACCTACCCTCTGGAATGAGCTGCCCCTAGAGCTCCATCTTAGCCCCGACCTGCATACTTTTCGCCGCGCCCTTAAGACCCTCTTGTTCCAGCAAGCTGGACTGGCCTAATACAATTTTTATTATGGGTGTATGTGTGTTTTAATTTGCGGACCAATTTTATATATTGATTTTAATTTGGTTTTAAATTTTATAAATCTATGTGTTTTAATATGGCTGTACACCGCCCTGAGTCCTTCGGGAGAAGGGCGGTATAGGAATCTAATAAACTTCAAACTCAAACTTCAAACTTCAAAAGAAACAACATTGAAAAATGTAAATAGGAAAATTTTTGTAATGGACTTGGTGAGAATGAAGATAGAAGAGATAAGAGAAGAGAAGAACTTTTTGGAGATAACACCGAGATATCACATGGAAGAAATGAATTATGTATTAAATGTTTGTCTGTCTTAAAAAAATAAAAAAAAAACTTTTTTTTAAAAAAAAAGAAAAATGTAAATATTTGTCTATATAAGCTTCAGTATACTGTATAGACCAGTGATGGCTAACCTTTTTGCCTTGTGTGCCAAAAGCGTGCACACACCCATAATACAATGTGCGCACAACATCCCCCTGTGCATTCATCCTGTGAGCTGCCTCCGCACCCCATTTTGGGCCTAGCAGGCCTCCCTGAAGCCTCCTGGGACCAAAAACAGGGCATGCCCCCCATCCCCCCCACCTCGTGTATGCCTACAGGTGTTATATCTGCCTTGTATGCAGCTTTATTCCTCTCTAGCATTCATCTCCATTGTTCAGTGATGCATTTCTTGCCTCTCTAGGATTTACCTCTATCAGCTCCTGTGATATATGGATGTATATAGTTATATTCTCAATGGCCTTGCAGAGACCCGAAAATCAGATGGCCGGCAGGAGGCGCGCGCAGAGTTCAGCTGGGGCGAGGAGCTCGTGTGCTGGCAGAAAGGCCTACACATGCCACCTGTGGCACACGTGCCATAGGTTCACCATCACGAGTATAGACTACTTTAAAGAAAATTCACAGCTGTTAAATTCTCTGATGACTGTCCGTAATATAGTGGAAGACCTATGTTAGGTTATGGTAAATAATAATAATAATAATAATAATAATAATAATAATAATAATAATAATAATAATAGTAATAATAATATTTCTGACTAATAAATTGAATTTAAAAGCATCAGCTGTTGTGAGCTCTAGCTTACTGTATAAATTTGTGCAGAGTGGGTGGTCTGATGTAGATTTTAAATGGGGATGAGGGTGGAGAGGAAGACTGGTTAGTTTTGTAAATATAGGTTGCATACAAACAACCACCCAGCCTGAAGCAGATTATCACCTAAAATATAGCAAGGATGCAAACATGAGAGTCAGATCCTGCAATAAACTCAGATTTCTACTTTGTCCTCACATCTACCCCAACAGCAAAATTAGAGGCCCTGGTAACTCTACTCTAAGGGTAAGAGGTGCCTTCACATGCTGTTCCTCTAATATGATATATGCCACCATCTGCCAGCGATGCCCCTCTCTGCATTTTATGTAGGACAAATGAGACAAACTTCACACAAAAGAATTAATGGACACAAGTTTGACATCAGGTCTCAAAACAACGGCAAAGTCATATCAGAGCAGTTCAACCTCCCAGGATGCTGTATTGCAGATCTCAAAGTGACCATCTTGGAAAAACACAGCACACCACTGAGTGAGAGATAGTTGGACTCACACAAGTGAAAAGGTTTCAAGCTAGCTAAAAGATCTCAACAAACGCAATGGGTTCTTCATGCATTCCAATGGTTAATTTATAAGGTAATTGTAATCTGTCTCACCTTTATCTGCCTAACCTACTTATCTTCCCCTCCTTTCTCCCTAACCTCACCCCAAAATCCTACATCAATCTAGCCAATCTGTGCATCTGATGACGGGAGTTGCAGCTCATGAAAGATTATGCCTCTTAATAAAATCTGGTAGTCAGAAAGATGCTACCAGACTCTTCCTGGTTTGGTGAGTTTGTTCAAATAAATTAGGCTATCTCTTTTAAAAAGATGTCTGAAGACGATTAGGATGTCAACATATTTAGACAGGTAAGAGGTGAAACAAACAGCCTGGTCTATCCGAAACAGGTGTTCTAAACACCATCATTGTGTTGCCAGGAAGCCCCCCCCCCAAATTCACAGTCCTTGTATCAATTCTGTATTTTTACAAAATGCTCTTAAAGTTGCATAAAAGAGAAACATGTGAATTCATTCACATTGCATCTTAAAAATTAAAGACAACAGCTGCCCACTATAAGCACAGACATTGGGGCAACCCAAGCACTTAAAAAATTACTCGGTTAGTGTGCAATTTGTTGGTGTGCATTTCAATTAAAGGAAGAAACCTGGCTTGCCCCGTGTGTGACGGCTGGTTTGTCCTCACCCCGACTTGGATTAGAAAATGTCAGTTCTCTTTATGATTTCCACCTCGGATTCCTGTTACATGGCTTTACCAATGACCTGTGCTATTTCTTTTATTGAGTTATCAGCCTCATCCTCCCTTCCAAAAACAAACCAAATTGTAAAGCACTCAGCTTTACATTCCATGCATAGATTGTCAGAGGAGAATATACTGTAAGTCATAAGAATGACTAACGTTATTGACATGGTACAAATCATCATTGGCAACTGAGCATTGAGTTTGACTGGAGAGGGCTGAGAGTTTATGCAAAACTATAAATCTTGCTAAGATCCAGGGGTGGTTGTCATTGGATGGAGAGATTTACAGTCGGAGCACTCTACCTTCACTTTGTATGGCTTTCTTTACACCCATTTCTGAGTTTGTTTTTACCTGGGTCACTCTTTTCAGTTCTTTTTAGAAGTTTGGACCACATCTGACCCCAGCAAATACAACAAAGCTTTCTAAACATCAGCTTAAAGAAACTGAAGGAAACAATTTAGAGAGGAAGTCTATTGTGTTACCACTGCAACATTGCAAATCATTGTCTTGCATACTATTTCTGGTAGGCATTTTTACAGATTTCTTCACCATCAGCATCTCTTTCAACAAACAGTTAAATATTTTTGGAGAGGGGCTTGTGTTGGAATAATGTAGTCTAGGGCAGGGGTGTCAAACTCACATTATCATGGGGGCATCACGTAACATATCAGGACTTTTCCCCCCCTTTGTTAAACCAGGCATGGGTGTGGCCAGCGCGTGACGCATCTGGCTCGCGGGCCAGGAGTTTGACAGCCCTGGTCTAGGGTAATAAACACAAAGTCCATCTTAAATTTTCAGTACAACCATCTTGCATATACTTTTACTCAGATACAAATCACTTCGAAATCAGATTCATGGCTAGAATTGTTCTCTGCTTTTCCATGGTGAAGGAATTATGTGGATATGACTAGCAGTCTAGGCCAACTTCCTGTTCTAGATTTACACAGAAAAAAGAAGTGGCTCCAGCAAAAAAAATAAAAAAAAATAACTGAGATAAACTGAAATTAAAATTAAGTATAACTGATACAGCTAATATGATCAATCCCCACATATTTAACAGTTTCCCCTTGTTATATAATCTTTTAAAGGAGCCCATGGGCTACTACACCTAAGATTCAATATATTACAATGTGGCCCTGAGGCTTCAGCCAGTTTTCATCTCCTCTAGAGTAGGTACACAGAAAGTGAACTTGAACCGTAGGGTTGGAAAGTTCCCCTGAGAGGCAAGATTTCAAATTGTTATTCAATCCTTCCTCAGGAACTCTAGTATATTTGATCTCGTTCAAGGCTACCCCTAGCCACATTTTCTTGGTTGATTATGTTTTGAGCTGCAACCAGCCCTTGGGATTGTGGTGGTCTCTAAATATAATAGCTAAATAAATAAGTTAAATAAGCATGACCTCAAAAGATCATGATGTCTCAGTGAGCAGAACTGGTATTTTTCAAGTTCTAACGAAGAATTTTCTACCCAAAAATGAGAGGGAAACATGTGGTGTCAGAATCCCCACTAGGAAACTGATATGCCCTTTTCACCAGGGCAAAGTCTCTTTTTCTCTCTCTCTGAGTAATCTCAGTTTCATCCTTGGCAGGAAAACATCCTCTGAGATCCAGAGAGCACCTGCAGTCATCCATCCTCACATCCCAAGGAGGATAGAAGAGAGCAAAAAAACTCACAGGGGATGGAAGCAAACAGGCCTCTCTGTAGCTCTACTCGTAAGCCATATCATTATAAAAATCAAAGACAAAGAGCTCACCTAGAAAGGCCAGGTAACCGATAGGGGTCATTCACTGTTTGGTAATTGGATGTTATTTCTCTTGTTCTTGCAGATCCCTTTAGAAAAGGACAAGGAAAAGCTGCCGAAAACAAATGAACTCGTGTAAACAGACAGAAATAAGGAACTTCAAGTAAAGCCAAGTAGAGCATTAACAAGCATCTAACAGTGTAATTCAGGGACTGTTTCATGTTGGGAAGAGACACAAAGAAGAAAGAGATATTGAGTAGGAACAGACACGCTTCAGAAATGACTGTTGCTAGGGGGTTTTTTTTTTCTGCTTGTCCCTAGATTGCAGGGTTTTTTTTCCACAGCTTTTTATATCAGAGGGCCCAGCACTGAATGGCGTGGTGTTTGTGTACTTCTTCCAATATTATCTGTTTGTTTGCAGATCCAAGTTCGTCCCCTTAACTGTTTGGTACCCCCTTCACAATGCCCCCCCCCCTCTTTTTATTAAAAAATAATAAAAGGAAATTGCTGCAGGAGGAGGTGAGAGTTTCATGCTGTCGCAACAATTATTTGCACTACTGCTCAGAGTTTTAATGATCAGAAGCTGCCCTCCTCTGAAAATCTTTCATGGGCCGGTGACTGTCACAGACAAACAGAACAGCCTGGACAGATTTTCCCCGGATTTTAATTTTTTTTTTTTTATTGTGTTAAACCTATCCCAAGCTTTCTGCATCTTTTTTTTTCCCCTTTTAACTGAAAACTTGGCATACAAATGCTCTTCCACAATTTGGTGAGTGTTACTGAGCTTCAGCAATAGAGTCTCCGGTGACTCCGGAAGTGCAAAAGAAAGGTTAGGAAAGCACATGCAGTTGGCTAGGAAATCAGGCGACTGAACAGCTGTCTTGTGACCTAAATGTGCACAACTTGCCATTCCCCACTCAGTCCTAGACTGAAGGCTGTCGATACACACAAAATGCAATGGGTGTGTTGAGCTTTACAGCAGCTGCACTACTCAACTGGCGTCCAATTGGATGCGCCCATATGGTCTAATTTTAGGCAATTTTCAATTTTTCTCATAACAGCAGGAAAATCGCAGGAAAAAAAAACAAACGCTGGAGCATATGGCATACATATGTCCTCTCCTTTTCTTCAGAACCCTTTTGCAAATGAGATCCTGGATGGTGCGGAGTTCTGTTTTCCCTACGGTAAACTTCTTAAATGAATAAACTGCATTTAAACTGCTCCAGAGGAAGAAGCAATTTAAGAAGAGCCATTCAGGAATTCCGTGCAAATGAATTGTTGTGTCTCCAAAGACTCCTACCCACACTATGTTGGGGTATCAATCTCGGGGATGGTTGACATTAAAGGTGATGTTGAGGAATTTGGACACCTGTTCCGTACAAATCAATCTAAGTGTTACCAAACTGGTGGGAAACCTCAGGAGCTACCAGGTGACAAATCAAAGGGGAGCGAGCACGCAATCCCAGAGTCAACATTTTCAACATCTCCCCTAAATGCTTTGGAAGGCGCTATGGCAGGAAATATTTTCAGACTGAGTTAAATTTTGCAGTAGAAAGAAAGGGCTGTTCCACATCAACACCCTCCAAACTACATAATTGCCTTTGTGCTGTGCGATGAACATCTTCACCTTCTGTCTGCACAGCAGTCCCTGCTTCTCCAGATAGCAAATCCACAGAGCACAAAAATCAGCCCTCCAGTCAGGATCTGCGTCAGTTTCTTGATCAATGGCTTGGCTTGGTAATTGGGGAGGGGCTTGGTTATTGGGAGGGAGGGAATAAAAGACTAGCTGACCACTGATCTACCCCTCAGATCCACAAAACAGAGGGAAAATAGCACCTTGACACCCTTACTTCTGGGGAGAGGGGAGGGTAAATTTGCAGCAAGTGGTAGCCCCTGCCCTTGTCCTACCACTGTCTAAGGTCTCCAGGGGAAAGAATACTTTTCCGCCTTTTCTTCTGAAGCAACAGCTCAGTCAATCAACTTCTGCAGTTAATCAGCTCCGCTTGCAAAGATCTGCAGGAACCGCACCCACACTTGGCATGCAGAAGGGATCTAAATATATCTTGATAGAGAACACGGAGCAAGCGTACCCAGGCAATAGTGAAATAGAACGTTCTCCCAATTCTCCAACTCACCTTTAATTGAATGTATCAGATTTTATATCTGATAAATTAGCAATTAGGGGCTTAGCCTGAGATGGGTAATTTTAGGTTCAAATCTCCAACCAGCACTAAACTCCCACACAATCCAGGCCCTAGGTCCACGGAAGAGCAGTGGTGGTGCAGTGGTTAGAATGCAGTACTGCAGGCTAACTCACTGCTCACTCCAGGAGTTCAATCCTGACTGTCTCAAGGTTGACTCAGCCCTTCCATCCTTCTGAGGTAGGTAAAATGAGGACCTAGATTGTTGGGGGTAATACGCTGACTCTGTAAACTGCTTAGAGAGGGCTGTAAAGTGCTCTAAGTGTTGCCATTATCTCTCACTCTGCCCTGCTCCATCTGAGACCCAGTTTGATAAGTGGCCTGGGCACTGGATTAGATCAAGAAACCTTGACCTAGTCTGGCCTTAGGCACAAAGCCAGGTGGCGATTTTGGGCCCAGTGGCTCTCTCTCTCAGCCTTAGGAAGAAGTAAGCAAGGATGAATCACTTATGAAAATGTTGATCAGAAAACAGATCAAAATTGATTGGAAGGCCTAAAAAAATAAGGACTACTTCAAAAGATGATTGTGAGGGTACAATTAAAGGATTGGAGACAAAATTTTAAAAAAATCAGATTATAGCTTATCTAGAGAAAAAGCAGGACGATGTTTGGTATTCTCCCATTCTCTATGGACACGCAAATGCCACAAATTCCACCCCATTCTTGGCTCTAAGAAAAAGAGGAGAGAAATACCAGTTTCCTTCCTGTGAGATTGTTGTTTTCTTCTCTCAGATCATTTCACTGACCTTTCGTGTCTCCTTAATGTCACATAAGTCAGTGAACTGAAGAATAGTCCAATCCAAATCTGCAGTGAGAGAGCCCTGGACACGCACTTCCTTTAATGTGGTTTTCTTCCTGCTGAGCATGACAAATGACTCCAGAGCTTGCTGAAGTTTATTGTTGCAGAACCTTCTCCTCGGAGGCATCTCCAAATTCATATGAGCCGCATCTTTTAACAGCACCCCAAATTGAGTTTTTCTGTTTGCATAAAATCATGGCATTTCTCAAGTTTGCAAGAGGACCCAGTGCAAAAATATGCCTCCCTTCAGTCTGACTTCTGACCCAGGGGAAAAAATGGGGGTGGGGGGTGGGAAAACATGTATCTTTGCAAATCTGTTGTGACAACTCTTGGCTGCCTTTCTAAGGACCTCCTGGGGGGTCGGGACTGCAATTCCCAGAATTCCTAGGAAGCGTGGAGACAAACAGCTATAATAAACCTGGGATTATTATTTCTTGTATCACCACTGTACTAAGAAACAGGCTTTGCCATTATGCAGGCTGTGATGATCATTACAAACCTCCAATATTCCAGAATGGGAAACTAATTGTCAATGACAATTGTTTCAATGGTTCCTGCTGATGGCAGAAGTTATTTCTGAGGGATGCCACATGAGACATTTTACTAGGAAAATGCAAGCATATCTTCATGGACCTACATAACATTTCCCAGAAGTCACTTCATCCATGCATTTTTAATTCGCTGGTAGATAGGCGACTATATAAATTTGCAAAGAAAATGCTAACAAAGCATTTTCTTTTTTCAGAATAAATGTTTGTGATGGGCACAATACATTTTACTACTTGGAGCAAAACAGAAAATAGTTATTTTTCCTGAGCTGCATGTCTGCATGGGCTGTCGATCTGTTTGCAGGCCTAATTCAAAGTGTTAAGGTTGGTTTTATAGTCCTTCAAGGCTAGCACTGCTAAATGCTGGGGCCAGAGTTCAGCATTTCTGAACCTTGGCGATTTTAAGACACATGGACTTCAACTTCCAGAATTCCCAAGCCAGCCATCTTGGCTGGAGAATTCTGGGAGTTGAAGTCTGCATGTCTTAAAGTTGCCAAGGTTGGGAACCTGGTCTAAAGTAACACCTTCTCCCCTATGTCTTTTCAAATTGCTGGCACTTTGGAAGTTGAAGTCCATACATCTTAAAGTTGCAAAGTTTGAAAAACTGGTCTAGAACTTCCAGACATTTTAGAAAACCTCCATTGAGTCATGTTGCCAAAGAGGACTTGACGATCCTGGAAAAGGGACAAGAGTGATTGTCCTCTCCTTGCAATAGGTGACAATTGTTCTTAGAACTGTGTCCTTTCCTGTGTCGATAGCTGGGGTTGTCATCATCATGGGGTCTGAGGTTTGAGTCATTGTCAGGGTGGAGAGGGGGGTTGGCATTTTTTTTCTCCTAAATCTATACTTTGCTTATATGTTGTTGTAAAGCAGGGGTCCCCAATCCCTGATCTGTGGCCCAGTGCCAAGCCGCAACCTGTTCAGAACCAGTCCACGGGAGTGATGGGTGAGTATGCCCACTCGCAACCATCCCGTCTCCCCCCTCTTCCCGCCACCTGCAATCCGCCAAACTGCAAAGTTTGGAGACTGCTGTTGTAAAGCACTGAAATCTTTTTGGAAACGAGCTGCTTATAAATTGCAGAAATGAATAAAATTGTGGACATAAATAAACCATATAAACCGTAAGAGCCTTGGTAATACAGTGGTTTAAGGCACCCTGTTATTAAGCTGGTTATTAAGACCAGCTGCCTGCAATTACTGCAGGGTTCGAATCTCGCCAAGGGTCAAGATTGACTCAGCCTTCCATCCTTTCTAAGGTAGGTAAATTGAGGACCCAGTTGTGGGGGCAATAAGCTGACTTTGTATAAATATACAAAAGGATGAAGGCTATTGCTGAGCACATTGTAAGCCGCCCTGAGTCTTCGGAGAAGGGCGGCATATAAATCAAATTAAATATATATATATATATATATGTTTTCTCAGGTTTTCGCGGGTGTTTGTATGTAGGTCTTTGGTTATTCGGGTCTTCTCCCACGTAAAATTGGAAGTGTCTTGGCGACGTTTCGACGAAGTCTCATTCGTCATCTTCAGGCTGGTGTTCTCGGCTTCGTGCTTCCAGGAGCAATGTGAGATCGCAGCTGTCTCTTCCTTTTAACTGCTAGTGGAGGTGTGAGCTGATTGGGTGGGAACTTGGCTGTGTTCTGATTGGGTGGAGGTGTGTTCTGATTGGTTAGGGGCTTGGCTGTGCTCTGATTGGCTGGGGTTGTGTTCTTTTTGGGTGGGGGCTTGGTTGTGCTCAGCTTAGTCTG
This sequence comes from Pituophis catenifer annectens, assembly GCF_029215685.1. Taxonomy (NCBI): domain Eukaryota; kingdom Metazoa; phylum Chordata; class Lepidosauria; order Squamata; family Colubridae; genus Pituophis; species Pituophis catenifer. The sequence continues at coordinate 131,279,642 of NW_027256881.1, forward strand.
AGTTGCAGGGGGATTTGAGCTGGTGAGCTGCGTTGTTGTTGTTTGGCTTCGTGTTTGTGGCCGTGCGAGCTCTTCATGGTGGGTGTCAGTCTGCTTCATGTATGGATTGGAGGGGTTTAAAGTGGCTAATGATGCAGCTGCGGTCTGGCTTCTGGTCCTTGGCCGTGGCTCATTATCAGTGTGGGTTTGAGTCTGCTTTCTGCGTGGATGTGTGGTGGTGACATCAGGTGTGGCACTTGTGAGTGTGGGTCTGGTGTCATTCGTCGTGTTAGGGACTCGTTTGTCAATAAGGGCGGGTTTCCAAATGGCTGGTAGGCGGGAGGTATCGTCTCGTTTGTTCATGCTGTGTGGGCGTTTTTCTATCTCAATGGCTTCTCTGATTATTCTGTTGTTAAAGTGTTCAGTTTTGGCGATAGTTCTGGTCTTTTTAAAGTCAATATCATGTCCTGTGGCTTTAAGGTGTTGGACCAGGGAAGAAGTTGGTTCCTCTTTTCTGACTGAGTTCTTGTGTTCTTCTATGCGTGCACTTATTCGTCTGTTGGTTTGTCCGATGTATGCGGTGGGGCAGGCGGTGCATGGGATTTCATATACTCCTTGATTTTCTAACTCAATTTTGTCTTTGGGGTTCCTTAGGATGGTGGATATTTTTCGGTTTGTGCAGAATGCTGTCTTGATGTTATGTTTGTGGAGGATTTTGCTTATTCTGTCTGTGGTGCCTTTTATGTATGGGAGGAGGGCCTTGCCGTTTTCTTGTTCTCTGTCTTGGATTTTAGTGGGGGTTTCTTTTTGGATTAGGTTGGTGATCTTATTTCTTTGGAATCCATTGGATGTGAGTACGTTAGTGAGGGTGTGTAGTTCGGTTTTTAGGTGTTGTTCGTCAGCTAAGCGTTTTGTTCTGGAAATGAGTGTCTTGGCTACAGAGTTGATCTGGGCAGGGTGGTGGTGTGAGAGTGCGTGCAGATAGCGGTTTGTGTGTGTTTTCTTCTGGTATATAGTGTGTCCTAGGGAGCCATTGGATTTTCTGTAGACTAAGACATCCAGGAAGGGAAGTTGGTTGTTCACTTCTGTTTCCATGGTGAACTGTATTTTGGGGTGTAGGCTGTTGAGGTGTGTGAGGAAGTTGTCCAGTTTTTCTTTCCCATGTGGCCAGATTATGAAGGTGTCGTCCACATATCTGAGCGCCAGAAACAATCCCCTCCACCCTCACAGCCACACATGAAACAAACAGTGCATAACATCTCAGATAGGATCCTCACCAAAGCCGAAACCAATGTCCTTTCCAAAGGATTCAACTTTGCAGTCGCTCCCAAAAGCATCCCCACTGAAACCATTATATGCGGAGTTGAAACCAGCCTGACCAAAATCAACCCCGACGATGCAAACAGAATCAGACTCGAAATCACCAATATCCTCTGCACCAGCAAGCCACCCAAAAGTAACTTACCCAAAGAGGAACAGACAGCACTACTTAACCTGAAAGAAGACACCAGCATAATAATCCTACCAGCAGACAAGGGCAATGCCACGGTGGTTATGAACACATCTGACTACCAAACCAAATTAACCAACCTACTCCAAGACTCCATATACAAACCCCTAAACACAGACCCCACCACCTACCTGGAAAAAACCACCAGATCCAAAATAAAAGCCTCCCCCATCAGCGAAGAGATTCAGCAAAGAATCATACCCAGAGAGAAATCATCCAGATGCCCCAAGCTTTATGGTCTCCCCAAGATACACAAAGAAGGAACCCCACTTAGACCCATAGTCAGCTCCATAGGCTCACCTCTACAAAACCTAGCCAAATTTCTCGCCAAACAACTACAGCCCTATGCAGAATCCATCACCTCATACGTAAAAAACTCATTCCAGTTCATAGACATCATAAAGCAACAAAACTTACAGCCCAGTGACCTACTCGTGAGCTTTGATGTCATATCCCTCTTCACCCAAGTACCAATCAAAGAAGCCTTGACAGTTATCCAAAACAAATATAACCCCCCCAAGCACATCTTAGATCTGACCAACCACTGCCTATCCAACACATACTTCATCTATAATGGACAGAAATACAAACAAACAGAAGGAGCACCCATGGGATCACCTCTCTCACCTGTCATTGCCAACCTCTATATGGAATACTTTGAAACCCAAGCTCTAGAAAAATCCGATCACAAACCCAAACTCTGGCTCAGATATGTGGACGACACCTTCATAATCTGGCCACATGGGAAAGAAAAACTGGACAACTTCCTCACACACCTCAACAGCCTACACCCCAAAATACAGTTCACCATGGAAACAGAAGTGAACAACCAACTTCCCTTCCTGGATGTCTTAGTCTACAGAAAATCCAATGGCTCCCTAGGACACACTATATACCAGAAGAAAACACACACAAACCGCTATCTGCACGCACTCTCACACCACCACCCTGCCCAGATCAACTCTGTAGCCAAGACACTCATTTCCAGAACAAAACGCTTAGCTGACGAACAACACCTAAAAACCGAACTACACACCCTCACTAACGTACTCACATCCAATGGATTCCAAAGAAATAAGATCACCAACCTAATCCAAAAAGAAACCCCCACTAAAATCCAAGACAGAGAACAAGAAAACGGCAAGGCCCTCCTCCCATACATAAAAGGCACCACAGACAGAATAAGCAAAATCCTCCACAAACATAACATCAAGACAGCATTCTGCACAAACCGAAAAATATCCACCATCCTAAGGAACCCCAAAGACAAAATTGAGTTAGAAAATCAAGGAGTATATGAAATCCCATGCACCGCCTGCCCCACCGCATACATCGGACAAACCAACAGACGAATAAGTGCACGCATAGAAGAACACAAGAACTCAGTCAGAAAAGAGGAACCAACTTCTTCCCTGGTCCAACACCTTAAAGCCACAGGACATGATATTGACTTTAAAAAGACCAGAACTATCGCCAAAACTGAACACTTTAACAACAGAATAATCAGAGAAGCCATTGAGATAGAAAAACGCCCACACAGCATGAACAAACGAGACGATACCTCCCGCCTACCAGCCATTTGGAAACCCGCCCTTATTGACAAACGAGTCCCTAACACGACGAATGACACCAGACCCACACTCACAAGTGCCACACCTGATGTCACCACCACACATCCATGCAGAAAGCAGACTCAAACCCACACTGATAATGAGCCACGACCAAGGACCAGAAGCCAGACCGCAGCTGCATCATTAGCCACTTTAAACCCCTCCAATCCATACATGAAGCAGACTGACACCCACCATGAAGAGCTCGCACGGCCACAAACACGAAGCCAAACAACAACAACGCAGCTCACCAGCTCAAATCCCCCTGCAACTCAGACTAAGCTGAGCACAACCAAGCCCCCACCCAAAAAGAACACAACCCCAGCCAATCAGAGCACAGCCAAGCCCCTAACCAATCAGAACACACCTCCACCCAATCAGAACACAGCCAAGTTCCCACCCAATCAGCTCACACCTCCACTAGCAGTTAAAAGGAAGAGACAGCTGCGATCTCACATTGCTCCTGGAAGCACGAAGCCGAGAACACCAGCCTGAAGATGACGAATGAGACTTCGTCGAAACGTCGCCAAGACACTTCCAATTTTACGTGGGAGAAGACCCGAATAACCAAAGACCTATATATATATATATATATATATATATATAAACAAAATTAGAGAAGGTCTTTTTTTATTATCATTTAATTTCTCCATCTTAGCCAGTTGCATTAACTTTGCCATCCATTCTTTTATCGTGGGAATCTGCAAATCTTTCCACCTCTGTGCAAACAAAAAAACCTAACTGCAGTTATCTTTTATATAGAAAGGAAGTTGTGTATTTTTATTTCTATGCGGAAACCATTTTTGGACTTTTTGCTAGAAATTGAAATAGATACTATATTAATTTTGAGATCCAATTAGTAGAAATGTTTATGACTATAGAAATACTGGGTATTATTGAATGGTAGATCAAAAGATTAATGAATTTTACATTTGTAACTTATCAAAGAAAGTTGAAAGCTATTCTTTATTTTTTTCTTCCCTTATTTGTTTGTTATATTTTATCTTTTATAGAAATTTAATAAAGTATATTAAAAAGAGAAAAAGAAACACAGAAAGTTAGAAAAAAGGGATAGAGCCATTCCTGTCCTCCCTTCTCTTTCCTGCTCCATTTACCCACTCCAGGCTAATAGAGCCCTGTTGCTGAGTAGTTTCCTTGCAGAAGGAAGTTAAGAGTTTAGAACAGGGGTCCTCGAACATGGCATCTTTAAGCATAGCTAGCTGGAGAATTCTGAGAGTTGGAGTCCACAAGTCCTAAAGCTGCCAAGTTTGAAGACCTCTGGTTTAGAGCATCTCTAATTTTATTTATAATGTTATAGACCACTCAACCACCCCTAAGCAGTGAGCCATACCCCAAGCCAATGCCGTGATAAATATAATCTATAATAAATCTTTTAGCGTCTGAGAAGGTCCACTTCAGTTTGTTCTCTGATGGGCCTTTCCTTTACCAGTGCTTCAAAAGAAGCCAATTCCTACCACCGCTCTAATTTTCTGCCCTGCCTCAGAGTAATAATTCAGTAGAACTATTACTTGTGGAAAATTAAAACAGGGGAGTTGATGGATCCAGATGCCTGATGCTACTGGAATGCTAAACAAGGAGGAGGAGGGTGGGGAGAGCTACAGGCAGACATCAGAAGTAGCTCTGCCAAGGTGCCGGAGATCTGGCAGTTTTCAAGGGTACCAGCTGCTGGCGCCAGTCCTGCCAACAGCAATGTTCTTGTTTTCTAATGCAAGACCGAAATGAAATATCTGCCTCAGTGTTAACAGAGGCAGCAATAGATGTATTTATTTTTCATGACCATGTGGGAGGGTGTTCTCTGAGGGGGCAAAAGGTATTCCGGATGCTGGAAAAGTTTCGCTGTATTTGATCTCTCCCAAAGAAATGGCCATGCATTTTAGGTTAACATTCCCATGCAAAGTATTTATTACCAAAACCATTTCTGTTAATTCTTTTTAAGTAACCGTGCTTCAGATTGCCGTCTTCTTTTTGTTCCCAGTTAATGAATCAGTTAATATTTTTAAGAAATATATTTTAAAAATGCATTTTTTTTAGGTTGCTACAGAAAAAAAATAGAGCAACCGAAGGCAATTGAGTAGGGCAGGTTGTTTGTCTTAGGGCTATCATTGGTGATTACAATAGCTTTAGGGGGAAAATTGTTATTCTGCTTATAAGCCATCCAGGGTCCCCTTTTGAGAGATGGGCAATTATTTAAATTAAATTAAATAAATAAATAAATAAATAAAATCTTATTGACACAAATGGGGGGGGGCTTGTCTCATGACAATAATTGAGGAATTAATTTAATTGTTGAAAATCAATAAAATATTTATTTTTAAAAAATAAAATAAAATAAAATAATTGAGCAGAATGAATGGGGTGGCATCCCACACTTATTTTCCCTTTGGATTGTATGCAGAGGGATAAATTAACAGTCTGCAAAGCTGATCTAACAAAAGGTCACCAAGGCACTCTCTACTGGATTCTGTCAATACTCTAGTTGGGCCTGAACCTTCTAGCTCTTTTGGGAAGCACCCAGCCTGACAAGGAGGGCTCAAGCATGGAGCTAGCTTGGAGTCATTACACAATGGCTAGGACCGACCCCTGAAAGTTACTTGGAATCTTATCTATTTGTTCCCAAGAGAAGGCTGCCAGACCAGGGAGATTCCTGTATTATAGGCAGAACACAATAAAGTAAATAAAGTAGTTAGTTCAAATTCTGTATGTGTGGGTCTGGTTGTTTCCACCTGACAAGGCCTGCTCAATTTTCCAACGTTCTCCTGGAAGGCAGCCCCATACAAAGCGTGTTGTCCAAGCAGGATGTAAAGTGTTATATTGTTGGGACAGAAGTAACAGCCTTTCCTCCTACAGCTATGCCATGAATAAAAGCTCAGAAAGGAAAATGTCTTTCCCTGCCACCAATTATACTGAGGACAACAGACCCAAAAGGACGAGAAGGCGCTTTGAATCCCCTACTCATTAGATATAAAAGAAGCTAGCCCAAGGATTCAAGAAAACAGCCACCAACGCTTCATGTCATGGTGTAAACAGACCACCGGCTCACCTTCGCCTGACCTTGCAATTAGGTTCTGCCAACAGCATACAGATGCTGGAGAAGTGAAAAACACAGCAACAAACAGAAAACCCTGGAGTCTGGTGCTAACTGTGTATTTCTTTGTAAGCACACAAAAGTGGAAACCTACTAAAGCTTCCAGGACTTGTGGTTGCCGCTTTCTGTTTTAATGAGGTTTCCAGGTAAATGCTCTGTGTGATGGGGGAAATGTGGTTGTGTTGCTCCTACCTTTGGAGGAGATGAAATAAAAGATGATTTTGAAATGTCTATATAATTCTTTGGGGGCAAACTTGTGTGGGGAAGGCAATCAGTCTCAAAATAAGACATCTAAATAATTGGGAAGGGGGAAGCTGAGGAATTAGCATGCCATCTAGCTCTCCTGTGGGGAAAACACCACAAAACTGGAGTAATTGTTTTGCTGCTCCTAGGAAATGATTTGAAGAAAATGGCAGCATGCTGTCCCATGGCTTTCTATCATGACAATCAGGATAGCAACTAAAGTCCAAGGCTGGGAAAGAGTATTGTTTATTATTTGAAGGAAACCAAGTGTCCTGATTGGTTACTAAAGTGTAAATCACATTAAATCCAGAGCCCAAGCGCTCTGCCAGCAAAAATGGGCTCCCGTTTTTGGCTGCGATGGCCTCCTGCAATCCTCTGCCAGAATAAACAGAGCTCTGGAGGGCCACAGGCTCCATTTTCACTAGCAGAGGCACCACGGGCCAGTCCTTTGCTGTTTCCAGGGCGGCCCCGCCAGCCAGATCTAAGCACCCCGCAGGTGGGATCCGGCCCATGGGCCTCGAGTTTGATACCCCTGTTGTAGAGCCTCTGGTAAATTTTGCCAATTCGCAAATAGTATGTCCTTGAAGCAGAGACATACTATGAATTTGAAGAGCTCTTACCCATTTCACAGACAGTGTTTGCATACTCAATGATTTGTAGCACAGACAGAAGGTTAATATTCAACTGGTATGGGTAAACTGAGTGCTCCTCTGTAAGATAGAAGAACCCCCACATAGGCCTCAAGTAGAATCCTACCTCCATAAGAGAATTGGGCATTCCCACATCTTTGGAAATTCTCTGAACCCACTTCTATTACTTTTGATCTGACTTTTTTAAAAAAATCCTATTTTTGGATCAGCTGTGCTATGATAGCAGCATTTAGGCTAGATAGATACTTTGATAAAATAGGTCCCCATTAAAATAATATTGTAAGGAAATATGGGTAGTCTTCAACTTACAATCACAGCTGGGACCGGAAGTTCCATTGTTAAGCAAAGCAACTGTTAATTGGGTCATACCCAATTTTACAACCTTTTTGCCATTCTTATTAAGTGAGTCTTTGCAATCATTAAGTGAATCATGCAGTTGTTAAGCGAATCCAGCTTCCCCCATTGACTTTGCTTATCAGAATTGATTGGGAAGGTCACAAATGGTGATCACGTGACCTCAGGATCAGTGGTGGGTTTCAAATTTTTTTACTACCGGTTCTGTGGGTGTGGCTTGGTGGGTGTGTCATGGCTTGGGGGGCATGGCATGGCTTGGTGGGTGTGGCAGGGGAAGGATACTGTAAGATCTCCATTCCCACCCCACTCCAGGGAATGGTTACTGCAAAATCCCCATTTCCTCCTGATCAGCTGGAACTCGGGAGGCAGAGAATAGATGGGGGCGGGGCCAGTCAGAATTTTTACTACCTGTTCTCCGAACTACTCAAAATTTCCGCTACCTGTTCTCCAGAACTGGTCAGAACCTGCTGAAACCCACCTCTGCTCAGGATGCTGCTGCAACCCTCATAAATACATGCCAGTTGCCAAACACATATGACTGTGGGGATACTGCAATGGTCATAAGTGCGAAGAGCGGTCATAAATAACTTTTTTCAGTGCTGTGTCCCTAGGCCACAATGACTGATAGTCCCAATATAAAAATACAAAGATTTGCATTTTTAGAAAGATTTAGAAGAAGGGAGCTTGTTTCTTAAGCTTTGGTGCCCTGACCCAGTGCCTGCATGGGCTTCAATCTAAATCTGCCAAACATTTTAGACATTCTTCATAAATGTAACTTTTGCCAGTTCCTGATGCCATTCTACGACTTTCCAAACAGGGTTGTGTCACTACTCCAGCATCCACATACTGCCATCCTTACTGGCCAATCAAAGAGATTTTCTTCTGGATTGGCTACAGAGTAAACCATTTCTGTTTATGATTTGAGCTTTTGATGATTGAAGTTTGGAGACATAGCAGTTTTCCATTTGTGGGAACTCCATCAATCCCCATCTCCCAACCCCATGGCTGCTTAGCCACATTACAGCCACAAAACCTCCACAAAACCATACTGTCCTAACACCAGGCATAAAGCCTTTTGCAAACAGAGCAGCTGTTTTCTTTCATTTCATTTCATTCTTTGCCTTTAAAATAAGTAAGTATGGTGAGGTTAAGGAGAGGGAGGGGTGCTGACAGGCTCAGGAAGAGCCTTGCTAATGTGAAGACAGGAGCTATTCCTGTGATGGCAGGAATCTATTTTGGAAGATGAAACTGGTAGCTTATGGAGACACCCCAAATTATCTAATCTATGCCTCATTTGAAGTAGCCATCTTAGATCCTTAGCATAGCAAGCTTAATTGCAATCTACTGGTGCTACTTCTAAGTGTGCAAAGTGTATTGAATCTCTACATTTTAAAGGAAGCTAATGAGTAGTTATGTTGTGTACTACACATTAGTTTCCCATCAAATATAGAAATCTATATTAATTCTGTTCAAACAAAACCTCTACCCCTTGCACACTGTGTGTGTGTTTGTATATTTGCAATGATCATCCGTGATAAGAAATTTTGGATCCAACCAAAATTTTGTGCTTATTTCCTCCCAAAAAAGTCCGTCTGGAAAATGTCAACCTATAAATTCTCACTGGTAAATTAGATTAACAGACTTTCCAGTAAAAATCTTAAAATTCAATCATAAGCAGATGTCTTTTTAGGGAAAAACACAATTATAATGTGCAAATTAAAAGAGAATGTTTTCAATTTGGATGGATGGAGAGACAGAGAGATTTCAATTGATTTGAGGAATTGTGATCCACTTAGACTTAGACTTAGAATAACTTTATTGTCACTTTGAATGTACACTAATTGGCATACATAAAAATGAAATTTCATTGCATACAGCTCTCAAAGGGTCACCACTTCCAAATATACACAATATAAACATGGCTAAATAAATAAATACAAAATTATGCATATACCCACATATATTATATGACCCAGAGAAACAACACAGTCTAGTTCAGATGTATACATGTACATGGCGAGAAAAATGAATCTTGCGAGTTTACCAGACAGATGGCATGAAGGGAACATGTAAGTGGTTGTACTAGTTCTTCATATACTTATGGATCTAGCAAAGAGAGGTAACACAAGACCATCAGATTCCTTCCTGGGATCTCCATTGTCCAAACCCCCACATTGAATTGCAGGGTGCTTGGGTGTGGCTATTTCCCCTGGGGAAAGAGTTCCACCGAGGGTAAGCAATTAAGATCAGCCACCAGTTCTTGAAGGACAAGATTTGCCTGCTCCATTGTTATCCAGAATGCATGTGCTGTGAATTACACAGGGAACCAAATTTTCTCAAGGCAAAAATGCCAGTTATGTCAACGACTAACAGCTTTTTAGCTTCATGGCTAAGGAAAAAGTAAGAAAAAGAAATACTGCCTTTTAAATTGCCAGAAGTATAAAAATGGTCTTTACGTCATGTTGACAGAGGATAATTAACTGTTTAAAATAACTTCCTCCTAGGATACCAGATTATTCTCTTGCTGTGCTACATCATGTGCTTTGGGTAGCTTCCACTAAATTTAAACTGGGGTGCCTGACAAGTAGAACCAGGGACCCCCTTTCTCCAGGACTAAGCTTTTATATACAGTAGATGACTTCAGGTTCCCTTTTCAGCAAGGTAGCCAGGACTGAATAGTTGTGGACTGTTACTTTAGTATACCCTATCAAGACAATATTAAGGGAATCAAATAACACAGTCAGATTACAGAAGGTCCTCAGTAGACCTACAGATTAATTAGAAAAAAAAGACAAATAGAGGAACAACAAAAAAGATCAAAGGTAAAACAACACAATAAAACAAAACAATGTTGAAAAGAACTAAAAACACCTTTACTCCTTCCAGCCTATATTTTCCCTTCCAACTTCATTCTGCTGGCTCATGTTCTCTGCCCCAAAGCTTTTCTAAGGCTTTGGGGCAGTTAGCAAACCCAGCCAGGAAATCTTATCCTATGATCAGTTCTACACTCAGGACCAAGAGATTGCGGAGGTAGGAGGAAGGAACTTCTATCTCCAGCTTTCAACCCCTGACTCTCATTAGAAAAGGATGATACGCTGATTTACTGTAGCTATAAAATCCTCGGAATGGTTGTCTAGCCTGCAGATTCCTTAAACTACCATCCTGTATAATAATTATATCAGTTTAACCATGCTTATAATCGCTGCGTTGCACAAATACAAACTAAAATATGATAAAGAGCTTTATTTTATTTTATTTTACTTTATTTTATTTGCTGCCCACTGTTACAGCAATCCTGGACAGCTTACTGAATGATAAAAAAGTAAAAAATTATTAAATAAGAAACTAAAAACCAAGAGGACAGGCAACATGGAGGATGGGGATCTTCTTTCTATACATCAGCCACCCGAGCATTGAGCGCCTCTATTGGGGCCCCAGCCAGCCACCAGATCCAGAATTTGAGGCTCCTCTTGAAAGTCAGGAGTGTGAGGGTCAACCTCATCTCCACTGGGAGAATATTCTAAAGGGCAGGGCCACACTAGAAAAGGCTCTTATCCTGAACCCTGCTGACCAAAATTCTTTGGTGGACAGGATCTGGAGTAGGCCTCTTCCACTGGAACAAGTGGGCCAATCCCAGTGGGGTGAGTTAACTTCTCTGATACTCTGGACCCATGTCATGAAGGACAGAATAAACACTATAAATAATGATAGTCAACTCATAACACACGTTTAGAATGGGATGTACCATCCCCCCAAAACACAACTAACTACATTTCGAAGTTGGTATGTGAGAGAGTTCTTCATATTTGCTCTATGAATAAACAGCTAAACTTCAATGTATGAGGGAGGTATTTCCTTCAAACAGCAGAGGAAGAGCACTGTTTTGATTCTTCCTCAGGATTCTCCTGTTACTTCTATTGTTGTAGGGTGACTGACAGCCCAAAGGGTGTCACCTTCCGAGAACATGAGTATGTGAGGTAAAGTATATTTCAAAGGGGTTGAGAGATGCACTTCTTCTTTGTTCTATTGTATGTGTGAGTGCACATCTATAACTGCATTTAAGTGGTCTTTAAGTGAAAATATCTCGTAAAACTAGAAAGCAGCTTGCAATGTAACTGCCACAACAATGGCAAATCCTGATCAAGATCGTATCTGGGCAAGATTTCTCCTTGTAAAAATAGCTGCGGCTCCCCACTTCAAGGTCAAGAATGCAACGATATGTATTTCAAAATGCCAGAGAGAGTTCAGCTCAAGTTTGTGGGGGCGGGGTGGAAGAGCCCCTGAAGGGAGATTTAGGACACTGTGACCCACACAAGCCTTGTCACAGCAGCTCCTCTTCTCTCTAGTCTTCATTAGCCATGGTTCACTGCTATTGGTGAAAGAATAAAGGAAGGAGGACAAGAGGACCCAGCAGAATTCACATGAACTTAACACTCAAATAAGTCTTTGTTTTAATTTTTTTTTTCAAATGGCATTGCCAGAGCTCAGCTGAAATTTGAAAGACTTTATTTGTGGGTAGAGGGTAATGAGAGGAAGGAAAATATCCAGCAAGGATAGCTGGCCCTTTAGCTGCACTCATCCAGATAGAAAGCACTAAATCTCCATTGATCCAGTGATCACTACAAATTATTGGTAAGCTCTGCATTAAACCAGGCTGCTGTAAATTGAAGCTGACAGGGTTTATCACTCAAATGAGTGTGTGGCGCAGCGAGCTTCTTGGCCAGTGGCACGCAAGGTAGGCGCACTTTGCACAGTTGTGTTACAAGCAAGACACCCGGCTTTCCCAAAGCACAGAAAAGACCTTTTAATAGGAAAGGAGCCCTTGGCTCCTGTTTCTCTAAACGAGGAAAAAATAAAGAGATTTTGTGTGTGCTTGCACCCCTCCCCTAAAATACTCTTGACTGATCTGAAGTGATCAGCTCGAGCATTAGCCCAGTGCATAATTCATAGTTATTGATTTATTTATTTTTGCATAACAGTGTTCTTGAAGCACAAAGCAGAGATAAAATCCCAACAAAGCATGCCAGATGGCCAATAGGCATGGAGAAGTGGCCTTTTCCAAAAGAGGGATTTGTTTGCCTGACTAGGTGGCTCAGTGGCTAAGACACTGAGCTTGTCGATCATAAAGTTCGGCAGTTCGACGGTTCGAATCTCTAATACAAGTCTCCTGCGTGAGCAGGGGGTTGGATTAGTCCCTTCCAACTCTGTTACTGTTACTTTAGGGGGCAGAAATGGAATTACTGTGAGAGGACAACTACTAGTTGAAGTATTTCTCCATCAAAAAGAGTGCTAACTAGATTTTCTTTCTGAGACCCCAGAATGTTTGACATCTCTCTGCAACGATGGGCAAAGGGGTGGGGTGCTGAGCAAACTACCCATTGTAATACAAAATACAGGACTGTTCTGGCTTCCAGTATGGCTGGAAGGCTTCCAGGCATGGCTTCTTAGAAAAAAGTAATGAAAAGTCTTTTGCTGTAAAAGTATAATTGAGGCATACAATGCCTACAAGCATCCATTTTGACAGTAAAAATTTAACAAGCTAATCTCCTCAAACTGCATCAAGCAGTCAGATGACCCCCTCTTCATATAGCTCTGCATCACTTTGACCTGAGCACCATGCACTGGGGAAGTATCTAACTACCATGAATTTTTTACCCTTGTCTTGACTTTCTGAAAGTAGGGACAATGTTTAGAAAAACAGAATGTCCAAAAATAGGCTGGGATATAAGAAGAATTCTTAATGGAATGAGCACAAACCCTTCCTTCCTTCCTTCCTTCCTTCCTTCCTTCCTTCCTTCCTTCCTCCCTCCCTCCCTCCCTCCCTCCCTCCCTTTCCTTCCTTCCCTCCCTCTCCTTCCTTCCTTCCTTCCTTCCTTCCTTCCTTCCTTCCTTCCCTCCCTCTCCTTCCTTCCTTCCTTCCTTCCTTCCTTCCTCCCTCCCTCCCTCTCCTTCCTTCCTTCCTTCCTTCCTTCCTTCCTTCCTTCCTTCCTTCCTTCCTTCCTTCCTTCCTCATTCATGGTGCCTTCCATTCCTATTTGCATAACTAAGAAGAGTAGAATTATTCAAACACAATTATTTCCCATTTTATTTTCCAATGTAATTTACAGACCTCTGCATTCTGCTTCCCTTAAACCATGCACAGCAGAAACTAAATGCCAGCATCAGAGCAATCCACCTTCATGGCATTTTCACAATTAGATATTTGCTGTTCTGTCATATCATTATCACAGCCAGGAACAGTCTATCCTACCGCAGCTTTCAGAAGCTGGCCAAGCTTAATTTCAGTAAAACTGGAATCTGGAAACAGATTAAAACAAACAAACAAACAAACAAAGAGCTCTGGGCTGACTGGGAGAACTTTAATAACCATTTTGATCCAGCATTAATCTAACACTATATGAAATTTTCCCATTTTTCATGCACATTGAATATCTGAGTACAGTACCTATAATTATTTTGGTACACTGGTCACAGCAGCAATATACCAGAATATCTTTCTTCACTCAATGCCTCTACAATATTGGAAATGTTCCATATGATTTCCATCCAGACGGAGATACCTACAGATTTTAAAGGCTGCCAATGCTATGTTAGACAGAGATGGAAGCTGCAGCACATTCAAAGCTTCCACCATGTGCAGTAAATATATTCAGCTCTTCAGAAGTCAAAGAGCTAAGTCAGGAGGATCTCTCTCTCTCTCTCTCTCCCTCCCTCTCTCCCTCCCTCCCTCTCTCTCTTCTTCCCTCCCTCCCTCTCTCTTCCCCCCTCTCTCTTCCCCCCCTTCCTCCCCCCAAAGAAAAATGGTTGCTTCACAAACTGATCCGGAAAGCTCTTGTTTAATATTTCTTAAAGTAAAATCCTGATTTTATCCCTCTGATTTGAACTGTTATTTGAATGTGACACCCAGCACACAATAAGACTAACCTTAAATAAAAAAAGAATGCATTTACAAATCTTTCCGACATAAGCATTATTTTCCTATGTCAGCAGCAGATGGCACTCTTTATATTTACTGATTATCTGTTTGCAGAGAAATCAATACCTCCTGCATAGAAAAACAACCAGATCATATAACCAAAGGTCAGCCAGAGGTTATTGGTTGCAGCAGCAATTACAAAACTGCAACACACACCTGGGAAAGTCAGCTGTATTGGGGAGAATGGGAGAATCATTTAAAAAAAAACAACACCAAGAGAGTTTCTGGGGGTTTTTTCCTCATAGAAGGGTCTGTTCCCTTAAGGATTTAAGAAACAATCCTGTTGGGTTAGTCCAAAGACCTACCCATTAGGCCAGCATACTCTTTCCACTGTGGGCATCCAGACTCCAGTGGGAAATAAGAGCAAGAACATTCTGCCACAGCTTTCCTAAAGTTCAAGGAGTCAATGAGTTCTTGAATCAGCAGCAGGGATCACTTGTAGACCCCTGATGTTGAACTACAACCACCTGTAGATGGGACAACACTATGGAGAATGGTGGGAGCTCTAATTTGGCAACATCTGCAGAATTACAGTTATTGTCTCACTCTATGGAATCAGTTCTACATATGGTGAAATTGTGTCTTCTGAAATTAGCAATGGCTGATTGAGAAGCCAGAGACTGCAGTAGGCAGATTATCATCCATTTTGGCTTTTTTCTCTACATTTCTTCACTCTGAGAAGTTTTTCTTCTAAATTCACATTTCTTCTAAATTCACATGCTGTCAGGAATGTGGCAGGCCTGAAGATCCAACAAAAAAGATGGCTTCCAGTTCCAGGCCTGACACATGCCTTGTTAAATGTTTGAAGTTGCCTAAGTTTTATACACAATTCCATATTCAGTTTTTCAGAGGTAGTTCTCGTGTGTGTCAGCTTTAGTACTCATGGTGTCATGGACTTATGGGAGCAATATGTCAATCAAAGCAAGTTCTGTCAATGCTGACAAACCAATCATTCCTCAGATGTCTTCAACTACAAGTAGAAGTTACACTGTCCAGCTTTTCCATTTCATCTTCTGCCAGAAAAGCAAAGATGGGGGATTTTGATTTCCAACACCCACAAACTTGTCAATATGATTCTTCTAGTGCCATATGCCAGGGTGGTTCCCAGCATATGGGAAGGGGCAACTAATCCTTCAGCAAGTAATTTAGATGACATCATTGATCAGAAAAATAGATTCTTCAAATCCCTTCTAGGCTACTTGTGGGGATGAATTGTCTTGGTGAAATTGTTCTAATCTCTCTCAATCCAGTTAAATGTTTTGTGCAAACAAGTGGATTTTTCCTTGATGTTTTATTAGCCCTAATCTTGACATAGATATGGATTGAATAAAAAATTTACCCAATGAGTGCCTCTGACCAGTGAGGATTTGAAACACGATCTGCCTCAGTTCAACACCATAGCCACTGCATCATGTTGGTGAGAAAAAGGAGATTTTTATAGAGCTTACCTAAGCAGAGATGAGATCAAAAAGCTTAATTCTCAGATATGTTGGTTTATTCCCTTTGAAGTTCTTAAAAGAATAGTTTTTCTCAGTTCTCATTTCTTGTTCTACCAATAATCTCAATGGGCTTGCTCCAATCAGGTTTTGTGGTAGGATAATCTATGAGGTCTCGTGTATTTTTTGGTGGCCAAAACGAACTATCATTATCACTATTAATGCTATTAGAACTGTCTTCCATTTTTTTAAAATAGAACATTTTACCAGATACAAATCCTAAAGACCTTGAACCACCAAATATGGTCATACTAGTTGCATTCCCCTGTTGGTCTAGAATAGATACAGCACTTTAATCTTTTCACTCTTATCTATCTTACAGGGTGATGTCAGTTTTGTGGAATGGTTCCATTATTTAATTTATATCCCACCTTTCTTATTTTTATAAATAACTCAAGAGGATGAACATACCCAATATTCCTTCCTCCTCTTATTTTCCCCATAACAACCATCCTGTGAGTGGGTTGGACTGAGAGAGAGTGATTGGCCTAAGGTCATCCAGCTGGTTTTCATGGCTAAGGCAGGACTAGAACTCATGTTTCCTGGTTTCTAGCTTGGTGCCTTAAACACTAGACCAGGGGTGTCAAACTCGTGGCTACATGTTGTCACATGACGTATCACATATTGCAACTTTTTTCCCCTTCGCTAAACCAGGGGTGGGCGTGGCCAGCGTGTGACGCATCTGGCCCGCAGGTCACAAGTTTGACACACCTGCACTATACCAACTGGCTGTCTAAGATCGTTCATTTTTCCAGTAGTCAGTAGGAGTTTTCCAAGGCTCAACATTTTTCTCTTTATGCTTTCATTTTCCAGGCTTTCTGATTTCATATTCCAAGTCAAATAGCATATCTACCCTGAAAGCTTTTACCTATATTTATTCCTTCCCTAGATCAGGGGTCTCAAACTTGGCAACATTAAGACCTATGGCTTCAACTCCCAGAATTCCACAGCCATCCATTTTGACTGGGAAATTCTGGTAGTTGAAGTCCACAAGTCTTAAAGTTTGGAGATCCCTGCCCTAGATGATACAAGATGGACATCTCTTTCCAATTGCCTAGGTTAGATTTTGATTTGGATAGGCTCTCGCTATCTAAAGCTGAACATGGATAAAACAGAGGTTATTATGTTTTAATCAGATCATCTCAACCCTTCCTTTCCTTTTTTTTAATTTATTTTAAAAATTAAACTTTATTGTTAAAAAGAAAAAAAAACGTTTCAAAAACATACAAGTTTCTCTCAATTGAGAAACAAATTTACATATACAGTACATAAACTTCACCTATTGACTAATTTCCATTATTCTACATAAATATATTATATGTATTATATGTACATATATACAAACATACAATGAAATATTCCATATTCTATACCTCTGACAGTGCTGTTTTTTGTTATATTAATTTCTTCTAAATTTCATCTCTACCCATTTCCTTTCCTCTGGTTTATCCATTGGTACCATCTATTCCATGTTTCATAATATTTAGAGTCCTCCTTATCCTGTAACTCTAAAGTTAGTCTGTCCATCTCTGCGCATGTATATATTTTTTGTATTAATTCCTGGTCCGTTGGCAGTCGATCGCTTTTCCAAAATTGTGCTAGCGTTAATCTTGCCGCCATGATTATATGAAGTATTAGGTATTTTATGTCATTTCGGATGTTCTTTTTGATCATGCCCAATAAAAAAATCTCCGGTTCTAAATCAATTTCACAATCTGTAATTTCTCTTATCCATATTCTTACCTTGTTCCAGTATTTCTTAATGATCGGGCAAAGCCACCAAGCATGGTAAAAGGTTCCCTGTGTTTTTCTGCACTTCCAACAGGCCGGATCTACATTTGGGTACATTTTCGCTAGTCTCACAGGGGCCAGATGCCATCGATACCACATCTTATAATGGCTTTCTTTGTAGGCTACCGATTTTGTCATGCTGTAGTTAGTCTCCCACACTCTTTCCCATTCTTCTAGCTGTATGCTATGCCCAATGTTTCTCGCCCACGCTATCATCTGCCCTTTCACTAATTCTTCTGCCAAATCATATTCAAGTAAGTATTTGTAGATTTTCAAAATTAATTTCCCTTCTTTAGATTCTAATAATTTATCCAATCTATTTTGTTTCAAATCTATTCCCCCCTCCTCCTGATCTTTCCTGTATCTTATTTTTATTTGTGAATAGGGCCACCAGTCTATTACTATTCCTTGTTCTTTTAATTCATCCCTAGTTTTTAATTTACCCTGTGTATCTAATATTTCTCTATATCGTAATATTTTTTGTTTTGATAATATATTGGGGTGAGTGATTGCTTCTATTGTCGACAACCAACCGGGGATTTTCATATAATGTTTGCATTGAATTTGTTGCCATGTACTAATTAGAGATTTCCTAATGGTATGATTGTTAAAATGTTTGTATGACTTGTTTCCGGAGTTCCAAATAAAGGCATGCCATCCCTTCATTAGGTCATGTACTTCCAGATTTAACAGTCTTTGGTTCTCCAAAGTTATCCATTCCTTGATCCATAGTAAACTGGCAGCTTTGTAATATTTTTGCCACGCCGGGAAACCGAAACCACCTCTAATTTTATCATCTTGTAATATGTTTAATTTTATTCTCAATTTTTCCCCCTCCCACACAAATTTTGTAGTTATTTTATCCAAATTGTCAAAAAATTTCTTATCCAATTTTATTGGAATTGTTTGGAATAAATAAAGGAGCCTTGGTAGTATGTTTGATTTCACCACTGCTATCCTCCCCAGAAGAGACAACCTTAGTTTCCCCCATTTATCTAAGTCTTCTTTAATTTTCTGAACCAAGGGTTCATAATTGTCCTGTTTTATTGTTGCTGTTCTAGCCGTCAGATGAATCCCTAAATACTTAACTTTCTTAACTGCCTGTAATTGTGACTCATTTACTAATTGTTCTACCTGCTTTGTTGTCATATTTTTTGTTATCATATTTGTTTTTTCTTTGTTGATTTTTAGGCCTGCTACTCTTCCAAATTTTTCAATTTCTTTTATTAATTTGGGGGTTGTTTCTATTGGGTCTTCTATAAAAAAGACAAGGTCGTCCGCAAAGGCTTGGACCTTGTACTCCTCTCTCTTGATCTTTAGTCCTTGTATCTCTTTGTTTGCCCTAATTCTAATTAATAAACTTTCTAGCGTTAAAATGAAAAGCAAAGGGGACAGCGGACATCCCTGCCTTACTCCCTTACTTATTCCAAAAAATCCCGTTGGATCCCCATTTACCAATATACATGCTTTTTGGTCCTGGTATATTGATGATATCATTTTCGTAAATTTATTGCTGAAATTCATACTTTTAATTTGTTCTTTCATAAATTGCCAGTTTACTTGGTCAAACGCTTTTTGTGCATCTAGAAAGATCAGGGCCACCTGTCTCTCTGAATGCACTTCGTAGTACTCTAAAACATCCATTACCATCCTTAAATTGTTTTTTATTTGTCTTGTGGGCAAGAAACCGTTTTGATCCTGATGTATTTTATTATGTAATATTTTTTTCATTCTATTAGCAATTATATTCATTAAAATCTTGTAATCGGTATTCAACAAAGAAATCGGCCTATAATTTTTTATTAATGTGGCATCTGCCCCTTCTTTTGGTATTAGGGAGATATACGCTTCCTTCCATGTGTTTGGTAATTTTGCCTCCGACAGGGCAAAAAAAAAAAAAAAGCACCGATAGCCCTTCTTTAACATGTGAAGTTGATAATGTAATGGAATATACATATAACATAAGAAATGCTTACCTGTTTTTTTGAGTATCTACCAGTAGATATCAATGGCATTTTAGTTTAATATCTCGTTATTTTATATGATGCTGCTGATCTAATTGACTGTACTGAGTTACTGATGCTGTTATTGTGCTGCACCTAGATATAAGTGCATAATATAGATATAGATTATTTTATACTTCTTTTTCACTGAATTCAAAAAGGCCTTATTCCCAATTATGGGCAACATAGGACTGCAGCTAATACTACAGATCACTTCCTAGAGTTTGTTCCTTTTGGGACCACAATACAAAGTAGCCAGAAGTTCTTTCTGCCAACTGATTGTCATGTGAATGTTAACGTGGATTATTTTCACACCAAACTACAAACAAATCCACATGATTAAAAAAAATATCCTCTTCATCTTCTTAGAAATCCATTTGTTGCATTTACTTAATTCTGTGCTGTGTTAAAATGGATGAATCCCTCCATGGGTAATTCAGGAAGATCTGTAAACCAAGTTACCAGGATGTTGTTTAACAAACAAAATTTAAAACAAACCCTGGCTCAATACAGTATATAGAGTCCTTGACTTATAACCATTCAAAGCTATAATGGCACTGAAAAAGTGACTTATGGTTGTTTGTCACACTTATGACCATTGCGGCATCTCCATGGTCATATGGCCAAAATTTGGATGCTTGGCAACTGGCTTATATTTATGATGGTTGCAGTGTCCCAGGGCCCTGTGATTGCCTTTTGCGACCTTCTGACTAGCAAAGTCAATGGGGAAGCCAGTTGTTACTAGCTTAATAACTGCAGTGGGTCACCAAACAAGAAAGGTTGTAAAATGGGGTAAAACTCATTGCTTAGCAATGGAAATTTTAGGCTCAATTGTGGTCATAAGTCAACCGAGCCAGGAAATCTAATGGGTGGTATGAGATGGTATAGAAACTCTATTGATGAATCTGTATTAGAAGTTCTGGTGGTTCTGTGGTGAAGCTGTAATAAGGATTTAGAATTATTTTCTGCTAATGGTTCCCACTGTTGAAAGGATTAGAATTGGGATGCTTGGCTGCTCTCTTTGCTAAATTAAGATGATCCTAGGCCAGTGATGGCTAACCTTTTTGCTGTCGCATGCCAAAAGCGGAGGGAGAGTGATGGGGGTCGCGTGCGTGCATGCCCACACCCATAATTCCATGCGCCCCACACATGCGCACACAACCTCATGCTCCCCCTGCTTTTGGCACGTGATGGCACCGTGGGCCCTGTAGGCCCGTTTTTTCGCCCTCCCCAGGCTCCAGAGGCTTTCTTGGAGCCTGGGGAGGGTGAAAACGGCCTTCCCCACCCACCCCCCAGACACCCCCCCGGAGACTTCCAGTGGGCCTGGAGGGCCAAAAATCAGCTGGCTGGCGCGTGCATGTGCACTGGAGCTGAGCTAGGACAACACTCGCGTGCCAACAGATATGGCTCCATGTGCCACCTGTGGCACGCGTGCCATAGGTTCGCCATCATGGTCCTAGGCTATTTCAGGGAATAAATTTGTGTCTGGTCTGAATGATTAGTGGGTCTGATACAGGGAGCATATGCCTATTCTGATATGCAAGTTAATCTTTATAAGTAGATCTGCCTCAACATTTCAATCTATCTATAAGTCTCCACCTCCTTTTCTTGCGTGACTTAATAGTCAAACAGCTAGTCCTTGACTTACAACCATTCAAAATTACAACAGCACTGAAAAAAGTGACTTACAACCAATCCTCACAGTTACAACCATTGAAGCATCCCCACAGCCATGTGATCAAAATTTGGGTACTTGGTAACTGGCATATATTTACGATGGTTGGAATATCCCAAGATCATGTGATCACCATCAATTAGCTTCCAACAAGCAAAGTCAACGGAGGAAGCACAATTCACTTAATGACCACATGATTCACTTAACAGCAATGATTCATTTGACAACACATGGAATTGGAGAAAGCATCTCAGATTTAATTTATAACTTTGTTTTTCTTGTCCAGTCTACCTCGAAGGACTAACAGGGCCTTCCAATGGGCAAAGTTCATATAGACCTATTGATATAGGTGATATAGATCAGGTTGCTCAGATGAAGAGAAAAATGCATTATCTAAAGCAACCTATTAAGTTCATGGTTAATATAAGACTGCAGCCTAGTTCATATACCATTCTGTTTTATGCCATGCCATTTATTAATTTCTAACTTTTCGAAATACCACCTAGAACGGAGCTGAAAGAGCCTGAGTACGTCGCCAGTTATTGGTCTGACTTTTCAGAGGCAATGCTCTTGTAAATGTATTTTGTGATCCTCAACAGTGCATCTGCTGACAGCTGTCGAGCTGCTTCGCTTTGTTGTCACCGCATCCAAAAATAAAGCACCACAGTAAAACGGACACTTTGGTGTGTGACATCTGCCATGCTGCTATTAAGTGCAGAGCAAACAAAACCACATTACTAGACTAATTAACTTGGGCAGTTGCACACAGCAGACTACCTACTTAGCACACATACTAACATCTGGGTTTTGCTCCCATCCAGGTTTATCTTCAACCTCAACACCCGGGGAGATTTTTAATACTTTATTTTAGGACTTGATGAAGAATTGGGCTTCTTCGGGGGAACATCTAAACCTAGGATGTTCACTGAAATTGTAGAAGTATATGTGAAAATGCAAAATATGGTGTGTGTGTAAATAGGAAATTCCTGGAATGGTTTTACTCGCAGATTCAATGGGAATGTTGTTGTGTAGTTTTGGCTAAGCAGGATGTATCCGTCTTCAGAGAGACAGATAAGCAATTAATCCAGAGATGATTAAATCCAGTGGTGGGTTTATTCATAGTATTGGAGTTTTGAAGCAATATTATTAAATATGAGCTGTATCCAGGGGGTGAAATCCTACTGGTTTGGACCGGTTCGGGAGAACTGGTAGTGGACATTTGGCCTGGGTCACTGAACCGGTAGTGACTGGTGGCAGGCCATGCCCTCGAACCGGTCCCCCGGTTGCCGCTCGCTCGGCCAGCCCTGCCCAGTCTCTGTTCAGCCTGCAGCCCTGCCATGCTTCCCTGCCTTCCATGCAGCCTTCCTGGTGTCCCTGTGGCCATCTTGCAAAAGTAGGCAAACGGAAGGCCACGTGGAAGGCAAGCAAGCATGTTGGGGCTGCAGGGAAGGGAACTAGCAGCCTACTCCCTTTCCTGCAGCCCTGCTGTGCTTGCCTGCCTTCCACGTGGCCTTCCTGGCGATCCCCCATACCCACTTGCCTCCCAAGGTCAGCCTCCAGACTGGCCCGGCCAGTGGGTGGGCGGACGGCCCTTGGTGGAAATGCAAATGCTGCACTGGGGCTGAGAAGGACAGCAGCAGCAGTGCTCCGGGAGGGCAAGTGGATGTCCCGGAGCTGCTGCACATGCACCCGCCCCATTTCTGCAAAGGCAGACCCCCCCCCATAAGGTGATCCAAAGAGGGGAGGGGGATGCTGCAGAAAAGGCTGCCTTCCACCCGGGCCCACATGCCTCCTGTGCTACCTCCA
Organism: Pituophis catenifer annectens; assembly: GCF_029215685.1. Lineage (NCBI taxonomy): Eukaryota > Metazoa > Chordata > Lepidosauria > Squamata > Colubridae > Pituophis > Pituophis catenifer. The sequence continues at coordinate 131,302,841 of NW_027256881.1, forward strand.
TGGGGCTTGGGGTCCGAAGCAGCCCACTGGCTTCCCACCCGGCCTGCTCTCTTTGACTACTGGTGCCACTCCGGGAACTTGGCCTACCGGGTTCTGTGGGCGTGGCTTGGTGGTAGGGGGGGTCATATGACTAAGTGGGTGTGGCTGTGAGTGACATCAAGTTGGCCATGCCCACTCAGTCACAGGAACCCACCACCACCAAGCCATGCCCACAGAACCAGTAGGGAAATTTTTTAGATTTTGCCACTGGCTGCATCTGATAGAGGTTCAGAATCACCAACCATCACAGGAAGCTACATTCAACTAGGAGTGATTGCTTGTGCATCCACTTCAGTATTGGCTATACTATTTATCATTATCTCTGCATGCTTTCAGGAAGATCTCTTTTGCATCATCTGCTAATTGATGCTTTTAAATCTCAGTAAGATGTGAAGTATTAAGCCTGGACTTTTCTGCATGCAAAGTATACATAGTACACTACTGCATAGTTGGAATGTTTTTGTTTTTGTGTCTTCGAGTCAGCATTGACTCTTCGCAACTGTCTGGACTAGTCCCTGCAGTTTTCTTAGCAACATTTTTCAGAACTGGTTTCCTTGCTTTCTGGGGTTGAAAGAAAGACTGACCCACAATTACTTCGATGTCTTCATACCTAAGATGGCACTAGAATTCAGTTTCCTAGTTTCTAACCTGTTGCCTTAACTATTATAGCAAACTGGCTCTCAATTGGAATACAGCCTAAAGTGGTAGGAGGGAGAGAGACTGAAAGTCTTTTAGTGGTAGAGTATCAACTTTATGATGGAGAAAGGTCCAGGTTGGATATCTAGAAAATCTGGAAGAATTATTGACTGGCAAGGTCAATAATCCTAAGTGTATAGCACAAGAAGTCGACTCAGTTCAAGGCAGCCTCTTAATTTTCATAAATTAAAAGAAAGGCTCTGCCTTTTGCATACAAATTTTCTTCTTCTTCTTCTTCTTTTTCTTCTTCTTCTTCTTCTTCTTCTTCTTCTTCTTCTTCTTCTTCTTCTTCTTCTTCTTCTTCTTCTTCTTCTTCCTCTTTCTCTTCCTCTTCTTCTCCTTCTCCTTCTTCTCCTCCTTCTCCTCCTCCTCCTCCTCCTCCTCCTCCTCCTCCTCCTCCTCCTCCTCCTCCTCCTCCTCCACATGTACTCAACTCACCCAAGCAAATCACTAAATCAAATCAGCAACGCAAAAATAGTCAGTGGTGGGTTGCTACCGGTTTGCCCCGGATCGGGTGAACCGGTAGCGGTGGTGGCAGGAGACTCCGCCCACCCACCTGGATGTCTGTGCACATGCACAGAAGCTTCTGAGCATGCACCCATGCACCCATGCACAAACTGGTAGCGACGGGATTTGAATCCCACTACTGGTATATGCAGACACACACAACAACTAAGAAAGGGATAGTAACATCTGTTCCTTCATCATTAACATCATGATGGTGAGCTATGTCCCATATAGCATGATGCTGCAAAGAGGGTGGAATCACTGTTTAATAGATGCTGATGCTGCCCTTTGACAAATGTTTCCAGGGCAGTCCACAAAGAAGAGAAATGTAATGATAGTAAACAACAATAAATAAACAAGGCTGTCAAAAGATGAAAAGTAATTATAAAAGAGCAACCAAATGCAGCATTGAAAAATGAAGCAGTTTTAAAAGCCTTGCAGAATGAGTGGGGGGTTTTTTGTTTTATTTTTTTTAAAAAATAGCACATAAATGATGGTTGAGTTAGTGAAAGGGAAGACCCCAGAGTACTTTGAATGGGGCCAACACTATTGACTCCGGATTTCTTTCATTTGGGCAGTTTTGTAAGGTTTAAAACCTTAAAAGTTACATGTGTTTTTTGAAGTATGTGTGAATAAACCCCCTAGAGTTCCCTGAAAATCTTATGATTTTCTTATGGCCACGCAAACACAGCCAAGATTCTATCCTCAATATTCTGCCTCTTAATCAGGGACCCCGGGAATTCTTTTAAATGGGCTCCTCAGCTTGAAAAAGTTTGTAAAGTCTTGCCTTAATCCTTTACATTTCATCCTTCATAATAATTTCATCCCTCTGTCTGAGGATCTCTAGTGAAGGATAATTTAAAGCCCACTCTGTAATTAGCAACCTCTGATCTTCAATAAAAAGATTTTATTGTCTTATACTTCTTTTAACATAGATTTTCAAAACAGTTGAGATTTCTGTTATTTTTATATATAGAGAGAGAGAGAGGAATTGTTATGGGGCCTTTTTCCTCATCAGAACTCCCCTAATGATGACAAGTCCTGTGGAAGACAACCATTCACAGCAAACCTTTAGGAAATCTGCCCTGCGTAATTAAGACTGCATTGATGAAAATAACTTTGCAATGTTTCCACATTGATCAGTTGGAAAGATGTGGAGAATTTTATACAGACTTTTATCATTGTTCAGAATCATTATGGCAAATCCCATAAAGGCATATAAACCAAACCCTGATGTCAAACCTGAACGTATAAAAGGCTTAATTTTAAGATATATCACTTTTATCTAAGAATTCATCTATGGCAAAGGACTATTTCAAAAACATGTGATTGACTCATTAGTCTTGAAACTTTTTGGCTAATATATTTTCTAACCCAAACATCCCTGACCATTCACTTCACTGTGAATTTGTGTTTCTATGCCCTTGGTAGTACCTCAAAAAATCATTATTACTATAGCAACCTGATAATTAAATAGCATCTGAAAAGTATTATTCTCATTTCTTTATACACGGGTTCTAACAATAACATATATGAGTTTCTTACAGGACATCTGTTTTTGACGTAGTGAAATAATCAAGGGGCTTCATTGAAATTAGTTAAAATGGACTTTGTGTTACTTTTTTTTTCATTCATGGGTTCTCATGGATATTAAATTTCTTGCAAACTCCTTGTAAAAGACAGGCCTACATTACTAATTCAAATTAACCCTCACTTTTATGTATTTCATGGAATTTCATCAGTGTTGAACTTCTGAATGTGGTTCAATAGTCAGTTGTGAATCTACCTTACTGTGGTGCCATTCGAATCACTTTAGGAACTTGCCAGTGAGAATGTCAAATAGAACCTTGTCAAAAACATTGCTGAAACTGAAATAGATTACATCCACATTATTCTCCATTAAAGTAGTTACCTTGTCAAAGGAGGTGAAATTTGTCTCACGGGACCTGATTTTGACACAGCCATGCTTAGGAATCATTGCATTGTTTTCAAAATGCTAACAAATCACCTGTTTAATCATCTGCTCTTCCCCGTATTGATGTTAGGCTTACCGGTTAAAAAACCTGCCGAAATCCTAATCTAAGTGGGAGGCCATATTTGCTCTTCTCAGCCCTCTGGCAGCATCTCAGTCCTCAGTCCCCTAAAAAAAGATAATTGACAGCTCTTCGGAATACATTTCATGTCTGTGGACTTGAAGGCATTTATCCCAGGTCTACAAAAGCCATTTCTATCAAACCTGCCAAACAATTCTTCGGTTAACAGCAATTTTGCTAAAAATAAATCCTATATTCATTCTATCTTTGTTTAATGAAACCCACAACAATCAAGATTTGTACCTCAGATGCACCCAAAAAGCCCAAGTGAAAACATACTATTGTACTGAAGCAAACAATTTTCAATTACATTTAATACAAAAATAGTTTCACTTGATGGTGAGGCCTGCAGTTCAAAATCAGCTGAAATAGAACTTTTAGCCCAAACAAATTTCTAAGTGAAAATTATTAGGAAAGTCAAGTTGCATTTTCTGTTCAGAGACAAAGACTGTGAATGTTTCTTACAGTTCTGAAAGCATACTTACCCTTTTTGAAATTTCTGTGGGGGATCTAACACCAGAATAAGTTCAAATTTTGAAGAATGCTTTGCTTGAACGATTTGCCATTTTAATATATCAGCTAATGTGAAGCAGATTGAGGTGACTTTAGTTAATATTTTGTGTGTGATAATGGCATGAGGCCTTCAGATGATTGACAGCTCCTTCAAGAACAGGAAATATACAGCTGTGTCTCAAAGCAAGGTTTCCCTGAGGAGAAATGCTTATTTTAGCAGGTAGCCAAAAGAAAGATCTTCTACAACTCTTCCCTCTTTAGGTGAAAAAGCGCTCAGGTTTTTTCATCTGAAACACAAGCAAGAAACAGGGAGGAGAAAGAGGGAATGTTGATTCTTCTCCCACTTCTGATTAAAGCTGGAATTTCACGAAGAAGGATATTCAGGTAACAAATTAGCACAGAGATGACATTGGTTCCAAGGGTCTTCTGTTCTCTAGAGTAGGGGTTCCCAACCTCTGGGCTATTTGCAACCAGGCCGTGGAAATGGCAAGTGAGCAAGTGCATGCAGACATCCCCACATGCGTGAAGAGCTGGCGTACACACCTACCACTCATGCAAATGGAACTGCCCCTTGCCAGTCCGCAAAACCAGAAAGGTTGGGGAACTTTGTTCTAGAGAAACAGGAAAACGTTCATTAAATTTAATTTTGCTGTCCATATTTTTTAAGTCTAGACCAGGAATGGCCACTTTAAAACTTGAGGACTTCAACTCCCAGAATTCACCAGCAAACATCACTGGCAAAAATGGCCTCCCCCAAGCACCGGAGGCCCTCCGGAGGCTGGAAATGGGCCCATTTCCAGAGTTCCGGAACTTCCTGGAGGCTCACTTTTCACCCTCCCAGAGCCTCTGCACGGGCCCTGCAGTTATCTGGCATCTAAAACAGGCCATGTGGAGACTCCTGGGAGGGGCAGGGAGGGGTGGGCAGAGCCAGCCAGTTCTTGCAACTACTGGTTCGGCAAACCAGATGTAAAATTAGCATACGGTTCAACCGATCCTATCTGAACTGGCTGAATCCCACCCCTGGAGTGAGGGGAGGACAGGAGATGAACCCATTTACTTGAAGTTAGTAATTAATGAGGCAGGGGACAGAGTAGGGTGTATAATCTCCCAGTTTCTGGGAGATGGGATTTAAGACCTGTTGCCTTTCACCAAGGCTCAGTACTCCCACCACTTTACACATTTGTAAAGTGTGTTTCACAATCACAAATACCAATACAGTATGCAATATTTTATTTGATTGCAATGTAAACAGCATTCTTAAATATAAGAGTTCTCAGCTCAGCTAAGAAATGCAAGGGTCTTCCTCTCTCAGTTATCATGAGTTTATATATTACAACAGGACTCTTTTTACTCATGTTATAAGCATCTTTTTGCTTGTACTACTTGAGGTGATAGGAAGGCTGCTTGAAAAACTGGGCTGTCTCACATGTATCTACAACTTTGCCCATCCTAGTTGATAAACTCTTGAAAATACCTTATTAAAAGAAGATATGGATCACATAGGACTAAGGGAAATGACAGTGGGGTTCTTATTAAAGATCCAAGATGGGCACCAATCGTTGCTTGGTTTGAAGTCTCCCATTCCTGAACAAAGTATGGAATACTTGCTTTCAGTTTAAACTGGGACCAGGCTAGAAAGTGGGAGATGGTGAGTTCAAGCCCTGCTTTAGCCATGAAAGCCAGCTGGTTGACTTTGAGCCAGTCACTCTCTCTCAGCCCAATCCACCTCACAAAGCGGTTGTTGTAGGGAAAATAGGAGGAGGAAGGCATATATGAGCCGTGGTGGCACAGTGATTATAATGCAGTACTGCAGGCTACTTCTGCTGACTGCCGATTGCCAGCAGTTCGGCAGTTCGAATCTCACCAGGCTCAAGATTGACTCAGCCTTCCATCCTTCCGAGGTTGATAAAATGAGGATTCAGATTGTTGGGGGCAATATGCTGATTCTGTAAACCGCTTAGAGAGGGCTGTAAAGCACTGTGAAGCAGTATATAAATCTAAGTGCTATTGCTATTGTTATATTGGATATGTTTGCAGTCTTGGATTATTTGTAAAAATAATAAGGGAGGGATACAAATAAATACATAATTACATAAATACCAGATCTCAGTTTATTCTAATTATTTGGGTCCAGCTTTATCCAGTTCAGGCATAAATCTGAAATGGAAAACAGCTGGTTGCCTCTTGTAGATGACTGAATGGCAGGATTTCTATACAACTCTGGTTGGTGGTTATGGATCACTTGATAACTTTCAATACCATCAGCTGAATATTGAAAGAAATATTTGGATTAGATTTAAATTGGATTTAATCTAATGGTCTATATAATTGATATTCCTGGCTTTTAAATGGGTTTTAGAGTCATGTCAGTTTGCTATTTTAGACATATACTCAAATTATTACCTCTGGATTTGATTAGCATTTTGTGATTCTGCCCTTTGGATGTTCATGTTTCTATTTTGCTTATGGATATTGTGCAAGTTGCCCTAGGAAGGCTCTGTGTTCACAGACAGCCTAAAATCTCTTCAATAAATGATTCATGGCATGGAGAAGCCATCCTGTGCCTTTTCCCCCTGTTATTTTGTGCTGTGTACACAACTAATGGAGAAAATCATTTGGAAGAAAAATTGATTGTATATCCCAGCCAATACAGGTTTTCCATTTGCATTAAGAATGGATTTAGCACAAAGCAAATTTAGAGTCTCATTTGAGAAAATAACACAAGATTTTTTTACACAAAAAAGAAAGAAAAGATTATTAGCATTTCCATATGGAAATGTTAGTGGAAGAAGAGGGATTCGTGAAATATAACTGTCTAAATCCAAAAATACAATTTTCATTACTGGCTTTGCATAGCAAGGTACTTCTACATGCATGTTGCAGGTAGCCAAAGCAAAGTCCCTCTATTGAATCAAACACCTTAATTATTCAGTCACTTCTGCTGAGGTTTCATTATATTCCATAACTGAACGAATGACACAAGATACAGAACACTTAATTTTGGCTCTCTTTGGGACACTTTGTTTCTGCACTATCTAGAATTATAAACCTGCTCAGACAGTTTGTAAGTGATAAAATGTGCTTGCGGTAATCCAGGATGGAAATAAGAGTCCAGAAATCCATTTAGATTGCTGTCAATTGCTATGTAACTTCCAGGAGTTTCTCCTGGAAGTTACTGCCCTGTAGGTGTTTGCTTCAACTTTTATCATCCCTAAGGAGCATGATCAGTGGTCAAGAATGATAGGAATTGCATCTCGTTTGGGAAATAATGGTGACTTTATCCCTGCTGTCTGCCAAAGCAATGCATCCTTCAATGTACAGATAGTCCTTGACTTACAATCACAATTGGGAGCAGAATTTATGTTGCTATATAAGGCAATTGTTATACAATATTCAAAGAATATTATTTACTTATTTATTTCTTAAATCTATGCCTCACCTTTCAAGCATTCAAGGTGACAAGCCAAATTTCGGCTCATAACAGGCAACCTTCATAGAAATTTGCAACGATCACATTTTTGAAACAGCCTTCATGCTCAACACCATAATTAGTTGGTGAATTCTAGTGCAGCCATGTTGGTTGGGGATTTCTGGAGTTGATGTCCACAAGTTGTAATGTCACCACGATTGGACACCCCTGCTCTGGAGAGAGAAGACTCTGTGGCTACATTAGTGTGCCTGGGAAACTGGGCCTACACCAGGAAAATCCCATTCCCTCATTATGGAATGAATTAAACCCAAGGTGCAATCTCCAATTGTATTGGAGAGAAATTCTAAAAATGCCAAAGTACATTGTCCCAGGGGGAAAGATGCAGGGGTGAAATTCAGCAAGTTCTGACAGATTCTGGAGAACTGGTAGCGGAAATTTTGACTAGTTCGGAGAACTGGCAAATACCACTTCTGGCTGGCCCCAGAGTGGGATGGGAAGGGGGATTTTGCAGTATCCTTCCCCTAGAGTGGGGTGGGAATGGAGATTTTGCAGTATCCTCCCCTGCCATGCTCACCAAGCCATGCCACACCCACCAAGCCACGCCCACAGAACCGGTAGTAAAAAACCCTTGAATTTCACCACTGGAAAGATGGGAGAGTGTTTGATTGTGGCCTCACAGCACAAGTTTTGTGATTGATAGGACCTGTCAGCACTGTTATAAATTTGGTGAGCAGTGCAAAGCAACATCAGTTAGCATCATTTATCATTATCCTGTGGATATTGGCTCAGGATTACCATCTGCATGAAGTAATTGTCCCAGTGGTGATAAAAACCATCTTATAGTTATATCATGCCATAACAGGGATTGGCTTTTCTTTTCTTTTCTTTTCTTTTTTACTGAATATATTTTTCTCCAGCCCTCCCTTAACCTCATCTCCAAACAACATTTTGAAAACTGGAATAGCATACAGATAATGGTAGTCATCTCTTTTTTAGAATATTTAATTTTCTATTGCAGGAAATAGTATTGTGTTTCAAATATATGTATACCCACACCTAAGATCTGATCTTGCATAACCCAATTGCATATTTAACATCAAATTAACATCAAGATGCTAATCCAGAGAACTAGGATAGCTGATGTTAGACTATGTTTAGAGAAGCCAAGTTAAAACCCCTTTCCCCCACCCCAACCTTCATACCTGTTACAAATAATATTAAACTAAACAATTTCTCTCACTTCACTTAACAAGATCTTCATGCATATGCACAGAAAACAGAACCAGCTACAACATCTTTTTTTTATTATTTCTTCCAAATGTGTAGATTTTGAATCCCAGAATATCCATCAATGGCCGCCTTGGCTAAGAATTCTGGGAATTGAAGTCCCTACGTCTAAAAGGTGGGTTCTGCTATCTGGGTTTTCTGAAGTATGGGCACAATTTTGATGAAAAAATAGCCAGACTTTATTTTTGAGGAAAAGTCATTGACAATCTATACAAAATTATCTGAGGAAAGTTCACAAGCTCAGGAAACGATGCCAAGATGATTGACATGCTGCAACAAAGTTGATCCCAGATATTTTGCAGCTTGAGGCAATTCTGTCAAGGGGAATCATATCAAGGTGAGTCAGTCAAGTTAATTTTACACCCTAAGAAAATAATACCCCAACAGGTATAACACACCTTCCCCTCCTCCCTAGTACTAAAAATAAGTCGTTAATTAATAAGCTTTTAGAGTTTGAACTTTATTGGGTGGAGTAGAACCTAAATGGGACAGGGTAGGAAGACTATTCAAACAAAGAAGAATTAGACCAGAGGTGAAATGCTCCCAGTTCGGACCGGATCGCCCGATCCTGTAGTGATGGCAGCGGGTGCAAAAATCCCTGCCCCTCCCCGCCCAGCTGAGCCGCGCGATCATCAGAGGTTTTTTTTTAATTTTTAAAAGCATTTTTTCTACAATCTCTTCGGCCAAAAAAATGCTTTTAAAAGTTAAAAAACAAGCCTGTGATGATCGCGCGGCTCAGCTGGGATTGTCAGAGGCTTTTAAAAACATTTTTTTACAACCCCTTCGACCAGAGAGGTTGTAGAAAAAATGCTTTTAAAAGTTAAAAAAAAAAGTTGGCCACGCCCACTCAGTCACATTACCCACCACCACCAAGCCACGCCCACAGAACTGGTAGAAATAAATTTTACATTTCACCACTGAATTAGACCAACTACTTATTCCCTTACCTTGCATAACATCCCGTTGTCTGAAGAGCCTCAGACCTCCTGCTATTCAATGGAATTTGCATCCAGGCTATGCTACCTAATTATTTCCAATTACTGCTTTCTGTCTGGAAGCAGATGAAGTTTGCCTGTGTCTAAAGCTTTATTAGTATTGCTACCACTGACAGAGGGGAAGATTGCAAATACATTTGAGATGTGGCGCTGCAGATGTGTCCCGAGTTTTTATGATGCATGCTCTATACTCTCATCTTGATAAGAAAGTATTATGGACCAGGCTCCTGTTGAAGAGGCATGTGCTCTTTTGATGGGTTTGTAACAGCTGAACTGCTACATAACATGCAGGAAGCATCTTCCAAAATCCCAAGGGAGAAAGGGCATGAATACTAAGGTTGCAAGCTATGTCTATTTGTTAGGAAGCAATAGTAAGACTTACTTTTAAAAATGGGTCTCCATAACTACAGCTCAGGATAATAAAATCTGATTTGATTGTCATGGATCAGATGAGATTTCTCTCTACTAAATGATATTTAAAGCTAAGCACAGGACAGTGAGAATGAGTTTTTGAAAAATAGATATGAAAAGAAGAGAAAAAGCCTACAAACCTTTGAACACAAACAACTTCCTGAACACAAACAACTTCCTGAACACTTATTTATTTATTTATTTATTTATTTATTTATTTATTTATTTATTTATTTATTTATTTATTGGTTCGATTTATATGCCGCCCTTCTCCGGAGACTCAGGACTTCCTGTTATTTCTTTAGAATAGCAGGGAGGAAGGGATGTGGAAGGATAATGCCACTACAGTCAGTATGGCTTAGCTCTGTAGGAAGTTAAAACCCACCCCTCTCCTAGAAAATGAAATATTTTAGGAAATATTAAAAGGGCAGAATATTTCCCCTAAAAGGGAGGCAGAAACTCAGCCACCCCTACCTTTGTTAATGGGCCATTAAGGCCTGGGCCAGTCTATTCTGCCTAACAAAGATCTACCTCCTTCAGGCAGAGCCATTTAATTGCCCTTTATTGCATCACCCAGCAAGATTCAACCAAATTTAACACACAGACAACCTAAAAAGCTAGCTATGACCTCTGACAGCAACCGATCAGGATACTCTTCTTGTGCCCCAGGAAGTTCAGAGCCAGAGTGGGTATAAAACCCAGGGACTCTCAGCATCTCTTCCCTTTTTTCACCCAAGATCTCCAAGGCATGTGATCCTCTTCATCAATAAATCTTCTTTCCAAGCAACTTTTAAGCACTGTTAAGTAACACCAGCTGCCTGCAATTACTGCAAGTTCGAATCTCACCAGGCTCAAGGTTGACTCAGCCTTCCATCCTTTCGAGGTAGGTAAAATGAGGACCCGGTTTGTGGGGGCAATAAACTGACTTTGTATAAAAAAGAACACCGCTTGGGGGGTGGGGGCAAAAGCCCTACTAACCAGGTATATACAAAAGTATGAAGGCTATTGCTTAACACATTGTAAGCCGCCCTGAGTCTCCGGAGAAGGGCGGCATATAAATCGAATCAATCAATCAATAAATAAATATCCCTGCAGCTTCCAACAGCTCCATAATGCTATTTTACTACAGAATATAAGTGTATATGCTGACTAAGAATGCATGTTGCCCCAAAGTACAGTTACGTTTTTAAAACTTGCCCTTCTCTGTAATGTGCTAGTACAATGCATGGCAGATGTTTGTGGAAAGTCGAAATTACCTAAATTACTTGCGGGTAATTCTTTTCTGCAAGTTTCAGATTCCTTTATTTGGAATATATTAGATTCCATTAGTAAAAGTGAACATCATAGTAACTTTTGCCAAAACACTGTTAGGTGCCAGGTGCAAAAATGAGCAAACAAAAGGCTAGAACAATTCATGTGTGAAGAAAAGTTATAATTGTATGGCTGCAATTTAAAAAAAAAAAAAGGTGAGCAGAAAGGGATAATGATTGAACTTTATAAAATATGTATGGAATCGAGAAAAATATAGAAAACCGTTTCTTATAATTTTAGAATCGAGGGCCATTCAGTGGACATGAAGGAGTCTTGACTCAGATAAAACTACTTAATATGGTGCATTGTTGCATTTTATTTTCTTGTACAAATTGTGATAGTACCTATAAATCTGAATGCTTTTAAAATGGGGTGAAATTTATTGAAAAAAATCCAGCAATGGATGCTATCCCTGATGACAATACACTTCTTTCTTTGTCCGGCACAAGAGGCATCTTGGTGCTAATTGACTGGGAAACAATTGGAGGTGGGTGATATTACATTCACTTCCTGTTTATGTGTGATAGACATATTTTTGCCCATTGTAGGAATGGAAAACTGGACTTAGTAGACATGGATCTAATATAGTTGGTCTTTCCATCTATTTGTAGAAAAGCATGTGTGAGGCATGGCCCAGGGTGGAGTTTCAAAATCACAGAAGTGGGTTACAAATCAGTGCTTTTCTGGGAGATTCTGTCAAGCAAGATTCATCAGTTCAATGCAGGGGTGTCAAACTGGCGGCCTGCGGGCTGGATGCATCATGCGCAGGCCACGCCCACCCCAGCTCTGTGAATGGGAAAAAGTCACGAAACGTCACATGATGGCAACGTGATGCGGCGAGTTTGACACCCGTGGTTTAATGCAACTAGGATGATTTTAGAACAATGCAGCTGATAATTTTAAACATTGGCATTCATTCATTCATTTACTGTATATCCCACCTATATTGTTTTTAGAAATAACTCAAGATGGCAAACATATCCAACACACCTTCCTCCTCCTGTTTTCTCCACAGCAACAGTCCTGTGAGGTGGATCAGGCTGAGAGAGATTGATTGGCTCAAAGACACCCAGTTGGCTTTTGGGCCTAAGGTGGAGGTGGTGGAACTAGAACTCCTAGTCTCCAGTTTTCCAGCCAATCCAGCCTTTACCTTTCAAAGGAGGAACAATGATGCGTGGAGTGGGCAAGGATTCAATGCCCACCTGCCAGTGTTTTGCATATTAAAAGCAGTTGAAGAAAAGCTGATTGAAGCCAAGAAACAATTTTCTGATGTTCATAACATCCTTAGCTTCCCCCCCCCAAAAAAAAAACACTCTTTCTTTTCTTCTATGGTAAATTGCCAGTAGTCCTTGACTTACGACTACAATTGAACCCAAAATTTCTGTTGCTAAGGGAGACATTTGTTAAGTGAATTTTGCCCTGTTTTATGTCTTTTCTTGTCACAGTGTCAACTGTCTGACTAGTGAACACAAAAGAAGGAAACACTTTCAGGAGCTTTGAATTCCCAAAAGTAAATTTTTTTGTATTGGATACACCATATTGGTACTGAAAAAACAAAACCAGTTCACTTAACCATAAGTCTTGGTTAGCAACATAAATTTTGGGCTCAATTGTGGTTGTAAATCGAGGACTACCTGTACTCGTAAGTCCTATTGCTCTAATAGACAGATGTTTGTAGCTTTCTTTGATGGATATACATGATCACCAGGAGCATTGCTGAGCATTATGCATTGTAGTGTGCCATTTGATAGAGCAGATTTGTTTACCTAGCTTAAATCATAGGCTGTACTGTTTTATAGACTCACTGAGGATGAACTGTCCATGGTGCTGATACCTCACCACATGGGTCTGCATTAGGTTTTATGTGTCTTAACATAGAGGACAAACCCAGGCTATTATATTCCCCCTTCCTATTGTTTCTTTGCCCTTAGTCCCTTTACTACAGTGAATTTCAAAAGTGAGTTCTTGCCGTTTCAATGGCCTTTTTACAGAAATTAACACTCAACTAGCAAGAGAGATTAATCAAATATAGATAAGTTGTATACAAGTTACGGTAAGTTATAGTTATAAGTTATAGGTAAGTTGTATACAAGTTACACATGGAAGGGTTCTGTGGCTGGTGGAAATGAATATATTTCAGCATTGCTCCATAACATGTATTTATGTGTTTATTTACATCCACCTCTTTCATTTGTACTAATGAAGTTGAATTCAAACACCCCATAAAGTGTTTTCCCATCTGGAATGGCACTGTTACTCCACCTAAATGCATGATCACAAGGCCGTTATCAGGCATATTTAATCTTATTTATTGTATATATTGTGCATTGTATTTGACTATATTCTGAGGGCTGAAAATAAATCAATGTGCAAGTAAACTGGTACCTTCTTGCTATACTGACACTATGAGAACAGAATTTGGTCATGTACGGTACAAAGTACACCACAGAATATAGGATATTATCAAGTCAGTAAGTGATGTTCAACTCTCCCACCACCCCTTTAACAAAGAAATATGGAATAGGATTATTAACCAATTAATTTATGTTTTGTTCAGCACAAAACTTTGGCAAATTGGTGAAGCTATATGAATAATTACACTCTTATTTTCTGTCCATCATCCTCAATACTATAATAAAATAAAATCCCTTGATCCAGCTCTTTATATAATCCCATTACATTTTTAAAGAGTTCAATAGGCCTAATTTACTGCTGGTGGCAATTTAAGTAGAATGTCACTTGTCATCTTGATGCAGTAATCCCAGGACACCTTATTCCCTAATTTGTAATCTTTCTCTTGTTGTAAAGAAATTGTTTTAAAAATATCCAAGTGCTATTGTATTTCTGCACACGTCAGCACTTACAGGTGTACTCCCCCCCCCATTATGAATTCTAAATCCAAATTAGTAATTGTCTTGGATACTGGTAACACAGTGTACATTTAGAATCAAAAATTCATATATTATCTCACATCGACTCAATAGATTGAATAATAAAAACAGAAGCATGTTTTGCAGGCATGCAACCTGAAACTGTGGTTATTATTGTTCTATAGATGGAAGCAATGTCTCTTTGGTCTAATCTTTGAATCTACCAAAGCCTTTTAAAATTAGCAAGATACCTGGGAGCCATGTTTGATCTTAGATTTAGAACTACAAGTTCAAGCAATAACTCACATGCATAAAACAACCAATCTGGAATCAATTCATAAGAGAAAGCTCTTTGTCTCCTTATATTTAAACAAACTCAATGTTATTCAAGGAATCAGTTCAGTTCAGCCCCAAGCCATCAACATCTGAGAATTTGTATGTACAGACATGAAGCAGTCACCAGTTTGCAGCTTAAGAGGAGCCTCACATTCACATCATAACAGGACAAATCAAGGATTCCTTTTTTTAAAAAAAAATGGTGGTAGTGGTGAGGCAAAATAATAGGTAGAAATATCCCAGGTGAATGGCATATGCACACCAACCAGACCAAAAAGACAACTACCCAGGTTTTCTGTTCTTCCATTAATACTGTAAATGCTGGCAGAAACAGAGAAAAAATAGAATAATAAAATGAAGCTATCAGGAGAGGAGTTAGGTTCATTCCTTCTCACTTTCTTATAGCTCATCATCACCGATTCTATTTTCTTGACAAGGTCTATGATTTCATTGATGTAGATTTATGCATAAAGTGGAAGGATTTTTCGCTTGCATTCAAGCTCTTCACCTTGGCTAGAGTATAATTATATCAATTCTGTTAGATAATGTGACACAAAAGGAGAACAATAAAATAGCAATTTTATTCAAAAACCATGCTAGCATGGCAAGGGTGGGCAATTTGGCTATTTAATTTATGTTCCAGATCTCATTCGAATTCCTAGGGCATTCCTACTGCAAATATAACAAACAACTGTTTACAAATCACTCTGAAAAGCATACTTTTTTTGACACGAGTAAGTAATGGTCTTAAGTCAGTTGTCTATGTTTTAAAACAATACATGTGATGGCATGAAGATAATAAACAAAACATATGAGTTCAAATGCCTAAAAAGAGCTAGTAGGCAACTTGCATATAAAAAAAAGATACTGTTAAATAGCAGAAAGGTTATTCATCTGTCAGTAGAAAAGAGAATAGGAACGAAAGAGAAATTAGATCTTTTAATCTGAAATGAACGATGTGGTTGAGCTCAAATGTTTCAAGGGGCATTTTTCTACACACACACACACACACACACACACACACATCCAAAATCATTTGCATAACACAATACTTGAGAGAATATTCTTGAGGGGGAACAATCAAAAGAGGCCAGCCCAACACTTAAAATCCCCATTGTTTTCACAAGGCAGGAGGGCCTAGTGCCTTGAATCTTTACTTTAGCTAAATCCATTGTTCCTTGCCCTTTTAAGGCAAGCAATCACAATCGATTGGTCATTAGCATTCCAACTGTCAAGTGCTGCTCAGTGGTGGTTTCAAGCTCTCTGATTAAAAATTAAATAAAATTAATGTTTTCCCCCATTGCCAGGTGCACAGGACCGTTGAAGGAGGACGGGTTTTAAAAAAATAGTTTGGGAAAGAAAAGCCACATAGCTGTTGGGTGCCAATAACTTATACGGTGTTACATGATCAGTCACACTTTTGCAAATATTGCCTACAGCTTTATTTTAAAATCCAATTACAGCAAGGAATTGGGATGTTGTTTAATGACACTACGGGTCTCTTCCCCGTCTTCTTCACTTAGGATGGAATAAATGAACTGATGTGATAGTAATCTTAATGGGGGCATTCAAAATAGATTCATGAATTCCAGAAGCTTTCCCAAATCTTAGGTCCTCTAGATGTGTTGGGCTACAAGCAGTGGCCCTGATGGGTGAGAATTCTGAGGAGTGGTAGATCCATCTGATCTAGAGGGCACCAGGATGGGAAACTTGAGATGCAACAAATTGGTTTTTATATTATGTATTGGTGGGAGAGAGGGAGAGAGAGAGAGGGAGGGAGGGAGGGAGGGAGAGAGAGAGGTGGAAGACCAATTCCCTCTTCCTCATTTTATATATTTCAATTACTAGCAGAATTGTTCCAATGCATGTCATCTTTTGGAAACAGGATATTACAACATGGATCTTATAAACATTTTGGCACATTTTAGCAGGTGTTAGAGGGGGCACAAATTATTTTCCATACTTTCTAGTTTTTATTGGCAGTATAGATCCTGTATTAAGTCCTACTTTAAAAAAAAACATTTAAGTAAAGTTGCCACACTGGGCTGCAACCACTAGAAGGCAGCAAAGAGATAAAGGGGTGCTGCCATCTAGGGATCATCTAGATTTTTGCAGCCCAGGTATCATTACTCTAATACAGGGCTGTCAAACTCCTGGCCCGCTGCATCACGTGCTGGCCACTCCCACACCTGGTTTAGCGAAGGGGAGGAAAAGTCCTGATACGTCACGTGGTGCCGCTGTTATGCTGTGAGTTTGACACCCCTGCTCTAATACATTGGCCATAACTGAACAGTAGAATAATGGAAACCAGTTGCCAGCCACAGAGCTATTTTCTCAACAAAAGCTACAAGATTGCTGAAGAACACTTAGGTGCATTTTCCTCATAAAAAATGAAAGTGGTGACAATTTGTCTTGAGGGGGAAAAAATTAGCTGTTAGCTCCAGAAAGTCTTTCCTGACCACCTAATTCAAACAATAGCTTTGCCAAGAACTGAGGGCAGAGAATTATCTGAGGAATGCCAGGCAGCCCAAGCCTTTGGCTTTGCCTAGATCAAAGAAAAAAAAATTGCTGCTTTTATTTATAATAAATGCAGACTTACTATCTTTAAGGACCTGTTGTGGGAGCAGGAGAGGTCAGGTGTTAGAATTAGAATAATCAAGGCTTCCCATTTGTAACTATAATGCATTTCCTGTTGCTAAAATGTCTTCAGAAACCACAACTGTTCCCAACTTGACTCAAGGGAGTGGCTGCTGGCATTCCCAGTTGCAGTATTTACTGGAAGGACTTTGTCACTGCAGGGTGTTTTAGAGGTCTTTCTGCTCAGTCTCAGCTAATGTTAGCTTCCTCTATTGAATGAGTTCATTTAATTTAAAAATTCTCTGTCCTTCAGTTATTTGTTTGCTGTTTGTTTTTGCTGCTTTTCATCATCCCCACCCTTGTTCTAGTATTTAATCTGCCTCTGATTTAACTCTTTAGATTTTAGTCTAAATCAAGGGTGTCCAACCTTGGCAACTTTAAGACCTGTGGACTTTAATTCCCACAATTCCCCTGGCTGGGGTCTGTAGATAAATAGGATCTTGATCCTGGCTGGGGAATTCTGGGGCTTGAAGTCCACAGGTCTTAAAAGTTGCCAACCTGGTCTAAATTGTTCTAGTTTCAAAGATGACTATACCCAGAATTGGATATAACTAGACATGTGTCTGCATTTTCCTTTAAAATATCTTCTGCATTGAATGGAAATCATAATTTTGCTGCCTTCTCTACTTTTAGAAAAAGATTCTGATGATATCTCTAGATATGTCTAATTGTATCTATAAATGCTTCCTTGACAGAATTTATCTATGTCTCCAGAACAAACATATCTAGTTATACCTGAGCCGCGGTGGCGCAGTGGTTAGAGTGCAGTACTGCAGGCTACTTCTGCTGCCTACCGGCTGCCTGCAATTTAGCAGTTCAAATCTCACCAGGCTCAAGGCTGACTCAGCCTTCCATCCTTCCAAGGTGGGTAAAATGAGGACCCAGATTGTTGGGGGCAATGTGCTGACTCTGTAAACTGTTTAGATAAAGCACTGTGAAGTGGTATATAAGTCTAAGTGCTATTGCTATTGCTACAACCATGGAACAATAGTACAGATTAGTGCAGTCCTCTACACAATGAATGAACTTTTTTTTTCTGTTGAGAAACACATTCCTTTTGTGAACAATCTATTGGGTGCAATCTATGCTAGTTTGAGTAAGATAGGAGCCAAATGTGATTGACAGATTTAATTTACTTATTAGATTTTCATCCCACCTTTATGAGTAATTGAAGGTAGCAAACATCCATAACACTCCTTCCTCTTATTTTCCCCACAACGGCCCTGTGAAGTGGATCAGTGATTGGCCCAAAATAATCCACCTGGATTTCATGGCTAAGTGGGACTAGAACTCACAGTCACCCGGTTTCTGAACTGATGTCTTAACCATTAGCCCACGGATCTGCAACCTTAAACACTGAAAGAGCCATTTGGACCCGTTTCCCACAGAAAACATTTGGACCCGTTTCCCACAGAAAACGGTGTGATTGGGTGGGCATGGCCAACTCAATGTCACTCACCCCCACCCAGTCACATGACCCCCAGTCACACCTACCCAGCTGGTCATTAGGGCAGAGAACCGGTTAAATTATTTGACCCACCCAGCCCCAACTCACCCCTCCCCTCGCAGCCACCACTTGCCACACCCAGCCTCAGATGTGTTGTTCACCTCTCTCTCTCTCTCTCTCTCCCCACTCCCTCCCCCCTCTCCCCACCCCTACTTCCCAACCCACACACCCAGGGAATAAGCCTACAGGAACTTTTGCCACGTTCTCTCTGTCTATGGAAAGATAGTGTTGCAAAAGGAGTGACTGTCGGGCTGTTACATCACAGCACCATGAATTTGCCACCTTAGATCGCTGCACGCCAGGGGTGAATTGCTCCTGGTTCAGACTGGATCACCTGATCCGGTAGCGATGAGAACCAGTAGCAAAAATCCCTGTCCCCCCACATGCCCAGCTGAGCCGCGTGATCATCAGAGACTTTTTTTTTTTTACTTTTAAAAGCATTTTTTTCTTTGGCTGAAAAAATGCTTTTAAAAGTAAAAAAAAAAAGCCTCTGATGATTGCGCAGCTCAGCTGGGATCGTCAGAGCCTTTTAAAAGCATTTTTTCTACAACCTCTTCGGCCGAAAAGGTTGTAGAAAAAATGCTTTTAAAAGTAAAAAAAAAAAAAAGTTGGCCATGCCCACCCAGTCACATTACCCCCCAAGCCACGCCCACAGAACCGGTAGTAACAAATTTTACATTTCACCACTGCCACACTTATTTCAGAGAAGCATCATCCCAAGCAGCAGCACACTCACACAGGCATGCATATGCATCCTGCAACTCAGTCCAAAATGGCCAGAAATTATAGTCCTCAGGCACCCCCAAAGATGCTTGGCAGGCAAGGTACGGGACGACTTCCCCCCCATCACCAAGGCAGTGTCCGTTGAATCCTTGCAAAACTGGGCGAAGGTGGAGAGAGGGGAACAGATGGAGTCAAATTGAGCCGAATCTCTCTCTCTCTCTCTCTCTGTCTCTCTCTTGCTGCTTGACAGACTGCAGCACGAAATGGCAGGTGACTACTTCTGGTCTTTGTTGGTGCTTGACACGCCTTGGTTACTCGGGGAGACGCACAACCTGCTCTCAGCCCCAAGACATTGGCCTGGCCCATGCCGCAGCGAATACCGCTGCTATTGCCAGGGAAGAGTGAGGCAGGGTCGCATTGTGGCTCCATATCGTAATGGGCTCCAGGAGGAGGAGGGGACCCCACCTCCCCCATTGTGAAGCGTGCTTAATTTCACTGTGCTACGCAAGGCGCTGCAAGAGCAGCAAGCTGGCCATGGAGGCGGCAACAGCAGCAGCCTTAGCTGTTTCTCTCCGCAGCAGAGGGATGAAAGGAGGGAGCTGCAGCAGAGGGTTAAAAGAGCCACATGTGGCTCTAGAGCCGTGGGTTGCTGACCCCTGCGTTAGACCAAACTGGTTCCATTTGCTTTGCTTTGCTTTTTCATTCCCTTTTTTCCCTTTCTCATTTTTAAAAGGCGGCCCTCGATTGCTCCTTTCTATGCCTGCCTACTTGAAAATGAGACTTGCTGAAGTACTGTAGGATAAAAAGCTGCATCGTACGTGGTTTGAAAAGTAGGCATCTGCATGTATTGAAGAATTTCAAAGTCTATGGACATGTGCAGTAATTTCTACATAGTATTTTCATCCTGTTTAAATAGGCTTTAATGAACATGAGATAATAACACTGTGCCGATTATATAGGTCATTACGCTATTAAAGCTTCAGAGAATGGAGGGTGGGGGGGGGAGAGAGATTTAATATGGGTGTCAGCATTTGACGTCTACTTCTTGAACAAGAACTCTGTGAGTATCAAAAGTTTCCAATTTTTACCTACAGTGCTCAATCCAGTAAAAAGCAATCATCCCTCCTGTGCTGTGTGTCTCAAAGCAAAATATGTCATCAAGCCAGACCTCTAGACAAATGAATTTTAGAAGCTCTGAATTGTAGCAAAGGGCACTATTCAGACACTGCCATTCTTTTACCAATTACATTGACGGTTTCTCCATATTGCATTATAAAGGAAACTGCCAAGTCTATCCGGGAAGGACTAAGATGTATTAGCCTGACCCAATCTTAGATGATTACAGCAGTGGCAAGAATTGCCTCTACATGAGACTGAGAAGCAGCAAATAAGAGCCATGCTGGAGCAGTGGTTACGGAGCCTGTAGAAATACATGCCTGTACAAATACATGCAACAAACTTGGGTGTGTGGGAATTTCATTGCCAACAAAATTATATAAAATGGAACTCTATTTAATAAAGCACGGCATCTTCTGCTGCAGGCTACTTCTGCTGCCTGCCGGCTGCCTGCAAATTAGCAGTTTGAATCTCACAGGTTCAAGGTTGACTCATCCTTCCATCCATCTTATGTCAGTAAAATGGAGACCCTGATTGTTAGGGGCAATATGCTGACTCTGTAAACCACTTAGAGAGGGCTGTGAAGCGGTATATAAGTCTAAGTGCTATTGCTATATGGTCAAAATACCATTCCCCTTACTGTTAAAACATCTTGCCAGTTCAACTGGAGTAGCCTGCACCCACAGCGAAGTAGATTCTCCAGCTAATTACATAGTAATTGTCAGGATAACAGTCCTGTATATGTTCATTGAGCTATGAGCCTAGACAACAGTGTTGAGTGTGGCATTCTGGATCTTCAAGCCAAATCAGCACAGTCAATGATGAGAAACGCACGCATGGCAAGGCCAACAAGTCATGTATTTAGGCCAAGGCCTAAAAGTAACCATGGTTTGCAGTTTAAATACAGAGCCTGTACAAATACATGCAACAAACTTGGGTGTGTGGGAATTTCATTGCCAACAAAATTATATAAAATAGAACTCTATTTAATAAAGCACGGCATCTGTGAATGTGCTTAATTTCCAGTAACAGTAATGCAAGATTTGTATCTGACTTGGAAGCCTTTCCTTTTCATTTCTACTGTGTTGGGTTCTCTTTAGGATTTTGTTGTTGTTGTTGTTGAGATTGTTAAATGTATTTTGATTTCAAATAATACAATATTATATTTGGGATCTTAAGAAAACTGCAAGTCAGCGTTGTGGTTTAGTGGTTGAAATGAACTCAACTCCTGACAGTGTCTAATGAAGATTTTGTCATCCACGTCATGGTTGTCCCAAAGGTCCTTTTTCAAAGGCAACTGGATTTTTTGGCTTTTCTTTTTCTTTTTTTTTCAAAGAAAAACCAGAAAGCCCAGTTGCCTCTTGAAAAAGCAGCTTTGGGTTAATTCCTGGCAGTTTCATGGAAGCATCTATATTTCTTGGCAATACAACAAAAAATATTTTCCATTATTTTGTTCTCTCAGTTTTAGTCTACCCTACCCTGAGGGTCTACCCTACCCTCAGATTTTCTAACTAGGTCTGCTAATCTTTTTGGAGATCAACCAATTTCAAATGATTGCTACCACCAAGTTGGGCCAGGCCCAGATACTTTTACTGTTACTCATTCAGTCCCTGATATCTCCAGATGAAGAAGATTCTCAAATCTAAAATTCTTGATTTTAGCCATATACAATGGGAACAATGACACATCCAACAGAGGAGAGCAAATTGGGGAAATCTGCCAGTTTTTGTAGACAATACTGAGAATGATAGACTAAGTTCTGGTTGGAACAAATCAGTCATTTACTGTTTTATAACCTACTGTGTCCTCTATTCTTGTTGTAGCATTGAAACATCATTAGTGTAATATGTTCGAAACATTTCACACAAATCACCTTGTTATCACAACAGTTCTTGGAAGATTGATGCCATCCTTTCCATTTTGCAGATGAGAAGAACGAGGTTGAGAGAAAATTATCTATTTATTTGTATCCTGCCTTTATTATTTTACAAACCATCCAAGGCAGTGAACATAATCAATACATCTTCCTCCTACTTTCCCCACAACAACTACCTTGTGATGTGGGTTGGGCTGAGAAAGAATGACTTGCCCAAAGTCACCCAGTGGGCCTTCATGGCTAAGGCAGGACCTGAACTCATGGTCTGCTTTCTAGCCAGGTTCACTCAACAGATTGGGATAGAAGCCTAGACATAGAAGCTATCATACTGTATGTTGCAGATACTCCTGGATAGATAGAAATCTTTTTCATCATTTCCCAGCAATTGCGTTGCAAGATGACAGTCATACAGTAGCCTTCAACTTTAATTGTATGCAAGATCTGCAGTAAGAAAAGAAAGCAGTGATAAACACACTAACTCTGGCTGTCCTCCGTCCTTCTCTCTGTATTGGTCTAACCATGAACAGTGGTCCAGTGCAAAAGACGCGTCTTCTGTCTGGGAGAGATGTCTGTGCAGTTTAGTATCTTGCAAAATCAGAATTCAAAATCAGAGTGAGTCTTCATGGAAAATCTCTCTGGTGTTGATCATCCTCTATTGTAGAAGGTAACAAGAACCGTGATGGGATGGAGCAAAAGTTGTGCGTTCATCAGCACTCCATTCTTTTTAAATGACAGGCAATGGTTACTATGAGATTATATTTCTGTAGGAAGTCTACTCCCACTTGCAACTAAGGCAGAAGGATCCAATGTCATAAAAGCATGTTTGTGACTGAAAGCAAACATCCCTTTTTTGAGTGGGGGGGAGGTTCTGAGGTCAAAAAATAGCAAAACATTTATTGTTGGGCATGGAATGGATGTTAAGCTACATCAATATGCAGACTTATGACATGAAACATCAAGAAAATATTGGTTGAGATTTTCCCTGTGTTCTAAATTCCAAGACAACTATTTGTAGTATTGGGTTCTCAGTAGTAGTACCTGAAGAACTAAAGAGAAATTTCTTGACAGAACAATTAATCAGTGGAACAACTTGCCTGCAGAAGTTGTGAATGCTTCAACACTGGAAATTTTTAAGATGATGTTGGATAACCATTTGTCAGAAGTGGTGTAGGGTTTCCTGCCTGGGCAGGAGGTTGGACTAGAAGATCTCCAAGGTCCCTTCCAACTCTGTTATTCTAGTCTAAGAATTGTAGGTGACACCAAGGGCTTAAGGACTCTATCCCAAATAATTTATCATAGGCAGGGACAATTTAGGTAGTGGTCAGGACTCAGCAGATGAGAGAAGATGCGCTGGAACATGTCCAAAGTAGACCGTGTCTAGGGGGTTTGGAAGAACTCAAATGCTACAAAATTGTAATACATCCTCTAGAACCCACAGCTTATCATAAGATTCTGACGTGTTTAAAAATACATGTCATTCTACTTCATTCTAGCTGGATTAGGATTTCATAGTTGATCCTTGTGAGTTCTCCAACACTTTGGTTTAGCATAGTCTGTAACATCAGTTTTATGCTAGAGGGATCGCTCCAATTTCTCTCCATGTTTTCTCCTGATTTTTATATTGTACAGCAATGTCCTGCACACTCAAATTGCACAACACTAACCAGCTTGCTATGGGCAATCACTGGGTGACTTGTTCATGTTTTAAGACTTCTGATGGATTGCAGCAAGGACCTCCTTAGGATGTAAAATAGGAAGTCACCTGTCCTGCATTTAGACCTTGATGGTCTAGCTATCATCTCAACATTTTCTCACCAAAAACTGAAGGTAGATAACCAAAACGCCGTTTATCAAATACTGAAGTACCTCAAATTGGTCACTACAACAATGAGTGATGCATGTGTGAAGCCATTCACACTTTTCACCCTGAGCAAGGAGAAGCTTTACCTCAGCAAAAGGATACCTGTTTGCCAGGCAAAAGTTCCCAGATTTTCAGTGCTCCTTGACTTGAATTATAACTGAAGAAACATATCATTTGAAGGCTTATAATGATGTTTTCTGAGATCTCTAATCAATCTTCAGTTATATGGGAAGTTCCTTTTCAACAGCAGTCATATACTGTATCAGTGTGATTTCAATGAGTAAATCAGAAAGTGCCAAATTTTCTTTCTGGATTAGCCACCAATTACAACTCAGCTTTAACTTCAGAGGTTCACCAAAGATTGCAGGACGTTGCAAGGATGGCCTCTATTCCTGCATGAATCTGATTGTGGAAAGGGGCAAAGCTGAATTTTAATGTCACAGGCAGCACTTAGCGATGGCTTTCAATGCTTCTCATAATTCAGGGCAATTTATTATTTTCTCGCAGGACAAACAAGGCCTCTGTCTGGAACTCCAATTAAAAGGCTTAATGAATTATATTTGTGGTTCACAGTGGTTAATGAATGACCAGATTGCCAGACCTCTGGCTTCCTTCCTTCCACGGAATTTCTTTGTGGGATGTACAACTCAAAGCATGCCACAAAGGGGCCATAACGGAGCTCTTCCTTGACTCTTCCAATCAAGTCTTTAACTGTATCCCAGCTGAGTTTGTTTTGTTTTGTTTTGTTTTTATTGAATTTGTATACCGCCCTACTCCCGAAGGACTCAGGGCGGTGAACAGCCATAAAAATAAAACATATAAATACAAAATTTAAAATAGAGATAAACCAAATTAAATAAATTTGGCTGAACCATATTTAAAACCCCAATAATTTAAAACCGAATTTAAAATTCCCATTTAAAAACGGAGAAGTTTAAGTCAGGCCGGCTTGCTGGAATAGAAACGTCTTAAGCGTGCGACGGAAGGTGCGCAGATCCGGAATCCTCCGTATCTCGGGGGGGAGCTCGTTCCAGATAGTAGGTGCCCCCACAGAGAAGGCTCTGCCCCTGGGGGCCGCCAGTCGACATTGTTTGGCCGACGGCACCCGGAGGAGCCCCTCTCTATGGGAGCGTACTGGTCGGTGGGAGGCTATTGGTGGTAGCAGGCGGTCCCGTAGATAACCAGGTCCTAGGCCATGGAGCGCTCTAAAGGTGATAACCAAAACCTTGAAGCGCACTCGGAAGACCACCGGGAGCCAGTGCAGCTCGCGCAGGAGGGGCGTTACTCTATTATAGAGAGGTTGCACAGAAATATCCAGAGTTTCAAAAGGCACCCAATTGTCTGTCTCCAAATCCCCAAAACCACAGAATCTTGTTTGAAGAAATAAATATAATAACTTAAAAGGTGTTTATTTAGATCTCCTTCACTATAATAACAAGCATCATAGCAAGCCAGTTATGCACCTAGTTCTCCTTTAGTAGGGAAAAAAGAGCATCCTTTTTTTACCAGTATTTTATACAGGTGCCTGCCTTTCTCATTTGCCTTTTTAAACTCCATTCCCCCACTCCCCTTGTCTTCCTTTTCTTTATGGCATGTCATGCTTTCACTTTCCAAGCTGGTCTTTCCCCTGTCCTGTCAGTTCCAATTCTCTTCTTATTCTGTATTTGTCGGTTTCCCTTTTACTTTTTTCTTTTTCTCATTTTCCAGAACTCATTTTCTCCTCACTTCAGTAGTTTTCTCTCTCTCTCTGACTAAACCGGCAGGTGAAATGTGCAGGAGCAATGTGGCAACTGATAGGGAAAGCATCAATGGATTACAATCTAGGACTCTCTTGTGAGACAGGCTGGTGACTTTCTTTTGTGTTAATCAACAGACAAGCCTATTCCTTGACGTCCACTAAAACGAAAGGAATTCAGCCCACTGCATGGAAAGCACAGATATTAACACCCAACTTGACAGCGTCATGAGCCAACTAGCACAACTCTGAACTGGCTATCTATCACACTATTACACCCAAGGCTAAGATATACAGGAAATCATACTTTCCTGAAAGGAAAGATAAAGGCTAGTATTTATGTGATTGGTCAGCTACTGATTGCTAAAGCAGATTCAAACAAAGCAACTATCTTTCTCCCATCACTATTTCTAGCAAATCTTAATAATATTGGGGAGGGAGGGAGAGAGAGTGGGGAGCAAAGTTAATGGGAAAGCCAGATTCACTTAACATGTTACCAACTTAAAAACTGCAGTGATTCACTTAACAATTGTGGCAAGAAAGTTCATAAAATGGGGCAAAACTCACTTAACAACCGACTCACTTAGAACATAAATTCTGTGCTGAATTTGCTCCTTCATGTAAGGAAACGTTATATTTTTATATTCAGATCAGGAAATATGTTAAATTACTTAACCAGAAGCCACAATCAGAAACCAATTTGAATTAGCCTTAAAGTTGTTTTACAAACACTGGCTTCTGTGTAATTCTGTGTGATTCATAATGTCAATCTGATGTGTAGTTACTATTTCGTTGACCTTGCTTTCTTGGATAATATATTCACTTGGTCATAAGTCGAGGACTACCTGTATCTAAAGCCTACTCTCTGAGGAAGTTCTAGGCAGCAAGGTGTTCAATTGTTGATTGCTTTGATAATTGACTTTCTGCCCTAACAGGCTCTTAGCCACATAGTCATGGTCTCGTCCAGTTGCCTGAAGGAAAGATGGGCCTGTGCATTCCATCAGTTGTCAGGACCAACAACACAACTGGCTGCAGTTGAGATACAAATCCAACACTGATAACCAAGGAATACATGAGTCCAAAGAAGAGCTCATCCAAGTAAGCAAGAAGAAACCAGAGCCTGAAGACATGTTTCACAAACGGAGGCTGGATGTAATGGGAAGTTCTTTTGATGGAGCAGGCAGCATACAAATTTCATAAATTATTATTAAGATTGTTTGCACGGACTGGATTTGGCTTTATTTTCATTAAAAAATATACCAAACAATGTGAAATCATGGCTGCCAGTTCTTTAGCTGGTGTTGACTTTAATTATGCATAGAGTTTTTCCCAAGAACCTTGGATGTCATAATGTATCAGTGTAGTTCTGTGCAGATCCAAACAAAATGGCTTTTTGTAAATTTGGAAATTTTGTCAATGTGCAGATTTTGTAAAGGCCATCCAAGGTTTTTTTTGGCATGACGCCCAGTGTGCTGATAACCACTTGGACCATCACGGCCACTTTATGCCATAATCTTTCATTTTTGATTTTCAGGTTTTGATACTTTGTGATCATTTATTCCACTATCTCCTGATATTGCCACATCAACCATCCACACTTCCTTCCACACAACCTCAGTTAAATCTTATGTATTACATGTCCGACTTTACTAGTTTGTATTTGGAAATCTCATGTTATTTTAACCTGCTCAGTTTTGACTACTTTTCAGTTCTTTTGACTATGTTTCAGCAATTTTTCATTACCGATACATAATTTTTACAAATGTTCCAGTTAATTATTTTGGCGACTGTACTCTGTTATTCTTTATAATACATTCATACAATCTTCTTGTCTGAATAATAATAATAACAATTTGGTAAGTTTAACTAGCATACAATCTCAGCATTCATTTTTAAGACCACGCCAAGTTCAACTTTCTTTACAATAAGCCACACAAATCAATGTGCATGCTGACATCCACAAGGCTTTGCATTAAGTGATAAATATTAAAAGCCCACACTTCCTTTCCTTTCTGTTTCCTTTTACATTAATGTAGAATGAAAACATCATACTATGCTTTCAAGCATTTTGTAATTATAGGTAATGGGCTTGTTAATGGTACAGGGGTGGAAAAACTCATCTTCCAAGTGCTAATGCTGTATTTCCTCAGTGGTGTCAATCCAAAGCTCTTCTATTAATTCTGCATTAAATCACTGAACATCTGAAAAGTGAAATGCAAATATGAAATCTGCTTTATGTAAAAGAGGAGGGAATGGAAGTTAACGAGGGGGGAAGGCACAGGTAGAGAGTTGAAACAATTCCTTTTTAAGAAAGTGTTTGATGGCAATGGATTCTCTTTTATTTACATATCCACCTTATTCAGTACCCTTTGCTTGGCCCTAAGACAGTGGCCCCCAATCTTTGCAGTTTGGTGGCCCGGCTTGGCGGGGGGGAGGGGAACGAGGTCACGTGAGCATCTGGTCGGCACACACGCGCATGCAGCTCAATTTGTGCATGTTGAACTGTGTATGTATGCTGTAAGATCCCAGGAAAAGATGCAGTTGTTTTTAGGAGTTCTCAGCCAATGCTAGGTGAATGTTCCTGCAGATTCACCTTTTCTTTTTAGATCCCAAGCACTTAGCAGCCTTACTAGAGAAAAACAGAGTGCCCTTCCAAATATGGTCAAAATACTTACGAGAAATGCCCAAATAATTTCTAAAATGAAAAGAGGGGATTAAAAATGTAACTGCAGATGTAAAAAGAAAATAGCTTTGTCTCATTAGACATAATACCAATGCAATTTCATATTATTTCTAACTTAATAAACCAGGATGCCTACAAGTCAAGTTTGTGCACACTGCCTGAATTTGCTCCTGCCTTTATGTAAGGAGATGTTATATTTTTATATTCAGATCAGGAAATATGTTAAATTACTTAACCAGAAACCATAATCAGAAACCAATTTGAATTAGCTTTAAAGTTGTTTTACAAACACCGGCTTCTGTGTGATTCTGTGTGATTCACAATGTCAATGTGATGCGTAGTTACTATTCCGTTGACCTTGCTTTCTTGGATAATTTATTCACTTGTGCAAAGGACGAAATGATAAGGCTGCATATGTCAGCTTGCTATTCAAATATATAAAAATTTGTGTTTCTCGGTTGTGCAATTTGAAATCAGAATTCAACCAAAAACTTCAGTTGGTTTTTCCTTGGAGGTGAGCTAAATGACAGCACTGAGCAAATGTAGCTGATCTCAGAAAGCTAAGCAGATTCAAACCTAGCTAGTACTTGCATGAGACACCACCATAAAATTCTAGGGCTGTAGTCTAGGCTGGGAATGGGAAATAAAAATAAATCCCATAGAAAAAGAATAGGAAACTATGTTCATATTAGGGGAAACAAAACTTAATGAAGCATTCATGAGGTCACCAACAGTTGAGCTTGATTCATAGAAGGCTTAAGTTATAATATTTTGGAATATTGCCTTGGTTCTCAGGAAGTGAAACTGTAGTAGGAAAAATACAGACCATAAATCATTATTAGATTTTAATTTTTTAAGGGTTGAGGACATTTAATCTTCTAGATATTGGTGAATTATAGCTTCTCAGTCTCCCATACTTTTGGTTCAGTGCATTGGAATTCCTGTGAGTTATTGTTCATGAATGTCTGAATTGCCACAGGTTCCTTACATTCATTACAGATTTGGAACTGACTCACCATCACACACATCTATATTCATATTAAGTTACATAATTAAATTAACCTTAAGTCATCTTACTTAGCAATAGAAGAATGGGATATTAAACGTATAAATTATTATATGCAGTCCAAATTTCTATCTCTCCCAACAGTAATATACTTCAATTATAGCGAGGTAAATTCTTCAGAACGCTGATGGAGAATGCATCTTTCTAGTCTAGTATTATCAAATATTCTCCATTCATGGAAGTGTACACTGTTCTCTTCCATTATCTTTCAGTTAATTTCCAAAACATTGGTAGCAAACTCAGAAGAACATAACCATCGACAGAAAACAATCTTCTGGAGCAAAAAACATGAAAAGGGACCCACTATATGAATCAATGTTGGATTTTGACCAGATCTCCAATGATTAGCTGAATCCATCCATTTCTTTTTTAAAAAGATGCATAGGTGTAGATTAGAAGTGAAATGATAGCCTTTACAGGCAATGGTAATTTTAATCTATGGAAATGAGACATATTGATATTAAAATTCTGAGGTAGTAGACAGCATCTAGGTTTATAACATCTAATTATAGATATTTAGGTGGTGGAATCTTATCACAAGATGATGTGAAAGATCTTGGCAAAGACCATTACAAAGCTCTGATCGGTTAAAATAGATTTTGTTGCTATGATAGGATAATATGCCTTCCAGTAATAGCAGAAGTGTACAGTAGGATGGGAAATTCCATATTTACCTAGCTGGATGTAACATAGGGCCCTGGTGGCCCAGTGGTTAAACTGCAGTATTGCAGGCAAACTCTGGCCACAGCCTGGAGTTTGATCCTGATGGGGTTGAAGGTTGACTCAGCCTTCCATCCTTTTGAGGTCAGTAAAACGAGGACCCAAATTGTTGGGGGCAATATGCAAAACACTGTAAACCACCCAGAGTGCTGTGAACCGCTATGGGGCGGTATATAAGCCTAAATGCTACAGCAGCTATAGGCATGCAGAGTGTTAACGTCCAATTTGCAATCAGATTCCACCATTGAAATAGAAGCTGAGAGCTGATGATAATCTAATTCAGGCTCCCCGACTTCTGTTTCTCACCTGCATTCATAACGCATATTGGATCCATAATGCCACCTATAGAACTTTTCAAGCTGTTAAAAATGTTGTGCTGACTCCACTGGAGTCCAGCAAAAAAGCGGCTGTGCGTTAATAGCTTCCATCTGGCAATCACACCTAAACATTATACGCCTTACGTCCTTAAATAAGCCTACAATTCGTATACTGCTTTGTGTTTAAAAGGAAGAGCCTATTTCAAAATGCATTTGTTTATTTGCCAAGCTGTAGTGCTGAAACAATAGACCGGCTCCAATCGTTTGCTCTAACAAAGTGTCACCTTGATCTATTCTGAAATGGACAAGGTACTAAAGCTCGGAAGAAAAGCCCATGGGGAAATGCTAATTACTGAAGAGACATGGGGGAGGGAGGAAAAAAAAGAAGAGTATAATGGGAGTTATAAATTTAGATCAGTTGTTCCTTTGCATTGGCTTATTAGTCAGCCAAGAATAATTTTTTTTAAAAAATGCAGCTTCTCCCCAATCCTAGAAACTGTCGTTATGACTGCAGTCTCATCCTATTTTGGCAACTGTATACACCCATGAAAAAATAAAGTTTAGATATGTTTCGATCCAGTTATTAGGAAGAGATACACAAAGGTTAGGCACAGGCTGATCTTTTAAACAGAAGCACAACAGTCACTATGGCAACAGCCAAAAGTATAGAAAGGGGAACCGTCTCCATTGATCTTCCTTCCTGAGGTTATTAGCATTTCCCCCGCTTATTGGGATCCCCCCTCCTGCAACGTATTATATGATCAACAAAGCAAGCTCTAGTAACCCAGAAGAGAAGCAATGAGGTTGGGAGAGCAAGGAAACTGCACAGCAGTATCCATTTTGGCTCTGCTAAATGTTACGTGTTGAACAAATCAACCCAGAGTTCGCATTCAAAGCAAAGTCTCCTACTTTGGACCTAGCTCTTTGGAGAAGGCTCTAAGGCTGGGAAGGGTGGAAGGAAACTGAAGTTGACCACCAGCAGCATAGATGGACACGGTTACAGTGGCGATAAAGGTGCTGTTGGAAGACACGAAAGACTAGCTTAGGGACAGTTCACTGTGGAGAAAATATGTCTATGTGGTCTTTAGGAACAGACAATGACTTGAAAGCATATAATTAAATAATAAAGTATGAGGTTCCCAGCATGCAAATGTTAGGGTTTGTTCCAGACTATCATGCACTTCAGAACTCATGCAGGATTTTGAAAAGGTGGGAAGGGAATGGCTTGAGCTGGAGAAACTTACTTCTTTCCTCTGTTCTGGTTGAGCAGTAGAAAAAAAAGTTCTAAAAGAATAATTATTTATTATAGTGAGACTGAATGAGTATTCGATTGTGATTCACATTGTGTGCATCTGTGTTTGCAAGTAGACATATCCATATGAGTAACCTGATTAAGTCAGAAAGCAGCAATAAGAATAAACCTGAGATATCAAACAAGCCTGTGTCATGCAGCTCATGCATAGGCCTATGAGGAGCTAGACACTGCTCTTCAGAAGGAAGTCTGGAATTTTTTTCAGGGGTTGGATGGGAGAAAGATAGGAAATTTCAGTGCCTATTTTAATTCCACTGTGGAAGAACAGTGGGCTGTATCCAAAGATGTTTATATTTTTATGATACTCAGTTGCCAATCTGTATTTCTTTTACACAAAGTGTTTTACACAAGCAACTTAATTTTCTGACCAATTCAACTAATTCTTTTTTTCTCAGTCACAATTTTGCAGCAAAGTAGTACTGAATTTCTTCAAAGAATTTAGCAACACTTCTACACATCATGTCCAAGATAAGAATAGAATAGAATAGAATAGAATAGAATAGAATAGAATAGAATAGAATAGAATAGAATAGAATAGAATAGAATAGAATAGGAATACTTTATTGGCCAAGTATGATTAGACACACAAGGTATTTGTATCCGATGCAAAAGCTCTCAGTGTAGATGCAAAACAAAGAGTAATAATACAGCCAAATAACATGGGTAAATGTACATAGGCATTAGACAGAACTGTGAGAATTAGGTGTTCAGCAGAGTTTCAGTTTCAGTTTATTTAAATTTATATACCGCCCTACTCCCGAAGGACTCAGGGCAGTGAACAGCCATAAATAAAACAAATATAATATAAAATTAAAAAAAACAAGTTAAAAGACATATTAAATAGATTTGGCCCACTAATCAAAACACCCCTATTTTTAAGAACAGATCCGAATTAAAATTAAACAATTAAAAAGGGTTAGGCCAGCCCCGCTTGATGGAATAAAAAGGTCTTGAGGGCACGGGGAAAGTGCGCAAATCCGGGATCCTCCGTATCTCTGGGGGGAGCTCGTTCCAAAGGGCACGAGTGATGGCACGAGTGAAAAAACTGTCCCCATGCCTGGTTGTTTTTGGCATGCAATGCCCTATAGTGGTGTCTTGGTGAGTTGAAACATTTTATGTCCAGGATGTGAGGGGTCTATAAGTATTTTCTCAGCCCTCCTTCTGACCTGCACAATATATAGATCTACTATGGAAGGCCTGTATATTATGGAAAGCTGTGTAGCAAAAAGTTTACAGAAAATAGTAAGATCAACAATGGTCTGATTTTTTTTTTTAATTTGATTTATATGCCGCCCTTCTCCGGAGACTCAGGGCGGCTTACAATGCATTAAGCAATAGCCTTCATACTTTTGTATATTTATACAAAGTCAGCTTATTGCCCCCACAAACTGGGTCCTCATTTAACCTACCTTAGAAAGGATGGAAGGCTGAGTCAACCTTGAGCCTGGTAAGATTTGAACCTGCAGAAATTGCAGGCAGCTGTGTTAATAACAGGGTGCATTAAACCACTGTACTACCAAGGCTCATTTACATGCTACTAAACCAGAACATACATTCCTAATTACCAGTACAATAAAGCATGGTTATACCAATATATTTATGTATTCTGAGGCCTATCAGACAGCCTAGCCAATGGCAAGGGATTGAGAAAATTGCAATCCCAGAGGACACTAACTGGTTAATACTTGCAGTATATAGTCTCTACTTAACCCCAAACCTTTATACAGCAGCTACATATCATTGTGGGGCACACAGAGACCACAAGGCCAACTTTTATCACTTGACATCCTGGGAAGTTGATGATGTAACTCGGATATGTAGTATAATGGCCATAGTCCAAATAATTCCACCCCCACCCCAAAGTAATTTATTTTTAAAATAAAATAATAAAATTGGAGTGGGGCAAAAACAATATTAACCATTATATTGCCTATCTGCCACAGACGTTCTATTTACCATATTTTTTGGATTGTAAGACGCTCTGGACTGTAAGGCGCACCTGGCTTTTGGGGAGGAAAACAAGGGGAAAAAATCTGCCTCTGCCTCCCAGCATTTTTCCTCCTTGCAGCAAACAGCAAACAGCCTGGTCAGCTTCTGTACAGCCTGATTTAGCACGAACAGCTGATTGGCGGTTGGATCTGCCTCCCGGAATATCACCTATCAGCTGTTCTAGGCTACGGGGATTGGCACCGGCCATCGCTGCCCATTGTCACTGCCGCCTATCGCTGCCTCCACACACCCCATTTTTTGCCTCCGTGCATCCCATTTTCAGCCTCTGGGTGTCTCATTATCAGCCTGTTCCAAGTGGCAGGGATAGGCGGTGGTGGGGCTTTGGCAACATTCACTGTGTAAGAAGCACAGACATTTCCATCCACTTTTGGGGAAGGAGTGTGTCTTATACACTGAAAAATATGGTATATCAGAAAGTAATTGATGGAACTTTTGGAGGGAGGGATAAAAGGTTGAGATTTATGGCTGAAAGTGAAGGAGATAAAATCTGTTAATTTACTAAAAAAGAGAAGACTTCACACAAAAGGTGGAAAGGCAGCAGAAATGTACATGTTATTGTAAGTTAAAAGGACTGACAAGGACCCAAAGAAGGGAATCACCATTCTTTAGGAACGAGAAGGGACGGAACAGCAAGAACAAAAGCGAAT
Source organism: Pituophis catenifer annectens (assembly GCF_029215685.1). Classification (NCBI taxonomy): domain Eukaryota; kingdom Metazoa; phylum Chordata; class Lepidosauria; order Squamata; family Colubridae; genus Pituophis; species Pituophis catenifer. The sequence continues at coordinate 131,337,539 of NW_027256881.1, forward strand.
GCAAATAAGGGAGAATCAATAAAATGGTTTTTACTTAATTCCCATCTGATCTGTTTCAAACTAACACCTCCCCCATGCGTTGAGTGTCATTATACTCACTGATGTTTGATGTATCACTTCTTTTGCATCCTCAAGATTATGACCACTGGAGAGGAAGCAGATCATTATCTACCTCTTCCACCAAACCTTTGAGCAGACTTTGAGGTCATGACCCATAATTTGCAACTCCACAAAGCTGAGGACAGCACTGGGCCTCCAAGTGGTCTGCTGAGGTTCTCACAATGTCCCCCAAAATAGAGAGAACGGAACAAAATCTGAATCAGATTTTTATTTAATATCTTTCCAGTTAACATTTTTTGCAGTTCTCTGGAGATATGCCCCGACTCACAGCTCCTACTATCTCCTCTAACCTGGTAAAAAGTCCATTGGAGCTGAACTCTATTCTGTTCAGGGATGGTATTCACTTACCTTCACTATCGGTTTGCAAATGTGAGCGCACACCCCCTCCACGCATGTGCAGAGCCTTCTGCGCATGCGCAGAGGGTAAAAAATGGGACATGATGATGTCCGGCCGGGTGGGTGGAGCCTCCCGCCGCCAGTGCTACCAGATTGTGCGATCCAAATAGAGCCGGCTGAATTTCACCGCTGATTCTGTTTCTATAGCGGATGATCACTAAGGACACATGAATACCTGAAATAAATGCCATAGTTCTTTTACCAATTTGCCTTTTTCTTCTGTCCCCATCTCCATTCTCTTCCTCTGCTGCCTTTTTGGAGTCAGTAGTACCTGAGCTTTGCAAACTCCAGTTCCCCTGTACTTTGCAAACTATCCTTCAACTGGTATCTTCAAATGGGCAATAACCGTTCTTCATCCTTGCCATAATGTATATAGAGCAGCAGCACCAACCTTTTGGGCACCAGGCAGCTGTTACATGGAGGTTTTTCCGCGGACCGGAGATGATGTGGTTCCACATGCTGCCTGCATCCTGTGGATGGGGCTTCGCTTGTTTGCATGGCCGTTTCTGGTATGCTGCGGCCTGGTGCCGGTCCACGGACCTGGGGTTGGGGGGGCCCCGATATAGAGAATATCCCTCTATGGTATATTCTCTATAGAGAAATGTATATTTGTTTGGAAGACAGAATATTTATTTATTGTATTTAGAAAATTTAAGTAGTTGCCCATCTTACATACATAACCATATGCCTGAATTATTTAGTGACAAGCTACAAGAACACTTGATGAAGCCAGAATGCACTAACGTGGTGTAAGAACAAACTGGTAATAGAATTTCATTTCTCTCTCCCTAGATTTGAAATACATGGATTATTTCAGCACATGAAACTAACGTTTCCCGTCTCCTCCTCCCTAATGCAGCCATCTCTAGCAAGCTCCCATCTCACAAGGCTCTCCAGAGGACGGAGGGAATCTACAGAACCCCGTGAACAACTGGAAGAGCAATAGAGCAAGGAAATTGTTAGACTAGGGAACCTCACGCAAGAGGCACAAAATCCCTCCTCGCTTCAGGCAATTAACTCTCTCCGTCCCAACATGTTTTATAGATCTTCTCAGACCTCTGGAGAGACTCTGGGAGGAGGAAGAGGGAAGCAGAGAGGCAAGGAAAGCTCTGTTCTTCCATAAACTTTAACAGCATCAGGCTTCACCCTAAAACTGAACTCATTCCTACAGCACAGTACATATCATACAAGAAAATTGGATGATAATAATAAGAACACCTTCACATATTTGTGGGGGTAATCTGCGTGACACCCTTGCTGTTTAACAAAGGAGTCTCTTTGTGTGTGTGCATGCGTGCGTAAGTGCAATTTTTATACTAGATCTTTAATTTCCAAATATTTACACCAGAAAGAAAAGGGCCGATGTTCCATCTATGACATTTATTTGAGGAACAGAGTATTTCCAATTATCAGCCAACATTGAGATAATGAAGCTCAAAAAAAAAAAAAAGTGAATAGATTTATAGCAGTATGTGGTATTTAAGAGCTCTGGGGACTCTGTTAATAACAAGCCGTCCATCATAGCTTAACGAGGCAAATAGCCATGGGTCGGCTGAGGACCATTCCACAGCATAGACGCTGTCTTCATGTTCTTCGTAGGTAGCTATTATGCTATCCTGAAGTGGCTCTTTAATCCTAAAATTCAAAAGAGAAAAAAGGGCAGGGAAGAGAAAAGCAAATGATTGAAGCAATTCTGATTTATCAGGTGGTGGAAAATGTCATGTTCCTTCTCAAATGTGCTGTTAAAATGTGATGGACACCGGAGAGGAAGAATTATCCAAGAAACTGAGATACAAACAGGCAAATGAAGGATTTTAAAATGGACCGGTGTCCCTGCCACCCCTAGATCCTTTAATTATGTTTAACAGCAAAAGTTGTGTTAATGAAGATTTGGGGGAGAAGATCCATTCACAAACTTTCTCCAATCCAGCCTGTTAAATCAGAGGAAATTATGCATTAAAATGGTTGTCCAAGAGCATATTGCAAACTGAAGCCCGTAACTGCACTCCTTGCGCACAAAGCTTCAAGGTTGACTCAGCCTTCCATCCTTCCGAGGTAGGTAAAATGAGGACCCGGATTGTGGGGGCAATAAGTTGACTTTGTATAAAAAAGAACATCGCTTTGGGGGGGGGGGGAAGCCCTATTAAGCAGGTATATACAAAAGTATGAAGGCTATTGCTTAACGCATTGTAAGCCGCCCTGAGTCTCCGGAGAAGGGCGGCATATAAATCAAACCAATAAATAAATAAATAAATAAATAAATAAATAAATAAATAAATAAATAAATAAATAAATAAATAAATAAATAAATAAATAAATAAATAAATGGATGGATGGATGGATGGATGGATGGATGGATGGATGGATGGATGGATGGATAGTAGTTTCAGATGCTTAGCACTGAAAACTATCAGTAAAATTATCAAAACATATTAGCCATGCTGCAGGTTAAAAAGTGGGACATGAATGTAAGTATGAGAAAAGAGTCATGAAGGGGTTTTGTTCCTGAAAACTGTATGTATTTTACTTACTTATTAAGTTTATATGCCACCCATCTCCCCCATAACGTGACTTTGGGCAGCTTGCAAACCACAAAAAGATAAATAGAAAAACAAGTAAAATTTTAAAAACCAAAGAAACAAACAGCATGGGGGTGAGATTTTCTTACCCTGTCAGCCACCTCCAGGAGGAGTACCCACCTTGGGGTCCCAAGCTAACCGCAAACTTGGCAAAGCCAAGTTTTAAAGTCCTTCTGGAAGGCCAAAAGGATAGGAACAGTTCTCACCTCCAGAGATAGAATGTTCCAGAGGATTGGGGCCACAGCAGAAAAGGCTCTTCTCCTTGACCCCACCTGCCAGTATTTCTTAACAGACAGGGTCCATAGCAGGAGCCTTGGACCAGATGGGGAAGACAAGTCCCACTGAGGTGAAATGGCTCCTCAGATACCCTGACCCATGCCATAAAGTATTTTAAAGGTAATGACCAAAATATCTGAATTGGATCCCAAAGCAAACAAAATCTATTTTGTTTTTCCCATGTTTTTTTTCCAAATTTCCTTTTAAAATTGATAAATGGGGCTTGTAGGAAAACTGGCGATGTCCCCACTTCTGAAAAAAAAAAAAAAAGTTCAGTGTAACACATGTCATTGTCAGAGGACACTAATATCCTTTATTTAATTAAGTAAAGTTAATGAGGGTTTAATAAACAAGCATGGACTGTTTATTAATTACCTTTTCTCCGTGCCAAGGTTTGCATGGGGGAAGGGTGTTCTAATGCTCCGTCTAAGATTAGTCATGGGAGATGTGTGTGCTAAAGGGTGATAAGAGAAGCCACTTTTTCTTCTTTTTGGTACTTTTAATTGTCTTATGTTATTTTGTCTTCTGCTGAATTACCCTTTGGGGATTAAAGTAAACTGGCAACATACTGTATACTGTCCACTTGCTTCTATAATGCATGGACTATGCAAAGCTGTATTTTAGGAAGATAGAGAGTACTTTACTGCAAAACGCTGAGCAAGTTTCAAAGCCTCAGTGACAGAGCTGTCTTTGTGATTTTCAAAATTAACTCTAATTATTGCTAATACTATTATTACTATGCTTGCCAGTAGTACTAGTTCAAATTGTTGAGGGAACATTTACTTGTGGTGGCTTTCATTCATCTCCCCTCAAAATCCTCTTTATGAGTAACATGCATTATTCAGTGGGGTTACTATTTCACTTTATCTGCTTAGGTGTGCAATTAAATGTTTAGCTGTCAAGGAAAGGAGATAAGGATAATTTACAGGGTACACAGAAGTTTCTTCAGGAGGAAAAAAAAAGTGTCTTCCTACGTATACATACAAGCCATCTCCCCAATGTAACAGGCAGTATTTTTATTCATAATTTAAGATGTTGCCTTCCTTGGGAATTTTTATTAATATTGTAGGAAGGGTAGAAATCGTTATCTTGCAAATAATTTCCCATCCCCAAATGGGTGGAATATCAAATGATCAAAACTATATAATTTAAGGCCTATGACAACCAACTGCTTTATATTTATTTATAAAGAGCCGTGGTGGCGCAGTAGTTAGAATGCAGTATTGCAGGATAATTCGGTCCACTGCCAGGAATTTGATCCTGACCAGCCCAAGGTTGACTCAGTCTTCCATTCTTCCGAGATGGGTAAGATGAGGACCCAGATTGTTGGGGTGGCAATAGGCTGACTCTGTAAACCGCTTAGAGAGGGCTGTAAAGCACTGTGAAGTGGTATGTAAGTCTAAATGCTAATTGCTAATTGCTATTTATTTACATCTTTTGTATGAACAATATGCAGGATTCACTATCTTTAACTTAAAACATCAGCCAAAAAGTGTTGATTCTGACACACAGTTTAAAGATGAATGTGAAGCACCATGCACTCCTGAAAATTGAAAATCCTCATGTTGTTTGCATATAGTAATGGAGTTTAGGATTACCACAGTACCTCCAATTTCAAGTCATAGACAAGACACTCCTCCCCCAACATGACTTTTATTACCACCAGAAATCACCAAACTAACCCTCAAATTGTTCTCCTTAAAGTTAAACAAAAAATAAACTTTTCCAGTCAAATGGTTAACAGTGTACAAAAACGATACTCAAGATGCCAGCCCGAGGGACAAACAGAACTGTTGAAATGCACCCTGCAGATGCCCTGTCTCTGTAGCTTCAGGCAAAAAGTGACCAACATAAGCATTTTGGCAGCAAACAGTGGAATCTTTCCAAACAAAGACTGTGAAACAAAAAAAAAATGTGAACAGACAAGCTTTTCTTAAAGCAAGCTCATTATCGTGTCTTAGCCTTTTCTGTGTTGAAACAAGAATGGACTCTCACTAAGAAGTCATAACAATCCACTCAAGCAGTAGAAAAAAGGAATACAGGCTTAAGCTGCTACCTATGGTGATACTTAATAATACTCTGAACCAATTAAGCTATATTTAGATGGCAGATGCCAAGTGGATCAATCCTCCCTATCTTTATTGAGCATCTTAATTCTACCATCCATCTCACTTAGAGAACCATAATCTATAAGGCATATTTTACATGTGTCTTCCAAGAAGGCTTCAAAAGCCTTGTTGGAACAGACCAAGAAAATACAAACAGGCTGTAGGGCATCCAGTTCAATTCAACAGTTCAATCCAAATTGTTATTGGGAGACACCATTCAATTAAGAGATTCAACTGAACTGTCTTTAAACTGAACCTTCATATCAAATTTCTGCACAGCCTTACTATTTAAGAATTCCTGTTTCAGACAAGGAACCACCAACAGACATAATAGAACCCCAAGTGACCACTTGTGAGATCCTAGAAGGTTATTTGTAAACTAGTGTTCAGAACTGGGGGGCGGAAAGGAAGAGGAAGAAGAGATATAAGCCATGAATAGCACAGTGGTTAGAATGCAGTATGGCAGGTTAACTCTGCCCACAGCCAGGAAGTTTGATCCTGACTGGCACAAGGTTGACTCAGCTTTCCAAGGTCAGTAAAATGAGGACCCAGATTGTTGGGGGCAATGTGCTGACTTTGTAAACCGCTCAGAGAGTGCTGTAAAGCACTGTGAAGTTGTATATACTGTAAGTCTAAGTGCTATTGCTACTGCTAACATATCTAACAAACATTAGTAGCCAGTACCAACATCATATAATCCTCTTTCATGTCAGATAATTCTCTCTTCTGTCCATTACACTAATGACTAATTTTTGGAGAGTGCTGTCATCTATCTAGCATATTTGTGATTTGCCTTAATTCATGTTTTGATTTTTTTAAAACAGCTCCAGGAAAGCATTGATGAAATTATGGAGCAGCAGTAAAAATAAAATTGGGAATTCCAGTGTGATCACACCTGGGATACTGTATGGTATTTTTGGAAATAACACTGTAAAGAAGGTGAATCAGTACAACAGTTTTTGTTTCAGTTCCACTGTATTCTTAGCTCCTCTTTGCTGACTGATCATGCCAATTTGGACCCAATGAGTGGCTGGATCCACACGATATACGCAGCATCTCTTTCATTAGCTCTCATTCACACAATCCATAACCATAATTTTTAAACCAGAATGGCTACGTTTGGCATGTTGAACCAAAATCAAGTATGTTACATCATGGCTTAGATTAGAACCATGTATGTACCATGTCAGCCATATATATGCAGGTTTGTTTTCTCTTTCAACTCCAATACTTATTTAGAATGCACCACACTTGCCATTTTCTTGGTCATTCCTCTAGATTCTAGAGTTCATTTTTAGCTTTTCATGTTTTACTTGGACTTTTACCAATTAAATGCTCATGAGATGTTCACAAGTGACCTACCTTTTAATCCTCTATTAACAAAAGAAGAATGAAAAAAAACTATAAAACTAAAAGACCATTGTCTGGAATTCATTTTGATCTTAATTTTCTACTGGTATGTATTTAATGTTTAATCATGTATCTATCAATTTCTTTAGTTTTAATTAATTTTACTTTTTTTAATCCAACCTTCATAAATAACTCAAAATGATGAACATACCTAATACTCCTTCCTTGTCCTATTTTCTCCACAACCACCCTGTTAGACTGAGAGAGAGTGACTGGCCCAAGTTGGCTTTCATGTTTAAGGTAGGATTAGAACTTACCACCTATTTATTTCTAGCTGGGTGCCTTAACCACTAGGCCAAACTGGCTCTCTTTATAATGTTAGAATGTTTCATTCTGGTTGCTTCTATCACCCCCTCTTCAAATTTAGAATCCTTATGCAGCTCTGGATTACTCAGTGAGCTCTGCTTATATTCAAGCTCTTTCTACAAGGACAACTGTTGTTTAAGTGGGAAGTTAGGCTACTGAAGTCTTATGCAGGTTGACTATTATCTACAGGGTAGATAGACTATAGACTATAATCTATAGGGTAGATAGGATAAGTTCCTGTCACTTCTCAACCCATCGGAGAAAGTGGCTAGAAGTTGGTTCTTGCTTTTTCATTCTTTCTGTGAGGATGGGCAAGACAGAGATTTGTCTGGGTACTCATCTTCTGACTTTAGAGGATAATGATTACGTGGTTGGGTCTTCTGAAGTGGTTGGCCCTAAAAAAAAAATATTGGGGAAGTCTCCTGAACTTTCACTATTAAAATCTTTTCTGCATCCTGAAAGATTCTATGTTTGGGAATCATGAAACCCAGATATATTCATATAATATTATTGTGGTTGCTATTTTTCCTCTGCTATATGATATTTAGAGAAATTTGAGACGAAATGAATTGCACTCTCTGTACCTGATACACATAGATGCAGAAATGTTATTTGGGGAAGCACATCCAACTTTCTCACTGGTAAAATATAATTGGCAAGAGCCCTGAAGGATATGATGTGAATGCATACAAAAAGAGATTTCTTATAGTTCTCATTATTTATCCTATCATTTATCAAATGTTATATTTAGACAACACAACTGGGATTTGTAATAGGTAATTGCAGACTGGACTTTTCAGGGTTCTAGCCTACCACATCTTTCAGGACATTTGATTGAATGTGTTGTCGTTTGATTTTTCTGGGTCTAGTGAGGATAAAATGTATGAGGAAATCTATAAGAAGTGGATAAGTATAGTGCAGAATTCAATACAAGATGTGGATATTGCAGCCTGGCGGCCCAGCTGGAAGGAGAGCAAGGGAGAGCAGGCCGTGCGAGTGGCAGGCTGGTGTGCACACACGTGTAGCTTTGCTCACATGAATGGAGCTGCTCATGCACGTGCACATTGGCCTGCCGCTTGTGCGAGTAGAGCTAGGTGTGTGCTGGTCTGCCACTTGTGTGGGTGGAGCTGCACACGCACGTACGCACGCACTGATCTGCCACTAGTGTGAATGGAGCTGCACGCGTGCGTGCTGACCCGCCTCTCACGGTCCGATTCCAAATAAGCCACATCCCAGTAGTGGGCTGCGGACCAGGGGTTGGGGACCCCTGTTGTAGTAGAAGCCAGTTATTTAAAAATGCATAAGAAATTAGAAATTTGATATTGGTAGAAGAATCTAGGAATGATAAGTAAGTGACAATTTTTCAAGCAACTCTTAAGGCTGTACAAATTTAAACTATGTGGTTGAAATGTTATAAAGTAGCTACCAAAACCAATATGGAGACAAGCGCCAAGAAATCATTCTGGGGGAAACCAAAAACTTCCTTCACCTGTATTATATATGAACTTATGGAAGGCTTAAAAAAAAAAAAAACCTTCCATGAGTTTTGGATCCAAGTCCATGTGATCTTGTGGCCTCAACGTGTGTGATATAAAGACCAGTCATTAAAAATATGAGAAGTGCCAGTTCCACTCCCTTACAAAACATAATTATTTCAAATACATTGATCTACTTACCAATAAGGTGCATACATAAATATCCTAAAATTAGTAGAAAAGATTCCCATTAACCAAGATATAATTAGAACTTACAAATTTAGTGAGTTTATTAAAAACAGATAAATTCTTACTTGTCGTCTTGTTGACGGTCTTCTTGATCACTAAATTCATCATCGTCTACCAAGTGTCCAAAAGGCTCAGAAGAAATTGATACCATATTGGAAAGAATAACTCTGCTGTCACTGCTGCCAGTAAGTACTAATTGGTCATGGGAATGATTATAACGCACGTTCCAAACCCTAAAGAAAGAGAGGGAGGGAGGGAGGGAGGGAGGGAGGGAGGGAGGGAGGGAGAGAGAGAGAGAGATAATGAACACTGGTCCCTTGAGTAGTTCTTATTGCATGTTGCAACTAAATATTTTGGAGATATCTTAAGCTATTAAAGTTCATATTGTGAACAACGATCAATGATTGCAATAAAACCATTATTTGCTAAGAAACAAGTTGACTGGATGGATCAAATCTAGAGAGTATACGGTATATAATGAGTTAGATCCAGAATACCTGAAAGTGGAATATCACACATATACCACCAGAGAAGCGAATGTGGTACCATCATTAAGTTTATTTCCAGGGATTTTCAGCTAATTTACGAGGGTTTTTATTTCTTTTACTCTGAGCAACCTAAGATAAAGTTTAATAAGTAATTAGCTTTAGAGCTTATGTTCCAAAAGAATGTAAATATAATTTAAGACTTAAAAGCTCATGTAAACTCTGGCTGTCTCATCTCCACATCTGCCAGAAATTGACTGTCTTATTCAAATACCTTAACCATTACACTACACTGGACGGTGGGATGTTTATTCATGAAAGAACTATGTTGGATTCAACTTAATACATGCTGCCAGGCTGAAGAAGAGAACACTCCTTTACTTTTGGCTAGGTAGCATGTCACAAGACTATCAAATTACCTTTCCTGAAAGCATGAATAAGCCCTAAGATCCTGCTACAAACTACTTTCCACTTGAATTTCTAAAATTCTATTATACATAATCGACAAGGTTTGCCGTCAGGGTAAGTTTTAAAGCTAATTTTTGAGGGGGGGGGGGCACACCTCTAATTACTACTTGAACTTCCCAAACCCTCAAAAACAGTTTAAAGACAATCTATGAGCATCTTCAAACCTGCCAATCTCTGTAAGAGGAAGGAACACAACCAAGTGAGCAAATGACTTGTTTTATTGTATTTTTAAACACAACACAACTGAGGCAGAAACAAATTGACTAAGCTCTCAAATGGAGCAGTGGTTTAGTTTCTTTCCATTTGAATTGGTATGCGGACCTGGTGTGGAACTGCCTAGAGTCCAGGGGTGGGCAACTGTGGCCCTTTTATGACTTGTGGACTTCAACTCCCAGAATTCCTGAGCCAGCCATGTTAGCTCAGGAATTCTGGGAATTGAAGTCCACAAGTCATAAACGGGCCATAGTTGCCCACCTCTGGCCTAGACTTAAGCCTGCATATGGTTTAGTACCTGGTCTTCATGTAATTTCCTTTAAGGAAGAAATGTTTATATTCTTAAACTAAAATCCATTAAAATATTGTATTTCCAATGTTTGCATGAATGTATAAGGAATATGTAACATTTCCCCTGAAGTAAAGCAAAAATGTAAATATAAGTAATATTTATAAATTTAGTATAATACAAAGTATTTGTAAATATTTTATTAATTCAATCCAAATTATCCCCAGATCCTTACAGTGAACAGTAAAAGGGTCCATTAAAAGGGAATTAGCATTATTAATTGTGTTTTTAAGTTTACATATCATGCCAATGTCTTCAGATATTCGGCATCTGTAATAAATTATTAATCTATCAATAAGAAAAGATGTTAAAAAGTTGCATCTTGTACTAAATGACTTCAAAGTTCAGGATTATTTTCCCACATATATTGTTACCAAAAAGAATTGTGAAACATGAACATTATATCTCTTGACAATACAAAAGTATTTCAATGTTAATCTTCTAAAAAAGAAAGAACTACAGTAAGCTCTACTATAAACATATATTAAAAATACTTTTCAGCATGGGCAATATCTTCCTAGTAAGCACTTGTTAGCTTTCAAAGTGTTTATTTTTCTTCCGATTAATAGTCTCTGATTCTTAAAGACTGCCCGATCAGATCACTGCAGGTTTTTTGACAAGGTTTTTCAGATGTGATTGCCATTGCCTCCATTTTAGGACTGAGAGAGAGTGACTGGCCGAAAGTTACCCAGGTGGCTTTGTGTCTAAGGCAGGACTAAACTCACAGTTTCCCGGTTTCTAGCCTGATATCCTTAATCATTATACCAAACAGGCTCTTGGAAAATTTTAAAGTGTATAAGCTATATAAAATATTTGCTGTGCTGAGAAAAAGATGAAGATCTGTAATCCAAGATGAACCTCCCTGAAATTATCCTGGAGAACAGGACAATAAAAAGGGAATTTTAGAAAACTGCCAAATAAATTCACTTTACCAATGAGAATGTTCTTCTAGTGTCTTCACTGCCTCATTGACGTTTCTGGTGTCCCAGAATTTCACCTTGCAGTCATCTCCACAACTAGCCAGATAGTACTGTTTGTTGGGATTAAAATCTAGGTCCCGCACCAGCTGTCCATGAGCATTTTCTATACAATATATTTGGCTGTAGGAGAAACAAAAAAAAAAAAAAAGATTCATCAAGAATAAATACATCTATAATGAATGCTAGGTAGGCTGCTAATAAAAAAAGGGGGGGGCATGTTTGCACTGCAAATTTATTTATGTCCATTTAAGGAATGATCATTAAGGAATGATTTGTTGCATCTGTTCTGGTGGCAAGAACTTAGCACCACTGCTTCACTCCTTTAAAACTACTGTCTGAATTGAATGTCTGGAAAAAGACCATTTACCCTGAGCAAACAATCTGGTACCGCCCATCATATGAACGCAGAGCTTCTGACACCTAGATACACACCACCATATCCATCACTCTACTCTGTATTGCTACAGGGCAGCAGGTAGGGGGAAATAGCTATTCATTAGTTTCTCGTCTTTACCATAGTGGCAGCATCCCCGAGAACTTGTATCCATGCCAAAGTCCATCTTCCATGTAGGAAAATGGGGGACAAAGAACTAATGAGTCGACCGAGATCACCATATGTGCATGTCACAGTGCCAATGATGAAATTCAGATGTGCATCACAGTAGATTTGCAGCAGGTTGGATGCCGGTTACAGAAACCTCTTGCTGGCACTGACTAAAAAGTGAACATGCTGTTTCTTTCTCACTTCATTGCGAACTTGGTTCGTTCTTCTGGCATCCAGCAATAGAAGCAACTGTCAGTTTAAAAATGAGTATCTTGAAGTAGCATGGGACCAGCAACACAAAAAAATCTACAGGGTGCGTATGTCGTAATTGGGGGTGGGGGGAAATTATAAGCCGTTATTGCAATAATTCTTGGGAAACAATATCAGCACTGGGAACTATTTAAAAAAAAAAAGATGCCAAGAATTTATATTTTTTGCCCGTAATTTCTAATAGTAAAAAGAGAAAATATTGGATGTTTTAATAAGGAACTTTTTAAAAAGTCAGAACATATTGATTCTCATTCTTCACAGAATAGATAGTCCTTGACTTATGACCACAATGAAAATTCTGGTCCACCTGCTAAGGAAGGTGGTTGTTAAATGAACTGAACCCGATTTGACAACTTTGTTTTATCAGTTGTTAAGCCAATCACTGCAGCTATGAAATGAATCATGCGGTCGTTAAGCAAATCTGGATTCCCCCTTCGACTGCACTGGTTGGACCTTAGGTGAATAAGTCACAAATGGCAACTTCATGATCCCAGGACTCTGCAACCACTATAAATATATGCCAGTTGCCAAGCACTTGAACTCTGACCTATGACTATGATCATATGACTATGGGGGTACTGCAACGGTTGAAAGTGTGAGGACAGGCCAGAAGTCACTTTTATCAGCACTGGTGTAACTTCAAATGGTGGCTATAGGAATGGTTGTAAGTCAAGGACTACTTGTAGCTGTGTTCCATAAAGCCATCACAAATCCTGAATCAGAGAATACTGAACCAAACAGGATACTCGTTTTCAGCAATAAGAGCTGAAACAAGAAGGAAGAGTGTCCCCTTATTCATGCTCAGCTGGGAACTGAGCATGACTCAAACTTTCCCCTGCCCTGCACATGTTTGTGAAGGACTGTGAAAGCACCACAATATGAGAGTCACAATTAAATTATTAGCAAAGAGGTGAATTCGCAAATATGGAATCTGTGAATAATGAGGACTGACTATATTTTTAAGGAGCAAAAAGAAGCTGAAAAAGGTGATAGGGAGAATCACCAGCATACCCATGGAATCGGTCCCTTTTCAAGAATTCATGTCCCATATATTCTTTGTCGGCTCTTACTGAAGAATCTTGAAATCAAATCTCTGCCAGGAAGTGTCACAAAGAGGAATCTTTATTTTTTTTTTTAAAAAAAAAAATTGAAGCTTCATATCTTTTTAAACCGTAAGCCAAAGGGCAAGGCCTATCATGTTTTTATTGTTCTCTAAGTTACCATTAGAGCTTTTCAGGATGAAGGGGGAGAGGGAGAAGGGAGTTTAAATACCTTTAACAAATAAATATTCCCTAACCTCTTCCCCAAAATCATGTTAAACATGCAATTAATACCGCTCTGAATTTGGCCCTTTTATATACATCCCAGACTATACAAAAAGTTTCAGCCTGGAGGTAAAATTGGAAGAGCAGTAGTGGCCAAAATTGTGGAAACCTTTTGGGAAAAGTGTATTTTTGAGATTTGATGGCTAATAACACCACTTTTTCTTTTGGAATTTCAAGATAATCATATTCCACTGCTGGAATGGCCTGGGAATAGCCCAGACCTTAACCCAATTGAAAATCTATGAAGCCGACTAAAGAAACCTGTTAGTCAGAAGTGACCCAGCAAGAAAACCCAGTTAATAGAAGCAATCATTCAATCTTGGTTTCACATTAGAACAGCTGCAGAATTAAAAGACTTGCTTCACTCCATGGGAAGATGTTATAAAGCCGTAATTCATGCTAAAGGTCCAACTATTAACTGACATGGTGATAATTTTTGTATATCTCATTTTTGCTATTTTCTTCTTTATACTGTAACTGCTATTCTAATAGCAAATCCTTCATGACAGTTATTGCATTACATTCTTGGTTAAATTATCTTTCCATTGATGTATAATTTTATGGTACTATTCAAAAAAAAAAAAAGTGGTGTTATTAGCTAGTTTTAAAAAGTTCACTTTTCCCAAAAGGTTTCCACAATTTTGGCTTAGAAGAGACAATTGTTCCCTTTTATAGATATACCCCAAGTCAAATTATTTGTCTCTACAAAAATCCATGCCCTGCAGGGTCAAGTCTGATTATTTCATGTTGTATGGAGTATAGATGTTTTCACTCAGAAATATCAAAAATATTTTATCTGTTTTCGGTATAACCTGGAAAACATCCAAAATCAAAACATAGGTATATATGAATACATGTATGTGGGAGGAGGATTTAAGGAGGGCTAAATACAGGTAGTCCTCAATTTACAACCACAATTGAGCCCAAAATTTCTGTTGTTAAATGAAATATTTGTTAAATGAGTTTTGCCCCATTTGATGACCTTTCTTGCCACAGTTGTTAAGTGGATCATGGCAGTTGTTCAGAGAATCTGGCTTCCCCATTGACTTACTTGTAAGAAGATAGCACAAGTGATTAAACAAGGGTACTGCAACTATCATGAATATGAGTCAGTTTTCAAGAGTCTGAATTTTGATCACATGACTGTGCAGATGCTGCAACGGTCGTAAGTGTGAAAAGCAACCTTAAGTCACTTTTCTCAGTGTTGTTGCAACTTTGAACGATCACTAAACGAATTGTTGTAAGTCAAGGACTACCTGTATTGCACACGTGTGCACAAAACAAGAGAAAGATAAATCCTCCTTTGCATTTAAAATTAAAATCCCATACAAGAAGAGACCATGGAAACTACTTTTTCCAGAATGGATCAATCTTGTATTAGTGAAAAAATAGTTGGGGCAAAAAAATCAGAATAATTTTAATGGACTCGTTCATAAGTGACAGCTCAACCACAGCGTCACTGAAGCATCTTGAAACTACTTCCCAACTATCTCATTTATTTGTCTAGCTGGTACAGAAGTAGCGCAATGGGACCTATATACTTTTCAAAGACTATGTTCCAAAAATGGAACCAGGACCCATTTCCAGAGAGAATTCAGGAATTTCCAGACACTGAAATAGAAGCCCCAGGCTTAAGCCATTCATTTTGCTCTATGGCATAAAAGCCAATACAAAAAAGTAATCACCTTTTTTTTTACCCAATCCACTCTGGTGGGACAAATTCTGAAAACCATGAAAAGGCTGATGGGCCACTTAGACTCTGCTGAGTACATAGGAATGGAAAAACTGCCTGTATGAGAATATTTAAAGATAAACCTAAACCATGGTTTAACAGTATGTGTGGCTATAAAATGGAATGTGTAGTTGTCCAATTCTGCCATTCTATCCATCTGGAAGTGAGAATGAACTTTTGCTTCGGTATATTCCAATGGTGACTGAAATGTTGCATAGTGATACTATGACTTCCCTCTCAGTGCCCTAGAGGCTGTTGATACTGAACGCTGGCAAGATAGGATGGCTCTGGATTTGGGGTTCTTTGGTCCATTGAAAACTGCCATCTTTAGACTTAGATGGGTGGCACTGCCCCAGAGATTTAGTATGTAATCTGTGGGTTCTTCTGGACTCATGACCTCTGCTCAAGGAGCAGATGGCAGTCGTGGCCAGGCGGGCCTTCGCTCAAATGTGGGTTGTGTGCCAGTTATGCCCTTTCCTGGACCAACAATTCCTGCTCATAATTACCCATGTCTTAGTCACTTCCCATTTTGACTTCCGCAAAGCTCTCTACCTTGAAAAATAACTGGAATCAATTGGTTCAAAATGCAGTGGCCCTCATGGTTTTGTACAGGCCTAGATATGCATATGTTCATCTCTCTTGCAGGGGCTGCACTGGCTGCCGATTTGGTTCCAGGTCCAATTCAAAGGGTTAGTTGTCACCTCAAAGTCCTATATGGCTTTGGACCAGGTTATTTCAAGGACCATCTTTTCCCAATCTATCAGAACGGGGATGCAGGGAATGCTATGGGTCCCCTCCATCTGGCAGGACTAAGACAAAGGATCTTTCCATGGTGGTTCCTTCCCTGTAGAACATCATCCCTGCAGAGATAAGATTGGTCCCTACTTTGACACTCTATGCAGATCAGGAATTACAATGCAAACATGTTCCTTTATATATATTCAGGACTGACCTCAGTCACATTATTGGTAATTCTCAGGGCTACAATCGCCTTGAGAAGAGAAGGAATATAACAGCACTCTTCAAATATTTGAAAGGCTATCCCATGGAAGAACAGAAAAACTTTTTTTAAAAAAATTTTAGGATGAAAAACATGGAATTAACTCATTTAATGTACAGTAAGGCTGATTTCCATAAATGTTAGAAAAAACTTCCGAACAGCAAGAACAGCTCAACAGTGGAAGCAGTTAGTCAAAGAGGAGGTGGGCTCCTTTACATTGAGCAGTGGCTAGTTAACTATCTGATTTTAATTGGATTCTTGCACTGAGGAGTAAATTCTGTTGAGTTCCAGTTCTATGATTTTAGGAGTCTAACAACGTGCAAATCTAATCAAGCATACCACAATAAAATGAATTAATTTTTTAAACCCAAGCAATTAACAACAGAAACCAATTAAAAGCAGTGGAGGCTAAAATATCACCAAAAGATAATCTAAAAATATACTGCTCAAAAAAATAAAGGGAACACAAGCAGAAGACATCCGAGATCTGAATGAATGAAACAGCCTTATTAAATACTTTGTTCTTTACATACAGTAGTTTACACACTGCTCAAACAACTAAATGGAACACAAAACTACTGTATGTAACGAACAAAGTATTTAATAAGGCTATTTCATTCATTCAG